>NC_052669.1:17885769-20533242 GCF_016802725.1 Solenopsis invicta
AAAATTGTTGTCTTGATTGGTTTTGGTCGACGACAAATTATTCAGACCAAAAGGTGTAAAAGTTTATTGCGTCGGCCGAGAAGCATCTTTTACGGCGACGCTTTGCTTGTAAAATTAGTTTTGTCTCCTTGCGCCGCGCCTCTTTCTTTGTTAATTTTTTAATTTTATACGCAATATTTTAACGCGGCCACGCCATTGCTGACGCGAGTTTTAGTTTAAAACGTAAATTCTTTATATACTGTTTTGACTGTTAATTAGAATTAAAACGCCTTGTTAACTTAATAACATATTTTTTTATTTTATCGCCTATCCTCCTCCGCTACTCCTCTCGACGCGCTCTTTTTACCATTAAACATATCAAACAATAATAACTTAATTAACGTGCAAAATTAATATTATGTATTTATTACATAAGATCGATATCTGCCATATGTTTTATTGTTTGGATGTTCTTGTTTTAAATCTAAATGTAGTGTTCCACTTATAAAATTTTACATCTGAATATCTTGCAATGCACTTAGCTGTAATTTGTTTCTCTTTGAGCTAATAATATGATGTTTACTATTGTTAAGGAACATTCGCATACTTTATTAATATTTGAGTCATTACGTTAAGTATTAAACGATATTTATAATTGCATTTGTTTTAGCGCTTCATTAACTTCTTATCAAAGTATCTGTAATTAATATGGCACGACGCCTTAATTATTGTATTTGATGTTTTATTCCTTTTTTTTCCCCCATAAAATGTAACATCTACGCGTTAATGCATTTCAAGACAATGTTACGTCTGGTAAATAAAAATTTTTCTCTTTTATTTTTTTCGCGCCATCCGTCTTAAAATTATTCTGTAGTAGCAAATCAAATTCGGACACGCCTCGCGACCAATCAAATAAAAATCGAAATAATTCTCAAACTATAACTTCTTGATCACACAGTGATTGAGTATACAAGTCGCTATCATAAACCGCAATCGCAAAAATTCTAACAAATGTTTTACAATTATAATATTAAGCGCGGAATCTGAATAAGTCACAACACGGCTGTCGCACAAGCGAGCGCCGCCGTCGCGCGCGCTATTCCGCGACGCGCGGGCGCGGCTCACGCGAGCACCACGCGACTCACGCATTGAATTTCCTTTATCTTTCCGATGTAATAAAAAATAGTAAGAAAAATAAAACGAAAACTTTTTAATCACAAATCAATTGAGTGTACATGTTGCTACCGCACGGTACACGTTAAATCAATATACACTCGAGAGCAAAATTAAGGGATATAACCTATTCTGACTCCGAGAAATAGACGTAATTCAAGAGAGTGTAACTTTGTCAAAAATAATTGTAAAACAATTTAAAAAACAGCATTTTAAAGCTTGAAATCTCTAGTTTTGAAATTGATAAGTCATTAAACGATTTACAAGTTTACAAAGTTACGCGGATTCAAATTTTTTACAAACTTTGCAAAGCTGCACGACGCAAAATAAAAATTGCACGCAAATGCGGTTTACAGCATTCGAAAGCGTGAATCTTTATCTTTAATTTGCGTTTCCGTTGAGCGTTTTACGATTTTTTTTTCACTGAGATAGGCAACACTGAAGCAAATGTGGCCTTTTTTGCTTCAATGTTGAATAATTCATAGAATAAAAATCGTACAACTATTGCAAAATTTGTAAAAAATTTGGAGATTTGACGCATCCCCATTTGAATACGCGCAACTTCGTAAACAATCTGTAAATCGTTCAATGACTTATCAATCTCAAAACTAGAGATTTCAAACTTTAAAATGTTTTTCTTTTTTTAATTTTTTTACGATTATTTTTGACAAAGTTACACTCTCTTAAATTACGCCTATTTTTCGGAGTCAGAATAGGTGATCCCTTAATTTTGCTCCCGTGTGTAACTTAAAAATTGTAACTATTAAAAATACTAGAAAATATCGAGATAGAAAAAAAAATTAAAACATATATATTTAAATAACGGTAAAACATTGACTCTTGAATCACAAGACATTAGCGTGTACAAGCTGCTGTACCGCATTGTGCACGTCGAATTAAGATAACTTAAACTTTAAAGCTTGTAAAATTATTAAAAGGTTTCTTCCATTGGTCGAGGTAAGTAAAAAGATAGTCGCTTGTCGTAATAACAGTCATATGTTAACTTTTGTCGTCACATAATGATTTAGTACATGGTCCACTATCTTGCCGTATACGTTGAATCAAAATCCCATAAAAAGTATAATTTATATTAATATCTGAAATATGGAGAGTTCGCGTCGCGGTGTCGCGCGTGCTTTCCCTGCGACTCGCGACCGTCGCGAGTATCTACGAACACATGTTTTCACGAATTGCGGCGCGAGTCGCGCGATTGCGGAGCGGTACGGTGTCATAAGGGTTTCGCGTAATGAAAAACCATCGCGCCAAATTTTCCGCAAACTGAGGAATCGTCCCTTGACATCTCTCATTTACATGTTTTGTTTATATACGGAGCGAAATCGAAGCTCCTAACTACAGATTGGGCTTGATGGTCGGTAAGATTCGCTTCTAGGCGACTGCCAAAGACAGACCACCAGGTTCGATCACTCCGACGGGTGGGTCACATCTAGCGTGAAAGCGCAAGTTTTTGAACTCGATCGGATGCATTCTTCCCTTTTTTCCATCCTCTCTCACTCTCTCTCTCTCTCTCTCTCTCCCTTTTCTCGTCGAGGAAGATCCGCCGCGAAGCTCCTGCCCAGCGAAAGCTTTAAGCAGCGATTCCTTGACTTCTTCTCACCACCTTCAAATCTCACCGCTCAATTAGATCCATCTCAAATCTAAACGAGAATCTCACTTAATACATCCGAGCAGGTTCTTTCTACTACTTAGCGTTTTTCATTCTATTTATACCTCATTTAAAGCTTTCAGTAATTCATGCGAGCAAAAATCTCAGCGGCCTCTTCTCTTCTCTCGAATTAAAATTACAAAAACTCGACAAGTTACCATATATATAATTTCTCATGGCAAACTCATTTCAAATTCAATTCAAATTAAGATCATGCATACATTTAAGAGAATATGAGTAAAAAAATGCATCGTGGTTACACGGAAACCGGCCGACGCGAATCCAAATTGCGAAACTCCTCTATTATATTTACGTAAGCGATCATTCACTTAGTTTCAAGCAATCTTACTAACTTTCAAACATTTATACAATCATTAATACATTCGATTCTATTACACAACCGTTCATACAATTATTCACCATCATGCAAAGCGTTCACATACGACTTTATTATTATAGCGTTCATAAAACATTTATGTAACTATCGGTTTCGCTATATATTGACATAAAAAGCACGTTGCAAAATCAATTTTGCAACTAATTGTTATAAACAAATTATTAAAAATTAACTGTAGAATGTAGTTGATTCCAGAATGATGCTCTCGGAACACATCAATATAAAAGAGATAGAAACGCAGGGTTACTATTGTAGGATATTTGGAAAGGAAGGATCACAAGCGTACTCGTTTTAAAGGTTTAATGTGACCGACTCACAAGAGAGATCAGAACCATGGACATAGGAATACAGTGACAAAGCATTGGGTTGCGGGGGGAGAAGTCACTGCGGGACGTTGCGACGAAGTAAAGTGTGCCTAAGTCGAATTGGCCGTTACCGTGCGTGTGCGCAAGTGTTGACAGATGTATGCATGCAACCTATTAATATTTCAAATCTCGTGAAAATGACAACAGTCAAATAGAATTTTAAATACATATCCTAATGCTTTAAAATAAAAATGGTGCAATGTTGTGTAAAAAATTGTAAAAATTGATCCGACAACCAAAATTGGAATCAAACAAACAATAAAAATCGTAAAATTATACATTCCACAGGTATAAAAAATTGCATGTCTTATAAAATATGTAACAAACCGCCTCCGCGCAACCTCCCCCCAACGGACCAGTCATCGTCCGCCCAACGCCGGCCGAACATCCGCCGAGCATTAGAACAAGGCGCTACGCGCCGATAAACGACTTCGAACACGCCAATGCGAGCAGCTAGGCATCCGCGCGTCGCGGTATATCGCCGCGCACGCGCACCGGCCCAAACCGGCACGCGCTAACGACGTGCTCGCTCGCCTCCGGCCGCTCGCCACGCAACCGATCTCGAGCGGCGGGAACGCTAGCACCGATGCGAACCGAACCGCCACCGAGCGTTTCCGACGTCTCGAGATTCGGGTATAAAAGCGCCGGAGCAGCGAGATGCTGGACTTCTTCTCCGCCGACTGCTCGGACCAGCTCGGACCGCTACTCCGCCGACTAGTCTCCGAAGAAGTCTCCCGAAGCAATGTTGTTAGACGGGCCCACTTTTTCGCGCATGCGCGACTACAGTCAGCGCTGTAACCGATGTATTGAGAAATGGGCGCGTTAGTCTTGGCGCTCTTGGCCGTTGACGGAGTTGGCGGGCTCGTCGTAAGATTAGGTTAAGGTAAGTCTACATAGGTTTGTTCGCGTTGCTTGTATTCAATATCTTTTTTTTCGCGCTCAATATCTTTGTTGTCTCTCTGGCTCTTATAGATCTCTCTTGTTGAATAAATAAATAAATATATATATATATATATATATATATATATATATATATATACTCGTATATATATATATATATATTTAATTTTTTTTTGTTTCAAGTGCATGAATTTTTAGAGATTTCAAGCAACGCGAACAAACCTATTTTTTTATCATGGATTTAAATATTTTAAAATCAAAAGGAGCAATTAAAAAAAGTAAAATTAGAGACTTTCAAACTTCGTGGCTAGACGAGAATGCTTTTAAAGGATGGTTAGCTCCTCACCATCAAAAAAATAAAGCTATGTGCACTGCATGTAATAAGACCATTAAATGTTGTAAAACAAATTTGTTAAAACACTCACGGACGGTCAAACATTTAGAAAATATTAATTTAAATAAAACAATTCAAAATGTAGAAGACGACTTAACAGAGTTAACATTATCTCATAAAGATAAAGTTAAAAGAGCCGAAATTAAATTAGCAGCATTTTTTGCTGAGCATAATATTTCGTTTTGTTCCGTAGATCACTTAATTTCGGTATTGAAGAATATTTGCGACGATTCTAAAGTTATGCAAGATACCACACTAGGCCGAAATAAATGTACAAATATTGTTAAAGATATTTTAGCCAAAAATGTAATTGAAAAAATCATTTTTGATTTACAATCTTGTAATTTTTCTATACTAATTCATGAAAGCACAGACATTTCAGATACGAAATTGATGTGCATTCTTGTAAAATATGTATCTCCGGAAACTAAAAAAGTAATAACACAATTATTAGACTTAATATCATTAGACGCTAAAGATTGTTCCGCAACAAAAATATTTCAAGTTTTTAAAGATCTTTTCGAAAAAAAAAATATTCCTCTTAAAAATATTGTCGGAATGGCATCTGATAATGCATCAGTCATGACTGGATGCAATAAATCTTTTATGACACTTTTAAAATTAGAAGTACCGCGGTTAATATCATTAAATTGTATTTGCCATTCCTCCGCGTTAGTAGCAAGCAAAGCTTGTGAAAAATTACCTTCGTCTTGTGAACATTTAATAAGAAGTATTTACACTTATATTTCGGGCAGTGCGAAAAGATGTGCAATTTTACGAGAATTTCAAGAATTCTTCAATGTGGAAAGTAAAAAGTTATTAAAATTATCAAACACTAGATGGCTCGTCTTACATAAATGTGTTGTTAGAATTCTTGAAAATTGGGACGTTTTAAAAAGTTATTTTGTTTTAGCAGTTGTAGAAGACAAATTAAAATCTGCGGAACTTATTTTATCAAATTTAAATAACGATATTATTAAAGCATACTTTTTATTTTTAAAATATGCATTAAATTTTTTTAATAAATTTAATGCTTTATTTCAGTCCCGTCAAATTTTAATTCATAAATTATTTGAAAGTAGCCAACAATTGATTCATCAATTGGCTCGAAATTTTATGACAATAAATTCCTTAAAAAATATTAAAGATTTAGATTTAAATAATGATAATAATATATTAACTTTAGAAGATGTAAATGTGGGACCAGAATGTGAAACTTTTATAGAATCTTTACCTTTGGCATGTAGAGAAGAAATTAAATTAGCATGTTTAGATTTTTATAAAAAACAGCAGTTTGTGAAATGCTAAAACGTTTGCCTTATAAGGATCCTCTTTTTGAATGTTTATCTTTTTTATCTCCGGAAATTGCTTTGTATGATGAAGGTAGAGTAACAATTAAAAATTTAACTAATATTGGCACACTAGTAGAAAATATTAATATTACTAATTTAGCTTTTGAGTGGGGAATTTTGCCAACAATTTTTAATGATAAACAAAAAAAGAATTTGAATCTTTGCCAATTGATGAAATGTGGGAAAAAATATTAGATTATAAAGATTTTACCGGAGAAGTTTTTCCAAATTTAAAATTATTAGTTAACGTAGTTTTATCTTTTCCCCATTCTAATGCCGAGGCCGAACGAATTTTTTCTATGGTTACCGACATTAAAAATAAAAAACGAAACCGATTATCTAATGATACTGTTTCTGCAATGTGCGTAGTTCGGTCTAATTTTCAAGCAGACAATATTAATTGTACAAATTTTGATACGGATTTAAGGCATTTAGAACTTCACACTGCACAAAATTTATATAAAACAATTATTACAACTTAATTAATATAACAAATTAATATAACAAATTAATACAAATTTGATGGTCTTAGCTTTGCTTTTTTTTAATAATTATTTTGCTTAATAGCTTCGTTTTTATTTTTTATTATTATTTTGCTGCATAATTTTACGCTGTTATTTTTTTTATTTAATTTGCATAGAGTCACATCTAGCCACATTTTTTAATGCATGTTTATCTTTATTATTATTAATTATATTTGTGTTTTAGAATATTTATTTTAAAAATCCAAATCCAGCCAAAGAAACGTGCAATTATTTTTAAAAATAATATTATTTATATAAAATTATTTATATAGAAATAATTATTTATTGTCTATTTAATATTAATTTTATTTATAATTATATATATATATACGAAGACTGATTTATTTTATTAATTATTATTAATGTGTTGTATATTTTATTTTTATTTTTATTAATTTTATAAAATTGTTGTATTTTTATTTGAATACTGGTGAGGTTTTTTGGCAGTTTTCCCTTGCCTTAGCAACAAATGTTGGTATTCTATGACATTCTGCCAAATAAAATATTTTATTTTTATTTAAATGTGTATTTTATTTAACAAATTATTTAACCTTCCTTTTCTTATTCTGTATTATTAAGTAGCGATTACTTAATTTTTAATTTGTATTTTATATATGTGTTTTTATATATGGAAAATGTAAAGAATATATTAATATTTCCCTACATTTATAAAAAAATTTGTATAGGCTACCAAAGGTCTCCTTTCTGTCAGTAATAAATACTTCACTGAAGCATCATCTGACGCGCATGCGCGAAAAAGCGGGCCCGACTAACAACACTGTCCCGAGGTAGTCCTGGGGTCAAGTGTCTTGGCCTCTGTCGAGCGTTCTCGACGGCTATCACTGTCACACCCGTCTCTTCTCGCCGAAGCTGGACTCAAGCGTCTTGGGCTCTGGCAAGCGTACTTGCCCGACCGGCTTTCCTCGGACTAATCCGATCCTACCGCGACGGCTACAGAAAAACGGGGTAAAGCGTCTTTGCCTCCGTCGAGCGTACTCGACGTAGCCGTCGCATCCTGCCTGCGAGAAATCACGCGCTATAGAACCAGCAGATTTAAAGGGACGATCAGTCGAACGCCGCCCTGCGCTCCGCTACCTCTCCGACGACCGCGAAAGCCGTGCACGCGACCTCGCAAGGCCGATAAACACGGGACCGCCCGGCGCGCCGAAGAAGAACGCCGGCGACGTAAACATACACCTGTCGCGCGAATAACAGCAACCGCGCTGACGACGATCAGCACACCGAAGCCGGTACACACCGGCATTCGCGACATTCGCTACCAATATAACCGTCACCCCCGAGCGATACGGCCGACGACGTATCAGTGGTGACGCTCTCGCGACTTTTGTAAATAGTAGTGTTAAGACATTTGTATTCGTCCGTGTGCTTTACGTAATAAAAACTGTACATATCTTACACGTCAAACCACAAGTCTAATTCTCTCTTAACCCGGATCGTGCCCTGGAATTCCCGACGAGCTACGTCCGTGCGCGATACCTAATCAAGAAACACAGGTTGTTACAAATAATAGTAGTCAATTTTCAAAGAAATTGTTTTAATATAATATTCTTTATTTCTTTAAGCATTCCAAAGAATAACCGCAACATGTGGATCGATATTTTGGATCTTCCGTCAAATATTCCAAATAACGCTCGTATTTGTTCAAATCGAAAATAAATAGTATTGTTTTATGTTGTATATGTGTACATATTTACTTTATTCATTATAACTTCTATAATATTAATACTCCATCTTAGATTTTCAATTATTTCTTTTTCTTAACCTTATTGGTAATAGATTTCAATGAATTTCTTTACATTTGGATTAATAATTTTGATTAATTTGTGGCATTTACTGTTTGCAACTTACTGTTGAGTCGTTACGTTACACGGCTCTGAAAGCATGCGCACAATCGTAGCCAATAAAACTTAGACACAGTCGTCCCCCGCATATCAGCACAACAACCTTTGCCTATCTTCTGAGCTTATGCGCTGTCCCTACATTCCTATGTCCATCATCAGAACAGAATGTATCAATTAATTAACGTTCGTTTCTTCTTCTCGCAGTTTACGCCCGTCGCTAATCGACGCTCTCTCTCACGCCGTCTTCGCTCGCTCGTAGAGAATCGATTTGCAAGTCGTACCGTTTAAGATAGTCACGGATTGTAACGCTCTTGTAATGACCTTAAATAAAAAAGACATAAACCCACGAATCACGAAGTGGGCGTTAGAATTACAGAATTTCGACTACAGTATCGAACATGGGCCAGGAAAGAGAATGGCTCATGTCGACGCACTCAGTCGAACGAATAACGTTTTAGTAATCGAATATAGCCCTTTTGAGTTTAACTTATCGGTGTGTCAAGCGCAAGACACAATAATTAAGGAGTTAAGAACACGGATTAACAAAAGGGAGCAAGATGGTCTATTTGAAATGCGAAACGAAATCGTCTATCAAAAAGGTAAAAGACAAGTTTTTGTTTTACATGCCTCACTCGATGGATTATTACAGAAGTATCGTGACGAGTTTGGTGTAGATAAAACGTACGCGATATTTCAGGAAAGTTACTGGTTTCCCGAGATGAAAGCAAAGATTCGAGCGCACATTCAGAATTATATAAAATGTATTTTGTTTTCAAAAACTTTGGGTAAAGTAGAAGGGTTTATTCATGGCATTCCGAAAGGAAAGTGCCATTTGAAACGATTCATATAGACTATTTTGTTCCGTTAACCGAACTGATACGACAAAGAAATATATATTGTTAACTGTTAACGCGTTTACAAAATATGTAAAATTGATTACAGTCAAAACGACAACGATACGCGAAACTATTGGATGCCGGAAGGGATATTTTAAAATTTATAGTAGGCCGAAAATATTAGTGTCCAATCGAAGTACGAGTTTTGCTTTAAAAGATTTTGACGAATTCATTTGACGGAAATGAATGTAAAGCATGTGAAAATTGCAATAGAATCTCCTTAGGCTAATGAGCAGTTGGAATGCTGTAAATGTGTGTTAGCACAAATGCTAGGAAAATTATATACAGGGAAAGATTGGCATAAATCTATAGACAAAATAGAGTTTGCAACGATAAACAGAACTATTCTTAGCGAATTATTCTACGCAGCGAAGGCACGTCATCGATGTTCTAGAAGAATTCATTCTTGATCGAAACAAAACAATAAAAAAGTAGAGATTTAGAGACTATTAAAGACGAAGCGGCAGAAGAGAACAGAAATTGCATGCCATTTTATCCGATGAGCTCCTAAACGAACGACTTTTGAAATTGTGAAATTCTTTAAGAATAGAATTGATGACCGTAGATAAACATAAAAATAATCATAAATTCTCTCACAATATATGCATCAATGTTGCATTTCAAGTTAGAGACTTGAGGTATTTCCAACCCCCACTACAACCAGAACCGACAATCAGCTGTATATAAGCAAGCCAGCGTAAGCAGCAAACGCAGATTCTGTATTGTTGTCGACGAGATTCGCTAATAGGCGACCGTCAAACGCAGACTAACAATACAGTTCCATCGACGGGCGGGTCATATTCACGGCGAAGCCGTAAGTTTTCAAGATACGCTCGGTCGGATGCCTTTTTTTTGCTTTTCTGCCTATCCTCTCTCTCTCTCTCTCTCTCTCTCTCTCTCTCTCTCTTTCTCTTTCCAGCTCCGTCGAAGAAAATTCGCAAACGCGACTCTTCGACGTCTTCTATCTTTCTCCTTCTCCCTAACCGTCGAGGAAGATTCGCAAACGCGACTCCTCGACTTCCAATATTTCCATCTCTCTCTTTTTCGTCGAAGAAGACTCGCGAACGCGACTCTTTGACTCTCTGTATCTCCCAGTGTCTCTCAAATCTTCCAAAATTTTTACCATCTCAAAAGGCATTCGAACGGACGTCATCTCCGACCCAACTGATTCACCTCTAATTAATTACATATTAAACTTAAAATTTCGAACTACAGTAAATTCACGTAAATTAAAATCTCAACCTTTCCTCTCTTCTTCATTTAAAGATATGGAAACACAGTAACTTAACGTATTTTCGTAGCAAAACTCAAATTCAATTCAAACTGAATTTGTCAATTCATAAATTGAGTAATTTAAAAGGAATATGGACAAAGAATCTCATCGCGATTACACGGAACCCGACCTACGCGCATCCAAACCGCGTGACTCCTTCATTTTGTTAACACGAGCGATCTTTCATTTAATTTCAAGCGATCCTATCATACAAGCGTTCACATGTTCACACTTATTCTATTATTCTGGCATTCATAAAGTAATTATGCAGAAACAGTAACACTTATGCAAACATACAAATCAAATAAATCAGCTATGTTTACGCGAAAACATGTACTTTCATACTCAGTCCTACGCCAAATGTACGCTTAATCACGCATGTCAAAATTCATTTCAGTAAAACACTATTGTATTCTTCTAAATTCACTGCTTATTAATCACATAATTATATACCCTCCCAAAATTTCTCCTCTTTCTCGTATAAATAAATTGTCGTGTATCTGGGTGTGTTATCGTACGACTGGTGATAGCTGCCTTAATCTCTCCAAAAATTAAAGTCAAACCGGAAAAAAATTACGTCCCGGATTACAATTCCGCAATCCGCGAACATAGCATATATGTATACCTATACAAAATAATGTCATCAAAAAATATATTACGTAACACTGATAAATGTATTACGATATTGTAAAAAGTTATTTAATAATATATTCTTATTTAAAAAAACGAGATGTATTGCCTAGAATTAGGATTTTGCTCAGCCTGATTGAGATAAGCAGATCTTGGATTTGCACCTTATATTGCATCTTCCTAATTAAGCCTCGTAGTTTCTCACATACATTAACGAAATTCCTCATCGACCGCGCGAAATTTACTTGTCCCTGTCCGAGAGAACTGCGGTGCAACCTGCATATTCTTAATTAATCTCGTTTTAAGTACCGGCATCGCCCCCGCGAGCATGATCACGGTCAGATTTTTCCAGCGAACTTTGCAATCTCAAGAAATTCGGCGCGTATGCGTGAGAATATTTCCTTAAACATCTGTTAAAGGGTAAAGTTGAACTCGTGGAGTTTAGCGCACTTGTGGTATGGTTAAACGGGATAACAATAGCGACGTCTATCCAATCACACTCGCAAATCGGCGCAGTCTCTCGAGGAAAAAATTGTGCTTGCTCGAACTTAATAATTGCCCTTTTCGAATTTAAATACGACATTAATGGATTTAACGGGCAATTCAAACAATTTTCGAATATCGCAGAAAAACTTTCTTTAATTGTTGCAAATCCGTGCTAAGATGAAAATACAAAATAAAAAGAGATTAATAGCAAATCAATCGGTATAGATGTTATTTATATTCACAGACACAAATACAAACATTCATTCAAAAGTTCGTTAGTCAGAGAATCGAAAGGGAAATCATTTTATTGACAAATATATATAATGTAACATTTTTCGTAGAAATGATCACGCATTGCTTAAGATGAGATAAATTTAAATACGAAATATCGTACAAAATATATCTTTTAAATTAACTACATCTTTTATTCAAAGTTGTATTCTCACTTGATTATTTAGAACACATCGCTAGTGTCGATTGTCATTTGCTGCTCTGTCTCAAAGATTATATTAAGCTTCTCACACATATCTTTGTGTATACATCAGAATTAAGTAAAGACACAGAAGTAAAGTTCAAATCTACCTGGCGGCGTCAACTAGCTAATTAATCCTGCACTTGTTACCCATAGTTAAACTTGAAAAGAAAACTCCCAATGAGATGCAATGCGATGTCGACGTTAGTAAGCCGATGCTAAGGGGCCGTCCATAAAGTACGTCCGCAAATTTTTGCTATTTTTTGACCCCCCCCCCCTCTCCCCTAGTCACAACTAGTCACAATGTTTGAACCACTCCTTTTTAGTGGACAACATTGATCACACAGATCGCACCCTCCCCTTTCAATGAAAAAAAAAGTTTAGATACTTTATTAAATGCAATAGCCAAAATATGCTACAAGGCACGCTTCTTTAATCTTATATAACTGAAAAATTATGAACATAATATAGAATATATACTATATTTAATAATATAATTATTATTTGGATACATATTATAAAAGTTTTGCTGTTTGCATTTTTTAAAAATATGTTTATGTTTCTTTATTTTCTTCTTCCGTTCTACATCACTTATTTTCTTTTTCAATGCAATCTGTTCTGCTGAAAATTCCTTCTTCATTTTTTTTAATTTGCTGTTCAGTATCATCATTGTAAAATTCTATATTTCGGACCCCTACAAGATTTGAAATTTTGGTCGTCAACTCCATGATCCTTTTCTTGATTGGTCTTGAGAGGGAGTTGGCCGAGACAAAGTGTCTGCTTCGGAAACTTTTTCATTATTTTCATTTACATCGTTTATCAATGCGTTGAGTAGCAACCGGAAACGATAAACTAGTGGAATCATGTTGGGCTACATATAGTTCTGAAGATTTCATTGGTGTAACTTCATTGTGATGTGATGCCCTTTCATTAATAATTTAAAAAAAAAAATTTAAGATATTACTGGATTTATCTTTTGTTGCTTTTTGCTGCAAAAATTTGATCCTTTTTTTGTACCGCAGAGGTAAGAACATTTTCATCTATGGCATCTTTTTTTATTTGCTCCCATACTGCGTTCAGATCTAATTGAAGCTTGAACTTTGGCCGCGTAGGATATGCTTTTTTGAAAGCTTCCCAAAAATGATTGTATAGCACACCTCGTTGAACCATATTTTAAATAAATTCACTATAAAAATAAGTGGGAGCAGCATTCATTCTGCGTATTTCTTAGCAGAACTGACTGAGGCTCAACGATAAAGAAAAATGTGAGCGTAGAAGGAGCGAACAAATGAAATTTTTTAAACAAATGCTAGAAGCGCACGCTTCAGAAGCGATGTCAACGCTTAAGGAGTTATAGAATAGACTGACTCACATTTTTCTTTATTGTAATGATAATCGTAACGATTTATCGTAAATTTGTTTAAAATAATTATGGTTCAATGAGATGTGCTATATAATAATTTTTGGGAAGCTTTCAAAAAAGCATTTAATGTGGTCAAAATTGATATTTCAATTTAGATCTATATTCATGTATTAGAAAAAATATTTAAAAAAATATTCAATTTAAAAAGAATATATTAACATTTATATATTAATATTTATACTTATTATGCGTTATTTTTATTTTATTTATTTGAATGCATAAAACGTTTCTGTAGAATAGAAAAAATCATTTACTGGACGTCACAATTTTTGGAACTTCCCCACTCTCCCTGATCACATATTGTCACATTTTGTAAACCCTTTTCCCCCTCCCCAAATCTTCGGCCGTACTATATGGATGGCCCCTAAAACTACATCGAAAATCATCCGGGTGCCTACAGGCCTCGGATGATTTTAACTTGATTTAATTAAAAAAATTTATTAACTTACCCAACCCTGAACATAAGTTACGATTCATTAAGACAAATTGTCTATGATATAAATTAAAGGAATAAAAAAAGAATTTAGGAACTTATATGTTTAAAAAACTTGTTTAATATTAACGTTTTAAAAGAAATTATTTATTATTATACATCAAATGCAAAATAATACTTGCAGAATTAATTAGCGCAGTTGTCCTCAGCATTGTGTACATTTATTATAAATATGTAAAATTTAATTTTTGAAGCAAGAGAAATGATTTCTTGTATCGAAAAATTTTTGTACCAACTAAAAATGCAATAGCTCTCGTAACTAGAAAAGTAAAAGTAAAAAAGTGTCTTCACTTAATATATTAACATTTACAGTGTAAGACAGCCAATTTTCTTGTAAATGACGAATATTCCAAAATCTACAAATAGTGAATTAAAAATCATAAGTTACATATTTATCTATGAATGTCCGTAATGTTGAAAAATACAAAAACAAACAAAGAATTTAAAAATTAAAGTTGTTATCAAATCTTGCTTAATATTAATGTTTTAAAATTATTTATGGTTACATTTCAGATTCAAAACGATATTTGCAGAATTAATTGCATCTTCTACCACTGTGTATCTACCAAGTATTATATATTTTTACTTTAAATATATAATATTTAATTTTTGGCGCAAAAGAGGAGTTTTTTACGTCGAATCCATTATACCAATAGGAAATATTATATCTGTTGTTACTGGAAAAAAGCAATATGGCAAGTACTTTTACCTTATATTACCATATGCGATGTGAATATACATTTACTTCCTCGTATAAAAATTTTCATATTTTTATTAGTTTCTTTATTTAATTAAAATTGAAATTACGAAACTAATATTTAAAGAAAATAAAAATAAATATCTGATAGAGTCAAAATTAGGTAATAAATAAATTTGAATTGTATATACGTGTATTTCTAATTAATTATAATATAATTTATATTTTACAAAATTATAACAACTTGTTATGCACTACTTAAAAAAAAATAGGGAACGCTTTCCAGACACCAAAAATTACGCTATTTTCAAATGACTGTAACTCGGTGAAAAATCATCGTAGATAAAAAATAAAAAAAGCATTTTAAAGCTTGAAGATCGAGCTTTAACGCTTTACCAGCAGATTTTCAAAATTCTTTTAACTTCCTTGTCTTATGCAGTAGAAAAGCACACCTTGTTTTGTTCGTTAAAATTTCGTATTTTTGACACTTTGCAGCTTGACCAACAAATTTTTTTCAAATAATTCAAGTAAAGTTTCATAAACTACAACATTTTATCTACCAAATGCTTTTTTTAAAATTTCTCTACAATTTTTTTTTACGAGTTACGCAACTTTGAAGCTAAACCTATATTTTTTACAAATGATATCCGTACTCCGTGAAAAATCATCATAGACAAAAACTCAGAAAACCATTTTAAAGCTTGAAGTTTCAGCTTTAACATGCTATTAATGGTTTTCAAAAATTTTCTCAATTTCTTACTATGACCCAAAAAAGATATACTGTTTTTTTCCTTAAAATAACGTATTTTACCAGACTGTAGCTCATTAAAAAATTTTTTCTTGACAAATCCAATGGAAGTGCCATAAAGTATGACATTTTTTCTACAAAATGCTTTTTTTTTAATTTTTTTTACGATTTTTTTGACCGAGTTACAAGACTTTGAAGACATATATTTTTTACAGTACATTTTTCCGAAAAATGACGTTTACCGCCGACATTAGCATTACTCAATGTGTACCACGTGGAGGTTGCCGGTCGGATTTTTGCACATCGTGTGTGTGTGTGGGTGTGTGTGTGTGTGCGCGCGCGCGTGCGTGTGCGTGTGCATGTGTGTGTGTGTGTGTGTGTGTGTGTGTGTGTGTCACAGCAGAGATAAGGACCCCGCAGTTCGTCACTTTTGCAGTATTTAATGACTCCAAACCCTCTCTGCTGTGTGTGTATGCGCTCGCGTGCATGAGTGTTCAATAGTGTATCCGGATTTCCCTTTTGTTTTATCGTGTGCCGTGTTGTCCATTCATTGTCTACTCTCCGTAATGCATGCATACATCCGCGCGAGCGTATGCAATGTACAGTTATGAGCTAAAAGGTTGCAACACATTTTCTTCGATGGTTTTTGAAATATAGACTTGCTCATCAATCGGCGAACGTAATTGGTTGGATCCAATTGCGTTCGCCGTTCGATGAGCAAGTCTACATTCCAAAAACCATCGAAGAAAATGTGTTGCAATCTTTTAGCTCATGACTGTAGGCCTCGCTTCGTTACAGTGATTACTAAAATTGTAGCCACCTCCAGCATTATTTGATTTTTATTCTAGTGAAAACCAAATTCGCAGTGTAAGTCGAAGGGGTGAGCAAAAGAAGCGTGATAAAATTTTTAATAAGCGTAAATTCAAGAAATACCGTTTTTATATTTTTGTTATTCCTCTTAGGGAGAATTCACACCTTAACAGAAAAGCAGAGAGCAGAAGAGTAAAGACCGAGTTTGTGCTATAAATAGTACATTTCTTTTTCTGCAAATGTATTACCAGCGCGAGTTCTGATTGGCTTTCTGCTCTTCTGCTTTCTGCTTTTCTGTCAAGGTCTGAATTCTCCCTTACCAATTTGATTTACGTATGTTTCAATTTTATTTTCGCTAAGTTGAAATCAGAATTAGCGTTACTCAAGATACACTTCACTAGTGCTTGCCGGTCGGATCTTGCACATCGTGTGTGATCTACGTGATTTATCAAACTTATATTTTCTATTTACATATAAATGATACATTCATGTTAATTAAGATACATATATCTTTTTAAGAATGAAATTAAAATATATTATGCATTCACCTTAATTGAGATAAATTATCACTTTTTAGGAATGTGATTACTTAATTCTCAGCTCCAATTTAAAACTGTGTGAAATTCTATTGAAGATAACATATTGCTTCTAATTTAATATTTTTAATAATTTGATATTTAAAATTTTCTCAAACTTTTATAATATTATTTTAGTTAAAATTCCTTTTTTTACCCAATATGGTGAGGAAGACTGCGCTATTTGATCAGCCAAACACAAAAGTGGCACCGACACCTGAAACGTGTAATCGGCGCCCCAGCCGAAATTGCTGTACGTTTTTATCCGTCTTGTGCAAGATCAATTTATATAACATTTCAACTAAAAATAATCAAAAACAAAATATTATTAGTCAGTCAGTCGGTTTTACGATCTGTCAACGAGTTCGTTCCTCCTTTCTCGTCATGAACGCAGGAATGTATATTAATTCTGAAATAGAGAAATCACAGACTTAAGTTATAACTATGTATACATAGTTTATACATAGAAAAGTATTAGGAGTATGAATAAGTTTCCGCCGTTTCACAAAAAATGGCGCCACTAGTATGTTATGGTTGAAATTGTCTGTTGTAAAACGTTATATCGTAAGGTTGGACATCTGGCAACAACATAACCTTAAAATATTAGCGATTTTGTATCAGCATCACATATCTTTTTTCGTGCGAAAATGTCGAGTTTTGAGCCGAATAAGCGTCATTTGCGGGAGCTTTTGATTTACTTCTTTAATTTGAAGAAATCTGCAGCCGAGGCGCATCGATTGCTTGTAGAAGCATATGGTGAGGCTGCCTTAAGTGAGAGAAGTTGCCGTGAGTGGTTTCACAAGTTTAAGAACGGTGAATTTGACGTCGAAGACCGCGAACGTAGCGGAAGGCCGAAAGTGTACGAAGACGCGGAATTGGAAACATTAGATGAAGATTCGTGCCAAACGCAAGAAGCACTTGCACTTACATTAGGAGTGACTCAACCAGCAATTTCACATCGCTTAAAATCATTGGGAATGATTCAAAAACAAGGAAACTGGGTTCCATATGAACTGAAACCGAGAAACGTTGAACGCCGATTTTTCACATGTGAAATGCAACTTGCCAGGCATAAACGAAAGGGTTTTTTGCATCGTATAGTCACTGGTGATGAAAAATGGATCCACTACGATAACCCAAAGAAGAAGAAATCATGGGGACCACCTGGCCATGCTTCAACATCGACAGCCAAGCCGAACATTCATGGAAAAAAGCTCATGTTGTGTATTTGGATCAGCTTGGTGTCGTGTATTATGAGTTGCTCAAACCGAATGAAGCCATTACTGGGGCTCTCTACCGAACACAATTGATGAGATTGAGCCGAGTACTCAAGGAAAAACGTGCCCACTACTACTCCAGATACGACAAAGTTATTCTTCTGCATGATAATGCTCGTCCACATGTTGCGGCGCCGGTCAAAACCTACTTGGAAACACTCAATTGGGAAGTTTTACCCCACCCGCTGTATTCATCAGACATTGTTCCTTCTGATTACTACCTGTTTCGATCGATGGCGCATGGCCTGTCTGAGTAACACTTCACATCATATGAAGATACAAAAAATTGGGTCGATTTGTGGATAGCTTCAAAAGATAAAGCATTCTTCCGACGCGGTATCCGTATGCTGCCAGAAAGATGGGAAAAAGTAGTGGCTAGCGATGGACAATACTTCGAATAAAACATTGGGTACCGTTCTTTTACAATAAATGCCCAATTTTTGATAAAAAACGGCGGAAACTTATTTATATTCCTAATAACATTACATATATTAATTGTAATAGATTAGTTATATATAAAGAAAAAGCGCAATTAATCAAATTAATCTTTATTTAATTCGTTTGATAAATGGTACAGTTTTTATCAAACTTTTATACATCTATGTATGTATAAGTCACAAACTCTTTAATGCAACATAATAAAAATATAAATTGACACAAATTTCTTCAATTGTATAAAGGATATAGTGTAGAGGAAAAAAGGGTATTATGGCTACTCTGAACAATATGGTTACCCCTATTATTTCCGTTATTAGGTGACGTATTCTAATAATTGCTTATGAAGTTATTCGTTTAGTAGCCCGCCGTTTTTTAGCGATGTTAATATGCCAATACATAATGACTGACAACTGTTATAAGACATTTTTACTTTTGAGCACTTCTAAACTTTTTCAAGGTACACTTTTAACCTTTAATTACATACTGATGATGGTGAGCTCATTGTTGTATCGCTCAAGGCGATATCGATGTGGGAGATTTTATTCACTTCTTAGGTTAGGCTTTTTTCTGCGTTGGTAGGCCTCCGCCCTGTTGAGCTAGGCAGGTTATAATAATTAGAAGAGCCTTTGTAGACCAAAGGCGCGTCAAGTTTATCTATTTAGGATGTGATTCTCTCTAGCCAAATTGCCAAATTACTCGTTCTCAACGCAATCACGTGCACCTCAACATATATGGATTTCTCGATCCTCCGATCCGATATCGAGTATTGCAATAGACTAAGGTAGTGCTATCTAGTACCGGAATTCTGAAAGGGACAACAAACTATAGGAGGACAATAACGTTTTTTTAAAAAATTATTTTAGATTCAAGATTTGAATCTGGATTTCTCTATATTTTGTAGGCATTTTTGTTTATTAAAAACAGAGCCATTTCAATAATCAAATGCGATTTACATAAAAATTAATTACTATTTTTTTGTTAAAATCTGGTTAACCGATTGCTGTACAAAAATATGATATATTAAATAATTAATAACACTACAAAAAATACTTATTTGTATAATTTCGTACTTTCTCTTTATGGCTATGCTGTAACATTAATTTTAAGTTAACATAATTATTGTTTTTAACGAATCAATTGTCGCAAAAGTTGGAAATTAATTAATAAAAAAAAAACATTTTTTTTTCTTTTAAGTCACATTTGATTCTATTGAAATGGTTGTGCCAGGTGTGAGAATTTTTATAATTAGTTGCTTGCTTATTGAAGCAATCCGTTTTATATAAATAAGAAATTTTAGTTTTGCTCATCACAATTATTTCTATTTTTTACAGAGATCTCTTAAGTGAATACTAAAGTAATTAAATATATTAATATAAGTACTGATGACTTAATATTTGGAAATTGGAATAAGTTTCAAGGAATTAAATAAAATTAATAGAAAACGTTATTAGTAAGGTTATTTTATTTATAATAAAATCTGTCTTTTGAAAAAATAGGTTACTGGACTTTTATTTTAGTTAACACCTCTATTATACATTATGACCATAGTGAAATCTCCAGTATGATTTCTGACGCAATTATGGCAAATCTCATACTCAGTATTTACATTGTAATTATACATATTTTTGATAGTCTCCGCGCGAGTATCTAAGATTTAAGTATATGAATATTTTAAAACAGGATAATTATGGATTAGTGTTTTTAATTAACACTATTTCAAGAGCGACAATATTATCGCCCCTGCCTCTTGACACATCAATTAATTGCGTAATTGTATAATGTAATACAAGTATGTCACGTTAAAATTGTGTATTTATATTATATAGCGTATTACATTATACAATTACGCAATTGATTGATGTGTCAAGAGGCAGGGGCGGTAATATTGTCGCTCCTGAAATAAGATGGTTGCATCCACCTTTCCTTTATCATATCAGCGCCCTTCTCACCGATCATAATGACAGGCGCGTTTATATTACCACTCGTGATGGTCGGCATGATAGATGCGTCAATCACCCGTAAGCCGTCGACTCCGTAAACTTTCAACTCTGGATTTACAACCGCCATTGGATCATCGGGCGGACCCATCTTGGCGGTGCAGCTCATATGATAAATGGTCATGGTGTATTGCCTTAGTGCACAATTCCAGTATTCGTCCGTATAGAGACGAATATGCTTACAACTGGGTAACGGTTTGTCATAAAATCTTGAACCAAATCTTCTCATACTACTAGTCTCGCCAAAGGCAACAGCCGCCTTAACACCCTCACGAAGTACTGCGACATCGTCTGGATGAGTGAGATAGTTATGATAGAGCAATGGATAATCTAAAGGATTCTTGGATTTTAGTCTTATGTTACCGCGTGACTTGGGCCTGAGAATCATAGGAAATACTCCGAAGACGTCATGATTATTGATTTTACTAAACATGTAATCATAAAATTCATCAGTTAAACAGTGAGCATTTTTCACGTAGCTTCCACCGTCTGAATTAGTACTTGATGATGTCAACAAAAATTCGATGTCAGGCCAATCGTTGCTCTGATTAGCATACTTGGTGGAGATAAAGCCAACCGCCTCAAGGCCAATGTTGGACGTTAACGGGCCATCCTCGGTGATAGCATATCTTAAAGCCGAATTAATATTCACCATCCGATTCATCACGATGCTGACTTTGTAATCGATTGGAAAAACAAGTCCGCCAACACCTATATGATCCTGTAGATTCTGCCCAACACCGGGTGAATCTTCAATCACGGGAATTCCTAATTGCTCTAGGTGTATACGCGGCCCTATTCCGGAAAGCATTAATAATTGTGGGCTATTAATGGCACCGGCTGAAAGAATTACTTCTTTTCTGGCAAGCACCACCTCCTTACGACCATCTCTAATAAATTCTACTCCATACGCTCTTCTACTCTCCGGATCTATCAGCACTCGAGTTACATGGCTCCACAAAGAGAGATGAAAATTTTTTCTAAGTTGAATGGGTCGTACAAATGCCTTGGCGGTGCTGCATCTAGAGCCCCGTCTCATTGTGAACTGTAAGAAGGCGAAACCAGTTTGCTGCTGGCCGTTGACATCACAAATATCGTATCCCATTTCTTCTCCAGCTTGTAAAAAGGCTACGCCCAACGGAGTGATATATGGACTATCTTGTACGGTCAAGTATCCACCTGAGAAGAAAGATGTTAAGTATCCACTTTCGAAAAGAATACAAAATATTTATTCTGCTTTGTTATACGCGCGTGGAGACACAAAGAGACAATTTTTTAAATTTATTTTTATACATAATACATGCAAAGATGCATGATAAATCTGAGAAAACATACGTACCTGTACCGTGATATCTTATATTGCGTGCCAAATATGGATTTCTTTGGTCTTGAGACTTTTTAAAATACGGCAATACATCTTCATATCCCCAGCCAGGATTACCAAAACTCTTCCATTGGTCAAAATCACGTCGATTTCCGCGAATATAAAGCATTGTGTTTAAAACGCTAGAGCCTCCGAGAACCTAAAGTATCATTTAATCGATTATGAAGATGGCGCAAATAAAGCAGTAGCGACTAAAAATAAGTGAATAAATCATTTAACTTAATATTTTAGTAGGGTCTCCAGCATACGTATTTCATTTTTTCAATGAATCTTTGTATTTAGAAATTAAATGAATTGTCGCGGTATGTAGTAATCGATGTTACAGGTTACGGTCTACTTGATGCTACAAATATTATGAAACATTTTTTACATTGATCAATTACCTAAAATTCTGTAAAGAATTGAGACTCGTGAAAATGTCGCAGAAAACAACGTGACGAATATGAGTCGAGCACGATAAACTGTGCGCAATGTAAGACAATCTCAAATCAATAGTATAATCACATAAATAAGTGTAATCTGTTAGATATGTTCCTGATGGCTAGGTTTATGAGAATGTTGGTAAATAAAAAGACAAACATTAAGAGAAACGAGAATATTTCTTTCTGAGTTGCATTCCACTGAGTTTTTTAATTAATTGAAAACTATTTTTAATATTGTTGTTTGCTTCTGGAATGCTGTTTGATATAAATGTTTGTGTTTAAAAAAACTAGCCAAAGAATGTGACGGGCTGTCAATAGACGACGCAATAATTCACGCTTGATTTGTATTCGCCGCTTTATTTTCTGTACTAAAATTTTTTGTTCTGATTGGTCAATCAAATGTTTTGAAGCATTTGTAGCGTTAAGTGGACCCCACCCATAGACATTATAGATTCATAAAACAAAAGTAAATGTTTTATCTACCGAGCAATGAAACAAAGCATTACTTTCACTCTAACTTTGATAGCATGCCATGTATATACGCATGACCCTTGATAATTGACAATAATGTGATAATATGTAATACAATTAGAACGTTTTTATATTTAATAATTGATATTATTGTCATAATTATTGTAATTACGATTTCAACACAATTGATTCAATCAGTGGCTTTTCAATGGAGTTATTACTATGGCAGTAGAGTATAATGTATGTTGAATATACGAGAAGCATCCAAAAAATAAGTATTCTATCGTAGTAAAATAAAATAAAAGGTCGGTCAATTATATCACTTTTTTTTATTTTATTAACTCGATTCTTAAGTTACTTCTCAACTTAGTCACCATTGACATTCAAACACTTTTCGTAACGTGACACCGTATAAAAAAAACGTGTCCATGGATCTGTGCTATAATTTTGCTTTAGTTTTAACTTTACTGTTGTCAAAACTTTGGCTACCCAAATTTTTTAAGCGCAGGAAGCAGGTGAAAATTACTCGATGCAGGATTTGGAGAGTGATCAAAAATTTTCAACAAAATTTTTGTGAATTTTCATGCGACCGTTAATATACTTTGATCGCCATTGTCGACTCATTTATATATTTATGCATTATTCTCCATATACAGAAATTAGTTGTGTATTTATTGCACTTTTATTTTTTGCGGTTAAAAACCGAATTACCGCATGTAATTTGCAGTCCGATACATCTTGTATTGGCGTCTACGTGATTCAAATTTGCTTCGCTAACAATGATTGCAGTGAAGGCCAGTTTTTAGCCAGTTTTATAGCCAATTTTTTTTTTTTTTTATTTACTTTTGATAGGGAAACTTACTTTTTGGATGTTCCTCGTAAAGCAACATTTGAGCGTTTGAAAATGAATATTTTCAAAATATTTGAAATACTATTTTACACAAATACAGTTTTTTTTGCGTTTCTTGAAACTAAAAAATATCTATAACAAAATCTTTATAAATATATGGTATTTATTTTTTCATTAAATCTTAATATTTTTTTATACTCTTGACTGCTTTTAATTCTCTTTTTTTAGATTTCTCTATAAAACTCGATTAACTGGGATCTCTTTTACAATATATACCTTGCCTCTAGTCCAGCAACATCGACGATCGACCATCGCCTGGCAAGCCGTATCCTGCGGCTGCGTGCGATACTTATAGTCCAGCTTACTCTTATGCAAAAATAATGAGAGTATTGGGACATCAGTTATCTCGGTTTCGTGCCCTCCGGCCTCTAGTAGAAGCACGCTCCATTCAGGATTTTCCGTTAATCTGTTGGCTAGCACGCTGCCAGCTGAACCACCGCCGACAATAACAAAGTCATAATCTTTCTTTAATTGTTTTGTCACGCGTGGATGATTTTCCGGGTCTATGAGATCGTAATTGAAGTACGCGAGCGCGACGATCAACACTGGGATTATAGTTATTTTACCGATACCGCTGCCAAGGAGGACAGTGGCTGCTTTTATTGCAGTGCTTACTACCGTCGCGACGCTCATCTTTCGCTTTGGTCGTACTATTGATTAATCTTATTTGAAATTTACGTTTATTCAAATATCCGAATTCACAAATACCTCTTGTTTATTTTTTCGCGAATGTTTTTTATTTGTATCTTACAGGAATTATCTTTAACAAAAAAACAAAATCTGTTTTATTTTATCATGCGTCTCGTTCGCGATTTTATTGTGCTCGTGGCTGTAATGGTATACGAGTATAGTACGGTTGCCGTTCAGCCATAAGAGAATTTAGAAATACATGACGAAAATTATTTAATAATATACAAATCAGAAAATTATTGTTGATTGCGCGCTTTAATTATAAAAGTCGTCGAAACACTTCTCTTTCAAACTTTCTGCAAGAATCTAAAAACAAAATAAAAATTTATTTTATTTATTAGAATCCCTATAATTATTAATTTTATTATAACGAAAAAATTTGCAATTTGTAAAAGTGATAAATAAAAAATTGTTTTTGTTAATGCCAGAATATGTTTTTGCAGAATATGTTTTTTAGGCTATCTTTAATAATATGTGTTCTATGATAGAAACATTTTACTATTTGGCATTTTTTGTGCTTAAATATATTTTTTTCTTTTTGAGTAAATATATTACTCGTACACACACACACACAAACACACACGCACACGCACACGCACATGCGCACACGCGCACACACACACACACACACACACACTCGCACTCACACTCGCACTCACACTCGCACTCACACTCGCACTCACACTCGCACTCACACTCGCACTCACACTCACACTCACACACACACACGCACACAAAACAATTTGTTTTCCTTCCCTTTTTACGTTCAAATTTTTATTTTTACATACATGCAAGTATATAATATCAATATCAAATCGTTTTTTACCTTGATGACCAAAGAAGCTGATGTATAGTATTATATATCAATTATAACGCACCATTCAATTATACGCACACAGTCCAGGACAGACTTGGCGTGCATAGACTCAAATACGATAACAAGGTGTCTCGGTTTCTTGGTGATTTTCGCGAGAATGCGCAACACATCATATTCCGTAGTTCTATACCAGGACTTTCTGACTCATCGGTAAACAACAACGATGCATGCGCTAATCGCAAAGTATAAGTTACATACGAGATGTGCGAGCACTAACAGCGGGTAAAGAAAATGCAACCGATAAATATCGATAAAAGGTAGAACGTCCGATCTCGTAAGCAGCTTAGAACACACTACTCGTCCTCATCTTTTGTGTTGTATTTATACGGTTTGCTAATAAACGCACTCTCCAAAAAAAGAGGCGTTTCGATATACTGAGCGTCTACTTTTACTTTGATACACGCAACGTCGCGCAAAGAGAAGTTTCTATTATACGCTTACATTAAGTAATTTTAGAACGCATTCGACTTCACCATCTAGCGCGTCTTGTATGTATAAAAATTAAAACATTTAAAATGCGATTACCAAGAACGTGATTTGCATCAACCAGAACCGATGCTAAGTTTCTTTGAAAAGTGACTTCATCACATTTATTACAAAATTTTAATCCACTATCAAATAAATGAGAAGTTTGACTATTAGATAAAGCCTGTACAACTGGTTCTAATCTCTCTTCTTTGAAGTAATTTACATTTGAAACAATAAAATTGTCAGGGACGATAGTATTTGTTGATTCGCTTTCTTCTCTAAAGCGCTCACATGTGTAACCAAATTAACATATATCGAAAGTGATTGTGTAACAGTAACTGCTTTCTTTAATGCTTGTTTTTTGTGCTATTCTCGCATGAAGAGGCTTGTAGAAGCGCGATTTTTCAGTGTACATTTGAGATCGCATCATTGTTGAATAATTACATTTGTAGATGAACTGCGAATTGAATAATAGAAATAAAGATAATTATTCACTATAAGTAATTATGCACTATAACAAATAAGCTCGATCACTTTGACCTTGACATATATTGTTAAGATCATAACTTTGAGTGATCTGCAAGTCAAGTTTTAATTAAAGCTCATTGTTTGTTAAAAAATTAACAAATAAGGTTGATATTATAAATGTATGTGTATAACTTTATTAATTATCACTATTTCTTATAACATTATTATTAAAATAACAATAGAACGTTGGCAATATTTCCAAAAATTTCAACTTTCCATGCGAAGCGAGGTCCATTGCAAACCTTTCTCTGCCTGTAGGCTCCTTATGGGGTGCAACGACGTTTATAATGTACTTTTTTACATGAGTTTTCGATTTTTCACGCGAGGTGTGATGATAATGACTAAACCTTTCCTGATCAGTAAAATGACCTCACATCTCGCATGGAAAGTTTAAAATTTATGTGATACAGTATTAAAGATCTCATTTCGCCCTGTAGACAGAAGGAAGCGTGGGATGGTATCGCTTCGTGTAGAAAATCATATTCCATATAGAACAGTAGATAAAATTTAGTGACCTTGAACTCCTTGAAGATTGATGTTAATCAACATCAGTCATAAGTTGGGATTGGCTGAATAAAACTATACATTAACTGTTTATGCCATAAACTTTTTTGTTAAACACTTTTTAATAAATAACGAGCAACAGCTAAAACCTTTTCAAGGTCAAGAATGGCTGACAACGTATCTCAGGGTCAAGGTGATTGAAACTGGTTTCCGTTTAGTGAATTACCAAAATAAATGATATTAATAATAATAATGCGGATGATAAAAGAACTATTTTAAAGAATGAATAATAAATGTTATAAAAAATCTAATTTAAATGCATTGAACACATTGCTATTGATAGATAAGTGAAAAATCAATAGATAAAAATTATCCGCAAATCAATTTTTTTTATTATTGTTATTTCTTTTATCTCTTTTTCTTCTAGTGTTTAACGTCAAAACTTACATTTTCTATCTAAATTTACAGATGTCACTTTTCATTATATAATGCAATACGTGCATTATCATAAAATACATGTATATTGTATACACCAAGCTATTTTTTGTATAATATTAATTTCTAAAATATTGTAATATATAATACATAAAATAAACTTTATTATGTAAAAAATATGTAATTGATAAAAAATTATGTTGTAATTCGAGCCATGTGTTGTAATATTCAATTAATAATAGAATAAATCTTATAATAATTAAGGTACTCATTTAATTTCTTTGAACAATTCAATAATATTCTGAATTAATTAAATTAATTAAATTAGACACCAAATATTATTGTCCGAACATTCATAAAATTATTTGCTATTATTATTTATGGATTTGTTTCATTTAATTAATTTGTATTGCTCTAATCAATGATTATTTCGACAGATTCTTTCATGTTTATATGTATTTAAAAAATTTTTAAGACATTTATAGATTTTCAGAATTTTCATTATGAAATGTGAAAATCTCTGGACAAATAAAAACATTTAATTTTCCAGGTAACATTGAATTAGAGTTTTACCTTGGAAATGCACTTGTACAATGTTTCTAAAATAGCAATTGAAAGTTTGCGTTGTCACTGTGGAATTTTTAACGTTGCTGTTTCGGAAGTACTACACGAATATAGTCCCAACAAAAAAAGGGAATATACAATATTTTTAATAATAATTACAAAAGTTTAATCGTAATTATTATAACATAATTTTTAATGTACAAATATTGAAACGGCAAAAAATTTTTATTCTGAAATTTCTGTTTAAATGATTTCTCTGAAATATTTCGAAAGTGAAAAATTCTGAAACATGCAGGAAAATACTAAGAAGTTTAGAGAAATCTTATGACAATCTCGGAATTTATATGAAAATGACTACAAATTTATGAATTATTTGAATCTGCGAATTTATTACTTATAATTTTTGAAATAATTTTTAGAGCATATTGTCTCAAAACTCTGATTTCGTTTTAAATTTTCCTATAAATCTTCAAAAGCAGAAAATTATACGACATCTTACAAATAAATTGTCTTATTGATTAATGACACATTTCATTAATAATTGTTTGTATTGAAAGATTCAACATTACATAACATTTTCGATAAAGAATAAAATATGTTGGCAGAAAAATATAATAAATAAATGAGTTACAAATTGTGCGTATGAAGCGATTGGTGCGTCATTGCATTTGTTAGATTCAAAAAAACATAACTTTGAAACATTAGATGCGCAATTCGCAACAATTCTGAATGGACCACCTAATTTAAAATAATATCTAACGTATTATAATCTATAATTGCGTTCCAAATTTTAATCATAATATAAGGTACGAACACAACGTATACGATACACTTACTGATGCAATGACATGGTGCAATAAAACGTTTTTCCTTAGAAAAATTGGTTATTTCGAGAGTCGATCCCTCGACTCCTTTTCGTACACGCACACACACAGCCGCTCGGGAAATCCGAATACTTTAATAATGTGTGTGATTACTTTATCACTAGCCCTTGCAGTCTGTAAAAATCCAATGGCTCCTGCACACTAGCGTGATGCGACACGAAGCGACATGCAATGATATATCCAATGACGAAAATCTGGAAGTAGAATAGAAGAATGTATAGAAATTGTAAAAAATTGCTAGGTAGACGGGCACCATAGACTATATATAGCTATCACAAAATAGTACATGATCCGAAATCAACAGACTAACGTTTTATAAAAATTTTTTAAACGTTTTTTTTTTTATTGCAATAAACGTTTAAAAAACCTTTAAAAAACGTTTTATTAATGAAATAGATCCCGTTTTATTAATACAATAAAGAAAGAAAATCCGCAATACTACTAATATTAAATATACATAATGAGTTATATATACATATATACCTTCTTTCCTTCTCGCACGCGACGTAATGCTCTGGCATGCCCTTCCTCTTTGTCAGTTTCAAGGGTCGAACCCTCGAACCCCCGTCTCCTTGTTGTACGCGCGCGCGCGCGCGCACACACACACACACACACACACACACACACACACACACACCCACCCACCCACCGAATACTTTATTAGTGTGTGTTTTTGCAATGATTATTTTATTACTGACCTTTGCAGTCCATAAGAGTCCCGGCAGTGGCTCTTGTAGGCCTATATTCTGTAACTCTTTAGCGACAATTCAACTCATATTGTTACAGCGTCATTGCGCAGATATTATACATGCCATGATAAAAAAAATGCGCAACGACACTAACAATACCGGATTGTCGCTAGCGAGTTAGAAAATAGGTCTACTGACACGAAGCGATGTGCAACGTAATATGTCCAATGATGAAAATCTAGAAGTAGAACAGAAGAATGTCTACAAATTGTAAAAGATTGCTGAGTATATGGGCATTATAGACTATGTCAAAGTCACTTTTCACAAAAGGGAGAGAATATTTTGTAGAAAGTTCAAGGAAGACAAGTTTAGAAAGTAGATATTTAACTGTACTTACCAAGTAGATCCTTTTTTCTTTTCAGAAAACATTTTAACACAAGACGACCCCATACTGCATCACGAACTGAACTGCGTATTCCGCGACCGGCGTATGCGATCATATAACGAGAGAATAAAAGACAACTTAAGTGTAGCCATGCGAATTTGTCTGATTTGTCTCACTGGTCTCACACACGCATGCGTGGAGTTCGCAAAAGTAGCGCAAAGCGTGACGCGATATGAAACTAAAATGTTTTTTAAATGTTTATTTTTCATTTTTTTCGTCAACCTGGAAAAATATATTTATTTAACATTTATTTATTTATTTTTTATTAAACGTTCATTTAAAATAATGATTTCTTAAAAATGTTTGTTAAATGTTAATTTAATATTATTTAAGTATTTATTTTTTCATAAATTATTTAATTAATCAAATGGTTTAAGTAAATATTTTTTAAACATTAATTACCATTTTGTAAATATTTACTTGTCATTAATTATTAATTTGAGAAAATAACTATACAAAACATTTTTTTAACGTTTTTTAACATGATGTAAATATTTATTTGCTATTAAATATTCAATTGAAAAAATAATTTCGATAAACGTTTATATAACGTATACTTAATAACTTTTTAAGATTTATTTAATATTTTTTAAGTATTCATTTTTTGTGAAAGATTTTGCATGTGAGAAAATTTTCTCAGTGAACGTTTTTTAAATTTATTTAATGTTAATTTTTGTACTTATTATTTATTTGTAAAATTGTATTTATTTAGTGTTTATTTAACATTTAAACTATTTATTTTTCAATATATTATTTATTTTAAAATTTATTTAAAAAAACACACATTTAAGTAACATTCATTCAAAATATGTTTGTTATATTTATTTATTTAAAAACTAATTTAAAAATGACTTATTTTTTATTCATTTAATATTAAATAACTTAAATATTTAATGTCAATTTGTTAAGAGATTAGAAAAGAGCGATAATTTATAGATGTTGATGTAGAGATGTAATTGTAACGAAGAGTTTTTACATGTACGTTTCGGGTTTACTTGCTCGTTATCAACATGTGGAAATCACATTATCAAAAGAGAATGAATTAAAAATATAATTTCAATCAATTATGATGTTAACACACATTTCCTTATATTTGGAGGAAAAATTAAAATAAAGCATTGTCGAAAACAACTTATAAAAAGTTATTGGAAATTTTATACTAATAAGTTCCGCGAACTATTGTCCTTCAGTTGCCTGAGAAACAGTTTCCTTCCAGTTGCCTTCAAACAGTCTTATACAAAGGGATTAGCGTCTGTGATATAACAAAGTGATTGCAACCGAAGGGAAACTTGTGATCAGCAAGTATTTCTCTTTTTGTGCTAAGAATGCATTGCTATGCTGTTTATATAATTCGTTTCATGTGATTTCACGAATTTAGACACATGCTGTCTCTCATGAGCGCTACATGCGCGCACGGCGTAACGTTTCACAGCTTTACCGTTTCGGCAAAGTGCGGTTACTGTGCCGTTTAAATGCTATCTGGGTAATAATAATTGCCGCAACGACACGGTTCGGTCGTTTGTACCGACCAACAGAAACATTGCCGGCCTTGCTCCTTGTTTTCGCGTTCGCAAAGCGACGATAACGGCTAAACGTTCCCTACTTTCTCTCTCGTGCTTGCCGATTCAAGGAATTTATTGCCCGATACCCAGAAAAAGGGGATTCCGCGACGGGAAATCCGAGCGCTTCCGAAAGATCTTGTAGATTCAGACTAGCGCGATCCTTTGTCTTTGTAACGTTCGCTTAATTCAGAGAAAGAGAAAGAGAGAGAGAAAGTTATGATCGTTCGATTGTTAAAGGAGTAAAGGTGATAAACATTAAGAATAGTCATATTATTAAAGAAGCTCTCACTAGAGCAACGAGTTTCTATTTTCACCTAACTTTTTCCTCTTGGAACGAGCCTTTCACGAGGCTGATTTAGTAATTTCGGTCGGCATATCAACCAAAACGAAACTAGCGAAAGCACAGTTGTTATTTCGGCCGACCGCTAAACAAAATAATTTAGAACAAAAACCAGGAGATGCAATCTTATCATATGCTTCACCTCCATGTACAAAATTTTTATGTATATTTGCTCTTGAGATTAAAACTGTGCTCAATTATATAGGTTTTGCTTTACAAAAAGTATTTACATCTAAGTAACTAAAGTGTTTGATTGCTACCATGAAATTACTAAAAGAACATATTGCAAAGTAAAAATTGAAACTTTCTATATAAGTTGTTTAAACAAAAATCTTAGTTGAATAAAAAAATTCTTTTTTTTTTTTTAAACAAAATAATAAGTCTGTTCTTTACATGTAAATAAATTTTTTATGCGTGATTTTTAAAAACATTGAAATTTTTAAGATATTTTGATAATTTTTGCGTTTGTCTATCAAAAGCATATAGTATTATCTTCTTAATATTTTTTTTTTTTTTTCATTATTCTTTAAATATTTTTGACCGGAAATTTATTCGGCGCGCAGTTTAGTGAATTTGAAAAAGTATATAAAATTGCACGAATAAATCTCAGGATTAAGATCTATGTTGTGATCGTCATTAAGGCACTTTGTTTATATTTATGTTTTCACATTATCGGTTGAATTAGTCCTCTATTTTAAATATTTTTGTTTTAAAACTAAATATACGAAGCATTGATAGTTGATAAATACTAGGTTCAAAATAGAATTTTGTTTTAATAAAGTTAGCGAATAATTATCTTGATTAAGACTGTATTTTCGTGACTCATCCATTTGAATCGATGAAGACTAATGAAGTCTTGGATCAATTCTGGTCCATAGGAAATAAATTTCACTTGTCAAAGTATACACTCAATCGTTTATCGTTTAACAACAACGCGTACTCACTGTCTCTCAAGTAAGAATGTATACTGATTGTAAATCGAGTTGCTAGGGTAACATTTTATATACTTTAATGCTCACGGAAAGTCAAGCGGTCAAGAATATACAAATAATAAATAAATACATGTAAGCAAACGAAGAAATAGTAGAAGTCGTTAACTTAAAATGTAAATAAATAAATAGAAATAAAAATAATTAGCGGCGAGTCAACTGTTACATGCAATTAAAATAAGTCGTCATGATAGATAAAAATATAAATAAATAAATAAACTAAAATAAAAATAATTTAGCAAGAAATATTAGATGTTAGGAATAAGAATTACAAAATTTTAAAATCAGTTTCTTCAATGAATATTGAATGTAACAAAAAAAAAATAATTGTGTTTTGCGAAACGCAATAACTCATTCGTCTAGTGTTCATTGAAGAAACTCTGATTCTAAAATTTTTATTTTTATTTCTAATATTTAATATATTCCTCTATTGTGCCAAACTGTATGATAACATGTTCAAATATTACAGTTTATAATATATTTACTATGAAGAATTATGCTGAAACGGCTGACAATGAGTAATTTTGCTGTGTTACAAATATCTAGGCTACAAAATGAATAAAGTAAGAAAAAGAATTATGTAAAGAAGATGCATTGATACACATACACAAGTTCCGTAATTATTCTTTTATTCATGAAGTGGGTAGCATTAAATTGATTGCATAAATTCGAAAGGAATTCCGATGTTAAAAAGAATCGATTTCTCTCATTATTTCTCAAATTATTTCGGTAACTCACAAAAAAATGAAAACATATGCGGTTACAGTAAACATGTCAGCTTTCGGAATAGTTTTGAACGTGAATAATTAATACCCAGAATAGAATAACAGAGATGCATGCAAAAGATAAGAGAACCTTAAATTGCTAATTATTCAGCTCCTCTACTTATTAGATGCCAATTGAAATATCCAGATGGGAATGAAGTGTCGCATTACGAATGTTTCTTAGAATATTTATATAAAATGGCTTTAAAAATTTATAAAATATAAAATTAATTTTGCAGAAATTATGAGAAAATTACGGAATAGTCTAAAAATATTCAAGAATTAATCATAAAAGTTTTTAATATATTTTCCAGAATATTCATATGTTTCAAAAATATTCCTCATATATTTTTAGAGTAATAATAAAATGTTTCTGATAACTTTTTCAGAATGTTTGTACATATAATATTCTTCAATATTCTTCAAGAATATCTAAAACATTGTTGCGTGCCTGCCCTGAAAAAGCGACTATTATCGATTCACGCCAGGCGATCGATGAGCGCAACAAGAAAAGATCGTTCCCTGCCAACGGTCTTGGAGTTTTCGGGACGCGGAGCTGTCTGCGGAGATTGTGATATCTCTACGAACAAATTAATTATATCGAGCTCTAACATTAAAGTCAGCGTTTCCTTTTTAAAAGAGAATGTTGATTTGTTTCGTCGCGCGACTGATTCTTCTCTTGCGAGTGTCGTGTGTGTTTGTCTCGCCGAGTGCAACAATGTTTATGAATATATACGTTGAAACCGGCTAGACCAGGCAGCAGACGGCCACCACGCGACTGACGCGACTCGCTCAACGCAACAAGATTTATGCTTATCGAGAAAAATTCCAGATTCTAAACAAATAATTACAGAGCATATATGTATCACTTGAGAACAGTCGTACAAAGTAACATTTCAGATTTAACGAGAAAAACAGTATTTACAGTTAATGTTTTACATATTGACATCAACATCCCAAGTAGCAGATTGATGTCGAAAGACGACATAAAACATCCATTTTTGGTCTGTGACGTCAACGACTAATAATGTGCGTTTATAAGACGTCATTTTGAAGACGTCTCAAAGTTGTCTTAACGACGTCTTTTTATAACTTACAGTATTTTACTGTTTAATTTAAAGATATAAGGCTAACAATAAAATAAACTAACTTTAATCTTACTCCTTTGCTAAATTGATGCCAAAACTTTTCGCGCCATTAAGGTGTACGCTGCATACGCTATTGTGGATTCGCCATCAAAACTTTGCGTATGCGCGAAAATGAAGATAGTACCGCCATCGACATACAAAATGGACTGCTGATGAGCGTGGTGGGGGTAGAAAGACACATAGAGTGAGAGGCAGACAATACGAAGTAGAGTCCTATATAAAGAGAGAAGCGACATTGATGTCCAAAGCTCTAATTGATAATCTGATTGATACTTGATTGGTTAAGTTTGCAGCTATATTGTGACCACAGCTGTTTCCAGAATGATACGAATGGTGTTTGACGACGTTAGAGCGCTCCCAAAATGGCGGTGGAGGACTCAATTGGATACTGAAGGTTGTGGTGGGGATTCAATGTCGCTTCTCTCTTTATATAGAACTCTAATACCAAGAACGTTCGTTCTCTGTCTACTAAGTCTGATTGGTTGCTGGGGCCACAACAACTAATCAAACTTAGTAGACAGAGAACGAACGTTCTTCGTATTGTCTGCCTCTCACTTTCTGTGTCTTTCTACCCCCACCACGCTCATCAGCAGTCCATTCTGTATGTCGATGAGTATCGCGCGCCAGCTTAGCAACACTGAAACAATTGATAGGGATGACGCGTTCGCGTTTTGTGTTGCGTGGTGTAGCGTGGTACAGCATGGACTATAATTTCACGAGTCCGGATTTAGGATTCAGCTCCCGCTTTTGACTACGCATTTTTTTCTCGTTCACTGGATTAAAAGTATATTAAAAGTTTCCTCGGAAAAGATTACAGAATGATACACAAAAATATTGTGAGAAGTGTATAATGTGTGCAATTTTCACCGGTTTTTATTCCAAAGCTTAACACTTCGAATCATAACACAATAAGTAAGTAATTAAAGAATTTTATATTAAAAAATTTTTGTGTACATATTATTCAAGTTAGCTTGAAAGTAGTTTTGTTTATACTATAATTTATCTTTATTTAATCGATTCTCTTAAAATAAAAATGCAAACATAGATTAAGTTAGAAAAGATAAATGTGGTCTATTTAGTGATCTGAAATAAAGCTTTTTATTTTCTATTGAAAGTGTATGCATGAAAAAGAGCCTAAGGCATCAAAAATATTAAGACTATGGTATGGAAATACCATCCATGTATTTTTATGCATTATTTTATTTTATTCTTTGTTACTATATAAAACTTTATTTTAAAACATTGATTTAGCTGACTAAGCACTAATTTATTTTTTGTTTAATAAAAATTCTGATCACATGTGAAATTGTAATGAGAATTGTAGGTTTTATTAAATTTCATAAATATATGATTGTTAAAAACATTACTTTTAAAGATTTATGTGAATATATTTTCTATTCTAGATTAAACTATTACGTAATTAAAATAGAGTAAAATATTGTAATATTACTAAATAATATTCACAGAATAATAATGATAAATATATATCATTCATGTATAACTTTGCACATATAGAATTAAATAATTTTATAAATTTAAACAAAAAATAAATGAGATTAAGTATATTATATCTTTTATATCTTAATGTTTTTATTAAAATATTTAAAACGTATCAAAATCTAATTAAAAATTAATTTTATATTTGTATATGTATTTTATAATTTTTTTGTAGAATTCCCAAACTTTTTAATTACAATTAAATACGAGTAATTAGTGATAATTATGTCTTATGTGATAATTGAATTTAATGATGGAGGTGGTGTTGCAATCGTTAGAAGTACTTGGTTAACACCTCAAAAAAAAAGTGTTTTGGCCACCTATAAAGGATAAAAAAAATTTGATAAAATTTTACAAAATACTGATGTTACGGATAAAAATTGGAAAATTTATTCAGTAGTACGATGCTTATATAAAACTGGTGAGTATAAAATGTATTTATGACTATTATATAAAAATAAAGTTTTATTGAGCATAAGTTTTTCATGAGCATAAAATGAAAAAAGTATGATTTAAATCATTTCAAAATATTATAAATGTTTTTGAATTTCATAAATATAAATTAAAATAAAATCAAAGAATTAAAATAAATTAATCTACAATCTAAAATTTTTTATGCTTTGTTCAAAAATCAGCTTTAAGAAAATTTTTAAATTATTTTATATGTTTTTTATTTATTATTTCTTTAGTAGTATTTATAATTACTCTAACTTAAAATTGATATAACTATATGGAAAATAAAATTACTACAAATTAAGTTAAAAAATTTGTAATACAAGAATTTGAACTGACAAAAATTTGAATATAAGTTTAGTGGGCCTATGTCAGGCAATGGTACTTTGTACTGAATAACAGAATTTATTCCAAGTTCAAATCTTGACTAAAATATTTTTTTGTAATAAATTCTTAACAGTTTTTAGAGGAGGAATCTTGTACATACCTTTTAGCATCAAAAACTCAATTTGCTTACCAATTTAATTTGTAACATTTAACGACTGCATTTTACGTCCAATGAAAATGCGGCACGCAATTCACATTAGCAAGAAACTGTAAAAATTATTATTTATTACTAAGTACTGCTGTGACTGACATAGACCTACTAACCTTACGTTTGAAAAAATTTAATAAACTTTTAAGTTTTTTAGTACGGAATTTATGTAAAATAGCTTTTTTGTTAAAATTAAATATTTTTTTATAATATATATTTTGTAAGAAAACTTATAATTTGTTCTCATGTATATCAATATTTTAATTTGAAGTTCTATAGATATATATTTGCTAAATTATTTTAGATGATTTATAAAAAGCTCGACGAAAATGTAAATTGTAAGAAGAAACATACAATTTACAAACAGATCAAGAGAGTAAAACTTTCAAAGGGTAAAGAGTGCCTCGTCAAATTAGTTCAAGCGATGAAGAAGAAAGTAGTGAGATCCATGTTCGGCCACCAAAATTAAAAACCAAATTTCTAAATTCGATTCAACCTCAAGAAAAAACTCCAATCTTTAGAAATGGTAAAGTATAATTTTAAAAGTTTGTATGTGCGTGTATTTGGGCACGCGTGAGTGTATCTCACTACAGTAATAATAACATTTTACTTTTTATCATGACAAAAATGATTTATCAAGTAATTGTAGCAAAAATTATACTATTTGTATAATTACAAATGTTCGTATAATTTTTTTATGATTTTAAATATAAATGTTTTTAAATAATAAGTAAAGTAATAATAAATGTTAAAATAAGTAAATAATAATTTTTTGAACTATATTAATATTTTTCATCTAAATTATTTTATGAAACCATTTAATTTTAACATTATCAAATTTTTTTTCTAAAAACAGATTCTTTCAATGTAAATTTATTTAAAGTTTCTGAACAGACGCTATGTAATAGTTCAAAATTTTTTACGTCTAATATATTTTATGAACAAGGACCTACTAATAGTTCAAAATTTCTTACGTCTAATATATTTTATGAACAATGACCTACTAATAGTTCAAAATTTCTTACGTCTAATGTATGTCATGTACAAGGATCTAATGTAGACTCTAACAGAATTAGTAGATATCAAATGCACAAAATTAATACAAAAAATAGTATTACAGAATCTAAAGGTAAGATATTTTCCATTTGTATCTGCATAAAATTGTCTATTTTTTATCAATGATACCAATTAAGTTTTAAATATTAATATAAATATAACATTATTAAAATTAAGAAAATGTTGGAAATCTTAATAAATCTGCTTAAAAATCCTATGCGAACACAATTGTACATTTCTAAAATAGCTTCTAAAGTAATTTCTTTTTTTAGCTTTTCAAGTAAAAGTTATTTCTCTTTTAATTCAAATTAAAACTAAGAATTTACAGTTATTGGCGTTTGCAAACAATAAAGAGGAAGTAGTATCTTCAAAAAAAAATTTTTTTTTCTAGTTTTCTTCGAAAATTTTAAATGATATCAATTCTGTGGAAGAAATACTTAAAGGAAAGACACAAAGTGATATCTGGATTTTTCCATTTTTTAATAAAAATTTAATTTCTATATTTTTTATAATTTGAAACATCTTAATGTTTTGATCTTTTAGAGTGTTTATTTATGTACAATTGATGAACAAGATATATATATATATATATATATATATATATATGTATACACATTATAAAATTGTAATTAAATCATTAAATGTAATTACTTAATATTTGATAAATATGAAAACAATTTTTGATATTTAAATACTATTGGTTATTTTATAAACGTTAAATTAGTCCGAAAAGAATTTATTCAATTTGATACATATATAAAAATAATAAAAATAATTGTTAGGTTTTTTTCCTTTAATTCATATGTACTTAGACACGCATACATTATTTTAAAAACTTAATATTCAGATTTTTTTCAAATATTTTAATTTGTCTAATATTTCGTACATCTATTAAAAAATGATAAAGATTATATTTTTATTTCATGTTATGTTTTATACTTCTACTTGCAATCTGTGTTTATTTTTGTTTTATATAAATAACTAGAGATTACATTAAAATAAAAAAATATCTTGCCAACTCCCCCCCTCCTCGTACTCCCAGTTTCTTTTCATAGCTCCATGCTATCATTCCTGCCCTTCTCCTTAATTTTTCCCTCTGCACCTCCTCCCTTACCATGTACCCCGGTGTGTACCTTCCCACCTCTATTACCCATTTCACATATCTGTCCTGTATCCTCTCTACCCCTTCCCTTTCTTTCCATCCCCAAATTTTTACACCATAGCTAACCACCGTCCACACCAACCTATCAAATAACCACAGCCTTTTAGCCCATTCCTTTCCGAATTTCCTCTTTCCTGTTCCCCATATCTCTCTCATCACCACCGCTCCTTTTTTGACTCTCTATATGCTCTTTCTGTCCCCCATTTGCCATCATCATGTACCCCAGATATTTATACCTTTTCACTTCCTCTATTTCATTTCCTTTCCATTTCCACATTATCTTTTTCTGTCTCCCACTCCCTCTTCTACACCTCATCACTTTTGTTTTCTCCACATTTACTTCTAATCTTTTCTGTTCTACATATCCTTCTAATGTTGTTATTAACCCTTTCATCCCTGGTTCATCCTCTGCCACCACCGCCACATCATCCGCATACGCCAGGGAATAGATTTTTCTTCCCTTCACCCTTACTCCCTCCCATCCCCCCTTTTCTAACTCCTCATCCAAATTCGCTAGCAATAGTGTGAACATGCATGGGCTCAACGGACATCCCTGTCTCACTCCTCTATCCCCTCCAAAAGTTGTCCCCCTCCCTTTCCCTCACCCTTATCTCCCCACTACTTATTGTCTCCTCTAAAACTTCCTCACACCTCACCATCAGACTCTCTCTCACTCTCTTCCTCCTCATTGTCTGTACCAGTATCTCCCTATCCACCGAGTCAAACGCTGCTTTCATATCCACGAACATAACTACTATTTTCTCTTTCGTTTCCGCTATTTTCTTATTTATTAGATAATTTAACACGTATATGTGGTCTATCGTTTCTACCCCTCTCCTAAACCCCGTTTGACTCGATGGTAAGGTACGTTGTGTTGGGAGGAGATAAGAGGTAGAGTAAAGGGCGGAAAGGTGATGGGAAAATGGGAGGAAGAAAGAAGAGGTTTCTATGAAGAAAAGAGCTGGAATATCAAAGAAATAGAAAAGTTGAGAGAAGAGGGAGGGGGGAAGAGCTGGTAGCAAGAGAGAGGAAGCGGCAGGAAGAGGAAAGGTGGGAGAGAATTAGGAGCTCGAGGTTCAACAGATGGTATAACAGAGTGAAAGAGAAGGGAGTGCCGGAGTACTTGAAGAGGGATTGGAAGGAGGAAAGATGGAAAAGAATTGCAAGGTTTAGGTTAGGAGACGGTATGAGAGGAGGTAGATACTGGGAAGAGAAAGAGAAAAGAAAGTGTAGGATATGTGGGTGGGGAGAGGAAACATGGGAACATATATGGGAGGAATGCACGGATTGGGGGATAGAAAAAGGATGGCAAGAGATGGTGGAAGAGATTTTAGGGGAGAGGGGGGAGGGAAAGGTTTGGATGAAGAAACTGGAGGAGATGAAGGAGAGAGGAGGGTGGCTGAGTATGAATGAGAGTGTGAAAGGAAGAGAGAAAAATGCGGCGGAAACGGAGGTCCAGAGAATGAGTGTCGAGGTATGAATGGATGAGTGATCTTTCTATCTCTTTCGTGCGTTGTAAAGGATACGAGAAATAAAATGTCGAAACTATGTAAGCGGAGCGGAGGTCCGCAGTGTACTCCGCAAGGAATAAAGTACCATTTATATATATATTAAAATAAAAATATATTTTAAAACAATAAAATTATTTACTGACCCCAATAAGAACAGGATTGTTTAATATACGTTTATTAAACGTAAGTATAGTGTAAAACAGGTATAGGTATATGGCAGATACGTATATAGGCAAAACGGTTTTTATACGTTAGTGCAATATACGTTTATAATAATCATTTTTATTACGTATATATAATACGAAACGTATTTTATACGTTGAAAAATGGTTTATAAAATGCCGGAATTGTTTCTACCTTTATAACACGTATAGAACTAATATCAAATACCATCATATACTAATTAAATAAACGTTTCTTAAATACGTTTATGATTTGCAAAAGTTGTCCGTTTAAATAATGTATCATAAAATGCCAGAATTGTATCTACGTTTATAACACGTATAGAAATACTATCAATTATCATATACTAATTAAATAAACGTTTCTTAAATACGTTTATGATTTGCAAAAGTTGTCCCTTTAAGTAACGTATCAAAGAATAGAATTTAATATTCAGGTATGATATACTTTTTAAATATATTAATAAAAGTTTGAGTGTAAATTATATTTATACGTTTTCATCGAAGCAATATTTCAACAAATAATAAACGTATTTTATACCACATTCGGTATAGCTAATTAAAGGTTTATTAAAAACGTATATTATTTATGAAATGAAAAACATTTATAAAACATTTCGGAAATACTGTATACGGTTAAAATCCAATTTTCAATTATTAATAATTATTTTACACGTAAAAACATATTACGGTTCTCTCGAAAATCGAGCGATTTGTTTTAGTTTTGAGTCTCAAAGCTTTTTTGCAACGCCTTTGCGCCTTCGCGGCTTGCACAGCTCGCGTTCTCCACGAGGGCGTTCTTCTTCGCCCGACTGTCATTTGTTTTTGACTGTTGAGTCTCGAAATTTTTAGCAGCCTCGTGTCGCCAGTCTTTACGCCTTCGTTCGTGCAGTTGACTAGTTCAGTGATGAGCGTCGAACAGACATTGGATATTTACAGGTAAAAGTTACTCTACTTGTAATATTAACGAGTTAATTAACGTGACATTAATTATTAAAAATCATTGACTTGACCGATGGTAGTTTACAACCGAATGCAAGTGCGCGATGAGATACGCCTCTGTCCAGTGATCACTGTTGCTAGGCGCGTGGGAAATTGTTTCTTTAAGCGGCATTGTCTATTGCCACTTATAATAAACAAATTTTTCAATTCATCACGCGCTTCGCAGAGCCAAGCGGTCTTATCTCATTCTACGTTTTAATAATTACTATCTCGTTAATTAATGCAAAGTTTGCAAAATTTTACAGGACTTTTTTGCTCAGTTTGATCGGATCTTTCACGAACATTGAACTATATAATATACTGGAAGGCGAAGTCTAATAAAAAGGAAAGAGATAGATGCGGAACCATAAAGAGGGAAAACATGGTCTATTTGTCTCTTTCTAATTCAATCTTGCTAGACAAAGAAAGACAGACAGTTTAATCTATCTCTTTCTTTTTTTCTTGCGGCGTGCCCGGCATTGAGCTCGACAGCGTTCCAGTATAGATTATAGTTCGCTGATCACGAGAGATCTGGAAATACAGGAGAGATATGGAAATAGTTTGGGACATCCTGTACACACAAACACGCACGCACGCACACATATATGTATATACACTGCATAAATAAAAAATGTGCATTTTTCAATAAATTTCTTTAATTCTATTTTGAAATCTTTGTGTAACTGTTTGTAAAGTCAACTACGCTGTAAAACAATATATTAAAGTATATGTTATTAACAAATTCAGACGATTTCAGAAAACTATGAAATTGCCGACAATCGCATACGTTTAAAAATAATTTACACGCAATATTTTTATATAATTACTTAAAGTAAAAATACATTCTTTTCTTCTTATAATTTGTGTGAAAATTAATAACAAAGAGAACAAATTTGTTTTCAAATTTTACGTAAAGTGTGTTTGGGTTATCGTTTCAGTATATATTATTGAATTGGAAAGTTTAATTGCTGCCTGACGGTTTCATCCTTGTTGTCCTTTCTTTAAAGCTTCTTCAAGATGCAACAGTGTAATGAATTTTGACACTAGACACAGGTAAACTATATTCTTCGTTTAACTTTTTTTAAAAATTTACACATTGATTGGTTTGAGCCGGCAAATGATTTATGATTGATTATTATTTTTGACAAATAATTTTACTTTTGATTAAAGTTCTTTAGTAATGATGTATAATCTGTGGCCTACGAATTTTTTGCTGTTTACCTACTTATATTTGAAAATACAAAATAACATTTTCTATTTTATGCAAATTATAAAAATAGAATAAATAATTTAGTATGTGATTTAGTAAGTCTTGATTATTTTGAAAATAATTTTGTTCTTTTAACATGTAATACATAAATGGTCACAGTTTTATACATTAAATTACTTTTGCATTTTTAAATATTTCTTAAAAATTTAAATTTGAAAAGGTAGCTTATTTCAGAAATACAATAATACGTTTATAAAATATTTTATTTTTATAAATTATCTTGACATTTTATATTTTTTTATTGGTATATAGATAATTTTTTTATTTATTATAAACATATATTCATAATAATATAAAATATACACTTATAAAAATATACACTTTTGCGCATCATTACTCTATACAATTTATTATATGTTTATCAATGATTTCTAAAATATTACTTATATTATACAAAATTAAAAAATTAATATTACAATAATACTTATTGTTAATAATATTTAAAAATATTTTTACAGATAATTGTTTTAACTCATTTATGTACTTGTAAACATGAATATTTAACTATTATGTACATTGCTAAATGATAATTTTCTTGCTTTTCAAAATATTTTGAAAAGAATTTCGAAAAATGTGTGAGAATATAAAGCTTTTAAGTAAACGCCAGAGGCGTCGAAAGGTAACCCAATCAGTGAAAAACGTATTAACAAATATAAACACTGAAAATAATTTCAATATTTTGCACAGTGTTAGCAATTTTTATTTGACGAATGTTTCAATGTCGGAAATAATAATACGGTAGATGATGATATGGTAATAGATAACGTACCAGAATGTGATAATATTTCTATTATTTCGACTGAAAATTGTAATTCTAGTAATGTTTTTGAGGATTATTCTTTTCATTCTGCCAAAAACGGCAATTCCTCTGAAAACATTGATAAGAGTAAGGACAAAAATATAGTGATGCATACATTTTCAGTAAATCCCAATACTTTTACCAATGATTTGTGTCGATTAGCTAATGTCCATAATTTTACACATGCTGCATTGGATGAAATTTTGAAATTAATTATCATATATATATATATATATATATATATATATATATATATATATATATATATATATATACATATATATACACATATACCCGAATTGTAAACGTATATGTACATACATATAAAATTAGGATTTAAAAAACGGATAAATTATTGATTTATCAATACGTATTTTATACGACTATATAATTCATTATTTATTTGGTTCTCTGATTCGAATATAAAACGTAAACGTACATACATTTAAAATTAGGATTTTAAAAACGGATAAATTAGCATTTTAAAAACGGATAAATTATTGATTTATCAATACGTATTTTACACGACTATATAATTCATTATTTATTTGGTTCTCTAATCCGAATATAATTTAAATATGCTTAACGTATAATAAATAAATAAAAATTAGTATATGAAAACGTTTCTGAGACAGTCATCGAAACGGATATTAGACCCGCTTCAAATACATTTAATATACCAAGTTTACACCATACGATAATACCAAAAATAAACGTATATTATACCATCTTGTTCTTATTGGGACGTATTACCTTTGGTTTGTATATACATAAGTCTTTTCATTAAAATAATTATTTTATGAAAAACTAAACGGCATCTTATTAAAAATATTCTTTACAGAGTATTTAACAATTTACAGGGTATTAAAATGCTAAAATTACAAAGATAATTTAATATACACAGTAAGGTTTCAAATTTTTATAAGTTGTTTTTTTATGTGTACACAAAAACATAAATTACTTTTATTTTATCATTTTATCATTTGTGATAATATATAGATTTATTTGATAAACATAATTATTTTTTTCTTACGAAAGCAAATCATATATTCTTGTATCTATAAAATTAAATATTATTTATTTTAAGTTAATATTATATATTATCTATTTTAAGTTAATATTATATAGATTTAAGAAGATTATAAATAAATATTTTAAATAAATAAAGATTAAAAATAAAGAAATTTTAAAATGCTTAAAAAAATATAACTTTAAATTCTCATATTAATTTATAGACTAAAAATATACTAACATAAGTACTATTCCGTTTCATAGATTGAATTTTTAAGTAAAACCAAATACTATTTTATTTAAAAAAAATTAAAAATTATCTTGAAAAGTATCTTTGGGAGTACACATTAACATTATAAAAAAAAGCAGACAAGACTTCAAATTTCTTTCAAGATATGCATCAACTTGCTGTCTGAAGTCAAATATCTCAATTATTACAATATGATTATTGCTTTTAAATAATTACAAGGGAATACTTATATTATAAGCGAAAAAATAGAATACAGAGAAACAAAACCAATCATTAATAGCTTTTCTCCATTGTACTTTTCCGCTTCTATTGTGAATATTCCCTTATCGTAATTATTTCAAAAGATTAATTATGTTATAACTATCAAGAGGACGCCTTGTGTAATAAGTTGTTGCAATTTAACGTTATTTTGACGTCTAAACGACGACAAATAACTAGTGCAGTTTATCGTTATCTGACGTCATATACTGGTCTCATTTTGCCATATGACGTCAGAAAATGACGTCCAGTGGCTGTGACATGTCGACATTATTTTCGGGTCTCTCACGACGAATTTAAATGATTAAACGTCCATTGGTCATTTTATGACCAAAATTTGCCGTCATTTTTACGTCATTTGGCTACTTGGGCGTAGTGCAGTCAGTGTAAACAATCTATAAAAAGAGGGCGATATAATAATACATTAGTATAATACAGAATTGGATAATAATTATAGTAGTTAAAAGGTTAAATAATAAAATTAAAAAACTATTTTGTTATTAACTTTAATTTAATTATTAACTTTAATTTAATTAAAAACTTTTAATTTAATTAATCTTAAGTTATTTTTTTAACTTTAATTATTTTTTTAATACATTTTAAAAATTTTAATCTATTAACCTTTTTTTCTATACTACAAATTAACTTGTGTAAAGAAAAAATTGTAAAAAGAAAAATATATTTAATTTTTAATTCAAGATAATCTAATTTTAATGCAACTTATATCTACACTGTTAAAAAATTCTGCATTAAATTTAATGAAAATGTAACTGAAGCAAAAGTCAAACACGTGTATAAATGTACAAATTAATTTGAAAGATATTAAACAAAACGATAAAATTAAATTAAATAAGACATTTAACATTTTGATATAATACAGCAAAAATTCTATAAAATATGAACTTAAGGATGTACTACTAACGTCTAACATTGACAACCCAGATAGCCAAATGATTGCAAATTGTTGGCAACTTGTCACAAATATCGTTTATAAGTTGTCAGCAAAGCAACAGAAGAGGGTATCCTCTTTTCCGTATGTTTTTGTCAGTAACAATTTTCAAAATATAATAATAGCAAGTTTTCAACAATCTATTGGCAATAGATTTTAAACTCAGTTTTCAGCAACTTGCTGGCAACTGGCGCGCAACACGTCAGAAATCCTTAAAATCTAAACAATGGGTAGGAAACAAGTATTGCTGTTAGGTTGCCCTCAGATTGCAGACAATGCAAGAAACTTGTAGAAAATCCGTCGACAATCTGATGACAACGATTTTCAGCAATTTGTGAACAACTGACGTGCAACATATTGTGTTTTTAAATTGCCATCATGTTATAAACAACAGGTAAAAAGATTTTTAATTCTTTTCATATCCCTTCTACAAATACCATATAGATCTTGTTACAAAATATGTGTCATATCAAGACTTATGTTCAACAGATAGAGCAGATCGGTGAGCGCTTAGTGAGTTAAGAGCAAAACTATGTTCCAAAACTCATAAAAAAAAAAGTGTTGCAACCTTTTAACTCATGACTGTATATACGCACACCGACGGAATCGGTATCCCTCCGCGCGCGACACGCGACTTCTACACATATACGCGAAGCGCCCACATACATACGTACTAGTCTTCCCCTTCCATGCTATTAGTGTGGCTGCTAAAAGTCGAAAATGCATTGCTGATACTGGGCCATTTTGAATTTTCACTAGTTTTATGAAACACACAACGACAAATGATGTACATTCATAATAAGAGTAAAAAAGTAGGTTAGGCGATGCATGCGCAAGTACGAGGTGTGATCAAAAAGTAAGGTGACTTTTTGAATTTCGCGCGCTTTGTACACTCTAATTTCAAAATTTTTTTTTTTTTTGTTAGTACACTCGTCACGATCATATGTTCACAGTTTTGACTATATAGCATGTGTTGTTTTTATGTGAGAAGCATAAAAGTTAGACTCATGTTTGCGTGCTCGGCGATTTTTTGCTGTTGAAAATAATGGAGCAAAGAGTTTGTATTAATTTTTGTGTAAAAAATGGTATTAAGTGTTCAAAAACTCTTGAAATGTTGACAGTGGCGTACGGTGAGTCAACTTTGAGCAAAAAAAATGTTTATAAATGGTATAAGTTATTCCAAGAGGGCCGAGAAAATGTTATCGATGAACCTCACTCTGGACGCACGTCAAAAACCGATGAAAATGTTCAGGAAGTGAAAAAAATTGTGTTGAAAAATCGTCGAATCACGATTAGAGAAATAGCTAATGATCTTAACATATCGTTTGGCTCATGCCAATCAATTTTAACGGATGTTTTGGGTATGACACGTGTGTCAGCGAAATTCGTTCCAAAACTGCTTAATTTTGATCAGAAGCAGCGTCGCACGAACATCGCCCAAGACATGTTGAACGACGTCAATGATGATCCTGATCTGCTCAAAAGGGTTATAACTGGTGACGAAACATGGGTATATGGTTATGACGTCGAAACTAAAGCCCAATCATCCCAGTGGAAGAGCCCAGGAGAGCCAAGACCGAAAAAAGCACGCCAAGTTCGTTCAAATGTGAAGGTTTTGCTCACAGTTTTCTTTGATTACCATGGCGTTGTGCATCAAGAATTCCTACCACAAGGTCGTACGGTAAACAAGGAGTATTACTTTGAAGTTATGCGGCGTTTGCGTGAATCAATAAGAAAAAACGTCCTGAAGTGTGGAAAGAAAATTCATGGATTCTGCACCATGATAATGCACCTGCGCACACGTCGTTACTAGTGAGTACTTTTTTGGCCAAAAACAATACTATCATGCCTCAACCACCGTATTCACCAGACTTGGCCCCCTGCGACTTTTTCCTCTTCCCAAAATTGAAAAGGCCTATGAAAGGACGAAGATTTGCGACGATTGAGGAGATTAAGGCTGCATCGCTGGAGGAGCTCAAGGCAATACCCAAAAGTGCATTTCAGAAATGTTTTGACGACTGGAAAAAGCACTGGCACAAATGCATTGTATCAGAGGGGGATTATTTTGAAGGGGATAACATAATTTTGGATGAATAAATGAATATTTTTTTATAAAAATGAAAAGTCACCTTATTTTTTGATCACACCTCGTATACTTCACTTCAGTTGGTCGCTTAGGTACTGGCGTTTACGTGCACTTCTCTGACTCAATAATAATGCACATCATTGTCAACTAAATGCTGAAAATTTTTCAGCAATTATTATTATTATAGTAGAGTTGCTATTCGGTTGCCGACATGTTACTCACAACTTATGAATAAAAGTAATACTCGCATATTTCTGTTAACTTTATATTACCATTCGGTTGCCGACACGTTGCTCACAACTCATGAATGATAATCGTTGTTCACATATTGCTATCAGATTGCTATAAACATTGGTTGCAACAATTGTTCTACCATTGTTTGACAATAAAACTCAGCATATTAATACTGAATTAACAAAAACATTTTTGTTTCATTAAATTATAGGCAACATAATAGCAATTAACGAGCAACTTAATTTCTGCAATTATTTGATTTAGATTGAGTATTCACGTTTGACTATCTGGGAATGCCTTAAAAATTTTATAAATTATTTCTATTTATTACCTGAACACATATTTAAAATTTGAAATCGATCTTCTAACTGGTTCACGAGTTATTCAACTTTAAATTTTGCATGTATTCTTATAAGAGTCCATTTCCACTTATATCAACAAAATTATAAAGAAGCAACATTGCCAATATTCTGAAACTTTGTTTATGAGTAAATAAAATATTGAGCAATATTTCTAAAAAAAAGTTTATATCAATTTACTAATTGGTTATTAAGATATCAATGATAAAACGATGCAAAATTTCAGTAAATGTCAAATTTTCGAATGGGCTACATAATCAAGCTACATAACCACATTCTATTTTGACTTGTATAAAGTGCCAGAAGGGCAAATATTATGTTAATATTTATTTAAGTATCTTATGGATTTTAAAGTACCATTCGGTATCTGAAATTGCATTATGTTATCAATATGCATCTAGTTCTTTCATTTCTTACAGTTGATTTCTAGAAAAATTCACATCTAAAAGTTTTTTGCCGACGATTGCTAAAATTGCAAAATATACAATTATATTCATTTGTAGTGCCAAATATTATTATTGTTAACTGACATTATTTAAGTCCTATACATGATACGAGCACATATGGTGCACGTCTTAAATTATAAAAACGTAGAATTTCATCAATTTCAAATTTAAGGAACTTTTGTCTGGAATTGTATAGCCAGAACATCCTTAATTTAATCAATTATAAACTCTAATATAATCAATTGTTCTAATAATTAAATAAATTAAACGTTATTTTATTAGTTAAACGTTATCTTATTTTATTTTTTCTAAATACAAATTCTTTTTTTTTTAATACAATTCTATTTTATCTATTTTTTTATACTTTTAACATTTACTCAACATTTATTAAAAACTATTTGTAAAAAACATTTATAGAAATATGGAAGTATGTATATATTATTGTATGTATGTATGTACATACCTAACACAAGATTCGAACAATTGTAAGAGTTTCGTTACTGTGTAGCTTGATAGGCATGTACCTAATGGCTGTTTCTTTATATTCAATAAAAAAAAAATATTCTAGAATATCATGTGTTGTTGGAGACATAAATACAAACATATTTGCAGAGCTTCGTAATCTGTTATAAGCAACAATTAATAGGAGTATCCTGTTTGACCACATTACGATTGATGATATTCACAATAATTAATGCTTGAAATTTATCCATTAGATAAATTAAAAAATTCTCTGTTAAAGTAATCAATTGGCGACATTGGCAATTAGGCGCCACTAAGTATTAGGAGTATGAATAAGTTTCCGCCGTTTTTTATCAAAAATTGGGCATTTATTGTGAAAGAACGGTACCTAATGTTTTATTCGAAGTATTGTCCATCGCTAGCCACTACTTTTTCTCATCTTTCTGGCAGCATACGGATACCGCGTCGGAAGAATGCTTCATCTTTTGAAGCTATCCACAAATCGACCCAATTTTTTGTATCTTCATATGATGTGAAGTGTTGCTCAGACAGGCCATGCGCCATCGATCGAAACAGGTAGTAATAAGAAGGAGCAATGTCTGGTGAATACGGCGGGTGGGGTAAAACTTCCCAATTGAGTGTTTCCAGGTAGGTTTTGACCGGCGCCGCAACATGTGGACGAGCATTATCATGCAGAAGAATAACTTTGTCGTGTCGAGAGTAGTAGTGGGTACATTTTTCCTTGAGTACTCGGCTCAATCTCATCAATTGTGTTCGGTAGAGAGCCCCAGTAATGGTTTCATTCGGTTTGAGCAACTCATAATACACGACACCAAGCTGATCCCACCAAATACACAACATGAGCTTTTTTCCATGAATGTTCGGCTTGGCTGTCGATGTTGAAGCATGGGCAGGTGGTCTCCATGATTTCTTCTTCTTTGGGTTATCGTAGTGGATCCATTTTTCATCACCAGTGACTGGATATGATGCAAAAAACCCTTTCGTTTATGCCTGGCAAGCAGCATTTCACATGTAAAAAATCGGCGTTCAACGTTTCTCGGCTTCAGTTCATATGGAACCAGTTTCTTTGTTTTTGAATCATTCCCAATGATTTTAAGCGATGTGAAATTGCTGGTTGAGTCACTCCTAATGTAAGTGCAAGTGCTTCTTGCGTTTGGCACGAATCTTCATCTAATGTTTCCAATTCCGCGTCTTCGTACACTTTTGGCCTTCCGCTACGTTCTTTGTCTTCGACGTTAAATTCACCGTTCTTAAACTTGTGAAACCACTCACGGCAACTTCTCTCACTTAAGGCAGCCTCACCATATGCTTCTACAAGCAATCGATGTGCCTCGGCTGCAGATTTCTTCAAATTAAAGAAGTAAATCAAAAGCTCCCACAAATGACGCTTATTCGGCTCAAAACTCGACATTTTCACACGAAAAAAGATATATGATGCTGATACAAAATCGCTAATATTTTAAGGTTATGTTGTTGCCAGATGTCCAATCTTACGATATAACATTTTACAACAGACAATTTCAACCATAACATACTAGTGGCGCCATTTTTTGTGAAACGGCGGAAACTTATTTATACTCCTAATAACAATTGATGATTATATAAATTTTAATGTAAGATATAATGATCGTCATGATAATAATAATATAAGCGATATTATTAATGATAACGATAAAAATAATAAACTGCAGAATAGGGAATCTGCAAGAGTTTTAGAAATGTTATATCAAGGTAGCGATGTTAACATTCTTAAAAGTGTTTCACATCTTATGGATTTGTACGTACAAAAACTCACAAAAACTACCTTAAAATGTATTTTAGAAACATTACAATTATTACTTCCAAAACCCAGTGCCGAATTATACACGAGGCGCATGAGGCGCACGCCTCAGGGCCCAGTCTCTGCAAGGGCCCGACCCTGCAGTTGCCGATTTGTCAATCGCCGGCGACGACTTGTGCGCCGCGGTGCCGCGTCGTGCATATCGTCATTTGTCAGTCATAGCATGTATGATCGTGTCTTACTGAAGCGTGTGTGTTGTATCAGAGTCGGAAACAAAAGTAAGAGAATGCACTATATAAAAGAAAGTTTAATTTTAATTAAAATTAACATTATTCATTATTCCTTTTTATTATTTCTTATTTTAGATTTAGATAAAATGAATTATAAACATGCTTCTGGTTTCGAAAAACGAAAAAAGCGACAAATTTTAGAAGAAGCAAAAAGACAATTGCCGAAAATTACAAACTTTTTTATAGCGAAAGATAATGAAGATCATGAAAAAGACCATGAAAGGATATCAGATTCAGAAAAAAGCGAAGACGAACAAATGATCAACGAAACGAGTAAACATTTATTGTCACAGTTAAAAAAAGCAGTTAAAGATTTGTATTAAATTTAACATATCTCATATGTCCCAAACGGTTCACTCAAATTTTTGTATTAATTTAACACGAGATGAATATCATAGAAAGAAAGCTAGAAAGTAACATAAATATTATGTAAAGAATTAACACAAAAGATGTAACACTTCGACACAGTTTGGAAACAGAATGTGAAAACATATTTCTTCAGTAAAGTTAACATTTGTAATATGTTGACACGTATATTTTATTCATTCATCTCAGACTTTATGTTTTAAAACTACATTATTTTTATGTTATGTATTTATTCGCTCACAAATAGTGTTATTTTGACGCTAAGAGATGTTAAATATTAATTTAACACAGAATGTTCAAATAACATATTCACGTTATGTTAAACTAACAGTTGGATATGTTAAAAATTCAACACAAAAATTTTAACAAGCATCGGTTTTAACAAAAATACAATATGTTTTTTACTATGCAGAAATTGGGGATCCTGGTTGTTCTTTTATATCTGCATCGAGTAAAGTACCTAAATCTATCGAGACTGATATTAATAGAAATATCCAAAAGAAAAAGAAGGACGAAGCTAGTCAACAAGTAATACAAGAACTTCAAGAAGAAGAAATAATAAATAATGATAAAATTAAGAAGTTTCTCAAAGTATCTGAATGGTCTGCTGAAATTATTAGGACTGATAAATTTATAAAAAGTATAGTTACGAATAAACCAAAGAGCGATACTATCGAAGATACAGGAAAAGTATACAAAGATGGCAGTCGTACTTACTACAGATGTTTAAAAGAATCCGATTTTTATCGCCTTAAACCAAATGGAGAGAAAGTAAAAAGAGAATGGCTAATATATGATTCGCATACCAAATCTGTGTACTGTTATCCCTGTAAATTATTTTCGAAGGAAATTACATCTGTAAGTAATTCCGGCTATAATGATTGGAAAAATCTCACAAGGCCGCTTAAAAATCATGAAGAAACTAAATCTCATTTAAGCGCTATGGTAACATTAGCTACGAGAACATCTCTAGTCGGAGCAGTAGACACAAAATTAAGGCATCAAATTCAGGAAGAAGAACAATACTGGGAAAAGGTCCTAAAGCGTATATTGGCCACAGTCAGATTACTTTCCAGACAAGGTCTAGCTTTTTGGGGATCTGATGAAAATCTTGAAAGTCGTTATAAAGGCAATTATTTAAGCTGTTTAGTGTATCTTGCCGAATTCGACGATTTCTTGGCTGAACATCTACGCCACTACGGAAATCAAGGAAAGGGTTCTACCAGTTATTTATCTCATCATATATGTGAAGAATTTATTCAATTGATGAAAGATAAACTACTTGATGCTTTTACGGCTGAAATTAAAACTGCAAAATATTTTTCAATTATAATTGATTCCACTCCGGACATAAGTCATTGTGACCAATTAACTTTTATTGTAAGGTATGTACATGAAGGACAAATAGTAGAAAGATTTATGGGGTTTCTTAAAATTGAAAAACATACTGCCAAATATTTACAAGAGATTGTTTTAAATAATATCAAACAATTGGGACTTGACATTGAAAATTGTCGTGGTCAAAACTACGACAATGCTGCTAACATGTCAGGGAAATACAACGGTTTGCAAGCAAGAATAAAAACTATATCTCCTACTGCTGTTTATATACCCTGTGCTAATCATTTCCTTAATTTGATTCTTAATTTTGCCTGTGAGACTTGTTTCCAAGCCGTTGATTATTTTAATTTAGTTCAAAATATATATACATTTTTTTCTTTGTCAACACATAGATGGCAAAAATTAAAAGAAAACTGTAGTCCCGTTCCAAAAAGATTAAGCGATACTAGATGGTCTGCTCGACATAGTGCAGTACATGCTTTAAATAAAAATTATAAATCTATTCAAAATATTTTCACGAAATTTGCTCAGGATGAAAATGAAAAACCTTCAACCAGAAGTGAAGCTTTGTCTCTGTCCAAAAAGATGGAAATTTTTGAAACCATGCTTTTAACGGTTATATGGTCCAAATTATTGGAGAGAATAAATGCAACAAGTAAGACTCTGGAAAGTCCAACATTAACCCTTACCGCTGGAGTTCAACTTTTAGAATCACTTGCTATCTTTGTTAATGAGTTTAGAGAAAAATTCGATGAATTAGAACGTACGGCCAAATTAATGATTGGAAATGATGCACAGTATAAAGACGAAACAAAGAGAATAAAAAAAAAGAAAAATATCTGAAAATGAAACCAAAGAAAATGAAATTGAATTGAGAGGGCGTCAAAATTTCAAAATAAATGTATTTTATGTTATTTGTGACGGTTTAGCACAGGAAATAAGAAGAAGACTGGAATCATACTCAGAAGTTGAATCCTCTTTTAAATGCTTTTTTACAAACGATGACAAGATCATCGATGAATCTTTAACAAATCTCTCTGCAAAATATGAAGGAGATATTGAAACAGTAAATTTAAAAGATGAGTTTCAACATTTCCAAATTTTATGTAAAAACACTAATTCAGAAACTATTTATCAAAAATTAAAACAAGCGCAAAATGTTAGATCAACATTTTCTAATATTATTACTTTGCTGGAAATTTATTTAACAATCCCGTTATCCAATGCCTCTGCAGAGAGATCGTTTTCCACCTTAAAAAGAATAAAAAATTACTTAAGATCGACTATGGGGCAAACTAGACTGGATGCTCTTTCTTTGCTATACATAGAGAGCAAAAGTATGGACAGTATTAAATGTGATGATATTATAAAAGACTTTGCTTTAAAGAAAGCAAGAAAAAAATACATTCATTTATAGTTTAAGTAAAACTATTTTCATTACTTTATTACTCTTTTTTATTTTTATTATGAGTTCTTATGTTTATTTTATTAAGTAACAAATAAATTTATAAATGTTTATTTTCTGATGTTTTGTATTTTTTTTCAAGAAGATAAGGTGCCCGAAAATTTTTAGCGCTTCAGTCTTAAAAGTTCCTTGATCCGGCACTGCCAAAACCTAATAATATGCCAAAAACTACATATCAACTGTTTCAATTTGTTAAAGAAAGAGCGCCGTTATGTGGCACTGTCAGGCATTATTATTGCAATAAATGTTTGTTATACTGTGGTACAAAAGAGAAAGAAACAGGAGAAAAAACAAAATTAATGAAAAAGACATGTGCCGGATGTTTCAATACAAAAATTACTTCATTTTTTTACGAATTTGATATTGAAGATCAAATTAGATATTTATTTGAACACAAAAATTTAGCTGAGAAATTGAAACCTTTCGACCCTCATCAAAATAAACATGTTATTGAAGATTTAACAGATGGATCAGAATACATAAGAGCTAACACGCAAAGAAATCGAAAAGCTTACGATTTAACATTGATTCTCAATACTGATGGTACTTCCTTAGTAAAAAGCTCTAAGAGTAATTGTTGGCCTTTAATGAACATGATAGCCAAACTTCCGAAACATTTGAGGGAATTTTTCTTGATTCCTCTTGGTCTCTGGTGTGACACTAAAAATAAACCAATTATGAATACTTATCTCTTACCGTTCTGTAAAAAATTCAATAATTATTTTTAACAAGGAATTTGTTGGACTAATCCAAATACTAATGAAGTGTGTATCTCAACAATTGTGGTTCCATTATTTATAGTCGATGCGCCAGCAAGAGCTCAAATACAAAATATAGTTAATTTTAATGGAAAGTACGGTTGCAACATCTGCGAGATAAAAACAGAAAGATGTAAACCAGTTTTCGGACAAAAAATCATTCGTGTTTATAATTATTCAAAGAAACAAATTAAATTAAGGACAGCGGAAAAAATGGAAGATAAAGCTAAAAGATTGTTAATAAAAAAAAACGAGATATTAAAGGTGTTAAAGGTTACTCTGTAGTTTCTCTATTACCGTTTTTAGATTTGTCCACTTGTCTCTTGCCTGAATACATGCATTCAGTTTTGTTAGGAATAGGCAAACAATTCATTAATATTTGGTTTCATAAAAAAGGTGCATGGAACATTGTACAATATTTAAAAAAAATTGATAATTTTTTGACTAATATTTGACCACTTCATTCATTTCATAGAATGCCACGAAGTATTTCTCTCCATTCCTTTTACAAAGTTTCTGAGATTTATAATTGGATTTTATTCTATTCTGTTCCGATTTTGTCCAACTTTTTAACTGATAAATATTTCCAACATTGACTACTTCTAGTTATTGCTCTCTTTATTCTACTTCAAAACAGTATCAATACAGAATTAGAGCTTGAAGAAGCGGAAATTTGCTTAAAATTATTCGTGAAAGATATTAAAGTTTTGTACGGCGATAGAGAAGTCACTTACAATGCGCATCAACTTTTACATCTCGGTTTGTGTGTTCGATGATGGGGTTCTCTATGGGCAACATCGGCATTCCCATTTGAAAGCTTAATGGTTTTCTAGCAAATTGTGTACATGGGACTAAGAACATGAGTCAAGAGATTATTAATAATTTAAAGATAGCTCAAGGCGCAGCGATTTTAAAAAATCAGTGTTTTGCTGACGAACATACGACTAACCATTATCCATTTAATATCAAAGAAGATTACAAATTACTTGGTTCTCCTCAAGAATTGAAATTTATGAGTGATATTGAGAGAAGAGTATTAACATTAAATGGCCTACACATCGATAATACGAGGTGTGTTCAAAAAGTATCGCGAATTTTGAATTTTCGCGGGTTACGTATATTCGAATTTCGATCTTTTTGTGGCGTTATGTTGGTACTCATGTCTCTCACTTATGCCGACAAGCTCGGCCATTTTGAATGTTCACTTAATTGTTGACAGCTGCTTTGCTTGCACGTGTTTTGGATCGTCTTCGATTTTTACCTATTCAAAATAATGTATCAAAGAACCTGTATCAAATTTTGTGTGAAAAACGAAATTAAGTGCGCGGATGCATTCCGAATGTTGACTGTGGCATACGGAGAAGCTACCTTGGACCGAAGCAACGTTTATCGGTGGTACAAAATGTTCTCAGAAGGCTGAGAAGATGTGAACGACGAAGAGCGTGCCGGACGCCCGAGCACTTCAACAACAGACGAAAAAATTAATGAAGTGGAGAAAATGGTATTGGCCAATCGTCGAATCACCGTTAGAGAAGTTGCTGAGGACCTAAACATATCGATTGGCTCGTGCCATTCGATTTTTATCAATGATTTGGGCATGAGACGGGTCGCCGCGAAATTCGTACCAAAATTGCTCAATTGCGACCAAAAACAGCATCGCATGAACATTGCTAATGAGATGTTGGACTCTGTCCGCGACGACCCAAATTTGCTCCAGAGGGTCATAACTGGTGACGAATCGTGGGTTTATGGTTATGACGTGGAAAACAAAGCTCAATCATCTCAATGGAAGCTGCCGCACGAACCAAGACCGAAAAAAGCGCGCCAAGTTCGGTCGAATGTGAAAGTTTTGCTGACAGTTTTCTTCGATTGCAGGGGCGTGGTGCATCATGAGTTCTTGCCACAGGGTAGAACGGTCAATAAGGAATATTACCTGCGCAATTTGCGCGAAGCAATCCGCCAGAAACGCCCGGATTTGTGGAAGAACAAAAATTGGCTTTTGCACCACGATAACGCCCCTGCTCACACATCGTTGCTTGTGCGCGACTTTTTGGCCAAAAACAACACACTAATGATGCCGCAGCCACCGTATTCCCCAGATCTGGCCCCCTGTGACTTTTTCTTGTTCCCTAAACTGAAGAGGCCCATGAAAGGACGACGTTACGCTACGCTTGACGAGATAAAGACGGCATCGAAGGAGGAGCTTAACAAGATAAAAAAAAATGATTTTTTGAAGTGCTTCGAAGATTGGAAAAACCGTTGGCACAAGTGTATAATATCTCATGGGGATTACTTTGAAGGGGACAAAATAGATATTCATGAATAAATAAATAATTTTTGAAAAAACACAAAATTCGCGATACTTTTTGAACACACCTCGTATATCTATTTACGCTCGAGCTAAAATTAAAAATGAGCTTTATACTTCACAACTATATAAAATTATTAAAAATGATAGCTCTAATGTACAAGTAACGACCAATGACAATAAAACTAAAAGTGGATCTATTAAATTCTTCTTGGAAATAGATAATAATTTATACTTTATTTTTCAACCTTATAATGTTACATTTACTAAAATGTTCTTTCATCGTCAGAAAACTTTGAAAATTAAATATATTATACCTATTCAACAGATAAATTAGTTCTTATTAATTAAAGTTAAGAATATAAAATCTTTAATAATTCTTATTCGAGTTGGTAATTATTTATGCAAATCTCCAAACAACTTCAACTCAAATTTTTAATGTAATTTAAATTAAATAATCAAATTGATATTTCTTTGCTTTTTTTTAACTATCACCTAATAAGCTTATGTACTAAATAATTTAAATTATATTCTTCTGCAATTGTCTTTTGTATTTTGTATTTTAGATATAAGGCACATTGATAAATAAAATTATACTGAATAACTAACGTTTTCTATTTCTAAAAAGTACTTTGTCATCAGCAAATTATCTTTATATCATAATTGATTTATTGTAATATATTAGAGATATTTAATTAAATTTTTTAAATTTGCTATGTACAAATAAATTTTTGTTTATATATTTAACACTTGCCGTAATTTTTTGTTTCTCGCCGTTGCATTGAGGTTATTCGCGTTTTACGCTTTTATTAAAAAGTGCTCCGTAATGAGACGGTTTTCGATCATAAGCGGGGTGCAGGCACTTGTAGCACGTACTGTACCGAAGTGACCGGAGTACACAACGCGGGAAATTTTGCTCGGACGCGAATGACCCCATGATGGCTAGTAAGAGTTAAATATGAAATTAGACAAATATCATTAAACATTTAATCATAATAATTAAACATTTAATCATAATGATTAGATATCAAATCAATTTAATCTGCTCAGATCTGAATAGCTTTTAATCAAATACAACCTCATTTCTACTTATAATATTTCGAGATATGCATATCCGACCATTGGTCAGACGTAAAGTATTTTGGGTCGCATTTGTTAAATATGCTTATATCTAAACAGATCTGACAATATCATTTGTAGCGATACTGCAGTCATCTGGACTGTTTCACTCAAAATCAATGATAGATATTGTCAGATCTGAACAGATATGTCAGATTTGGATTATTCTCGAAAATATAGAATCACAGATATTGTCAGATATAAACATATACGTCAGATCTGGGATTTTCCCGAAAATACAGAATCACAGATATTGTCAGATATGAACAGATACGTCAGATTTGGGATATTCCAGAAAAATTGAATCGCAGATATTATCAGATCTGAAGAGATATGATCCGATTGAAGCCATCAAAGAGTACAATATATGCCACATTAGGGTGGTCCTTATTTTGGATATTTTCGAATTTTTATGCTCCCAGGGGTTTAAACGCCAAATTAATAAAAAGAAATTCCCTAAAAATTTGAGCTCCTAATATCAACTCTAAGATAGTCCGCATAACCGTCTAAGTTTCTTATGGAAATAACATGTAAAAAACTTCTTTTATTCTTCGAAATTTTATATGTCCTTTACGAATGATCCTAAAATTATGAGAAGTAAATATTTTTGTAGAGAATTTAACGCTCTACAAAAAAGGTCTTTTTCGGATTTTTCGGTAAGTCTATTGGTTCAAAGTTATTCAAGGTTAAAGTTTAATTAAAATAAAATCATTAATGTTTTCAAGTATATTTACAAAATAAATGTACTATAGTTGTACTATAAAATATATTACAATGTAATCTATTACAATATATTAAAATGTAATATATTTTATGGTACAACTGTTTATTTTGTAAATATACTTAAAAACATTGATGATTTTATTTTAATTGAACTTTGACTTCAAATAACTTTTAAACCAGAAGACTTACCAAAAAATTATAAGACCTTTTCTGTAGAAAGTTAAATTCTCTACAAAAATATCTACTTCTCATAATTTTAGGATCATTCGTAAAGGACATATAAAATATCAAAGAATAAAAGAAGTTTTTTACATGTTATTTCCATAAGAAACTTAGGTGGTCATGCGGACTATCTTAGAGTTGATATTAAGAGCTCAAATTTTTAGAGAATTTTTTTTTATTAATTTAGAAGCGTTTAAACCCCAGAAAGCATAAAAATTCGAAAATATCCAAAATAAGGACCACCCTAATGCCACATATGGTTATATATTGACAAATATGATTAGATCTGCGTAGATATGATGAGCCATAACTGAGTATATCTAATATACTTTTTCTACAAAATCCATGGTAGTATTTGTATTTTTTTGAAAAATATTCCTATTCTAACCCAACTGGTAGTATCTTTAATTTTTATACAAAATCCACGTGGTATTATCTCTTCTCTGTATTGTCATTGAAAAATCTTCCTATTGCAAAAATTCAAGTGATAGCATGTTTAATTCTCATTGAAAAATTTTATTCCAACTCAAGTGGTATTTCAACATTTAATTTCAAAGAATTAAAGAGGAAACAATACAAAATAAGAAAATTTTATTGAAATAAAAAATTTTTAATGTACAAAAACATGGCGCTGCTAGATAGGAAAAGCAGAAGAGACATAAGAAAGAATGCAATAAATGTAATACTTGTAAAATATGCATTATAAAAGCAATTTATGAAATAAGTTTTAGTTTTATTAACATTTAAGTGAGTCGTATTAAGATACGTAAGTCATCATAATCACTCGTAAGTCAAATTAAGATACCACCACTTGGATCTTAAAAAAAATAAAGATGAAAAAATATAGATCAATAAAATGTTCTCATTTCTGTTAAAATATAAATTATTTAGGTTGAAATCGATAACAAAATTTTAATATGTTATTTATTTTCAATTAAATACTTGGGTTGGAAGATTTTTCAATAACAATACAGAGATAGTAGCAATTAGGTATAGAAATTATTCAATTCTTCTCATTGCTTTTTCTATCTAGCAGAAATTCCATATGACTTTTTTTGTAGATCTCGACAAGGTCTATAAAAAAGGTCATATACATATTTTACCTAACTTCAATACTTTAGTCGTTAGTAGAACGGGTACCCGCTAAAAAAATGTGAGAAATTATTTTGTCAGAAAGATATTAAATTTAAATTTAGTAGTAACTTCAAAAAATTCCAGGACTAATGATTAAATTGATCAACTTTCCAGGATAATCCAGGATTCCAGGGGACACAATGTGAAATCCATGACTTTCCATGATTTTTCATGTTTTTCCAAGTAGTGAACATCCTGTAACTTCAATACTTTAGTCATTATAGTAAACAAACTGTTTTAAAATAAGTTTTTAATTTTTAGTAATTTTTCGTGAAAAATAGATAACATATGTGAAGGTCAACATGACTGGAGCTGGGTCCCCTATACTGCACAATTACCGATTTTCGAAACGACAGTCTCTAAAAGATCATCTCGGTATAACAAGTACATGATCGTGCGACAACCGAAAGCTCTAACTTTGTATTTTACTCTCTTGTACCATGTAAGTGTTAAATAAATAAGTGTGCTCACGTTGCTAGTTTTTTTATATATAATTTAATTGTTAGTTTGACACATCTCATTTTATTCAAGATGACTCTGTTATGTTAACTCTAACACTTTTAACTGCGGGATGCACATTCACGGCAACAAGACAACCAAGAAATTCTTATTAATGTAAGCGTAAAAATAAGACAATCAAGAAATTTCAATGTAAGCGTAAAAATAAGACAATCAAGAAATTTCAATGTAAGCGTTAAACTGCGAATAACCTTTGTCGTCAGATTATACTTATTTTTTTAATGTTTAATAATTTCTTTAAAGAACTTTTTCTGTGTTTTCTAATTATAATGTATTTTTCATAAATTTTTAAAATCTTGCTTTCAGGTTAAATGCGTTGGATAAAATTGATGATAAAATGTTAATTTAAAAAATTCTAGCAATTCTTTCAAAGGAATATTTGTATTTTGTAAATGCTTGGGAGTCTACAGAATCTGAGAAAAAGTCTTTTGAAAATTTAATTGCAAGACTAATAGAAAAAAAAAAAGATTTTATCCCAAAAAAGAGAAAAAAGCAATTGCATATAAAAAAAAATGAAAAATGTTAAAAAGAAAGAAAAGAGTACAGATATAAGCCGTGAAAGTTGTCAAGATTTATAAAATCTACAAGACAAAGAAGACCACCTGAAAATTTTTAACATGTAATGCTAACTTATAGGGAAACAATATCAAATCCTGATCTTTAGAAAAAAACAAAACTTGGAATTTAATAGATATTAACAATTTAAAAAAAGAAAAACCTTTAACTGGAAAATGGGTTTTTCGAATAAAATAAGATGGTAGATATAAAGCACGTCTTATTATTACCCAGATAGCCAAACGTGAATACTCAATCTAAATCAAATAATTGCAGAAATTAAGTTGCTCGTCAATTGCTATTATGTTGCCTATAATTTAATGAAACAAAAATGTTTTTGTTAATTCAGTATTAATATGCTGAGTTTTATTGTCAAACAATGGTAGAACAATTGTTGCAACCAATGTTTATAGCAATCTGATAGCAATATGTGAACAACGATTATCATTCATGAGTTGTGAGCAACGTGTCGGCAACCGAATGGTAATATAAAGTTAACAGAAACATGCGAGTATTACTTTTATTCATAAGTTGTGAGCAACATGTCGGCAAGCGAATAACAACTCTACTATAATAATAATTGCTGAAAAGTTTTCAGCATTTAATTGATAATAATGTGCATTATTATTGAGTGAGAGAAGTGCATGTAAACGCCAGTACCTAAGCGACCAACTGAAGCGAAGCATCCCAGATAACATTTCTTGCTGGCAAGTTTTGCGCGCGATGTGCATGCGAACTTTGTAACAGATTTGCGTTTTGTTCGTAGAACGTGTTACATCGTGTATATTGCTTACAAGTGGCTAGCTCATGTATTGTCCCATGTACTGGCAAATTACATGCAGATGGCTAACATATTGCTAGTCGTTTACTCCCCAAATAACATTTTTTGCGCGCAAAGTTTGCGTGTCTTATGCATGTAAACTGTGTACGCGGTTTGCGTGAGTTTTGCCCCTCAAGTTGGTTAAGCTCATGTATTGTCCGATACACCAGCATATTACATGCAAATGGATACTATGTATCGGATAATTATATTTGCTTGTAAGTTGCTTGCACACAAATAACATTTTTTGCGCGCAAAGTTTGCGCGTCTCATGCATGGAAACTGTGTACGCGGTTTGCGTGAGTTTTGCCAGCAAGCAGTGTTCTCAGATGGGACGGGATTTTTGCGCATGCGCGAGAATGTTTACGCGAAAACATATATCACTTAATTTCACTATTAAAAGATTCTAAAATTATGCAACATATTAAATTGATTAGACCACTTAACAAAGGTACTCATACTACTCATTAATACCTTTACGTAATGAAAATAAATACTTTACTGATGCTGAATCCACCGCGCATGCGCTAAAACCCCGTCCCATCTGAGAACACTGCCCGCAAGTTGAAATTCTGTAATTTCAGATTGAAATAGATTTAACAAGTGAGTGCTAACGCCACCGCTAGGCGGCCACGCCGCAGAAGATTTTCTCATGAGTTGAATGCAGCCACAAACGTTATATCTAGAAACTACCGCCGCAGACTCGTCAGCTCATACTTTAGTGACACTTTTAGGAGCTGTTTTTTGTAACCTCGAGACGAATACTCGTTCTCATTCTTTTGAAACATGGCGTGTGTGTGAAACGTGTTCCACATAAAATTTTATATTTTTACATGTAAATAACGATTTGTATTGTTATTTAATTTTGTACATAAATTAAATGTTTAATTCAAATTTAATTTTTTTTTAAATCTTTTTTAACGAAAAGAATACAAGAAATATTTTTTTTTTGTAAACTAAACATTTATTACGTTTACATTAATGTATTCTGTTTTAATAAATTTATCTGAGTTCGGATCTTATTTTTCAATCGATCTTAATACCGTATTTTCGGTGCAGAAATCCCGATTGATTCGAATTACCGATCTGCTCTATCTGGTGAACATAAGTCTTGACACAGATTTTGTAACAAGATCTATATGGTATTTATAGAAGGGATATGAAAAGGATTAAAAATCTTTTTACCTGTTGTTTATAACATGATAGCAATTTAAAAACACAATATGTTGCACGTCAGTTGTTCACAAATTGCTGAAAATCGTTGTCATCAGATTGCCGACAAGTTTCTTGCATTGTCTGCAATCTGAGGGCAACCTAACAGCAACACTTGTTTCCTACCTATTGTTTAGATTTTAAGGATTCCTGACGTGTTGCGCGCCAGTTGCCAGCAAGTTGCTGAAAACTAAGTTTAAAGTCTATTGCCAATAGATTGTTGGAAACTTGCCATTATTATATTTTGAAAATTGTTACTGACAAAAACATACTGAAAAGAGGATACCTCCTTCTGTTGCTTTGCTGACAACTTATGAGCGATATTTGTGGCAAGTTGCCGACAATTTGCAATCATTTGGCTATCTGGGTTAGAGGTTGTAAACAGGAGCAAGGTGTAAAGTACTAAAGAAACTTCTAGGCCTGTAATCTGTATGTATGTTTGCTTTGGCAGCAATAAAAAAATATAAATTGGTAACATTTGACATCAAAACAGCATTTTTATATGGAAATGTTGAAGAAAATATGTATCCTCCTGAAGGATACAATTGTAAAGGAATATTTAAACTTAAAAAGGCATTGTATGAATTGAGACAAGCACCTTTGCGTTGGAATATTTGTTTAAGAGACTTCTTGAAAGAACAAGATTTCAAACCACTTTACAGTAAACAATGTATCAAAAAGAAAAATAAAGAATTGATTCTAGGAATTTATGTAGATGATGAAGTATTAAAATAAAAAAATTTACAAGAAAACGATAAAACAGCTTAAACAGAATTTAAAATGACAGTGATTTATAAACCAAAAGTTTTTTGTAGGATTTATTAGAAATAACAAAAAAAGAAGATAAAATTAAACTAAAGCAAGAAAAATGATTAAAAATGAAGAAAAGAATTTATATAAGAAAGAAGATTATAGTTATAGAGAAGTAGTAGAAAGTCTATTATAATCTTTCAACTAAAACAAGATCTGATGTATTTTATGCAGTTGGATATAGTAGTAGATATATTGAAAATTATTCACAACATAATATAATTAATCTAAAATATATAATAAAGTATCTTAATGGTACAACTGATCAAAAAATTCAATATGAAGAAAAAGCAAGATTTACTTTAAGCTTACTGTGACACAGATTTCGCAAGAGATCAAATAACACGATGAAGTACGACGAGTTATATAATAATTTATGGAAGAGGAGCAATAAGTTGGTATTCTCGAAGACAATCAATAATAGTACTCGCAAGCACAGAAGCTGATATATAGCAACAGAATATTGTAAGAAGTTGTTGTATTTAAAAACTTTATTGGAAAAATTGCTAGATAAAGAAATTGATATAGAACTTAATGTTGACAATCAAAGTACAATTTCATTAATAACAAATGGAATATTTAATAAAAGTAATAAAACTAAAATATTATGCAACAATCGCGTTTCTTGATATCTTGATATATTTACCTTTTTTTTATTAGGTAGATTTTTCTTCTTGAATTGAAAATTCCAATGATGTTGAATCGACAGTTGCTTGTTATTACTAGTTATTACAAATCTACGTAGTGCATTCAGTATAAGCTTGTGCACTAGTTATACATATATCTACGTAGTGAAATCAGTATAACAATATATAAAAAAAGCAATATAATACATTAGTAAAAGACAGAGTTAAATAATAACTAGTTAATAACATTTAATACTAGAATGTTCATGCAATTTAATAATCGTATATTAGTTGTTTCAATTATTAATGCAATGTATATTTTGAAAATAAATTGACACTTGAAACAAGTATCAAATGATTGAATAAAGATATAAAAATTATTTTTCTTTCTGGTTTCAGAAATTTGTAACTGGATTAATTAATAAGTAAGATAAGTACATTTTGAATTCTGTTTATTAAAGTTAAGTGTAACTTTATAATGTATATAAAGTTCACTGAAAAACTAGTTAAATAATACATAATAATATTAAATAGGCTCGCTGTGTTACAAAATAAATGTTATCGTAATTTAATAAATTTATTGTATATTAATCTTGCTGTTACCTGACTGATATTTAATAATGTTTCTAAGTTTCTTATAAAATGATATTATCCCTCTTATAAAAAATAATTTATTTTTTAACACAGCGAGTATATTAAAAATCATTATATTATTTTAATAACTAATTCAATAAACTCTATGCATTGTAAAAGGTACACTTAACTTTATTAACTTTAATAAACAGGATTCAATACCTTACAATTATTAATCCAGTTACAAATTTTTGAAACTAAAAAGAACACAGTGCTGAGGCTTTTAAAACTCATCTTGTAAAATTGAACGTTCAAAAGGCAACCCTTAGGGCCAGTTTCACAACTACCGATTAACTTAACTGACTGGTTAAGTGTCAATCGTGATTGGTTATTTCTGGTCAATTCTACTTAACGACAAATACAATTGGTCAATTCCGATAGAATAATCAGCCGATTAAATTAACCGATGGTTGTGAAACCTGCTCTTAGAAAAATAAAATACATGTTGTAGGAAAGTATTAGATATAGATTGTTAATGTAACTCACCTTTGATATTTATGAATATAATAGGCTCAATTCGACGCGTTTTTACACGACGAAACGAACGAAGTCGGTAAAAAAAGTGTCGCTCTGCTCCGCGAAGTGAGATCGCTTTGCTCAAAAATCACTTTGACGCGAAACGCGACCGTGCCTCTCGATGATGGTTTCGCTTGCACTTTGCACTTGGCGCCAAACGCAACCGCACCTTTTGATAATTTGATATTGACGATTGTTAACGATTATTCAGGTTATAATCACATTGATACAGTGGACAATATGAATTAGCAACCTCCCACGGCGTAAAACTTTATATCGAGTCGTTAATGTATATTAATCGATCCAATCGATAATGTAAATCAGCGACCCTCACGGTGCAAAACTTTATTATACACGGGGCAATCTCACAGTTGAATGTAATTGGTTCTTACTTTTAGATTCAACCAATCACATTAAATTGCTACTTAACCGGTCAGCAAGCAATCGTAAGGATCTATTCAAGCAAACTTGCACATATAACTGTATAACTATATGCCCAAAGAAAACAATTGTTTCATTTTTTTCTTATACATGTGCTAATAAAGGCAGAAGCACACACTTTTGCATAGCTGCATAATCATGTGCATAAGAAAATTAATTGGTCCATTAGCACATGCATAAGGAAATGGACCAATCAATTTCTTTATGCATATGGTTATGCAGCTAACTAAAATCTTTTGTAATTCTTTAATTAATGCACTGCATTAAAAATTACTCAAGAGACGATATTTTTTAAATCTTAAGTAATGTTTATAAATAAATAATGTCTTAAAATGCTTATACGGCTCTCTGGTTGATGACATCTTAATGACATCTTAATAAGATGGCATTTAAGACGGTCTCATATATAAGAATCAACCTCTACATTTATGCCAAGTTTCATTAAAAACTTAATTTTATACTTTGCGAAGTTCTCTTGTGAGATCACAGTTAATCTGCATTGGTGGAAATAAGCATTAATTGCACAATGAAAAACACAAGTAATATAATAATAATATTATTCCTCATTTTCATGTTATCTGAGGTCATATCTCAGGTACCATATTCTTGAAAATATGCAAATAACTCACAGCATATTTCAAAAATAGGACCTCTGTCCTTTTCATTATGCAATAGGCATTAGTATATTTTTAATTGCACTAGGCTTGAATTCAATTTGAAGCTACTTAATGATGTCCCATGTTCTATTTTAAGTTCTAATTAGACAATTTTTACATGTAATGACATTTTAACTCAACTCGGATTGGATTAAATTCAAGCATTCAGAAATGCTATCTGATTGGTTGTGTTGGTTTCGCGTGAACTGTTTGGTTGTTAATAAATTTTCGCGCTATGAGACGCCGATCTAAACAATTACGTTCCTTGAGGCCGTCTACATAATCTTCGGTTCAAAGTTAAAAGAAAAGACTCTAATAGAGTTTGCTTTCTATCCAATACTGACTTTGCCCTTAATAAAAACTTGATTTCATAAGGATTTCATAGTGATTTCATCTGATTGCAAATGATTTCATCTGATTACATAATGATTTTTCGTGATTGCATATGTAATTATCAGATTTGTTATGATTAACCCTTAAACACACCGATCCTGTAAAATACGGAAACACATTTTTGAGTCTGGGAGACTTTTTCAACTTTGAGAAGCTATAACTTTGATTACAATCAATATTTTTCTACATTTTTTTTTTAAACAATAGTTCAAAATCTCAGGAGTGTGACTGCATAATCGGCATTGCCGAAAAATAATTTATTGTGAAATTATAAAAGAAAAACCATGAAGCAAAAATAAGAAATCGGTCAAAAATCCACTTTTCCTTCAAAAAATCATATCTTTGCAACAAAAATCGTTTAAAGACTTTCAAATACGGCGTTTTAAAGCTAAAGAGTCACACTTTCAAAATAAAATTTGACAAAGTCATTTCTTTTAAAAAGTACAATTATGTAACATGGAGAATACGAGGTATTTTTGAGCATCTAAAAATCTACTTTAAAAAAAAATCATATCTTTGCAACAAAAAACTTTGAGGAACTTTACAATACGGCGTTTTAAAGCTAAAGATTCATACTTTCAAAAAAAAATTATATCATTGTTATTTCTATTAAAAAATATACTTATGTAACAAGGCGAATATAAGGTATTTTTGATTAAATCATGTCTACAATTGAAAATTGATGTGTTTCATGATATATTTCGGAAAAACTCCCTTTTCTACGGCAGTTTATAGTATTCCAACTTTAAACAGAGTATATGCGAGTTACATCTGCAAACCGACCTGTTCGAACCTATTTTGTCCAGTTTTTTTATGTAAAATACTCACAACAAAAGTTTCACTTACACACTATATGGGTCGCATTGATCCTAACAAAACTTTGCTGCCGTGCCATTTGAATTCTAGTTGACCAAAAAAGTTCATCAACCATATCAATCGAAAGAGGAGATTTCAAACTTTTTTTACGTCTTGGTTTGAACCTTCTATCTCATTCCGTCTTCACATAGCAAGCGTTCAAAAATTCATATAGGGTCTCTCAGACTCACGTGTTTAAGGGTTAAAAATGATTTTATTTAATTAGAACCATTATTACTGATTGTTAACTTCTCTCAAGTAAAATTAAATTGAGGCATAACCATATAGAAAACAGATATGCACTCGATTGCTGATTTTAAAAGTTTGCACTGATTTCATAATTATTTTTATAATAATTTTAAAAATCACGTGATAAAATCATGTAATCATATTATCACATGATTACGTGATTCATTAATGACGTGACTCGTTACGTGATTTTATCATGTGATTTTGTCACGTGATTCAGTAGGATAATATTAAATTAATACTTACGTGGAGGTGCCGCGTTTTCATCGACGATATTTTGAACGATTCCTGCGTCGGGGGGACCAACGGCGGCGACGGCTGCGGCGTCGCAAGGACCAACGACGGCGGTGTTGCGACGACCGACCGCGACGGGGGCGGCATCGCGAGAATCGAGGGCGGCGATGTCGCAATAGAGTCCTATATCAAGAGAGAAGCGACATTGATGTCCGAAGCTCTGATTGGTAATCTGATTGATACTTGATTGGCTAAGCGAGCAGCCATATTGTGACCACAGCTGTTTGTAGAATGATACGAATGGTGTTTGATGACGTTAAAGCGGTCCCAAAATGGCGGTGGAGAACTCAATTGGATACTGAAGGTTGTGGTGGGGGTTCGATGTCGCTTCTCTCTTTATATAGGACTCTACGTCGCAAGGACCGACGGCAGCGTCGATGGCAACGGCGTTGCGGCGACTGACATTAGTGGTGTCACGCATACCGACGGCATCGCGAGGACGAGCGTCAGAGACGCAATAAGAAATTTCATTTGGAAATTTGAGACTCATGTCTCTCATTTCAATCTAAAATTTAAATAAAATCTTTTAAAAAATGTATCACATGTCTTAATTTAATGATTTTTTATAATATAAAACTTATTAGTACTTACTTCGACTTCGCTGTCGCTCATTTTAATATTAAAATATAAATTTATCGTGCTAAAAACTGCGATTTTGCCTGCTCCAATTTCCTCTTCAAAAAAAATTGGAAACAATCCAGCGACTTGAGAGAAGTTGGTGAAAAATGACGCTATCGTTAAGTGATATATGTATAGAGAGGGAAATCAGAGTAAAGGGGGAAAATCGCCAGCGACTTCTCTCTGCGCAAGGTAGAGGAGGAAAAAGAAGAAGACGAAAACGGGGACAAGGACGAGAAGATATTTTATAATTAGATTTAAGTCTTTTTGTTTTATTTTTGTTTTTCAATTAACTCCATAATATAATATAAATTAAAAACTAAAATAAAATTTTGTGTTAAAAAGTGTTTTCACGCGTGTGTCTTGATATATGCATATAAATTTGTTCTTTTTTATTTTCATAATAATTATCTATTACTAATACAAAGATATATCCATGTAAACATTTATAATTTGTGGTAATCAACATAATAACATTATGTCCAAACAAATTTTAACTGTATAAATTTTAAATATACAAAAATTTTAAATATACAAAAGTTTCTTTTTTTTAAATTTATAATTGAAATGATCAATACAATTTTCGATTGCAAAAGATAACATTGTATTAGATAATGTTATTGTGAATGCGCAGAATAACAAGGTATTTAAATACAAATTTTACTACTGCACTATAAATACATGTTGGATAAGATTTAGAAAATTCTAAATTTCTTGTAGAAAAAAATAAAACAGAGAAGAAATTATAAGAATAGTAATATATTTTCATACTGTCAGAAATACATTTCTGTTAGAAAAAAATCTGATAAATTTTCAATCAGAGTTGTTCAGCTAGCCAATAAATAGTTTTCATTAATTTGATAATGATTATTTTGAATACAATAATTTAGATTTGATTAACATTGATAGTAAACACTGCAACTATCTCTATCATCATCTCTCAATTTATATTAGTAAAATCAACAAATACATAAATAATCTTTTAATAATATTAAGTATATTATAGTATTATACAGTGTTATCTGCTGATTAAATCTAATATAATTATCTATTCTTATTTATTTACACAATTCTTGGATTAATTATCAGTTGATAACTGACGAGAGAGATTCGGTCTTGATTTTATCTTAATTTTTTTTTATTAAATTTCTCATAATACAATCTTACTGCTTTTTCAAGTTATAAAGATAACAAATTTAATTTTTGTCCGTAAATATTTCTTGCAATCGTTTTCTTTTTTTAAAAAAAAAGAAAGCTATTTTAGCTTTGTAGATAGTGAATTCCGTTTAAGACCTGGATGATTTATCATAAAGTAAACTCTTCAAGTTCTTTCAGCAATTCATCTTCCTCTTTAATCTTGTCTAATTGATTGATTTCTAACTATATTTCTGATTTCAACTGCTCTTTCAATTTAGAAATTTGATCTAATTTCTGTGACACAAATCAAAATAATTAATGTAAATCTAATAATAATGTAAGAAATAGAAAAAAGAAACATCACTATTTAGATGCTATACTTACGCTTGTTACTTTCTTTATTTTCTTATTTTTTTCAAGATTATTCAGTTAATTTTATTTTGGTGCTTGTAGTTATATTTGTAACATGTTCAGTGACAGTAGGATTGTTAGACTCTAGTTCTTTTTTCGCTTTCTTTGCTTCCCGATTTTTCTTCATTTTCAATGCAGTTTTGAATGGATTCGTTGTAGACAAATTTAATAAAATTAAGAGATACTTTCATATACATATATATTCATACACATACATTAAAATTATATATATATATATATATATATATATATATATATATATATATATATATATTTCATGAAAGCTATGGAAGAGTACATGTCATGTGAATTATATAAAAACGATACGGTGGATGCTCGTATGCATAATACTCATAATTCCAAAGCAAGGTCAGATACATAATTTAAACGTATATATATATATATATATATATATATATATATATATGCACAGGGTGTTTCAGACCACCCGTACACCCCTTTTCTCTTCGCAGGATTAGGACCAATCAAAAATATGTTCAAACGAAAGTTGTAGGGTTTCAAAAGATCTATTCAATGATCTTATCAGTTTGACCTTGGATGGCGTCGCCAAGGTCAGATCGAAATCACATTAAGTTTTTTAAATAGAACACCCTATTTTTGATTCCAGAATCTAATAGCTGGTGTCAAGACCTTTCCAAAACACTATAAGAATGTTTATTTTCGTTGACTACTTTCCGAGTTGTGCGGCTTGAAAGTTACACTACCGCCAGCATCAGCATTACTCAAGATGTGGTGGTTACTTAGTCGGATTTAATCTTGTGTGTGGGTGTGTGCATACGTGCATGCGTATGTGTATGGGGGAGGAAAAGGGGAGTCAAAGTTTTATGTACTCTGCTTTTGTTTATTAACTGGATTGATTATGTTTGATGATCAATCATGTCCAGATTGACTGTATGCATTTTCCCGTGCTTAGCATTATCCAGAATGAACGACGTGGACGTGACGAGAATTTCATCCCATTGGGGTGCTTGATTCACGTGAGTCCCTTGCCTCTCACGTTTGTGGTGCTTGATTCACGTGAGTCCCCTTGCCTCTCACGTTTGGGGTGCTTGATTCACGTGAGTCCCCTTGCCTCTCACGTTCGGGAATGAATGAGTGTATGTTTTGTTAAGCGACTAAATGTTCAAAGTGAGCACCATTCTCTGCGATGCAAGCATCAACTCTATTTTGAAAATCATTGGTTGCTCGAAGAATTTCCTCGGCACGTAAGGATCGAATTGCTTCACTTATTCTACGAATCATATTATCCCTCGTAGTCGGACGTTCATGATAGACCAAGTTTTTTATCCTTCCCCAGAAATAATAATCAAGGACGGTGAGATCTGGTGATCGGGGTGGATAATGATATTGATTGGACCGTATTTGCCTATCCACTTGTCGGGGAACATAGTATTTAATGCCGCACGAGCAACTCTCGATTTATGAGACGGACATGCATCTTGTTGGAACCACATGTTCAGGCGCAATTGCAGAGGAATATTTTCTAGTAAGACAGGAAGATCTGTCATTATCAAGGCGGAATATCTATCACCGTTTAGATTTTCGTCAAAGAAAACAGGACCTATGATTTGACTTCCAATAATTCCACACCAAACATTGACTTTCCAAATGGTTTGATGATCTACTTCTCTCAACCAGTGAGGATTATTTTGTGCCCAATAACGAGAGTTACAAGTATTAACAGATCCATCACTTTTAAGTGTACATTCGTCAGAAAATAAAATTTTCAAGTGGAAATCAAGTGGTTGCTGTCTTATAAAGTTGCAAAATACAAGTCTCTGTCTAATATCGTTATAATTCAACGCTTGATGAACAGACATTCTGTAAGGGTGAAATTTGTTATTTTTTAGAATGCGCCAAACACTGATTTTACTAACACCAGAATCTTGTTCTCGTCGTCTTAAAGAATCATAAGGGTTCAATTCTGTCGATGCAAGAATTTCCACTGTTCTTTCATCCATAATCGGACGACGAATTTGTGTACCTTTGTTATGTTGAGGCTGAACGACATCTTTAATTTTGATTCGTTTAGCCAAACGTGAAAAAACATTTCGCGAGTGAGGAGTCCGATCAGGATAACGTTCCCGCCACAATCTTTCCGCTGCAATGAATGTACCTCGACACTCACCTAAAATTAGCAGCATATCATATGCTTCTTCATTGGAATAGGACATGGCTAAATAAATCTAGACTAATAAAGAGGGTCGGATTTTTGTTGCGCGATTGATACTGATATGACGGTTATTGAAGACGTAGGTGACAAGTTTGAGAGAGTTATTGTCACTCGTGTTGAGTTGAGTCACAATAGCGTTGTGGTGAATACATCTCTACTACATCCTATGCAAATAACAATATGTATAAAATCACGAGTTAGACATCGTTACGCAGAAAGCCGGGCTCGTTATTGCTCGTGTGCTACCGTTAAGGTAATAATGTAATTACATAATATTATGACATACATATGTATGTGACTATCTACGGTCGCGACAGCTAACTTTCACGATTTTTCATGATCTGTTTTTGTTGGCCCGGCTCGCGTGTTTACTTTCTTTGTGTCGGCTGCACGGCTTTCTGCGTAACGCGTGATTTTATATTGTTATTTACATGGTGTTGGCGGTAGTGTAACTTTCAAGCCGCACAACTCGGAAAGTAGTCAACGAAAATAAACTTTCTTGTAGTGTTTTGGAAAGGTCTTGACATCAGCTATTAGATTCTGGAATCAAAAATAGGGTGTTTCATTTAAAAAACTTAATGTGATTTCGATCTGACCTTGGCGACGCCATCCAAGGTCAAACTGATAAGATCATTGAATAGATCTTTTGAAACCCTACAACTTTCGTCTGAACATATTTTTGATTGGTCCTAATCCTGCGAAGAGAAAAGGGGTGCACGGGTGGTCTGAAACACCCTGTATATATAAAATTCACATGACATGTACTCTTCCATAGCTTTCATGAAAAACGGATTGTTCAAAGTTGACAATTGTTATATTATATTTTTTTCAATATCGGCATCGTGTTCTTGTAATGATATTTTATTATCTATTTGCAGCGCAATGTCTGTTTTCTCCACTAACGGACTATTTAAATATTTCTGATCATAATTTATTTTGTAGCTCAATGTTCAATGCAATCCTTATGTCTGCAATAAATTATAATAAAATATATAAATTTACAATAAAAAAGAATAAAACAAAGCTAGTCAGAGACTCTTACCAAGATTATTGTTAATGACTTTCGAATAAAGGTCAGCATTATCTCCGCGAGTCGCGGCCCACGGAAAAGTCTACAAGCGCGGTTACTATGTTATCACGTTACGCAATTTACAAGATAATCATCAACATAAACAAATTTAGCGATATTATTGCACTCCCCTCTTCAATGCAAGTTTATAAAAGGTAAACATTTCTAGGCGATGACCAGTACATCGCAAGCATTGAACAAAGTTGCACGCGTTTAAGTTACAACTTTCAAAAAAACACCTTTGAAGCATGCGAATGGTGAGTGATAAAAAGTGGAAAAGACAAATACAAAATACAAATACAAAAATTATCTTAAAGTATTAGATTCATTGCTCAACATTTTTTACGTTATGGATATTAGATACAATATTTTGAATCACTTCTATAAATTTTTGAATATCAGATTTTGTTAAAAACAAATTACCATATAATTGAGCAACTAAATATTGAATTGTTATAGCAATTTGTTTAAGAAACGATGCAATATTTTCTAATGTATGTTTTGCATCGTCTGAAGAAGATTCTGTCTTAGGACATAATGCTGTATCTGAATTGGGAATGGAAGTATTAGGAATGGAAGAGCATTTGTATTGTGTTTGAAATAAGAATATCTACAAGTTTTTTTTCAAATGTAACAAATCCATGAGTTAAAATGTTTTTTAAAACTGTCTTTCTATGAAATGATCTAAGACAATTACTGATATGACAAATAAAAATATCTTTTTTTGAATATATTTTAAATAAAATATATATTTTTCAATATGATTAAAATTAATACCACAATCAGGACAATTTATTTTTAATATTGCAATTTCTTGGCTGTTTACATCAAAATTAGAATCAAAATCAAATTATTGATTAAATTTTATATTTAGAATAATATCTTGAATGTTAGGATATTCCTTTATAGCTTTTCTTTGGCTGTTAAAGATCACTATTCCTATAAGTTAATAAATATGTTTGTTTTGTGGAAGATAGCTAATACCCATAACGTGAAAAATTTTGAGCAATAAATCTAATACTTTAAGACAATTTTCGTATTCGTACTTCATTTATGACAATAAAACTTTTATGAATATCAGTGTATGTTGGACCTTTGACTAAAATAAAATGGTTGTAAAGGTAGGTTCCGTTTTTTTTGCTCCTTCCTTTTGCAAATCAATTTTGGTTTTAATATCAGTTGCACTCCGACACGATAAAAAACATTCAAATATTATTCACTTAAAAGATGATTTCAGAGATCAAAATAGTTTTTAGTATTATCTGATAATACAGTTGTGTAAATTATAGTATCTATACATTCTTGGATCAAAAATTTCCAATGCTTTTTGTTTATTACAAGTCTTCTCTTCGGTGATAAAATATGACACAATAGTATGATTTGTTTCATTACTTTAGAATGTAGAATAGAAAATAAATATCTCACTGTACATAGTTAAACTCGATGATCATTATCTTGAAATATGTAAAGACCACGAAGCAAATAACTTTTTAAATCTTTTAATCACTATAACTAATAATTAATTAGATAATTATTTAAAAAATGCTTTTAGTTATTTTTTTTATACATAAAAATTGTAATATTTGACATATTAAAATTGAGTTTTTTATGGAATGGAAGTACAGAGATTAAAGTTATAAAAAACTAGAGTAATAAATTAAATTAAATTTATGTGTTTATCAAAATATTAATTAAATTTATTTAAAAAAATTAACATTTATTTTATTGTACTTTTTATATAAAAACTTTTTACCAATTTTTGTCCATGAGATAAAGAAGCAAACAATTTTATATAGAATGTTTTCTATATCTTTTTTCATATTACACTATAAAATAACATTTATTAATTTGTATTTATATAATTTAACTAAAGACATATACTTACTTTCAGAAAGTAATTCCAAATCATCAATGTTGATTTTTAGATTATTTTTGCTGCAACTTTGTTTATAAGGAACAATTTTATCAAAAAGTAAATTCCAATATTTGAATATGTTTAAACTACGCGCGGTTTGGAAATAATTCCTCAAAATCAATGTTTATCTGTAAGAGAATAAAATGTATGAGAAAAAGAGGAAAAGAGGAAAGAAAGAGAGACGGAAATGAAAATTATATTAATTAAAATCTTACAAGACTCTACTTTTGATTGATTTCAAAATAGACTTAAAATCGTTAAAGTCACTGTTAAAACTGTCCGAAAATACTGTTAGTTCCCAAATTGTTGCCTAAAATTAGAGCTAATACAAAGTAAATTTTATATTTTTTACCGTTGAATACAATTTCAATGCCATTTGTTCCTAAAAATTTGAATTCTTCAATTAAAATGTTAAGTATGACACAATTTCCATGGTTCACTTTATCAGATGAATGACACAATAGAGTTAGAAAAATATTTGCTAATATAGAATAATACTTTACTGCTGTACCTGCAAGTATTATGTAAGCAGCACCTAATTTATGAATGCCATCATGGGATTTTAATGGGTTACTAATTTCAAAATCGTTAAAGAAATGAAAAGTTGGCACTACAATATTATCGGTATAATTTTTAAAATCTCATGCTATAAGGTGACCCTTAAAAATAAAAAATGTTTTTTGAACAAGATTTATTTACTTTTTTAATTGTTAACTGTGAAACATGTGACAAAATGTATTGTGCATTAAGAAAAATATTTCAATATTTGGCGTAATGGTATAAAATGTGCTGTAACAGATTGTATATTAAAAATGGAATTATTATCTAAAATTTTACAAGTTGATATGATTCTACATAGTGAGAAATAAATTGAATCAAATATTGACTATATGCAAAATAAAGTTGACGGAGTTTATCTGATATTAAATTTTGAAAACAGTTTTCGATTAACTTTATCATTTTAACAGTAAGATCTCTTAGTAATATTTGTTTCCTCCTGCAAGTCTGACATGAATTTGAATAAATTTGCAAAACCATTAGACAATAATTCCACAATATTTTCGAGAACAAACTGAACTTGACTTCTGGAGATCACAAGCTTAGCATACAATTTAACACAAAAAGAAGCACATTGATGTTCGATACTATCTGCAATATTTTCAACAGTATAAATATGTTATTTACATCTGAAATACTGTAAGAGGTTAAAGAGATATCGGTATCGGATTGACGTTTATCATAATTTTGAAAATTAACATCAGGTGATAGGATAGAGGTACTCATTTAGAATGTGATACTTTTGAATTAGGCTTAAAACTACAAAAGTATCGAATTTTCTACGATAAAAACTGTCTTCTTTATATACATTGAATTATATCCCCTACTGTATTTAATTTAATTTAAGTTTTGTAAGACAACGAGAAACGTTAAAATGAAGGATAAATGCTTTCATAGTTTTAAACTGTTTTGAACCTAAAAAACATGTAGTTAATTATCCAGAATATATAATATATTTAATAATATAATTATTATTTAGATACATATTATAAAAGTTTTGCTATTTGCTATTTTTTTTAAATATGTTTATGTTTTTTTATTTTCTTCTTCCGTTCTACATCACTTATTTTCTTTTTCAATGCAATCTGTTCTGCTGAAAATTCCTTCTTCATTTTTTTAAATTTGCTGTTCAGTATCATCATTGTAAAATTCTATATCTCGGACTCCTACAAGATTTGAAATTTTAATCGTCAACTTCATGAATCGTTTTCTTGATTGGTCTTGAGATGGAGTTGGCCGAGACAAAGTGTCTGCTTCGGAAACTTTTTCATTATTTTCATTTACATCGTTTACGTTATCAATGCGTTGAGTAACAACCGGAAACGATAAACTAGTGGAATCATGTTGAGTTACATATAGTTCTGAAGATTTCATTGGTGTAACTTCATTGTGATGTGATGCCCTTTCATTATTAATTTCCGAAAAAAAAATACAAGATATTACTGGATTTATCTTTTGTTGCTTTTTGCTACAAAAATTGGATCCTTTTTTGTACCGCAGAGGTAAGAGCATTTTCATCTGTGGCATCTTTTTTCATTTACTTCCATTCTGCGTTCAGATCTAATTGAAGCTTAAACTTTGGCCGCGTAGGATATGCTTTTTTGAAAGCTTCCCAAAAATGATTGTATAGCACATCTCGTTGAACCATATTTTAAATAAATTCACTATAAAAATAAGCGGGAGCAGCATTCACTCTGCGTATTTCTTAGTAAAACTGCACTGATAGAAATAAGTACGTAATTTTACTATGAAAATCGATGGTCATTTTTAACCTTATATTTAGTAGTAAAAATACAGAGTAATTTGTAATTTTTCCTCCAAACATTACATTTACCATTCAAGTGGAATGAAATTTCCAGTGAATATTATTTGGGTTTACTGTCTGATAGCAAAAGTCATAACATCCCACACAACACATGGACGTCCTTCGGACATCCTATTTATGTCCTCAATTGTCCTGTTTATGTCGCTGTATTTCGGACATCCGCAGGATGTCCGAAAAACGTATTCTGGCCGTCCCGTTATATATGACTGCGATCTTTTAATTGCAGACTCAATAAAGAGAATAATACAATAATACATTAATGCATTTATCATAATTGCATTCGGGGACATATCCAGAAATTATGTTGATTTAATTTCTGCATGTGTCTCTTTATGTCCAGAGGACGTCCGTTGTATATCCAGAGGACGTTCGTTGTATATCCAGAGGACGTCCGATGTATATCCAGAGGACATTTTTTCAATATGTCCCGATTTTATTATTTCATGTGTAATTGTTTTCCCAAATAGCATAAAATATTTATAAAATATGTACTAAATATTTATAATATTTATTTTAATATTTTATAAACATTTATCATAACATTTAATAAATATTTTTATGGTTTTAGATTTGACAGATCATAAATATTTATCATAAACATTTTTCATAAATATTATAGAAATATTTCCTACGTATTTTATATACATGATGGAAAAAGATTATAAAACTCTTTATTCAAAATATTGTTAAAATATTTATTACAGATTTTTTAAAATATTTATTAAATATTTTTTAAAATATTTATGATAAATATTTATTAATATTTATTATAAATATTGTGTGCTATCTTGGGATATTATATATGTATATATATATATATATATATTTATTATATATTTTTATATTACAATAATTTTTTTATATATTCTTTAAATAATCATTATAATAAATAATAAATTCAATTTTGTCCACATTGCGTTATAATTGTGTGAATATTATTACAATGTTGAGCGAGACCGTATTATACTTTAATTCTAAGGTCGCTATTATAGAGAGTATAGATTGTGCGCCGGGGGAACGACAGTGACGCAACGATGCGCTCGAGTTCCCCCACGTGATCACTATAAGCTACACGAAGCATGGTCGTTTCTCCGTGAACACTGTATGTTTACTCGTTTACCTCTGCAACGTTCTTGCGGCGCGTGGCTTATTTTAGGCCTTTATTCGATCGTTATTGAGTGTGTTGAGTATTAAATTTGTGTTCGGTACGGCTTCTATACAGTGGCTTTCCTTATTTTTCTTGACTTGTCCTGTCGTATATGCTGTGCCAGTTTTATAAACAGAGAAACGAGGATATTAACCTCTCGCAGCAAAGAATATATCGTAGGTAAGACAAAAAATCGTAATTGTAAATCGCATCCCATAGCACAGACCTCCTAAGAATGTTCGTAGAACATCCTTTGGATAAAGTGTGCTGTTTGGAATGTACATAATACAACCTAACCTAACCTATATTGAACCCACGTTAATTTTCACGTGCATATGTTGGCGATGGCAATTTACTGTACACATGTTATTATTGTGTTTGGAAAAATGACCTTTTTACTAAAGAAAAGTTGAGTTTAATCAAAAGGATAGAAATTATTTATTTTTAAACTAAACAGAATTAGCTGTTTAAACCAAAATGTGTGAATGTAGTGCAGGGAAAGTAATCACCTGTAAAAGTTTAATAATAAATTATTGTTACCTTTTTGTTTAAATTCAACCACTATTACGTAAATAACTCAGTTATACAAATTATGTTTGAAAACTATCCTTACAATTATTAATGCTTAGGAGTGAAAAATTTTCATATCAACTGCTTGCGATTAAAAATGTATTTTCTGTCTTAATTTCTTATTCTTTTCTTTTGTTAAGCCTCGACACAAATTTCTATTTCTTTTTACACTTCCCAGGTAGCACAGAAAATTCAAAAAGAATTTTTAAGAAATTCAGGTTTATGTCATCAATTCTGAGTTCATTTTGAGATGCAAAAAAAATTCTTTCTCTGAAAAGTCAGAAAAATAATTCTTTTTGCATCTTAAAACAAATTCATAATTGATGACATAAATCTGAATTCTTTTTCAATTCTGTATGCTATTAGGGTTAACTTTTATTGTTACATATTGAATATTATTATGCTTGCATCCATAATTGTATTTATAATGTTACAATTGTAAATTGGAAAAAAATTAAAGTTTATGCATATTATACACTCGGTGATTCAGATAATCTGTATGAGCCAGCATATGCAAATAATCATAAACCTTTAAGACAATTTGTCTTTTACGATAAATAAAGTACACTATATATTGGATGACCTGAACAACTTATGAGTAGTTCCTATAATTATCTAAAAAAATTTGTCCTACGAAAATGAACTTTAAAGCATCATTGTCATGAAAGAAAAAGAAATTAAAATAAACTTATAATGGATTTTTATTATCAATTAATTCGAGTCAGTAAACTTTAATATATTGAAAATATTTATGATTCGAATTGACCAATACTGAAATTCAACAATAATTTTCCTCTACACGAATTAAAACCAAACTGTTCATTTCTTAAAGTTTTAAATTATAGTATTCTTAACCTCTATTAAGCTGGACCCCCCACCAGCGAAAATCGAGTTTGCACTAGGTCAAAAATTTAGTGCTTTTTAGGTGCTACTTTAGTACTCTAGTCCGAATTTTGGTGCTTAAACCGTTTAGCAGTAATTAAAAAAAAAAAAATGGGGGGTGCAGCTTAATGGCAAGCTGGAACCCCCATAATAAAAAAAATATATACAGTGGTCACAAACACAAAACAAGTACACTAGAATTTAGTGCTAATTTAGTGCTCAAAGAAACCCCTAAAAAAAAATTAAAAATTAATAATTGTTTAAAAAAACATCACTATAAACCCAGCGCAGCACTGCGATCTTGGAGAACAATACTTACAGACCACTAAATTTGTATGTTTTTGGTAGAAAAATAACACGGAAAACGAAAATAATCATAATACAACAAGATTCAAAGTTATTAATATAATAATAATTATTAATTCCTGTCCGATAGTGCAAAAAATCAGTTATCAGATCGTCGAATTTGACGCTTGTAAAAATTATATACTAAAATGTTATTTAGACATCGAAGTATCAAAATATATCAATTTTAAATCAAGTGCTCACTGCAAATTGCTGAAAAATAAATTGTTTATGCGCGGAAAGCACGCGCCGCGCTCTAACTTTACTCTTCTGATCCACAGAGAATTTGGTGCTTGTAAAAATCTTATATCAAAATGTTCCTTAGACATCGTAGTATAATAATAAATTAATTGCGACTTTGGTGCTCGATGCCAACTGCTGAAAAATAAATTGTTTATGGGCGGAGAGCACGCGCCGCGCACTAACCTTACTCTCCAGATCGTCAGAAAATTTGGTACTCGTAAAACTCTTATATCAAAATGTTCCTTAGACATCGTAGTATTATAATAAATTAATTGCGACTTTAGTGCTCGATGCCAACTGCTGAAAAATAAATTGTTTATGCGCGGATAGCACGCGCCGCGTACTAACTTTACTCTCCAGATCGTCAGAAAATTTGGTGCTCGTAAAACTCTTATATCAAAATGTTCCTTAGACATCGTAGTATTATAATAAATTAATTGCGACTTTCGTGCTCGATGTCACTTCCTGAAAAATAAATTGTTTATGCGCGGAGAGCACGTGCCACGCTCTAACTTTACTCTTCAGATCGTAAGAAAATTTGGTGCTCGTAAAAATCTTATATCAAAATGTTCCTTAGACATCGTAGTATTATAATAAATTAATTGCGACTTTGGTGCTCGATGTCACTTGCTGAAAAATAAATTGTTTATGCGCGTAGAGCACGTGCCACGCTCTAACTTTACTCTTCAGATCGTCAGAAAATTTGGTGCTCGTAAAAATCTTATATCAAAATGTTCCTTAGACATCGTAGTATTATAATAAATTAATTGCGACTTTGGTGCTCGATGTCACTTGCTGAAAAATAAATTGTTTATGCGCGGAGAGCACGTGCCACGCTCTAACTTTACTCTTCAGATCGTCAGAAAATTTGGTGCTCGTAAAACTCTTATATCAAAATGTTCCTTAGACATCGTAGTATTATAATAAATTAATTGCGACTTTGGTGCTCGATGTCACTTGCTGAAAAATAAATTGTTTATGCGCGGAGAGCACGTGCCACGCTCTAACTTTACTCTTCAGATCGTCAGAAAATTTGGTGCTCGTAAAACTCTTATATCAAAATGTTCCTTAGACATCGTAGTATTATAATAAATTAATTGCGACTTTAGTGCTCGATGCCAACTGCTGAAAAATAAATTGTTTATGCGCGGAGAGCACGCGCCGCGCACTAACTTTACTCTCCAGACTTTACTCTCAGAGACTTTGGTGCTTGTAAAAATCTTATATATCAAAATGTTGTTAGACATCCTACTTTAGAAATAAATCAATTTCGAATTTAGTACCTGTTGCATGTTGTAAATGAATTTTTCACGTGCGGTGTGTACGCGCAGAGCATAAACAATTTATTTTTGAGCAAGTGACATCGAGCACCAAAGTCGCAATTAATTTATTATAATACTACGATGTCTAAGGAACATTTTGATATAAGATTTTTACGAGCACCAAATTTTCTGACGATCTGAAGAGTAAAGTTAGAGCGTGGCACGTGCTCTACGCGCATAAACAATTTATTTTTCAGCAAGTGACATCGAGCACCAAAGTCGCAATTAATTTATTATAATACTACGATGTCTAAGGAACATTTTGATACAAGATTTTTACGAGCACCAAATTTTCTGACGATCTGGAGAGTAAAGTTAGTGCGCGGCGCGTGCTATCCGCGCATAAACAATTTATTTTTCAGCAGTTGGCATCGAGCACTAAAGTCGCAATTAATTTATTATAATACTACGATGTCTAAGGAACATTTTGATATAAGAGTTTTACGAGCACCAAATTTTCTGACGATCTGAAGAGTAAAGTTAGAGCGTGGCACGTGCTCTCCGCGCATAAACAATTTATTTTTCAGCAAGTGACATCGAGCACCAAAGTCGCAATTAATTTATTATAATACTACGATGTCTAAGGAACATTTTGATATAAGATTTTTACGAGCACCAAATTTTCTTACGATCTGAAGAGTAAAGTTAGAGCGTGGCACGTGCTCTCCGCGCATAAACAATTTATTTTTCAGCAAGTGACATCGAGCACGAAAGTCGCAATTAATTTATTATAATACTACGATGTCTAAGGAACATTTTGATATAAGAGTTTTACGAGCACCAAATTTTCTGACGATCTGGAGAGTAAAGTTAGTACGCGGCGCGTGCTATCCGCGCATAAACAATTTATTTTTCAGCAGTTGGCATCGAGCACTAAAATCGCAATTAATTTATTATAATACTACGATGTCTAAGGAACATTTTGATATAAGAGTTTTACGAGCACCAAATTTTCTGACGATCTGGAGAGTAAGGTTAGTGCGCGGCGCGTGCTCTCCGCCCATAAACAATTTATTTTTCAGCAGTTGGCATCGAGCACCAAAGTCGCAATTAATTTATTATTATACTACGATGTCTAAGGAACATTTTGATATAAGATTTTTACAAGCACCAAATTCTCTGTGGATCAGAAGAGTAAAGTTAGAGCGCGGCGCGTGCTTTCCGCGCATAAACAATTTATTTTTCAGCAATTTGCAGTGAGCACTTGATTTAAAATTGATATATTTTGATACTTCGATGTCTAAATAACATTTTAGTATATAATTTTTACAAGCGTCAAATTCGACGATCTGATAACTGATTTTTTGCACTATCGGACAGGAATTAATAATTATTATTATATTAATAACTTTGAATCTTGTTGTATTATGATTATTTTCGTTTTCCGTGTTATTTTTCTACCAAAAACATACAAATTTAGTGGTCTGTAAGTATTGTTCTCCAAGATCGCAGTGCTGCGCTGGGTTTATAGTGATGTTTTTTTAAACAATTATTAATTTTTAATTTTTTTTTAGGGGTTTCTTTGAGCACTAAATTAGCACTAAATTCTAGTGTACTTGTTTTGTGTTTGTGACCACTGTATATATTTTTTTTATTATGGGGGGGTCCAGCTTGCCATTAAGCTGCACCCCCCCATTTTTTTTTTTAATTACTGCTAAACGGTTTGAGCACCAAAATTCGGACTAGAGTACTAAAATAGCACCTAAAAAGCACTAAATTTTTGACCTAGTGCGAACTCGATTTTCGCTGGTGGGGGGTTCAGCTTAATAGAGGTGTATTCTTAGTAGTTTTTTAATTACAGCATATGCATTTATTTCTCTAAAATTATATCTTGAAGCATATTTTTATAACTTATTCTGATCAAAAGTTATTTCAATGAAGTAAATATTTTTTAACAGAATTGCATTCGATATTTTAATTGAAATAATTTTGTCATCCATCAAGGAAATATAAATTTATTTGAAGTAATAATTTATTTAATGTTAATTTATTTAATGTAAATTTTTTATTCTTAAATATTTAGATTTAAATAAATGTTTAGAAGATACTATTGGAATAAATTATTTACATTATTTAAATATATTCAAATATATATTCCTAAACTAAGTAATTTTTTCTCAATTATATTATGAAATCAAATTAAATATATACGAAACGTTTAACTTAAAGATTTATTAATATACAATTACTTTTACGATTAAAAAATATACGTCAATTTTTAAATTGGCAGGTTTTACAGACGGCAAGTTCTTCATACGCAAACGTTATATTGACTGTCACGTTCACAAAAACGTTATTTGAATTGAAATAGATTTTGTCACCAATTATTTTCTTCTGAAGTAAAATACGGAATCATGCCTAAATTAAAGAAACAAACATTTTATAGTCGTCGGCATCGAGGCCGACTTATAAAAGAAATGTTACAGGACATTGAACTTGGTGGTAACTATAAAGAATCAGAAAATTTATCCGAAACGAGAATGTCAGAGTGTGACAATAATAGTAATGATAGACAGTTGCAAATAAACGAAGACATTCCGTTCAATTACAATAAAGCTTGTAATCGGTCAATACAAGAGGAAGTAGAACAAGAAATAGAAGAAGAGCAACAAGAAGTAGAAGAAGAGCAACAAGAAGTAGAAGAAGAGCAACAAGAAGTAGAAGAAGAGCAACAAGAAGTAGAAGAAGAGCAGGATATGGAACAAGAAGAAGAAACAATCTTACCGAACGAATACGATAGCGAAGATTCAATGGAATCGGAACGCGATGTTGATAACGAAATAAATATTGGTAGATTGCAGACAAATCTAGTGCAATGGAGTCATGCAAACAATATATGTATATCTGCCGTAACTAATCTTTTACACGTATTAAGAACCGAAAATTGTATGAAGAACCTTCCACAAAATGGTCGAACACTTTTAAAAACACCTAGAAAATCGGAAGTTTTTCAAATGGAACATGGACTGTACTGTCATTTTGGAATAGAAAAGGGCTTGCAGCATATAATTGAACTCAATGATGGCCTCAGGTGTCTACCAAAAGAAGTACATTTATCTGTTAATATAAATGGACTACCTCTTGCTAAAAGTTCCAAGAGCCAACTATGGCCTATTCTTGGGAGTTTTAGAAATTTTATAAATAAGAGACCATTTTTAATTGGAGCCTTTCACGGGTATGGGAAACCACCAGGCATTGAATTATATTTACGAATGTTTATCGAAGAAGCTGAAAACCTAATTCAAAATGGCTTTACTTATGCTGGCAAGAACATTCCATTCATAATTGATTGCTTCATATGTGACGCTGCTGCGAGAGCTTATGTTTGCTCTATAAAAAGTCATAGCAGATTTTATGGGTGTCCAAAATGTGAGACTAAAGGTATCTATCAAGGAAAAGTAGTATTTCCAGAAATGAATGCTTCGTTGCGTACCAAAGAATCATTTATCAATCAAACCCAAATTGAACACCATACTGGAGTAAGTCCCTTGTTAAAACTTAACATAGATATGATTTCCCAATTCCCCCACGATTATATGCATTTGGTACTACTGGGACAAGTGAAAAAAATGCTGAAATTAATAACCGGAAAATTAAATCCAATGAAACTGGGAACACAACAAGTTCTCGAGATTTCACGTAGACAACTTGCATTAAGAACACACATTCCATTAGAATTTGCTCGAAAACCCAGAGCATTAGATGAGCTTGATCGAATGAAGGCAACCGAATATATAGAATTTCTCTTGTATACTGGACTAATAGTTCTTCGTAAAGTCGTAAAACAGGACATATATGAGCATTTTTTTAAATTATCAATAGCTATACGTATCTTAGCAACTCCTGAAATAGATGTAGAACAAAACAGGTACGCAAAAAATTTATTACAAAAGTATTTTACCGACTTTTTATTATTGTATGGAATAAACAATGCTACATATAATACACATGGATTGTTACATCTGGCTGATGATGCTTTACAATGGGGAGCATTAGACAAATTTTCCGCATTTATTTTCGAAAACTACTTGCAAGAAATCAAGAAAATTGTGAGAAAAAGTGATAAACCTCTTCAGCAAATAAGTAACAGAGTTTCTGAATTAAGAAGAAATTGTGTTACCGTTGAAATGATCGATCGCATTAATACCTATAAATTAAGGAGAGAATGTTACAATGGACTCTTGATAAATGATTGCAGACCGCCGATGTATACAAAGATTCAATTCCAACATTTTACAATTACTACAAAAGCTCCTAATAACTGCTGCATAATGAAAGATGATAGTATTGTTATGGTAGAAAATATTTGTCACATCGTACATCGTAATAATAGTATTGTCATTATTGGCAAACTTGCGAAAAATGGAAAATCGTTTTTTAATTCTCCAGCACCATCGACTTGCTTCGGAATAGTACAATTTCCTGGCGAATACAGTTCTTTGAGATCGTTTCCAATTGAAAATATATAATAAAAATATAAATAAAAAATAAAGACGTCGTTCTTCCTATTTTTGAACATCGCCACAACAATATCGTAATATTTCCATTGATACACAGTCAGTAATTATCTATTAATTATTTAAATATTTCACTATATACATAGATGTCTTCACGATTTTGCATTGTCCATTTTATGGAAGAAAACACTGTAGAAGTTGTGCCAGATTTTTGGATTTGTACATCAATGGATACATGTTGCTGGCCCAATACTACTTTCCCCAAGAAAAATGTTGTTCGTAGAACACTTCCCAATAAACATTGGAAGATCTACAAGTGCAGAGTCCTCAGCACGTTTGGTACGCAATACAAAATATAACGAAGAATATTTTAAATTAAGTATATAATTAATAAAATTAAATGATAAGTTTGAAATATATTACATATTCATTAAAGATTCTATTTCAATTTATATTAAATCATGACTTTAAAAAGCCGATAATTGACTGAATTTTAACATAAAACCAATTTTTTAGACGATTTCGATACAGCTCAGTCAAATTTGAAAGACGCCGAAATTTCATCGGATTTTCCATCAAAAAATGTAAAAGCTTTGGGGAAACGATTATCTAAACGTAATCGCAAATATTATAGTAACAGCAATTCATCAGATGAAACAGAGAGCTGTACAAAGAAAAAGGCAACATTCCTGCACAATGCATCGAAGCCAAACTTCACAAGTACAAGTGCTACAAGTAATTCGTCAAACGATGAAGAAGAAAAGGAAAATACGCTTCCGAAAAAACCAAACGTACAGTTACCTAAAGCCTTCGCAGTTACCAACGAAAAAGTTGTAAATGCAAATTGTGAGGCTCCTAGAAAAAAGATTACTTTTTCAGCCACGAAGTCACCACAAAACTACCGCAATAGCGTTACAGGTAAACATATTAATTTATTACCAAAATTATCAGTTAAAGTAATATTTTAACTTAAATATAAATAATAAAAAATTGTATAAGAACAAAAAATAATAAAAAATTGAAAATTGCTATAAAAATCAGATAATTATTTATAAAATATATACGTTTTATAAAATGTACAATCAAGCAAAAATTCTAGGATAGTAAATATCTTTAAAATAGGCTTTACAAAAAAATTGAAAAAAAATTGTTTAAGACATTAAAAAAATGTATTGACTGGTGATGAGATTGAACTTGGAATTCATGTAAATAGACACGTTATGATTAGCTTTAAATCTTAAGTGAAAAGGAATAAAACATGAGAAAAGTGTTTAACATTTTCAAGTATTTTAAAACTCAGTTTAATATTTTCAAGTATTTTAAAACAACTCGAAATGTGTTATCAACTGACATGATGAGTTAATACATTTTGTAATGTCCAATAACGTTTATTTGAATCTTTTTTAAATATTTTTGAGATATTTTCCCGTCTCAAATTCTAATCCTTCGAACTGTTAAAGCGCAGATAATTACTTAATATATGTTTCCTCGTTAGATGATGCACAACCAGGATGCAGCAAGAATATGTATCAAGAAGAACAAAGAATAATATCCTCAATTCCTCGCAAAGAAACATTACTAACAACATCAAATCTATATCGGTGAAAGTGGTAAACTATTTAATTATTTTGATCCTACATAGAGAACATACTTATTATGAGTTTATAATTAATTTACAATTTCTTACAGAATTCGAAAAACTAGTAATACGTGACTTAATCAAAATAAAATTTGATGTTAAAGAAATACGGGATGTTTTAGTGCCAATAGTAGAAGATATTTTAAATAATCCTCAAGAAAACTTTCGCGAAAGGAACATCAGGCACGCAAGACAGGAAGAAGAATTGGAAAATATTCTGCCTACATTTCCATTCAGAATTATGCAGGATTGGTATGATCTAAAAACGTTGTTGTCTAATAACACGGTCGCGTGTGAACAACTTGTAAGTGTTCATAAAAAGAAATAAAAATCATAAAAGTATACACAAATGTTAAATTTTAATTATATTTTTTTTTATTCTTTAAGGAAAAAATGTTTTCCACTCGAGGTGGAAAAGATGGCAACGATATGATAAGACGAATACTTGGAGCTGTGTTTTCTCCACAACTTTCAGCGATAATTTCCTGGAAAGGAAGAAAAAATAATATAAAACTGCAAGGAACTATTGTTGCACGTACGATATTTGGTAAATATCCATATTTTTAATAGTTGATAACAAAAGTCGACGATTAATATTATAGAAAACTTACCTTTTCATTTACAGTTATCGTGAAAAAGAAGTTTAAAATGGATGACCGACAGATAGAGCTTACTGTGATAAATTGGTTCCGCCGTTCATCCGAAAGGATTAAAAAAAATCCAGAAATTAATAATGCTGATTAAAAGTTTCCCCTTCTGGACTAATATTTTATGAGTCTGTTACATGTCAACAGCCATCCGGATGGTCTGATATATATAAAAGTAGTACCGAATTTAAAAAAAAAACAAGTTTTAGTTTGACCGAAGAAAACTAGATTTGAAAATGAAATTTGGAAATTCCTTCCAAATCTTGTTTTCTTCGGTCAAACTAAAACTTGTTATTAAGTCTTTGGTATTAAGATGAAAAGTTTAAGACTCTGTCTTATTCGCAATATTTGATTGGGCTTACTTTTTTTTTAGAATATGATTTTTTTTTAGATAAAAATGTGATTTATTAAGTATGTATTAAGATGAAAAGTTTAAAACTCTGTCTTATTCGCAATATTTGATTGGACTGTTTTAATTTTTTTTTAGAATAAGATTTTTTTTAGATAAGAATGTGATTTAACTAATGTGAACGTGAAAAATAGCACGTCGATAATAAGTAAAATGTTACTATTGTTAATTTATTGTTTTGCAATAAAAAAATTAAGATTTTTGAACAAGAACAAATAATATGTTAAATATTGCAGTATTAAGAGTGTATCGGACGTACAGTGCAAAGTTAATTAAATTTCAAAATGTATTTAAATATTTACACTTTAAATAAACTATATACATATAAAAGTTAAATAGATAAGATTATATTTTTATTTAATAACACATTTTTATAATTATATTTATTCTATTTGTTATTAAAAACACAACTATTTGTTACAATATTAGAGAAATCTAATTTTTTGTACAAGTACTTTAAGTATTCAAGATGATTTTATACAAAGTTTTGTTGTCTGTTTAGTTTTCTGTAAATAAATTTTGTTTATTTACAGAATTGATCCCCCATAGCAAAAACTTGTCACTGTGATATTACATAGACGTTGCTATGTGACAAGCAATTAGTCACAATGATATTACAGTGATGTCATAGTGACATACTAGTATATGCGATTGTCCGCACAATTTACTTGTGACTTTGTGAGCCTATTATGATAGGTCACTATATTTTTTGCTATGGGGGATCTATGCATCGCAATAAAGCTTTACATAAATTATCTTTAATATTTAAAATACTTAAATACAAAAAATTTATATTTTTCCATTATTTCTTAATTATGTCCTAACTGTGTCCGTGTTATGTCCGGTGTGAACATTTTAAGTACGTCCTTAGAACGTACTTAAGGTGGGACATGGGACATCCCTAGTACATCCATCGGATGTACACAGGACATCCGATAGTCGTTCTCAGGACATCCTCAAGTCTTGTACCGGACGTTTGATTTGCGTCCTTCTTACGTACATGTGTTGTGTGGGATGACAGTAAAATTCATATTTACTGGAAACTTCATTCCGTTTGAATGGTAAATGTAATGTTTAGAGGTACAATTACAAATTACTCTGTATTTTTACTGCCAAATTAAAGGTTAAAAATGACCATCAATTTTCACAGTAAAATTACGTTCTTATTTGAGATGGTAACCTGTTTTTATACCTCAATTTTTATACTCAATTTTTTATAAAACTTTGAACTTTTGTGCATTTAACGTTTCTTGGATTGAGTTTTGCATACGTGTTTGCCTTAAGAGTATATTGTACTTTCGGATTTGTCATCGGGATAAGCAATCGTATCATTGCAAGAGTAAGTTTTATTTGAATAATGTAATACAAACTATATCGCAAAGAGATTTTGTTCTTTTCAGAGACAATTTTCTCTCCAGGTTGCTCGATATTGACCATATAATAGTTAATTACTCAGTGTTGAGTGTACGTATTGCTAAGCTACTAATTGTATAAAAATGTGTGATTACTAGTAAATTGCCTATATATACCAAGTATATTTTTTAAAGTTATACTATACAAATATAATATGCATTATGTAACAAGTATTTCGAGTCTAATACTACAAAATTATAAGCAGACAGAAAAGGTGCGCGTGGCAATAGTTTCTTTCTAAAAATAAAAGTGCCTTTGAAAATTAAAAATAAACTATACTCGAAAGAGAAACGTTCTTTTCAATAAAATTCAAAATATATAAAATATATGAAAACTTAATATTGTAAGTCAGGAAACTATTTATTTAACTTCATTATTAATTTTATAACTTTCAGGGCCGTTTTATTTTTATTCTTAGATGCTTTAGATCCTCGATCAGGGTTGATTTTCAAATAATATCGCTGCACCATTTCCAAAGTATTTGACAATTCAGCAGGATATTGGAGACACATGACATAATATATACCGAAGGCACATTGCTATGCTTCTATGAATATTGAGAATTCTTTTCCAAAGAGTTGCTTTTCTACGAAAACTTGAAAATTATTATCTGAAATTATTTATAATTTACTTTAGCAGTATAATTTCGAATCTAATCATTTACGAAAATATTTTAGTGAAAATATTAACAATTTCTAATATATAAAATAAAATACAAGTTTTGTGCATACAAAAAAGTAATCATAATATGTTCGAAATTTTGAAACAAAACCTTAATAGCATTTTTAATAATCTTGTAATAGCACACATTTTTACATTTTTTATTCTATCTTTTTTTTTGAGAACACTTCAACAAAAGGAATAAATATAAAAACTATAAAAAGCTACTAAAACTTATATTAAATAAAATAATTGAATTGGAACAAAAGTTTGCAGCGTTTAAGTGAAATTTAAAAACAATATTTATATTTGTAAATAGATTTATTCAACATGTGTTACTTTGATCCATCTTTCACCATCTTTGAGACAGCTTCATAATTTCATTTTGTGTTCGAGAAAAACTTGAAAAATTTAATCAAACTTATTCGATCGATAATGTGAAAACAATATAAATAAAGTGCCTTTAACGAAGAATTTCTTCACATTTAGATGCGAGTTTCAATCATTTATTATTAAATTAATTTTCAATTTAATAAACGTGATATTACTAATTCTCATTCAACTTAGAATTGTATTATGACCGAAAAATCCATTCGGCATGTAATTTTTTGAACTTAAAAAAATACATACAATTACACAATAAAATCAGCATTAAGATCTGTTATGAATGTGAAAATATTTTGTTTATAGTGTATTTAAAAAAAATTATTTAAAAACGCTGTTAATTTTTGTTCCCATTCAAAATAATAACATAATAATCTTACCAATTGACACGATACAAGGAGCATTCATTTGTAATATTTCATTTAAATTCGTATTTTCATTCTGAAATAAATTGAATGTTATTAATAAATATAAATTTATAAATCAAATATTAAAATGTAAAGTATATACGCCTAAAAATTTTTACCTCAATTTTGTAATACATTTTTTCAAAATCTTCTTTAAAATATAGTGCAAAGAATCTCAATGACTGAATACAATAATCTTCATTATTATCCAATTTTAAATATTTATTTTGAGTAGCGTCCACTATTTTTGTGGACTTCTCTTTCATAATGTTAGGTAATTTTTCTAATTTTTTACCTGTAAGTTTATTGAAATGAAATATAATACTTTCTAATTTGAAAAGAATTGGAAATTCTTTTTGTATATCAGTCAAAGAGAGTGGCTCTTGAAAATTTTCCAAAAATTTACGTTGTTCTATATAACCATCTTCCATCATTTTTTCAAATGAGTCTTCATCATAATGTTCTGCTCTTATATGTTTAGCATTTGTTGAATGTAAATCTTGATAATTTGAACAACCTGCCTTTATATGAAATTTCCGTTTTTTACTTTGAATTGTTTCCGATTTTTCTGTAGATTTCTGTTTGCTTTCTATTCGTTTCATGTAACAACAACGTTCTCGAAGTTTATGAAACATTGAACAAGATCCGTCACCTAAAATGTGTCCATCTTCATCTTTATCCATAAAGGTTTCAGGGTATTTTTGTATCATTTCAAAAGCAATTTTTTTTAATATTGTAGTCGGCACGTTTTTATTTATTTGTCTAATATCATTCACTATTATGTGACAGATCTCAGTAATAATGCTTTTATTTTTAATACTTTCTTCACATATCTTTAACATATCAATTGGAACTTTATTTTAGGGTACTTTATAATCAATAACATTAAATTCTTCTTGCTTGACGTGGATTACTTCGATAATCGCAGACTGTTGTTGATTTAAATTATCTGGTATATTTTCCTTTCTCTCATAGTTCATATTTGTATTTAGATCCGATTCAATGAATGGTATTTCAGATATATCAAGTGTACTGAAGTTTTCAGTAGTTTTGGTAATAATACCAAAGTCCGGTATTTTAGTAAAAATCTCGTTTTCTTCTAAAAGAATGAGTGTCTCGGTCTTAATTAACAACAACACTTCATCTTCTGTTACCGGTGTTCCATTGGATTCTAAAACTAGACTATTTCCATTTATTTGTAGCTTTTTAAATGCTGAAACAAATTATTATTTTTAAAATCAAGTATAAAATAATTATAAAGAAATATAAAAGTATAAAAAGATTATATAATGAAATAACAAACCTTGCGATATTAAATTCTTGCATATATTTTCATTTGCTGTAATTGTTACAAAAGCTTTTTTTTCGCCCCCTTTCGTCCATACTTTAAAAAGATGCATATTATAACGTTCCGGAATAACTGAAAAGTAAATACAAACAACCGACAAACTGCAACTTTATATAATTAAAATAGAAAGTGTAAGTGTATCATAATTAGAAAACCTCAATAAATTGCAACGTGTACAGACGGGTAGTGATTCGTTTGTGAAACAAGGGGATAGATGTTATACAGTAGTTTATTTATTAAAATAATTTATTGAAAATAATAGAGTATATTTCTATGTTATCTCTCATCTCTTATGTCCATCGGTATACACTGTCCAATGCCATATAATATTAATAAGTTAAAACTTTTAATTATTGAATTAATTAAAAACAATATTAATTATAATAATCAAAATTACCCCATAAAGCTTCAAAGAGCTTAATATATTAATCAAATTTAAATGTAGATATTTTTAAAAAATTCAACTAGATTTAATCAAAATTTAAACAATTTCGATTCTTATGATTTTAAGGGTAATATTCTAAAAAATCATTGAAAATATGGATTTACCAAGAGATTATTTTATATTTAAAAACCTCATAGCTTTTATAATCTTAATTTTAAAATTATTTTCAAAAATATATACATGATAAAAAACTATGTCAAAGCATCCCTTTGCACGAAGAAAAAAATCTAACATTTATATACAAAATTTCAATTCTTTTTAAAAAAGCTGAATACACAACAAAAATGACATATTAATCAAATTTCATAAAAATAGATATATATTCAGAAGTTATGTTGAAAAAACTGTTTATTTTAATGTCACATTGAAAAAGTGTAGATTCGTTAAAAATATTGAGGACAAATATTATATAAGTTTCTTGTTTTAACATTAACCATTATCATGTCATCACATATTTCAAACTGTTAAACATCAAGTTTTATCAAAATCTTAATAAAAATGAACATTTTCACAACTAAAAATAAAAGATAATAGATAAATTTAAAGTTCATCGAAAGGTGCAGATTTGAAATAAAATAAAGGACTGCCATCAATTTCTTGCATTAAGACAGTTTCAGGAGAGATAAGATCTTTATGACTAATAAATATTTTTGTTTCATTCTCTGTTAATTTTTCAAATATTCCATTCGTTGAATTATAACAAATATTTATTTTGGTACTAAAAAAGTATAAGTTTTCAAATTCTAGGTCGATAATAAGATAATCTATTTGACACAGATTGTAATATTCAAAAATACTTCTTCCGTATGACACAAAACTGTTTTTCTTATAAGTTACTCCTTTAAAGCTTGCCAAAAAAGAAAAATAATATTGGTTTTCATGAATTTTATGAATTTTGTTTATCTCTTGAAAGATTATGTTTTGTTCAAGCAGCCTGGCATCTTCTGATATAATTTTATTATAATACAAAGAATTCAAAGAAGAGTTATAAGCTTGTAAAAGTTGATGTTTCCGAGAGAGAGAAAAAAGGACATTTTTATAATTAGTCGTATGACGAATAACACTTTTAAAATACTGATGTTTGTGCTCAAATGCTAATGTCCATAAATGTCGTAGTGGCCCGAATTCTCTGAATAAATTAGAATAATGGATTAAGTAGTGATGTTTAGGCCTTAATTTTGTAGATGGAAATAATATTTGACGAGTTTCTAAGTATTCTTCTATCAAATAGTGTAACAACGCAATTTGACCAATCGATATTTTGAAAGCTAACACAATGTTTACAATTTTTCGCAAAAGAAGAAGTAATTTCCATTCCTCAAAGTCATATAACTTGTTTATTCTAATCAAGGCAAAAGGTAATATATTTAATATTTTCATATTTTGACTATGAGTACCATTTAATTTTTCTGACTTTTTTATTGGTGGCAAGTATATTTTCTCTTCATTTTGAAAATTAATATTGCTAAGTTTTTCATTAATATATTCATAAGTCAACAATTTTTTTCCAACTAATTGATTTATTATTAACATGACATCGTACTGAACAATCCCTTCAAAAAAATCATGTGATATATAAGGTGGCATTCCAGGTTGGCAAACGTAAAAAAAGTTCAAATTGTTAAAAACAGAATTTAATTTAATTCCTCTGCTGACTTGATTATCATTTACTATATTATTTATATCTTCTTTGTAAGTTTCTATTGTTCTTTTCTCAAATTTTGGCGTTATAAGTTGTGAATTTTCTTTTATTTTGTTAATATGACAAAATCGACAAAAATAATCCGACATGTGAAAGTTCTCTCATTGAATCCACCAAGAAAGTGACTACCCAGATTATCTCCTACTAAAGCTATTAATGTTCCTTTAAGCATTATTTTTTCATTTTTATAATTGATTTCTATACCTGTTTGTTTAATATCCTTTAAATCTTGTATAAGAATATCAAAAAGCTCTGACGTTCCAAGTCTCTTCAGATCTTTTTCATACATTAAAGCAACTAAATTAATTTGATTTATTTTAACACGTTGACAAGCGGGGATATTTGCCAATGTAAAGTAAACCCCAACAATTTTATGTTTTATCCTGGACCCTAAAGGGTTACAAATTTCGTATGCATCTTGATATATTATAAATTGTAAAGCATTAGGATTTAAAAAAAAAAAATGTTATTTTTAAATAAATTTCCATCTGTTATATTAGAAAATATATTCTCTAAAGAAATCTCTTTGAAATCAAAATATTGATTGTAAAAATTGGAATTTTTAAAAAGATTAATTAAAGTTTCTTTTATTGGAATGTAATAATATTTGTTATTGTTACTTAAAATAATACTTGGGTTTAACGTAGTTAAATTTATTTATATAATATTTGTCTCTCGCAAACTTTGATCTAAAGTACCCATTTTGTGAATTATGTGCTATTTTAAATAAGTCATTTTCTAAAAGTGATTTATCAATATTTAAATTATTTAAAGTTAATTGCTTTGACAAATATTGCACGTTTATTTTGTGGAAATCATTCGTATTGTTAATTAAAATTTGCAAAGATTGATTAGGTAATTGATACTGTGTTTCTAACGATAAATATAAAGAACCTAACAACTTCATACCTAAAGAATTTAAATCTTCATTGTAAATTTCATTTTTATTAGTTTCCTGGTGATAAGGGATTTCTTGTAAATATTCTTTGACTTCATTATTAATTATAGAAACATCATCATCTTTTGATATAAAATCTTTTTGACTTTTGTGAAATCGAGTTAAGTGCTGAGCTAATGTATTCTTTTTTTAAACAATAAAGTTGATTTACATATTTTAGAAAAAGGACATATAACTGGTGTTCCAGAAATTATCTGGTTATTGTAGTGTTTAATTATAGCTTTTGAGTTGTTACAAATAAGAGCACAAATTTCACAGTTTATAAGTACGTCAGATACTTGGCTTTTTAACCTCTTATTAGTACTATGGTTTCGGAAAATGTGTTGTCTAAATGCATGATAAGTTTTAAAAGTTATTCTACAAGCACCAGTCAAACATTGAAAAGAAACATATTTTTTATTTCGGTGAAAGTACTAGTGGATATTATATCGTTTAATATTTTGGAAGTTAAGATGACAAGTTTTACATATAAACATTTTCAGACAGTATAATTCACAATATATTATTATTGATCAGTGTTACTTACCTTTTACAATAACTTTATTTCGCGCAAAAGACGTGACGAAATTTTCGTCCAGAGACACGCACCAACACGCACCCGGCACTGTGACGACATACGACCCAGCAAACACAGTTACATAACGGCAATGTTAATAAAATAAAATCGAAAGTAACACGCAATATAACATGCGCGTTACATATAATGTCCATGTTAGTTGTAATTTCCCACTCATAAGAAAAATAACAGTTACATAACAGTTGTATCATATTTGTTATACAGCCCTGCCAAAAATGTACGATTAAAACCGATAAAAAAAACGTAATCCGAATCGATCGGGATTTCTGCACCGAAAATATAATATTAAAACCGATCGAAAATAAGAACCCAATCGAAACCCAGATAGATTTATTAAAACAAAATATATTAATGTAAATGTAGTAAATGTTTAATTTACAAAAAATATTTCTTGTATTCTTTTCGTTAAAAAAGATTAAATTTGAATTAAACATTTTATTTATGTACAAAATTAAATAACAATACAAATTGTTATTTACACATAAAAATATAAAATTTTATGTGGAACAGCTTTCCCCACATACACATCATGTTTGAAAAAAGTGAGAGCGAGTATTTGTCTCGAGGTTACAATAAGCAGCTCCTAAAAGTCTCACTGAAGTATGAGCTGGGGAGTCGGTTGCCATGGCGCCTAGATATAACGCATGTGGCCGCACTCGACTCACGAGAAAATCTCCCACGGCGTGGTCACCTAGTGGTGGCGCCAGAACTCACTTGTTAAATCCATTTCAATTCAAAATTACAGAATTTCATAAATTATAATTAAATCAAATTTTAATGCGATGTGACACGTTGAGACGCTAACAATTCTTATGTACCATTTTTAAATAGATATTTTGATGACAACACTATAAATCACGTTAACAAATTTGTAAAATTGTCCAAAAACTATGTTTTTTTTTGGCAATTAATAATTCTTGACAACCATCAAGAAAAAAATAGTTTCCAAACAATTTTACAAATTAGTAAAAATGATGTACAATGTTATTTTATCAAAATAGCTTTTTATTTAAAAAATAGCACGCAAGAATTTTCAGCGTTTCAGCATATCATTTCTCGCTACTAATGTGAGGATTTTGAAACGTCGCTGAGAGTATTTAGGAGTCTTAAGAGGATGCTAAAGTAACAGAAGAACTTCCTCGACGTCGGTCCTACAGATCACTGTAGATTATTTTTCGAGCAAGACCAGGCTATTGCTCTTTGTCCATTGCATAGATCTGTCTTTGTTTTTTGATTATTTCGCCATCTGCGAAAAGTCCTATCAACTACTGTTGGGCTCCATATTGCTCTGTTTATGACAGTTCAGCTTCGCTGAGCGAAATATGCGCGTGGTAAAAGCACATTAGCGTATCTTTTTTGTTAGGCGTTCAATCGTAACTTTGCAAGGTCAGTGTTATTCGTGCATGTTTTCTGAAGGGTGCTCTACTATCATTTTGTACGCACGAGCTACACAACTTCTGTATTAAGGTAAAGTTAACCTCAGGTGAAGGTTATACGAGTGAATTTTTAATGATTTATTAAATTTTTGTTCGATTTTCTTATAAAATTGACCTGAGCACCCTTTCTTTTTACGCGTATTTCAATTCTAAAAAAAGTTTTTGTGATTCTGTAAAGCCAATCCAAAAATATTTAATGCACTGTAAATGTCGGTAATTCGTGGTACTTTAGCATCCTCTTAAGGCGATGCTGAACTGACGGTGGAACTCACTTAACATCGATACTGCAGATTGCTGTAGATTTTTTTTCGGCGAACTGTTGGTCGCGCGTGAGGCGAAGAGTAAGGGGAATAGACTAGCGCACTTTGTCAAACGCACTCATCTGTCCTTGTTTTTTTTACTTTAGCGCCTCTAATGCAAGATCTCTGAACTACAATGAACCCAATTTCTGCTCTTTGCACCAATTCACGTGCAAATTACATAAACAATTTTCAGACATCCATTTCTCTCATACTAGAGCTTCTAGGACCATTCTGCAAGCGTCGTATTGTTCTTTTATTTAATTCATACGCAGTAAACTACTTATTTCATACATACAAAGTCTAAAACTTTTATATAGGGCACATGTTGTCACGAGTCGGCTGCAGAAGCCGATAATTAAACTATAATTTTTTAATTTACTTTCGTTTTTCGTACTAAATTATAGTTTCCCATGTATGTTTTTGTTACTACTTTAATTGTGGAGAAGGATTTTACGATCTATAAAGCCAATTAAGAGAAATGCCTGTCCAAAAATATGCACGTATACAGACCGGTTCAGCATCGCCTTAATGCAAATAAATTAAATTTTAAAAAAATTTTTATATTATGCATTACACTTAAATAATTCACGAAAGCAATATTAAAATCAATTACGATTCGTATATAATTAAAACCGATTACTTTTTAATCCGCTCGTGGATTGGATCGATTAAAACAGATTAAAATCAATTAAAAAGAATTCCGTTTTAATCGGTTTTAATCGCACATTTTCGGCAGGGAGGAGTCGTATTAATAATTCAGTTTTATAACAGTTATATTATTAAAATAAAATGTTTGTTATATAAACCTGATAAACGGCAGTTATATGACTGTTATAAGTTATTGTGTTGTAACATCAACAATTCAATTTTACATAACTACAATATTGCTAGAATGTAAAAATTCGTTATATAACGTGACACACACAAGTTATATAACTATTATTTTCTGTGTTTGCTGAGGAGGAATGAGAAAAAAGGCGCGCTCGCGCTTGGCGACAAGACGATGATGAAAAACGAAAATCGCGGAAAGGGCCGCTGGACCCGAGAGATGGCGATGCTGCACGCGAGGCACTAGAGTCCCTAGAAGTAGAGAGTCTAGACATCTCGGGGTTCCACGTGATTGGATGCACGTGATTGTGCACCTAAAATGGCAGCACCAATACGGATCCCTGTTTAATCCTCTTTAGCCAATGCGATAACAGCATACAACACGTTCAAGTACACACAATGATAAACATACACACACATAAAGCTCACGTACATACACTGACATATTCATCACCGACATTTTAAGGGTAGATGTCCAGACTCTCTACTTCTAGGGACTCTACAAGGCACAACGCGATATAAGAGATGTGGCGCGAATAACGGATGATTCGAAATTTATTAGATTAAATGAAATATAGATACATAGTAATATCATACACACGTCTTTCTTGCTCTGCACTAAAACACTTCACGACGCACGACGTCGTCACTTGGTCACCGCATGCAAAAATGGGTTTACTAAAATACCATGATATCACAATATCGACAGTAAAATCCCACGTCAAATTGTAAATTAACTATACAGAAGTGAATTTTAAACACGTACATGTAATATTATGAATAAACTTAGCAATACAAGAAGTAAATTTATTAAAAAATCTGTAATTATACTAAATTTAATTAATGTTTCATAATATTTTAGTATTTTTCATTGAAATTAGAGAGGTATACACATTTTAAGTAAAAAACTACAAAAAGTCAACAAATTTATTAAAAAATAAGTAAATTTCCTTTGTAAAATTGCATCGATTTTTATCAGTGTGACTGAGACTCAACGATAAAAAAAAATGTGAGCGTAGAAGGAGCGAACAAATGAAGATCGTTTTTTAAATAAATGCTAAAAGCGCACGCTTCAGAAGCGATGTCAACGCTTAAGAGGATGCTATAGTGACCGAAGAACTTTCTCGACGTCGGCATTGCAGATTATTTTTCGAGGGAGACCAGGCTATCGCTCTTTGTCCAACGCATAGATCTGTCTTTGTTTTTCGATTATTTCGCCATCTGCGAAAAGACCTATCAACTACAGTCACTGCTCTTCTTGCCATCGTTTACGTGCGCTAAGCGAAATTTGGACACATACAGCTGTTCACCTATTAAACTTTTTTGTTAGGTTGTTGACTAAAACGATACACAGTCAGTGTTGTGTGTTAGAGTTTTCTGAAGTTCGCCCTGGTCTCATTTTGTACATACGAGCTACAGAACGTCAGTAAATAACAAAAACTAACCTTGATTGACAGATCCACGAAACGAAAATAAATGAATTTTTAACTTTTTGATCGATTTTCTCATAAAATTTACCAGAGCAGACTTTATTTTGGTGCGTACTTTTATTTTGCAAAAGGATTTTGTGATCTGTAAAGCCAATTCAAAAATTAATGAACACTGTAATGGTCGGTAATTTCCGTCAGTATAGCATCCTCTTAAGGAGTTATAGAATAGGCTGACTTACATTTTTCTTTATTGTAACCATAATCGTAACGATTTATTGTAAATTTGTTTAAAATAATTATGGTTCAACGAGATGTGCTATATAATAATTTTTGGGAAGCTTTCAAAAAAGCATTTAATGTGGTCAAAATTAAAATTTCAATTTAGATCTATATTCATGTATTAGAAAAAATATTTAAAAAAATATTCAGTTTTAAAAAAATATATTAACATTTATATATTAATATTTATACTTATTTTGCGTTATTTTTATTTTATTTATTTGAATGCATAAAACGTTTCTGTAGAATAGAAAAAATCATTTAATGGACGTCACAATTTTCAGAACTTCCCCACTCTCCCTGGTCACATATTGTCACATTTTGTAAACCCTCCCCCTCTCCCCAAATCTTCCGACGTACTATATGGATGGCCCCGAAAACTGCATCGAAAATCATCCGGGTGCCTACAACACCCGGATGATTTTAACTTGATTTAATTAAAAAAATTTATTAATTTACCCAACCCTGAACATAAGTTACGATTCATTAAGACGAATTGTCTATGATGTAAATTAAAAGAATAAAAAAAGAATTTAGGAATTTGTATGTTTAAAAAACTTGTTTAATATTTACGTTTTAAAAGAAGTTATTTATTATTATATATCAAATGCGAAATAATACTTGCAGAATTAATTAGCGCGTTGTCCTCAGAATTGTGTACATTTATTATAAATATGTAAAATTTAATTTTTGAAGCAAGAGAGATGATTTCTTGTATCGAAAAATTTTTGTACCAACTAAAAATGCTATAGCTCTCGTAACTAGAAAAGTAAAAGTGGGAAAGTGTCTTCACTTAATATATTAACATTTGCAGTGTTAGACAGCCAATTTTCTTGTAAATGACGAATATTCCAAAATCTACAAATAGTGAATTAAAAATCATAAGTTACATATTTGTCTATGAATGTCCGTAATGTTGAAAAATACAAAAACAAACGAAGAATTTAAAAATTAAAATTGTTATCAAATCTTGCTTAATATTAATGTTTTAAAATTATTTATGGTTACATTTCAGATTCAAAACGGTATTTGTAGAATTAATTGCATCTTCTACCACTGTGTTAAGTATTATATATTTTTACTTTAAATATATAATATTTAATTTTTGGCGCAAAAGAGGAGTTTTTTACGTCGAACCCATTATACCAATAGAAAATATTATATCTGTTGTTACTGGAAAAAAGCAATATGGCAAGTACTTTTACCTAATATTACCATACGCGATGTGAATATACATTTACTTCCTCGTATAAAAATTTTCATATTTTTATTAGTTTCTTTATTTAATTAAAATTGAAATTACTAAACTAATATTTAAAGAAAATAAAAATAAATATCTGATAAAGTCAAAATTAGATAATAAATAAATTTGAATTGTATATACGTGTATTTCCAATTAACTATAATTTATATTTTACAAAATTATAACAACTAATTATATTTAATTGTTATAATTTTGTAAAATATAAATAAAAATTTTAAATAAAAATTTATTTTCTAAAAAATTCTTTTTTTCTGTACAAAATCGTTAACAAAACAATTATTTTTTTTATCCGCAGCAACCATAAATAAACTGACTATGATGGAAGCTACTACGCAAAGTTTGGCCTTCTTCGCAGCTGGCTTGGAAACTTCCGCGTCGACAATAACATTCGCTTTATACCAGTTAGCTCAACACCATGATATACAAAACAAACTTCCTAATGAAATCGACGAAGTTTTAGAAGAGCATGGTGATCTAACCTATGATCTAACCTCTAAACGACATGTGTCGTATTCCGGGACCGGGGTCCGGGAATAAAGTTGGAATTTGTACTTAGATAGAAGACTCACGAGTGCGATTTTTGTTTGCAAGTAGCCAAATCGCATACCTGAAAATCAAAGATATGCGATTTGGCTACTTACAAACGAAAGTAGCACTCGTGAGTCTTCTGTCAAAATACAAATTCCAACTTTATTCCCGGACCCCGATCCCACTTAGTTTTAACGAGAGATGTTTAGTTCTCGAAGCGAAAAGTGGTGTACATCTTATTATCGAACCACGATAAAGTTCTTAAATTCTTGCTTGTGCAAAAATTTTAGGACTTCATCGTGGTTTGATAATAAGATGTACACCAGTTTTCGCTTCGAGAACTAAACATCTCTCGTTGAAACTAAGCGGCACCGGGGTCCGAGAGTGAAGTTGAAATTTATACTTTGATAAAAGACTCACGAGTGCTACTTTCGTTTGTGTAGAGATGTCGGAATGTATTTGTGTAATATTCTCTATTTCGAAATGTGCGCTCTCTCTCTCTTCGTTGTATCGCGACTCAGTCGTTCGGCTTGCTCCAAAATATTATTCGCCCCGAAAGTCAGTGCGAGCATAGCCGCGACCGAGAAAGGATCGCAGTAGGAAATAAAGCCACATTCAAATCTCAAAGACGTTGCTTCCCTTCACCACACATCGCCTTACAGAAATAAAATATCCAACAGGTTATGGGCCCAGGCCCCGTGTGTGCAAGGGAAGATAACTCAAAGTAAAAGTTATTGTGAGAAACAAGTGACAGTGCCGTATATATCAAGATGCAGAGTAGTATCCAGCATATCGAAAAATTAGTCGACGGAAATTACGAAGTATGGAAAATGCAGATGAAGAGCATTTAAGTATACAACGACTTGTGGGAATATGCAAGCGGAAAATTAGTAAAATCAGAGGAAGCGCAAAGTAAAGCGGCTTGGATAATAAAAGATGAGAAGGCGTTCGCACTCATTACTTTAAGCTTATCAAAGGCAGAACTCGGTCATATAAGAAAAGCGATTACGTCTAAACAAGCATGGGATGAATTGGCGAGAATCCACAATTCTAGAGGTCCAGTGAGAAAAGCAGTGTTGTACAGACAACTGTATAATTTGAAAAAGGATCCGTCTGAATCAATGTCGCAGTACATAAACAATTTCCAAGAGAAGATCAATCTGTTGGAGGATGCAGAGATACAAATTCCGTCGGAGTTGCAATCAATTATGCTACTAAGTAGTCTGCCCGAGGATTATGAAAATTTCTGCGTGGCAATAGAATCGAGGGACCAAATTCCAACGGTCGACTTGATCAAAGGAAAATTAATAGAAGAAGAGGCAAGGCGACAAGGACAAGAAATGAAAGAAAACGGAGCAACAACAGCACTGGTATCACGAAATGGTCAAACCAAGGGATCATCCACACATACAAACAAAGGCCCGGTAAGGAGCGAGCAGGACAGGAGGAAGTTCAACGGAAACTGTTTTAATTGTGGTAAATATGGACATCCAGCCTCTCGCTGCCGTCTCCCGAAGAGAGAAGGAGGTAAGGCCAAGCATGCTGAAAATGTAAAAGACAATGACGGAGAAGATTCCTTGATCACGATCTCGGCGTTAACTTGTTCGGCAGAAAAGAATGTATAGTATTTAGATAGCGGCACAACGTCGTATATGTGTAATAATCGCCGCGCGTTTGAAACGTTGTCCGACGGGCCGTCGGGTAACATAAGTACAACCGAAAAAGAAAATGTTGTATCGCAGGGAATAGGAACTGTGCGTATACATGTAATGTTACAAGGTAGGATAAAATCAATAAAACTGACAAATGTATTATTTGTGCGCGAATTGAGAAGCAATTTATTATCAGTCCCCGCGATAACCGAGAAAAATTACGAAGTAAAATTCACAGAGGATAAAGCGTATATCACTAGACCGGATAAGTCGTTAGTTTGTATCGCAATCAAAAGAAATTACATGTATGTACTTAAACAAGTAGCGAGCCACGAGGCTTTCAGCGTTCAGGATAAACATGAGTTAAAATTAAAGTTATGGCATGAAAGATATGGCCACTTAAATTACAATGATTTAAACGAATTAGCCCGCAAGAAGAGAGTTTATGGAATAGATATATCGCCGAAAAATTCAAGGTTACCATGCGAAATATGCGATCAAACCAAGTTACACACGTTACCCTTCGCAGAAGGCATTCGAGCGAAATCAATATTAGAACTCGTACACACAGACATTTGCGGGCCCATAGATGTAAGGTCAAATGGGGGAGCACGTTATTTTGCAACTTTTATCGATGACAAAACGCGATATATGGAAGTAGTGTTTTTGAAGTCGCGTAGTGACATCTTAACGGAATTCAAAAAGTATCAATTACGTGTCGAAAGAGAAACTGGTCGAAAGATAATAAAATTACGTAGCGACAACGCAAAAGAATATATTAGTAAAGAATTCGATAATTATTTAGAAAGCCAAGGCATCAAGAGACAGTTATCAGTTGCATATACGCCGCAGCAAAACGGTGTCGCGGAACGCGCGAATAGGACGATCGTCGAAATGGCGCGCGCAATGTTAATAAATTCAAATGTACCCAAAAGCCTGTGGGCCGAAGCTGTCAACACAGCAGTGTTCCTACGGAATAGATGCCCGTCAAAAGCAAACGACGGTCAAACTCCGTATGAGTTATGGTTAAACAGGAAAACCATTGCGCGCATTCACGGACGCGGATTGGGCCGGTGATCAAGATGATCGCAAATCGGGGGATGTACATATATTAGCCGACGGACCGATAAGCTGGTTTTCTAAAAAACAAGGATCGGTTGCGGTTTCAACGATGGAAGCTGAATACATGGCTCTCTCGGAAGCCACAAAGGAAACAATACATTTACGAAGATTAATCAAAGAAATGTACGGCAATCAATACGTACAGAAACCGACGGACATATTATGCGATAATCAGAGTGCGATTGTACTTAGTAAGGAAAATATGCTTCACCAAAGAAGTAAGCACATCGAAATAAGGTATCATTTTTCTAGAGATGCCCAAACTCAAGGGTTAATTAATGTAGAATTTATTCCTACAGATAAAAACGTTGCAGATATTTTAACAAAATCTTTGGTGAAGGATAAGCACTTAAACTGCATTCAGTCATTAAACTTAGCATAGTAAATTAATGCATGTGGACGCATTTTGAAAGGGGGAGTGTAGAGATATCGGAATGTATCTCTATAATATTCTCTCTATTTTGAAATGTGCGCTCTCTCTCCTCGCTGTATCGTGACTCAGTCGTTCGGCTTGCTCCAAAATATTATTCGCCCCGAAAGTCAGTGCGAGCATAGCCGCGACCGAGAAAGGATCGCAGTAGGAAATAAAGCCACATTCAAATCTCAAAGACGTTGCTTCCCTTCACCACACATCGCCTTACAGAAATAAAATATCCAACAGTTTGTAAGTAGCCAAATCGTATATCTTTGATTTTCAGGTATGCGATTTGGCTACTTACAAACAAAAATCGCACTCGTGAATCTTCTATCGAAGTACAAATTCCAACTTTATTCCCGGACCCCGATCCCGGAATGAAGTTAGAATTACTAATGATTGATAATTGCAAAGCATTTACATAAATGACTTTGCAAAAATTTTTCACTTATTATTTAAAGAATATTTATTGATTCTTTTAATACAATATATGAAAATTACAATACAAAAATTGTACAAAGTTAAAACAATGATTAAATAATTTAAAAATATTTTTATGAAAGTGTAAGACAGAGAAGAAATAGAGGAAAGAATGATAGTTGAATTATATCATATATATATATATATATATATATGAATTATATCATATATATATATATATATATATATCAAAAAGAAATCAAATAATAAGACAAATCTATTTTTTAATGTATATTGGTTCTGTGGTATAAACATTGGTTGACTTACGAAAAAACTAATCACCATTTTAAAATAACGCTTTTATTAAAATTTAATAATTACTTTAATAATAATAAATTTTTTTAATAGGATTATATTTTATCAATACATCATATATAAGGTTATATTTTACATTACACGTAAAATCATATTTTTAATAAATTAATTATAACATGTAAATATTGTAAAGAATACATATCTATATAAAAAACAATATTTCTTTTTTTATTTCATATAAACTTAAATTATAAATAAAACAAAAAATTTATTGCACAAAATAAAATTATATAATTTAATAAAAATAATGTAATACTTTTTATTTTATTAATACTTTTCGTTTCAATAATACTTTTAATAATGTAATACTTTGTATTTTAAAATACTTCAAAGCTACATTTAATTATTAATATTCTGAATATGTATTAGGTGATTGTACGATCTCCGTGGAGGATTTATTATATTATCATTGTTGTAAATATGTTAATAAATGTATTGGTGGATAAAGAAAAATCTCATAAATATTGATTTATTTACCTTTATTCCATTTTATAATAAGAATCCGCAAGAGAACAAAATAGAAATTTTTCAATCTCACGGAAATTTCAGAGACATAAGTAATAAAAAAGAAAACAAAATTGCAAAAACGTGTTAATAAACATAGAAAAAAGATGTTAGAAATAAAAATAAAAAGAAAGTGAAATACAGAAAAAGAAATATATGAAGGTTATTCAAAAATAATATTCAAAACCTTTACCAAAAATAAAAAATATGAAATATGAAATTTGCATGTAAAAATTTTCTTAAAAGGTTCGTGTAAATTCGAATTATCAATTTACGTTTAACATCAAAATGAGAATTAATCTCGAACCAAAAAGATTAATCGCTGTATTTATCAATTGTCATATAACAATCCATAGTGATCGTTTAAGCGGGAAATGAACTTAATTTTTTCACCACATGATTTTGCTTGATATTGTAACGAGTTTATTCACATTGTCGTAAGTACAGTCACCGTGACAAACACGCATATAGCCACTCGCCGATGTACGTCGTTACATCGTCGACAAGCGCGCGTATTTTTATCTCGACAACGCTTAAGGGCAGCCGTCCTGAATCTGAAGACGTCACCGTGGAGCGACTATCCTGCGTCTTGACCTTTTATTTGATCTTCGACTTGAAATGGAGCGAAAGACGGTTTGTATACTACCAAACTTGTACTCTCTAAATCTGAATCAGTGAAAAAGTCACTGATTGAATCAGTAACGCCATATATAGAGTGCTTTCCAGCTACGACACAAGTCGACACTGTGTAACACAGTGTCCATTAGTGTAAGAGAGAAAATTTTAGTTGTCTTAAACACACTAATGGGCACTGTGTTACACATTGTCGACTTGTATCGTAGCTGGAAAGCACTCATCATTAATGAATCAGTTAAACGGAGCCGAATTCGCTATGCAAATAGCGAGACTGATGTGACACACTGATTTGCCAGCGGTTATGTCGTCAATCACTTATTTATTAGTGACTTCAGAATAACGCCCTTGTCCACGCATTTATTATTATATTACTTATAATAAAATGACGATTTAATAGATTTATGTGTTCATTGAAATCATCATGTAAGATATTACACATATTTTGAGATTCAAATTCGCGCATTTTTTGCATGTACATCTAGTAACAAAACATATTTATATCATTACATTTTGTGATAGGACAAGTTTGCTAATCTATAAAACAGTTGTCAACTTTAACAATTATATCTCGGTTCGGGGGGCAGAGCAATGCTTATTTCTGTCAGATTTTTTTGTTTCGTATAAAAAAAACGCGTCGAATTTATGTATTATAATTTTATCGAAATTGGAGGCTTCTATACTGTATAATTATTGACAATACATAAGTGCTTCATTATGCACGTAATATGTTCAAAGTTGTGTATCTCAATACTCATTCAATGTATTTAAGATATTTTTTCAATATTAAAAGATTAGCTATAGCTTATATTATAAATTGTTCGCCAGAAGAAGAAAAAAATATTAGATCCGAAAAAAATATTAGATCTTACAAAAGACAAACTTGCTGCTAATGCTTTTTTAGGTGAGCATATTCTGAATAAGCGAACATATTCTGCATAAGTGAGCCAATATTTTTTATTCAGAGGGCTTTTGTATAATATTTTTTATAGTTATAATCATATACTTGATTTTTATCATATTTTATCATTTTTTTTCTCCAAAAAAGAGGTCATTAAAATTTTTTATGACTTTCTGTTAAGAAAATCTTTTTTATTTTTAGATGAAATTTACTCGGTACTATCTCTCTTAGATGAATTTATCGAGTAACATTGTTTAACTAAATTTCGGTATCAAAAAGCAGCATTTTATTGCAGCATTTTATAAAAGGTAAAATGAATCGTTTAAATTGTTATAAGTGTCACCGTAATGTTCGCAATAGATTGAATGGTTTAACGCGGTATTTACAAGATTATCATGGACTTACAATTTATCGAGGAATAGAGAACGGTTTTGAATGTAATCAAGATGGATGTCGTCGAAAATTGTTGCTTACGCCACACAATACAGACCAGATATTATAAAGAAAGACCTTCCTCTTAATGATGGTGAGTGTTTTAGAATAATAAAAATTGTTTCTACTTACTGACGTTAAATGATGTATATAAAATTTGTATATAAAATTTGTATTTAAAATTCATATCAAAAATTATTATTGAGCACTAAGATCCGCTTTCAATTAGTGTTGATACACTTCCTGAACATAATAGGTTATTGTTATAACAAAACGTAAAATTTTTTTAATTATGCGCGTCTTTTTCTTTTTATTAGATCCTTATTTAGGAGCTCTAATTGTTCTGAATCTGCTTTTGCCTTTGTCAAATTGTTCACGAAAGACACGATACACAACGACAAAAAAATACTAAGAAAAAAGTGAGTGGTTCTGTCATTTTCTTTCATTTTACACAGATGTTAACAATGTTTTTAAAGATAATTTCACACATCCTTTTTATTTCAGTTGTGCAATAAAGAAAATAACAGTACTTTTAATGTCAAAGTACCAAATTCCAATCTAATTAAAATTTTTCCGGTATGTATGTTTAAAATTTTTTTATGTCATTATATATTTAGGATAAAGAAGGGGCGTACATTAATAATTATTATATATACATCTTTGTTCTATAGGAAAGGACAAATCTTCCTTATACCGAACAAAATTTAAGGGCTGAGGCGAAAGGTAACATGCAGCCCTATTTTATGTGCATCCAAGGTCGACAAATGACTACTTTTTTGTCCGCATTGAGCAACTTTGGTCGCAGCATTTGATCTTTTACGTAAAACATATAAAAACACTCCACATTTTATATCCAGTTTCACCTTAACATTTTTATAATTTTGTTGAAAGTTTTATTTATGAAATAAATAATAATTCATTAAATACTGTTTCTTCTCTCGTTACCTATTAATATTTGCAACGCTGAAGAATCCACCAATTAGGAGGGTGGATTTTTCAACGTTGCAAATATTAAGAGTAAACTTATCTCTTATATGTATATGCCAAATATAATATGTATATTAATATATTAATATATATTATTAAAATTTCGTTCAAATAACAAAAATATATATACTCGTATATGTCAATTATATTATTTTTAACTACTTGTCACTCTGCTTTGCAATTTTATAATGTGCTACTAATATTACAATAATGTATTAATAATATCACAATAAAAACTGATTCACTTAATTCACTTATACAACTTGATATTTGGTATTTGGTAATTTAAAAAAATTTACTTATTGATTATTAAATTTATTGCGCTAATAATAGGATTAGCTATTACAACAAATCTATATAGCAAGTATAGATGGCTAATATTTTTTGCAGATAGTTACAATTTTAATAGCAACACCTTTAATTTGTTGAAATTTGGCTATAAAACTTATTAAATACATAATATACTTGATAAGTATTATTAAGTTTAGCCAGATTTTAATAAAATATTTTGCTACTGTTGTAAAAGTATAGCTCAGACTGCAAAAAATACTAGCTACCAATATTTACAACTAGATTTACTGTAACAGCTAATCCTATTTTATGCGCAGTAAATTCATTAATCAATAAGTAAACTTTTCACTAATTTAATTAACATACTATCACTGATTCATTCAGTGCTTAATGTTTCATTGATTCATCAGTTGAATTTCACTGATTACCAGTGGCATACTTGGGATTGATGCCTTTAGTGAATAGTCACTGATAATAAGTGATTATACAGAGATTCAGATTTAGAGAGTAATGTAACTTGCGAATTCACGATTCACACGTAGAAAAAGCGTAATTTCTAATACTCGTGTGCTCTGGTCCGTGGTCAAGAGCGTAATGAGTAGACGCGGACTCAGGACAAGCAATATCGGCATCAAATTGCGTTTTTTATCAAAAGATGGCCGCGTGGTAACAGGGACTCGAGATCTTTTTTTGAAGTATCCGGATTTTCCTTTTGTTTTATCGTGTGCCGTGTCGTCCATTGTCTACTCTCCGTAATGCATGCATACATCCGCGCGCGCGTATGTGATGTACAGTTATGAGCTAAAAGGTTTTTAGCTTTGCAACATATTTTCTTCGATGGTTTTTGGAATATAAACTTGCTCATTAATCGGCGAACGTAATTGGTTGGATCCACATGGGAGAACCAATTACGTTCGATGAGCAAGTCTACATTCCAAAAACCATCGAAGAAAATGTGTTGCAATCTCTTTTAGCTCATGACTGTAGGCCTCGCTTCGTTACAGTGATTACTAAAATTATAGCTACCACCAGCATTATTTGATTTTTATTCTAGTGAAAACGAAATTCGCAGTGTAAGTCGAAGGGGTGAGCAAAAGAAGCGTGATAAAATTTTTAATAAGCGTAAATTCAAGAAATACCGTTTTTATATTTTTGTTATTCCTCTTAGGGAGAATTCACACCTTAACAGAAAAGCAGAAAGCAGAAGAGTAAAGACCGAGTTTATGCTATAAATAGTACATTTCTTTTTCTGCAAATGTATTATCAGCGCGAGTTCTGATTGGCTTTCTGCTCTTCTGCTTTCTGCTTTTCTGTCAAGGTCTGAATTCTCCCTTACCAATTTGATTTACATATGTTTCAATTTTATTTTCGCTAAGTTGAAATCAGAATTAGCGTTACTCAAGATACACTTCACTAGTGCTTGCCGGTCGGATCTTGCACATCGTGTGTGATCTACGTGATTTTTCAAATTTATATTTTCTATTTACATATAAATGATACATTCATGTTAATTAAGATACATATATCTTTTTAAGAATAAAATTAAAATATATTATGCATTTACCTTAATTGAGATAAATTATCTCTTTTTAGGAATGTGATTACTTAATTCTCAGCTCCAATTTAAAACTATGTCAAATTCTATTGAATGTAACATATTGCTTCTAATTTAATATTTTTAATAATTTGAGATTTAAAATTTTCTCAAACTTTTATAATATTATTTTAGTTAAAATTCCTTTTTTCACCCAATATGGTGAGCAAAACTGCGATATTTGATCAGCCAAAAGTGGCACCGACACCTGAAACGTGCAATCGGTGTCCCAGCCGAAATCGCTGTACGTTTTTATCCGTCTTGTGCAAGGTTAATTTATATTGTAACATTTCAGCAAAAATTATCAAAAACAGAATATTATTAGTCAGTCAGTCGGTTTTACGATCTGTCAACAAGTTCGTTCCTCCTTTCTCGTCATGAACGCAGGAATGTATATTAATTTTGAAATAGAGGAACCACAGACTTAAGTTATAACTATGTATACATAGTTTATACATAGAAAAGTAACATTACATATAATAATTGTAATAGATTAGTTATATATAAAGAAAAAGCGCAATTAATCAAATTAATCTTTATTTAATTTGTTTGATAAATGGTGCAGTTTTTATCAAACTTTTATACATCTATGTATAAGTCACAAACTCTTTAATGCAACATAATAAAAATATAAATTGACACAAATTTCTTCAATTGTATAAAGGATATAGTGTAAAGAAGAAGAGGGTATTATGGCTACTTTGGACAATATGGTTACCCCTACTATTTCCGTTATTAGATGACGTATTCTAATAATTGCTTATGGAGTTATTCGTTTAGTAGCTCGCCGTTTTTTACCCAGACAGCACCGGACATTCATTGGACGTTCAGTTTTGGTTTCGATTTGGTCCAAACGTCCATGGACTTAATACGAATGTTTTAAAAACGTACATTATTCAACGTACAAAGTATGTTTACATTTGGACATTTTAAAAATGTCTATCTTATGCAAAAAAATTTCTAAGTCTTCTTGCGACGTGTTCCTTTCTCTAACTCGACAATTTTTTAAAAATTACACGAGGGGTTTTTCTTCGGTTACGAAGCGTTTCGTATAAAGTGTGCTCTCAATTGGGTTTTACAGATCAGTTCAGATTGCACGCAGCAAGCGACAAACGTCGAGTAGCAATCGACAAAGCTTGCTGTTTGTTAATGATGGGAACAGTTTGTAATCTTTTACAGCCAGTAGAGGGGATGGATGGCAGCATGTACTTTCCTCAGGGCTCCCCTCCACTGACTCTTGGCTTCACGTAGAAGATTCCAAACTGTTTCAAACTCTCATCATTACTCGCTCAGCCAGGATTCAACAGGATTCAGTTTTGGCTAAATTTTAAACGAGAAACAAGTCGTTGAGTGGCTGTTTATGGTGGCCATCGCTGTAATGTGAAAAAGTCTGTTAACTAAATTTAGATTAATCCAGATCTTATTAGAATTAGTGACACTGAAGGATCACCAAAGCTGGTGCTTAAAATGTAAGTAATAACTGATTTTAATAAATCTAATTGTAAAATATCTATTGAAAATCTAAAAGATATTGTTTGGTGATCGTTGTTTAATACATATAAGAGAGAATATAGCAATGTAAATATTAATGTTCTTTTGAAGTTAGGAGAGAAAGATGTTAAGGAAAGGCCTATTTTTGCTATGTGTATTGATCTGATGATATACAATAGGTTCTAATAATAAAGTAAACATTATCAAGACACAGAGATAATTCCTGCATAGATATCTATGCAGAAGTCGTCTTGATAACATTCACTTTATTATTAAATGTTTATGCAGGAATCGTCTTTGTATTTGACATTCACTTCATCCAGGCAAAAAACAATCTGATATATTGAATATCAGTACTGAATATTAGGTTGCTTTTTACTCTGATGAACTGAACAACAATGTTCATAAAATATTGGTATTAACAATATATGAAAACATAGAGACAACCAAAAAATTATTAGCGTTTTTCTAAAAAATGTATTAGGCCAAAAGATTTAACGTGTAAATTCCTGAGATCAAGTTTAGACAGCTGAAACTTAAATAGGTATTTTTTAATTTGGTTTTTATGACAGTATTATCAAATAACTTTTCAAATAACATTTAACTGTATTTATATTTTGTTTAACTTGCTAAACTTACGTTCTCCGTGGTGGCCCTCGTATGTCTGTAGTCTCACCGATGCTGGTTGTTAGAAGCAGTGGTATCTGAACCTCCACTGTTGGAGTTGGCACAGGTGTCCCCACTGGGGGTGCCCCTTCTGGAAGTGGAGCAGTTGGTGCCTGGAGTTCGAACTCCTCGCAAAGAAGATCGAATGGAAGTTGGTCGATGGTTTGCTTATTTTCAGTTTTGACATCGGCTCTGGCGCGCATTTGGTTCAAATGCACCCTGTGTATTTTGTCGTCGGATGTGCGTACATTATACATCACCCGGCCTCTGGCTTCGATGACGGTCGCTGGGATTCATTTCCATTTGTTCGCAGAGTATGACTTGATGTAAATATGTTCCTCTGACTTGTATTCCCTGCGTCGCGTTCCATGTCTTTTGTTGTACCAAGCTTGAGCTTTGCTACTAGTCACGGATTTTGATGGTGTCTGATTGCTTGGTGGTTTTAATAAACTTAAAGTTGTTCTAAGATTCCGTCCGTACATTAGTTCGGCTGGGGATTTTCCTCCTTGAGCACTGCGCTTTGGTGTGATACGGTAGTTAGCCAAGAACATCTGAATTTGTTTTCTGTTGATTGTTTCTTTCCCTGCTTTCTTTACGTATTGTTTGAATGTGTCTACGAACCTTTCTATTAGCCCGTTTGATTGTGGGTGAAACGGTGCTGTTCGAACATGTTGAATGCCATGAATCTCACAAAATTTCTGAAAGATACTGCTCGTAAACTGCGCTCCATTATCGCTAACGATAGTTTCAGGAAGTCCGTGGCGTGCAAATAAATCTTTGAGTTTCGAAATTACAAAATCAGCGGTTGGACTTCGTGATTTTAGGCCATTTGCTTGGTATTGTTCATTGGACCTGCAAAATCAATGTGGATTCTGCTCCACGGCCCTGGCGGCGTTGGCCACGATGCCAGTGGAACTCTGGTTGGAGTTTTAGCGGCTTTGGCGCAATGTTTACATTCACGGACAAATTGTTGTATCTCGTGATCGATGTTCGACCAGTAAACAAAACTTTGCGCGATTGATTTCATGCGCTCCATTCCTGGGTGTGCTTTGTAAAGTCGTTCCAAGACTCGTGTCCTGAATTGTTTTAGAATGATTATACGGTCGTTCCATATTAGACATCCGTCGATTATTGATAATGCCTCTCTTCGTTTGTAGTACTCAGAGAACTCACGACTGGTTCCGTTGAAATTTTTTCGCCATCCTTCACGAATGCTTTCCATTACTGACTTCAGAGTTTTATCTCTTGCTGTAGCGTCTTTACCATTTTGAATGTGAGTGGCAAAGTATCTAATGCCTGATACAAGATTTGTTTGATTGATGAGTCCAGTTTTATTGTAGCTATGATGCTGTCTTCGTATTTTGGCCTATCAGTCTGGACAATACGTTGGCGTACCCGAATTCCGTTGTTTTGACATACTCAATGTTGAAGTCATAAGCTTTAAGTGTTAAAGCCCAGCGTTGAAGTCTGTTAGCTGTGTAGACTGGTATGCCTTTACGTGAACCAAAAATGGCTAAAAGAGTTCATGATCTGTTTGCAAAGTAAATTTTCGCCCGAAGATCATCCGGTGGAATTTTGTGACTGCAAAAATCAGAGCCAGACCCTCTTTCTCTATTTGGCTGTATGATTTCTCGGTTGTGGTTAGTGTGCGTGATGCATAATACACGGGTTTGATTACTTCGTTAGAAAAACGATGTAGAATACATGCTTCTATGCCCGTGTTTGAAGCGTCACCTGCCACGATTATTTCCTGACTTGGATCATAATGTGTTACCATGAGATCTGATTGAAGAATGTTCTTGAACTTGTCAAATGACTGTTGACATTCTTTGGACCAATTCCATTTGGAATTTGTCTTCAGAAGCTCGTCCAGTGGTTTCCGCCACTTGTGCATGTCTTTAATGAATTTACCGTAATAATTTACTGCACCGAGATATGAGCGAAGTGTAGCTGTATCATGTGGGATCGGCATGTTTGCGATAGCTTTGGTTCTTTTTGGATCCGGACGAATCCCCTGTTCATCAATGATTTGACTCAGATATTTGATCTGTTTCATATAAAATTGGCATTTCTGTGGTTTGAGACAAAATCCGAATTCTCGAACTCGCTGCAGAAGATTTTGCAACTTTTGATCGTGTTCTTCTTCATTTTCACTAGTTACCACAATGTCATCGATGTATGCTGCGGTGCCTGACAACCCTGCAGTCATGGCATCCATAATCTGTTGAAAATTTGCAGGGGCTGTCTTTATTCCAAATGGTAATCGATTGTACACAAATAAGCCTCGATGTGTATTAATCGTTAAATACTGCCTTGAATCCTTCTCGACCTCAATTTGCAGAAAAGCGTCTGAAAAATAAATTTTGCTAAATATTTTTTTGTTTGGTAATTTTGCGAAGATATTCTCTGGGGTCGACAATGGATATTGATGCGGTTCCAATGCTTGATTGAGTCGTGTTGAGAAGTCACTGCATATGCGAATATCGCCGTTTGATTTCCGTGTCACTACGATGGGTGCTGCCCAGTCTGAATACTCGACTGACGATATGATACCCAATTTTTAAAGGCGGGCCAGTTCTTGATCAACCGTTGACATTGCGGCGTATGCGATTGGACGTTTTGCTCTGAATGCTGGCTTGGCTTCTGGTTTGAGATGCAGATTGATTTTTGTCTTGGTGCAATGACCCAGAGTATCACTGAATACATCAGAAAATTCTGATTGAATTTCCTGGATTCTGTTGTGAGATTTTATGGTTGTACACACTGCGTTGATAGGTACTTCCCCAAGGCCAAGCTTGTCAAACCAATCTGTACCTAGAACATTCAGACTTTGAACGTTTGTGATGAAAGTCTTACCTGAATTAATGTGATTGTTGCATTAAATGGTGCAACTAAATTCGCCTAATAACTGTAACGGATTCCCATTTGCTATACGAGCGTTTTGTGTTGTAGGAAAGTATCGTTGATGCAGTTTTCTCCATATAGATTTGGATATGATTGTGATGTCCGATGCAGTGTCTAGCTGTAATTTGACTGGAATCTTGTTGATTTGTACCATTATGTGTTTTCTACGATTTCCGCTAGTAATCTGCTTGACTTGTGATGACTGGCTTTCCTTTGTAGGTTTAGAAGTCTTACAGTAGCTTTCTTTGTGCCCTTGTTGACTACATTGTTTGCATTTATGATTTTTTAATCCACAGTCACGTGAGTAATGCATGGCGCCACAAAACCAACATGGTGTTTTTGATTTCTTAGATGGGTCAGCATCGTTGGTTTTATTTTGTGACTTTTTGGGATGAGTTTGTTGAATTTGCTGTTGTTGTTACCCCTTTTTGTGTGAGACTGCGCAGACTGACATGGAATTTTGCGTACTTGAAGTGCTTACCATAGCAGTGTCCTGTTTGAGATTTACAAGACGTTGTGTTTTCGTGATTAAGTCATGCAGCGTAATATTTTGTTTGTCAGAGCGATCCAGTAGTGAAAGAAGTTTTGTTCGGATTTCCGTTTCTGTATTTAGTCCACTTACAAACATGAGACATTTGAATTGATCAGCTGTAATTTGTCCGATTTTGGCGTCTTCACATTGCTTGTTTACACGGGCTGTGTATGCTCTGAAATCCCCATTAGATTGTTTAGACAAAGTTATGCAGTGATAGCGTGTATTGAATATAGTTGTCTTTTTGCCAAACATTTTAGTTAATTTTTCAACTGTCTGCTTAAAGGTAAAGTCGCTCGGTTTATTTGGTAATAACGTGTTTAAATATTGATCGTGACATGTATTATTTAACTTACGCAATAGCAATCTAACCTTTGCAGAATCTGATAAATTTCTCGCGTCTTCCGCAAACAGTGTAGAGTATCGTTCGATCCATGTATCAAAAAACGTACCTGATGTGGGATCAAATTCTCGAATATTTTTACCCAAGGCCTTCATCAGGAATTCGTCTTGGTTCTCGGCATTACTGGCAAGCGTGTTCGATGCTTGTGCTTGTGTCGATCCTGGCGGAAGTTGCCTTGCCATATGCTCGAAAAATTGTTGTTGTGACTGCAGGAACTGTTGCTGAAGCAATGCGGATTGCTCTTGCTGTGACTTGATAAGTTGTTCTAGCAGTTTCAAGACATCCATTGTTAATCCTTTAAGTTAGGTTAATCTCGTATTGATAAAGAATTTGTTGTCGAAGTTATCCGAATCCTCGTCGCCAAGTTGTTACGTTCTTATGTACGAGGGATAACCAAGGATGTAATGGAAGCAAAATTAAAAAATAAGAGATACTCTTACTTGGTAATTACAGAGATATATTCTGCAACATAATCTACAACGTGTTTGCTGGTCTGTTGCTAACTGTCTAGTTACTGTATGTCGTGCGTCGCGTCATTGTCATTAGATGGCGTGCGTGTCGCGGCGTCAACAATTACAAATGTCCAGTTTATATTTACTACATAAGTTTATATTTTACCTTTAACTTTATTTTGTTTTTTAGTAATAATCTGTTAAAAATTTAATAATGTCAGAAATGAAAAAGCATTATATGAGAGTAAAGAGAAAGATTCTTCAAGAAGATTTGAAGAATCTCTTTGATAATTTATCTAAAATTGCTAAAAGATTTTCTTTTGAATCGAATAGAAGTATAACACAATCTCCTGAGCCATGCACAAGTGTCACACAATCAGAACTTTTTCAAAGCGATACTATAGAATTAAATATAATGTGTAATGAATCTGATGAGTCAAATAAATATTTTTCATTATCATCTCCAGGCTTAATCAACTCTAGTGTATATGCAAATTTGCAAGAAGATAATTCAGAAAAAAATTTACAAGAAAATAATTCAGAAGAAAATATAAAATTAAGTTTAGCACAGTGGTCATTAAAACATAGAGGAAAAGAGGGTAATATGGCACCCATTTTCATTTTATTGAATCATTTTGTTTATAATTAATATTTTCTATTGAAACTTGAACGATTACATTCGTCAAAATGTTGTTTGACAGATTCTAGGCTCAAAATAATGAGATATTTATTATTTAGGACGTGATTTATAAAAATCTAATGCTCTGCATAATCGGTGGCAGAAAAAAAGTGGTTGTAATATGGCTATCTATAAGAATAATTTAAAAAAGTTAGTTTAGTTTAGAAGAAACACAGTATCTTGTTACAAAATTATGTATTTTTAATTTTCCATTGTTTAGAATTTTTCTAATATAGAATTTTCTTGCGTTCAGTAACTTTAAAAATACCATTAGAAATTTAGTTAGAAATGTCATTTTATCCCTGTTTAACATTAAACAACAAGCATAAAATAATGTTTTTAATGTTTCTAAACACCGCTCTCTAAAATGACGATCGATTTATTGAAGAAATATTTCAATATAAAAATTTTGCTTAAAAAGCCATATTAATAAAATTCCATGTTATTGTTTTAACTTTGTATAACTCAGAATGTGTATAGCTGAATAAAAAGGTAAATAATAAAAAAAACACTCAAGTGTATGTATATTTGTGTGATAATACACTCAAGTTTCAGAATAATGAGAAAGTATGAGTAATTAAAGGTTAAAAGTGAACCTTGAAAAAGTTTAGAAGTGCTCAAAAGTAAAAATGCCTTATAACAATTGTCACTTATTATGTATTGTCATATTAATATCACTAAAAAACGGCAGGCTACTAAATGAATAACTCTATAAGCAATTGTTAGAATACATCATCTAATAACGGAGATAATAGGGGTAACCATATTGTCGACAGTAGCCATAATACCCTCTTCTCCAATATTTCGGATACAGCATTAAGTGATTTATTAAAATTATTAAAGTTTCGTATTCTTGAATTACTTACTGATGCTCGAAATCTTTTAGGAACTTGTCGTGAAACTACAAGCAAAATTATTGAACCTGGCCAATATTATCATTTTGGTGTAGAAAATTGTATAAACAATCTTATACGTTATTCAAATAACTTTCTCAAGAGTACTGAAATAGAACTTGCAATTAACATTGACGGTTTGCCTTTAGCAAAGAGTTCTGGAAATCAAGTTTATCCTATTTTATGTCGACTTATTAAAGATTATAGTAATGTTGATATAATTGGCATTTATCATGGCTACGCAAAATCTAGAGAAGCTAACTGTTACCTAAAAGATTTTGTAGAGGATATTACAAAAGTTATTAATTCTGGAATTATTTTTGATAACAAACATTATTCTGTAAAAATCTCTTATTTTATATATGATGCAGTAGCAAAAGCTTATATTACTTATACTTGGTCATATGGGTTATTATTCATGTACCAAATGCCATGAGGAAGGAACTTATATTAATAATCGTGTTTGCTTTCCTAATACAAAACATTTAAAATTAAGAACTGATATTGATTATAGATCAAAAGCCCAAGAAGATCATTATACTGGTACTAGTCTATTAGAACAGATTCCTAATCTTGATATGATAAAATTTTTTCCTTTGGATCCCATGCATTTGATTTATCTTGGAGTTGTAAAAAAATTAATAGTAAACTTATGGTGCTGTGAAAAGCCTTCCGTAAAACTATCAAGTCAAAATATTACAGATATATCTTCTAATTTAATTAATCAAGCCAAAAATATACCGGTGGAATTTAATCGTAAACTACGATCACTATTTGAAGCAAAAAGATGGAAAGCTACTGAATTTAGACAATTTTTGCTTTACACTGGACCTGTTGTTCTTAGAAAAATATTAAATAATGATAGATATATTCATTTTCTTAGTTTACATGTTGCAATAACTATATTAGCAAGTTCCAAATATTCACATTGTATTGATTATGCTTCTGATCTTCTTTTGTATTACGTGAACACATTTAAAATTTTATATGGTGCAGAAAATATATCTCATAATGTTCACAATTTATTGCATCTTTCTAAAGACGTAAGAGTTTATGGCTCATTAGACAATTTTAGCGCTTTTTCATTCAAAAATTATTTACAATCAATTTTAAAGCTTATTCGGAAAAGTGAAAAACCGTTAGCTCAAATAGTTAAAAGAAAAAGTGAACAAAATTTTCATTCACAAGTAAAAATAAGAAATAAAAAATTTCCTATTTATAAAAATGATTATTCTAATGGTCCTACTATTAATCTAAACATTTGTAAACAATTTAGAAAAATTATTTTGCAAAATTTTGAGCTGCATATAAATCATCCCAATAACTGCTATATTTTTCACAGTGGAGATATAATTTTAATTGAAAATATTGTTGATTATACTGATCAATTTAAGTTGATTGGTAGAAAATTTTTGACTACGGAAATTTTTATATATATCCGTGCGAATTAAAAAAAATTGGAATCTTTTTAGTTAATAATCCTAGTCTTCTTCAAATATTTAATGTAAAGGATATTTTATTTAAATGTGTTATATTAAATTGGGAAGAAAAACATGTAATATTTCCACTAATACATAAACAGTAATTTTTAATGTTATAATATTAATAATTACTATTATCTTTTTTATTGGCGAAATTATAATAAACGTGTTTGTATAGAACTTTTCTTTTCTTAAATAGTCTTTTCTTAAATAATCTTTTCTTAACTTTTCTTTTCATAAATTGCTCGTTAAATCTAGATAACATTTTACTTTAAGGGGATGCTGAAATCGTAAATTTAACCGACTGAACAACTCACACACATACAATTTATAATACATATAGTTTACGAAATATCAGTGCATTCCCATACAGCACAGAGAGATTGCAGGAATATTGCAGAATGATTTCATTGAAACATTATAATATTGCATTTTGATTGCGAAACATTGCTGCAACATTGTTGGAAGATTGCAGCAACATTAAGATGTCGGCTTTTTGAAATATTGCATTGAACATCCCATTTTTCCAAAATATTTACATAAATATTATTACACCACATAATTTCAATGAACAAAACAATATTTGTGTAACATTTTAAAAAAACATTTTTCGCAAAAAAAAATCTTGCAAATCTTTTTCGGAAATTTCCAAGCGGTCACCCATCCAAGTCGCGACTCTGGTGAACGTTGCTTGACTTCTATGATCGCTGCAAATTGATCCCTCATGATGACCTGTGAACACTTTATGGTAATATGTGTATATAATTGGTAGATCAAATTAATATACGTTATCGAAAAAATGAAATATTTATAATTAAAGCTCAGTATTTATATAAACAAATATAAAATTATAGTTTTTTTTTACTAATTTTGCAAATACAGAATGGCATTTGGAATAACTTTTCTGTTATTTGTTTAAATAAGAATGTAATCAGAAAATATATCAATATAATACAATAATTAAATTAAATATGAAAAAATTTTTATTAAAAATACAATTAAAAATTATTGTTTGTTTATTGGATTGTAGATCGAGGTTTCTTCATATATGAACCTATTTCGTCTATAAATATTAAAAAATTATGATATTGCAATGTTTCCGGAATATTACTGGCATATGCCTTGAGACGTTGCAGGCATATTGTTAATTTATGTTTCTGCAATATCTCCATAATATTACATTGCAATCTGCAACATTGCTGCAATGTTGCTGCAATTTTTTGTGCTGTATGGGTTATTACATATTACTACATCAATATCGCACACATATACATACAGATAAATTTTCGTAAAATCTTTTCGTATTGAACTAGGTGTCTAAGTGTAATTCCAAAAGCTTGACGTTGTTTCTTGGTATAGTCTACATGTTTGTAGACCCCAATTTTGTAAGTATTGTACAACTTTTATATCAAACAAATAATGTTATGATTTGACAGCTTTGGACACCACATTTGTCTAACAATTGACAAAAAATCTGACTTAAATAACTTTTTCGTTCTCTACATAAAGTCCATACTGCAAATATGCATTAATGCATATATTATAATTCTGGTATAGGATTTCCAAATCTGTAAATGTAATACGTTGTTATAAAATTATTGCGTTTAATTGGTAAAACAGAAAAGATTTCAGGATCCTCTTAAGACTCATTTAAGTTTTTTAATAATCTTTTATAACTAAGTTTATTGAAATATTTTTATCAATATATTTGTACTAAAAATGGGATTTAATCCATATGTGTCAAGAGAAAAAAGGTTATGTTGCATGTTCTTTATTTAAAAAAAATACAATAATTTTATAGAGTTGATTAAGAAAATTGGAGTAATTAGACAGTAATCTTATATTATTTCTTTGTGCTTGGATATTAAAATGCTATTGAAATATTTGCATTTTTGAATCTGTATTTGATTGTAATTGTAATGATAGTATGGGTGAATAAACCTGGACTATCGTTCAATTTGAAGAAGATCAAACTATGGAAGCAGTACCCTCAACTTGGATACAAGAACAGTATTGCCATTGGCCTACATATTCGCACAATAAGTTGCGTACTGCAATTAGGAAGCGTGAAATTTTAAATACATGCTGGCCTATACATAAAATTAAAAGTTTTAGAAATTTTCCTTTTAGTAAGTTTTTATATTTAAAATAAATGTATTGAGTTTTTTTAAATTATATAAAACAAATACTCAAAAAACAGTAAAAATAACTTTTATTTTTTAGATGATTATTTAAAAGCACGCTCAAAAGCATGTACTGCTGAATACACGAGTGACTTAAATTCTGAAGCAGAATATGCTAAAAGGAAAAGAATTCCAAAAAGAATATTTTCATCTTCATCAGAAGAGAACTTGCAAACTTTCTTAATACCATCACCTCCAATACTAAAAAACAAAGATAAAAGGCACAAAAATGATAAAGAAAATTTTAAACCAGCTAATGAGCCACCAATCATATTACCGTCACATAGTACAGAAACTATACATATTTATGGAAACTATACATATTTATAATACTTTATATTATCTATTTTTTTTTTGTAAAATGAAAATAATGTGCGTATAAAATTTTACATATTTTTACCCTTTTATTTATGTATTTTATAATCTTAAGACATATATTTTAGATGATTCAGTCCCTGAAAAAGATGTTGCTTCGTCAAGTCATGAAGCAGTTTCACTTAGTACGTATATTTTACATGTAATGTTGCATTAATTTAAAGATCTAGGGATTATATAAAATCATACTTATGTTATCAAGCATTAAGATCTTGCTATGTCCATACTTTAGTTTTTTCGATTCTAATTGTTTTACATTTTGCCTTATACGTAAGGTAAATGTCGCAATAAATAAACCAATAAAAAGATATAATCAGTTAAATATTATTATTAATTAATATTAGTAATATTACAAAATGAATTAATATCTATATACAATTTCTGTCAGTAATCCTAAAATATTAACATATAAATCTAAAAAAAAAAATACTTATAAACATTTATTGTTATATTACACCATACCAAACGCACCAGTAACTGAATTGAAAAAGTAAAATTAAATATACATTAAAAATATTCTACAAAAATAACAAAATTACACTACGTATTAAAATAAATGTATTACAATATTTAAAAAAATTCAAAAATATAGATATAAGTCTTATTCAATAGAAAGAAGATGAAATGTAAGAGAATGACTCTCTCCGACACTTGAATTAAACACTTTTTATCGCAATAATATATAATTAATTTATATTTATATTATTTATTTCAATACTAAATATTTAACTGTCTTCTCAGTTTATCATTTATGCTGTTATTCATAAATATTAATCTTAATAATTACAAATATGCTATTGATTTTTCAATCACTGGGCACATTTAATTATTGAGACATTTACCATATAGAAATAATTTTATATATAGAAAAAATATTGTTAACAAACATGAAATTAAGAATTATTACAATAAAATATTTTATTTCAAAAATTATATTTCCTTTTATTTATAAGAATTAATATATGTGATATTTTTTTTAGGTTCAACATGCAATTTAAGCTGTAGTTGCTGCAATAAAAGATTTGATGGTAATATAAATAACATTCAGAAGTAAAAACATAAATCATGATACATTTTTTTAAGACAAAGCTATGAAGAATTTATTGACTCAGAATTATTTAATACAAAGCATGATTGTTGATATACTGTCTGAAATAAAAGAAGTAAAGTTACAACTAAAAAATAATCAGCAAATAAATCTCCAAAATGAGGAACAAACAATTTCAATATTTAGCAACAATGAGCTAAATTTTCCACTTCAGACAGAAGAAGATCTTCAGATAGTGGAGCGTTATTTGGAAGATGAAAATGAAACTACTAAGGCGGTAATTAAAGTTTAGCTTACTGCACTATATAACTGCATTTTCTTCATTTAAATATGTGAATTACTTAAAAAATTATCATACATATGGAATTATATTACATATTGTAAAAATTGTTGAAGAGTATTTCTGATTTAAGTTGAAGTAAAGAATTGAACCGACTTTTATACAACATTTTTCACTGTAATTTGTATAAGAAATGTTTTTGTTTGTATAAGACATGTTGCTTCAGTTTGTACAGTATGTTATGTAATACATTATACACGTTATATAATATAATTCTTATAATTAATATGTTACATCCGGAGGATTTCACGATTTCCCTTTTCGCATCCATTATATAAATTATGCTAAACAAGCTAAGGGATTGTCTGTAAAATTTACAATATTTATACCCGGAGCTTCACGATTTCTCTTTTACAAATAACACTATCACCCGGCTATTATAAGAAAAAAATCAAACATTGTTCTCGGAATATATATATATATATATATATATATATATATATATATATATATATATATATATAATGGCCACATATTACATCCGGAGCAATAAATAGAAGCAGAAAAAGGAGAAATCGTGCGACGACAAAATTACAAGCAACGATGCTTATTTAATAATTCATATAAACGAACAAAGCCTAGACTCGAAAGAGAAAAAATCTAAACGCTATTAAAGTCTGGCAACAATTAGAGATAAGATTGAGTCGCGACGCCGGACGGAAACTATAAAACTATAAAATCAAAATTTACAATCCGGCTTTGTTTACTCGAACCTATGTTTCATCACGAACGGAAAGATGATTCATGTGGAAAGTGAGTCCCAAATAAACGGACGCGGCGATATAAAAAATCGGGACCGAACGTTCCAAGAAGAGAAACCGTAAGATAACGAATCCCTTAAGCGATTGGGTGATGCAACTGCTCGCCCCTCTTAGAGTTAAGAAAAATCGGGAGAAGATGGAAAATTAGCCAACGAGAGATCATCCGAGAAGATGATTGGTGGTGAGCGTTGGTGAACTACCCAACGAATAAGCTCAAAATTTCGACAACAAGGAATCTCCAAGGGAAGGGAAAAAAGCTCAAAAAGCTTTACCCAATCAAATCTTTATCTCACCCACTAAACTAACCCCACGCCCTTTTCCTAAGCCCTATAAAATGTGCAATTTTGAACGCCTTGAGCATTCAAATTTGCACTCACATCCACGCGTTGCAAGTATCGAAGCTGTGCGCGTTATTTTCAAAATCGTTTTGAACTGAAGATCAGAAGAACAGAATCTGTGCTTAAGAATTACATACATTAAAACTCCGAGCAGCCCACCGTTGAAGCATTTCTCAGAGCGGACAGCCTGCGCTGCATCAAGCACTTTTCAATCCGCAGAATTCCATAGTTTCTTCCCTTTCTCTTCTCGTCTAACTAATAAGTAAGTTTTTCCTTTTTTTCTCTTTTTTTTCGGTTTTACTTCAATTTTCCATTCAACTCGCCAGGAATCAATCGCTAATGAGCAATCACAGCCGTTGTCCCAGCTCCTTGTTCCCAATATTATTATTTTTATTTCGGATTAATACAGCAATTCTCATTTTAGACAATTCCCGACTTTCCCTCTAAATATTTCTTAAATCTTTATGTAAATGTAAATGTTCTACTTCCATTCTTAAATCTTAGGTTTTGATTTGATTCAATAGTTAAAATATGAATCTCAACGCATAATTACGAATTTATTAAAAAATAAGTTAATTCCATCTCCTCCTGTACACATAATAACGCATATAGTTTAAGTTTTCAAAATTAATTATTTGTAATACCTATGTTAATTTAATATACACTACTCAAAAAGAAATAGGGAACACTTTCCAGACACCAAAAATTAGGCTATTTTCAAATGACTGTAACTCGGTGAAAAATCATCGTAGATAAAAAATAAAAAAAGCATTTTGAAGCATGAAGATCGAGCTTTAACGTTCTACCAGCAAATTTTCAAAATTCTTTTAACTTCCTTGTCTTATGCAATAAAAAAGCACACCTTGTTTTGTTTGTTAAAATTTTATATATTTGACACTTTGCAGATCGACCAACAAATTTTTTTCGAATAATTCAAGTAAAACTTCATAAACTACAACATTTTATCTACAAAATGCTTTTCTTAAAATTTCTCTACGATTTTTTTTGACCGAGTTACGCAACTTTGAAGCTAAACCTGCATTTTTTACAAATGATATCCGTACTCCGTGAAAAATCATCGTAGACAAAAAATCAAAAAACCATTTTAAAGCTCGACGTTTTAGCTTTAACATGCTATTAACAGTTTTCAAAAATTTTTTCAATTTCTTAGTACTATGCCCCAAAAAAGATACACTGTTTTTTCCTTAAAATTACGAATTTTTAACAGCCTGTAGCTCAATAAAAAATTATTTTTTGACAAATCCAATGCAAGTGCCATAAAGTACGGCATTTTCTCTACAAACTGCTTTTTTTTTAATTTTTTCTACGATTTTTTTTTACCGAGTTACAAGACTTTGAAGAAATACATTATTTACAGTACATTTTTCTGAAAAATAACGTCTACCGACGTCTACATTAGCATTACCCAATGTGCACCACGTGGAGGTTGTCGGTCGGCTTTTTGCACATCGTGTGTGTGTATATGTGTGAGTGTGTGCGTGTGTGCGTGCGTGTGCGTGTGTGTGTGTGTGTGTGTGTGTGTGTGTGTGTGTGTGTGTGTGTGTGTGTGTGTGTGTGTGCGTGCGTGCGTGCGTGCGTGCGTGCGTGCGTGCGTGCGTGCGTGCGTGCGTGCGTGCGTGCGTGCGTGTGTGTGTGTGTGTGTGTATGTGTCACAGCAGAGATAAGGAGTCCACAGTTCGTCACTTCTACACTATTTAACGACTCCAAACCCTCTTTACTGTGTATGTGCGTGCGTGCGTGCGTGCGCGCGCGCGCGCGCGCGCGCGCGTGTGTTTGTGTGTGTGTGTGTGTGTGTGTCTGTATCACAGCAGAGATAAGGACCCCGCAGTTCATCACTTTTGCATTATTTAATGACTCCAAACCCTCTCTGCTGTGTGTGTGTATGCGCGCGCGCGCATGAGTGTTCAATGGTGGGTATTTCGTGTGTGTTCGTTATATCAACGATATTCTACGACCACACGTTTTGCTATTAAATCGAACCTGTCGGAACTTTATTTTTTTGCAGGACAACGCTGGACCTCATACGGCGAATATAACGCGACGTTTTCTTCAACGACACGCATTTAGACTGTTAAATCATCCCACCAATACCCCGGACTTAAATCCAATCGAATTTAGGATGAAACGGAACGACGATTAAGGCGTCGCGAGGAACAGCCGCGAAATTTAGAAGATTTGGGAGAAATTTTAACGGAAAATTGGCACAACGTTCCGCAAGATTGTATTGCGAGATGTATAAATATGCGAGAACGCTTGCAAACAGTAATTGATCAGAGAGGAGGAAATACACACTATTGAACACTCCTGCGCGCGAGCGCATACACACACAGCAGAGAGGGTTTTGAGTCATTAAATACTGCAGAAGTGACAAACTGCGGGGTTCTTATCTCTGCTGTAATACACACACACACACACACACACACACACACACGCACACACATACACAGTAAAGAGAGTTTGGAGTTGTTAAATACTTCAGAAGTGACGAACTGTGGGTTCCTTATCTCTGCTGTGACGCGCGCACACATACACACACACGCGCGCGCGCGTGCACATGCACGCATAGGCACGCACGCGCACGCACACACACACACACACACACACACACACACACATACGATGTGCAAAAATCCGACCAGCAACCTCCACGTGGTGCACATTGGGTAATGCTAATGTCGACGGTAAACGTCATTTTTCGGAATAATGTACCGTAAAAAATGTATGTCTTCGAAATCTTGTAAATTGGTCAAAAAAAATCGTAGAAAAAATTTTAAAAAAAGCATTTTGTAGAGAAAATGTCATACTTTATGGCACTTGCATTGGATTTGTCGAGAAAAAATTTTTTATTGAGCCACAGGCTGTTAAAGGTACGTAATTTTAAGAAAAAAACAGTGTATCTTTTTTGGGGCATAGTACTAAGAAATTGAAAAAATTTTTGAAAACCGTTAATAGCATGTTAAAGCTGAAACTTCGAGCTTTAAAATGATTTTTTGATTTTTTGTCTACGATGATTTTTCACGGAGTACGGATATCATTTGTAAAAAATGCAGGTTTAGCTTCAAAGTTGCGTAACTCGGTCAAAAAAAATCGTAGAGAAATTTTAAAAAAAGCATTTTGTAGGTAAAATGTTGTAGTTTATAAAGTTTTACTTGAATTATTCGAAAAAAATTTGTTGGTCGATCTGCAAAGTGTCAAAAATACGAAATTTTAACGAACAAAACAAGGTGTGCTTTTTTACTGCATAAGACAAGGAAGTTAAAAGAATTTTGAAAATCTGCTGATAGAGCGTTAAAGCTCGATCTTCAAGCTTCAAAATGCGTTTTTTATTTTTCATTTACGATGATTTTGCACCGAGTTACAGTCATTTAAAAATAGCCTAATTTTTGATGTCTGGAAAGTGTTCCCTATTTTTTTTTGAGTAGTGTATATATATAGTTTCTAGATCAATTATTCAATATGCACCGTTTAGCTTTTTCAATTAAAATAGATAATAGACACTAACATTAATTCTTAAATATTTGTATTCTTGATAATTAATCATGTTCTATCTTGTAATTCTCAATGTTTTCAAACCTCAAAAATAATGTTAATTTCATATTAAACAATGTACTTAAATTTTAATCTTTGGAATAATCACTACCTAATCGTTTTATATTTTAAGTAAACTAACTGATTATGTACTCCCGTTTGAGTTGATAATGATCACTTTGTTACACTGGTTTTTTTTTCTATTAAATAACAATAACCGATTATGTATTTATTTGCTAATTCTTTTGAACAACTTTAACCTTTGTGTATGTAAATTTCAAGTATCAGAATATATGTTAAATTCTAGTTAAAAGGAAGCTCCAATGTAAAATTTTATTTCATCAACCCATCTCGTACTCACACTAACCTCCCGACATGGAAAGTTTGCACTCGGTCCGATCCCGAGTTATAGAGATTGAATTCTCTGACTCAAATTAGGACCAACGATCGCACGATTCTGAAAAGGCGGTCATTACACGTTGACGCATAATTTCGGAATCATCAAAAGTGCGTTCGGCTCGTGCCGCACATCCCACTAGTGCGGTCACGAGAATAAAAGAGTTTTTGTTGCATCCTTCCCTGCCTTCCTCAAGTCCCAGGCATCTGTTGAGAGATAGCCTCGCTTTCCTTAAGGCTGGATGTAACAAATATAATTTAAAAACTTTTTACTAAAAACTACTGTTTGTTTAACTATACCTAACTTATTGTTTTCTAACAACGTGTAATTTAAAGTTTATTTATTTTTTAAATAAATGAGTTACAAGGAATAGAAAGGAATAATGGTTATGAATTTATTAGAAGAGCTTTATCCATGATATCCAGTAACAAATAAACTTGCTGTTGAGTATAGTTTTTTCGGAAGAAAGGAAAAGAAATCATTCTGTGATTTGAATATATGCAGAGTCATAATAAGTAAGAACATTTATAATAATAGTTGTTTAACAAACTATTATGAATCAGTAGTAATTTTCAACTTTCTATTTTGTATTAGGATGTCTTATTATTCGATGTATTTTAAATGCATATCTCGTATATTTATATATTTACTTACCAAAAATTAATATTTTTTAAATGCTGTAAAATAATTACATTTAATTATGTATGTAATAAATGTTTTTTTAAATGTTGTTATTTTGTTAAGTTAGTAAGAAACAAAAACATTAAGCGATTGTTCGGAGCGGCGCGCGGGAAAGGAACGCTTTCGCGTGCTGTGTTTCCCGCTCGCGACGAACCGCTGTTCGCGAGCGAGCGCGCGAGCGCGCGGGAGCACGGCCGTTGTCAAACGGCAGTCAAACGGTCGTTCGAGAAATCGAGCGGCCGCTTCCAATGCAAATAAACATGTTTTCGTCAAACTCTGAGGATCCTTCTAGAAGGATCCGGAACAATGGGATTGTTGTTATCTGTCAGTTTCCCGCCGAATCTTTCTAGAAGGTTCCGATCGCCTTTATAAGGCGCGCGTGCTTGGGAGCAGCAGATGTCTTTTGCGCGCTCTCGAGTCATCAAGTAATCGCACGTAGAATATCGGACGCGAGCGAACTCTCATTGTCGACCCGGACCTTCATACGGACTTCTCTATTCGACTGACGCGTAACTCTCGTCATTCAGTGTATTTGCCGCGCTCACTCGCGAATGCTCGCTGCTCTCGCGCACATTAGCTGGTCCTTCGAGCCGGATTTTTCTCGCCAGTGCCGGAGTAAAAAGTGAGTGCTGTGAAGGTGAAGTGCGTCGCATTGCCTGCGGTCAAGACCACGCGAGAGAGACAAGATGAGCAATCCATTAGAAGATCTGGTGCAGGCGCAGCATGATCTGTATGGGCTTCTGGCCCGCTCCTACGACAATATGATGAAGTCGGGAGCTGCCAAGGTCACGATCGGCTTATTGGAGGCTCGCCTCCAGACTCTGGAGGGTTACTGGGCGAAGTTCATGAGTCGACATGAACAACTCCTCCTGGAGTACGGCAAGGAGCTCGCGAAGCACGACTACATCAAGGAAGATCTGATGCTCAAGGCCGACATCGCCTACCACACGCAAAAGGGTCAGTACCTGGAGGACCTGAGTGTGATGCGTGGTCCCGAGAACGTTCCGGGCGTCGCTGCCGCTGCCGCTGTCGCGGTCGCGGCACCTGTCGCGGCGAAGTTGCCGCGCATCGCAATCCCGCAGTTCTCCGGGAAGTACGAGGACTGGCCGGCTTTCCGCGACCTTTTTGTGTCTCTGGTCGTCATCAACCATGCGGTTACGCCAGTGGAGAAACTCCACTACTTAAAGACAAGCCTCAAGGGCGAGGCCGAGCAGGTGGCACGACAGCTTCCGACGACGGGCGCTAACTTTGAACGCACTTGGCGGGCGCTGATCGCCCATTATGAGAACAGGCGCCTCCTGGTGCGGGCTTACATCGCGCGACTGCTGGCGCTGCCTAAAATGAAGGGTGAGTCCGCGTCAGATTTACGTAAAATCTACCATTGCGTGCATACGACCGTCGGTGCTCTGGAGGGGATCGGACGGCCCTTAACGCAAAGTGACGACCTGGCCGTCCAGCTGATCACGGAGCTCCTCGATCCGGTATCGCGGCGCGAGTGGGAGACGGAGCTCAGTAAGACTACGGAGCCTCCGTCTCTCGAGGAGATCCTGGAGTTCGTCAGCCAGCGAATGCGAACTCTCGAATCGTTGGCGCCTTCCAAGTGCGATGCTAGCTCGGCGAAAGCTAGCTCGGGTTCGTCGAGGCAAAGGAACTCCTTACAGACGAGCAAACCGGGAAGCCAGCGAGGACGCTGCTTCTTGTGCAGTAAGGAGCACTACCTGCGTCAGTGCGAAACGTATCTCGGCAAGTCGGCCGTCGAGCGCAGGCAATACGTCGACGCGAGTGCATTGTGCGTGAACTGCCTTGGTAAGCACAAGCTTACCGAGTGCCCGTCGCGGACGTCTTGTTTGTCTTGCGGAGCGCGACATCATTCGTCCTTGCACGACGCCTTCACCGCAGTCGCGGCGGTGACGTCCCATCTCGCGAGGCCGCAGCCGACGGTCCCGATGGCCGTGCTGCTGGCTACCGCGCGCGTTCGAGTGACCGATCGCCACGGCGTCGATCACGTCGCGCGGGCATTGGTCGATCAAGGATCGGAGTCGTCGCTGGTGTCGGAGTCCCTGGCACAGCGTCTCCGATTGCCGCGTTCGGCGTCGTCAGTAGAAGTGTACGGAGTGGGGGGCGTGCGGACAGGCGTAACGCGCGGCCTTGTCACTCTGCGTGTCTCGCCTCGTGACGGCGGCTCACCGATGTCAATTTCGGCGTACGTCTTCCCGCGACTGACGCTATACGACAGCGGCGTGCGTGCAGACCCTAGCGTCTGGTCGCATCTCCGGGGACTGACTCTCGCTGACCCGGATTTCCTGGCCGCGGATCCGGTGGAGATCCTCCTCGGAGCCGACGTCTACGCGTCCATCCTCCAATCTGGGCTGAGGAAGGGTGGTCGCGGTCAACCTGCAGCGCAGAGGACTTCATTGGGATGGATACTCTCGGGGCCAGTCGGCTCTGCTGAGCCTCCCGCCCGAGCCCTCACCCTGCAGTGCAGAGTCGACGAGGAGCTCACCAGTCTAGTGAGGGGCTTCTGGCAGCAGGAGGAGCTGCCCGCCAGTCCCTCACCCCTCACCCCAGCTGACCAGGAGTGCGAGGATGTCTTTCGACGCTCACACCGCCGACGGGAGGACGGTCGCTACGTCGTGCGACTCCCGGTGATTGAGCCGCTGCCGGATTTAGCAACGACGAGGCGCGCGGCCTTGCGCGCCCTTACCAGTATGGAGAGGCGACTCGCTCGCGACGACCGATTGAGCGAATTGTACGTTGGGTTCATGCGAACCTACGAGGACCTCGGACACATGGTTCGCGCGGATGCTGCGCCTGGAGGTCGGACAAGTTACCTGCCTCACCACGGAGTCCTGCGGGAGGCAAGTTCTACTACCAAGTTGCGCGTAGTGTTCAACGGGTCCACGACGACTGCGTCTGGCAAGTCGCTGAATCGGAGCCTGCTGGTGGGCCCGAATCTGCTGCCTCCTCTCGCCGACGTCCTGCTGAAATGGCGACGACATCGCTACGTCCTCGCCACGGACGTGGAAAAAATGTTTCGCCAGATCCTGGTCCACTCAGAGGACCACAATCTCCAGCGCATCCTTTGGCGGTGCAGCACCCGGGATGAGGTGGCGGAGTTCTGCTTGACGACCGTGACATACGGTCTAGCGTGTGCGCCTTTCCTGGCCATGCGCACTCTGCGCCAGCTGGCCGACGACGAGGCGGAGAGCTATCCCCTGGGATCCCGCGCTCTCCGCGAGGACGCCTACATGGATGACGTCCTGACGGGCGCACCGACCAAGAAGGAGGCTATCGAGCTCCGGCGACAGCTGACCGACTTGTGTATGGCGGGCGGCTTCCCCCTACGCAAGTGGTCCGCGAACGAGTCGGAGATCCTGGCGGAGGTCCCGGTGGAACATCGTATGCAGCAGGAGCTGCGAGACTGGAGGCCGCACGAGACGCACGGGACGCTGGGATTGCGGTGGCATCCCGCCACTGACGAATTCTCCTTCGCCATTCCGGCGAGATCATTGACGACGGTAAGCAAGCGGACGGTTCTCGCCTTTACAGCACGCCTGTTTGATCCTCTCGGCTGGCTGGCGCCGGCCGTGGTGAGGGCCAAGATCGCGTTCCAGTCGACTTGGTTGTTAGGCCTCGGGTGGGACGATCCTCTCGATGGAGCGGCCGAGCGACTCTGGCGCTCCTATGAGGACGAGCTACCGCTGCTGGAGAGCGTTCGAGTTCCAAGGATGCTGGAGACCTGTCCGGCGCGCGGCGACGCTGAACTTCACGGGTTTGCGGACGCCTCCGAGCGCGCCTACGCCGCCGTACTCTACTTGCGGACGGGACTCGGCGACTCCTGGAGGACCTGTCTGGTCGCCGCCCGGACGAAGGTGGCGCCTATCAAGCCAGTGACGTTGCCCCGGTTGGAGTTGTGCGCGGCTGCACTTCTGGCGAGGCTCACATCCCATGTTCGCTCCACTCTCGGCCTCGGGCAGGCGCCCGCACACCTGTGGTCGGATTCAACGGTCGCCCTGGGATGGATCCGCGGTCACCCGACGCGGTGGAAGACCTTTGTGTCAAACCGCGTCGCTGAGATCCAGACCCAGGTCGCTGACGCGCAGTGGCACCACGTGCCTGGCCTGGACAACCCGGCGGACTGTGCCTCCCGTGGACTTCCACCGGGAGAGCTGGTGGCGCATCCTCTCTGGTGGCGGGGTCCCCCATGGCTCCGGGCGGAGTCATCTTCATGGCCTACTGCCGGGCCGCTTCCGGACGACAAGGACTTGCCGGAGGAAAGACTTCAGGCGCACGCCGTCAAGGCTGCGCCTGTTCCAGTGGAGGAGCCTGAGGAGCTGCTACGGTTCTCGTTGCTGAGCCGACTGCTGCGAGTGACGGCATGGTGCCGACGCTGGTGGTATAGGCAGCGGGTTCCGGGAGCTGTTTTCGTGGAGATCGAGGGGAATCAGGTTGACGTGCTGACGACGCCCGAGCTGGAGGAGGCGAGGACGATCTGGATCCGGCGGGTCCAGCTTGAACACTACCGAAGCGAGCTAGTTGCCCTTCAGAGATCTCTTCCTCTTCCGTCTTCCAGTTCCCTCTCGCGCTTGACCCCCTTTTGCGATTCTCAGGGTCTTCTCCGAGTTGGTGGCCGATTGAGGCACGCGCTCCTCGCCTATGACGAGCGACACCCCGTGCTTCTTCCTGGCGGATCTCACTTCACCCGGTTGGTGGTGGAGGCATGTCACCTGCGAGCTCTGCACGGTGGAGTCCAGACGACGATGGGGGTGGTCCGCCAGCGCTACTGGATTCCTCGAGGACGAGCGGTGATTAAGCGTTGGTTGCACCGTTGTGTCAGGTGCGTGCGATGGCGGGCGGACGTTCCTCAGCAACTGATGGGCAGTCTTCCGCGGGAGCGGGTGACTCCAGGGAGGCCCTTCCTCGACACCGGTGTGGACTATGCCGGGCCGATCCTGCTCCGAGCGACCAAGGGGCGAGGACATCGAGCGTACAAGGCATTTGTCGCGGTCTTCGTGTGCCTTGCCACTCGGGCCGTTCACCTGGAGGCAGTGTCCGACTACTCCGCCGATGCCTTCTTGGCGGCCATGCGTCGGTTCGTGTCCCGCCGGGGCCTCTGCCGGACCCTTCGAAGCGATTGCGGTACCAACTTCGTCGGCGCCGACGCCCAGTTAAGAGCTTTCTTTGCAGCGAGCAGTCCGGACTTAGGCCGAGTCGTCGGGCAGCTTGCGAGCGAGCAAATTCAGTGGCGGTTCAACCCGCCGTCGGCGCCGCACTTTGGCGGCATTTGGGAAGCCGCGGTCAAATCGCTTAAGCACCACCTGCGACGAGTGTTGGGTGACTCGACTCTGACATTCGAGGAAATGAGCACCCTCCTCGCCCAGGTGGAAGCTTGTTTAAACTCGCGCCCGCTCCAAGCCTTGTCCGACGATCCGGAGGATCTCGCTGCGCTCACGCCGGGACATTTTCTGGTGGGATCCGCGTTGACCGCCGTGCCGGAGCCCTCGCTGCGGGAGCTGCCTGTGAACCGACTCACACGATGGCAGCTTCTGCAGCAAATGCGGGATCATTTCTGGGAGAGATGGTCCCGCGAATACCTGCACTCCCTCATCCACCGACCGAAGTGGTTGAAGGGAGTCGGTGATTTTAGCGTCGGACGCTTATGTCTTATCAGGCATGAAAATACGCCGCCGGCGCGATGGCCACTTGCGCGCATCGTCAGAGTGCATCGCGGGGAAGACGGACAGATTCGCGTTGTCACTGTCCGTACCGCGGCCTCAGAATTTACTCGACCGATCGTAAAACTTATTTTGCTGCCGGTCAGCGAGAACGAGGCGAGCGAGGAGACCCTCGACTAGCGACGCGCGCCGTTTCATTATCATTATGAGCTCTTGTCTGTAAATATAATTAAAATTTTTCGTTTGTCAAAATTTCATAGGGCATCCGACTCATTGTCAGCCTGAACATATCGCCCAATCTCGGGCGAGGCGGGCGGGAATGTTCGGAGCGGCGCGCGGGAAAGGAACGCTTTCGCGTGCTGTGTTTCCCGCTCGCGACGAACCGCTGTTCGCGAGCGAGCGCGCGAGCGCGCGGGAGCACGGCCGTTGTCAAACGGCAGTCAAACGGTCGTTCGAGAAATCGAGCGGCCGCTTCCAATGCAAATAAACATGTTTTCGTCAAACTCTGAGGATCCTTCTAGAAGGATCCGGAACAATGGGATTGTTGTTATCTGTCAGTTTCCCGCCGAATCTTTCTAGAAGGTTCCGATCGCCTTTATAAGGCGCGCGTGCTTGGGAGCAGCAGATGTCTTTTGCGCGCTCTCGAGTCATCAAGTAATCGCACGTAGAATATCGGACGCGAGCGAACTCTCATTGTCGACCCGGACCTTCATACGGACTTCTCTATTCGACTGACGCGTAACTCTCGTCATTCAGTGTATTTGCCGCGCTCACTCGCGAATGCTCGCTGCTCTCGCGCACAGCGATACGATGCTAAGAGTATAATGTTCTTTTACTTTTGTAAGATTTCGATTGTAGTTATATTTAATGTTAATGATTATTTACTCTAGATGCAGCCAAAAAGGCAAACTACTGCAAAGTTACCAAAGAAGCCGAGAAAAATATTGCCGGATGACTACGTAGAGCTGCAGAAAGAGGAAAAATAAGAAATGTTTTGTAATTTTTATTACAAATATGTAATACACAAATATGTGATATGAAAGGTATTATTTTTATTAATAAATTCTTTTAGGTAATAAAAAGATATGACAATAAAGTTTCTTATTAAAACTTTTTATTAAAACTTACTTTTAATGCTACATTCTAAGAACCTAATTCGTTAATAGTAATATTAATTTTAAAACATAAATTGACAAATTAACTTTAATTTGCATTAAAATAAATAAGTTATTTAAAATATTATTATTTTATTTAATGAATCTAGTAATTCTACACATATTTGAGAAAATTCGAATTATTAGCAAAAATAGCACTTTTGGGTATTTGAGCTAAAATAGCTCGAAAATGTGACGTGATGGAGCAATTTCATTTACGAAATCGTTTTTAGTAATTAAAAAACTATAAGAGTCATTTTGTCTGCTCTAATCCACGCAGCAGATGTCCTTGGGACATCCATGGGACGTTTGAAAGACATCCGTACATTCTAATGCCGTCCTAAATCATCCTTTTAATAAAATGTGCTCTGTGTGGGAAAATTTGTTTAACGTTTTAATTTCATCCAGTTTTAGTCCATTGCGTCCTAAAATGGACGTTTTTAAGAAGTCCAAAATGGTAACACTGGATATTTTTAAAACGTTCTTAAGAGGATGCTAAAGTAACAGAAGAACTTCCTCGACGTCGGTCCTACAGATCACTGTAGATTATTTTTCGAGCAAGACCAGGCTATTGCTCTTTGTCCATTGCATAGATCTGTCTTTGTTTTTTGATTATTTCGCCATCTGCGAAAAGTCCTATCAACTACTGTTGGGCTCCATATTGCTCTGTTTATGACAGTTCAGCTTCGCTGAGCGAAATATGCGCGTGGTAAAAGCACATTAGCGTATCTTTTTTGTTAGGCGTTCAATCGTAACTTTGCAAGGTCAGTGTTATTCGTGCATGTTTTCTGAAGGGTGCTCTACTATCATTTTGTACGCACGAGCTACACAACTTCTGTATTAAGGTAAAGTTAACCTCAGGTGACGGTTATACGAGTGAATTTTTAATGATTTATTAAATTTTTGTTCGATTTTCTTATAAAATTGACCTGAGCACCCTTTCTTTTTACGCGTATTTCAATTCTAAAAAAAGTTTTTGTGATTCTGTAAAGCCAATCCAAAAATATTTAATGCACTGTAAATGTCGGTAATTCGTGGTACTTTAGCATCCTCTTAAGATATCCATGGATCTAAACAGGATGTTTTTAATATGTCCACAACGTCCAACATGTACGTTTTTAAAATGTTTTTATGCTGTCTGGGTAGTGATGTTAATATGCCAATAATACATAATGACTGACAACTGTTATAAGACATTTTTACTTTTGAGCACTTCTAAACTTTTTCAAGAAACACTTTTAACTTTTGATTACATAATGATGATGGTCAGCTCATTGTTGTATTTATCTCAATGCTTCCCCCTTTGTTAAGGGGGAAGGCGATATCGATGTGGGAGATTTTATTCACTTTTTAGGTTAGGCTTTTTTCTGCGTTGGTAGGCCTCCGCCTTGTTGAGCTAGGCAAGATATAATAATTAGAAAAGCCTTTGTAGACTAAAGGTGCGTCAAGTTTATCTATTTAGAATGTGATTCTCTCCAGCCAAATTGCCAAATTATTCGTTTTCAACGCAATCACGTGCTCCTCAACATATGTGAATTTCTCGATCCTCCGATCCGATATCGAGTATTGCAATAGACTAAGCTAGTGCTATCTACCCTCACGGAAAATAAGTATTGAGATCTCAATACTCAGTATTGGCAATACTAAATTGGCTAATACTTTTTTGGTCAATACTCAGTATTGGCGAATACTCAGTAGTAGTATTGGTGAATATTCAGTGTTAGTATTGGTGAATACACAGTATTAGTATTAGTGAATACACAGTATTAGTATTGGTGAATACTCAGTGTCAGTATTGACGGGGATAATAAAAAATGCAAAAAATGTACACAAAACTCATTTTCCTTATTTATTGCACTAAGAAAATTTGTTTAAAAAAACTAAAATATTTAGTCTGATACAATTATTAACTAAACATTAAATTGATCATAAATGTTATTTAGTTGCACAAAAATAATTTATGTCAAATATTCAAATTTTGTAATCAAGGCTTAAACAAACTTAATATTTTAATATAATGTTTAAAAAAATAAATGTTAAAAATAGAATAAGGATAATACAAAATGGCCATAATTTGTACTATTTTTGTATATTCTGATACGAGTATTACTGCATACGAGTATTATTGCATTTGCGACGAATGGCTCTTTGTATTTCTTTAACAGTGTCTTCACTTCTTGTGAAAGTCGATTGCACATAAGCTGAAATAATAAAATACAACGAATTATATAATATATATAACTTTATCTTATATTTTAGTTTCAGTTTCAAGTATGTACTGTTTTCTTACACATAATGGCATCTACTCTCCGAGGGCTGAGTTTTTCGTTTTCCTTGGCTGCAGACGTATTTTTATTTTTATGAATATTGGCTACTTTGCCCGTTAACGATGAGGTAGCAAGTTCTTTTCGAGAAAATATTGCTGAATTGAGATCTCCAGTCAATTTAGCAATACTCGAATGATTGCATTTATCCAGAATTTCTTTCTTTATATGGAAATGTATTGGTTCCTCACGCATAACGTTCTCTTCCTCATGTTTAACCACGTTTTCTTTCTCATGCTTTACCACGTTTTCTTTCTTACGCTCAACTACGTCTTCTTCCTGTAATAATAAACGATAAACTGGTAGTACATAAACATTTATATATATATATATATATATTCATTTATATAAATTCGATAAAACTTATGCTGTAATACTTACAATTGAAGAAACGTTATTACCAATTGCTGGTGTCTCAAGTTCTTGACTCTCATTTTGAATAATTTGTTCGTTGAAATCTTCATTTGTGTGCGCCGTTTTTTTTAAAATTTGTGTCAGATTTGACATTATATTTTTTATTTGGCTATCTATTACTGACAGATCTGAAAAAGAAACATAGTATTGCGTTATCTTATGTCAATTTTATGATCATAATGCCAAAGAATTCAATTTGTTACATTGACTTATTCCATTGAATTGAAATGTATTGTAAATTACGAATGATTACAATTGAAAACATAAACAGAAGTACATATAACTATAAATGAAAACATTCAAAATATTATTTCAATTGGTCTAGAAAAAATGAAACAATAAAGTAATATCTGTAGTAAACCACGCAAATTTGTGAAAAATAGTACCTTCGTTTATTGTTTTTAAAGTTCTCAAACGTTTATTGTCATTTTTTAGTCTTTCGATCTCTTTCTCAAGTGTGACGACTTTAGCTTGTAGCTTTGCTGTCATTTCTGACGAATTGTCATCGTTCTCATCATCCGAAATCTAAATAAAAACCACAAGAAAGTTAATATTGATTTACTGATTTTTTTATAAGAACTTATATTTGTAAATTAAACAGCATACTGTAATCTTTCTTTCGAACTGCTTGTCATTTTTCAACTGCATCCACAGTTTATTTTTATTTTTTACCTCAACGGATTGAGTATGTTTTTTAGATTTGGAGACTTTCTTCTTTGATCTAGTTTTCTACAATAAAAAAATGCTTTTAATGAATAATATTTAATCTTCATCATTCAGCACATACAGTTAATTTTTGAAAAAATCAACTACTCTTTTAATAATTTATTAATATTTAATAATTAACTAATTATTAATAACTTGTTTTCTTTATATAGACCGTATATATGCCGAAGAATGGTAGAGATTATTCATTATCCATTTGAAAGGAATCACGCTTTCACATTGCTGCACAAACATGCTATTTATGGGTAATATTATATCAGTGAAATATTACAAATGAACAACTCAACTCCAAATTATAGCACTTTTCGCAAAGAAAGTAAGAACACGAATCAAAAAGTTATGATTTATAGGGTGCTAGACTAACTCAAAATTTGTAAGAAATATTCACTTGACCATTCATATATGGAAACTTAAAAGTACATCTCATAATTTGTCACTCTGTATATATGACGAAAATATAGTATCTCCTTAATAATGTACAACTGATTTCAAGACATGAAAACGTTTACTGCAAGGATATAATATTATAAATTAAATTGAATTACGTTTTCAATCAACCTATTTCCAGAAGTATAATATACAATACATACTTACATCTTCATCATCGCTTTCGTCACTTACGCATTTTCTTTTTATTTCTTTTCGCTCACTTTTAGAAGACTTCATAAACCCATATTTTTCCAAATTAGATCGACGAGTGCACATGTCTGTCCATTCTGGAATATGATCGAATTTATATAATAAATGTAAGTATACTGGGGCATCGGGTATGCGTCATTAACCTTTTTTTTAATTATAAAATTGTTAATTAATTTTAGCAATAAACACTACAAGATGCTACATTTAACCGATTTAATGAATACATTAAAAAATAAGGGAAATGTTCAAAATATTCAATAATAATAATTACCCATAATTTATTCGTTTAATGTAGTAACCTGATATGCAGGTTCCTGAGTAATTAAAAAAATTTAAGTTAATTTAAGTTAATTTATAATATCAGGATGACTTTAGACTCTGTGCAACTTGTATAATATACGCAGGTGATATGCGGATTTTCGAAAGGCACAGAGTAAAAATTTTTCAAATTCTAATGTAAATTGTATCTGCATGATATTGTTTCGAAATTAAGAAACGTCTTGACGTACTTACCACCATGAGCTAAAATTTTTGCCGTGGTTTGCATCCATGAACATGAATCTATTTTTTTTTTATAGTAGCCGCTGGTCCGACATCCACATCAGGCCATTGCAATGTAACTTGTTTTTCTTCATTGATAATTTCTCGCAATTCACTATCAGTCACTTTCTTACACAACCATTCGCGGAACCCTACTGCAATTTTGTGACTCTCGTTTGTGAACTCATAAATTAAACATTGTGTGTCATCTATCATGTGCAAATTCGTCATTACTGTATCGTTGTTTGTCGTTCACTAGAACGAAGAAACGTAAAACTAACACGAAATCTCTTGCAAGGCGCGGATCGAGATGTGAATACAAGTCCGAAATCACGTAGCACGCTACACACACATGCACGTACGCACGTTGAAATGCTCTATCTATATATGACACACGCTTGGTTAGGTTCAGTGCGCGCCATGCGAGCGTGTTGTGTGCGGCGTGGCCGGTGCTACATGCGTGCTGCATATGTTTTCGGGCGCGAAATTCTATCACTAGTTGGGATTGGTCCGATTTTCAAATTGGCGGTCCAATGCTAAACGCTCATTGGTCCGAATTATATCCTTGCATCTGTATTTGCTGGTGTACGAGCGATATTTTGATTTTTCTTTCTCAGCTGCATTGCTTTGTCTCCCGCTCACATTTGTAAAATTGTAATTGTAAGCCTGTTCTTTTTAGCTGAACTGACTGCACTAGTTCACAGTTTATCTTCTTCCCTCCACGTTAAAAGAAGAAAGATAAACTGAATTAGTGCAGCCAGTTCAGCTAAAAAGAACAGGCCTTATGTCTCGTCGTCCGTGTGTAATTGTTGTTTCAAAGTTAATTTTGCGTACGTTAAAAATATGAAAAGAGGACCATATAAACGATTTTTGGAAGATGAAAATATTTTAATTCCAAGAACAACGCGACGTCCGCGTCGTTTAAATGAGGTATGTATACTATACTGTACTGTACAACGATGTTTAACAATTAATATATGCATGATTGCATCATTTATATATATATATATATATATATATATATATATATATATATATATATATTATTGTCATAAAATTAAAGTTGATTTATATTATGATCTAGAATATAGACGAAAACGAAGAACATCGTCATGTTGATGTAGGCATTGGTGCAGGCGATAATGAACCAACAAACGACGAAAATCAAGTAATCAGAATACTTATATATAATACTTGTTAGAAAAGTACAAGACGATTAGAAAAGTACACATGAGAGGGACAACGCGAACAGTTTCTTATTTCATATTTCTCAAATCATCGCATTATGTGAAGAAAAGAAATCCTAACCAATTTCATATATATTTCTCAATAGTAATGCATTAACGGTAATTTTATCGCAGCTAACCATAACATTTATTGGGTGATTATCATAACGGATAATAGAAATTAGATGAGCAACGGTAACTAATTTGTTAAAGTATAATTTTTATTATATGAATTGATCAAAACTTGCGTGTTTTTATGTATCTATTTTATGCTCGTATACCTTTGTTTTTGTTATGTATTTATTAATATACGTTTTATAACTGTTAATTGTAATGTAATTGTTATTGTTATGCAAATTGTATTTCATTTACTTTTACTTTGTGTATTTAAGAATTTACGAAGGCTCAGACGTGACAAAAGAAAAATTTAAGTATTAATATTTCAAGATTTACATAACCGAAAAAGACAAACAAAGATATCTGAAATGTAATATAGATATTATTATTTTTTACCATCCTTTCTGCAGATCATAATTGGTCGAGAAAAATATAAATTATATGTTGAGGACAGCAACATTCCAGTTCCACAGAGAACGCAATACAGAAGGAGTCAAATTTATCAAGTAAGGGACACACATATGCCTGTTGTCAAACTTTTGGTACCATTACATAAATAAATAATTTTTTTCATTATGGACATCTGTGTACAGAATATAGAAGAAAACATAGAGGATCATGAAATTTGTAATGCTAGAGTAGATGATGAGAATGATAATGACATTGTCGACAATGTCAATCAGGATGATCAAGTAGATTACGTAATCATTCCACAGGTATAATAAATCATTATACACTTTTACCTATAATATTAATTTGAGGCTCTCTTTTTCTCTCTCTCTCTCTCTCTCTCTCTCTCTTTGAAATAAAGTTATAAAATATAAACTTACATATGCTATAGGATGCTCAAGAAAATACAAGTGAAAATGATGAAGATGACAACAGCGATTGGAGTAACAATGAACATATTGAAAATGAGAATAGAATAGTAGACAATGAAGATAATGAAGAAATTCTGAATTCCCATCCTGTTGGTCCACAGGTGTTTCATGATAATACAAACTATATCGTAATATGACCTAAAAGTATATCAACACATTAAAATACGAAAACGGTTGTACCAGTTGTAAGCAGATCTTAGTTTTTAATAATAATTATTCTATGTGAATTTATAAACATTTACAAGATCTCTCAAATTGCGCGTTGTTTACTTGCCAGACTTAAATCACAGTTTCTTAAAAAGAACTGAGAACTGTAATATCACCAATATTAAATTGTTAATCAACTTAATAATTTGATACTTACAAGCATTTCTACAATATTATTCCCCCTTATTCCCAAAAGAATAAGATAGATTATAAAGAATATTTGTTGAGGTAATATTTTTCGCAACAAATTCTTCACAATTTTCGGGATAAGGATAAGGTACAGCCGTTTTCGTATTTTAATGTGTTTCATAATAATGTTGAAAAAAAGTTGTGCATCCATATTTTCCACGTTTATTATAATTCATTTTAATACATTTCCGTTTAATTGATGTAGACAAAAAACAAACTATTACATCGCTTTTTTGTACAATACTGCTATACAATGTAGAAGTATTAACTTGTGAGTCTTTTGCAAATTCTAAATGTAATGGTAATAATTTTAGTCCAAAAATTACATAAATTTTCTCGTTCCAATTAATTTATTTTAACAATTAATTATTTTGAAATATATTGCGTACGTGGTAAAATGACAGTTAATGAGTTCAAATTGATCGTCTAGTGCATACTGACAGTCCATGCCTAACTGTGAAACCCATAATAAGTAATTTATTTTCTTTTCGCGTTAGAATGCAATTGTTCTAATTTAATATTGATGACTGAATCTATGTGTATGTAATATTCTGACATCGTACGTTTATTTTTCTGCAACAGATAGGTATATATGGTATCGAGCTATGTCTGCATCGAGCTAAAATTTATCTATACTTTGTAAAATTGATCACGAATATATAATTCTATTTGTAATATATAATATTTAACATATATTTAAAATTTTTTTAGGAGAGAGTTCCTTTGTACAACGACTGCAATCTGACGCAAGAAGAAAGTGAACTACTTATTATGGGCTTCGCAGTTAGACATGGACTATCAGACTATGCACTCGACGATTTACTTAAACTTATTAACTGTCATTTACCACGTACGCAATATATTTCAAAATACTTGTTCTTAAAAAAATTTTCACCTGCAGTGAAGACTATATTCCACTTTTACTGTCCTCAATGTAAAAATAGCTTACAATTTGCTGATGGAAGACTTATCGATCGATGCGAAGATTGCAATAATGATTTTAAGAAAGATGATTTAAAAAAAGCAGGAAATTTTTTTTTACATATCCCATTAGCTGATCAGTTAAGAGGAATAATGAATAGTAATCTTTATTACAAACTTTCGAAAAATAGATTCAATGAAAGCGACGTTGTTAATGGACGAGTGTATCGTAAATTAGTTAATAGAGAAGTAATAGGTGAACACGATATAACGTTGCAGTTAAATACTGACGGAGTAGCGCTTTTTAATTCTTCAAAAATGTCGATGTGGCCTATTCAGGTTGTAATAAATGAATTGCCGTATCGCCTCAGAAGACAAAATGTAATGTTGTGTGGTTTGTGGTACGGAACTGATAAGCCAGTTATAGACCTTTTTATGAAACCTTTCGTAGACGAATTAATCATTCTTCATAATGAGGGTATGAAATGCATCACACCGGAACATCCAGAAACAATAAACATAAAAGTACATACCCTTATTGCATCCGTAGATTCGGTAGCAAGACCACTATTACAAAACTTGAAACAATTTAATGGAGAAAGTGGATGCTCTTTTTGTTTAAAGAAAGGAGATAGAATACCATTTGGAAGAGGGTACACTCGAGTCTACTGTGGTGACATAGGTGTACCTCGTACTACGTTGCAGCATGAAGCTGATTGCGAAGAGGCAATTGAAACGAATGCATGTGTACGCGGAGTGAAAGGACCCTCTATATTAATGAAGCTACCGGTTTTTAATATTATAAATTCATTTGTGCCTGATTACATGCATACTGTGCTTTTAGGCGTAACGAAAACGTTTGTATGCAATATTTGGTTCGATCCGGCTAACAAAGACAAAGAATGGTATATTGGAAATAAAATGATAGAATTCGATAAAAATCTATGCAATATAAAACCACCTTGTGAAATAACTAGAGTTCCACGATCGATAACTGAAAGACAATTGTGGAAGGCTTCCGAATGGAGAAACTTTCTTTTATATTATTCATCTGCGTGCTTGTTCAATTTAATGCATCGTACATACATAAAACACTGGTCCCTGTTAGTTTTCAGCATGCATATTTTCCTGAAGGACAAAATTACGGAAAATGAATTCTATGTAGGCGAAAGATCGTTAAAGAAATTTGTTTTCCAAACAGAAACTTTGTATGGACAAGAGTTCATGAAATTTAATGTCCATTTGCTATTGCATATTCCAAAGTCAGTATCTGCTTTCGGTTCATTGTGGGCTCATTCAGCATATCCTTTTGAACATTATAATGGAAGACTAAAAAAATTATATCACAATACTCAAGCTGTACCAAGGCAAATATGCAAAACATATTTTAGATTAAAGACTGTAGATAGAATAAGCAATAAGATTTTTAAGGATGAAAATTGTACGGTTCGTGGGAAATTGCTCTTTAATAAAATGTTTGGACCTCATAAAATAAATTCTTGCGTTGAATATGGACCACATTTACGATTATTACAACCATCTTCCAATATATCATTAAATATTGTACAGCAGGCATGTATTATACAATTATTGCAGGAAGAATTAGTGTCCGCCGATAATATTCAATTGTATAAGCGTTTTATTTTTAAAAATATTTTATATCATTCAGTTGACTACGAACGTTTTACGAAAAGAGAAAACAGTGTTATTCAATTGACAAATGGAGCTTATATTATGATACAAAACATTTGTATGGTTCAAAAAATTAATTGTAACGAGGACATTTATGTAATTTTTGGACTAAAATTATTACCATTAAATTTAGAACTGGCAAAAGATTCACAAGTTAATAATACTTCTACATTGTATAGTAGTATTGTACGAAAAAGCGATGAAATAATTTGTATTTTGCCTACATCAATTAAACGGAAATGTATTAAAATGAATTATAATATGCGTGACGATCATTATATTGTAATGCCGCTTGTCAACCTAATGGAAATTGACTGAATTATTTATGTAGTATTGTATTATTACACGGTATTTTGTAATTATTATTGTATAGTACTTTTAAAATTAAAAATACTTTGTGCTATTTATAATACAAAAAATATTCCATTTTATAAGTATTTGACTAATTCCTTTTGAAATCAGATAAGAAAAAATCAATCGTTTTTTAAATTAATTAAAAATTTTATTAATTCGAATATATGCAAAAAAGTGAGGACGTGTTTTTGTTTGTTCAAAAAAATTTATTTACCGAAATACGAGTTAATTTTAACGAATATTTGTATTTAATTACAAAATACGATATGTCCGGTTCGACTTATCGTAGTGATGAAGAAAATGTCATTTTAAAGCTAAAATTATACACTTTAATAAACAATTTTTCTTATGAAAAACATCAATTATTATTAATAAAAAATTAAACTGTTAAATATTTTTTTTAACAGAAAGCGACCTATTTGAAAAATTTGGAAAATATACATTTATATACAATTCTAGACAAAATAAAAACGTTCAATACGTTACATTATGTCCTATTTTATACTGATTTAAATTTGGACCGCATTTTAAATTTAATTCAGTGCAAAATAAAAAAATGCTTTGAAATCTTAAGTTTTAAATAATTGATCAATAACTGCAGTTTCCAATATTCAACAATAGTAACTATCAATATTTATCTGCAGTATTCATCAATACTTGTCTATCTCTAATATTTAAGTATTGATCAATACCAGTTTCTAATATTCAGTATTCACCAATAGCAACTATCAATACTCAGTATTCATTAATACTTGTCTATCTCTAATATTTAAGTATTGATCAATACCGTTTCTAATATTCAGTATTCACCAATAGTAACTGTCAATACTCAGTATTCATAAACACTTTGACTATCTAATACTTGAGTATTGATCAATACCAGTTGCCAATACTCAGTATTCTCCAATAGTAACTGTTAATACTCAGTATTCGTCACTACTTAACCTTTACCAATACTCAAGTATTCACCAATACTGACATGCAATACTCAGTATTACAACTTGAATACTGAGTATTGAAATCTCAATACTCAGTATTGAGCCTCAATACTTATTTTCCGTGAGGGTAGTACCGGAATTCTGAAAGGGACAACAAACTATAGGAGGGCGATAACGTTTTTTTTAAAAATTATTTTAGTCAAGATTTGAATCTGGATTTCTTTACATTTTGTAAGCACTTTTGTTTATTAAAAACAGAGCCATTTCAATAATCAAATGCGATTTACATAAAAATTAATTACTATTTTTTTGTTAAAATCTGGTTAACCGATTGCTGTACAAAAATATGATATATTAAATAATTAATAACACTACAAAAAATACTTATTTGTATAATTTCGTACTTTCTCTTTATGGCTGTGCTAACATTAATTTTAAGTTAACATAATTATTGTTTTTAACGAATCAATTGTCGCAAAAGTTGGAAATTAATTAATAAAAAAAAAACATTTTTTTTTCTTTTAAGTCACATTTGATTCTATTGAAATGGTTGTGCCAGGTGTGAGAATTTTTATATTAGTTGCTTGCTTATTGAAGCAAACTGTTTTATATAAATAAGAAATTTTAGTTTTACTCCTCACAATTATTTCTGTTTTTTACAGAGATTTCTTAAGTGAATACTAAAGTAATTAAATATATTAATATAAGTACTGATGACTTAATATTTGGAAATCGGAATAAGTTTCAAGAAATTGAATAAAATTAATAGAAAAGATTATTAGTAAGGTTATTTTATTTATAATAAAATCTGTCTTTTGAAAAAATAGGTTCCTGGACTTTTATTTTAGTTAACACCTCTATTATACATAATGAAATATAGTGAAATCACCAGTATGATTTCTGACGTAATTATAGCAAATCTCATACCCAGTATTTACATTGTAATTATACATATTTTCGATAGTCTCCGCGCAAGTATCTAAGATTTAAGTATATGAAGATTTTAAAACAGTTACGGATTAGTGCTTTTAATTAACACAATTTTAACGTGACAAGTATCTCACGTTAAAATTGTGTATTTATATTATATAACGTATTACATTATACAATTACGCAATTGATTGATGTGTCAAGAGGCAGGGGCGGTAATATTGTCGCTCCTGAAATAAGATGGTTGCATCCATCTTGCCTTTATCATATCAGCGCCCTTCTCACCGATCATAATGACAGGCGCGTTTATATTACCACTCGTGATGGTCGGCATGATAGATGCGTCAATCACCCGTAAGCCGTCGACTCCGTAAACTTTCAACTCTGGATTTACAACCGCCATTGGATCATCGGGCGGACCCATCTTGGCGGTGCAGCTCATATGATAAATCGTTATGGTGTATTGCCTTATTGCACAATTCCAGTATTCGTCCGTATAGAGACGAATATGCTTACAATTGGGTAACGGTTTGTCATAAAATCTTGAACCAAATCTTCTCATACTACTAGTCTCGCCAAAGGCAACAGCCGCCTTAAGAGGATGCTAAAGTAACAGAAGAACTTCCTCGACGTCGGTCCTACAGATCACTGTAGATTATTTTTCGAGCAAGACCAGGCTATTGCTCTTTGTCCATTGCATAGATCTGTCTTTGTTTTTTGATTATTTCGCCATCTGCGAAAAGTCCTATCAACTACTGTTGGGCTCCATATTGCTCTGTTTATGACAGTTCAGCTTCGCTGAGCGAAATATGCGCGTGGTAAAAGCACATTAGCGTATCTTTTTTGTTAGGCGTTCAATCGTAACTTTGCAAGGTCAGTGTTATTCGTGCATGTTTTCTGAAGGGTGCTCTACTATCATTAGGTACGCACGAGCTACACAACTTCTGTATTAAGGTAAAGTTAACCTCAGGTGACGGTTATACGAGTGAATTTTTAATGATTTATTAAATTTTTGTTCGATTTTCTTATAAAATTGACCTGAGCACCCTTTCTTTTTACGCGTATTTCAATTCTAAAAAAAGTTTTTGTGATTCTGTAAAGCCAATCCAAAAATATTTAATGCACTGTAAATGTCGGTAATTCGTGGTTCTTTAGCATCCTCTTAACACCCTCACGAAGTACTGCGACATCGTCTGGATGAGTTAGATAGTTATGATAGAGCAATGGATAATCTAAAGGATTCTTGGATTTTAGTCTTATGTAACCGCGTGACTTGGGCCTGAGTATCATTGGAAATACTCCAAAAACGTCTTGATTTCTTATTTCACTAAACATGTAATTATAAAATTCATCGGTTAAACCATGAGCGTTTTTTATAAAGTTTCCATCATCTGAATTAACACTTGATGATGTCAGCATAAATTCGATGTCAGGCCAATCGTCACTCTGATTGGCATACTTGGTGGAGATAAAGCCAACCGCCTCAAGGCTAATGCTGGACGTTAACGGGCCATCCTCGGTGATAGCATATCTTAAAACCGAATTAATATTCACCATTCGATTCCACAACATGCTGACTTTGTAATCGATTGGGAAAATAATTCCACCAACAGCTATATGATCTTGCAGATTCTGCCCAACACCGGGTAAATCTTCAATCACGGGAATTCCTAATTGCTCTAAGTGTATACGCGGCCCTATTCCGGAAAGCATTAATAATTGTGGGCTATTAATGGCACCGGCTGAGAGAATTACTTCTTTTCTGGCAAGCACCACCTCCTTACGACCATCTCTAATAAATTCTACTCCATACGCTCTTCTACTCTCCGGATCTATCAGCACTCGAGTTACATGGCTCCACAAAGAGAGATGAAAATTTTTTCTAAGTTGAATGGGTCGTACAAATGCCTTGGCGGTGCTGCATCTAGAGCCCCGTCTCATTGTGAACTGTAAGAAGGCGAAACCAGTTTGCTGCTGGCCGTTGACATCACAAATATCGTATCCCATTTCTTCTCCAGCTTGTAAAAAGGCTACGCCCAACGGAGTGATATATGGACTATCTTGTACGGTCAAGTATCCACCTGAGAAGAAAGATGTTAAGTATCCACTTTCGAAAAGAATACAAAATATTTATTCTGCTTTATTATACGCGCGTGGAGACACAAAGAGACAATTTTTTAAATTTATTTTTATACATAATACATGCAAAGATGCATGATAAATCTTAGAAAACATACGTACCTGTACCGTGATATCTTATATTACGTGCCAAATATGGATTTCTTTGGTCTTGAGACTTTTTAAAATACGGCAATACATCTTCATATCCCCAGCCAGGATTACCAAAACTCTTCCATTGGTCAAAATCGTCGATTTCCGCGAATATAAAGCATTGTGTTTAAAACGCTAGAGCCTCCGAGAACCTAAAGTATCATTTAATCGATTATGAAGATGGCGCAAATAAAGCAGTAGCGACTAAAAATAAGTGAATAAATCATTCAACTTAATATTTTAGTAGGGTCTCCAGCATACGTATTTCATTTTTTCAATGAATCTTTGTATTTAGAAATTAAATGAATTGTCGCGGTATGTAGTAATCGATGTTACAGGTTACGGTCTACTTGATGCTACAAATGTTATGAAACATTTTTTACATTGATCAATTACCTAAAATTCTGTAAAGAATTGAGACTCGTGAAAATGTCGCAGAAAACAACGTGACGAATATGAGTCGAGCACGATAAACTGTGCGCAATGTAAGACAATCTCAAATCAATAGTATAATCACATAAATAAGTGTAATCTGTTAGATATGTTCCTGATGGCTAGGTTTATGAGAATGTTGGTAAATAAAAAGACAAACATTAAGAGAAACGAGAATATTTCTTTCTGAGTTGCATTCCACTGAGTTTTTTAATTAATTGAAAACTATTTTTAATATTGTTGTTTGCTTCTGGAATGCTGTTTGATATAAATGTTTGTGTTTAAAAAAACTAGCCAAAGAATATGACGGGCTGTCAATAGACGACGCAATAATTCGCACTTGATTTGTATTCACCGCTTTATTTTCTGTACTAAAATTTTTTGTTCTGATTGGTCAATCAAATGTTTTGAAGCATTTGTAGCGTTAAGTGGACCGCACCCATAGACATTATAGATTCATAAAACAAAAGTAAATGTTTTATCTACCGAGCAATGAAACAAAGCATTACTTTCACTCTAACTTTGATAGCATGCCATGTATATACGCATGACCCTTGATAATTGACAATAATGTGATAATATGTAATACAATTAGAACGTTTTTATATTTAATAATTGATATTATTGTCATAATTATTGTAATTACGATTTCAACACAATTGATTCAATCAGTGGCTTTTCAATGGAGTTATTACTATGGCAGTAGAGTATAATGTATGTTGAATATACGAGAAGCATCCAAAAAATAAGTATTCTATCGTAGTAAAATAAAATAAAAGGTCGGTCAATTATATCACTTTTTTTTATTTTATTAACTCGATTCTTAAGTTACTTCTCAACTTAGTCACCATTGACATTCAAACACTTTTCGTAACGTGACACCGTATAAAAAAAAACGTGTCCATGGATCTGTGCTATAATTTTGCTTTAGTTTTAACTTTACTGTTGTTGTCAAAACTTTGGCTACCCAAATTTTTTAAGCGCAGGAAGCAGGTGAAAATTACTCGGTGCAGGATTTGGAGAGTGATCAAAAATTTTCAACAAAATTTTTGTGAATTTTCATGCGACCGTTAATATACTTTGATCGCCATTGTCGACTCATTTATATATTTATGCATTATTCTCCATATACAGAAATTAGTTGTGTATTTATTGCACTTTTATTTTTTGCGGTTAAAAACCGAATTACCGCATGTAATTTGCAGTCCGATACATCTTGTATTGGCGTCTACGTGATTCAAATTTGCTTCGCTAACAATGATTGCAGTGAAGGCCAGTTTTTAGCCAGTTTTATAGCCAATTTTTTTTTTCTTTTTTTTTACTTTTGATAGGGAAACTTACTTTTTGGATGTTCCTCGTAAAGCAACATTTGAGCGTTTGAAAATGAATATTTTCAAAATATTTGAAATACTATTTTACACAAATACAGTTTTTTTTTGCGTTTCTTGAAACTAAAAATATCTATAACAAAATCTTTATAAATATATGGTATTTATTTTTTCATTAAATCTTAATATTTTTTTATACTCTTGACTGCTTTTAATTCTCTTTTTTTAGATTTCTCTATAAAACTCGATTAACTGCGATCTCTTTTACAATATATACCTTGCCTCTAGTCCAGCAACATCGACGATCGACCATCGCCTGGCAAGCCGTATCCTGCGGCTGCGTGCGATACTTATAGTCCAGCTTACTCTTATGCAAAAATAATGAGAGTATTGGGACATCAGTTATCTCGGTTTCGTGCCCTCCGGCCTCTAGTAGAAGCACGCTCCATTCAGGATTTTCCGTTAATCTGTTGGCTAGCACGCTGCCAGCTGAACCACCGCCGACAATAACAAAGTCATAATCTTTCTTTAATTGTTTCGTCACGCGTGGATGATTTTCCGGGTCCATGAGATCGTAATTGAAATACGCGAGCGCGACGATCAACACTGGGATTATAGTTATTTTACCGATACCGCCGCCAAGAAGGACAGTGGCTGCTTTTATTGCAGTGCTTACTACCGTCGCGACGCTCATCTTTCGCTTTGGTCGTACTATTGATTAATCTTATTCGAAATTTACGTTTATTCAAATATCCGAATTCACAAATACTTCTTGTTTATTTTTTCGCGAATGTTTATCATTTGTATCTTACAGGAATTATCTTTAACAAAAAAACAAAATCTGTTTTATTTTATCATGCGTCTTGTTCGCGATTTTATAGTTCTCGTAACTGTAATTGTATACGATTGCCGTTTAGCTATAAGAGAATTTAGAAACAGGTGATGAAAATTATTTAATGATATACAAATCAGAAAATTATTGTTGATTGCGCGCTTTAATTATAAAAATTGTCGGAACACTTCTCTTTCAAACTTTCTGCAAGAATCTGAAAACAAAATAAAAATTTATTTTATTTATTAGAATCCCTATAATTATTAATTTTATTATAACGAAAGAATTTGTAATTTGTAAAACTGATAAATAAAAAATTGTTTTTGTGAATGCCAGAATATGTTTTTTAAGCTATCTTTAATAATATGTGTTCTACGATAGAAACATTTTACTATTTGGCATTTTTTGTGCTTAAATATATTTTTTCTTTTTGAGGAAATTTATTACTTGTACATACATATACACACACACACACACACGTAAAAAACTCGTGCGTGGCTGTCAATTCATTTTTTTCCCCGCAGAGTTTAATCATTTTTAACTTTTTACAACATAATTTTAAAAATTTTAAACTTTTCGTATATGTAGTCACAGGTTGTACCTTTGAAATGGTCAATTCGTGTTTTTTTTCAAAGGGCCTGGAAAATATAAAAAACCCAAGAATGAAAAAGCGGCCAACCAGGCCCACTCTCCCTTGTATATATACATGTATATATACATATATGCATATATATATATATATATATATATATATATATATATATATATATATACGAGGTGTGTTCAAAAAGTATCGCGAATTTTGAATTTTCGCGGGTTACGTATATTCGAATTTCGATCTTTTTGTGGCGTTATGTTGGTACTCATGTCTCTCACTTATGCCGACAAGCTCGGCCATTTTGAATGTTCACTTAATTGTTGACAGCTGCTTTGCTTGCACGTGTTTTGGATCGTCTTCGATTTTTACCTATTCAAAAAAATGGATCAAAGAACCTGTATCAAATTTTGTGTGAAAAACGAAATTAAGTGCGCGGATGCATTCCGAATGTTGACTGTGGCATACGGAGAAGCTACCTTGGACCGAAGCAACGTTTATCGGTGGTACAAAATGTTCTCAGAAGGCCGAGAAGATGTGAACGACGAAGAGCGTGCCGGACGCCCGAGCACTTCAACAACAGACGAAAAAATTAATGAAGTGGAGAAAATGGTATTGGCCAATCGTCGAATCACCGTTAGAGAAGTTGCTGAGGACCTAAACATATCGATTGGCTCGTGCCATTCGATTTTTATCAATGATTTGGGCATGAGACGGGTCGCCGCGAAATTCGTACCAAAATTGCTCAATTGCGACCAAAAACAGCATCGCATGAACATTGCTAATGAGATGTTGGACTCTGTCCGCGACGACCCAAATTTGCTCCAGAGGGTCATAACTGGTGACGAATCGTGGGTTTATGGTTATGACGTGGAAACCAAAGCTCAATCATCTCAATGGAAGCTGCCGCACGAACCAAGACCGAAAAAAGCGCGCCAAGTTCGGTCGAATGTGAAAGTTTTGCTGACAGTTTTCTTCGATTGCAGGGGCGTGGTGCATCATGAGTTCTTGCCACAGGGTAGAACGGTCAATAAGGAATATTACCTGCAAGTTATGCGCAATTTGCGCGAAGCAATCCGCCAGAAACGCCCGGATTTGTGGAAGAACAAAAATTGGCTTTTGCATCACGATAACGCCCCTGCTCACACATCGTTGCTTGTGCGCGACTTTTTGGCCAAAAACAACACACTAATGATGCCGCAGCCACCGTATTCCCCAGATCTGGCCCCCTGTGACTTTTTCTTGTTCCCTAAACTGAAGAGGCCCATGAAAGGACGACGTTACGCTACGCTTGACGAGATAAAGACGGCATCGAAGGAGGAGCTGAACAAGATAAAAAAAAATGATTTTTTGAAGTGCTTCGAAGATTGGAAAAACCGTTGGCACAAGTGTATAATATCTCATGGGGATTACTTTGAAGGGGACAAAATAGATATTCATGAATAAATAAATAATTTTTGAAAAAACACAAAATTCGCGATACTTTTTGAACACACCTCGTATATATATATATAAACACCTTATATATATATATATATATATATATACATTATAAACATATTTATGTCTATATACGTACAACTATGAAAGCATCGCGGTACAATAACATGATAATTTCCTTTCTTCAATAGAAGTATCACTCTGCATCATGACACTGATGTAAAAACGTAAAGATAAAACAGAACCACAGATGCATGTGGTATCGAAATGCTGTTGCACGATCGAGTAACTTCACGTGGCAGCGAAAACGAAAGACTGAGACTTTATAGCATTATGTTGGCCATATAAACCATGAAGATTTACCACTACCTTACTGTGCCTTACTATCTTTCCCCCTTTTGCAAGGTGCATTACTACTGTGAAAGTCGTATGTGATGAAATCATATACAATCGTATATGATATTGTCACATGTGTTTTTGGGATGCGATCGTATGTGCATAATATACGATTCATATATCTATCGCATACGAAAAAAAGCGCAAAGTTTCTTTGAAATATCTACATAAATATGTATTATATTACATCACATAATCGTAATGAGCAACATAATATTTTTATAATATTTTAAAAAACAATTTTTGCAAAAAAATCTATTCTTAAGAATTTTTTTCGGAAATTCCCGAGCGGTCACCCATCCAAGTCGCAACCCCGGCGAACGTTGCTTGACTTCCAAGATCGCTCCGAACTGATCCTTTTTTTTTTTTTTTTTATTAGTTTATTTGCAGGACTTGTTTACAATATTCTTGTTGGAATGTTACAAAATAAACTTGGAAAGAAGAAACATTTTTGTTATCAATTTATCGAATGAGCGGTACGGTGCATAGCACTCTCGCCGCTACGCACAGTATTTTAGCCTATGGCTAATAATTTATAATGATTTCAGTTTTCGATTTTCGTAAATAGGTAATCTACAATGTAGAAGTTGTTATTTGCAGATTATATATATATTTTTTTTCCAGTAAAAAAAAATGAGTCCTAATTATTGAAAAAAAACTGGATTTTTTAACACTTTATCATAGAATTGCACATAAATAAATAAATAAGCAACTTATAGGTAAGTAGAAATTATAGTAACATAGTAAGTGTACAATAGTACTTTTTTTTTTTTTTCCCCTCCTTCCCGCGTAGAATGAATGAAATGTATATATGTGTGATTATGTATTGTGTGATGTGTGGGTATGTTGTTCGTGTGAGCAGGTGAGTAAGTAAGTAATTGGTATTTTTCATCTGTCTCCGTTCGAGCACGAATCCGTAGAGATCAGCAGAGCTATTATTGCGATGTTGTAATGTATTTATATTATGAATCGGTTAACCACCAATACCTGGATTTCTTGATTTTTTTCTTTAATTTTTCTTCGTTTGGAATTGAGGTGTCATATCTCCACTGAATTTGTGTATCTTCGCTGCTTGTATGTTCTGGGTAATATATCTTTTTGTTGTTATTATGTCTAGGGTAATGATATATTATTGGTACATTTTTATGGTCCTGTATGTATCCTTTTTCATCTAGGTACAAGAAACCTTCTGGGGGTATGTACCCCATTGATAACGCTCTTTCAAAATACATGGGGTTCGGGTATAAGGCACTGAATATTAGACTGTTTTGTTTTATTTTACTCGCTTGTAGGAAATGTTCTCTTGTTAGTTTAATTATGAAATTGTCAATTCTTGGTATGCCTGACTTATCGTATAGACTTTGATTACTGATATATTTTATGAATTCTGACTCTGCCGACCTGTTCACATTCGTGCATGCTCGGAGGCACTTTCTTTCAAACTTCCTGATTCTTTCCATGAGGGCTGCATTAATATTATACCATATAGGGCACCCGTAAGTGATTATGGGTCTCACTAGTAGTTGGTAGCACATTATCTTAATTTTTGGTTTTAAATATCTAGAACGAAAAAGTCTTTTTAAGCGCGTAAATGTGTTGGTCGCTTTGGCCAGTTGAATTTCTACATGGTTTTTGTAATGCAGCCTCTCATCGAGATGGATCCCTAAATATTTAACAGTGTTTTTATGTGGGATTTTTTGTTTTTCGTTGATTGTCGGAGCGCTCTCAATCGCAAAAGTTTTATAATTTTTTTTAACATTACTGTTGGCGTATATTAATGATGGCCTAAATAGGATGGTTTCACATTTGTTTAAGTTAATTTTTAATCTCCAAGTTTCGTAGTAGTATTCTAATTTGTGCAGAATGTTTTGCAAGTTTTCTCTTATTTTCGAGGGCCAGCTATCCGCCACATACACAATCAGATCATCCGCAAATGCTATGGCTTGTGGGTTTTCCGGAGAGTTTAAGTTGAATATTTTAAGAACTTCTGTTGTATAAATATTGAAGAGTACGGGTGAGTTAACTGTGCCCTGTTGTAATCCATTGTTTATTTTGTATACTATTTTTGAGTAAGTTTCTCCATTTGCTGTTACGAATGATCTATTAGATATCATGCTCCATACTAATTTGGTCAGATGATTTGGGAATTTCTTTTTTATTAGTTTGAAAATTAGACCATCAAGCCAAACTGTGTCGAATGCTTTCTCTAGGTCTATTAGGCATGCCCCTAAGCATTTTTTACTGTTCAAAGCCCAATTAATGTCTGAAGTAAATCTATTTACCGCATGGATTGTGGAGTGTTTAAATCTGAAGCCGAATTGTGCTTCTGGAATGATATCATTCATTGAACAAAAAGATGTTAACTGGTCGTTTATTATTGTCTCGAATATTTTGCTGATGTTAGGAAGTAAGCTTATGGGTCTGTAACTAGAAGGGTTGTTTTTATCTTTGCCTTTTTTTAAGATAGCGATTACTTTTGCTTTCTTCCATTTGTCTGGAAACAGTGAATAATTTAACAGGTTATTAAAAATAATGACGTAGTTATAAATTAGGTTTTCTGGTATATTTTTTAATACAATATTTGGTATTTTATCTAATCCTGATGATCTTTTGTTATTTAAAGTTTTGAATCTTTTAGTTAGGTCATACATATTTGTGAAATATTTTTTATAGCTTTCATCAAGTTTGGGATCATCTGCTTTGTTGTCGCTGTTAAATGTGCATATTGAAGTATTACTCGATTTTTCATTTTGAATTTGTTCTTTAAGAGTGTTGATGTTACTATTTATTAGATTGTTAAGCTGAGGTCTTTTGTTATCAGTGATTCTGTTATTTATACTTGCAAAATAAGCACCTAAAATGTTTAATTTATCTTCTAATTTGTTGACAAGGATATTGTCATTTTCATCTTTTTTCATATGTGTGATATTTATATCCGCGTCGTTTAGTATCATGGAGTTAGTAGGAATTTTAAGTGTGGCTACCTCCGCTATGCTTTTCTTCCTAAAGATAGCGTTTAACTGCGGGAACATTTTTGTGGTATCGTTTGTAGGGATGTTTTCAATTTTATTTTTCCAATAAGTGTTTATGGAGCTTGCAAATTGTTGTGTTATTTCGGATTTAATATCGTTTAATTTTTCTTTCAGGATTATTATTGTCTGGGTAAAGGAAACTGGCCATTTTCTTTTTAAGTGATGTATTTTAGTGAGAATTTTGTTTTTTTGTTTTTGAAGTTTTCGGATTTTATCATTTATGTAGGGGTTGATTGAATCTTTTTCTTTTATTTTAGGTACTATTTTTTCTATAGCTTCTAATATTTTAGCGTCCGCTTCTTCTAGAAATTCGTTGATTTCTTGAATGGATAAATTTCTATCGTTAGGTATGTTATTTGTAATCTTCTTTTTTAGAGTATTTTTGAATTTTTTCCAATTAGTTTTTCTTAAATTATATTTATAATTTATTAAGCTTGGTTCCAGTTCTATACCGTTTTCTTCCGCAAGGGATATGACAAAGATTATCGCATTGTGATCACTATCATAGGGAATTGTGTCTAAGCTGCAGTCGTTTTCAATATCATTAAACGTTAGTCTTGCGTCAGCCAGTACGACATCTAAGTAAGAGTTACCTTGAGGGTAGGAGGGGTACTGAGAACTTAAGAATCTTATTTTGTACGTCGCGTTATTTTCATCTAACCAATTTTTTAGAGCTGTGCCTCTGGGGTTGTTGTTTTCATTTTTCCAGCTAGTATGTTTAGCATTTAAGTCGCCCGCGATTAAGTAATAATTTTCCTGCTGGTTTAATTTTAGTGTTTGGAATATTTTTTTTAGTTCTGGCATAAATTCTTTTTGGTTGCCACATCTCGCATACGCTGCGATTATATAGAGTGCTTTGTTTGTTTTGAGATTGATTTTAATTATTGAGTGTTCTAATATTTTTTCTTTTTCTGATTCGGTTGATGTTATTATTTCGAATTGAATTGATTTTTTAATTAATATAGCGGTTCCACCGCCTTGTCCTTTTTCGTTTCTATCATTTCTTACTATATTATAATTTTCAAATTTTAATACGTGGTTTTTGTTTAATTTAGTTTCGTTTACTAATACTATGTCCGGGTTTTTTGTTTTTAATAAGTTATATAAAGATGCTCTACGTTGATTTTTGATTATAGAGTTAACATTTATTGATATTATTTTTATTTTTTTCATAATTTGTTTACGATTTGATTGTCTATTAGTTGTATTGAACATTTTGGTTTAGTAGCTTCTCTAGTAAGGAGGTAACTGCGTTAATTTTTATAGAATTATCCTCTACAATTTTTTCTAGTCTATTTAGATTATTTTTTAGATCCAATATTATATCATTTAGTATCATGGGGTTTGCTTTTGAGTTTAAGTTTGAATTGTTGTGATTAGGTTCACTAAATTGACTAAATTGATTTAATGAGATTCTATTATTGGGTGTTGTCCTTTTTGTTATTTGAGCGTAGCTGATTCCTGGTTGTGTCAACGCTCTATTTATTGAAGGATTTATTTTATTGTTATTTCCCTTTTTATTATTATTTAGATTTAGCTCTGTTAATCTTTTTTTATTTTCTACTAGCTTGGGGCAGCCTCTGTATGAGGCCGGATGGCCGAATTCGTTACAGTTCACACAGAATAATTTTTTCTTATCCATTTGTGTATCTGGCGGGTAGCTGCACTCTCCTGGAATGTGATTATTATTACATTTCACGCATCTATATGGTAAATTGCAGTTAGCTGCCGCGTGACCTAATCTCTGACATCGTTTGCATTGGATCACGTCCCTTCGCATTAACTTATCCCAGCTTATAGCTTGGTGAAATAAATATTTTATTTTTTTTAAGTTATTTATCTGGCTTTCTGGTGATAATTGTACTACAAGTATTGGCAAAATTTTACTTTCTTGTTTAGATTTGTACGTTGAAAATCTTAATACTTTTTGGAACTCTATACCGTCTATGCTCTGGGAACGTAATTCATCTAGAACCTCATTTTCGTTATAAGAATTGTTTAGACCTTTTAAGAGAACAGTTTTCGGTTTTTCTAGATTGTCGGTATATGTATAGAACTTCGTATTACATTTAACTAACAGGTCTTTTATTTGTTTAAAATTATCTAAGTTATCTATTTGTAAAATATGTTTACCGTTATTGATACGCTTAATATAAAAGTTGACTATCCCTCTCGTATTTGATTCTATCAGCCTGGTTGTGTCTTTAGGGTCTTGGTACAGGATGTTGATGGGCGGAGGCTTGTCCTTTCTTCGTGGTTTTTGTAGTGTGGTCCTTTGCTCCTGGGACGATGTATCTTGCTGTTTCTTCCTTGCGTTGTTGATTGACGCTTCCGATTTCTTCTTTTTGCTATTGTTGTTACCATCCTGGCTGTTTTTCTCTCGTAGCTGTCTCATGAAATCCAGCTCCTGGTATTCTGTTTCTTCCGTTTCGTGAATCGTATCCTCACAGTCTAGCGCCTCAAATCTGTTGTATGTGGGCACATTCGGTGATGTTTCTCTGCATGCCGTAATTTTTTCTAATTTCTTGTATAGTATTCCTATTTCTGTTTTAAGTAGGTTATTTTCCTTTAGTAATTCAATTATTGAGGTTAAATTATTACCGGCCTCAGATCTTGGTGCTTTTGCTGGGCCAGTCGTGTTATCCTTTTCCTCCTTGGCATTCCCTTTGTTTCGCGCCATGCTTAGGTTAGGGATTACTTTGTTGCGTTTGCTGTCTATTAAGATGGGTAGCTGCTGATGTTTTCTTTTTTGTATTACTTTATTAATTGTGCTATACAGCTTGACTTTCTCAGCCGTACTTTTTTCTTTCTCTTGTTCGGCAGTTACCGGCTCTTTATCCTTGGAGGTTAGGTTTTCAGGATTCTCGTCTTCCTCGCTTAATATCATATTCCAGTCATCGCTTTTATTAGCGATTTCAGTATTTGATCTCTCCAGTGTGAGAGATGCGTCAGGTGTGTCGTTAATAGACAATGTGTTGGCTTTTTATACTTTTTGAAAGCGGACACGTGTGTTGCACAAGTGGGCACCACGAGCGCTCGACGAGAACCGCTCCGAACTGATCCCTCATAATGACCTGTGACACTTTATACGTATATAATTGATAAATCAGGGCAATATACGTTATCAAAAAATGAAATATGTATAATTAGAGCATAATATTTATATTTAACATACAATATATAAAATTATTATTAATTTTATTAGTTAATAAAATAGTTTTTTTACTATTTTCACAAATGCGAAATAGCATCTAAAATAACTTTTGTTATTTGTTTAAATAAGAATGCAACTAAAAAATATATACAAAATACTCAAATTCAATGAACGGCGTGCCGAATTAATTTTTAGTCATAACACAGTTCTAAATTGAACAAGATTTGAGTAAAGTATATAAAAATCACACAAACAATACAAGCATGAAGATCTAGCTGCAACCGTTGAAGGCATTCTTGTTCAATTTATATTGATACAGTAACGGTCAAAATATCTATCTACTACTTTAAAAAATATATGTTAATATAATACAATAATTAAATTAAATATAAAAAAATTTTTATTAAAAAACATTTAACAAATATTGTCTGCTCATTAGGATATAAATCGAGTTTTATTCATTTATAAACCTATTTCGTCTAAAAGTATATATATGATTATATATTTTTTATTATTAATATCATTAATAATCTGTAAAAAGATTCAAATACTGCATAGATTACAAAAAATAAATTGATTTTAAATACATCGACAATATATGTATATTATCCAATGTGTAACAGCCAAAATAAAATAATTATTTATTTAGAATGTATATAATTATAATTATTGCAAATAAATAAACAAATGTAAAATAATTTATAAATTGAGTTAACATGTATTGTTGTTATGCGAGAAAAAACTCGGTTTCAGAAGACTTTTTCAATGACGACTTCAATGATTTAATTCGAGTTACGCTTGGCAAAATATGCATGTATTTCGTATGAGATGTATATCGTATATGATGGATGTGCTATCGTCAGTGTTTTGCTGTTATCTATATAAAATTATCTAAATAATTATCTAGATAAAGAAATGGCTTTATCTTATCTTTATCTAGATGATTAGAATATAAATTATCTTTATCTTATCTTAGATTTAAAAAAGTGTTATCTTTATCAAATTATCTAAGATGACGTGTAGTGAGATTACAAAAATCGCATCTACAAAAATCACAAGTCGATCTCACGCTGTCGCAACAACTATTATAATCAAAAAGCGTTTTCGACTGAAGGCGAACCCGGGTCAGATTTGATGCCAAAATATAATACATCATTGCCATCATCGGCAGCAGTAGAACGCCTCTTCAGTTGCGGACAGTAGATATTTGTACCTCGTAGAAATCGATAATCGAACAAATTATTTGAAAAACTATTATTTTTAAGAAATAATGGTTTATAATTTCCTTTTCATTTATTAATTATTTTAACAAATAAATGTTCAATGTTCAACCAATAAATAGAAGTTTTATAAAAATTTTTCTGTATCCTGTGTCCTTCCTTAACAGTTAAATTATCTTAAAATTATCTAGATAAAACAATGTATAAATTTATCTTTTATCTAGATAAATTAAATTTAAATCATCTTTATCTTATCTAAGATAACTTTAAATGTAATTTAGCTTATCTTTATCTAAATAATTTGAAATTATCTAAACGCAACACTGGTTATCGTATAGAATCATGTATGATTCTTATAAGATAAATCCGCATGTTAAACACGTGATTCTATATAATTTCCGCCCGTGATATGTAATTTGTATGTGATCGCATAACGATCGTATGTCTAATAATGCGATTGCCATGTAGTCGCATACGAGTCATATAAAAATCGTATGTATACCTTATACGCAATCTTATATGATTCGGAACATACGTCAAACATGTCACATGTGATTCCGAAACAAATGTCCAACGGTGATATGTAATTCGTATACCATCATATATCTAATCATGCGATTAGCATGTGATCGCATACGATTCGTATAAGATTCGCATATAATTCTAATACGATCAGATATGATTCATATATCATTCGTATACTATTGATATATGATTCACATACCAAATTTACGGTAGGAATGATAATCGTAAATTTGAGAATTAAAACTAAGACTGCAGTAAAAAAGTATTCAATTAAAAAAAATTAAATTTGGATTAAAAAAATTATTGTTTTATATATTTGCAAAATTGTATGTTTATTTTAAAACTTTTTAATTTTGTAAAAAAATATTGATTAATACAAAAAAATGATTTCTTTAAATTAAGATAATTTTATTTGTTAAACAAAAAATATGTATTTCAGTTAAATAAACAATATTTTAAACTATAAAATGTATTGTATTTTGTATTTTTTCTTGTAACCGAATTAATTAATAAGTAAGATAAATGCATAATAAATATAAATAAATTTAAGTGTGTATATTTTTATTCAATCATTTGATACTTGTTTCAAATAACAAATTTATTCAAAATACATATTGTATTAATAACTTGGAGGCAGATCTGACAGAACAAAACACTTCTTGAGAAAAATGAAAAATACACATTATAGAAAAGTAGTAAAACAAAAATAGATTTAATAACGCGCAATCGGTCTAATTAGCTTAGTTTGGTTACCATATTCATGTGCACTTTGTCCATCATGTGTTATAACACTTGAAAAATTTGATGCGTAGCATTCGTAATACATGATATGTTATTTTCAACATTAAAAATACACGTAGATTTATTGATACAACTAATATACAATTATTAAACTACATAAAATTGCATGAGCATTCTAGTATTTATTAAATTACCTTAAATTAAAAATTAAATATATTTTTTCTTTTGCAATTTTCTTTTTTTCTCGTTATTATACCACTCTGTACTTTACTAATTTATTAATGTATTATATTGTTTTCTTTATTACATTGTTTTTAGATTTGAAATTCTGATAGCAACGTTGAAATAAGTGCAAATAACATGCCAGCAACAAACAAACATGTTGCTGTGGGTAACACCCGATTGTCCATGTCACTTATTGGCTATAATATGTATATAAAAACTTAATCAAATTTTGAAAATAAATTTAATATGTTGGTTTTTCTGAAAAATATTGAATTATTTATAATTTTTGTAACCGTAACGTTTTTAAAAACATTTTTTTTATAATAAAAAATTTTTTTTAAAGTGTTAATAAAATATTACTTTGCTCATTGTGTCGACGTAAAAAGGTGGTTTTGCACAACACACCATGTCTATACGTCCATCACTTCGCGTGAAGACCATTTATACGCACCGTTTCTAATACATTATATTTATCTTATTTGTAAAAATTAAATTTTTGCGACAATCGCGAGTATTATTTATTCTTGTTTAATGTTTAGCAAATAACATGATGGAATAATTCCATGTCCATAGACATTTCTGACTGGGGCGGTTTTAATTTTTATCAACAAATTTTTTAGCCAAATCGCCCTCGAAAATGTGTCATAATTATACATACGCTTACTTATATATATTTGGTAACAATTGTTTAATAATCTCTAAATTATAATTATTTGAGGAATGATTTAATAATTAAATAATACTTTTTAGATTATATGCTTAGATTATGAACCGTCAAATATATAACGTTCGCAATTAATCATCTCTACAACTTAATGAAAAAATTAACGTTAAACCAATACATTCCTAGTAATAAATAAATGCGGCAAATCAAATTGTCAAATGTAAAATCTTCTTTTCTTTTTTATTGATATATAATAATTATACCATTATGTACGTTAGTTTTAAATATATGTTATGCTAGTTTTTATTTAAAAAAATTTAATTGTTAAAATTTATTTCATTTCTTCCTTAAATTGACCCGTCTTGTTGAACGCCTCCTCCTAGTAAAAGATCACGCGAGGTCCGATCACGAGTTAAAGAGATTCGTTTCTCTGACTCAAATGAGGATCGCACGATTTTTGGAAAGGCGTCAAAACGTCTCGTGACACGGTGATCCCATTTCCAGAGTCATAAAAGTGCGTTCGTCCTCGTGTCGTACGTCCGTCTAGTACGACTACGAGTTTAAAGATTCTGTTGCGTCCTTCCCCGCCTACCCTAAATTCCAGATGGCTTTTCCTTAACCATCTTTCCTTAAAAGCTGGACATAACAAAATTATTCAGACCATTTATAATTTCTTTTCCGCTTCAACGAAAAGGTGGAGTGTATTAAATAATCACATTTCGAAATTAACATTAAAGCCTTTTTCCGATACTAGCTGGGAATCTCAAATCGATGCTCTAAAACCTTTACGATATCAGATTGGAGAGATTTACGATGCATTATTCGAAATATTTGAAGATTCTAAGACAGATCATTTGGCAAAACATGAAGCTCAAGTTCTATGTCTAAAAATAAAAGATTTTCAATTTTTGTGTTCTGTCACGTTATGGCATGACCTCTTGAGTCACATTAATGTTGTAAATAAATTACTTCAAAGTACAACTAAAAATATCGCTTCAACTTTAAAAGTATTTGATAATACTTTAATTTATATTAAAAATCTTCGCACAGATGAGGGATTCGAAGAAATTGTAGCAACTGCTGTTGAGTTAGCAGAAACTGCCTTGAAATACCGGCGGAATTTAAAGAAAGCTCAGAAATTTGAAAAAGAAGAAAAACAAAGCAATTTGACTATGAAGCCCAAGATGAACTAGTACAGAATCTTAAAGATAAATTTAAAATTAATTTCTGTAATGTGATTTTGGATACATCTATTACATCAATAGAAGACAGATATAAACAATTAGAGAAACATAATAAACATTTTGAATTTCTTTATAATTTACATAATTTAAAAGATATGGAAACAGATACATTGAAAGTGTGCTGTTCTAACTTGGAGTTTTTTTTGACACACGGTGACAACAAAGATATCGCTTCGGTTGATTTGTTTATTGAATTAAAAATTTTGAAAGACAGTTTCTTTTCAAAAATTAAAGATTTGAAAAATCTGTTGGGTATATTGACTTACGTGTATTCCAATAATCTTGAACCATCCTTTCCAAATATTTGCATGTCTCTTCGAATTTTGAATACAATGCCTATATCTGTTAGGTGAAACTTAAAGGAAGTCCACGCAGCATTTCTCGTTTTCGACTGCCCTGCTTTGGAGTAGAAAGAGCTTTATTTACGATCGATCGGAAGACTTTGTCCCCTTTTTATAAGGAACAAGTCTGTGGTATTATTTTTATCATTTAAGCAAATTTCTAACGTAAGTCGTTACAATTATAAACATAATTACGGTTAAATTAATTATGAAATTAGTTCTTTGTAAAAATTATGTTGGTTGTTTTACAAAATCTATCGCGCGCTTATCATGCCTTTGCCTGATAAAATACGGCAATATTAAAGCGAGAATATTACATCGTATATTAGACAGAAAAATCTATTGTAAAATAACAAAATTTTCTTTTTAGCATGCTCTTTTAATATTTAGCTTTTACCTTTTACCTGAGATATTATCGATCTCTGTTATTTTCTCACCGATCATCCAACTACGATGAGAAGATGAACGATCATCCAACTACGATGAGAAGATATCTTTGTACATATAAATATATATTCTTTCTAAGTGTAGTTTTAATTAAATTATTATATATCTATTTGATATACGTATATGTTGCCAAAACGGGCATAAGTACTTGAGAAGCCGGAGATGATAAACAAAGTATAAGAGAAAAATTAGAAATGAAGTTTGGATACACAAAAGTCTTATATGTTGTGAAAGATTCTTTATATATCGATATTTTTTATTCGTGGTTATCAATATCGCAATGGTTATAAAAGCATTTGAAAGGATTCTAATTGTTAATTCTGACATTTATATAATTTAGTATATATTAAAATAAGATAGACCGTGTCCAGATAACGTTAAATATTCATAAAATGTTTGATTCGTATTTCAAATGTTCTAATGTATATCTCAAGCGACACAGATTTAAAATACGTTTAATAAACATTAAAAATCAATTTTAAACGTTTGAATGGAAAAACAAACGTTTAAAATTTTATAAATTCATTAAAATATTAATACGTATAAAAACATTTTAGAAGATTTTATATTTTTATGTTTTTTTGCTAGCTTGTAATATCGTTTTTATACGATATATTTCGACAATTTAATAAACATTAAATAGATGTTAAAAACGTTTAATAAATGTTTTTATAAAATCTTAAAAATCTTAAAAATCTTAAAAATATATTTTTGAAACATTCATTAAATTTAAATGGTTTGCTTGAAAGTAGTGAAAGAATGTTTACGAAATGTTCATATGTTAATAAAATACTTCGAACGATACGCATCCCAGCCACCAGATATATACAGCAGAGTTATATTTCTTGTAAATAAAAATTATATGAGCTCAAAATTAGGAAAGTTACTTTTTAAAACTGCACTTGCTTGTTACTTAAGTAACAATTCATTACTTTTTTGTTACTTTTTAATGCTAAAAATAAGATCAAATTAAACATGAAATTTACTTTTCTAATGTTCTTTAAAATATAAAATTAAAACTATGTTATATTTTTAAAAAAAGATAATATTATATTCTGTATCTTGAATTGGCGAGACCAAGAAAAGTTTAAGAGAAATATTTAATATCTCTCAAAATGCAAATTAAAAAATTTGATTAAATTTATAAATTTAAGCAAATTCAAAGAATTTCAGCAAATTTTCATTACACCTTCAGTCTTGTGTTTAAAAATTTTAACATGATAATTTCAGACTTAAAATCATTCTTAAAATATATGTGACAATAAGAGATTGATTTACATTATCTTAAAACTTAACTTACCCCAATAGTATCTCTTAAAAATGTCCATAAAACACCCTAAAAATATAATAATGTTTTATGGATATTTTGTTATCTGAGTTAAGATAATATTGTACAATTCGCACCCAAGTTATCATTTGAGACTACTTAGAACTTGATGGATTCAGCCGTTACTCTGATAATATCTGGTACTCGGAAGTCGCTGGTTCGCGTAAAGAGATGCGGTTTCTCTTGCTACGTGTTCATTTGGCGCGAAACATTACCGAGTCTCTTGATCTTAAATATAACAACAGACTATATATAAGTACTGACGATTAAATATACAATGGAAATTATGTTACAAATAAATATCATCAAAGCTCAAAGCGTCAAAAGTAATCCTTAAATTTATTACTGTTACTAAAAATATATAATTACATTATTTGGAAAAAATCCGTTATTAAAAAGAAATTAATAACTGAAACGGCGTTGTAAGTAACGCGTTATTTTCTGCATATAGGATAGATATAGTCCGTATCCTAACGAAAGTATTTCTCGAAGGTGAACCTCCAAAATTGAGCTTCAACATGAAAGTAAATGAAATGTATTTGACAGTTTCATTTAGTTTTGTTGAAAGTTAATTTAGAAAGAGTAGATTTCTGAGAGAATGACAATTTTTTGAAACATACGGAACATTCTCTGAATGCATAAAAATTATTCCATATTTCCCCTCAATATTCTTAAAAAATTCAAAATTTTACTGACATTTGAATATTGCTTTTACATTCTTTAAGTATTTTGAGATAGGCCGTAACATTCTTAAAATGTTACTTTTTAACTTCATGAACATTTCGTGAATACTTCAGAAATATTTAACAATAGCTAGATGCGAGTTGGTTTATGCAAACAAATGCAATTTAAATGCAATAAAATGGGTAATATTGCACTTAAATATTGTCCGCAATAAATTAGATGATAACTATAAACGTGGCATATTCTTATAATACGTAAGTGAATGAGAAGTGTGCAGTCTTAACTTTTATCTTTTTATTCTACTTACAAGGGAAACCTGCAAGCGATACATCATCGATTTTAATAAAATTTTATGAGTGTGTGATATTCACTGATTACTACAGTAAAACTGTAAGTTTAGGCATTCTCGAAAAAATCACGATTAAATATTTACAGCACCTATAATACCGTTACAGAAGAAATCTTGTCGTTCTTTTTCATTTGAACTAGCGCTCATTGACACTCCTGAAATATTCATATTGTCAATAAATGAGCACAAATATTTTTTGCGAAATACATGTTCGTGGGAACAAGTTTAACTCGAAATACGACTGTGTTGAGATTATGTTGTTATTATCAATTTTTTCGTTAGACAAGGAGTTTTGTATACAAGCTAACAATAAGGTCTGGACAAAACAAATAACAAAAGCACAACCGTTTTACTCGGAGATCGTTGTAGGTGTAACGATTTATAGAAACACTTACTATTACGTAACGGTAAAGTCCTATAGTAACATTCTTCTGTAACAGTGCTATAGATGCTGGAAATATTTAATCGTCATTTTCTCGAGAATACCTAAATATCGCAACTTACGGTTTTACTGTAGTACCGCGTAAGTGAATACTGCACACCCATAAAATATTATTAAAATCGGCGATATTGCTGCTGGCAAGTATCCCTTGTTAGTTGTAATGCGATAATTAATTATCAGTTAGATTTAATCAGAAAATATAAATTTTAAATGCCCAATTTTATGTTTCCCTTTTAAAGGGGAAATAGCGTGCAAGATATCATGGAATATTTATCGTTCGTTCCATTTATCTTGCAATTATCTTGTGATATAATTCTATTTTGGTGTATCCAAGTGAAATGCATATCAGTGTACCGATAACGTACAACTGATATTTAGATTGAGAAGTGCGATCGTATGTATTCTAACAATAAGTCTACAAAAAGATTCGCAGGATAAATACAAATAATAGAATAAATTTGTCAGTAAGGTAAGACAGTGATCAGTGTGATAATACCGTGATATGCATTGTTAATATTGTCGACAATTACAAAAGATATTTTAATAAAGGTTTCACTACACTTTATTGTAGTCACAGACGTAAACTATATCGTATAATATAGAAACACTCGTTCTACTGCTCCTCCATTCAAGTTGGGAAGTAATATAAACGTAAAAATGTAAAATCCGACATATATTGCCTTGCATGCTTGACAATCTAAAGTCAGTCATGTAATTCACGGATCAACGTGAAGGAACACTAATCACGTATTACACGGAGCACACTTATTTATTCTTACGATTACTTCGTAAGGGTATTTTTTCTATTGTTTAAAGGCGTTTCAGAAATCATTACATCTTAAAAAGACACGTTTCATTAAATTGTTTTATTTCCGTTTCCGTTTTTTAAATACTTGGAAATACGTTCATATTTACAAAACACTGAAACGTTTATGTTAAGTGAAATCTTTAACTTTAATGTTTTAAATCTAACACACCGTTTTTAAAACTAAAATTTTTATTTTATAAACGGAGACAGAAATAGAATGTTTTAACATCTTATAATTGAACACTTGTTTCTTCAGCGTAACAGTTTTGCACATTGCTCCACAATGTTAACGCTCTGTAAATATATAATGTATTTCCGCGATGGACCGCAGAATTTATGAATTTTTGTAATAACTTTTGTTAATTCTCTCTAACTTTTCGCGCTCGAACGATTTCCCAAACGGACGGTATGATCCAGTAGCATCCGCCGAGGAACTGCAGCAACGCGACCACTCGAAGACACCTGCGTTTTCACCTGCAATCGTCAAATCATAAATTTGATAAATGTCTTTGGTCGTAAGGTTTACCTTGTTATTGTCATATTAGGCGTATTGCGTGTACCAAAGAAGCGAAATTTATAAAACTCTGTAAACTATAAGAAGAAAAAGAGAAAACAAATAAAGATCAATATTATGAGAGACACGTACTGTGCACGAAGCAGAAGGCCAGAACACCCAATCCGACAATAGTGGAGAACAATCTGTGCGAGCGATGCAGTACATCGCAGAGTGTTAGGTCTTGGCAGGCGAACAGACCGCTAATATCAATTCCTCCGAGTAGCGACCACGTTAGAAACCAATAGTAGTCATATGTATAAGTTAAGTCTAAACGCGAGAACAATTTGCTCTTAAAATTTTCCCTCAATCACGGTAGTTGTGGAACAACATAAATTTTGAATTTTATTATATTTTTAATAAAATTTAGTAAAATTTTAATAACATTTAGTTAAATTTTTACTAAAATATAGTAAAATTCTTCAAAGTTTAAATTGTCTCAAGATTACCATAATATTTTGAGGATAAATTCTATTATAAGAGAACACTTTTTTTCTGTGGATATGACGTCGATAAGAATCAAAATGACGTAACGAGTTTTGTCTTTTGTAGTAAAAATGTCTTTTTACAAAAAATTTCAAATGAATAAGTCTACTTTAATTAGGTATTAATGTGAGAGTTTATATTGAACTCTTATGTTGAAATGAAAAGAAATGAGTATTGAAGAAGTGAAACGAGCATGTCCTCTGCAGTCACCTGTAAGGGGATGCTCGCTGCGGAGTTGGGAATCGTACGGCCAGAGTGCCCAACGCGGTAGGGACAAAGGCGATCGTCATCAGCAGAAACCCTGGGGGGACCTCAGGCCGGTGTCCGCGAGGAAAAAGTGCGTGAACGCTGGCACAAGGGTAAAACCGACGGACGTAGCGATATTTTTCAGCATCAGCGCCAATGCTGCGGCAGTCGCACTTTGAAATGTCTCCTCTCAATACGGTTTCGCTTTCGACGATTACGAAAGTTGCTCCTGTGCCCATTACCGCACCGGCGCTTAAACCGATTAAATATGCGCCTACTCAGCCGTCCAGAAGCTATTAAGCCAATAGTGAGAAGAGCCACGCCGATGAGGCCAACTAGTCGAGGTATCGACGCCAACTCTGTGATGGCCTTGGTTCACGGATCTGAAAGATCGAGCGAAAGTGAAAGTGATAAAGAGCCAATGTATCCAGACAAAATTCTTATTTATTTCATTCTCATACTTATATTTAAAAGAATTTTTCAATTTGACAAACTCCTTCAAAAATTATAGAATAAGAAATCTTAGATTATTTCAGAAATTTTGTATATAAAAAAAAAAGACATAAACTTTTTGTATTTTTGAAGTGTTTTAATTTGTATAAAAAAAATCAACAAAATTTGTAAAAGATTAAAATATGACATAAATTTTTGAAAAATTCAAAAATGTATGTAAAAATTCTAACAAATTATAGAACAAATGGTTTAATGTTGATGATATAAATTGTGTTATTTGTATAAGTAATACATAAATTATTAATTAATAAAATTGAATTTTATATATATATATATATATATATATATATATATATAAATTATATATATATATATATACAGGGTTGGGAACGTTACCTTAAAAAAGTAACGTGTTACCGTTATCGTTACTGTTTGTAAAAAGTAACTCGTTACCGTTACCGTTACTAACTTATAAAGGTAACGCGTTACCGTTACTGTTGCTTGGAAAATAACGATTTGTTACTTTTTGGTGATGTTAAATAGAGATCTTTTAACGTCAAAAAAGTCTATTCAATACGTGATAAAAAGAAACATTTCATGTTTTTTTTGTTTTACAAAATCCGCACAGAGGAACATAAATACCTTCCTACGTCTTTTCATGCCTTTATCTCATACTTTCTTATGTTGTCTTCAATACACGTGCAACTTCAGATGTTAAAACATTTATGGCCGGTATTCATAGTAGATTCTTATTTCGAGATCATCTTAAGTAATGTCTTAAGATGCTGATACGTCTTTCTGATTGGTTAATGGCATCATAAAATGATACTTAAAACGATCTTAAATGTAAGAGTGGACTATGAATATCATATGTACCATATGTCTCCATGTGTACATTCAAGAATATGATTCTATCACTGAATATAAATCCTATCGCAATTGCGATTCATAATCATATCAAATGATTATGAGTGATAATTAAACATAATTGATTAATACAAAAAGTCTACGTTAATTAATGGGGCGAGTGCTGCCAACCATTTCTCCTACGCTGCGCGCGAGCTGCAAATAGTGCCCGTACTGATACCGCTGGCGCGCTGTATGAACGAACGTACTTGTATAATTTGGCAACTACTAATTACGGGCCGAATTCTGTAAAACGCATGTTGGTTACCAAATGTAAAACAAGGATAAAATGACGCATCATACGTTTTATGAAACATAGATACTGCCAGCTAAAGTAACGAAAAATAACGACTGAATTCTGTTACCGTTACAGACATAAAAAAGTAACGCTCGTTACCATAAAAAAGTAACGAAAACGGTAACGGCGTTACAAGTAACGCGTTACTTCCCAACCCTGTATATATATATATATATATATATGTATATGTATATGGTTGTATATATAAAATTTAATTTTACTTGGATTTGTAAGGAATTTATTGCATAACATTACATTGAAAGTAAAACTTTATTCTTCTAATTAAAAGAAAGGCATTAAAGATCCAATATTTGGGACACTGTAATTCGTTCCAATAATTAGGCTATTTATTTTATAAATTATTATAAGAGAAAAAATGTTATCTGAAATAATAGTGATATAAAAACCGAACTCCATGCTAAATTCCAAAAAGGGACGAACGATAAAGGCGGCAGAGTGACCTCGCTCCATAAATTGGAGTAAAACAAACTGCTGATGGCTAAATATCCCCGCACTATATGCCATACATCGACAGGACGCTAGGTACAGTAATCTGCACATTCTAATAATAAGATATCTGCATTTGTACTTTGCAAACATCCTATGAATTTATCTATGCACCGTGTGATATCTAGTGAACGCATTACACAGGGCATCGAAAAATATAGCAATAATATCAGAAATTCTGTACTTACCTATCGAAACAATTCGACGACATGACTCTATATAGAGGAAGGTCAGTGATTATGGAATTTATCTACATAGGGTGTTGAAACATCATGATATCTCGTATAATTCACGTTGAATTCTAAGAACAACCGTTAAAATTACTTTGTTACAGTCTATTTAAACATTGTAGAATGGTTACTGGTCATTCGTTGTATTCTTGTAAAAGTTGCATTTCACTTTTGCGATAGTAAAAATTTTTACAGGTATATACTATCTATGTAATTTTAAGAAGTATATTATATATTAATTTTTCAAATAAATATACTAAAAATTTTTTGTTTATTCATTACAAGTTCAAACGTTGCGACTCTTCTTTGGAGTCATTATCAGTTTAATAATAACAAAATTAGAATGTCAGGTTATCGTTAGTTCAGTGTGCGGACGAGTCACTCGCGGTTTACCGAACACAAAGTGCTTATTTTGCACCGTGTATATTATAAGAGGAGATGATTTAATCCCTCCTGAAATGCCGACGAGGATCAATGAAACAATGGATAATAAATCAGTGAATCCTTTTTAATCCATAGAGATACAATTCAGATTGCGTTTCACTGCAATATGAATGACTAGTCACGTAGGAGTGATTTATAGCGCAGAATATAGGGAGATTAATGCATACGGAATCACATAAATATGTTTCGAAACATTGTAAACGAAAACATTTATATTGTAAAACAACTGACAAGTAATGAATTGTACAGCCGTCGCAAAAGAAAATTTTTTAAATAAAATATGCTTTATGAAATTTTCGTCAAACCTTATTTTGTAACACTTATTTGTGTGTAAAATTTACGAATTTATGCTTTTTTATGAACAAAAGTACCATTTATTACATTGATTATTAGTATTGCTCAATTTCCCTATTATTACACAGACCCATCTTTTGTTTCTTTCTTCAGTTTTGTAAATTACGTTCATTTTATATACCTGATAAATTTCGACCTATAGGGTGATTAGTAAAAACTCTATGGCTGATATTGGTTAGAATTGTGTCGCGTTTACTGAGTTATATATTGTCGCAAAACAAAATGATATTTCACAACCCCCTTTTTTCCTCTGTATCATATAGCATATTTTCGTTAACGAAAAATCATTGTTCGATTCGTGCGTTCCTCGTATCCGGCAAACTTACGTCGTTTACGACGTAACACCTGGAACAAAATTATTTTTTACGTATTTCAACGAGTCGTTATTTACGCATCGAACAAAGAAAAAAAAGACTGCATGATGTGATAGCTTTTTTATCAGATAAAGAACATATCGATACCATTGAGCATGCATTTCTAAGTACCCTGTATTGCGTCTAATTCGAATAATTTTCCGATTTTGTTGTCCAGTTGCTTTTACAATTTTAATTAAGTTGATTTATTTCAATTTTAACGAGGGAGAATTACGAATATTTAAAAATTTAACAAAAAATCGGACAATGATATTCAGAATCGGATGTGCACTAAAAAAAAAGGGTTAAATTAATTTCATTTTTCAATTTTATTTTGACTAAATTTTTTCAGTCTAAATAATTATATATTTACATTATAATTTATATGAATTAAAATAAATTTTATACATGCTCTTTTTAAATTTAAATATGTATTTCATTTAATACATTTAAATACATAAATAATTTTATATATTTTGAGTATACGGCCTTACATATATCAAAATAAGTATTTATATATTTAACTTAACTATATAAATATTTTATGTATTTAGATTATGTTAAAAATATATGTAAATACTTAAATTGAGGAAACTTAATCGGTTGATAGAATTTAATGATTGGACAACCGTTTTTTTCTCAGTGTAGGATCATAAAATCTACATTCTGTATGAATGCATGTAAAATTTGGCTGAAAAAGGTACACGTGCACTGGTCGAACCTGAATAAAGGCAAGAGGCATCTAGAAGAACCAACCACGAGTATTCATTATCTGGAGTTGTCGGTCTGAGTTCGGGGTACGAAGTGATCTCGTCGAGACGCAGTCGCTCGACGAGTGGCATTTCTCTTCTCGACTCGAAGCTCAACGCGTGTGAATTTATGCAAATAACAATGCTCGAAATGAAAAATACGAATTCGCTAAACGACTCCGCGGCACCTCCTCGCTTCGGACAAGTAACAGTCATTAAAACAGCTTAAAATATACCGTACGTCTAATCTTGGTTAAGGCGTACCCATAGCCGTTGATAAGAAAGAATAACCGCATCGTTTTTGCACCTGTATCGCAACGCCTATAATATGCAGATTTCCGGAGTTGAGTCGCACTCAATTAATTCTGTATCACTACTCACATTTTTCTTAACACCCAATCAAGGGGTTTACCATTTAACGTAATCGTGGGACAGTACTCTTGAAATCATTATAAAATCTTTATGCAATCATGTTGTAATCAATTGTAATCGTGAAGTCATATGAAATCATCAGAAATCATAATAAAATTATATGTAATCAGCAGAAATTATTTTGTGCAATCGTTGAATATCATGTGTTATAAAATTCATTAAATCAGTGCAATCTTGTTATTAGAGATCACACTATACTGTTCTTAAAAAAGGCCATTAAAGATTTTTGAAACGCATTTTTTTAATAGAAAAATTTAATTCTACTTGAAAGAAATTAACAATCAGGAATGTTTCTAGTTAAATGAAATCATTTTTAATCATAAGAAATCTGATAATTACACATGTAATCACAAAACTTCACGGAGGACACTTTTCCGTCATGTTATGTCTGAAAAACTATGCTTGTTTTTTTACCGATAATTTACCGCCAAATTATTAACAAACTTTGTCTGGTTTGTCGACATGCTGCATCAGCAAATTTTGTTATGTATCTGCCACTATGTTGTTGTATTATTGAATATAACAAAATTTGTCTCAATTTTGATTAGTTTTACACTAGTAATATATTTGCAAAATAATAAACAGTAAAGAATTATATAATTATAAAACTAGTTTACGGTTGCTCTCTCGGCTCTTTCTCGCGTTGCATATTTAAATGCGTTGCACCATTTAAGAGAACGAGAGACCGTCCGAAAAAGAAAGAGAAAGTGACAAGGTTGTCTGACAAGAGAAATCTTTGATATTAAATTTTATGGGTATCTAGTATTCACACTCTTACTATAATAAAGCAGTTCGTTGCCGATATTTGGCATTCCCGACAAAATAATTTTTTTTCCTTTAAATCTTATATTTTTAAATTATTATAAATATTTAATTTTTAAATCGTTTTTAATTATGTAATATAAAATACGTTAATTTTTTTTAATCAAGAAACTTTAAAATTCTCTTCTATTATTAATTAAATTAAAATTTCTTATGAACACAAAAAATATATTTGTAATAAAAATTTACAATCACTGTTTTAAGAACGTCAAAATAAACGTTTCTATAAATTGTTATACCTACAACGGTCTTCGAGTTTTGTTATTTATTTTATTTTAATCTAGACCTTATGTTAGCTTGTATACAAAACTCTTAGCTTAAAATGAACAATAACAACACAGTCTTGGCACAGTCGTCCTCTGGCCTAAATAACTCAATGAGTTCTGGAAACTAAAGAATAAAAGTAGTGAATTTATAAAATCTAATTGGAAAGAAATTCAACCTTTACAAAGACGACAAATATTTTTATCTGTATCTTAGAAAAAATTAATATGCTATTTTAACTTGATTAAATTAATTAAAATTTTAAAAATTAATTTTTAAAAGTAATTCTTTTACAAAACTTAATATATGTAAAATAAAATAATCTTTAAATATATTATATAACTGTACGGTGTATACATATACATATACACAATGCATTTTAATAAATTATTTATTATAAATTTGGAATTATCTATTATTGCTTGAAAATAGATAAAACTTGATATTGGCGCGAACTTCCCTAGTAGCACAGTACATTGGCTTTACATTGGCAGAGAGGGACCTGAGAGCGGCCACGGCGGCCTTTTTGCCATAACGCTTCGAAACTCCCGTACACTAGTGATGCACATCCATTCTGGCCAGAATGGGAACTACGTGTCACATCCATTTTGCAACTTGCCGTTAAAAACAGTGTGGATGTTAGCACGGACAACAACTCACATCCATCTCTCGAGAAATGGATGTAGGTTGTTGTCCGTACTAACATCCATTTTGCTGTAAATAAAATACAAAAAATTGACGCTGCTATTTTACAACATTTTATTTAGATTATATTTAGACATCTAGCAGCGCCAATTTTTTATAGTTTAAAAATTTTTTATTTTAATAAAATATTCTCATTTCTGTTTTCTCTTTAATATTTTGAGATTAAATGTTACATATTTCATTGAAACTTTTTTAAATTAAGTACATCCACTTAGGTTAGAACAGAAAAATGTTTCAATAAAAATACACAGACAATATCACTTAAATTTAAAAAGGAATTATTTAAAAAGGAATTAAAGATACCGCTACTTGGGTTTTACTTAAAAAATAAATATACTATCACTTGCATTTTATTCGTTAAAAGTAGTACAGTAGTTATTTCAAAGAGCAATATATTCTTTTTATAATTGGCGCAATTTAAAGATTTCACTCATTTTTTAGTACATACCACTTGGGTTGGAATAGGAAAATTTTTCAATGAGAATACAAAGTATAATGTAGTACTGCTTTTGTTTTGTGAAATTAAAGTTAAAAATAAAATTACCACATGGGTTAGCATAAAAAAATTTTTCTGTTAATTAAAAAAAATTAACGATGAGGTGCGTGCACAGGCATAAATTGGCATCTTTTTTGCCTTTCTTTTAAAAAATATACAGGGTGTCAGGTAACGATCACCCGTGGTTTCGTGGATTGATAGATCAAGTAAAACTGAGCAGAAAAGTCCTTTACCATTTTTTAATATTTGCCATAGTTAACGAAATAAAAATTAATAAAGTCTGCGAATAAGCGCGTATCACCGCGCGCAAGGACCGCCCGCCGGTCGCCGAGACGTAGGCAGCCATGGCTGTAGGCGCGGCGCTGTGCGGTAGGAGGGAAAAACAGCTACTGCTTTTCCTTCGTCGCCGTTGTCCCCGTCGCCTCGCCGTCGTCGTCGCGTCGCCGTCGCCGTCGCCGTCGCCGTCGCGTCGTCGCCGTCGCCGTCGCCGTCGTCGTTACCGCGCGTCGTCGCCGTCGTCGTCGTTATCGCGCGTCGTCACCGTCGCTGTCGCCGTCGCCGTTGTCGTCGTCGTTACCGCGCGTCGTCGCCGTCGTCGTCGTTATCGCGCGTCGTCACCGTCGCTGTCGCCGTCGCCGTTGTCGCCGTCGTCGTCGTCGTCGTTACCGCGCGTCGTCGCCGTCGTCGTCGTTATCGCGCGTCGTCACCGTTGCCGTCGCCGTCGCCGCCGTCGTCGTCGTCGTTACCGCGCGTCGTCGCCGTCGCCGTCGCCGTCACCGCGCATCGTTCCCCATCGTCGACCACCACTAATACACTACGTGCTGTCCTCGATAATAACTTACCTGCGACCTTCTATTGATTGATAAATAGACTCGATCGATCAAATCGACCCGGTTTTACACGACGAAACGGACGAATTGATTAAAAAAAGTATCGGACTGCCGCGCGAACCGAGATTATTATTGTTGACGATTGAGGCATAATTAGGTTAGAAAACCTGTCACGGCGGCCATAATGTCAAGAAGTACTTCACCACATACACCACAAGTACACCACAATCGCATACAGCACATACAGCTAATGTATGCCAGCGCCACTCTGTGTCGAAAATGTGAAAGGGAGAATTCTTGAGGGCGACAACGACGACGATAATGATGATGAAAACAATGACGTTTCGTAACGTAAAAATGTTGAAATCTTAGAATTGCATCGCGATATCTCCGCTCGTAGGGCACGGAGAGAAAAAATAAAAACACTTTTATTATGCAATTCGTTCCCAAGCTATCGATTGAGACTACTCAGAACTTGATCGGTTCAGTTGTTACTGAGATCTGTTAATCTCGTTATGCTTGAACTCGCTGACTCGCGTAAAAGAGGCGCTCGGTCTTTTTCGCTTTTTTTTTTTTTTTTTTTTTAATTGGCACGAGACGTGACCGCGCCTCTTGATCTGACGCGTATCGCGTATGTTGCATCCAGAACAGGGGTCGAGAATGTGCACAAATGATTAATTACGTCTACTTTCGCGTAATTTTTTATTTATTATAGTCTGAATTATTTACATTAACATTGATATTAATACATATCAATACGTTTATGCCCATATTTTGCACATTCATATTTTTACTTAAAAAAGATGTTTAATAGTAACAGAGAGAATTTGGTTCTTTAATAAAGAAACATTCTATTTTACGCAGTACTTAAAAAATAATTGTAATTTACATCGCATCATATGATGAAGAAGAAATAAATATCTTTCCACAAATGAGTATACCATCTTTTTATGTTTACATAATTCTTTATTACTTAAATGTCTTCAAATTATGCTTTTGAAAAAATTAGCTTTTTTAATTTTTTTTAATCTTAACGCAACTCTCTCTCTCGCTCTCTCTCTCTCTCTCTCTCTCTCTCTCTCTCTCTCTCTCTCTCTTTCTCTTTTAACGTGATTGTCCTTTAATTGTTTAGGCCTTCAGTTAGAAAGAGAAAGCATCGCGGTGATAGACATGGAGCGAGCGGCGATGTTATCTCTATGGATATCCTCCTCTTCACTCCCCTCTCTTCCATCACGTTTTCCGTGCTACGTTTAAGCCGTAAAATTCAGAAAGAGAATTTCGGACGATTTCTGGGCAAGGACGTAGAGAGACCAGAAAGCGCCCACTCTTTATAAATGTTTTTTATTTTGTTACAATGGCATATGCGTGCATACACATGATTTACAAATGACAATACGCGCGTTTAATGTAGCACAATAATAATAATAATGTAATAAAAATCAATGAAATATATGGATACTTATTTTTATTCTCTAACTTACAAGCGTGAGGATTATTGATCTGATTTCAATACAACCTTTCAACAGTTTTTACGAAATATCACGTAAAAATTAATCAAAACTTAAAAAAAATTAATAAAAAATTATATAATAATATACGATATAAGATATCGAAGCGTTAGTCGATAAACTAACGGATTTTAATCAAATTCTTCTCGATATTAACCTTTATTAACTAACAATAAGAGTGAGAAAATGCAATTTACTGAAATATTTTCGAAAAATTAAAGTTAAATAATGATTAAAATATACGCAGCAATTTTCTAAAAATTGTTTTTTTCAAGGCTAATGGTAAAAACAAATATATAATCCCGTGTGATTTTTACAATTATTTTATGCAAAGTTGATTTGAAAAAAAATATTTATTACCTTTATTGTCGTCCAAGTGACGTATTTTGTCAGTCCACAACAGGGCTAATTACAATGAAATAATACAAGGAAATATTTTTGAAAGTATTAAAAAGTGGAAAATTATAAATCAAATTGTATATATTTCAGGTTTTACAAATTAATTTATTAATTTAACCTTAAATATTAAAAACAAATGTTGATCCCCTTTTCCCCACCCATCCGCGACGAAATCCATTTCTCCATCCTTCTCTCGATCCTCCTCTCTATCCTCCTCTCCATTCTCCTCTTCAGCCTCCCTTCCATCTTCCTTTCCACCCTCCTCTTCCTCTCCAATTGCCTCTTCCTCCTCTTTCATCTCTACCGCCTCTTGCGGCTCTTATTGCGCCTCTTGCGCTTCTTCCGCCTCTTTGGTCTCGCCTACCTCATTTTCCATATCTGAAAAAAAATAAATAATATTATAATATATAAATTGTAAAAAAGTAATTAAATAAAATACAACACCCATTTAAAAAATTAGTAGCATATATCTTACATTTTGTTTCTTTCCTCGAGATCTTTTCCTCCTCTCTTCGTCCTTTCTTTCTTTTTTTTCTCCTCCTTCTTTTCCACCTCTTCCTCTTCTTTCTCCTCCTCGCCCAATAATGCCTCTTCATCTACTCCTTCCTCAACATCTCTGTCAATCTCCATTTCCTCCTTTTCTTTCTTTTTCGCCTTTTTTCGCTGTCCTGACCTATATATTATAATTTTATCAATAACATACAATAAATTAATTTGGACATTTTTTAAAAACCTGCGCAACAATATCATAATCACAACGACACCGTAAAAATTACAGAATCAATCTCTTGGCTTAATAATTTGGACCTACCTTAACGCGAATATTTCAGAAGTTCGAATTTACGCATCAAATCAACGCATAGAGCATTATTTGTCCTTGTTTAACGTCCAATAAACTACAAAGACAATATATGCATTTGATACATACATTCGAACTTCTGGATTATTTGTGTTAAGATAGATTCAGATTATTGAGCTAACAGGGAGTCATCCTGACGACAAAATGATATCAAAGTGATTACAAAATGTCGATCAATCACAATTTACTTTTATGTCATATTGACGCTATTATGACTCGTTGTTCTACTTGGGAAGAAGTTGATTCTAATACATAATTTTGCGGAATAAATGCATGTATTTACATATCCCAAACAAATACGTGTTTTAATATGCGTGTTGTTCGGGATGTTATAAAATGAAAAATGTTTCTACTTACATTTTTAAGCACTTGAATGCTGCACTCACTGCACTGCTTAAGTGACAGAATAATAATAACGACAGAATAATCGTACGTGACAATACACGAATTAAAAATGACAATCGATGGTTGGGAGCGGGAAGAACTAGCAACCGGCAATAGACGGTGGGGAGAGAAGCAAGATTCGCGGTTTCAACAGAGCTTTCAATTTGTTTTGAAGACGTTTAAACAAAACAAATCAGTTGCAATCGCGGATGCACTTTTAGCATATTTCGTGTTCACGTAGATATAATAAATTTGAATGATTCGTATTGTTAATATTTGTATTTATTTACATTTATTAATCATAAACTTTCGCGCATTGGATTTATTTAATTAGCAATTTAAGAAAAATGGGTTTGTAAACAAGTTTAATTATCAGAGAAAGAAGATAAACGGCAAATCGAAAAAAATGGCAAATCGAAGTGACTTGAACGATACATGCACGTCTGAAAACTTTTATAAAAGGTGCATGTATAAAGATTGTATAAATGGACGTATGTCTCATGATAAACGTATATATAGATTTCCACTACCGACAGATGCTAGGCAAAATAGATGGATACGTACACGGAAAAAAAAGATTAGTTGCAACAGCAAGATTTTGAGTGTGCCAGCTAAATTTCAGTCGTAACATATGGATACCTAAAATTTTAGCAGCATGGCCAATTTTAATTAGCTGTAAATATTGTAGGTAAGAGTTACAAGAATTTAGCTACGACAGTCATTTTAACGTGTGGCTACAGTATAACATATTGCAACGATTGACACATAATTTTATAAGGGGGACACGAATTTAGGTGCTTCTGATAATAATTTAGGTGCCATTGCAAATCCAACCTTGAATTCAGAGCTAAGATTGGGTCCACGACACCTACTTCAGTTTGCAATATTAATTATTAGGGTTAGCTATGACAGTCATTTTAACGTGTAGCTACAGTAAAACGTGTTTCAACGGTTGATACATAATTTTACATGAGAGACGCAAATTTAGGTGCTTCTGATAATATTTTAGGTGCCATTGCAAATCCAACCTTAAATCCAGAGCTAAGATTGTGTCCATGACACCTACTTCAGTTTGCAATATTATTTATTAGGATTAGGTTCCAAAACGTCCTTTCCGAGAAAAACTTTACTCAAAATACATAGTACACATAACGCATACTATATTATATCGAGTAAAATTTTCCTGTGAGAGGATGTTTCGGAATGTAGCTTACATCTTAAGTCCTATTTTTGAGCACATAGGAATAATTTTCGCATAAAAAAATAGCAGAAGAATCAATGGAAAAATAGCATTTTATTATATTCATAGGCCAAAGTTATTCGACAGTTAAGTGTTTAAAAACAGAATCTTGTCCTATTATAATTTACAAAAATTATTTCTATGTGTTTAAAAATAGGACCTAAAATCTAAGCTACATTCCAAAACATCCTCTCAGAGGACAATTTTACTTGATATAATATAATATGCGATACGTGTACTATTTCAAGTAAAGTTTTTCTCGGAAAGGATGTTTAAGATATATAGAAATAAATAAATCTGTAAATACATATAAAACACATTATATTTGTTCATAAAAAAGAAATATATTATATATAACATAAATTTTATATATAATATGTATATATATATATATATATACCGGGTGTCCCAGACCACCCGTCCCACCCGATTTTTTCGTAAACGCGACATTTTAAAGAAAAATGTTTCAGACAAAAGTTGTAGGGTTTTAAAAGATCTATTTACTGATTTTATCAGTTTGACCTTGGATGGCGTCGCCAAGGTCAGATCAAAATAACATTAACTTTTTTAAATAGGACACCTCATTTTTGGTTCCAGAATCTAATAGCTGGTGTCAAGACCTTTCCAAAACACTATAAGAAAGTTTATTTTTGTTGAGTACTTTCCGAGTTGTGAGGCTTGAAAGTTACGGTGTACTGTAACCTTCAAGCGTCATAACTCGGAAAGTCCTTAACCAAAATAAACTTATTTATAGTGTTTTGGAAAGCTCTCGAAATCGACTACAAGAAAATGCAATGAAAAATATAAGCAGAGGACACCGACTTCGCCCATGGTATCACGTCGAATAATGCTTTCTCTCTCGACCCAGCGTCGAGCGAGGAGGATGCACTATCGTAAAGCCCCCCACCACTTTCCGCCCGCACCCCGATCGTCGCCGCGCAGCCTAGACACACGTACGAGCGCGGCTCCGCGTGTGTGCGGCAGCCGAGCGCTAGCGTCGAGAGACACCATTTCTGCCGGTGCGTGTACCTATAGTCCTACGCGTAGAGTTTTGAAGATACCTAATTACCGAGATCTCTAACATTCGGTACAGCTCTATGATGCCGTTTATTCTTGATTTATTAATATTAATCTTCATTTAATGTTGATTATTGTAGCAATAAAGTAATTTTCACGAAAAAGCACCCTTACATACCACTCCTAAAAGTCATTGCTTAGAATTCATAATATTACGCAACTCGTCACCAATTCACGTTTTCTAATAAGCAACCCGGTCGTAAGCGTAATTTGTAGTTATGCCTTACCCGAACGAAGAAGCTGCGTTAATGATGTCAGTTTTGGGTAGAGCTGGAAGTTTTCGAGCAGCTGAAATAATGTGGCGAAATGAATATCCCGATCATACACCACATTCGCGCAAAGTTTTCAGTCGCTTACAACGTCGAATAATTGTAAAAGGTATTGTTCAGCCGGATCATAATAAGGGAAGGCAAATTCATCGATCAGTTCGTTCAGTAAGAGCACCTGATGTAATTGCATCTGCCTTTGTAACTCCGAATGATTCTTTAAAGCGACGAGCAAGAGATAGTGGAATAAGTCGAAGCACGATCAGTCGAATTTTTCGTGAAAATTCATTCCATCCATATCGAATGTCACTTCACCAGGCCATGACATTGAACGATCATAGACAAAGACTGATATTCTGTAATTGGATTACTCAACAATTACCTAATTTCCATAGAAGTATTTTATTTTCTGATGAGTGCACCTTTAAAAGTGACGGCGAAATAAACACACATAATTTTCGTTATTGGGCACAAGAGAATCCACATTGGTATCGAGAAATGGATCATCAACGTATCTGGAAAGTCAATGTTTGGTGCGGAATTGTTGATACGCATATCGTGGGACCATTTTTCTTTCAAGAGAATTTAAACCGTTTTTTATACGCCGATTTACTCGAAAACGAACTTCCACGTTTACTTGAAGATATTCCACTCCAATTACGTCTAAATATGTGGTTTCAACAGAATGGATGTCCCGCCCACACGTCTGTCATTGCTCGTCATCAACTGAACCGCATATTTCGCGGCCGATGGATAGGTAAACATGGTCCACATAATTGGCCACCACGATCACCGGACCTTACAATTTTAGATTATTATTTGTGGGGACGAATAAAAGACCTTGTATACCGCGAACGACCTACGACTGCAGAAGATATGAAAAACAGAATTCGACAAGTCATTCAGTCTCTAGATACTGACGAAATTCGTCGGGCGACGGATGATTTCCAAAGTAGGGTAACAGCCTGTATAAATGCACGTGGTGGACATTTTGAACATCGAGACTGAACAACATGCGTATGCACAAAGGTGACGGCAAGGGGAACCACCTTATGAAAGCACCCCGATAAGGTGTAAGTACGATCTTGTTACCTACACGTGGTACACCTTAGGTAACGCTAATACCTACAGGCGGCACCGATTATTTCGTTTTTACATTTTAAAAATGTTACTTTGACTTATACCTTTATGCCCGAGATCGATCTCAAGGTCGAATTCAAGATCATCATCAGGTTGATCCCTCGAAATCATGCAAATTTTGTCTGAGCCATTTTTTTGTACAAGCACATCCCTACGTTTTAAAAGGGTGGGACGGGTGGTCTGAAACAGGTATATTTTTCATTGCATTTTCTTGTAGTCGATTTTGAGAGCTTTCCAAAACACTATAAATAAGTTTATTTTGGTTAAGGACTTTCCGAGTTATGACGCTTGAAGGTAACAGTACACCGTAACTTTCAAGCCTCACAACTCGGAAAGTACTCAACAAAAATAAACTTTCTTATAGTGTTTTGGAAAGGTCTTGACACCAGCTATTAGATTCTGGAACCAAAAATGAGGTGTCCTATTTAAAAAAGTTAATGTTATTTTGATCTGACCTTGGCGACGCCATCCAAGGTCAAACTGATAAAATCAGTAAATAGATCTTTTAAAACCCTACAACTTTTGTCTGAAACATTTTTCTTTAAAATGTCGCGTTTACGAAAAAATCGGGTGGGACGGGTGGTCTCGGACACCCGGTATATATATATATATGTGTAAATATAACATACATGCATACATAATATTTTTACATAAGTTCCTTTAATAATTAAGATAGCTTACTTTAATATAGTTTAAACGCACTATTTCATTATCGTACAAATCAGAAATAGATATGAATAATTTTTATTAATATTTTATAAAATACGGTATTAAATAGGATGATGCAAAATAACATATTGTTCACCAGTGCTTGCAGTATAAGCAAATAAAGGAAAAGAGTCGTACAAATTATCATATTTTACCGACAGCCACTTTGTATTTTGTTTCGACTTTACTTCAAAACCACCAATGTTGTCATTAAGACCTACATTTAATAAAGAAGAACAAACAAAAATTGGGACATTTTGATGAATAATAATAAGTTGAACTTCTACAAAAACAGGACAAGAACTTTTGTCAATTCCATATGCCAATATCATTGTAGGTTGATATTTAGTACCTTTATAATTAACCCAATTGGCAATAAAACATGGTTTAGAAATTATATCCTTAGGTAATGACAACGCAAAAAAATGAAAATAATCATGTTTAGTAATATCAAAAAATTTTCCTGATCCAATTTGAATAGTAGGAACAATGCTGTTTTGAGCCATAAGTCTATAACAAAACGAAAGCTGATGTCGAATGGCAATAGAAAGAAGAATATTTTTTCTTGACGTAACAGTAAAAATTTTTTTTAAAATTTTATGAAAGCTTTCAAGTCTTATCACTGATAACAACATTGGTCCAGATTTTATCATAACACTTGCGTAATGAATCAAATTGTGATGTTTGGGTTTTAAACGTTGATTTGTACATTTTACATATTGATTATGATGTTCTAAAACCAATATTTTAAATGCAGATGCAGATTCCTCTGATACTGACTTACTGGACAGAAACTCTATTATTTCTTTTAATAACAAATATAATTTCCAGAATGGGTCATCAAATGATTTTACAAGGTGTCCAGTAATTATTCCGAAAAGTCTACAAAAGGTTAACATTTCTGAGGCTGTCATTTTTAGTTTGCTTTTTGTTGCAAAATCGTCAGCAATACAAGGTGGTTTATTCTGTGCATCAAGACCATAATCAAACATTTGCAAACTGTAATTGAGACCTGCCAAGTTAAAATCACCTATATTAATAAAATTATTTATTATTGGAATCATATCATAGTGAGCGATACCTTCTGCAATATCATGCATCATATCAACATAGATATTGTCTATTACGTGAAATGAAGTAACTGTGTTAAAAATACACTCTTCTTTGATTCCGGTTAAAGAAACGTTTTCTAAGGCTACATCAGCACTATAAGATTCACGTGTTCTAAGAACAGATTCATCTTCCAGACAAGTAGTTTCAGAAATAGTACGATGTAATTTGCAAAACCTACATGTATAGTTTGCCCGGAAACTTTCAACAAACCCACACATGGCGTGAAGACCCAAATTGTCACCAAATAATAAACCTAGTACAAAGTATATTTTATAAATGTTACCATTTACATTAATTGTTATTCCAACGTGTTCTAAAAAATTCAGCTCCTCAATTAAAGGTGCAAATGTTTTTTTGTTTCCAAATTCTTTACGATCTTGAGACTTAAACAAAAGAACCAAAAAGAAATTCTCCAAACGAGATATACATTCAGGCGGCAAACATGGTATATAGCAATAAACTCCTCCAAGAGAAGCACTATGTGACCCTAATGGATTGTTTACTTCCCAATCATCGTAATACACAAATAGTGGTAAAACTATATCATTATTTTTAAAGCTTTCTCTTTTACTATGCCAAAGTTTGGATTGGATAAAGTTTTTTACACTATTTGATTTTTTAAGTGAATTAATATAAGAAATTGTTGCAGTAAAAGCGTCAGGTAGTTGAAAAAATTTTTGTAATACTTGTCTCAAAGGTATGAAATAGCCACAAACATCTTTAATTTTTTCAGTAGTGGAAGTTCCAATTCTTTTGCGGATTCTTTTTTTATGTATGTAATATTTAACAGGAGCTATATAATTGCCACAAGCCTTAAAATATTTCATGCGTTGGTATTCATTTCTAAGATGATCAAATTGATTTTCAAAACAATGAAACATTGATATAATATTTTCCATTGTTTCATTATTACAATTTAGAGCAGTAAAATGTGAAACAATTTTTTCTTTTAAGATAGAAATGTGACCACTTATGAGAAATGTACAACTGTCCTGAATAATAGATTGAATGTATTTTCGCGGAATTGAAGATGTATAATACAATTTTGCAACAAAAGCATCACAACTTTTTCTTACGAGAGATTTAAATTCGATAGGAGTTATTGACGAAGATTTATTGTTACTTAATTCTATTGAGATTACATCATTGTTACTTATATTAACATTGCTAATAAGACAGGATTCTTTTTTTCTTTCAATTTGTGTTTCAGTAGGTTCAATTAATACTTTAGATACATGTTGTTCAGAAGCAGGCCAAGCAGGAAAATTATGATTAGATCCAATTAAATGGCTTCGTAAAGAATTCCATGAAGACCATTTACGATTGCATCCATCTTCACCACATTTAAAAATTGTTAATGAATCAATATGTTTAATGTTAAAATGTACTAAAAGACCATTAACAGACGTAATAGTCTCTTTGCATAAAAAACATACAGGCATGATACAATCTGAATAATTTTAACGTTTTAAAATTTTAAAGTAATTTATATTCTTGAATTCTTGCTAAAACGGCACTAGTAAGCTGGGAATTCTTTCGCTTGTCCCACGTAGTTTCAAAGTCGTACACAGCTCTTTGCAAAAACATAAATACTTGGCCTACTTCAAAAGGATATCGGATATTTAAAGCATTGCAAGACTTTACAATAAAATCTATGGCTCTTAATGGTGTCTCCACTTCGTACCTGTAGTTATTGATGACAACAAAACATTGACTAATGTCGTCAAAACTAGGGCCAACTATTATTGCAATAGGTTGCGAGGTTAAACCAAATGAATGTAATTTGATCGTTCGCTCATGTAATCTTGTTTCAAGATCAGCAATTGTCTGCAAAAAAAGATAATTTTATGAGATAAATATGATTTAAATATTTAAATTTTAATAGTTTATTTATTCTATACGCTACACACACACACACACACACACACACACACACACACACACACACACATACATATACATGTATGTAATGAAATAGATTATTTTAATTGTATTCGTACTTTTACATGTAGAAGAAACCCTTCTTCACATTCCTCTCTAGAAGGTCTCCAATTCCTCGGTTGGCCTTTTTTAACTGTTATCACAGGAAATAGATGACATATCAAGGATAATGTTGCAATTGTAGAACCATCTGTTCAGACGAAAATAATAATATAAAAGGTACTGTGATTATAATAAAGTTATTTTCAGTAATTACAATATTATGGCAAAAAAGAATATCTTTTATACCTGGCGTAAAAACATTATTCAAACGATTTTTGGCTTTAGATTGTACTTTATCGATTATAAAGGCAGATAATTTTGGCCATGCAAGATAAAGTTTTAAATTGCAACCTGGATACAACGTTTCAAAGTCAGTTTCCAACTGAAAGTAAAGAATATAAAAATACAAATCACACATTTATTTTCTAATTAAGTTTTTAATTTTCTTACAAATGTTAAATATTAATTAATGATTTTTTTCCATGTTATATAATACAAATAAAATGAAAGAAATTGGAAAACTTATATTAATAATTGCAAATTAAAATTTTTGCTGTTCAATATATGTAAAAAAATATTTTAATAAGCTTACCAATGTATAACCTAGAGAATCAGATAGAGCTGGAAATTTAGCCATATATTCATGGCAAGGTTCTTTATCAGATAAAAGTTTTTTAATTCTTTTCTTAGCAGTCAAAGACCAATATTCTTGAACTTTTTGCCACGGTTTTGAATTATTTTGTAACCATAATAGATATTCTTCATAAGGCAAAATATTTTCATTGTTATCGTTACTTAATTCGCCTATAAAAAATAAACAAAAATTAAATTTTAGATAAATATTTTTTTGTATTTAGAAACTTGTATTGCCACCTATTACAATGATTATTAAATATCAGACTTTTAATGATATATAAAGAGACTTGTACAGAACTTACTATCAGTCTCATCTTGAACCACATCTTTCAAATTGAGCAAGCCTACTTTAATAAGTTTTCTTCGTATTGAATAGTATTTTGTAAGAATTTTGCCTCTACCCTGTGATTCACCTTTTTTGTGTTTTATATACCATACACTCTACAACCAAAAATGCTGATAATGAAATTATGTTATACAACAAAATGTACTAATTATTTTTTAATAGAATTATGATTATACAATTTATAAAATTTTTATTGGCAGTGTATTATGTACATAATTTACTCATAGTCAATAGTTTCTATAAATTTGATTTTAATAGTGTAAGATTATTTAATAGCTTATAATATTATTTACAAAGCTAAATTTACCTTTTCTTCAATTGGAAATAACTTTTTGACGTGATTACTTAGAAAAGCTGCTCTGTTACTTGTGATATTATTATTAATATTACAGCTTAATTCATTGCTCACAATTATTTTTGCAAGCTTATTTCATGAATCATTATTTAACTTGCCCTCATTTTTATATGAACGCAGCAACAATAAACCATCATCGGATTTTTTCAATAATGCTTCAAGATCCTGCATAATAATAAGAAATAAATTTGTATAGTAAATTTGTATGATACGAGTGAAACCTAAATGCCGAGTGAAACTTATTTTAAGTGGGTAATGTAGAAAATAAATCACATAACTTACATATCTGTCACTATTATTTGCATGATTCAAATCATGTTCAATTAGTTCACTCGACAATACATCTAAAAAGAGAATAATTGATTAGAAGATAAATAACAGGAATGTAAAAAAATAAAAATTTTAATTATAAAATAATATAAACATAGTCAATTTATATTATATTAAAAAAGTGTTAACAATACTCAATAAATTCTCACCACTATATTCTGAACCTGTGTCAGGTCCAGATATTGTAATTAAGCAATTATCCTGAATATTATTTACATCGATTAAATGTTGTTGATCAACAGCTACAACATTTGTATATTGCTGCGCAGTAGTAATGATTGTATTTTGAGGTCTCTGATTTGTTGGAACTACTGCATTTTGAGATTTGTGCTCTGTTAAAATTATAGTTTCTTGTTGTGTTACAACTTTTTTATTTAGATGTTCTGTATCTGATTTTAGTTTTTTATTAGGATTAGTGTCAATAACATGTACTTGCTCTTCTGTTTGTAACTGCAGAATGTAGAATATAAAATATTATTTCAAAATAATTAAAAATCACCAAATTTAATATTAACAAGAGGACAATTATACTTGTTTTTAAAGACAAGATGCTTCATTTAATACCTAATATAATCATATAAAAAGAAATGAATACCTCGCAAACATAATTCTTCAAATTTTTTTGAAATTTTCGTCGAGGTCCTATTTGTGGAATTAATAATTTTAAATCTTCCTCTGTTAAGATGTCCAATTGCTCTATTTCAATATCTTACGCTGTAAATAGCAACTACTGTATAACAGTTTCATAATAAATCTTATAAACAAGATAAATTGAAAATTTAATTAACATATAATAAACAATATATATAATACAAATAAATTGAGCAAAATAGCAATGCCACAAAAAAACATACACAAATCTTGTGTTTAAATATTGACACCTGGCAATTAACACCTATCAAATTTCTCTAATTATAGACGTATATTAATAACGTACCTACGAAATTTGCAATTATTTCTGCATTCAATCCCCATTCAGTTAATAAACTGTTTATATTATTATCCGACATGTTATTCCTAAATATAATGTTAATAAATACATAAATATATTCTTTCTTACCTAATGAACATATATATATATATATATATATATATATATATATATACATACACACACACACACACACACACACACACATATAAATATATATACATCACGATACCAAAATGAAAGTCAAGTTGATATTATATATAATATAATATTCAAAATAAGTATACAACAAAAATACAAAGACAAGCTCTCGCAAATGGAGAGAGACCGGCAAACAAATGCGACAGAAGCCTTCACCCCTCGATAACGATTTGGATCGTTGAATCTCGATCTCAGATATGTAGCGTTCGTCTGAAGATCTTATGGACTTTACAGACACCAGCTCTTCTTCATCAAATGATTTATACAGAATTTATTAAAATATTAAATTAAATTAATTAATATAAACTCGAAAGATTTACTAAAATACTTTGATAGCAGATGAGCCATAACCTCGAATAAAAACTTAGACTACGTTTCATTTAACGCATAATATACATGACATATCATTTTATCCTTGTCCAAATGTTAAACAAGGACGAAATGATACATCATGCGTATCATGCATGCGTGAAACGGAACGAAGCTTTGCTCGGTTTCTTGTATATGAGCCAGGACGAGAAAGAAAGAGAAAGAGACTTATTGAGAAGTTAGATCTTCCTTCTCTGCAGGAAGATCTGGTGTCTGTAAGGTCTATAAGATTTTCAGACAAATGCTACATACTTGAGATCGAAATCCAAATCGTTATCGAGGAGTAAAGGCTTCTGTCGCGAAGTCTGCTTATCCGTCTCTCTTCCTTTGCGAAAGCTTGCCTTTGGTTATACATATGAGCACTTTTTTATGCAAAAAAAATTTTTGGTACCTTATACGAGAACAAAACACCATATGATCCGCAGGAGCACGTGCAGGACGTTCACGGGCAGCGTCACTAGCCGTGTTGCTGCCCGTGAACGCCCCGTGACAGATGAAAATCGCGCCAGCCATGTCGCCTTGCTCGCCACAGCGCGGCGGTGCCGTGCTTATCGACAGGCCGGCCACGGGCCACGTGCAGGGACCCGTGGCCGGCCGAAACCGAAAAGGAGATGTTCACAAAAGGAGAGCGCGCACGAACGTGTCTCTTCTTGGCGTCCCTACCACCTCGTTTTCAGCGCGACTTTTAACATAAAGAGCAACAGAAGAACGTACGATACTACGAAACTGCAATACACATTATTACTTACCTTATAACTTATTTTTTCACTTTTTAGATCAGTCACATAATTACGTACAACACTACATACTTAGCCATGAATCACTTAGTTACACACTTTTGTTGCGTTAGTTATAGTTGTTAGCTACGGCAGCAAACTTATAGTTTGTAATCGGTATGATCACAGCAAACAAGTATACTTAGCTAAGAAATCTATATAGTAACAGTAGTAGCAAATTCTTTAGCTATAACAGCAAATACAGTTTCAGCTAACCATGATTAGCTGCAACGATGAAAATTTTTCTTTCCGTGATATATATTTTTCGGATGGACACACACATGCGTACGTTTATCGAAAATTGCTCCCAAATATCGCTAATTTCACCCGCGACGTCGTCGATTTTGAACAACACCTATTAACTTAATGATGCCAATTACCGCTTCGATTTCGAACGCCGAGGCTCGCTCCGGAAAACGACTCCGATTTCATCTGTCAAACCCCGCATCTCATACACACAACTCTATCTTTATTTCTTCGATCTCTTCATCTCTCTCTCTCTTTCTTTCTCGCTTTCTCTTTCGCACATTTTCTCTCTCTCACTCTCACTCTTATTCTCATTCTCTTTGTGTAACTAATATTTCTAACATCCTACACTATTTTCCAAAATCTTTGTATCAGAATTAATTTCTTTAATACTATTAAAAATTATAACGGCGTGCGACGAAATATTGTGATATTCCGCGTAACACTGATGATATCGCAATAATTTTTTTTAAGTACAATTTAACATAGAGAAAAAATATCAAATAGAAAAAACTGCAAAATTTGACTTTTTTACAAAAATATTCATAAAATTTTTAATTTTTGAGATAATTCAACCAAAATTTAGAGGTGTATTCTCAAGATAGTATATTTTCAGATAAATTTAACATAATGAACAAATTCAAATAAAAACAATTTTTCCAGATGTTTCCATTCTCTCCCCGATTGTTTCAAATATTCTTAAAAAATTTATTGTTAAACAAACATTGAAGAAAAAAACTTTTTTGCAATATTCATATTTTTTTGTAAATTAAAACATTTTTCAGTGAAAATTAAAAAGAAATTGAGTTATTGTTATCAGCAATAAAGTTATGAATTTTTATACAAAATGGTAGTTAAACTTTTATTTGTTTAGATCTTTATTAATTTTGCAATTAAAAATTCTTTTCGCACAAAATTACATCTTCCTGAGTACTATAAATGTGCAAAATTGAAAACATTTCTGAGAATTGACTGATCCGTTTCATACGGAATAGCCCACATACAAATAAACTGTTTATAGATACTTGTTGTAGAAACTTAATTAAAGCAGATTTTTTCCCTCACTGCAGTCTGCAAACAGAATGCTGCAATTTTTGCAACAGATATGGTACGTGCAAGTTTCTTGCAAGAATCTGCTTTATAGAATCTTTCGAAATCTTTCAAAGGACTTGAGCAGAATGAAGAAACAGATTGTAACGTTCTGCTGGCAAAAAGATCTGCTGTAAGATTTATAGCAGTCTTGCAGCAAATTGCTACTAGGGTATATACAGAGTGTCCCAAAATCTGCACCCTCGGAGTATATGATACTTTGTGCTAAAAGAAATAACTTTTTCCTTTAGCACAATTGCGAAGGACAGATAGTTTTTGCGGGACAGCTGATTAAAGTTAACGAATAAGCGTTTTTAGATTTGCGACGCTCAGGAACGACGTGCGCGCTCCTCATTCACTTGTTCCTATTGTGTAGCTAGTATATGTGAATAATATTTTAAGATGCTAATGCGGTTGTGTTATAATTAGTTTACCACATTTTAAGACAGTTTTAAACATAAACATTCCAAGACAGTTTTAAATATAAAAATCAATTATAAATATTGAATCTCAATCTTCCTTTCCGTATTGTTATTGCTTAAAATATGAAAAATTAATAAAATAAATATTAATTTTATTCATTACGTATTAAATAAATAAAAAAATTATCTAATTCTGTAAGTTTATTTGAAAATAAAGAATAGTTTACTAATTATGCAAGCTATGATCATGTATTCTTCTCGCTAGACGCACGAGAAAGAAAATATGATATGATCAGGTTGTAGGTCGGTGTCCTCACGCTCTGTACGAGCCCGTTTTACTTTTGAATAGCGTAAAAGAAATTTACTTGGTTACAAAATTTGTTTGAAAAATAGTGTAAATAAAATTTCAATTTTTATTAATAAATATTTAACGTAGAACAATATTCTGAAAAGTAAACCCCGAATAACGTCTGATGTCGATTTTTGTTACATTTCTTACAGTCGTTTGTTATATCAAAATATAAAGAAATCTGTCACTCATTTTAGCTCAAATTAATTTCTTCAATTAAAAAAAACGGGAGTGTCCAAGTTGCGCACATACACGATTGAACACCACCAACCATAGCGGCCGATGCCTAAAATATTTCCGTTGGTTGGGTTAGATTAAATTACGTGATTGGTGGTGTCCGATCGCGTCTGTGCGCAACTGGGCCTTACTCAAAAGAACCATTTGTATTTTACACAAATATACGATTTTACATATGTTTAAAATATTATTTCCCAACAATAGGAATAAATCTACACGATTTTTTTGAACTCGACGTATGGAATATGAAAAAAATAAATTAAGAAACGCAGTTTACAAAGCAGTTTTCTTGCAGAAAATTTTATTTAGACAACCGAGAGATTTATCTGAATTAAAAGTTTACGTTACAAAAACTAAAATTAATCAAAGAATCTCAAATTTTATTACAGTTATGCAGCATATAAACAAATCCAACTTGCTCCTGTTTTAATTAATATGTTTTATCTTTGTTTTTATTTTAAAATGTTTTCATTTTTTAATATTTTGTAAATCTTTTTTACCTTTTATTGACATGTTTTTTATATTTCTTTATTTTAGTATTCTTAGATCTTGTTTTTCTTATGATTGCGTAATAATAAAACAAAGTTAATTGTTTAGGAAACAGCAGTCGCAAGTTATTCGAAATAATTTTCAAAAATATGCCCATATAGAAAAATATTGTAAGTTGCGCAATGATAACAGTTACAATCTGTCAAAATTATATCAAATAACGGGCTGTCGTATTTTTTGAAGAATTAATGCATTTTAAAAGCATTACATTTATAAAAAAAAGACTAAAAATATTACAAATAAAAAAAATATAAAAGATATGTACAAATTTAAAATAACAAAATAATGTAGGAAATATTACAAAAATAAAAAATATTCTAAAATATGTAAAAAATTTGCAAATATGAAAAAGGTAAGAAGCCAAAAAGAAACAGAAGCAAGTAAAATTAGTTTATCTCAGTAATAGTGATAGTTAAAAATTCTTTAATTCTTTTAGTTAAGAAAATGTAAGACTTATCCAGATCAGCCACGCTGCTATTTTGCAATGTAATCTTCGAGTAGAATCGCATTTTGAAACTATTTTTTTAATATTCTATATTTTTCGAGTTTTAAGAAATCGGACGTGCATTTATTCTTACTGTTAGAAAATAATGTTTTAAACATACTTAAAGTTGTGTAGTTGCGTAAAATACAAATAGTTCTTTTTAATCAAAGACATCAATTTGAGCCAAATTGAATGATTTCTTTATATTTTATTAAATAGAATAAATAGCACTATTTTTAAATCTCATTACACGGGGTCTTATTATATCTTATAATTTGTGTTATTTGATAGTTATTTGATAGTTAATTATTTAATATTTTATTTATATTTTCTGTATCATGCTTTAGTGAAATTTAATTGTAATTCTCAACGTTTTCTTTTTATTACTCTATTATAGGAAAAGCTAGTCTAGAAAAATGGTCACGTATTTCTCTACGACGTGCCGGATTGTGCGAAAACCATTTTACTATAGATTCATTTAATCCAAATAGTAATATTAAGAGATTAAAAAAGGACGCAGTGCCAATCCCATTTGATTTAAGTGTCGCTCAAAATAATTTCAAAGAATGTGACAGAAAAAGAACGAATTTAAATGAAACAGAGGCATATATATCTGAAAATATAACGAGGCAGTTACAATCTGAAAAGAATGAAACGAACATAACGTCACTTACATCTATTTCCAACAATATATTAATTGAAGAGCAATCACAAGAGCCTCCATTAAAAACTTATAAATCAAAGCTGAATTTTGACAACTCAGAAGGAGACATTAGCGAATGGATACATCTTGAGCCAGATATGTATAAGTAAAATTCAACGGCTATTGCGCATAATTATGTAAAGAACATTTTTCAAAGCTCAGTGCCAGTTCCATTTGAATTTAATGTTGCTCAGAACAATTTAAAAACATGTAATAAAAAAAGAAAAAATTTTAATAAAACACAAGCTGAAAATCAAGCTGAAAATATTACAAAGCAATCACAATTTGAAAAAAATGAAACAAACGTTACATTACTTACATCCATTTCCGGACAATATATTAATTGATGAGCAATTACAAGAATCTCCATTAAAAACTTATAAATCATGGCTGAATGATGTTGACAGCTCTCAGAAGAAGAAGATACTAGCAAATTGACACATCTTGAGCCACGTATGCGTAAAAAAGCTTCAACAGTTGCTGCGCATATTAATGTTCAGAACGGAAATGCAGAAAATAAAGAAAATATAACAAATAAGAAGCAAAACAACATTATTAAATCTTTAAAACGTAAGATAAATCAATTACAAAATAATATAAAATTTTTAAAATATCAATTACGTACCGCTCGAAAATATAGAATACCAAAAACACAAAAGCAAAAGAGAAAGTAAAACAAGTTTGTAAAACAAATAATAAATAAACAAAATCTACATCCCATTGCAAAAACTATGATAAATTTGCAGCTACATCCGCCACGTACGCCATATACGCAAGAAGAAAAAAATCTTGCAAGGCAATTATATTACTATTCACCTTCTGCAGTCTGTCGTTTAAGAAAAGCAGGTTGTAATTTTCCGGGACAGCGAACAATTCGAAGGTGGCTGGAAGAACATGATATCATACCAGGATTTTGTGACTTTATATTTCAAAAATTAAAAGACAAGCTTTCTCAGATATAAGGCGTGTTGTCCAGGATAATATATAATAAATTTATACGTAATCCTTTTGTTAATACGTGTTTTTGGCATTTTCTGTTTTAGGTTTAAAATCTTAATGAATAAGTTTTTATTACTTTAACAAATATAAAAAATTCTTTAGCAACTCTTGTCTATGCATTTCTAGAAAACATTTGAAAAACAGAATAAACAAAAATTGTATATAAATATTGTAAGTAATTTTAACGAAAAAAAGAAGTTAGAGAAATCCATATTTTAATAGGTAAAAATTTTTTTCAGATTTTTTTAATAAAGTTACCTCGGTATGCAAGAAGATCTATCTCGATAATGACAAACGATCGTCCCGTCAAATAGCTGTTGCTCGTGCGAATCATCTGATCAAATTGCTGAAGGAGTCAAAGCCGCTAATCAGAGCCCAGCTTTGACTTTGCTGTAATATTGCACGAGACTGGAGAATTAAACAGTGAATTGCTACAGGTAAATAAATTCAATAATTAAAATATAGAAAACGGATTATCTACTGCTTTTTCATTTACAATTTTCACAGTATGTAATCAACTTTATACAAAACTACACAGGAGATAGACAAAAAAAAATAACGTAAACTCCTGAGAAATATACTATTTATTTTATTAATAAAAAGTTGACCTATTAATTATTTGTAAGAATAACAGCATACAATACTTAAATAGTCATCAGTTATAGCAATCTTATAGCATAACGATGGTATACTTGCAAAACGTTGTATATCTGAAAATAATTATTTTACAAAACGAACAAAAAATTATTTTTAAGTAACATTACATTACATTTACGATTATCGTTCAAGTCAATCTTGGACTTAATGAGAGGAAATTATATTGAGAAATAGATGTCATTTCCATTTTTTTAAATGTATTCTATTATAACATCAAAATCCCAAGGTTTGTCTTGAACGCCTCTCGTATTACAATCGTTAGTAGAGCGCTCCAAGATCGTATTATAACATCATAAAAAAACCAAAGAATCGGCGATAATGTATTGAATACAACGATACCAAAAACTCGATTTTGTTTTGGAAGTATACCATCGATAATATCTTTTAAAGGATATTGAAGAAGAAAATCTATTTTTTTATTCTACCCTTCCGAACTACTCATAAAAATTTGATAATATTTAAGTCAGGCAATTAAACTGATTGAGAGAAATGTTTAAGTTGTAAAAAACAGAAAGCAATTTTGAAAAATATTTTTTCCTCCAGCATTTAGTGTTTTAAAAAACAATTTAAAATATATTTTAATAAATATTATACGTTAAGGTATTATGAGAAAAATTCTCCATAAAGTATTTAGATACATCGTTAATATTATAGATAGCAGAATCGCATTAATGATAATAACGATAATAACTCAGGGAAACTCTAATATAACGACCAATAATCTGGACGTGTTAACGAAGATAGGATTAGATCTGCGCATGAAGGACGATCTTCTTTTAGCGCGAGATATTTGCAGAAAGTTAAAAATAACACAAACTAGCAAAGACGTCAAAACCCAAAAACCATTTTTAAGGTAAGTTTTTAAAGTGGTGAAATTAAATCGAAAAATAATTTGAAACTTTTGGGAAATTAATTAAAAACAAATTTTCTTATACAAGTATTCTAATCATGACACATTCCAAGAGATCTTGATATTATTAATAGACTTATTAGCATGGAAGAGAATGCTTATATTTCTTTTGCGGCAGATGCACCTAACGCTATATCATGTCAGTGATATAGTCAGCGATTATAATGTATTAATTAAATACAACTGGTATGAAAACATTGCATACAAAGAATTTTATTTTAATTGCAGTTAGCGAATCAAGGTAAAATAAAAAATCAGAAAAGCGCGTACGACTCCAGATATTAAAGTTAAAATTGGCAAACGCATCAATCTTGAGAAACTCGAATGCACGACGCGAGTTCCTCGAGCTAAAGATACCTCGATGCCCAGGATAATGGTGAAGAAGCCTTAGAGAGTGCGATGGACGATGCCAAGGCGAAGTTTGTAAATGGCGCACTTGAACATGAAATCGTTACTGGGAATGGATTGCTCGTGAAATTTGTGTATGTATTTAAATAATGAAAATTGCAAAAACTTGAACTTAATCGATTATTAAATATTGTAATTAACATATGCGCGATTATTTACAGTTCGCTGGTATTGGATGTATGCCAGTATCCCGACAAGTATAACAACGAAAATGTACTCAGCAAAATGATGACGATAAGCTCTGAATTTTGCGAACAATCTGTGCAACTTTTGATCACCAGATTGGAGCGATCGCCGCATTCCGGGATCCGATCAAATATATGCTGATTGGATTAAGTGATCTCGCTACTAGGTTCTTTAATGAGGTAGAACCATGATCGAAAGGCAAGTAAATTAACTTTTATGCATCAATTTTTAGCATTTATATCAATATTTTATAATTCATATTGATAATTATGTTTTACATAACATTTTAAAATATAATTTTTTTTCCAAATTTTGTATATAATACACATTATCTTATTTCTCATAAAAAAGCACATAATTAAAAGAATTACCGTATAGTATTATTATGTTAATGTTTATTTTTATAGACCTCAAGATAATATGAACATGCGTAGGACATGCGTTTGCATGTTGTCAAATCTAGCTGTTAATGAAAGAAATGATACCCGTGAAGGGAGTTTCAATTTGCGAAGTCATTCTTCGTTCAACTTTTTCACAAAAGCAACACTTTATATAATATAGTTTCGGATATATTATCGCTCTTCGAGGATCGTCATTTATGAGAGAAAAAGGAAGAAGCAGAAGCTGGAGAAATGGATCCAGACTTGGATGGATGGGGGAAAAGGGGATCAACATTTGTCTTTAATATTAAATGTTAAAGGAATAAATTAATTTGTAAGACCTAAAATACATACAATTTGATTTATAATTTTCCACTTTTTAATATTTTCAAAGTTATTTCCCTGTGTTATTTCATTATAACTAGCCTTATTGTGGACTGACAAAATACGTCACTTGGACGACAATAAAGCCAATAAATAATTTTTTTTTTCAAATCAACAATGTGCAACTTTGCATAAAATAATTGTAAAAATCACACATTTATATATTTATTTTTACCATTTGCCTTGATAAAACATTTTTAGAAAATTGCTGCGTATATTTTAATTATTGCATTTAATTTTAATTTTTCGAAAATATTTGAGTAAATTGCATTTTCTCACTCTTAGTTAATAAAGATTAATATCGAGAAGAATTTGATTAAAATCCGTTACTTTACTGATTAACACTTCAATACCTTATATCGTATATTATTATATAATTCTTTATTAATTTTTTTTTTGTAAAGTTTTGATTAATCTTTACGTGATATTTCGTAAAAACTGTTGAAAGGTCGTATTAAAATCAGATCAATAATCTTCACGTTTGTAAGTTAGAGAATAAAAATAATACTCAAGTATCATATATTTCATTGATTTTTATTACATTATTATTATTATTATTATTATTATTATTATTATTATTTATTGTGCCATATTAAACGCGCGTATTGTCATTTGTAAATCATGCGTATGCATGCATATGCCATTGTAGCAAAATAAAAAAGACTGGGCGCTTTCTGGTCTCTCTACGTCCCTGCCCAGAAATCGTCGGAAATCCTCTTTCTGAATTTTACGGCCTAGAGTCCTATATAAAGAGAGAAGCGACATTGATGTCCGAAGCTCTGATTGGTAATCTGATTGATACTTGATTGGCTAAGCGAGCAGCCATATTGTGACCACAGCTGTTTGTAGAATGATACGAATGGTGTTTGATGACGTTAGAGCGGTTTCAAAATGGCGGTGGACTCAATTGGATACTGAAAGTTGTGGTGAGGGTTCGATGTCGCTTCTCTCTTTATATAAGACTCTAGCCTAAACGTAGCACGAAAAACGGGACGAGAGAAAAGGGAGTGGAGAGGAGGGTATCCATGGAGATAACATCGCCGCTCGCTCCATGTCTATCACCGCGATGCTTTCTCTCTCTAATTGAAGGCCTAAACAAAGGACAATTACGTTAAAAGAGAAAGAGAGAGAGAGAGAGTTGCATTAAGATTCAAAAAAATTAAAAAAACTAATTTTTTTAAAAGCATAATTTGAAGACATTTCAATAACAAAGAATTTTGTAAAAATAAAAAGAGGGTATATTTATTCGTGGAAAGACATTTATTTCTTCTTTATCATATGATGCAATGTTAATTACAATTATTTTTTAAGTACTGCGTAAAATAAAATGTTTCTTTATTAAAGAACCAAATTCTCTCTGTTACTATTAAACATCTTTTTTAAATAAAAATATGAATATGCAAAAAATAAGCATAAACGTATTGATATGTATTAATATCAATGTTAATGTAAATAATTCAGACAATAATAAATAAAAAATTACGCGAAAGTAGACGTAATTAATCATTTGTGCACATTCTCGACCCCTGTTCTGGATGCAACACACGCGATACGCGTCAGATTTTATTTACAGCAAAATGGATGTTAGCACGGACAACAACCCACATCCATTTCTTGAGAAATGGATGTGGGTTGTTGTCCGTGCTAAAATCCACACTGTTTTTAAGGTGATGCTAAAGTCGTCCTTTTTTACCGACCGAACGTTAATTTTTGGGCATGCTGTTCTTCTAATTGCATTTACAGATTTAAAAATCTTTTTCCACAATTGAAGTATAGACAGTAATGTTTAATGGACGCTATATAAGGATAAAAAAAACAAAAAAAATTGAAAATAATTTTCCAATTTTTTTTGTTTTCTTATCTTTATATAGCGTCCTTTAACATTACTGTCTATACTTCAATTGTGGAACAGGATTTTTAAATCTGTAAATGCAATTAGAAGAACGGCATGCCCGAAAATTAACGTTCGGTCGGTAAAAAAGGACGACTTTAGCATCCCCTTAACGGCGGGTTGCAAAATAGATGTGACACGTAGTTCCCATTCTGGCCAGAACGGATGTGGGTCACTAGTGTACGGGAGTTTCAAAGCGTTATAGGAAAAAGGCCGCCGTGGCCGCTCTCAGGTTCCTCTCTGGTGTGACAAAAATTCAATCAGAACAATTATAGCAACCTGATATCATCAAACATTTAATTTTTCGTAGTTAGCAAGGCTGTGGGATGAACGGTACCTTGACGCGAAAAAGGGTCGTAATTTCTAAGTTTTGCGCATTCTTACTTCCATTATGTGCCCATATGGCCATATATTCATATTGTGTCATGCTTTCTCTCTCGCCTGAGCAAGATGCATGTTCGTAGCGCCCCCCACCATTTTATGCCCGCTCCCCGATCTAAACCGTGCTACCGTGAGACACGTACGTGCGCGACTTCACGTGTGTATGTAACAGCTGAGCGTTAGCGCCAAGGGACATCACATTTATCGCCCAGCAAACGAGAAATGATTGGATTGGATAAATCCATATGAATCATGTTTCTGAATCCGTAAAAAAGTATGGAATTTCATAGAAACTGAACACATTGAATCCGTTTCCTATAGACCTAATTAAATATAATTCATTGCATTTTTTTTACGTAAATCATTCAAATGGAATCTACGTGAGCAAAACAACATTTTTGTAATAGTTTCAAAAACAATTTTTACAAAAAAAAAATCAATTTCTTAGGAATTTTTTCCGGAAATTTTCAAGCGGTCACCCATCCAAGTAGCGACTCCGGTGAACGTTGCTTGATCTCCGTGATCGCTGCGAATTAATCTCTCATGATGACCTATGAATACTTTATACTGATATGTGTATATAATTATTAGATCAGATCAATATACGTTATCGAAAAAATGAAATATGTATAATTAAAGCATATTATTTATATAAACAAATATAAAATTATAGTTTTTTTACTAATTTTGCAAATGTAAAATATCTGAAATAATTTTTCTGTTATTTGTTTAAATAAAAATGCAATTAGAAAATATATATCAATATAATACAATAATTAAATTAAATATAAAAAAATTTTTATTAAAAAATCAATTAAAAAATATTGTTTGCTCATTGGGATGTAGATCAAGGTTTCTTCATATATGAACTTATTTTGTCTATTGATATGAATATTTATGTTTCTCAACAATACATGATGCACACAGGACTACAGGACTGGATGCCTTTTTCTAAACGTCATAAAGTCAATATTTGAAGGACGTCTACAGACGTTTATGCAAAGTCGACTTGCAGTCAACTCCGAAAGCCTGACTTAGAAAAGTTGATTTACAGTTGACATATAGATGGTTGTGCTGTTAGGGTAGTTAAATATAATTCATTGCATTGTACATTGAATATGATACCAAAAGCAAATGGCTAATCCACAATTACAGATTCAAACGAATAGACTTACGTTCATTGCATTGAATATTGAATATGATATCAAAAACAAATAACCAATCCACAATTACGGATTCAAATGAATAGGTCGCACGTTTTACTTTTATGTATATTGAATAAGATACAGAAAGCAAATAGCCAATCCGTAATTATTGATTCAAATGGATTACGGATAGAAAACGGATTCAAAAAATCCAAAAACTGGATTTAATTTCGTTCCATTTAATAATCCTAAATATTTTTCAATTATTTCTCGTTTGCCGCGGTGCGTGTACGTGTCTTTTGAAAACGCTGCTGGAGGGAAAGTGGCTACGCGCTACGATAATGCATCCTGAAGAAAGCATGACACGACGTGGTCAACTGCGGTGCTTGGTCAACCTAACCCTGTCCAAAAGAAAATTGAAGGTTAGAATGCAGAGGCACTGGTATAGACCAAGGTCCGTGGATTGGCGTTGGAGGGGAAGGAAGGTCGTTGCATAGCCGCCATTTTCGAGACAGCGAGTCAGTGTTAGTGTATGTACGTAGATAGTAAGGTACTACAGCTATTAGTTGTGTGAGTGAGCGAGTGTGCAGTAAAAGTATGGCCGCCGCCATTTTCGTTCCACATCGTTGAAGTGGATGCAACGACCTTCCTTCCCCTCCAACGCCAATCCACGGACCTTGGTATAGACAAGTGTAGGATACCTATCATAATACAATTACCAGAGGCGTTTACCGTGGGCTGACTATTTTTAATTAATTATCAGTGGCGTTTATCGTGGGCTGACTATTTTAAGTTTGTATTTGCCCATCTTATAAGCAAACGAGAATAAAGAAACTATGAAAAATTTTTGCGTTTCATAGAAATGGGCGATGGGAATGAAGGATTCATTCCAAATTGCCTACAAAATATTGCCATATTCATGTTCGACATGAAAATATATAATATAATTTTAGTATTATGTATTATATACATAATTTTCTAATGAAATGGCAATAAATGTGCTAAACATTTAGTCTGACTAACGTGTCAATCTCTTTTTGTTACATGCAGCGAAAAGAGATAGCGTAGTGTCAAAGTGCAATGTATATTACCAACACATTACGTCCTTATTCAACAGCAGAAACCCAACAGGTCGGACGAAAAATTGTTTCGCGTAAACTCATCCGCCTACAAGACGCAGACGGCCCGAGCGTGCCTGTCGAAATATACGGTACTGAGTTGGGCGGTTTCGCTCGTTGAAAAGACAAGGATGAGTGCAAAACTCAAATAATAATGGATCTCAAAATATTGATATTATCGACATTTTTAATTCCACTTATTGTTAGTAGATGGCGCAGGACCGTCGGAGTTCGGCCGTCAGTCCAGCATCGCCTTAAGGATATTAAACAATGAAAAGCTGTCGAATTCAGAAATTTTCTTTTATATACAGGACTTCTAGTGTTGAGACATGCATTAAAAAAAAGACATCATTTTCTAACGCTTCATGTAGCTGTGTTAATCCTTGTTTGTCCAGATTTGTGTAAAAAAGAATTTATAGATTATGCCGAAGCTTTACTGCAAAATTTTGTTTTACCTTTTGAAATATTATATGGGAAACAATATATATCACATAATGTCCACAATCTTTTACATTTATGTTCCGATATGAGAGTATTTGGTCCATTATATAGCAATGCTAAGAAAATTTGGTGTCATTGCTTCGTTGAGAAAGAACAGCGCGGTATAAACATCAATGTGAGGGAAGCGAACCGAGAAGGAACATTGAGATCAGTGATATGTTAATTTATAAACCAGGTCATGCTTCTCTATTTCAGGCGAGCCATGCTAGATCTTTCGATGCGAGCAAATAAGCGCGAAGATGCGCGTCACAGCCGATGCTTTCGAATTCCTGCGGAAGTGCGTTACGGTGTACATACATTACGGTGTATGTACGATCGCACGAGCGTGGTGCAGCTTGGTTGCGTACCCGTGACGCTAGTTACCATAAAAATCCTTATACGAAATCAGTTCTCTTAAAAACACGAAATTAAATACGAAAGTTGGGGACCAGGCACGAGTGAACATGCTACTCTCACACCAATATCATCGAAATCTCTAAGTTAATAGAAACGGGGCGAACTCCGACTCGAAAGGCTAATAATAAGCGGACAATACACGCCGCTCGCACAGGGCACACTCATTTTGCGCGAAAGGTACACACGCACTCGACAGAGAACACGCAATTGAGAATAGCGATTGCTAGACAAAGACAACACGAGACGTGACTAAAAGTAACGCACAAGAATAAGAAGAATTATAACGCGAGACTTAACTGTGAAGTCGACGGTGCTTTACGGAACGAAAAGTAATTAATACGCGACGTGTTCGTAAGGATCGGCGGAATAAAGTACGTGGCGCGCAAACACATATGTGCAGATGCACGCTCGAAACCGGTGGTTTTACAACAAAATTGTTCGTTTCACCAAGCTCGTTTTGACACCTTTGGTCCGACTTTCCTTCATTCCATTCTGCAATATGCAGAGGCCTTTAAATTGCGTATAGGTGCGACGATATAAAAGTAATTTTTATACGTATAAAAAATTTAGCCAATTTGAAACCGTTTTATTTTTCATGTAATGTGTGTGGGATTCTTTCTTTCGTAACTTATCAAAGCAGGCCTGCGTCTAAAAATGGTTAACTAAATTATTTTAGGCTTCTACCGCTTGCCTGTATTTCACAAAAATATTATGGCCCGATTTCGGTATATATGATAGGTTCCAAGCAATATTGTACTATCAGACTTATTATTCTGATTTACAAAAAATTAAAAACAATTTTAAAACAATCGTGCCATAGCACTAACAAACATGCTAAATAATATTTTATGAATAGAAACGTATTAAAACTTCTAAAAAAATAAACATAAACTTTGAAGACACTGAAACTTTTTCAGAACTTATGAAATTAATAATTCCATAGAATCTCAGCAAAAAATAATTCAAATATATTTACCATAAACATTTATTAATATTTATGTTGAATTAATTTAGGAAACTTGTCTTTCACTGATGCTTTTATCGACAGTCTTAGAGCAAATGTAATCTAATTTTGATACATATTTTTATTATAGTTTCGATAAGATAAATTGAATGGAATTTTAAACTGCTTTAATTGTTATTATGGTCTTTTAAACTTGTTAAAAGTAAATAACAACTAATTAATAACCTTTTTACAAGAGTCATTAAACACTGATCCAAAAGTTTTTTTAATAAAAACTTTCCATCATTTTTATGAAGACACATTTTTACCATTTTTTCAACTTTTGTACAAATAAAAATTAATCAGACGATGTATAAATTAAGAATTATCTACTTTTTATAGAGATTAATGACGAATTTAGTGATGTAGACACATTGTAAAACCGAGATGACTTTCCGGGAGCAGAAAAAACGTTAGAGAAAGTCGACTTCGGATCATAGTGGTGTGCGGACACGACCAGATTAGTACAATAAAATAAAAAGACTTTTACCCGGATTTAACGTGTAATTTTATATTTTTTATACCAACCGTTTTTCTATGACACCGACCTATGCATGTTACATCTCGACAATCAAAAGTCTAAAATATAACGAAATATATTTATTCTACATTCTTCAGTCAAACAAAATCATGTAATTACATCTCAATTTTTTTCTGGTTTGAACCATTTTCAAAGTGCAGTATGCAACAAGATGTACATACTATATTAAACGTTTTTAAAGATTAATATAATTTTTAATCTTTCTCAATTTCAAAAGTCCTATCTTAAATTATAGAATTAAACAAAATCTTTGCAAAGAAAAACATTTTTAAGACGTTTTAAAATGCAATTTAACGTGCTGCTAAAACAAAAGCAATTGGAGTAACAGATTTATTGTTCTTTCCAGTAACTGTAAGTTTGAACAGTTTCAACTACAAGTATTAATGCTCATATATGTTTCGCTCTGTAAACGAACAACGTGAAATATGTTGCTTAAATTTATTGCTTTTTGTTATTTTTCATAACAGTAGTTGTCACTGTGATAATACTGCGATAAAAAATATTATATACTTTTTGTCCCTTCCGTAGACCACACCGTGCGCGGAATTTATTTATGGTTTACATTCAATGACATTTTAACAAATAATTGAAAATTAATTTTTTCAAAAAAATATTTAAACTAGAAACATACAGCTATAAGCCCAAATGATCAAATATTTTGTAAGATTTTTTATTTTTTAATTATTTGGTTTTATATTTCGAAATTTATCATTTTTTAATGATTTTTCGAGATATTTTTGAAGTTTTTGTTTACGGTTTGCATAAAACATATTTATAAGTTGCGAAAAAATATTTTCTGTATTGTAGGAATATTTCTGCGTAAAATGCCATTGAAAATTGCGTAAATTTTATTTTTTATTTTAATAAATTTGTTTTTCATAATTTATATAAAATTGTTCCTATCTTGATTTGCTTTTCAAATTTTAAATATAATTTGTATGAATATGTATACGTATAATATCAAAAGCTTCGTAGAGCGCGCGTAGCTTATCACTCGATTGGTTACGTAGATTCCACTTGGATGATCCACGTGAAAAGAATATGGATTCCACGTACCTGTTCTCATCAGGACCGGTCGTTTAATTGTTTCATGTGGCACTAATGGGAAGACAAAGGGTATAATATGTCAAAAGCGATGAAACGTTAGTATGCTACATGTATTCATGTACCTTCCATTTCTTTTACCTCTATGTGAAACAATTTTGTGAAGTATTTTGATAAATCGTTTAAATGCCCGCTTAAATTTAATTATTCTTTTGCATTGCGCAATAAAAGTGCAATTTATTTAAAACAAAGTAAGAATGCTGCTTTCTATAGACTGTAATTAATTTTAGGAAGCAATTCTCTCAATTAAAAAATAATCAAATGTTTCTAAAATAAACGCTACTTATGAAAATTAGGATAAGCTATAGAATTATGTGTTGACTAAAAATAGACTTTACATTTACATGTTAAATAATATGATTAATTACAGAATGTAAGATAAACTATATAATTATCATAATTTATCATGTATATATTATTACACGATATTGTGTATTTTATCTTACATTCTGTATTTAATATCTTTTTCATGTAGTATTCATTTCATGTTGTTTTTGTTTTTTGTGGGCTTGTCCGTTCAATTTTAGCGACGATTCGCACAAACTTTGAGATCGGCGGTTAACTTTGTGAAAGTTGTATCAAGGATGTTTCACCCGGCGAGAAAATTGCAAGAATGACGACGTACCGCCACGAGGAAATTGTTGGAGAGTGCGTAGAATAGCAGAAACGCGTATTGCAAGTGATCCCAATTTATTTAATTACTTTTATATCGTCGCAACTATACGCAATTTAAAGGCCTCTGCATATTGCAGAATGAAATGAAGGAAAGTCGGACCAAAGGATGTCAAAACGAGCTTGGTGAAACGAACAATTTTGTTGTAAAGCTACCGGTTTCGAGCGTGCATATGCACATATGTGTTTGCGCGCCACGTACTTTATTCCGCCGACCCTTCCGGACACGTCGCGTATTAATTACTTTTCGTTCCGTAAAGCCGTCGACTTCACAGTTAAGTCTCGCGTTATAATTCTTCTTATTCTTGTGCGTTAACTTTTAGTCACGTCTCGTGTTGTCTTTGTCTAGCGATCGCTATTCTCGATTGCGTGTTCTCTGTCGAGTGCGTGTGTACCTTTCGCGCAAAATGAGTGTGCCCTGTGCGAGCGGCGTGTATTGTCCGCTTATTATTAGCCTTTCGAGTCGGAGTTCGCCCCGTTTCTATTAACTTAGAGATTTCGATGATATTGGTGTGAGAGTAGCATGTTCACTCGTGCCTGGTCCCCAACTTTCGTATTTAATTTCGTGTTTTTAAGAGAACTGATTTCGTATAAGGATTTTTATGGTAACCAGCGTCACGGGTACGCAACCAAGTTGCACCACGCTCATGCGATCGTACATACACCGTAATGTACACCGTAACGCACTTCCGCAGGAATTCGAAAGCATCGGCTGTGACGCGCATCTTCGCGCTTACTTACTCGTATCGAAAGATCTAGGCTCGCCTGAAATAGAGAAGCATGACCTGGTTTAAAAATTAACATATCACTGATCTCAATGTTCCTTCTCGGTTCGCTTCCCTCACATTGATGTTATACCTGTTCTTTCTCAACGAAGCGGTGATACCAAATTTTCTTAACATTACTAAATATTTCACCTGCCTGCATCTTATTCCTTGTGCAAATTGTCATAAGAGATTAATCAACAGTTTCGAACAGATGGCAAGTATGTGCGTTATGTATGAAGACCTATTGCGGGCTAACTCTGATGATCAAACGAAGGAACTTTGCAGAGTAATTAGATTCAATTCTACCCTTCTTTTTTCAATTTTAATTCGAGAAGCCGATCGAAACTTAATCACTAGAATAAATTTTCTGAGAATGGCTCATATAAAAAAACAAAGAAAATTAATAATAAAATAATGTTTTATCAGCATTGGTCATTCTAATTATTAAAAAATTGTAGTAATAACTGTCATTAAGTTAACGCGATTCACATCTTTCAATCACTCAAAGACGTATTCAATCCATGTTTTTTAAAACATTTTATATATTTAGGGTACTATAGTAATTAAGTTATAGGCATATTTTATTCTATGCATTTACACAATTGTGGAAATCTTTTGAATACTACTGAAGAAAGCTCAGTGTAGCCGAAACGCGTTTGAATGTATCCGCTAATTGTATTCCGTTTTTATAATTGATAGTAATTTTGAATGTATTGTTTTCACAATTAATAATAATTCTACAAAGTTTTTCAAATTGTATTATTGTGCGGAATAATAATTGCTCGTTAAAAAACCCAATTGTCTATTTTTATTTTCAAAGTATTGTCAAAGTTGATGTAACTACTGTACGATTTTATTATTAGATTAATTAACGTATGTGGAAGTGCTAAAATCGCAACAGATAAATTGTAAAAAGAGCTACAGAACGTAACGACGTAGGACCGCGCGCTGAGCGCTTTTACCGCACAAGCGAATGTTTCATGTGTCATATGATGGTACACATTACGAAATTAGCAAGTCTATTATCTTAAGAAACTTTAATAATTGTTTGTCTTAAATCCATACGTCTTAGTTTTATTGAAACAAATTTATTAAGTAAGTAACTACAGAAACATAACCTTTCAAAGAGAGAAACTATAGAAGAAGTATATTAATAATTTTCATTCACATATATTTATTTTTATACCGTGTTTTAATAATTTTTATACATTTTATAATTTAACAAATAATACAATTATTTACGCAAAATTATATACAATATACAATACTTTAATGGAGGTTACAGCTGTTGGTTTTAAAATATAACACATCTAATAATTATCAAACAATCGAAAACCTTTGCTAAATAATATTCATTATAATTGTCATTGAAATTATTTAATGCTCAGTCTTCAAAAATAATATACATAATTGACAAGATAATAATTTCTATTATACTTTCAGATTAATTATTTTTAAGCAACATAAAGCATATCAAAACAGATATTCTTAGGGATTTCTTCAAAACAGAGATTTTTTGAGAACAGAAATTTCTTCAGAATAAATTACATAACAACGAAGATTATATCAAGCAGAGATTATGAGTAAACAAGTAAGTGTGTAAAATAAAATACTTTGGTCCTGTTGCAGTTGCTGATTTTAAAATATAACATATCTAATAATTATTAAACAATCAAAACCTTCGCTAAAGAATATTCATTATATTTCCCATTGAAAGTATATAATGCTTAGTCTTTTAAAATAATACACATAATTGACAGGGTAATCATTCCTATTACTTTCAGATTAATTATTTTTAAGCAACTTGAAGCATATCAGAACAGAGATTTCGTCCGAACAGAGATTTCTTCAGAACAAATTACTTCAAAACAGAGATTACACCAGACAGATTGTTCGGTACGCGCGTCATCGTTGTCGCTCGGTTTCCATTGCGCGTCTTTGAGTTTGATTCGTTTTCATCGCATTTTTGCGATTGCCCTATTTTCATCGCTTACTCCGTTTTTCTCGCGAGTTTTCCCTTGGCAACAAGCCTCCGTTTGCGCATATTCCCATAAAGCGTCGTGCGTCTTAGACAGGTGAATATTCGCGTTTCCGATTGTCTTTTTTGATCCCGATTTCTGCGCTGTTCTCGCGCTCCGCGATCACAATTATTCATAATTCAGTCACCGATGCGTGCGGACGTATCTGTACATTTTTTCATTTAAGTTTTTCAAGCGTGTCGATATTCTTGTATCCCGTTTTCGCAAAAGCTGTACTGTGTTCAAAGTTTTTTAAATAAAGTTATTAAAGAAATTAGAGAATTAGCCAGCAATTCTCGACCGCGCGTTTTCTTGTGAGTTATTTGGTGCGAAACGCGCGGACAGGGCACAAGCCTCAGATTTTGAGAGTCATTCTCGAATCGAACATTTTTTCCAACTTGAAGCATATCAGAACAAATATTTCGTCCGAACAGAGATTTCTTCAGAACAAATTCCTTCAAAACAGAGATTACACCAGACAGATTACGAATAAACAAGTAAGAGTATAAAGTAGTAATGTTTCAAAATGCCAAAAGTAAAAAGACTTTATTATCAACGAACTAAAGCTATTTTGGATTCAGTGATTAATATTGTACAGAGTTATAATTCGGTTGCATTAAAAAGCATATTTTCAGTTTCAAATATTAATAATATTCCATTGTGTAAAAATTGTAATTCTGAAAAAGTATTAAATTATTTCTCATTAACGCAGAATATTGATAGCAATAATTACCATTTAAATGATGATAATCTTGAACAAGAAAGTAATTTTAATGATTTTGGAGAAAGCACTGATGAATCAATAAATCATAGTAATTCTGATATTAATGAAGCAATTAATAATATTGTTAATGTTCATGAATCTAATAACCTCGTTGAGTTCGTCTAATTTTATATCACGGTTTTAAGCATGGGCTATTAAAAATCGCATATCTCATATTGCATTAAACAAATTAATAACAGGTTTAAAACCTAAATATCCGGAATTGCCTTTAGATGCTCGTTTTATTAAAAACTCCCAGAAAAGTAAATGTATGTACAAGATGTAAGACCAGGGCAATTTCCATTTCAATTTAAGTAATTAGTCAAGCAACTTTTATCATGGCATTCTGTTTAACATTTGCAGTTTATTCGAGTTAATATTAATATTGACGGTCTCCCATTATTTAAAAGTTCAAGCAGTCAAGTATATCCTATTTCGTGCAATTTACAATTAGTTGAAAATAACAATAATGTTAATATTGTTGGAATTTATTACGGAAATGAAAAACCTGCAAATGCAAACATATTTTTAGCAGATTTTACAGAAGAAACAATAACTTTAACTACACATGGCATAATAATTATTGATCAAATCTATCTATTTAAAATTAACGCTTTTATATGTGACTTACCTGCTAAATCTTTTATTACTTTTACGAAGGGTTATTCTGATTATTATTCATGCACGAAATGTACAGCAAAAGGTGAATACATTCACGATCGAGTGAGCTATCTTTATTTAAATAGCTTTCCTTTAAGAACGAATAATGATTTTAAAATAAAATTACAATCAAAACATCATACAGGTACCTCCTAGAATCTATCCTGGAATCTATTCCTAACATAGATATGATAAAAGATTTTTCGTTAGATCCAATGCATTTGCTTTATCTGGGAGTTGTTCGGAAATTGATTGTAAAATTATGGTTAGAAAAACCTTGGAAAACCTTGATCTAAATTATCATTTAATGAAATGTCTAAATTATCAAAATTATTAGAAGTTCAGAATAAGTAAAAAAAGTTTTGTTTACTAGTGTTATTATAGCCTATATGTCGTAAAACAAATCGACGTAAATTCGACTATTGTGTAACAGACAGGCGATTTTCGTAAGTCTTAGATTTTTTAGAAATGGATTTAAATTGTTACTGTTAAAAGATAAGTTAGACAAATTAGAGAGTAAGTTATTAATCAAATAGTTAATTAGTTAATTAATTTTTTGCATATTTTAATATTTTCAGACATTTTTAATAAATGTGAAAAATTTTTTTATACTTGAGATTTTTAAGATTTCAGCTATTACTAGCGCTTAAAATTTTTAAAAATTTATATTTAAAAAAATTTTTTTAATTTACTTTTTTACATTTACTTCTTAATTCTAGGACCACATTTTAATGTCATATTTACTTTTGCTCTTTCCTCAAATATTTCAATTTTCACAGATTTTCCATGATTTTTCATGATTATCTAAAAAACTGGACGTGATGAAGCAAAATGGTTTACAAATTCATATTCAACAACCCAAAATCTATATGAAACATCTACTCTGGTTTGAGATAACTCTCAAAATTTTTTGTTGTTGTCCTGTATTATCATATTTTATGTCGTAAATCGTCGAAAATGATAAAATAAATAAATTTAACAATCTGAATTTAACGACTCGTTGTTCATTTACAAATAAATTTAAAAAAAAAGTATAGCAACAAAGTAGACGTAACGAAGTTAGAGTTTTACTTGCGAACTTCAGTAATGACTTTACTAATATGAAAAACGTGAAGAGATTTTTTTTTTTTTTGTTGACTATTCGGATACCTGCCTACGAAGAATTTGAGCGGGAAATTTATCCATTCGAATACTGCATTGTAGAACACGTTCCACGTTCTATTTTGAAGTTGAAATTCCGTCGTTTGTATACTTTACTTCATACCAAGATAGGAGACGGTAGAATATAATAGAAGAGGGACGCGGGAGTAGACGAAGAGGGGGAGGGGAGTAGATTGCCATCAAAAAAGGTTTTTAAAGAACCGAGGCGCACACCAAGAGAAAATAAATTCTTCGCCAGGTAAGCTTATCAGAGAAATCGGAGAAGATCGAGACGCCGGCAATGAAGTCAACCGACGATGAAGATGTCGATTAACTAAGCAAAAAAAATAAAACGGTAGATTAATCAGTTCATGAGAAGATCAAGAAAAAAGTTTGCAACATTTTTTAACTAAATGGCTCATGTTAATTTACTCGTCACAGTATAAAAACTTCAGAGTGAAAGAAAGTAATGTGAATTTAAGGAATTTGGCTGCTTTTTCAAGTTTGTTCTAAAGTTTATAATTTTTTTTTTGGATTATTTTTTTTCAATAATTTAAGGTAAATAATTAAAAAGATTTAAGATCCAACTTTGCTCGAAAGATTTATTCAGCGATTGCTATATTATTTGAATAGTTGATTGCTAGAAAATACTTGTTACATACGAATCAGCATTTCTCTTGCATATATTATATACACATAGTTGGGTAATAAATTTTTTCAACTAAATTAAGTTAGGGTTGATGATACATAAAATTAATTTAGTTACGTCAAAAGTTATATAAATAAAAAATTAACTCGGTTAAAGCTACATTATGATTAAATTAACTTAAGTTAAATTAAAAGTTAATTTTAAAAATTATTATTTATATAAAATTAGAATACCGTAATTTTTTAAAATTGCATTATTCTAAATAACAAAACAATTATATAAATTATCAAATAAATTTTTTGTTTTATTTATAATTTTAGTTTATAAGAAATAAAAAAAGAAGTATTGTTTTTTATATAGTCATGTATTCTTTTACAATTTTTACATTTTATGATTAAATTATTAAAAATATGATTTTACGTATATAATGTAAAATATAACCTTACACATGATATATTGATTAAATATAATCGTATTAAAAAAAATTTATCATTATTAAAGTAATTACTAAATTTTAATAAGAGCATTATTTCAAAATAATCGGTTAACTTAAAATTCCTCGTAAGTCATCAAGCAATATTCGTATCAATAATAAACCATCTGCACTAAACATTCGTTCTACATGTGCTGAGAATAGTACTGATGTATTATACTGTCATTTATACAGATAAAAAAATTGACGTAAAAGAAGTTAATAAGTTAATGTATAAAAATAATTAGTTAAAGTTAAAAATTAATGCATTTAAAATTAACTAAATTAAGTTGAAAGTTATTAATTTTTTAACTTTTTGTTTAACTTTTAACTTTTTAACTAATTACTACCCAAGCCTGACTATATATGTAATGATCTGGAGAAGAGTTTGAGATTTTCAGGAAACATTTTCCCTTCCTTCGTGAAACTATCTCCTTTAAAGTGAGGAAAGAAACTGGTATTTCTCAGTGGTATCGACTTCAACGATGTCAAACGTGCGATAAAAATATTCATTTTGAAGAAATTGCAGTGTACAAAAAATTACATTTTGCGAGAAAATACTAAAATCTTTAAAATCTAATCCTTTTTATTTTTGTCATAGTCTTCACAAGTCGTCAATTAAAAAAAAACCAAATAACAAAATTTATTACTTTCTCACTTTCCGCGGAAACTTGCACAAACCCTTTAATTATAAGTCTCTAAGAGACTTTTGTCTCATTACGTTTTGATCAATGTTTTCGTTATCTTTCTATTACTCATGTCAAGATAGCGCTGACGAGATGCTGTCGATAAATCGCGAAAGGACGGGTGATAAGTCGACGTCGAAAACGGAAACTCAGTGATTCTCGTCGAACGTATTTATGTATATCGGATTCCGGTATCTCGCAGCGCAGAAAAGAATTTATGGCAAGTATCTAATGGTATTTTTATTTTCCCGGGAATCTCTCGGCCGTTTTACTATGTGTATACACAGCAGTACAGCGTGCATGTGTAGATCCCTGAGGGAGAAAGCGATAAATGAAACGAGAGTGAAACTTGCACCATTGTTACCAGCTTACCTTTTTAAATACGTATAAGTTATTTGAAAATGGAGTTGGCCATCCCTCCACCTTGTCGTCCAGGTCTCTGTCAGCTGTGCACAGGAATGTTAGCTGATTATTGTGGAAAAAGGGCGCGACGAAAAGTAACTTCGTTCCAACGACAGATATATCGTTCCCATCATTGCTCTTTTATCTGGAAAAAAATTGTCTCGACGATTAAAGTCTGATTAATTAATCTTGTCACGTCCACTAAATTAATCTTGATTAATTACTATCGCCGTTCATGGGTAGTTTACATAATGCTGTAATTAACTATTTATTTGCGTTATCTTTCGTCGTCGTAGCTAACAACAAGCGACTTCTTACTTGTCTTATTCAGTTATATTTGCTCGTTTTGCTTAAAAATTTTATAAAATAATACTTAAAGATTTTATAACATAATACGCAATGGATTCTTTCTATGTTTCATTGATCCATACAAGCAGTATTTGTCGGTAAATAATCTAGATTATCTAGAATCTAGATCATCATTTATTTTTACTATATTTAAAATATTAGAATACACACACAACACACACACACACACGCGCGCGCGCGCGCGCGCGCGCACACATACATATTACTAATAAAAACATAATCTGCTTACATAACACTGTCAGACAAAATTCGATTTTTTCGTCTTTGGATTTTGGAGTGTCATTTGTTCGAGATTTTTGATCAATGAATTAAATTCCATGCTTAGAAAAAATCTATCACGTTTTTGAGAAAAATGTGATAATATGGCCAAAAATGATAATTTCAAATGTATTTAGAACGGCATTGAATTTAATTCAATTTTATCTACGCTATCTTAGAGTGCTATTTTTCATCTTTAAAATAAATTTTTTTATAAATTTTTTACAGAATGTTCAAAATTTAAAAAATGGTAATCTAAAGTCAAGATATGTATATGCAGACGAAGGTCTCTAATACTGATATACCATTTTACTTTTGGATCTTAAAACTGGTATAGTATACACTGTAATGGTAGAATTGACACGCATTTATGCTTTTGTACGAATTTTTACTACCAAGTTATGGGGATTTAAAGTTAGGCATATTATGCATATTATTAGAAGACAATTTTTGTAATACTGTTTCATATTTTGTAATTGATGTTTTTGCAAAACATAAATATCTGAGAAATTAGGTCCCGAAACTGACGTAGTAGGCATCAATCATAAAATAATAGAATTGATACATGGTTCCGTGAAGGAGTTAACTTTGCTAGAATGGTATCATGAAAACCGATTGAAGTATGTTGGTCTTAAGATTAAAAAAGTTTTGGTGGCATTTTTGATTATGATGAGTAATAGCAAAAATTATTTAGTTGCATAAGCAAATCGATGTGGACATAGATTAAAAAATCAAGCTTAAAATATACGAAAATGACAAAAACAAGTAAAAATGTGATATATTTTAAGTTATTGGTTAATGATGCTTGATGATAGACTCTGTTTCCAAGAAGAATATAGAAAAGTTATCGGACAGAGCCACAAAATAGTCTTTACAAGCAAAATTAATCACGAAAATTTGCCAAAAAAGATAAAAAAGCAGTTTTTTGTTATTTAAGGATGTTTTCACGGAAAAAAATTTTTTTTTAAATCAAGCAGGTAGTTTGCATGAAAATGCAACTATAATTAAAATACAGAGGTATCAAGTCTTATAAAAGACAAGATATTACAATTTGAAATATTTTTTTCGGCTTGTAAAATTAGAATTTTCCGTCAAAATGAAAAACAAAAATTAGTAGTTATGGATCTGAATAATATTTACCACCAGTTAAAATTTCAAATTGATTCATTAAAAACTTGCAGAGAAAAAAATTATTTACTAAAAAACATTTTTTTAAGGTTATGGATGATAGAAAGAAGTTCGATCGGGACTTGAAAATTTGGAAAACTTAGTTTTCTTTAATGACAAAAAGATGGGTCAAATTTCAGACAAAACCGCCAAGGGGGGATTTCGATTTGTTTATTCGGCTAATAGAGCCTTTATTAATTTTTCTAGCTTTCCTCCCCCCCCCCCTTCCTCCAACAGATAGCAGAACTCCACACTTGAAATTCTACTAAGTTGCCGGCTATGTTGTGTACTACTATACAAGGTCCGTGGATTGGCGTTGGAGGGGAAGGAAGGTCGTTGCATCCACTTCAACGATGTGGAACGAAAATGGCGGCGGCCATACTTTTACTGCACACTCGCTCACTCACACAACTAATAGCTGTAGTACCTTACTATCTACGTACATACACTAACACTGACTCGCTGTCTCGAAAATGGCGGCTATGCAACGACCTTCCTTCCCCTCCAACGCCAATCCACGGACCTTGCTACTATACACAGAGAAAAAAGTACATGATATATAGTAATTCAGTCATACATAGGGTTGAAAGAAATAACCGTAGATGTTTGTTGTTTTTTTAAACACGTGTTTTGTGTTAAAATTTCTATAATAAAGTCAATTTTAACACATACGTAGTTAAGAATAACTAAATACTATTTAACTCAAGAAACTGGTTCAAATTTAATCCATTAACATTATATATAAATAAAGCCAAAAATCTGGCTTTATTGAGATAGCTAATAGTTGTGTACAAAACGAGCACTTATTACTTTGCTATCAGACATTACATGGATGCTTCAACCAGAGAATTGATAAAATGTTGCATTGCTCCTAATGGATATGCTTCTTGTGAAAAATGTGCTTTTTAGGCAGAACAATTAGATCATATGCAGACGTATGTTAAACTAGATGCTCCTTTAAGAACGGATGAGAAAGTTTTAAATAAAATTGTTAAAGTAAATAATTTTTTAATGAAAAGAAGGAAAATTATCTCATTAATTTTAACATTTTCAAAAAACATTCCTTTTTTATCATAAAAAATGTTTTTTAAAATGTTAAAAAAATATTGCTTTGTTCATTGTGTCGTTGCGAAAGGAGGCGTGGCTTTGCAGTTCTCCACCATTTCTACTTCCATCACGATTCGCTCCTTTCACGTGATTCATGCTGCTATTTTTACACATCAGATACACTGTATTTATTTTATCTGCGTTATAATTAAACTTTCTAGTGTGATCTCAATTCTCTTCTGGTGATCCTTAGCCCTATCTACTGAGGCTCATTAATTTTCTAAAAATTTTATATTTATGTATTATACAGGGTGTCAGGTAACGATCGCCCGTGGTTTCGTGGATTGATAGATCAAGTAAAACTGAGCAGAAAAGTCCTGTACCATTTTTTAATATTTGCCATAGTTAACGAAAAAAAAATTAATAAAGTCTGCGAATAAGCGCGTATCACCGCGCGCAAGGACCGCCCGCCGATCGCCGAGACGTAAGCAGCCGCGGCTGTAGGCGCGGCGCTGTGCGGTGAGAAAGGAAAAGCAGCAGCTGTTTTCCCTCCTCACCGCACAGCGCCGCGCCTACAGCCGCGGCTGCCTACGTCTCGGCGACCGGCGGGCGATCCTTGCGCGCGGTGATACGCGCTTATTCGCAGACTTTATTAATTTTTATTTCGTTAACTATGGCAAATATTAAAAAGTGGTAAAGGACTTTTCTGCTCAGTTTTACTTGATTTATCAATCCACGAAACCACGGGCGATCGTTACCTGACACCCTGTATAGGGTAAAGTCGTCTATTATGGGATAGGGTCCTAATATAAAGTAGCGAGGTTTCTGCTACATTGATAAACGCATGTGATTGGTACTATCATAAACTTATTATTTTTAGGGTGAAATCTATTTAGTATAAAATTCATTATTACAACATGCGTGCAGTCGTTGAAAAAAAAATTTTTGAAATTGAATGTTGTCAAGATTTTTTGAGATGAGTCTTTAAATCTTATTTATTATAAAATAAACAAATATTTGATAATAAATTCTGCATGCAGTGATAGAGTAAAGTCGTAAATAGAAAAATACGGGATGTGATGATTTGCTTAATTACAAATATTAGATTTGCTGATCGTGAAACCGCATAGCATGAAACTTATAATATGAGATATTCAAAAATCACCATTTATTATTGCATATTCTGACTTCAAGAACTATTCAGAATCCTATAATAAAGTTTTTCATTGAGGACTGTCAAATTATGTGGCTTGAAAGTTATGGCTTTTAGCATTAGCACTGAGACTTTAACATATCTCGAAGAGAATATATTTTAAAGAAAAATGTTATACGTACAAAAGTTTTTGAGTATTAAAAGAGCTATTTGATTGGTCAACTGGATTTTAAATTTTAAGCCTAATTTGAATTGAGTAAGGTCCAAGTCGATAAAAACCATTTCCTATAAAAAAAAACCTTTGTGTCTCATATTAGGAACCCTTTTTTGAATTAGCAAAATCGGCAAATTTAATAAAAAAGTTTATATACAACAAAGTATAACTATTATCAATTGCTAACTTTTGGCGATACAACTTAAATATATTTACTATAATTTGGATATATAAATAGGAGTTAAGGCTCCTAACTCCTCAGCCGAGAACTCCACATTGACGGTAGCGACATTCCGTTGCGGAAAAAATTAGAACTAATACACGTGAAACATGACAGATTGACGATGAAATGTTATCATGCATGTCATTTTGTTATTATGTGTTTCATTGTGAAAATATGACTTGTCTCGTATTTACCAAATTTGTAAAAATGGACCGCGAGTAAAGTTTCTTTGAATTTTATACATAAAAGTACATTTTTTACTCCTTTCAATAGCTATCCGTGTGTTTTCTTGTCTGAATAGACGTCACTGTACATGATTTTTATGACTATTTACTGACTGCTAGGCGAAAAAAGGATAGTCGTGACCGATATTTAAAAGTGTTTTAAAGCCATCTGATTAGTCTGTTTTATCCAAATTGGTATTATTTAGAAATAGCACGTCGGACAAAATTACGTGTCATTTCACGCAATTTCTCGCTTCTGACGTCATGACTTCAATATGGCCGCGGCGAGTACTCAGGAGCCTTAATAGTATAAAATACATAAATTATAAGCCATTAAAAAAAGGTATCTCATAATAGGCAACATTACCCTATGTTTCAAACGTATATTATGTACAACTACGTATGACATTAATTATTTATAATTATTCATTGACTATTCTGACTAATTTTATTAACCCACATACTTTTTTTGTATGCGTCTAGCGTTGTAAACAAAATGTTTGTGGTTTTTGACCTGGAAATTCTAATTTTTAAATTTAGATGGCAATTCTAACTGGGTACAAAAATTATTATCGGAATGTAAATATCATTTAGTAATGATTTTATAACAGTTTTCTCTCACAAATCAGTCAGAGAATTCATGTGCAGATGCGAGCATGCCTGTTTTGCAAGGGCAGATCTACAAAGTAATTTCTTGCTATAGCACGCACTATAGAATGGTAATGGCTTACGTCTTGAGTAAACATTATATAATTTTTCTATGTCGTAAAAAACTGTAAATTTATTGCGAAAATTAACACCTCACCCAAGGATCAACATGGGTCATCGCGATTTTATATGGGATCTTAACCAACTCAATATGTGGTAATATTTTTCGCATTAATGTTTACAAATGTAATAAAGGTAAAACTTTGGAAAAACTATTCTTGACGACCTTGACCTTTATATATGTTATAGGCATGGATACTGAATAACTTTTTCTTATAAATTAATCGGCGGTCTCGTACAGTTTTCGAGATATACTTAGAGAAAAAAAAAACAGTTTTTCCTAATTATTTCAAAAAATATTTATTTTACAAAAATATGTGTCAAACAAAAAATGAAGCTCCTAATAAGCTCTATAAAAAAGGTTATATACTTATTTTACCTAACTTCAATACTGTAGTTGTTATAGAAGAAAAACTGTTTTAAAATAATTTTTCTTTTATTTTGAGTAGTTTTGCGTGAAATATAGATGATTGGGCAGGGGAGGGACTCCGGACGGAGCCTCTCCCCTGCACCCTTTCCTCATATTTTTTCTAACCTAACCTAACCTATTATTATTTTAGTTGTAATTTGGCCAAGAATATCTAATTGATCATGTTGCAATATTAGATTTAAAATTACAGCCCACCCTCTTCCGCACTCACCACGTCATTAGTAAACCGACTGAGACGGTCCCACGAGGTGAGTTAGGTTAAAAAAAATACGGGGGGCTGCAGGGGGAGAGGCGGAGTTCCTCCTCCACTCACGCGTTTTCTGTACGACATGTAAAAATTTGAATTTGTCAGGGTTTTTTTAAAATGATTTTTTGATTATAACTCCTAAAGTATTGGAGTTGGGTAAAATATGTATAGAACCTTATTTGTAAAGCTTATCACAAGCTTCCTTTTTTATTTGACATATTTTTTTGCAAAATGAATATTTTCTCGAATAATTAAGAAAAACTGTTTTTTCTTTCTCTAAGTATATCTCGAAAACTATATAAGACCGCCGATTAATTTATAAGGAAAAGTTGTTCAGTATTCATGCCTCTATAACATATATAAAGGTCAAGGTTGTCGAAGGTGGTGTAGTTTTTCTGAAGTTTTACCGTAATAAAAACATTTACTAAACATGTGTGTTTATTTTGCCCGCAATTTTGTGAACTTGCTTCAAGACTTACTTCAAGGTGAAGAAGAGGGTCTACAACGACAGGTATGATAGGGCTGGGAAGTAACTCGTTACTTGTACCAAAGTTACATTTAGAGTTAGTTTTTTTGGTAACTGTAACTTAACTTCGTTACTTTTTTTCATCTGTAACTATTAATTTAACATAGTTATATTTTTTGTATAACTAATAACTATATAACTTAATAGTTACTGTTGTACACTCGGGAGCAAAATTAAGGGATCACCTATTCTGACTCCGAAAAATAGGCGTAATTCAAGGGAGTGTAACTTTGTCAAAAATAACCGTAAAAAATTTTTTTTTTTAATATTTTAAAGCTTGAAATCTCTAGTTTTGAGATTGGTAAGTCATTGAACGATTACAGATTGTTTACAAAGTTACGCGAATTCAAATGGGGATGCATCAAATCTTAAAATTTTTTACAAAATTTGCAAAGCTGCACGATGCAAAATAAAAATTGCACGCAAATGCGGTCTACAGCATTCAAAAGCGTGAATCTTTACCTTTAATTTACGTTTTTGTTGAGCGTTGTACAATTTTTTTTCACTGAGTTAGGCAACACTGAAGCAAAAATGGCCTTTATTTCTTCAATGTTGAATAATTCAGTGAATAAAAATCGTACAACGCTCAACAAAAACGCAAATTAAAGGTAAAGATTCACGCTTTCAAATACTGTAAATTGCACGCATTTGCGTGCAATTTTTATTTTGCGTTGTACAGTTTTACAAAATTTTTTAAAAATTTTGATATTTGACACATAACCATTTGAATCCACGTAACTTCGTAAACAATCTGTAAATCGTTTAATGATTTTTCAATCTCAAAACTAGAGATTTCAAGCTTTAAAATGCGTTAAAAAAATTTTTTTACAATTATTTTTGACAAAATTACATTTTCTTGAATGACGCCCATTTTTTGGAATCAGAATAAGTGATCCCTTAATTTTGCTCCTGAGTGTAGTTAATTTATATATATTTCACTCATTTGTCAATATAGGCTGCACTCGGAAACATCACCCGAGTGCCATTGTGCATGTATCATTTTATTATATCTTTGTTTAACATTCAGTGAACAAGTATAAAGTGATATATGAGGTTACTCAAGTTATGTTTCCAAATGTAGTTTTAATGTGATTATTTAGTTCTAAAGGTAAGAATGAATCATAATATAGAACCATATTCATATTATATTGGCCTTTCCTTTTGCTGTTGTATTTATTTTACTTCATATATTGCCTATCATTGCGTGCTGCACCTTTTTCTATTTTTTTCAAATAAAATTGTATAATATATAAATACTAATCATTTTCTTCACTAATTTTTCTGATCATTAAAGAAAAATATTAGTTTACGTTTCGATCGATATTACTCTATCAAAATGCCTTTGGATTTAAGTTCTATATAAATTCGAATGTAGAATGCAGTTTTCACATACCTTTTATGTGTACATACATATAAGTAATTAATAAAGATGTATCACATACATCTTACACAATTAATGATATAATACGTGAGATGCTTTCCAGCAAATAATACAAATCAACACAGAAATAATTTTTATCTTTGTCCTCACTGAATTTCAAGCAAGCGTTTCTAAATTTGACACTATGTTCTAATATAAATAAAATAATTGAGTAATGTTAGAAATGTAAAAGTTTAGTATTTAAATTATCAATACTTTGAAGTATTACAAGAAAAAACAGAATAGTAACTGAACAGTAACTTCTCCTTACGTTTTGAATAACTTTAACTATAACGAATTATTTTTTAAAATTAGTAACTTGTAACTGTAACTAGTTATTTTTTACAAAGTAACTTTCCCAACCATGATATTCCATGTTATGTGTTATACTCATTTTTACATACAATACGTCTGTTTATATACGCGTTTATATACATGTTTTACTTAATGCTCGCAACCTTAGAACATATACTACTGGAAGGAACGTAGGCTTAAAAAGTTAACGCAGAGAAGATTGACAAGGATGGATATGTAATGCGCATGCTCAAGACAAATCAAACCAATGTTACTGCTGTTTTTTATCACCCCGCAGTCCTCACGCGTATCTATGCTTTCATTTGTCGGAGCATGGGCGTTATCGACTAGGCGCATTTTATATCTACTAGAACGGTGTTGTCAGCTACTTGCAACTTTCGGCCGGATTTCTTGACGCTAAGGATATTCGATTCTCTTATAAAAATCGATTCTTAAATTGATTCTGCATCGAATCATAAAAATCGATTCTGCAAAAAAATTGGAATCAAAGAAATGATCTTGCCAGAATCGATCTAAAAAATCATAAAAATTTATATATATAATTAAAACGTACATTAATATTTAATTAATTATTAACGTTTTATTAATTTTAAATTAACTATTATTAGTTCTAAGATTTTAATTTTGAAAACTTTAACCAATAAATAAAACAGGTAGTTATGTAATTAAGCATTAAGTTTTTGAAAAAATAAAAAATATTTGTTAAAAAATATAGGTTGCTTTCACATCATTTTTTATTTACATACGTTCCTTTTATGTGCTTTTATATGTTTTATTTATAATATAAAATTACACAATATTTTTATAATTACTAATCTTTAATAGACACTGAATTCAGAAATAACAGCACGGCCGCGTCCAAATTATCATACGTAACCTCAATTTTAGTTTCTATTGTAGACAACGCTTTAAGGGCAATAGGTAAAGAAAAAAAATAATTTTTAAAAATAAGAATCGATTTTTCGATTCTTAGGGTAAATAATCGATTTGCAAAAAAATCGAATACCAGAAATCCAATTAAAAAAATCGATTTTTAAACCAAAAAAATCGATCTTGTAAAGAATCGAATCGGAATCGAATATCCCTACTTGACGCACGCCTATTGCTCCCCTCCCGCCACTCGCGCCTTAGCAATGCGCCGCCGGACATTCGTAACTAAGGAGCGCATCACTTCGTCTCAGGACCGTGCGTAATACAAACATTTAAAAGATCATAGGTCATCAGATATAATCTAATTGTCTAATGTCTAATGTCTAATAATACTGCAAAAGTTACTAAAATTTTTTCTCAATTTTAATAATTGCATTTAAGTAATATTTTATTACTATGTAATAATAATTGTTATAACATTATTACGTATATTACTTATGTGTATTGTACAATTAAAAATTTGTATAATTTATTTATTATTCAAAGCTTTTAATGCGTTTTTTTAATTACATTGATTTATTTAAAAATATTATATGTATATAAAACTAATTATAATATATAATTATACTAAACTAAATAATAGGTTTCCGTATCACTCAAGAGATATTATTATTGAAACATTTTTAAAAAATAGTTTTTCTAGTAAGCTTATTTTATCATCAAAGAATAAGGAAATAATTTGCGTAGAAAAAATAAATATTTACAGAAATTAAAGCAAAGAGGAAAGAAAAGAATATTTGCAGAATTAATAAATTAATTAATTCAATTTTCTAAACTGTTCATGTGAATTTATGAGAGATAAAATATCTAATATTAAAAAAGAAGATGTTTGCATCAGCGAAGATAATGAAATATTATTTAAGCAAGAACGCTTATCTATTTTTGTATATTTAAATTTTGAAAAGGGACATTCGAAATATGTGGATCTAAACATTGAAAAATTCAAAGACAGAAATTAACTAATTTTGGTTAATTTTATGTATCTTAAATCTTTAAAAAGACTTTACTTTCGGTCGTGCTTTAAGAAACAAATTATTTTGCAAATTGCATAATACTTTCGAAAATTATACATATTTTTGTAAATTGTTTTTCAGTTGTCTTTAATCATTAGCAAATTTTTAAAACAAGTTAAATTTTTTCTTACTTAAAAATCATTAAAACGTATATTAAATTGAATTATTAAAGATTTAATTAAATGGAAATATTGAATTGTTTTTCCACATAAGTTTCTTGGTGAATGATATAATTCATAACTTTAAATCTCAAGAATTTTGAATCTTGGACCTGTACATCTCGCGGTCTTTAATGTTCGCTGCGCGATGTTTGTTTTGATGCTTTTTTGTTTCTAACAACCGATTGTTAAAAACTGCCACTCGTTAGTTTATTGTGAAATCAGAGAGATCATTCTCGTGCGTATCAGAGTGAGTGTCTCTTGTGCATTAACTTCCTTTTAATTATTTATTATATTAAACATTATGAAACGTGAAGGATGACTGGTGAACAAACGTATGAACAACAATATAATAAAATATGAGAAAATAGCTTCTTTGCGTGTATTAATAATAAAACGGTTTGTCTTTCGTGCAATTATATACCTTGTGTTGTAAAAAAATTTGTAAATTTGTAAATTTGTTGATAAACATTATAAAAGTAAACATTTCAAGGACTATTCAGAATATGTAGATCCAGATAAATTTAATATAATAGAAGCGTTAAAATTAGTATATAAAGAAAGTCGTAATGAAAATTTTAATTCAGATAATGATACTTTGTCGTCTAAAAAAGCAACTATTGCGTCATATGCCATTTCACATCTTATTGTTAAACATTCTAAGTCATTTACTGAAGGTAAATTTGTAAAAGAATGTCTTAGTGAAGCGGTTAAATCTTTCGGGAATTCATTAACTCTTTCAGAAGCTATTAATATTCCATTGAGTAAAAATACGGTAGCATCAAGAATTAATCATATCGCGTTTTCTATAGAAAAAAAATTAAAATATTTGTTGGAAACGTGCTCATATTTTTCTTTATGTTTCGATGATAGCACCGATAATTGACACGTGAGTCAATTGAGCATTTTTGCTTGAATCGTACAAAACAATTTTTCATGTGTTGAGGAGCTTTTAGATTTTGTGCCCTTGCATGATACAACAACCAATTTAGATATTTTTAAAGCCGTTGAACAAGTTCTGAAAAAATTTAACACCGATTTTTCCAAATGTTTGACTATCGTTATCGTTGGCACAAGAGCAATGACAGGTTTGAAATTAGGATTTTTTGGCTGTTGTATCTCTTACTTTGTGGGTGTGGGTGATTCACAATTAAGCAAGAGGGATATTTATAATGCAATGCCGAGTTTATTGTTACGGGATACAGACAGACTAAAAGAAAAGACTGAATACATAGATTGACTCTCTGGGAAGGCCCGGAAGGTTACCGGATAATATAGATGGGTCAGTGATCATGAAAAGAAAGGCGGCTTCTTATTGGTCGAGAGAGGTACACGGGTGTAGTGTGCGAAATGCATATGGCGGTAATTCCAAACATAACATTTCCTCCCCTCAACGGAAATTCTCCCGATTAGCGACTTGGAGAGAATCTGTTCGGAAGACGACGATCCCTTGTCGATCTCCGAGGAAGAACTGGAGGTGAGGCGTGCCCGTTTCTTATAACGCCTCTATCGGATGCTGTTGATGGGATCTGTTCTGAAACCGTTGTTGTACGAGTCGAAGTCCTTGGTTGTGGCACTGGAGACGACTGTATTTTTGCGTTCGTAGGTGCCACCGGTGTGTGTGCTTCCGAAGTATCCGGATAGAATCGTACTCGCCGGGGTTGACGGCTTTCCCAATTGTTACTCACATCGGGTGCTGGAGTAACATTGGATTGCTCTGCCGTCTTACCTTCTTCATGTCCTCGAATTTGATCTATATGGCGTTTGAATCTTCGACCGTTGTAATCAATCTCGTAATGAAGGTCTCCCAGACGAGTCGTGATAATTCCTCGGATCCATTTATCCATCCTAGGATTTCCCGAAAGGAAATATACGACTTGAGTTGGCTTCAGTGAGCGAAACGTTGGAACAAACTGTGAGTTCCACTTTTGAGTAACTTTTGTGAAGACGTCATCAGGTCGAACCAAATCCAAGCGTGTTCGTAATGTTCGACCGAGGAATAGCTGTGATGGTGATTGTTCCGTAGTTGAGTGTGGTGCGATGCGATAATGACGAAGGAATCTGTTTAGATCCTCTTGAAGTGTACTACGAGTAGTCCCCATGGCACGAAGGGCAGCTTTGACTGTCTGCACACTTCGTTCGGCTTGTCCATTGGTGGAGGGATGATAAGGCGCTGTTAACTTGTGGTATTTAACGCCACTGGTTTGTAAGAACGATTTGAATTCAGATGACGTAAACTGCGTTCCATTGTCTGAAACTACAGTGGTAGGAACACCGTGAGCTGTGAATAAGTTATCAAGAATGGCAATTGTTGCAGCCGTCGTCATCGAGTTGGTCGCCTTGACTTCAAGCCATTTGCTAAATGCGTCGGAGACAATCAAGAGCATCATTCCAGCGACGGGACCGGCGTAATCGATGTGGATACGTTCCCACGGTCCTTTGGGGTAGTCCCAGTGATGCTGACGAAACTTTGGGGGAGCATGTGCATGTTTAGCACATTCAACGCATGATTTCGCAGTACGTTCAATTTCCGGATCGATGCCAGGCCAATAAATAAATGATCGTGCCATTCCCTTCATTTTAACGATACCTAAATGTGCCGCATGTAGATCATCCAGCATTGCTTTCCGTAGCACGAGTGGTATCACGACACGATGTTCGAACACCAAACAATTAGAGGCCAGTTTATAGGCTGACTCCGGAGCTTTGTAACCTGCACGTTCGAGGTTTTGTCCTGTTTCTAGTAATTTGATAATTTTTCCGAGTGCAGGGTCCTTTCTTGTTTCTCGAGCGATTTGTTCCGCGTCGATTGGTAATTGCTTAATTTGCTTAATGATGAAGTGATCGAATTCATCTCCATCGAACTCTTCCTTCTCTCGTGGCGAAGAATCCTGTATGGCGTTAATCGTTGATGATAGTGATGCTCTGGAACAATAATCAGCGTTAGTATTCTCTTTCGTGGATTTGAAAATCACATCAAAGTCGAAATGAGCTAAATAGTCTGCATAATTAGCCATTCTGCTAATACATAGCACCGGTAGCGATTTTTCTGGATGAAGGATTTGAGTTAGTGGCTTGTGATCAGTGATCAAGGTCCAATGACGAGCGTAGAGATAATGGAAGAACTTCTGTACAGCCCAGACGATGGCAAGCGCTTCTTTGTCGATCTGTGGGTATTTCTGTTCTGTAGTAGTCATCGTACGACTGGCATAAGCTATTGGTCGCTCCCGACCATTGCTGAGACGATGTGAGAGTACCGCGCCCAAGCCTGTTTTGCTGGCATCGGTTGCCAAAAGTAGAGGTAGCGACGGGTCGTATGGCATAAGGACTTGAGGTGATATCAATGCTGTTTTGATTTCCTTAAATGCCTTTTCTGCAGCAGGCGTCCATTTGAAAGTCTCCTGACGAAGTATATCTCGCAGCGGACGGTCTCTCGTCGAAAGATCCGGGATGTATGCATTGTAGTATGTGGCTTTCCCCAGAAATAATTGGAGTTCTTCATGCGTTGACGGTTTCGGCGCATCTCGGATTGCCTCAATGTGTTTATCCGATTTGTGGATGCCCTGAGCGTCGATCTTATGTCCTAGAAATTCCACAGAGGGTGATGCGAAGACGCATTTCGTGCGATTGAGTCGTAAACCATGAGAGCGCATTCTTTCCAGCGTTTTTTCCAAGGTTATCATTAGATCGGCAAAGTTATCGGCGAAAAGTAGTACATCATCGAAAAAATTGCGTACTTTAGGAAGATCTTGGAGGACAGACTCCATCCGTCGTTGCCAGATAGCTGGAATATTTGCGGCGCCGTACACTGCGCGTGTCGGTCGAATCAAGCCATGTGTAGGTGTGTTAAGCGTAAGCGCGTGACTGAATTCCTCATCCACAGGAAGATGTGAATACGCATCTGTAATATCGAGATGACAAAAGGTTGTTGCGCCTCTCATTTGATTGAATATTGACTCAGCCCTCGGGATCGGATGTTCATCTATAATGATACGCGGATTAAGTGTTGGCTTGTAATTACCCGTGATGCGGATTTTGCCATTTTTCTTCGTTACAACGTGCGTAGTCGACGCCCATTCTGAATAATCGACTTTTTTGTAGAGTCCTGACTTGATTTTCGCATCGATTTCCCTCGCGTAAGCATCACGGAGTGCGTAAGGTATTTCACGTGCTTTGGCGAAGACTGGTGTCGCTTCTGGTTTCAAATGTATCTTGACAGGCGGGCCCGATAGCTTCCCTGCTACGTCGTCGAATACATCTTGAAATCGATTCAGGAGTTGATCTAGCTGACCTTTTTGCTCTGCGGTAAGACAGGGCGGTACCGTTGACACCGCGTGAATCCCGTCTGGCGATGAGAATAGTTTTGCGAAATCTATTTCGTGGGTGAAGTGTGAGATCCATTCTCGACCCATGAGCGTATCGAAATTACCATCCACCACGTATAAATTAAGCCTCTTGGTAGTTCGGCCAATTGTGACATTGACTGGCAGTCGTCCAATACAATTGATTTTGTGAGACGTATAACTGGCGAACTGTCTATCGGTTTTCTGCAACAAACATGTAGGCTTAATGGTATGTAACATTTTTTTACTTACGATACCGCAGGGTGCTCCAGTATCCAGCTCCATCTCTAGATTATGGCCATCGATCGAGACATTGATCATTCGTTTCCGTGCTAGGTTGGAAGTGTTGATGTCATTGACCTTGTTGAAGTATTGAATAGAATCGACGTGATCTGCTGGTACGAGTGCGTCAGAAACTTGATCGGATTTTTCTTTCTTCTTGGATCGACACACTGTAGCGATGTGTCCCTTAATACCGCAATTATGACATTCGGCATCTCGGAATTGACATTGACTCCGTGGATGGTCTCTACCACATCCTTGGCATCGCTGGTCCTGCTTCTTTTTTGAGAAATCTTTCTGCTTGTGTTGGTATTGCTGCTGTCGATTGCGTGATGATGATCTCTGGCGTCCTTGTTTGTTGCCGTACTTTTTTTTCGGTTGTGTATAACCTAGTTTATGCGTAGCTTCGGGAGCTGGTGTCATCGTAGTTTTAACCTCATTAGCGGTAAGTCGAGTTGCTTCAAGAGTGTGTGCGATATCAAATGCCGCGTCAAAAGTTGCCGGTTTCTTTGCTATAATTTCGTCGCACGTGTCACTAGATTCGAGCCCATGCAATAATTGTTCTATTAGCATTCTGTCGAGAAATTCTCCGTACTCGCAGTGAACTGCACCTTGCCGTAAACGAAGAGCAAAACTTGCTACCGTTTCGTCTTTTTGTTGGCAGATTTTCCGAAATCGGATGCTTTCCGCAAATTTATTTTTAGCGCGATCTATATGGTTCTTAAGGGTATCCCGTATTTGCTCAAATGTGAGATCTTCAGGTGATCGTGGGCTTACCAAGAATTTGAGTGCCTGGTTGAGCTCTGTTCCCATGTGAACGCGAGCGAAGTTGGCCCAATGTTCTTCGGCGATTTTACTTAATTTGAGTGCCCACTCGAACCGTTTAAAATAATCTTCGACGGTGGCCCCATCAGAGGATCGATATTCACTTATTTTAAACGATGGTGGCTTTGAGTGCGTGGAGGTTGTGGTCCCCGTTGTCGATTCCGCGGCCATTCGTGTTGCTTCTCGAATCGCTTCCGTGAAGGCGGTCGACAATGCCATCAACGCTTCGGGTGTTAACGACATTTTGCACGCTTGCTGTTTTGCTGATTGATCTCATTCCACTGCTGACACCACTGTTGTATCTCTTACTTTGTGGGTGTGGGTGATTCACAATTAAGCAAGAGGGATATTTATAATGCAATGCCGAGTTTATTGTTACGGGATACAGACAGACTAAAAGAAAAGACTGAATACATAGATTGACTCTCTGGGAAGGCCCGGAAGGTTACCGGATAATATAGATGGGTCAGTGATCATGAAAAGAAAGGCGGCTTCTTATTGGTCGAGAGAGGTACACGGGTGTAGTGTGCGAAATGCATATGGCGGTAATTCCAAACATAACATTGGCCAAATAAAACAGCAAAATTTAAATTTCCCCCTTATTCACTGTATTATTCACCAAGAAGCATTATGTGGAAAAGTAATTAAACTGTGCTCCACAATGCAAATTAATACAAAAATTATAAATATAATTAAAGGCGGTAATAATCATAGAAAATTTAAATCTTTTCTTGAAGAACATAATGCAATTTATAAGGATATACCTTTATATTGCGAAGTTCGATGGCTAAGTGCCGGGCAATATTTACAAAAATTCTTTACGAAAAGAAATTCTTACGAAAAGAAATGTATCTCTTTTTGCAAAAAATATCTGTAGCAAACGATTTTAAATCATTTTTCGAAGATGTTAACTTTCTTACTGAACTTGCTTTTATTACCGATTTAACTTTTTATTTTAATATTTTAAATTTGAACCTGCAAAAGACCAACTAAACAATTTCTCAATTAATTAGTCATATTAATTCTTTTCGCGAGAAAGAAAATTAATATTATTAAAAAATTATTTGGAAAACGATATTCTAGAGTTTTATCCATCAAGCAAAATTCTTCTAACAGAACATAGCAGCGAATATAATTTTAAAAAACATCTTTATTTAATAGAATCTTTAGTAACTCAGATTGATACGCGTTTTAGTGATTTTGAATCACTTAGAAAAGATATAATTCTTTTTGAGAATCCTTTAACAGTTAAAATTGAGGAACAAAATTTAGAATTTCAAGAAGAGCTATGCAATTTGCAAACTGATTTGTCTCTTAAAGCGCGACCAGAAAAAGGAATAAAATTTTTTAAGATTTTAAATAGATCAAATTATCCTAAACTTGTAAATTTTAGTCTTCGAATTTTTTCAATGTTTGGATTCACATATTTATGCAAGTCCTCTTTTTCAAAATTAAAATATACAAAAACGGACAAGCATTCTTACTTAAACGATATTTCATTACCTTCGCTGATGCGAACCTCGACTTCTATTATTTCCGTTGATGTTTCATCTCTCGTAAATTCATGTAAATAATTTAGAAAATCAAATGAATTAATTCTTTATTTTTGCGAATATTTTTTGTTTAATTAATATCTAAATTTTTACTTTCTTTACGCAAATTATTTTCCTATTTCTTATTAGTGGAATAGGCCTACTGGGAAAACCACTTAAAAAAAAACGCATCTATAATAGTACCTCATGGGTGATGCGGAAACCTATTATTTACTATAATTATATAATTATAATTTTATATACATATAATGATTTGAAATATAATTAAAAAGGTTTAAAGCTTTAAATTTTAAATAATAAATAAATTAAACAAATTTTTAATTTTACAGTACACATACGTAATAAGATACATAATAATAAAATAATAATAATTATTTAATTATTATATAGTAATAAAATATTACTTAAATAAAATTATTAAAATATTAAGAAAAAATTTCAATAACTTTTGCAGTATTATTAGACATTAAACAATTAGACTGTCTTATGACTTATCTTTTAATTTTTGTATTACGCACGGTCCTGAGATGAAGTGACGCGCTTCTTATTGTTAGTTACAAATGTCCAGCGGCGCGTTGCTAAGGCGCGAGTGGCGGGAGGGGAGCAATAGGCGTGCGTCAAGAAATCGGGCCGAAAGTTGCAAGTAGCTGACAGCACCATGGTGGAAGGGATAGCATGGTGTGCTCAATTTGCAGCCTTCTTTCTCTAAAATCTGCGCTCTCCGTCGTTTTTCTGCTTCTTATTCCAGAGGGCTGCCAACTGTGAAAAGTTGAAGTATTTCACTTTCTAAAGTCTGTACACCTGATATAACTGTCTTTGTCGGACGTTTTCTATTTTCACTCTATCTCTTTTCTTGCAGATAGTTACCGCTGTAAATAAATGTTATTAAATACAACACGACACAAAAGACTAATTGCGCTCATTGTAAAAAATTAATAAAAATTAAACAGTTTGTGTAAAATATAAAGATTAATAGTATTGAATAATAAAATAATATTTGAAATAACACTACAAATATAAATATCGTAATAAATTTTACTGTAATTTTAATAATAAAAAATAAAGTTCTTAAAAATTTTAAAAACAACTATTGATATACAAGAATTTTTTCCAAAACAAGAAATAAATAGAATTATTAAGTCCACAAATCATTACAGAATATTAATTTTTTGTAAATAAAAAATTATTGAAATTTGAAGATATTTTTTCATTAAAAATGAAAAGAAAAAAATAGTTAAGATAGTTAAATTGAATTAAATAATATTCATTGATTTTATGCTTGAGCCACGTGTTGGTGTTTTTGAATGAACTGACTAAGACAATCTCTACCGACAAAATGTGAAGAAATAAGTCATTATTTTTTATGCAAGTTTCATGATAAATATAATAATTTATTATACACAATTCTTATATTATACAGTTTTTAGATACACATAATTATTTATTATTTTATACATTTCAAAGTTAAAAAACTAAGAGCTAAAAATTCTATTTGATTTTTTTCGTTTTTTTCTTGTTTTTGGTGGCGTTCAACACATTGTATATGTTTCCTCCAGCCTTCGATTACTGTAATAATAAAACAAAACATCATTGTTTATTGTATATACCAAGAATTTTGTGGCAAATTAAGATAGCAAATTACTATCATCAGTAATCGTTCAATGTTGTTCTTACCTTCTAAATCGACCCTTCGGTGATTCTGCATCTATCATACATTCCTGTATATTCGATGGATCATCAGGGCTGACGAGTAACTCAGAAGACTACATGTACATTTTCGTGGATGACGGGAAGCGGAAAATTTTCGGCTATGACTTTGAAGTCCATATTACTTTCATTGTTACTAAAATAGAAAATATAAATGTTACTTTGATAATGTTATGCAAAAAAAGGAATGTATTTTTCAGTAATTAATACATCAATTATTATTTATTCATTTTTACCTATTTTCCGTTTTTGGTAACAATAATGTTGGAACTGCACTCGGCAAAAGCGACTGTCTTCGAATGTCCATAGGAGGTCGAATCTTTTTACTTCTCACAAACAAATCTTCTGTGAAGTGTGCTAAGCATATATTTGCTGAAAATTCAAATGACAGAATAATAGTTAAGTTAACTAACAATTAATAAGTTAACAATTGTCTTAGTTTACATCAAGCACTTGATGTGTGCTATGTAACTTCCTATTAAATTATTTTAATTTCGACAATACGTATAAATGTATACATGATACGTACATTTAATTATCTTGAAACATATTGTATCAGTTTAATATACTATTCTTTAAATTTATTGCAAAAGTTAAGACAATTAAATAGAAAGTTGTTGGTTAGTATATATATCAAGTAATTGGTGTTAGGTTAGGTTGCTCTATTAAGATACGAATATTTACAATATTTTCTTTTGGAACAGTATTGGAATGTTGTGTGTGTGCCTGTATGTGTAATACAAATTGCAATGGAAATAATGTCATTACAAAAAATTGGCTAATAATATTTAATAAGACTTACCATTCTTAATATTTTTGGGCATAAAACTCTCTCCGATTCTCTGAATTCAGCCTTCACGCATTACTGCATTTTCCGGAAATCGGAAAAAGCTTACTTGCGCCGGCAAGTACGTTTCGTTGCAATTTTTACACGATTTCACTACACAATGTACCATTTTCACTTTATTTTACAATAAAGTTTAAAAAATAACCTCAAAGCACGTGTTGTTATTATGGACGCTATGAAGCAAAGACACTGAAATTGGAGCAATGACGCTGGCGGCGCTGGTATGACAGAAAAAGACGCAATGCACGCACTCGTACGTGTGACAAAGATGCGACCATCTAGGTTCAGCAACTTTCCGACATTAAATATTTCATTTCTTCACAGTTGGCAGCCTTCAGGAATAAGAGACACTTTGCCGTGAAAAGGGGCGTGGTTTAGCCAAATTGAGCACACCATGTTATACTTCCACCATGTTATACTTCCACCATGGACAGCACTGACATATAGACATGGTGTGTTGTGCAAAACCACGCCCCCCTTTTTACGTCGACACAATGAGCAAAGTAATATTTTATTAACACTTTAAAAAACATTTTTTGTTATAAAAAAAAATGTTTTTAATAACGTTACGGTTACAAAAATTATAAATAATTCAATATTTTTCAGAAAAACCAACATATTAAATTTACTTTCAAAATTTGATTAAGTTTTTATATACATATTATAGCCAATAAATGACATGGACAATCGGGTGTTACCCACAGCAACATGTTTGTTTGTTACTGGCATGTTATTTGCACTTATTTCAACGTTGCTATCAGAATTTCAAATCTAAAAACAATCTAATAAAGAAAACAATATAATACATTGATAAATTAGTAAAATACAGAGTTATATAATAAGGAAAAAAAAAGAAAATTGCAAAAAAAAAATATATTTAATTTTTAATCTAAGGTAATTTAATAAATACTAGAATGCTCATGCAATTTTATGCAGTTTAATAATTGGATATTAGTTGTATCAATAAATTTACGTGTATTCTTAATGTTGAAAATAACATCATGTATTACGAATGCTACGCATCAAATTTTTCAAGTGTTATAACACATGATTGACAAAATGCACATGAATATGGTAACCAAACTAAGCTAATTAGACCGATTGCGCGTTATCAAATCTATTTTTGTATTCCTACTTTTCTATAATGTGTATTTTTCACTTTTCTTAAGAAAAATGTGCTTTGCTCTGTCAGATCTGCGTCCAAGGTATTAATGTAATAAATATTTTGATAAATTTGTCATTTGAAACAAGTATCAAATAATTGAATAAAAATATATACACTTAAATTTTTTTATTTATTATGTATTTATCTTACTTATTAATTAATCCGGTTACAAGAAAAAATACAAAATACAATACATTTTATAGTTTATAAAATATTATTTATTTAACTGAAATACATATTTTTTGTTTTACAAATAAAATTATCTTAATTTAAAGAAATCATTTTTCTGTATTAATCAATATTTTTTTACAAAATTAAAAAGTTTTAAAATAAACATACAATTTTGCAAATATACAAAACAATAATTTTTTAAATTCAAATTTAATTTTTTTTAATTGAATACTTTTTTACTGCAGTCTTAGTTTTAATTCTCAAATTTACGATTATCATCCCTACCGTAAATTTGGTATGTGAATCATATATCAATAGTATACGAATGATATATGAATCATATCTGATCGTATAAGAATTATATGCGAATCTTATACGAATCGTATGCGATCACATGCTAATCGCATGATTAGATATATGATGGTATACGAATTACATATCACCGTTGGACATTTGTTTCGGAATCACATGTGACATGTTTGACGTATGTTCCGAATCATATAAGATTGCGCATAAGGTATACATACGATTTTTATATGACTCGTATGCGACTACATGGCAATCGCATTATTAGACATAAGATCGTTATGCGATCACATACAAATTACATATCACGGGCGGAAATTATATAGAATCACGTGTTTAACATGCGGATTTATCGTATAAGAATCATACATGATTCTATACGATAGCACATCCATCATATACGATATACATCTCATACGAAATACATGCATATTTTGCCAAGCGTAACTTTAATTAAATCATTGAAGTCGTCATTGAAAAAGTCTTCTGAAACCGAGTTTTTTCTCACATAACAACAATAAATGTTAACTCAATTTATAAATTATTTTACATTTGTTTATTTATTTGCAATAATTATAATTATATACATTCTAAATAAATAATTATTTTATTTTGGCTGTTACATATTAGATAATATACATATATTTTCGATGTATTCAAAATCAGTTTATTTTTTGTAATCTATGCAGTATTTGAATCTTTTTACAGATTATTAATGATATTAATAATAAAAAATATATAATCATATATATATACTTTTAGACGAAATAAGTTTATAAATGAATAAAACTCGATTTATATCCTAATGAGCAGACAATATTTGTTAAAAGGTTTTTTAATAAAAATTTTTTTATATTTAATTTAATTATTGTATTATATTAACATATATTTTTTAAAGTAGTAGATAGATATTTTGACCGTTACTGTATCAATACAAATTGAACAAGAATGCCTTCAACGGTTGCAGCTAGATCTTCATGTTTGTATTGTTTGTGTGATTTTTATATACTTTACTCAAATCTTGTTCAATTTAGAACTGTGTTATGACTAAAAATTAATTCGGCACGCCGTTCATTGAATTTGAGTATTTTGTATATATTTTTTAGTTGCATTCTTATTTAAACAAATAACAAAAGTTATTTTAGATGCTATTTTGCATTTGTGAAAATAGTAAAAAAACTATTTTATTAACTAATAAAATTAATAATAATTTTATATATTGTATGTTAAATATAAATATTATGCTTTAATTATACATATTTCATTTTTTTGATAACGTATATTGCCCTGATTTATCAGTTATATACGCATATCAGCATAAAGTAGCACAAGTCATTATGAGGGATCAGTTCACAACGATCTTGGAAATCAAGCAACGTTCGTCGGGGTTACGATTTGGATGGGTGACCGCTCGGGAATTTCCGAAAAAAATTCTTAAGAATAGATTTTTTGCAAAAATTGTTTTTTAAAATATTATAAAAATATTATGTTGCTCATTAGGATTATGTGGTATAATATAATACATATTTATGTAGATATTTCAAAGAAATTTTGCGCTTTTTTTCGTATGCGATAGATATATGAATCGTATATTATGCACATACGATCGCATCCCAAAAACACATGTGACAATATCATATACGATTGTATATGATTTCATCACATACGACTTTCACAGTAGGAATGCACCTTGCGAAAGGGGGAAAGGTAGTAAGGTAGTGGTAAATCTTCATGATTTATATGGCCAACATAATGCTTAAAGTCTCAGTCTCTCGCTTTCTCTGCCACGTGAAGTTACTCGATCGTGCAACAGCATTTCGATACCACATGCATGTGTGGTTCTGTTTTATCTTTACGCTTTTACATCAGTGTCATGATGCAGAGTGATACTTCTATAAAGGAATACTTCTAAAAAAGGAAATGTTATTGTACTGCGATGCTTTCATAGTTGTACGTATATAGACATAAATATTGTTTATAAGATATACAAGAAACGTTCTAATTGTATTATACAGTATCACATTATTGTCAATTATCAAGGGTCATGCGTATGTACATGGCATGCTATCAAAGTTAGCGTGAAAGTAATTCTTTGTTTCATTGCTCGATAGATAAAACATTTACTTTTGTTTTATAAATCTATAATGTCTATGGGTGCGGTCCACTTAACGCTACAAATGCTTCAAAACATTTGATTGACCAATCAGAACAAAGAATTTTAGTACAGAAAATAACGGCGAATACAAATCGAGCGCGAATTATTGCGTCGTCTATTGATAGCCCGTCACATTCTTTGGCTAGTTTTTTTAAACACAATTATATCAAATAGCATTTCAGAAGCAAACAACAATAATAAAAATAGTTTTCAATTAATTAAAAAACTCAGTGAAATGCAACTCAAATAGAAATATTCTCGTTTCTCTTTGTCTTTTTATTTGCCAACAATCTCATAAACATCAGGAGCATATCTAACAGATGGGAACACATTTCTTAAAAAATGCAATATTTCCAAAGTGAATTTTCTAAATGCAGTTCGGTTTGTTCTGGAATCTACTAATTCTACCTTTTTCAAATTTGACAACACTATACAGATAGAACTTTGATATTCGCATAAGCTTTCCTGTCATTACTGACTTGGTACTGCAGAATCTGGAGACAGAGGTGCTAGAAACTTTCGATTTTCACGTATCCTTTCCACATATACCCAGATAGCAAAACGTGATAACTCAATCTAAAGCAAATCATCGCGCAGATTAAATTGCTTGTTAATTGCTATTACGTTGCCTTTTATTTAATGCGACAAAAATGTTTTAGTCAATTTAGTATCAATATGCTGAGTTTTATTGTCGAGCAAATGTAGAAAAATTATTGAAGTCAATCTGTGTTATTATATTGTGGTAAGTTGTGTTTAGAACTTGCCATTACTATATTTTAAAAATTGTTTATAGCAATCTGCGAGCAACATGACAGCAACATGTGAGCAACAATTCCCATTTATAACTTGTAATAAGTATAATGCTGATAAGTTGTTGGAAACTTACTGGTATTATATTTTAAAAACTATTGCTGGCAAGAACGTAATGGTAAGAGGATACCCCTTTCTGTTGCTTTGCTGACAACTAATATGAATATTTGTGACAAGTTGTCGACAACTTGCAATTATTTGGCTATCTGGGTAAATACTATACGTGGATGATATTGCCATGGCGATATCTTCCAATATGGTGAATTATTTTAGAATCTTTTCATTCGGCCCATTCACGATTACAGTTCACCATATTGGAAGGAATCGTCATTGACGATGAAAATTGGGAATAATAAACTTAATTTTTTAGACACTACCATCATTCTCAATGATAGTTACATAGAATTTGATTGGTATCACAAGCCGACGTTCTCAGAGCGTTAACTAAACTTTCATTCTTGGCACCTTGTTTCACAAAAGCGTGGAGTCTTTGGACCTTGTCAATTAAGCCTTTCTTTTATCTCAAAATTCCACAAGAAGAATTTAGAACTGATTATTAGCATCTTTTTGGATAATCACTATCCTCTGGGTTTTATCTTTAACATCATTTGTAAAAGACTTAGATGCCTTTTCTCGAAGAGATCTATACCACGTGTACTTGTCGATCGTCCATAAGTTATGATATGTTCTGTTTATTTTATTTGTCTTTCTGTACATGTATATTTATATTATCTTATTACCGGTTTAATTTGCAGCATCTATCAGTTTAGTGTATCTTTGACCGTCGCATACACAAGACGTGTTTACTGCTTGTGTCGACTGTGCTAATTACATTTTCATTTTTATTCAATTTACATATCTGCGACGATTTAGTAAAATAAAAAATATTACAAGCCCTTTTTTGATGCATGGATTACATATTGTGCATATTTTTGTCTACATCATTTATAAAAAGACAATTGCTGATTTTGAGATGAGTTTTTTTTCTCCAAGTGTTCACTACATCTATTCTTTATTCTATGACTCACACTATTTCCTTTCACAGTTTGAACAATGTGCATCATATTCGAGCTCAATAACTCGTTGTATTTTGTTATGAGTCTTTTGTTACGAGAAACCTCTCTATCGCAATATCGGCAGCTACGCTTATTACAACACCAATGTTATTATAAGTTATTGTTATATTGAAGATGGCTCGAAGCAAGAGCCGAAACGTCTAGATTTCAATAAATTACTTATGTGATTATACTATTGATTTGAGATTGTCTTACATTGCGCACAGTTTATCGTGCTCGACTCATATTTGTCACGTTATTTTCTGCGACATTTTCACGAGTCTCAATTCTTTAAAGAATTTTAGGTAATCGATCAATGTAAAAAATGTTTCATAACATTTGTAGTATCAAGTAGACCGTAACCTGTAACATCGATTACTACATACTGCGACAATTCGTTTAATTTCTGAATACAAAGATTCATTGAAAAAATGAAATACGTATGCTGGAGACCCTACTAAAATATTAAGTTAAATGATTTATTCACTTATTTTTAGTCGCTATTGCTTTATTTGCGCCATCTTCATAATCGATTAAATGATACTTTAGGTTCTCGGAGGCTTCAGCGTTTTAAACACAATGCTTTATATTCGCGGAAATCGACGTGATTTTGACCAATGGAAGAGTTTTGGTAATCCTGGCTGGGGATATGAAGATGTATTGCCGTATTTTAAAAAGTCTCAAGATCAAAGAAATCCATATTTGGCACGCAATATAAGATATCACGGTACAGGTACGTATATTTTCTCACATTTATCATGCGTCTTTGCATTTACATGTATTATGTATAAAAATAAATTTAAAAAATTATCTCTTTGTGTCTCTACGCGCGTATATTAAAGCAGAATAAATATTTTGTATTCTTTTCGAAAGTGGATACTTAACATCTTTCTTCTCAGGTGGATACTTGACCATACAAGATAGTCCATATCACATCGTTGGGCGTAGCCTTTTTACAAGCTGGAGAAGAAATGGGATACGATATTTGTGATGTCAACGGCCAGCAGCAAACAGGTTTTGCCTTCTTTCAGTTCACAATGAGACGGGACGCTAGATCCAGCACCGCTAAGGCATTTGTACGACCCATTCAACTTAGAAAAAATTTTCATCTCTCTTTGTGGAGCCATGTAACTCGAGTGCTGATAGATCCGGATAGTAGAAGAGTGTATGAAGTAGAATTTATTATAGATGGTCATAAGGAGGTGGTGCTTGCCAGAAAAGAAGTAATTCTCTCAGCCGGTGCCATTAATAGCCCACAATTATTAATGCTTTCCGGAATAAGACCGCGTATACACCTAGAGCAATTAGAAATTTCCGTGATTGAAGATTCACCCGGAGTTGGGCAGAATCTGCAGGATCATATAGCTGTTGGTGGACTTATTTTCCCAATCGATTACAAAGTCAGCATAGTGTGGAATCAAATAGCGAATATTAATTCGGTTTTAAGATATGCTATCACCGAGGATGGCCCGTTAACGTCTAGCATTGGCCTTGAGGCGGTTGGCTTTATCTTCACCAAGTATGCCAATTTTAGTCTTATGTAACCGCGGGCCTGAGTATCATTGGAAATACTCCAAAGACGTCTTGATGACGATTTATCATATGAGCTGCACCGCCAAGATGGGTCCGTCCGATGATCCAATGGCGGTTGTAAATCCAGAGTTGAAAGTTTACGGAGTCGACGGCTTACGGGTGATTGACGCATCTATCATGCCGACCATCACGAGTGGTAATATAAACGCGCCTGTCATTATGATCGGTGAGAAGGGCGCTGATATGATAAAGGCAAGGTGGATGCAACCATCTTATTTCAGGAGCGACAATATTACCGCCCCTGTCTCTTGACACATCAATCAATTGCGTAATTGTATAATGTAATACGCTATATAATATAAATACACAATTTTAACGTGACATACTTGTCACGTTAAATACGTTAAGATTTAAGTATATGAATATTTTAAAACAGTTATGGATTAGTGTTTTTAATTAACACAATTTTAACGTGACAAGTATGTCACGTTAAAATTGTGTATTTATATTATATAGCGTATTACATTATACAATTACGCAATTGATTGATGTGTCAAGAGGCAGGGGCGGTAATATTGTCGCTCCTGAAATAAGATGGTTGCATCCACCTTGCCTTTATCATATCAGCGCCCTTCTCACCGATCATAATGACAGGCGCGTTTATATTACCACTCGTGATGGTCGGCATGATAGATGCGTCAATCACCCGTAAGCCGTCGACTCCGTAAACTTTCAACTCTGGATTTACAACCGCCATTGGATCATCGGACGGACCCATCTTGGCGGTGCAGCTCATATGATAAATGGTCATGGTGTATTGCCTTATTGCACAATTCCAATATTCGTCCGTATAGAGACGAATGTGCTTACAATTGGATAATGGTTTGTCATAAAATTTTGAACCAAATCTTCTCATACTACTAGTAGTACTAATACTAGTAGTACTAATAGTAGTATGAGAAGATTTGGTTCAAAATTTTATGACAAACCATTATCCAATTGTAAGCATATTCGTCTCTATACGGACCAATACTGGAATTGTGCGATAAGGCAATACACCATGACGATTTATCATATGAGCTGCACCGCCAAGATGGGTCCGTCCGATGATCCAATGGCGGTTGTAAATCCAGAGTTGAAAGTTTACGGAGTCGACGGCTTACGGGTGATTGACGCATCTATCATGCCGACCATCACGAGTGGTAATATAAACGCGCCTGTCATTATGATCGGTGAGAAGGGCGCTGATGTAATAAAGGCCAGGTGGATGCAACCATCTTATTTCAAGCGCGACAATATTACCGCCCCTCTTGACACATCAATCAATTGCGTAATTGTATAATGTAATACGCTATATAATATAAATACACAATTTTAACGTGACGTACTTGTCACGTTAAAATTGTGTTAATTAAAAACACTAATCCATAACTGTTTTAAAATATTCATATACTTAAATCTTAGATACTCGCGCGAAGACTATCAAAAATATGTATAATTACAATGTAAATACTGAGTATGACATTTGCCATAATTGCGTCAGAAATCATACTGGCGATTTCGCTATGTTTCATAATGTATAATAGAGGTGTTAACTAAAATAAAAGTCCAGTAACCTATTTTTTCAAAAGACAGATTTTATTATAAATAAAATAACCTTACTAATAATCTTTTCTATTAATTTTATTTAATTTCTTGAAACTTATTCCGATTTCCAAATATTAAGTCATCAGTACTTATATTAATATATTTAATTACTTTAGTATTCACTTAAGAGATCTCTGTAAAAAAATAGAAATAATTGTGATGAGTAAAACTAAAATTTCTTATTTATATAAAACAGTTTGTTTCAATAAGCAAGCAACTAATATAAAAGTTGTCACACCTGGCACAATCATTTCAATAGAATCAAATGTGACTTAAAAGAAAAAAAAATGTTTTTTTTAATTAATTAATTTCCAACTTTTGCGATAATTGATTCGTTGAAAACAATAATTATGTTAACTTAAAATTAATGTTAGCACAGCCATAAAGAGAAAGTACGAAATTAAACAAATAAGTATTTTTTGTAGTGTTATTAATTATTTAATATATCATATTGTTGTACAGCAATCGGTTAACCAGATTTTAACAAAAAAATAGTAATTAATTTTTATGTAAATCGCATTTGATTATTGAAATGGCTCTGTTTTTAATAAACAAAAATGTCTACAAAATATAGAGAAATCCAGATTCAAATCTTGCCTAATTTTTTAAAAAAACGTTATCGCTCTCCTGTAGTTTGTTGTCCCTTTCAGAATTCCGGTACTAGATAGCACTAGCTTAGTCTATTGTAATACTCGATATTAGGGATGTTCGATCTTGTCAAAAGAATCGATTTTTTTAATCAAACTGAATCGTAACTAAAAGTATTGATCCGTCCAAAAATCGAATGCCAAAGAATCGATTTTGCAAAAATCGATCTTTCTTTATTCTTTTAATTTTATACAAAATTATGCCGTACATTTCAAGATTACATCTGTACTTATTATTTACGTATTGTTCAAACAAAATTTTTTTTATGTAGACAATACAAACAATGTAAATTATTGGATAACATAATACTAAAAAATTAAAAAAGATAAATAAATTATCAAATTGTTAATATATCTGATTTTAATATTGACAAAATAAAAATATTAAAAATTCAAAAATAAAATATAATTTACGTTATTTCTGTATATTGGTGAAAATAAAAGCAGTACGCCTTAAATAAAATATTTTATATTTCTTTTATATTTATCATTATACATACTATTTACATAATTATATACGCGTTAAGGATTGTTGTAAGATAATTGTGTCTTACAGCGTGAGTATTAGTATTTGAGTAGAAGTTCATACACGGGAAGACTAATTTCAGTGTCCGGATAATTACGAAAGGTGGAAAATTATTGTCTCTCTCATTAATTTGTATGTATAACAAAATATTTATTATTTGTTCTCGATTTTAATAATAACGTAGTTTTTCTATTTACATTATAAGCTTCTCTTACTTTCTAATTATAATTAGTATTACTATAGTAATGCATATAAAAAATTAATTTGTACTTTAATAACTTATACATACACTCATGTGCTCGTATTGATTAGCAATTATTAGATAACACTTGTAGCACTACTCGCATTCGTTATCTTATTCTTTTAATGTATTTATTAATACCAACGCTAATTTCTTTTAGCGACTTTTAATCGATTTACAGAAGAATAATCGACTATGATTGGTCAATTTCTTACAGATTCCAGCATAAGTTAGCGGTTATGACCTGCATAAACCAACCTTTATAGGCTTTCTACAATAAGCTTTTAGTCGGTATCATAAATCATAAACCATAAAAATTGATCACAGTCAAATGTGAAGAGAATATTCGATGTGATTGATCAATTCTTATAGCTTTTGACTTATGATATCGACTAAAGGGCCTCGCACATGAAATGCATAACAGAGCATAAACATAGCATAAGGTCTCTGGACCAATGAGAATGTTATGTAAATCAATATGGCGACTTTATGCTGGATGCTCATTGGTCCATCGGTCTTATGTGTTTTTATGTTATGTTATGCATTTCATGTGCGAGGCCCTTTAAACGTTTACTTTGAGTGTTTTCCAGCTACGACACAAGTCGACACTGTGTAACACAGTGTCCATTAGTGTAAGAGAGAAAATTTTAGTTGTCTCACTCACACTAATGGACACTGTTACACAGTGTCGACTTCTGTCGTAGCTGGAAAGCTCCCATAGCTACTTCCGTCCCCAATCGTTACGCCAAATGCTCCCTCCTGTGTCTTTTTACTCATTGATGATCAGACTGGATCAGACTATCATCCGGTTGCAAAGTGCGCGACACGTGCTGTGTGCATGTAGAAACCTAACCTCCGTTCGCGGTCTGTTCCGTATTTTTGAAAAATAACGTATATGAAAATACTATAGTATACGTCACATATATTATAAAGTTTCCTAGTATTTTTGTATACGTTATTTTTCAAGAATACGGCCGCCGAGCGACTATATACATATACAGGCACCTTACATCAGTTACATCACTGCTTTGCATCAAATAACCTCAAAGCCATTGGGCAGGTTGATGACACAAAACATATACTATGACAATGTGTATCCCAAGTGTGACACAAATTAAAAACAAAAAATCTGTTTCGAGCATATATTTTTAAAATTCCTTTAAAAAACAGATAATGCCAATAGTCCAGACGACATCGGACTTAAGAACAAACGACCAAAGCCATTCCGACATATCAATTGTGCGCCTTGTTTAACAGTGAAATCTGTTATTTGGCTTATAAAAGTGTTAAAAAAAGGGGAACGAAATAGTGCTATTTTGTTGTTTATGTAAAAAAAAGTATATATAATAAGATTATTTTACACAAGTAAGTTTACTGACAAATGATATGTATTGACAGTATTTTTGCCTCACTGATGCATGCTGGGGACATTCATAATCTCTGCTCACTTTTAAGTCAAACTTAAAAATTACTTTATACTAATTTACATAATTCTCTATAATTATAGGACTCAATGATGACAGTGAATAAATTCTCAATGGAGAAAGATACTTAATTACTATTACTTCATCTGTAATATATGTTAAGTTTGTATGTTACTGTTTGTATGCAAATTGTGCAACGTCAATTTGCATTATGACGCTTATTGAATACGTGCAAACTCTATCTGATAATCCTTACTTCGGCGCTGGTTTTGGTCTATTTGGCCTTGGAGCTGGAGCTGCCTTGTTAAGGAAAGGCGTTCAGGTTGGAGCTGTATTATTCAGGTACAATGCTTAATCTCATATCTATTTTGTACAAGCTTTTCCTGGTGATTATTTTTCTCAGAATTTTTATAATTTTATAACTTACAAATTTTTTTATGTGAATTGGAACACTTCATATGCCAAAAATTCTTTTCTCATAATTTTTCATATATGTTAAGCATGAAATTTCCTAAGATTTTTAAGATTTTTTAAAATAACATGTTATTTCTTTATTAGACGACATTATATGATCACTTTAGAAGTGCCATGCCGTGATAAGAGTTATCAGTGGCTGCTGCAATGGATCACACTTAAGGGTGCAGGAAAAACACAACATCTCTCTGTAGAGACTAGTTTCGAGCAGAGGGAGACTGGTCATGTAAAAACCAAATACAACTTTATTCCCAGTATAGGAACTCATTTTTTCAGGTCAGGATACTGCCAGATTTTTTAAACGTTTAATGTTTTACTATAAATTTTAAAATTATATTTAGTTTATTTACGTATTGTTTATGTTATATCAACAAATCTTTTTCATGTAGATAATACATGCAATAAAAATTATAAATTAGATAATAATACAGAAAAAATGTAATTAAGTTATATGATTGTAAATATATCTGACTTTAGCATTAAAGTAATAAAATATAATATTGAAAATACAACGTGGAATATAATTTTCATTATTTTTAATAAAATTTTAATCTTCTCAGACATTTTTCTTAATTTCTACAGATATAAGGGAAACTGGATAAAAGTAGAAAGAACTAGGGAGCAACAGACTTTAGATCTACATGCTGGCGTACCATGGGAAACTGTAGTGTTGACGGCGTTCGGCAAAAACAAAAGCATATACTTCAATATTCTCGAAGAAGGTTTGTACAAATATTTATAGAATCGCATTATATAATATTGAGAAATCAGCGGCAATACTCTTGATTCGTATAGCCAGAGAAATGGCTCTAAAGGAACACGAGGGCAAGACTATAATGTACGTTGCGATGGGAAGCGAGTGGCGGCAGTTCGGGCACGCCAGGAAGAGGAGACCGCTGAAATCAGTAGTCCTTGATACCGGTATTTCCGAGAGGATAATAAAGGATTGTAAGGAATTCATCAATAACCCATCATGGTACAACGAAAGAGGTATTGAGTCGTAAATCAAAGATTTTTACTTTCTGTTCTAGGTAATGATTAATGTGTAAAAGAAATTTTTCGTAAAAAAAATAAATTTTTAAAATTTTCTTAGAACAGAAAAGCGAAAATTTTTACCATTGAAGTTAATAATAGAAACTTTTTTTTTACAATTCCGTCCTAAGAAAAGAGTTCATGATCGCTGTCTTGATTACAAGTGCTTGATGTCGTTTGCCAGTGGATTGAGAAACCTATGCTGTACATGTATATTTCTCTAAGAATCAATATTATCTTTCTAGGAATACCGTATCGTAGAGGCTACTTGCTACACGGGCCACCAGGATGCGGCAAGTCCTCATACATTACTGCGTTAGCTGGAGAATTGGAATATGGTATCTGCGTTTTGAATTTATCCGAGAGAGGTCTGACGGACGACAGACTGAATCACCTGTTAGCGGTAGCACCGCAGCAGACCATCATTCTGCTCGAGGATATCGACGCTGCTTTCACTAGTAGGAAGGATTCTAAGGAAGGTAAATATACAATTTCTAAAGCATAAATAAGCTATCAGAGCAATGAATAAATTACTCATCAATCATTGTAACTTTGCCTTCAGTTAAAGCAGCGTATGATGGTCTAAACAGAGTAACGTTCAGCGGTTTATTAAACTGTTTGGATGGCGTTGCGTCTACAGAAGGCAGAATATTATTTATGACAACCAATTATTTGGACAGATTAGATCCCGCGCTCGTTAGACCGGGCAGAGTTGACGTCAAGGAATACATTGGTACGTATGGAAAAATGAGAAACTAGAAATGTTATTGAAGAAAATAAATAACTCAAAAATAATAAATATTATAATAAATGTTTCAATTCTCTTAGGATGGTGCAGTGCGAGTCAAGTTGAGCAAATGTTTCTGAGATTTTACAAGGAACCGAACAAAGATTCTGGTACGCTTGCAACAGAATTCGCGAAAAGCGTTGTGTCTTTTAAGAAAGATGTTAGTCCGGCGCAGATTCAGGGATACTTCATGTTTCATAAAAATAATCCGGACGCGGTTATAAATAACGTTGGGCAAATCTGGGAAATCACATGATAAGAAGTAAAACTGTAGTTGTAATTCAAAATAAAACCACATGTAATCAATGCAATCGACTAGTGTCTCTTTTATGTATAAAAAGATACATTGTTATTCTCAAAGAAGAGCCCAGCCTACAACAATGGAGAATGAGTAATTATTTTTATTTTCCTTTATAAAACAAATACAAAACGAGATGGATGTAGTTGAAAATATTTCTATTAATGTGATATATACAATACGTAACATTATATAGTTGATATAATGTTACGTATTGTAAAATACAATGGGACACATTCTCACTTGTAACGATATGAGTACGTAATACTCTCTACTATTTAATATTAATGCATGAATGAAAATTTTGAACATCAGACGAAAATTTATCTATAATATCTCACACTTTTCATGTAACTAGTGCACTACTTTGCATTTGTACCACCGGCAATTGTATGCGGACGAACTATATGAATACTGCTTTGTTTAAAACAATTTTTGGAACAAAATTTTGTGTAATACCAAATCTTTAATCGAATGCTGCATTTAAAAACATTGATTTTTTTCAAACTTTTATGATAAAATAATTATTATAACTTATGTTTGTATATAAATATTATATAGAAAAGGCAGTTTATACTCTGGATGTATTTTGGCAGCCTGTTTCTGAAACTCATTTGCACTTTTCTAATTGGAACATACCAATTTGTACTGTAGTTTTTAAAGCAGATTCATGTATGTTAATTAAATGTATAGAATATATGCTATCTAAAATCATCTATGAATATATATATAAAATTTTCACAAAAAAGGAATAGGAGTTATATCGAAAATAGATCTATCACTGGATTCATTAAGAAGCTTGGATTCTCTATTCTATATAACTATTAAAGTAGTTTATATACCGAATTATCAGATATTTGTGTTGAAATTCATTTGTTATTTAGATCTTTTTTGTCAGCTGTTAAAAATATTTACAACATAAATGCTAATTAATCTTAATTTAATAATGTTTGATCGCATTGTATAAAAATCAATTTTTAATATATGACTTCTAATTATGACTGCACATTATTTGAAGAGACGACATATAGCAAAATAAACGTGATATACGTCTTTGCTCTACTTTATACGATTCTATATGTACATACTGTAGTCTCTTCAGTAGTTGATTTAAATTGGTCTAAACGCTATATGTTACTATAAAAGTCTCTCATTAAAGTTAATAATGATAAAGTCAATAACTTTTCTTACATATAACAATAAAAATCAGTAAGAGCTTTCTTCTTTTACAAATGCACATATACAGAAGTACCTTCTAATATTGCAATTTATGTATATAATTTAAATCGTACACAATATTAAAATACTTATCTTAATCGTATTGACACGAACTCTGTTCGAATTCTCAAACGTTGTGGAGCCCTTTTCATGTAAATATAAATTTTGAGGAGTTCTGACGAATAGCCAAATTTGTCCAAATGCAATTAGGGCCACTTCGACCAACCCCGGTTAACTTTCGACGATTAATTTAATTATGATTGAATTAATCGAAGTGACTTTAAAATTTTTTCATTTTCAGTTTTACTATGCGGTTCAGCTAGTCGTTCCAATGTATTTAAAAACTCCAAATATATGGTTCGTAATTTAGTGGATCTGTTTGCTCCATGTGACTCGCGTGACTACTGCCGCCGACCATACATGATGGATAAGTAACGCCAGAATTGCCCGGGCCCGACACGGGCGGGATTATCGGTGCCAATCTGCAATCCGGTCGCTGTTGCATTATTGGGCCCATCGGTTGCATCGGTTGCGGTGCCGGTGGTGGTAAAGGTGGCTGCGGCTGCGGCAGTGCTGGAGGTGGCGCGGTAATATTATGCACCGGCTGCATTATAGTAGGGCCTGAAACATAACTTGCCACTGGAAAGTGGTTTTAAGATCAGTGTTTTTTCCCAAATAAATGTACACATATATTAAGAGATATTACTCAATACTTACTGTTTCCAGGATTATGAAACGATAATGCAGACTGTTCCGGTATTATATTTGCCGGAGGCGGAGTCGTTTTTGGCGGTGGCGGTTCGTTGCTCTTCTTCTTCCGTGCGATACGTTTTTGATTGTTGTTTGCTGTCTGATTACGCTTTTTATCGTTACTTTTCTTCTTCTTTTCGCCAGGCATTTTTGGTTTGTTAGGGCGATTGCCACTCGGTTGCCATAAATGAACTGTGTGAACTGCATTGCCTTCCCTAAAAAAAAAATTTTATTTATATATATCGCGTTAATTATACGTTTTTTATGTTACAAAAGGTATTTTACAGTTAAAGAACATTTTAATTAGTAATAGATCAAGAAATTCGTAGCTTATCTTTTTTAGAGAAAAATTTTGGAGTTTCTAAAGAACATTTAAAAAAGGAAATATATAAAAATAATTTATCTAACCCTTGTTTTTTGCCCAACTTCCAGCTATGTATCCCAGCTTTATGCAGCCTCTCTCTAATTGTATCTACACTGCACTTAAGACCTAGTGCAGGTGCTACGTATTTAGCAGCAGTGAGAGGATGCTGAGTAGCCATCGCGACGATCTGTTCGTCTTGTTCCTTGGTAGTGATTCGACGTCGACCCTTTCGTTCCTTCGTTTGCACATTGCCTTCCTTATGCCATCTTTCTAACCATCTTTTAACAGTACGTTCCTGATTAATTCAAAATCATGTCCATGTAAATCTTTTGCGTTAACTTTCTCTCGAGTTCATAATAAAACTTTCATAACTATTTACATATGATTCACAGATCTACAATATACAGTCTAATTTAATTAAAACACTTAGCGAACAAGAACACAATATTTTCGACATACCGATCTATCGATCGCCAAAGCGATGGAGAGAGTGGACAATCCGGCCTCGGACATTCCGATCATGCGATTTCTGATCTCCACGCTAGTTTCTAACGTTCCTTTCGCTTTGCCACCTTTCTTCTTTTTCCTTTGTCGTTCCGATTTCTCGCTGCCTTTCCGCAACGGCTCCGTATTCTGGTGTTCGCAGGACGACTGGCTATTCTCGTTAGAACTACAGGTATTCGAACTATCCGATCCTATGATTATACACGTCTGCTCGGGACTAGGTATACCGGACTGTAGACGCTGATGCTGAATCTGATGTTCCACCGACAGTCGCTGCTGGTCGAGATTATGATGATGAGATTGAGTATTCTGCTGATGTGACTGATCCTGTAGTCGTGTCTGTACTTGTGCCTGCACATGCTGCTGGGCCTGTTGCGTGTGATGCTGTTGCTGTTCCTGCTGTGTGTGCAACTCTTGCAGTTGCGATTGCGGTGGTGGGTGCTCGTGAGGCAGAGGATTTGGTTGCCCCTGTGAGAAACACAAATGTAATTCATGCATTGTATATGAATGTTACATTTATGCTTTAGAAACAGAAAAAAAACAAACCTGTGGATAATGATGACTGCCTTGCACTAAATCTAACGGCCAATTTTGCACCATGTTCAATCCCGGATGCTGATAGATAGGCTGCGGTTGATGCACCAGGCTCAATGCGTTACCAAACTCCGTCTGAGTCGTGGATATAGGCTGCGTAGAGGGTTGGATTTCAGTTACTTGAGGACCGGAAGATAGTGGAGGAAGATTTTGCTGAGAAAACACAAATTCTTGCTGTTGCTGCTGCTGCTGCTGTTGCTGATCAGAGTTCTGATTCTGCTTCAAACTTTCCGACGGTGCGCCGTCGTTAGTGTACACCTCTCGAGATCTTGCCTTCTTCGATGGATTCTTCTTTTTAACCATGACATTACTCTTCTCGGATTTACTTGAATCCTTGGAAGTTTTCTTCTTGCCCAACTGGGTACCAGTCGGACGCCATACCGCCTGTTGAATCGCCGCGCCATCCGCATCACTGAAAAATAAATCACATAATTAGAGATAAAGTACTAGAAATAAAATTGAACTATTCTCAGATGCTTTCATTTACGAGATTGCACTTAAATAATTTCGAATTGAAATAAATTTATATTATTACTTATATCTATATTTCCTTTTACGTAATATAAATGTGCAAGTGCTACATATTATCTACATAACAAATATGTGATGCTCCAATATATAAAATTTAATCATTAAAACTACAGAGACATTATACCAAAAAGTATTTCATTATATAAATATACTACCATTACTTTTGAAAAAGGGTGATTATAATGTAACATTGCAGCAAATTTTCACAATTTTCGTGATTCTAAATCTTATGCTATTTTATAGAACATACATATAACTATGTCAGCTCAAGTATTTCTATATATGCACTATACATTTTATAATTATAAGATAATCTGAAAAAATCAAAGATTGAGACCCACTTAACGTTACAAATGCTTTGAAGGCCCAACCGAAATTTAAATGTACTTAAAAATATTAACCCCAATGGAATCCTTTGCATGTATTTGCGCGAAGGGCTCCAGTTATGAATTCCAGCCTTGTGCAACCTCTCTCTCACAGTATCCACTGAGCAGGTAAGACCCAGTGCAGGAAGCACCGCCTTCGCCGCTGTTATAGGCGTCTGACTAGCCAGACGAACAATCGCCTCATCCTGCTCCACAGTAGTGGCTCTTTTGCGCCCGCAACGCTCCCGAGTTTCGACTGTACCCTCCTTATCAAATCTGTTCAGCCATCTCTTCACCGTACGTTGCTGAAAGCGGTCAAGACACAGTTTAGCAAATGCATTCTTACTGGGCAAGATGGCAGAAAGTACATAAATACTTTTGAATTTTATGTACTCAGCAAAGTACATAAAATTCAAAAAACTAGAATTTTAAATGTAAAAAATTGAAATTTAGAAAATTAATTTCAGAAAATTACAAATTTAATTTAATTACAGGAAAATCGAGTCACGCTTAACTAGCAATTATTTCAATTGTCAATAAAAAATGTAACATAAGACAATGATCGAAATTTATTTACTGAGCAATTGACTGCGGCGGCGATTTCCCGTAGGCCTAGACCGGCTTCGTACATTCCCACCATCCGATTCCTCAGCTCTGGAGTCGTCTCGTGGACGCCTCTCGTCTTGCCCATCCTTCCTGGTTTTCGGAGACGACGGGGATTTAAATCGCACGCGACGTGTGACGTACGCGAAAGAATCACGTGACGAGAGGCGACCACCGCTCGTCACCTTCGAATTTCTTTCTCTTTCTCTTTCTTTCCTTCTCACTCAAAATTCAGCTTCGCGGCCACTCGCGAGCATCTTGAAAGGATCCGAACCACGCGGAATCTAGGATTAACTCAACGGTGAGCGTCGTCGTTCCCGAGTCGCCGACATCGTCGGAGAGCGTCTCGGCGTCCTCGGCGGGAGCTGCCGTTTTGCCTCACCCGGACGCGGGCGCGTCGCATCGGCGATCAGCACCGCTCGGTTCGCTCGCCTACGTCGCCGACGGGATCCTCTTCCTCGCCGAAACGCGCGACTCACCGCTTCGCTCCGTTCCGCGCCGCGTCGAAGAAACGAGGGCGAGGGATCCAGCGGGAGGGACACGCGTCCGCGGTCAATACAACTGCCGCCGAGTACAGTCCGTCGAGATTCTTTTGTCCCGCGACCAAGCGCGCGCCGCTGAACGCGACGCTGACCCGACGCGGTCGGCCGCCGCGGCGTCGCGACGGCGTCGCGGGGCGTCGGGATGCGCGCGAGAGGAGCGGCCCGTAAATCCCACTTGCCGAGTTTCACTCCGCGAATCGTCGGAGATCGTCACCAGGAGATTGTTGAAGCGCGTTGTTGATCGCAATCCCGCGGACTGTACCGCGCCACCGTCGGTACAGTCCGCGGTGATCGACGCGAGCGACAGGTGCGTCGTCCCCGAAATTCCTGGGAAACTGCCCGACGTTTGGCCCGCCAGAACATAATCAGACTCGCGAATGACCCGTGGCCCTCGACGCGTCTCTCGTCGGGGTTCCTCAGTCACGTGGATCCCCACGTGGCGGCGAGGATCCACGGCGGCACGGACTCAAACGTCAATACTTGTCCCGGCCTGGATCAGTCAATACTTGTTCCGTGGACTGTACGCGGGAAAAGTACAATTCAGTGGGAACAGCCGCGTCGCGGAGCCGAGACCTTTCTCGCCTGGAATACCGAAATACATTCATTTCTACCAATGTAGATTGACTTTGATCTTCTTTCAATTAGTTGTAAGAACGACTATTAATGTTTCACCGATTCAAACTACGTACGGAAATGGCTACCATATGATCGGGAATCATTGTTTTTAGCCAACGGGAACAATCAACTCATGACCGAACAATCGTCTTGCTGATTCGAACGACGGGAATCCTGAGGATCAAACCTCCGCTGATTTGCGAAATACAACACCCGTACAGCACAAAAGCTTGCAGCAACATTACTGCAATGTTGCAATGTTGCACGTTGCAATGCAATGTCGCAGAAACATTGCAAAGATATTTTTTTTGCAATGTTACTTCAGCAATATTGCAGCATTATTTAAAAAATATTATGAAAAATATAATGACCTATTTTATTGTATTATAAATGCATGGTCATTTAATAAGAATTACTTCTATAATTTTTAACTTTTAAGAATTCTTAAATGAAATACGTTATATTATTATACATACAAATTGGCATATTAGTCTTAATATATCAGTAATACTAAAACTTCCCATAATAGATCGATGCGTTTTTTTTTAGAACAATTTTAATTACTTTGTGTATTAAGAATATTATGTCAACTTGTATATAATCCACGAGTAAGGTCTTGCGTACAATGGAGGTATAGAAATGATTATTAAATATTAGAAACAAAAAAATTAGAAATACAGATTAACGAGGAAAGATCAAGAAAAAATAGAAAAAAGTTGATTTTTATAAATTTTTTTGCAACATAAAACTTCCAATGAACTGTCCATAACTTTTCTCACATATTTCTTATAACTCGTAAATATAGAATTATAAGAAATATGTGAGAAAAATTATGGACAGTTCATTAAAAGTCTTGTGTCGCAAAGAAATTTATGAAAATCAGCTTTTTTCCGCCGATTACATGGCCTTCCCCTCTTAAATATAAAATGCACAGTGAATATATATTTTATGCCTTATTTGTATCTATTGTGCGTTTCGTTTAATATTTATTTTTAATTTTTTGTATGTCTGATATTTAATTCATACAATACATAAGTTTGCAGCAATTAACATTCCAACGTTACAACAATGTTGCTGCAATATTGCTGAAATATTGCAGTAATATTTCGCAACATTTCTGCAATATTACATTCTTGCGATGAAATATTTCTGCAATGTTACTGCAATATTTTTGTGCTGTACGGGCAGTGGCTCAAGAAATGACAGATTTATGGCTTATGTTTTTACCGGGAAATGTAGTACCCGAGAAGGAATGATAGGTCGCATCGACGTCAAACTGACGTCATTTTGACGGTCGAAAGAATTGACGTCGACATCGAGAATTGACAAATTTGACGTCGACATCGATATTAAAATGTTCAAATTTCGATGCCATTTGGATGTCAATATTAACGTGTATAAAACATTTAATAAATGATATTAACATCCTTTCGGTACTATAACTCAACAAGAAATGACCTACATCGAATCAATATATCGAAATGATTTCGACGTCAAATTGATGTCAATTTGACGTCAAAATAATTTCAACGTCAAATTATTATGTTCCCTACTTTGATGACCTTTTGGTATATTATATTCGCACATCTTTACATCTGACAAATTAGGGCCTAAGTAGAATGATGGACTTATAATAAATAAGTTTTAAGTCTTTGTCTTTAATAACAATAATAACTGCTTTCTGCCTCAAGTCTTAAACTAAAAAGAGATTCTGTTTGTAACTTTTAAGACTTAAGACACAATTAAGACAGTTACACTATGTGTTATTAAAAACAAAGACTTAAGTCTTAAAACTTATTTTAAAATTATTACTCAACCACTTTACTTAGGCCTTAATTGCCAGTTAACTTTAAGCAAAGTTTTATCAAAATCATTTTACAATTATTTCATTTCTTCCAAGGCAGATTAACTTTCATCCAAGGTTCTAAAGAATTAAAGATACCATCAGAGATGGTTCATTATGCAGCATTTGTTAAACATAAATCATATTATAACTCACAAATTATATAATTCTTTTAATTGAAATGATTTTTCAAATCTCAACTTCCGTATTAATCAGTATTAATCAGAACATTAAATGAATTGATTAAGAGGATTGTTAAAAATGTTTCGAGAAAATTTTCCTAGTCTTTTCCATCTATTCACATTTTTTTAATAATTTATACATAACATTCGTAGTTAAAGGTGTGTAATTATTTCAGATGTTTCGTAACGAGGGCAAAAAAATAATGATGAATCTCAACAAGAATAATTTAGTACATAAAACTGCGTGCGCGAAGAGATGACATCTGATAAGTCATGAGACAGAGTAGGACAGAGGAATCGTATTTGTGTCGACATCGCATAGGATAGACGAGATATTACATAGGGTCGGATCGTATAAACTGGTAACATCCGCCAATCAAATCTGTCTGTCTATGTATCTGACCTGGCCTAGAATCGAAAGCTCTTCTGTACCGAGGAGACGATAATTTATCTTCTCGTGTATGATAAAGAGTGCCGGTATTATGCGGCCATTTCGACCGTATTGTGCAGAAATTTAGTATTTATAAAAATCCAAAAGTTTACCAATACAAGAAATACCCTTAATATATTAAATGCAAAAATTAAATCAATTTATTTTTACATCTTTGTTATTTTATTTATTAAATATTATTTATTAATTATTAAATATTTGATCTTTTTTCGATAAAAAATTATTAGTAAAATAAGTATATTAATTAATGATTCCTTATATTTTTAACTATTATAATTTATATATTCGATTTTCAAAGGCGAAATAATACTTATTTACTAAACTCATAGATATAATTAGCCGACTGTGATTGTCTGCACAAAGATTTGTAATAAATAAATTATTAATTTGTTGCCGATGAAAGTTAATCATTGCAATAATAAGTACCTAAAACGTCGAGCTACAATTTCTAACATTTATATAAATTAGTATCAAATAAGAAATATAATAAAAATCATCTTGAGTCGTATGTAACCCGACAATTCTCCCCTACACGCGTAGCGTTGCATAAAATTAATAAACTTTTAATTAAATTCTGATGACAAGTGTCGTATCGAACACTATTTTGCAGCGGCGAACAAGAACAAAGGAGAGAGCAAGAGAGAACGAGAGAGGGAATAACAGCTCGCGACCTGGTCTCGAATCAGCTTACAGCGCGGCAGGGCTCGCAGCTACCACCTCTGTCTCTCCCTCGGCCTCTGGAACCAATACCTCATCTCTCGTACCGACCCCCGTTCGGCTACCCGCGCGCGCCACTCTCTCACCCGTCTCCGACGTTCAGTCGCACCCTCGCTTCGCGCACGGCGCGCACTCCGTACGCTTTCGCACCGTCTTCGCACGCGCACCGGAAACGGGATTGTCGCCGAGGTTTCGCGAAAGTGATAAGAGACAGGAAGCTCGAGACACCAGGATGAGGCTCCTCACGGTCGCCTTGGGTTTCCTCCTTCAGGCGTGGATCGTGTACTGCGGGGTACGTGCCAAAACGGGGCGGTGGCGAAGCTGTAAGATGTAAGCGAACCCGGGGGAGGAAGGGCTCGGGCGAAAAATTATACTCCCTCGAAAATCAAATAAAAATTATACATGAGGAGGATCAATAGAAAAATTTATTGCATTTTTTATTTTTATAATTTCTCCAAAATCAAAGAGAATCCGATTGTATTTTTCGAAGCTTCAACAAAACTTGATAGAAGTATGAAATAAAAATGGAGGTTGGGGATACTATTTTTCTCTTGATAACTGTCGATTTCGGGTGAACGGGGATGAACCCGCGTTCAATAACGCGTGCAGTGTTTTTTTTTTGAGAATTTTCTAAATATTTTCTGTAAATCTCCCTCTCACAATCGCGATTTGCTTGATTTTTAATCAGCGTTAAAAAATGTAAAAGAAATTAAAATTCTCCGTGTAAAGTGCAGATGTTTTAAATCAAGTAGTGATAATATCTTTTCTGCCTCTTCATAGCAAAACGTCACGACAGTCATGTGGAAATGAATAAATGATATTGAAATAATTACGAAACTAATCGGAAGGAGTATCAATGAGGGGAAATAATTGCGTTACAATATCTCTCTGTTAAATTTCTATAGATTTTTGTGAGGCTGCAGCCTCATCTACTGCGTGCTTTGGAATAATCGCTAACATTTTTATATTATGTCTTTATATATGTCATCTATTATGTTCAATAAAGTTATTATTATTATTATAAATATATCATGGTCCGCCAATACAGCTTCCGCGAGAGCAATCATCTCTCTCGCTATCTATTTCAACTACTATCTATTAGTCTCAATGACACTGATCTATTTTGCAGACGAAGAGACCCAGCTTCGTTTCCGAGCAGATGATCGCGACCGCAGCGAGTGTCGTAAACGCCTGCCAAACGCAAACGGGAGTCGCCACAGGTATATTATTCGACGGACGAGTTCGTTCACCCCTTCGATATGAATAAAATTATCGATCGCAATTTTAATTATCGCGACGACGCATAAAGTTGCAGTATACACAATATGATCAGGTCCCTTTTTGAGATGATTGTCTCGTTCGTCCACGAAACATGTTAAATGTCACAATTTTAGCAAAAAATAAACATTTTTTTAGCAAATTCGTGTTTTTTTTTTATAAATGTTATCAAATTGTGATGATAAATCTACATACACAAAAATATCAATTTTACCATCAAAATAAGCGATTGCTCAATTTATTTTTTTCTTCTAGTAAATAATGGTTTTCTTTAAGAAAGAATATTGTCTTAATAATTTTAAAATATATTCATCACAAATTTTAGAAAAACTCATATATTAAAAAAATTAGAATAATAATAAGCAAATTGAATTTTTGTTTTAATCTAATATTCTTGATTGCACTTTAATAAACTATTAGGATTCGGAATATATTTTAAATTAGTTTTTGGTGAACTTGAATTGATGTATAATAAACTTGTAACAGATTTGTAGATATATGAACTAATGAAATATTTGAAAATGCTTAATAAATTTCATTTTATAATGTTTAACTCAAGTATATATTTTTCTGTGTGTACACAGAAATTTAATTTAAATAAATATTATTCTTGCATGAGGTAAATGGTAGATACATCTTAAGGTTATCAAAAATATCTTCCTTATAAACACAATCGTTAAGCAAAAGCTAAAAATTAAAATCACTTTTCTTAACACGAGAATATTTTTATGTTGTAGTATGTTTAAAAGACGACAATGTTATTTCATTTTGGATTAAAAATTATCTGGTCGCATTAAGAATAGAGTTGATGATCGCGAAACCGACTGTCTTCTAATTAAGTCGATAGAACAATTTCCCAATCCAAATATAAGAGATCAATCTACCTCATAATTTTACCTCATTTATGCGTTCGAAGTATATCCAATTCGAGTTTCAAGAAACCTATTTGGATGAAAATTATTTGTAAAATATATTAATGGATATATTAGTTACATATAGAATACGTCTCTTTTTTTTAGCTGACATAGAAGCAGTAAGAAACGGACAGTGGCCGGAAACACGTCAATTGAAGGTGAGTACCGATGCACGAGGCACGAGGCACGAGAATTGCCAATTATGTCCAGCGAAAAAGGATCGTCACCACGCGCGGTTGACGAAATACAAAGATACGTAAGACTCACGGTGCATCAAAGGCTGATACGATTTGAATTCTTGCAGTGCTATATGTATTGCCTCTGGGAGCAATTTGGTCTGGTCGACGACAAGAGAGAGCTAAGTCTGAACGGGATGCTGACGTTCTTCCAGAGAATACCCGCTTACAGAGCCGAGGTTGAGAAAGCAATCGGCGAGTGCAAGGGGCTCGGTAACTATTTGGGTATCTACTGTCCTTTTCTTTTTCGTTCGTCCCGTCGATCGATTGCGTGTGCTCGAAACTCACAAAATGGAAGTATTTCTTTAAAAAAAAAAATTAATTATTCGCTTCGAAAGTAAGAGGCTTGAAAAATAATAACAGTGAAATTGTTGGTCCAATTGATTGATCCACGTATTAAATGGCACATTTCGATCACAATTAAGTCGGCAATTAAAAAAAAATCGAAAGGTTTCTTTTTAAAAATAACTTTGTATCTGTGATTATTATATTCACACGAATCAACAAGCCTCTTATGAAAAACTTTGAATCTAATTTATGTTTATTTATTTTTTTCATTCCGCAATATTTTATTCTAATTGTTTCATTTTATTTTCGATTACACACGATCCTTCGTGTCACGTCACGTGGAGCAACTAATAAATCAACTGTCTCTCTGTTTGCAGCAAAGGGTGATAACTGCGAGTACGCGTACGCGTTTAACAAGTGTTACGCGCAGCTATCTCCGAGGGTAAGTGATCCATATCGTTTAATAGCAATGTATTAGCCTCGTCTCACGTTACGATTGCAATGTTTTATTTCAGACTTACTATCTATTCTAACGAGCTACGGAAGGACAACAGTAAAAAGACCAAAGACAAAATGCTCAAGATACAAATTCGCCGAATGCGTTATGTTGCTCTTACGTTTAAACCACTCTCCACTTTATCATGTATGCCGTATTGTCGTAAACCGTATACGAATTTGGCGATGAAATAAAGGATTCAGCGATCTAATCGATCGTATCTTCAATTGTCCTGCTTCCTGTACCTTTGCTGCAACGCGTACAAATATTGGAAATTCGATTTTAAATTGTTTTTTTAATTAAAAGAGTGAGATTTTATGTTTTAATAAAATGTTATAATAATGAGTAGATTTCTTAAGAATTCAAATAAACTTGAATACAATTAATAATTATATATATATATATATATATATATATATATATATATATATATATATATATAATTCAAAAAAGCATTTAAGATCGAATTTCTAATATTTGAGATACTGTCAGTAATGAGACCTCTATCTCATTTTTCAGAGAAACGCAAATGATTCAAGGCTCTTTTATTCAAATTATGATGCCGGAGCTTTTTCTTCGAAGTAGATTTACGATTTATTGTATAAACTGTCTCTATATCAGATTGATTGCCTGATAAATTGATGGCGCTTTCGTTTGATAAAACCGAGTTTGATATCATAGATTGCGGCGGTACAATGTTCCAATTGCTGGTTGAGGTCACGCTTGATGGTCAAACGCGATGGAAGGAGATATCTGTAACTATAACACGCTTGAAATGTTCATTCACAAACGAGTACTTTGTGATGATCGCTGCAGAAATAGCGCTGCGGCTCGTGCAGCAAGTGGAAAAGCATTGCGATATGACGCAACGCGAGCTTTCCGATAAATATGAAGAGCAATGCAAAAATCACGATTAGATTTAGATTTTAATTTTAAACAAAAAAAAGCGACAAATTCCACGAATGATTTATGTCCATTTCTATCAACGATTAACTTTAATCTCGGTTTAATTTACTCTTTATTTTTTTCTAATTCTTAGAACTAGAAAAAGGTAAAGAATAAGGTAATCAAAGTTAATCAATATATTGATAGAAATGGGCTACAATATAGCTTTTGTTGTAAATCTTTAGCAATAAGATGATTTAATTGTGCAAGATGGGTTACGTATGATCTCATAATACAAAAGTTATATAACGCAAACACTTTATAATTAGAGTAAAAGATTTAAATTGTCGGGCGGTACGCGATATTGTAGTGTTTAATTTGGACATAGGATAATTTTCGAAATACTAAGTTTGCAAGAAAGAGGAAGAGATTATTGTGTCATTATTAATTACCTAGGAAACAGATAGTATACATCATATGATTTCTAAGTTATTAAATCTTTGTTTATGCTCCGTCATGCTCCTTGCTTCTAACCGCATGATACACAAAGTTAAATATTGCAAATCTTTTCCTAATTTCAAGTAATTTTCATTTCTCTAAAATATGTCTAGTTCAAATTTTCTTTAAATAGTTTTTGTGTGCAAGATACTAATTATATTACATACAGAAACTTAGATAAATAAACAAAAATCATTTCGAAATACTTTAAAAAAGTATTTTTAGAAACATGCGTAATTATATAGTTCATAAAATTGGCGTTTTGAATCTGATACTTAATTAATTTCTTAATTGTGATGCAATATAACGCATCTTTGCTTCAAAAGTGCTACAACTCAAAAAATCAAGTTTTCCAGAAAAAGAGGAAATCTATGTTTTATTTTATTGAAAAATTATTGATTAATCAAATAATATTGACGAAAGAATATTACTCTCAAAAAAATATTTTTTTGCCAATATTATTTGATTAGTCATTTTGTCACATTGAAAAATATTTTCTTTGTTTTCTCGGAAATTTGTTTTGTTAAGTTGTACCACTTCTAAAGCAAAGATATTTATGTAATTTGCTAAGAACAGATTTTGTCTTTACTAGCTAATTATTATCTCCCACCTCTTCTTCAGAACTTGCATAAATTCTGGCTGATTCAGCGCGACCGTGCACTTAGTAATCCTAAATGAACGAGTAAACATTTTTCGGCTAAAATTATAACGATTACGCATATGAAATACGAGTAATGGCAAGAAAAAGCCTAATTCTCGTCTGTGTCTCTGTGGTTCTCACGCAGCTCGTCGTTGTGAGTTTTAGTGCCAAAACAGATGTAAGTACGTAAATGTATAAGTTTAAATCTACAAAATCTTCATGATTGACAATTTAATAATTTTATATAGGAAATAGATTGGACTACTGTTCATGATGATCTAAGAAAACTGGGTGCTACTTTTCGAAAAAAATGTTTAGCAGAGACTGGCGTGACGATTGGTATGTTCTCAAATTATCACATTAAATTAACGGCGAAAGGACCCTTTCGATCTTATTTAATCAAAGTTATCCATTAGAAAAATAATCGAAGTACATCTAATCGTTTGATTTGGTCAAAAATAATTTGCCAAAAATTATTTTCCTATATCCTTATTTACTATTATTAAATCATCTAATGTTGACGATTTTAATGGTGCAGATAAGTTAGAAGGAGCAGAAATGGGTCAATTTCCGGATGACAGAAAATTGGCATGTTATTTCAAATGCGTGATGGAAAAAGGCGGAGTGGTAAAATCACCTAAAAGAAGTTTTTTACAAAACATAGATGTAATAACGATTAAATCGAATCGCTGAAGCTTTAACTTCTTTTGATTAGATGAAAAAGGATGGCACTATAAACTACAAAGTATTGGCCAAACTGCTTCCGCAAGCATATAAACAAATTGGAATAGACATGATGGATGAGTGTCGCGATATAGGCAAGTATCAGTTTGTTGAGATAAATTACACTGTCAAGTGTAACAATATTAAAAAAATAAAAATGCAATTATCGATACCAACCTGTTTTATCATTAATAAAACTGCATTCTAAATAATAATCTTCGCTACATTGATTAAAAAATGAATGTTTTACGTATTATATTGTCTTGTGACTTTTTCAGAGGGTAGCGACAGTTGTGAGAAAGGCATGAAATTTCATCAATGCATGTACAACGCAAATCCTGTGGTAAGTAACAATTAATATACCCGATCCTAAAGCAGCAAATTATATATCTTATTGAATTTCTTTCCAGGCGTTCTTCGTTATCTAGATATTAAACATCTGTTAAGATCCCAAAGATTATATATAAATTTGACAAAGTAAAATTCCTAATAATCATCCTAATAATAATCCTCTGTTTTTCATTTCAATGCTAATTTAAAATAAAGTAAAATCCAAAAAAATAAATGTTGAATACATTATTTACAAGTAAAAACATTTATAATAACAATATTCCATGAATACAACAACAGCAGTTTTTGTATGTACATCTTACTTCATATAACTTAACGGTTATATCACGATTTATTGGCTGCAGTTGGTGCAGTACACGTATTAGTGTATCACTTTACGTATCTGCATGCCTTACATTGTTAATTATTACATTGATAAAGTTTCTCACGATATACATACAAAACAATTCACGTACGTTATATACACCTCTGATCAAACACCTATAATTTTCCCGTTAATAGTATTATTATCCGTATATATAAATATTAATAAATCTAAATACATATCAAGTGTATCGAGACAGTCCTTTTTTTCGTTTCCGTGATATACGACTGTCGTGATAAATATTGTGAACAAACTATAGATAATCAGGCGTATAAAACAATGAATTACATCATTCGATAATTTCTCGAGATCATTATAAATGAATAAATGACTCATTGTGTAAATGACAAAGATGTTAACGTGATAACAACGCGGCCTATGTCTTTCGCGGCTTTGTCTTTCTCTTATTAATGTTCATTATTTGTTCGACTATGATATCGTCCGCTCTAGGATCGATGGGAATGGCCTGGACCGGTGCTCTGGAGCTCGGCACGGGCTTGGAGCGTCTCTCCAGTAGCGCGTTCAACCAGACCCACAGTTTCTCGCGATTCAGAAACGCCAGCGCGACTAGCATGATGAACGGTAACGCGATCACCGACGTTTGATTCATCTCACCCTGATCGACTTTCCGCTCCGCGTTGAATGCTAGCTTGACGTACTTGAACGACGAATTCGCCTCGAAATAGACAGGGACAGTGCGATATTTGTGCACAGCCTGGGACAATGAGGACTCCAATTGCACAAAGTACTTTCTGCCGTCGGCTTGCAATGGTGGGAAATGTACCAGGAAACCGGCATTGTAATTGCCGGAATTTTTATTGGTGGTCTGCTGCACATCCAACTTAGAAATGTGCACCGGCGAGTCGGGAGAGTCCTCACGACATAGCTTCACTTTGATCGTGCGATAATGTTCCGGTTGGGCGGATGTGACGTGCACCGAGACATCCGTGCGCGAGATTGGATGAAAAGCGATTAGCCGCAGGCCGTGAATGTCCTCCACCGGCTGCACCAGCTGAGAGCTTGGGCTTGTGCGCTGTATGTGAGCATTGCTCTCCACATTCGGTTTCAGACGGAAGGCATAAGTACACTGTCAAATTAATAAATCGTCGCATGACGCCAAACATTGAGATTACCCTGTATATTTTTCTTACAAAAATTATATTAATATAAATATACTCACCGTGGGCTGAAGACCACGAATCCTGAAGTTACCGTTTTCTTCAGTCGTAGCCTCCTCTTGAAGACTGGAACAATTTCCTTGACCTTGAACTTCGACCAACAAACCAACTTCCGGTTCTCCATTCAAAGACGTGACAGAACCGTAAGCGCTATAGGCGACTCTGTTACCAAATAAATTCACATTAACGGTCGCTCCCTCCATGACGTTAATCATCTTTGATGGCGGATCAAAGCGATACTCCTTCATCATTGGTCGTAGGTAATATTCGCCTGGTGATAATGAATTAAATATGAATTTTCCATCTTCGCCGGTTATACTATTCTTGCGATAACTTTGACCGCCAGACAAAGAAAGAAGCACACCCTGTAAAATAAATGCATTATTTGTACTTCCTTTCTTTAATCTTTTACAAGTGTTAATCTTCCTGTTAATCTTTTACGAATCTTTTACAAGTTACCTGCAAAGAAGAACCGTCGGCATGATCAGAAACTTGCACGATGATCTCAGCTAATTTATGAGCTAAGAATACTCCTTTATCATCAGGCCCAGTGATAACAAATCCTTCCTTCTCAGCTGTAACACTAATAGCAATAATACATAATTAACTTTGATATAATTATAATAAAAAAAATTGTCGACATACCTGTATTTGATTTTCCCATCCAAAGGTCCAATGCTGTAAGTCCCATCTTTTTGTGTAACTAATGTGTGAATTGGAATCTCTTCATCTTTCCCAATTATTCGTATAGTTACACCTTCTAGCGGTGGAGAAATTTGTCCGGCTATAATCTGAATAATATTCAACATACAAATTTAGCTACGAATTCTGTATGTTTAATACAGTAATAGTTTATCTACCTTTCCTAGATCACCAGCAAAACTTGCGATGTCGTTATGACAGTCATTCACACCGAAGACTTTCAGAGATGGTGGATTAAAGAGCAGAATATCTGATAATGGCGTGATAGTGTACATATTATCTGTTTTCGCTTTAAACTCAAATTCATACTTATACACGCCATCTTTCTTTACATGTTTCAGTGGACCAATCCTATCAAAAAATATTAATAAAGAAAGATGTATATATGCATTTAATATATCATAAAAAAATTATTTAAGACATTAATCCTGGAGTACTACTATAGATTTTTATCTAACAATAAGTGTTAATTCAAGTTTAATACAGTTTTCGTTGTTAAAATTTTAATAATTAAAAGTAACATTTAATAAGACTTCGTTTACATTAAAATAATATTAATTCAGTTATTCCAATACCTTGCAAATAAAGTAGAAAAAGTGTAAAAAAATTCTTAAAAATTAAATAAAATTCTTAATTTTGTGGGTAAAGTGTAACTTAGAACAGTGTTAATATAAGAAAGATATAAGTGATGAGTGTAGGTTAATATCATTCAAATATAATCACAAAAATATATATTAAAAAATATTTTTTCAAGTACAACTTACGTGACACTGTCGTTTGCATCTTCGATCTTTACTTTGAGATTGTTTTGCACGCTTGAGCTTATAATACTGCCTTTGTGAGTGTGTTCAGTGGAATGCAGCAATATTGGGGAGAGATTGCTCGTGTCCCAAGTGTAGGAAGAATTATCATATACATGACAACCTTTCGGAATAAAAGTGTATGCTCCAGATTTAGGCACGCAGTGTCTCATGCTGCCTTTGTTCAGAGGTAGAGTTATCAATTTCGTGTTATTAGGTTCAAAATACTCTACGACCGTGTCGTGAGACGATATGAAGGTAATAGAAAAACCAGTTTGTTTGAACGGCGGCACCTCGGCGCGTTCCGACGTTATCGAAATCCTATAACTGGGATTTTCCCAGCAAAACACGTCGTTGTCAATAAAAATCTCATAGTGGCCGGGCAGCACGTCCGTAAACTCATATTGACCATCTAAGTAATGGAAAACGACTTCACAGACAGGGACAGTAGTATCGTCTCGAATTAAACAATCATTACTGCAATAACAAATAAGTACGAAGTATTTTATATTAGTTGCTTGAAATCAAATTAATTGTCAAGCTTATTGAAGATTTATAGAATCGAAAAAATGATTTATATATTACGAAACCATATTTGTTATTGCAGTAGAAATCAGACCATTGAAAAGATTCAATTAATGTCGATCAACATTTATATTAACACACCTTTTGCTTGTACTGTCTTTATCGTGACTCCATCGAGTATTTTCAAGGTAACAGAGGCTTGACTGCAATCTGTCCCTGGCAAACAGTGTACCATTCCCGTTAACGTGGCCTTTAATTGTAGGAAGTTGACATTGGTAATTGGTTGAGACGTCACATCAATTGTTTGCTGCAGCGGATAGAATCTAGAAATGTAATAGAACCTTTATAAATCCATAATTATTTTACACATATAATTCTGTAAACCTTTGCATATATTACTTGTTTTTGCACTTACTGTAAACCTTTAGTCTTCTCTTCTGTGCTCACAATTACACTCAGTTGATATTTATCAGGCGCGAGGTACACAGAATACTCTCCTGTTTTCTCATTAGTGTCCAGCTCCTTGTAGAACGAAGCGGCCGTATTCTGAATGGATATTCGGCGGAAATGCAGCGTCCCTTTCGCCGAGAGAGTTACCTTACCCGAAACTTTATACGCTGAAGGTATCAGCACCGGAAGTTCAGGTGAGGTGGGAGATATTTTAACTGTCCTCTCGCTAAATTGTACATTCGCTGGAACAAATAATTGTACAAATAATTCCAAAAGATTCAACAAACGATTTAATTTTGCAAAAGCTCACATACCAGATTCCGCCCTGAGTGTATATTGGCCGGCTTTCATATTGTCCAGTACATATTTCCCGTTCTTATCCGTGACTGCAACTTCCTTCTGTGACAAGAATATCTTTGCTCCCGACAACGGATTTCCGTTTGCGGAGCTACGCACCAGACCGCCGACCGTAAAGCCAGTTACCTTAAAGTCTTGAGGAAGGACAACACTGCCATGACTAACTTTGAATGACAATTCCGGTGGCTGAACGTCAAATTTTGTCTGGGCACCGGCGTAATAAGGTACGAGCTTATAATCACCAGGCGACAAACTGGGGAATGTAAATCTACCAGTATTGTCCGAAGTCACGTGGCAAAGTTCCTCAAAGTTTAAATTTTTATCTACAGGAGTAGTCTCACATTTTTCGGCGATGCCATTCTGTAAAAATCATTCATATTCTGAGCATAATTTTAATAAAGAATGCTTTAGAATTTAAAAATATTAAATTAATATTTTAATATATACAGATAATAAAAATAAATAAAATAATCTTACGCCGAAAAGGATGAAAGATACGCCAGCCACTGGTTCATTTTCACTGGTGACTTTGCCGCTAACGTCATATCCTGATACTACCAAGCTGCCATCTGCGAGTTCTGTGTTTCCCTCTCGTACAATTACCTCGATTTTACTTTCTTTTATTATCCACCTAAAAAAAAACGATTGATTATTATTTCTTTTGTGATTTAAAATAAATTTAACAACTATCAGACTGTCACACTTACTTGGAATGATGCGCAACAAGGATGTATTTTCCAGGTTGAATAGGAGTAAAGTAAAATATCCCACCTTCTGCTGTTGAAGTCGATTTAATGGGAACTTGTTTATTGCTATCCATATATAAGGAAATAGTAATTCCTTTAGGACCAGAATCAGTGCCTAAACTAACCACCTGAAAATGATAATTTATATAATTAAATAGTATTTTATATGATTAATTTTCATATGCATTAAAAATTATTCATATAGATTAACTACAAAATTAAATTTATGAAACTACTATTAAATCATTGAATCATAATATTAGATTGTAATATTCTTCAGAATATATAAATATTTTCAATGTACTTATCACAGAGAAAAAATTTATTACTCACACGTCCTGTAATACCAAATCCTTTGAACGTAAAGTTAATATCTTTCCCCTGACTGCAGTCATCAGTAATACCATCTACGTTTAACATTACCTCCGTGGGTTCAAAGCTCCAGCCTCTGGGAGGATCCACCTATTATATTAAAATAGATGACACTTTTATAAAATCTTTTAGAGCATTCTACAAATTTTTAGGCAATGCCAATTAATAGATGTTAACAATTATACAAATTTTGTAAGTCAATAAAAGAATCTCATCTCCAAACCAAAGACTTTTTGCAAATAAATTTATTATGTTAACATGTAATAAACCAATATTGAGCATGTATACAACGTAACTATCCTAATTACTGCTATTTCCAATTGTAATATTAGAACAAAAAGTATAAGAGTATTAGATATTAAAAATGTTTCAATGTTAAAGAAAGATTACATAAACATAAGTAAATAGGTGACAGTAAAGAGGGAAGCAATATCAGGTACATGTGGCAGTAAACGAGGCAGTATTCAGAATATTAATTGGCAGTAATAGATTCTTATAGAATAACTTATATTCTTATTTCTTTCATTATACTAAAATAATTAATCAGTTTTCGAATTTGTTGATTTTATCAAAGTTAACTTGAACATAAAGACAAAAATAAATGTTTGTTATATAAAAAAAAACTACAAAATAGGTACATCTATGTGTTTAAAGTGACAATAATTAAGACAGTCACCTTCCTATTTAATTAGTGGCAATGATGCTGCAATTTTCCAGTTTACCTTCAATACGTATTCGCCCTTGTCATACAGAGGTAGGAAGTAGTAACCAGTGTTGGGCGCGCACTCGGTCTGATCCTTTAGGCTGCCGGTCTTCGTGTACCTGACAAGTTTATCTCATAAAATTCGAGCATTCAGTTATCACATTGCGATTATGTAGGGCCCACGCAGCTGCCAGATAACCTCTCATCCAGGTGGGATACTCACAGCCTCACGTGCACTTTCGTGAAGTCGATGTCGGCATGACTCTTCAGAAAACCGCCGCATCCCAGGATGTCCTGCGCGACGACGGAGCCGCCTGCGACGAGGGTCGCCAGGCAAGCGAGAAGAGCCAGACACCGCCGAGTCGAATACATACTCCTTGTCATCCGTTTGTTATCTCTCCGAACGTCGAACCCAGTCGAACCCCGCCGTCCAGGCGCATCCAGGTGATCCAGGCGCCGTCGGAGAAACGTCACACATTGCGCGTGCGCGTACAACTAATTCGGAGCCAAAGCCGCGTCGAGTTTCAGGGCATTTCAGAGTTTCGGATTCGTCTCGCAATAGGATGAAGCGTATGTGAGTGTGTGGACATGCGCTTGTTTCCGAGTAACGACGTTTAATTCCTGTGATTATCATTCACAATCAGTACACATTCGGCGTATTCCGGAATGATTCAAAAAATGCACTTCGAGGAGAGGGGAGACGATGATGCGTACGTTGAAAGCTAGGTCGCTCGTTGAAAACCGGTCGGTATGTTTACTTGCGGACCCACTAATCGAATAATCACCGAGGCGATCAGCCGTTCGCAAGCTGCCGCTTGCAATCGCGACACCGTCCTCCGTATGAGAATTCATCTGTAAACGCGTATGCGCCTATTCTGATTTTACCTGAGGAAGCATCTCGTACAGGTAAGGGGCACCGTCCCGAACATAAATACCCGTCGCCCTTCGCGTATACGTTATATACGCGTCATCAATTGATCGACTGTTTCCCGTAGGCAGGACGCCGGCAGTTCCGCGGTCGAAGATGGTGAAAATAGCGTTGCGGATCACGTGCAGACTCGACAACGTCGAGGAGCTGCGGCCGTCAGGACCCGAGTTCAGGTGGTGTCTCAAGTTCACTTGCTGCAATTGCGGCGAGACATCGGACAAGTGGAACTACGTCTCCCTGGACGAGTCGACACCGGTGCAACGGGGAAGCGGGGTCAATCACTTCGTGAGTAAGTGCAAGCTCTGTTCCCGCGAGAACTCCATGGCGATAATCGAGGACTCGGTCGGGTCCTTCACCGCGAACGACCAGGGACAGTTCAAGACGATCGTCGTGTTCGACTGCCGGGGCATCGAGCCCTCCGACTTCTCTGCGCGAGAGGGATGGGTGGCCAAGGCAGTGGACGGCGGCAAGGAGTTCGCCGACGTGGATCTGAGCGAGGGCGAGTGGGAGGACTACTGCGACAAGATCATGGAGCCTGTTGGGATATATGAGATCCAGCATAGGTTCGAGAGAATCAAGTGAGATCGTTGACTCGCCGGACGGTGCCGTTTTCATTGTCAGGATTTCACGACAGATCAATTTTTCCCTGCCGATTAACGAAACGAAGTCAACACACGTCTGTTATGTGTAAATATGTAAAGATATACATTACAGTCTTCAATGCCTCTTTCATTTCTTACACACAGATTGTTAATATATAAAGTTATAAGATTGTTAGATCTTCTCATTGAATTGAGAAGATGAATATCGTTCATTTTCTGGCTACGTAGAATTTGCATCTGTGAATTTACATTCTATTATACCACCTCTTTCTGCATCTGTAATCAATGAATGAGTATGTCAGAAAGAGATGCTTGAACTGAAATTTCAATGATCATATAATGGGATAATAATAATAATAATAATAATAATAATAATAATAATAATAATGCTGTTATACTGGCCTCGTGGAAAATTATCTTGCTCATGCTTGAAGTTCAAAAGAATAATTGAAGTGAATTTTTTTTCCACCTTCAAAGATAATGTCAAGAAATTAAAAAGTAAATTGAATGTGTCTAGAAATTTATATTATACTTGGAAATTTTACTGCCTAATTTTGAATCTTTTCAGTCATTTGTTACACGCGCACACTTGTTTGACACGTATTATACAACATGTATAAACGAGCACAGCTTGCAATATTTGGAGTTGACTGAAGATTTGAACTCTTCTAGAATTCTTCGCTCTCACTTTTAGACTGCTCCATTATTCTCATAATTATACGGCCGTCTATGAATAATTGACTTTACGATTTTTTTTATTTTCCTACAATGTGATAGGAATTATCAGTTTGTATAATAAACATACAGTCTTTTTGTAACATCTTTTCTTTGTACAGAAATATACCCCTTACAATGGGATACCTTCCTGAAATACCTTTGATATCCTCTCCCATCAAGGCATAGAGTAAAAGTAGTACCAATCCAACGACATAATATAATTTATTCATAATCATATAAAAAAACCATTTTATTTCATAAATGGCTTGGTACACAAAAGATGTCGTTTGCAACAATAATTCCATTTTGCCATTTTCCAAGCACGTTCGGATTTGCCGATTCATACCCTGCGTAAATAATCGAGTGATGACTAGTGTCGTTTTTTGTCGGCAAGGGCGATACTCGAAACCGTGCGGCTTACCGATTCGCGCGGATCGATCCGAGCGCAACTTGCCTCTCTTCCGTCCACCAAACGCAAACTGCACTTCTTGGAATGTCGATGCGATCGCATAAAAATCATCGAACTTATGACAACGACGCACTAATCCGTGTCTTACGATTATAAAAAATTAAAATATTTCTCGGTTAAAAAATTATGTTATATACAGTGTCTTCTTTTTTTTTCATGTATAAAACTCTCGAACAACGTCCCACTTAACGATACTCGAGCGTATCGCGCAAAGACTTTCGATTACGATTGGAGTAACTCTCGCATTCTGTCTCCACAATAAGCTACAAACAGAAAAATCACGATGTTCGAAAAGAAATTATATAGAGACAATATTTATGACAATAAATCACAAATCGCGATTCGAAAGAAACGAAGAGAGGAAGAAACAATGTATGACTTCGTTTACTTGACGATTGCCTAATGCACTAACGCTACGCTATATTTGTCTAATGCTTTCGTTTACTATGCTTCCTAATATCTAACACAAATAAATATATCGCGTGCGTATTACAATCCGCCGTTCTCGGAGAACCTTTAACGTATCTTGAATCACATGTAAATAACCGCTAAAAATTTTTAATCTAACAATCGATAACGCTATCAGTCTATTCTCACAAAAATATCACTATGACCGAACATACCGTGTCGACGATACAACCAGAGTCCAAAATTATCGAAGTTGATTGAAATTCAATAAATAAATAAATAACATAAACTTTTAAAACATCTTTAAACAAATGCACTCTTTTAAAATAGATATCAACTACTTTTGTCTTTTTAAAATTGCTTAAAAATATAACTTAAAAAAGTAAGAAACCATGTAAATTTGTTACGAATATGCTGGAATGAAATACTTGACTCTGGCTCATATTGGAAGATTTGTAATCCGCTTGACGTAACTCGAACAACTATCCTACTAGCAAATCGAGGTTTTCTAAAAACGCCATGATTTTCTAATATTACGAATATGCATCGCTGTGCGCTTTTTTTTGATCGGTTAAACGGCTCTAGTCTACTATCTAGCTAAGCTATCGTCTTTGGTATACTAATCTGGGGGATGCTTACTTTATCCAGAAACAGAGGTGATGGTTCACGGGGAAAGATCTCGCTTCCGGGGATACGAATATCGCATGTGGAAATAGGAACATTACGAGTAATATGTGTAAGCTAGTTGGTTATGGCGTCCCCATTATGTCTCGAGAAACGATTATCAGTAGTTCTCGTTCTCTGTGTGAAAAAGTTTGCAGAAGAAGAATCGAACACGAGCGAGAGGTAAAATCTAGCTTTCTCCACTGGATATGGAAAGTCCCATTTTACAATTGCCTCTCGCGTCGCGTTCAATTCACTTCGCAGTGAAGAAGGTGCACATGCCGTATCATATTCTGCGACAGAACAAGCTGGAAGGATCGAGAGATGCCGGCGAAGAAAGCCTTGTCTTCATCACTGATACTTTTTTTCCATCTCTATTATAATTTCCATTATTAATAAGCATTCACGTCGCTTTTCTGTGAGTACGGTTTGTTTGTATCTAACTTGATCTATTTAACCTTTTGGGCCTCAGTTTTTATTTTTTACGAAGTATTTATAAAAATTATAGTTATATCCATAGAGGTGATTAGACATATATCTTGCTTAAGGAGCTTATACACGTAGGTTTTATTTGTCTCGATGAGGCTCAAACGATCAACGAACACATCCCAGCGTCAATTAGAGTTATCCTTCCCCGGCCATCTCTCGATCAACACTGGGCCATATTCCTTGGGCACGTATCATTTAATGTCCTTCTAATGTCTAAATCGATTATATACGTTTTGAATCGCCTATGTGCTAGTGTATTCTGCTAAATCTGTGATTTTCTAAAAATCCAGAGATGGATATATGCTAAATATCTATGCTTTTTGATACTGTTAGATTATTCATTCGCATGATTTACTTTTGACGATTTCTTTCTACGAGTTTTTTGCTATGTTTCCTTGTTTTTTTTCTAAAGACATACACCCGTGAATAGGCCCGTTAGATGTTGATTAATCTTAATCCTAGAACGCTAACGGGGATTCTGGGCCTAGTACAATCTCAAACTAGTGCATCCTATCATTCTCCTCGTTTGCTATTGCAAATTTCGTAATAATATACTAATAATTGATATTACATTTTGCACTATATATTTGAAAAAATGTTAAATATATGATGTTAATATAGTGATAGTGATTAATAATATTAATTATTCTATCATAATTAGTATATTTTCGTAATATATCGGTTATTAATAAACTCCACGTTAGCGTTTTAAGATTAATCTAACGTAATTCGACGATCTATAAGAATTTCTCTGCCCTCATTTCGGCAAGAAATTTCGGAGCGAGCACCGCGACGATAGATCGAACGATAAGAGTCTAGCTAGTGAAAATGCTAATCTAAAGCGGCAAATGAAAGTCGACTTACTCGACGCGAAGTTGCAAACTAAAAGTGACAAAAGGAAAGTTCGTGAGAAACGTTAATTATTGTGCGAAACGAACAATAGAGCGGAACAATGCCCAGCGAGGATACGCGACACTCAATTTCGATTTTCTCTCTTTCTTTCTCTCTTTCACACAAACTCTCTCTCTCTCTCTCTCTCTCTCTCTCTCTCTCTCTCTCTCTCTCTCATCACGTAGACGGACAGAAAAATAGAGATTTGACGTGCGCGCTCGCACTCAGCCAACCCTGGTATCGTCGAGCCCGAAGAAGATCGCGTCATCGTAATTCGGTATTCGGCGCGCAGGGAGTAAACGCCGCGTTTAATCAATACTCCTCACAGCGCGCGGCGGCTCGACCAATCGCGAATTCGCCAAGGACAGGATTCGTAACTTCGATCCTGTCCGACCGGCAAGTCTCTGTCCCCCTCGCGAAGAACAGGGCGATGTCATAGACGCTTAGTCGTGATCACGTGCGGCACAATAGACCGGAAACGAGTTGGCCGGTCGGATTCAAGGCAGCTCGTTGGTCAACAGACTCGTCGGTTCCAAGCACGTTTGCTTCAAAGTGGCCGACTGATCTTCAAGGCTGCGCTTCAGGCCCTCGATCGTTTGCATCAGCATCTGCCGTCTTAACTGAGATAGCTGGTGCTGAAAGTACTGCGAGTCATGAATGTTGTTCGCGTTTGCCTCGGCGGCTAGTCGTTCCTGCCGCAACTGCGCTACCTTCTCTTTCAGGGATCTTCGCGAGTCATCTGCGTATACAAAATAATGTTAATATATGGATAATATAGCCTTATTGCAATAATTCAATTAAGCCTGCGTAATCTATTAAAATTACAATGAGACAGTCAACTCAAAAACTGAATTAAAAAAATATTATGTACAAAATATTAAATATTAGATATTTTATCGAATCACACAATCAATAATTGTTATGAGAATTATATGTGTTAAAATATAATCGTCATCAGTTGATACAATTAGTATTATTATTAAGGAAAGAAATTTTACATATGTTTTACAAAAGAAGTAGATATAAAAGAAACACCTGTATCATCGGTTGCTGTATCACCGTCAGAATTTCTCAGCATAACGTGCTCGCCCAATGTCTTTTGTATTCTACCATATGTTGCGCTTCCGGCGTATACTTTTCTTTTCACCGGCTCGCTTTGCGGGCAGTAGGAAGATCCTTCCTTGATGGGGCCCATGTCGACAGATCTGAAGATATTTTTCTGTTACAAATATTCAACGACTGCACATGCAGTATCAACATTAATTTAAGATTATAAATATTATTAAAAATATATTTAATATTATAAATCATAATAATTAATATCAAATGCAAACTTTCTGTGTAAATTCAATAATTTTATTTAATAAACTATTATTTATATTATATATTATATAAATATAAAAAAATTATGATATGATAAAAAAGAACAGCTACTTTTTTTAGAGTAATTCTTCAAGAAATAATGAGAACTTTTAATATAAAGTTACAACTTTTTTCAATTTTATATTGAATGATTTAAAAATTATTCGAAGTTTTATTAAGCAACCTGAAAGTCATCAATGGAGCCCTCCGTCTCACGTCGAACTTCTCCTCGGAATCCGACGAGCTGGACGTCACTCCCTCCTCCTTTGTCGATTCTCTCGCGACGCGAAATTCCTTTCTACCTCCGGTGAGAGAACCTTGCATCGCGTTCGCGTGAATCTTCTCCCCATGGGAAGTTTTGTTCACATTCACAGTTTCCGGTTTTATTTCGCCATTACAATTCAAAGCGATTCGAGATGATCTGTTGCCTTCCCTGTTTTCCGGATCGCCGTTACGTGCCCGATGCATCTGATGGTGCATCAGGCTCTTACTGGGCGAGCTCTGAGGTGTCGTTCTGCGCGTCATCGCCGGCGAGTCCGGACACTTAGACAGTTCGGGCTGCCGGAAAACAGGCGGAGGCTCCTTCGGAGGCGTGAAATTGGCCGGCGTATTTCTCTCCATAAATCGATGAATTGGCGAACACGGCTGAGTAAATTGCCGCTTAGGGCTAGTGTGCTCCAGATCACGGATACTGCCGCTCTGCAATTCTGGCTGGGAATTACGGCTTTTCGACAACGCCAGTTCGATGTTCAGTTCCGTGTTCTTGATAAGCTCGACACGCTTGTTCGCCAGACCGTTATGCAATTTACGTGACGGCGATGGCACACACGGCGAAGGGTTCTGGTACTTCTGCATGCTCACCAGAATGTTCTCCGCCTCTAGGATAAGCTCGCGATATTTGCGATCGGCCTCTTTGTCTGCCTCCATTAATGCGATCTCCGATGCAAACGTGGTCATGTACGTGTTGCCGGCCACATGGCGTCGCACTATGTTGCCGTTCACGTAACTCACCTTGATGAAAAGAAACAAAGTAATAATATAATAAACTTTAAACTCTTTTGCTAAAAGACAAAAATAAAATATAAAAACTAATAATAAACTGACCATTCTTTGTAAGTAAAAAGATCGAACAGAATATATAACAATGATTAGATTAGGGTCTCACTGAATTCGATCGTCTCTTCACGATGTCGTTCTCGATCTCGGAGGATCTGATAGCCGACGGATTACCGTTCAGTCTCATTGGTGAGAGATTCTTGTTCACGTCGTGCTTTCTACGTCGCAAGCACATCGGCGTGCCGCCTACGCTCCTGCTGCCCTGATTGAAGCCAGAGTTCTTCAACAGCATCCTTTCGACGAGCACCCGATTCAGGTTCGCTGTCTCGTCGTCGCATCTATCTAAGGTAGGTTTGCGCCGCTGCGATATTCTCTTCTTGCGCTTCTCACTTTGCTTATCATCCATCTTCCTGTGCCGCGAGCTCTGTCTCTTGGCGCTAGATCTCGCATTCACGTTTCTAGCAATGCAGAAGAGATAAATGGTATAATTAAAAATTATTGTTTAGCATATAAGAAATGACAAAAGATGTAAAAATAAATTTTCGATAATTCGAATAAAAAATTTCTCACCTTTGAGAGACGATCTCGTCCTTGCTTCTGCGCTTCAGAAAGGACTCGCGGAGCCTACTGCCGCGTCGACTTAGTTCGCTGGTAAAGGTGAAGTAAGTGCAGTGGCCGGTATTGGGAAAGTGGCCGGCGCCACCACATTCAAGACTGTCCAGATCGAGGAACGAGCCGTTGTCGATGTAGTCAAGCTCGTCGTTCTCGAACGGATCGTTCTCGTCGCCGCCGTCCTGGCCGGTGTCGATGTCTGACAGAGAGTCGATGTAGTCCTCGCAATCGGTCGGGTCGCTGTCCGATAGGATGTCCGTCTCTTTCTCGTATACGTAACTTTCGTCGAACTTACCCATCATCTCGTTCAGCGTAATGTCGTCCTCAGATGAACGCACGCTGCGCGTTACCGAGGATGCCGACGAGCTGCTGCTGCTGGCTCGTCGTTGCAAGGCCAAAGAGATCTTCGGTCGGAGATCCGATGAAATCCTCCAATTTTGATTAATCCTGCGCAATATACGTGATAAAAGTTTCGATTTAAATTCAATGAATTATTTTAAATATAAAAATATTAAAAATTACAATAATGAATTAAATCAATGCTCTAAGATTTAAAATCAAACTAACATTTGACAAAAGGTAAGGGAAATTAGAAGAGAGAAAATAAATTTTTCTTAAAACAGATTTAACTATGGAATGGAACAAATATATTTTTAAAACCAGAACAAAACAAAACTGTTTCTTAGATTTCTGTGAGTACTTTCTTTGAATTTAATAATTATTTGTTTAAATTAAACAAATAATTTCAACTAGTATTTTATTGACTGTTAAAAAGACTAATAACGTCATTTCATAAAATCAAATAAGTTTTTATTATACACGCAATTGCATAATTATCTACAAAAAAAAAAAAAATTAAATTTGTGTAAGTAGCGCCAATAAATTTCATTTTCATCGAGATTTTATTTTATTAGAACATAACAATAATGTACAAATATAGATAAATGCACAATCAGTATAAAACTATAAAGTACACGCGCAATTTGCAAACAAACGATAATCGTATTGAAAAAAAATTGAAATCACGCATCGATCGACGCTATCACGCGTAATCAGCTTGTAACTGCAAATTAAAAATTAAATCTAGCGTAAAAGGGCAAACACCCGTTTTAGTAATTGCGGGTCGGCGGGCAATAAAGTGCACAGAAATCGCGGATCTTTTCTGCTTCGCGGAACTTTTCTAAGAGTCGGCTTCTCCTTTAAGTGTATCGCCCTCGCTTCGGTCAATTCCAGACCGTAAGACTAGAAAAGCCGAAGAATTTGGAGAAAAGAAAAACTCTTCTTGAAAAAGGATACGCCGTTCGCCAACAACTTACGCAATTAGAAGTTTTTCCTATGAGAAATTGGATAAGTTCCGAGAGTAACGGCACAGCTACAGAAATATATCGGATACTTTAATCTTAGTTTCCACGCGTTTTGCTTCTACATTTTACTTTTCTGCAGCTCTACTTATTCGTTTTGTAATTTTCATCTGTCTGCTTTCAACCAGACATCTTCCAATCTGATCATACATCTAGCTAATCAATGTAACGATCTAATTTCAATGATTTTTTTTAGATTTTATTGATAATTGCGGTAAAATCTCTTTCAATAAAATATAATCTATCGATTGTAAATAGTTTTGGAGCGAGGGAGGGGGCGTAAAAAAAAAGTAGTACTCACGGGCTTCGACCTGCGCTGAGGCTTTCTTGACGATGCTCCCTCCTGCCATGAGGCTCCCTGCCGTTCAGGTTCAGGTTGACATCGCTGGCGCTACCGGAGGATTCCGTGAGCTTTAAGCCCGAGCTGCTGCTGCTCTCGTCCAGGGCGAGACGCGATTTCAGGCCGTTCGTGCTAGATCCGGAGGAGTTCGCTGATAGCCACGGATTTGTTCGGATACGGGAGCGTTCGCGAGGAGACTGCACCGGAGGCGAGACTAAGGGCGGGGGTATCGACGATGGTACCGGCAGATTATTCCTCGTCGAATCGGCGGAATAAGACTCCGTTCTGCGATGAGAGCTCTCCTGCTGCCTCTGCTGCTGCTGGTGTTGCCTCTGACCGTGATTTTCTGTACTCTGTCGATTTCAAACAAAAATGTAGACAAAGAGCGAAAGAAGAAACTAAGTTTTTATATTTCAAAGTAGTTTTATACTTATACAGTTTCACTGAGTTCATTAAATTTTTCTTTTTTTTTTGTCTGAAAAGAATGGTTTTGCTAAAGTATCTAAAATTTTATTTGCACTGAGACTTTTTTTAAATAAAAAAAAATATATATATATATTTACTTAAAATATATTTTAATGCGAGCATTTATTTGTTCCGTTTAAGTAAAAATATTTATTTTTAAGTAAATAGACATATTATCTTAAGTACATATATAATTTTGTATCTTTACATTTTTTACATTTAAGTAATGATTTTACAATTAAGCTAATAATATTATTAAACTCAATTAAATTTGTTAGATTAAAAAGTCTGATTATCTTAAATATAAAAATAATTTAACAGTAAATATTTTCTGGAAAGAAATAAAATATTTGATTAAAAATTATTTCTTCATTTATTTAAATAAATATTTCAATTAAGAAATTTTTAACTGCAAGTAAATATGTTATTAGGACCCACCGAGTCCATAATTTTGATTAAGTAAATTTTTTTGTTTTAAGATATTTTTTCTCTCAGTGCAGATATAGATCAGAAAATAATTTTGTTGGACTGTTAGCGCTGAAGAAAAAAATGCAAGATGTCTGCAGAGGAGAATTTTTTCTATCAAATTGTGCGTTACATAAATTAATTAATTATTCTTGACTGGAAGACATATCTGTTGGGGGACTTTTTCCTTATTGCTCCGTTAAGAAATGTGCGCGAAAATTAATTCGTTTATTCATTTCACCCGGCCCTTTAAAGTCGCGCCTTTATTATACTCGCCACGCTATCCTCTGTACTTTCACCCCTTATCGTCAACCTAAATCGCAAACTCGATCGTTTCTCTCCATTGTGCCGAAACGGAGTCGCGCGACGTGCAATCGATCACGGGCCTCAAAGAGGAAGGATTCATTTTTCACTCCTGCCACCCATTAACGCCCGATTTCCTGGCGACAATAATACATCTCTCTCTCTCTCTCTCTCTCTCTCTCTAGTCGCGCTAGTGAATCTCGAGGAAGAGACCAGAGCGAAGCAGCGTTTCCAGACTTTTTCACCTCGTGCGCACGTGCCTCGGGAGGAGCGCGACAATGTGACTAATACATATTTCTTCGCGACAAATAGCTGAACGTGCGCCGTAAGGGAAATGGGTCAGCCGCCTCTCATGCAGTTAAGCTCAGCATCCGCGGGATCCACCGAGAAAGGGATTCGCAAGACCTCTTTCCCTCCTCTTTTTCTACCGCGCTCCTTCGCGTTAATACATGCTACGACGATAAACGCTACTTTCGGAATGTGTATGTACCTCCCGCTCGGCGAAAGAGGCTGCTGGGTGTCGTTGAACTCGCGGCCGCAAAGACCCCGCGGCGAACAAGCGCGCCCCATGCAAGATGTCGCACCCAAAGGGTGTGTTTCAGCGAACGACGGTAATCTCCCCGCGCGACTCCGGACTCGAAGCGCACGTTTACTTTCGGCCCATAAACTATTTTGAAGCAAGGTTGAATGGAGTGCGACGCATTTGACGGAAGAGCTCTCCGCGCTGCACTCCTCTCTTTCTCTCTTATGAATACATCATACCGAGGCATCTCGAAACTCCGCTATAGCGGGCACTTTTGACGTTCCTCGTGCGAGATCTGAATTAGAATTTCGCCCGGGGAAAACTTTCAGCTGCGCGAGCGATAGTTCTTGATTTTCATGATTCTATGAGAATCTCCCGTTCAAAGATGCATTAATAAAAAAATCTTGGAAAATATTACAGCTGAATTTGCACGATTCAAGTTTCCTCGTTAATGGATTCTTTTACGTCGAGAGAAAAGTATTTAAGCAATTGCACATTTAACTTAATTACATAATATATTTCTCTTAAATACATAAATACTTGAAGATAGTCAAACAAGTTAAAAAATTTAACAACTTTTTTGTCGCGTGAATAATAATCATAAGTCATCAAATACTTTTCCCTACCGAAGAGAATACACATCTTTCGATGATTTTTGGACGCAAGATGTTGGACACATGTGCCTGAAATTCCAGAGCACTTACCTTTTGCGGCGTGCTCGTTCGTACTTCCGGCTGACCGTTGTCTCTGGTCATGTTCGTCGTGCTCGCGGATGGCTGACCCCTATCCTGAACTCTTCCATTTCCTGGTGAGACGTTACCGGCCGGAGGCAGATTTCCTGTATTGCCCGACGGCCTTTTCGCCCTGGTCTTGTTGTTATTGTTGTTGTTATTGTTGGCGGCGGTGGTGGTGGTAGTGGTGGTGGTGGTGGTGGTGCTGCTGCTGCCGTTGTTCTGAAAATAGTGGGTGCCGGTCCTGATGTTGATGTAATACTCGGGCGGAAAACTGGTGCCGGGCGAGGTGCCGTCGGTCGAGTAGCCGGTCGAGTACGCGCTCTCCGGCGAGGAGAGACTCACACTTCCGGCGGTGCCGCCGGAAGTGCCGGACGAAGTGGTCACTGTCGCGCCGTAGCCGCCCCCGTGCAACCGGATGCCGTCCACGTTCTTCGTTGGCGAGTCCAGCGGATGTACCTGCGAAGAAAATCAGAAGTTTCCTCTGAATCGTACTCGCGATTTGTATCCTGAAATTTTTTTATTAACCTCTATTTTGATCTGTTCTCTTTCCGAAATATGAAAAATATTTTTAACAAATAGAAATTAATAATAACATTTATTTAAAATGATATTCGCGTTTCGCAGATCGTTCGATAAACAATATTGGTCATACATTTATTAAACTAATAAATGTACTGAATAAATAATAAATAAAATGTCAAAAACACAAATAATATAATAGTAAATATTAAATACATATAATTACGTTTCAAAAAGGAATGAAAAAACTTGTTTGAAAAAATTTATTAGAAAATATTTTTAAGTTCGGATTTTTTCGCAATTTTCGAACAGCTTGCCAGGTGCGGCAGTCGCCCGATGACTGCACCCGAAGATACTGGCGGCAATCTGCAATGAATGGCGCAAGAGAATACAAGGCGAGTCGCCTGCCGGGGTGTGTCGGGAAAAGAATACTGAACCCTTTTTCTATCCGCCTCGCCTTAACGATAAGCGTCGACGTGCCCTGGCAACTCCTTCCACGGAAAACGCCGACCTAAGGGTCTGTTAGCGGAGAAACGGACGGGCGTAACGAGCAAACGCTGGCAAGCAGTAGGAAAATAGGGGAAGCACTTCGCAAACTAGTTTGTCGATAATGACGATGAATCCGACGTGAGCGTGCGCCTTTCGAGATACTTCAGAGTCGAGTACTCGCGTTGAGCGATCACGAGTGAAAGCAATTAAAGTTAGGCCCACGTAAAATCTCGCGATATAGACGGCTGTCAAAATAATAAAAAAGTTTTCCAAACTTCTGGATATCGTACTGGAAAGTTAATTTTATTTATCTCTATCGAGTGTTATATAAATGCAATTATATAATTATATATATATATATATATATATATATTTGTATTATATATTATATAAATTATATAATATACATTATATAATACATAATATAAATTGTAGAGTTTTTTAGACGTACTTGAAAAAACAGAGAATGTAATTAAGAAAAATACATTGAGAAAAAAAGTTGACTAAATTTTTCAACTAGATTAAATTCCTTCAGTTCAAATATTTATGCATTTAATTGTAAGCTAAACATATAAATACTTAAATTGAAGAAAGTTGATCAAATTAAAAAATTTAGTCAAGTTAACAATTTTTTCTCATTGTCAGTATAAGAATGCGTACAATTTAAATTATATAAATGTAATTTAATGTATAATTTAAATTAAATTACGGAATAGAAGGCATGTGAGAATCACGAAACATCAAAGATTTATTCAGGATCGTTTCGCAAAGTGATTGAGTGAAATCGTGACAGGGTTGCTCACCTGGTGCAAAGCGGGCGATCTGTTGGCGCTGTGGCTCCTGGGGGAGTTGCAGTTCGAGTCGAATCCCTTGTCGCCCTTCTTCCGGTCCTTCTTCTTCTTCGATCGCACGATGTGTGCCTCCATCCACGTGCGCAATTTCGTCCCGAACATGTTGCACACGAGTGTCGGCTAACGGAGCGGCGCCTCGTCGAAAATGCCCAAGTGGATAGAGGACTCCTTCCCACGATTATCGTCCTCCAGAACCGACTGCAATCGCGTTATTTGCGAGCACGTCCGCTGCTCGAGCGTTCCATTTCAAGGCGAAACAGGACCTCTGCAATGAGAGAGAGGAGACTCGCTCGTTCAATCTCGCTACGAATCGCGATGATTGCGGTGAAAAGGCAACGCGACGCCGAGATACGTCGGCAGACAGAGAAAATTGACACAATCACGTGGCAAATGTAAAAATCAGCAAAAGCGTTCTGGGATCTCATCAAATCTTTTTACACTAAGAGCTCTAATAAAAAATGTCACACAAACAGTTAGAAACGACGAGTTTATATGATGCTCATTAGTAGCAATATTAACCTTATTAATATCTGTGAATTTTTAGCCAAATATTAATTCAAGTTTAGTATAGTGTTTGTTATTAAAAATTTGTTAATGTAAAATGATACTTAATAAGATATTTTTACATTAAAATAGTGTCAGTTTAATTATTTTAATCCCTAAAGTAAAAAAAAATTTTTTTTTAAGCGTAAAAAAATTCCAAATTATGTGAATAAATTTTCTCTCAGAGTAATAACATTAGAAAAGTATGAGTAGCACTCTAAGTTAGTTGTGCAACAATTTAATAATCTAAAATTACATTTCCAGCTCTGATAAAGAGTTTCACTATCGAATGATACTCGGCGCATACTTCAGAACATAAAGGTAAAATGTATAAAACTCACAAAAATTATTATTAGATACAAAATCATTCATTTATTTTTTTGTAACGCACATATCGATTGCTGTTTACACATTAAAGTGTAAACGACTCGTATCATCGCAATCTATATCCGGCCAAAGTGATTACAAGCCATTTCGCGGAGCGCGATATAATTATGGTAATGTCGCAATCGATCCACCGATTCGACTTAATCATTACGCAGTAGACGATAGCAATCGCCGGTATTGGGTTTCCCCTGGGTTCTCTCGGATTACCTGCACGTAGATCACTGCACATCCTCTCGTCGCGAAACGATTATTACAGCCTCACGTTACACACGCTCCTCGTACCTCGCGCGTTTCTCCGGATCGTCAATAGCAACGTCGCGGTCGCGGTCATGCACGAAGGCTCGTGTTAACATGCTAAGTGACCCGTCGTCGCTTTTGCGCCATTTTTCTCGGTTCTAACGGCGGACGAGCGACGACGGGCCGTCAACCCGCCTCGCCATTCCCCGATCTCGCGAGACGATAAATCTGTAACAGAAGACATATGCGCGCCCCCATGTAAACTCCCGCCAACTCCCGCGTCGTGAAGCGTGGATTTATGCGATCACCAGGAAAAAAAAAAACTATCGCCATCAATTTCGTTTCAATGCCGACTTGTAAACCTATCTGCAAAAGATACGCAAAGTTCGTCGCTCATAAAGATTCGATAACGAATTCAGCAAAGCTAGGAAGAAGTGCGCTACTGGTACTTTTACTTCTTCTTTTTGTAATAATGGTTTAATGAGTGACTTGTCAAAAGTGACTCATTTCAATCCTGGTCTTGCTGCTACCGAAGAAATATAATATAAAAAATATAATATAAAATGCAGAGTTGAATTCTTTTGATCCTTTCCATCTCGGAGAGTCGATGAGATAAATTTCTTTCGCGTTCGTTGATTACCGAATCCAGTGAGACACTTGATTCTTCAACCGTTCTCATTGCGGCCAGGGGTAGTAATCAGCGGGCTAAACTTAATTAGGAACCGACCATCGGGGGTCCGAGAGTAATTTAACGGACCGGATAATTAATGCGCCACGTGTTCAAGGAGGCTGCGCTGATTTAAATCGGGATCACGTCAAAAATAAATGTTACAAAATGTATTTCGCCATTGTGATTCCAAGCGGAGCGATGTAGCCCGAAAATTTCGATTAAAGTTTCTCCCGTTTTAGAATTTAAATTTTAAAGAAGTGAGATTAAATCTCGTCGCCTACAAGAGCGAGGTGTTACTTTTGCGTTCTTATACTTTTGAGACACAGAGCCCCCTTCTCGGCCCTTGTAATATTCAATTACGCCGGACGAGTCCTCCAGCTTGCCGTTAGTTGCCGCCTCCGACAAGGAAATTTGCATAAACGCGATCGAAGGCCGCAGTTTCGGGCACGAATTTCGGAAACTCGCGGCAAAGTGATCTTTTTACGCAAATAAGCGGATAGGCGCTGTCACTGCAACTTTTAGGAAGCATCGAAAAGGTATTATAGTCGACGGAGCCGATCGAGTTTTAATCAGGGCTTTCCGTCGTCGTGCCGAAAACTCCTCGGGCGAAGAAGGAAAGCGGCGTTGAACGCACTTTTTGACGGAACCTCCCCCGCAAACTTGGGATTGTCACGCACGTCGGAAGTCTTCCGGACGTAATAACCTTACTGCGTACATAATTAGCGGCGTTAATTAAGCTTCGTGCGGCTGACGGATTTTGTGAGGCATTAAACGCGCGCTGGCGGAGTGTAGCGCACAATCACAAATCTCTGCTTCCGCCCTCCCGGCTTAAAAACGGCTTACGATAATAATTCGCAAATTCCTCTTTCGTTTATATTTCTACGCTTTTATACAGTCTCCCCAGCTAGCTTATAAATATCGTTAATATTTTAATACCGCTTTACGTCACTGGCTGGTTAATTCTCTTTTTTTTTCTTCCTCTTCCGTGTTCACTTCCCTATCTATCTAATCAATTCTGCTATTCAATTTTACGTTCCGCTGTAAAATTTACAAGCCTCTTGTTTTTACGACGCCGTATTTGTTCCCAGCAGTCACCCGAGGAAGAAACGTGATACGAAAGAACTCCCTCTTCTTGCCCTCTCTTACCGTATCGTTATCAGTTCTCGTATTTCTCTACTTCAAGTTGTACCGCGTCTTCCATCTTCTCGTGAAAATCCACAAATCGTCTTCGTTATTCCATACGCATTTTTTATTCATCCCCATCATCCACGGGGCAGACACGATTTCTCCTCCCTTGGCGAGAAACCATCTCACGTATGCCTCCCCGCGTATACATCGCGCGCTGTATGCAAAAGCTGCGCGCTATATGTGCGAGTTACAGGCGGATATATGTAAGCTTCGTCGCAATGCATATTTACTCGCGAAGCCGGGCTTCTCGATCCTCTGCCGTGGCGCTTATCAATCTTCCGACCAGAAAGGGCTTTTCGCGAAATAAATATTTCGTCGACCGCGCCCATGTCATCGTCGTCGTCGTCGTCGTCGTTGTCGTCGCGATTGAATCGTCCTCCGCTTCTTTTCTCCTTCCCTTGACTCGGCGGTTCCGTCCTACGTGAGCAGAAATCGGAAGACGTAGACGGCGGCGACGGTGACGGCGACGACGACGCACGGCGTCCTCGCATCGAACGCGACGAATTTCTCGCAGGGACGACGTCGTGACTGGAGACTGGATGAATCCAGGAAGAATCGAGCTTTGTTCGCGGAAAACCAGACCGACCAGACGATTAAAAAAAACCGGCAAGCACAAGAACGCGGCTGAAAGGGTAAAAAAAGATTTCTAGAGAGACCCTGAAAAAGATCTACGTGCCTCTCTCTTATCTGGCAGAATAAAGGGAAGAAGAGAATCAATTATTATTAAAAAAGAAATGTTAATCGTGTTCAGCTAGAAAAATCTAAAGACGATTAAATACTGCTTTGAACCAAGATTGCCACACTGAGAAAAAAAATTATTAAATTTTAATAAATATTTATTTAATACAAGAATCACTCATATAATTTAACTATTATTTTTTTAATATTTTTTAAAATAAATATTCATTTACATTTAATAAATTATGCCATTGCAAATATTCAAATAAATTCTTTTCTCAGTGTAGGTTTTCCAATTTAAATTCATAGCTTATTATAATTTAACACATAGAGCGAACTGGCCAACGAAAATCGATTGATTGATGAAGATTACGTGTAATACCGAACCTTCAGATTAATCAGCGAGATTTATTTCTCCTCGCTTAAGGTATGTTTCTTGATTAAAAGCTCTTTCCGAAACGGCGAGGAACATCTTACGTTTTCCCCTCATTTACCGTGAACGACGAGCACCGCGAACGAGCGCAGGTCGGATCTCTTAATCGCATCTGGCATCGCGACGCTCGTTAAGACGTCGCTCGCTCGCTCGCTCGCTCGCCCGCCGCGCCGCCCGCTCGCGATGATCCGATTGCGTATGCTAACGCGCAAGTTATAACGCAGTTAAATTCGCCATCCTCGCCCCTGTCTTCGTCTTCTTCGTTGTCATCGTCGAGTCTCGGGATTTCATTTCCATAATGTTTCGGCAAAATTTAAGGACATCCAGAAGGACGACCAACCTCCGGAACCTTGGGGAGGAATCCTCGTTAGTCCGGGACCGGCGTCCTCATGCTTCACATCCTCCGCTCCTCCCTGCGCCGCCGTGCCGTCATATCGACTTTGCGTGAACAAAGCGGACGCTTTGAACCACTTGCATGTATTCATGAACTTTGCACAGTTCGATAATTACTGAGTGGATGGACCCCTGTCTCTCCCTCTTTATCTGTCTCTTTCTCTTTCTGTCTTTCCTGGCATCGGCCGCTCGTTCCAGGTGCTAATTAGCTCCCTTTAAATTAAATTTTTGCTCCGCTCACGATTCCGTATTCATAAGCGCGTTCATCAAATACGTACATGAAGGCGGAGGAAGTTGCTTTTCTCTATTAGAATGAAATAGGTACGAGATTAATTTGAGAAAATCATGCCATTAACTCGATGTACTTTCCCGTATTATTTTATGTTAGTATAATATTTCATATAATAACATTCTTTCATTATACGTCTAGTATACGTCTCATTATTCTATTATTCTTCTTCATTTAACCATAGCTATAACTTCCTTCTCTTCACATCAGAGAACACTGAATAAACATTTACTTTTGCAGCAAAGGCAGTTAATGCAAATTATTTAATTTAATAATGTATTAATATATCACATTAATTTATGTATTTTGAGCTTTGCGCACTGATATCCAATGAACTAATTCAATTGCTCGATTATTCTTCACTATTCAATTATTTTATTTCAAAGAAGAAAGTGCTCCAGTAGCTAAAAGGGTTTAAACTAATATATGACACGTTTCCACGCTCCAGCGGAAAGGTCGAGACGGAATTTGAGAGGAGAAGGAGTAGTTTTCAGGGTTAACGAGGACTCCTTTGGCCAGGCAGTTGCACGGCAGTATCGCTGTATCGATGAATGATCAGAGACAAGAGCTCGTTAGTCTCGTTAGAGTTCCGGTGGTCGCAAACGGCCCGACGGGGAGGGAAAGGGGGGCTTCGAGCGAGCACACCCCCTATGCACCCTGTATAATGCCAGCCCCTATAATTTATCGTGGTCGAGCGGGGCGTGTAATAACGATGATATCGGGGGGTAACTTCTGGCTTGATTAAAGCGAGACTTATCGCCCGACTAGCGCCGAGGAGACACGCTGCTCCTCGTCGGGAATTGTGCCTCTTTCGGCGGACGAAGGTTCGCCAAGTCAGCGCGAAATTCGACGCGGGTCATCGTACAAGCGTAATCCGCTTATCCGAGTCGCGTAGCAAAGTATACCTGCTGGAAGAGTATAACTACTTCCGAAACACCCATTGAGTGCTGCGCTACGATAGGGGAGGAGGATGACCTTCGTGCCTTCGCAGCTACTACTTAAGGTGTAATCTGCCTTAAGCGGTCTTAAGGGAGGAGTTTATTGGATGTACACGTGAGCGTATCCAAATATTGAGAAGGAACTTCCTTTAGTATGGAGAAATAATTTAGAAGGGAGTGTGCCTAAGAGCGAAATGAACGCGGAACGTTACTAACGCTGCCGTTCTCAGTGCGTAAATCGAATCCCCCGGAATGCACGGAATATTAAGGAAACTTTCGGCGTAACACATCGGCCATTAATCATCGTGCCCCGTTGCGGGGTAGTCGCCTAGCATTTCCCCTCGGTGAAATGGAAATTGCCCTAATGCGTGTACAGATGATATTCCCCGGTATACACGGGTAGAATTTCAGAGTACTTGTATGGAACATAGTGATTTTCCATACCGCGAAATGTAGCTGCACGAGAGAAGGAGAGAGAGAGAGAGAGAGAGAGAGAGAGAGAGAGAGAGAGATATCTTCGTGCAGAGGGTTCGAAAAAAAATGGTAATATCCTCGTACCTTAGCGTTGAAAATACATCAAAACCGAAAGCCTGGAAACCTCTTACCAAAATTAAATTTGATTCAGTGATTTATAGCAGCTCGTTGATTTCTAAAATAACAAATCTCTAAGAAATTTCTGATCAAATTTCTTTACGCGAAAAGATCGAGCGCCAATTGATTACGTTATAACTGTCTCTGCTTTTTTTTTATAATGGAACACGTGGTGCGCACTTATGTAATTTAACTTTTATTTTCGCGCGGTTGGAGCCATCTGCAGATATCCCTTCCTTTCCTTTTCTTCTCCTACACCGTTTTTAATCTAACAAGCGTCTGGTGCATCTTGTCCACTCCCGGTTTAATTTAGCAAATGTGTGTAATAACTAGTCACTTACTTTCTTAAAAAAAAAACTACTTAAATGTTTTGAAAGTGTCAGAAAACTTTTTATACCACAGAGAAGTGAAAATGTATAAAACTAAATTTCTATAGCTTTCACGTGTAAAAAAATTCAAATAAAATACGTATCTAAAGTAATGAGTCTCTAAACAATCTTTTGTGCGACTCTAGAAACAATGAAATCAATTCTTTAAGTCTTATAATTAATATTAAAAATCTTACATGTATTTTTCATTAACTCTTCTGATTAGAAAAGGCTAAAGAGAAGTGCGTATAAGAACAACATCAAAAATAAAACTACCGATAAAACACTTTCCCCTGTCTTTCGAATTCACAACACCCTATATAACGCAATCTTCATCTTCGTGGCTACTGCCGCGCCTGCGGAAGAAAGTCTCCTTCCCTTTCCGGCTTCTTTTTTTCTTTTAATCTAACAGACGCCCGGGGAGTTTCGACGCTGGCTCATAACGGACGGTACACAATATATAACGCCGCGTTAATTACTGAGCGCAGCGGCCCGAGGGACGGGATTTTCGCGATTCGACGAAAATTCACGACCCTCAACTTGCCGGCTCTTAGAAGCGTGTAAACGACAGTAACGTCGCGTGTATGTTGAGCACGGTTAATGCGCGGCACGTGACGTCGGTCATGCGCGTGTATAATTAGCAGTGACCGTTTCATAGCTGTTAATAATCAAACGTTTTGCGTGCGGAGACGCCGTCGTAAAATTTGTATCGACTGATTTGTAACTTTCGACGGATCTCCGGGACCGAGGCGCGCCTTTGTTAAGGCGGATCAACTCGTCTCGTCACGTCGATTAATATGCATGAGGCACGTACAGGGTGTCCCAGCAATCCCCATCTTAACTTTAACGACGAATTCTTCAAACTCCAATCTGAAGTCCGTTTTTCTTTGATTAAAATATCGAAGCTGTGATTAACGCATCGAGCTTCTTGTTAATAAAATCAGGAAAAAAAATAAAAACACGTAAACTGAGAAAAAAAATACGGTTTTTTAAAATCATACATTTTGATGGAAACACTTGTTTGTTCAATTAAAAATATTTACATTTAAATAAATGCACATATTATCTCAATTGTATAATTTTGTATTTTTACATTTTTAAAAAATGATTTTACAAACAAGTTAATATTATAAAAATTGATTAAATTGTTCTCTTAGAAATTCTGATTAAAAAATCTGATTATTTTGAACATAGAAACAGTCTAACGGTAAATATTTTTTAAACTGCAAAAGAATTACTTGATTAAAAATTATTTTTTTATTTTACTTTTGTGTAAACTGAAAAAAAAATTTTTAATCAAGTAATTTTTTTCTTTACATAAATATTTCAATTAAAAAATTTTTAACTTGACTGCAAGTATAAATAAGCTATTGTTTAAGTAAATATTTGTTCTCGCAGTGTATATTAAATAAAAATTAAAAAAATGGATTTAGACTAAAGTTATGATGTAATAATACGCTAAACAAAGAAAGACTCTAAAAATACACGAGAACTATCTACTCTTATCTTAATAGATCGTTGCCCGTACAAACCAGATTTTAGCTATCTTTTAATTTCATTTTAATGTCTTGCATTTAAAATCTCATTATAAGATAAAATTCGTGCGTACACGTTTCCGGATTCGTTTCCGCTAGCATAAGGTGATTTTTCATCTGGATTGCTTCCCGTAATAAAGAGGAAATAACTTAAGCGTCGTATGATCTACGACTGGTACGCTAATCGCGTATATGCAAATGTCACCCTTATCTCGTGTACACGTACACGCCCGCTACACGTGTACGGCTTGATGTACATCGTTGCGGCGGTATTACACGCGACGTAACTCGAGATTTCTCGTCGGATCTCGATCAACGATTTCGCGCTTATTACATAGCCGCGCGCATGCGATCGTAACGGGCCCGCATGAGCGCATGAAAATTTCACTTTTCCTGGTGGCAAAAATCCACATTTTTTTGATAAAGTTCATGCCAGTGGCAAAAACTCGGTATTTTCCGGATAAAACTGGCAAAAATAATAATAAATATAATTTAATACAATTAAATATAATTAAATATAATTTAAATATAATTTAATATAATTTTTTTTATTTTAAATATAATTTGCCCGAAGATTTCGTTAATTTTATCATGCATTTACATAATTGTCCAGCGAGTTTAGCGTCAATAGAGAGAGTATTCTCCAATCTAAGTTTCATCCAAAACAAAATTCGTAATAGATTAGGAATTGACGTAACTAATAAATTAGTTTTTTCTTATAAAATGTTAAATGGCGAACGCAAAGATTGGTAAACATTGGTAAACATAAAATTTAACTATTTAATTATTTCTACTATTACTATTATTACTATTAATTACTACTATTATTTACTATTACATATAATACTATTTTGCATTTAATTACATATATTAATTTAAAAGATTTTATTGGTTTATTTTATTGGTTTATATAAAATTCATTAATATATATAAGATTATATATATAAGATTCATTATAAGATTACAGCAAAAATATTTCTTTTGCATATAAATATATTTTATTTAACAGTCACTTTTTTAGTTCTTGCCAGTTTATTCCAATTTGCCAGTTTATGGGATAAAGTCCGGGACGGTAAAATCCAGAATTTACTATGGTTTTTTCCACTTACTGGACTTTTCCTGCCAACCCTGCTTTTCCACCATGCTAACGCTAATCGATATACTTTATCGTGTCCAGTATCCGCTATCATTTATACACTATCATTTATACGACGTTTCTCGCGATTGGATTCTGCAAGTGACACCGCGGCAGACATCAGACTAGAAAATGCATCCTGCTGACCTATTATAATATTATTGGACTTTTTAAACTTTGAATACTTTAGACCTTTCATTTTCTCGAAGAGATTATTTCGATCTTAGTATTTTCGGAGACCTCCAGGTCACCAAGAGATTTATGGAGATGAGGAATGTTGAATCTTGAATATTGCTGCTCTTCGGAGTATTATAAATTCATGTAATTTTTACTAAGTTTATAAAACTTTCAAACTTTTAGAATTTCGAAGCATTCGGGTCTTGAAACTATTATGGGGCTATAATTTTTAAAAAGTAGAAACTAACTTGCGAAACCGCGTACTAAGGATCTTGTAATAAGCAAATGTAACGTTGGAGATAGTTGAAACTTTGAAATTTAAGTCCAAGCGAAGAGTACTCGGAAGATTTACACCTCACGAGAGCAAGATAAATGTAACAGACCAGTCTGTGGCGCCGTCAACGATCGAGTCGCGGCCATTCTCTCTGGAGGGAGGTATCATCGGAAAAATAGCGACTCCGATTCCACGGCCGTCTCGCATTTCCGTTTCTTCCTCCTGCGAGAACCACCTTCCCGGCGGCGAGAAGTCAGCCGACTCTTCCTGCGGGACGCACGTGCGACGGATTAAAAGCGGACGGAAATTATGGCGGTGGCAGCGCCGCTGGGAATCCCTCCCCGGACATCCCACGGGACCCCACGTCGCCGGAAATAAAGGTGCCAAGCTACTGGCTGTAGGGAGTGGTTAAATTCAGTGAGACTGCAGTGCGACGACGGGACGGAGCGCGACCCCTCGATGTTGGACAGACGACTGGCACCCCTTCTTTCGGTCCGAGGGGAAAACGGAGCGGTGACAACGTTTGCCCGCTGTAAAAGTGTTTTGCGTAGCACCATCATCGGTGAAGGTGCAAACCGATCGTGCACGAGTAGAGGATGGAAAATGCAAGTTCGAAAGATCGAATCCAAGGATATCCACGATTTTACAAATTAAAAACATAAAATATTTATACGAAGAGAAAGGTTTAGCTGAAACATCAAAAAATTTAGCTAGATGTAGACCATCAAAATGATTACGAAAGATACCCAAGTGTAATGAGTGATGATGCAAAAAATGTTGACATTCTCTAGCTCCTGTTTGAGCGGCCTACGTAATTATTTTGAGGATCCAAAATAATTATGTATTAATTATGATCCAATAAAATTATTTTCAAATCTGTATCTCCAATAGTTAAATTTTTAGATACTTCAGCAAGATTTTCTGTATGATTTTTTTAAACTTTCGACAAATATGAGAAAGTCAAACGTCCTAAATTTCATCTAATGTCTGAATGATCGTAAGATCCGGCTTTCACACTCTGAAAATCCCGGAGACCCGAAATTCACACGAGGGTTACGCGGATCTCGAGTTTGCAAATTCGAGATTGCGAGAACGTATAATTTAGGAATGAAACAGCAAAGCTACGCGAATGCACGGAATATTCATGCCAATTCAGGATCTATCTTTGCGTATCGCGGTCGCTGCATCTCGCACGCGAGCGAGGAGAACTTGCATAACTTCATCGTAAAGTGCATGCATGCATAATGATCAAATAGCTTTCTTTCTTCACTACGGATCGTTTTCGCAGCGGGCAACAACGGAGCGCGTAGTACTCTAGGCACGCGTACTTAATTACTTAATTAAATAACGCGAGAACATTTGCCTGTGCAACAGCTTACAAATACCGCCACACTATCGAACGCTATTTCCTAAAAATAAACGACTATGCATGCAGAAAAATATCACTCTCGTGCTAAGAAAAGCGATTACTGAATTTTTCTTTTTTTAAATCGCGATTATCTTTGTAAAAAATATTTTCTTGATAAGAGTCTTAAAATACATTCAATATTTATTTCACAGAGAAAAAAGTATGTGGTATTTGTGACTATAATTGCATAGTTGGTAAATTATGGTTAAGAGAACCATTTTTATAGTTATTATCACTATATTGTTAGTAAGAACAACCTTATGTATAGTTGTGCCAACTGTAAAAATATTTTACTATAAAGTATGATAATCACAACTATTAATGTAGTAAGATATCAAGATATCTTATGTATAAAAATTAAAATAACTATTTTTATATGGTTAACACAACTACAATTATAATGAACATAATTATATTCTTAACTATGCAATTATAGTCACAAATATCACATACTTTTTTTCTCTGCCTATACTAATACACAAAACCCTCACTAGATGGCTGCTATGGCGTTCTATTTCTCGTAAAAAAAAAAACACATAAATGGTATAAAAGACGGAGCATTATGAGATTTTTCGTCAATGTTGTATGATAGTAAAATAATTTTTTTTTATGAATTCCCTTAAAAATGAAATCAAGTAGAAGATGTTTTGATTTACTAATATAATTAAAATTAACCTTTTTAAACTTCCAATATTAGAACCTTATAAACATAATAGATGTAACTACACATAAAGGGTAAAATTTTGTAATTCTCTTCTCTAAGTGTAACCATACACAATAGTTGTATTAAGGCATATTATAGTTATAATGATCATAATACATTGTTCAGGCAGCTATAATTTGCATGGTTAAAAACTATAAATTTATAGTTTGCACCAAAAATCACTATAAATTATAATTAAATTATGGTAATTGCAACCATTTTCTTCTCTCTCAGTGTTGAAGTAATATTTATAATTATAAACCTTTGTATATACATAGAAAAAAAATTTATTTACATTAATATATAAGTAAATATTACTTATTTCAAAATAATTCCTAAATTTATGTATCTACAAATCTATCATGTTCATAAGTTCATCATAAGCATTAAATCTGTGCAAAATATATTCTGAATCCTAATAATTTAATATTTCATAAACAAAAATATTAATTTAAAACAAACATTTGCTTATTAATTGACTTTTCTTCGAAACAATTTTATATTCTTTGAAAAAAAATATAAATTTCTTTAAATGTGTGATAATATAAGTTTTGTTAAAATTTATGATGAGACAATTATTAAGAAAATATTTTTTTGTTAGAAATAATCGTTATTCACTAGAAGAAAAAACCGTAAATTGAGTAATCGCTGTTGATAGCAGAATTGATATTTTTCTGTGTAAAAAACATTTACGTAATGATAAGGAAATAATTCATGCTCTTTTTTTTAAAGCTAGGGATTCTTAAAACTGACTTTTGTCAACAGGGGCTCGCCAAAGTTCGAAGGAGTTGAAGGAAGTTGGAAATAATGGTGCTGACTATACGTTTGTGCGATGTGATTTAAAGTTCCTCTCGGCCGAAACACATTCTTCCGTTCTGGTTATACGCGTTCGTGAGAATCCACCCCTCAGCCCAAGGGAGCTATGCCGCCGATTCAACAGACATTCCTTGTAAGGGGAGGGGTCGTTTGGGAAGGGCCGATTGCCCCCCGGATGGTATTTTATGATTTAACGACGATTGTGGGTGCCAACTGATCCTTGCTCTCGATTAAAGTCAAGCAGAAACGAACATGCAAAAATATTACTTAAAAAATAGGATTTGTTTGAGCACAATTATTCAATATTGCTTAGCTATTTAAATAATAATTTAAACGTCTTTTCAATCGAGATCTAAATTATTAATTAATTATATACATATACATATAAATTAACAATATAAATTTTTACTTAAAACAAAATCAAATCGTGAACGTATTTACAATATGAAAAACCAAATTTTCCTTTTTTCCCGTCCACATATTATTTTTCTTTCAAATTAATTTATTTAAAAAATTTGAAAGAGTTTGTGGGATTATGGAATTTCAGGGAGAATTACAGGATCTAAAAATAAATCGTTAGAACATGGGCAATTTTCGCGATGCACGCTCGGGATTCCGAGTGCCCTCAATTTTGACACTTCATCGCGAGAACGAGAAGATCCTCTTGTTCCCGGGGGATGATTCCCCGACGATGATGACACGTCAGGCTCTCGCGGGTGCGGCATTGCGAAAAATTCGCTCCGAGGCCAGCGCAGGCGTGACTCATGCGCCCACGACGAATACGCCTTAATTAGAAACTCCGTTTAATTTTTGTCAGCCCGAGCGACGAGGGGCGAAGTGGTCTCAATTTAGATTCCGCGTCGTAAAATCCGCGATTAAATGGCGCGGGGCCCGTCAGTCCGATTATAGCCGCGGGAATAAAAGCGCGATAAATTTGGAACAAATGGCCGGTGGTAATTAGCGAAATGAACGGCGTTGCGCATTTGTTTTTCCAACGACATGTCGCGTCGGCGCGGCGCGCGCGTTGAAAGCGACACGGCGCTATTTAATTCACCCGCGTTAAACGCGATCGAGCGATGACGCGTGTGTTTATCTTTGGGGAGAAAAGGCGACGCATCGCCGGAAAGTCGTTTCACAATATCCGCGTCCGGATTATCGTTCCCATCTGCGGATTTGACATCGAATGTGTTCCTTCCATTTCCAAAGAATAATCGAAAATACGAGATGAGCGGAGAGAAATACGTACCGCGTTCGCGCGTGTAAAGCGGATTTTACGAGCTGCGAATATAAGTCGAGAGTCGTTGCGAAGTTTGCTCCAGATAACTTTTTAATGACGCCGATGTTAATCTCAAGATACGTCGACGTACAATTTCGCGAACGTTCCTGCTGCTAACTGCAGCGGGGAAACAAACTTGTTAATTAAAAACAATATTATTCGCGGAGTAATAAAGCGCGCCTCATCTATCGGGGAAGCTCCGCGAGTTCTCTCTTTTGTCGGAGCGGCTTTGAATGCTGTGAAGGAGAAGAGCGCCGGCCGCGGCGAATCCGGGCGGGGCGTCTCGGAGTACGCTTCTCGGATTAATTGCGTCTGCGAGTCCTTCGGTCGCGAAGTTACTAATGATGCTCGTTAAAAAGCATTCAGCTGGTCCCGAAGTAAGGCAAGCAAGTCCGCAGCGAGTTCGGCACTTCGACGACGACGACGTCGAGTCCGAAAACTCTTGCGAGTTTCGGGGAAGAAGGGACGGGGAGACTTTCGAGGAAACTGAGTTACCTCCCGTACTCGCGAGCTGGACGAGTTAACAAGAGCGAGTGCGAGAAGAGAGAATTTGCACGAGACACGGGAGAGTTACGAAGTCGCGTAACTGTGTTACACCGCGGGCGCGCGGGAGAAAGGAAATGAAGGAGCAGGACGGCCTTTCTCAGCGGGCGTTACAACGATTGTCTGTCCGTTGTCGTCGTGTCGTCGTCGGGCGAGAAATGCGAGATTCTCTCCCGTCACCGCGACGACGGCGACAGAACGCTCCTTTCTTTCCTGCGAACTTTCCCTTAACGCGACGACACGTTGCTTTCTCCCGACTCGCTCTGTTGTCGCTCGACTTTTCTGTGTCGACGCGATGGAAAATGTTCTCGCAATATCGACGTTCCTTGCTCAATAATCGATTTAACATTTTAAAGTAATTTTCAATATATTCATTCGATGTTACATCGTCTTACCGATCTCATTTCTGCCGTGACGCAGGGAGAACTGACTCTCTTGTAATTTCGTCCCTTTCTTCGCGATCGCTTTAACCTTTTAAAGTAATTTTCGTTCGATATTCAAGACAATTTTCTCATTCGACATAGTGTCTTCTTTTTGGCGACCTCATCTGGCGATGTATCGATCAATCAGAATTAATTTGTAAAATCACCGCAAATCTAAGGCTCTCGCTGTCGTGAAGAAATTTTTATTACGATAAGGGCGTCAGAAGGATACAATTATGGGGTGAACGATGACGTAGTCGACGGGGGATCGACCTAGATACCGAACTCGTATGACTATTTCCCCGGTTGGGCGCGATGAAAAACGGCGGGGTGGAAAATGTGCGTGCGTGCACCCGGGGGGTGCGGCTTGTAATATATCGAGACAACCTAAATCCTGTTGGATCTATAGCCGCGGATTAAACTACGGGAGAGAGAGCCATATATATATATATATATATATATATATATATATATATATATATATATATATGGGACACGCGTGGCCCCCCAAATGTGTGGGCGATGAAATAATTATCTATCAGTTACGAGACCAGTGTACATATACATTTCCTCCAATAGCGCCTGTCGCAGTGGCCGAACAAACAGCACTCGTAAAGAGCGAATGAATAGCAGAGCTTTCGCGTTACCGCGCAGATCCTGTCAAAGCGATATTCCCGATTTTGGTAGTAAATTTTACGAGTGTATCGATCACGTTCGAAAACATTCGGCTGCAGGTCGTGAAAATTACAAATGATCTTATCTCGCATTCGCGATTAATTTAGGATGTTTCGATTCATCTACAATAAAAACTACAAGCTATCAAAATTTAAAAATACTGCAAGTTTATTCTTTTTTTTTTCTAATCAATAACAAAAACTTTTCGTCGCGAATATCCGAATTTTAAATCTGACCATACGCTGTAACGAGTAAAATAACAAAAAACTTGGCTTATAATTTTTGCAGCAAAAATATTATTTTGCTGTGTGTGTGTGTGTGTGTGTGCGCGCGTGCGTGCGTGCGTGCGTGCGTGTGCGTGCGTGCGTGCGTGCGTGCGTGTGCGTGCGTGCGTGCGTGCGTGCGTGCGTGCGTGTGTGCGTGCGCGCGCGCGCGCGCGTGTGTGTGTGTGTGTGTGTGTGTGTGCGTGTGCGCGCGCGCGTGTGTGTGCATGTGTGTGCGTGCGTGCAGTTTTCAGCGAGTAAATGGATCCAAATAAATTTTTGCACGAATATTTTTTTATTGGAAATAGTTTGATTCGTATATGTAAAAATTTTTATTTAACTCGTAATGTAACTTCTCCCTCAAATTTGCAAATAAATATTACAAAACGTGATTTTACATAAGAATCAAGAGTAAAAAAAAAATTGAATAACTTTGAAATCAATAAGAGAATTGTGTTCATGTTTTACACAGATATTTAAATATAATAACAGAACAATATAAAATGGTTATTTATGGTAATGTTTCGAGCTACGTATTCTTGATTTTACAAAAGCAATTTTTTTCCACAGAGTAATTCAATCTCATCCGTTGCTATTGGCATTATATCGCGCTTTATTCGCGGGAGAGTATGTTTCTGTATGCAAGAGCTGTAAATTTTAATATAAACGACATCGATCCGAGTATTAATTCTGAAATTAGCTGCGGGGTCTTCGCTCTATCCGCTCATGGACGCGCGATCTCGTCTATTTTTTACCGCTCAATTTATCGCGAACGGGCGACAGGGTGGAATGTAAAACTGCGCTCTAGATCGGAAACGAATCCCAGGGCCGAGGCAAGGTCCTTCAGGGACCTCGGTGCCCTCTACGAAATTTACATTTTCATCATCTCGGGGATTCTGCGCTTTTATTATTCCGTCGTCGCTATGTGTCCCGACGGCATCCGACAGCGGAATCCGCGTCGTCTGCGCTTCCAACGCGATGTAATTCGAAAACAAAGAGCGCCACGATCGGCGTATCGCGGAATAATATTTACCGGGACGGAGAAATTTTTCCCCGTCGCAACGAAAACTCGGAATTTGCGTAAAAATTGCCTCCCAATCGCATCCCGCGTCAGAGAAATTCAATTTGCAATATCGTTCTTTTGTCGGGTACATAAACTGCAAATATTTTCGTGGTTTACGTAAAGTAATCGAACTTTTCCATATACATTTCCGCGTATTTAAACTAAGATATTCAATAAATCCGACGGTTGCACGTGTGCATCGCTCCATTTAATATATTTATTATCTTAACTCTGGAATACTACTGCAGATAATTTTTTTACGCAAGCACTGATTCAAGTTTAGTACATTTTCGTTATTGAAATTTTAACAGCTTTATGAAAAGCTTGAAATGGTTTTTCTGAGGTGTTTACAAATTTTGCTAGATGCAGTTTTGAAAATAATTTTGTCGAGTCATCAAAATAATTGTGTAAGATAATGAAATTAATTGCTACAATGTCAAAACATTTTGAAACCTTGCTCATCATGCTTGAACATCCTACATAATTATTTCAATGGCTCAACAAAATTATTTTCAGATCTGCACTCAGCTAAATTTTTAGATACTTCAGCAAAATCATGTTTTTTTTCCATGTCAAAATAACATTTAATAATATTTTGTTTACATTGAAATAATATTAGTTCAGTTATTCTAACACTTTGTAAGCTGCAAAGTAAAAAAAGTATTAATTAATTTTAGCAGTGTTGCGTTAGAAAAATATGTCTCGGCAAGTAGTTCTCAAAAATTAATTTCATGCTGTTTTTTAAATAGCAAAAATTGTTTAATTGCTCGTAATCATAAGGGATATATTATAATCTAAAAATCCAAGTGTCTAAGCGGAATTAAAATATAAGTCTCGATGTCACTGAAATTAGATAGAAGATGTTACGAAACACGTCAAGACAGACGATTCAAGAAAAGAAAGAAAAGTTTGGCGATGCAGATAACATTACAACACAGTCATATAAAGTTTTGCATTGAACGGAAAGAAACGCAATTGCAGGAACTCCGAGGGTGAATTCCTCCCTTTAAAGAGACTATAAACGTTCGCGGAGACATTTTCAACTCGCATCGGCAGCGAATCGGAATTCGGAATTGTCTCACGTAATTTCGTCCGCCAATTTCAACTTTCATCCCGTTCTCGTAGTCGTTTATATTTTTCATTTTGTCATGCACCGTATCGCGTCGTGTCTGCCTTCGGCGAACAACTTTTCCGCGCTCTCGTACTTCGATTCGCGCGAGAGTAACTCGCACACGCGAAAGACGCACGAGAGGCGCATGTTGAATTTCTCACGAGGCCCGGAGGCCGGGAAATTCGGTCGTAGTCTCCCGGTAGACTTTCGCACGAGATGCGTGGCTGAAAGCCAGTGGAACGATCTGCATAAGGGGTCGAGGAGGGTTCGCGCGCGCGCGAAAAAGAGAGACGGACGGCCCCCAGGGTGTGCATTTTCCTTCATTTTATGGTCTCTCAGCGAGAACAAGGTCCAAACGCGATCCCGGGAATCACATCTTGGCAGTTTGTACCGTGTGTGTGAATATTTCACGTCGGGAAACCCGACCCCGAGTAAGGGAGAGTAGAGCCGTAATAAAAACAAAGTTCCGTACTTATCTTTCAACGTTAAATATGGCCTGACTTGTAGTTCGAAATATAACGCGCTGTATTTTCACATCGAACACACGGAAAGCTCGAAATAGAACGGCGCCGTTAGCGCTAAATGTGGCGCATGATTAAGAATTAAAATCGTTGCGCACAGGTAGACATGAATCACGGCAGATGGGATCACGCGTTTATGTAGGGAAGCTGAAATATGGACTTCAGACGCGACTAAACGCGGAAAAAGATTGTTGCGGATGCGTCGAGTCGATGGAGCGATGCAGAAAGTTTCCAGCCAATGCCTTGAACCTAAACCTGAAAGGTGAGCGATAAAAAGTAACGGTAGTAGCATCGCTTGGAAAGATTGCCGAAGCGCTGCTCAGTATGGAAACGGACCGGCATGCAATGCAAAGTGACACCCTCGCGGACGGGGGTGTGCCTTGAAAAATTCATACAGCCCACCCTCCCGCGCCGCAATTGCAACGCAGAGGCGAAAAGTATTGCGCGAGAAAGTGGAGGAGCGCGCGGGCGAGGGGTAGAATTATTGTTGTCGAATAATAGAATAACCAAGTTCCCGCGGGGTACACTGAAAGCGCCTTAAATGCCGGCGAACACGATCGGCAAATAAAGGAAAGCGGCGAGCAACCGCCGCGGAAGAAAAGAAAAACTTTTTCATCGCGCTTACATAAATGGCGCTTCGTTAAAACGAAGGGAGGGTGCGAATTCTTTTTCGCGTGCCCATCCCCTTGAGCCGTTTTCAGGGTAATCCCCTCACTCCCCTCACCCCCCACGCATTTATCACCCGTTGCCTGGATATCGCGTTGCTGCCTGCCGGCGCTCGCCGAGACTCGTGACGATGCAAATTGTATCGATACATGGAACGGATATATCGAGATGTGAACGACCGGTTAATTTTAGAAAACCAAGTTTAGAGCATCAGTCGCGCGGTTCGAGTTTCCAATATTTAAGTTTCAGCAAGTGAAACCGTAATGACGAAAATGGAAAAAAAAAAGGATTTCTCCCTCTTCGTAGAGATGATCTTGATATTCGCAGGAAGGAACATAATTTTCTAATTTTACAAAACGGAGTGGACATTAATAAACCGAAGAGGTTTAAAATAGAAATTTCCAAGGGAGGCGATGGAAGATTAATATACATATAAGTAGGATCGATAAATTATCGGTCTGTTCCACCGGAACAGCGCCCTTTTCTTGAAACTCCCGAGGAGGGGGGGAGGGGGAAGGGAGGGCAAAAAAAGAGGCCGTATATAGCTGGAAAACTGGGACATCCGGTCGCAACTTGAAGATAGAAACGCGAGTGTCTCGCGTTTGAACATACGACACTTTTGCGGGCTCGGCTAAAAGCATGGTGACACTTTTAATAAACTGTGGCGAGCCAGACTTGACGATCTTTTAGATTTAGTGTTAACACTCGCATACAGAGTGAAGTCACGAAAAATCCTTTTACCACGGCCTCGTCATAGCCTCGCGTGTAATTGCACTCCACGCCGTGCCTAATTACACGCGATTGCGTGCCGCGATGAACGTAATATTGTAAAATTAGCGGCTACGCGCGAGCTTTTAGCGGGTTCGCAGGTGGTCGAGAGAGCTTTCAACTCGATACACTCGCACGGATTTCCCCGATACGCTTTGCGTTCCCGCGCGTCATTAAATTCGAATCGAGATGCGTTTATATGCAATCACCTTTCCCACTGCAGCAGAGTGAAGCGCCGGCCAATGAAGGACGATACATTACTGCCACTTCTCAAGCGATTGAATGAGGTGGAGGTGTAATGGAACGATGATAAAAGAAAAGGCGCTCGTCGCGATTGCCGGGTCTGCCGTCGATCGCATTTGACGCGTTCGCGTTTAACGCGATTTACTCCGTTTCCTTTTGCGCCGGGAAATGTCGGTACGCGTGTCCAAGGTCTCTCCGTACAAGAGGAAAGATTAGTTAGCATTGAGTTTGCCGCCAATATTGGTATTACAGTTTCTGGAATTATTTATAGAGTGATCGATGCGTCCTATTTAACCCCAGATCGCAGAGACAGTATCCAACGCGGAGTCTTTTAACTAAAGATTAAAAGGATTTTATCGGATTACTGTTGAGCAAAGCGCTAATTTTGAATATTGAGATATGTCTAGAAAAAGATCGAGTAAGAATATACCGGGAAAAGTAAAACTTTAATTTAGCTTAATTATTTTCCAAATATATCTTAAGGATGTATAGAACATTTCTCGAAACATTAAGAAAGTTATGAAAAAATTATAAATTGTTTTATATTGCATTTGAAAGTAGTAGAAAAAATATGACGGCGATTTTCTGCCCGAATAAAAAATTATTTCAATAAGAAGTAGAAAAATCTGATCTTTTTGTTTAAGTACTTTAAACATTCTAGGTAATTTATGTAAAATTTCATTGCGATACAAAGATCAATTCTGTAAAATAAATAAAATTTATTTACAAAATAATTAACTAAACAGAGATTGTCACAATAAAACTTTGTATAAATGATCTTGAATACTTAAAGTATATACTTACACAAAAAAATTTAGATTTTTCTTAATGTTAGGTAAAAAATAATTCAATTTTTAATCAATAAAATAAACTATAAAAATTTGTTATGAAATAAATACATAATCTTATTCATATAACTTTCATATGTACATATTGTATATACAATATGTTTATATGAAGTGTTCAAAATTTTATCAGGCATCCTTAAATTCTTAAATCTTATTAATTAGGATTACACATTTGATATATATGTCGCAGGCAAATAGCAATTTTAGGAAAATAGTATCTGACTAGGCAAATAGCATTTGCCAGGTTAGGTTACATTAGAATAAATTACATAATTTTTGTGTTTTTAAAGCAGGCATTTTGTGTTTTAATTCTAAGCTATTTGACCAGGCAAATGCTATTTGCCTAGTCAGATACTATTTTCCTAAAATTGCTATTTGCCTACGACATATACATTTTTATCATTATAAATTGTATGCGACTGATAAAGAAAATAACAATCAGTCAGCAGAAACAACAAATCGCAATGTCATCTGCAATAGGGACAAAGAATTCTCGCGTTCTTCTCCCTTCATTTAAAAAAGCCTCGCAATATTTGGCGTCTCTCTGGTTCTTTGAAATGAAAATTTTGCTTATGGTATTTAAATTTAATTAATGAGACCCGGGCAATCCGCGGGAATTCGAGGCGAACCCGCGTCTCTCGCAAGCGCTTTCATTATGCTCTCTTCTTCCGCGCATTTAATTGAATTCACGAGCGCGAGGCCAACGATGAAAGGACGTAAATTCATGGAGCATTCTCGCGCGGGCTTTCCTTTGAAAACGCTAACCAGGATGACCGACAAAAATGAATTTCCCAGTTGTGGTACCGAGAGAACGTGGCTTCACGAATTTTTCCCACCGTCTCGCGCTCGCCGCGGCATCGATGGACCCGTAAATCGTCCGCTATCGCGGCATTCCGAGGCCCGGTGCCGGAAACGCGGACGAACAACACGGAAATCGAGTCGCCATCGAGCCCCGGCGCGATCGTCCGCGAAGTTTTAAGCGCTTTTCGGGGTGGCCAAAGCTGCTCAAAAATTAATTTGCATTCCGCCCACCCAATAATCCCCCCCCACGCGTCCTCTTAATCCTCCCGTGCTCGATCAGTCATGCCGCTCTTTTTTTTTCCGCTTTTCCTGCTACGGTTCTCCCCTCCCCCCTCCCAGCCCACCAACTCTCTTGGGCCGAATCAATCCACCGTCGTGGGCAAAGAGCCAATCGTTTGCGGTGCAATTTCATGCGGATCGGCGCAGAGTCGGGAGAGCTACCTGTACATCGACGAGAAAAAGAAAAATTGTCTGACGGAAGAGGCGTAGGGAAAGGAAAAGAATTACACAGAGAAGAAGAGAGCCACGGCGGCGACGACGGGTAAGTGATTGCGTCTTTTTGAGGGGGAATGGCGATATACCGAGAGGCAAGAGAGACGGAGAGTCGATCGGTTTCTGGAAATACTAAAAACACGGAAATACTAAAAACATGGATTATTCCAGCCAGACGGTTTTTGCAAATATATCCCGCGATATTCCGGAGTTTTTTAGCCTCTCCAGCTTTTCAGCTTCTCGTGAAAGTATAATAATTTACTCGTCCGTGAAAATGAGAGCATCGTTCGCGATAATTGAGTGATAATAAATGCATGAGATGTCAAGTATAAAGAAGATGAATGTTAATCTAAGAGGTATGAGCCGATGAAAATTGAGATAAGATCTCATCAAAATTTTATCTACCATCTTGATCTCTCTCTCTCTCTCTCTCTCTCTTGCTCACCGCGTATTTTATTCTTCCTGAGAAATAAATCTCAAGATAAGTTTTAGTCTTACGCAAAATCCATACGAAATAATTCACGAGTTCGTACACGGGAAAAGAATCAAAGACACGTAACTTAAAAACACCGTGCACGTACACGCGCGAGAATCTTTCACAGAAAATATTTTAATCCTGGAGACGGACGCGAAACGCACACGGGGAGTGGATTTAAACGACGTTAATGAGCGCATTAATTTTTTCAACACGATGTAGCCGTAGGACAATGCGAGTTGCGTGGAACGAGGAAATAGGCATTATATTCCGCGACGATCCTTGCGCTTCCTTTTGCACGGATCGGGGGAGAAACGCGAAAATGAACGATAAAATATAAAACATCCGAAGACAATGGCCGGTGCCCGGGTGCGAGGTGCACCCTTTTTCTGAACGCGTCGCTTTCAGTAATTTCATTCAAGCCTGTCCAGGATATGGGAGCCAGGACCCTCATATATTGAAACTGTATTGTCCATTCATTCACGCCTCGCTACAACCCCCCGCGCCACAATAATGCAGCTTCGTTTGTTTGTTTTTTTTTTTTTTTTTTTTTTTTATTTATTTACCAGTACCAGCGCGAAAAGAATGACATCGCAGACATTGCCATCCGTTGCATCTGTGCTTCCACGAAGGAATTTTAATTCGGCATCCGCCCACATACGCGTTCGATTCCACATTTTTATTTTCATCCGTCTAGCCGCGAGATACAAATACCATATTTGAAATTGGGCATTGTTCATAAATGAACAAATATTCCAAGCGTTGGTAAAATATTTCAGAATACTACCTTTGAAATAAATCTGCTGTAATTAAACAAAAGAAAATTATGTTACGCAAAGTAAGAATAATGAAATAACAAGTGAGATTAGGATCGATAATGTGCATAATACACTTAAACGAAGAAAACTATTGTTTTTCGGTGAAGGCGATTTTTGGTGCTTAATAATATTTGTGTGAAATTTTGCAATTAATCGATAGACACATTGCGAGTTTATGCAAATTGCAAGCGAACACATTAATCATTTTGAAACATAGTTCTAACCTGAAATACGTAATGTGAAATACTGGAGTAAGAACCGTGTTTCAAAACAGACAAATAATTGACGTGCAATTTACATGAAACTTTGCTAAAAATTGCAAGAATTTATACGAATATTATCAGGCAGATCCACAAAATCGATAAACAACCTTTTTCGCTTAAAAATAATTAAAATCTACTGTTTTCTCGCAAGGTATAATTTTTTTTTTTAATTATATTCAATCGCCAGCTGACTCAATATTTAATCCACATTATTGTCTCTACCTTTAAAATATTATTCCATATTGTTAAGTTATCATCATTTGATATTTGATATCTATGCAGTTTTCGACGATGAATCAGCAAAGATGCGATTGATACATTAGCGGCGCCATATTGAGCGTGACGAATTGCTCGTAAGGGGCATTAATTCGCGTGAGTGCGGATTCGAGTTCTGTTGAATCTTGGATTATCCAGCCAATGTGAAATGGCCCGAGAATAAATTCAAGATAATCCCGCTGGTATCTCGTCGTTAATTTCCGTCTCGAATGTGCGGTGCGATGGCGATCGCTAGACCGATATCACGCGAAATCGAAACAAAGAAACTACGTAATCGAGTTATAATTGATATTGCAAGTTCGAAATGGATGAACATTAATCTTTCAGAATAAATCCGAATCGTTGCAATTCCACGCTGCATTAGATTGAGTAATCCGAATACTTCGTGATGTATCTCGTAACGTGATCCTTAAAATAACTCCTAAATTTAGCTCCACGTTTTTTTTCTATTATTATAGTTTTTTATTTCAATAGCCATCGTCATCCTTAAACATAAATATCTGGCGTTTTTTTTTAAATACCTAGCGTTATTTTATGTATAAATTTTATTATGCCTTATTATTACCATTATAAATTTTACCAACACTAATATGTGTACAGTACGAATTGCAACGGCTATATATTGTGTAATTGTATACTGTGGGTACAAAGGAAAGGGGAGGCAAGAGACGAATCGATCTCGGGGCAGACCGTAACGGAATTTACATCTCGCCGATATCGCGCTTATGGCCAATTTAACCAGTCGTAACCATCCGCGCCAGGTGTTCGCTGGCAGTCGATAAATATAATCCACCCACACTCGCCCACTTTCCGCCGCGATACAGCCGCGAGTTCCTTGGAGTCGAAATGAAATCAGCGCCGTCGTGCTCGGCCAAGCGCCGAAACGACTCGTCGTGAGAACGCGCGGAAACTTCCCTTCGGCTCGTATTTTCCGCGATGTGAAAAAAAAAAGTTCTCTCGGCTGTATAACGGGGGCTGTAATTTCATTAGAGGCCGTCGGCCTGGCCGGTAGCGCGCCCCGACGACAAGGTAAAATTCGAATTTCCATACCGAGCGGTGGTTACGCGCGGTAAAGCCTTTAGTGGCCAAATTGTCTCTCCTGCTCTTCCTCTCTCTTTCTCTGTCCGCTCCTATCTCTCGGTGCTTTCAGCGAATGAGCGAACACGCCGCGATACACGACGATCAATCAATTCGTACGAGTGAATCAAAGGTTGAAAGGATCGTCGGAGCGGAGGCTGCCAGCGACATATTTTTCTTTTTTTTTTTTTTATGTCAAACGTGAAAGACATGTGAACTTAGATAAATATTGAAATTCGATTAGAAAGGGATTAGAAAAAGAATTGTACAGATAAGCGAACATGAAAATCCCGTTTTATAATTAAATAATAAAATCGATGATTGCACGCTATTTGAGATGTTGACGACAAATAATTGACAATCATACTAATTCTTAAATATTTATTCTATTAAATATGTTCTTAGATGACGACACAGTGGGAAAATTTGTATTAAGTTTAATATATATCGCATGTCTCAAAAAGTTCACTAAAATTTGTGTGTTAATTGAACATAAAATGAATATGTTAGAAAGTAAAAAATAATACAAACAAATTAATATAAAAATATTTTAATACAATTCTAAAATACATTGCGAAAACATATTTCTTCATTAAGATAAATATTTATAATGTTATATATATAATATTTGTAAAATTATTAATGTAAATATTTATTGTCACAATTTACTCATTCATCTTAGAATTAACGTTTCAAAATTATTTGTATGCAATTTATTTATCCACAAATTGTGTTATTTAAAACCAAGAAAGGTTGAATATTATTTTAATACACAATACGTTAAATTAATATTCAGGTATGTTACAAATTCAACACAAAGGCTTTATAACAAGGGTTTTAACATAAATACAGATATTTTCTACTGTGTAGTCAATAATTCGTCCCCAACTTCCTCCAATTTTGTAATGAATTATTCTGCAGAAATTTTATTCGGCTACCGCAATACCGCTTCTGCGATTGCACCATTAGGGTTAATATCGACAAATGGATTTCAGCTTCAATGAACTGTCAAAACTTGCGTCGCTCACAGCAGACAATAGAGAGAGAATCGGGACTTCGATGAGTTTTCCCGAAGTCAGGACACCTCCCACATCTCCCACACCGCGTTCAACGAGCGCGATCAAGAGGAGAGCGGGAGGGAGGGAGAGGAGGCGCGTAGGGGGTTGGAAACATATGCGGCCAAGTAGCCAAAAGGGTTCGATTGAGCACCTCTGTCAGTGGCGGGGCAATGGTGGTCGTCATGGCAACCCTCGGAGCTCTCGCCCCCAGCCAACCCCCGGATCTACAGGGTGTCCAGATCGATGCAAGGAGACGCAACAATCGTCGCATCGGTTCGAGAATCGGCTTAGAACGATTTGATGGAGAGAGAGAGAGAGAGAGAGAGAGAGAGAGAGAGGGAGAGAGGAAGAGAGGGAATTCCATCGCACCGGTCGTCCTGTCGTCCTTCACGTTGGACATTACTCTCGGTCTTTTGTGCGAGAGGAACGCCTATCCTATCTTTTTTTACTTTTATCACAGGATTGCAAGCACTCATCGCGGAAGTGTCCGTCGAGTAGCTCGTGCATTATGACAAAACGGAAGGACGTGCAGTCTCTGCGAGATGGACAACGGTGATAACACCCGTACTTAAACTTGAAAAAATTTTTCAGAGTAGACAACACTAAAAACTTCCGCGATTAAACTAAACAAATGGAAAAAAAAAAAAAATACCGCTATGAATACTAAGTCATCTAGTTTCTTATTGTCCTTATTAAAATTATTATTAAACCTGATTTTTATTTTAAATTAGATGATTTTGCCGCTCGCAGCTTTTTCCTCGACACATCTGATACGAAATATCTGATATGTCGTATAAGATAGACGTCGGACGCTTAAGGGGACGTTATTCCTTTGGGGCCATAAAATAAATGATTTTTTTTCTCTCCCGCTTTCTCATTCCCCAGCCTATCGTTCTATTTCCTCTTAACGCGCAGATTTCATCTGTCAATGGCGGTCTTTCTTCTTCTGTATTCGTGCGACATTGCGCTGCATCGCGAATGCTGTCAAGCAGAAGCGTCCGCTGAGTTTATCGAACGACCGGTCCGGTGCAGACGGGCGGGGGAGGGGAGGGGTGGCGTTTATCTTTCCAGGAGGGTGCACACCCTTAAGGCCGTTCCGCGGATAACGCCGAATCTACACTCGCGTAAAACGCGATTTATTTTCCGGCAAATAGAAAGGGTTGCGCGCGTCTCGTAACGCGAAATCCTGATCGACGCGAATCTTTATTCAAGAGCCGACCCGACCGCTCTTCGACGATCGCTTTTAGAACGGGGTGACTGATTTGAAAGAGACGGGCGTCCCGAGTCGAAGAGGGTGCTGTAATCCAGTAACCGGCGGCGAAAAGACTTTTCTTAGACGCTTCCTAGACGTGAAAATTAGACTACGAATTTTTTGATCGTCCGGAACACCCAGGGGGAAAGTATTTATTCAGTAAATTCGGGATATTCGTCGGAAAGTCGCGAGCTCTTATACAGGAAGTAGCAAGCCAAATATTTATTCACAGTATTTTTTAACTACGTAAAAAAAATAAAAGTTTCTAAAATTACATTAAAATTAGAAATTCTCGTTTAACAATTGAAAGATGAATTTTCAAAGTGAAATGAATAAATGTTAAATTAAGAAATTTATATTGAAACTTCATTCAAAAAATATCTTTCAAAATTAAGTCTCTAATAAATTCAATAACTTGATAAATAAAAATATCAATGAATTATTTCTCATTTTCTTTCACAAATCTCAACAAAAATTTCAAGAGATGAAAAAACATTGAGCTTACGAATTATTTAGTTATTTTTACTGCGATCAATTTGTATTAAGGTAAGTCTATTACGACGCGACGTTCAAATAAATTTTCCAAAAACAAAAAGTAAATTGACATCAGACTTAAACCAAACTGTAGAACGAACGTCTACTACGGAAGATCGATGCCGCGGCAAGACATTGGACCTGATTAATGAGTGCTTGGAGAGCAGCTAACGATCCGTAGAGGATAAAGAGGGTTGGCTTCCTGTAGCAGATGCGATTTTCAAGTACAACGAATCGGTCGGCAATATCATCGTGACAAGATTTTTGCTGCGTTAAAATAAACGCCGCAATCGTTTAACTTAAAATAATCGCTGAAATAGAATTTTTCGAAAGTTTACACGTGTAAGTTGTTTATAATTTCGATTTAATTTTGTAATTCTTAAAAGAAATGTCAAAGCTTCGTATTATAACATATAATTCACAAAACTTCTGTTATAAAATGTACACAATTTATATTATTTATTACATTATATAAATTATAATACTTTTTATCAGTATTAATTTGTCTTGGTCTATTTTATTATTGATCTATTATTTACCCTTACTCACTTTTGTTTCTACTTGTATTTGCTTTAGCTTCAAAAAAATGTCATGTTTTCATCTATTGAACTACATTGAACTGTTACAAGAATATTGAAAGCAAAAAAAAAGAATAGTTGATAATGTAAAAATATTAGACGCAGAATATTTAATTTTTCATCGAGTAAATATTTAATCCGGCCCCCCTTCTTCATTGCCGAACATTCTCAGCAGCATCGGAATTTCTCTCGTTTCACGATGAAATATCGATGGCGGCCAACGCGTTATCACGCTGACGGAACGCAGTACTACAGAAATTCGTCCACGGATTTTCAGGCAATTATTTATCGACGTTGGTACAAAGGAAAAATGGGAAAAGCCCGAGAGCGCGGGCAAACTACCGGCCGACGTGACAAATCGCTCGATCAATTCGCGTTTGTCCCGCGACTTATAATTATCGACGCGCGGAAAAAAAGCAAAGTGAAGAGAAAAAAAAGGGCGCACGTGACGCGCCGCGTCGACGAATTAAAGCGCAGCGGAGTCGCGATTAAAATTGTTAATTCGCGACGATCGTGCGCGTGCATCATCGCAGCTGCGTCATTCGATCCCGCGTGTCTTTTTTTTTTAACCCTGTAACTTTCGAGACCTCGATGCGTCTGCCTTTTCGCACACGGCTAAATTATTACATCGAGACACGCTAACCAAAATTGGGGAGTATTTCATCGTCGCGATTAACAACTCGAGGTAATTTATTAAAGGGCAATCGTTTTGCGGAGTATCGATCTGCAAAGGTCAATATTCCGCGGGTTTCGATGAGCTCTCCGTCGCCGCACGTACGTAACGCGAAAACCGAGCTAAATTTATGCATGCGATTCCTGGTAAAGGTTCATTAAAGATTCATTGAACGGAGAAGTTACTGTCATAACCAATGCGACTACCCAAGGAGCAAGCACGTGCGACAGCCGGGTGCATCGAGTGCATCGTGTGCAAGGACACATGTGCACGTGCGCCGAGCCGCGGCGATTTACGAGTAGACGAACACGCGAGAAGAATCACCAACGGAAAGGCGTCGTAACTTTTTTAGAAGTGACGCCAGTTTGTCGCTTATAGTCGTCTCGTTCTTGCGTCTCCTCGTGTCATCTCGTCTCCTTGCGTCTTTCTATTTTTTTTTTTTTTTTTTAACTCCTTTTCCCTTTTCAAGCCCGAATTAGAAGCCTCTGCCCGGCTGTATCATCGAAAAAAAACGGACGATAAGTCCGTTTCGAGCAGTCTCCGCCCCGTAATTGAACCGAGAATGATAAAGTAAGCGAATAAGTCAATTCAACGAGATTAAATTAACACCTTTCTAATCTGCGCTAATTGCCGCAATGCGGAAGAGCTAATTACGAGATGATATTACAAGACGGAGACAAGTGGGAGCGCGGAAGTAATTAATAAACCTCTAACGAGGCTGGACGTAGCAGACGATAAGCACAGCGATGCAGAATGCCCGATAAAAATTTCTGCAACGTTGCACGCGAGAATGAGCGCAGCCAGGCACGGGCTGAGCGCAGGGGCGGATGCGCAGAAAATATTCTCTAGCCAGACACCGCAGCCAGCCGGATTAAAAAAAAAAAAAAAAAAGAAAGAAAAAAGAAAAGAAAAAAGAGGAAAACATAGTGCCATGATTGCATCGCACACTTTGCACGTCGCGCTCCTCTCTCGACGATCTTAGCCTCGCAAATCTTGTGGGGCGGGGGAGGAAGAGAGGAGACGCTTTTTGCGAGACACGTTGAATACGACGAATTTATTTCGGGTTTCTCTCCTCCCCGCGCGTGCATCCGCAGCACGCAGATGCGAGAGCGCGAGATTGCACACCTCGTCGCTCGCTTTTAACGGTTCGCTTCTCGCGTAACGTAAGAGTGATAAGACAAACGTCTCGAGATTACACCGAGACGTTTCGGTAAGTTGCTCGCGTTGCGAGAAATGTTTAACACCTTAACGCATCGCAACGCTTTATGTCCTAGAAGTTTCCTAGGTTTCCTTATACGCGTAAAATTTGAGAGACGTCGTTTTTCTTCAGATAATAATGTTTGCAAACATCTTTTCTACGTATCACCGTGATTGCTTTAGGATTCGAATCAATAATGAATACAACATTAAAGCTAGAACTTAATTTCTCTCTCAAATTAAAGCTGATCTTTTAATCCGTTTGCTCGTCTCTCTCTCTTTCTCTTTTTGGGGTGTAACGATTATACAAAATATTAATGTATTCCGCTGCAAATTTGTTTACCTTTGAAAACGAATTAATTTGACGCTGCTGGAAAATTGAAATCAAATTGCACGAAACATGTGCGCGCGCTTTGCGCAATGTCATTTGTAACACGATCCCAGTAAAGACACGCGCGTAGTTGGCTCTGGCAGACAGCCAGAATTATGCAATTTCAAAACTATACAGCATGCGGCTAGGCTAATTAATGAGGTCGCAGCGATTTCGCTTTAATTGCCAAATCTAGGCAACGATATGTCGGATTCAACAGTTTTCATATTTTACTGTAAATTTCGTTATATCTGTGACAGTTAACAATTCGAATACGTTTTATTAAATTAAATTGTTACGATGATTCAATTTCTACTGTATAGACCGAAAAGAAATAGTAATTGTGCACTATAGGGGACCCAGCTCCAATCATGTTGACCTTGACATATGTTATAGAAGCAAGAATACTGACCAACTTTTCCTTATAAATTAATTGGCGCTCTCCTACAGATTTCGAGATACACTTAGAGAAAGAAAAAAACAGTTTTTCTTAATTATTTCAGAAAATATTCATTTTACAAAAAAATGTGTTAAACAAAAACTGAAGCTTATAATAAGCTCTACAAATAAGATTGTATATATATTTTACCTAACTCCAATACTTTAGGAGTTATAATCAAAAAACCATTTTTAAAAAACTGACAAATTCAAATTTTCACATGTCGTACAGAAAACGCGTGGGCAGAGGAGGGGCTTCCCCTGCATCCCCTCCCGTATTTTTTCTAACCTAACCTACCCCGTCTCAGTCGGTCTACTAATGACGGGGTGGGTGCGAGAAGAGGAGGGCCATAATTTCAAATTTAATATCGCAACGTGGTTAATTGGATATCCTTGACCAAATTACAACTAAAATAGGATTAGATTAGGTTAGAAAAAATACGAGGAGAGGATGCGGGGGAGAGGTGAAACCCCTCCCCCGCCCAATCATCTACATTTCACACAAAACTACTCAAAATAAAAAAAAATTATTTTAAAACAGTTTTTCTACTATAACAACTACAGTATTGAAGTTAGATAAAATATCCATATAACCTTTTTTTATAGAGCTTATCACGAGCTTCATTTTTTGTTTGATACATTTTTTTGTAAAATGAATGTTTTCTGAAATAATTAAGAAAAACTATTTTTCCTTTCTCTAAGCATATCTCGATTAATTTACAGGAAAAAGTTGTTCGGTATCCTTGCTTCTATAACATATGTCAAGGTCAACATAATTGAAGCTAAGTCCCCTGTAGTGCACAATTACTGAATTTATAATCTTAAACAGACATAATATATATATTTGCTTACATGAAGAAAATTTTTCTCTTCATGCAAGCAAATTATGTCCGTTTAAGATGATGAATTTTTCCTAAAAGATTTCATATTCTTGCTTATATATAAAACAATAAATTGTTGATTTGATAATAAATTTTTTTCTGTGTACCCAAAAACTTATTACACTTGAGATTTTTGATTAATTTTTTCATGTATACGGCACATTAATTTGTGTGTTTCTTACGAAACACATTGTGGACTGCCTCTGGATCAAGTCGTTCGACAAACACACTCGGGATCGTGACATAATTATGTTCGATCCGCGTATACGGCTACGGAGATCGCGTTACCGTATTTTGGGGTGTTGGCTTTGGCATTACTTCTGTCAATATTAGCGTGCATCCCCTTTTCACGCGCCACGGGATTACGTTTCGATGAGTAAAGGAGCAGAGGCCGCTCGCAAGATGAGAGATAGTCGAAAACACTCGGGTCTTCTCCAATCGTCAACAAACGATTGTCAAATTTGCATTCGACAAAAATCTATCGAGGAAACGCGCATCTCATTGAAATAATCTTCTTATTAAAATTAATAACTATAATCGATCGGTAATATGCCAATATGCTTGGTAAGTAAGACGGACTTTATATATTCCAACTTTGAAAGAACGAATCTGAAACGGATATCTTCCGTCTGGATATCTCGTTTTCTTTCGCTTCGAAGCACGGAACTTTTCCGCTTCTTTCACAGAGCTCGCGAGTTTGGCTTACGCGGACGACAAGGTAGAAGAGGACTTTAAGTGTCTGTAATTTTCACATATACGCGGAGTACGCGTGGGAAAGATTATTACACCCGACTCGGGGAAGAGGATTTGTAAACCAACTACGAACGAACGAATCTGTCAGGCGTCGCGAAGAAGGAAGCGACGGGAAAATGGGATTAAGAATTCCTCTTTGTGTTGCTTAACAAACTTCGTCAACTCGCGTACGACGCCTCGGCGGCGTTAGCACGGGCACCAAGTTACCCCGAGTAGATTTATTCCCGCAACGGCGAAAGATCCCCCGGGGGGCGGTTCGAGACGTTCCCCCGAAGGGAATTCTCTCTTTCTCCTTTGCGAGCGCTTGAAAGCATTCCCCTTATTACGGCGCGAGTTTTCCAAAAAAGCTTCGCCGTGCGCGCGCAACGCGATGCCAGACAGTGCGCACGGCGCATTGTACATCGACGAGAGATTTAATCAAGTGTTTGTCTTTCGAGCGCACGAGCAGCGTACACTCGAAGCATCCCGGAAAGAACTCCGGCGATTAAACGTAAAAAATGGGGGTCGGGAGATATGAGGTGCGAGAGACGCCGAGTTTCGTGCGGCTCGAGCTTGTAAGAATATTTCATGCCGTTGTACATCACGCTCGGGGATAAATGAATCTCACTTTGCTACTTCCTCCCCTCACGCGTGGTAGATAACTTCGTCGGACTCGCATCCCCTACCGAAAGCCGCTCCGCTGCTCTGCTTTCTGTATGGACCTGCTGCGAGTAGATTGTAGGTAATCAACGCGACGCCGGCTACATAATTCGTACTAACTCGACTATTTAGAGGAGCGTTGTAATGGGATTAAACGCGAGTGTTTCGGCCGCAACCCTTTCCTATCTGCGAATAAACACTCGCTCTCTGTTTATCGGAGGAGCCGAATCCCCGAAATCGATGGCTCGAGTCCACAAGAAAGGATCCGCGATATGAATAAATCTTTCCAGGAATATTATTATTCTTGCTCCGTGGTCGCGAGATATCTCGAACTAGGTATACCTAGATAATGAATCGCGCGCACGTAGATGCGATTCAACAACGCGACGTAGATAAGACCGAGATAATACAAAAATTTTCTATGATTTATGAAGGATATACGAAGGAAAAAAAGCCGAATGAAGTTTCGGTTTTCACGAATCTACAAAATCTTTAATAGACTTTAACAGAGCAATACACAAATCTTCTGTAAATTCGTAAGAAATACACTGCTACACAGTAAAAAAAAATAAAATGCTAATTTAACACTTTTGCATGTCCCAGAAGGTCCGCTCTAAATTTTAAGTTAAAATAACTCTTATTTTAACTTAATAATTTAAAATAAGAGTTATTTTAACTTAAAAATTAGAGTGGGCTTTCTGAGACATTTTATTTTTTTTTATTTTTTTTACCGTGCATTTTAAACAATTGAGATTATAATCACATTTTCGGTTAAGATAGGCGCATGTTTCTCGTTACGATTATTACTTTTCTATTCGAGTAAGTGCAATCTCGGAAAATCGCCGAGAGTTGGAAAGCGGTCTACGCTGATGGAAAAGCTCACAATTTTCATAGCGTACAATGGTAGAAGAATTATCACGGAAAAGGGGCACCCTTTTGCCGTCAACCCTTATTACAGAGTTTCTTTGTAGCGCACGAGACGACCGACGAGACGAGCGCCCCCGGGGAGGACTCATTGTCGTGAGAGCCCGCGAATAATTTCGCCGGGTGATCGAGGATCTTAAGGAGGCACCGTAATCTCCATTGACCTTTCCGACGCGACAAAAGGACCGAACGTGGAGACGAGCATCGCTCGAGGGCAGACTCGGAAAAGCGAATAATCTTCTTCGTCAAGTTCGTCGGAGTAGCCTCGAACTCGTTAGCACGACCTAATGTATGCGTTATGTCTAATTTATCGGCTCGATGAGCAAAGATATAACGCGTAGCACAGCGAATCTCTTTCGAGAGACACTGTACGTCGGACACTCGCCGTCGATTCAATCGGTGTTTATTAATTTATTACACGGTTTCAATTGCCGTGCAGTTTATTCGTAGGGACGAGTTTTGCAGACGGCACAAACGAAAAATAAAAAGAACAAACAAATATCTCTACTTTTAACATTACGGATCTCTTAAAAGCTGAATTTGAAATCCCAAATTTTTTTGTAATATTAAAATCGACTAAGGCACCGAGAGATTAAATTTCGTCATCTTCAAAGTTTGAATTTTTAATGAAAATCGGTTTTAAAACGATTAAAATCCTTTCTAAGAGTGTCTGGAGATAAATTCAGATTTAGAAACGCATTTTTACCTTACAAATAAATATTTAGATTCGCCGAGTATAAATGTAGTCGCGAATTTCTGGTTGAAAAACAAATGCCACGATTCGTCTGACGGCAGTAATCGATATACGCGCCCTCGTCCACAGGTTGTCGATTTGATTCGACGATGGACGCATGAACGCGCCGCATTGCGAATGGCATGCGAACAGCGTGATCGATATTACGCGCGTTCGTCAAGAGCGTGTGTTACGGACAGCGACCGGGTGTTGCCAGAGAAACCTGACTTATTTTCGTCCGTTTAAATCCGGTCGAACGCCTCCGCGCAAGGGCCGATCCGCGACTTTCCGGCTGCACGCTGATCGTACATCATCATATGCTATCGATCTCCCCCTCCCCCTCCCCTACCGTAGTCCCGGCCGGATAAATCGAAACGTCCACCCCGATTTAAAAAGACCGACGGCTCTTCGTCCAAACAAATACTTGACTTCGGCTCTTTGTAACGAGAGCCTCTCGGTCTTTGCTCGCTTCCTCGAGCCTCGTCGTTGCATAAAGATCGCCCGGACAAAAAGCTTTTGCGGAGAAGTGGTTGAATTGAACCGTCAAGCTGTATGCCGAGGCACTTCCTATATTTTCTTTGTTTTGCGAATGTAAGTAAAAATAATATAAATTTTCATAAAAAGCAAAATGAAATTTATACGCGCGCTTAATGCAGCATTTAAAAAAATTTAGCTAGATACAAGATCAGAAAATAATTTTCTGATGGATCATCAAAATAGTTGTATAGAACACTTGTATAAAAGTATGATAATGTTGTTGCAAATAGTTTCGACATACTAGCAAGTCAAACTTCCGGTTCAATTTTTTAAATAATTCAATATAATTAGTCTCAAATCTGTATTTCTGCAAAATTATTTGTGTGTGTGTGTGTGTGTGTGTGTGTGTGTGTGTGTGTGTGTGCGTGCGTGCGTGCGTGCGTGCGTGCGTGCGTGCGTGCGTGCGTGCGTGCGTGCGTGCGTGCGTGCGTGCGTGCGTGCGTGCGTGCGTGCGTGCGTGCGTGCGTGCGTGCGTGCGTGCGTGCGTGCGTGCGTGTGTTAAATGCAGAAATATAAATTGAACGAAAAGAGAAAACGAAAAAAAGGGAGGAAGGGAGGGAGGAAAGAGAAAAAGAGAAGTTTCAAACGTTTTTTATCAAACATAGATTCAGAATTTACTGCAACTTGGCACGAATATTTATCAAATTTTTTTCGCCGAATTTCCGATTCCACGATTCGCAGGATTCTTCGGTAAATAGAACTTTATGCAACTTCTTTCATTCGCCTTGATTTGTTGCATAGGAATTTTGAATCAACTCTACGGAGCCTTTAAGACTCAATGAAGTTAACTCAAACAACCTACTTTTCATTCAATCGAATCAATCTTTCTCGTGGCAACGCGGAATGTACACGGGAAAAGCGAGAAATCGTCCATCTTAATCCGACGTTCGATCGAGAATCTATTACGGTGTTTATCGCGCCTGTCTGCTTCGTTGCCATTTAAGGCAGCATTTGTATTCGACCGTCGATGCCCAGGCTGCTGCAATATTGCGGAGTGTACTTCTTCGCTTTATATTGTCCGCCGTCATACGAGAACGGTGGCACGCCATTTAACATCTGACGCCTACGGGAGACGAAGTAAGATATTTGTCCGCGTTCGAGCGACGTCGGTTTCGGTAATAACGCACGTAGGGGAGAGTTTCGAAAAGGCGGGGGAGGGGGAGGGTACGTACGCCGATAAAGGGGCGTCGATAAGGATTTCCCCGGGAAAGTGCACCCTCTTCGACGTGGAGGCATCCGGCCGCGAGGAAATTTGAAATGCCACGTCGGGAGGGTCCCCACGAATCTGATATAATCGGCTGAAAAATGCGCTCTTGGATAGAATGGGATCGGGGAGGAAGAATTCTTTTTTACAATCCCTTAAGGGGAATCATGTTTTTCCATTTTTCAGAAAAAAACGATCGAGTTAATTTTTTTATACGACATCCTCATACACTTTTTTACGTTGAGTTTTACGGCAGATATACTATATAAGACGTCACGAAAATTAATATAATCTCGTCGTTAACAATGCAATTTTCTTTCGATTTAAAAAAGCTGTTCAGAACGATAATCATCTGAGAACATGCAAATTACGTACTTTATATCATAGCACAACGAGAGAGTAAGAAAGTTCCATCCGCAACGGCATGTAGTTGAATATTCTTTTTGCGGTCAATTTTTTGCAAACTCATTCCTTGAAATAACTCGTTGATAACATTTTACAAGAGAGTAAATGTCGTCGGCATTGAATTCGTCGCAATGAGAAAAGTTGAACGAAATTCCAAGTTTCGTAGCGCGGGGTGGATTTTTCTCTCGTTTTCTGCGACCGCGTTTGAATTTGACGATGCAGTTCCCCGGCCTATTCGAGAGCGAGGGAAGGAGTAAATGATTTAGGGAGCATCGTTCGTGACTTTCGGAGTTCATTACGCGACGGAATGGAGCATGGAACATGCGATTGCTGGATTGTTCCGCGTGAACTGATCGCGACAATGTCATTAGGATTCCTATCGACCATCCGGAGCCGAAGGCAGAACTGGGAAGTGAATTGACTTCTAGCCTCTGATAAAATGCGAACAACGAACTACATTCGAAAAATAAAACTATTTTGCTCCCATTACATTTTTTTTTAATTGTGTCATGTGGAAATAAGTGATAATAATTACGAATATGGTATTATCGAAATTATATAATCAGTTTTATAACCTAAGAATATAAAATATATTTCTAATATTAATGATTAATATGTAAACATTTTCTTAAATAGTTCAGAGAGAAAAAACTTACAAGAAATGATAAGTCAAGTAAGTTAATATCTTTTTAAAACTAAATTAAGTTAAAGTTAATACCTTATAAAATTAATTTAATAACATTACAAGTTGCATAAACGAAAAATTAGCTCAGTTAAAAGTGGGCTTAAGATAAATTAAATAAAAAATTAATTTTAAGCAGCATTATTTAAAAGAATAAATATTATATATAAAATATTTATAAAAAAATAAACTAAAATAAAATTCTATTAAATTAGATTATTCTAAATAACAAAATAATTACAATATAAATCATCAAATAAAAATATTTTTTTAATAAACCAAGTTTATATGAAATAACAAAGAATAAACTTGTTTATATAAAAATGTAATTTTTCCAATTTTTTTACATAAATTTTTAATTTAAAAAAGTTAATGTTAAAATTTGTTAAATTAAAAATTAAATTAACAGTTATTAACTGTTTCACTTTTTATCTAGTTATTATACAACTCTGCAAATGACGACAACAAATATGTTAGAAAATTTAAATAATAATTGTTGTCTTACTACCGGAAATATCCAGAGGCTACATCTAATCATTGATAAACAGTCAGAGAAAGAGCGACGTACGAGAAAGCGTCTTTGGAGGAATCTTTCGATGCAAAATATAAGGCAGCTGCAGCTAAGATTCGTTATTGGCCAGCGAGAATGATCGAACAACCGTCGTTCGCGGAATCGAATAAAGCAATTCCTTTGATTCGAGCTGGCTATCACGCAAGTGCGTGGTACAATTCCGACTGGCAGAATAGTTTATCAAAGCGTGCGAATGAACTTTCATTTGACCGACAGAATTCCGATTGAGAGATCGGAATTCGAGGTATCTCTCGTGCTTGATCCGATCATCCAACTGCCTAAAGTCAATCACAAACGTTTCGGGAACGTACACTTCGATTTACGCTTCGATGTATGATATCTCGCGAGAAAATTACGTAAACCTGTATAGCACGGAATAGCAAAAACATTGGAAAATATTGCTGCAATGTTTCAGCAGTATTGCAACAAAATAAAATGTCCTCTTGAAAAATATCGATACGTAATGTTACAGCAATGTTAATTTTATACACTGCAAAAAAAAAGTCTGGTTACAGCTACCAAATGTACAGTGGAATAGTATCAATTAAATATTTTGTTAATATAACCAAAAATAATTTTGTGTTTCTAAATGTTTAGTAAGTATCATCAAATCTGGTATAAGTTATCTAAAAATTTAGAAAAGTAAAATTATTTTTGGTCATTATTTTTGACCAAATATTTAATCGATACTATTTCACTATATTTATATTACCAGTGTTTTTTTTTTTTCAGTGTACACGTTGCTGCAATATTGCTGAAACATTGCAATGCTTTTTCTATGCAGTGCTGTACGAAAGATATTCCCATACGCGCGCCCTTCCTTCATTGTTCGCGATTGAACGAAGCCGCGCCGGGCGGGGGGCTAGAACGAACGTTAAATTACTCGGCGACAAAAACTTTCCGCGATCACGCGAGCGGTCGACGTTACATCCCGCAGACGCATACCGATTAGCGTCGCATATTATCTCCGAAGCGCGTTAAGACCCATTAATAAGAATTAAGGGCGACGGCCGCGGCCGGGCGGCAAGCGATTAAGGGTACGCGGGATCGACTCCGAAGGGACGCGCGCCATTGGGTACGCGGCTTGTTTTGTTTCGGTGCTCCTCGGCTTTCCCGAGGCAGCAACAGCAGCAGCAACAACGGCGGGCACCGGTAGCACGCTCGTGAATTTAAATGAAACATTAATCAGGATACGTCAGGGGAAATAGCAAGAGGCGCCCCTTTCCCCCTCCCCTCGCCCCTGCCGAAATTTGTAGCGTCACCCTCTCTTTCGGGGACTAATTTAAATCAGCCGCCCCGCTGCACTTCGGCATTGTTGGCGCAAAAACAATGGGACAATCCGCTTTTCGCTCGCTCGACACTCTCGTCGGTCTGATTGTTACTGCAAATACTGCCGGGGCCCGCACGACAAATTGATAAGCGACCCGCACAATGGTGACTTGTGTAGCTTCGCGCTGGAATTCTTTTTCGCGAACGCTAAATAAGAGCAATTGTCGGAATGAATGCGTCGCTCTCGTCAAACGTAGATTCATTTATGCCGTCCGACGACTCCGAGATCGGAAACAATTGTTCGGTGTTCTTTTAGAAAAAAAAAAGGGGGGGAGGGAGTGATTCTGTTACGTCGACACGACGACATTTAAATGCTTTCGAAATGAAGAGAACTCTTCATTGCTCTTCAAGCGTGACTTGTTTGAAGGACGGATAAACGCCATTTTCAGACGCTCATTCGTCGGTGGTTGAAGCTCTCGGCGCTGCAGCGCAAATAAAACCAGGTCCCGGTGACGCGGGACAAATTGCAACCGAGCGATACGTCATTTGGGAGAACGCGGTTGCGGCACGGAACACGGCTGCAACGAGACCCTAATGACGATGCAGTCGCGGGGGAGGGGAGGGGAAGGGGTGGGGAGGGGGGTGGGTGAGCACGAGATGCGAGATGAGGAGAGAAAGCGCTTTACGATGAAACCCGATGCTCGATAATAATCGCGACCGAGCGGCGCGCGGTGGATGCACTTTCCTGCCGTGCGATATCATAACAAAGCCTTACATTAGCCTTACATTACCGCACTGCGGACTCTCGTCTTTCAACGATATCAATCTGTCCGAGCCAGCGGTTATCGATCACGCTAATTGGTAATCTTCCGACGCATTCGCTCTCGATTACGGATAGTCGAACGAGACGCGATTGCTTTGCATAAAAGATTGCCGGGCTGCCGATATCAATGTCTGTCAATTTTACGATCTCAAAATGTTCTCATACAATGCTTGTTATTTACGTACATTGCGTTTGAATATTGTATGATCAACGTACAATAGCAATGGAGGAAAAGCTGAAATATAGAGATGGATATGAGAAGGATGTGATACATAAATTAGTATTTGCGCGGATACTCGATACTTTTTGTAAAATATGCATCTATATAAACTTTGTATTCGCTTTAAGGGACGAAAATTTGAACGAAACCAAAAATGGAGCAGTTGTTGGTTAAATAAAATTAATTTTTAAACAGCCGCAAAAAATACTGTCCGTCTTCCTTAATCTTTTCTAACTATCTTCACATAATATCTTTCCGTATGCATCGTTGATCTCCCATCCTGATTATAACGTCGATCGCGTTAATGGACCCGGCGAATCGCATAATCGGGCATAATTGCATAATGACCGAGGACTTATTACGATTCATTACAGTCTATCGATGTCAGAGGCTTGCGTCCCCGTAAATTATGAGTCCGTAACGCTCGAACCGATTCCCATGTGCGACACGTTCTCGCCGGGCCATTAAACCGCATAATAAGTAGTCCACGAAATGATCCTTCCTATATAAGGCGACGGACTTCAAGGCAGCTCAATCAATCGTCGGACACGTCAGAAAAAAAAGCAGTTTCCATATATTTAACATTTAAACGAAAAAAAAAGGATACCTTGGTTGTATAAAAATAGACATTTAATTTATTCCGGTATTGAATCGTATAATAGATGTACTGAGAGAAAAAATATCTTGAAACAAAAAAATTTAATTAACACAAAAGAATTATTTATTCGATGAGTCCTAATAGTTTATTTACTTGCAAGTCTAGTAAAGTTAAAAATTTCTCAATTGAAATATTTATGTAAATAAAATGTAGAAATATAATTCTTAATCGAGTAATTTTTTCTTGCAGGTTTAGAAAATATTTACTGTTGAATTATTTTTATATTCAAGATAATCTGATCTTTTAATCTAACAATAAGAGAACAATTTAATCAAGTGTAATAATATTATTAGAAAATTCCGTTTTGGAAAATCATTATGTAAATGTAAAAAAATGTAAGATGTTAAGATAATATGTCTAGTTACTTCATATTTTTATTTATATCAGAACAAACAAATGCTTGCATCAAAATATGTGGTTTTAGGGAAATGTATTTTTTTCATTCGAAAAAATTTTTCTCTCAGTGCGTGATAAATTAAACGCATTTAAATTATTATAATTAATTCACGTTTGTTAGTGCAATATTCAAATAAATTCGTTTCCATAACGCTAGCTTAAAAGTTTATATGTAATAATCGATTTACAAGACATCGTAACAAGTAAAAAGATTATCTGCTGCATTTTATTACAATTCACTACACCCTCGTCTTTCTATTATCCTGTTTGTGCTCCTTGTGATTTTTCCACTCTCTTATTATGCGCCAGTATTTCTTCTGTGTCTCTTTTTATATCATCGATGTGGTATCTCGGGAATAGAGGTGGTTTCATTACAGGAACATCGCAGGCAGCGTTTTCTACGCTTCCGGAAAAATGCTACAAAAAGTATCATCAACGTACACGGTAGAAAAGAGAGAAAGAAGGAGAAAAAAAGATCGAGACATATCGCAATCGCATCGCTGACGTTGCGCCGCAGATATTTTCTTTCCGCGGAAAACGCCGAGAGAGAATGCCGCGGATATGAGAAATAAAATCGCTACGAGGATACGGCGGAAGCGTGTGAGTGGCTACGGCGACTGTGAAGTGGGCGATTGAAGAAATTCGGATATACATGAAAAGTGTATGTGCCCGCGCGCGGACACGCGAGAGAGAGAGAGAGAGAGAGGAAACACGGGAGCGCACAGTCGCCGGATCTTGTAGGTCCTCGCAGGTTCGCGAGGAGAAATTTTCTCGCCGACGTATAATGCCGTTCACGAGCGCGACTTTCCGACCGCGTCGGAAAGTTCGCTGTGAATGACCGCTCGGGAATAGACGTAGAAAATGGAAGAAGTTTATATCCTCGTGACGAATTTTTAATTCGATCCGGCGAGAATGGAAGACGAACTTTGCAAACTTATTACGCAAGTTCGAAGTTTTAATTCGACCCGACCGGAGACACGTGTAACATTGAGAATTAAAAGTTCCATTTGCGTCCACCTGAGTAACATTCTACTGCACATTCGCGCGCTCGTGCAGCTTTTAACTTTGAGAACTTCTTGCTTGCTTGTAAGGCAAAGCTCATTGAAGCTTCGACGTTTCTCATGAACAAAAAGTCTACTTTAAATTGGTAGAGATTCGCGCGAAAAAAGCATCTTATATGAGCAGTACAATGTAATTTTCTTCTCCCTGTAAAAATTATCTCGCGCTCTTCATGGGTGAGTGGGAAGAAAAAACGTTTTGCGAGAGGGCTGAAGAGTCTGCGTGCGAACACGAGCACAGACGACGACACGCGTGTCTGACGGTCGCCGTCGCATTAAGGACAACGCCGAGGGGTGGCTTTCGTACGGGTAAATCGCGACAGCTCAGCACTATGAAGCAACGAGGAGAGAAAACAACGATAGAAAAGACAGAGGAGACGGAGAAAGTCCGAAGGGACGAAGGATGAGGTCTCGAGATCCGACATGCCTCGCACTCGTGTCTCCTCGCCTTGTAGGAATTTCAGAGGACTTTCGTGCTGGCTTCTTGCTTTCTTCTTTTTGATCCCCACTCGAAGCTACCTCCATTTTTCTCGCAGTATTCAATACAGTTACACGGCGAGTTTCTGGTTGAATTTGAAAGCCAGCCATCGGGAACTGACACGCAATCATTTTTCTTTATGCCAAGGAAATGATAAATGTACGTGGTAGCGTTTAGCGAACAGCTAAGCATTTTTAAAAATGTTTTTATTATTTTCCAAATGTTTGCAAAGCTGCTAATCGATGTTAGACGAGTAAATATGCTTCTTACAAAACAATATGTTATAGCAAGCATGGACTCTACTTTTTTTTTAATTTCTTTAAAGAAACAGTAATTTTGATAAAATAATTAATTGGACAGTCTGCAACTTAATTACACTTATGATAAATTCATCACTGCATCTCCCAGGGTTTCGCTTCCTATCCATTGTCAACCCTTGTCGCACACATCCTTCCTACGAAATGTTTCCCACGAATTTTCCGGCGCACCCTTGAAAACGCCCTTTTCCCTCTGGAAGTCTCGCTCTCGCGCCAATTGTCTGGGAAGTTCAGCCAGTATCATATTCTCCTAATAGTGCAACGAGATCCGCCTCGTCGGTGGAACGGTCTAGATAAGGAACGCAGGAGCGCTCTCGCCGGTAGCGAAAGATTTGTTTTTATCTCGCGCACCGGGAAAACGTCGAGTAAGGTTTCCATTCGGGGGAGAAAAATTACGCTGTTCCGTGCCAGATAATCGCGAGGATCGCGAAGGGATGTGTATTACTCCTGGGAGGCGGCAACCTTACCGAAAGTATGTGAGAAGGGTCAGGTGCCGTCGCATATCTTCCTTTTACGATACGAACAAGCGGTGCGACGGAAGCTAAGATGCTTTAAAGAAATGAACCCGGGTCCGAAACAAAATACTGCTTCGGGAGTAAAGGGTAAATTTTTGCGCCATTAGTCTGAGTTTCGAGAGAGTAACTTGTCTTTTCAAGATAGACGTTGCGAATTGTTTTTCGCTCGTTGAAGTCATTCAGCCTCGGAAAATCGCAGAAATACTTTTCAATCGATACTCAGTACTGAGCTTTGCATTTATTTTTATTAACGTTACTATAAAAATTCCCTAAACAATCCCTCTGTATCCCTCAAGAAAAAGTGTTTCAATAAATCGATTGATTACTATATCAATAACTGATAAATGATAAACTAATCGGTTTATTAAAGTACATTTTCCTAAGTGATATTATTTAATGTACAACAAAAAGGAAAAAAAAAACAGTATTCACGCTGCTCTCCGAAAATATCTTATTATGCTTATTAGCGCGAGAAAATTATAAATATTCCTAAATCACATCTTTCTGGTGTAACAAAGAAGATTGATGTCCCCGACAAAACAATTGGACCAGAAATTTCAACATCTGAGAAATTTCATCCGAGAGCCTTCCCTTATCAAGAGAGTTTTCAGGAGCAGACAATCATGTGCCCTTTATGGTCACTGAACGAATCGTGGCAAACCCTTCCACAAACCCTCCTTCCATCGAGAGAAGTCTCACGAACGCACTCTCCGATCTTCCGGGATAACCTTCCACCCCACCTGAGTCGAAGCTCTCGACTGCACCCGCGGGATATATTCTTCTTTCCCCGTCGGAAGATTTCCTTCGCGGGATTAAATCCAAAGAGCTTTTAATTAGACACGTAAAAGGAAAAAAAACCGGAGGAAAGGGGAAAAATAATAAAGATTTTTTTTACCGACGATAGAGCGAACGTCGAGTCTCTGCGAAAACCGGTGAATGAATGTGCACACGGAAAGAACAATTTTATTGCAGTATCTAAAAGTTTAGCTAGATACAGATCAGAAAAATAATTTTATATTGAACAATCAAAATAATTATGTGGGACGCCCAAAATAATGTTGCTGCAAATAATTTTGACATTTTAGCAACCAAGTTAAATATCCGATACGTCTTTTAAATGGTTCAACGTAATTCTTTTCAGATCTGTATTTCAGCAAAATTGCTTTTATTCCGTGTGCGACGTAAAATATTTTATTATCAGGAATTGCGCGAAATTTAGTTTATTCCAGCTGCGAAATTCTCTTCGAAATTCTCGTCGAAAATTAATTTCGCTCGCGAGACGTGACGAGGAGAAGCGGAATGATTGATGGCAGTTGTCTCGTTCACCATCATCGTTACCGCATCGCGCATATTCAGACAATACCCTTTAAAAGGGTGCGACTGTAGATGCGCACTCGACCCTTCGTCGCAGTCGCATTGCACCGGCATCGCACCTGCAGTGCGGCTGCTGTAACTCACGTGTACCTCTCGCTTTTAAAGACCGAGAGAGTGGAAATCGAAGTTAAGGGCAGTGGCGATTAGAAGAGGGTGGGCCACGCTCGCAGCCACCCCTTTTCCTCGCGCGAACGCACGATACACCAGGGCCACTCTCTCCGTCCCGCTCCGCTTCGCTCGCTCGCTTGCTCGCTCGAGAAAAATTCGCTTCGATCATCGTAGCATCGTAGCATCGAAGACACATCGGGATATCTCGCGCACTCGAGTCGGATCATTAAGTTTGAAAATTACGCCGCTCCGCCCGTGGGCGTTGTCGAATTATGACGCTTCGAAGTTTGGGAAGCTTCGCGACGTCATACACACTCGCCAGTCCGTGGGAACGGACCTTCGTTAAGGTTCGCCGTACCGCTTCTCAGGTCAGGGTCACTTGATTACGTTAACTGCAATTTGGGGCTCTTGGCGCCCGTATTAGTTTACGCGTTCCGAGTGTAATACAATATAGATAATGTATCGACAGTTGTGTTTAAACTGCACATTTAAGTAACATTTCTCCGATATCTTTCTGAAAATCATGAAAACGCTGCAAGTATCTTTAAAGAGCGTAATTATGGCTAATCACGAGAACCAACGGTGAACAAATTGTATTCTACTGACAAATAAAATTACGTAAGCATATTTAGCGTATATTTTATCTACTTTTAAAATGTGTGTGTGTGACGCATTCCACCTTTGCCCTTTCTCTCTTTTATAAATTTGTCTGCAGGCAAATTAAACAGCTAAGATATTACCAGATTTTTCAAATTTTTCCTCTTCCCTCACATGTGCGCTGAAAGCGAAGCTCCACTTGTACGCGTTTCTTCTCTTCAACTTTCTTTCTTGAAGAATTTAATTACTGTTGCATGATGTAGTTTCAAACGCGCGGCGAGCGCACAGAATACCAAAGGATTAAATAACGAAGTAGTACGGGCAATCGTGTTACGCGTACAAAATTCCCTCGAACCACCGCGAGCGTGACGAAGAAGCGACTCCAGCTTTCTAGCGGGGCTATCTGATCACCGGAAGCGCGACGTAATGGGAACGTAAGGCGTTACCGCTACGCGCGTTTCCGCTGTGAATTCGTCGCGATTTGAATCTCTTGCGTCCGTCGCGAAAGATCGGGGGACGCGTGGCGCAGCCTCTGCATCCTTCTGGCGCCTACGGATTCATTCATCGCGCGGCCCCGGCGATTATTATTATTCCCTCTCGTCGGACTCTTTTCCTCCGCGAGGTCACGAGCCACGTAATAGGCCGCGAGGAGGGGCGCCTCTTTTAGAAATTGCCGGGAGAAATTGCGAGGTGACTTTGCACACGCGCCGGAGCTCTATGCGCCTACCTGCGGGGCAGTTTAAATCCTATCGACGAGAGGAATCTCTTGGCTCGAATTACGGTCAATCGCACCGTACGAGCGAGATATATTTTTGCGGAGAAAGTGGACGAATAGTTGTTGGACGATTAGCGACGACAGCGCCGGCCGGCATGCCGATATGATGCGTAATAACGGCGAACAATAGCGAATAAATTGACTGTTTAACGGATAATATTTCGTATTAGAAACTAACAATCATAGCAAATTGAGAATCAATACTGTCGATGTATGCTAATGATATTTTGTAGTTAAAATAATAGGTGTACTGTAATGTATCAAGTGTCTCTGATGTTAATATGTAAATGGATTCGGATTATCAAATAAAAATTAGAAAAACGTTTCGATAGAAAAATGAAATAAATCGACAATATTTTTGCCCAATCTACCGAAGCATACTTACGTTACATCGAAAAACGATAATCAATACAGTATAATGAGTACGCATTATACAAAGTATGGGGGATAGTTTTACATTTCAAAATGGCAGTTGGCCTTGCAAGTCAATGCGAGTTTGACATGGGAGATTGAATTTATCATTCCGTGAATGTAATAACGACTTTGTACTTAACTTCAACGAACGGAATATTAATTCTTTCTATTGTGGTTCTTATCGCGCGCGTCGAGTTTTCTATTATAAGCTTTCTCTTTTATAGTCTTTCATAGGTAAACATTCGATTATTAATCATCTACGCATGTTATTTCATGTCTCTGTCATAATTTCCCAATAAAACATTTATAAGCCTACATTTATTTATACGATATATTCTCTATGGCTAAAAATTCGCTCGTTAAAATAAATTAAAAAATATGCTACATAATTTTATAAATTTCCCTATTGTTCCGTGCACAATGTGCGATTCGATGTCAAGGTGGTAAGGCGTAAAAAAAAATAAATAAAGAAATTCACGATGTAAAGGGACGGTGAAAAACTCATATCCTTAAGCTTCGATTTAAATCTTCCAAAGCCAACTCTCCAATTTCCGTCATATCTTTCGCGTGTACATTATACCATTCGGAGTATCCAATATTTCGAGCGAGGAAAAAAGGATCGCGGTTTCTGAGCCCTGCGGTGTAATAAAATCCGATTCGAATCCGGTCCTTCGGCATGCCAAATATTGGAACAATTTCAATCTCCGCACGTTCCAGATTACAACAGAGTACTCTCAAAACGTGGATTTACGTCGCAGAATTTGATCGCGCCGTATTCCCGTCGAATGCTCATCGAATATATCTCGCAAGCCGACCTAATCCGGCAAACGCTCGCGATTCCCCGCGTCTCGAAGACGGCCTCTCTCACCGGAGAGCTACATCCAGAGACGCATTACGCACACCCTCTGTCGTAATGCTACCCTTCCGAGCCCCGTCGTTAACCCTCTCGCGTGATATCGTACCTTTTTCTCCATCGAACGTCATCCCCCATCGGTTTCGGCGTGCTGCGCTGCTATCACCTGGCAGGTTCACAATTTTTTCAACTGTTCACAATGTAATTATGTACTCGCACTCGGATACTTATGCACTAATCTCTCTAATCGCGATCACGCTCGTGACACGAGCGAGCGAGCAGAAAAAAAAACGGAGCAAGCTACCTCCACACGCGACGGTAGCTCAACAGAGACTGAGCACTGCTGCCGGCTACCGAGAGAGGATAGTGGGAGGTCGACAGGGCCGTAGGGAAAGGGTGCCTCAACTCGATGTACACGCGATGCGCCCCGAAGGGATATCGATATCAAGGGAATGTCCTGTCCGCAAATTACCGGATTTTTACAGAACACGAGGGAGAGTTGAATACCGCTCTCTCCATCGGGTGTCACGTGCACCAAATAAGGTAAAATTCCACGGGAAGTTCGCATCTTCCTGTATAGACGACGTTTAGGAAATTTCCGGTATAGAGATAGAACAGAATATTTATCTCTTTTATTAGGATATTAACCTCCGAAAATTGCCAGATGAAGAAAAAGAAAAATATTTAACGATTACAAGAGACGTAAAAGATAGAAAAATTCAAATTGAAATATAAAGATAGGACAACAATTATAAAAATTAAAACTGTGCTTTTTTAAAGTGCATATGCTTGCATTATCCTTGAAAACGGCACGACTATTTTTTTTTTAAGAATCGAGTTTCTATAAGAAATTAACATGATTTTCTCTTATTAGTCGCTTCTTATTTCTAATCCCTTCAAAAATGTTAAGTATTTATTTCACTCCAAAAAGAATAAATTCCGAATTATTAAATAGATTATTGGAATCGATAATTCTAGGAAACGCACCTGGAAAAAAAGCATCGAATCGAGAATCATCTTCTCACATGTAAGCAAGATTATAAAATCTTCTTGAAAGAATTTAATAATCTTAAACGGGTATAAACTTGCTAACATAAAGAAAGAAAATTTTTTACGTAAGAAACAAATTTCTTCGCGTAATCAAATTCTTTCAAGATTTCGTACTCTTGCCTATGTATGAGAATGATTGTTAATTCGATAATTTTCTTTCCGCGCATGCAGCCGCATTGAATAGTTATTCATACGTCGCTCGAAACCTACACCCCTTTTATGCGACGTTCCTCGATTGCAACGATACATGCAACAAATCCTGCATCGCCCACGCAATTTCACGCGGTCACGTCATCGTCGTTTGTCCGTCCGTTCGTTCGTTCGGACGACGCGTGTGCGTAATCGCCATTAGGTCCAAAAAGAAAAAGGAAAAAGGTGCACCATAAAATCCGCACGCCCTTGTTCCTGCGCGCGATGTCACTCACTCGGTTGAAGGGATCATCCGGGGATACTCTCCCCTCGTATCACCCTTCTTCGGAGGGTAGCGTTTCTGCGCTCACTCCCGCTATGCATCCGATTAGCATACGGCCGGCCGGCTTGCGTTGGCGATGTCTCGATGAAGCAGAAAATCGAGGCTCCAAGTGACGGGGCCACAGGACGAGCTCGTTCACGTGGCTTAAAAAACATTGCGCAAAAGAGCAAATGACGACGGCACGAGAGATCTCATATTAATAAACGTCGGCCGCAAGGATTATTTTAACGACCTGTCGATTGTAGATTACAATTAAGTTAAATTTACATTTTTGATTGTACACGCATGTCATTATTTATTACACTGAGAGAAATATTTGGTGAGGTCAGCCAAAGCTTACAATTAGTCGAATAGTGATCAAATGCATTTTATAGTTGTAATTATTAAATATGTAAATGTTGACCAAACAATTTGCAGCCTTAACCAATTAATTATTTTCATATAACTAATTATCAAATGTTTCATTAAATGTGATTAAATTTTTGATACCAGTAACTACAAAATTTGTTTAATTAAATAATAATATTTAACTAAATTTGGGTTGATCTCACCAAAATACTTCTCTCAGTGTATTAACACATTTAACAACAATAAAATCTATTCTTGCCATTTTGGAGACCGATTATTCTTATATACAACTCTACGACGCTTTCAGATCGTAAAGCAATTATTAAGTAAGAATAGTGTCGCCGAAACCGTCAGATTTCTAATTCGTTAGACGCGAAGTTTATTGAGTTCTGTGTCCTCGATTTTCGATTATTGATCGATCTATATATCAGACCCGAGCGTGCACTTCCATCGCGCGAGCTACATTAATGATGAAAACGCCGTAACCCAGGAATTCCTGTGTCTACCACATTAATTAGATTCATTGTTATACTATGGCAATTCGCGTATTCATGCGTATTATTCGACCGTTCAATATGTTTACAATATAGGTTGACGTATAACTAGACGTTTTGGAAGCATTACAAAAGGGAGCACAATACTTGTTTGGATTTCGTCTTTTCCTTCTTTTTCCTTCTTTCTTTGGTTTTGTTCTGTTCAAATTTCGTGTACTATCATATTGTTTGGGTAAATAAAATCAAGAAGTTGTAAAAAATAATATAAACATTTTCACAGAAAAGAGATCTTACACTAACAGATAAGATCGCAAAATGCCAAAGAAAATGTTTTCAAATAAAATATTAGTCACATTGAGAGAAAGAATATCGTAAAACAAAAGTATTTTACTTAACGCAAAAAAATTATTTACTCGGTGAAAATGGCTTATTTATTTGCAGTTAAAAATTTCTTAATTGAAATATTTATGTAAATAAAATGAAATAATTTTTAATCAAGCATTTTTTTCTTACTGTTCTAGAAAACATTGACACTGTATTCAAGGCAATCAGATTTTTTAATCTAAAAAAATAATTAAGTTTATTATTATTAGCTTATTTATGAAATCATTATTTCAATGTACAAAATTGTAGTAATACAAAATTATATATTTCAAGTAATATGTCTATTTAAAAATAAATATTTTTACTTAAACAGAACAAACGAATGTTTGCATCAAAATATATGGTTTTAAGAAATTTTTTTTTTCCATTAAAAAAATTTCCTCACTATAAGAAAATAAAATTTCGAGCAGACCCGAGCAGAGCAGCAGAGTTAAATAAATCACTCTAATGTATTAGATCTGTAACTATTGATACTAGTGATGATTTATGAGTTACAACATATGACAATTCTAATTTCCACTACGATACATCTTCATAATTAAATGTTTGACCGCAAGGTAATAGATTAATAAGACAATAATTGACAGTTTGACATGGCAAGAGGAATCATATCGGATATGAATACGTATCTTTTGCCCCGTTCGCCTACCGGTCGTCCAGTAGAAAATAGAGATAAAACGCACCCACCTTGGCAGCTCGTGCGCGCCAGCTATGCCACTCCTGAAATTGATCGTGATTGATCGACCATTAATTTTTTATCTAATAACGAAGAGTGGCGCGACCGATAATGGACTCGGGCTAGTTAAAGCTCGCGGCGCTTATCAAAGTTTCGCTAAAGCGATTACGCTCTCACCAGAAAATTCAATGTAATGTTATCGGGTTTCGTTAAAATTCACTTATACGGAAAAATGATTAAGCCTCCATGCGCCTCTGCATCTAAATTTATCTCGCCTGAAAATTGCATTTCGCTTTGTAGCGTTGTTTGCCGCTTGAAACTAAGTTAACTGAGAAATCAAATCGCGTCGGGAAAGTTCTAACGAAATTCGACAAGTCATTTGTGTTTCTAATTATCTAAACACCGGTTGATCTGCTTTCACAATCTCGGTTAATGAGGATTCACGACGGTATAATGGCACGTAATTATTTCCCGCATGTAAAACGAATACGGAATGATTTCGACACAAAGGACACTTAATTATTTCAACGGAACTACGTCGATCAAACTCTTATTACTCCACTTTGTGCTTATCAATGCGTGCGTAACGGCGAGTAACAATGGCGTTACGTGAGCGGGCTTCTATCCTTAATGTTCGAGCAGTTCGAATTTATTTCGCCACACGCGCTATTATTCAGCGCGCTTTCTCTGACGGCCTGCACTTGTCCGTATAAAATCCTACTTTTCAGCATAAAAAAAGAGAATTCCACCGCCATCAAACAGCTTTTACGAGAGTCGTAAAGTTACGGGTAGCGCCGGAGGGCTGGTACGTACGTATAGCTACCTAGTCGAACTCGCGTTTGTGTCTGGAAAGGAGATACGGCTAGTCGAAATAAAAAGAAAATCCAATAACGCACAAATTCTAACGAAAAGTCGCGCACTCGCAAGGCACATTATTTTTGAGGACGATTCCTCGTTTTATGCGGAGGGATAAACGTTGAGAAGGGAGACACCCGCGGTCGTCACGGAAATTCTATATCCTAGATCTTAGGCCTTTTTATTGTGATACGATACTTTTATGGAAAAACGTATCGTATATCTCTTTTCTATCCGAGACGGAGAAGTAGCTGTGCGGTATTTCCAGAGTTAAAACGCGCACTCGTGGATCGGCAGTCATAAATCAAACCGGCCGCGGATTCGAGGCCTGCTCGCAGCACACACACGCGAGTTTGACCGGGCAAACGAGAATGTATCCGTGGACGTCGTAAAATTGATATTTATCCTGGCTGGCATCCAGCGCGGAAGCTGCGCCAGCTTTTCCGCGGATAATGCGGCGCGCGGCGTGATTATGTCGTGCCGGAAGCCGCAGACGGCGAGCCGTTTCTTTTTCTTTTTTTTTTTATTCGCCCGGTCCTTTTTTCGCTCGCGCCACTTTTCAGCCGAGGATTAGAAAGACGCGCAGCAGACGAGGTCGACAGGAAAATTAACTCGTCGCTCGTCGAAAGTCAGAAATATCTTGAATGAAGATACTCGCGATCGATCGATTACTTTTGCCGCTTGACATACGGAGTATAATGTCGCGTAGAAAATAAGCGCGATAACAGGGTAAAATGCACGGAAAGCCCTCGAGCTATATATGTTGAGCCAGGATTTTTCCACTTTAGCATTCTACGATAGCATATAGCTTTTCTCAGCCGTCGACCAACAAATAGGTTTTGATCACTGCAACTTGCGTGGAAAGTCCGATTTATTTTAAGGATGTTTTGGCTATGCAATACGAGCTAAAAGTTATCAGAATTTATCAAATTTAATAACTGATGAAATCGTCGCTATATTTTGTTGCAGTAGTAAATAAATAATTTTTGAACGAGCAAGTGGATTTACATGAATTTTTGCACGAATATTTATCAGAGTTTTGTTAGTATATTTAAAAATTCGGATTTAATTGGTAATGTTATTTGTCCATTAAATTTGCAAATAAATATCGCCAAACGTGATTTTACGTAAGAATCAGGAGTGAACAAAAAATTATATAACTTTTAAACCAACAAGAGAATTGTGCTCAAATTTCACACAGATACTCGAACATAACACCAAAATATTCTATGAAAGTTTTATATTTTTTGGTAATGTCTTGAAATAGACCCGTACATCCTTAAAGATCATAACAGTTTAGATAAAAATTTAATAAAATTGTAGCGACATATTAAATAAAAAACATCACATTTCGAAAATAATTGAAAAGGTGATTGTTAAAAAATCTGGAAGCGTCAAATTGGATGTCGACACAATTTCTGGTTCCCAGCAACGCGGCGTCCTGTCGCCGCTGTCATTAAAAAGCGCGGAGTGTTATCGCGATTTATGCGAGTGACTTTTCCTCACGGAGAGTCACGTTCGCCCTCGGCTATATTCCGGGATTATCGGATGTCATCGGGAGTCGATAACGCCGCGTAAGCTTTACTTCCACGTAAAGTGCACGCGGAGTAATCCCGACGTGCCGCCGGACACACTATCGGCCGACTTCACGATTTCTCCCGCGATAAACGGAATAATGTGACCTAGGCGGATTTTCCCCGGGCGGAAAATTCCTGGAGAACGACAGACACACGCGGACGCATTGCATCGTGTACGAGATGTCGATAACCGCGAGCCGGCGATTTCACCGAAGCTGACAGCGTAACAGCTCGAACGACCCGAACAAACCTAATTCCCCGATTCGCGAACGGTCCGTCGATCTTCGTCCGCGAAATTTCACTTTACGATGTAAATTTACTCGCCATCGAAAACATATGACAGGGCGTGTTAAATATTAAATGAGAACGATTAACGTAAACTGTACTCGCACATGTGCATATTATTACGTTAAAGAATAAATATAATATTTTATGTTATTCAGGTATACATTGTTAAGATTACGACTCTTTAATTGGTGTTGATATCAAATGAAAAAGTACAAGATTATCGCGCATGAAAAAAGATCTGAAACATTTTTTTTTAATGTATGTCTTTCCATTGATTACGTAAATATGATAATTATGAAATAAAATATAAGTATCGTTAAATGTAAATTTAAATTTAATTTTGTGCAAGAATGCATTGCATTACTTTACGAAAAAGATTGATAAAGCGCATGTCTCGTAAAATATATCGACGACGCTTTCTCGCGATTTATCCTTAAATTCGATAAACGTGCGACTGTGAAAGATGCAGAAACCGGAAATAGCTGGTATCACTTAAGGCACTACGCCGACAGGCACACCCACGACGCGCGATTCCGAGGTGAAACAAAGAAGAAGAAAAAAAAGATTGATTGTTCACAGGATGCGCGTTCACTTCGCGCGAAGAAATTTTAATGACGTCGTAATTCAACGGATTCCGTTAGTGCCGCCCGAAATTCTCGGTTTCATATAGCCGATTCTCAGAAAAAAATTATTCACTGCAGGAAATTCTTCGAATTTCGAAGACGAAGTCGCATATCTCAGTTTCTTTATGAATAAAACAAAGACATTTATTTCTCAATATAAAAACGTAACTGAATTTTTTTACATTATGTGTCTTTAATATACATTTTCATTTTATATACATTCATAAAACTGCTAAAACGCATTACTAATTTTAATTATATGTCATAAAATTGTTTTTTAAATAATTATATTTTTAAACAATTTAACCAAGAAACTTGCGCACTAACTTTTCAGATTACTCAATATTTAAATATTATTTTGTTATCGTACTAGTTAAATATGTACAACAGTTATAAAGCAGTTCGAACGACGAGCAGCTTTCTGAATATTTTACCGAGGAACTACCGGCGGAGTGATAAAATATTAAAATCGACTTCCGATGTTTAGAACGAGGGAGGCTAGGGGAGAAGGGGAGCTGTGTAACTGGAGCAGGATTTCCGCAGAGAGAGAACAATCAGTATGATGGCAGAAAGACCAATTTTTTTTTTGTTTACAGTGCATAGGTAATTTTTTTTTTAATTAAGAAGTAGAGAATAAAAGCTAAGCTTCCGCCGTCGAGCTTTATTCATGTCAAATATATGTAATGCACTTTTTAATATTCCTATTCTCCATTTTATTTTTAAATTAGATTTTACTTCTACCTCTTCTGAAATTTACTGCACTATCGCACACGAAACGTACATATGTACGAATGTGTACTATATAATGTGTAAATGGAAGTGTCTGCAATGTGTTGAGTTCCGGTCTGTGGGTTTGCGAAATCAGTCGAATCAGTCATCCCTGTGGAAACACGCGTTACCTAACGTGAAAGCCATCCGGTTAAAATACCATCGAAGATGCAATTTTGTAATATGCAAACTTAAGCTTTCCGATATTGCGTGATTTAATTATGATAATTAAATAAGCATAATCATTCGCCGTTTTAAATGTTCGTAAACGAAAAGAACGATTTTGTTTAAGTATTTAAGTATTTAAATAACTGGATACAGATCTGAAAGTAATTTTATTGGACCATCAAAATAATTGTAACAGATGTGATTCAAACATAATGAGTGATAAGCAAGGCTGCAAAAAAATTTCAACAATCTAAAAATTCAGTTCAAGAGTCCAGCATAATTATTTTGATGACCTAGTAAAATTATTTTTCAGATCTGTGTTCAACTAAATTTTTAAACCGTTCTTTTTGTGTAAAATACTTGAGAAGAATTATTATAACAAATTGCTACATCTCCGCTCCAGTAGAGCGAGCTTAAAAAAAAGAGAGACGTATCGCTGGGAGGGACGCATCGGATGCACTTCGACGATGCACCGATCCGTCAACGAGAGGAGCTGCAACACGGCGACGCAATAATCGCCGGTGGTCGCTCTTGGATGAGAGAGTCGCGACGCGACGACGGCGACGGCGAATTTCACGGTTAATCGAGCCGCTTTCCTTCCACAGCTCGCCGGGCCGCCGGTCTCTCCTCTCGATTTCGGGCGCACGTGTGAACGCGCGTACGACGCGCGCTGCTTGGAACAATGTATGATTCATTTCACGGCTCGTTAGCGAAAACCGCCGCGCGCGGATCTCGCGCGCGCGTCCTCGTTCGGTCGCGCTTCGCCGAGCGTGCCGGGAGGGAGAGCGCAAAAAAAATGCCATCCTTTCGAAAAAGCTTTCCGAGAGAGCTTCCCACGAGCGTGCATGCGCGTCGTCGCAAAGCAGTTACACCTCAGCAGCATGATCGCGCGTAAGACCCGTTTTACACACCCTACTAACCGGCTCGAGGTTCGAGGTTTCGGCCGAGTAACCTGACTCGGTGGACTCGAACGTGTCAATACGTGCTCGACCACTCACCCGAGTACACACGCGTGTACATATGCGCGTTATCCGAAAGTCGTCTCAGCTGCCGCTAGTGTGTGTAAACTGGACATTACGAGATGCCAAACACGCACTTTCTCCCCCCTTGCAACCCCAGAAATCCCTCTGCTGCGCCCTCGGAACTTTCTAGCGCCGTGTCACGCACAGTATACCTGATGCTTTTTTCATTCATTGTAACGGTTCCTTTTAACTGATTACGTAGCAGTGCTCCAAGATATTCTTAAGAGAATTGGAAAAAAAAAGTGAAATACCCTTTTTTGTACAACTTATCAACGCGTACATCCTGATAAAAAAAAAATTGGTTGAGAAATTAAAATATTTAGTCCTATACGTTTGATTAAACATTGAGTAACTGAGTAATAGTGAAATTTTCATATTTTTGGTAATGCGCTTTGAGATATGACCCATAAATCCTTAACAGTCGCTGGCGCGTAAAATGGAACAGCGCTAACGTTATTTTATTCAAGTGTTGAAGTATCATCCACTCGTTAGAATAGCCGGATACCCGAAAAGATTAACGAACTTTCTGAAGCTGAAGTGCGCATCGATCAATCGCAGTGAAGTTCCGCAAACAGAGGCGTGGCAGCGGCAATTACCGGCTTCGTTTACCGCGACTCGTCGCTGAAGTACGCGCCCGCCGAGCGTGGGATGTTCTGTTGAACGACAACGTCAAACGCGTAGCAACGCGAGGGTGCGACGTGTCTTTGGGTGCGCCCGCACCCCCGCATATTCACATCCCGTCGGGATCTTTTGCGGCGTGCCGCCCCTCGTTCGAGCACAACGACCCTCGAATGCAACTCCGACTGTTCTCTCTTTTTTCTCTCTTTCTAGTTTTTATTATTTTTTTTTTTAAACCAACGCAGCTAGTCACGCGTGTGTCCCCTTTCTGCAGTAAATAGCCGCGCGTGAAGGGTGCGGTGGAAGGTGCAGGGCGCGTTTAAATGAGCGCCAGCAATTTGCTATGAAACTCGCATGGCACGGTGCATCGCACCGCGGCGCGGCGCGGCAGCCTCCCGCATTTTCGCGCGCGAATTCGCGGCACGTCGCTCACGATTATTCAATTAATCAGCCCCGCCGGGCACAGACACTTCCGATTTAACAAATGTCGCGTAGCATAAATTGTATATTGTGATACGTGTCATCGCACTATTATATCAAATTGTTCTGCATTGTGCTCTTATTGAGATGGATAATAAATAAATAAAATCCGCTATATTCTCATTATTCAGCCATTATTTCATCTATTCAATAAATACTTCTCAATACGCTGAAACGTTGTGACGAACAATTAGTCTACAGTTAGCGAATTAAAATATATATAGAATGATTCAAATTCTTCTCTTCGCGGCTTTACGTGGCGGTAATTTTCGATAATCGGGTGTCGCGACGGTGAAATTTACGTTCTCGTTATGCGATGCGAGAATCGCCAAGAGCATAAATCTCGTTTGATTAACGACGGGCGCTTAACGATCGACGCTGACGAGCCCTGCAAAGGCTGCGACACCCGGAAGGTCGCGCGGTATATGAGAAGCGACGAGATGACGCGCGATTCATCGAAATCCGCGGATTTACGGCGCGCCTTTTATGTCAAACGAGCCGCAAATCCTCGCGATGAAACTATAACGCATGAGACACGCGGAGCATGTGCCACCCCTCCTTATACACGAGAATATTCTGTGCCATAAATAAATTCCATAATGAAATTGGAATGTTGCATGTTCTTCGTAAGATAAAACGATTTTTTTTTTATAAGAAGTGATAAGAAGCGAGCTAAATTATAGAAAAAAAAATTGGTTCGCTATTTCTTTTTTTATAATTAACTTTTTAATTTACTAATTTTTTATTTCTATTTTTTTCTTTAACTAACTCTTTAATGTTTTTTTATAATAACTAATTAAAATTAAATAAAATAGTTAATAATTTGAAATAATTGACAACAGCTTTCAATTCACATTCATTAAATTTTGTTAATAAATTGTTAATTCAGAAAAAGTTCCAAATCTATTTTACTGTACATATTAATTTTAGTAATTGATCCTTCTTGATATTATAATCCAGCCAGATAAAAATCTTCGATAAATTATTGAACGTCACTCATAAAGAATTTCATCGTTTGTACAATTTCATAATAAATTTCAACGAAAGTTTTACTTGGACTTAGTTGATTTATCTACTTCATCTTCATTTTTCACGTCAAAATTTAGTATTTTATTCACGCACGAAAGAATCCCGATGGTCCTATCAGTCACTACTACTACTTTTCTTTCTGCTATCGTTGTAGCGACGAGGATAGCAACAAAATGTCCCGACAATTCGCGGGACACACTCGACGTGTTTCTCGACAAGATCCATTGTCATGGAACGACTCGCTTTACCGCAGAAAGACGCGGTCTTGTAGCCAGAAGGAAAAGCAATCGTCGCTCTATATCTTTCCAGCCTCCCTTCCTCTCCCTTCCTCTTCCTTTGTCATATTCCCCGACTGGTCGAACCAGATACGCTGGTCAACGAACGAAATCGTTTTCGCCGTCGATCAGCTACCGTACCAATCGTTCTCGGTGAAACTTCGTTCGAAAAGCTGCCTTTAGGATCAGTGCCCGAATTCAATTCTTGTCGCGGACGTAAATGGATGTCTGTGACTTATTTCATCTAAATAAAAGCCCGTCAGCAGGAGAAAAAAGAGAGAGAGAGAGAGAAATGGTGCATCGAGATTTCGCAAAGTGCTAGTCTGTTAAAAATGTTATGAAATTCAATGTATTTTTAAGTTAAACATTAAATTTAATGTATTTACAACTGAAAAGTATGGCATAAAATTTAGTACACTTTGGACAATATTAAATACTTTGAATGTACCTGCTCTTGACATTTGCTTCTATTGCATTACATTAAATCCTGCTATCTATTTTTAACGGTATTAAATGCAATAGAAATTATATTTAGCTAAATGAAATGCTTGTCGAGAGCTATTTACTTAAACATTTATGCGATAAAGTGCATCGTACAAATTTACAATGTAAATTCTAATTTTCATCAATATACAATGACGTGTTTTCATCGATTTTCTATTAGTGCGACATACATACTAACGTTCCTACATCTGGAGCTTCGACTGATATATCCACAACTTCAATTTACCATTCCTTATCAAACAACGTCCATCTAGAACTGGCGTGAGAAACGTGAATAGACAATCGCGCGAAATCCTATCTAGTCGCGTCGTAGATAAAAGAATCGATTCCACTCGGTAAGAGATAAAGGAGCGCCGTAGACCGCTAACGACGGCATCCACCATCCTATTGTTACGCAATGCGAGACGTAAAATTGTTTGGATAACAGTGTTTGCGATCCAACAACTTCCTCGAACTTCGGTTCGTTTGCTTTCCCGATTTCACTGCGAAACAGCTGCGTTCGACTCTCGATGTACCTCTCGATTTACGTGCGTGCGTGCGTGCCTGCGTGCGTGCCTGCGTGCGTGCGTGCACGCGCGCGCGTGTGTGTGTGTGTGTGTGTGTCTACTTTGTTTGGCAAACAAAACTCGAAAGTGGAGCTCGTACAACAAATATTTTTCTCGATACGCGCATAATATGTACTGCTCAAGCGCCACTTATCTCATTTGCTAATTGATGAATTAATTCTTTTCGACAGGCTTTATCGACGCAATCATCCGTGATACGTCTCTGTTAATCCACCGAGCGCCGAATTGAGAAGCAAAAAAGCGAAAACTTGATGCAATATTTATGACATGATAACAATTATTTTCGTTGTATCATTTAATTGTTAAATAATAATGTAATTTGTTTAGTCACGAATCTATTTGAATCTGAAAAGATACAATATAAAAAATAAAACATGTCATATAAAAAAATATGGTTAAAAATTATTTCTGTTAAACAATAAATACGAATTTTTATAACGTTTTTTCACGTGTAAAATAATGTTCTTTAGAAAAAAAAAAAGAAATCGCCCAACGTGGGGCTCGAACCCACGACCCTGAGATTAAGAGTCTCATGCTCTACCGACTGAGCTAGCCGGGCTGTTGCAGGGATGTAAAGTTTTAGTCAACATAGGTTGAATAGATGCATTCTAAATATAATTAAGAAAATTGAGAAAATTTGCAATATGTGCATATCCATATAATTACGTAATTTCCACAAATTTAATGAATTCTGTCATTCGCGCTTAACGAGTTTTCATTATCAAACATTTTATATTCGGTGCTAATTAAGTATCTTAATTTTCAAGCGGAGTGTGCACATTTACACTCATTCCTGTTATATTATAAATGCAAATAAAATTATTATTGATTAATTCAGTTACCCATGCAATAAGCAGTACTATAAAGTAGCTTTTTAATGGCATACAGTTCTTGATTATTTAAATATACCTAATGATGAAAAACTGCGCGTTTTATTAAAAAAAAAAAAAAAATGCTGTAAAACAGCACGAAACATCGGAGAATAGAATATAACTGGATAAAAGCAGTCTTATCGTGCACAGTAAATTTTCCCTTATCGCAGGATATATAAACACGACGCGCGCATAAAAAGAAAGCCTAATAAGGCTATAAGCGTGAGCCATAAGCGAGACTACCGCCAGACACTTCCCCTAATAATTAATGTCACAAGTGTCGCGAAATTACTGATCGTAATACCGCCGGGTATACGGTGCTCCCCGAGAAAAAAAGTAACAAAAGATTTTACAGCTGATATTTTTCTCCACATTATATACAAATTTATATTTAATATTTCATTCTATTATTACCCTACAAGCACGTAATATTATTTAATATTATTTAATATTAAATAATATTTCTGAAATATTAATAAAAAATTTTTATACGTCCACTCCTGATAATATTATATGAAAAAATAAATAATATTATTTACTTCAATATTTTATATCGGGAATATTATACCTTTTAAATGTAATAACTATAAAGTTTATGCATAATAAAATAAGTCATATTAATTTATATAGCATTTTCATAATATTCCACAGATATTGAAGTAATATACCACGATTATGCAAAAAGGGACACATACCGTTAACATAATATTCTCATAATATTAAAAAATATTGAATAATATTTTCAGAATATTAGTTTAATATTATTTTAATTTTTAATAATAGTCGTATATTTTGTGCTTATAGGGTATGTCTTGACAGTTAAAATAAAAGTTAAATATTAAATGTGCAACGTAAGGGAAAGAGATAAGAAGGGAGAATCAAATAATCGAAGTATTTTACATAATGATATTGTAAACTAAATAAATTTATTGCTTTTGCCAATACACTTTTCTAAAAATTACTTTAGAGATTCTTTGAACGTATCGAGTATTGATTGTAACATCAGATGTAAATTTAATACTATATTGTTTATATCTGTAAAATATTTTTTTTATTGCCAGTCTATCATTTCAAAACTATTGCTAAATATTATTCTAAGGGAAAGGGAATGAGGAGCGTCAAATCTTCAGCAGAATGAATTCTGTAGAAGCGTCTCAAGACACCCTATGCACTTGTACTTGAATTGTACGAGCGAATACGTAAATCGCGTCTAACGCGCAAATTGCTACCTGACGCTTTTAAGCACTCCAGCCGCGTTTAAACCGCCGCCGGTGCTTTCCATCGGAAATGGGTGAATTTACATTAAGTCGCCAAGGATGTGCGACAACGGTAAATCCACGGAGCGACAGTAAGCAATGCCAGTGGCGTATTCCGTGCGGAATAATCGATCCGCGTGCAACGCCATAACTCCCTTTCCCGTCGTCTTTTTTGGCGTGTCCCGTCTTTTAGAGCCCCTTTCGCCGTATCTTACGGAGCTTTCTAGCCTAGAGTTACCGCGCCGTCGTGGGATAAACACCGGTTCGTGCAACCGCGTCACGAGGTAAACCGCTCTAAGCCATGGTGGCGTCCTCGCATTATCGATTATTACGGAGCACCGGGCGCCGGTTACGCGAATTCGGGCTTGGTTTGTTGAAGCCGAGACGCATGCGTGAAGAGATGCCTGCCTTTCGTAATAAAATTAATGTTAACTGCGTTTATTTTCTCACAGAGTATTTGTCAATTTTAATAATAAGCTCTTCGATAAATTTGGAAATAAAGTTGAAAAAAAAATGTTAGCAATAATCCTCATTCGTTATAACTTTACTGTCTGAAAAAAAAAAAAAAATGTTGAGCCAAATGAGAGAGAAAATTACAAAAATAAGAAATCTCCCCGACGGGGAATCGAACCCCGGTCTCCCGCGTGACAGGCGGGGATACTAACCACTATACTATCGAGGATTTCTTGAGGCAGGCTTTCCTAGCATACGTCTAATGCGGGCGTTCGATAATATCGTAGAAATCATAATGTATATAATTTTTTGAAACAAATTAAACTTAGAGATCCGTATAAATAAAAGATTCGCCGGAATAAATAATCGTATAATTATGATATATTTATATTGCAAATGTGAATATTTAATGTATTGAAACAGAATAGTATCCAAAACGTGCAAATCATCAGAAATCACGATTAATTTTAATAAATTATTTATTTTAATATTCAAAATATAGTGGTATATAATACATAATTTGAGTCTAAATTCTATAGATTATAACAATAATTATTATTTTATATAAATTATTATCATAATTTTTTTCTAACGCATCCACTGTAACAAATATCTACATTGTACAGTGTACAATTAAAATGTCACATATTATTACTATTTTATGTCAAAATATGCACATTTTTTAAATATGTTCTATAAATATATGCTTCATATATTTGTTGGAAATATTTCGAATATTAAGATAAAAAATATAATTTATCAGTAAAAGTGCAAAAGAGAAATATCTAACAAGAAAAATTATTTGTTCATAATTATGTTATGTGAAAAGTTTTGTAATGTTGTAAAAAAAAAAAAACGACGAGGATGGGATTCGAACCCACGCGTGCAGAGCACATTGGATTAGCAGTCCAACGCCTTAACCACTCGGCCACCTCGTCGACTCGTGAATTTTTGCCTCAATGTACGGACTATAATGCGTCTGAAATCTACCCATTATTTCAATATTTTTTAAGTATTATATTGATAATCAATTTTTTCTTAAATATCATTTTTAGCTTCACTACAATATATTTTCATTGGATTAAAAATAATAACTTGCTAATGGCAAACATTATTTATTATATTGAAATATATTTATATTTATAAACGATTATGGTTTTATTACTCAAAATAATTTATAAAAATGTAATTATCTTCATTTCCTTCGTCACATAAAGAAATAGCGATATATTGATTTCTATCATATTTATTACAAAGTTCATTGTATTAGTTTTTATCGAGTGTTATCAACTTCTCCCGCAATTACTCTAATTGAATTATTAGAACGCATTATGCCACGTGGAATTACATAGTTAACTCGTTATAACGCATACATTATAACGTCGACTGAACGTCGACAACCCTTAATCATACTTAATATCAACGCGTACTTCATCGCCATGTGGATTACAGGCATTTATCTAAAGTCCGATTGGCAAAGTAACGATAAATGCTTCTATGGCTCTTTGTTGACGCGCGTGTCGATAAATTGAAAGGAACGATTGTGTAACGTAGCCCGGGTAATAAGTCACTTAACTGTGATTACCATCCTTAGCCACCGAAACATATTATGAAAGTTTCAGCCAATTTGATGGCCAAGAGAACAGAGTCCCGATTATTATACTTATATGCGTGCCGAAATAAAATTACCGCCTCCGCAGCGATAAATTCGCAATTACTGCGAACCCTAAATGTAATGGCAGATCCTCCTTTAATGACGAGATCCTATAAAAAAAATTTATGATCTCCAAGTTACTTTTTCATGTGCGATGTACGTTACGTATAATGAACGAGAAAATGTTCGCTTGTTAGACTTCGATGCTTCCATTTTATTGAAATTTTTTTTCTTCGTTCACGCTTACTCCTATGCAAGTAAAATGTTTTATGTAAAAATATTGTTAAAAAAAAATGTCATAAAGAATGTAAAATATTCCTCCATGCTTTCAAATTTTCTAATGTGTCTGTAGTTTTTAAATAAATATCATTAAGTAAGACTAAGATTTTAGAAATAAAAATATACAGTATAATTATGTAATATATTGAATTGCACGATCCGCGCATGCAATTATCGGTTGCCGAGATTCGACGAGGAATTCCGCGATTGGGCGCGAATGAAGACGCAATTGAACGCACGTGCGTGAGGATGAAAACAGAGACTATCGTTTCAAGTCAATTAATGCTGGTTTAATCGTCTTGTCTGTGGAATTGACGAGGGTCGCGGTTTAGCGCCATAATCGTATCAATGTCAGTGCATTCAGCGCCGGATTAAATTACAATTACCTCGAGTTGATAAACCAATTATATCGCTCGTCATTGTTGCTCGCGGCACGAACAAACTCGCGACTCTCAATCGAAAACGATCACTCAAATCTCAACTTTGTGTCTGCATTTTTACTTTACTTTTTTTATGCTTAAAATCATAAATATCGCAACTTCAAGAGGATGTAATTTATATAGTATGTGTACAGTTTTGCGCTGATGAGAAATGTATGACACTGAATCATCGTACTGAAGCTACAAAACAGCTCTTTTGCGAAGGAACAAATTTATTTCGTCGACGGTGGATTCGTGCATCGCGTCGGAAATATTTGAAGCAAATCGTTGGACTGCGTCTGATGATCGATACTTGATGCGATACTTGAAACTGCGTAATATACAGCTTGTAAGAACTAACGAGCATCTTGAGAAAATAAATATCGTACTTAAGTTGAAGACAAGACAGCCTTGAAGCTAATGCAATTACGTTCGGCATTTGTATTTTTAATTATGTCATCCACTTTAATGATCAATCGATTTTTATTTTCAATTTATTCAAAGAACTTTATGCGACTTAATTTCTACAATATTTTTATCTTTTTATTTTATGAATGTAGATTAGACTACAAATATATTTCATTCCCAAACACTTAAAATTTTTAATGTCGTGATTTTATGATGACTGATCTCAAATAATATATATGTTCAATGAACAATATATTAATCTTTGTTTACCTTAAGTGCTTTCCTTTTAGTACGGGAGAAGCAACGAGGCACGAGCTTCTTACGATATTTTCGCGGATTTAAAAGTGTATCGTAAATACCGTAAGGCGATGCACGTTGCTCTTCCTTATTTGGGATTGCGGAATTCGATTCGATACTCCGAAATTCCGTGGCGCTCGCAGGCATTCGTCGGTAGAATTCCGCGGCATCGACATGGCGTCGTCGCGATTAATCGAAGCCGCGAAACGACAGATGGGACAGGCATTACCCGCGGGACACCCGGCCGGATGAAAGCAGGTGCGTTTCTATAATTCTATGCCACGGCGTGCACGCGACATCATGAATAATGCATCCGTGCATTATCGCGACGCGCGAGAAGATGCAAGAGCGGCGAAGTGCCACTTAACGAAGTTCAATGGAAACGCGTCTAAATAATTACATACGCGCGTGTCATAAAGGGGAGGGGGGAGGGAAGGGAGCAGGGTCGGGCCTACCGTGAAACGATTGGAACAGCCACTTTGGACTGGAATTTTATGCAAGCTTTCTCGGTGATCGCTTATCTTCTTTACCCCAAATTGTCGCTGCGCCAATCAAACTGGAGCAGAAAGATTACAGAAAAAAACCTTTACGGTCGAGCAACATATATTTATTTTGACATCATTCCCTTGATTTAAATAAATATTATGTAGCTCGCATAAAATAATTTATTTTTACACTTGGGAAATTTTTTTTTTTTAATCTCAAGAAAATGACGTTAAAATTAATATATTTACTCGACATGCAAATTTTTTTTCAGTGTAACATCTCTTTTTCATTTCAGTTAAAATATTTTATAACACATGTTCAATTTTTTTAATCAATTCTCGAGATAAATTTTTAAGACTCTAATTAATCAAAATTTATTACACATTAACGCTGTAAATATTTATTTGATTTCTCTACAAAACGAAACTTTGTTTGCAGTAAAATGATAAAATACATTGAAAATATATTAAAATTGGTAAATAATATAATTAATGTAAATTCGCGTATTCCTAACGAGAGCTTCGACTCCTAAAACACGTATAGCGAATCAAATAAAGCCGCGTTACAATTAGCCCGCCGATCGATTAGAATTAGCAAGCTTCTATGCCAAGAGGAAACGCTTAAAATGGTAGCTGTTCCTTCGTCGCGACGATTCTCGCTCGAATGGATACTTAATGAATATCCACTCTCAAGAACGTTATGCGCTCAATAAATCTGAGTTTCGACGAGGCGCAGCCGGCTCACTTTTATTTGCTGCTTCACGAGAGATTAATCGACGTCGTTTAAACGGCTTGCGTTACGTACCGATGTGTTAATCGTGTCTGTTTAATCGATTTGCGTTTCGGATGTATTCTCCGTGCACAAATATACAAATTGAAATTGCAGAAGTGATTTACGAGACTCGATGCTCTTTCCTGCAATGTATTTATAAATTCGTAAAGTTCTTTTTTTTTTTACTTCGACAAGGTTTCTTACAAATGCCGAAAATGCAAGCAGAAAGTGTTCAAACCCGAGGGAAAATTTTACGTATCTGATCCAACATCGAACAGCTTCGAGAACAATTTCGACGAAGGCGATTAAATTTTTAAATTTAAATGTTGAATCGATAAAGAAATAAAGCGCTACATGTAAGGTTGTAAAATATATCGTTCTTGGGCAGGTAAATTTCTCTGTAAAGTAGCGAGTATCGAGACATATCCTCGCACATTGTAAAGGCATGATTAATGTAACACATGCAACACATGCCAACGCATCTCGTGCGCGCACCCGATCTTCGCCCTTCGGCCCGTCTCGTTGCCTTAATCCGGACGCGATGGTATCGCGATAATTGCTCGGTGCTCGAATAAACAGATCCGTGCTAGCTCCTTATAAGGCACGGGGCTTTACATTCACGCGACGCTGCGTATATAAATACGCGCGAGCGTTTACGTCGCGATATCTGCGTTCAATCAAAACCCTTCGGCGCGATTGCGTCACTCGCCGGGAAACCAACCGGCCCCGGGACAACCGTCGGACGTGTCTCGTTTCGAAATTGCGTATTTGAAATCGCGAAGAGATGCCTGATAAAAATTTCACGGGCACCATTCATTCCCTCGTCGAAGGGGAACGTCCCCGTCGTGCCCGAAACTCGTATGTCGTCCTCACACATTGGCTGCCTCGCTTATCTTCTGTCACAACAAACATAAACGCTATAGCGATCAGTTTACGCGTCTAGACGGATCAAGTGACGCGATAAAAATAGTTTTTTTTTTTTTAATTCGATCATTGGTCAATTATTTGAGAAAAATTGCGACATTCGTCTAATAAATTTTTCATGTTTCACACATCACAGTAAAAATGCTAATAAATTATTTTTGTAATGCTGCTAAAATATCGTCATTTCTCTAATAATACAAAAACAATTCATAGGATAGAATTAATATCAATTAGTATAATTATTATATGATGTTAAGATATAGGTCATATATCTCAAAGTATTAGTAAAAATTTTATAGATAATTCTATTAAGTTTTTTTCTATTATTAAACCTGTGTAAAATTTAAGTATATTTCTCTCAACTTGGTTTAATAGTTATTCAATTCTTTATTTGCTCTCTGTTCTTAGATAAAATCGCGTTTTATAATACTTATTTGCAAACTTGATGAGGAAGTAGTACAAAATTAACTTAAATCCAATTTTTTAGGTATATGTATTAATAAAACTCTAATATTCGTATAAGGATGCATTCAGATTCATTTGTTCGTTTAAAAGTTATTTACCTAAAACTGCAGCAAAATAGGGTTATTTTCGCTGCAAAATCCAAAGTTTTCTTTTTAACAACCGGTTTTAGAGTCAAAATAGACATTTTGTCGTTGATTAGAGATTAAAAAAAAGAAGCTTAAGAAGCCTTTAGTTTTTAAAGTTCGATAAACTTTGAACTCGTACAGCTAAAATACCATTTAAAGAGGTCACGCGTAATATCACTGTTTCTAAACTACATTATCAAATGATTTCTCGATGCAGTAAATTGCAGTCTGTATTTCATACAACTATGCGATATGTTGTTGCGATTTCAACCAGCGATTTCCCTACGCGCGCAAACGTCTCGGTTCACGTGTTGTACTTTCCCGATAATAATGTACATAGTCCAACTATTTCACATTGGCAATCGCAAACTGTCCGCGCTATCGAATCCATTTGTGTCGTCTGCGCGAGAATTATTTCCATGTATGCACGGTAAATGCACGTCCATGGAAATTCGCCCATTCTCGCAGAGGTGTAAATTCTATAGTTCGTAAAGAGCAACTGCGCGCGATCGGATGACTCAGAATTTATCTCGGAATACCCACGGCGTTAGAGCGATCTACGCCGCGCGAATGTCTCATCGAGGATTTGATTTCGTCGCCTCTTCTCGTTGCACCTTTTTAGAAATTTACGTTCAGATTTCGACGAAGAATATGTGAAGTCTTCAATTTTCATGCAAATAATTCTAAATAATTGTAAAAATTTTAGCTCACTTTTAAATGAGCTTCGTGCGATTTTATCTTTAAGGAAAATTTAATTCGAAGACTTATTACGCGCACGCGACACAATATGTAACGTTAAAAATTATATCTTTGTAACAAAATTTATCTAACTTTCACGAAGAAAAAAAAATACGATCAAAGTCGAGGAAGACCAGCATACGGTCGTACATAAAAAAAAAATTAGTATCAAATCAACGATCATTGAAACGAAATTTCATCACATATAACTTATTAAAAATTATCAAATTCTTTTAAGATTTTATAAAAAAAGAAGTTATTAAATTAATTAAATTTTTCAACTTGATAAAATTTCTTCAGCAGTTGAAATATTCATAAATTTAACTCAAATACATAAAACACTTGAACTTTATTTTAAGCACTTATATATTTAACTTAAATACCTAAATGCTTGAATTGAAACAATTTAATCAAGTTGAAAAAATTTAACAACTTTTTTCTCAGTGTGTATAAGACAATGATTGTTCGTAAAATACAAATTTGTTTTCTATGTAGATCTCATTGCTGACATAATGTCGCTCGTGTGCTTTCATATGCAATTTCTAATTCTTATCAATATCAAGTTGAAGATTAACGTAAAAAGTCGGACGTAATCTGCATCTCGCAACGCAAATATGTCTGTGCGCGTGCGATTATTACGTAATTGCCAATAGCGAAGGTAATCCCCGTTAAACCGAGTCTCATTCTTAGCCGCAGACAATGCGGACTTTTCCGCGGTTTAGCAATTCCTAGGCGGATCTAATAATCGAGGGATCCGTGTGGGACGTCGCGATGGCGATTGCCTCCTCTTCGGGTCTGCCTACTCCGTTATCACCGTGGGGCGAACAATGCGCGATTACTTCTCTGCTCGTATTACCATACGATCGTTAATGTTAATGAACGCCGCTATTACGCTGACGCTAATTGCGTACTATCGTGACCGTGTTTGGGACGGATGACGGGGGTAAATCAGCGAGCGCGAGACATTAGTGCCTCGCGGCGCAGCTGAAACTCGCGTTTTATTTCTACTAATTAACAAGCTTGCGGTGCTGAAATCGATCTACGACGGCCATTTCCAAGGTTTACTATCGAGAGCCAAGTATTACAAGTCTGTATCCCTCGGTGAAAGATGTATTTTCGCAATCGTCGAGCTATCTATAAATCCAATATCTATCATAATATCTAAATCATCTCGGACTATAATTACTGTTAGTCTCGCGACAGACCACTGTACGGTATCATAAATTTATGTATATATCAGTAACAAAAATCGCGTTCCGAGACTAATATCGGTGAAAGTAGAGCGGCGCAACGATGCGTCCTATCGATCTTGAGATACGAAGTCGTGGAATCGATATTTCAAACGTTCATAACGATCTCCGTGAAGATTTAATATTTAATAAAACTTATAAAAATATCAACGCCTAAGCACCTGCGACAGGCGACGTGGAGATGGGCGTATCTCGATAAGGATACTTTCACTTCTAGGTCGCGGCGACAAGGAGCACGTAGGCACCCGCGAATTGGCGAATGCACTATCGAGGACATCGAAGTTTCGCACGTCGTAAGATCGCTGGCGCCAACGCCGACCGGTGTCGCCGCTGAATAAGGTCAATCGTGGTGGTTATGCCTTGATTAATGCCCCGACCAACCCGAGGAATGCGAGACTAGATCGGCCTGTTTGACCAATATTGATGTATCTGTTACGAGACGGCTATCGTTTATCCGCCCCGGGATATCTCAGGTGAAATGTTTCATCGACACGCGAGAAATATTCCTTTTGACAGAAGGACTTAATCAAGGTTACGTAAGTTAATATATTGTTTTTAATTAAATTAAAATGGCTCATAAAATTTAGTTACGTTAAAAGTTACATGAGCGAAAAACTAACTTGTTAAAAGTTAGTTTTTAAAATTTCTAAATCAACTTTTAATTCAAGTTGATTTTAACGTAACTTTTAACGTAACTGAATTAATTTTATTAGCTTTAACTAAATTTAATTTTAAAAATATATTAAACTGCCCTATTTATTTGTAGCTTAAATCAAATTTATAACAAAGATTTTATTGTTTTTTATGTGGAAATATATTTTTTTAGTAATTTTTTCTTTTGCGTAGATAAAATTTTAGCTTATGTAAAAAGTTAATAAATTCAATTTTATAAGTTTAAAAAATAACGAGTGCAAAATTAAATTGTTTAAAATTAACTGAATTAAAAGTAATTAACGTTACTATTTAATTTTTAATCAGTTACTCCCTAACCCTGGATTTAATAAATCGAGAAATAGATTCACGTCCTATAAGTTAGCGGAACAAAATGAGCAGAATTAATTCAAACAAATTTTTTTATTTGTTGCTCATTTGTTGCTAAAAAGTTGCCAAAGAAAAAAATTTGTTGCTCTATTAATTTTTTTTTTAAATAATGTTCCGCTAACGGAAGTTTAAGTTAGCGTGACAATACCCTTATATCGCAAAAATCATACGCAAAAGCAACGTTAAAATATGTTGCTTATTTGTTGCTCACAAAATATGCTACTCTCGATATTGTTACTTGCAAAATAAGCACCAATAACAATAAACAATCACCCATACAGAGAGTTACAAGAGATTTATACAGAGAGTTACAAGAGTAAACTAGAAGAAATAAATTTGTTACTCGCATAACTATGATTCCAAAATAATCCTCAGCCATCGTACTATTAAAAATTTAAAATTATTGCTAACCATAAAACACTAAAGATAATTAATTTACCAAGGAAATGCGCGCGTCGCGCGCGGTAGGCACGTTAACGAATGTCAAAAAATGTGTACGCTGGTATAATTGTAATATCAAAATAATCCCCAGATATTGTACTATCAAAATATATAAAAATCTCAATTTGTTGCTAACTATAAGATACTGCAAATAATTAATTTATGCAGTAAACACATGCTGCGCGCTATAGGAAAGGTATTGCCTATCAAATAATGTGTACGCAGATAAATTCCTAGATAAATTAATTATTTTTAATGTCTTATGGTTAGCAACAAATTGAAACTTTACATATTTTGATAGTGCGACATCCGCGGATTAATTTGATACCATGATTACGCCAGCGTACACATTATTTGATAAGCAATACCTCGGCTATAGCGCGCGGCGCGCGCGTTTACTGCGTAAGTTAATTATTTGCATTGCCTTACGGTTAGCAAAAAATTGAAACTTTACATATTTTGAGAGTACGACATCCGCGGATTAATTTGATACCATAATTTCGCCAGCGTACACATTATTTGATACCTTCTGTATAGCGCGCCTATAGCGAAACACGTAAATATCTGAATTTGTTGCTAACCATAAGACACTGCAAATAATTAATTTATGCAGTAAACGCGCACGCCGCGCGCTTTAGCCAAGATATTGCTTATCAAATAATGTGTACGCTGGCGTAATCATGGTATCAAATTATTCCGCGGATGTTGTACTATCAAAATATGTAAAGTTTCAATTTGTTGCTAACCATAAGACACTGCAAATAATTAATTTATGCAGTAAACGCGCGCGCCGCGCGCTATAGCCAGAGTATTACTTATCAAATAATGTGTACGCTGGCGTAATCATGGTATCAAATTAATCCGCGGATGTCGCACTATCAAAATATGTAAAGTTTCAATTTGTTGCTAACCATAAGACGATGCAAATAATTAATTTATGCAGTAAACGCGCGCGCCGCGCGCTATAGCCAAGGTATTGCTTATCAAATAATGTGTACGCTGGCGAAATTATGGTATCAAATTAATCCGCGGATGTCGTACTCTCAAAATATGTAAAGTTTCAATTTGTTGCTAACCATAAGACATTAAAAATAATTAATTTATCTAGGAATTTATCTGCGTACACATTATTTGATAGGCAATACCTTTCCTATATCGCGCAGCATGTGTTTACTGCATAAATTAATTATTTGCAGTGTCTTATAGTTAGCAACAAATTGAGATTTTTATATATTTTGATAGTACAATATCTGGGGGTTATTTTGATATTACAATTATACCAGCGTACACATTTTTTGACATTCGTTAACATGCCTACCGCGCGCGACGCGCGCATTTCCTTGGTAAATTAATTATCTTTAGTGTTTTATGGTTAGCAATAATTTTAAATTTTTAATAGTACGATGGCTGAGGATTATAGTTATGCTCGGAATCATAGTTATGCGAGTAACAAATTTATTTCTTCTAGTTTATTCTTGTAACTCTCTGTATAAATCTCTTGTAACTCTCTGTATGGGTGATTGTTTATTGTTATAGGTGCTTATTTTGCAAGTAACAATATCGAGAGTAGCATATTTTGTGAGCAACAAATTAGCAACATATTTTAACATTGCTTTTGCGTATGATTTTTGCGATATAAGAGTATTGTCCCGCTAACTTAAACTTCCGTTAGCGGAACATTATTTTAAAAAAAAATTAATAGAGCAACAAATTTTTTTCTTTGGCAACTTTTTAGCAACAAATGAGCAACAAATAAAAAAATTTGTTTGAATTGATTCTGCTCACTTTGTTCCGCTAACTTATAGGACGTAATAGATTCAGAGATTCGAAAGTGAGAACCGCTGTCGTTAGGAAAGAATTATTAAAAATTTATATATAATAATAATTTTTTACACTTTACTACAAAGAGGAGGCTATAAAAGGGGTCTGCATAAAATTCTCTCCGAAAAGAGATATCAATTGTGATTTACACGTATCTGTAACAATGTTACATTTACGATTCGTTGTCAGTTACAAAATACGTCCGCGTAACGCCGTAAATTACACGGTTTGTACATGTTAGTAGCGTCACATAAATTACATCGTTAAACGCGAAAGAGTCCTCGAATGCACGACGAAGTGATTAACGGAAAGAGAGATGGAGAGAAAGAGAGAAGGAGAAAGAAGGTTGAGTACTCGAAGTGCGAGAACGGAGAAACTCGCGTGACAAAGTAAGCGCCGTGACTGCGGGACCTTGGTTTTCGGTACGGCGCCTAAAAGCAGATTAAGTCCCGGAGAGTGCACTTACATAAGTTCCCACTTGCATTCGTCGCGAATCAGAGTCGCACGAACGCGCGGCAGGACGTGTTTTGCGAAACGGTGACGAAACTAACGGAATTTTCGGGCGCGTACGCGTGCGCTCGTAAATTACAAGTTCGCCGGTGGCTTAATCTTGATCGATCGAGGCACGAAACCAACAGAACTCTCCAAGGTGTACCAAGGGGTTAAATACGAAATATCAAGTCCATAAATAAAAAGAGCGGGAGGTATCCGCGTGTCAGAGAGACCGGCGCGGTCGCTCGTCCCTCTTTCTCCCTCTCTTGCCCGTCTCTCTTTTTTTTTTTCTACGAGCACCTTTTCGTGATCACGTATGTATGCCGCGCTAAAAATACACGAGGTGAGAGAATGATGGGACGAGCTTCGATATGACGGCTTAACCCTTAATTTGCGGAGCGAACTCGCTCGGAACGTGTTACACGTGCGAATGGGTTGCGAGAATAGGAAAACTTGGCAAAACATGAAAGGATGAATTGAAGTACGCAAAAAACACATTGAGCGAGGATATAAAAGCGGACGTACGTAACGTCATAAATTAGATGAATAACACGGAATGAGCCAGATTCTTGATTTATAAGCTCCAAGAGTATTTTCATACTTGAGAAATGAACATGAGCTTGAATGCAAAATCTTGTACGAGGCAAGCTTGGTGAATTATAGACTCGACTCGCTTCCGCTTTGTATTATACGAGATATGAGAGACATTAAAAATAAATGAAATGAATAACCATCTTTCTCCTCAAAGTTATAACTCTATTGAGAAAGAAAAGTTAAAAAAAAAATATATTCAGAAGCAAAGGTTACATTTTCTCCGATATTTATTAGTTATAAATTTAATAATGCGACGACAAAATAAACATTTCTGCGAAAAACATTTTACTTCTGTAAAATTTATTTCATTTCTCCTCTTAATTAGTTTATTTGCTGGAAATAAAACTTTATTTCACCGCATTTGAATGAAGATTTATTTCCACGATGAAATAAATTTATATCCCGCAAATAAATTTTTACGTATCTTGTAAAAGAGGAAACGCCATTCGGATTTCTCGAGGAAACTCAATTTTATTATCCAAACAGTTTTGATATCGAACGTCCATAATTCTCAAAATTGTACCTGGCAGCTGCAATTATTTGCGCAAATTTACGGCAAGCCCAACGCGCGAAAATGCGCATCTAAAATATTAGACTAAAAATAAAGCTTTATATATCGTCTTCTGTAATAAAATTCGGAATCTCGGAATACCGAGAGAAAAATTATGATTAAAATTAAGAAATTTTTTCTTTAAACATATTTTTTCAAGTTGAAGTGAAAATACTTTTGAAAAAAATAAAAATTTATTTGATTTCAAGAAATGATGTTATTAGCTTTTACTAAAGTAAATAAATTATTTGTTCAAATTATTTATTTAATTGAAATAAATAACTTTTTAATTCAAAGAAATACTGATGGAATTATAGGAAATAATTTCCTTGTTTTTTTATTTAAAAATATATTTCTTTCATTTAAAAAAGGATTTTCGTTGCCCAGCCAAATGATTTCTTTGATTCTAATAAAAAGAAATAACCAAGAAATTTCTTTACATCAAAGTAACTTTTGTTCGACCGTATAGCGATGCACAAATTTATTTCATACAATTTTTTTTTATTTGAAGAATTCTTTCTCTGGGTGAATTGCGTTTCGGATACGTAAACTCGTCGCGGAATTTAATAGTGTATCTAAGTGATTTGTTTCGTGTAAACAGCGCGCGCCCATGCGCGCCTCTGATGATTATCTACAAGAGTAAACTCAACGGCTATCGATTTTTCCCGCAGTTATCGCGACGGCTATAACGCTATTTCGGTGCGCTTCCGTTTTTCCCCGTGTGCACATGCAAACGACGCGACATGCAGTTTATATTATCGTCGCGGTATTTTAACTCGCTTGAAATCGTCGGACGGACGTACCGATTCGTGTCAGTGGATCATCGATAGGCCGTAAAATTGCGAGCACGGGTGTAAATGAGGAAATTCCGCGCGCTAATGCGTTTTACGTCATTATCACCGGCGTAATTATTAGCCGGGAGAGTGACAAAAATATGCGAACGTACATACGTTTGCGATCTTACGTTCGGAGCACGCGCGGCGGCGGCGAGAGCCGCTCGCTAATTGCGGCAATCTCGCGGCGAAATTCACACAGGCGACGAGTTTATGCCCTCTCGAGTCGATGCACCGTTGAAAGAGGTTTTGATCACGCGGGTACGTACGATCAATAGCGCGTACGCATAACGCGTATTATTGCCGTCGTAAAATCGTTCAAGTAATTGCGGTTGCCAAACGCACGCGAGCTGTCGAGAGAACCCTCGACGTGTTCGACCAGCGGAATTCGCGATCTTAATTCTATTAAGAGTTACGTAAATTGCATAATTAAAAGGGGATTCGTTGAAAAAGAAAACGAAGTGCGATTTCTCCCTCGGAATAATCTCGAGTTATTTATCCCGCTTGGTTTTAACGTCTTACATAATTGACTAACGCGCAATGCAATCCAACGTCGCACGCGCGCGCGCGGGCAGCGAAAGAAATTCCTCTGGCCGTCGCGACTGGTTTTTGAATTTTTTTCAAAACTCGTAGAAGCGGGAAATGTCATTGCGCTGCTCACGCTTGACATATGCCGATCAGCGAAATCGTCCGATAACACGCGCTCGTGCCGCTTATCACCGACGGCGGAGTGCACTGAACCAGGAGAGTGCGCGTGTGATTGGCCGTTTTAAATAATGACCGCGTAACGACGCGTGTGAAAAATGCGCGGCGGGACGAGAAATCCAATCTTCTTATCGCGCGATCGCAGAAATTCTCGTTTAGGCGCGACGCGACGCGGCGACGAGGACTTGATTAAGTTTTGCAGAAAATTGATTGCGGATCGCACCGACGCATAAATACGCGTCGCGCGTATCTTCTCGCACGGTGTGATATTTAATGTATTTATTTAACATCGCGCGCGGGATAATCTACGACGCGTTCGAGAAGACGTGCCGGACGTGTTGAATCTTTTACGAATCTGCCGGATAATTTAACTTCGTGTAATTTTATGTCATAGATTTTTATTTCGTTTCAGCAGCTCGATAATAATAATAGGATATTTTATCTAAAATTATGTACGATACTTCATTTTGATATGTATAATCGTAATTATTGCCATTTTTTAAAATTACGAATTGCTGATGCATTCGAGTATCTTCCCACCCCTCTCTCCTTTGGGAAATATATTTAATACATTTGTTAAATACGGAATTTTTATAATAATCTCCGATATGTTCGAAGAATTTTAAGATACGTTAAATTTTCTAACGAGATTTGGCTGAATAACTGAACTTCGTCTAATCTAACATTACAGATTTATTTCATCTAATAATATTTCATTTAAATAAATATTAGCTTTTATAATTCTGGGAATAATTCTCGTCGTTGACACAATGACAAATATATTTCCATTATTTTATAAATTGTTAATTTGAGTATCTCTTTTTAAGAATCTTCTTTTCAAGAATATATTCGATAAATATTAAATATATACACCAAAAAAATTTTTACGTTAAAGTAAATATGTGTTTATTTTAATACACATTTTCTTGAATAAAAAATATTTTCTAAGTTTAAAAATAAATTATTTTATACTGGCTAATATTTATTTAAATCAAGGAAATGATGTTAATATAAAAATACTTGCTACAACACAAAAAATTTTTTCAATGTACTAATTTTCGATATGTTCGAAGAAGTTTAAAATACATAAAATTTTCTACCGAGATTTTGTTGCATAATTGAACTTCGTTTAATCACAGATTTATTTCGTCCAATGATAATAATAATACTTTGTTCAAATACTTTTAGCAATATTTTTTTTTAGAAAAAATTATTTATTCTTTCTCTAATTTTGTACGGAATTATTCTCGTTGCTGACGCAATGACATAATTTTACTTCCATTATTTTATGAATTGTTAATTTAAGTATCTCTTTTCGAGAATATTCAATAAATTCGTTAAATATGAAATATATACACCAAAAAAATTTTTTTACATTGAAGTAAATATGTATTTATCTTAATATAATTTTCTTGCTTAAAAAACATTTTCTAAGTTTAAAAATTAATTATTTTATACTAGCTAATGTTTATTTAAATCAAGGAAATAATGTTAAAATAAGAGTACTTATTTTAACGTAAACAATTTTTTCAATATACTAACTTTCGATCTGTTCGAAGAAACTTGAAATAAAATTTTCTAATAAAATTTTGTTGGATAATTGAACTTTGTCTAATCATAGATTTATTTCGTCTAATGATAATAATGATACTTGTTCAAATACTTTTAGCAATATTAAAAAAAAAAAAAATTATTTATTCCTTCTCTAATTTTATACGGAATTATTCTCGCCGTTGCACAATGACATGAACTTATTTCCATTATTTTAAATTATGAACTGCTGCTGCATTCATTCGAGTATCTTCTTCCGATAACATTCAATATATTCGTTAAACATCCCTGCCTGCACCGGATGTAACAGAGACGTGCTGTTTTAATCACAAAGTCGCAGAAAATATGATACGTCTTGTGCACGTCGCCGCGACGTAACTAAATAATTTGAATGTTTCAATTAATTAGCTGTTTGTTGAATTTTCTTTTCTATTATAACTTATATTTTAAAGATAAATAATATTTTACTTTTTAAAAATGATGTTTTTCATTTAATGTAATTAAATTTAACACGTAATTGTGAAGACGTTACGTAGAGTAATGTACAGTTGGGAAATACTATCGCGGTATCCGGCTATCCGGTAAAAATCACTATCCGATGCATCTCTCATAATTATTTCCTTAACCATGCAATTATAGTCACAAATACTTTTTCTCTGCGTATAGTAGTACACAAAACCGTCACTAGATAGCTGCTATGGCGTTCTATTTCTCGTAAGAAAGGAAACACGTAAATGGTATAAAAGGCGGAGCATTATGAGATTTTTCACCGATGTTCCATTATAGTAGAATAATTTTTCTGATGAATTCCCTTGAAAATGAAATCAAGTGGAAGATGTTTTAATTTACTGTATAATTAAAACTAACCTTTTTAAACTTCCAATGTTTGGAACCATATAAACATAATAGATGTAACTATACATAAAAGGTAGAATATTATAATTCAGAATTACTATAATTTATAATTCGCATCGAAAACCACTATAAATTACAGTTGAATTATGGTAATTGCAATCATTCTCTCTTCTCTCAGTGTAAAACTATTAATACATCTTATCTAGCAAGTATTTTACGTACATAATGCAGTAAAAACCAATTTTAATTTTTCAAATTGATCGATAATTTTCAGGTCACAATTAGTGCATAAGTCACAAAATACACGTCATTACAACGTCGCTGTCACCAGAAATGGGGATGTTAGTTACGTCTCAGCGACGTCTCAATTACGTTTCGAACACCAGTTGAGACGTCGCTGAGACGTAACATGCGACGTGCTTGTTACGTTTGGTGCAGGCAGGGATAAATCATACACATCGGAAATAAATCTTTTACGTCGTTCGAAACGTATAGATAACAAAGATGAATCCAGCACTTCAAATATAAAAGTATAATATATATCGCATACCTCGAGAACGCCACCGCTGCTCCCTCGTTCCTTTCCGCGAGGTAACGATCCTCCCGGTGTCTGCTGATTGCTTCCTTACTCCAGACAGCCATGCACACGCGTCTGATTGTGATCGCACACACCGAGTAATCCGTCACAACAATAACCTCGCCCGTTATTTCGTACAGCGCACACTCAAGAGCAACGTAATCTCAACTCGAAGCAAACGGCGCGAGACACTCGTCTGGGAAACTCATTTCCGCTAGAATTATTTACGAATGCATGGAAATCGTCGCGCGTGTATGTATAGTGAGCTAAAAGGTTGCAACACATTTTCTTCGATTGTTTTTGAAATGTAGACTTGCTCATCAAACGGCGAACGTCATTGGTTCTTACCTGTGGATCCAACCAATTAAGCATCGAACCATCTACCATCAAAAAAAATGTGTTGCAACCTTTTAGCTCACGACTAACGCACGACTCGCCTCACACCAGTGGAAAATTCGAAACGTAATCGGAATAGCGAACACGAGGCACCGGGCCCTGATAATCGAGCGGCGAGTACGAGCGGACAGCTCGTCCGTTCCGACGGCGGCCGTTCTTCAAATCTGTCCTTCCTTCAACGGTCACCCCGACGGACGCTCGCGCTCGCGACGCCCGTCGCGCGAATAAATAGCGCGAGATACGGTAAATGTGTATCGGACATCTCGTCTCTCGTGCCCCGCGATAGACGTCCGATCGAACCCGACAGAGAGGTGCCGAAAATCGCGCACGGACGGCGTTGCTCCGCAGCTCCGGTCCGACTAACGCACACGAATGATCGGCCGCTCGACACTCCCCGGCACTCGTTCGCCGGCACAAGATTCGCCGTTGAAGTGGAAACACGGAAAAATACACAACAATCGCGAGATAAGGCGAGGGGCACCGAGCCCTGATAATCGAGTGGCACGAACGAGCGGGGGGGGGCTCGTCCGTTCCGACGGCGGCCGTTCTTCTAATCTGTTTTTCAATGGTCACCCCGACGGACGCCTGTGCTCACACGACGCTCGTCGCACGAACGAGTAACGCGAGATACGGTAAATATGTATCGGACATCTCGTCTCTCTCTCTCTCTCTCTCTCTCTCTCTCTCTCTCATGCACCGCGACAGACGACTGACCGACGCCGACACAGATACCGAAAATCTTGCGCCGAGAACGATCGCTCCGGCTAGACCAACACTCTCGAGTGATCGTCCGTCGGTCGCTTGACTCGCCACGACATTCACGACACTCCCGGCACTCGTTCGCGCACAAGATTCGCCGTGTTAAAGTGTAAATACGGAAAAAAATAATACGCAACCGCCGCGGCTCAGCGGCGGGACGAGGCGGGTGACGCGAGGCGACTGAAGTTGTCCGCGAGCCGCGTCACGTGATTATCCGAGTGACCTCCTCGCCGAACGGGCACGTGACCACGCTTTCCCGCGTACGCGAAAATTCGACTGCGAGTTTCACTGAAATAATTAACAAACGATGCAACAGGCGATATTTTTTGGTAATCGCGCTCGAGACTGGTATTTATCGAATCTTCAATAACAGAGAATGACACGAATATAAGCACGATTACGAAAAGGAAAAGGCGCGGGTGTTTCTCTTAAATAAATTCCACTGCGTTTCGAAATGTGTAAAGCACGCATGTTCGGAGCAATTTCGCGACGATGGCCCTGGCGAAAGAAATTCTAGAAAATTCTAGATTTAAGAAATGTTACACAAATTTACAAGAAATGCTAAAATTTACAAGAAATGCTAAAACAGTAGTACGTTTTAAAATTAAATACATATTTTTACGAAAAAATAAATAATTTCTACAAATTTCTGTAGTAAAACCTTATACTTATTCATAGAAAATTTTTCTACCAGAATAAGTAATTTAGAAATGTGTAGAATGTGTAAAAATATGTAGAAATGTGTTCGTTGTAGTTTGGAATAGTTTCATTGAAAAATTCGTAAAAAAAAATCATAAAAACAACGCACTACAAAAATACAAAAATACCAAATTTACAAAAATTTAGTGTTCCAATTCATTTCCACGTGGATTTTGTTTTTAGCATTTCTTAAAGTGTAGACTTTTATAAAATTCTTTTCACCACAGCTGTATCGTACATTTACCGAATAATCAAGTGGCTGGTGTAACATAATGCGTGATAGTGGTTCCACTTCTCGGTAATGCGAGACTATTTCCGTCACTTTTCCGCAGACAAGCGTGAGAGTTGTGCGACGTTAATAGAAGAATTAAACGAATCCGGAAAGCGACATGATTGCGAGTCGATGTTACGAGACAATATCGTGCGACGAGAGGTGACCGATGACTGACACGATACAAGTATTGGACCGCGATCGTCGAGCGTTCTTACCCCACATACCTCCTACCCCACCATGGGTCGAGCTTCGCTGCGCTTTGGGTTTCCAAGAACTCCGTGTAAACACTCGGCTCACCGCTACTCCTCCCCGAGTGTTTCTTTTTTTTGCCTCCCTTTTTATTCCAAGCTATTCCGAAAACTTTTTTTCTGCCAACGTTTGGTTGTTTCAACGAAATTTCAGCAAATTATCTATGCATCACGCACCGAATTGTCAGTGTTTATTATGAATGTTTAAGGCTATGTAATATGAGCTAAACATCATGGAAACTTAAAAATTGACTTCGTAGATTTGTATTTTTCTTTTCTAATCAACGACAAAAAATTTTGTTTGTAATAGTTTTTGCAGCGATAATCTTATGTTGAACGTTGATGCAATTTGAGATAACGTTTAAACAGTAAGATAAATCTTTACATAAATAGCAGTTTTTTTTTTAATACACAATACACGTAAAAAATTTAATTTAAGTCATAATGTTTACTCATCAAATTTACAAATAAGTACAAATATAAAACGCGATTTTATATAAGAATCAAGAGCAAACAAAAAATTTAAAAGAACTTTTAAACCGATAAGAGAATTACCAGTTTAAAAGTTATAGAATTTTTTGTTTGTTCAAATTTAACACAGACATTCGAACATAATAATAGAACAATCTATAAAATTGTTTAATTTATGTAATATTCTAAGGCGTATGAATTTTGCGGAAAAGTAAATGCTTATAATTTACGACTAGACAAATTTTTCTTTTTTGTTATATAACATAGTTTGCAATCGAAATTTTATTATGTAAAGTTATTTTATGGAGATATCACCTTTTTTTTAGTATATACTTATGACAAAATATTTTACGCGAAATAAGTAATTTGAAGGCTAGTAAAACAGGTTTCAAAACTCTACGATCGTATAACGTTATTTCACTGCGTAGATTCTGCAACTTGATTATTTGGTAAATATGCAGCGCGCCGCACTCATCGATTTCTCTGAACTTGTCTATGCATTTTATGTATGTTTTGCATATAACGTACCTATATATAATACCTATAACGGAACAAACGTGTGCTAAGCGCAACTGCAGTTTGCTTGAACGTTCACGAGAATAAAACTAACAATACGGTACTCGCGGTCGATTGAAAATTCGCGTTATTCGTACTTGAAAAATGCACTTTGCAGTACGGACAAACGTACTGCTTTCGACACTTGCGAGACTTTTACTGACGAGTCGTGGAGTGCTTTCCTCTTTCTCTTCCTCTCTTTCCCTCAACTTGTTTCACTCGTTGCGTGCTACTCGCCTTTCTATTATTCTTCGTACTATAAGAATAGAAAACAGTACTTTTCTTGGAAATGTCATTTTTCAGAGTTTATCTTTTGTGAAAATTCGTATGTGGATATATCTTCAGTATGATCATTGGCCGTATCTTCTGATATATCAATTACAATTTAACAAAAATTAAGATAATATTTCGTCAAGATAATTCTCGTCTAATCTATTTTTTAAAATATCGGATTTTTTGAGATTTCTGTAAGCTATTATTCTAATAAATCGTGGAATCTTTACAATCGTTATAGAATAATTCAATAATAGAAATAAGAGTCTAAAAGTTTAAATTGTGTTTGTTCAGTAAACGTTGTAAAAATGTTTCTCAAGGAGAAACACAACACGAGAATAATGTTAATAATATATAATGTTAATTGCTAATTGGGATATTTAATAAAGACTATTAGTAGTGTTTTTTTACAAAAATAATATCAAGTAATTAAAAACGATCGATTTTCATACAACGATTTTTATGCAGATTTTATAACGTGATATCTGCATATATTTTATTGTAATAACGACCGCAGGCTAACAAAACTTTTATTTTTTTCACGAGCCAACGCCGACTACGCTTTAGCGTCGTTAAAAGTTAATACATTGTTAAAAGTTAATACTTCCTAATAACAAAAGTTTATGATACGCTTTATTAAAGTGTAATTTAATAACGCTCCATTAATATTCAGAACTTCATAATTCCATCAGATTTTTTTCATTCCACAGCGTGCGAGTGTAGTGCGATTCAATTTAATACTAGAATATATAAAGAGAAAATTTTCAAAAAGATTTGAAATGAATGTCACGTATTACTTTGATTTCAACATTTTATATGTTATGTATTTTCATCATATGTCAAAATAATTCGAAAAGTGTCGTCCGATTAAGACAGAATTATTTAATTTTCCTTAAGAGGATGCTAAAGTAACAGAAGAACTTCCTCGACGTCGGTCCTACAGATCACTGCAGATTATTTTTCGAGCGAGATCAGGCTATCGCTCTTTGTCCATCGCATAGATCTGTCTTTGTTTTTCGCCATCTGCGAAAAGTCCTATCAACTACTATTGAGGACCATATTGTTCTGTTTACGACAGTTCAGCTTCGCTGACCAAAATATGCATGTGGTAAAAGCACATTGAGATATCTTTTTTGTTAGATGTTTAAAGGAATGCTAAAGTCGTCCTTTTTTACCGACCAAACGTTAATTTTCGAGCACGCCGATCTTCTAATTGCACTTACAGATTTAAAAATCCTTTTCCACAATTAAAGTATAGACAGTAATGTATAACGGACGCTATATAAGGATAATGAAAACGAAAAAAATTGAGAATAATTTTCCAATTTTTTTCGTTTTCATTATCCTTATATAGCGTCCATTATACATTACTGTCTATACTTTAACTGTGGAAAAAGATTTTTAAATCTGTAAATGCAATTAGAAGATCGGCGTACCCGAAAATTAACGTTCGGTCGACAAAAAAGGACGACTTCAGCATCACCTTAATCGTAATTTCACGCGATCAATGTCATTCGTGCACACAGAAAAACATTTAGTATCAAATTAACAATTCATTGTTTTATATATAAACAACAATATAAAATCTTCTTGGAAAAATTTATAACGTTAAGGTGATGCTAAAGTCGTCCTTTTTTACCGACCGAACGTTAATTTTCGGGCATGCCGTTCTTCTGATTGCATTTACAGATTTAAAAATTCTTTTCCACAGTTAAAGTATAGACAGTAATGTATAATGGACGCTATATAAGGATAAGGAAAACAAAAAAAATTGAGAATAATTTTCCAATTTTTTTCGTTTTCATTATCCTTATATAGCGTCCATTATACATTACTGTCTATACTTTAACTGTGGAAAAAGATTTTTAAATCTGTAAATGCAATTAGAAGAACGGCAAGCCCGAAAATTAACGTTTGGTCGGTAAAAAAGGATGACTTTAGCATCCCCTTAAGATTATAAATTCTTCCAAGAAGATTTTATATGCTTACTTATATATGAAACAATGAATTGTTGATTTGATATTAATTTTCTTTCTGTGCATGTTTTCTGAAGTGCGCTTTCATTTTGTACGAGCTACACAACTTCTGTATTAAGATAAAGTTAACAGATGACGGCTATACGAATGAATTTTTAATGATTTATAAATTTTGATCCGATTTTCTTGTAAAATTGACTTCAGCGCACTTTCTTTTTACGCGTATTTTAATTCTAAAAAAAATTTTTGTGATTCTGTAACGCCAATTCGAAGATACCTAGAGCACTGTAAATGTCGGTAATTCGCGGTACTTTAGCATCCTCTTGATTACCTGTCCTAATTTCTCTAAGTTCTAAAATTGCGTAAAGTTCTCATATAAAAAAAAATAATTTTGTGTAATGTAAAATAATTGGGATCATATATCTCTCCTTCTCTCCTTTTTTTTTTAAATTTTGCGTTTCGTTAAAAATCTATTTCGTTGATTTGAAAATCCATCGATGCAATTTGATATGCACCGTTTCATATGCAACTTTCAAAAAAATTTGACCAGTTTAATTACAACTTTTTGCGGAAATTCACGTCGTCAGCAACGAGAGAATTCAATCGATTTTATCGCCCTTCTCTTGCACGCTACTTTAATCCAATTAATTCTGATAAGACGAGCAAGAATGTCGGCGAACCGGTAGAACTGAGCACTCTCGCACGACAGTTACAATATCCTTCCTTCTCCTTTCTCGCTAAGCATCTAATGCTAATGGATCTACTTTGTTTTTGGCTCACGAGAATGTCCTGTCGTCTAAATGTGGCAGCCAAAGAAACAGGTTTGCTCTCCGTAAAACCGGGAGTCACTATCGGCCGATGGAACGCACCGATAAACTGTCATCGTGCGAATGATCCGTAAATTAAAGTCGTCGCGACGGCGTCCCGATTATTTGTTAATGTTAATAGAGCAAATACACGTCGTGCGCAATAAACCTCGGCCGCACGTTGGGTATTTTATAGCGCGCGTGTCTCTCTTGTGCAATATTGCGGCGACAGGTTGCGGCGTTTGCACCGGCAATCGAGGCTATCTAGCGGGAAATGTTAGGACATTCGAAAGCAGTGATAGTTGAACGTTAAAGTTGCTTATAGAAGTCTGTTACCAACACGACCGCAACATTTCTGCACTGAGCACTGAACAAAAGTGTTGTTCACTAAATTTTTTAACTTGATTACGTTTCTTTTAATTCAAGTACTTATTTTTGACTTGAACACATGAAATATTTGAATTTCAGTTTAACCATTTATATACTTAACTTAAACATAAATAATTGAGCTGAAGATATTTAATCGAATTAAACAATTTTATCAAGTTAACAACTTTTTTCTCGGTTTGAATTAAAAAAAATATTTCTAAAGATAGATCCTATTACAGCCTTTGTATCGAAAAGAAAAATCAACGTGTCAAATCTGTTAATAAATAATTAATAATTAAGTTTAAATATTTTGTATATAATATAATTAAAAACGAGATAGATCTACATACAAAAATTAGTATCAAATCAACAATTCACTCTTTCATAAATAATCAAAAATATCAGATCTTGAAAGAATTTGATAAATTTAAACAGACGTAATTTGCTAACATGAAGAAATTTTGTTATACGGTCGTAGCAGGATCTTGCCGATGAAATAATGTTTCATGTGTGATTTTACATACAATTTCTGATTTTTTCGAACCGTGTGGCATTACTCTCAGTTTGAAACACAACCCTTAGATTAAATCAGAAAAGTACTATCACAGAATTAAAACGACTTGTCAATTTAATATTACCGATGACCACTAGCATGTTTGAGATCTCTCCCATCCCGGAAAGGCGAAAAATCTGTTAACGAAATTGCACTCGAGATATCGCTTGATGAATCTGGTGTTGATTAATCCACGTGTAATAATGCAACTGCTGATTTACGCGGATCGTTTTCATTCTGCATCGCGTACGTGGCAATCATGAGAACGAACGTAACTCGCAATTACGTACGAGACAAGGTATCGCCGAATCATATAATAACTGTGGTGGAAATCGTTTTCGGTACCGCGACCGGCGCGAATAACCGGTGCAATTACAAGTGCACGAGAGGTTACATTATTACCCTTTGACCCATCGTGATCTTTCGGCCTCGCCGAACTCGGCTATTAGCCGATCTGGATCATGCTTATTATTCTCGGATAGTCTACTGCGAAAATTATCCCCTGCAGTTGCGTATAATACTCGCGATCTATTTGAATTACATCATATAACTGGTTATTTGAAATATTAATGTACATTAAATTTTTCGTAATCGTCAAAAAATCCGCGATTTTAACAATAATGCTCAAGGAACACCTGAGTTGCTAGATTTTGAATAAATATCCCGTTCTGTACGCGATTCCAACTTCGCTTCTCATTAAAATATTTATGCCCGTGTATAGATTAATAAGACGTACGAGCTTAAATTCATTATGAAACATTGTAGCAGCGCCAGACAGAAATTCCGACGGACACCAAGACGATATTTCCTCGACGAAAAGACCGTAGCCGATATTTCTCCCTTATTGTACTTCGTAATTATCGTCCTTTGTACGAAGTCCGTTAGCTTAAAGTCGCGCGGAAGCGTTTTCTCTTCTTTATTTCTCGCGTGCTTGCGGCCGGGGCGATGCGGCGGGCGATATATTTTACGCGCGTCGGACATTAATCAGAGCCCGCGGCCGCATTTTTGCGCGGTTGGGTCCCGCGATTTTCAGGAGGAAACTCCTTCCTTCCTCCGCCTCCTGCTCCTCCTGCCGCCGACGACGTGTTCTCACCGCGCGCGTGTGAGCGTAAAGAAGAAATCCCAAAGAAACTTCGGGGCGGACGCGTATCTCGCGAGAGCGCGGCATTAATCAACGCGGTTCAACATTGTCTCGTTTTTTGCAGAGCGAGATGCCCTCGAGCCGGGCGAAGGTTTTGCGTGTCCACCGACGCGACGTGTCCATAAAGGGAAAGGAGAGGAAACGGTGGCGCGTTACAGTCCTTTGCGAAATTCACCGAGGGTGGGAGATTATCTTTTACGTGAAGATAAATTAATGATACTTGCGCGAACGAGAGTTTTTCTTATCCGATGAGAGACGGAGGAAATATGTTACGCTCTCGCGCGAAAGTTAAGTTATGAGACAAATTACATCGACGTAATCGCCGCAAGAATAATTTATTATTTTCATTGGATCGATCATTATTTATAGATTACCAAATCAATGCTCTAATCATTTTCAGAGATCAAATTGCAATAAGATAAAAAGCGGAAATGTGCGGAAAACTTGGAAACCGTTTGAGTTGAAAAATTGGACGGTTAACAGCAAAGTAGTAACTAGTTAAATAAAGTTGAAAAGAGTTAATAACTCTTAATTTAATTTAGTCATTTTTAAAACTCGTAAACTTTTTTCCTAAATTAAAAATTTATCTATGTAAAAAAGAAATTTATAAAAAGGAAAGATGTATTCCCACATAAAAAACAATATTATTGTTCAATTTTATTATTTAAGTTGATTTCATTTTAACGTAACTTTTAACAAGTTAGTTTTTTGTTTATGTAACTTTTAACGCGTAACTAAATTAATTTAGTTAAAAAAATATATTAACTTATCCTACCCTGATTAATAGTATCACTTCACGATTTGTCTAATAATCATTAGATCGTCAGTGGACAACAATGGGGGGAGCATCGCGAGTACGGTATCATCAACGACAGAGAGAAGATTGATTTCGATAGAATAGAGCTTTTCGGGGGTGTGGGTGGGTATTGGTTCAGTAGTCCGAGAAACGGCGCCGTTTGTCGTGGCGCCGTCTTTTATTTACGCTATTCTTGAATAGCAATAAAATGTCTCTTTGTAGCTTGTCCAACTCGCCATCGCAGCGACAAAGAGAAAAAGGATTTAGTATCAGTCTGCGTTTCTCGGCGGAAGAACGACGACGACGACGACACGATGAGCTTCCTTCGAAGAGATGCGGTCTTACCGCTTTTTTCCTGTTACCGCTGCGTGACGCGTTCCCGCTTTGTCTGCCCGAATGGAAATTAGATCCGCTTCGCGTTCCTCCTGTCGTTTTCTCCGTCCATCCGGGCGGTACGGCGTGTGTGCGCGCGCGAGGCGTAGCGTCCCGGGATTGAAAGAGCCGAGGACTTTTATCTCTGCGACGACGTAAGCAGATTCCCTTTGAAATCTTCATTTCAGTCGGAATTATGCTCCGCTGCTCGTCTTGCACATTCGGCAGACGGATTGCTGTCGGAATTATTTCAAATCGCTTTGTTTCGATTCCCGAGTAACGTGAAAATAACTTGGCTTTAGCAATTTGGAACTGCTACTGCGGACGAAACGTAAATTGCTAAACAGCGCGTGCAACGATATGTTTACAGCGCTTACGGCGGTGTAACCCAACCATAAAATACTAAAGGCAATAGCTGAAATAAATAGTTTTGTAAAGTTCTAAACATTGTAAAGTTGAATTGCTTACAAATAGAGACCAAGTTAAATGTTTTAAATCTAACGATATTGAATTTCGCATTTGAGAATTCCTGCACTTTTCTGCACTTTAATCTTAGAGTGTTTTTTACAAATTGATTTTTCGTTACCAGAAATAATCAAATTGCCAACAATCTATTCTGTGCAATGGAAATTGTAATTTGTTTACACAAAACTGTCGGTCATAATGATTTTCAAATTACAACAAACGGAATTAGGCAATATTGCAATTAAAGAGTTCGTCTATTCACAGTTTGTAAATTATGGATTATTAACAATTAAACTTATATGTATAGTTTATTACTTCAAGCTTTACAATCGCCAAGAAGGGACTTGGTTTACAAAAGGTTCTTAACCATTCACACTTCCTATTCCTGAATCCTACTCTATCTTAAAGCTGATATTAATATCTACCCCAAAATATTACAAATTCCTTCACTATTTACATATTATACATTTTATACATTTCAATTTTTAGCAATTAAACTTATATCGATTTGTCTGATAAAATACTTATTAAATGCCATAATTTCTCTATTTTAAAAGACAGTTTCTTGTTACTAGAATCAGCTGTTACAGCGCGAAAAATCTGCCTCGATAAATCAATATCGCTATTGACAATGCGCAATTACGAATCGTTCATCGTATAATAGCTCATTGATAAACGCTAACTATTATAGGAGATGATCACATTTTGATCAGCGACAAAATGCAAGTAATACACGAATCGTGGATCGCATAGCTGTCTACCGGCTCGAGTTTCGGTACGCGAATGATAGGACAGCGAACAAATACACGAGCGGCGCGGCGTACGGTACCCAAAACAAAACAAACATCAAGGCCAAGTGTATATCGGCTTGTCGCTGCTTCTGAAAACGTTTTGTGTTTTACGATATATTCATGCTTATTCTCTATACACATAGTTCCTCTTCAATATTCATTTCGATGATCAAACGTCGGGTGCACGCGCATCATGTATGTACGCTTCGCGTTGTATTTTATTCGAGCTCACCCATCAAACACGGTGCTGTTAAATATTTTTTTAACTTAATTTAGTTACGTTAGAAGTTACATTAAAATGAAATTAAGTTACGTTAAAAGCCAATTTTGCATTATTCATATTAAATTGGATCACTCAAGACAGTTTATAATATAAATCATCAGACAAATTTAATATTTTATTTGTAGATTAAGTTTATGTGAAGTAACAAAGAAATATTGGTTTTTATGTGAAAATGTATTTTTTTTTTACATTTTTTTAACTTAGAACAAAAGTTAATAAATTAAACAGTTTATATGTTTCAAAAGTGAAAGTTAAAAGTTAAAAATTAAATCATTGAAACATTATCTTGTTTACGGGGTACATACGCACCGGGCGTATCGTTTTACGTTTTCAAGTTGAAATTGTTTCATGAATTGCACTTGCAATTAAACAAATATTTAAAATGTGAAATATGAGATACAAATGAATCACAGTGTAATCAGAGAAGTGATCGTTGTTACCGAATATCTAAATATTGTAAAATTTGCACTGTCCTTTTTGCGTCCCGGGCGAAGAGAGATTGCGTGAGAAGAATCGAAGGGAGTATGTTCTACGATGTTATCTCGTAATTTCGTTCTTCGAGCGTGCGTGCTGATACGATTCGACGTGCCGCGATAACTAATTCTCATCAAAGTTAATTTGATACCAGCGACGTAACATCTACGAGTTTATTAAAAAAAAAAAATCGTTCAAATTTTCGTCATACGCGCCGAGAATCGATAACGCGCGCCAGCCTGTTTATGTTTTTCGTACACGTATGTACGTCATGCGGCGTGTGTGCACTCTGCCGCTGGCGTTACGCAAGGACACCGTGTTGTCATTCTCGCGACGACACTAGAGTGAAAAGGTGGTTGCGCGAGCTGCTACGCATATCGTGGCAACATTATCCCTTCGAGCACGAGCATCTCTTAACGCTTGTGTTCTCAAGTGATCGGATAACTATGATAAGCACTTCGTGAACGTTCGCATCGATCGCTGCTTAACACGGATACCTTGCGCGATACCGGCTCATTCGAAATTGGATTCGATACGATGGGAAATGGAAATTATTAATTGCCGCGAAGTCACGGTGGCTCGTGATCAATGTCACCGTTTGATGTCAGAACGTAATTCGTATCGCATTTCCAGATTTTCGGGTTGAACCATTGATCGTAACTTGTCCATTTTTGAAGTTTGCGAGAATTGGAGTAACAAAAGCGACTCTGTTTTGTACAATTACGAAAAGGCATTCCGCGTAATTTATTAATAATGTTTCGTTTATTTCGCGAGACGGCGTATATCATCATGAGATTACAATTAATTGCGTTTTTATGATTGTCTGGGTTGCGTGTGTGTGTGCTATGAGGAAGAAAAGAAGAACAAAGCCTGACAGATATCGGATGACGGCTGAACAATCATAGGTATGTATGCTAGTTTTTAATTATTTATTACTTGCGAAATTAGCTAACAATTCTCCTTTATTTTCATTTATTTGAAGATTGTAATACTTAGAATAATAATTTGTCAGCTCGAATTTTCAAAGTTAAAATCTCTACTCATAAATTTTCTCAGAGTCAAAATTTTATTTTAATACAAACTTTATGCTTTTCTTGAAATATTAATTTTGTTCCTTTATTGAGACATCGCATTGTTAAATAAAAAAAATAAACTAAAAAATCGATACTTTCAAGAATTTGTTATATATTTGAAAAATTATCCACCATAAATGCAAACGATATACTCTTTTCTTTATGCAATTTATTTTGATTATTATATATGTATAAAGAAGTCATTTTTACTAACATGTATTTTTTTTTTAATTTATGATACATTTTTATACTTTAATCCGTTTCTTCATAGAAAAAAATTCTTGTTTGGAGAATTCCTTATTTTCAAAAAGTTAAATATTGAAACAAGATTACAAATCGTTAAATAGATATAATTTACATACATGAAAAAATTTTGTATAGTTTCATTAAAAATAATATATTCTCACTATTCAATAATAATTTTCACGAATTGCGAGGAAACAACATCGAATGGAAAATAATATCTTGAAATCAAAAATGAGAATTTTTTTAATATGTATTATTATTGTTATCAAAAAGTGCTCTTTAGAAGACTTGTAATATTAAAATAAAAATATAGTATTTTACTGAAATTTAAGATTATTAAATTTTTTAAAGAAGGTTAAATTATGTGTAAGCAAAATTATCACTACTTCGTATACAAACAAGAATATAATTTCTTGCTTATATATGAAACAATTGGAGAGAATATATTAGTTTTAATTTGATAAAACCTTTTTTTGTGTTATCACGTCAACTCCGTCCATTATTTTGACCGTTTACGTGACGATAATGCAATCGCGTTCGCATCGTTGAACAAACTGCATGTCGGTCATTGCTCTATCGTAAGAACTTACGAGATTTATTTCGCCGAAAGAAGAATAGGATAGGTAATATTGAACGTGAAGCCTCGGGTCATATAGGATAGACTCTTTTGTAGAACGCGCTGGTCTGACGGTGGCGATAGAAAAAGATAATAGGAAGTGATTGCATTTCACTTTATGATCAAAGTGAATCTTTGTGATCTCCCGTACTCGCTCGTTTTCGTACTTTGTCGACGCGATGAGACCGAACCCGAAAACTAAGCGTGTTCTTTGTTCGTGATTAATCGTAGTCGAATTCGATGCTGCCGTTTTCGCGCACGTAGAACGATTTCAGAAACGAGCTCTTAGAATATTTGAAATTTGTCAGAGTCACTGAAAAAGATTTATAATTTGGCGATTGTAAATTACATCTCTTGTATCTTGAAAATTTAATCATTTTTGTCCTGTCTTTCGTTTTATTTTATGTCGTCGATAAATGATACAAAATTTATAACGTAAGATCATTTAGAACCTTGTTAAAAGTTAGCAAAAAGGGATAGAGTAAAGAGTAAGAGGATAAAAAAGAGAGGACACTAATCTGCTTTTGTAGGTAAAAACTGAGAGGGCGGTACCTTGACTGGGTATTCGATTAAGCCATTCAGTGGTGCAATATACCATATTAATATAGTGTATCTCGTCTAGACGGCAGTGGCCGTTCTAGCCGGGCAAAAAGTTACCTCGTAATATTGTGAATTCCTGTGGGAAGGATCGGGAAGGGACGGAGATGAATGATCAGTTGGGAATGTGCGTAATCCCTGCGGCTCTCTCGGTGCTCCTGAAAATTGGAAAAAGGATGGTAATAATCGGGACGATAAGAGCGCGAAGAAACATATCTGGTTTCGCAAAGATGGAGATTTGAAATTAGAATCCAATCTTAATCCATTATTTAATTAGCTAAAAAAGATTCAGCACATTTTCCTTGGCGTACTTTCGCAAAAGGTATCCCACTTCGAGAGACGTAATTCGCTGATCGTTAAACGCTAAGGTTCGTGTGTCGAAACCCCGCCTCGCCCCGACGCATCGTCGTCCCTTAATAACCTGGTTTAATTAAACTCAAAGCACGCGTCACTTCGATGTCCAATAACCGGCAGCGTTGCCGCGGTGCAACCACCTCAGAAACTAGTGCAAACTGAGTCAGGAGGTACGACGAACGACGTTATCGGGACTGCTCGCGCGAGCGGGACGGGACGGGATGTCGCACAATACGCCGTATTCAGTGGATATTCGCGTGCGGTGTCAGTGGCATCACGTTATTATATAGTCATGGTGCATCGAGGTATATCGCGCGATTCCTAGTCAATACAGGCTGTGCTTATATAGAGACGACAATTCCGCGTGATGAAGCCGTGGGCGCGCGTCGTGTCGCCGCCGCCGTTGCGCCTGAAACATATACACCTTGCCGACAGGTTGGAAAGTTCGTGGTACAATTATCGCTAGTGTACCAGCAAGTAAAAACACTTGGCGGCAGATTGAGCGCTCGGTTTACCTCGCTTTCCGGGAAGCTCGTATAAGAATTTATTTTTAATTGAAAAGAACTTTTCTCTCTCTCTCTCTCTCTCTCTCTCCCGAGTTCTTCTCGAGAAGGGTACTCCAGAAAAGTACTCGTGCCGTTTCGTGTCACCAATCAAATTGTTTCTCTCCATTCGACATCAGCTCGAGATTGAAACGTCATTCGTAATTGCCATTTTTCGAAGTCTCGAGTGTTTTCATAAAAAAACAAAAAAAAACACCGCTGGATTCACGCAACGTACAAGAGCGCAATACAAACATGAAATTTTGGAGAATTAATTAGCCACTCGGTATAGAATAGCGAGAGCGATGAAAGCACGGATCGGAGTACACTCGACAGCCTCGCGAGGAAGCTCTTGCCGATGCAAGCGCGCCGTGATACACGCGGATAATGCATGCGTGCGTGCGTATACGCGGCCAGCATCAAGGAGCGCCGTATGTACATACATTGCATTTCGACCTGAGAGCGTACCCGGCGCGACAACAAAATTAGCGCTTCCATATCGCCCATCCGCCGCCATATCCATAGGCATTATTCGTCGGTCGGGGACGATAGTCCGACATAATAACTGTCCATTAGCTCGGCGACGTCGGCGTATAACGCGATTGGATGAAGTATCGCTGTTAATCGAGTTATGAAATTTACGTAAATTGAATCGACGCGACGATGCTCGTTATAAAATCCCTTATGAGCTCGGGAAATAGATCCTTGGAAAGGAAATCGTAAATCATCCGTAATGATAAAATATTATCTCTTGATATATCTAAACTTTACTTCCCTCAAATTCTTAAATGCGTTTAATAATTGATATAAAAATATATTGTTAAGCACCAAGATACATTTCGACAGAAAAGTGGCACTTTTCATTTCTTGCGAATTCACACATATCGATTTAATACGAATTTATTAGCTTAATTGAGAATGAAAAAAAAATATTTGTTTAGTAATTATTACGTATTTCGGCGTGCCGTTTCTCATCAATTAAAATTCTTTGAATTTAATCAATAATTAATGCATTTTATTGCTAACAATTGTATACTTAATACATGAAATAACTCTATCTTATCAAACTCGATCATCATCGTGACAAAGTGAGACGTATCCTTTTTTTTTTTTTTTTTTTTTTAATACATGATTGATAAGCGCTGTCCCAGCACGCGTGAACCATTAAATGATCGATGTCCACCCATCAACACAATCCAGACAGGACTCTGTTTTTCTATTCCACTTGTAACGTGTAGGGTAATATCGTGACTATACACGCCCTCGTATTTTACTCACAATCAGTTCTCTCTCGAGCGTACCGAAAAAATATATTTCTAACGAACAGGATGCCATTTATTTTCAGAGCGTGTAACGATACCTCGGTACTTTGTTGTAATGTTACAGAAAAATATCAGTTCGCTTAAATGAATTTCATATCGAGATATATGTCTAGTCTTAATAATTTTATCATATAATAAAATTAATCATTTCATAAGAGACAAATTTATTTTAATATCATAAATAAAAAATATTATTTGCTTGTATGAAGTAAGTTTATTAAGTTACGAAAGCTAAGATTACGAAAACGTTATTTACAGTTTTAATTATTATTATATATTAAAAAATCCGCGTCAAAGAAAGTATTTAAATTGGCAAACAGAGATTTACGAGAATTCACGGTCTTTTCAGCGTTGTGAACGATTTTACAATTCTCGAGAAGTGCCATGACGCAGGCGGGATATTTCTATTCACGTTCTGCACCTCATTTGTCGATTTTAAAACTGGTTTTAGAACAGCTAGAATTTGCCATGAAAAAGGAGAACGAGGGCTGATCTCTACTAATGTAAATAAATTATTAGCATGTTGCCTGGATATTATATAACATGAAAATCGCTTATTAAATTTCGTGTACTTGTATTCTCTCTCATTGCGTTCTCTTTATCGCTGCGAGGGTAGTCGGATCAGCAACGGTGTTTTTCCGCTGACCAGCGCCCTTTTAATCACGAAGAGTGAAAAAATGCGGCAATACGCGAACTGAGAAATCAATTACCATGGCAGAACATAATTAGATTTCTGTCTGAGCCGCAGACGGGGGCGCGCGGGAGCTAATAACATTAGCTGCATCGACGACCGATGCTTTATTAATTAAAAAGCTTGCTCAGCCGGCGACAAAAGTGAAGATAGAAAATATTTTAAGTACCCTCTGCGCAACGTGAAAATATGTATGTCGTGCGACGTTTATTTCACTTTTATGAACATTCTTGCGAACTCATTTCGCGGAAGATTTTATTTCGCGACAAGACGATGAATTATAAGTTCAGCAACTCTTCGGTTGTCTTATCGCAGTTTTTACAGTTTTTAGCAACTTGCATCTAACATTTATAACAGTTATTTTAATACTTTGCAACTTATAAAGTAGAAAAATACGTACAAAAATCTTAAAAGTGCAAAAAATATTTTTAATTTTGTGGCTGAATTTTCACCTAGAATAATGCAAGAAAAATATGAGTAGCATTTCAGAGTTAAAAAAGTTGTGATATTTTTATACAACTTTCTTTCAAATTAAAACAATTTTAATTAATTGTTAGAGAGATCAAAATCGAAAACTTCTGTGCACGAGGAATCTGTGGAAACGGAGGTGGGATTATCGCAATGGGATAAGAAGAAAAAAGCGCCAAGAGATTGCGCGAATATTACTGAAAAAATACCATCGTTTATTCTCTATTAAAATTATAATCCTTACGTCTATCAGCAAATTAAACTGCAAAGGGGCTCTCGTCAGCCGAAGAAGGCATCATCACCGGAGCCCTCGGGCGTGCAGTTCTGCAGCAACGACGCCGGATGTGACATGTCGTTAACGACGTCGCCACCGACGACGCCGTTACCGCTGTTACCGGCGCGCGGGGGTTTCACGTCTTGGCCCTGCGAGGAAGCGTCGTAGACTCCACGGTTCGCGTTATGCTGCTGTTGCTGGTGCTGTTGGTTCTGCGAGTTGATCTCGTTGTAGACCAACTCCTGGATCTTAAGACGAATGAACATCTGCCTGTCAAGCGGCAGGCTTCTCAGGGGATTTCGTACGCTCATGAGGAAGTGGTAGGTGTCATCCTCATCCTCAGGGCCGATAGCCAGTCGTTTCTGCAGCGACTCGTACCGTTTTCGATCCACCTCCACGCCGTAATCGTTCTCGATCGCGTCCATTAACGCTCGCTTCCGACCGATTATCTTGTTCATCTTTGGCGGTGGCATCACCTGATGCAGGCCATCGTCGTTGGATAGCAGTGACTGGCAGGAGTCACCGTCCAGGTCATCGAACTGCGTCTCCTCGTGGCCCTCGAGAATATCGATCTGCGGCTCGATTTGCGTGCCGTCCGGAGACGAACGCATACCGACGCCAACACAGTTTTGCGACAGGGCGCAGCCGATCACCCTCGAATTCATTTGGTCCCGCAGGAAGAACAGACTCTTGAACCAGACCCACTTGGAGTCGTGCTCGGTGCCGCCGATACCATCGCACTTGCCCCGGTAGGTCTTTTTCAATTCGTTCCGAAAATTGTCGCGCAAGTGTTTCCATTTGGACTTGGCGACATCCGCTGGAACAGAGCGATGGTCACGTTCTTACGTGACTTAAAAAGAACGCAGCCAACATAGGAAAAAAAAAACGGTTTTGCTGAAGTATCTAAAAATTTAGATACAACTCTGAAAATAATTTTGTTAGATTCTCTAAAATAATTATGTAGAGCGCACAAACTGTTTACTAAAATGTTGAAGTTTTTTTGTAGCTTTATTTATTATGCTTAAGCGTTCGTCATAATTATATTTTGATATGGTCTAGTAAAATTTATTTTCAGATCTATATCTCGCTAAATTTTTAAATACTTCAGCAAAACCGTTCTTTTCATGCACTGATAAACATATGATATTTCGAAAAACTTGAAAAAGATTTATCCTCGAAATAATTCCGTTTCTATATAAAACAATTTAGCTGCTGCTACTCATTAAACTTTTTACCAATTTAACACGATGTTAGAGAATCGAAAAATGTATAAGTAAAAAGTAAGTATATGTAACTAAAATTGCTACGTTTTTATTTGTGACTATAAATTAAGAGACTAGTCAATGACGAAGGATTAGTTGAAAAACTCGATTTATTTTCGTGGCTATTTTCATTATTTTAGCATTCAGGGGCTGCATAGAATGAATAGAATAAGAAACAAAGAATACAGATCAGTTCAGAAATATTCTTTATTCAACATGTCGAACCGTTACTTATTTTCTGTTCTTTGTTTCTTATTCCATTAATCATGCGCAGCTCCTGAATGCTGAAATAAAAATAGCTATAAAAATCGAAACTGATGCTTCGTCAGTAAGTAGTTCCAATCAGATTCCAATAAACACGTAGCGACTTCACCTGTTTTATACACTTGCTTTTCTTTATTACGTTATTCAATTTTTGAACTTTTAATCTCTAAAATAATCTCAGGACACGCGTGCATTGTAAGAGAAGCTTCTTCTCCCCCGGAGTATTATCCTACGGCGTTACTTTCGCTTGTCGCGACAGACGTGTTAGAATTCCGCGCGCACGTGTTACCGCGAGCAATCGTGTTGTACATGCTGGCGAAAAAAAAAAAAGAAATCCGTGCCAGCCCGTGTCGCGTGTATTCCGCGGTATCGGCGTGCAACCTGGCGGAGATCCGCGCGAACTAGCAGCCTATCTCCGCTGGCCGGCGGCCTCTCCTTTCGCGAGCTATCGACCTTCCAGAGCGGTTCCAGCGAGCGGTCCTCGCTCGCGTTCGGCCGCTCGCGTTCGGCCCGCCTTCGCGATCGCGAGACTCTCGATGTCCTTATCGACGCCTTTTTCCTTCTCGTTTCGGTCGTGCGATTCGCATTACGCATCGCGAGATATCTCGAGCGACCTCAGGGTCGCGAAGCTCACGATTATATACATTATTACACGGGCCTGATGACCAATCGACTCGTATCCCAGCGCATCCCACCCATCGAGCGAGCGACCAATCTCGCGAGCAACCACCCACACGTGCACGTGGCAACACGTACGCAAATGTATATTTACAGGCGCGAGGCGCGAGAGGTAGGTTCGTTCGAAGAAGAGAGAGAAAGAGAGAGAGAGAGAGAGAGAGGCGAGACAGCATCGTCGGCATCGGTCCTCTCTTTACTTCGTACTGCTTCATACTCACTCGACACCTCGCACGACCTCGCGATCTCCCGCCACATCTTCAGTATGACGTCGCGGTTGTGATAGTTGACGTTCTTCTGGTCCCAGATCGCGGGCCTCGCGTGCACCTCGTTGATCAGCCGCTGTAGGTCCATCGTCATCGCGCTCCTACGTCCGCCGGCGTTGCATCGCCGTGGCGAGCGCTTGCCGGCGCGTCGGTTGAGAAGCGTGACGCCGGCGGTGCCGACGGAGGAGGCGGCCGCACGCGAGCCGCTTCCTCCGACGCGTAGCTGCTGATGGGCTTCCGCGCCGCCGGCCGCGGCGGCGGTCTGCTGCTCGCCGAGGAGGCGGCTCCTCAGTTTATCGACCCGTTGGCCCGCCGCCGCTGCTGCTGGGTGGTTTGTCTCCGCGGTGGGTGCGTTCGCGTCGGCGTCAGCGTCAGCGTCAGCGTCGGCGTCGGCAACGGCGTCAGCGTCAGGCTCGAGGACGACGACGGCGTCGGCGGCGGCGGCGGAGACGTCGGTGGTGGTGGCGGTGGCGACGATTACGGCGGTGTTGTCCTCGACTACAGCGGCGTTACCGCTCGACGTGGTAGCGCCACGAGAGGCGACCACGACGGCGACGCCGGGTACGTCGTCGTTGCTCGCAACGACCCGCTGACGCCTTCTCTTCTTCCTCTTACGTCTCGGCAGGCTTGCGACGCGGCAGGTGGCGGCGGCGGTCGTCGAGGAGGTGGTGGAGATAGTGGTAGTAGCGACGGTGGTAGTGGCGGTGGCGGTGGCAGCGGCAGCGGCGGCGGCGGCAGCGGCGGCGGCGGCGGCGGCGGCGGAGCCGAGCCGAGCGGACGAGCGTAAACGGGACGAATCCAGGGCTATATCCTCGTCGGCTCGTGCGCGCGTGTCGTCCATGCACGCGCGCGGGCCAGTCGGAAAGGACGCGCGCGGCGTACACACGCAACGAAACGAAAAAAGGCGAACGACGATAACGATAATAACGACGATAACAATAACAATGACGGTGACGACGACGTTGACGCTGGCGAGGCGCGCGACGACAACGACGACGACGACGACGACGATATACGCGACGCTCGCCTCTCGTCTGCCTGCTCCCGCGGCGGCCGGGTAGAGGAGAGTACGAGCGAAGAGGAACGGAGCGCGGCGGCGAGTTGTAAGCGGACAGAACGCGCACGCACGCACACACACGCTCCGGCGCGGTGTGGTGCTACTCGCGCGCGTCGCGACCAACCGCGGGGGCCTTCGGCTCCGCTCGACCCCGGCGCTCGGTTCCGCTCGGCACCGCTCGGCGCGGACTACGCGCTGCTGCTGTGCTTCGCGCGCGCGAGAGAAAGAGAGGACGCGCGGCGTGGCGAGGGGGCAGGTGGAGAGAAGCGGGTTGACCGAGCCGAGCGAGTAAACCACCACCGGCTCGACGAAAGAGGCGAGCAGGGGCGGAGGTACGCGCGAGCCCGAGCGGATAACGAACGGAATATTCGCCGACTGCCGATATTCGAGTATCGAGTACCAACTAATTGGAGTACTCGCGGGATCGAACGTAATTCAAGACGAGAGTGGCCGGGAACAGCATTCGTTAATTGTACCGAACCGCTGAGCGATTCGTCAACCCCTTGACGGCGAAGCCTATTTTCCCGGCTCTTCGTTCCACGACTCTTCGTTCTTATAAAGCTTCGGGAAACTTAAATGAAAAGGAATTACTCAACGTGTTGTCACCCCGTTCGCAATAAGGTCTCTTTATTTCCTGAGAGAACTAGTTTCTTCTCCGTCGTTGTCTCGAAACTTTCACTCGTTTTTGGAGCGTAGCTTATTATTAAAGTAACGAGATTAACAATAACACGAGCTAGACGCAGTTAGTTCCTAGTTGCAACTACGGAACTTGTTATCGATTATCTTTTAAAACCTACGAATGTTCGTATGAGCGTTCCAACTTCGATTGAGCGGTGTCTTTTCACAGATCGATTTGAGTTTTCTCTCTCTCTCTCTCTCTCTCTCTCTCTCTCTACGAGAGCTAGGGAGAGGCTTTCCGCTTTGGCGTTCGTATACGCCGAAAACGAATGCGCCTTGGCGTTTAATACACGTCCGCTACTGAATGGGCGTGCAGCTGCAGTCGCGTCACCCGCTGCGAAGCGGCGGCGCATCCGCTCTGCTCGTCGGCTTTATCGCGGCTCCGCTCGTAGCCGCGCCGCGCCGTGCCGCGCCGTGCCGCGCTGCGCCGCGCCGCGCCGCGTCGCGCCACGCCGCGTCGCAACGTACGCGCTCATCGCCCGCTCGTTAAGCTTGTCTCCGCTCGGCTCTGCTCGACCCAGCTCGGCATCACTCGGTCGGCCTCGGCCTCGACGACGTGAGCCGTGGCAAGCCGCGCGATGTCCAGCATCAAGCCCGCAATTCGGCTGGAATCTCTCGGCCGTGATTTCAGGACCAAAGAGGAAAATCGATACTGACGCGGAGTAGGAATGCTCAAGGAAGCGCTGTCGCTCTCGATGATCAGGTGGTTGTTCCTTAACGGGGGGAAAACCGATGTTGAAATTTGTTTGATTGTATTTGTAATTATTATTACGTAATTATTATTTCGTAAGTGGTACTGATAACGGATCGAAAATAGGTCGCGGCATTTGATACGATAACTAAATTATCGTTTTAGAATGTCGTAGATTAATATCTCGACCAATATTAGTTCGATCACTTAGATATTCCGATCCAACATCTTGTCACGTCCCATTGGGATCAAGCGAATATACAGCGTATCATGCGACACGCTACACGCTCCGCTGCGTTGCATCTGTACAAATACGATTAATTTTGTTTATTAATAGGCGCGTACTCGCGCGGCCGACTCCGCGAAGTCAGGCCGACGACGGCGCGCTCCTTCCTTCAGCAACCTTGCCCCATACGATCCCGCTTCATGATTCTCATTTCTATTAATAGTCACCTCAGCCGCGAAGTATTCAAGGATCTGCCGAAGTAAAGGACTTCGCGAAATCGCGCGAGAGAGTGCGCCGTTAAACGACAGCTTATTATAACGTTCGAGAGACCGCGTTATCAAAAGTTGATTGAAGGACGTTGGAGCATAGATGCAAATTCGCGAAATGGAGGATAACCACAATTCGAATTAAAAAAAAGGGGGGGGGTAGCCACACAACGCAGCGTGTAGATGTATTTTTATTTCAAAAGCATTTTCGCGAGGGAAATGTCCCGCCGTTCATTACGATCCGGCGTACGAAATCAATTTTTATTCACATCCGCGCCGCCACACGACGGACGACGATTCGGAGGAAATTAATTTTGCGAACGCGGGAGATCGACTCCGAAGAAAATTAATTTCCTTCGAAATCAGCGTTTTCACGGGAGTGAGCCCGTCGCGTCGCGTACAATTTGCCCGCTCTTATCTTTCCCGTATAATCCCAACGGTCTCGCCTCCGAGCTTCATCTCCGTTTCGTCGCATTTCCTGCATTTCGCCATATGCACCCGTCCCGTCGCACCACGTGTGCTAATCAGCGCCCAAGTTGAAGTAATATGTCGGCGTGTCTCGTATCAGTTTCTGCCTGGTCGGCAAATACAAAGAGACAAAGGAGGAAAAGAGAGAGATTCCCGTTAGTTATCTGCTTTTGTTCCTCGCCGCGAAACATTTCAGATTAATAATATTTCGTCAGGCTGATACAGAAGTTGAAACAGATTTTGAGATAAAATCACCCTCCCATCTCTTGAAAACTGCTACTGTCAATCAAGCTTGACAATCTTGAATTAAAAGCGACGGCAAATAGATTGTATCTTAAAACGATCGAGAGATACGTAGTTTCCGAGCTAATCCTTTGAAAATATGTAAATCCCGAATTTTATAACCGCAATTTATCATCTGGAAAGGTCGCTGTCGAATCTCACAAATTTTATAATTTTGTCATTAATAATGAATCTGACTAATGAAATTTGCTGAGTCTTGTAGTCGGAAGCTATCGTAATGCCGGGATAATCGAAAAATCAGCTGTCTTTCCGACAGCTTCCGATAAATTTATCGAGAAATGCGACGAGTCAGCTTCGCCTAGAGGCATCACTAATATTTGCGCGATGCGGTAGCGGCCAATGCAGTTCATAATCTTTCGGTATGCAGGTATCACGATCAATAATAGGCAGGGATGTTTGATACTAGATGCGCGTAGACGGACAATAGCTGCTTTCTCTCGGTTCCCTATATTGAGTATTTGAGCCAGTATGTGAAGCATAAGCCGGATTGGTATGTCTCTGCATCATCGTGGATAATGCAGGCACGCGATTCTGTCATAAATCGCGCGATTTGTCCTTTTGACAACTGAGGTATTGCGGACTGTCTCTCAGTCGAGCAAAATAGAACGCGTAAGAATAGGGAGTCTTAACGTGTATGCCATTCATGTCTGTTTTATGTGATAAGTCAGATCTGTATTGAGTACCGATAAAAAGGTATTTGTACAAAGGATTTTTTTAAACCATATATTTTTAGAAAGAAAATATTAATTAGCAATTTATTAATAATGAATATAATAGATTGTACTTATATTACTTAATATAATAATAGATTGTACATATATGTTGAGTCAGTGCAAAAGACTGCCCTATTTGGCGTTACTAAACTTTAATTTATTCACGTTTTTCTCAAGTTGAAAATTTATCTATAAAAGAGAAAAAAATTTTTTAAGAAAAAATACATTACTGTATAAAAAAGTTTCTCTGTTATAAGCAACTTAATTTATAAATAAAATATAAAATCTGTTTGATGATCCATATTATATATAATTGTTTTAAGTAATTTAACTTTAAGCTTACGAATTTTTAATTTCATATGAATAATGCTTTTCAAAATTAACTTTTAATTTAACCTAATTTAATCTAAATGTTACTTTTAACTAGTTGAGTTTTTGTTTATATAACTTTTAAGGTAACGAAAATAATTTTATAAGTCATTAAATTTAACTTAATTTTTATTAAAACAATATTAACTTATTCAATTCTGCTCTTATATTATCTGCCAAATAATAAGACATTACGGGAATCATATTAGAAACGTGACGTTAAAATCTATCTATAATAAAAAGGTCTTATTTGAATTATTTACAGTATCCAAAAAAGAAGAATATTTATGTGTGATTACAATGTACGAGTTTTGGAAAGAAATAAAAATGATAGATTCTATAAAAACAATTTATTTTGAATTTGGAAAATTTCTAGCTTTACAATATTTATAGCATCTATTATTTTTATTCCTTTCCGAAACTCGTATGTTATAATCGGACGCAAATATTCTTTTTTAAATTCTTTTCTTATACAAAATAACGCTGTAAATAACTGAGGCACCAACATTTTTATACGTAGCTATTAAAATCACTTATCCAGCAACATGTGTTTCCTTCATAAATCAATATCGACATACTGTAACAAGAGTAATATCTTTTAAAAAAAAACTAAGACTTGCACTTACCTCACACACACACACACACACACACACACACGCGCGCGCGCGCGCACACACGCGCGCGCGCACACACACACACACACGTTTTATCCCAATTTAATTACGTTTACACGTAGTACTTTTTTAATTGTACAATCCTTTTATCCTTATATATATATATATATATATTTATTTATTTATTTATTTATTTATATATATTTACTTTTAAAAAAACAAGGGTTTAAAAAATACCATCTGCACGAATACTTTTTTTTACTCATTTTACGCAGTGATAATTGGATAAAAGGATTGTACAATTAAAAAAATACTACGTGCAAACGTAATTAAAAAATGGTAATTGGAATAAAACGTTTACACGTGAAGCAGAGATGTTTTCTGCATTTGGTATGATCGGTAAATCTGTGTTTGCAAATGCTGTTTTAATAACATACACGTACACTGATTGTGCACAGTTGCAAACGTTAATTAATTTATACGGGTAAATAAGTGGCCTTTGTATCCGATACACCTGGTAACAGGCAACCACCGTCGCATGTGCGTAGTAACGCGTAATGTTCGTTAGGAGAAAGTCAATGTCATTAAGCTTTAACTCCTGTGATAATAAATTAATTTTCTTCGTTGATTACTGACAAGAGTAAAGTGAGAACGCCTAGTATAATTTGCTAAATTAACATCTTTGTTGAAACATTTCATTTCACCATTCGCTGTTATCTTTACTCTATATCAATAAATTGATTTCTATTAAAAGTTTCAAATTATCTTGAGTAATAAAGTCCGATAAATCGGGGATCAGAAGGGATAATTCAACGAAGGGTATAGAGCGAGATGGATAAAAGGAAGTACACATAATATTAGTATTAGTATTAGCACCTAGAATCGGGCGACATTATCGATCGGCGGTTCATGCTCACGATATCCGCAATGTTGTATGTATAAACAAGATTACCGCGTGCACCTCTCGCGATATCCCCGGAGACTACCCCCCGTGGACTTTCATGGAGCTATCTCTATGCAGATTGCGCTATCGCCGCTCGCGAGATCGAAACAACGGCGCCAAGACGCGACGTGCCTGGGAAACCTGGCTAAGTTTAATAAGATTAAGCAGCAGGAGTGCGCGCAAAGTTGCGGCTTAACAATGTTGTAAGTAATGCATATTGAACGTCGTTTTAGACAGTTTGACTACTCGCCGTTTGCCCATCGTAACTACCATAGTTTACCGACGCTCATGTACACAGTATATCTCACGAAACAGTTTTCACTCTGTGAGCTCAACACCTGTCTATCTTAATTATCGATGCTTACATTTACTCGTCGCAATATTTCTTTAGATAGTTTATCTAACTATTGTTTACCAATGTTTATTTACTCTTATCGTCGAAGTAGTATTGTTGGATGATAAGGGTAATGTCTTTTTTCAGATAAAAATAATTGAAAAAAATTTGTATACTTGCGAGGATACCTTACATTGACAAATCAGTTTTGAAAAGAAATATTCAGTCTCATCAAACTTAATTTTACGAATTAAATCACTTTGGACTTTGGATAAGAAAATGTTTGGGAATCGGTGGGAAATTCGGTGATAAAATTCATGATATTGAAAGTATGATATGATTTAAAAAAATTCTCAAAGACTTATTTGTTTTTTGGGGGAGGTTTATATTTTGCAAAATAAACAACAATATTTCATAGAACAAAGTAATTAAGATTTAGGTACATTTACAATGTCAAGCCACGTCTTTATGATCTCCTCGCGATTTGATCGCGGAATCATTGTATTCCATTCCGCAATTTTCTTATTAAAGATCAATTGAGCATGATTCTCGACAATTCGTAATATGGGATTTTTGAACAGTGATGTGATTAGTTTTGTTAAAGCGTTCAAAATACGATCCAGAAGATTACCTTCGAATTTTATATCAAACTTCCTGCAAAACGAGAAAAGTGGAGAGATTCTATTATACAAGATTCGTAAAAGCTTATGACGTACTCATGGTAATTTATAAATTAAATTAAGTCAAGAGATTTAGATCAATATATGATAACAATCACTAAAAACAGAATACTTGTGAGTACACGTGTCAATGACAAAGCTAAAAAGTATTGTGAGATATCTTGAAAAAAAAACTACGATAAAGTTTAATTAGATTAGAATCTTTACAAGGTGATTACTGTTATTTTTCAATGACGTTTATCAATTGCATATTATCAATATGCAGATATTGGACTGTGATTATTATCTACATATTGCTCTGCTCTTGCTCACCTGTTCAATAACTCATTGTGCGCTTTATCACAATTGGTAGACTACAATTTGCGATAGCAAGAACTGATAAACATTTGCCGCTGCGCTGGATTTACCGTGCAAAGTCCACACGTGTAATCTTTTACGCGCGACAGGCAAATATTTAATACAAAGAGAATACAAAAAGTAAAAAAGCAAAACATATTTACCGGACACTAGAAAAACTGATGGAATCAAGAATCAAGTTGTACTCGTTCAAATCGATCGTCATCACGACGTTGACATCAAGATCGAATAAACGAACGTTTATATCACCGTCTCTCTTATACAGCAAATGTTTCAGATTATATGAGTAATTAGCCTGGAAATATAAGTACAATTTGAAAATATTCTTATAAATTATGATGATGTTTTAATATTAGCGTCACGTTATCTTGTTCTTACGTCCATAACGTTAAATCCCAAATTCAAATCCATCGTCAAACGCTTGTTCTTGTATATTGCAGTCACGTGATTGGAGCGTTTTAATAATGACAAATTTTGCAACCACCCTTTACTAAGATCGACGTTTCCCTTAAATATCCCAACCTAAAAACATTATTTCAAAATACAGTCGGAATGAAACGCATCAATAACATCCATCTGTCATTGATATCTTATGAAGATAAGCTTTGACATATCAGTGCTTACTTTTAACAAAATTTAAGAAATTCAGGAGCAAACTTTTATTTTTGATTTCATTCTACATACCAAATCTGGGAAAATAGGTTCGGAGAAGTCGGGTAATTTCAAAGGATCCATATCATTTTTCAAGATTGTCTGTCGTATGGAAGGCAACAGACGATCAATTGTATCATCAAGATTTGCCCTTATGTCTATATCATCATCCGAAAAACTGCATATCACAGAAATACATGTTTTTTGAACGATTGTTTTACAATTTAAGCAAAACTATAATATATAATTTTCGTAGTGCATATATAGCACACATAAAAACTTAAAATTTTATTGTTTGAGAAATTGAAGCAATACGTCGAATCGTAAAATTAATTGCAAGTTGCATTACATGAGAAAGAAAATTTTTCCACTTCATAAAATTCAATGTTTAGCTACGAAACAATCCAATAACAAATAAAGTTATTTATTTTAACGAATAAAATTAATTAAATTCAGAAAGTTCGTATTATTTTAAGTGAAAATAATTAGGCCAACAAAAGCGAATGAAATAAAACGACACAAGTATCAAATTATAGTTTATTAATTATCAAAATTTTGAAAATGAACGTTTCGACTGACACAGACTTCCTGAGCAAACAAAAAAAAAAAAAAATAAACGAATTAACAACATAATAGATTAGGATATTGTTACGCCCAATATGGACGATCGGACTTGCGAACACCTGACTAAAAAATGTTACGTTCGAAAGAGAACTCGCGCACACGTACTCGCGAAACACAGATAGCACACTCGCGCACTCTCACACACGATTCACGCGCTCGTCAAGAAAAGGAGTAGAATCTTTTAAAAAGTAATAATTTTATTAGCGCAACACGAAATCATGACAGAATAAAACAAAACAGTTGACAACGGACGATCGTTGTTTTGTATTTATTATGTGTCTTAATCCATTACGTTATTAATTTGTTTTTTTTGTTCGCTGAGGAAGATTTTATATTATAACGTTTGTTTTAACAAATTTGTAAATAATAAGTGATAATTTTATACCATAATACCTTATTTCGCTTATTTGTTGGCTTAATTATTTTTATATTGCTTTGCACAATATGAACTTTCTAAATTTTATTTTAAATTTTATTTTTCAAGAAATTAAGAAAGTACGTCGTAGCAGTCCTCATAGTTATCGTAAAGTTTATTGCAAGTTATAAAAATACAATGCAGAGATTTAGCTATGAAAAACGAATAAAGTTATTTATTTTAACGAATAAAGTTACAAATGTTACGAGCATACGAACTTACTAGCTCGATTTCGCTGCAAGAGGTGCACCATGCACCATGCACACTACGAGCGCGAAGAGAAAAGTCAAGTATAATATTTGACCAGCCATGATGACGCTAGTAAGTTAACTAAGGAAAATATGTCGGTTTCTTCTATATTTATTGTCCATCTGTTGTCATCTGTTGGATCACGTCTTATCGATTTGATAATATTCTAAGTGATTAGATATTACGAACGGTATAAAGGTGATGCAAGTCCGATTGCATCAATATTTCGACTTTAAATAAGACTTAAACGCGTGTCTGTCTTTATTTATTTAGAAGGAATGATATAGACGAATACACGTTTGAGTCTCGTTTAAAGCTAAAATAACGTTGATGCAATCAGGCCTTACAAAAATTTTGTTTTTAATGACGCAGTCTTGCCGGATAATGATTGCAGCATCAAAATTGCACTTGAACGATTCTTATTATATCGATGAAATAGGTTCACATAGCAATTGCATTTATAAATAAATACACAAATATTGAAAAAAATATATAATGTATTTATAAACGTAGGATATAAAATTATATTCAAAACTTATATAATCGAAAATTATATTCGTATTAGAAAATCAACGATCGTTTTCCGTAATTTTTGAAAATAGCTAATCGCTTTGAGAGATTACATGATTTATTTTATCTAGAGAAGTTCGAATTGCATTCGACGCTTCCTGCTGAACGACATTCGTAAGGGTATTTTTAATGAACGGAGTTGCGAGATTGATTAGGGCTGTGTTCAGCCATTCCACCAGTCCGTTCTTATTTTCGATGGTGATTTTAATATCACTGCAATAATATAATGTATAATTGAATAATTAAGCTTACGAAAGACTTTCATATATACATATAATATGAACCATAAAAAAATGTATTCTACTTAATAACGTGTAATTAATAGACTTACCCTGGAATTTGTAATTCAAAATCGTCGAGAGATAAAATGGAATTTATTGCATCGAATGAAATATTAATTTTAACGCGCACATTTTCCGCTGCAGCTAAAATGCGGCCATCCAAATTGAAAAAGACTAGTTTTACGATGTAATTGTACGATCCCTGAATATAAAAAAATTATTTGCATGACAGAATATTAGGATGATCTGTAGCGTTGTTTTTATAACTTTTAAACCTACATTTTACGTTAAGAATAAAATAACAGCGTGCTTTTTGAGAAATGAAAGAACGAAAAGTCTATTTACATTACCTTTAAAAGTTCAAATTCGAAGCTAACATTCAGTTTTAATGCTTTGTCCTCGTAATTTAAGAGAGCGTCGCCATAACGCTTCAAATTGGACAAATATGTCAATATTCCGGAGTGTAAAACGAGGTCGGCTTTGTATATCATTGGCTGGGATTGGTTCAAAATGTTTCGATGTGCCTGGTATAAAATTTACTCTCATATTATGTCTTAGCAAAATCAGTACATGTAGTTTTGTTATCATATCGTATAAATAATTGAGTTAAGGATATTTTATCCTTAATCAAAGCTAATGAAAATGATATGGTGATATAATGGTTAGACGAGACGTATAAGATTTCGTTACTTATCGTCGCAACTGTATTATCTGCATGCACGCTCGAAAATCGTTAATAAGATACTTTGTAATGCGAAACCGAAAACAATGTATGTGCTTTATCGGCGAAAATTTTATAAACACGTCTCTTCTGCAATGGCGCAATTACAAAGCTTATATATATGCTCCGAATCACTTTGCTTTTAAATGTGATTAATTTAATTTTTGCACAAATATATCACAGGTATTCAATAAATAATTAATTCCAACAAAAAGTAGATTAAAAAAATAAATATAATATTAAGATGTTAATACGACTGTCAACGTTGCTAAGAAACGTACAATTATAAAATAACATTTAATATTCTTAAAAACATTTTATTCATCAATTCTTATAATTCTCTTCACGGAAAGCCTTTCGAATTTTTTTTCTCTCTGTTGGATACGAACTTATCCAATTTCATGATACTGCAGTAAGATAAATGGCTTAATTCGCGCACCCGACATGATCCGGGAAGAGTTTAAGAATGTTTGCGCTGAACGGTAGCATTGAACTTGAGCCCGAGCTCGCCTTCTACCTCGATCTACCGGGTGAAACCTTGGTTTCACTCTCATCCAAGTTCAAAGCTATCGCGCGTTAACCTTCGAAGCGTCAAAAAAGGGATCGGCGAAAAGGAGGCGAGGGATGACCTCCGCGTTCGACCGTGATCCACCTCGAGCCAAGGTCAACGCTCGAAAGTGTCATCCCGGGATTCACTCTCGCTCTCGTCCAAGGCCCCAACTCTTCGGTTTCGCTTTCTACGGCCCCGAGATTAAGCGCGCGCTCGCTTTCGCATCGCGGCCCGCTGACCTCGAATCCCAGCTCTGACCCCGAAACCCAGCTTTCTCCCGATTTTCGAGGCAACCTCTCGCGATTGTGAGCGAACGCGCACGCGTTTGCCGTAATAACGGACTCTCTTACGTAAATAACTGATTTCTCAACGGCATTACTGGATTTACGCTGAAGTTTGTAATTGAACTATCAAGTTTATAATTAATTTCTGAACCGTAATTTCTCAAAGAAAGATTTGCTGTAGTGTTACGGCAAATATTTATCATCTAGTCGAACGTAACGAATAATTAACGCGTCTCGGGATTTAATTACATATTTCATTTTATAAATGAAGTTTCCTAAGAACATTACTTACCAAAGTATTCCATAATTTTATCTGAGTTGATGGGAGAGTGAGCGGGTCCAAGTTATTTTTGATAATAAATTGCGAAATTTCAGGAATAAAACGATCCACAAGATTATTTATGTTAACGAACGATTCTTGGTTGACGATATTCCTATAATTATTAAAAATTTATCTTAATTTTAATTAAATTGAATTATACTTTTTATATAATAATTCTAAAAAGGAATTAAATTTCAAAGTAAAACAGAGAGAGTTTACACAGTGAAATAAAAGAACTAACAAGAAAGTATAAATAATAATAATAATAATAATTCTACATAATGTGCATTTAGATGTAGTTTCTAAAATTTTAGAACAGATTTTTTTCTGTGTGCAAAGAAATTGACATTAAAATGTTAAAAATTTAATTCAAAATAGTAATATTTAATAGCAATGAAATGTTATTGTACACTTACGGAATTTCTATCTCGGCCGAAGCCAAAGGGATAACTATCAGAATAACGTAAACGTACTTCATGGTGATTGCAACGAGACTATGGCCAAATCCCTATGACCCTATCGCTTTTATAAGCTATTTTATTTTCTCAAATAAATCCGATTGTCGAATTATCAATCCCCTCTTTCTTCCCGTTAATCTTTCGGATTGTCTTTTCGAACAATCAACAATCAAAAATAAATATGCACTTAATTAATTATAGCACAGCCACCTGTAATGAATAAATAAAGAATAAGAGGAAAAACGAAAAATATTGTCGGAAATACCTAAAGAATTTACACAAAACATGTCGATTTAAAACGCAATTTCACTGTACGCAGTTTTATTGCTTATCGTCTGATCTGAACATTATCTTACGTAAATAAGAATCGGTTGTTTGAGTTATAAAATATAAGCTCTTATTTATAACTTACAATAAGTTATACTAAGTCCAAAAATTTTTGTTATCTTTCTAGATCAGAAGTTTCAATCGCTACGTTGAGAAAAAAATTATGAAATTCAAGTAAATATGTTATTTGTACTATTCGAATAACTTATTTATATCACGCGAATAAACATTACTCGTTTATAGTAAATATTACTTCTTTGAAATAAATATTACTGGTCTGATATAAAATAGTCATTTGAATATAGTACTCTCAGTGTACAGAAAAGAACAATTTTGTTGAAAGACAGATCTGAAGATAATTTTGTTGAACCATTAAAAAAATTGTATTGGATGTTTAACTTGGTTTCTAGAAGATCAAAATTGTTTGCAGCATCATTATCATGCTTGGGCGTCCTTAAAATTATTTCGATGGTCCAACAAAATTATTTTCTCATCTGTATCTGGCTGAATTTTTAATTAATTTTTTCATGTTGAATATTTAAAATTGCAACGGAAAATTTATACATATAAATGCTTGTTTCTTCGTTTGTTCATTTATTTATTATTACCATTTAATAAGGTAAAGTCGATCTCTACCGAGAGATTTTCGACGTTCGTTATCGACGTGGAATCAACCTCGTTACGTGGCGCTCTCTGTACTGTAAATCTCAACATAATAATCACGAGACGAATTACGTTACACATGGCATATAATTGCTTTAATTAAAACGCCGTTGCTTAAATCTTTTTTACAACATTCGATTTTGACCATGAATTAGAATACGAGTTGTAGCACAGTCGAATGCTGACTTAAAATATTTATTTTGATTTTATTGAGAAATTCTGGCCGAATGGTAGAAATTTTAATTGTGCAATTGAAAAAGTTCTATAAAATTAGAAGATTATTTTTATATTCTGCCATTTTAATGTTTAAATTACAATATTATATGTAAATTTCATTATTATATTTATTTTTATATTTATATTTATTTAATAATTTCTATTTCATTTTTCATATATTTGAAAAACATTTTGCAATAAAAATTATACGGGTGTCCTACACTTTGCTATTCACCGAGCAGAATACAAATATTAATTTCTTACCAGAAATAACAAACGTAAGAAAACGATAATTTTGGAATTTTTTATGACCGAATATTATTTAGAATTTACTAACACAAATTTTCATTTCTTTTTACATCACCATCGTTTTACATTATCATCAGCTTTGAATTCCTACTGAATTCGCGAGAATTACTATTTTAACAAAGGAATTTATTTATGTCAATCTTTATAATAGATATTACAATTACAAACTTGCACTTATACTTACTGATATTTCGCTTGTTGGACTTGACACTAACCATTTAATATGTCGTGTGTACAGTGCACTGAGATTTTGAGGAACTGCCAGTTTTGTTCGAATACTCCCTTTTATAAGGGATTAGAAAAGACATTTTATCTTTCTGAAAAAGTCTTAGGAAAACATTACTCACAAAAAAAAATTTTTAGAACACATAATCTTTGTATATGCAGAGCATAAAAGCTTTATCTCAAGCTATTCATGTAATCCTTATGTTTCCAAACCGTCTTAAGATACGGCACAGATTAATTTATGATTAATTTATGATACCTTAAGACTGTACTTAGGACAATCTCAAATATACAAATTAAATATTGGCCTTAGGCTTCTCGGATAATATATTAAAGTAAAATAGGTAAATATGTGTGGGCGATAATCGCGCCATTGACATCGACGCTACGACGCATCAGGAAGTAGTCACGAATGAAAAACAATCTTGTTTGTCGGCCCTGGTGGATTCGTCCTCGACTGATCATTTACGACGAGCCAATCGCAGCGCGAGAAAAAGTGGGTGTACATCGTGACGTAAATTCTTACTACTACTACGCTTTAATTACGAAATCTGACGCGTAAGAGCGCGCGCGCGCATGTCTCGATTAGGAATCGAATAACTGAAACGACCGTAGCTTCACGTGCGCACATAGTAGATCTGTTTTAAAGTATTAGCACAGTGACACTTCTCGATTTCATTAAATCGTCATCTCGTTCTGCGTACGTCATTTCAATGGCAGAAAAACGATATCCTAAACAAAAATTATTTATATGTAATTATATATCAAATATGTCCATTGTCCATAGATGTATACATATTATAATACATAATAAAATATACATAATATATGAAATAGATATTATCTATAAATTGTACACAATTATGTATAAAAAATTATATACAATTATGTATGATTATATATATTTCATTTTATATATATATATATATATATATGAATTCTTTTCGTGTTGCTCGAATAATTATCTCTTAGGAAGTATGTCGCGATAGCGCACAAAAAAACCGTTTATATATATATATATATATATAAACATATTTGATATACAATTATAATTATATGGAAAAAATTTTTTCCGGGATTATTTTGCAGTAATCAGAACTCAAAATTGTTTAATCATTATCTTAGTCACTTCTCACTTTTAACAACTTTATTACCCCGATAAAACTTTATTACCAATGCGGAATTTAAACAGGATTTACATTTCCTCACATTAATAAGATTTATGCCAGTCAAAGTAAGATAATGCTTTGCTTATAAAATCTTGATAAAAGTAAATAATTTTATGTCTAAAAAGCCAGTAGATATTATTAAGCAAAGAAATTTCTTTAAAATAATGAATACTCCAAGTATTTTTAGATAATACTTGGATCTCGTCTAAATCTTTCCTTCTCTTTGGACAAAGAGAGAAACGGTTTTTTCGTGCGCTATCGCGACATACTTCTTACGGGATAATTATTCGAGCAACACGAAAGGAATTCATTTGGATAATCGAGATCTCCATTGCACGAATCGCGGGTTACCGCAACGCGGAGAGGAAGAAGGCAGAAGACCGCATTGCTTTCTCCTTCTGTGCGGTTGAACGATCGAGGTCGTTGAAGAGAAACCCGCGGGCGGTGCACTCTTGTTACTCCATTTTCGCCTGCGGAGGAACTCCTATGGCCTGCGCATAAAAGCCACGGATACATGGTGACTAGTAATTGCATTCGCGATGTCCAAAGGGTCGATAACCGCGAATGGCCGTGACGTAAGCAAACCATCTGCTATCGCGGATAGGGATAACGCGAGAAAGTTTCGAGACTGCACCGCGCCAATGCATTCTCGAGGGGAAGGTGCACTAACGAAGAGTTTGGGTGCGGAAGATCGGCAGATGTGATAACAGGACTGTCGTTGACGTGTACACTAAGAGAAAAAATTCCTAAATTTTAATAAATATTTATTCGAATAGTACTAATGAAGTATTTACTTATGGTACATAAATATTTATTCTATAAGAAGAAGATTTAAATTAAATTAGCCGTTCTTGAATTAAATAAATATACATACATTTACATTTATTTAGTAAATATATTTTTAGTACTATTTGAATAAATATTTATTAAAATTTTGTAATGTTTTCCTCAGTGTAGATAGATTTAGGAAGATAAAAGATTGCCTTCGCGAAATTGAAAAGCACGACTGAGTGCCAAATATACGATATCACGATTGAGATGTAAGACGAAAAAAAAATTCGCGAACGACGAGGTTCTATTATATTTTTATGTAATTGATATTTCTGGAAATAGCACTTTGATATTTTGCACGACGACCAATGGTCAAGTTGAACGTCTCACATATATCAGGCGATGTTCTCATGTCATGTAAGACTCGTCATTAGCTCGATGATCAACGGAATTCTATTCGATCAGCTGTTTTAATAATTAATGCCACGTATTGCAACGTTACCTTGTTTTACTTATTCATCATTCAACGAATTAATGTCAGTTGCATACATTTTTAATAAGGGAGAATGAAAGGGAAATTTTTCAGAGTATCCTGTTTTTCAAACCGGTTTGAGAGCGCTATCGAACGTGAACAAATACGTATGTACGGCAACATTGTTTATTTCTTTTTTTTTACATCGCATAGCTCGTATTACGCAGCGGAAATTATAACGGAGACAGTGCACAATTTCCGTATAGCTTTTTTTCATTGTAACAACCGATGAGCGAGACATGCGTAGCTCTGTTGTGACTGAACAATAGCAGATAACGCGCGATTGCTTTGTTCAACTTCGCGCACGTCATACCGATAAAAAGCGTGATGTTAATTCTTAACCGTTTATACTCATTTCTGATAAACGAAGTCAAAGCACTGTCTCAATTAATTATTACACAGAAAAAAATTGGTATCAAAAATCAACAATTCATTGTTTCATGTACAAGCAAGAATATAAAGTCTTGGAAGAATTTATAACAAGAATATAAGATCTTCTTGGAAGAATTTATAATCTTAAACAGACATAATTTACTTACGTATAGAAAAAAATTTTCATCATGTAAATAAATTATATCTGTTTAGAATTGTAAATTCTTCCAAGATTTTTTATTCTTGCTTATAATTTGTTACTAATTTTTTCTTTTGTGTGCGATTTATAAATTATAGACCCATATAAATGGACAAATTTTTTATGTGATGTTTATATGAATATCTTTACATTCTTTTTATGAAGCCATTAGTTTTTTTTTTAAACTAGATTTACCATTTTTTTCAAGTCTTGCGAATATTTACTAATATTTAGATAAGTGAAAATATAAAAAGCGCTTAGACATTATCAGTACTTGTTTATAAAGTAGTTATTATGAGTTCTCTTCCAATTACGAGTTATTAATAACTCGTAATTGAAAGAGAACAATAGCATGCATATGTATTACAAAATGGCAATTACATAAATAGCCTTGTACAAAAAATATAATTAAAATGTGTTTAAGATATCGATCATCGATCGCGCGCAAATTTCAACAATTATTCCTAATGAAACTTTCACCTCGCTGTTATATAATGTGACATTACTGCAAAAGTGTGATCAAATATGCATATGTCTTATCTTTATTGCTTCACAATAGTTATTCTCTTTTTCTATCTTAAAATCGTCGAAGAGTTCGCATATGTGTTTCTAAAATTCAACGGTCGAAAACAGTATTTCGCAAGAGTTAATAATCTTATGTCATCTGTATTATGACATCAAAGTAATGGGCCGATACAGAGATGCACAAGAAAATACCAAGTCAGTCCTTGAGTATGACTTAATTCGAATGAGAAGAAACGAACTTAACAGATTAATTGCACTATCGTGACTTCACAATTTAAGCGATAAATTAATTATTTCGAGAATTCTCGAAATCTTTAAAGAAATTGTAGATAAAACGAAAATTTTAAGACGTTAGAAACTTTCTACGTCGTCAAGTGTTATTGCGAGATGTAGCTTTATGCGTTGATTTAAATTCCGACTCATTAATTAATTCGTGCTTTAAAATTAGATTAAATTATTAGTGAGAAACGCAATTTCTTTCTTTTAAGTCAATAATAAATAAAAAGTTACAATATATATGTGTATGGAAAGACATTTCATAGAAAAATACACTTATTTTTATTTTTTTAAGCAGATTTATAAACTTTAAAAACGTTAAAAGTAATATGATAATTGCATATTTATGAACCATTATTTTTGAAAATAAATGCATTATTATTTTATATTTTCAAAAGAAAAATTGTTCAAGGACAGCCTATGTAAGTTATCTTGTATTACTAGTGATAAGTGATAGCCTGTGAAAAAGCAAACTATGTTACAATAAGTGCATTCATCCACTCGAAACGCTTTCAAACATTATTGTGTAAAAAAAATTACAACGATTCAAAAGTTACAATTTGTTGGGCGAAGAAAAAGTCTAAAAATCTGCGAAGTATGAATTTCTATTATCGCGCAATAATTGGCTAATCACTGATGGCGTATCACGAAAATATTTTTCGGTAGTTAATCGCGCGATACGGCTCGGTGGGGCTGTCGATCTAGGCCAACGATCTTTACGCATTTTGCTTTCTTTGGTCTCGTACGTTGAGGCAAAAGAGGCTCGCTGGTCCGACCCGTTAACGACCAATCACCAAGTTCCTCCTCATACGAAACACATCGCGTGGTGTCTCCTCCTCGCATGCTCACTCGTCAGCGAATGCACACACGTAGATCGTGTATAGAGTGACACAGTTGTCCGTGAACACACAATTTCATGTAACCCTGAATAAATAATCTTCAAGAGCGCTAGACGATTACTCCGGTTAATTAAACTTAAAAAAAACAAATTTGGAAATGATTACAAATTTTATTTGTTAAGAAAGAGGCGGGGGGAAGACGAAGAAAAAGAAAATTAATAAGAAGTGTGAGAAATTCACGTTACTGTGCTAATTAAAAATACAACGATTTAAACTATATGTATATTTGACCTTGCGTAAATCACGTGGGGTTTCCCGTGAACCCCAGGTATAATTGAAAGCGCAAAATCTTCTCAAGAACGCAGCGTCAGCGCCGTGTCCCTGTGAATAATAAAAAGAGACGTAATAAAATTCCGCTTACACTGAATCTGGAGGGTTTTTATTTCAGGGTCTGGAATGGACTTTACGTGACTAAACTTTGGATTTTTATCCACGTGTCTTGCGAAAGGTTTAAGAAAAAAAAAAAACGTTAACTTGTTTTATGGCGCGTCAATATATTGGAGACGACTTGTTCACGCGAATAGCACACCGCAATTTTGTTTGTGTGTATAATATTAAGTAAAAACCGCATTTCATAATGATTAAAAATTATTATTCAAGTAGACGGCTAACGTATCGATATTTCGTCAAACGATATAATTGTGTATTCACGTTTTAACTTATAAAATAGTTATAGAAACATAATAACGGAAATTATTGAATAATTACGTTTCTTTTTACATCAAACGAACGGAAAGTTTATTCGTGTGTGTGAGTTCACAGATTGTTAATAATCGTGCTATGTAGGTCACATTTTGGAACAAAAACAGATAAAAAACAGATCTTATCTACTCTTGCTTCGATAGGTAACGATAGGTCGCTATCTTCAATTTTAACGGCTGGCGCAAATGTTTTTCGCACACCCCGTACATAGCAGGCATATATCCCCAGCAGTTTCCGTCACAACGATAAACTTCGGACCGCGCTCGCCTGTGCTTTCAGTTAGTTTCAATCGCTCGTACAAGTCGGACGTATTCACGCACCGCTCACGTCTTCTTCGCACGCAACGTCAGTCAGTCACACGTATGTACACGCGTTTGCGTACGTGTGCAGACCGATTTCGCGACTGGCTCGTAACGATAAACTTCGAAGTCGCTTCTTCAATCAAGCGCAGCAGCTCGAACACGCTGTGTCTAAAATAAATTCGCAAGCGTGTTACTGTTCGTTGAAGTCCTACCACGCCACGTGCTCGCTGAGGAACATCCACGTATCACATTTCGATACTTCCTCAATTTTTCTCAAGGTGAGTAACGTAATGTTTCGTCATGTAGCAGTAAATTTCCAATTTGGCATGGATATAACAGTGCCTGTTATTTGGAGCGAGTTTCTTAATTCATCGATTGATCAATCGCATTATGCGCAAATGCAGCTTTTACAGAACGAAGTTGCATTTGCGCATGACGCGATTGATCAATCGATAAATTAAAAAAAAAAAAAAACTCGCCCTTGATCAAGCTGTAAAACCCCAGTCGTTTTTATCATGAGGTTTAAAAGGCATCTTTCAGAATTAAGCAACGAAAATTTTTGGGTTTAAAGGTAATCTCATTCTTTTTCCCAGTTCTTTTCCCAGAAAATAGTGTAATAATACAATTCCGATTAGATTGCGTGAATGACGATAAACTGTGTATAAATAACAAGCGTCATTATTTTATAGATTTATTTTATGTTTTATATAATACGATGTTTATCGGTGCTGAGATTTTCGCATTTATTCGCGTCACTGATTCCAGGAGGTATAACTGTTTACAAAGATCTGTTATTTTAATAGTTCTGCATATATTTACATAGATATACTTGGTACTATACATATATATATATGTGTGTGTGTGTGTCAACAACTAATGATCGTTTATTAACTGTTTCTGAATCGGTAACTATTGCAGTCAATTGTTAATCAAAGCTAAAATAATTTAATTATAGAGAAAAATCATTCTCTGAATACAATCACTTGTGTTACGAATGTTATAAATGTACGTCAATGCAAAATTATATTTTAAATTTGTTTTATACACTTTATTAAATTCTTGAAAAATATTTATTCCCTTTATGTGGAAGTATATAATTAAATTCTGTTGAAATTAATATTTATGAATAATTAAGAATATAAAATTCATTTCGTTGAGGCAAATAAAAAAACAAGGCGAAATTAAATACCGTAAAAAAACTCCAAAGTCATGCAAGAAAGATTCTTCGAAGTTATGTAAATGACTTGTGCTCGTGATAAATACGTACAGTCTGCCAATCTATATACGCATTTTATCGTGTCAATTTGCAAGCTTTGAGCTTGCGGAAGCTCGTTGTTCGCATTTTGATGATACTCGAAACTCGTCGATTCTATAACGCCAATGAAAGACATATGAGTCATTATGAGGGAAAACATGTTTACACTTTGCTGCGTAATCATTGGTGTTGTGCTGATCATTTTGTCGGCATAATAGATTACGACAAGTTCAGCGAATTGTACGCAATAGAAATTTGTTTATGAGCACTTTGTATCCGTGTCAAGGTGCGACGACTGTTTTTTGAGATACAATTCATGCATTCACGATAAATCTAACACGCGCAAAATATTTTTCGACATTTGAATATCGCGGAGCTGAATCATTTAAATATTCAAATATTCGAGAATTTTATTTTTCTTCATTAAATAAAATTACGTAACAGAAGATTAATCATTGGACGTGTAAAAAATTGAAGGTGATTAAGCTATTACAGATTATCGTATCGTTGAATACTTTGATAAATTGTAATAAGTAAATAAATCGTATCAACTTTTTTCGATGCATTATGCAATTAACCTGTGATTTAATATGATTATTTTAATTTTATAATGAAATTCATAGCGTAATAATGTGATTCAGAATTGGGAAGAAACGAATCGATAAAAAAAAGCATTCCGGAAAATTTTCTTACGCACTCATTGCATAACGTCTTCTTTGGCTGTGCATGCGATGGCTTCGAGCAAATTAGCTTCGTGTTTCCTAAGCTTCGACTTTATTTCGGTGAGAAGCGCTGAATCAGCGAAGCTTCTCAAGGCTATCACGAATGACATGCTAGATTTTATATTTCGTCTGGCAAGTCTAGGTTGCGAAAAGACCTATTTTGGTAAACGATTGATGTATACAAGAGCACAAGTCTTTCTTTGTATAAAAGCTATTGAATTGAATACCGTTTCCGCGAATGAGACAATTGATGTATCTTGAAAAGAGATTAATTGTCGACGAATGTACACTTTAGGTCGTCTAAAAAAAGTCATTACAAATTTTAGAAGTTTTGGACATTGCAACAGCTGAGAATGAATTTCTTGAATGACTTTCGTAAATGAAAGATCTCGGTACCGCTTATTTTATCTTTTCTGTTTTCTTTTTCTTATTCTTGTCTTTATTTGAAGAGGAAAATTTTGGATTCGTTGTTCACAAAATTGATAATTCGATATCCTTACTGTGAGGATGTCCGAAAATAAATGCCACCTCGCAATTGTGCATTCAGTGCCAGGTCCATGGTCAAAGAAATTCACCTGGACGAAGGCCAGTCGTCCCTGCCTCGTGCGGATATTCTACTTTTGAAATCGTAGGTCGGCGATGTCGGTCACGCGAATTCATTTCGATCTCAAAACAACGGATCACGAGACTCGCTGTTTTCTCTCGCTTCCGCGATAGGATATCATGGGAGCATCAACAACACGAGATACTGATTGTATGTTGTAGCGAGAAATAGTCTCAGAGTATGTAAAGGGGCGAAATAAATTGCAGATTTATACGAGGTATTTATATACCGAAATCAATGTGGGATGAAATAAACTAGATTGTGCTCAAAAATGAGCAATGTGCCAGCAGAGTATTCAAATATAAATGCATTTGCAGATAAATCCTGAAAAAAAACACCGAAAGAAAAGTTTTTTACGTTCAAGTGAAAATATATTATTTATTTTAACATCGTTTCTTTGATTTAAATAAATATTAACTAGTATACAATAATTTATCCTTAAACTTAGGAAATATTTTTTAAATCGAAGAAATGATTTTAAAATAAATCCTTAAAAAAAAAAGAACTGATGAATTGTTTTAACAAATCGATTACTATATCAGTAACTGATGATTACTATTCATTTAACTGATGAAACATCATCAGCTACTGATATAGTGATAAGCCGATTGAAATACCTATCAGTTCTTTTTTTCAAGAGAATATATTTAATTGGACAGAAAAATTTTGTTTTTCCAATGCACCTTCGCACGAGTTTGACGTTACGTTATGAATACGAGACACGAGTGTTGTGAGACAAAGAGAGGAAAAACCGCAGACACCTTCAATCTTTTCAAGAGATACTCGAGCAACTGCACACTCAATAATTATCATCACTGTTTAATTACCGGGTATTATAGACACGCAATTAGTATCAGCTAGATTTTCGCAACGTTAACGTTAGAAAGCTATCCATTACCGCTATGATTTCGCAGACAAAATCCGAAGCCAATTTCGCGCACTCGTTACGCACGCAACGACGCAACTCTTTATTATTTTCAGGAATTTTGCGAAAACTAGTTGCGACAGTAATTTAATCATTTTTACCCGACATTTATTGCGCACAGCGTGATTTTTAGTGGATTATATGGAGAAATAGTGACTCGCGATTGTTTCATGATCGAATTACTTTCGCTGCGAGTAATAGCCCCCTCGCTCTCTGTCTTTCCCACACGCCGGGCAGTCATGCGTGGATCGCAAATACATTGAAGTTACGTAACGTGCGCGCCACGAATAAATCGGGGGAAAATCGATGGCCTGTCGAAAAAAAATCGCGTGGTCAGCGATCGTCGCTCGGCTGATCGGAAAATTAGCCTGTCGAAAACTCCGCTCTGTCTGCCGGCGATAATCTCTGCGTGCAACACGCGATACGAACGGTGATTAATCGCGAGAGATACCGACGACACAGTTAATCACTGGTGCATGCTTGTCGAGTGATAGCACGGGGCAACGGTCGATGAAATTAATTTGGCGATCTAGACGGAAGTATCTTAATTAAATCCGCAGTTTGTAACGTACTGCGAATTGCGCTACATTCTACAAATAGTAATGGAATTTTATGGAAAGTGATTGATAGCAGTTTAAAAATATTCTAATATTGTAGATAATTCAATGTAACCACTGGTTCGTGAGTAAGAAGCACTAGGAAGATACAAAGTTCGACGCGTTATTATTCGCGTTCCGATATCATTTTATGATTATATTTATAACAAGTGCGACTTTGACCACCTTCGAGCAAACGATGATTCATATCGATAGCATGTCGAAGATAAAAAGTATCTATTTTATGTCACGTATATTTGTTAAAAAATGCAGTGTTATTCCATAAAAATCCTGCCAAAAAAATCTCTTTTACAAAAATACGTTTCTTAATGTTCTTAACTTTTTCTCGAATAAAAAAAATTAATTTCGCATTGAATTGTGCTAAAAATACTTTTTAAATAAGAAATTGATTTTCATATATTTGTAAATTTATTTTATTTTCGTGTCTTAGTTTATAGTGTTATATCTTGCTTTTATCAGCGTTACGGTGAATAATATTTACGACTGAACAACGAACGAATAAAAGTAACTTGTTCAAGCGACGACGATTTAACAGTAATATGTCGAAACTTTGTTTCAAGGCTCCGCGGTATCGGGTGTAACTCGCGAGAGTTTTGGCTGTTTGCCGTACATATATTTCGCAAAGTCATCAATATATTTGCGATTTAAACAGACAGATAAAGTTATATAATGAAATTGTTTGGGCGGTCAATGCACTGATGCAAAGGAAAACAAGTACCTGAGAACGCGGATGGTTTGGTATCTGCTGATACCGAGGGGAATTAAAAGTTCGCGTGCTTCCAACAATTGTCGATTCGTTTAACGAGAACAATCGTTTACTTTCGCCATTTGGCCTCAGACATGACAGCGTATTCTTGTTAGGCGATCGTCCAAATATCTAAATTTGCATTTTGTTACGTTCCGAGAGGAGTGCGAAGTATGTTTCTTCGATTATTGCTTTTAATCCGCAATTGTTCGCGTGGACGTAATGATCTACAAGATATAATCAGTATTGTCTCATTATCTCAATCTTAATTTGTTATCTTACAAATAGTAGCGAATTTCAACATGTCAAATTTGATATACGACGTATATATATACTTACGAGCTTTTGTAGACAGTGACAATAAAATAAATCAATTTATATACATATATAAGTTGATTTATATATATATATATAAATTAATTTATTTTATTGTTTTACTTATACAGCCATTGACAAAATTATTAGGCACCCTTGCTTTTTAATAACATTTATAAAAACAATGTTATTTATTACCTTTATTTGAAAAAATTGTAAAATAAATAGGGTGCTTAATAATTTTGTCAATGGCTGTATATATATATATATATATATATATATATATATATATATATATATGCAAAATTGATGTATATTAAATTATAAGGATAATCACACACATAATTATAAATCTTTCACAGGGTCGATCTTTATCTTTGCAGCTTTACGACTGCGTAGATATTTTCGAGATCAGTAAATATTTAGCAAGTATCTCTTTCATTTATAAATGTCATGAGCGAGATATTGATTTGGCTCGTTTTGGGACTGATCGATGTTAAGGATGTACGTCGCATCTTGAAGTATTACAAAAAATTTTGAAGTTTTACAGATTGTTCTATTATTACGTTTGAATATCTGTGCAAAATTTGAGCATGATTCTCTTATTAGTTTAAAAGCTATTTAATTTTTTTGGTTACTCTTGATTCTTGTATAAAAACAAGATGTCGCGTTTCATAATACTTATTTGCAAATGAGAAGAAAGTAACAAAAAATGAAAATTTATATGTTTAAATCAAACTTTTTACATAATATACTAATAAAACTAATTTAACATTCGTGCCGAAGTTCATTTGGATTTATTTATTTGTTTCAAAAATTTTTGTTTAAAACTTCAGCAAAATACAGTCATTCTCGCTGCATGAGCCATTATAAACCAACTTTTCCTTGTTTCTTTTTTTCTTTGAAGCTGTTTTCAAGACCAAAATTCTAATATTCACGATCAAAATTTTTTGTCGTTAATTAAAAAAAAAACAAGAATAAAAAAACATGCAGTTTAAAATTTCAATAACTTAGCTCGCAGAGCCGAAGCAACCTTAAGCATCTGTTATTTGCGACTATTAATAGGGGCTCGAGAGCCCCCTTCGTCGATAGTAGAACGCAGACGTTAACAAGATTTACATGTGTCACGTTAAAGCCACGAGTGGACAAGTAGGCAGACGTCACGTCGGAGACTTCAAACATAATATATATCTAATTTCGCGAAAATATTATTTTGCTTTTTGAAACCAGTCCAGCTGTCAAGTCAAGTCCTTTATCTCTTTCCCTCTCCTGCCCTCGTCTGTCTGTCTCTGATTGCGCAATATCGAATAATCTTGTCAGAGACAAACATTGGTAAAGATGCTCGTTCTCGTTTCACTTTCCGGTGACGTAAAAATATGATTGCGCTTTAATTTCGGATTAACCAGTTTGAATGTACTCTTCTACAGAATTTATGTATTAATTACGCGAGGGAGGGAAAAGTGGTTAAACTCCGTTACATAATAGTTGCTCAATTGAAAAAAAATACCACGACGCGTTGAGAACCTCTTTCTTACTCGTCGGTCAAAGAGGTAAATCTCTCTCGTTGAGAGGACGAGAGGACTGTACTCGCACGGGAGCTTACATATTTCCTGGGAGAGCGTACGATCGTACGGTCGTACGATGACTTTTATGGCTCTCGAACGACATCGAGACTTGAATTGAAATCTTATTTCTTCGAACTCTTTTTTCTACAGAAGAAAAAGTTATGCAATCTTTATAAAGAGCCGATTTAAACTTAAACGAAATACGGGAAGTTACGCAAGATGATTATTTGTTTCTCAATACTTATTAACGCGATCTATTTACTCCTTTTTCGCGGACAATTTTAATATCTCTAACAGGGTTGGCAAAATTTCAGATTTTTTTGATAAAGTCCATGCCAGTGGCGAAAACTCGGTATTTTCCGGAAAAAACTGGCAAAAATAATAATAAATATAATTTAATACAATTAAATATAATTAAATATAATTTTTTTTATTTTAAATATAATTTGCCCGAAGATTTCGTTAATTTTGTCATGCATTTACATAATTGTCCAGCGAGTTTAGCGTCAATAGAGAGAGTATTCTCCAATCTAAGTTTCATCCAAAACAAAATTTGTAATAGATTAGGAATTGACGTAACAAATAAATTAGTTTTTTTTTATAAAATGTTAAATGGCAAACGCAAAGACGTTAATGGTTGGTAAACATTGATAAACATAAAATTTTACTATTTAATTATTTCTACTATTACTATTAATTACTACTATTATTTACTATTACATATAATACTATTTTGCATTTAATTACATATATTAATTTAAAAGATTTTATTGGTTTATTTTATTGGTTTACATAAAATTCATTAATATATATAAGATTCATTATAAGATTACAGCAAAAATATTTCTTTTGCATATAAATATATTTTATTTAATAGTCACTTTTTTAGTTCTTGCCAGTTTATTCCAATTTGCCAGTTTATAGGATAAAGTCCGGGACGGTAAAATTCGAAATTTACCATGGTTTTTTCCACTTACTGGACTTTTCCTGCCAACCCTGATCTCTAAGGACAGCTGTGAATTAGAGTAATACATCCTTTGTGCGAGAGTCATACATCCTTGAAGCGGCTAACAAAAACACTTGCTTAAAATGTGCAAATGTCAGGCAATATCGTTCCTGTTTCAGATGAATGCAGCTCGATTTTTTGTACAGTCTCGATACAGACAAACCGAGTGTGTGTAAAGGTGCTATTACACCTGTCGTGCGATAAATTTTTCAAGTGCGATTGGCCGCAGAGAATTTCTCTATTCTGCAATCTATCGACAGGCTTAAAAAACTTGTCTTACGATAAATGTAATCGGCCTTATGCCAAGGTAGAACACAAAGTCGTACGAACAGCGTCATGACGTCACTGTTACTTTATTTTACTTAAGTCAATAATTACTTTCATGACATCATTATGATGTCATCGAGTAACAAATGAGTGACCTGTGATAGCATTTTGACTCTTGTATTCCTGATATTTTATTCGTTTGTCATGCAACAAATTTTTTTAATCGAATTGATTGGCTGCAGAAGAGAAAAGAGAGTTCTCGAGCTCTCTTCGGAAACGCTTTACCTCGTAGCCAATCGATACGCTTGAAAAATTTGTCGTACGACAAATGAAATAATATCCTGTGGATGCTATTTTCGTAAGGAGCCAGACGCGGAGATGGAGATTATAAAATAATTTGCTAGATTGCGAGTGCAGACCGGTCCAGGCGCCGCGTTTCACTCGCACGTGCAACCTTCTCTTTTACGCAAGCCTCGCAGGAAAGTGATCGACCTTTTTGCGCCATTATTCGCCAGTCAAAGATAAACTAGGCTCCCGCCTAACGCAATAACGATTCATTTTTCTCGACTCCGAGAACCGAACTAAGATCGCTGGTGAATAACCTCATTAAGCGTTTTTTTCTTCCACCTCGCGTTCCCCTCGCGCTTGTTATGCGTGAAAATGTTATCCGTGAACTGTGCGTTTAGTTGGATGCCACTGAACTATCGCGGTTTCATCGCTCTACAATCGCTGTTTATTGCGATTGTGCAGAATAATTACGCAGCCAACGACCGCGAGACTCGGGTAGAATTAACTGATACGTCGCGTCGCGGAAAATGCGATCAATTAAAGAGAATGATTCAGACTTAACGCAACGCGAAAACAGGCCGTTGTGCGTGGAAGAAAAATAGCGTCGGCTATCAGCAAAACGCGTTATCGCGAAATAATCATCGGCAAAAAAATAAGCAGGTATTCCTGTATTGACGTTTAGTCATTGAACAATAAATATATTCTCGTGAATTTACGACTCACCGCACGACGAGACATCCGCAACCACCTGGTCCGGCTTCACTAGACCAGCATTACGAAGCAGCCTTCGAGCTTTCACACCAGTAATCGTCCTCCACACACCACACACACACGCGCGCGCGGGAACATGTTCACACACGATCGCGAAAACTGTAAAAAAAATAATGAACAGTGCGTCATTAAACCTTGACAATGTTAGGCTACGTGCAACTTGCGTCGATTGTACAAAGTACAACGTTCATTTTTGCATTTCGTATACGTATGTATGCAGCCGCCTACACGTGGCTCGGCAATGATGACGGCCAAGTGAATACAAAACATTTGTACTCTCTTCCTTATTCGACCACACTCGTTAAACATACATAACATATGTTCTTTAATGATGAAAATCGTCATTAAAAAAAACATGTTAAATAATTAAAAATTACAATAAACATATTGTAATTTTTAAATTTGCATGCAACTAAAAGTTCCGAGCACACCCAGAGAAAAGTTTCTTCAATTTAAAAGAAAAATTTGTTTATTGAATTGAAAAAATTTATGCATCGCTATAAAGTAAAAAAAAGGTTCTTTATTTGGAGAAACTTTTTGGTTGATTGTTTAGAATTAAAGAAATAGTTTGGTTACGCAACGCAAATCTTTTTTTAAATGAAAGACATTTTTTTTAAATTAGAACAATTAAATTATTTCTTACATTTCTGTATTTTCTTTGAATTAAAAAATTATTTGCTTACATTAAACAAATAATTTGAACAAATAATTTATTTACTTTGAAAAGGCTAATAATGTTATTTCTTAAAATCAAATAAATTTTTATTTTCCTCAAAGGTAGGTATATTAACTTAAATAAATCAAGTAAAGAAACGATTTCATCAATTTAAACATAACTTTTCTCTGGGTGTAATGTTAATATTAATATTAATTTTAATTTTGATTTCATCTCTCTCCTTCTCTCTTTTAAGATTAATGTTTTAAAAAAATACAATAAGAAGATGAATAAAAATTAATATTAAAATTTTTTTGCATATAAAGAATCATTAAACAAAAGATTCTTTAAAATTCTTTGAAAATTAAAATGCGCATAATCTGAATATTTATTCAAAACATCATAACATTTTAACTTTATTAACATGTTGCAATAACAAGCATTATACATTTTTCAATATTTATTTCTGTGACGTGAATAATAATTTTAATATGTGCATAATTTAAATACTGATTAGATCACTTAAGACATCAATAATATTTTGGTATTATTCATCTTTCAATATTTTTTCTACAGCAACAGTGGAATATTACCTTTAACATGCGTAAAATCATTCAAATATTTATTGAAATTATTTCAAGACAAATAATATGTTGATGTTATTTGTCTTTCAACTTTTTCCATGGTGAGATTGGAATAACGGCCAAAATAGATTTTAGAGAAAAGTAGCACGTGAGAAATGGGAACGTAAATATTTTGTTCAAAGTAACCTAAGTGAGTGTGCATCATTAAGCGCCAGTTTCTGCGTTGTTGGTATTCTACGATAGAGATTTGCGCTATTTTTAACGAATTATATCGAAGCGAACGATGACTATTGCGATGCGTTTTTGTTTTCTTCAAGTAGGCCGCCGTGCAGTCTGCTGTGTCATTCGTATCGAATGTTGTATATACGTGAAAAGAAAACGTCCCGCGCGTCTATACTATATTATATCGGCGAAAGAAGCGGTCGCGAGGAAAGAAATCGCACGATACTCATATATACGTCGTGTCTTATTTACATTGTAAATATAACCCGGCTTACGTGACTTCGGAAAATTGAAATCCAACGATCAGCATTTCACGATCTAAGCCCGACAAAACGTCACGTGTTATCTCGTCTTCGATAAGACGGTTCGCGATCGAAGCTCCACGTCAGATTAATGAGTCGCGGGGAAAAATCATGACGTCATCAATAGCGCAATATGGCGGCCTTCGTTCCAACAAGGATGAGAGATAATGGACGCATCGCCGTCCATTATCAGGACGATTTTCTCGGCGATCATGTTCCATCGATTTTTCCAAGTTGGCGAGATTAGCCGACCCCGCTCCTCAATTGTTCAACGCAACGCGACTCTAAATTTAGATCAAAATACAGCAAATATCACAAATAGCGTTATCTCGTTTTAACGTGAGGAGTAACCCTTGAATAAAATCATTGACCGTTGTGCTCGCCGCGATGTAGATAACGATATATCCTGCCATCGCTTTCGCGTGCCGTGTCTTCATCCGAACGAGAGCGACTCGTCGGGCACGAAAATATCTCGCGATCGTATCGATCGTCGCTGCTTCCGCCCGATTATTTCCCCGACTTCTGTCTGACGAGATTGCTCCGGTCGGGGCACGACCGAAATAACTTGCGATCTTACCTAATAGAGCCGTTAATGGCGCGAGCCCGTCCGGGTACGGCAAGTTACGCGAACTTCGATCGCCGTTGCCGGCTTCGCTGAACGCCACGCTGAAACCGCGTCACCGTGTCGGCCCCCGTCATCTCCGCCAGGTACCTCATGGGAGGAACGAAAGATCAACGAGATTTACACGGCCCGTGGCCGCACGGCGAAAACGAACGTCCTAAACGCACAATGGCGCGAAAGCCGTTGACGGAACGCGTCTAGTGTGAAGTTCGCCGATTTCTCGGCGCGACCGCAGGGCTGACGCTGAGTGGCCATGCGACAACTTCGCACTGCTCCCGACGAGACGGGAATTTTTTTCCTCCAAGATCGTGATTAATTATGAGATTAAAATCCAAACTGTAAAATCTTATTACGGAGACGCTTCTAGTTAGAATGATCTTTCCCACGTAGAACAACAGGTCAAAAAAATGACTTAATAATCTCGCCAATTTTGATAAGGGTACTTTCACATGTACTGATATTTTCCGCGTAACGCGTATCGTGTAACCAATCAGAGGCGTTCCGCATTTTCTGTTGCGCCTGTTTTAAAAAGTTGACTGGTTACGAGATACGCGTTACGCGGAAAATATCAGTACATGTTATTGCAGCCTAAGAAATAAAAGGCCAAGAATTGTGCTAAAAGATGTAAATTAAAAGATAATTTTTTTATTTCAAAAGAATTATAAAATCATAGAATAATTACTGTAAATGAAAAAAAAAACTTAATAAGAAGGTTTAGCTAGTCAGACATGTATACTTAATTTGTTGGTCTTTTATTTCTTACATTATCGCTTTGCAAAATACGAACCGCGATTTCTTATGCATTGTTAATATACATGCTGTTTTTAAAATGCATTGTAATAATATAACTCTAATTCTACTGTCTTATTCTTTTTTGATATTAATTTTATTAGTTATCATTTTAGAAAAATTTTGAGGTCATGGTTTTTTATTCTGCGTAAATTATACTAGCCTTAAAATACAATAATATCAATTCTTATTCTTTTGATATTAATTTTATTGATAATTATTTTGGAGGTATTTCAAAGTCATGATGGCTTTTCAGTTTTGCTTGGGTTTTATAAAGGGGATCGAAGATTGATCGGACTTTTATGTCGGCAGGTAGAGAGAATTGCTGATAAGCGCGGAGTAACAAGAAACACGTACTACTTTTTAAAATTCTATTTTGGTCGTTATTTTATCCTTGTAATAGAAAAAGTATTGCAAGAACAAATAATTTCTGAAATGTTTCATTAATATCTCAAGATAATTTTAATGAGTATTTAGATTATGTACATATTTATAACATTATTCCATTCGCTCGCTATGGAAAAAGTATCGAAAGATGAATAACAAGCAAAGTATGTCGGAAATTGTATCGTCAGAGACCGGACATCGCTCGCGCGTCGCGCTCGAGGCGAAGCTGATCGATGTCTCGTCGTGCACACGCACCCGAGCAGGCGCACAGGTGGGCATGATGTCACGTTTCTTTGTTCCAGGCCATTCGGCATCGAACGAGGCTTCGAGGTTCGAAACGCGCGCTAACGCAGCCGGCTGACCACGTGGTGCATCGCTCCGTATCGACCACCGGTGCGGCCGCCGCGCTGATTGGTCCAGCCGCGTCACGTGACCGTGCGCAACGTCAGGTCGGACTACCGTCTGCTGGTGCGGTGTCAGGCCGCACTTGTCAACGTACGTTCGGCGGGGGAACAAAGGATCCGCGGAGAAACAGAGAGACGGCCCTCCGCTCTCTCCGAATCGTTCGTTTGTCAGCGTACATCCGCGTTCCCGTTTCGCGTCGACGTTCGCCGGCATCGTCGCGGTGACCGCTCGTCTCGCGTCTCGATTCTCGGACGTGGATTCGCGCACCAACGTCACGGCGCTGAGGAGTGCGTCCGTGGTGCGGCGAGACAGGCGCTTTGACAGCTCGTCCTCGCCGTGACGCGAGCATCGTGCTTGGCGGATCGACCGCGACCGAGTTTCGCCGGTGACGGTGTTCATCGTGCTCGAGAGGATCAAAGGGAGAGTCGTCGACGGGTCGTCACGATTCGAAATAGATATCCGTCAAGCGGATAATAATCTCTATCCTCTTCACAGCTCTCTGTCTCTCTCGCACGCGGGAGACCTTTGACCTGAAGACAGCCGCGCGAGTACACGTTTCCCTTTCGCCACGCGCCGCGAATTTTCGAACGACACTTCACCGATCAGGTCCCCACCCCTTTCCGCCAGTTCACTCGTCGGTTGAACACCGCGGCCTGGTGGTGCGCGGGCTAAGGACATGTACAGCATGAACTATATCGCCAAGATCATCAGCAACTTCCGCCTCTTTTACAACGAGATCAACGCCGCGACTCTCACCGGCGCGATCGACGTCATCGTTGTCGAACAGCCGGACGGCTCCTTCACGTGCTCGCCCTTCCATGTCCGCTTCGGCAAGCTCGGTGTACTCCGCTCCAGAGCGAAAGTGGTGAGTTCGTTTGCACTTATTATCGGCAACGTTTATCGCCGCGCAAATGAGTACGATAATAGTCGATTAAAGATTATCCTTTGCCGTGCGAAGAAAAGAATTGTCTTCGTATCAGCATTTTTTGATCAATTATTGAAACGCTTGACTTATAGTATTGTAATATCATTTATTATAATTGAACATTGCTTTAGTGATATATTTTGATGTTAAAATAATGCCTCCTCATCTTTATTAAAATATGTTATCGTTTGTATTTCTCAGATATTAAAAAAAAATTTTTTTCATATATTCCACTTTTACCTTATATATTTATATATATTTTTTTATATTGCAAGTAAGAAAAATGAAAACATTATGTAAGAAATTTATATTTTTTTATATCATTAATTATGTATGAAGATGCATACATTGAGAAAAAAATTACTAAATTTTAGTAAATATTTGTTTAAATACTTGCAATGAAATGTTTGCAAGTATTTAAACAAATATTTATTAAACTTTAGTAATTTTTTCTCTCAGCGTATGATTAGAGAAATTACATCTTACTACATATGAGGAACGTTTTCGTAGGTCGACATTGAGATAAATGGAGAACCCAGGGAAATTCACATGAAACTTGGAGATTCCGGCGAGGCGTTCTTCGTAGAAGAAGTCAGCTCGAGTGGATCTCCAACGGACACTGAAATCCCACCGCATCTGGCCTGCTCGCCCATACCCGACAATTGCTTTCCACCACAAAAATTCAATCTGCTGTCAGATCTGCCTCAGGAGCAGAGAGAAAAGATTCTTATAGACTCAGTACTTTCCATAGAGCACGAGAAATGGGAGCAGATGTCCGCCTTGCCACCCGACCAGCGGGAGCAGTTTCTGATCGAGCAGTTCTCGGATCTTCCCGCGGAACATCGCGAGAAATGGCTTCAGATTGCTTCGTTGACCGCAGAAGAGCGAGACGAGATGTTCAAGGAAAGCTTCGGCACCATATCTCCAGAGCAGAAGCAGCAGATGATCAGGGAACAGTATTCTGCTTTGAAAATGGAGGACAAGGAGAAATTGTTCAAGGAAAATTTTCCAGAACTCTCGATTGAGCAGCGACAGAACTTTGAGAAAGCTTTACTGAGTGACTGGAAGGAGAAAGAGGAGAAATGGGAAGAAAAACACAACAAGAATGAGGATGAAGAGATATTTGACATGGACGCTATCAGTGATGAGCAACCAAAATCGGCAATTTCTTGCCCGAAATCTTTCGTAGCTGTCACTTCGTCCGAGAGAATTCGCAAGATCAGCGTGGTGAAGAATGACTTTAGGCCAATTACGGATGACCCCCAGAGCAGTAGTAAGGAAAAATCTAGTGACGAATCAAATGGTTCTTTGAATAAGAAGAATTTGAAGGAAGAAAACGTTGATGAGGGCAAGAGTAACAATTCGATCAAGAGAAAACGCAAGAGGAAGAGTATCATGAAGAAGAAAGGCTCGCAGAGGAAAACCAGCAATGGCAGTAGCAGCCAGACAGAATTGAGCGAAATTGATGCAGTTTTTACTGAAGAGAACTCAATTAGTGAAACGGTAAGCACCATTATTGCAATGAACATTATTTTTCTTATTGTTGTATGTCAACATATTTACTGATAATAATATTCAAGGGCCCCACTCCATTGGTAGAAGAAGAAAAAAAGAATGCTGCGTTGGAATCATTGACATCTCAGGACATAATTGAGAAACGACCTGAAACTGATTTCCACTTCTTCAGTGATTCAGAAGTTACCAAGTATGTAATTTATATATTTTTTGCTCACGTTGATATACATACAGATATATTTAATTTAAAATTATATTGATGTTTAAAAGAAATAAGGACTCTAGACCGTGTTCGCCCGTTCAATCAGACACGGAATTCGAAGTACGTAAAATCATACAAGAGGGTAGCGAGAGGGAGGACGATAAAGGTCATCAGCAGAGTTGGAGATGGGGCGAACTGCCTAGTCCACCCCCGGAGTCGGCGCATATGTCGCATAGGAATTCATTAAATTCTTTGGCAACAGCTAGTCAACCGAATAGTTAGTATATGATTTTATTATCTCTGTTTAAAGTCAACACATCAAACTGTATACATCGTTCATAATTAACACCTTGTTATACGGTTCTAAATGGAGAATACTGTTATCGATCATTCATGTTTCAAGAAACTAATATGCTTAGATCTGATACACAAAATTTAACAAGTTAATGTTGTAAAATTCTTAATCTTTTTTTTACGAAAAGAAGTTAACTTAAATGCTTAATCACTAACCGTTTGCTAACCGCTTTTTTAATGGCAGAAGATGCACAACGGTCTGTGCTCAGTGGCATGTTCTCCTTTATGAAGAAGACTTCTCGCGTAAGACACAATCCGGAATCTGAGGGAATTTATCTTAGCGATCTTAATGCCGACGAACTGGACCCCGAAGTTGCGGCTTTGTATTTTCCATCCTCGCATCGAGGCCCAACGGTTAAAGGTATATGGCCAACTCACTGTCGCTTCTGCATGTTAAATGCACCAAAATTAACATGTCAATATTCTTTTCAAATATTTCTTCTGACTTTTGTCATAGTCATTAAATATAGAAATCATTTATCATACTTTTTATCATTTTTATTATTTTCCTAATAAAATATTTTTCAAGTGTTTAATAGGAATATTTTTTATAATTTAGTATTCATGTGTTTGTATTTTTGCTTTCTAGGAATAAAAGGGTTTACTTTCAACCCTTTTTGACAGTGATAAGATAAATGACTAACAATATATTTATAAATAAAGTTGTATTTTTGTTTTAATTAACCAAATTGGTTGTGATGTCATCCTGTAATATTGTTTTTTTGTGTAAAAAAAATAACGTGTGTTTTATTACAGATAGAAAAGCAACGGATGAAGAAGATACAGAGTCGGGTAATGGGCCGAGCCTACCTCAGAGCCCCAACAGTGTTGAGGGAGCCATTGGTGGACCAAAGTCTCTGGATAGCGATTTCGAGGAACCAAAACATTCTATTTTCGATAATAGCATAGAAATAAGTATATCTCTGTGCGGTGGTTTGGACACTGAAAACGGACCATCCAAGGAAGCATTCAACGAAAATTTACTGCATTTTGAGGATGTCTGTAACGATCCGAAATTATACGAGAATCCGAATCTAGTCGTGAAAATCAATGGGAAATTCTATAATTGGACTACAGCTTGTCCGATAGTGTTGACTTATGTTGTTTTCCAAAGACACTTACCACAAAGCGCAATTGAAAATCTCTACATGTCATTGCCGGTGCACGATGATAAGAAGCAAGAGAGCAGCGGCAAGCCTGAAAGTCGTAGTGGATATAGTTCATGGTTTTCTTGGAGACGTTCTGCACAACCTCCCAAAAAGCCGCAAGATGCTAATCAAAGTAAGATTCCTTAAGCTCTTGCATTTAACAAACTTCCTATTTTGTAAATATAACATTATATTATGTTAAAAAAATTAAATTATATTAGAAATATAACTTTTATTAATTTATTGCAGATGATGAAATTGCTGTGCAGACATCTGAACAGTCTTTGGAAGCTAAGGCTATGACAAGTGATGATTTAGCTAATTCTACTAACAGGTAAGTTTTTTGATAACTTCTTTTTTATGTCTGACTTTTTACACAAGAATTTACTATAATTCTAATAATGATATCTTTATAGGGAAGTAAAGTCTGAGCAAATCACAGATTCGTCAAGCTCAACCGAGATAATGGAAACTTGTACAAGATTGACAATTACACCCAACGAAACTACACTTTCAAAGACTGAGAAAACACGTGAGGGCGAAGGCGAAGGGTACAGCGGCGGTGAGGATTCTGATAGTAATCACAACGAACCAGCAGGTATCAAGATACCTGTGGAAAGAAGACCATATTACGAATCCACGGAAAAGTATCGTAAAACTCTGCGACTGTCGTCCGAACAGATAGTAAGTATTTTTACGTATTTCCCACAGATACACAAAGGACAAACAAAAAAACGACTAATCTCTGACTTTTTTTTATAGGCTAGTCTCGAGCTGAAGGACGGTGCTAACGAAGTAGTTTTTAGCGTAACCACCGCTTACCAGGGTACGAAACGCTGCAAATGTCATATCTACAAGTGGAAATGGGATGACAAAATCGTCATCTCTGACATCGATGGCACCATTACGAAATCCGATGTCCTGGGTCACATCTTACCGATAGTGGGGAAGGACTGGGCTCAATCCGGGGTAGCTCAACTATTTACAAAGATAAAAAACAACGGCTACAAGTTACTATACCTTTCTGCGAGAGCAATTGGCCAGGCTGGAGGAACTCGGGAATATCTGAGGAACTTGAGACAGGGGGATCTTTCGCTACCGGAAGGACCATTATTATTGAATCCTACGAGCTTGATCCTAGCGTTCCATCGCGAAGTGATAGAGAAGAAGCCGGAAGAATTCAAGATATCTTGTCTGAAAGACATTCAAGCATTATTCCCTGAAGGATCCGAACCGTTTTATGCCGGATATGGAAATCGCATAAATGTACGAACGATAAATTTTATTTATTGATTATTAATTAAATTATAAACTTTATTGAAAATTAGTAAATTAGTATTAGTAAATGTAGTATGAAAATTTTTTATATGTACAGGACGTATGGGCGTACCGAGCAGTAGGCATTCCTATAATGCGGATCTTTACCATAAATTATCGAGGAGAATTGAAGCATGAATTGACACAGACATTCCAATCTTCGTAAGTATTACATCACATTGTTGTTTGTTAAGATGTTCTTTTCTGTCGAGAAAGTGTTTAGAAAGAAATGAGAAATCTTGAGGAATATATAACAGCAGAATCGAGAAAAAAGATACATGTATATTTAATTGTTGCTCAAATAGTAATGTACATGATTTAATCACTTTTTTTTATGCTCTTAACACACAGAGTTCTTTATGTGCTTTGTAGCATTTTTTCCTTTCTTTTAATATAAACCTTCAAATGCTACATTTTGTGTTACTAAATACTTTACTGTATTAATTTTGGGCAATGTGTACTAATTTTACATCAGTGTTATTTACAGATGAGATATGCAACTCAACTGCAGCTAATTATATTTTGTATTATGTAATAATTAAGACTATTGTTTGCCGTAATTAATTTTTATGTCTAATGCTTACTAACAACTTTTATAAGAGATTATTTATTTTAATTATGTTGAAGGTTTAAATTTTTTAACAAACTGGGTGTCGCTTTCTTACTAAAAATTATGAAAGAGCTTGAGCGTTAAAGATGAAGTTATTGGTTGGAAACAAAAAGAATAGAAATGCAATTTTTCAGAGGGTATTGATAGGTCGGATATTTCTATGATTACAGTTATGCGTGTCAGTGCAATATCGTCAATGACTTGTTCCCGCCATCTATGCCAAACGTCTACTGATAGCACAACCATAAATTTTTTTAACAGACGTATTAATTAAATTAATTATATTGAAATATTATACAGTAATGGTAATAATGCCATATCTGGTTTTAATTATTGCATTATGCATAGGACATTGCCATAATTGATCTACATTTCCTGATAATTGACCAAGTACAAAATTAAAACACATTTTAAGAACACACGAATAGCATGACAGACTATCAGGAAAACTCATTTCCAATTATAAATATTTTAATCGGAGTTGAACGTAACCATGATTAAATAGTTAGTATTATATTTTGGAATATATTTGGTTGTGCGACGCTCCTACTTCTTATGATTTATAGGGTAAGCACTTGTTTTGTACGCATTTGCTGCATTTGCTTTCTTATCACCGCTTGGTATGCTTTGTTTTTTTTAGTCTAAAATTCTCGTCATTGGGAATTCATTTTCCATTTGTTTTCGACAGCAAAGGAAAAGGGCAATGCTATTAATGTAATTTATAACTCATACCTATTTTCAGGCATTGTTATTTGATCGTACAAGTGAAGGAATTTATCGTGCCTCTGTAAAATTCATTTTATCTTTTATTTGCTTGTCGTCCATAATTTTTCAACCAAATACTTCACGATCGCTCTTGCTTAAACTGTGATATCGCCATTTAAACATTAATAATATTAATGATTCTTATAAAATTATAGCTTATAATAATTACAGCTCATGAGCTGTAAATACTGCGCTCTCATTATTTATATAAATTTTTCTTTCTTCTGTAATTGATCATAACTTACATGATTTTTAATGTACATTTTTTTATTACGATTTATTTATATTTCTCATGAATCTAATCTTGGATTCTTCTGCGTTGTATGAACTTTATTATTTTAATCCAATTTATTTAATGTATATACATAACTATCATATTTGTTTCATACATTAACATTATGTGTTAAGAAAGATTTAATTCATTATATATATTTTTTATCAGCACATTAATTCATTTTGTACAAACGAATTATAGACGTCAATTAAACATTCACTTTTCAGCCATATACTGACAGCACAAAGATACGGACGTCTTTGACACGTGCTCTGCAATTTTTGCTTATTCTTTCATTGCAGGTATTCGAACATGAGCTTCATCGTTGATCACGTATTCCCGGCGTGGCGAGAAGACGCGGCGGACGAATTCAGTAATTTCGCGTATTGGCGAGATCCGATACCTGAAGTACCGAAACTCGAGGAGCTCTATACTCAAGCTCAAGCTACCTAAGAAATTTCCTGTATTCTGCAACCGTGTTATTTGCTTGAACTACGAACGACGAATATTATATTTAACTAACTTTTATACTCTGTGCGTTGTTCGCAGTGACTTAGACAGGTGTGATTGTCTAATGAATTGAATTTATTTACTTTTAGCATTATATGAATGTCTAATGTAATACGAAAAAGTCTTGCTAATATGAACGTTTATCAACGCTCTCTTCGTATATTAGAGATTTGTTGATTAGATGTTAAGTGATCATTTTGTCAATGATCAGGTGAGAGATTACTTATATATGTATAAAAATTACGTTATATATATATATATATATATATATATATATATATATATAAAACACACACACAAATACACATATATATTTTATATATATGTATAGTATGTATACATATGTATATGTTATATATAAAAATTACAATATGTAACTTATATATAGATGTATTGTATCATTTATATGTAAGTTCGTAATAAGAATAAGAGTTTTATTACATATATGTAATCTCTCTTCGAAGAGTAAATTTCATTGAGAATGTGTGACAAAACATTCCACAGTTTCATTACATAAACAATGAGATATCTTTGTGTTAAATGATACCAAATACATTCTGTATTTCAATCGGATTTAATCACACCAGTCAATGTACACAGCGTGCCTAGAAACTAGATACACTATAGTTACGTGCTTTACAGTGTAACGAACAGCGAGTCTTGTATCGCACACTATACCTCAGGAGTCTGCAAACTGTTCCATTTTTTTGTCAGAACCAGAGTAAAATGCTCTTTGGGAATTGTTAATTGAGAGTTTCTTAATCTTTGTCGCTTAGCGCGACTCGATGTATTTGTGGCTCCTGCTAGAGAACTTCGCTTGTTACTGCACACGTGCAAGTTTTATACGAGCATATATAGTTGTCCACATACATGTCAGTTTTCTACATTGAGATGCGTTGGAATTTCGCTTAATAATCAATAATCTTCTAGGACGTAAGTTGTATTAGCAGGTGGATAGTTAAATGTTTACCGCTCTTACGTTCCCTATTTTTAGATAGTTATAATTTCAGAGAGCTATAATTTATTTTTGTATAAGATCTCGATTAAGTTAGTGTGCTGTGAAATTGCCATATCCTCGAAATGATACTATCATTTAAATTGTGATATTCTGATCAAACTAGGAATTACGAAATAGATAACGTGTACAAACATGGATTTCCTTTGAATACTTGCGTTAAGATAGTCGTATAAAATGAGTACCCTATATTCCGTATGTGACCTAATTTTTATTTGCTATTGTTTTTTTCTCAATCATGGTTGTCCTCTAATCAAATACATTCTACCAGCTTTTGATCTTTACCATACGTTACCTAAAATATTTTTTATGTATAGATTAAGTTATCATCATTGTTTTAAGTTTGATTAACGTCATGTAAATTTATTGACGAATCCATTCCTCGTCCTTCTCGAGTCATGCGATTGAAGCAACAAAAGTACAACTGTATCCAACCAAAGAGGATAGAGTTATGTTCGCAATAGATTATGTTTTTTATTACGTGATAATGCATTCACTATAGACCAATGAGACAGGGAAATTGCAGTACAAGAATAATTTTAAATGCATCTCGATTTAGATATATGTGGCACAGAATGACAAGGAATTTATGACAAAAAGAGAGATACTGTATACACATTACGTATTGTTGATTTAGAACTTTAAATTAACTATTTTTAATTAACTATTATATATATGGTATGATGTAATATTACACTGTACATTTATTTGTTTAATATTTAATTTGTAGTATTTATCTATTTTGTTAAAAGAATTATTTGGTACAAATACATTTAGACAATGTTTATTTATAATTTTCTGTATTTTATTTTTTTATAATTTATGTATCAGATTATCATGGCATAATTATTTTCTGCAATAATGAAAAGGATTTTCCATTTTTAAGCAAGTCTAGGATTGAATAAATTGGAGATAAAGCATAACAGTAATGAATATATTGATGTAATTATTAAACACATCTTTCTAATAATCTGAATAATCTAATTTTTACAAGTGAAGATAATGTGCAGAAATTATTATAAGATACTATTAAAAATTTATGTTGAATAAGATGACATATATTCATTAAGTTTCATGTATCAGTAATAGTATCACATTACCTGTAAGATGATCTCATCGTAATGCAACTTGTTTTATTGAATTTAGTTTACTTAATTCTTATCTCTTAGCACACAGTATTAGCACATCCCTCTAAACTTCTATATATAATAAATGTATGACCTGTATCCTTTGAAGTCACAAACAATAAAAATTATGAAAATGGCTATTTGGTCGCAATCACAAATATAATTTGTATAAATTTACTTTGTAAAAATGTTAATGTCATTATTAATTTTTTTTGCATTATAAATGTAATTAAATATAACTACATACTAAGAATTTTGTTTATTATGTAATAATGATATATTTTATTTATTGCAAGAATTGCAATAATTTATGTTTGTATCATGTCAAATTATATTTTATTTATTATTTTTTATATTGGTACTATAAAAATGTTTTGTACGTAAAATATGATATAAATTAGAACGACTTGTATGATCTTCTCTCTATTGACGTTTCACTCGGCCAACGAGTTTTAATCTGAAATATTTTACATCTCATATAAACTCATTGCAATGTTTTACAGATCATATTCATGCTTGAGGATCCTTTAAAGTAAGTATTTAAGTATTGATTTTAACAATTATATACCTCAAGATTTAATTTTTGCATATTTTTTCTTCTCTCTGAATTATATTCTTTTCTTAGACTTTCATTATCAGAATGTTCTAAGGATTCGATAGAAGATGTACTGTGACTTCTATTGGAATTGAAATCAAAAACTGCTTTGGATTTATTAATATTTGCTTTATTTGAAGACCAATACCAATGATATGCAGCCTAAATGTGGTTTGAAATTATTACATACACTAAAAAATGTGATAGCATATGATAAATATTCCAAAATTTACAGATTGAATTCTACTCACCCATAATATACCAATCATCCAAAATATAGTGAAATAAAGTGTTCGCATATTTTGAGATTAATGTAAATTTTTATATATTTCATGAAATTATGTTAAGACACTAAAAATTTTGACATGTTTAAATTGTCAATTTATTCAGTATTCATTTGTTACATGCCAGGCATTTAAATATAATTTTATGACATATTTGTTGCTGGAGTTGTTTAAATTTAAATGAAAAGGATACTTACAAATAAAGAAATATATTTATGTATAAAGCCATATATACATGATTTTTTCTAAAATTACAATACATATAAATTTTACGTATCATCGTTATCTACATCCATCTCTTCTGAATCATTTGGTACTTTGAGTGTCTTAAAACCATGTTTTTTCGTGTATACTCCCAAAAGTAGCAGCTTAAAAACTGCCAGTGGTTTATTCAGCAATTTCTACAAAACATTAGAATTAATAGCTTCAATATTTCAACATATTATGTTTCAGCACATTCTAAAAAAATTTATACCAGAATTTGTGCCTGCTCCGGAGTCAGTGTATCTCCCGACTTACAAACTGTAAATGGTTTGATCAAGGTAATAACTCCCTTTTGCAGCGACGTAGGCATGCCCAGCTGTCTTAATTGTGGTTCCATGCTATGTTGGAACTGTGGCAGAGGTCCTTCAGGTAACTCCACCGTTTCAGGTGTTACAAATCCAGAACGGGCGTATTCCATTTCTTCATAATCATTTACCCATTCTATCACCTGTGTGAATGCATTAATAATGATATATAATGTGAATTTTGTTTTGTAGAAAAGATATTACTATAAATATAAAATTATACGTAGTATATATTTCAAACTTAGATTAATAGTATTGCCTATATCTCTATATATTGAGTACCTGTTTCTTTGATCTATTTGTAAATAACAAACCACACTGGCCTTTCATTGAGCAATTTTTCATTGCGTTAGCTAACTTATGTATGTTTTCTGCAATCTCGGTTTCCTTGGATATTCCTAGACCCATTGCAATTATTCTGAGTTTTCCAAATAAAAGTTTACTATCTTTCCATTCAGCACGTAACTCAAGAAGCTTAGTGTTACGTGTATTTTGAACGGAGATTAAGAATATGCGATTGTATTCTTCCACACATTTCTTAACATCTTCGATAATTCGCTGTTTCAAGACCAAACCCTTTCTATTAGTTTTAGTGAGGGAAACTGCAATCAAAATATTATAAATCATACATTTATATCATTTCTTTTCGTTGTTAAAAAATAACATTTTTCAAAATTGTCAATTTGTTACGATAAAATCATGCAATAAATTGTTAAACCGCGAAATAAAACTATTTAAAACAGTTTTTGAGGTTAGCTCTACCACGCTAACCGCTCGTATATAAACACTTTGTACGAAAATAAACAAGAAAATTTTGGGAAATTACCTTTTTTGTCTCTCTTTGATTTCGGCATTTTTGAAACTGAGTTCTTTCACTGATCACAAGAAAACACAATAAAAATTACTATAGATTAAAATTTACGCTTGACATTCACGTGCTGCCATGTGCTCAGGTGCTCACATGTAAAATATAAATGTAGAGAGGGCACTACTCGTAGCAATTTGTAATGTGAAACGCAGTTTCCTCTGTAGTTGAATTTCTTCGTAAAAAAGAAAATTCTTTAGATATCTTGAGAAATTTTATATTATTTTAGATATCCTAATGAAAATGGTTCAACCTATTTATAAGAATAATTATTTTCTGTCTTTTTTTAGCGTCAGAGTTGGTAAAAATTATATTTTCTTTTTAAAATATTGTATTTTTTTATTTATAATATTCTATTTTTAATATTTTTATATATATATTGTAATGTTTTTAATATTTTAAAAACATAATATAACGTAATATAATATGATGTACTTAAAATCTGATTAAAACATGATTTTTATCAATTTTGCTCAGAGTATTAATTTTCTTAACAATTTTTGAAAAGATATTTATTAAAACGTTTTACAATTGTAAGGATCTTAATACTTTTGCCTAATTTGTAAAGCAAAATCCCCTTATTTACGAGGATAAGGTGAAAGAAACGAAAGAAAGATTAAACTTCCTAGAAAATTTCTATTTATTCAGCAACATTTAATATCGTTGAATTGAAAATGAATGCCAGAATATAAGATTACAAATGCCATTTCTATTATTCTATTATTTAACTCGTATTTTTCTTTTTTGCGGGAGTGTGCGTTCGCTCGTAATCGAAGTAGACGAGTCAAATCGACGCGCCACGCCGTAGCGGAAGCGGGCGCGCGAGCGCCCGGCAAGATGGCGGCTTCCGCTAGTCGCGCCAGTGCATTCAGCGAGAGCGTAGTGAACGGTAGCTGTTGAACACGTCCCGAGAGCCCGATTTTCAGGCCGCTTACAGCACTCCAAAGGTGAGTCCACCATGTCTAGCTGCCGTTCGCTTCGCGGTCGCCGCGCCGCGTCGAGGACCGCGGTCACGCGGCCGCGGCCCGCACGACGAATCGCACGCGACGTGCGCCGCAACGCGGCCCGTGTGGACCCGTAGCCATGCCGCCCGAAACGTCGTCAGGGCGGCCCGCTGCTCGGGACTCGCCGGCGGTGATCGTGCCCCGCGCGTACGTCGCCTGCACGGGCGAATCGATGAAATCGAATCGGATCTCTCAGGATTATGCTCGGCGAAATGATTGTTCCACCAAAGAAGCGAGATACGAGCAGCGAATTCGTTTGCTCTTCTTTCTCTATCTATCTCTCTTCCTCCCCTCCCCTTCGCCCTTCTCTCTCTCTCTCTCTCTCTCCTCTCTCTCTCTCTCTCTCTCTCTCTCGCAGCTACGTCGCCGCGATCGACGGCCTGAAGGCGGCCGCTTGCCGCACCGATGACGCACGAGAAACCGTGCGCGGAAGAGAGACAGAGCGAGGAGTGCCAGTCGTCTCGATTCTCGCAGCCGCCATGTTGCTTTCGCGGCCGGCAACGAAATTCCTCGCACGTTGCCGGGCCGTCTCGTGAAAATGATATGTCGCAGGGATGTAGCTCCGGCTGATCGTCGGACGAGAAGCAGGGACGATTAGAAGGTGATGATTGACGAGCGGTGCGGAAGGGTCGGCAGGGTGGTGGACGGTGGACCTAGCTCGCTCTCGCCCGACCATTCGCATCGATCGCCTTTTTTTCTATCTCTATCCACCTTTCTTCGTCTAACCTTTTCTCTCGCGAGATTCTTTTAACCTTTATTTACAGAACGGTCGTCCGAAAGAGTTATTATTTGTGATGCCGTAATCGTCTTTCTCGGCGCGGTTTAAAAAAAAAAAATGTCTCTCTGTCTTCGTCTCTGTCTCTCCTGGCGGTTTCACGCGCAGGTGGGCAGCCGCGCTAATTGCGCGCCGTGAGAGGACGGGCGGTTCATTTCTTTATCGACGAGACGCCGAGATTAACAACGCAAATAATCGCAGCCGAGGGCACCTCGCGCATGATCTGCGAAGATTGGAGGAGATTCCACTTTGGTGGCGTGCCGCCTTTGAAAGGTTGCCTACCTTTGCTTTTTATGCGCGCGTCCCGCGTGCAAACGGCCGGATAAAAGCGAAATAAAGGTGACGTACGAGATAACCAGCGGGATTCTATAAGAATGCACATAATAAAGTAATATTAGGTATTAGAAATAGGAATTAGAATTTTAGAATCAACAGTTTACTCACTGAATTTTTAAATAAATTATGTTGCGTCTTATACGACACGTGTGTGCTTTATCAAGATTGGATGAGTTAACATATTTTTTTTTAAATTAAACAAAAAGTTAAAATTAAGTAAAAAAAAATCTACGTTGTATCACTCGTCATTTTTGCAATGCAAAAAAGGAGACGAGAGGCAGGCAAATTATAAATAACTAGATGGTGTATTTTTTAAACAATTTATTTTCCTTTAATTACATTAATATGTTTTGATTATACTCTTTATCAGCTAGCGGAAACAATTGAGAATTATTTTGAACGCATATTAAGTAAAGTAAATAAATTTAAGTTAAAGTTAATGGTTTATAAAATTAATTTAATGACGTGTTACGCAAACAAGAAACTAACTATGAAACTAACTAATTAAAAGTTACGTTATGATTAAATTAAATTAAAAGTTTATTTTGAATAACATTATTCATATAAAATTAGAAATTTGTAAGTTTTCAAGTTAAATTACTCAAAACAATTATAATGTGGATTATTAAACGAATTAAAAATTGTATTTATAAATTAAGTTTATGTGAAATAACAAAAAAATATTACTTTTTTATATTGGAATTTATTTTTTTCATATAAATTTTTTTCTTGTGACTTTCTTTTACATAAATAAATTTTTAACTTATTAAAAAAGTTAAAGAATTAAACTTTATGTTTCAAAAATAATTAGTTAAAGTTAAAAATTAATTCTACATTTGAAATTGACTAAGTTAAAAGTTATTAACTTTTTATTTAATTTTCAACTTTTTAGCTAGTTACTACCCAACTCTGCACCTTATTCGTATTGTGCATTATGTTTAACCTTTAAAGTATATGAGGTAGCCACAGCACCCCAGGTAATGAAAGAATGCAGGAAAAGCTTTGCATTTAAAAAAAAATAAAAATATTATCCCAAGTCTTTTATAAAGTTCATTCTTTTTTACATTCCTTTATCACCTAAGAGTTTAACTAATGTAAATTTAAATATAGTATATTAAAAAATATATAATGAAATATATAACAATAATATTTCCTTAAGGTGTTGTCACACCGAGAAAAAAAGTTATCAACTTCACTAAATTTTTTACTCGATTAAATTTTTCCAATTCAATTATTGTTATACTATGTATTTAATTCAAATACATAAAATACTTGAACTTCAGTTTAAGCGTTTATATATTTCACTTAACAACATATATATTTAATTTAAATATGTAAATGCTTGAACTGAAAGAATTCAATCAAGTTGAAGAATTTAGGCAAGTTAATAACTTTTTTTCTCAGTGTAGCGCCTACCTACCTACTTACGTAACTTTTGACTCTACTTAAAGATTAATATTCATTGAAGAAACTGATTCTAATATTCTAATTCGTGTTCCTATAATGAAAAAATACTGTAAATTAAAACGTTTGTTTCAACTGAACATCACGGAGTGAACTATGTATAATATACGTATTTAATTTCACTACATTTTATTCAATTTATTTATTGTCTTTATTTTTAATCTTTTTGTTTCATTAATATTGTTGAATTAACAAGATATTTTCAATTAAATTGATACTGTTGATTCAACTGTTTTTTTCTCTGTGTGTTATCTAATATTCCTTCATTGTGCGCATTTATTATTGACAGTATCGGTATCGTTATACTGTCGTTGCGTAGATATATGCGTGATAAAAGAACTACGCAATGAGAGAGAGAGAGAGAGATAATGTAACGATTGTCGTCAAGAGTTACGGAATCCCAGTGAAGGTGATCTGCGTGTGTTGCGGACGCATCTGTTTGCACATAACTTGCTGCACTCGCTGCAACGTGACTGGAGGAACGTGCATCGTTATTCTACGTTAATTTGTAAAACACCTGGATCTATTTTGAACGTTACAGAAGCTCGAGAGAGATAAGATAAAGATATCACTCAATTTCTATTACTTAGATATGTTTATCCATACAGAAAAATATCAGTTTTATCGCGTAGAAAAGCGTTTGCTCAATTTACTTGCTTTGCTTCTTCTCGTAAGTAACAATTCTCTTTAACGAAGAACGTTTTCTTGATTATTGTTTTAAAATATATAATCACAAATATTGTAAAAAAATTCATTATACTGATAAAAAAAGAATTTATACTCTTTCGAAGAATATTATAGAATCGAGGAAACGTCAGAATAATCAAATTAAACTGTTGTTTTAACTTAATATTCTTAATTGAATATTAATTAATATTCTTAATTGATGCTTACAATGAACTTATGATAAATTTACGGATATATGAGCTCACGAGATATTTGAAATAAATAAAATCTACTTAATTCAAATATACATTTTACTGCGTGCACATAGAAGTATTTGTTATTAAATAAATATTACTTGTTTCAAATAAATGATCAGTGTATTTTAAGACGATTATTAAGAAAGCATTCTTTGCTAAGATAACCGTTATTTTAAAAAAAGAAAAATTGAGTAATCGATTTTCTCAATAGGAGAATGGCATTTTCCTGTGTGTGGATTTAGTAGTATGCATTGCTAGATATACTACTGTAATTCCGAGGAAAGATTATCTCGCCCTCTTCGAGAAGAAAATATCCGTTGCGTTACTCGTCAATTGGATCCATTCTGTAATAGCGTAGTATGAGAAGCGAAACCTTTCTCCTCTCCCCCTCCCCCCCCTCACAAATTATATCCTACAACAAATTCCTTAGCCTGAAAAAACGTCTCGTTACAAGGAACAGACGATATATTGCGTAATTACGCGGTTTCCACGTTCCCGCATTGATAATTTGGCCAATCGATATTCGCCGCTATCGTTTTACTAATTTGCGATCCAGCTGCGTCACAAGTGGCGCAAGTTGTTTTTCTCGCATTATGATAACGAATCTAAATGTTAATAGCGAGCGAGCGTAAAGTGGCCCTTCGAAGTGATGTATATTAGAGAGTCTCTGCGATACGCGCGTCGACGTCGCTTTGGCAAATTCTTCGAATTCCCCTTCCCCCTTCCCACGTGACTTGGCTAATTCGCGATTTGGGTGTGTAATGAACGATATCATCAGGTTACCTGTTCCCGCCCACTTTGCCTCTAGGTCATCGAACACCCGGCGAGGCCTGTTCTTTTCGCCAAGGCCGACACCCTCCGCCTCGGCCTCTTTCTTCTCCTTCTCCTCCTCTTCCTCCTCTTCCTCTGCCACCTCATCGTCCCCGTGGATCTGCGTATTTGCGTAACGAGCGAAGGTTTCTTTTACGTTCTACGGAGGCCATCGCGTTCCTTATTCCCGCGCCAACTCCTGCGATTACTCGCGACTGTCGCCATTCATCCGGTGACGGCCTTACTGATCGATCGTAATCTACCTAAGCATGCGAGAAAGAGACAGAGAGAAAGAGAGAAAGGATGCCTGTGTACAGGGTGTCGAAAAGTATATTCGGCATTTTAAAGGAATATTTCCTGTCAAAATTCGTAGAATCAGAACGTTAGTAAGTTTTTCGTTATAAGCGATTGAAAATTAGAGATTTTTAATCTACATCGTGAAGAATAAAAATAATTGAAAAATGATTTCTGTTAAGGAGATTCTACGCCAAAAAGATCGAAAAGTACGCTTTTAAAATTTAGTCATATTTTTTTTTATTTGTATATTTTTCTCTGCATTTACAAGGCGACGCATTGTGGTCGATGCGATTTTTTTATTTTTATTTTATCGCGATGATCAAGAAAAAAAGAAATAAATCGCGTCCGTGTATAACCGTGATAAAAATATAAAAAAATCCGCTGTCGATTGGATCGGAGAAATGCGCTACTGTGTAACCTGAAGAACTGGATTATTATCGGTTCGCGGAAAGTGAGACGCAGGTTAATTGGGATTGGTGTATTGATTGCAGTACGATCTAGTCGCAAAACGCTAGAGATACAGGTGATATTCGTTTATCAGCGAACTTCCAGGAACATGATATGGTTTATGTAATGAAGAAAATATTCAATATTTTCCAAGAATCTCTAGATAAATTTTAAAAACCGAACTATGAAATCCATGATTTTAAAGCCTGTGGCATCGACTATTTTTGGGTCCTTAAATATCTTGATAAGAATTTCAAGCCCCGAAAATCATTTCGAGCATTTATACAGGATGCTTACTACCAGAAAAAAAAACATTGGAAAATTTTTGGAATTTTTAGGGAATTTCTTTTTTTTCTCTGAAAATGATGAATGTCACTCAGGAAAATTCTCAGAATTTTATATTTAAATTTAAATTGTATCTCTTCCTGATAAAATTGTTTCTTTTATCATTACAACCAATTGTTTTATATATTAAACTGAGTTTTTTTTTTTAAATAAAAATTTGCGAGTTACACAAGAAGGTACGTAAATCCATGTATCTTTTGTGTAACTCGCTAGTTTTTACAAAAAATCAGTTTATTATATAAGACAATACACTGTTCTAAATTAGCATTATGTGTTTAATCATGTTTCGTATTTTGTATTTTTAATGAGCTAGGTTATTGCGAACAAATCGTTATATATTATTTTATTTACATTATTTTTTTTCAGTATTTTCTCAATAAATTTCAAAGTTGCATTAAAAAGTTCTCTAATCTTGGCACTTTGAATGAAATTCCTGGAAAAACCGGGAATTTCCGGGACATTTTTGTACGAGATTTGAGTAAACACTTTATAACAAAATAATACGAAAATTTGTAATTACATTAATTTTCGCAATAATAAATAATTCTCGCAATAATAATAAGTAATTCTCGCAATAATAATAAATAATTCTCGCAATAATAATGTAGTTTAAATAATATAGTTGTCTTCGTTGCTTATTTGTACATGATTAATCGACACAAAATCAATGGGTGGATTGTATACAACTATATACGCTTGTTTATTGTTCCCCGATACTGCGACACACGCGCATGTATACACAAAGCTTTTACGTGTCCTGGGAGTGCTTACAGTGGTTACCCCGTTGCGTACTGCGCCGTAATCGGAGTATTAATTTAATCAGAACGATTCTCGACGCTCTACGGCATCGCGTGAGGGACTTGGTTTGCCCGTTTTAATTGATAAACGACTGGATTTGCGCCCAGTAACGCATCGGGCGAAGTCAGCGCTTGATACACTTGGATTTAATTCGAATTATCGGGATCCGTGTCAAATGTGTGCAATGTACCGCATGATTCGAGCCCGTCCAGGCTATTTACATAAATTTTGTGTAACACGTTCGCATGAACCAGTTTTCGATCCCGGATAAATAGAGCGTGCGTTGCCGAAATCGTGCCTCTACACAGAGAAAAAAGTATGTGGTATTTGTCTATATTTGACTATAATTGCATAGTTGGTAAAGTATGGTTAAAAGAACCATTTTTATAATTATTATCACTATTGTTAGTATGAACAACCTTATATGTATAGTTGTGCCAACTGAAAATATTTTACTATAAATTATGATAATTACAACTATTAATATAGTAAAATATCAAGATGCTTATGTATGAAAATTAAAATAACTATTTTTATATGGTTAACAATTATAATTATAGTGAATATAATTATTTTCTTAACTATGCAATTATAGTCACAAATATCACATACTTTTTTTCTCTGCGTATACTAGTACACAAAACCGTCACTAGATGGCTGCTATGGCGTTCCATTTCTCGTAAAAAAAAAACACATAAATGGTATAAAAGACGGAGCATTATGAGATTTTTCATTGATGTTGTATCATAGTAAAATACTTTTTTTTATGAATTCCCTTGAAAATGAAATCAAGTGGAAGATGTTTTGCTTTACTGATATAATTAAAATTAACTTTTTTAAACTTCCAATATTGGAACCAAATATAATAGATGTAACTACATAAAGGGTAGAATTTTATAATAGTTGCATTAAGGCATATTATAGTTATAATGATCATAATACATTGTTCAGGTAGCTATAATTTGCATGGTTAAAATAACTATAAATTTATAGTTTGCACCGAAAATCACTATAAATTATAGTTGAATTATGGTAATTGCAACCATTCTCTTCTCTCAGTGTATACCTGTCGGCGCATCGTCAGTTTATTCGCTCGCTTGTCGATATTGCGAATAACGTGCAGCCGATTAAACGTGTCAGTAGTTTACGCCGTTTGTAATTAGATTTGCAATTTCGAGCGATTTAATCTTACGGACTCTAACTATCTTTTGTCTTGACCTCAATTTTTATTTAGACGTTAGTTTTTTTATTGACATATTTAATTAGGAAACTTAATTCTTGTGCTCATTATATAATTCGTAGTTATTCGATTTATATGTTGTTAGCTGCTAATGACGAAAAGTTGGAAATTGATGCCGGAATCAATTACGAGATGTTTTGTATAATGTTTCTAATTCTATCGAAAGAGGTAGGAAAATTGCTGATGCAACCTTATCGATTTGCGTCCGGTGAATAGAATCGCAAACATGCAATTTTTCTTAAGATGTTACTCGCTCGTTGTCAATTAATTACTGCAATCTCTGCCGCAAAGATTATAAGTTTTCTTTTGAAATCGTCTGTAAATTTTCTACTGAAACATTTTAATCGCACGCGTTACGTTGGACGTTGCAATAATTCACGGATTTATTTTCAAAGCAAATTCATTTTTGTGAGAAGTCTTTCTTTGTTCTAATAACGCGGAAAATTACGGATATAAAGTATTCGCGTGAAGTATCTCGCGGATGATTGCTACGATCGCGGAAATGGTCGAACTCGATCGCGGGCGAGAAGAAGCAGCCAGGTTTCTCTTCTATTCTCTTTCGTTTTCTCTTTAATTCCGTTCACGGAAAGCGCTCGATGGTCGGCGGCGCACTAATGGATCTGAAAATCGCGTTTTTGCGCGCTCGGCTGCAATGATTATTCCACCCGCGGCTTGAAATTCGACTGGACGAGAGCTCATTTCCTGGCTGGGAAGCGACGTCCGTGTTGATCGGAATCGTGTCCGGTCGGTCCATTCAAGAAAGCCGCGTCCATTCGGGCGTGTCTCATCGCCCACATCGCACGTTTTGCCCAAACGCAACATCTGACACTCGGACCGCGTGGCAACGACCTCGCCTCTCGGGATCCGCTTTGTAACCACGATCGTCCTGAAATTAGCTTCCCAATTAAAGCACTTGCGATTTAACGGAATTGCGGGACTCTCGGAAACGCTTTGTGCACATTGAGAAACACTTTGACACTAAAGACTATACGATACGTTAAAACTAAAAGAACCTTGAAAATTAAATCTAGTGCTGCTGCCCAATCACTAAAGTCCTTATTCTGTAACTTTAACGATGTTGTTATGACATCGTTGCGCAGCTATTACATGATACAAAAAATGATAACGACGTTAAGATTACAGATAATGGGCCTCTAAATCTTTTTTTGTTTTATTTTTTTTAGTCGTTAAAAAATTACTATAGTCCAAAATAGGTCACTATAGAAAGCTTTCCTGCAAAAGACAAATTGACACAGGAGTCGTTCTGGTCTTTGTTTGATATCCAGTGAGAGACAAAGATAGAAAAACTCCAGTGTCGATTTGTCTCTTGCGGCAAAGATCCCATAAGTCATCTTTTTTCTGAACTTACATAAAATTTGTAAAACATAAGTGTTCTACTTATATTTTTATCACCTCATCTGATAATAATTGTTATCTGCTCACTGACCCAGAATACTGATCTTAGGATCTGATTACGTTGCATCGTGAGCCGAAAGCTGGACAAGCAGCGCGGCTGATATAAAAGTCTCATGTTTACCTTAACCAAAAATGTAAAGATGAAAACGATTGCTAAACGTACAAAAAATGATGCTGCTGCATGGCCTTTCGTGACCAGTTTTGAAGACACAGTCCATGTAGTACTCAATTATTCATCAAAGTATCGGGTATCGTTGTTAGTTGCGAACATTTCATCATGCTACCAAAATATCTTCAATTACAACTTTAATTTTTAATTTTTTATCTCTTTATATCACCTTGTTCAGCTTCTGTCCTGTTCTGTCCTTGTAAACTTTTAAATCGTACTATTAAAAGAATTTGTTTTACTTTTAGATCATCTAAAGATAGACTCGGGAAAATAAAAGTAATTTTTTTTTAATGGTTTTAATTACACTTAAAAAAATGGTTTTGCAAGTACAGCCACAATTTTTTGGCTGCAAAAAAATTAACTAAGGTAGATAAGTGATCAGCAATTATTGTGATATTACATATATTTAGTACTTAATCAATTTAAATAACAGAATTTGTATTTGAATTGTTTATGAAATTTAGAAAGAAAATTTTTTTATTGCTCCCATTCATGTTAAAGTCAATCATGTTATAAAATTTGATTGTATAATTGGCAATATGATCTAAATTTTTTAAAAAGATTGCTAATATGTTGCTGCTCTAAATTCTGTATGTGACAAATAATATTTTAGCAGATACAAAGAAATAGCGACACATTTTTGTCATGACAACAACACTGATTGTGAGAGAAAAATTACTAAATTTAATAAATATTCGATTAATAAATGATGAAATATTTACTAAATGTAAATATATATTTAATACAAAAACAATTTAAGTGTTTTTTTCTTACAGAGTAAATGTTTGCCGTAAATAAATATATATTTTATTATTATTTGAATAAATATTTTATTACTACTATTCGAATAAATATTTATCAAACTTTAGACATTTTTTTTTCTCTCAGTGTAAAAATCTACCTACATCAGCAACACATTTTTTTTTTGTATTCTGCAAATTCGATAAAAGAAAATGTCACTTTTAATTATTTTAATGCTTGAAAGGCATACTTCTTGTCACCTTTTTTTTGGTTCGATGACTGGATGGACACGCTGATTAAATCTGAAAGTTAAAAGACGCCTGATACGCCACTTAAGATCGCTATCGCCCGTTGTCGTGCACGAACACGTACGTCTATTGGAGATCGATAAATTGCGTTCTATCGGACCGATGTCCGCCGGTATCGCCGTGGCTGGCAGGTAAAAAGAATTCGACGTTTGCTCGTAGCGATCGCGATGCAATTAGCGTCTAGTAGCTACATTTCATTTGCATGAACGCACGTCGCGTCACTCTCCTCGCCGCGGGAGTGGCGTTAATTATCGCGCGTCAATTAGCTCTGCGCTTTCGTGCGGGAGTTCTGTCATTAACGTGTGTGCGTCTCTTCCTGCTGTCGAGACGAGATCTCGGGCTGTTTCGGGGCACGATGTAGTAGTAGTACTCTCTCGAGCTCGCGCTGCTTTGGGCTACTGGAAACACGTTTGAATTAACGTGCAGATTACGCAACGCGGAGAACACTTGACCCCGAGCACCTTGGGAAAATGTAACTACGTCGAATCGTCGCGTGCGTCTCTTAAAATTTTACGTGGCGCCGGTACGGTTATTGCGTCAGGAGGAATTTCGCAAATTGGAATAAAAATAATAGCTCTGAAATATAATAGCTCATCGCGAACGCAACGCCAACGGATATAGTAATATTTATTTGTTATATAAATAATATTAAATAATAAAAAGGGGAATTATTGAGTTATTGATATATTTTAACGTAGAGAGTTATTTAATTGCTTTTGCGAAAAATTAATTAAAATTCTTTATGGAAGCGTGCGCAAATGGAGAAATTTGAACCGTGACAGAGTCCGAGTTTCGGCGAAATGCATACGTCGCGATATTACGACGGGGAAATTAAAAATCAGATTGCTACGAGAGCCATTTGATGTACGTAAAAGCGCAGCGAGACGTTCAATACGCAAAAGCGTTGCGAAACGTTTAATATGTAAGAGGATTTAAAATCGTGCCATCGAACGTATTGCGTATGTGAATTCGCTTAACGAAGACACGATATTATATTGTTACGTTCCGTACAGAAAGCGATATCGCGATGTGACATTGCTACGTGACTCTAATTAATTAATATTTCCGCGCTCTATCTTACCAGAAGAAAAAAAATTGGATGGTTATCCAATTGTGAATTCACAAGGACGTGATAAAGGAATTGCATAATAGCGTAGGTAATGATTAAAGAGGGGCATTATTCGGCAAGTAACCAATTACGTAGTACATCTATGGCGGAAGAGCATTTTATAAAATTGGCATTTTCATCGCGGGTCGTCGAGTTTATCGATTTTCCGCCGATATTATCAGATTGAATAGTCAGAGTGAGCATCCCAACTAAGCCAATCGTAGCTGCCTCTTTGGAAGCACTTTATGCTCACTCGAAAAGGGATTTAGCTGCAGTAATATGCGAAAGCGAGGCGAAGCATATTAAACGTATGTAAACGTATTGCTTAACATGCATAACAGGAAGTGACTAAATCCAACATAGGTTTCATAGAATCGAATATTCGGTATTAATTTATTTCGAATTTTTCATACAATATTATTTGCGTGTACTGCATGTATAATTATTATTTACTGTTATTAAAATACGGCAAATATTGGATTCGCGAAATATGGATTTGATGACATTTAAAATTTATGAGATCTGAAATTTTAATTTAGGGAAATTAAGGAATCTGAAAAAATGTAGAATTTGAGTTTGTGCAATTTAAAGATTCTGTGAAATCTAAGAGATTTCGGGTTTCCAAAGGTAGGATTCGTAAAATTAAAAATTTGAAGTTTATTCGCTTTTTTAAATAAAATATTTGTGTGTATTGTGTGTATAATAATATAATTGTTATTAAAATACGATCAATGCGGAATTTACGAGATATAGATTTAAAATTTGTGGGATCTGTAATCTACTGGTTTAGGGAAAATAGGAATCTCTAAATGGATCTGGACAGAATTTGGGTTTGTGCAACTTGGAGATTCTGTGTGAACTAGGAGAGTTCGGGTTTCTAAATTGATTGTACAAACGTAATTTTCTATCAACAGTTTAAACAGTCGTACCAGCTAGGTCCACTTCTCGCTCAATTTTCTCTCGACTACAGGTGGCCCTCCTTTTTTTTTCCAATTAACCCGTGCAAAAAGCGCGCAAACAGACATTCTCGTGAATCACCCCTAGTTGGACGATTGTGCGATCCCCTCTGGTGTCGTGCGTCTCTCTGGGGAGGTCGCATTGCAAAAATGGCTGCGAGAAGAGTCTCTCGGTTCCCTTTTAAGAAACGCTTTTAGCGCACTGACAAGCGCCCAGTATTCGTTCTAAGTGAGTTTACAGACGTAATTAGCTGGCGCTTCGTTGATGCTTCCCTATCAGCATTCGTACTGATATTTCGGAGGGATGACAATGGAAAAGAATGTGATTTTTCTCTTTCTCTGGTGAGAAAGTAATATTTAATACTTGTAATATTTATCGATTAAATAACACAGCATTGCATGGAGAAACAAAAACAAGTGTCGTTCAGGATAAAATTTTATTTAGTTTGCGGAACTCTTACACTGAGAAAGAAATTAGTAAATTTTAATAAATATTTGTTCGAATCATACTAATGAAATATTTACTATTCAATACAAGAACTATTAATTTTAATATCATTTTTTAAATAGAAATTTTATTTATGTACCGTAAGCTAAACATTTCATTAGTACTATTCGAATAAATATTTATTAAAATTAAAAAATTTTTTTGTGTAATAGTTATAAGATTTTTTGAATAATTTTGATGAAAAATTCGGGCTTTATTTTAGATCGGTATTTGTATTTTTATCGAAAACTAATGAGGTTTTGTAATAGTAATATTATATTCGTAATCACATTTAAGTATTAACGAATTATAAAAATAACAGCTTTCTGTACATTGATAATTTTAATTCCCTTACTTTGTTTTCTCTCTGAAGGAGTGTTCAAGGTTGCATGGTGCGTATGACTACGGTATCGTGATACATTATCTCCCGTTAATTAGTACTCCCGGATGAACGGATTAGAATCGTGTACTTAGAGAATGACAAACCGGCCACGGTGTAAATTAGAGGGCGCGGCATAATTTGACTGCACTTGGCTGCATAGCGATTTATGTTCCACTTCGGGCAATTTGAAGATCAATATATTCAACTCCGCGATAAATTTACACGCCAATCGATCTCATTGACGTCTATTCGAAACACGAGACGAGTTCAAATGTTTGATTTCCTCCAAATTTAAGGGATTTTAAAAATATTTTTATGTTTCTAAGTTTAACGCTTTTACAGATCTTTCCATTTGCTCGTATTGTTCGTTGGAAAAAAAAATTAGATTTTATTTTTTTCTATTCGCTTATAAATGTATGTTTTCAAAGTTAAAGTCTCGCTTAAAATCATTTAAATTAATATTTTGTTTACAACGCTTTCTTTTTGCTATTGATTCAATTCTTTTTAATGTGATATTCTCTCTTGACATTCTCTGCATATATCTCGAAATAAAATTTAGTGTCATGTGTCTGCGCAATCCCACATGGGAACGGGCGTTATTCGCGCGCGAGTGACGTGTCCGTGACGACTGAGCGGCCGCGTGCGTGACTCACGTTGAGAAAATACACGGAAACCGCGTACGGAAATAAAATCGTCGAAGAGCGAATTGTCGCGCGAATGCCGCGCCGGTACTTGCCATAATCCATAATTAGATCCGTACGAGCATCACGATTGTGGCAGTGCCCGTGGGCATCCTCTCCTCCGTCGTCGGAAATAATCAACGTCACGATCTCGTAGTTTTCTTAGACAAATCTGAGAATCGCGCATGTCGCCAAGTGTGTAACAACAATTTTGTCATCCGCGATTCATCGATTGTACGTATTCGCGAAAGCGCGTTTGCTCGCAATGCCAAGAGAATGATTGTATTTGCGTCTCTCTCTTTCTCTCTTGTTTTATATCTTCTTTTGTTTCATACTTTAATTTTTGCTCATCAATTTTGCTTGCATAATTTTTTGCCTGCATTTCCCATTTTACTTCTTTTTTTTATTGTGTATTATTTCTGAATTTTTTTTCTCTATTATTTCTCCGCCTCAGATCCTGCGAATAATACAGAAATGTTAGATATTAAAAATAAAAGTGGAAATTTCAGAATTCGTCTTAATTTTCTTAATAATTATTAACGCACAATACGAATAAGAAGTGAGAAATTATGCAGGATACAACATTATGTGTTTACCTAGGTTTCTCTCCCTTTTTTTTTTAATAGGAAACTGAGTCTAAAATTTGAACTCCTATTCCTAATATCTACACTGCAAATCCAAGTGTGTATTTTTGTGTGTAAAATCATGTAGTCATTTTTTTTTACACATTTATATGCTTAGACGTGTAATTTAATTTTGATACACGTCTAAGAACGCGTGTAAGAATTACAAAAATCACACGCACAAGATTAATTTAATAAAAAAAAACATGCAAACGCGTAAAAAGTAACTAAATGTTTTACACACTTGAATTTGCAGTTAATATTCCTCTATTGGGCGCAAGGCCTATATTTTGTTAATTCTTAGAGGGCTACGTTAATAAACGCTCCGTCTGTCTATCCGTCTGTTTGTTTCGAAAGTAACACTACGCGGCGGAAAACGCGTGCCGTACGTGCTGCACGGAGATGCGTTTGAAGACGGTGAGTGTAAGTGCACGGGGCTTGACATCAGCCGCTATTCCAAGCCGGGTGACGCACTACTATATCTTTCGCCGGGGTCCAACGTGCGTCGTGTCCCCGTACGTGCCCGCCCGTCGTCGTCCGTCCGTCCGTCCGTCCGCCGACCGGCGTATCGCGCCGGTGTGCGTGCACGTGCGTAACATGAAGGTTCTCGCGTGCAGCCTCTTTTTCCGGTCGGTTCCCTCGGCGAGGGACGCTGAAGTTCCCGGCGATCGCTCGCAGTCGCCCGACATCGTACCTATCTCACGTAGCACGCGATATTGCGCGGGATATCGCGCTTTGATCCCCACGATTCCAATTTTCTTCAAACGTCGGAAGATATCCTCGGAAGATATCCGGCGTGACTCTGAAAACGATCATCAAAGCAAATTGATTATCACGTTTCTGTACAAAAGTTCATCTTGCGTCATTGCTTCAAAGCGAGGAATAATTCTTATCTTCAGGCTCTGTCGAGATGCTTTAAAATCTTAGAGGATAATAAAAGGAAATAGAAGATATATTAGGTCATTTACGAAATATGATAGTATGAGCATCTTACAGCAGTTTTGAAAATGGAACTCTTAATGGTGTTGGTGAACTACCAACACTCTGGGACCGTGTCAACAACGGGAGACTGAATAATAGCTTCAAAGCATTGTGATATCATCTTCCGTTATGCTGAAGATAAAAAGTCCCACCTTGTTTCGCAAATGACTTAATATTAAAAATATGTAGACCACGTGTCTTGCCATCGGAGATAAACTTTTTTCTTACAACGTTTCATATAACAATGATATATTGAGACATTCTTTCAACGACGTCATATAAATGCACTTCAGACCTTTTATTCCTTCGTATTCAATGAGCGAACAATGCGAGTTTGTTGAAGCACAAAAGAACACAGTGTTTCGGACAAGCGCTGTAATTTTTTCCGCTCTCGCGCATTTTCGCTTGAAATCCGCGCGTGGGGCTGCCTGAATGGTAACTCGAAATGTGTAAAGGCGAAACGAATCGAATGAATGGCAACGGTAGTGACCTTTACGCGTGAGCTATGTTAGGTAACTGCCAACTCATATAACTTGCCAGAGAACACTGTTCTTATCATATCGCGATGTCCAGAAAAGCGTAGTAGCATCTTCCTCACCGCTAACAATTGCGATGCAGAATCCGCGAGAACTTTAGCAAGAAAATTGAATCAAGAGCAAAGAATGCAATAATTGGAACGAAATTAGTGTTAGTATTTTTTATTTATGATAATTATGAGCTAATTTCATACATAATTTTAAAAGCAGTGACAGCATAAAGATACATTAGTAATAGATAATATGCGTTTTTGTAACGACGATAAGTGTTGCAAATGCGAAAGGTAACGTTTGTTAATTCGAGAATAGTCACCTGAGATAATTTTTTCCAGTATCGGAAAAAATGAACATTATTTACGTTATTAATTACTGATTGCAAAATTTATACCTATCTTTTATTTGAAGATACCGAGATTCAATTTGTTCAATGGAAGTTATGATTCATATATTTACAGTATCAATTTGTTAAAACTAACTAGGGTATAGAAAACACTCGACATGATCGTTTATGTTATAAAATCAATCTGTGGTAAAAGTTTATATTCGAAATAATAATGAGTTTGAATGAGATTTAAATTAAAAAGTAAATATAATTTATCAAATATTATTTACAGTATTTATACACACAATACAAATTTATATCACGTATATGTAAATTTTTATTTTTATTGAAAAACACTTTATATTTATATATTTTATTAATATTTTATAATAAATATAAAAATAAATTACTTTTAATAATTCTGCAAAAATATAAAATACGAATAATACATTTCAATAAAAACCCACAATATAAAAGCATTTTATTAACAAATTTCTACCTTTAAAAAAAAATACTTATAATAAGCTGTGCAATAGGCTCTTTCTGTTCGTTTAATATTTTCTTATTTTTTTTATTTAAAAAAAAAATTTAAATCTACACATGTTCTTGGAAATTAATAAACTATAGAATAATCAGTAATACACAGTATAGCTAATAACAATGACTTTTAACTGTAAAAATTGCCTCAGGCAACCTTGTTCGCAGAAAATAGAATGACTATTCTCGGGTTAGGAAATTTTGTTCACTAAGAAACATCGTAACATTTCTTTTTACGACGCGCCGTACGTGTAATGCACGTCTTATCTTTCTGAGAGGTTGACGAAATCTGGCATTCACGTATCCGTAACCATCTCGGTTGCATTTCACACGGTTGCGACGTGTGATAACGCGTGAGATAACGTCCAGCGGTATCGCAGCTCGCGCACGGATAGCTCGCGCACGGATATTCAGCATATTGTGCGATGGGTGTCCATTGTACTCGCGGAGAGAGCGAATTGTATTGGCGTGTTCTCCTCTCGCGCTAGAGAAACCGTTGCCGATTGTATGTGTTGTACCCGTGCCACCGTGCATCGAGACATCGGGAACGTTTAGGATTCAAGTGACTTCGCAGGCTATCGCGACTGCATTCGTCGATTCTGCTTCGCAAGCCCGCAGTTCCTTCGAATGGAAATAATAGAATTAGTCTTTTTTCTCTCTCTCTCTCTCTCTCTCTCTCTCTCTCTCTCTAACGTTTTACAGCGGTAGTATTAATTCAAGGGAGCCTCGGGGCTTTGAGGAAGATCACTGCGAGTTTAACGTTATGTGAAATGCAACGGATTTTGCCGAGGGAACTGCTCGACGTGACTCGTTTAATAATAGCATCGGAGATTTCCTTGTCACGTATTAATTTGATGGAATTAATTCGCGAGGATAGCAATTTGAAAGATGTGAAACCTCAAGTTCGCGAACGCGCCGGAAACGCAGTGCTTTAATTATTACTGCTGCTCCGAAATTTTTCGATTGCCGGTGAGTTAATTATAGATTCAGACTCGACGATAGAAAAATTTAGAGTACCCTTCGTGTAATTTCACGTGTAATTACGACGTCGCGTTAGTTCTCGTTAAATAGAAATACTGTTGACAAGGTCGAGGTAAAATTCTTCACGGCGCTGTTGCACTCGCCCGACGTCGCTCGACGAGAAAACGGCGGAGGGAAGAGGAAAAAAAAGGGAGCTAAAAAAGTGCACTGTACTAATTGCAGTTTTTATCGATCGGCGGAAGGGAGGAAGGTTGAACCCTTATCTCTCTCTCTCTCTCTTTTTTTTTTTCGACCTCCGTTTGCACGACAAAGCCTTTAGGCCGAAGTGGTTGCGTACACACGTACACAATGCGGTGTATACGCAGAGTGTACAGTGCCACCTGTGGCTTGTCGTCCAGCCGGTACGACGGTTTCGCGTAGATTTTACGCTGCCGATCTGGACCAGCTGTGTCCCGGAACTATTGGAGAAAGTTACGAATAGCATTCCCAGCGAATGCAGAAGCGTACATCTCTCTGTTCGCACTTTCGTACGAAGGAATTCCTAAATTACATACAATTAGCGAACGTGTCGGTGGAAGAGTACGACGTTGCGTACGTACTGCACCTCTCGCGTGACGGATATCTCGTTTTATGCGAATGTTGTTCGCGGATCGGACTTCCGCGCGATGCGAAAAAGCTTTTATCTGTATTTCCATTCGGGAGGAAATCGGATTATTGTCTGATTAATGCGAGGACACGCGCGGCGCGTGGCGACATTTCTCACCGTACCTCTGTAAGAGCTCTGTGCATGCTGGATTAAAATTGTTACAGATCAAAATAATTATAAATTAATGTCACATTGTAAAAAAAAAAAGAATTTTATATAAGGTTTTCAATTGTTATAATTTCAAAGTAATTTTTTTATTAAAAGTTCTACGCAGCAGAAAAATCGTTATAATCGCATTCATCTGGAATAACTTGATGACAGTATCTCGAATCAAAGATATGAAATACAGTCAGAGATTAACTGGAGGATAAAATTTTATCGTATCCGTTTGCGTTTTTAAAACGTAACGCATCAAAGGTTTCGTATCGTTCTTTATCGCTCGATCGCGTTTCGAGATTCATCCCTTTTTTTTTGCGAAGGCAAGGGATTATTTAGCTCAGGAAATGTCGAGTGCGTCAATGTAAAATTCATCTATTGTCGAACATCCCGTAGAAAAGGACGAGCGACTCGAAGAGGTCAACGAGCTTCCGATTAGCCCGCGTTTTTTTCATTCTCCACGGAGATCTCGCGATAGCCGACTGGCGTGCTTGCCGCGCGGTGCAATTTAATGCACATGTAATTATCGATTTACCGCTACTGTTGCACCCCGTCGAGCTCCTTGTTATGGCGACCGGCTCAGACTGATCCGACAGCGACGACGACGTGTTTTCCGCGTCGCGAGAGCCGTGGGACGAAATTTCCTTTTCTTACGTCATTTCGCCGGCGGAAAGTCCGCATTTCTGACTGCTTTTTTTGATATTTTCGACGGGCGATATATCGATCGACGTCGCTCTTAAGTCCGCGGCCAGTGTTTTCTGCCGTCATCAGCATGGGCGGCATACTTTTTGCGCGCTCGCGACTTTTTATTCGCCTCCGCATATTCCCCGAGATTCGAATCCGACGAAATCGCTTTTGGGGATTAAAACAGCTTGCGTCGATTTTCAAACACATCAGCTGTCGCCTGTGCTTTCACCGTGCGCGGCTTACGTTTTATTTCGTTTCGCTATTCTCTTCAGTTTCTGGTTTCAAAATTCTGGTCTTCGTTCTAATTTTTCTCTTTTCTAATTGAAATTTTTTTTTTCTAAATTTTTTTACCAAATCCCGTCGTTAGTGCGCTATCTTATCTGCTCGTTCACATTTCCTTTCCGCTCTATTTTCCTTTTATGACGGCGAGAAATCATTCTTTCACGTCAGTGTAATTTGTACGCGATGTTGAGTGGCGAAGTCAGTCGCCTCGTTCGTGTACGAGCTAGAAAAAGTCTTTATCGCCTAGCATTGTGTCGGCTGCGATAAACGGTCTGTTTTTCTTCCGATTATAAGCGCCTAGGTATTCATCGACCTCAATGTCGCAGACGACGTTTCGCAATATCTTATTGTTGCTGTCGCTAATTCCATGATGAAATAAATGCATAAAAATTGAATCGAGAACCCAATCGTTTGATATGAAAAAAATATCTTTTGACCCAATTATATCTAGTGTTCGATTACTTTTTCATCGTTTAAAGTGGTCGAAAACAATTTGTAAAAATTCGCGAACATATACTTTCAAGTTTATAGAATATTTGTACCTTTTATAAAAATGAGACGTAATATAATTTAATCAGAAATATATAACAAAATAATAGTCGCCACTGGCTCGTGTGCGCTGTTGAAAAATGTCATGAAATTCCCGAGATTCGAATCCGACGAAATCGCGAAATGTATTTTTAAGTTAAATATTAAATTTAAAGTACATTTAATGTATTTTTATAACTGAAAAATGTGTGCACGAAATTTAGTGCACTTTTGACAATATTAAATTTAATGTATTTGTTTGAAATTTGTTTCCATTATATTACGTGAAATTTTACTATTTTCAACAGTGTATATAATAATTTTATTATTACAATTGCCAGCCCAAAATTAAACATTACATTTTACAAAAAAAAAATGTATAATTTAATTGCTTTTAAAATTTCGAGACATTTTGTCCATGGATGAAAATCGGGACACGGAATCCTCACCCAGAGAAAAGTTATGCTTAAATTTATAAAATTGTTTCTTTAAAAGTTGAAGTAAAAGTACTTTTGAAGAAACTAAAATTTGATTTCAAGAAATAAAAGTTATTAGTTTTTTTTTAAGTAGATAATTGTTTTATTTATACAAATAATTTTTTAATTCAAAGAAAGTACTGACAGAAATGTAGGAAATAATTGAGTTATTCTTGTTTTAAAAATATAGTTTTTTCGCTTAAAAAGAAGTTTTGCATTGCACAACCAAACTATTTCATTACTTCTAATAAAAGTAACAATTGAAAAATGTTTTCAAATCAAAGAAACTTTTCTTTAACCGTATAACAATGTACAAGTTTCTTTTATTCAAACCATGAAGAATATAGATCATTCTTCCTGACTCAAACAAATGTTTTTTTAATCGAAGAATTTTTTCTGGGTGCACGAATGGACGTTAAGAGTTAAAGGAAAATGTGGATTTATTTAGAAAACTCGATACTTAACAAGCTTAAATACAAATTTCAATTAAGTCATCCCTCCACAATGAATGGAGGGAGATCTGAAGATGAGTCGTTGCGCGGTTTAATCTAAACTCATATTATCGCGTGATATTATTATGACGGTAGAGGTATATCCTGGACATGACATTTCGAAAAAAAGTAAGAACACGTAGGTCGAAGTCGGAGGAAAATAGAACGTAAGAGGTGACGCTGTTTATTCCGAGCAACGTGACACAAATCGAACGGCGCTACGCTAAAAGCAACTCGTTGTATACGGTCACGAATGAAAGAATAAAATCTGGATTGATTCAATCTCGAACGCGGTATTAGCGCGAACATAAATATATAAACATCGCACACGTTGTCACGACTTGTGCTCGTAGGGAAGTGCCGAAGATAGAAAACTAGATTATATCCGAATGGACGCGATCTCGTTTCCGAGGACGACGACTACGAATACATTCGGGACGACGTTTCGAGCGTGAAATCGCGAGCGTGTTATCGCGCCGCGCGTTCGTCGCTCGAAAAACTCCCCGTGGGACAATTCCGCGAGCGAACGGGGGATTCTCTCTCCGATCGAGTGGGCAAGGTCAGTGTCGTACGTTAAAGTCCGTCGACCGTCCTCGATTTGCGCCTAGCCTAAACGACGGATTCGCATCGCGGCTTTACGAGAAAAGTCCATTCACGCTGCTCCGCGACGCGAAACGCACCGGCTGCTGACGGTCCGTTTGGCAATTAAAAACGAGCCCGCGGCTTATCCGCGATCGACGGGTTGTCGCTGTATAAAAAAAAAAAAAGAGGAGTATCGCCTGTTTACTATATTACTACGCATGTATCGATCTCGTTTCCGAGGGGCACGTTCAATCGAGGCACGTGCGCCGTCGGCGAGGAGAATTCACGGCGGTGATTCATGCGAGAATTAGCAATTGCATCGCGAACCCACATCGGACGGCTGCGAAAATTCACGATTCCGCATAATGCGATAAGGGCGCTTTATCTGCAGCACCGGTAGATAATGCACTGTAAAATCGAAGGTTGCACACCTTCGCCTCGATGCAAATTCGAAAATAAAGTTCTGAGAATTGAAGGTTCGCTGAAAGAACACCCTGAGAGATATATTAATCAAACGTTCACAGGGCTGGCAAAAACCCGGCTTTTTTCAAATTAAACCCAACTCATCCGGTTATAACCGGTTTTACCCAGTTTTGCCCGGTTAAATCCGTTTTTCATAAAATTTGTAACTGTATTAAGTTATAACTTCTTTGTTTCACTTTATTTTGTATTAATTATATGACTTATGATAGTTGATTAATTATAAACTAATACAAACGTACGATTTACATTTAAAATTACTTTACAATTTAATTTGCAATTAAAACGTTTTGTGATTCAAGTATCTGGTCTGGTGCCATGTTGAGACTTTATTTTGAAAATGTATATTTCTTTATAAATGTATATTATTTTATTTTTAAATGTATATTACGCATACACAATACAAATAATTTACGTTTAAATTTAGTGTTTAGTCCACGGTATTTTATTTTTTTAATTTACTTTATTAATTGAACTTAGAAAAGTGTTATTACTTTTATTATATAATTTTATTTTATTTATTAATATATTACATGTATATTATATGTATTAATATCTAACGCTATAATTTTAAAATATATTAAATATAAATAATAAAACGCAACTTTTGTTTTCTTTTGTGATTTACAATCTAGATATTAATTTTATTTATGTTTTTCTATGCTTTAAAAATGTATAGTAAAATAAAATCTCTGTGGGTTTTAGTATGGGTTTTTCATTTGGATAAAACCGGTTTTAACCGGGTGGGTTTAACTGGGTTGGGCAAAATTTTACCAGCCCTGAACGTTTAGTTAAATGTGATCAAATAAATTTTGTAGTTATATATAGTATTGATACTAAAAACTTTGTAGATTTAATGAACCGTTCGGTTGTACCACGTATAAAAATAATTGTTTGGTTAAAACTACACCGAAAAAAAATTGCTAAATTTTAATAAATATTTGTTTGAATAGTTGCAATGAAATATTTATTTACTTACGGTACATAAATATTTATTGTATAAAAAAAAGATTGTTAAATTAGTGGTTCTTGTACTAAATAAATATTTATATTTAGTAAATATTTTATTTCAACTATTCAAATAAATATTTATTAAAATTAGTATTTTTTTCTCTCGGCGTATTTAGTAATTGTAACTATAAAATTTATTTGATCACTATTTAACTAAACGTTTGATTTATCTCGCCAAATATTTTTCTCTTCAGTGCAGTGGATTCAAAGATTCATATCATTTTTCGAAAGCAAGAGTGGCTGGATTCGAAGATTCAGGCCAAGACTCGCGGGAGTACAAAGAATTCGCAGCTTCAAAGGATCTACCTTTAGTCAGGCTTGAACGTAAACGTTTGCTTTTTTTTTGATGCACGTCGAGACAATTGTTCGGAAATATATTCCGCGATCGGCGATGGCCCAGCGGAAATGAGTTCATACGCGACTCGATGCGTCACACGCAAACCACGAGCCAATATTGATCTATTTGTTACTAACCTAGTGCATATACGCTGGTCTCCGAGCAGAGCGTTAAAGGCTCGCTCACACCGACATCGGCGTCGAGAATTTTCATTAAACATCAAGCGCGACGCAGCCGCGTTTGTCCCAATTACCGATTCGCGTAAACGTACAAACGCACGTTTCAATGTTCTCACTACGGATCGATGCTTTTAGAAAGAATTTTTTTTACAATTAATCTTAGCGCGATAACGCGTTTTTTCATGATTGAAAATATTGGTATATATACGTATAAAAAAAAAAGAAAAAAAGAAAACTGCGGATGGTGGATACTTCGTAGCGCCAGCGTACATTACACGTTTTTCCAATATTAAATTTACATTTAACTGCTAACAATCCCGAGAGAATATTGTAGCGCTACAATAGAAAGATTACGCGGGACGGATGGGAATGAAATTCTCGCGCCCGTGCTGCGTTCGAGTTTAATTTATGCTTAACGCATTTTAATTTCTTTTTGCAGGTAAGTCCAGCAACCTCCCGTCGACGTCGTCGAAGGAGACGCTGTATCGCCGTAGAGAAATTGGTTCGTGAAACCACTCTTTATCGATTTTCGTTAGCTAGCGTGTCGCATACCATCGCAAGTCTCTCTCGCACGTTTCCCGACACACACACACACACACACACACACACACACACACACACACACACACACAACACACTCGCGCAAGCTTTTCACACAGCGCAGTAGAGCTTTTCCAGATAGGCAAGCCGTTTTTTCCCACGTGGGTATATTCATCCGCGGAGATTTACCGGCCGTATATTGATACGTCTGCGTGCCTGCCTCTCGCGGAAACGGGCGATATAAACGAGTCTCCAACGACGCTTTAGCGAGCGTTTCTGGTATAGGGAGTGCACTGCGATATTACATCGCATTGCGCGAACACAAGGAATATCGAAACTTACGTAATCCGGGATTTCGCGAGGTCCAGATTTCAAACAAGCTTTTATCGTCCGGAAGATCTGCGAATCCGCGGATCAGAGCGGAGTTTGGCTTAATGCCACGAATTTCGGAGAGGAAATCGCGCGCCTAACGAATTAGAGAGATCCAAGCGCGGATCCAAGAGCGTCCGCTGAACATCAAATCGGTAAACTTCGATATCCGTGTAAATTTGTTGAATCGAGTCTCTTTTAATCGCGTCACTTTCGATTCATTTAGCACGTCGTTTATGGACACATCGAGTGACAAGGATTTTCATTTCGAGCCGTTTGCCCGCGCGTGCGTTTTCACGTCGTATATCGACAGATATTGGATCGCGATACGTTCCGCGGAATGACAATCGCTCGGATAGAAATCGTCATTAATTGTCGTCGCGCGAAATTGCGCGCGTGGACGGGAAGCGGCCGTATTGTTTTTCTCCCCTCTTTTATTTATTTTTTTTTTTTTTCTCGAAAATTGATATGTTGTTTCGTTGTCCTCAGTAGATTTCTATTTCGCCTGCCATCAGGCGCGTGTTTTTATTTGACCTTTACCGATAAATTTTCCTTTGCTCGCACATTAAAGTCGCGCGTGCAGAAAGTTTAATGCATCTGCTTCTCTACGTCGTGCGATTTTGCTACAATGGATCCGTCGTTGCGGAAAATTGTTCCCCAAATTACCTACTTACCGAGACAACACGCTATTTAAATTTGTCCGAAACCGAGATTTAACCCTCGGTGGCTCAACCGGAGATTTGGGGAAGACGAAGTTTCAGTTTTGAATTATTTTTCCTCAAATTCAGACATGTACGAAAAGGTAAAAAATATTTCACAAAACAATTGTGAAATCGTATTCTGGAATGTTGAAAGAGTGTATCAGATATCAGATTTTTTTCAGATTTTTCAAAGCAGCGAAAGAAACTTTTGACCACGTGGAGGATTAAGATTGTTCACGTTCCGATTTTGGACATGCGTGTCGTTTGAGTAATAACAAGTTTCTCGACAAAGGGGGAGGGAGGATGAAGGATAAAATCAGAAGAATTCGTATATCTCGTAATTATGAAACTGATATCAAATATTGAAAAATAGATAAATAGATCGACAGTTGCCTATTACGCGCACATTGTAATTCCGGGATAAGATAAGATTGCAGAACCAATCTAGAGAACCATATCATACACAAATATTGCGTTCAAAAAGTTCGTTTAATTCGTTTCACATCGCAAGTTTTCCTCGCGAGCGTCTTAGCTTTCCGATCTCTATCGTCGTTTCAGTATTAACGATAACGAGACGAGGAGAGAAAGAGAGAGAAAGAGGAAGCTGTCGATTGAGAACGGTGGACGACGATTCGCGAGAAGGGTCTCGTAAAATCGGTAGGAGGAATTTCGGCGGCGTTCACAACGGCGAGAGAGATCGGCGGAAAATGGTGGACAAGGGCGGGTCGGCTGCAGGGGTTGCGCGCGCCTCCACAGATCAATATTTCATTTCAGCCTCGGCAACCTCCGCCACCCATCCCCCGACTCACCTCGCCATCCCCTTTTCCACTCTTCGTCTTCTGCCGCTTTCCTCGCAACCTCGCGTAGCTGCGTCTCGCTCCAGTCATCCTTCAACCCCGTGTTTTCCCTTGTTTCCCAGCTTTCCTCCCTCACCCCATGCATGCCTTTGCTCGCTCGCTCGCTTTCTCCCTCCATCGATCCTCATTAGCCTTCTTGCTTCGATGACTTTGTCATCGTACTGATCATCGTTATTATTCGAATCAACTGCTGATCGTTAGTACGACGTAGACATTTAAAAATAGTCGCTTGATCCCTTCATAGAGAGCGAAAATGAAACATTCTGAATTATCTTTGTTATTCGAGTTATTTAAATTATCTTTCACGTTTCGGAGTCAGAGAAAACCCGTGGCTCTCGAACCACGAAATGAAATTTCCTTTACGAGATAAGCACGATTAGATTGTTGACTAATTGTTTCCAATGCCCATATTTTCTCTAAAGTTGATATACTGTTTTACGGAAAGGATATTGGAGAAAGTTACGCCAACGAAACGAGCAGTGTTTTTGTCGCTGTTCATCGACCAACGCGCGTCTTATCTGAAAACACATCGGGAAATGGATTTGGAGATCGGTGGAAACTTTTGGGACTTCTCCCAGAGCGCTTCTCTCCCCCGAGTTGACCGTCGGCGTCGGTTGATCAGGTTCGGTCCTTAGCTTCTCGTCTCACCAAGACAGGCGACTCGGTGGTTTTAACCCAATTGTAATCTTACGATCGATGTTACAATAGCGCCACGGTACTGCGCCTCGCTTTCGCTCCGCATTGTTTCAGTTATTCATTCGATGCGGTGCCCGCGCACGGGCCTGGCGGTGCGCGCGGTCGGGAGAGACGCGACGAGGGGACAGGAGGAGACAGACAAAAGTGCTCTCTCGTTCGCACTTCTCACAACTCCCAACTGCGGCCTGTGCGCCTCCCGTACAGTCGCTCTGCGGTTTTTCAGCAAATGTGCGTCCCACGTTGTTTCCGTATACCCTTGGTAATAGCCCTTGACATATCGCAGTCGAGCACGGCCCAGTCGAGTTTCCGCCATGTCACGAGTTCTTCCTCCCGTAATTAAAAATTACATTCGAAATGCGTCTCTGCGCTTGCCATCGCTACCAGCGGTCCCTACTTTTTACGGTTACAAATGTTCGATTGGTCGCAGTTTGCACTTGAAGTACAAACCCTAATAGTACGCACTTGCTTTATATATTTTTTTGTATTTTATATATATATATTTTTTTACTTTATATACGCTAATATGTATTTTATGGCGTTAATTTTACCTTTTATCGTTAACGGACTGTGATGAAAGAGATGTTTCAACGAAGAGATTACATATTAATATCAATGTGGGAGCGTATTAAAAGAATGCAATGGAAACGCGAACGTTTTTGTCCGAGTATGCAGAATTTACGAGCTTGCAAATATTATAGAAACTCTTTAAATATATATATGTTTGCAGATACATTTCAATATCGTTGTTAAAATAATCGCGCGAGGCTACAAGCCAGCGCCATGAAGTTTTAATTAATGATTTGTATATTTCGAAGCGTAAATAAATTGTAGGATTAGGAGGCTTAATGTAAATTTACGAGCGGATTCGATATGTTCGCGTTTGAATAAATAAAACAATTTAATTCTCGATACTTGGTGCGGGTTTTTTTAAGGAAAAATTCGACGAATGACCTTTTGTGGGTGTGTGGATCTTTCTGTACGTAAATATACGCCTTCCAACGCACGTGCTTGTTTCAACAAATACATTGGCAAGAATCACAAAGCAAAATTTCTCGGGGATGTGGTATTTTCTAAAATATAATTACCTCTGCGCAAATGAAATTGCGAAAACGTATGACGTTAACAGAGATACCGATGTAAAGTGCGTAAAATTATATATAATAACAATGCGAACTGTATATCATAATCAAGGAACGAACTATTAATTATAAAGAGAAAACATCGCGGCGGCCGGTGCTTTGAAATTAGATACAAGAAAGTGAAAGCAAAGATATCTATTTAATAAACGAAAATTATACGAAAATGAGACGAGCGTCCTGGGAAAGCGGGGAAAGAGAGAAAATGTACGCGCGGAAATTGCGAAAGGTTGAAACGTGAAGTGCAGTAAGAGATTCGCCAGCTAATTACGGCTAAAGGACACAATGTGTGCTTGTGTAATTTTCGGAAGTACTCCTCGACGAAGTTGCGATTATGAATTTCCAGATAAACATTTATGCAGCGAACGCGGTTCCCTCGTTTCGGAAGAGGAATCTAACTCGTATCGCGGATGGAATTGCGTTTTGGAGTTACGTTTTCGCGTCGGCTCGTGCGCGAAATTTTACGAGGCGCGAGATCGAATTTGTCGCTAATGCATACTGATGTTTGGTATCGGGAGGCGAGGAAATAACACATGCAGAGTGCGCGTATACGCGATTCATTTGCGCGGCCGTCGCGCGTTTATCCGGCGCCGGGCCGAGTAAACGAGATACACGTTCCATTTAAATTTTCACGAGAGGACGTAATGTCACATCTCGCGCTATCGTCAGTCGCGATATCGCCGGTGTCGGGGATCGTTGTTCGCGCGACCGAAATTGCCGCTGTTACCGCCCGTTCGGGGCGCGCGGATTCGCATATTCAACGTGGAGCGCCTCGAACAATTACATCGATGGTATTTTTCTCGATCGATAGATCTCCTCGGATCTCCGCCGACCGCGTGTTTCGCTAAATTTAAAATGTGTTACAAACGAATAAATTCTTTTGATAGGTCATTGCAGCGGCTCCTAAATCGCAGCACGCTGTTAAAAATGGGCAACAGAATTTAATGTAATGTAACGGAAGCAAATTTCAAGCAGGTATATTAAAAACTTGAATGTTGTCAAGAGTGTTCTAATTTCATGCACATATGTACTTTTCAGTTGTAGAGATACGTTAAATTTAATTTAATCTATTTTAAATTTAATATTCAATTTTTATATTTAGTATTGAATTTTATATTTTTAATAGTGCACTTCACAGAGTCCAACCGCAGTGCTTGTACAGTTTCTGTGCGATTATCTGAGAACTGTGCACAACGCTTTGTTACACTCGAGACATTAAATATAAGAATTTTGTTATTTACGTTCAAAAAATTATGATATTGTAGATATATTTTACTAATTTTGTAGCTGAATTACATTAAAGGTAAAATAAATGAGACATCCAGAGAAAAGTTTTTTCCGAGTCGAAAAATTTGTGCATTGTTATACAATTAAAGAAAAGTTTCATCGAAGAAATTTTTTTATACTTTTTATTAGAATTAAAGAAATAGTTTGGTTGTGTTACGCGTTATCGTTTTTTAAACAAGAAAAATATATTTTTAAAACCAAAACAATTAAATTTCTTACATTCCTATCGGTAGTTTTATTGAATTAAAAAATGATCTGTTTAAATTGAACATATAATTCGAACAAATAATTTATTTACTTTACAAAAGACTAATGATGTTACTTTTGGAAATCAAATAAATTTTTATTATTCTTAAAAGTATTTTCATTTCAACTTAAAAGAAAACGAAGATTAACGAAACGATTTTATCAATCAAAACAACTTCTCAGGATGTATACTTTGATAATTTGCAATTATCACAATATTATCAGACTTAGATTAATAGTTATAGATTTCTTTTTGCTTTTGTTTGTAGATTAAACAAATTTTTACAAAATGTAGTCTTTGAAATTCCACTAAAACATTAAGATCGCGCAGATGTTGAGATTTATATTATTGTACAATAACTAAAAGTTATTGTAGTATAAATAGTTGTTTTTTTTTATAGCGGAAAATAATCAAAATAGAGTATGAAATGTGTTATTTAGAATCTATGAATCGTGCTCTCAAAGCGTATATGTATATGTCGTAAAATAAAATTGGTTGAACTAGAAAAGAAATACGTCATTTTTGTTTGTAAAAACAATATTTTTGCGACATTGTCTGAATGAAGTTCTGTATGGAATGGAACGAGCCAGAGCGTAGATTCTATAAATGGTAACCACTGCGCATTTAGTGACTTGTGTTGCGATTTAGGAAATGGGACTCTTGTAAAACGGGCAAAAAATTAATTTTTATTTTAAGAAATTAAACTCATAAAGAATTATAAAAGAATTACGTAAGGAAAAGTATTGTACTTTATTACGTAGTAAAGAACTTCAAAATGTTCCTCGGAACTGCGTAGTGACAAGTCTTTGTGTGAAATGTGGTGCGATTTCGGCAACTTTTCCCTATTAACGATAAGTCTCGTTTTCGTAATTAGATGAATTAGATGAATCAGACGCGAAATTGGATCGACTATATTTGGCACAGAAATGTGTCACGCAGAATGAATGAGAACGCCGGGTTTTCCTTGAACTTGGTATATTTGTGTATCCTTATTGTTGGCTTCGTTGAACTCTTCCGGATCCTTGGCTTTACAGACACCTCTGGTCACGCATTCCTGGCGTGTCGTAAATCGCAACATTCACGAGTTAAATATTTTCATTCATGAATACCTCGACTTTTGATCGTGAGTTAAATTCGAGGGACCGCACGTCGCTATCTATTCGGAGAGACTCTGCTGCTTCGCTCGATGAAAGTAGATGTAGTGAAAACGTTACAATTAAATGTAAAAATTCTTTCTTTTCACGGACTGCGAGACGGTAGTCTTTGACGGCGGCGAGAGATCTCGTTTCGTGAGATCTTCCTGATTTACCGCGAAAGAGAGAGACACGGTTCAACGATCGCGAAAAGGACGAAAGGGCTTTTATGGTAATCCGGAGATCTTTCTACCCAACGCACTTATTTTAGACCGTTCCTCCGTTCTTTAAGTAGAAAATTGTCTTCGTCTCCGTTTTGAGTTGCACATACAATTCACGACCACGCAGTACCTTCGCAAATGGATCTACATGTAACATAATTCAAATCGTTAATTACGTAAAATTTTTCTTTAACTTAGTTTTGAGCTTAAATGTGAACATCAAAAGAGAGTTAGGAAAAATACCGGTTTATTCATAAAATAGCAAAGTGGCGATTTCCTAAGGAAATTACAGCATATTTCCGTAACGATTGGTCGTAACTTTTCGCGGAAATTCATCAGGAACGAGAAGAACGTCGTGAAAGGAAGAAGAAAGATCGCTTTTTTCCAGGTTAATTTTCGCACGCGAAATTACGCGAAGCGTACTTGAAGCGTTGCGAAATGAACAGAGGTAGAGTAGGGCAGGAAGGTAGTCGGAGAAACGCAGAATGATAAGCAGCTCGCAGGATCGACGGGACACGCGTGATAGACGTTCAACGGGTCAGAGAAAGACGGAAAGAGAGAGAGAAAGAGAGAGAGAAGACAAGGCGTGAGATAAAGGCCAGTAGTTTCGACGACGAAGGAAGTTGAAAAGAAAGAGAAGTGAATCAGATAGGCAGTTTCGAGATGATTAAAGCGAGCGAGACGGGAAGAAGCGAGTAGGGCAATCGAAAGAGCGAGTGAGGTCCGAGAAAAGCGGAGGGGGGAGAAAAAAAAAGGGACGCCGAGAACCGTCGGTCGCCTCGTCGCCGTCATCGTCATCATCGTCGTCGTCGTCGTCGCCGTGTAGCGTGGCGCGACGCGGATCAGTCCCGGGACACGGCCGTGCGCCGTTCCGCTGCCCCACCCAACCTCGTCGACGGGGCGGCCATGCCGGGGCCGCCGTGAGCCGATCAATACCTCGGCTCGGGCACGAGGCGCGGCGGAGACGGCCGAGCGCGACCGAGCGTACCCGAGCCCCGGCACGAGGCGACCCGAGTTCCCTACTATGGGCGGCGTTGCCGGCTCAGTCGTTGTGCGGGAGTGGTCGCCGAGGGATGTGTGGCATCGTAACCGCGAGTGTGATCGAGGAATAAAGAGCCGGCGTTTTTTAGTTCTCTCGTTCGCGCTTAGTCCACGCTCTCTCGTTTGTCCATCTCCCTCCGGCTTTAGCGGGAAATAAGAAAGAGGAAGAGAGGGGAAAAAAATCCGGGATATCGGATCGCGTAGTAGTCGCAGTCCGTCGTCTCGCGGCACGCAACGTTCCTACACCGCTCGTCTCTCCACCGCACGCTCGTCTGATTCGAGCCGGTGCACGGATCTACGCACAGATCGTGTATTTACTTCATTATTTATTGTACAAAGGACTATAAGCCATAGGTAGGTGTCCAAAGATCGCGGTTTTGCGCCGTAATTTGTGATTTTTTTTTTTTTCGCGTTTGCCCTCGTCTAACACGTCCCTCTCGCTCGTTCGCTCCCGCGCCCTCTCCCTCCGTCCTGCTCGCTCCCTCTCAGCCGCATGCTATGAGCGCGCAGGTCGGGCTGCTGCTTCCACGCACTCGTCACTTCCTGCGTGACCGAGTCGTCGCCGGCAGCTGCCGTCGACGCTTCTAGATCGCACGCTCGTTGCTTATCGGTACTCTCTCGTGGGAAACTCGGTCGGTTCCCCAACGTGAGCGAGAGCCGAAGAAGCGACGGCCGGCTATCGATCTCTCCCGGCGTCGTTACTGCGTCGTAGAACGACGGTACGCGCGTATCTCCGCATTGACGCGTAATAATGAAGCTCGTTGGTTCGTCGAAGTGCGAGAATCGATCTCCCTTCGATAGATCGTTCACTCGCTCGACCGGTCAATCGCGAACGGTTTCCCCCCACGATCCTGATCGATCGGGCGACTCGCGACGATCGCGTCGGCGGCGTCGGGAGGCGTCGCCGTCTGAGAATGCAGCCGGGAATTTCGCTCTCGCCTTCTCGTGAAAGTAACGCCGTGGCGCTACTACGGCTGGCTCCCTCTCGGAAAGGCTGCCGCTCGCTCGCTCGCTCGCTCGCCCGCCCGCCTCCGCGGCCATAACCTCAACCCGGACGGTACGACGCGGTTAATACTCGTCGCCTTTCTCGCCGTCGCGTACCAGGCGTGTCTTCGCGACCTTCGTCGCGACGGCGTTCACGATGCTCGTCCGCCTCCCACGAGAGCTACCTCGCTTGGCTAAATATGTCTTTTCGCGGAGGATGTTCGACGAGGTGTCCCATCGTCGGGCGTGACGTTCACTCCTCGATGATGAAATAGTGGAGGTTTCAGGGGTCATTGGCATATACGTGCTCTAAACCTATTTTTTTTGTTCTCGATACTGATTGCCTTTGAAATAATGAAATTCATTCGCAATTTAAAACCCGTTTGCGCCAATGCAGATTAAACTTTCCTTTTTTTTTATCTTTCGCTAGTTCATAGAACTGGAAAATGATTTTTTTTTTACACTGAATTGAATTGAATCTTATTTCTTTGTTAGAATCCGAATCGAATCGTTGAAACGTAACTTTTAATTGATATTATTACTGCGTTGAATTTTAATACGTAGATTAAAAGATTTTTATGTAAGGAAAAACAGTATTGATAGAAAACATAAGAGAAACAATATTGATTATATAATACTTTACTTTAAATTACTTTAAATACGATTTTGATTGTCAATGCATGTGATTCGAAACTCTTAGATTCGACATTTTTGAATAAGTTCCGATTCTAACCATAGAGATCCAAATCCGAATCGAATCAAATCTCATCTGATTCGATTCGTATTTGCCTAAGACATTCACACATTCTCTACTAGAAAAAGATAATAAGTTAACCCTTTGTTGCATTTTTTTTTTTATTAAACGTATTTTGCTCAATTTTAGTATATCGATTTTTGAGGTCGCTGATTATAAATCTAAAGCTAAAATTGATCCAATGTCATTTATTAATTCAACATGTTTTGATAATCTTTGGCCGCCATTTTGGATCTGCCGATTAAAATCAGCCGATTATGAATGGAGATTTGAAATCAACGACCTCAAAAACATGAATACAGAAATTATGAAAGTATGTTCATTATTATTTTCATTCACGAATTTGTACCAAATACGTAATATAAATCAATTACCAAATACATAAAAACATTCAAAAACATCGGTGAGAAAGGTGTCCTTTGCAGAGGGACATAGAGTTAAACCAACATTAATTTATATTTGTGCAAATAGGTATAACAAATCTTACCAACTGTCCGATTCTCTGAATCCTTTAGATCGTTAAGTATTGAATTACCAAAAAGCTTTAACTCTCTGGATTTTTAATTGAAATTTCGTTCTATATCGCGTGATCATTCTGGATAGATTCTGCTTCGATCAATCATTTTAATGTGCTGATCGGTGTTCTTTCTTGCCTTTGTCTTTGACGTATAGATTCCGTGATAGATTCCAGATCGATTCAGCCATCGATCGATCAGCAGTGACAATCACTGTTCTCTCCCCCTTTTTTTTCTCTTTTTTCTTTATCGATCACAACGAGTAGATTCTATGCCGATCGATTGATGGCCTTGAGATCTTGTTAAATGCAAAGTTCGTGCCATTTCCTAGATATATTTATAGCTACGGTTCAATGATATTTTATGCTTTTATTTCACGTAACTATATTTATGGCGACATGCAGTGACGGTTGATATCGACGAAGAAATTGCGGGGTAATTTTTAGAATGAGAATAAAGTATAAATTTTAGTGCCGAGATTGATCCGCGGTGCTCTCGAGCACGTTCCCGCATCCGATCGAATTTATTTTGTCACCGCGACACAACGATCAATGTCGATTACGCCCGGTATTTTAGGACGAGGAAAAGTCTTCTGGATTGAGGAGGAAAATGCGATTTTTCGTTAACGCGCGTTTCAGTTTTCCGAATTCGCAGTTGAGACGACACCGGCTTTGCTGCCGCGTATTATCGCACATGTGATAGGAATAAAAATAAGATAAGCGTCGTCGTAACGTTTTCAGACGTGCGGATATAGATATTTTTATCATATTCTGCCGCGTTTATCTGCGCCTACATCACGTCATGTTTTATTTCACTGATAATACCGTCTGCCTCTCGCGTATTTACGTAAAGCAGTGAGTTTGCGCAAAAATCGCGATTCGGGCCGTTCGTTCTCACATCACGACATTTCCTACTGAAAGACTTCGCGAGCACGCAGATGATCCGTGGCTCGATCGATCGATCGACGATCCGCTAAACGTAATGCATAAACGCGTTTTCTAAGGAAATTTTCCGCAGTTTATTCTGGTTTTGTGTGTGTGTAGGTGCATTTAATCCATTATAATTTTTATTAATAATGCAAACGCGTATTATGCACGCTCTCGTGAATTATATTCTCTTGGATATTTTCAGTTTTTTTTTCTCCAATTATATTCTCGATCTGACGCTGCCTCAATCTTTCGTTAAATGTCCCGGAATTCGTATTCAGAAAAAAATTTTATTGAAAAAACTGAAATATTTTGTTCGACACGTTCAACTTGACATTGATTCAACAATTACATTTAGTTGCACAAAACAAGACACATGTCGGTCATGAAAATTTTTTAATGGAGAACCAACTAAACCAACCTAATGTTTAATTGAATGTATCGACTAAATATTTTAGTTTGTCGACAAATTTTCTTTTGCAGTGCAATTCTTAATTTTAATGGTAGAGTGAACGATCGATTGATCGACGCGATTAACAAGCATCATCACATATTCCTGTTTCTCGGTACGACATAATTAATATAATTAAATAACAGCTGGTGAGATTGTAAAGGATGTTGCTTAAAAATGCAGATTTTATCGCGCAGAACATTTCCCCGAATAATTTTGTATTTGAGAAATCTCCTTCTCTCTTTCTTCATTAACATTAACTCGAATGTCTCATTATATTTCTATTAATAATTTCGTTGGCATGTGAGAAGACTCGGTTTACGACGCAGTCGTCCGACGTTAATGAATCGCGGCGCGATCGCGTGCCTATGGCAACGACGTTCTTACTCGGAATCGCAGCCTCGTTCGCCAGGTTTTAACGGGCATTCATAAAAGCTTGCAAAAGCGTCGGTTACCCACGCGTGACGCATTCTTCCCGCGCCGAGGCGGAATGGAAAAAGTTGCATTTACTTTCAGGATCGTGCGTGTGCCGCCGACCTGTAGCGTTTCGCCACAGGGAGGACGGAACAGGGAAAATCTACTGCGTCACGCTGCGACAGAAAAATTTCTAAACTCGCCGTGCCAAGGCATCTTTCAAAATTTCTTATATTCCTCGGCTCTAACGAGCGATAAGATTGCCCGGAACAATAGAAACGTCCAGTCATACCCCGCGTTTCTTAAAGTTTTTTTTTCCATTTTTTTATTTATATAATAAAAGCTAATTGCCGCCGATAAGAATGTTTGAATTATATTTTCGCTGATAAACATTCGAGTCTTGAAATAGCGAAGCTCGACATAACACGAAGATAAATCTACACGGAAAGTGAAATTGGTATCAAATCAACATGATATAATTTGCTAGCATGAGAAACTTTGTTTCTTCATGTAAGCGAATTACGTTCGTTTAAGATTATCATGTTCTTTCAAGAAGATTTTATACTCCTGCCTGTATATGAAGCAATGAATTGTTGGTTTGATATAAACTTTTTCCGTGTAACATTTGTAGCATTTATTAAAGCGAATTTCTCTTTTGGAAGATTCCGCTCCTCCGCTTATCGCGCTTTGGAACACGCTCTGGTACCTGCGGTAAGGATCGGAATTGCATGTGCGAAACGATCTCGAGGGGATAACTTACTCGGTGGGAATTGGAACGAGTTCGCGCGCGCGCGTATCGCGCGAGATGCGTGCCGCTCGCGCGGGCCGCTCCGCGCCGCGAAAGTTCCTCGTGCCAGAAATATTTCGGCGACGTCGTCGTCGTCGTCGTCGTCGCCGTTGAAACCTCGTTGAAGCCAGGTGATCGCGCGCGATTAAATATAGGACGCCGAATACACCTATCCACTCGCTCAATATTTCTGTCCGGGTTTCTTTGCGCGAGCCGAGCGACTTCCGGCGATCGATAATTATTTTGCCGCCGATACCGATTCGGCGATTGTCGTCTTCCGATTGAGAACCGTCGCGAAATAAATGAGAAGGTCGTACGAAATGAATTCTACGATTGAGAACGCGGGTATCGCGCGATCGTTTACCTCGGCGAGAGATCTCGAGTCTCCGCATATCGCGTACGCATCTCTCTTTCTGCGTGTAACATACTCTTCGCGTTCTCACGGCTAATTCGCACTTCTGTTACCTCGATTTCGCATGTACAAAGTTACATGTCAGTCGTTCATTCTTTCCTTAATAAACTGCTGTTCTTCGCGTTTAATGGGACTTGATGGAAAGTCTACTTCGTTTAGTGATAAATCAGACATTTTATTTCTTTACAGTATCGTAGCTTAGAACGAAATTGTGTGTGTGAGAAAGAAAGAGAGAGAGAGAGAAAGAGACATTGCTCACGGTTATTTATGTAATTTCTCAGATAAGCGAATGGTTGTGATCAATTAAAAAAGGAAAAAGTTCGCACGCTACGCTTTGCGAGACAAAATAATCATTTCGAATTACGAAAACATTGTTGGATATTTATTCATTTGGCCAAGTGTCATTTCTTTCACGAAACGTCGAGCGTTACTTAGGAAATTCGAAACTCCTCCCGGAATGTCATTCCTTTTCTCTCTCTCTCTCTCTCTCTCTCTCTCTCTCTCTCTCTCTGGAGAGAGAGAGAGAGAAAGAGCGCGCGGTGAATGCCACTAACCGGAAGCGTATTAATGAAACCGGATCTCGGGCCTTTCTGTCGTTCGTGACCCGGAATTCTTTCGCCTCTCGTTGCACTCGCTCTATAAAAGAGTCGGCGATTCGCGACGGCCGTTTAAATATGGAACGTAAACGTAAATACGGTGCGATCATTCGTTCGATGTTAATCCGAATTTATTGCTCCAGCGTAGATTTATTACGGGAACCGAGGGACCCGCGGGAAGATTTATGGATCACGACACCGAGTGTCGAAATGGTAGAATTTTCGGAATCAAAAATTCTTCGACTAGTCTCAAGCGATGACCAAACACAATTTAGAAAACTTGTAAATCTCAAAATTATCGGGAATAACCGAAATTCAAACGACATTCAGTAAATTCTCCTCGATAGACTTTGTGCTTTAAAAATGTGAAAATTCTATGAAACGTTAGACCAGCGTGTAGTAAACCGGCAATTTATTGGATTGAATTTGTGAAAAAAAATCAAAAATTTATCGCGGGATACAAGCTTCGCGACGTTTAATACGAATATCTGTGAAACGTAGTACTAATTCATCAGGGATTTAAGATCCGTGAGGCAAGTAAATGCATAGCGCCAAGTATTTCGAGAATGTAGGTTTACAAAGCCGTTGGATCTACGAATCGTACAATTTGCAATTTCCAGAATTGTGAAATAGTGTCGCAGGTAGTTTCGCACATGTTCGAAGCGTATCCCGACGCCGATGATTTATCCGGAGAGATCCTGGAATTTTATAAAATGACACTTTCACGGTGAACGGCGATGATTCGCACGATCGCGATACGATGCGCGTTCCAAATCATCGTAGAAGAATTTCATCGTAATTCTTTGCTTTAGCATTAATCTCGCGATGCGTTATTACGCGACGAAAGTTGCACGCACGACAGCGATTGACGCATTATCGTATCGCGTATCTTCTTTTTTTTTTTCCTGTACGACAGGTGACACGGCTGGTATCACTTCCGGCATTCTCCGACTCTACCATCCTTGACAACAATTATCCGGTTCATTGAGGAAGAAATGCCCTTAGTCACATGCGATTAGGTGCAATTGCACTTTGACTCGTTACTCATCGCATTATTTTAACGCCAAACAGCTCTCCGTTTCCCCGTATCTCTCTCTTGTTAGGTAAACATCCGTTCATGCACATTCTCGCGGATATTCAGCATCATTTAACTTCGCAGAACTTTACGCCAACCCAATATTTTCCGCTATTTTAAGAAAGTTAAATTTCTTCGACCAGTTTGAAAAGATTATAATTTTGAGGCAGCAAACGCGGAAAAAAATAGAGTAATTTTGAGTACTGTACAATTTAATAAGTGTATTTTACAAACTCGATTTTTAGTTTTCCGAAAATGCCGAGAAGAAAGACACTAGAGAAAGGCATAAAAATGAGTGACGATGAAAACACTATGAAGCTTCGTTAATGATTCCAAGTTTTTGTAATCCTTTGGTATTTACAAGTAGGCTCCTCAGAGAGGAGGAGGCCGTCTATGTTCCTCAGGGTTAAGTGGCCCTCGGAGCTCTCGTGGGTTTTTCGACGGCATCGACCAACCTCAAAGCAATGAGTCATCGTACCACGCGATTCCCCGCTCGTTCTGCACCGGATTATCTGCGCATATTATACAGGGTGCTTTTTGCCCACCTCACTTCCTTTCGACGATAGATACCATTGTCGCAGCTCGTGAAATCCTGCACAAAATCATATTATACATTTGTGGAAGCAGACCAACAATTTAGGCGCGATCGTGCACTTAAATTGTCATCTCTCATTCATCTCTAATTACCCACGTAATTATAAAACGTGAACATCGAAATTCTCCTACCTTCAGCATTTTTACTAGCATCTTTCGAATAATTTTGTTTTGGTGTAACATCTGTTTTAGATCGATACTTAAAAACTCGGATATTTATAGATTTAGTTATGCAGTATATCCATCGTTAGAAGTGAGTTTAATCGAACGTATTCTGTGTACGAGAAGTTCGGTATGCATCGCCGAGAAACTTTTGCAACGCAACGCGATCACGTAACGTATTAAATTTATGAGCTATTTTTATGGAGGAACCTCCACTCGTGCGCAGGATGTATTTTTAATTACTCTTCCTATAAACGCAGACCGCGAAGCTCTCTCCCTCGGGAAATCTTCCCATTCGTCGTCAGTCTTCGTGTTTCGAGGCTGTCCGCGATGTCGCTTCGCTTTTGCCTGAAAGTTAATCTAGCGGAAAAGGAGTTTTTAATTTTCGAGCGAAATTATTTCTGCCCCCGCGCAGAAATGTTATTTTATTTTTATTTTTATTTTTTTACCAAGAAAATTTATTCGCTTGAAGAGTAATGAGCGAATTTATTTGTACCTTTTTTCTCAGTATTTATATTTTTAGATAAAAAAATTATTTTGAAAAAATTATTAATTGATCAAATTCATTATTAAACAACGCGCGCGTGTAAAATGTAGATTATTTACAAAAATTTGTTCTATCAACTCGCAGATCGAGAAATTAAAACACGAGAAAATTTGCATAAAGCCATTTATGTCGGATCGTCATTCCGTTTCTGTGAAAATTATATCTTTCCATTTTTCTTGCGCTTGAACGGCGCGTTACGCTGCTCGATATAATTCATGAATGCGTCTAGGCTCGCTTCCCAGTCCGAGATGTAATTCGTTCTTTCAATTCTATGGTATGAATCACCGCCGTTTCCTCTCGTGTACTACGACGACACAACATTCCGGTATAACGGACGTATTACGACATCACGTTGCTCATACACAACACATATATCAAGTAAACCTAGAAACTTTAATCGTTTCAGAACGTACGAAGGTTTTGATTTTCATTTCTGAAACTATTGGCTTTTTAAAAAACTAGATTCTTATCTCTGAAAGTTTAATTTTTTTTTTTTTTTTTTTTAATTATATTCGATGATTCCATGAATGTAGATTAATTTTAATCTCGGTTTAACTTTCTATCTTTTTCTAATTCTTAAAAGTAGAAAAAATAAAAGTTAAATCGAAATGAAAGTTTTAATCTGCATTGGTGAAAATGGACATTTATAATCTGCTTGAATATACAAAACAAAAGCATTTTACGCAAACTTAAAAGTATTTAATTTTTCATAAACTTGAGCTCGGAATTCTCAACGCTCATTCAAGTCGCATTTATGCATTTTAATGTGTTGCATTCTTTCGTGGACTGTTTTTTCGTAAACGATGCACACCTCTGGAAAAAAAATGCTTTAACGTTATCACTTAAATTATGGATTTTAATGCTGATGGACATGTGATTTACGTTTTTTCTGTAATGACTTATCATTGACGTACTTTTGCTTGTGTGATTCAGTAACGACATAATCATCCGTTTCTTCTTGCTGCATCGAACGTGTTCGTTCATTCGTTCGTTTTACTGAGCAGACCGAGTTGATTTTCTTATCAATTCGTGGATTCATACGCACATGAAATCCGTGAACAGGAGATATCATTTCTCTGAGCGAGTCGCTGACGATTTTTGTGTCCAGTGCTAGCCTTAAAAAAGGGGAGAAAGAATTGTCATCCACGTGTCTCGAATCTGCCGTGAACGATTGAACAGCTGCTCGAGGGCTGTCCGAAATAAAAATTTGAAGTAGTGTAGCAGGAAGTACAATAGTTAAAATTTTGTTTCTTTGATAAAATTATGTTGAATTTATTACTAATTGTTTTCGAATAAAATGTAAGATTGACAAATAAAGATAAGACTTGGATGATCGTTGCGTAAACTGGATAATCTCATATGCTCATACTTGTCGAAGTCCGTTAGACGTCCGCTGATACTCTGTTCGATAGATTAAAACAACAGTGGAGATAAGAGTCGGAGTGAGATAAATTGTAATTTCGAGCGTCATTGCTCGTGATAAAATTGAAAAAAAATTAGATATCAATGTTTGTCGATGAGAAAATGGACAGATGTTAAATAAAAATTTTATTATTGTGATTTGAAAGAGAAATTAAATTTAGAGCTTATTGTATTCGTTGGATAAAAAGAGAGGATAAAATCAATGATGCGAATTGTATATTGAAAATAAAATTAGATCAAAGAGGGATTATCGAGATTCCATTGTTATTTAATACCTTGTGAAATATTTCATATTTAGTATTTATATTCAGTATCGTCGTTAATGAATGTCATTTGATATCGCGATATTCAAAGCTGCGAGTCACAGGTCTTACGTAACGCGCTTTTACTAGGTAATAGCGTTGGCGTGCATCGATCGGCAAAGCCCGAAGGGCCACGTGATATTCTGTTTCATGACAAATCTCGCTTTTGGAAATAGACGCTTTTGCACGGGTTTCTATGGAAATGCGATTCCCCGCGGTAAGCGCGTGTGGGTGTTGCATTCTTATAACGTAGTGGTCTTATTGCAGCATTTATCAAGCCACGTACGTATGTCGTATCGATTCCTCGGCGATTGAACACTCATTCGATTCAATTGGAAGAAAAAAAAAAACACTTTGATATTTTGATTGCTGTGACTTTTCTTCCTACCTCGGCCACTTTTTCTTTCGCATCATTAAGATTGCAGAATTATGATTAATATGAAAATAATTATAGCAACGCTATAATTGCATCGTCGACTGCGCTGTTATTAACATGCTAACGGTAGAAAACGGACGAGAAAGGAATTGCAGAACAACGTCACATTTCCTGATAGAAATTTGATCAATTCTTCGTCTTGGAGGTTTATTATCTATTTTTCTTTTACTCGGAAAATTTTTTTCTTATATCAAGCAAAAATTTTATCTGAACGTTTTCTCAAGGCCAGACAGCTCGAAAAGCGTCGTTGCACACCAGGAATATTCGTTTTATAATATTTCTGTAAAGGAACGTGGGCAAGGTATTGTTTTTCGAGAAAAACTTGAACGATTTTTCAACTTGAGAATTTCGAAAAGAACCGGAAAGGGGAAAAGTATGAGGGGGAGGCAAGTATAGAGGAAAAGACAAAAAAAGTTCTTTCGCTTGCTCTGCAATATTTTCCGAGGATGCCGTTCCGTTCATATCGGATGCACGCTGTCTCTCGACACAATCCTGAGACTAGAGGGGACTTTGTCGCGCGCACGTGACTCGGAAAGGTAAAAGGTCGCGCTGTCTCCGGAACAAATGTGCGTCGATCGTTTCGCCGAGGCAAACGAGGCCAGTCGCGTTTCGTGAGGATACGCAACGTCGTGTCGATACGCAACGTCGTGTCGTCATCGTTGTGGTGCGTCGGCTGGCTTCTAAACGCGTCGGTGTGCGAGACCCATTCTTCCCGGCCTCTCCGGGGACACGCGACAAAAGGGACCGAGGCGACATTGAAACGCGCCGCAGTTGGTCGCGCTTTGTGCATCGCGTGTTACGCGTCCTCCCGGTGACGTATCTCGCGGCTCCATTCGATGGCCTCTCTGACCTGCTCAATATCATCGGCGTGTTTCCTCTTCCCTTATCTCCGTTATCCTCCGCTTTGAAAATTATCGCTGAAATCGTACGAGCTCGAGAGTATATGCGTAGTCGCATAGTTTTGTAATTTGGTGACTAGAGTGGGACGTTTCAGTTGAGAAGTATCTAAGAACATGGCTGAATGGCTTCGAACCCTACACTTTTGAAAATCCTGAAGTTTTTTCAGAACGTCGATATTTTACGCTCGAAAATTGTTTTATTTTAGAACATTTTATTTTCTAAAACGTATTACATGGGTATTTTAACTCTGTAAACTTTGATGTTGAATCTTGGAAGTCTACAACGTAGACTTTGCAGTCCTCGGCTTTTACAGTTTAATAATTTATATGCCCGTATTCACAGTCATTTCCTTGAGAAATGAGGATTTCTCGTCACTGTCTGTCTTTGTCTTACATATGATAAAAAAAAGAAATAGCGTGCTCATCCCCTTTCTCAAGGAAGGACCATGAATACGGTCTTCCTTTTTCTTGGCCAAGTGCACTTCTCCAATTTTTGATATCGAGATTCGACATTGAGCGCATCGAAAACACGAAAAAGCTCTCGCGAACGATCCACAGACTTGGAATCGACGTTCCTCTGACGCCACGTTCTCTCTTTTTGATTACAGCCGACACAATGTCTGTGGATAAGGAGGAATTAGTGCAGCGTGCGAAGCTTGCCGAGCAGGCGGAAAGGTACGACGACATGGCGTCCGCGATGAAGGCGGTCACCGAGACGGGAGTCGAGCTGTCGAACGAGGAGAGGAACCTGCTCTCGGTGGCGTACAAGAATGTCGTAGGAGCGAGACGTAGCTCGTGGCGGGTAATCTCCTCCATCGAGCAGAAGACCGAAGGCTCCGAACGCAAACAGCAGATGGCCAAGGAATACCGGGAAAAGGTCGAGAAGGAACTGCGCGAGATCTGCTACGATGTATTGGTAAGTGATTATACTCCCGGTCGCCTTTTTCCGCCGGCCTAAAATCCGGCCGGCGGACCCTCGCTTTTCGCTTCAGCGAGCATTGTGCACGCTTGAAGGGAACAACATTGGGGAAAGATGTTCGACTCGCTCTTATTCCGAGATGTAGCGATGAGTTAATTTTATCTCTGGAAATATCGCCCGTAATCTGCAATTCTTATCAACGAAGAATATTGATTGCTCCATTAATTCATTTGGTATAAAGAGTTTTTAATGCTGGAAGGATGACACGTTCGTATTTGGGCTGATGAATTGAATCTTCGCGTTTCTGATTATATCTGCTCTCCCCTGCGTTTTGTTCGAAGAGAAGTACGGAAGGATTTACATTTCTGTCGCTGTGTCGATTGACGTTCTCGTTACATTGTACGAACGTGTACGATGCAATTCGCGTGTGTTGCCCGGCGGTCAGGCTCATTGTGTCGCCCGGGTATTGATCGAAGTCGCTTTAGACAAGAAAAGCAAGACACGGGCGATAAAAATGAGGCGAGCATTGAAACATGGGGGAAAAGCATTGCGTTCTTTCTCTCTCTCTCTCTCTCTCTCGGAAAGTAGGAGAAAAAATGGGGGGGGGGGATTGCGAATTGTGTTTGTTGAGGAGCAAACGTGTTTGAACAAATGTCTTTGCGCGACCCAGTTGATGGAAGACCGGCTTTTAACGTTTCTCTCCGGTAATTCATCGACGAAATTTTGAGGACACGCGAGAGACGAGACGCTGAAAATTCGTTTCATTTTTACATTGATGAATTGATAGGTTTCACTTTAATATATTTTTTTTTAATTTTTAATTTTTGAATATTGAAATTGTATTGTTGCGCATCAAGATGATGCGCCGATTTTCTGTCCTCGCTACGCGAATCGATAAACAATCATCGAGAGTTATTTTCGTACGATATGTTGATGCTAGCCACCGCGCTCGCGATTAAACCGTAATGAGGTTAATTGAGCCGACTCTGTGGTCTTGATGAAGAGGACTTCAGCGAAACAGTTTGGGAGGCTCTCTCTCTGAGCTGCCGCATAGCTTTGGTATGATTCGATACTACGATAAACTGCCTGTTTACGACAATGCATTGCTCGCAAGCGTAACATTTCGATGTCCCCTTGACGTATTGATTCAGTCTTCATATGTTTTGAGAAAACGTTTTGATAAGGATTTACAGACTCAATCGCATTCCGTCATTAGGAACTAGCTCTGAATAAATAGATAGCGTTATTGTCTTACGATGAGATAATCAATACCTTGATATAAAATTTTAATGTAAAAGTAAACGTAAGAATGTACATTTGAGTCTCTTTTTACACAGTAGATGTGTACCATGGAAAAAAATGTGTAAAAATTGACTTTTGCAACAAACTACCGCAAATTATACGAAAATACAATTTAAAATATAAAAATGCATTCACTGAAAACATTTTATTCAAATACATAAAAGAAAAGCTAATGTGTTGAGAAAAATGAGAAAAAAATATTTTTTTAATCGATTTATCGTCATGTTAAAAAAAAACATGTAAATGTGTGAATAAAATGTGTTAAAAAAACTGTGAATCGTGAATAAAAAATTTACCGTGTAAAAAAAGACCCAAATGTCATCGATTTTTTTTAACAAACAATTTAACAAACATTATCGATTTTTAAATATTTGTCTTGTATGATCTTTGCATTGGAAATTAATATATTATAATTGAATATATAGCACTGTTCAATCATTAAACATCAATTTGTCTCAATTTACTTCGATAATTTACACGTTATTGTGTTGCAACTCGCGTTTCGTGTTAAATAATGCATGCCGTGTGTGTTCTCGATTTCTTCCGTCTTGTAATCGTTTACAGCATATTAACTTTACGCTAATGTACGATTTCGAGCCCTAATTTGATCTTACAATGAACGATTTACTAACTCCGATAATGCATTCGTGAGAACTAGGTTTATTCGTTCGTTTATCTGGAAACGTTAATTTACGTCCGAAAGAATCGGATTCCTGCTCGTACGAAATTAATTTTGCGGGGGCGCGCGCGCACGTGTTTTCTCACATGGATTCGCAATATCGTATTTCAGACGGTTGGCACTATCGCGAGCTTCCGCACCGAGTAGTTGCGGGCTGTACATCGTGACGATGTGTCAGTTTTATCGCACATTCTTGTCCCGCGGATAATAACGGAGTAAATCAATTCTCGGGATGAGTAAAATCGCGAAAGTAATCGCTGCACAACGGTCTTTCTTCACATATTTATTTGCCATCAAACTCGGAAAGTCATTCTGAAAATCAGACTTAATATAATTTCAGATTTTATAAATTGTATGTACACTGAGAGAAAAATTATATTCAAAAAAATTTTACTTGGTACAAAAGAATTATTTACTCGGTGGATGCTAATAACTTGTGATACTTCCAGTTAAGTTAAAAATTTCTTAATTGAAATATTTACGTGAATGAAGAAGTAAGTTTTAATAAAGTATTTTTGTTCTTTCAGTTCTTTTTTATATTTAAGATAATCTGATTTTTAATGTAAGAAAACAATTTAATTTAGTTAAATATTATTTTAGATTTTAATAATCAAATTTAATAATTTGATATACGTCAGTTAAGTTTTAATATAAATATTTGGAGCGAGGAAAGCTAAGGATTGTGATGTCTGTATTACGTATAGGTAGAAAGCAAGCTTACAAAGTAGTATTTATGCTAATGCTTCTTGTGTGCCGTATGTTTAAGCTAATCAGTCTGCGTATATTGAATCTCTGATAGTTGTGTCACGCTATTTTATTAGATACTTTTACAGTATGCCGCAGTTAATGAACATTTGTTCAAATTAACATTCGTATCTATTTTAAATATGTATATGTTAATATTATTTTCACATATGATGCGTATCTCTTCAAAATATTCAAAACTTTATTATTAGAAATACGAAAAGTATTGTGTATCATAAAATTGTCTAATTAGAATTTATTTATAAGATATCAATCATTTGATTTCATTTTTTGTAGTCTACGCATTATTAATTTTGAATCTTATAATGCCTGAGGTTTTTTCTTTATTTCGAATTTTATAATTACTGAGGATTTTTCATTTTGATCAATTCGATAAAATTGAGAGAATAAAACTGCGTTGCTTGGACATTGCTGAGCCTGTTGTCGCCTTCTTTCTTTTCGTACGAACGTGCTCCGAGAGCATGACTTTAAGATTTTTAAGTAAAGACCATTCTACAATAGTGCAAACATAGTCGTAAGTGGCTGTGAAGTATTGCAAAGCGCATTTGTATGTATATTCATTCTTATCAATGTAAATTAGCTTTTCATCTCGATTTTTCTTTTTCTTATTCTTAAAAGTAGAAAAAAATGAATCTTAAACCGTGATTAAAATTAATTTACAGCGATAGAAATGAACATACATTAAGAAAAATGTTAAACGTTTTTAACAACTATATATTTAATAATTACAACTATAACATTTATTCGATCACTATTTAACTAAACATTTTGTCTACCTCGCTAAATGTTTCTTTCAGCGCACAAGTGCGCCTTACGATACTTTACAACTACTTACGAGAATACATAAGAGATTTACGCTATCGCAGAATGGCTTCAAGGGATTGGACATCCCAAGTATGGCAATGACAAATTATAACGAGAAAGACACGTCTGAATGAAATAATTACATGCATCAATCTTATTTTATTTTAAGCAACGTCCTGAATATGGCGAAACAATCAAGTCTAAACGGTGTTCATTTTTTTTTTTACTTGAGGATCTCTTGGCAAACCGAGTATATTCCGCTCCTCTTTCCGCGCCGGTGCAGCCGTCGCGGTGTTTCCTGTTCTCCATACATAGACGACGGGAGTCCCGGAAAGGTGTCGGCGAAAATTTATATGCCGTTGAGTAACCGGCGCTCGCGCGTCCAAAGGGGGTCGCGCTCCGAGAATTGCGATGGGCGGGAATCGATAAACAAGTAATTTCGCATAATTACGTATGAACGATGATTTCATCCTCGCGTAAGTTTATTCTTTATCCTGAAACGTTCTCCTACGCGCATGGAATTCCATAATTACGCTTCGATATTTATTGTCCACTTGTATTATTAATATTGTACCGACTCTTCCTGCTCATTTTTTCTCTCTTACAATTTTATTTCATGATTTTATTTTAATACTCTTTTGCAAATTAAAAAATGTACAAGCATATATGGCTTAAATACGTCAGGTGAAAGCTTTATTTTATATTGCGTTATTTTTAACAAATGAACAAGAGCGACAGAAATTCGAATAGACAGGTTTCAAGGTTTATAAAGAAATGCTGTTGCCCATTTACGAAGAGCAATCGCCTTTTCGTATCAGAATTCGATGTCTAATTACCGAAATGTCCTCTCCACTTTTCCGTAAGCGACTCCTTCGTTGAAGGAATCGTTAACGTTGCCCGAAACACATCTAACTGCAGTGCCGTTAGCGTTTATTACTGCGTCGTCGTCTAGCGACGCGATAACGAGGAATTGCAACTATGAAAATACCCGCTTTATGCACTACGAAGTCATTAGCATAGCGTGTTTCGTCGAAAGCATTGACGCGAATTTCCAGCTACGCTAGAACTTCTTCCCTCTTGCAGTGTTAATTAGTTCTAAGTAACGACCCAAAATAATTTGACTTATAGAGAGCGATTATAGAAAACATTTTCACCTCTCTTTGGTCAATTCATTTTCCGACAGGTAACAAGTTTGTAATATATTTTCGTCAAAAGGTCGCGTCGTAATTTGCACATTGAAATTTTCTGGCATCAGATTAATACAGGGAGATTACATATAGGCATGTCCAAGTTTTCCGTTTTATCGTCGAGGAAAATGTCACTGAACAAAATTTGCGGCACGGGGGTCGTTATTTTTTTCATCATTTTCCGCAATTATAAATTTCTGAAATTGAATTCCCGTTTGAATGAATTCTGCTAAAGTTAATTGGAAAGCGCCCTTGTTGCTTATTTCAGCTCATTTTGCGTCAAATGACGTTGCGATTAAGATGATTTCCGTTGAGATGATGAAAGAATTAATTCGGTAGCTGGCAGGCATTCCGTGTAATAAAGTGTCAACGCGAAGGAACGAGAGGGAATGGTTTGTACGCCGGGGTGCCTCGCGCCTCTCGAGCGTCAAAACTCGTTTGCGAGCAATACCAGTTTCTCTTCCGCGTCCGGATCGCCTTACGATTCTTAGTTGACGATCTTCCACACACGCTTCCTCGCTCTGGATCTCCGGAGGGTGAAGAGACCATCCTCCGGATTGGATTTCACACGGGCCAATTACGTGTTCCTACGCGATTTTTATGTCTGTACTTTCCTGTAAAAGCGGCGAAGTCTCTCTCGCTTGCTTTTTTTTTCCGTAAAATAATCCGCGTATCGTCGCGTAATTTCCAGCCTTGAGATAATTGGTTCTCGTTCAATTAGCTGTTCGCGAGTTATCTATGAACGATTTACGAACAAAAGTCAGTTAAAAGGTATTTTTATTACTTTTTTTTTCTTTTTTCTTTTTATACACTTTAACCTTTAGCTATAAATAACTGTTTAATTTCTTTAATTCCGTCAGTTTTTTTTTTTTTATCGTTCCTCGCGTCTGAATTTCTTCCTTGGGACACTTTATTCTCATAGAGACTCACGGCGAGTTGTATTAAAGCGTGACCTTTCGAAACTTCATCGCTTCGCAACTCATGAAACTCATTAAACTCAGCGAATTATAATCTACCCCGATGCTTTTTGCGACATACGCCTCGGGATTCCATTCGATCTTCGCTCTCGTTACGTGGGTGATACTTTCCAGTATCCGGAAATAAGCGGAAACGGAAGAGGAAACGGGCACGCCTGTTCGAACGAACGTACCTCGGGCCACCGGAAGTGGTTTGTTCCGCCTCGCGATAGAGGCCCTTTTCCTCAAAGGAATTAAATTTTGCCCGAGGCCGTTTTCTTTATAACGAGAAAACAATACGCTCTTATTTCTGTCTGAATAACACGACGATACATGAAATCTACTGAATCTACGACCATTTGTTTCTCGCTGCATAACCCGCGTTGATTTAGATTTCACGATGCTCTCAGATTTCCTGCCATAAGAAATAATTGACGTTTGAAACAATCATGTTAGAAGGAAAAAAAAACGTACGCATTTGTTTGATGAAATAAACGATATATTCGGATGCACGAATTTTTTCGTATTGTACACCCAAGGACTTTGATTCTGTCCGTGGGGAAATTTTCCAAACTAAGAAGTCACTACTTTCTACATACTCGCAGTTCATGATTAATGAAACGATTAGAGCTTATTGGTCGTTACGTTAATCATGAAGTGTAAGCATGTAGAAAGATAGCAACTTCTCAATTTGAAAAATTTCCCCATGGACAGAATCAAAGTCCTTGGGTGTACGTACTGAGAAAAAAAATAATTGTTAGCTTGATTAAATTTTTCCAGTTCAATTATTTATGCATTTTTAACTCACATACGTGAAATACTTGAACTTTATTTTAAGCATTTATATATTTAACTTAACAGCTTTTTTTTTCTCAGCGTATCAAGAGACGTATTTTTAATTGAACAGCTTTTTAGAGGTGTCCGTTGATTTTATGCGCGCGCAAGGGTGATCGCGAAGACAAGTGCGCTAATTGCAAGGGCCCGCGGATTCGACGAGACGCGGTCAGGAGACGCACGTCAAACGACGAAACTGGAGCAAGGCTCCAGCTGAAACGCAATCGCCGGGTGATCGGTACCGTTCCTGTTCTCGCGCTCCTATACACACGTCACCGTGAACGTGGCACTATTGTATTGCACCTTGACGTAGCCACCGCCGGTTTCGCTGCGGTTTAATAAAACCCGAGTTATTTCTAACTCGATGGACGTGAGAGGAGAGAAACGCGTGAAAGTCGTCGTCATCTCAAATATATAAATTGTCGCGAAACAAAACGGCTTTAGAAATAAATCTGAGAGTGGGCAATAAATCAGATAGAGAGATGCAGAAATAACGCGGAGAATAATGAAAGCAAATGCAATTCAGTAAGAATTTCTGAGATGGTATGCGGCGGAGTGAAGCGATTTAAGAATGGAAATTTAGGTCGAAATTGATGATGCCGTGGACAGTCAGATTTCACGGACAAATGCGGTTTTCCCCGCATTGAGGTTTTCCCAAGGAAACGCGTTTCCATAATTTACAGCCACGATTTTGTTCCTCGTAAAGTCGTCGGGGAAAAACGGCGCTTGATTACAATTAATAAACGCGGAGAAATAAATGGGAGGACTTCGAGAACGACTCAAACCGGTCTCTCCTGCTGGCGAAGTTCATGATATGTGATAGAAAAAGAGAGACGGTGAAACCCGATGACGTACGGTCGCGGCTCTTTTTTTTTTCTCCTTCACCTTCATTGCGACGCAAGTCGCGCGCTCACTTGATTATGCGGCGTAATTTATGACGGCGCGTTCGCGCATCGAAATGCGACGATATGTGTGGCGACGCGCTTTTTGAGACTCGTCTCGCGCACGGCGATAAGATAACCGGAGCTGTTTAATTAGAATCTTGGGGGTCCGAGCGCGTTCGTTTACCTCTCGAGCCGCGCGAGAACTGCGAGAATAGAATTTATTTCCGAACTTTATATGTGCGATGCAATTTTTATGTAACGTGCAATATATATATATATATATATTTTTTTTTTACTGACACTTTTCCATAGTATCGCATTGTTTGCCGACTTTGTCGAGAGAGTTGCCAGGTTGTCGTGACGTAACAACGATCGAGACGACGAAATTCTTGTTTGTCTTCCTTCGTTGATCCGACCGCGACGGACAGATGTATTATGTTTTGCGTTAAGGCGCAATAAATATCCTCGCGCTATTTGCCCGCGAGTTTCGCGCATGCAAAGTTGGTCGGCCAATACTGCTCTTACGTCATTAGTAGACACGGTTGGAATGAATGTGCGTAGCGTGAAACGACTCGTCATTGACCGGCGCATTGCGCATCAATTCCATTTGTTGTCCACATTAAGTCGAACACGTTTATAGGGATGCTTCATTACCCGATGACAATTAATAATTGATTTATTATGATAATTAAATCATAATATTATATAATTTATTTTTTTTAATATCTTGGAATTTTATATATATATATAAAATTTCAAGATATTTTTTAAAATAAATTATGTAATATTATGATTTAATTATCATAATAAATCAATTGTACACATACACACAAAATTTGATGATATATATATATATATATATATATATATATATATATATATATATATAATATGTACATATATGATATGTTGCATAAAATATACATATGCATATATGCATTCTTTTACTTCGATTACGTAAAGCTTGAGATTTCTATTTTGCTCTCCATATACGGAAGGGATCATGAATCACATCGCGAGAATAATCAATTCATCAAATATGATTTAATCGCAACAGCTCGATTTGGATAAGAAAATTACTTGATTAATGGAGCAAATGAGATACGCGAGATATAACACAACTTCCATCTCGAAAATCGTTTCCTTCCGTAACGCTGAACCATTTTTGTGTGATCAACGTTAAAGTGCACGAAGCACGAGGGATTAAGCTGTAGAAATGAAGCAAAAGTCAACTTGACTTCTACATTGGTGTCATTTATCTTTCTTTAATCTTTGCGCCGTTCGTTCATTCATTTGTTGGTATTTATGTCTTTTGCAGGGACTCTTGGATAAGTTCCTGATCTCCAAGGCTAGCAATGCCGAGAGCAAAGTATTCTACCTCAAGATGAAGGGTGACTACTACAGGTATCTCGCAGAAGTCGCCACCGGTGAAACCAGAAATAGTATGTATCGATCCCTCGCGTTACTTCGCGAACTCGATCCCGGGTAGACGGTTCTCGAAGCGAGAGAGAGAGAAAGGGAGAGATTATCTTTCGTAGCGATGCAAAACGTGACTTCTCGTCCAATATCGATGCGAGCGTATCGGCGCGGCTGGCGTGAAGCGCCGTCCAAAATTAATCGTTGCCGCATCGGGCGCACGCGAAATTATTGCGAAAGCCAGCCTCCCCTCCGCGCCAAAGTCGTCACCTCTCGCTTCGATCGCCTCCTCGACGTGATCGATGCAACTGCGTCCGAGTTATGCGAGTGTCCGAGATGATGGGATACTCTCTTGAACCGAATACTTGTGGTACTCTTGTCGCGACGCAGCTGCATCGACAGATGCTTCGTTTTGACGTATGGGCGGATTCCTGGACTTTTGTATCGGAAACGGAGTCAGTTGCAGTCGCATTCGCTCACAGTGAAAGTTGGTTGCAACGTACGACTGAGTGAAACTTTAGTCAAATAAATTTCAGCCGCGAGAACCTGCAAAGAATAATTGACTACGAGCATTATCGCCAACTATTAATCTAGATATCTTATATTTTTATATAATTATTTACGCAACGTATTGATGGTAATAGATGTTGAGAATGAATTGGGAGATCCTGTTTTTTAAATTAATTAAATTTGTTTTTATTATCTTTTACTCGATCGTTTGGAATGTTGTAAAGAAGTTTTGCCTTTTTAGAATTTACGTAGAACGTGAGGTTAAAAAGTCCATGGAATTTATGTATATTTATATTAAACTTTAGATTAAATAATGAATTTTGAAGCGAATGCATGCATGGTGCTCGCGCCAGATATGAAAATGCTCTTAAGTGTTGTTAATCCAGATTTTTATGCTGACTTGTATTCTTCTTACGGAAAATTTTGTACGAGTTAAATGCAAAATATTAAATATTTATTAAATAATTACATTCGAGAAAAATAATTAATGACTCTCTTTTACAATATGTAAATTGCGTAAAAGCACTTACGAGCAATCGAGCTAATTAGAACATAAATATAGGAAATCGATAAATGATAATTCGTTCATTAATTTATTAATTTTAATAAAAGGGATAGAAGTCCTTTTGAATTAACACAAAGGTTGAATTCTTTTATTTTCAAAACGCGATAAATCCATGCTACGCGCTTTTAAGTTCTAAGTAGCTCTCAAACAGATTTGATACGAAGCCCTCCAAGCGAGTTAGTTTGCACCCAAAAAAAAAAAAAAAATGAGACAGACAGACATATTGATGATCCACGTAATATCCAGCCGTGGTAGACGACAGCCAGAAGGCATACCAAGATGCCTTTGAAATCAGCAAGTCAAAGATGCAGCCTACCCACCCGATCAGGCTAGGTCTCGCCCTCAATTTTTCTGTCTTCTATTACGAGATTCTCAACTCACCAGACAAGGCCTGTCAACTGGCCAAACAGGTACACGATCAAGAGGACTAATCCGTTTTTGTTTTTTTTTGTTTTTTTTTTCCTAGCGATTCGGCGAGAAAGAGAGCTCGGTGATGGTGATGGTGGTGATGGTGCACAGTGGTGATGAAAGTTATCTCGCAAGAACACGATTGGTTTCTATCAACTTGCTTACTTCCGTCCTACAAAGATTCTTATCTTCTAGTTTGTTACCTCGAAATGCGTCATCGGTCTTGCAGCGATTGTCCCAAGATACGGCACACTCGTGTGCCGATGTAAACGTACAGCGATGTTAAAATCCATGATACGAAAGCTTTATAAAGTAAATATTTAAAGAAGCTGATAGACGAATATATAATGTTACATAGACAAACGTGCTGGAAAAGAATTTTTTAATTCATAGAATTTAATTACTCACGCGTTAAGAGTTTTAGCGGCTATTAACTAATTTGCTTAGACACAACGTCCTATAAATAGTACGTGTAAATTGTCTGATATGCAGAAACAAACGTTTGCATTAAAATTTTTTAATAACGCCGTCGGAGAGAGCTGCTCGCTCATATGCACGCGCGCGATGACTCAGGACAAAGATGTACGTCCTGTCCTGGCAGGGTCACATCGTGGAAGATTGGTGACGATTTATGAACACGGGCCGTTCAAGGCCGACGAAGTTCCGAGAGTAAAACGACACGTGCGGTCTTTGTAGGACAAACGCGAGGCGAATCGTTGAAATTCGCTTGCGTTTTCCCTCATTTTATCCAGCTTTTGTTCGTCTTTCCACTCCTCGCGTTCCTTCCTCTCCCGACGACAACGATAATTTATTACCTTCGATGGTCGTTGCGCGTAAAAATGAGGTCGTGGAAGGTGTAATCTGAATAGAGGCTGATTTGCATTTGCAGCGGTAGTCGAGGATTCGCAGAAGGCGTACCAGGAGGCGTTTGACATTGCGAAGGCGAAAATGCAGCCTACACACCCGATCAGGCTCGGCCTTGCCCTCAACTTCTCCGTTTTTTATTACGAAATTATCAATTCCCCGGCTAGAGCCTGTCACTTAGCCAAGCAGTCACTTAGCCAAGCAGGTTAGAGGGAGGATTGTGGAAGGCTTGCGCTTGGCGTTACTGCGTGATAGTTTTTTCTAATAAATCCCGTATTGTATGCATTAACGCATTCGAACTGGATACGTGATAAGGCTGCTGATAAGAAACACGGGCGAGAATTAGAATTATGTAATCTGATTAAAGAACTCCTGCTAAAATCTCGGCCCTTCGTCGTTTGAGCACTAAAGAAAATATAAAACACCGAATAAGTTTCATTTATTCGTTGAATTTAATAATTAAAGGTACAAATATTTTTATTTATTTATTTATCCATTTAAGTGGCGGGAAATCAGCAGTCTTGCTATGTGAAGTCGATAGTTGTTGCCGTGTGAATTTATCCTTTCTATCCTCTAATGATCAAAGCCTCTCTAATTTAATTTGATTTTAACATTTTTGTGTGAATGCTGTGTCGTTAATCCTCCTTTTCAAATTGTTAATACATAACAAACTGAGATACTTTTCCACTGGTACTGCACTAACTATTCCGCATCATACTCTCTGTTTCTTTTTAATTAACAGTTTGACTTGTGTAATTTATGATTTATGAATATATTGATAAAATTTATACAATTGCATTTATGGATTAATTTTTTTTTTTTAACATACATTTTGAAATAATCTCATAATGTTATTTGAAAATTAATTGACTTTAAAAAATAACGAAATAAAAATTTTAAAATCTACCATATGAAATAAAATAATCATAACAAGTTGGATAAAAAGTAGCTGACGCATTAATTATTTTTGCAGGCGTTCGACGACGCGATCGCGGAGCTGGACACACTTAATGAAGACAGCTACAAAGATTCCACATTGATCATGCAGCTGCTGCGCGACAACCTCACTCTGTGGACCAGTGACACGCAGGGCGACGGGGACGAGCCACAGGAGGGCGGCGACAACTAACCTTCCTAAGCTTAAGTCCTTTCTAAACCTAATAAGAACATCCTATTCTCTATCGTCCCCCCGTCCCCCTGAAGTGCTCACCCATAATGTCCATCCACCCGGATCCATCCATCCATGTCCACCTGACCTCTCGTCCCTCGCGTACCTCGTTTCCTTCTTTCCTTCCTTCCTTCCTTCCTTCCAATCGCAGGCCTCCCTTTTCCTTAAATCTCTTGTCAAAACAACTGATTCTCTCTTTCTCTTTTTTCTCTCTTTCTCTCTCTCTTTCTCTCTTTATCCTGACATAACCACACACTTTGCTGCCGATGCCACCGCCACAACTACATTTGATTCGAAAAATTCGAACGTTGGGAGTATCCGATTTATCCATTTATATGCTCGATTGTGTCCTCTTTGCGGATGATGGCAAAAGATGGATCTTAAAGATCCAGATTAAGATTAACACACAATCAGAAGTCCAGAATACCTGGAATAGACTGAAAAGACAAGAACGTTGATCGTGAAACGTATATCGAGTCAAAATAATGTGTAAAGAAAACCATCATCAGCAAGGAAGGACGATTGAACGGTGTATGGATCATTCGATCTCTCGCGGCACGAAATTTCTTAGACAAAAAGAAATTCCGTTTATTGACTCGTTTATATGGAGGAACAGGAAGGAGCGAATTGTGGATGAATAGAGGAAAGGACAGGAGGAGACACACATTCACAACTCCCCCGCATACCCTGTCTCGTCAATGAGAAAACAGTTCCACGCGCGCGCGCACGCGCGCGTGCATCTCATTATCGATAACGCACATAGCAAAGAGAAAAGCAAAAGGCTATATTATTAATGCAAGAAAGTGATGTACTAAACTAAAGTAAAATCATATACATTGAGACGAGACATGGAATGCAGAGGACCGACCGACCGACCCACTGTCATTAATCCCAAAATCTGTTCGCTGCTTACCATTTCAAAAGAAAAACAAAGTTAGAACGAAAAAAAGAGAATCACAAGATAGCGTAAAGAAACAGCGCGGAGGTACGAGAAGAACCGAAGAGAACGAGAAAAAGAAAAAGCACGCATGAATCTACTACATTATATCCAGTTGTCATTTAAATTAAATTTCACATTGTCTAGCAAGTAACGAATATTATTATACAAAGGGAAGAACGCAGGAGGAGAAAGGAGAGTAAAAACAAATACATTAAGTTATTAAGTTCCAAAACGAACATTAGTAGTGATTTTTCAAACACACTATATTTTTATTTTTTTTTCTCCTCTCTTACATTACCATCATGCACACGATCTGCATGCAGTGCAATGATATGTCTTTTCCCGCGAGCCTCTCCTCCTTTTTCCTTTCTCCACGACTGAAACCTCGTGAATTCACCGAAAGTCCAAAGTCGCGTGGTCCGACAATGTCGGATTAATTTCCTTGAGTTCCTTTTATCACGTTTCAATCTTATCTTTACACATAATTACACGCGGAGAGAAAAGATTGAATCGATCAGGGTCGTCGGTATTGTGCACCATTATTTTCATCACAATCGTGTTGTAACGCAAAGAGAAGGAGAGGACGTTTCTCATCGTCGTTCTGCTCGTCGTTGCGGTCGTTCGCACAAGTTCTCCCCAAGCTTAGCGTGATCGTGGAACGGAATGCGGAAGAATGAGGACGGGAATCTTGAACAAGAGCCGCTTAGAGTTCCCATTGTCATCGTCGAGCGCAGAGATTACACACGTACGACACGTTATTAAGAGATCGTTATATCCTGGCGTGTCCGGACCTTCGACCTTCCTCTCGCTCTTTCTATTCGACCGCTCCTCGTCTCTCTCTCTTTCTCTATATACGCAATTATATAATATATACACCACAGATATACATATTTATATCACTTACTCTTAGCGAACTCGTAGAGCGCGGTCGAGAAGAATGGAGAGAGAACGAATTATACGCACACAACATACGAATATAGATATATATAGCCATGTATTTACTTTTGTCCTGAGATATTCATTTCTGAGAGTTTGCGAGAAAATTACGTGTTGCGAATTACGATAATTGCTTCTCGAAGATAGTGTTGTGTAAGGTAGAGTACCAAAGTCTGGCTCTCTCGAGGAAAATTAAAGCTCGTAACGCTTGGCCCCTCGAACGAGGTGTACACATCGAAGAAAGTCATGGGAAAAAAAATTGCATATGCATTTGCACATGCAATCACTGATTGGTTAAATCAAGGCGATGTTGATAATAAATCATGCATTGTACTCAAATTAATTGCGTTGTCAACTTATATATATGTATGTATGTAGGACTTCGTTCGACGTGTACCACGTGTATTATGTTTTGAAAAGTGATCTAAATATTTTGATCACGTTGTTAAGAGAAAGGCATTCTACATTAGAGAGAAATTGCAAGATTCTAACGGGAGGTCAAAGACTATCCAAAACTCACGCTCTTCGCGTTCGCCATCGGACGCGAAGAGAAGAAGTATAAGAAGAAGAGACGTGAAACGAGGAGCTGAATGCTTTCTCGTGCTCTTCTCGTATATATATGTATAATTAAGTATATGTATATACGCGCGCGTAATTGTCAGCACATATATATTCATACATTCACACACACATACACACACATTTATATCACGCATATGTAATATCGTTATGGGAGACAGCCAGTTTCAGCAAGTTAGTCGCTAATTACACGTGAATGGGTAAACGTTTTCCTGTTATCGCGTTGATATTTCTCGATGTATAATCGGTGTCTTTATCGCAACAAGATTGTCCATAATCGCCGGGAAGGGAAAGACACGCGGGAATATCTTTCGAGTTGCCAGGAAGGAAGAAAGAAACGGAAATGAAACGAGAGTGAGACGAATGCGAAGTCGAAGAGACGATGAGCAGTGACAGGATCCGAAATAGCGAAAACTCTTCCTCCCTCCTCCTCATTTTTCTCCTTCCGTCGAACAGGAGCAAGAATGAAGTGTGTGCAATTAAAGTCTCATATGATAATCTATCAATTTTACTTCTATCGCAATGGATGGAGGGTATGAAAATCGAGCCTGTATTCTGATAGAAGTATCTTGCGATTTACGTCTGTTATAGAATGAGATCTTTTAATATCGAGGTAGGGAGAGATAAGATACAGACGACAAGAAATTAGATACAACGTAGTTCAATATTTACGCGACTATCGCGATTTGGTAAAGATAAAATAAGAGATCGTGGGAATTCTTATGCTTGTTTCTTGTTGTCTAAATCTTGTTCTTGCAATTCGTTCTGCTATTGAAGAGACTCAAGATTGAGGGAGTCGAACCATGGTCGAAAGATTACAAAAACAGGTATCGGTAAAAACACTCCTCCAACGGCCCTATCTCTTCTGGAAGGTCCTCGGTGAACGTTCAACGAGGGCTGCCTAGACGAGACTAGGCGTGTGTTGTATGTGCGTGCGTGTGTAATCGGAAATGGCAGGATGCGAAGGTCATCACGATGCATCGGAGGGTGATATTGACCTCGATCTCGCATAGCAGGCCCTCGGATGTAAACATTCTCTTTTCATTCCCATCTCTTGCGAGTCCTCTTGAGGCTTCTCTTTCACTTCCGAGTACACTGTTCCTCCTTTCGCTCCTTTCGAATATACTCTTCAGGGATGTTTTCTCCAATCTAACTTTATCCTTGTCTCAGTCGCCCACCACCCGATTCAACAAATCGAACGTTAACATCTTGTGTTCTTTTCATTTTCTGGATATTATGAATTTTCCAAAATAAACGTTATGTTTTTTTAATAATCCTGGTAGTGACTTTACTCTCGGTCGGAAGAGACTTTATCATCATCATCATCACTATCATCATCATGATCAACATTATCATCAATATCATCCATCATTATTAGCATCATCATCCTCGTCATCTTCATCGTCATCATCATCATTATCAGCGGCTTCTTAGCACATAATTTCTCCGACCCTGTTTGCTATCCAGATCCTCCTTTTTTCAACAGATTATCTCAAATCAAAGACACGAGCTATTTTTTGTTAGAACATTTCGTGCGTACGTCGCGATTGCGAGAGGAACAACGACGACACGTCTCTTTATTCCATTACAAATTTGCTTACACGAATTCATCCTACGATTTATCCTTGATATCCCCACTTCCGCTCTTTTCTTTATATGAAAAACCATAGCCATCCATTCAACCACCTATTATCCGCTCACGCGAAACTTATCCAACCATCCAATTCTCTCCGCCCTTTCTCCCCTTTTCCTCCCTTCTATTTTACCCTTTTTCTCCCCGTCCCAAATTACGTTGTTCTATTTGTATTTATCATCAACTCATCGTAATTGTAAATTATAATTATTATAAACGTTTACACGAAATAATAAATTCTGATAAAATGTCTGAGAAAAAAAAACTATAAACCCACGGTTGTGTCTTGCTTTGTGACGACGATTGCCATCGTGCCGGAGAAGTTTGCAAACACCGATGATGTTTCACGATCCCGGGACAAAAGTCGAGATTACATAACATGTGGACTTCATTGCGAGTCGTTTTAAAGGATTCTCGCAAACATTCTCTTATCAACAAGATGTTTCATTGGATCGGAATGACTATTCTCTTTCGGAATCCACGATTCGCGACACTTTGAAACGATTCATTTTCGGTGCTTTTTAAAGAAAAGTATCTTAATCTGCGAAACGCTAAGTAATCTGAGTAAACGCTTGAAATACGTAACATTTTGATAGTAACCATATAAGATGATTACTCATTTACTCGAATTTTGTATCAGTGCTGGACGTCACAAGGGTATTATGCTTATTATTCATGTTTCCCAGAAGCGCTTTTATTTTAATCTTATATTGCAAAATCCTATGTGCAAGTTCATCTTGATTCCACAAAATGATATTTTCTATAATTTTTATCCTGCTGCTTTTTTTTAATAATTTGATTTATTAATCATATATGATTTAACGATCAACAGATTCGTTTTTTTTTTTTGCGCCAGCTCGGGCAATAACAATAATTGCTGCATCGCCGCAAAAGGAAAATAGAAAGAGAGAGAAAGAGAGAAGAAGAAAATAGAGTGTCAGGAGAGAATTGCGTGAGGAGGTGTTTGACACAGTCGAAGTTTAGCAATATTGAGATCGAGAGCATACGAAGGAGTTACGAAGACTTTTTATGGTATTTAAAACGCAAAGAGATATTTATTGTCATTATGATTGTCATTATGGGTATCGTTGCGCTAGATGTATATCCCCCGCCCTTTCGCATCCCCGTCGCCCTATCCTACCCTGCCCTCCCCTTCTGCTCGTTCCTCCATTTTTCTTGTCGATGGTATATCTACACATATACTTGTATACACGACTTACGCATTATGTATACATACATATATATATACATATGCATACACCAGAGAGAAGACACGATAAAAAAGAAAAAAAAAAACGACGCGATATACATATATGTATATGTACGCGTGCCTTTTCCGACAAGAAAGGCCTACCTACGGTTAATCATGCTAAATTTTTTGCACAATTTATACGTGTAGCCGATACGAAGTAACGAGATACGGTCTTTTGCTAATGAGAGTAGCGAATTAGCACTTTTAAACGTGCGAGTGACAGAACGCGAAGTGGTCGCGCGGTGGTAATGAGGGATAAATTCGCGAGTTTAAAAAAAAAAGGGGGGGGGAAACAAGAGAAGAGATTCCGAATCGAGCGTGCGAGCGCCGTACTCCATCTCGCTTGTTCGTCTCGCGGAATTGCTCGATATGACGCAGCCACTTGTCGCGAGACTAGATAGAGAGACGTGTAGAACCAAGGCGATCTCAACCCGTGGGTCGCGTGACGTCCTTCGACAGCCCGGAAGTCGGTACGGACGGACGACCGAGGATTGAAATCCAAAGGAAAAGAATCTCTTGTCTTCGAGAAGAGGAGAGAAAGAGAGATCTCTCGTCCAGGACGGGGTTGAGAATCTCCACGTTAGGTGTAGAATACCATTTTCGTGCGGTAGACGAGCTCCCGCAGTAGACATTCCTAGGGACACCGGGGCGGCAAAACCCGAAGGGGTTGTGTGGTACTTCATTCTCCGATCATACGACTTCGTTTATGTATTAATCAGATTTGACCTGAGAATTTTTTTATTCGATTCACACACAGAAATGTTAGATAGACAGGGAGAAGAAAATTATTTAAACTTCTGTTCACATGTATGGAAGGCTGAAGGAGTACACAGATCTAGGACGAAAATAAAAGTCACTTTTTTTTTTTAAGGAAAATAGTATAAGCTCTTTTAAAATGAACTTTTCTATTAAAAGAAAATATATTTATATGTACATATATTTTAAAATATTTTTCAACTTTTATGTTGCAAAAGTCTTAAAAATGGCAGTACTATAGCAACTCACGTCACTTGCTGACTTTAAACACGTCATTTTGAGAAACCTTGTACTTTCCTAAAAAAAAAAAATTCTGAATACACACATTTTTATCGCTCTAAATAAATGTAATCCTTCGGCGTTTCTTCAATGAAGTTATTTTCATTCGTTACTTTTTAATGTATTAACATTTTTATAACTTCATTTATAGGAATATAGCATTTTCTTTTTTTTTTTTTCATCACATTGCGCTTGGTGTGTATTGCGTCAGATATAAATTTGACGCAATGTTGCGTCAGTTCGCCTTTGGTTTTCGTCGACCAAATGTTAAAAGGGGAAATTCCTTTCCCCGTTACAATAGTGAAATTGAATCTTCCGATGAAATTGATCTTTTCCTTTTCTTCGCGAACATTGATTTGTATGCGGCCCTCGATTTTGTCGCCGCGCGAGCCTCGCTAGAACAAAGAATTTTTCCTCGGTTTCGCTCTTCTACGATTGTAGCCTGTTTTTAGCTGTCATCCCGAAAAATAATCCTCGTCCGCTCCCCCGCCCCTCCCTTCATTATAGATCAATGCCGTTTCAATCGAATATAATACACGTTAAATGGATTAACAAAGACGACGCTGATACTTGGCGGGGTGGTGTTTGTAAATAAAAGCTGTAAAAGCGACACGAGCCGGTGCAGTCATTTCACCTACATCAATCTACTGCATCGGAAACGCGAATTCGGGTTTCGTAACGAAATCCTCTTGCACACGAAAGGCCACGGAATTATTCGAGCATAAAATCGTAACATCCCTGTAAACGCGTAATATTATTTGATATTAAACAATATTCTAGTATATTCTTAGAATATTAAATGTAATATTTCAATTAATATAATATTAAATAATATTCTTAAAATTTTAATATAAATATGATTTTTTTATTAAGGTGAAATAAAGTTTATGCAAAAAATAGAATACATAAAATGTTGTACGCAAAGATAAAGTTTAATCGTGTCATTTATTATTATAATAATTTTATAATCTTAAAATTTTAATATAAATGTTTTTTTTTTATTAAGGCGAAATAAAGTTTATGCAAAAAATAGAATGCATAAAATGTTGCACGCAAAGATAAAGTTTAATCGTGTCATTTATTGTTATAATAATTTTATAATATATTTCAAGAAATATTCCTTTAAATCTCAAAAAGTATATGAATATTTGTATAATATTTCACGGATATTAAAGCAATACATCAAGGATATTATATCAAGTGGACATATAATATTAACAGAATGTTTCCATGATAAAAAAATATTATTTTTCAGACCATTTTCAGAATATTCATAGTGATATTCTCGGACTGTTTATAATATTAATTTAATTTCTAATAATATTCATATAATATTCTAGGAATATTGTAGTGTGTTTATGGAGTGCTGGCTTGATAAAATATTCGATGCGCTAATATTCGTTTTTTATATGAATATATATTTAATAACCGAAATGATTTTATTAAGCTAGCTTTACATATGGCAATACCTTCAAAGCGGATTCGCTATTAAAAATGGGATTATCCCGCGCCTTTCAATTCGAATTTCATATCGGAAATGATATTGATTACTTTTAATTCAAAAGATTCTTTTGACATTTCGAAAATCACTAGCTAAAATTCATCAGAGGATTGTTATTAATCTCACGCATGTACAACGAGGCTGGATCCGACGGGGCTTTTTCGCAATTATTTATTATTCTACATAACGAGATGCAAACGTCGCGACGCGTCATTTCGCGAGCGATCTCGCGGATTTTGCATCGCTGCGTTCACGAGTTCTTCAGGTACAAACGTCGCGGGTCTTTGTACCCGCTATAGACTTTGCTCGTCGGAAACGATCGCGAATTGCGTCATATCGCGTCGGCCGTCGCGTCCCGTCCGTGGAAACTCGCTATTTAAGCTGTTCCTTGCGCTTCGGTCGTCATATAGAAGTCGGTCCGTCCAAGTGAAACGTCGACGGCGATCAATCGCGATAATAAAGAAGCGTCAAATTTCCCTTCATCGGATGACGAAGCCAGAAAATTATTCGAGAAAGTTGCATGTGTTATTTTTAGTGAATCGAATAACGATGAGAAATATATTTGGCACCGCCGTCTATTGATAACGATGTGTGCACAATGATAGTGAAAGTTATGATTATTTTCAAGATTTTTTGATAGATAGACACGTTTAGAATTGCAAGTGAATACTTTCGAATTATCCAGAGTCTCTAAGTGTTATTTGCATCCCGACTTACGAAAATGGACTACTACGAAGATTGTTATCAGGTAAGTTTATCGTTTTTTTTGTTTTTTTAAATAAATTAAAGACTGAAAAACAAACGTGTATAATAATGATCAATCAATTTTATCGCGATGTCATCCGCTCTTCTTATCTACTCTTCTGTCTTAATCGGATTAATCATAATGTTCAGTTGAAACCGCAGTCAACGTTGATTGATTGCATTAGCTTTTATTTAGACATCAATATCGATTGTAATAAGCGTCCATTTTGAACGCAAATATTAAAATTCATCCATATTTATAAATATAGCTGGCAGTAAATATCGGTTATTTTACGTTAATTGTTGCATACAGAAAATTAGAAACGCGTGCGCTTCATTTATTTGGATTCTACGTGCGTCGAAAAATATAATACATTGCACATAAAATATAAATAATCTACATTACGCGTATACAATGTAAACTATGTTTTATTGTACGTGTCATCTGTGTAAACAATATAATCTATGAATCATTAAAGATTCAGATCTTATCAGAACCATCGGAATCGAAGATCATTCCATTTTTTATTCTTAATATTATATTTTATTATAATTTTATTTCATTAACATATTAAAGTGAAATGTCTTGACAAGCCTTAATAATTTAATTATTAATTCTTTCTGTATTGTGCCATCCGATTTGTAATAATTTACATTGCTTGTACTATCGCGAAAAAGATTCCAAAAAGTAAACATAAACGATACATGAGCAATCCACGTGAACATGATCGTGAAATGTAAGATATAATCGTGACTTATTATTTTCGATCAGAACCATTTTTTTTTTAGCAAGTAAAATGCGAAATAAAATTTTTCCATCGAGTTGGAAAGTTCGCAATTTTCCCCACTTGGATCACGTCTAATTAACTTTAATCGATTAACTCGATGCTGTCGAGTTACTACCATGGAAAGCAAAACGGCTTGTTATTAGAACGAGACAGTAACTTCCCTTTTTTTTTTCTACTTGGAAATACAAACTAGAAGACGTTACACAAGGAAACGCAACTAGAAAGTGTCTTCTGTCAACAGTTTTTATAGCACCGTCTCGAGTTTTGCAATAATGACGTGTTTTCTATGTCGATATTGGCGACTTTCCACTAAAAATTTAACGATTTCATTTATCTACGTTAGAAGAAAATAATACAATTTTTTTATTCAGCAATCGTATTATGCACAGATACTTTGTCTAAAAAGCTGCATTTGTGCACAATGCGATTGATCAATGGATGAATTAAAAGATATGCTATCTTTTGATCGATTGAAATGTATAATAAATACAAAGAGAAAACAAGAGAATTTTCCATCTTGTTCCAATAAGTTTTATTTGAACACGATCGACACGATTGTTAGCAACACTGGCGACAGAGTTAATCATCGATTAAAATTAACCGGAATTAATCGGTCACCCAAAGACGCGAATCTATCGGCGCACTTCGGTTCTATATTTCGAATCTTCCGCCTCGCGCGCGATCGTTCGAGTGCAACGATTGGTCCGGCTGACTCGGGGGGTGGCGGCGGTGCCAGTGGAGGGTGGCGCGCGGGCCAGCCCAAAGGTCACCTTCAGTCGGCCGGACGTGGCTGCGGCGGTGGGTGCTCGTTAGAGGAGTGTCGGGAAGCGGAGGGACGTCGTCGTCAGTTGCGTTTCTCTGGTGAGTCGAATTGCCCGTCGACGATCGCGATCATCGATCGGTCGTTGACTTTCGAGTGCGCGGCGTTCGTCGTCATCGTCGTCGTCGTCGTCGTCGTTGTCGTTGTCGTTGGGACGCCTGACACCTGCCTGCACGCGACTGTCAATTGATCGGTCAGTATGTGTGTGTGGTCTCGTCGATTTGCTTCTTCGAATCTGATCAGTGTTCGACCGATATTGCCGACGAATCGTAAAATTCGCTCGACGTATACTCGCCGTTTGGTCTTCTCTCATGTTGGTCGAGGGAGATGTTTTTAGGTTAACTTTTCTCGTTGGGCAGGCAAGCACGATTGCTCACTGCAAAAGAATGACGGCTAACGATTTACGTGGCGCTTGTAAATAATGTGAATGCGATCTCAGTGAACTAGCGTCCTAAACAATTGAAGGAACGATAGGAGTTGCATGGAAAAATTGAGGATTGCAGGTGATTGCCGTGATTACGAATTGCAATTGTCTTCCAGCGATCGATTCCCGTCGCTCGGTGCAGTGCCGCTCCAATAAGAGCGTCGTAGAAGATCTAATTATCATCGTGGCATTCGTCGTATGCGCGGAGTATATATACAACCTACACAACTCTCGCGATTACACACAGTTGCATCTTGCATCTCTCACTCGGGATGCGCCGACTGTTTATCAGCTGTTTGACGCGCGCCACGGGATGTCGGAGGGGCAAGACTCGTTCCTGAGACTGTTCCATCGCGCGACGCGCTGATCCCGGCTTCCACTGCTGCAGAAAATGACGAGCTCCATTCTCCGTCTTTCTGCGGTTGAATGCGTAAATTAGAACGCGTTCTCGTCACGCGACAACGCGCCGCGCCGGACGGAAAAAGCTCGGCTGGCGACCAAGCGACAACTTCGCAGTCGCGCGAGATGCTCCTCCTCTCTCTGCGCTTTGAAACGCGGCCAGATTTACGTTCGCGCACGTGTCGTTTTAATTTTAAATTTTAACGGTACTCGCCTTTCGCAACGGGCAGTCCCGATTGCTTCGATCCGGATTTTTCTGCGCGCGGTACATCACGCAGAGATTCCTTCTGCTTTCGACAGAGCAAACGTAAGCTCTTAGCACGTGAGCTTAGCCTTTTTATTATTGTTTTTTTGTTGTCAGTTGAAGTGCTACTTAACGTGATACTTAACATATGTATATATTTTTTTTTTTCTTCATATATTATCTTATTGTTATGAGAGTAGATAGAAAGTTAATAATATTTAACTTAGTTAATTTTAAATGAGTTAATTTTGACTTTCAACTAGTTATTTTTAAAACACACAAACTTTAACTTGGCAACTTCCTTTCTTAAATTAAAAATTTAGATATACATGTAATACAAAAGGCAAAACAATTTATGTAAAAGAAAAATACATTCCTGTATAAAAAAAGAATACTTCCTTGTTATTTTATATAAACTTATATAAACTGTTACATAAACTGGTTTTTATTTAAACTTAATTTACAAATAAAGTATTAAATTTATTCGATAATCTCTTTGTAATTTTTTTGTTGTTATTTAAAGTAATATAACTTAAACAAATTTACAATATTTTAATTTAATAAATAATACTTTCAAAATTAACTTTTAATTTAGCTTAAATTAAATATAATTAAGTTTAATTTAACTTAAATTAATTTTTTTAGGTTTATTAACTTTAACTTAATTTAATAAAATAATATATTTTATCCAACTTTGATTTTATTATACATGAACTGGAATAATGCAAAATTAGTTACAAAAGCAATTTAATTAAAAACTCTAATTTGTATGTAAAGTGATTGTAAAAAGTATTATTAGTTTAGGAGATACTTTATAAAATGTTATTTTTAGAAAGTAAACATTAATTATTAGAGCAATTCATTAATAATTCATTAATAATGAGTATGGTGGAGTGTTTATATGTTATCAATAAATTGCTAATTATTGTTTATTTTCTAAAAATAAGGTTTAAAAAATATCTGTACGAATATATTTTTTATATTCACACGTTTTCTTTTATATATTATTTTTGTATTATTTGCAAATTAGAGTATAATAAATTCAACTACTTATAATAAATCCAAAGCTCGATCTTTGCGTAATTACTGAATCCGGTGGACACATCATAAACATTTTTGTCATTTTTAATCGATATTGCCAGTTTTTCGTGCAAAAATTTCGGCATTTTGAAGAAATGTTTTTCTACGTAATCTCGAATTAATGCAGAAAATTTTTTCGCGTTTTGTTTATGTTTACATTCACACGAAGTAGGCCGCATTAAGTGGGCCGCAGCGGTTCTTCGCGCGCGACACGGAATCGTGCACGAACATCCGCGCTCTATAGTAATTACTCTTGCTCTATGTAATTAGCATAGAGCTATTCAATGCATTTCATTGTTTTTTTTTTTTTACGAAATTTTTAGAACAGTTGCAAGTTGCAATGTATCTCGAATTGGTCGAAATAATAAGGTTAACATTTTGGATCGATGCAAAAATTATCGTGCGAAGAAAAATGTCGGAAAGACACAGAGCCGTTCGGTGTCGTTGCAGAAATGCAATTTATTCGGGTGGCTATGCAAAAAGCGATAGCGATTCGGACGATGCCCCAGACGCACGCGGGAGCAGCGCGAGAATGCAGAATGCAGACGCAAAGATGAGTTTATCGGATTCTACTAGAATTGAATCCTCGAAATTAATATCCAGGGAACCCTCGCAAAGATCTATCGCTGTCGAAGTACTGAGGAAGGTCGACTCTGATAGAATGAGCAGGATCAACATGCAAAATTTAAAGCTCTCTTTATTATTTCCGCAGGCAAGCTCGTTAATGTCACGCACAATTCCATCTTTTTTTTTTTTTACGTAAAAGAAAGAACGACTTTACTCATCTATCTAAAAACTTAGCTGGATACAATTCTGAAAATAATTTTGTTGCACCATCAAAATAATTATGAAGGCTCGTCAAGAATGATGAGCCATGTTGCAAAATGTTTTGACATTCTAGCAACTCGTGTCCTGCATAATTATTTTGATGGTATAACAAAATTTATCTTCAGTACTGTATCCAGCTGAACTTTTGCAAAATTGCTTTTCCTATAGAACGTAGAAATTCACGTGCGATAAATGTTAGAAAATTCACTTGTGGACAGATGTTCTGGGGACGCACTCACAAATCGGTTGAACTGTTACCAACTGGCTCTTCGTTTGAGATAAAATTTGATACGGCCGAGGAAGAGTACGCTAGAAGTCTGCGTTTTCCACAAACGAGACAGAAAGTTATGACCTTTACTTCTCTTTATCGGCTTCTCTTTGTATCTAATCTCTGTTCATTGTAAGATGACTCATAACAGTAAAACATGCAGGAATTGTTACGTCTAGTGTAAGATAAGAAAGATTCGAAAGAAAAAAAAAACGGCGAATATAGTTCCTCAACAATATCACAATTTTGTATACGAATTTTTGCATTACAGAGCTATAAGGAATACTGCGATACAGTCATGGCCGAAGACGCGCCAGCTCAGAAGTTTATAAGACCTGGGAGTCACAAGGGCAAGGGCATCGCCGTGTTCACCAGTGGAGGCGACTCTCAGGGTATTTCAGAATAATCATATAAATTAGAACTGGTCTACGATAGCATAAACGTAGCTGTAAATGATTGTAAGTTGTACGTCCATTTCTGTCAATGCAAATTAACTTTAATTTCCGTTTCATTTTCATTTTATAATTCTAAGAATAGAATCGAGATTAAAATTAATTTATATATACGTTGATGAAAATGGACATGTAACTTGAAATATTTTACGATCATTTATAACTACGTTTACGTTATTGTAGAATGGTCTTTACATATTTCGCATATCTTGAATTAACGTGATTAATCTTCGATATTTTGTCTTTTAGGAATGAATGCCGCTGTACGAGCGGTCGTGAGGATGGGCATTTATCTCGGTTGTAGGGTGTACTTTATCAGGGAAGGCTATCAAGGCATGGTGGACGGTGGACCAAATATCGAGGAAGCTACATGGTCAGCCGTGTCTTGCATCATTCACAAGGTATATATTATAGAGTCGAAAGTAGTGCGTAATCAATCATTTGTATATTATCAACATATAATATGCTTTTTATTTCTTTAGGGTGGTACAGTAATCGGTTCTGCTCGATGCCAAGAATTCAGGGAGCGTCCTGGTCGTCGAAAAGCCGCTAAGAACTTAGTTAATCTGGGCATAACTAATTTAGTAGTGATCGGTGGAGATGGCTCTCTCACGGGTGCGAATCTCTTTAAAGAGGAGTGGCCCTCGCTTCTGAAGGAGCTGGCTGAATCAGGTATTTTTTATTTAGAAAACGTTTAGAAAATCATCACTTTATTCTGGCGATCTATCAAAGCTAACGCATTATTTTGTCATTAGGTGACATAACTGCCGAACAATTAGAGAAGTACAAGCACTTGCACATCGTCGGTCTAGTAGGTTCCATCGATAACGATTTTTGCGGTACTGATATGACGATTGGTACCGATTCCGCGTTGCATCGTATCATTGAAAGTATCGATGCTATAGCTAGTACAGCCTACTCGCATCAGAGAACGTTCATAATGGAAGTCATGGGTCGTCATTGCGGGTAAGATTATATTTTTTATTTTATTATCGAGAAATTAATTCAAGATTTATCAGTAAATGATTTCATACAGAGCCATTAGTTTCCAAATATAAAAGTGTCATCTGATTGACTGATTCAGGACAAGCGATTAATGTCTATATATAATTATCGCTATGAAACGATTTATTGACTCTGGAAGTAAAACATAGATAAATGAACAACTTTCGATTAGGTATCTGGCTATCGTGGGCGCTTTAGCTTCGGAGGCAGACTATGTTTTCTTCCCAGAATGTCCGCCTCCCGTCGACTGGCCTGAAAAATTATGTAAAAAATTGGAGCAGGCACGTCTGATAGACTTTCTCAAATTTTATAAATTTTACATCGCTAATTTTTTTACTAACTTGACGTTTTTTACTAACTAAACGTGAGGATTGAGTTTTTATGTACATGTCAGTTTTTTTTAGTTGCTGAATGTGTTTTGATTTAATATCAATATCATATACGACATCATTGAATGTATATTCCTCTAAACACAGTGACGTCAAAAGGAATACAAACGAAAAGTGTACTTACATTTCACCCCGTGCGCTAATTAATATATAGAGTCAAATATATAGCGATATATCCAATGGTACTGAAGATAATTAGATGACAGAGCCTTTCAGGTACCTGACATTAGCGTCAAGTTTGTCTACCGATGCCACCTATTGCTTTATCCCTGAATCTCCGACAAGTGGTGACTGGGTCGAGGAGCTATGCCGAGGTGTGAAACAGGCACGTTTCTCAACCAGTCGTTACTTTAAATTATCATTATTTAATGTACATCCGGAATAAGCAATTTAATCAGCAATTTAAGGATATATGTGAGAAAGTCTGAACTTGCGTTTGTTTTTTGTACTTTTAAATATAGTATAACTTATCTGAGATAATCAATACGCCAGATTACATATTTTATACGTGTAAAATTTTCTCGTTTCTTGCCATTCTGTTTTTACTTATGCGAAAATTTATCGCGGAAACGTTAGTTCCTATCTACATTTTTCGATCAAGCATTCATAATAAAATGTGTTCATGATTGATTGATGACGCGCATCATTATTTTATATATTTTTAAATATCGCATTGAAGAGTTTTAGTTAGGTTTACAACATAACATTACAGTTATCTGGCTCTGGTGGCAGCTATATGTTGCGAGGCTGATTATGTTTTCATCCCAGAATGGCCACCCGAGCAGGATTGGCCCAACAAGCTGTGCAAAAAGTTGTTGCAGGTTCGACAATACTTTTTTTTTAAATTTTTTAAAACATGAATATTTATTTCTCCTGATTTATTCAACCTGCAAGATAAATTTTCACACATCACTTCCTGCACATTTCATGCTTTGTTCTTTTAATGTCGCAAACGATTGTAATTATTTGAATTGCTTATTATTTTAATTTCATCACTTTGAATGATAAGGTTGCACGATATTCTTTGAAGGCATTTTTTTTCTCAGTATAGAAGAAAAGTAAAATTATTTAACAAAATTGAATGTGCATGTTGTACTTATATAGTTTATAATATTATTTATATGTAAGTAACATTATTCTGATATAAAAAGCATACAAAATGCTGTTAACGTTTAATTAACGCTGCTAATTGTGCTGCTAACATAATTCAAAGATTTATATTTTTGATATTGTATATAACACCTCTTTACGTATTATTATTAATGTATGTAATCATACAATGCATTGCTATTATATTATTTTTGTCTTTAATTATCTTTACTTCTCTATTCTCTTACAGTTTGCTTTTTTAGATCTATTCGAGCAAAAATTAAATTTTGATATACGAGAAATTTTCGTTATTACGCAACTTTTCTTTCAGGAAAGACTTACTGGTCAACGGCTTAATATTATTATTGTGGCTGAAGGAGCTGTCGACAGAAACGGTGATCCAATCACTGCTGATAAGGTGCACAAAGTTGTCGTGGAGAAATTGCAGCAGGATACGAGAGTTACAGTCTTGGGTCATGTACAAAGAGGTGGCAATCCTTCAGCTTTCGATAGAGTTTTGGTGAGATACGCACACACAATTTAGAATTTTTAATATTGAGACACATGACAAGCGTATATATAATTTTTTAATGTTCAACTTGAAACTTTCTCAATTAATATATATTTTTTTTGCTTTATATCTTTTTTGCGTGCCATACGCTTGTCAGTGCGTAAGCGATTTCTTCTGTATATATCCGTAGATATATGAGACTTACAGTTTTTAACGCCTGTTCCGAACGTCCCATATTGTTTTGGGTGGATTTGAACCCGGATCTTTGACACGGAGAACAAACTCGCGACTCCTTATGTTACATTGTCACTTTTTTTATGTACAATGTTATAATACGTGTCATATTTTTAAGGAATAACGAACATTACAGGGATGCCGGATGGGAGCTGAAGCCGTGATGGCTTTAATGGAAGCAACCCCCGATACGGAAGCCTGCGTTATTACGTTGGACGGTAATCAAGCCGTAAGATTACCACTTATGGAATGTGTTCGTCGTACGAAGGCCGTGGCGCAGGCTATGGCTGATAAAAACTGGGATCTTGCTGTTCAACTTCGAGGAAAGTAAGTGAATTGATATAAAACACGTCGCTATATCAATAAGCGAAATATAAAGTATATTAATAAATGTGTATGCATTTGTTTATCTTTTAGGGGCTTTGAGCGTAACTTGGACACGTACAAAATGTTGACTCGTTTGAAAGCGCCGCATCTAGTAGATCTTAACAAGGTACGATTGTTTTTCGTTTACAATTAAGTTTATTCTAACGACCCGAAAAGCTCTATATTTAATGCAGTGTTAATGTAGCATTAATCTAGTCAGAAAAGTAGATAGAAGTATATCGTGAGAATTTTGGGTCTTTGTAAAATAAATAACATATAATGAATAAAGCATAGATTATTATATGTATTATTTGATATTGCTTCAGGAAGTTAATGGCCGCACATTACCGAAGGTAAATTAGTTAAAAGCATACGAGCATACATTCCTCTCAAATTTTGTACATAATATACCAATATGCAATTTCCCTAACGCACATTTTTCCTCCCGTAGCAATACACTTTATGTGGACAAGTGAGTTAACCCTTTGGAGTAGAGAATGTGTGCCTTGTGTTAGAAATACATATCATTTACCGTACTTCACGATCATCCCCTCGCAGACAGATGAAACGAAAGCATTGTGCGCTGTTTAATGTGCGACTTCATACATAAAATGCGGTCTTGCAGCTTCTCGTGCACGTTGCATGATGCCTTGTGTTGGTTTTCATTCTCATGACTTACGGTTTTATTACAGGATCATTATACATTGGCGGTCATGCACATAGGATCGCCGTCTTGCGGCATGAACGCGGCGGTTCGTTCCTTCGTGAGGAATTGTATCTATCGAGGCGATAAGGTATAATACATATGGAGAAGTCCTGAATATTGTTTTGCGTACTTTTGTTACGCTCAATTTCACTCAATTCTTGATTTGTAGGTATACGGTATCGGCGACGGAGTGCTGGGCCTGATAGCTGGTAGACTGAAATTGATGGACTGGCCGTCCGTCACCGGCTGGGTCTCGGAAGGTGGCGCGAAATTGGGAACGAAGCGCGCACCGCCCACGGAGGATCAGTTGCCTCAAATCGCTCAGAAACTTAAAGAATTTGAAATACAGGCATTGCTTATCATAGGTGGATTTGAGGTAACAAATGCGCCGTATCTTGCACATTGAATCCGCGTTTAAAAATCAGTATCGATAAAAGCGTATATTTTTATTTCTCCAGGGTTTTCAGACCGGTCTCACATTTTACAAGGCAAGGGACAAGTACGACGAGTTCAGAATTCCTATCGCTATGATTCCCGCGACCATTAGCAACAATGTACCGGGCACCGAGTTTTCATTGGGCTGCGACACAGCTTCGAATGAAATTACGGAAGTGAGTTTTGTGACGTTTGTAAATTTGACGATTTAGGGTTTAATAGTGTACTATTTAATAATATATTCATCTTATCCTATCGTTAGATTTGCGATCGCATTCGACAATCGGCGCAAGGTACTAAACGTCGCGTGTTTATAATCGAGACGATGGGTGGTTACTGCGGATATTTAGCGACCATCGCTGGTCTAGCCGGTGGCGCCGACGCGGCGTACATCTACGAGGAGAAATTTAACATTAAAGATTTGAATCAAGATGTTATCGCGATGGCGGCAAAGATGTCAGAAGGCGTCGAGAGGGGTCTCATTATCAGAAACGAGAATGCCAATGAGAATTACAATACAGAGTTTATGTTTAGACTTTTTAGCGAGGAAGGAAAGGGTCTATTCAGTTGTAGAAGGAATATACTCGGTACGCGTTTTTTCACTTGCTCCTCTTTTAAGCGGTCTCTTGATATTTCATACGATATGTAATTTATTTCCGTTGCGAAATATTTTCTAGGTCACATGCAGCAAGGAGGCTCGCCAACGCCTTTCGACCGTAACTTGGGTACGAAGATGGGTTCTAAGGCGGTGGAATGGTTTAGCGACCAATTGAGAAAATGCACTAGTCCCGAAGGCAAAACGTTCACTACGGCAGCGGACAGCGCGGTGATGCTCGGTATCGTCAGACGTCAGTACAGATATACACCATTCATGGAACTTATGGAAGTTACCGACTTTGAGTGCGTATCCTATTAAAAACCTTTTAACGAATTTTAATTCTCACCCACACATAATACTTTATAAAAATTGTTAGGCATCGCATTCCGACATATCAATGGTGGATGAAGTTGCGTCCGTTATTAAAAGTATTGGCGAAGCACGAGTCGACGTACGAAGAGGAGGGTCTTTACATAACCGTCGAAGAGATGGACGAACAAAAGGATCCGCCACTTGTATAAACCGTGAGATTAATCTATTAAGAAGCGCCAGTAGATAATGCAAAATGGATGTCATGTGAATAGGCGCCGATTATTAAAAGTATTGCAGTATTGTATGAATTATATAACAATTTTATTGCTGCTCTCGACGAGAAATGAATCTTATATTTGTTTATTGAATTATGTGTATTTGAAATTTTTAATTGTGTATATATTAGTGATCATTATTTAAGATCTACAAGTGAATTTTCAATGCGTATAACTTGAGTAACTTGCAGATGTGATAGAAATTATATAATGTTCTTTTATCTACTTTCGGCTGTCTCTTGTTCGTATGTTAAACGTTTTCGAGCTCAGGTAAGAAATGGGTACAAAGGCAGTACCTGAAGCACAAAGGTATAAAGTAATACCTTCATAACGTGTAATATCTATCTACCAATTGATGCAGCTTGCTAAAAGCGATATCCTCCATTGAGACACGAAATATGATATTGTTATCTTATAGTAATGTTAAATTCGCAATGCATACATTGATGCATAGTATTGAAGGTAAATTAGAAATATTGATATATGCGAAATCTAGTGTAGTAAGATATACCAATTTCAAGCGCTAAAAAATAATGGGGCAGAGAATCATTCTGACGAAATATATATAAACATGTGACTAAATTGAAGATGTACTGAACTTACATTTGATATGCTGCTCGAACCCAGTACACACACTTTTGGCACTATATTTAATTGTCATGTATTCAGCAACAAAACAATTCACGAAAACGTTTATTAGCGTCATTAGCAAATAAAGATATTATTTGTGCATTTTTGATGCTTTGACGTTATGGATGCTTTATGAATTAAATATGACAATGTCAAATCTTGTTTTGATATTCTGTTTAATTCTTTAAATTAAGTTTAGTGGAACGCTTAATTACTTTTCAGTTGTAGCACGGATCGAGAAGTAAATCAGATTGAGAGAAATTACAAGAGTTTCACAAGTTAAACATTCTGAACTCGTATTTGTGGTCTACTAAGGCATAGGATTAAAAGTAATGCGGTATTTTGCGTCGGTGAAGGTGTTTATCTTTCGGTTTAGCGTTTACTCGAAGCTATAAAAAGCTATTGGAGAATATACCTGTCTACCTCAAAACATAATTTTGCAACGGTGAACGAACGACTCGTAGGAAAGAAATTGACCTGAGTCGGCGCGTTAGTTGCACATAACGTTAAAAAAATTTTTGCTAAAATTTAAGGCTTGTGACCACAAAGTATTTAGATTTAATTCTTTTTCTCTTACTCTACTGTCTATCTATCTTTCTATCTCTCTCTTTCTCTCTCTATACTCGTATATTTAACTTTCAAGAAGAGTATTAATCTCATAATTGTTTTCGGCGTATAAGATAGCGTTCGTCGTGTTCTTACGAGATTTTAGAACCAGATAATTACATTCTGGTATTCATTGAAAATTGTCTTGTGCAAACTCTTACTCGTGTTCGTGTGAGTTCATTTAAGTGTCAGAATAAAATTGCCGACTCGTGATTTTAATGGAAATACGCGTAAGGCAGCAAAACAACGTGTATAATAGCGTATAATTTTTTCATCGTAGTTGAACATACAATTTAAGAATTGTGGAGTGTGTAACGATTTTCATTCGACTGCTGATTAGCATTCGTAATGCTACGTTTAAGATTGGCTTAGTAGGTAGCGATTAATGCATGATGCGAAAAAACGAAAATGATAAACTTCGAAAGTACAATAATTTGCGCATACATTACAATTTACTCTAACTAGAGTAATAATATAAAAAAAAAAACATATAAAGTAATAATACAAATATATATATATAAATTATTCGACAAAGTGCTTGTTTAAAATATCGTTCCGAAATATATGATGTCTACTAATATATGACAAATAAAATTGCTCTTGTTGAAAATAATATCGCTAATGACACTTGTTTAAACGATCACGTAGAAATATGATTTTATGTCCAAATTTACTAATGTAAGTTAACTTTAATCTCGATTTAATTAACATTTTATCTTTTCTTTTAGTTCTAAAAATTATTGAAAAAAGATAAAGAGTAAGTTAAACCAAGATTAAAGTTAATTTATGTTAATAGAAATAAACATTAATGTCTTATCAAAAGATTAAACTATTGAACGAAATAAAAGTGCGATAATACGGGAGTTACAAGGCTCTTATCGATTATTTGTGCATAATTTATAATTATAATCTGTATCGGTGTGCTTATTATATTTTTCGTATATTTTGATAGAGTTTTTTATTTCAGGACAAGTATATATTATAAATTACAATTAGGAATTTTAATTTTTATAAAAGTTTTTTATTTCAATATATAAATAGACTTCAGAATCAGGATAGAATACCCAATTCAGAATTTGATACAGATTGGATATATATATATATATATATTGAGCTTCTGCCGGTACAAATAAATTATGTTGATATTTAATATTATTTAATATCCCAATTATCTATTTGATTTGTATGCGTTGATTAAAATACATGTATATAATTATGGAGTGCTATACATATATCGCATACTACACTATTCTAGTTATACATATACACAAAAATGTACAAATAGTACTTGCATAATGTCGAAGTGTTAGCTGCCCGTCACTAACGCAATAAGAATATAAAAAATAATATATTATTTTTAAGATTTTCAGAGATATATTTTTGACTCATTGTTGATCAATGAATTTACATCCTACACTATATGTATAGTATTAGAGTTACCATATTTATTTTTCTTCCGATATTTTGATTATCGAATAATATATGTCATTGCGTGCTCGACGGTGTGGTACACATAAAATTGTAATTTGCCAATAATTGGGAACGTCCCGCAAATTGATTGTTGCGACGAAACGTTTAAATTTAAGAGAAACTGCTATATATATTACGCACGATGTTGTATCCATGTCGTGAAATAAACTATATCTTTTAAATGTGTTACTCAAACATATCACCTAAATATATATATTTTTTCTTGTAAAATCTAAATACTGTTATGCTAAATATTGCATCATAATTATATATTTTTCATATTTAAAAACTTTTCTTCTTACATCGTTTCTTCGCTTTTAGAGTTATCCAAAATTATTAAGAAAATATATTTCAGCAAGCGATAATATGCAGCAAGTAATAATGATGCAAATTGTAAGCCCTTCAATAAATGCGAAAGTAAATTATATTTTTTTACTTTTTTCTTTTATATAATAAAAATAAGATTTAAAATATCTAATAAATGTTTTTATACATAAAATATTTAATGTATCTTTTCATACATAAAAGAGTCACTAGTACACTAGTCGATTGCATTGATCACATGTGATTTTATTTTGAATTACAACTATAGTTTCACTTCTTATGTGAGTTCCCAGATTTGTTCAACGTTATTTATAACCACGTCCGGATTATTTTTGTGAAACGTGAAGTATCCCTGTAATCAAAAAGCCACGCTTGTTCTTTCAACAGATACGACACGATGCAAGTTGCAATAAAATCAGCGCTTTAAAGTATAATTCCTGCGTTCTCTTTTAACTTGCAATTTTTCTCACTTCATGAGAATTTATTCATTAAATATGCAGCATTTCTTTCAATTCAAATCCATGCGAGCTGTGCTCGGTGCTGAGTACGTCGCGCTACAAGTCAAGTGAACATCTGAATTGAAATCTTTCTTCGAGTCGTCGCCTCTGCATTCTTCTGCGTCCCGCTCCGCAGCGCGTGTATTAAATAAAACAGAAAAAAAATAATCATAAATCTGGTTGCGGGACGGACAGGAGAGAATTCCAAAGGACGTGGATGCACGAGCGTGCTGGTGGTCAGTATGACGTGTGCGGTGCCAACGGGTTGGGGGGCGAGCGCCACATTGCTCGACGTTGATTGCCGCGTGTGTAGCGTACGCGCGCATGACGTTTCCGCGCGGTGAAACGTCGTGGCCCGGTTCTCGCAGTGGGGCCGCCTGTTCCGTCCTCCTCCTTCTGTCTGTTGTGCCGCGTTCGCCGCTCAGTGAAGACGCACGCTCCAGTCGACCAAAATGGTCACGGTGAAGGGACGCAAGAGCTCTAGCAAGAATCCGCCGATTCTCAGCCACGAGTTTATCATACAGAACCATGCGGACATCGTCTCCTGCGTGGCTATGGTCTTCGTGATCGGCCTCATGATACAGGTCGGTGCGCCCGTCTCGGAATTCCGGGCCCGTTACAATTTACAACTGCTTTGACTTACATTTTGGTGAAAGGCGACAGAATCGCATCTGCATGAGTTCCTAGTGAGGTTTCCACCTCTGATCCCACCTCTGTGTCGCGTCAGATGGAAATTTGGAAACGCCGGAGAAGTGGGATGACCATATGTTACGAGTTGTTAATTAGCAAAACGAATCGGATTCGTCGCATACATGTTTATTTATTACATCTGTAAAGATTTATTTCCAACTTTTGAATCCTTGTTATGTTCACAAACATATTGACGCTAATAGATTGATCTTATATGTGCAAACATTGCATTCAATACTATATTTTTAAATTTTCAGTGCTATTATAATTGCTTTTTCACACTAACTCAGAAAAAACAAAGAGGAGAAGGTATTATCAAAACATTAAAATTTATTTTGTCAAAATATCTGACTACTACTCGTTTTATCAACTATGCGTTTTATCTCTGACAAGATTATTTCTTATTTTGTTCAGGTTACTTCACCATGGGCCTATATGTTTATTGCTATTCATCATAATGTGACTAATACCACTGAAGAACCAATGGCGATGGTGAAGTATACCACAGGATGGAAAGATGCGTGTGCAGTGTTCTTTTATTTCTTGATAACTATTATAATGCATGCTGTGCTTCAGGAATATATATTTGATGTAAGTACATCTAAGATATTGAATACATATAAGAATATATTTAAACTTTTATTGATAAAATCCTTTTAATCTGCAGAAAATTTCTAAGCGACTTCATCTCAGCAAAGTAAAACTTTCTAAATTCAACGAATCCAGTCAATTGATAGTGTTTTATACATTATCCGCATTGTGGGCCATTGATATTATAATCAGGTAATATAGACCTTAGCAATGAAGTGAAATATAAAGAAAAAGTATAGAGTAACGAGTTTTTTTTTTCTTTCAGAGAGAATATTCTTTTAAACGTATGGACGTTGTGGGAAGAATATCCGATGCCAATGTCTGCCTCCTTAAAACTATTTTTCATCGGTCAGCTGTCCTATTGGCTGCACTGCTATCCTGAGCTCTATTTTCAGCGGATTAAGAAAGAAGACATTTTGCAACGCGTCATCCATGCGACCTTTGGATTAGCTTTTACATTTGCAGCTTATTTCTTCAAGTAATATTTTTAACGTACAGACGTTTACTTTCTACTTTTACACAATATATTTTTATTTAAAAAAATATACTCTGCAGTTTCCAACATCTTGCCCTAATCTTGTTAACTCTCCATTATGTGGGAGATGCTTTGCTACATGCAGCCAGACTCGTTCACTTTATTAGCCAAAAAGAAAAGAGAACGAAATGTAAGTTGTCTTTATTGATAATCGAGCTACTATAAGACCGTACATTATAACTTTGAATTAATATGTTTGATTTTTTTTAATACAGTGTCATTCTTGGTGGCCAATTCGATCTATGCATTCGCCCGCGTTGCGACCATTGCACTTACATGTGTGGTGTTCTTGTACGGTTTGAGAAAACAGGAGTTCAAGTTCGACTATGCTACTGGCAACTTTAATATTCCCGCAGTGCAATTCTCAGCAGTATTTATTATCTCACTCTTCGAAGGCTATCTTCTATATTTCTTTATCGCGAAGCAAGTCAAGCGTGCACGCGAGAACGCCGCGCCCGTTGTCATGAAGACGAAATTGAAGCAAAAGCTGAAGAAGCGAGAAGGTAAAATACAACACTGTTGGGCTTTGTTGGAGCAAGCGACGCTTACGGCTTGTCCTCACTTAGATTAAGGCACTACCTATATACACCACAGTTTCGGATCTCTTGCTCTCTCGCGTGCCCACTCGTTTTATGTTACGTTACGTTAGGCTTTGCCGCCGGGACTAAAAATTATATGTATGTGTGTACAACTCACTGTATAATCATTATCACTCCTGCTATAATCCCTCTGCTATTTCTACGGGCGACATTCTATCACGTTTATTATTATATGCTTTGCTATCATCGATCGTTAATTTTTTTTTATCTATCAATTCATTTTATTGAAAAAAATATTTATGTTTGCAGGCAAGAAATCCGAGGACGATGATCTCCCAGAAGTAGATCAGGCGACGAAGAAGAATCTAAGAAATCGTCCTTCAGCTAAAACAAAATAGATGCTCAATAAATTAAAAAAATCACAAGGCTGATCAGATATTCATTTATTCGTCTGCATGTCACGAACATGTTGGAGTGTTCTATTAAGGTGTATAAAAACGCATTCTTCTAAATGTAAAAAATACAAAGCTTCCATAACATTACCGATTAAAAATCGTGTCATGCAGAATGCTGAAATAATCGGTACTCGGATTTTGTATTCAGTAGATGTAGAAATGCAAAACAGATTTTAAATGTTTTATGAAAGAAGCATATAAAGTTCGCTACGTCAGCAGATGTTTTTAACTCTATAAATATGTTTCTTTTTCACTTACCGTTTTATTTCATATGAATTGCACAGATAAATGTTGCATTCAAAAAAGAATCATAAAATATTAACTGTGCACTTTGGTACGTTGTTTTTTTATGCGCGTTGTTTATAATTTTCTAAATATATGTAAACGCGCGTTATTTATAATTCTATTAAGAGAAATTTATGCGATTTTTATTTCTATTTGCTGTTATTTAAAATTCTTCATAAATTTCTTTGCGCATTTCTTTCGATCAATTTAGAGTTGAGATTAAAATAGGCTTATCCAAGTTTTCACTCTTCAATCTCTCTTTCTCCATCGTCTTGCTTTAGACGGAGGGGAGATTGAAGAGAAAACAGACACGAAAAGCCAGACGATAAGTTTGGATTGGTCTTGTTAACCTGGATTATCCTTGGAATAGAAGATTAAAATAGAATAAAAATATGCTAGCATTAAGTTACAAAACAAAAACGATAATGCACTGAAATAATGTTCTGGACCATAAATGTGTTACAAGAATCATGCCACGTAAAAATATACATATCGTATCATGGAATTATGACAGTGTTATACTTAAATATAAGTTTTACTATTTTTTAATATATCTATCAATAAAAAGAGACAGTCTCGTATTACAGCATCGCGTGCTTTGCGAATAAGTATATTTCTTAAAATTTACTATTCCAAGGAAGAGAAATTGTAAACATATACCCACAAAAAACTTGAAAAATAATTTTTGAAAAATATTTCTACTGTTCTGAAATCTTACACTGTAAAATTTCTATTCTTAATTCTACTTCTGGTTTTGCGATAAAAATTTAACGCCGTAATGAATCAATGTTTTTTCTGTTTGCGTCTGATATATTTTTTTAAGAGGATAAAATATGTAATGATATTTTGAAAACTTATCTTGTTAAATAATAATTGTATTAAAATTGAATAAGATTTATAAGTTGTATATTAAAACATTATTTTTAACACAAATATTCTTATATAGCAATGTAAGAAAAAAAATGATTTTATGAATATAAATTTTTAAGAAATTAAATATTAAATTGATTTCTTAGTATGGAACATGTAATTTTTTAAAAATTTATTAACTATCTTATTAAATAATAATTATGTTAATTGAATAAGATTTATAGTATTGTATGCTTATCTTTACATATGTGTTTTTAAGATATGATTTCGGCATGATGGTCTTATATAACAATGTAAGAAAATGATTCTATGAATATATATTTTTAAGAAATTGAACAAAATTTTATTGACTATTTTGTGTTAAATAACAATTGTGTAAAGTTGAATAAGATTTAAGTTTATATGTTTACTATATTTATTCTTAAAACACTTTTGAAATAAATACTTTCAACAATGCAAGAAAAAATAAACTAAAATCAGATTTTTTTAGGTCTGAAACTTTTGATAGGAGCACTGTCTTATCGGTTCAGAAAAGAGTAGATGACAGCTGTACCGCGAGATACCTCCGATGGAGGGCGCTAGTGTAGTCAGGCGCAGTCAGTGCAAGCCAGCGGGTTAGCTGTCGTCGCTGTAAAGATCGCGAGATATGGAAAAATGTATTTGAAGCGCTCGAAGCTGGTGGATCTGACGGTGTCGCGCACCGCCGCGGATGTGCATCTGCGTGATCTCAAGTGCCCGATATGCTGCGGCATCCTGATCGAGCCAGTGACGCTGCCGTGCACACATAACCTCTGCCTGCGCTGCCTGCGGGGTACGTTCGAGCACAACAGCCTGAGCTGCCCGATGTGCCGGGTCCGGGTTGGCTCCTGGTTGCGCACCGCTACCAAGACCGAAACCCTGGTGAACCACGGCCTCTGGGAGCTGATCAGAACCAGGTTCCCGAAAGAGGTCGAGAACAAGCACAATGGCGAGGAGGGGGACGACGGCTTGGACGACGCTGGTGAGTGACGCATATATGTATACACACGTATACACATGCACGCGTTAGCACGCGCGCACGTACTCACGCACACGTTTGCGCATCAGACAGCAATAAACAAATGTAACATAACCTAAACGAGCCTATTTACTTGTCGGATAACATTTTGTACCTTTCTGATGAATGCCTTTATGAGTTATGTAATCTTAATGCTGTCGGCGCTGTCGTTTTTTATTCCATAGCATTATCTTGCTTCGTTTTCTTTTCTTTCGATTTTTTCAAAAAAATCAAATTTTCAATTTGATACAGATGTTAACGAGCATTGATGGCTGTGATTATTTCTTAATTGTAAGGTTGATCAATATAAAATGATTGAAGAATACATAGTGCTGTGTTGATTTTGGTACAAAATACTATAGGAAAGTATTTCCTTTTTTTTTATATACAGACTATGTGGCAAATAGAAGAATACTCAGCGCAACCGGAGAGATACACCGGGAGTACAAAGCTCAACTTCAAATGGCCGAAGAAGAGATGCGTCGTCAGAGACAAGCTGAGGAAATGGCCAGCAAGGCTCTGATTCAAAAGATTCAGGCAGAGGAGGAACAGAGGTTCCTGGTGCAGCTTGCGCAGGATCAGTTGTTGGCCAAGACCCTGGCGAAACAGCAGGCTGCTCAAAAAGAAACTGCAAAGTGTTATAACGAATGTTTGAGCACGTCGGTTCCGACTTATGCTTTTAACGAGTCCAAGTTTGACTATACGACGGTACATGTAAATAATATAGAAATGCCACGAAATGAAATTGCATGCTTGGAGGGTAGGCATGTGGGTCTTCCCGAGTCTATAAGAGACAACTCGAAAACGAGACAGATGAATGTGTTATCCAAGATGGGGGTGTACTCTAATGTATGCAGCTCTAAAGAGGCAAACGCATCCTGTGTGTACAAAAACCCAACTTATTGTTGCCAGAAACAAATGTCTGCTTACAACGTCATAGCGAAGAAGCATCAAACAGTATCTAAGTTTACTCAACCTTGCACCTCAAATTATTCCATGGATCCCGGATGTTCTACGTCCAGAGCTTACATGACGGAGACCAAGGAGGAGCTGCGAGTACCGAGCGACGTGGTGAACAGCAAGAAGAAGAGTCTTGGAGTGGAGGTGTGTATGACCCTAGCCGACGACGACGAGAGGATAGGAAGCGCCGAGAGCTCCGGTAGTCATGATAGCATAAATCAGGAGATCCATCATTTCAAACCTATCAAGACGGTGCCGAGAACAAAGTTGCAAATTTCTTCAGGTATGTATCTATCGACTGAAGAGAGAGTAAGTGACATTTCAGGATTTATTATCAAGAAAATCTGAAATTTTTAGGGAATTAATTTTTAACTTGTGAAAATCGTGGGCTTTCATGGAATTTTAATATTCAAAGAAATTATTGGAGTTTTACTTGTAAATTGAAATTCTTTCTTTTTAACAAAATTATTTCTTTGATCATTTTTTCTTGATACAAAATTGATTAGTAATAAATATGGCACACATATCCACGTACATTTTCGTGCGACTCGTGAATTTTCAGAAAAAGAATTCTTTCTAAATTAACATGTAATGTATTCAATCATCTTTCGAATTCTTTATCTCCGACGAGTTAGATCTGTTACAGACAGAAATCATTGTGTTCAATTTGTTATTTCTTTTTAGTATTTTCTCAAATTTAATATTTAAAACTCAGTAGCTTTTCTTTGTATGATATTTGTTTGATTAAGAAACATTAAAAAGTGTAACAAAATAATTTTATTTCAAAGCTGCTATTTTAGAGAAATTTTAGAAGATTATAGAAAAATAAAAGTATCATTAACTCTTCACTTATTATATTCCAAAGTAAAAGATTCTCTTATCTAGAATTTTCAACGAATTTCTAAAAAAGTCTAGAAACTCTCAAGAAATTCTTTTATAAAATTCGAATAAACACTCTGCATTTATAACTTAATAGTATAATTCAGAGATATTTTTTATAACATTTTTGTGTAGAATAGAATTCTATTTTTTTTCTTTGTGTGTATTTCTGCTCCCAGATGGAAAGCAAATAGATCCGAAGTTGATTAGAGTGATCCCTATCTTAAAAAAAGTGTGTAACGCAGTGCCAAAGCCTCCATCGCCGACGTACGTGAAACGTATTGGATGTTCTTGGAGCGCCTTTAAAGGTAAATCACATCTCATTAAATTCTGAGTTATATTAAAAAATAAAGTAATGGAGTGAATTCACAATACGACATTGAAGGTTTGTTCGCGTCGCATGCCCCAAGAGCACTTGAATACTTGGATCACTTTTATCACCAATCACAGCATTAGAATAATGCTGTAATTGGTGATAAAAGTGATCCAAGTAATCCAAGTGCTCTTGGGGCATACGACGCGAACAAACCTTGAGTATCTCGACGATTCTTATTTTTTCTCGACTACTGTGTTTTCAAGAAAAATTCTCTTCACTCACAATCAGTGTATTCAATTCTTGTCGGAATTCTTTTTCTTTGTAGACAATTAAAACATTACAGTTTTCGAGTTATATTGTAGAAAATGAGCAATAAACGTGTAACTACTACAACTAATTACATTTTTAATTAAAATCACGTAAAGATATAAAACTGTGCTTTTTTAATTTAATTATAAGATGCTGTAACATTTTATAATTACAATTATAATTACATTTTTAATTAATATTATGTAAAGATATAAGTCTGTGCCTTTTTTTATTTAATTATAAGATGCTGTTACAGGTAAAATAAGACAAGACGCAAGGGAAAAACACGTTGCGCACAGTCTGAAGGATACAGAGATTGATCAGAAACCGTCGACGTCACTAGTTCATTCTCAAACTGTTTCAAATAAATCGACAATGAAGCTTCAAACGAATGATGCTATCCGCCGACTTGATTTTATACCCGAACCATCGTTCGATAGCAATAAAAATTATACGAAAGATACAAATAAAATAATCAATGGTACTAAAGTGAGTAAGAAGTTGTTGGACGACGAATGGGACGTGAGAAAAGCACGCAAGTCTTGGAGAACGAATATGAGAAATGGTGTAGTAGCGAAATCTAAGCGTCATAGAAACCTGCGGACTACCAAGAAGGAAACCAAACCTACCATGAACGTGACGGACGAAGAAGAGGACGACGATTTGACAGGTTCCAATTCTTCATTCGGTAAAACAAGTCCACAAACTGGCGAGCGGGACGATGACAATGACTTCGAAAATATAGCGGAACGAATTAAAAGGAGAAAAGAAAACGCGGAAAAAAAGACGTCAGAGCAAGGAATAGAATCTAATGCGTCTAAAAGAAATAGAACAGCAACGAAGAAGAAAACGTTACTTGAGAGGATAGATGAGGATCCTACAGTAGATCAAGCCGCGCTCTCGACATCTCAAGAGAGCACGGAAATCGACGGAAGTTCTATGAGGAGGGCGAAGCGACGAAAAACAAGTAAAAGTACTCAAAAGGAGGATATGGAGAAGAACGAATCTTCGACAGACGCCGCGTCCAGTCCGAGGAAGTCCGCGCGAAACTTGACGAGGGTCTCTTCAATGGCAAATGAATCGGATGGCGTGCGTAACAAGACTAACAGCAAGTTTAATTACGACTCGCCGCCGGAGTCTTGCGACGAGATAGAGGAATGCACTCCGGAGAACGAACGTACCGTCGGAAAGGTTTCTGACGAGGATATGATCGAGGAGCAGCAGCGGATCGAGCAATTGCTGTTGCAAGAGCGTGAGGATTTCGAGCTGGCGCGTCGCTTGCAAGCGGAATACGACGAAATGGAGCGAATGGCCGGACGCACTAGACGCTCGAGGAAGGCTTTCGAGAACGAAAGAGGCGTCAATGTGAACTCGCGTGAGATCGAAGCGACGAGGATGGTCCGTAGGACGAGCGTAGATGCGCGTAAAACTGCGAAACGGAAGCCGATTGTCAGTCGAGTCGTGAGTACCGCGACTAAGGGGAAGCGTAGTAGGCCGAAACGCATGAAAATCACGGTTGACGCGCGCGAGGACGAGACTCGCACGCGATAATCGTGTCGCGGCGCGTGAGAACCCTCCACAATTGGATGTTCCTATGAGCCATATATTTGACGGAAGGAGATTGAATTAAAATCGTGACTTTTTGTATAGTGTCTTGTGTATTTTTTAACAAATCATTTGCGTCGTATCGAATATGTACCTGGATACATTGCGAGAGTATGAAAGGAAAGCGGTTTGGATCTTCAGATTATGGTAAATGTCGTTTTCGTTGTCCACACGCGATGAAACGTCTACACGCCGTTTTTGTTCCTAACGCATCAATCGTGCGCGATTTAAACAATAACGATGGGAAATAGCGGCTTGTGCTCATGTACAACGTGCCCTGGAACGCCCGGCCTAAATTTTAACAAATTTTGTCCGGTCGGATTTTTTTTTTAGCGAAAGAATTTTTTAAGATTAAGGTTGGAGTTACTCCGGGACACCTCGTATCTATATTTTTATTAAGCTTTCAAAAGAGTAAAGTACCGCATTATAATCAAAACGAAAAGTGACAATATTTGCGCGAGACATTGTTACATTTGGCTGGGAGCGATAAAAGAATCGAGTGCACGTCTGTAATTTTAACGGCGAGAGATATTGCGAGATTAAAATTGTAGTTTTATACAGTGATTATACTTATTTTTTAAGAGAGCTTGTCCACATTTAAGTAAACTTAAGTCGCTACTCATTATCAGCAATCCCATAACAATATTAGGTATAATCGCAAATTAATTGGCTTCTTTCTTGAAAGTTCGATTAGGCGCTGACAGCTTTGGTCTTTGGTTCCTTCGCTTTCAGCAGAGCGCTAAATCGCGTGGTGATAATTTCCGACATGTCGCTCGTTACGCGAACGGAAACTTTCGATGGAGAACTGCTTTATCGCGAGATATATGTGTATATTTATATTTCTATCCGTCATTCCCGTGAAAATTAGTTGAAATCGAAGAGCATTCAAATCGAGTTTCTTTTTAAGCATGAAAATAGAAACTGGAAGAATCATTACAAACTCGATTACTTTTAACTAACGTTCATGGGGACCGTTCTAATGTGTAAAGTTTGTTACGTGACATTTATACAGGTACACTATCGGGAGAGATTTAGTAGCGTAGTAAGGGAGGAAGCAGAGTGGTCGATCTATCCCGAGCGCCGTTTTAGCAAGAGCACCAATTTAACAGTACAATACTTTCTCTGTTACAAGTAACAAAATTTTTAATCGAAAATTTGTTTGTAGTGGAAGACAAAAAAGATATCATAAACTATCTCGGATGAAAAACAAAAGACGAACTATTAAAATGATGAAACTTTGATCAACTTATCTTTTGTTACAATGGGGATAAGTGTTTGTTCTGACCGTAACGAGTAAAATTTTATTTGTAACATGCAAATATGTAATTGAATTTTAAAAAATTGATAGTCTATTGGTGATTGCTAGCATAGTAAAGAAAGCATATAGGGGATTGGGAGAGGACGAGAATCGACGTCATCTTTCCTTACTACACCACTAAACAGATTATAATTGAATAATCATGTATAGTGTTAAAAGAGAGATTATGGTCGGTATTCACAGTCGATTCTTACGTTTAAGACCGGCTCAAGTACCGTTTTAAGATGTCATCAACAAATGACAACATGTATTAGCATCTCAAGACATTACTTAAGACGGTCTTGAAATAAGATTCGAACTATGAACACCGGCATATATTGTTTGATAAGATCCGCTTGATATCGCAATCGTCTACTGTCAGCTTTGACGGCCTTGATTATCGTACTGCAATCGAATTAATTGTTATAAATTAAGTGTTATATTAAGAGAGAATTTATATACTTTGCGCGATCGTGCGACGGACTTTTAACTCGACGGACGCAGAGGCTAGTTATTGAGAAACATATTTCGCGAGCTACGGTTTCCTTTTCGATAGACTCGAATTTTTTTTCTCGCCCGTACCACGCCCGATCACGTCATATATATATATTTTACACATATTTATGTAGGAATTAGGAAAAATTAACGGAGCTGACTGCGAGATTTGAAGTTTCTCTGATTCTCACTCCTATCACTTAACATGCTACACCAACAACTGCTCCACTGGTCTCTTAACAGTTTCGGTTGTTAATAATTTGTCCTACGGTTCTTTCTATTTTCCTATATTGATTTGTTTTTAATCTTTTTATTTGCAATATATGGAAGTCAATTTTCGTCCACGCCTTTCGCGCTCCTCCCACTTGTGATACTGTCGCAGTATTTTACAGTCGAAATTCGTCCTTAAGTCTTTATCGTTAGCGGTTACTGTCGATGGTGTTTTACATAAAATGCTGTCGCGGGCGAGCTCGCATTTCATACTCGTAACGACAGGCAAATACTTCCAATGGGTATTCGTAACAAATATATTCTGAGGCTAGCGCAATTATTTCGCATCGAAATTTATCGTTGACCGGGATAATGTTAACTTTATTAAAAAAAAAAGAATTTTCGCAGAAGCAATCAGAAATATTTATTGTACCTAACGTGACTCGAACCTGGCCGACTGAATTCTTTACGTCGTGTTGTAATGGATGGAATAATCATTCTGAAATCGGAAAGAGTGAAGTCGAGAATATTCTCAGTGCAACGCAGCCATAATCTCTTCCCTTAAATATCCGAACAAGAGGAGAGGGATTTCCCTTGCCGAACGTTATTCAAATACAGAATGTTCTCTTCAATGTCCGTATTATTAAGCAGAGAATATTCTTATAGAAGACAAGAACGCGCGGGAGCGATGAACACAAATGAGGAGACATTCGGATACCCATTCGTCGGAAATGATTTCACGATCAGTTTTGCGGGTGTCTTTCTTTAGAGCAGCTAAAAAAAAAAGAGAAAAAAATAAAAACGGTCTTTTGTTTCGAGCTATTGTAGGGCAAATCGGGAATTTGCGAATTCAAAGAGAGACTTCCGAAAGTTTCCTCGTTAGTGCGGGACAAACGGGAGCTACAAAGGGAAACGATTGTGGTGAAAGGGAGGATGTTTTTATCATCTCTCCTGCTTCTAATCCCTTCCGCGTTTTTTTCTATTCCTGATTTTATTTCAACGCAACGTATGTATTCGTCGTGTTAGGAAATACTGCACGCAATGTTTGTTATCCTCTGCATGTCGCAGGAATAGTCTTTCAATTGTCCTTTTTTTTTCTTTTTATGCGAATTTTAAGTATATATAAATATACGGCACGCGCGTATCGTGAATATATGAATCTAATAAAAATAATGTGTGTAATAAGTAATCGCGAGGAGATGAAATAAGGCCGGTTAATATTGTTTAGGAAATCGCACGACTACATTATATGAACTAATCCAATAATATATAATGTAAAAAAAAAAGCGTATGGAATTTATGGAATAAAATCATAGAGAATGTATAGAGAAGATATTTAGTTATAGAACGACAAAATAATGTCAAATATTACGTATTGATAACGAATAAGTAGAGCATCTCTAAGAGAGAAAGAGAGAGATTAAAGCGAGCGTAATCTATGATTCTGAATCAACGGAATGAACGAACGAAGACACACTCATTATGAATTTTTAGGGAGAGTCATTTTTATATTATGTCATATGGTTTTGCGCAATAGAAGATGTAGCAAGAGTAACGAAAGCCCTCGGAAAAATGCAGGTCGTTCTTCTCTTGATACGTTTTATATGTGAAAAAACGAATAAATGACTGTAATTATTCTAAAAGTATCCATGGTTTATTTGCAACAAAAAATCCCCCGTGAAAAACGTTTATCGACACTTTAAATGAGCAAACGATTATCATCAAGGCTCTATTGCAAAGTGTTTCAAAGTGATTAATTCTTCGTTGAATTTCTTCCGTAACTAATAAAAAAGATTTTAAGTGCAATAAGGAGAGAAGATATATTTTCTTTTCGAGCTGAGAATATAATCTGATAATATTTTCACGAAAATTAAAGACGTGATGATTTTGCGATATCTATATTATATGATTTATACTTTTTTATAATTTTTATTTTCAATTACAAATTGGTTGTTTTTTTTTTCTTGAACGCGGTGAAAAATTGTTATGCATATGTACGATAATTCGGTCAAGGATATAACGCGGACGTAAATATCCTTTCTTACGCAATGAGAGCAGCGGGTTATGACAATAATGTTGTAACAATGAATAGAGAATTTATCATCTATTTATGATACATAAAATAAGAATGACGTAACTTTTCGAAAAGAATCTAATTAAAAGATGCGACACTGCATCTTTTCAAGGTTCTCTGTTTGCTTTGATAACGTTTCTCATTTTGTAAGAATAGAAATGGTGTTATTTCACAAAAATAATTAAGAATAAATTTTCATGATTGCATCAAAAGTTACAGAATGCTTTTAAAAATAAATAATAAATATTTTTACACGAGAAACATTAAATTTTATGTAACGTTAAAATATAATTAATTATGTATATAATTATAATGTACACATTATAATTATGTGTTAGATTTATAATAAGTTGATAAATTATATAGTTTATATTACTAACTATTTTTCTAATAGAAAATAGAAATCATGATTTTTAGAATAAAACAGATTTAGGATAAAATTCGGTAATAGAAGTTATAAAATTTAAGATGATATATTATACTTCACAATCTATATTTTTAGTAATATCTTGTGGCTTTCAATGACTTAAAATTTTATCATTTATTGCACTAATAATGCATTATTAATAAACCTTCAAAGGGATAGGAATTGTGCAATTTATTCATAAAATATGATATGAAAAACTGAAAAACTGTCGCAATATTTTTTTATTAATGTTTCTCTGTATCTAATATTTTTCTTGGCGGTTCAAGTGATTACACCGTAAATTTACATAAAAGGTCAAATAGAAAATAAGGCACAAGTATGTGTCTGTGTGCAAAACAGAGAGACAATCGTGCAGTCGTACGACTAATTCGTGACAGAGGCAGCGAGTGATAATTGCGATGTCTTTATCATCCCTCCGCGATACTACAGGAAACTAAAAATAAAACTCTTTCGTGAAGCAGGACCGTCGCGAGGAAATAGCGTCGCAGGTATGCGGCTTGCGCGTAATTGCTGGCGAGCAACAATTGCGACAGCTTGTGCACCCAACACTCGTTGCGTCATCGCCATGAAATAGCGAGCCGATATTCTCGGCGCGCCGCACACTTTCCACGTCCCACCACCCCGTTTCCACCGCTTTTCGAGGCTCTTCGTCTCACCCTGGTACCTTTGCCCCGTGAGATTATGCGGACCGTGGTGGAAAGGACTGCATAATCCTATTGTTGCCCCCGCAACTCGATTATGACTCTCTTGAATAGGCCCGATGATTACCGCAAGAATTACATCGCCGAAGCCCAGCGTTCCGCTCAGATCCTTACAATGTGACCATTTTTCGCGTTTTAGACCCAGAGCGATTTCGTAATCGTTTATTAAAAACACGACGTGTTTGTTTCTTCTCTGTACGTAACAACATCACTTTATTCGGAAGAAACAATAATTACGCACTGAGAAAAAAAATTGGTTAAAAAACTAAAATATTTAGGCCGATACGCACAACTAAAAATTGGGTTGATTCAACAATTATTTAGTTGCACGAAAAAAGATGTCGTTTATTTATATTAATCATTCCAATTTTTTAACTAAGAATTAATTAAATCAACTCAATATTTAGTCGTGCGTATCGGACTAAATATTTTAGTTTTTCAACCAATTTTTTTTTCTCAGTGCATGATTCGTCCATCGCGAATTTATATCGCCCTTAATCGCCACTTGTTACTCTTTTTTTTCTCATGTATGTATATCAATTCATTGGTAATTACAGATTTTTAATTAAATCATAATTAATTCAAAGGTAAGTGCAATATACGTCTGTATGTAAAAGCGACGTCTCGGTTGAATTTTTATGCGAGCCAAGCGATAAACCGTGCATTGTCCTGGATCGATGGGCTCTTTCTCTGTGATGAACAGTTAAATATATATGTTTCATTTAACACACGAAGCCTATTTTAATCGTGCAAACACAAGTTCGTTACGCAAGCCAGGTTTTGCCAGATCAATAGTCGTCCCGCGGCGCTTCAAATCGATATCAAATGGTTACGCAAAATGTAAAATGTGTAAAAACGTATTTGTCAATCGCTAGATGTGCAACAACATAAACGCATGCCGCATTGAGGTAATTTGCTTTCTATTTGGAAATCTATTGCACGAACAGAATTGTTAAGCAGCCCTTTAGTCGATTTCCAATTTGTTACACTTTTTTTTTTCAATTACAGTGCTCTTGTTAAAATTCGTATTAAATTATCATTTACATAAAAAAAAAACTTAATTTCAAATGTTAGAAGATTCTACCGAGAACTTATATTGCAAAATATACTGAGGACAAATCTTTCCCGACATTCTAAATTCGAATTCTTGGCAGTAACTTTCCAATTCAGTATTAAACGTCCTAAGACAATTTTTAATAAGATACAAAATTACTATTAAATTTACAGTAACATTCTTCAAGCAACGTAATCACTTTTTCTGTCCTAAAACTGAATACAGAATGATAAAAAAAGAATGTTGCTAAGTCGAATGTCAAAGTGTGAATGTTTCTTCAACATTCAATCTGTACAAATTATTATTTAAAAATTGAGAAAAAATAATATTATATGTATATGAGCAGTAAACTTTCAAAATGGGTTTTGTCTAAAATTTATAATTTTTAGGAAACAACGAAGAAAATCATAAGAAAACTACGCGCTTTAAAAAAATAATAATATGCCTATCAGTAGAATGAGAAATATTAAAAATCAATTTCCAAATTTCCCCAAAAAATACTCAAACTAAAATTTTGGACAAAAAGCATTTTGTAAGTCTGCTCTACACATATGTATATATAACATTAGACATTTCTATAATGTCTTCTCAATGTTGAATCTACATTTTGAAATGTTGATTCAATTGTAATTCAGAAATGCTGATCGACGTTTGTGTATGACACATGTGCTAAAAGTTTCCTCAAAAAAGCAATAAAATAAAAACTCGCTCGGTAATTAGAACGTATTGAAATCTTTCAGAGATTCGTTAGAGGATCCAGAGGGAGAGGAACTTGCAGATCTCTAAAACATTTTTCCGAAGGAAAATATTGGAAATATTGGCTGTCTTGCGGGGACTTTGGATCTCGGAGAAATCTTGGAGCGAGGTGGTAAACACGGACGGCCTCGGACAAGTCGGACATGCCTCGGATGACGAAGAAAAGTGTCCGCTCGCGAGAGCGACTAGAGCGAGAGGTGCACTTTACATCGGCCACGGCGGCTGCAACGTGACCGCGGCACCACGTGACCCGCGCGGCCAATTGGATCCGCCGCGGATCGGCAGTCACGTTGCGCTCGGCGTGGCTCGATCACCCCCGCACGCTCCTGCACGCTGCCCCCTCGTCCATCGGCCCCTTTCGACTATCGCGTTCACATATGCGATCGGTTCTTAGCGCGGTGCGGTGCGTTTTTTCAGTCCCGCGACTCTTCCCTCGGGCGCTCGTGCGAGATCGCGTAAAAGAAAAAAAAAGAAAAAGATAGAAGAAGAGGAAGCGCCGCGAGATTGGAGAACGCGCGCGCGTGACGAGGATGCGCGATCCTCGCGCGATCCGTGAACCTTTTGCGTAGAATTCCGCGTAAACAGTGAATTATCGTTATCGTGCGACGCGCGCTTCTGGAATTAGAAAAATCGGCGAGAGACTGTCCGCGTCACGGGCGACGCGGCGATTAGCGCGCGAACGTGCTTGGCGTGCACCAAACCGTCGACGCAGCGAGTGTCGCGAGTGAATCATTGAATCGATTATTATTAGTCGCGCGTAATCGAAAAAGAAGAGAGTTTACTAACAGAGAGTTCGCTCGACGATCGGTGGTGCTGGTGATAGAATCGTGCTGAATTTGCTGAACTTTTGATGACGTGAAATCAAAGAAGTTGTGAAGAGAAATGAGCGTCGTCGATCAGCGTGCGTCGCGGCTGACGAACTGTTCAACCACCGACGTTTGAGTCCCTCGAAGAATTGATTTTGCCCGCCCGCTGTAGTCCGGGAACCATCGTCGTCGGCCGTAGGGCTTCGCGGCCTCGCTTAAATCGCCAGCGGGAACTCAGTCGCGTTGCGATGCGCGCATCGCGGCGAGCCGATCGCGAGGTCTCCTCGTAGTGGGCTCGACATGCACGCGGATTTCTGCGACGGTGGTCGCGGTACTCCGGCTAACTCGACTTTCACTGGCCGCTTCCACGAAAGTAAGAGAGAAAGCGGCTGCGTTACATCCGCGATTTGCGATCCGCTCGAGTAGCGAGGGATCGAGGCGTTTCGATGATTCCCCGGCTCCCCCGGCCCATTAAGCGTTATCACGATTAATATGTATCATAATTGAAGGGTTTTCTGTAAAAAAAAGCTTACACTGGAAAAAAATTCATTTTCAAGTAACATTATTTTCGTGATTAACAAAAAAAAAAACATTTACTAAATTTAAAAATAATTTATTTTATAGTAGATAATATTTATTTAAATGAAGGAAATGATTTGAACGTAAGAAACTTTTTTTCAGTGCAGAAAGTTAAATTTTTAGGAAACAAGTATAAGAACAGAATTGTACGTTTAATATTTTGAGGATCCATTTAAAAAGATATTAAAAAAAAACATCTAGACCTTTTTTGCTTGGTGCTTGTGGGAATTTTGTACTTATATTTATCATAATATTTTATATTTCTTTTTTTTATAATACGAACAATGATAAAAAGGAGAAAAAATTTTAAATGTAATTTACATATTATTTACTTAATATTTTATAACATATTTATACTATTAAAGATATTATTTAAAATATAAATTAATAATTATTTCACTTTTTATTTGCAAAATTTCACAAGTTGCGCTTAACAAAAGTATCCTTTTATATTTCTCTTTGTATAAATGTGATAATTTTTCTCCAGACATAAAATAAAAATACAAACGAGGATTTAGGCTTTTAGATTAACATGTTGGCACAATAACTCAATTAAAAAAAAATAGATTTGTTTTTGTAGGAAACCCTTCAATTACATATTTAATTATTTAATTATATTTTCAATTATATAATTAAGTTAATTTACTGCAAATTACATAATTTCCTCTAAAACAGTCTCACATGGAAAATTTTTGTTCTACATTTTCGTTTTATTTTTCACGAAGAATTCTTTCTTGATTGTACCATGATTATTGAATCTTCCTATTTAAAATAACAATTAATATATAATCAATCATATAATTTACAGAGATTCTTTTGCTTAGATTAGACTCTGCGTGAAAAATGTGTTATAAATTTTCAAATTCTAAAATTAATTTCTTTAACAATAATGAGAGAGGCCAGTAAACGAGCAAAAAATTCAGGATGTTCGTATAAAGTGTAGTTTGTACTTAATAATAATAGTTTGTAATAATAATAATTTTTGTCACAGACGTTTCGACTCTACCGAGTCTTCTTCATTGTGTATATGACTTTTACATTAAAATGCTAACAACTTTTTTCGATGCGACCTAAAGTTCGAATATTCGAACTTTAGGTCGCATCGAAAAAAGTTGTTAGCATTTTAATGTAAAAGTCATATACACAGTGAAGAAGACTCCGTAAAGTCGAAACGTCTGTGACAAAAAATTATTATTAAATACAAACTACACTTTATACGAACATCCTGAAATTTTTGCTCGTTCACTGGCCTCTCTCATTATTGTTAATTTGTATACGAGCTAATCAGATTATTGTCAATTTCTTTACTCCAACTTTCATGGATATTAATATTTCCAGATCGTTTGAAACTTGAGAAAGTTTCGCTTGAAAAATTAATTAGAGTTATTTAGATATAGATAACTCTACAGATCTTTCGGCTCAACTCGTCGTCAACGGTTCTGAACAGATTAATTTCACGCGTCGAGATGTTAAACAAACAAAAAAAAAACTCCAATTAAAAATATATTAAATAACCAAGCAAATCCGCAACACGTTGGCAATTGATGAATAATGTATGCGGCGTAATCCATCAGTCGTCACGTGAAGAATTAATTAATCCTTGTCACCTGACCTGACATCACGAGAAAATGCAGTATTAAGAATTTTCGGGGTAGAATTCGTGGAAGAAAAATTTCCACTATTAATCCCGGAATTATTACTTTCATTAATGTCACGGGAACTTGGGAGAGAGCGAGAGGGAGGTTTCCATCATTCGAGTGCGTTGGACACCGAAACGGGTCGGTGGCCAGGAACAGGTGTTTAACCGTCCCCGGGGGCAGTTTAACTTATTGACTCGTTTACTCTACGAGTGGGACGCTTTCGGAACGGAATAGATGTTTCCACCTTAGTCCCGGCTCTCGACCCTTATCAATTAACGCGTACAAGGGGTTGCCGAAATGTCGCTCGCGCTTTTTCGTTAGCGCCGGCGGCGTTTTGTCACGTAAAACGAAACGCGGAACGACGGCGGATGCGTGTTTAGTCACTGTCGTGTCGTTGCGAGTAAACACGCTGATCCATCAAAGTATTAAGCTCAACCCCCAGAAGTGCGGTCGAGCTTCTCTCGAGGATCGCCCCCGTTGTCGTCACTCGATCGGCAGCGACACTCGACGAACGTCATCACGCGACGATGTAAAGAGATCCTAAACGCGACGATCTTGTGCCTCGAAATGCGTTTCACGCGTGAAAATTTCCCTCGCGGCGATGCGAAAGATGAAAGTCGCACGCTCGAAATCGACGTGAAAACGAAACGCACGAGATGTTAAAACGAATAGGGGGATTCAAATGAATTGTAAAATTTGCTGAATTAACGGCAAAAATTATTTATCGCCCGCGATAGTACGAGAGGCGCCACAGGTGGTTAATTAAATTTATATGCAATAAGTAAAATCCCGCCTGTCTTGATTGTATTAATCGTTAGCGGAGTACTCTTCTATCGAGGGTATATCCCGGAAGCGGGATAACAATAAGCTGTCCGGCGCGAATTGCATTCTACACGTAACTCGATGCACAAGTGTTTACACGCTTGCACGACGTTAATCGCCGCTGCTATAATTAAATATCGTCGTCGGCGATGATCTTACGCAATATCTCGACGCACGCCATCATTCTAGAATTTTATCCCTCTGGAAACAAGGCTATATCGAATTGATAATTCATTCGAGTAAAATTTATCGAAAGCAACTGAAATGTAACTCCGAAGCTTTTTTTTCAGCGAATGAAAAATAAAAAAAAAAAAATTGCCGCTGCACATATTGAATCTCTTAAGCGGATTTCAAATATATCTTTTGCTTCTCGGCGTTTAATATCTACTTTTCTAGAGAGTGTTCCAACATTTGTAGTAAAAATAAAATCCAATCGATCCTGATAAAAATAAAAAAGTTATTACATCGATTTTCGTGTAGAGTAGTTGCGTTATATTTTTTTTTTATATTGCAATCATCAGGGACACTTTCTAAAAGGGGACTTTTTAGGAACTTCAGAAATCTCTGAGCGAGAGCCAGAGAAATTTCTATCAGTGTTATATTAAAATTTGGAAGAGGCGAGCTGCTAACTACGCAGAAATAAATGCACACGTGGCAGAGGCTAGCTGAGCCCTTATTTCACCGGACGTCTCGAATTTCTGGACGGAAGCCTCTGCTGCGGTCAGTAAAAAGGCGAGTGCACGCGCCGTTCTATCGACTCTATCGCGAACGTCGAGAGAGCGGGAGAGCTGTGTTCCGCTTACATCATAATCTGAGCCGAGGAAAGGACGATTATGTCAGCGTGGCGGGCGGGAACGCAACGTCGTTTTTTTTCCATTTATATGGATCATTTGCTCAAATGCTAATTCTACGCGATACGCGATACGCGTGATTAACTCTTTCTCAAGTCTGGCAGAAACTGCTTTCCTCCCCCTTTCCCGATGTGTGCTCGCTACATTTTATTCTTCAGAACTGTTTTGCTAAAGTATCTAAAAATTTAGCCGTATGCATGTCGGAAAATAATTTTGTTGAACCACATCGAAATAATTATGTAGGACACTTGAGATGGTTATTGAATGTCAAAACTTTCCTGAAGCACTGCTCATCTCACGTTTGAACGTCCTTCGTTAATTAGAGATCAATAAAATAACTGACGCGACGTAATTGAAATAAAAAAAAAATATATAAAATAGATTCTAGAAAGTTATCTAAAATATAAGAAATAGATTTTGGAAGCTTCTAAATTTGAAATATAAAAAAAAGAAATGTGTATTTTAAATAAAAATTTCAAATACAAAAGTTTTTCACGATTTTGTTTATTTGTTAAGTATTTTCACGTATTTAACTATAATTGCATTATACATATTTAAAGCTCTTTAATGGAAGTCAAACAAGTAGGCTCACCGAGCCATCCACTGCTACTTTACAACATTGATTTTGGTTTTTTATTTCAATAAAGAAATTCAATCAAAATTAACCAGCAGTAAAAACATATTTAAAACACTTATTTAAAATACTTATTTAGAATTAAATAGTCGTTTTATGATTTCTATTTAAAATAAAAAATAAGAAATAAATCACAAGTAGTTAATTAAAATCAAAACTAAATAACTATTTGATTTTATTTTAAATACATATTTTAAATAATGTTACTTTAAATATGACCGATTACTGTTCATAATTAATTTGATGATCCACCAATTATTTTCAGATCTGTATCTCATAAATAAATTTTTAGAGATACTTCAGCAAAATCGTGTATCCACTCTTGAATTTCTCATAGCTCTTCAGCGGCGTGTCTACTTGTGACTTCAGCGTGAGAAGCGACGCCACGACGCAAGTGCAAGAAGAAGGCTGCACTTTGCGGAAACGCATTTTTGCGCTCCATGAATATTTCAGGAAAAAAACTGACCTTTCTTTCTTCTTCCCTGTTCGACGACCACGCTCTTTTTGCACGCCAAATACTTGAGGACAATGTCCTTTTTGAAAATCCGGTGAACTAAAGTTCGCACAAATATTTAAAGGTACTGTGTCGCTTACGCTGGAAGCCCCTCGGGAGATTAAAGTTAATCTTACGACATGAAACAAGTCCGCCTCCTTGCCGTTCCGATAGTCTCTCTCTCCGCGCGTGTGTGTGTGTGTGTGCGTGTGTGTGTGTATGTGTGCGTGTGTGTGCGTGCGCGTGCGTGCGCGTGTGTGTGTGTGTGTGCGTGTGTGTGCGCGTGTACGTGTGTGTGCGTGCGTGTGTGTGCGCGCGCGCGTGTGTGTGTGCATGTGTTTGTGTGTGTGTCGGAATTAAAGTTTCTTTTCTGTTGTGGTCTCTTTCACGGGAAGAGTTTTCTCGGGAAAACTGCTGCGACGTTACCATGAACCGACGCGACGGTCACAAACGTCTTATATGGATGATCAGGCGGCGGATGATCGTGTTCGCCGAGTTACGACGTATCGTATCGTATCGTATCGTCTTGAGTGCCTCGCATATGCGCGCGCGCGCACACACACAAACACACGCTCTTTTCTCCCTTTCTTTCTCTCTGAGAAAGTTTCTCGGGAGAAGTTATATCGGAGGACGGTGAGATAATTCCATCAAAAAACGATAAATTTCGATTATATTCGCCGCCTCCATGCGGCAGCGGTGAAACACGCGGCGATGATGTAATATCGGAACTTTAAATGGAGTTAAGACGGACGAGTCGCGGCGATGTTGATGCTTCATGACGACGATATAATGGGACCCGGTACAATTGTCCGTAATAATTTAATGTACCAGCAGAGAGAATCGCCAGCGGTGGAATCCACAAAACAGACACGGATCAGTCGCCTAGCGGGTCATTTAGCATCTAGTAGATAAAGACGAGACAGGCGGAGAGACTGAGGCGTCAAATGGTGTTCCACTGCACTGACAATGAGAGAAAAGTGTTCTGTATTTGTGATTATAATTGAATCTTGTAAACATGTCTACAGGTTCATTATTTTTTAATGAAGTTCTCAAAATAATAATCCTAAAGCCTAAATCTTTGTTCGTGCATGTATTTTTCTACGTTCTGAGAAAAATTACTACATTTAAAGAAAATATGTAAAAGGATATTTTTATTAAGAGCAACTTGTAAAATTTTGTAAATAAAAATTGTTGCTTTTAAATAATATTTTTTTTCTTTTAATCATTATTAATGTTCTAAAGAAAGGTAAATGTAAACTCTGGGATAAATAGGTAATAAATATAAAATTCTTACAAGAACCAAACAAGTCCAGATATTTTCAAAAAATCTGTTTCTCTTAAATGGTTTCTTAAAATATTAAGTAGAATCTACAACTTTATTTCTATATTCTATTATATGTTCCGAGAAAAATTACCACATTTATACAGTGTACTATTTCAAGGTGAAAAGTATAGTTATTATATTAATAAATATATAGTAATTTTTTGTTTTTCCTGAACAACTTCAAGTTTTGTAGTGAACTCTTTAATTGTAAAATAATTATAGTATTTTAAATATCATAGTCAAATAATATTAAATAGTATTTTATAGTTGAATGCAAAAATAGTTGCAGTTGCAACTATATTTTTAGTCAATATGACACACTGTAAGTATGTTACTGTCACTCTTGTTATACAGTACCGGCCAAAATTATATCACCTTTCGATAATTTGTTTTAAAAGGCACGAATCTCTCTTAAATCATAATATATTTTAATGATAAGTATAACTTACGTAAATAATAACTTTTTATTAAATAATAAAAACAACAACATGTGGAAAATTATTTTTATTTAAAATTTCCAAAAAATTTGAATCATAATTAATTTTGAGTCATAACAAGTATAAATAATGTGGAATATTAAATTTAACTGCTAAAACTAGGTTATGGTGGTAAAAACAATGATTGCGACACGAAAAACAAAAAAAGTACAAAAATGCAACTATGAAAAAATTAATAAAAAATTCAAAGATCATAGTGTATGTTGTCAAATCTCATTATACTTTATATGCGAGGTGTACCTTTCATCAAGAATTTACTATAACATTTTGAGTGCATTCGATACACTTCGATAAAAGTTATGCTCCAAAAATCGAAAAGTGATATAATTTTGGTACTGTATAATAACTAATATAAAAAATGGAGCCATTAATAATTATTTTGTAATTATAGCCACAGATACAAAACACTTTTATTTTAAAGTGTGTCGAGCTCTCGAGCGTACACTGTAAACGAATTTTCTCAAAATTACCCGCTATAATAGATGTAAAGTTACTAAATAGTTGTAAATTTTCATGCATGCGTAAATTTGCAATATACAGGGGTAAGATTAATTTTGAAATTCGTAATTAAGCAGATTGCGGAGGTAAATGTACAACATGTATGGAAAGTTATAGAAATGATAAGATCAATACGTTATGCAATTGTATAACATATTATAGATTCAAATACGGTCTCTCTATCATACATGTTATAAACAATAGAATGACTACTTACTGTGCCCGCACATGGTGATGCTAGGTGAACAGAATTTTCACGCATGCACAATGAACGTTAATCGCATTATATTCTACAGCGATGTATGGAATATTGTTGTATCACGTAATGTTACAAAAACTTAAATAGTTACATTCAAATATCCTGTTATATACGTAATTTTCCGTAAAATAAAATAAGATATATTTACTCGATAAAAGCAAATCTACATATTTTTGATGGAATTACACAATTTCTATAAAACTACATGATTGTTTTTTTATATTCACAAAACTAATCGTGTAATTTTTACATCTACTGTATGTAAATTTGCTGAATTTTTTTACAGTGTAAAATCGCCATTTCCCAGCGAGCTTATGGATTATCAGAATAAATGAACAAGTGTTCGCATAAATGTATGTACATGCTTTCTAGCTGTATACATTGAATCAATTATCAATCTTGATAAATCTGTTATGCCACTTGAAGACTGACTTTTACCATAATACTAAGAGAAATCCCTCTTGAAGATATTGTTGATTAACGCATTAATGCACCCTGTACTTCAACATTCTCCTTGCTGTCCGCGTATACGAACTCGCGTTTCGCGTTGTGGAATTTATTCGCGGGCGGAATAAATTCCACAATAAATTACTGCAGAACGTTGATCTCCCCCCTTCGTCCCCTTCGGCTCATGAATAACGCACCAAAAGATAGCCCTCGCGTCTGAGGGCTAATCTCGCGGCGGTTTCGTTACCGTTGCTGGAAAACGACACACACGGAACTCGCGCGGAACGATGCAACGGGGTGCAGCGCAGCAGCGTAACCAACATTCAGGTCACTCTCACCCCCCCCCCCCCGCGTTGTTCCCTTACCGCCTATTCCGCCCCCGTCTGCGGAGGAACTTCAAAGGATCGATCTTGATTACCTTGCTCTGCTGACGGCATTCGCCCCGGAATAATAAATTGCTCCATCTTCACCTCTATATGCTGACATTAATAATTGACCATTAATAATGAAAGAAGAATGCGCGCAGATTATCGGAGTGAATCAGAGAGAGTTATTATTTTTAAAGGTGGTGAGAAGCATAACATATGCACGTAGATTTTAACTTCTGACGTCTCTACTTCTAGCATCTTTAATTTCCAATGTTTCTATCGAAAATGACGCGGCTTTACTCCTGCCGTGGGAGACCGTTAGCTACGCCACTGGTGCAGCGGATATAAACGTGCCTGGCGGGATAAAATTAATGCACCCGTGTCGCTCTCTGGCCCCTTCGGTTGCTAGGGAAATCAACCTCGCGGAGATGATTCGCCACCCCGTCGAGATTTCGTTAACTACCCTCGATGTCGTGAGACACGAAATCGCGGACCTGCGGGTTGCGCTTTTTTTTTGTCGAAGGCTGGAAACGATGGCTGATTGAATTTATCTAAAAAAAAAAGAAAAAAAAAATTGCCCTCATCTGTGTAATACCAAAGTGGTTTTATCTAAGAAAAAAAAGAAGGGGAGGGAGAAAGAGAGAGAGAGAGAGTTTATATAAAATTAGAGCTATGACATTTTATATCTCTGTGGGGAGCAAATAAATAGAAACGTGAATCGTAAAGGAGATTGCGCATCTAATCTTCCAAATTGTCTATTTTGTAAATTTATTCCTACCCCCTGTAACTCTCTGTCCTAAGGAAGGAGAGAAATTTTTCCCGAAAAGCATTTTTCGCGTGTCCTAACAATAAGTGTGGCTCGAATCCGAAATAATGTACACGCTCTCGCATACAACGGATACGCTAATTTTGCCTTTACAATGGAGTTCACGACATCGCATGAGTCATTGCGCGGTGACAAAACCACGTTGTTGCAATAGTTTCGCGATAGCGCGTCCGGTGTTTCGCGGCAAAATTCTATGCGCCGTGATACGAATAGAATGTCAAAGATTTGTCGGAGAATAAACTATCAAAGTTATCTCTGAGATACGTAATAAAACTAATAATACAATCGTACAATAAAGATTGAGTTTTTCTTTTGTATTTTGAGGAAAATTTAACTGATTGTTTAAACCGATTATTAAAAAAAAAAGTCTCTTCGATTCAAATAAAAGATGCAAATAAAAGATGCATCGTTGACAATTGGATGAAAATAAAAAAAAGTGTTGAAAATAATAAATAAAAGAGATCGCATTTAAGAATGCAAGTGACTAAGGAGATTTCAATCATTGTCTACCTATAAATCAACTGATGGAATTGAGGAGAAAAAGATGTAATTTTCTGGCGCAAATCTTCTTGACGGAGACGAGCCCTCAAAGCGCTAATAATCATTTTTGTCCTCGCGGATGGCGAAACGTCAAATCGGAGTGAACCAATCGAGGTGTGGTCTCTCTCCGAGGGAGAGCAGAAGTAGATGTCCGGCGGCATCAGAGAAAATCGAATTTTCCGCACGACGTGACTCTCCGCCGGGGATCGAAGCGGAAGTTTTCCGGCTTCAAGGTCGCCGTGCGACTTATTTTCCGGCTTAGCGGCGAAGCAAAAGGGAAGAGAGACGTATCGTCTAACACGCGTTTCGGACAAGTACGAGCGGCAGCAGGATACATTTGTAAGAGCTCCCACGGGGATCGATCCGCGCCGCGCTTCTTCAAGCTTCGAGAGCACTGTCGCGTCGGGCTCCTCTTTGAGACATTGATAGCGCGAAGAAATTCAAGACGCGCTCTTTTCGGCCTAATCTGCCCTAAATGGGAGAGGATTCTCGTAGCGACGAATGTCGAGTGAGTTTTAGGATTTCTCAAACTTCCTAGGAGCGCGGGGCATTTCCTAATAGTTACAGATATTAATAGCCAATCGGGGAAGCTAGGAGGACGATTTATCTACCTTAGAAGATTGAAGAATATTACTATCAAACTTTATTATATGACAATTAATTTCAATTAATTCTAAATAGCGTTTTCAATTATAAATTATTAGCTATTAAAGCACACATACACACACGCGCGCGCGCGCGCGCGCACACGCACACACGCACACACACGCACACCCACACACACACGCACACGCACGCACGCACGCACGCACGCACGCACACGCACACGCACACACATATGTATATATATGTATGTACGTATGTTACCTAAAGTGTTTTTTTACACTTCAGCGTCGGAAGAATGAAGCTCATGTCACAATAAATTTTTTTACTAATCCAAAATACCTATTTTTGATTCAAAGATTCCAAGGTCTGATTAGAACAAACAAGTTATGATTAAAAATTAAAGTTTTTTCTTAATAACTATTTTTTGATCTTTAAATATAAAATCGCAACGAAAACTCAAAATAAAAGCATTTTATTAACTTACTTCATTTTTTTTTAAAGAAATATAATATAAAATTAATTTTGTTGTTTCTCTTCCGACATACTTGTTCCGTTTGTTTAATATTTTCTTGGGTTTTTTTATTTTTTTCAGAAAATATTGATTACCTCTACATACACAATATCATTATTGGGTGTTAATAAATTATAGGACAATCAATAATATATATAATATGTAGTTGATAACAATTATTTTTAATTGAGGTGTGAAAATCTCTCCACGTGATTGTTTACTCAAAAAAATGTGACGATTATTTTCGAGCCAAGATTTAAAAAATTTCAAGCAAAATAGTGATGAAAAATAGCATCTACGTAACGAGAATTCGACTACGAGTAAACTAGTGAAAAACTTGTTTGTAGACGATTTCTAAAACACTGCGTAATTAATAAATGTGTTTCGATAATTTATATAACAATATAATATTGTAATGTTGTAATAGGTTTATCTGTAATTGCAAGTGGGAAGGTAATGGAATTACTTTCACATGCTGAGTCAACTAATTGAGGATGTCTACTCTCCGAAGGATGTACTGAGGAAAGATGATGGGGAGTAGTAACAATGAGATCGATCAGGGGGTGGCCTCGGGAGTTCGAGGTGACGGCGGGAAGCACACGGTTCACTGGTTCCGTAAGGGACTCCGGCTGCACGACAACCCCTCGTTGAAGGAGGGTCTCGCGGGGGCGTCTACTTTCCGGTGCGTCTTCGTGCTGGACCCTTGGTTCGCCGGAAGTACCAACGTTGGCATCAATAAATGGAGGTGAGCGTCCGCAATGACCTGTGGTCGGATCGCGGAAGTGAGATCGATACAAGTCGACTCTGAAAGCGGAATAATTTGCAGCGGGACGCGTTGGCGCCTCTAACACGCCGTTCTCACGTCGTATCGTTGTTAGAACACGCTGAAGAAAAAAAGTTTGTTAGAACAATAGCTACTAAATGTTGAGTGAAATAACATCAATTAAATTTTCGGTTAATACAATCAAAAATAATTTTTTATTTTTCTAGACATAAAAAGAACTGACAAAGTGTTTCAATAAAACTAATTATTATATCAGTAATTGATGATAAAATATTTCATCAATTACTGATGCAGCTTATTAGTTTACTAAAACGCTTTTTCTTAAGAGCTGTTTGATAATACTTACTGAATATCTAGAAAAGAATACAATTACTTTTATTTATATTGTTCGAATATTTAATTGGCATTACTTTACTCAATATTTTGTAACTATTATTATAAACTTCTTTTTTTTAATGTGCAGTAAATAAAAATTTTATTTTCCATAAATTTTTCATTTTATTTCATTTTATTATTTTTTTTCTCCTTTATTTCTTGATTTTCCCACTCTCGTTGCGAATAAACATCAAAAATATTCAAATATTTTCATCGTCGCACTGCAGATCATCGTGTTAGCGATATATCGTGCTTTTCTTATTGGCTCTATGATATCGCGGATGGTAGAGAGTCACGATTATTTAACTTGTCGACAATGGCGAGTCGATACCGTTTCACAAACGGCGCCGTAGATCTTCGTTGCATCACGTAATCTCGTTGTATTACTGCGACGGACATTTGTGCACGGCTCTCGTCGTCAATCATTTGTCATGTTGATTAAGCGTTATGTAACCGTTTCCTAAGCAATCGCTTAGATGTTGTCGATAATTCTACTGAATCACGGTTGACGAGGCGGACATTAGCGACGACATTGACCAAAAATGAATCGATGGCAAATGACGAATGTATACACAGAAAAAAAAATTTAGTATCAAATCAACAATCTTTGTTTCATATACAAGCAAGAATATAAAATCTTGGAAGAATTTATAATCTTAAACAGACATTTTACTTGCATCAAGAAAATTTTTCTCTTTATGTAAGCAAATCGTGTCTGTTTAATAAGATTATAAATTTTTCGAAGAAGATTTATATTCTTTTTTACATATGAAACAATGATTGTTGATTTGATATTAATTTTTTTCTGTACAGACGCCTGTTCGTTTATATTACAGCGCTGTTACAAATTATTTCTCTATTGTTCTAAAATTTAAGCAATACTTAACGAAGTAGCATCGTAATTTCAATTTTTACACAGCAATTCTTTTATTATGTTATTATTCTGTTAAAAAAAATAAACAAAAGGTTATAACGCTAATTGCCAATATTTGAATAATTCATATATATATATTTTAATTATTTTTATATTGTCTAAATACATTTTATCGTTTGTCTAAAAGATCATCGAAAGAGAATAATTGTTTGCGACACCTGATCGATTTGCTTTCTGACACGCGCGATTCGACAGGTTTCTGCTGCAATGTTTAGAGGATCTGGATTGTTCCCTGAGGAAACTAAATTCCCGGCTGTTTGTGATCCGGGGACAGCCGGCCGACGCGCTCCCCAAGCTCTTCAAGGAATGGGGCACGACAAATCTGACTTTCGAGGAGGATCCGGAGCCGTTCGGCCGCGTGCGAGATCACAATATCTCGGCCCTCTGTGAGGAACTCGGTATCTCGGTGGTCCAGAGGATCTCGCATACTCTTTACAAGCTTGACGAGTGAGTTTGAAAAAAATCTTTTCGACGTCGATTTAATCGATCGTGTCAAATTTAATGATGTAGAGATTTAAACATTAGAACTAGAGTGACAATCAAAATAATCGGTGTGTAACTATTTATCAAAATTAATGGCGCATTTTCCGAGATTTTTCGCGACCTTTGTTGCAATTTGCAAACGTGTGTGATTAAACTAATCAATTTACTTTCTCTTTTCTCAGCCCTTTTTCAAAGATATCTGTATGACATATTTCAACAATAGATATACGTTAATTATTGATTGTTCTAATGTTAATGACGTTGATAGCTAACGCAAATTTATTTAATTAAAATCATTTGTTAATTCATGCAATTGATTTCCAGAATTGTAGTAAAAGTTCTTTATAAATTATAATTCTGAAACTATTTTTAACGAGACGTTTTGAAAGAAAAGAAGGGCATCTTTTGAGCTAGACGTTAGTTGATTATACGTGTAGCTGAGTGTTTAAAGTGGAACCCGAGCGTGCACTCGCTAGGATTAAATATTACGTTGCGACTTTTGCCATTGTTCGCAAGCTATTTCGCGACTCCACCGTCCTCGTCGTCGCGCGTTTCAGGATCATAGAGAGAAATAGTGGAAAACCGCCGTTGACCTACCATCAATTTCAAAACGTCGTCGCCGGGATGGGCCCGCCGGAATCGCCGGTACCGACGGTGACTGCCGCCTGCATCGGCAGCGCCTATACACCCCTAAAGGACGACCACGACGACCATTATGGAGTGCCCACCCTCGAGGAACTCGGTGAGAAAAGATCGATTTTACCGAACAAGTTTCAACGTTTCAGAGTTAAGTTTGCTGTACCGTTAAATCGTGAAAATAATAATTCATCCTTAATCGAAAGGCACAGAGACTCAGAATATCGGACCACAATTTTACGACAGTGTTTTTTTTTTTCATGAACTTCGTCTTGATTAAAGAAAATTGATTGAAGAAACTTAATTAAAGAAAAATCGACTTCCACTCGATTAAAAGTCGATTATTAAAATTAAGAGGATATTTCAGTCTGGAGCACGAAAGGTTGATTTTTAGGAATTTTTTTAAAGAGAAACTGTTACACATATTCTTTTGTGCTTGGAATAAGTAAAAAAAAACATTGAAAATTATTAAATAAAGTGGTCTAAAAAAACAATTTTTAGCAAAATCGATTGAATTTAATAATATGTATGACAAAATAGTTAAATTATAGATGTAATAATTTTAGCTTCTACGATAAACAGACATGTATTTTACTCATACGCAAAAGTTAAAGTCTGTGTGAAAATCGTTTTTTAAAAAGCTACCAAAATTTGTAGACATTTACTAAATAGGTACAAGTAGATGTGTAAAAGCGTAGAAAAATATGTGCAGCAGTTTTCTTTGGAAAAATTCTGAGTAAACTTTTTCGCGCTAAACTCTAAACTAACCCTCTTTAAGGAACAAAAGTTGTCAAACGTTATGGATGCAAACTGGAACGCCGGAGCGTTGTTTCGAGCATATATATGTAGAACTATACAGGATGATTATTAATGTCCCCACTTTTTACCATAGGAGCACGCATTTATAATTTCTAATATAATAATATGTTAGAAATACGTATCCGTCGGTAAATCATGCTCCTATGGTAAAAAGTAGGGATATTCATTAATAATCAACCTGTGTGTGTGTGTGTGTGTGTGTACACATATATTCGGACGAGATATGCATTTCGAATAGAATATCCCGGGCCGCAGGCAACTACGAATTAAACGCGAGTCCGTGGCTCTTGCCATGGAGAATTCATTCGCGGTAGATTAGTCGATGCAACATTAATGCGCTGTCCGTAAGGGAGCAATCGGGTATTATTTCGCATAACGTAATTCATCCCTCGCCGATAGCGCGTTGTAATCCGTAACGTTCAAACCGTATTATGTACTCCGCGGCGAAGAGACCCCGATCGATTGTTAATTACCTCGGCTGATTGTTCTTATTATTAAGCGTCAGGCGTCTTAGTGTCTTTGGCGCGGCGCAACAGCTCGTTACCGTTGATGCATAGCTCCGCGTTATAGTTCAGTATTGTCCCCTCGCTTTCAAATGTCTCGCTACATTATATTTCGTCATTTCGCTTCTTCTTCATTGTTGTCAAATGTCAGCGCGTATCCTGAAGGCTTTCAAGCTTTTTTCCTCTGCAATTCTCTACGAGGTGAGGTGTCGACGACTCTTTAATTTTACTGACAGATTCCTCGGTCGATATTTCGTGTCCATTTTTTTCTTAACGAAATTATCGAGGCACCATTCGAGCGTTAAACAATCGAGAACGCGATACTTTCCATGCACGATAAGTTTCTGCAATTATGCAGCAATATATATTTTAACGCGCACAATAAAATTTTTTTTATTTTCCGGATTTTTATTTCATTAAGCTCGATTATTCTCGATATTCATTGAGATATTTATTATTAATAAAAATAAATTATTACGCTCGCGAAATTTTATCAAGTACAAAGAGCTGCAAAAACATTGTTTCTTAATTGGAATATTAAAATTGGAGGTATTTCCGGTATATCGAATACAGGGAAAGAGTAATTGTGCGAAAATACAGATCTGAAAATAATTGTGTTGAATCATTAAAAAATTTATATCGAACGTTTAAACCAATTATTAAAATGTCAAAACTTTTTGCATCCGTATCATCGTGCTTTAATATTTTACAAAATAATTTTGATAATCCAACATAAAAAATTATTTTCTGATCTCTACCTAGCTAAATGTTTAGATACTACAGTGAAATTGCTTGCTCCGTGTAGGAATGCGTAAACGCTTTTTCCGATCTAACGCGAAATGAGAACGAAGGTAATAACTGGAATATCAAGCAAGAGTTGCTGATTCGCCGAAAAATTGGAATGTGGCTTTCGCCTCTGTACAAATTTTCTTTTTACGGTTACAGGCTTCGACACGGAGAGTCTGCTGCCGCCGGTGTGGGTCGGCGGCGAGAGCGAGGCCCTAGCTAGGCTCGAGCGTCACCTCGAGAGGAAGGCGTGGGTGGCGAGCTTCGGCAGGCCGAAGATGACACCGCAGTCCTTGCTGCCGAGTCAGACCGGGCTCTCGCCTTATCTGCGATTCGGCTGTCTCAGTACGCGATTGTTCTACTATCAGCTCACGGATCTGTACAAGAAGGTACGAGACGCGATCGGAGGCTGTTTGCGAAACGATAATACGAGATGTATATAACTATCGCGCACAAAATTGATCGCGGGAGATTTGCGCGAGCTCATCTACTCCCCACTCTCTCTCTCTCCTTTTCGCCGCGAAACTTTGCGGTAATAATTAAACGAAACTTTGGGGACGCGTTAATTGCGCCGCGGGATTTTTATTTCAGCGAGAAGTCACGAAAGAGCTGTTCCGTACAAGAAGTTCGTGGTTATGAGGGAATAATATTCTCGTTTCTCAGTTAGTATTAACGAGTTTTCCCATCTGATCCCGCCTATCCTTTATTCTTAATTCTTTAGAAGCCGCATTTACTAGTCATTAAAAAAAATTTCTTTTGACTGATTTTATTCGAAAGTATCTTACAAGCCAAGATATTCTTTCTTTTTTTAATCGTGATTCTTTTTCTACACTTAGCTTTTTCGGTGGTACACTTTAATGATCAATACAACATATACGTCCACTTTTAATTTTTTTAGTATAATTAAAAACTGCCCACATTTATACTGATACATTTGCAGGCTGCTAGAGAATTAAAGTAACTTTTATCATTTTGTTAAGCGACAATTTCGAAAGCGAGTAATTAATTCGGGTTCTCCTTAACGATATTGTTTCAGATAAAGAAAGCGGTACCGCCGCTATCGTTGCACGGGCAGCTACTCTGGCGCGAATTCTTTTACTGCGCCGCGACGAAGAATCCAAATTTCGATCGGATGCAGGGCAATCCGATTTGCGTACAGATACCATGGGACAAGAACGTGGAGGCACTCGCAAAGTGGGCGAACGTGAGTGATACTTTGCGCGATACAGACGAAGCACACTTCGCAATCTTGCAGCGTAATGAAATTTAAAAGGAACCTGGACAGTAAAAAAAAACATGCTACAATGATCATTTTGATTTCCACGAATTCGCGGGATTATCAGTTGTATGAACATTAAGAAAAGAAATTTGTTAAAAAACTAAAATATTTAGTCCGATACGATCAACTAAACATTGGGGGATTGATTCAACAAAATTATTTGGTTATACGAAAAAGATACGATCCATTCATGTTAACCAATCAAATTTTTTAACCAAAAATTAACTAAACCTCAATTAAAACTCAATATTTAGTTGCACGTATCGGATTAAATATTTTAATTTTTTTAACAAATTTTTCTTCTCAGCGAAGAAATAATTCGAAAGAAATAATCCTAAAGATCTCCGAGTGAAAACTGTCATCTCGCGATGACGCTTTCGTAGGACTTTAGTATTTATCGCGCCAGCGAAAATTGCGACACGAAATTTCGAAGGTCCTCTGATCGCACTAAACTTTCTCCAGGGCCAGACGGGATTTCCGTGGATTGATGCAATCATGACGCAGCTGCGGGAAGAGGGTTGGATACATCACCTGGCCAGACACGCGGTGGCTTGTTTCTTGACCAGGGGCGACCTTTGGATCTCATGGGAGGAAGGAATGAAGGTAAAATGTCACGGCATGCCTAGCATTTCAATCAACGCGCGTTGTTCGTTGAATTTCTCTCTCTCTCTCTCTCTCTCTCTCTTTCTTTATCTGTTTGTTCTTATCATTAATATACAGACTTCGTAAGAATATTTCTTGTTGCGAGAATCTTTTCCCGGAAATACGTGCGGTGCATCCGCTAGTATAATATACCTCTTTGGTTAAAAAATAAATAAACTGGTCGCTCTACAAAGCAACCGTATATATTATATAATTAAGTAGCTTATTTTATTTATCGGAATAGAAGACAAAATTAGGTGCCTATTTAATCATGTAGAAAAAGCGATAAGAAATAGATGCTGATATTAAATAATTCGAAATCGTGCCCTGATTTATTAGATCGCTCTACAGGGTGTTTGTTTTCTGTAACTCAAAAATTTTGAATATCTCTGTTATTTTTAATAATGCAAAAAAGAAAACGAAGAGAAAAATCGTTTATTTCAAAAAGGCAAATGTTATGATAGTATTTTTCTTCATGCTTATTGTTTTACGAGATTTCGAGATAATCAACTTTTTTTTTTTCCAAAATGAGATGGCTTATTTTCATTAACGTGATAATGTAGTTCATCGATAATGTAGATAGTCTTAAGGTCAACATATCCTATAAAATTGAATTTGTCTTTTTTTTTACGGATTACATTATTACGCTCATAAAAATGTGCCAAAAATATTGATTATTTTTAAATGGTCGAGAAAACAACCGGTATAACGCGACCGTAAAAGTAAGTCACAGCTTTTATTCGCCGGAATAAAAGATAAAATTAACGAGATATCTGTTTAATCATGTAATAATAAAAAGCGTTAAGTGACACTAATGGATAGATCGAGGCTGATATTAAATAATCGTGGAGCAATTCACGATTATTTAATATTGGCATCTATCCATGATTTATTAGCTATTTTAGCCGTTTCACATTGTATCTATTGCTTATCTTTCGAGGTTTTCGACGAGCTTCTCTTAGACGCCGATTGGTCCGTGAATGCCGGCATGTGGATGTGGTTATCGTGCAGTTCGTTCTTCCAACAGTTTTTCCACTGCTACTGCCCGGTACGATTCGGCAGAAAAGCAGACCCGAACGGCGACTACATCAGGTAATCGATTAAAACAGTATTTTTAAAAATTCTTTTTAAAATGGGGAAAAAACCTCGAGAGCGGCGTGTGCGCGAGAAATTCCGTCAAAAATTTCGTGCACGCGTTTATCGGCGTTTTTCCCCCATCAAAATAGCGTTTACGCTAACGATCTCGTGCACGATGCTATCGGTGCAGTGATTAACGCTCACGCGATGGCCGTACTAATGGAAATTTTAATCTTGATTGATCTTAATTTGTAACGTATCAGGCGTTAATCTAAGCGAAGCAAAATTCAGCCGCAAGATAGATGGAACATTAAACAGCTTAGCTCCATTAAAGCTTAATCGTGCAAAAGATTACCGTGACGAATCGTCGGCGACGACAGTGCGTTCGATTATCATCCAACCATTGATATTTTTGCAGACTATAATATTTTTCCCCTCGGTATTTTTGCGAAAATACTCAAGCGAACGCGCAACGCACAATTTATTTTTTTTTTTTATTGTCTATTTCGTTTTTCCGAGAATTCGCAGATGATATGTTATGCGTATAGGTGTGCACGGGAAGAACGGTTTTGCTAAAGTATCTAAAAATTTCGTTAGACCATCGAAATAATTAAGTAGAACGCTCAAACTGATTGCTACAATGCCAGAACTTTGTGCAGCATTGCTCATCACGCTTGGATGTTCTTCATAAATTATTTTAATAATCCAACAGAAGTGTTTTCAGATCTGTAGCTAGCCAAATTTTTAGATATTTGGACAAAAACCGTCTTTTCCGTGTGTTCATATGTTGCATGAAGGATTAATGTCTCGAGATAAGATCGATATTATTTCCCACGATCAGGCGCTACCTGCCGGTGTTGAAGAACTTCCCGACCAGATACATTCACGAGCCCTGGAACGCGCCGCTCAGTGTGCAGCACGCCGCCAAGTGCATCATCGGCAAGGAGTACTCGTTGCCGATGGTGAACCACAGCAAGAGCTCGCGCATCAATATCGAACGGATGAAACAGGTGTACCAGCAGCTGAATAAGTACCGCGGTAACGGTGAGTGAAAATTGTCTGCGACCAAAAATTCCGCGACGCGCTCGGGATTGACTTCGTTTTTCGGATCAATCGCCGAATCTCGATTTTTTTTTTTTTTTTTTCAAAGTGGTAAGCTTTAAATTCTGACCGGCCGATTCAAACGCGAACTTTCTTAGCGAGAGCCTCGAGTTGAATTTTTAAAATGACAAGTATGTTCTAATCGAAACTTCTTTTCGCTAGGAACGTCGCTTAAAGGAGAGAACATCGGTGAGTAAACTGATTTTGTTTGCTCATTAATAATTTGACTGATTAATTGCGTCGTAACATATATGAGCGAAGCGCTAATTAAAAAGTTGAAAGTTAAAGTTAAAAGGTGATAAATTTAATTTAATTAATTTTTAACTTTAACTTTATTTTGAAAACACGTAAACGTTGATTTATTATTTTTTTCCAAGTTAAACATTTATCTACATGAAAGAAAAATTATTTCAAAAAAAATACCCGCGCATAAAAAAACATTTCTTTGTTATTTCATATAAATTTAATTTACAAATAAAACATTAAATTTATTTGTTGATCCATAACTATAATAGTTTTGAGTAATCTAACTTTATAAAATTACGATATTTTTTAAAAATTTAATATAGATATACGTATAATGCTTTTCAAAATTAACTTTTATTTCACCTCAAGTTAATCTAATCTTTTAACTGAATGAGACTGAATTTCAACTTTTAACCCAGTTTTTTGATCGCGTAACTTTTAACGTAATTAAATTAATTTGATAAGCCATTAACTTTAACTTTATTCAGTTAAACAAAATGTTAACTTATCCAACCCTGATAAGATGTTATAATAATATTAATAATGCAATATGCGTACTTTGTGCAAGGCTTGCTGAACGTATTGCTGGCATCGCCGGCGAAGGACAGTGACAAAGAGAAGAGGAAGCAAGACTCGCCGAGTCGAGAGGACGAGCAGAAAATGGAGATCATTAGCAGTCCCACGCAACCGCAACAGCAACAGCAGCAACAGCAACAGCAGCAGCAGCAGCAGCAACAGCAGCAGTAATAGTAGTAACGACAGTCGGTATAGTGATCTAATTGATTCGTTAACGCGATAATGCTGACGTTACTCTTTTTATAAGCGACTTAAAAATTTCAATCGCGAGTTCTATATCTCTAATTATTTTGATTAACCCTTAATCGACCCCGAGAAAGCCCTTTAATTATGATTGACATAATCGGTGCCTTTCTGACCTCAACCTCTTTCCGATGTCATCGAGAATTGGCACGTTTAACAAACTCTATCTCTAATGTTTAATATGTATTATAACATCAGATATATATATATATAAAATTTTTATAATCTTTATACGTTTCGCAAAGTCACTCCAGGCGACTACTGTTAAAGGTTATTTGTAAAATCAGACATCAGATATTCCGCAAAATGCGAGGAATCGCTATTTTTTCAACATTTGCAGAAAGAGTAGAAAAAAAAAGAACGTTTTAGCTGCGGGCAGATTTAGAGAGCGTGTTACACGAGCGAATCCAACGTTCGCCCAAGATAGATTACAGATTATAACTTGTATTTTGTATTACACAACTTATATACAATTTTAACAATGTTATTCGCAAGGTTGATTAACAAACTGTACTATCTAGATTTTTTATGGCTGTAAATTATAACTGTAAATAACGAATAAATACGTAAGTGTTAAAATCCCTACGTGTGAATGACGTCGAAGTGTCACTTACCTCTCTCATGGTGCCGTCCCTCTCCCCGGTGCCATACTCGAAACCCCTTCGCCGTTTCCGCGACCGTCGGCATATCCCACCCCCGCCCCGGCGCAACTTTAGACAAGTGAATAACGCTCTCGGATAAGTGACGGAAAACCGTAACGGAGACGCATCGCGCACGTGTAATCGCAGCGCTACTGGAATGAACATCGGTCGACTTGGCAAAATGAACATTTAATGGTCTATCTGTCACACTTTGCGCTTTAATGGCACCCTCAATCCGGAGGATCCTCGAGATGCAGAGCTCGACGGGTACCGTCTCTTTCTGCTACAAAAAGTTTGATAACACGGCTTGTCACACGGCTATTTGTTACATCACTATTGCCCACGCGCGCTTAAACGCTAGACTGAAGCTCGATGCTCGCTCTCGTCGTCTTCCGAGACCGTCTCGCCTAATCGAGACGCTCCGCGACTCCGCGACGGTGCGCTCTTCCGTTTACAAACGGGCACGGTACAACGCATCGCGCGTTTCTAATTTCGCGGCTTCGTTATCATTTGGAAGGAAAAAAACAAAAAAAAAAAAAAAGAAATATACAATAACGAATTACACGGGATTCGTATACGCACACGCAATATGCATCGCAATTACGTATATATGTTTTGCCGGTGTGCGCGTGTATTACCGTCTCGTCGACCCCGGCGGACAGAACTCATGCCACACAGTCGGTTTCCCTTTATTTTTTTTTTTTCATGTCAACAAATGATATATTTTTAGTGCCTATAGTACTTATGGTTTTACAGTACATTTCTCATTAGATTTAAACAATTACAAATGAACATTCTCAACACTCAAAAACGGAACTAATATTTCTCACGCACGTTACTTCTCTCTCTCTCTCTCTCTCTCTTTCTTTCTCTCTCTTCACGCATTCACGCTTTCGCTTCTCTCCCATTTTCTCCTTCATTCTCTCGGCTCCTTTTCTTTCTCGCGCGCGCAACTCTTTTTCGCGTTAACTTATTTTGTGTCACGTATGTGCCTTACAAACGCTTATATATTTGGTTTTACGTCCTCCTTGCGATAAAAGATCAAAGTTTTTTTTTTTTCCTCTTTGCGAGCTTTCGTGGTCGCAGTAATAAATCTCCATACGTCTCTCTAATAATAGTCGGGACAATATTTAATTATAATCGTTAATAATAATTAATCGTGTCATTATTCGTCATGCGGTAGTAACATGAGTGTAACATCATCGTCACAGCGTTCGCGCGTCGCGCTCCCAAAATTATTTTTATCTATACACATTACGACGTCGCTTTTTTTTTGCTTATGTAAATATCTCTATGTATATACCAACGCCGGCTGCGGTCTTCATTTTTCCTTTTTTTCTTTATACGCTTATTACTTGTCGCTAATTTTACACTCTATCGCCGCGGAACACCGAAAAAATATCAGCGCGTACAATACACCACGAAGTTCGGACATCTGCCTTCTCTCTCTCTCTCTCTCTCTCTCTCTCTCTCTCTCTCTCTTCTATCACGGAAAAGTATAATGTTTCACTTCGGAAATTCGATTCATAATTCTCGGACGTCGATTACGACGTGTGCGCAAATAACTTCTGTGCGGGGGATCTGAGGTCGTGGGACCTAGAAATTCGAGGGTAAGAAACATATCGAGAGCATCCGTCGTCCATTAACGATCCATTCAGATTCTTGAAACATCGCAATACGAATATCCAAGAATCTCACGGTTCGAAAATCTTCAGGCGCATATATATATATATATATATATATATATATATTTAAGAACTTAGGCGGGAAAAAATTCTCAAGGGAGAGTCGGATCGATACGATAGTTAATTTTTATCGTATCTCTCGGAATGCAAGGATTTAAGGAGATCGCAAGTATTCGGAAACCTCGCGACTCGTGAACGCAAGAATCCGAAGATCCGAGAGTTCAAAACGCGGTTTCCAGAATCCGAGGAACCGCGAATTATGACTCAAGGATCGACGTGGGCGATTTGAATGCCGGGATTCAATTCGCGACAGGGATAGGCATGCGAAACCTCTCCTCGCACATTTCCCTCTTTCTTTCTTTTTCTCTTAACACGGCATTGGACAAACGTACGCACGCATCTGTGCGCTCTAATTAATTCCTTTTTATTACAACAAACTACGTGCTGAGCTCGGGGCATCGACGATCGCGCACCGGGAAAAATCGATTTATTCACCGCGACGGTATGTATCGTGGCGAAAGGCCGACTGCGCGAAACGGAGCTTTCCATTTAGAATTGCACATTTAGGACGAAACCCTCGTTTGGACCGGCGCGGCCGTCGTTTGCGGCTTTCCGTACAACCCCTTGTGCGCTCGTCCTCCCTCGCGGCCTCCCTTTTTCCCGCTCGAGACTAGTAATTAGTGATGATAACTATATCGGCTAATGGACTATTAATTTCCGTAGTTTTATCGTCAACTACCGCGCTAATTCTTTTTTTTATTTTGGATCGTACGCGCTAACTAACGCCGCCCAGAGTGAATCCTCGGACTCTTCGTTCTTCAATTTACGCGAACGGTTTTGTGAGAAGCGTCGCGCGAATCCGGACGAGGGCGAATCCAAAGAAAAATCTTTCACTTTCTCTACACAAAAATACATACACACGCGCGCGCGCGCACACACACACACACACACACACGCACGCACACGCACACACACACGCACGCACGCACACGCACGCACACGCACACACACATATCTCGGCGGAAACGTGTCGCGATCGTCGACGATCGCCGGCTCGGCTAACAACACCTTACGTGATCAGGACGCATGTTAAAAAGGACGACGACGATTCACTACAAATTCTTCGTCCCCAATTCCACGATTAGAGATGCTCCCGCACCGCTCTCGCATTACGCACGAAACTATAATCGACAGTATTTCCCGGGAAAAAAATTTTTCATACATAATTATACACATATTCATTCAACACGTATGAATATATGAACGAATATATAATTATAAATAATTCTATACAATATACATACACATTATATATAATATTCTTTATACTGATATATAATTATACATGATTATATATAATTATATATATTTATATATGGTCACATTTTATATATAATTATACATGAAACATTTCTTTCCCGGGCGCCGTGTCGCCGGCACGTATCGTAAATTTATGATAGACAATTCGCCAGTGTACGATCGCGAGCGATCGATTTGTGGACATAGCGGTCCGCAATATTAAATCGGGGGAGGAAGGAGAAGAAGGGCTTAGAATGCGAGAGATTCAGGGAGGTCTCTTTATGAAAATCCCAGCAGATTTTTGCAACAGGATCTAGAGAGCCGCGAAGCGTTCTGTAAACTCGAATCCAAACGTGAATTCGTACGGAAGAAAAGTTTGCTCGAACCGTCCGTCATTTCAGTATTAAACGCAGCCGATGCACGATGGAGATATTTTTTTTCTAGAGAAAGATATCCTTCCAGAAAAACCTTTTAAAAGTATCACACGGTAATATCGCCATTTAACGCAGAAACGATCGATAACTGGCCGTTCCGCCGATGGTCACGCTGGTTTCGTCAGTTTCGTCAACCGCGTAAATTTTTTCCGATGCGCAGCGCGCGCGCGGACTGCGCTTTTAATATTCGATGGAAACACCTGCGAAATCGAGATACGCCGCAACGACGAGGTATTCCGCGCGGGATAAGCGGCCATCGATTTTCCGAGTCGACGTTTGCAACTGCCAAGTGCTCCGAGCGACAATTAATTATTCGACCCGCGAGAACATCAGACTGTTAATAAATCAGTCGAGTGTTTACCCTTCCCAAAAAAAAAAAAAAAAAAACTACTCCCGACGAGGCGCTAATGCCAATGAATCATTTATTCCGAGTTCGGTGCAGACCGAAGAATCCTCATCGGAGGTCCTTTCGCGTCTCCGCCGATCGAAATTTCGTCGCCGCGCTCTCTTCGGCGCTCGACTCGCGTTACTTTAAGAAGCAAACGACGGGCGCCTTTCGTCGCGATATTATCGTATCGCGACGACACCATTAATCATTTCAGACATTTTTCAAGCGATCAACTTCCCTGTTGATCGAGCATCATTCAGCCGAAGATATCGCCGGCCACTCTGGCTCTAACAAATCAGGTTACGGGGACTCGGGTTTCAGAGCGGTCGTTATCGTCCGGTATACGTATCCCGTCAGTCGTTACGGAATTCTTGGAGAAAATTTCCCTCCGCCCGTGAAATCGCGGCGATAATCTCGCCGTACGACGCGACGCGGCGCTTACGCGATGTAGATACGCGAATTGGCTCGTTACAGGCCAAGGGAGGCACAGCGATCGTCCGAGCTCTATACAGCCTCGCGTGCACGCCTCATTTACCCCGTGTCGTCGCCGACGTGACTTCCGACGAGACTCAATGGCCGTGGCGAAGTGTCACGGCGGCCCGTTTCCGCAACGGCCTTATCGGCTCTTTGCGGAAAATCGTCGTCCTCTGAACGCGACCAGCCGACGACCTGCGCACGAAGGGCCGAGCGTGTAAATCGGAGTATCCCGCTCTCTCCGCGGAAGGGCACGGCAAAAAAGCGGACGCTGCTAATATTATCCAATTAGCATCCTTAATCTCTCGTTCGTTCTTAATGCGCGAGGCTAGGCAGGGTAGGGCTTTCCTCCTCGAAACAGGTTGCTCGCAAAGTCGAACGTCGTTTAGATTACTCGCGTGTAAAGAAGAGACGCGGAGAACGAGCGTCCCGGATTAATCCCGTGCGTGTTTTAACGTCGGCGACGTCGGGGAAACGGCGCTTTAGCTTTTCAAAGGGCTTGATTCTGCCAAAGGGAGTGCGAAGTGCCTTTTATCTCCGTCAATATTATCTCAATGCAAGCCGGTCAAAGATGTTCTTTCTTCAAGGTCCGATCTCCCGAGAGCCGTATTTATGTACGGGATGTATGGAGAGCGGCGCGATTTAACTCCGTTTTTCTAATTCGTGTAATGTAATCTTCTTAGGATGCACTTTTTCGATAATCCGATTGAATTAACGGGCAAACGAAGAAGACGAAAAGAAACTGGATTACGCGCACGATTGCCCGACAACTCGTTTGGGAATTTTCATTTTCCCGTGCGTATTTCGTTCTTTTCGAGAGTCCCATCGAATCCCTCCTCCACCTCTCTTCCTTTCAGCCCGTTTACGGGAAGTTGCATTGAAAAACGATCGTGAAACCGTGGGAGCAATAGATATCGCTTATTTGCTTACATTACTATGTATCTAAAAATTTTATATATTTTAAAGATTTTTATCAGAATTCAATACCGTGCTAAATGAAACTTTATTCCTCTAGACAATCGGCAGACTAAATTCTCACACCAAAACTGCAAATAAAAAATAATGTTAAATAATTTTACTACTCAAAATGTTCAAACTGAAAGACATTTTTTTTTTAGCTATATTCTCGTTGTCGCGAATAAGTGAAAAAAAAAAGCGAGCGCGATTCTCTAATTTGCAAAGTTATTCGGGGATTTTCGGACACAAACTTTCGATCGTGTTAATCCTATGAATCTCGAACTTGGCGAATTAAGGGCGATGATTAATTTAATGTTAACGTATAAACGCGAGATAACTTCTCCGCGTTTTCCCTCGCGGAACTTCTCGGTGGATCGAGTCGCGCTCAAGTTTCCTCTTGACAAGCGAATTAATCAAGGGAAAGGGGCGCCCAGAAGGACGGTCGATTGAATGTCGGAATTTTACTACACCGCGCTACTTCTATGACCGCAAATCTCGATCGGTTTCGATCGATTCAAAATTCTCTGTAAAGTGAGCTCATGCTGCCCTCAGCAGCTCGCTCTATCAAGGTCGAAAAGAATTTTTTCCACTTTCGGGTATTGTTAGAGGAGCAATTAATTTTAACAACCGAAAATCCATGCTCGCGATTTTAAGTATTATAAACATATACAGGGTGTTCATTAATGGTTGTACCCACTTTTTACCATAAGAGCATGGTTTACCGACAGATATGTATTTCTAATATTATTAATTAGAAATAACAAATGCGTGCTCCTATGGTAAAACGTGGGGACAACCATTAATGAACACCCTGTATACATTAACTGATGCATGTAGATCCGCTGCTACTTATCTTTTATGAAATGAAAAAAATACACACACTGTTGAATATTAATAAATCGAATTTAAATCAGTTCTTAAAGTTAAATAACATTTGTCATTTGTTAACTTCCACGCGTGTCAAAATTTAAACTGATTTGTATGACTGGATTGCTCAGTTCCAAAGTAAACCGTGTTCGTATTAACGTATAAATGCATCCGATAAATAATAAAATAAATTTCAACAATATACAATCGAATTTAATAAATCACTCGAGTTAAATTTTTTAATTCCGTTGTTCTGCAAATTAACGACATATTGAGATAATTAAAAAATAATTCGGATTGGGTACAATTCAACATTGCGAATTTAACAGTGTGTCACGCTGAAATAATAAAATTGTAAAGTATATTAAATAGCACACGAAAGTAGAAAGTAAAAATCGATTAAATACAGTCGACAAACTTGCAGAAAGTCATCTTAATCGTGAAACGAGATGAATGTTATATTCTCAACGAATTATTCAAAGATGTTTTGTGAGCAGAGTAACGGAGAAGGCGAATTATCGGAAACGATAGAAATACTTTTCAGCAAGATGTGTATCATTACTCTCTTCCTAATTGTTAAGCGAAACAACTTACAATACGGTTATCTCGCGCTGTAAATCAATCTTCTACGTTACCGGTCAAAGCTCAAGACGGTAAGATCAAAGGAGACAACAGTCCATAGTCGGGAAGAGAAAGCAGCGGATGGAAGTGGAACGGTAAATCTACCATGACGAAAGGAAAAAGGGGCATTTCCGACCGGACGTTGTTTCAACCCTCTTCCCATCGCTACCCACGCGCCATTCGCATCTCCGTAGCATGTTCTAATGGTGTCTACACTCTCCTCAAACGTATATACTCTCCTTGAAGTGACCGCGACAGTAATTCTCGACGCTTTGCGGAAGGCTTTTTTCGATCTCCCGGAATTTCCCGTTCGAAAAAGAAGCGAGAGAAAAGTCGAATATGCAAATGGAGGAAATAGAAGGAAATTGAAAAACAACAGCTAAACAAAAATGGACTATTTAATTGACAATGCGATTAACGAAGACGGAGAGACTATTTCGGATATAACGTTTCGCGGATTATTTATTATCACTAAAAAGAAGCGTTTAATTTAAAAATTATAGCAAAATATTTCATTTTTGTTTTTGGTTTCTGTTTTTGAAGTATTTAAAAATGCTTTTATTTTAAACGACGTTCAGATTTAAAGCATTAAAACGTTTAAAGTTATTTCAGATTCAAACGTTTCTAGTATTTTACATCTAAATAGACAGATTTAAAATCTAAAGCGTTTTCGAGCATTAAAAAAAAAAAAAAAACGGAAACGGAAGCAAAACATTTTGGTGTCTCAAAATAAAACGCTCGCTTTCTGATTGAACAGTTCGAGAGCCGTTCTCTACAAAATGTTAACCAAACCCTGGAAATTTTTGCTCGATTAAACCTCGCGGTTACTTTCGTGGCATAATAAATCCAGTCACAGCCCTATCGCCGCATCAGCGCGTATCGAATAAGTAAAGCGTATCGAGGCGCGCCGCGAATGTGGAACCGCGAAAACGCAGCGTAGCCGATATTATCGATTTCGCAAACCGTAGCAAGTCCTGAGCCCCCGCCGCTTCGAAGGCGGCGCGGCGGATTAATCCATCGGGAGAGAAACGGGGAAGAGAGCGCGGGTACTTTAATACGACTGTGAGAGAGCGTAACTTCCCCGCCGACGTCGCTATTCATTCAGACAATCTCTGAACATCCCAACGTCTTCACTTCCGCGGGCAAATTGCGCTTCTGCGGCCTGCTCATTGCATTATTACTCCGCGCTTTAACGGAGTAATTACACGGCTCATCGGATAAATTAAACAGGCACGATCTTTCCGCGTACGAGGAGAGAATTGCACCGCCGCCGCCGCCGTCGTCTTTCACTCCGAGAACGACGGCGTCGACGGATCGACCGCCAATTGTGCTCGCTCAGAAATCATCTTCCGACGTACGAGTTACGATGTTTCTAAGGCGACGATTTCAACGCGAATTATTCTCGGTTTATTCAATTTGCTATTTTAATAATTGCGCGCCCCTCTATATTTTCTAATCAAAGAAATATCCCCTTAGAACGAGAGAGAGAGAGAGAGAGAGAGAGAGAGAGAGAGAGACTCGCAACAATTATATATTTTACGATGGAAGTTTTTCGAACGTGAATCACGTAATGTCTACAATTTAATAACTTTAAATTGAAACTGCAGCTTTACCTCCCAGAAACTCTCTTTCTTTACATTTTTTTTCCCCTTGTGGCAAATTATTCTATGCCATTTTCCTTGCGCCGCGAACGTCATTTCTACCCCAAAAGTTGCAACTTTTTTTCTTTCCGATTCCGCGATTATTTGCATAATTTGATTCTTTTACCGTTAAGCGACACGGCACCGATGCAATTTCTCGTCGGAGAGTTTTTATCGAGAGGGGACCGCGTCGGGATGCGTCACGCACGCATGAGTATCCCAACGCGTATATCCGTCGCGAGCAAATCGTGCGCGAGACTATCAGATAACTCGATTAATTTTCCGATTTATTGTCACACGCTTCATCACTTAATGATGTATTTTAGTTGAATTCGTGTATCGGCCGAAGAAAACTTAGTCAAATCAACTCGAAACGTCGTTCCATGGCTTCTGTAGAGCATTAAATAAATAATTTTATTAAATCGACATTCAAACATTTACTCGTTTTATTATGGTCTTTCATACCCATTTATTTGTATTAATTTTTACACGATCCGTTTAATGTATTTGTTTAACTCGTTTAATCAGCAATCAGCGCCGGCAGGAGTGAACAGAATCGCAATTGATACGACCGCTGAATAGATTTCTTTTATAATGATCTTTATAATCGCACGGATGGATCAATATAATTGTATACATGTTTGCGATCGAGCGGTGATCGAGAGTTGCGAATCATCGAAATTTCGCGCGTTGCCCCGCGTAAGCGACAAGCCGTTTCGCATTCGAAGAAGATGCTTCGAGATATTAATTTTTACAATCAAAAAAATCAATTACAAATCAAATTTGATTTAATATAAATCGAATGAAATAAACTAGCGACTTTTTTTGAACGCGCTACGCAACTTTGATGAACGAGAAACATGAAGGGGAAGCATAATGAGTCGGGACTAATTTTTCGATTGAAATAAAACGTACGCATTCTCGAACAATTTTCCGCAAAATTAATATCTCAGTGGCGTTACGCTGCCGCGTCGACAAGAGTGCGAGATGTTAAATTCAATCCTCATTTTAAGAGCCGGCCACCCCCGGCCTCAGTGTCGAAGTGAATTTTCAGCGGTGGAGTCGCGCGCGCGCGCGCTCTATTAAATAAGACCTCAACCGTGTTTTATAATCGAATATACTCCATTCTCGTTGCAGTAGTTACAGCCAGCTACGCTACTGACTATGCAGCACACAATACAGTCATTTGCAAATTTGCAGTGCAAATCCAAAATCGTACTCGGCCGCGGTTTCGTTGGTGCTCAATGCAAACGGCTTCCCCGTAATGTATTACATACATCCCGATGGAGATCCCCCGATTTTCGCGGCCCCGACCACTTTGTCCGCGATCGATTGCCTACGATCCGACAGACGTAATCGCAAATCAATCGAGACACAAAGAAGATGCGAAGATACAAATTAATTGCGACTCGCAACTAGCGTGAAACCGATTGTAAATGCAAGTGAAAGTGTCAGGCGTACTTTTTCGCATCGAAGGAAACGAAACATTTCTGGGCCGCGCTAACGACCGCGTGCTAACGACGATAACGAGATTTAAAAAAAAGAAAATATATTGTATCTGTGAAAGACCCAAACGCGTCGTCGTTTCTCCGAACGCTTCGATGCTCCTTCGATTTATGTCCGCGACTCTTTTTCGAAGATTTTTCGTCTCTCGCACATCAAGTTCGTCCCTTCTCTCCCCGCCTCGCTTTCTTCCCCTCTTTCGCACATTTTCCCTTTCTCTCCCGCGCTCACCAATTCACTGTCATACCCGGTTTTGCGACAAGCATATGTAATATATATACACTACGTTAAACTACGCTTTAAGAGGCCTACTTAATTAATGGGCACACAACACGGGGGGTTAAGGTATAATATATATATAATACACATTATATATATATTTACGTGTTACGCGCTTAGATACAATGGCTAATTAGTTTTATAATCCGTTAACATCTTTGTCCGCCTGCACCTTCACTAATTATAAGTGCATGCTTTTTTTTTCTTCCTCCTTCTCTTCCTCCTCCTCCTTCTCCTCCTCCTCCTCTCATCATCATCTTCTTTGTTTCTTTTTGTTAACAACAACAGACTTACTTAACTCTAATTATGTTTCTGGTTTGTTACTTTCTAAGGCCTTGTTGCTAACGGATCCTGCTGTCGCTAAGGCAGTGGCTCTTTTTTTTTCTCTCTCTCTCTCTCTCTCTCTCTCTCTGTTTCACTCGCTCACTCGTTCTCTCTACATTCGCTCTTTTAGATTCACAGACACGTGCACGCGTAGTCCGAACGAGAAATCGACGATCAGCTTCCGACAAATTTTTGGGATTTGCTTCACGAACGCGATTCCTTTATGCATCTACAAATGTACGATACGCTTCCATTCGGAGAATCGACGATTCGTAAAGAAAGTATCGAAGTTCTCTCCACCTTGTACACCTCTCCGTACACCCTCCTCCCCCGAAAATCCGATTGACTCGAATCGTATTACTTTCACTTTCTTCGCGGCTGTTCGTTCGATCGTTGAGGTCACATTGATAATTGCGAGTCGATTTTATGGGTGGTTGCGACACGACGGGGAGATAGACCAGCGACCAATGCGAGCGAATTAGTCGCTGAACCGGAAGATCGATGCTCGTTTCATGATTATTAACCCGGCCTGAGCATAATCTCTGTTCGATTGATAGAATCAAGATGAGCGGAGATCCGTGTGATTAATGAAGTAAATCGTGGGGCGAGAAGCGATAAGAAGCCGAGCCGTAAAAACCGCGCGTCAGATCAAAGATTTTGACAATGATGTAATAAGTTCGACGGCAGACTTATTAAACCTAAATTAACGGCTGTTTCTCTCCGATAAACCGATCAATCATTCGCAAATGCAAACTTCCGAGTACCTTGAAATTATTGCAGTAATATTCGTCTATTTGTCTTTGTTTTTTTTTGGTTTTATTCAAGTCGGACACGACTGTCTGTGAATTTTATTGATAAATAAAGTGTGATAAATAACACCGGAATCAGGTTATTATTTCAATTAGTTAGAGAGATTAAAGTGGCTTTTTTTTTTAATATTAAAATCTCTTTAAGCTGAACAACGTGTGTATTGCGACCATCGTGGTGAAAGTTTTATGTAATTACGCCGTCGGGAGACACGGCGAGAATATCGTGCTCTCCATTGTATCGCGAGGACGATATTATGATGACACCTAATGGCGATAATAAGGCCGGGGCACGACCCGCGCGCACCATACCTTTCGCAATAACGAAGAGTATTATGAAATCCGCGGACAGCGCTGTTATTACTCGGCAACGAGTATTTACCGAGTGCGCTTTCCCTCAACGTTTCCGGCCTCGTCGAAATGAGAAATCCGCTCGTCAGCCGAGCTCGTCCGACTGCGAGCTAAAGGGCAGACTCTGTACCTCGGAGCTGTAGCATTAAGGCCGTTTTCGGCCGGCTGACGCGAATCATTTCGCCGATATTCGGAGCGAATATTTTATGTTTAAAGCGGAGAGTCGCAATTATTCGACAAAATACGTGCGACAGTTTTCGACAGGTCGGTTCACTTGGAACGAAATGAATATGAATAAAATGTTTTAGAGGTAATAATATTAGCTTGCGATATTCATTGATTATTATTGTTTTTTTAGATGTAAGATTCATAAAAGGACGATAACTATATAATATATAATTTTGCGGCAACGAAAGAGTTACGAATTTGATTCCTTGAACTTGCCATAATATTGCTCGGAGGTACAGGGCTTCGACAAAGTGGGCAATATATAACGTGCCGTCATAATTTTTCACGAGCCGGTCTGACACAAGGAGTTATTATTAATCGGACTACGGACCACTTGAAGATGACAGCGAAGCTTCGTCGAATTTGCATTACCGCTATCCTCGATACACGAAAACTCGCGCCGCGAAACTTCGCTCCGACATGAAATTGCTCTCAGAATCGAAATTGAAGCTCCTTAATATAAATATTTCATCCGAACGCAAATCTGTCATTTATATATACATATATATATACATGAAGAAAAGAGCTCGCAGAATATAAAATATTATTCCAAATATAACTTGAAGTAAAATGGGAATCACAAATTTGTTCATCTCACGTTATAAGTGCGTCCCGTCGGTAAAAAATCGCAAAAACTCAACTTGTCATTATTTTTGTTTAAACACAATCAAATTTTTATGATTACTTCAACGGTAATAATCATCCTTAATTACCTAAAACTTATGAAAAACGAGAGAACAATTTTTTCTTATGTTTCTTAAAAAAAAAAAAAAAAAAAAAAAAAATTGCAACTTCATTAATTTCATCGCTCAATGGAGAATTTCCAAGATCGATGCTGCTGTATTTGCCGGCGATTCGAAGGAACCTGTCGATCCGGACATTTGCGCGCGGGGCACATTCATCCGCAAGATTTTCGGAAAAAGTGCAGGGACGGGAGAGGCACACATCACCGACGGAGGAGGCGGCGGCAGCCACGAAAAGCCGCGGTGCGTGAAATTGAATTTTAGGTCGCTCCAGTCAGTCTCGCGCACATTCGCGGCTCCCCAGCGTTAACCCCTTCTCCCCCATCCCTACCGCCTCGGGCCCGCTCTCGTCCGCGTTCTCGCACATTTCTGTCGCAAAGGGGGGAGGGGGAGAGGATCGCTGAAAAGCGGAATACGAGCGTTTAATCTAAAATCAGGAAAGCCTTTGAAGCCGGAACATTTCGCTGCCGTCTTCTTCTACTTCTTCGCGCGTCAAAGCAATTTCGCGATTTCCGTCGAAATTCCGCGAGATGACCGCTGCCGTGCCCTTCCTCCACGTCCCCCCCGGTCCTGCCACCTTTACCTCCTATCTCGGCATCCCTCGCAACTGGGTCGGTCGCGGTAATATCGCGAATAACTAAGTTTACGAAGGTAAAGACGATATCATTAACTGAAGAAAACGGGTGATGCGGTAAGCGGAATTAGTTTTGAGCGAAATTACCTAAATTGACGTTGAAAAAAACATCTGATTAGTTTTAGGTGTAAATGAGATAAGTTCTATTGGACTAACGAGTTAATGCCTGTCTCTCGAGCGAGCGATGTCACATCTGTGGCAAAATGTATATACCAAGTCGAATTTATATAGCGCGGATAAGAATTCATTAACTCGTAGTTGTTCCGTACTCTCGTGATTACTTCGGATTCAAGCTACGGACTTCGATTCGACTCTTAACTGACAACGCGCGATTCATTACGATCCTGCAGCTACAACGCTGTCAAAAGAATCCCGAAAGAATCGTCGCGAGTGTTACAAGGATCTCCACGAGTGCTCTCAGACTTGGCTAACAGAAAAGAGCTCTCTTTTTCTCTCTCTCTCCCGTAATGTATCAATAAAAAAGTTTATTAGAAAATGGACGAGCAGAAAAGAGAGATAAAGGAGCGGGCAGGATTTTCTAGGATCGTTCGCGTCAGCAGTTAAGAGTTAAATCAAATCAAATCTATTGATTCGAGCGAGAGGCTGACCAATTCAGAAGTGAAAACTACCCTCTCTTCCTTCCCTTCCCATTTCGTCTGTCTCCCTTTCTCTCTCTCTCTCTCTTTCTCTCGCCCACCTCTCCCCTTTACGGTGGAAGGTCTCGTAGAAATCGGCCTCGTGGGGGACCTCCAAAAATGCAGGACGCAAAGACGTGGACGTCGGCGTCGTCGAGGACGACGTCGGCGACGGTGGCCTGTTTTATGCGGACGCTGTGTGTTGAGTGAGCTTGTGTGTATGTGTGTGGTTTGTGTGGGTGTATATGTGTGTGTGAGATCAATACGTACTCTAGTCCTCTCTCTTTCTCTCTCGCTCTCGTCTCCTCTGTCCACCCTCCCGCCGTTCCTCCCGCGAGCGAGCGAGCAAGAGAGAGAGAGAGAGAGAGAGAGAGAGAGAGAGAAAGAGCCACGACCGAAACCCGACCGGTCCCCCAACCCTGGTTCCTCCGACCCACCTTCCACCACTCTTTCACCCTTGCCGAGCCCGTTCCTCGCTGCCGCCGCCGCCGCCGCCGCCGCCGTCACTCTCCGCACCCTCTCGCTACCCTTAAGCCGCCACTGCCTTCTCCTTCGCCTCGTCTCTCGACTACCTTGCACCCCTTTTCGCTCTCTCGTCGCTCTGCTCGCGGGCGCGCGTCCTTCCCTTCCGTGACCAGCCTTCCCTTCCGGCCGGGATTTATTGCCGTTATTATTTTAACGCCCGGTGAATGATTCGCGTCGAGAGGGTGGACTCGCTCACTCGCTCGCTCGCTCGCTCGTTCATTTCGCACGTGACGCGTCGTAAAACGCACATCCATCCGCCCCCGCGAATGAACGTGCGAGCTAGGGAGGCAAACTGCCGTACATAGAGAATGGGTAATCCGAAACTCGGTAACTCGGCTGGTGCTAGGGGGTGTTTTCGGGACTCCGGCGCGCGCGACCCCGTCGGGCGCTTGCGATGATGGCGAAAAAATGGTGGATCGGATGACGGAGGGCGAGGGGAACGAGAGAGGGGAACCGGTCTCCAGGAGATATCAAGGGCGTTTAACCCTCGGCGCCGGAAGATGTATCTTTCTTCGTTCCTTCGCACCTCCGTCTCCGATTTCCTCCTCTCGTAAAAAGAAGAGAGCGCCGCGCGCACTTTCTCCATTACTCTCCATTATCGCGCTCATACGTAATTTCTGTCGACGCCGCGGTCACGTTATATTATACGTGTATCTACTCGCCGTATCTCGCTCGCCGTTAGCGTTTAACCATTGTCACGGGCGTATCATTCAGCAACGTGATTAATTATTGGCCAATCTCTCCCTGTTTTTTCCGTGCCATTATATTCGTCCTTCGTATCCGCCACCCGCGACAATTCCTTTATTAACCGCGTCCGCCTTTATTTGTACACTTCCTCTTACACTTCTTCCATACGACTGCACGCTATTTCGGTCTATCGATCCGACAATTCATTAAAGTTCCACGCCGTCGGTCGATCAAATCTGCGGTTTTAGTGTCGCGCCGTTTGAATTCACTCGGAACGGAGAGCACGACCAGAGGAATTTTATGCTCGCGCAGGGGGCAGGGATCGACTCTATTTACGAAAGCGCGGGCGATTTTACGACATCCGATGACACTCGATGATAAAAATGTGACGATGCCATTTTTCAGGGATTCAACGACTTTCCGTATTAGTTTCCGAGTGCGTTCGCAGTCGCGGAGTGATAACAAAGTCGGTTTTTGTTTTCGACGCGATCGCCGAAACCCTTAAAACGGACGCAAAGTGAGAAGCGAATTCTTCTCGGCGAGAAAATAACGCAACGCCGTTTTACGCACTCGGTATGATTTAAAGTGGTAACACGCGAGACATCTTGACGTTTTAATCAGGAGAAAATCGACCCGAAAATACTGCCTGTTCACGAGACGCGCCTATTAACAAACACCCCTCCCCACCCCTCCTGTATATGAAGGTCCGTGTATTTTCTCGCCTGTCTGATGATATATATCTCACGTCGCCATGCCCCGCTTTACGACGCTTGGGCAATAAAATGTTGAGACAATTATTTATCGAGCGATAGCCGCGATACGCGTAAGAATGTCTTAATGAGAGCGACGTTTTTCGGAACCGCACGCGAAACGGTGATCATTTGCTCGATACGTATCGGAGTGTCTCACTCGAGATAGATTTTTCTCACGCCAGGGGGGCGGGGGGGTGGTCCTCCACGGGAGAATAAAAATCTGAATATTTTAAACCGCGAGAGAGAAAGAAGGAGAGCGGAACAGTGATTTTTTTCCACTCTGAGATTTTTTTCAACCTTGAAAGGTAGAAAAGCAAATAGAAAGTAATAATAAGAGCAATAAGTAACAATGTGAAAAAGATTTAACGAAAGAGAAAGAGAGAGAGAGAGAGAGAGAAAAGTTATCTTTTGTATTTGAGAAAAAATTCAATAAAGCAAACAGAAAAAGCGAGATAGAATTAACGAGGAATATTACGAGGATATTTAACGTGTTACCTAAATAAAGGAGAAATTAATTGTACGTATCATATTGCGACGAGAGGTCAAAATGGAAAAACCAGCTGGAACTTGATAGAGCAAACACGAGAGGATGAGAGGGAAAAAAATGAGGCGCGCCACGGAATTTCTTAATTCTTCTTTAGGAGCGTCTCGTGTGCGCGAATTGCGACCGCGGTTCTCCACAATTGTTGCGGCACTCCTGTCATCACAGAAATGAGACAATTGGAGAAAATGAGAGAGAGAGAGAGAGAGAGAGAGAGAGAAAGAGAGATGTTTTAGTTTTCGGAAGGAACTCAAACTATAGGAACTTGGGGAACTTCGACGTCGCGGCAAATTCCCCGCAATCTCGAGCGCTTTCGAAGGAAGAAGTTCGCGGATACCTTCTTTCTTCCGCTTCAACGCGATGTTGTATTTTTATTAGTGTACCAGCTTGAGAGAGTATATGTATACCACGATTTCAACGGATTTTGTGTAAAGGCAAGCAGAGAGAAAGAGAGAGAGAGAGAAAGAGAGAGAGAGAGAGAGAGAGAGACACCTCTCCAATAAAATCAAAAAGTAAGCTGCTAATGCTCTCCCTAGGAAGGAAGATGTGACAATATTGTTCGTCAATATTTATGGCGTAATGCGACAATATTTACACTGGTGTTAACTTCGGCGGCTGTCACCGCCTACTGGATTCCTATGCGATATGAATACACGGCGTTCTCTCGTTTTCGCTCCTCGTTACATATTTTTATTTCCCAAAGCGTTCCTTTTTTTTTTCGGTTAGAGACAGTTCAAACTCGATCCTCTTTACATAGAAAGCCATCTATTTGCGAATGGAAATCTATTCGCTGGCGATACTCCCGTAAGAACTCGCATTTTCGTGTCGTAAATACTCAAACCGCCATTAGCTGAAAACAATGTATCGTAGATGAACGCGCGCGCACGCGAGATGTTTCGGCGTTTTTATCGCGAAAAGCGTGGCAACAGACAATCGCGATGACAGCTGGATGTGATTAAAATTTCAACAGTCGAGTTATGAATCGCACGCATTAGGCTGTATCCGACGGGAGAGGCGCTCGCGGGAGGAGAACAATGGGAAGATATTAATTCCGCTTCTCTCTCGCGGCGCCCGCGAGAAGTAAATGCAAATTATTCGTGTGCACCGTGGAAAGCCGGGGCTCGTCTAGTATAGTCTCTATCAACGCGGCATTTCGTACAGCGTGCCGAAAGAAAAGCCGATCGGACAGGGTCGACCTAGAATCGCGCTAAAAACCTACGTCCGATTTGTAATTGCGAAGCACGCTGAAAATCTAGAACGAGTGTTCGACGTTTCGCGTCTATTGTCGCTTAATGAAACGGCTTGTCGCTTGTAATATCCTTTTTTTTTTATTTTACTTTGTATTATCTATCGCTTGTATTTCGTAATTGCGATCAGCATTCCGAGGGTACCGCGCCCCATGTCTCGCGATCAGGTATTCTCAAGGGGCATACGAGGCACATCGCGACGTATTTATTTATTTAATAAATGACTGTATTTTGCGGCAGCGCTGGAACTGCCGAATTGCGATTCGCGCGGAATTGCAAATCGCGTACGAGACGAGAATTTAAGAATGTATTACACCCATTTTTTAGAAATGTGTTAATATTTGTACTCTAAATAAACTGTATACATGTAAAAGTTGTGTTTATAATATTCTATTTTTATTAAACAACATATTTTTGTAGTTTATTTGTTATTATTTTTTGATGTTGTAACGTTAAAATTTTTTAAGTAATGACAAAAAATCTCAATTTTTTTGTATAAGTATTTTAAGTGTTCAAGATGATTTGCACAAAATTTCAATGCGACTTTGAGTTTAGTTGTTCTGTAAATAAAAAAAAATAAATTTTGTTCATTTCTAGAACAACTAATCTCTGCAACAAAACGTTACATAAAAATTCAAATTTTTATATCATTATTCCTTAATACATTTCAATCAGAGCACATTTATATTTTTTATTTTTGTTCCAGGAAAATCGCCGTCAAAGTTTTTAACGTTGAAATACAATGTAGAACAATTTACAATTTTTTTTTTATAATTATTTTGTTATTTTGAAAATAGGTGTGATACAGCCTTAATCTGCATTATAGTATATGCGCGTTCCTCGCATCGCGTAATGCAGAGGACTGCGAAACGAGTTTCTCGCATCTCTCCTTTCATCCGCTCTTCACCCGCTCGTACCTTCCTCCTCGTGAATTTTCTCCAGCCGTGGATCTCTCACTGCACGCGCGGTAAAGTGCAATTCCTCGCGCTGCACCGCTACTTCCGCCCGCATATATATTTTTGTCTTTTTTCCCCCTTTTTTCTTGTTAATATTTTAATCGACTGGTCCGAAAACATTGCTTATCATTTCCTACAGCTGATCTCGGCGAGAGGAACGATCCGCGGATCGTTCTTTCTCGCGTCGACGGGGAGGAAATCGACCGGAAGTCAATCGACATGATCGATGATGAAGAAGTGATAATAAAGGAGATCTTTGCGGCGGAGGGGGAGGGGGGGGGGAAGTGTCGCAAACGGGGACAAAAATCAGCGGTGTTAAGTCGTTAATTGCTCATCGATAAACGTGTCACTGGCGACGGCACGAAAACTATCACGGGGGATATCGATATCTGCGAGAAGAACGCGGTGCACTCGCGCGCCGAGCGACAAGCGTATCGGAGGGATTTCATTTTTATATGAAAATCATGTCTCGCGTTTTGTACGATCACGTCCTCCATTATACGAGATCGTGTCTCACGTCATTTTTTTTTCCCCTCCCCATGAATGTGCCTTACGTCGTACTTTCAAGCAGAGAATGAATTTCGCAGACTTTATACTTTATACTCTTTATACTCTAACGATTCTCGCGAGAGGGTGTGTTCCCCTTTTCAGAGAGAAACTTTATCGGTAAGACGGTACTTCTCGCGCTCTGATAAGTTTACAATACTTAAAAGCAGACATCGGTGTCCCGAGTTTCATTCCGATTCAATTTCGCGAGAAGGCGCGTACCTTGCAAAAACGCATAATCTGCGTGCAGACGAAAAATGAGCTAGAGAGATTGTTGCGAGACGAAAAAAGAAATTGCGATTGATAGCGTTTAACGTGTTAACGGTACGACGAGGTAAACAATCGCGCGTTACGCGAATGCAGGCGGGCCAGCGAGCAAATTCCCGCAAATTTCCGCGCAACCGGGAAGACCGATGATTAATTTGGCGCCATCCGCAAGCTCGACGCGCGAGTAAATAATTAATAAACTAATTAGCATCGATCCGCTTATGCACAATCTTCTTCTGACCTCGCGTATCGCGGCGTCGATCGAAGGTTGCGGACCTGCCCCTCGTCCCTCCTCGATCTACGACCCCCTTTTTTCTCTTACATAACACTCTTCCCTTACGTAATACTCTCCTTCATGCATACTTTTTCTCCTCTCGTCCTTCTCCCTCTCGCTCTCGTTTAATCGCACGTGCCTACAAGGGCTTTTAAGACTCATGTATTCCTGCACGACGTCGCTCTATGTACATATACACATTTATATATGTAATATATGTAAAATATATTATATAACCGTATGAGAGAGAAAGAGCGTACAGATCGCCGTGCCTCAAGTTCCAAAGTTGCAACCTTTCGAGACGTATTAAAAGATAAGAAAGACGACGAGGGGAGAACGATTTCGATTGCGAGAACACTATCGGACACCTTCTCTCTTCCGGATAGATACCCTTTGTGCGTTTACACGGTGTACATTTTCCTCTTCTTCTCTCTGTCTTGAGAGAGCGTCTTTGTGCGCCAGGGCACGTGTGTAGGCTTTAAATTATATTCACTCAGAGTGCCTCTGGCGCTCAAGACCCGTTAAGACTTTCGGAGAATATATGCGACGTCGGAACTCGAGATAAGGCACCCTGTACACGCGCGGGTATATTATACACACGTGTACGGCTATGCGGTAGGCATTGCCTCTCTCTCTCTCTCTCTCTCTCTCTCTAGATGCTGCGCACGCTGTGTTCCACGTCATTCTCTGCTTTTTCACGTCTGCTTTTCAATCACTTTCAGAGCAACGACAGTCGCCAAGTCGTCTCTTCGGTTCCGCGTTTGCTCCAGCCGTTGCTCCTGCAGTTAGTTAATTATCGTTAATCAACGACCACGTCGAGGCGGCGCGGCACCGTCATTTACCGTTGGTACCGTACAGACGTGACTCAAGGTGACGAACAATATCGAAACAAAAGCGAAGGATAATTAAGTCATTTGTATATCTTAAAGAGTTACTTTTCAAGAAAATTGACTTGCTTTCAAAATCATCCGTACGTATCTGTCAAGTTATAAGAAAAATTAAACTTGGTAACGAGCTTAATTTCAGAACTCGAGTATTCAGGTGCTGAATTATGTCATTTAAATGTGATCGACTTGTGCTTGAAACTGCAGACGGAAAAGGAATTTATCGTTAGAAATTACGGACCGCTCGATACGCGAGGGTGCTCGAGGGTGCTCAAAAGGAGGGAGGGAGGGAGAAAACAGGGTGGAAACCTAACGCGAATGTAGTCGGGGGCCAGTCCGTGTCGAATTATCTATAATACCGTTATCCACTGTAATGCCGTTAAGCCACGGTTACGAGCGGCTGCTGCAACGCGGTTTTGCAGCGCAACGAGAACTGTCACCGTGACCGGGGCTAGGATCCGGAATTCCCGGCCTGTGGCACTGGCCACGACCGCAGGACCGCGCCACGTCCTACTCTCCTCTGCTCTCCTCTATGTCCTTAAATGGACCTGTCGATCGAGAGCGGGAGATAAGGACGAGGGAACGGAAACGGAGAAAGAAAGGGACGTGTCGGTGTGTCTGTGTGTGTGTGTGTGTGTGTGTGTGTTTGTGGGCGCGCGCGTGTGTATAAAGTAACGCGCGATCGACGTTCTCTTTGCCGATGGAATTTAGAAAAATATAGGCGAGATGGCAGAGTGAGAGGTAAAAGGAGAAAGATGGAAAATACCAGGAGGCGGAAGAGAGGAGGAGCACGGAGGGGGCGAATCCCATATCGGTAAATTGACGTGCGATCGACATGTTTCTCTAACATCCATCCCCTGCAAAGAGGATCGGAGGCAGAGATAGATTGGAGAAAAAAGTCCAGACCGTTCGGGTTCGGTAGTGTAAATTTCTCCACTACGACCTGCCAGGCCGCTCGATCTTCTTGACCTCTCGAAACTTGTCCACTTAACCCTCGACTACTGTAGCGCATTTGCCAAGAATTTTCAGAACAAATCGGACTTCACGGGCACCGCGAGACGCAATCTATCGGCTTCGATATCAGGAGTTCTCTCCGTTACATCTGTAAATCGGAGTGAGTTAAACGCACGAATCCGAAGGACTTTCTGGTCGATTACCTCCCCGTTCGCCGTGTTTCTTACATCCCGACACACACATATATATATATATATGTCGGGATGTAAGAAATATATATACGCGTTGCACTGTAATATCTTTCTTTCTCTCGTCTTTCGCTCGGTACACACACGCATTTGCGCTCGTTGCCGCTAGGTATACAACATCTCTTTTCTAATTTACACACACATATGCACACGCATACGCACACGTACGTACACACACACCCGAGTATATCCATCATGCGTGTATACACGGTTATATACGTATTTACATGCAATCACGCACGAAAGAAAATCGAAAGTAGGGGAAACTCTCGAGGGTAAGGAAAACTCTCGATCACCCGTGATCGATAACTCCTCCTCCATCTCTCACTTTATCTCTCTATTTATCTTTTTCCCAAGACTCCTTATTCCTGTGCTCGCTATTTTGTTTGTATATATACACACACACACACACACACGCACGCACACACACGCACACGCACACGCACACGCACGCACACGCACACGCACACGCACACGCACACGCACACGCACGCACGCACGCACGCACGCACGCACGCACGCACGCACGCACGCACGCACGCACGCACGCACGCACGCACGCACGCACGCACGCACGCACGCACGCACGCACGCACGACACACACACACACACACACACACACACACACATATACATAGTACCTATATTTTCTTATATGTATTTATATCATTTATATATCATCTCTCTCTCTTTCTTCGCGACGAGAATGCTCTGCGAATGTACCTTTTTTTATTTTCTACCTTATAAGTGTAAATGAGTAACAATCACGTATTGGACAACGTATTTAACAACATAATTAACACGCGCGTGAAGCCGGATGCCTCTTTCCTTCTCGCTTTCCCTCTCTCTTTTCCTCCGTGACGCGCAACGGGCACACCCTATTCTCTTACACGATTTCCTGCAATTACGATGATGACAACGATCACGCTCTCCCTTTTCTCTTTCTCACTTACCCTTCTTGTCACTCCTTCTCTATTCCCCCTTTCTCCCCCGTTTCTATCACCCTTCCTCCCTCGGTATTCCTACAGCAATGACTCTACCCTTTCGCCGCACCGTTTGCTATTTACCCACTCATGTACCATCCGCTTTTTCCTCCTGTTTTCTTACCCCGTTCTTATCGCAAAGACCTCAGACATTGTAATCGATTGAGCGAAATGTATTTCTCAACTACGGAGAAATTTCTGCGGTAAAACGTCAGAATTTCCATCACGATTAATCCTCGATGGGATAACTCGAACGAGTGGCTCCAAACGAAAGCAGCAGACTTGTAGTCAGTGGATCCCAAGTGCGATCCCGACTATCTTGGAGCCTCAAAGGTTTGTCATACAGTTTTATACAATTATTTCACTTTAATTAAATTTTACTGATTTACATATCTCGGTGCCAGTACAATCGTCTCGTATTACAGCTATTCTTCTAGATTCTAAATTCCATCGGATGCAAATGGCGATCCATATGGTTATAAATATATTGCATTCCGTAATAAAATAGTTTTCTTCACAAATTAACATAATGTATAGAAAATCGGTGTACTCGTCTCATCATTGGACATAGTAATTAAATTCATTAAATTATAATTAATAATGATTTTTCGCTTTGGTTTAAGTCTTCATTAATTATAATTATAATATCGTATCAAATTATACCACAATTAATTAACTATATTAAATCCCATGATTATGCCGATTTTTATTGAGATTTCTTTGTAACGAAAACTATTTTATTGCAGAGAGCAATATTCGTGGTCATTTAAATAAAAACGAACATGTAAGATGAGATATAACGATACCATTTCCTACGGCAAACTTGTTTTTAAAGGAAACTATTGCAGAATGCAATATTTGTAGTCATCTATAATGCAACGCATTTGTGAGGTCACATTTAGAGAGATATGTGATAAAATTTCATTAAGAAGTAAAAGATGTAATATGAGACGATTGTACTGATACATATAAAACTCATATGACACTTATGAAAGCACATTTGCTTCGCGAATGACGAAATATTTAAATATTTATATCTCCGAATAGGGATATTAATCGGGATGGAAATGGCGATTCATGTTTTTAACTTCATAACGCACGCTTCTTCGAAACAAGTGGATCTTTCTTGTTACCAGAAAAAACTAATTGCGACGAATGCGCATAATTGAATTAGATTCTTCAATTAGCGCTGCAACATTTTCTCGGATTTTACTTGCGTGCGGCACGCACTTAACCTCACCCTTTTCGTGTATTTGTGCATATACTTTGTATATATCTTAAGTTTGTGAGTGCACAATAAATGAAATGAAATCAAATTAAATTCATTTTCCAATTATACCTACCGCGCATTTTCTCGCGCAACGCGCGTTCATAAATTTCTCAAAGTAGATATCCCAACGAGAACTCTTTAGCGTTCTCGCTAGACTGAGTAAATAGCAAAACGGTCGATCGGGATGGATGATCGTAACTCAACCCGAAACAATTTCTGCGCCCGGCATTTTCTCCGCGCCCATATGATGCATTTACGTCTACATGAATATAGATGCGTACGTAAAATACAGATACTAACGTGCCGCAGTTACGTACCCGAGCAATTTGTTACTTGGCTTTTTTGAGATAATAAAGAGCTTCGAAACAAGCTACATTTGTTTACAAACGTTGGAAAGTTTCACATAAAAATCCGATTCGCTCGGTAACGATAAGCGAATAAACTTGCATGATAAAATTATGTCGCGCGTAATAAATATAATTTTTTAACATTAAACACGTATATATTAATTCGTTTTTTGTAATATAAAATTCTTTGCTGGAGGATAGTATTTTTAACAAAAACGTCATTGTAATTCTTTACGTATAAATATTTTCTGTACATTTGAGCGCAGAAATTTTAAGACAAAAGCAACTCGAAGGAGACATCAATTCCCAATAGTGAACTAGAAGAATAATTAGTTTATTTGGCTCTTGATTCGACTCGCCTATCTGTCGCCATAGATTTTCCGAGTTAAAATAAGATTCGCGTATATACGGATCGCGCAAATGAATTTTTTGGACTCTCGTGATGGACGTTTTTCCGAAAGCCTGGCGTAACAGATTATAATCGGATTCGGCGATGATTAATCAAAGCACGACGCCTCGCACTCTGACTCAGCACGAAGGCGCGACTCGGCTTTCCTATCCCCTTTCGTTCCCTCCTGGCCCTTCGCGTGGATCGAAGTTGATTGCAAAATTATGCTCCTCGGAGCTTCGCCCTCTCGGCGTAATTAGGCCGTATTTGCCTGTCGGACAATTTACGTAGTATTAATTATTAACGAGACTGTGAAACGTCCGTTCGTTCATTTTGAACCCTCTTGAGCCCCGGTTAAATGTTGCATTAAAAAATTGTTCAGTTTGACAGATTAATTTTAAACGAACCTAATAGTGACAGGCTTACTTTCTTTGAATAAAAATATAAAAAAATAACGTATATTATTACAGAAATATAAATATAACTGTTAATAATGTATCTCTCTTTAAAACTGTATTAAACTCAAAATTCGAACGAGATGTGTTTTTCACATGTGTGAAACAAAGATAAACGATCGAGATCGAGAAGCTCTTCGCAATTATTTCCACGAGATTTACGCGATCGAGGGTGAGATAGGAAATGCGAGAAAAAGAGAGAGAGAAAGAGAGAGGGGGGCGAGCCAAAGGGGTTACCTCCCTCAAATCAGAAAGAGTCGTCGGCGTCGCGGTGTTATTCGTCGAGTCAAATCACCTGTTCTATCTCCGATCGGAACAGGTGTGACGCGCGAGACGTTTCCCGCAGTGTGTCTCGTGCAAAATACGAGTTGCGTGTGTACAGTCTATTTTTATTCATGTGTGGACGCGTGTGACGTGAATGTGCGCGTGTGTGATCCTAAGATCGAGGACGGGACGATCCGCAAAATCGAACCGTCCGCGGTTTTCTTCCATGATGGCAGATATATACAGGTATATTTTCTCAGGAGGCTACCTCTCTTTCACGAGTCTCTTTCTTCCATTCTTTTATTTACTTATTTATTTTTTTTTTTTTTACATCTGTCCGTCACTGCTCTGTCCGGCCTCGCGTGGCTTCGCTCGGCTCAACAACGAGAAACAACACGAACAATTAACGACTTCTTTAGGCGGTGGGCGAATTTGTGCGTATCGTGTGATCTCCTCCTCCTACACCCCCTCTCGTCTCACCATTTCTCTTCGTCCTCCTCTCCTTCCGCGCTGTACCGCGCGGATCGAGAACTTCCCCTCTCTTGTCACCCTTCTTATTTTACATGATCGAAGACACCATCCTCTTGTTCCGCGCCTTACTCTACTACGTGATCGAAGACATCCTCCTTCCTCGTTCTACGTTTTATTTTACGTCGAAGATGGTGGTTGCATGTACACGTGTGTATGTGTGCATCCGTGCCGTTGGATACTTTCCGCCGGTCTCTCTTGTCTTTTTCCCTCTCCTCGGGGAGAGGGTTACACCGAGTCTCTCGTTACACAAACTGAACGACCCCTCGAAAACTCGACTTTCCTTTGGTTACTATATCCTACTATCCTTTCGTTACTACACCCGGTACTGGCATCGTTCGCTTTCTTTTCGATTCGTCGGTCGTATCCCTTCGACGTTTCTCCTTTCTCCCCCCACTACCCCCTTACCCTCCTCTTCCCTTGCTCGCTAGTACGAGTGGCTTTAACTTCGTACACTTTTGTTTCCTTAACTACTTCGTATCTCTTCAATTCAATGAAGACATTCACGGGATTTTGTTTTCACAGGATTTTTACGTTTTCGGTCTACTCTTTCGAAAATCAGCTAAACTTTGCCTGTCCTGACCTTCTTCGCGTTCGTTCAGAATTTTCTTTGGCGCAATTAATTCTTATCGTCCCTCCCCCCCCCCCCCCCATCCTGAAATCGACTCGCAATTTTTCTACCCTCGCGATAAATGAAGCAATCTTATCTCTAGATGCTACATCTTGAAATATCCCAAGAACGAACGCACGAGCTTCCAAGAGAAATCATCGAGCGAAATAAAGGATAAAAAAAAAAGAGTCGTCGAGCGAAAAGAACGAAATGAAGAATGGGATATAACAGGTGAAAGGAGAAAGCGCGATCGATTCGAGCTCGAAATGTAATAAATCTGTCGCAGACTCCGAAGGGGAGGGGAAAAAATCGATGACGCTTGAAATCATGACGAGCCTAAGAGGAAATCGAAGTCCCGACACTTCTTCGCGTGTAACGAATCACCAATGTGATCCCGCGCGACCAATCTCCACTCTGTTCAACGCCGACACCGCCTTCCGCATGGTCGATCCCGATAATCGAACGCATCGCGTCGCGTCGCGTCGAGGCGATGCATTCGAGGCTCGAGATGCGGAACACAGGACGGAAGCAGAGATTTTCTCGGAATTTCGCGTGTTTTCGCTTCCCCGACGCGACGAACGGAAAAAAAGTCGATTCTAAATTATTCGTTCCTCTATACCCTTCGACTCCCCTCCGCGCCCTTCTCGATTCTCGGTCTCGATCGGCAAATCCACCCCTCACCGGAATTTTTGTTCCATGTTTCCACGCGTCGTTCGTCATTTCCTCGTTCTCGTTTCTACATTTCTCTCAGCCTGTCATTCTGTTCCTCTTTCTCTCCGCTTTCCCTTTACTTCTCCCTTTATCTCCCAAACCCGCGTCCTATCACTCGCACAAATACATGTATAATACATACACGTATCCCCACACACACACACGTACACACATACATACATGCATACACCCTCTCCACTTCGACTCAGTTCTCGTTACAGGTCTATGTGTTTTAATATTTACGATTATTATTTGCAGTAATGTCTAAACGAACACATATTATAATCGATAACGTCGTGCTTACTTATCATTCCGTGCCGCGTTTTTACATCCCCTTTTCCCTGCAGCAGGTCCACATCGGCTATATAAGAATATACCAACCCCCCAACCCCTTCCCTCTCCCCGTGCGTTCAAAATACCATCCTCTCTCTCTCTCTCTCTCTCTCTCTCTCTCTCTCTCTCTCTCTCTCTCTCTCTCTCTCTTCCTCTGGCCGAAGAAACTACCTATCTACAGTTTTTCTTTCTTTAATGTTGCCTCATTAAAGTTTAACGACTTATACCCCAATGTGTATGTGTTCTTTTGTGTACCTATACGTCTGCTCTCATCGGATTCAGCATCTATTCTCTTTCTCCCCCATCTTTTATCACCCTTTCTCACACATACGTACACACACACACGCACGCACGCACGCACGCACACTCTATCTCTTCTCTCATATTTTTATTTTTTTTCACTCACTCGCATCGTGTGTAACGTAATTTAATATATAATAATAATTGTATCGTTATCATTCTATCGTTTACTGTAACGTTACTCTTCAATCGTTTCTCTTTATATATATAATATATTTATATATTTATATCGTTTACTCCATTATTTAATCTTTATTATTATTTCCAGCATTATCATTATTGTTAACTATATTATTATTCATTATTTATTATTTTATTTTGTTTTATTCATTATTATTGTATTATTATCATTATTATTAGCTCTAGACATTACGTTTCCTTCGGTTGTTCTTGTTGTTTTGTGATGAAGTTGTTCTTTTTGATCTCCCTTTCCTCCCTCTTTTGCTCTAGTCTGCGGAACCGAAGGCGTCGACGAGACTGGCCCACGCTCCTCCACTTGATCCTTAGATCCCTTCGCAGCCCTCTCTTCCTCCTCATTATCCTCCTCTCGCAGTGCTGGTGTTCTTTCTACCCGTACAATATCCCGGGGACATCCCCTGATCCTTCGTATACTTCCTCGTATTTCGTCCGACGTTTCGCTACGTCGATCTGTCCTCGATCGAGTTTCGCTTCGATCGAGTCTGCGTGCTTCTCAAGTACTCCGGCACACCGTGGAGACAAGCTCTCGCGGATAGCCCGCGACAGAAGTAAAACCCGTACGATCCTGCGTATCCAGGAAAACGAAGCTGGCCACCCTATGGCGGGTCCTTCCTGGATATCGATTTGGTCGAACTCGCGACATCCATCCTGAGAATCCTGGCGAGATCTCTTCTTCTCCCGCGTCGTCGACGTGCCGCCCCGACGTGACTCGTCCGACGTATCTTCTTCCGAGGGACAAGCTCCGTATATCGGCCGCCTGTCGATCCGCACTTTCGCCACCGACGCCACAACCACCACCAATCGCGACACCGACACTTCGCCGCGAACTTGAGGAAAAGCTCGAGGACAGTGATCGACACGTTTCGCAAGACGGACGACGACCGCCGCCGCCGCCGCCGTCGCCGGGACGCGAGGCCGAAACGACGAAGGAATTTCCAGCGGAAATGTCGGCTGCTGGACCTCCTCCAGGATCTCCACCACCACCATCCGCGACGACGGCACTTCATCACCGCCCGTCCGGGCATCCCGAGGACGAACAGGAGGCAACGCACAACGGCAAGCCGGTAGATCCCGGTCGAGCGTGAACTGAAGGAAACGCGAAGATCGTTGAAGACCCTCCGCAGGACGAACGCGCCCGAAAGGTGCAGACCGGGACCGATCGAGCGGAGGAATCCGGAGGGACTCCAGGACACGGCGTTGTACTGCAGCGCGTTCGCGGGGAGGGAGATCAGGATCGAACAGAGCCAGAAAAGTTGAAGGACGATCGACGGGCTCGGTCGGCCGGGCGAGGACGCGCTCGATATCGAGCCGATGCGGCCGCTACCGCAGAACGCCGTGTCCTTTTGGCCAACGGTGGTGGTCGAAGGCGCCGCCGTGCTGCTGGACGAAGGAGCGTCCTGGTCCACGCCGCTGACCGTGGACGTTTCCGGTTGGACCGTCTTCGAGCCCGGACCTGCGGTCGGAATAATCGAGTATTGGCTTAGACGAGGATTATATCGATCAAAAACGAACAAAACACTGTGAATTCTGCAGCTTTCTCTCGATATCGAGAGTCAAATTGTACAGGCAAATCCAAACAGTCCAAACTGTCCATAACGGGCTCTATTCTCGCAAATCTCTTACAGAACGTACTCGCGAATCTGAATATTCGCATATTTTATACATATTTACGAATAGACCCTGAGTTGTAAATATTTGGAAATTACTTGCTTTGTAAATGTAAATTTCAAATGTGTAAAATTTTTCTCATAATTCCCACAATAGTTTTAATCGTCCTGATTTTTCGGGGAGTGTTCTTTCCGCGCCTACCTGTAGAACCAGACTGAGGGGGGCTGTCGCATTGAGGCGCCGTCCCGCGGTCGTCAAGATCGCCATGCTTCCACGGCTCCTCGCAGTTGACGCAGATACCCTCTCTAGTATCCTCGGAGCATACGTGGAAGCAGCACTCGTCGCCACTGATGCTGTGCAATGACCTCGCGGCCTGCTCGCCGGTCTCGAGGATGTTCGGGTCTGAAATCATTGCATTTTCCAACGACCTCGTGCACGGACGAACACGTACGATGGTCGTTCTCCTCGCAATCAAGAGGAATTTGTCGGAGAAAGGACGTAGCAGGAGGCATATTTTGTGGAGAACACATATAAAGCTTCGCCAGCCAAGCCAATTGTTTCTTGATGATTCCTTTCGGAGATGGACGAGAAGGAGGAGGAGAAAAAGGCACTCGTGATGTGCGATATTGCATCGGATCAAAGCATCGGAAAAAAGTCGCAATTCCGTAAACAATTCAACGCGCAAAGATCTCTCTCTCTCTGTGTGTGTGTATGTGTGTGTGTGTGTGTGTGTGTGTCGCACGGTAGTCTGGATCTAGTTGATTAAAAGCGGATTAGTTGGCACGTAGCCGCTGACAACTCGCCAGATTTTCTGTAAAGGCCAATTATCAATTAATCCAAGATCGATCTTTCCAAGGACGATCCCTCGTTCGCAACTAATTGGCAATTGACTCTTACGAAGAACTGCGAATCGCACAACGACGTACCAACTTACCCACCATATCTGTCAATTAGATTTTCTTCTTTTTCTATACATTGCAGCAAACATCGCAAATAACAAGATAAATGTCCGATGAACTAAATTTGTTCTCTATTTTTATTTTATGTCTCTTCCCACTTATTTTTTTTTACGCGTCTCACGTAGTTTTTTTCGTATTTAATTTCATCTCTCGCAACCGGGCGTGCTTATGCCAGGTGTAAATCTTAAAAATTTTGCCTTCCAGATCCGTCGCGCTGCGAAGACGTATTTACATAAATAATGAGAGAGAGAGAGAGAGAGAGAAAGAAAAAAAAGGAGAAAGTGAGAAAGAGATATTTCCACTGGTCGTTACGGAAATGCGACAGCGAGAAGTGAAGGGTTGAATTGCATTCGAGCTGGGATTACATCGAGCGATCTTGGAATGCTAGTGAGCGCGGGTGCAAAGGGATGAAAAAAATGTCCGATAAAGCGTCCAATCTTCCAATAACCGCGCGGCACGCGTCCCATTTAACGCAGTTTATACTCAAACGCACCTCCGCCGTTTTACGACTCTCGGTGTCGACGCATGAAAGAAAAAAAAAAAAAAAAAAATAGAAAATGACGAGAAGGTATTTCAACGATTCGGACATTCGTATGTATGCTCGAATATATATTAACTCTTTGCGCTCTGCACGGTGATATAGAAAGGATGAGGGACTCCTTGTATAAAATTGTACAATTTTTCTTATAGAGAAACAAACATGTGCATAATCATACATTAATCCCTTTCTTCATTGTTTTAATAGTTTATGCATTATACTTTCGAAAACTGATAAATCTCTTAATATATTTCAAACTTGTCTCTTTCGTCTCGTGATGTTTTTTTTTTTTTTTTAATACAGTCGTATCGGAATATCCGTAATACCGAGCGTAAAGAGTCAAGATTACCGAGTCAACGGGGCTGACAGTTAAGCGTTTCATGCTGGCAGAACGACAAAACGTCAGATAGCGAGAGACCGGTATCGTGCTACCGGAAATAACGCTGCGCGCAAAAACATTTTCGTTCCGAAAACACCCGGGGCCCGGCGGCGTGCAGAATAAAAATTTGAAAGAATTCGCAGTACTATTAATGGAAAATTAATGGCACGAGCCTGAAATGTCACTGATCGTGTCACGGCGTGGCGCAGCATGGCAATAATAATTTAACACGAGTACCGCACGCCTCTTTCCCTCGTCCCCGACGCAAGGCGCCCGCATTGTTTCGCGGAGCTTATGCAGGACGCTCCACCACGACGGCGGCGATCGTTTATACGCTTATGTGTATCCTCATGCAAATTTCTATGCCGCGGACTTAGCGCCACGACATGAACGCCAAAATGAACGTTCGTCATCGTCGTGAACAAGAGAGGAGGTGCCGATATGCGGCGCGACGAATATACCCGGTTGCCCGTGTCTCGTACTATCCTTCGCAGACTTGCGAAGCAAGCAGGGTGCCAACTGAACATTTGTACCCTCCTTTGAAACGGCTCGTTAAACGAGAAAACGACCGACTTGAACGAACGCCTCGACTAACTTCGGCAATGATTACTCCATTCTTTCGGATTATCGCTTTTCTCTTTTCCGCTGTCTTTCTTTTTTTTACCTCTGCAAAGAAAAGTGGGCTCGCCGGCGTATTGTGTGGGGTATGCGGGGGCACGATCGCCCGGAAGGAAGTAGGGGCAACGTTGCTCCACGGTCTGGCAAAAGGATCGGCAGGGCCTTAATCTGGTCCAGCTGCCCTCCAAGTTTTCCACGTCTTTCGGATCGTGAGCAAAGTAAGGCACCAGGGAGCTGCACACCCATTTCCTATACGCCTCCTGCAATCAGAACCATTGTGCACCGTTAGTCAATCCTTCTTTACAATATACAATTTTATTACACACACAGAGAATACGAAAGAAAGAGAGAGAGAAAGTATATGTAATTTCGAGTAAAATTAGATTTGTCTAATCACCTCGATATAAATTATTCGGTATTCTATATTTGTCTAACTATTATTGTTTTGCGTGGAATAAGAGAGCGCGCAAAAACTTACAACGAAAATTTCAGTATGTAATTTTGTATTATTGGACGAAGCTTTTAATACACGCGCTCTTCTGCATTTTAACGTTATTTCCGCGTTATTCAAGATGCGATTAACGCAAGCGAAAGATATATTGCGACTATATTACAAAGCTTAGAATAAGGAAATGGGAAAGGGATGACAACTTAAAGCGCATCAAGCTATTATTATCTAGCCTCTCAATTAACGTATTTTCCTATTAACATATAAAGCTTTCCTTCGTTTGTGAGAAACGTAACTTTCTTGAAAATGGACGTGGTTGAATGCGTGTGCGCGAGTGAGCAGTAATGCAATAATTCTCTTCAGATAACAATTGTATTTGTTTTGACGTGGTTCTATTTGATCCACGCAAATCACTTTTACAGGACTAAAATCTTTTACGTCTACGTAGTCTACAAGATGGTATATTTGATATTCCATAAGATTTAAGACAAGGATTACTGAATGCGTACCATTTAAGTAATTAATTTCCCATTTTGTATTAATTTGTCTGATTGCGAATGATAAACGTTTGAAATTGTAACCTGATGTTTAATGCTAATTATTACGTTAACACCAATAATAAAGTAATTTGTTATGAATCTTTTTTGCAAAGGCGTATACTGCAAAAGGCGACCATTTGCCTAAATCGTACTTGTGAGTATTCCAAATTATATTACCTTTGAAAATATCGAATTTATATATTATTAAAATAATTAAAAATATAAAGAATTATTAAGTAATACTTATTGTATTAATATTTTCTAAAAAAAATATTTAAAATTTAATAAATAAGAATAATAAAAAGACATGGAGATAAAACTAGTTTAAATTTTTCCACCCGACATATTTTTAGTCACGTATCAGTTATTAGTGTCATCACTTACATCAATCTTACATTAATATTATTATAATAAAATCAGTTTTATGTTTTTTTTATTGTAATAAATTTGTTACGGCACTATTTAGGCGACCGGTATGCGTTTAGCAATTTTTCCCTATAAAACGTTTAGCGTTGCGAGAATGTCACTACAACTGTGAGTTTTAGATCGCCAGATCATCGATTGCAAATTGATACATTCGTATTTATCACAAGTGTACGCTGAAATAAAAATTGCAGGCTATATTGAAAATTGAATATGCTTGAAATTCGAGTAAAAGCTCGTTGCAAGATGATTCCATCGCTTGACGTCCCCGAGGAGATCATGGAGATAGATCAGATCCGTTTATAAAACGGAAGTTGACGGCGAAAGGGCACCGCGAAAGAAGAAGAAGAAGAAGAAGAAGGCGTAACATCGACGTCGATGTCGATCTACCCGTCCGTCCGTCCAAATTAGCTGCCTCCCGCGGGACAGACCGGCGGCTTACGATCCGTCCCAGTGTTTTTCGAGGACTATTTGTCAAATATCAAGGATCTTTGAGGTCAGCCGACAAAGTCAGAATAGGCAATAAGACGAGTCGGTGTCTGACCCAAATAGCCGCCCTCAAACATGAACATCGCGCATCCTTCCGAGAGCATGCTATAATTACATACCGACCCCGCAGGATCTTTTATTCACCGCCAGGCTGTCCCCGGAATCTCTCTCTATCTAAGTATCCCGCCACAAAATACTGGCTGAAGTCAGATGAAACGTACCGAAATATGGTGGCCCCGCGGAATTCGGAGACGCGAAAAGGGAAATAAAGTTGCTGAAATTCAGAAATGAATTTCACGCGACGGGATTAGCTCTAATCGTAACTGTCTAATTCCGTCGCGCGCGAAAAGACGGGCGTGAATTAATAGCAGACTGCTTCTAGCTTCCAGACGATGGATTAAAAAAATAGTCCCTGTGAAAAAAAATTTCTTTGCATAATGCGCGCCGCCTTTCAAAGTTATCCAACTCGGAACTTTTTCTTTTATACCTTCAACCCTGAGGGAGAGATATATAGATGACTTGCTTCTAATAGATCCACCCAGCATACCGGTGAGAGAGAAAAGTTGATCCCCGACGAAATTTGTCGTCGGTCTCGCGCCCTCGGCGCGAATTTAAATCGCGTTGCCTGCCATTTATCGAAATCTTTTGATTTTCAACGAGCTGCAAGGGATTAATCACCGGACGAATTCTTCGCCGTGCGAGAACGAGTCGAGTAGTGCGCCTGGATTGGCGCAATTAATTTTTCGTCACGGGGAACCTCCCGAATGTTTAAATCAAGGCAAGAGGTGCACGCCTCGTTCGCGCGAAACACCTCGTCGATCTCTGACCCTTTCGCGTTTACTTCTCCGAAACGTTATTAAATTCGCCGTGTAAATTCGCGCTCGCGCCAACAGCGGGAAAAGGGGGGAGTGGATGTCAAAAGCAAGGCTGTTGAAACGTCGCTGCTCTTCGCTGGGAAAACGTTCCGCATTGGGAACTCCGCGGAGGCGGTAGAGAAGCGCGGCGGTATTGTAGCAAAAGTATCAGCACTGGGACAGGGTCGGATTTATAAATAGGCTAACCAAAAGCTTTGAGAGCTCCCGCGTACCCCCGGGGGGAATTGCCTTGCACTACACCACCGTCTTAAAAGCTGGCTATAAATAATGCAGGTATCTCCAACTTTTTAAAATATTTCGCTCCGCCGCCGGATTATGCGCAATTTACTACGTCGCAAATATTATTTAAGACACATTTAAAAGTAATGGCATTTAGGCTAATCAAAGTTACAGCTTAGAGACTCGTGTCCCCTCTCGAGGGTCCCTCTGTACCATCTTAAAAGCTAAGTATAAATAATTCAGATGTCTCAAACTCTTTCATTTCGTTGCTGGATTATATGGAGATTACTCCCCGCTGGAAATCCATTGAAAGATATTGCTCTTAAAATACGCTTAAGAGTGATATTTGCTACGAAGATGATATTTAGAGGTTTGCGCTCTTTCGAAACAGTGGCGTAGCTTAAAATGAAATGTTAAAGATCCCTTTCTCTGTCTCCAACTAAGCCGCGTTTTTTTTTCCTTTCATTCCGGTTTCGCGGGGCAAACGAATTATGCAGTGGGCATGTATATCGTTAAGGATGACCGGAGAAATCCGATTCGGCGCAAAAGGGTCGGCATAACAAAAAATATTGACTGGCAATCCTTGAAAGATATTCAACGAGATATGGATATTGATCTTATCGAGTGTCGCACGAGTATGCACGGTGCACCATCGAAATTGGGCTCGGGATATGCAATTTCTTCGAGTGCAGCGTCGAGTAACGAATATCTGTCTCACTGCAGCATTGGGATAAAAATATTCGAGTAACGAGCAATATGCGAGAAGTACCGCTGCATCTCACGCGATCCAGTTGCGTTCCGCTGAAACGTCGGTTCTCTTCAACGCGAACGCTTTGTCAACGTTAAATTAGTTAAACTATAAGTCAGACTAGCCGAATTTCGCAATTACGCGGAGCGCAATATATTTCTCTAGGTTCTTCAGCGCTGACATTTTATGCGGTATCCTTTCAAATCTAATCTAAAAATTCAGATCACGGAGGCGATTCTTTCTTTTAGCCAAAGGCTGTCAAAGATCACAAAGGCTAAACAAATTCGTTTTCCCAAGGGTTATCAAGGACGTATCTCCAGATTGACGAAACGGCCGTATCTTTCGAGAGAAACCAAACGAGACTGGAGAAGAAATGTTTCTCGTGATGTAGCGGAGATTCATTTCCGACCCCTCTGTCACCCTGCTTCTAGGATGTTCGCCATAATGACGAGTTGACGAACGGTGAGGGGAGGGGAGATAAGGGGGAAGGCTAGGAAGGCACGTGGAATAACCGGGATGATAAATGCGGAAGTACAAATGCGACGCTACAGAGAACGAGAGATGAGGAGAGAGGGTGGTGACGATATTAGTCGACAATTACTGGAATTATAACGAAAATTTCAATGCGCGGAAATGAATTAAGGAGATATTCTAGTCGCAAGTGCAAAAGGCTCGCCGATTTTTGTGAATTAAAAAAAAACACTGTAACACACATTTTTCTGTGCTTTCATACATCTTTCTGTACATATTTCATAAATTTTGGTATGATTAAAATGTTTATTACGTTTTGCGTTATGTAAATTTAAAAACAAATATATTTTTGATTTGACACGTACGATTTGTCAGAAACTATTGGAGTTATCGATTGCAATTTTTTTATGTATAAGTAAAACACATATGTCTGTTTATCGCTAAACCAAAATTTATCCTAAACCAAAATTTAAATAATGAAAAATATTGCAAGTTATTGGAATGGCGCAATTTTAAAGAAGTATCAATCTTTTCACAAAATCGATCAAATTTAACATGTATGAAAAAATAAATAATTTAGATATCACCATAATCCTAGTCCCCGCATAAACAGATTTGTATTTTACTATATATTAATTATATATATTATTTACTATATATTAATTATACGCAAAAGTTGAAGTCGAGGCTTTAATAGTTTCTGAGAAATCATATCAGCAAATTTGGAAAAGGTATTTATTTTAAATTTACATTAAAAAACTAGCTACAGTGAAATTTGTATTTATTAACCATGTATTTATTAAACATGTACAAGCAGATGTATAAAAGCGTAGAAAAATCTGTGCGGCACGTTTCTTTAAAAAAGATTCACAAAAATTAAGCGAATTAATTTACTTTTTCATTCTAGACTAGAATACCCCCAATGCTACCCACGCGCCGTAATCGCATTTAAGTAATGAAAATTTAAGAGTAACGATACTGTTATCCAGTTAATTTTCTCATGTATATCTTACATATATCTATATTATCCAGTAACTTTCTTATGTATATCTGTATTATAAAGATTTCCCTCTACCATTAAAGTGAATCGGAATAAATTCAAATATAATTACGACGAGAGATTTTTCGATCATTATAAAATAATCTTTTGTAACGCATATTGTAATGCATACCTATTCCACTTTATTGAAAATAACCCAAAACTAGAAGCGAAACGTCTGTCATTCAGATTAATAAAATTATATGTACACGCGACTATCCTGCGTTGGCTCTTATTGGCATTTTTAATTCTTCAACATAAAATAATCTTCCTTTTTCAAATGGCAATAAAAAGTATCTTGTAATTTTTTCACTTGACTTGATTGATTGATTCTCACGTAAACTGAAGCCGCGTTTGCACGTTTTCGCTTTAATGCGACCGATAGTTTGTCATACATTTTACTTTCGGCACTACAACCCTTTAGAGCGGCGCATGAGGCTATATATAGGCAGGGTACGCCCCGCTACGTAGGAAGCTAGGTACATACACCTGAAGTGCCCTCCACAAGCCGGCTGACCCAATTCTCTCTTCTACTCTCCGACGATCTGCGTTGGTACGAACCAGACGGATGCGGTATCTACCACCCCCCCCCCCTTTCTCCTCTCTTCAATCCTCTGCAACCCTACACAGTGCCAATCTCCATCCTGTTCCCCTGCGTGTTCGCGTCGCTTCATTCCCATCCCTTTTTCGACGTCCGTTCCTTTTGAGTATTCTCCGATAATAATTGCGAGATTCTATCGCTTAATTTTTGTATAATTTATTTCTCTTTTCTACCACATTTTTCTTTCACGATTTCGGTATTTTAAGCTTCAAGCTTGAATCGTGGCCTTTTCAAAGTTCTGACACGAACGAAGTTCGCGAATCGGAGCTTTTTCGAAGTTCTGACACGAAAACTGGGAGGGAGGATTCGTGGAAAACGGAGCGCTTATACTGTACACTTTACACAGTGCGTTCGATTCGCTTGAGGATTACAAAGACGCGAAACTCCGTTTCTGGCATGCAAATAGTCGCTTCAAAATACGTATTAAACAAAAGCGTACTTGAAGTGGAACTGAAGAGAAGGAAAAGCAACAGGCAAATACGTACTGTGCAACATGCAATTGCGTCGGCCGAATATATACGATATATAATAAAACAAATTCACAAGTTATTACGTCGTATTAAACATATGGATGGTCATCTATACGTATGTATAACTAATACTTAGCAGTATTGCCTCGATACATCTAAAAAAGAAACGTTTAGTTTTAAAATAATAAAATGTCTTGCTTGTCTTCATTTCAGATAAACGTTTCAGATTTAAATAACGTTAAAATTAAAAATACTGAACGTTTGAAACTAAAATCTTTAATAGCTTTTAATGCTTTAGTGAAAAAAAAAAAAAAATTTAAAACTATTTACGACTAAAGCATTTTTAAGAATGTAGATAATGGAGATAAAAACAAAATATATTTTAATATCTTAAAATTGAGCATTACTTTTTTTGAGCGTATACGTCATATGTCACATTACTGTTTGGTAATTTTCAGAACTACCCACTGTTGATTATCAGAAATACAAACAAATATAAAATAAATATAAACAAATAAAAGAATAAAACAAATGGATCTCCAAAGATTCACGACTCTTACTCCTCTTGTGCCTTGCTGAATTCGCGCTCGGACAAAATACGAAGGTATTGGACGTCGAAATTCACGATTCCGAGAGTCGCAGAGCAAAAGGGGTACGAGAACTCGGGGATGAAAAAGTTCCCTGCGTCCCGTCAAAGGCCTCGCGACACAATGGATAACGAAATGACAACGCAATCGGCGCGGGAAAATTTCAGTGCCCCGATAAAAGGAGGGCAGAACGAGTGTTCCCACTATCCCCATTCGCCCTCGTTCATTCGAGTCTGGAGCAATCGTTATCGTGTAATCCGACGGCGTTCCGTGTGGTCTTGCCTAATCGATAATGAACCGCCGCTCCGGTGAGATTAAAAATTAAAAGCGTTGTTTAAACGGCCTCAATTACGCTAAAAAAAAGGATATTAAAAAAAAAAAAGAAAAACCGCACATGGCGATGAAATGTTTCTGTTGCAATCTTGACCTTTTTATGCAAAAAACTGCGTGTGATCGCGGTTACAAGCGAGCCGTTACAAATTAACATATCATGAAATAAATGTGACTCTCGCCCTTTATCTCTCTCTCTCTCTCTCTCAATCTCTCTCTCTCAATCTCTCCGTGTTATCGTCGCTTTTATGCGCATATAAATGAAGTCTAAATGAAGTATTAATTCGGCGTAGTCGCTGTATCACGACACGGTTATTGCGCGACAGACACGCGCCAAATATGCCACTTCGCCATAAAATTGTCCACGATGTAAAACAAACGCAAAAGAGAAGGTTTCGCGCGCAAGGAAAATACGCAGTCGCGCGTGCAAGCCGGAAAATGGCGAGGTTGGCTCTTATCAGACCTTAAGAGCCGGCTCTTCAGCATCTTCTCTCGAGAAACCACGAGCGAGCACGTTCTTCCGCACTTCTCCGTATCTCTTTTTCGCTCCTCTTATCTTTGTCCTACCTCGCGCTCTAAAAGGTAGATATAGGTCATAAGCCAAACTTGAGAAACTAACTCGTGAAGAATTACGCGGCTAAAAATATGTCCATATTCTAGACTTATTATACGAGTTTCTCGAGATGCGCATGGAGAGCGGCGCTTCCCCGAGTGAATTGTTTTACGGCTGCGAGAACTACGACTGTGTGGATCCGCGTTGTTTTCAAAGTGCCCTTTCACCCCGCTCGACTCTCTGGAAATCATCGTCGTTTCTGCCGCGATAAACACCCTCCGGTGCGCTGGGCGCACGAGAACGACGAGAACTCGTAAAGGGATTAAACGAGATATTGAGCAGGGGCTCGGCAGGCATGAGAAAGGAAAAGTCACAGCGGCATGCGAGCACCGGAGTGGAGAAACCCCTTAACTATGCGCGGAAGGAAATAACCCATCCGCGAGGGGCGAGAGACAGGGGATGAAACAGGATGACGTACCGTAAATAAGAAAGCTGTAGTCGCCTGTCGAAGCTGCGACAGACGGGACATGTCGTCGTCGTCGTCGTCGTATCGGATCAGAACAGCAGGGGTTGTGATGCGGCACGAGGGGGTGGCTGGATAGGGGAGGGATACGGTCGCGCGGCAAAAGCAATGCCCTCAGTCAGGGTGACCCAGTTACCTGGCCCATATCTGCCGTTCCCCCCTTCCTTCGCGCCACCCGCTAACCCAAAATCCACGCGCTTGCTCGGCATCATCCCTCTCGATTCACCCCCTCCCTCCTTCCTCGTCGTCGTTGTTGTGCCCGAAGGCATCCGCTCTCTTTTATCCTCCTCTGTTTTTCCCCATCTCTCTCTCTCTCTCTCTCTCTCTCTTTCTCTGTTTTTCATTGTAACCTTCCCTTAAAGTCTCCCAGTCGCAGAATACAGTTGGAAAAGGCGATTATAAATGCGCTCACGTGCCTTCCATCCTCTCGCAACCGCCACTTCGCGCAAAGCCCAACCATCCCTGTCGCAACCCTTGTTTTCCTTCGTTTCTCTTTTTTTTTCTCCTCCGGAGGCAGCTTTGTCGCTCGCGGGAAAGTTGGACTCATTACGCAGTGATTTACGAACGAGATAATGGGACCGGGGAACGTCGCCGACACGAGGAATTCGCTTGTATCGGCCGCGACTATCGCGGAATCCACGCGAGCACGGGCGCCGGAAGCGGAAAGCCCGTTCCGCTTCTGCGTTTTATCCCGTGCGCGACACAAGCGCGATCCTTTATTTTCAGAGTTTTATTTTTATTTTTATTTTCGAAGGGGGGTATACTTCGTCCCGCGAGAGAGAATTCTGAAAGAGTCGATTTGATTCTAAATTCAAAGGGTAAGATCAATTCAAAAGCCGTTACTCGGGTATAAAGTGAAGATAAAGTATTCATAATTAGCACTGCTAAGTTCATTCATTTTCCGCGGTACAAATTTAATACTCGTTCAAATTAGACTTTCTGTATCTTTCAGTGAGATTTTCATCAAGCGTATATAAGACAGACGTTACGTTATAAGACAAATTAATTACTTTGACTGAACTCGACATTTGACTTCTCTAATATTTATGTAAAGAAAACGATGTAATTGAATAACGTATATATATATCCTGAACAGTAATTTCACTTCCTTTTTAAGACCCGTAGACATTTGACGAGACTTAAATGTAACATTCTCTTTCGAGGACTAAAAGCGTCTAATAAACAATCACGCAAACTTCTCTTCCACAAAAAGTGCATCCCACAATAACGGCTTTAACGAAGCGCGCGTTTGCAACAGGGGGGAAAAAGATAAAAGATAGGAGAGAGAAAAAAAAAGAGAGAAAGGGAGATCGCACAATTAATCCGGGAACTCGATTCGCGACGGGAGAAAAAGACCAAATACTGCCGGTATAATTGGATTAAATTCCACACCTCCGCGCCTCCGAGTCACTCATTTGCCGACCACCGGCGACGTTGCCTCCCGCCTATTCTTCCTTTCCCTTCCTTTTTTATTTTTAATTATCACCGCGGCCTCTTTCCGAGGGCATTAAATTTATGCGCGGCGCGCCCAGAAGCCTCCTCCTCTCCCTCCACCTACCTACGCTCCGTATAATTACTAACAAGGATATTGGCGCGGCTCAGCCGGCGTGTCACACTAATTTTATATGTGTACACGTCGTAATATCCATGCCAATACTCTTATCGTGAGCCGAGTCATTCGACGGTCGATATTCGCTATCGCGTATACGCGGTACCGATCCGAGAGACGCGACGGCCCGTAAATCACGTGTTCGATCAGTTTGACGCGTTTGACTCTATCAAATTGCGAGCGAAACTGACCAACAAATAAGCATACGTCCCCAACCGGTTATTATGCAATGTTGCATAATACGCATAAATAAATCTGGAGGGATACCCTCTGGATTAGGTGAGCAACATTCAGAGGAAAGCTGATATTTAAATTGATAAAACTATTCTTTTGACATTCACTTTACTACTCACGTAGCGATAATAACTAATAATCTATAAAACAATATAAATATATAATTGTCATCAAAATGACTTTGAATTATTACAGTTAAGTTTTATGGTAACTGCAACCATTTTTTTTCTCAGCGAAGAAGCAACGTGTAGCTGAATTTGAGTTTTACGAGTCTCTTATATAAGCAGATAGATAAAGAAGGTGTATTATAATTATTTTATTTCGAAAAATACATCAATCGCTCTCAGACTATAAATTTCATACTTTCGAGATTAGCGAAATGACGAGTATTCGGGACGTGATTGGCCTAGATATGCTTCTCGGTTGTTTATCGTTCAAAACCTCCTGACCGACTCTACTTAGAATTGGCGACGGCAACAACGACGGTAGCTGCTCGCTCAAATTCGTCAAGGAATCTATTATGCAAGTTAAGGTCGAAAGTTTCCCCGGAGCGGGTTGTACGTCCGAGTCCTCTCTCATCATCGTCGGATGTTCCGCAGATAAATCTACAGCAAGATGAATTTCACGCAAGCATCGAAATTCTAATATCGCTGCCTTCCACTTGCCAATTAGTCGCGCTCTAGATAATGAACGTGAATTTCAGATTCACCGGCAAATATTTTCCACAGATGCACGTGCGCGCGTATCGGCCCGCAGAGGTATTAATAGAAAAAAACAAAAAAAGAAACACTTTATCCCGAAAATCCGGTATTACTTCCGGCGACCTGTACGTGCGCGCGCCCTACGTTCACTTACACGTGTGTCGCGCTCGAAACCCGGATGCAGGCGCTCCAACGTGTCGCAATAACTCGTCCACAGCGAGGTCGAGAAGGGGACCGGAAAAATGCGAAAAGCGAAAGGATTTAGAATTCAATATCGAGTGATTTTTACGCTCGCGCCACTCTCAATCTGGCCGTTATCGAGACTCGAAGCACCGTTCGGAAATCCGATGGTACGTCGAGCGATATTGAAACCAGTAAATGACTTAAAAAATATAATTGACCTAGCGCATTTGTCTCTTGATTATTTTATTCTGCAAAATATATGTTCAAAATAAAAGTGAGAGAGAGAAAGAGTGAATTAAACTAACTGTAGCCAGACTTCTTGCTTAATAAAATGATTAAAGTAAAACCCAAGTTAAAATAATTCTAATTAACCTTTGCTATCGTTTAATTCCAAAGTATCTTTCTCAGAATACAGTGAGTCTCTCTTTTCTTTAACGCCGTTCATAAAGAAAAGCCGTCGCTAAAGATTTAAGGGAGAAAGCTTTTGGTACTTTGTGGAGTAACGCGACTCACGTGCTGATGCACATGTGACTGCAGCTCACTTGCAGCTCGATAGAACCGTCGTGGTCGTTGAAAAGACAATTGCCCGGAAGACAGCCGCTGGCAAGTGTCACTTTTGTATGCACACAAAGCGAAGTGGGCGCGAGAAAAAGAGTCCGGATAAAAAGTGCACCTCCACGCTATGCCGCCTTTTAGCGAGCAGCAGCATCAGAAATTCTGTGTTTGTGCCGAATGAATGACTCGAATTTCATGACACGTTTCGATAATAGAGTTCCCTTCAAACCAGATTGTTAAATTGTGAATCTCTATCTTGAGTACCATAATTTTCGCGTGAACGAACCTTCTCCGATTACAATTGAAGTAATTTAAGAAATAATTCAAAAATTAAAAAAAAACATGCATATACATAATCGATAACTTTTGCTAAAATAGCTTATATATTTTTTGATGTAATCTAAACATTCCTGACGCAGCGTAAACCATCATATTAACATTTAATTTTATACGAAGAAAAAAATCGAGTTGTATGATATATAACAGAGTTTTTTTTTAAGGCTTCTTTTGTCCATTAAATGCAGGGAAGACTCGTTAGCATAGTTTTCATAATTTTACTCGACGATTTAAACAGCTAATTATTATGATTAAACTGTAATAATATAATAATAGAGAGAATCTTTCTCTACATTTTCACGCCAAAAATAATTCTGTATATTGTAGTTTCTTTGTGTAATGAATAAAATACGAACATTCCGAATTGTAGCAAACTTACCCCGCTGGCGAGGTAAATTGGCACATATCACGGTGTAAGTTGCCCATACCACAAATATTAAATTCTGTATCAAATTAATGAAAACGTAATAGGAATAAAAAACAGATCGCAAATACGTATTTTTAAAATAAAGATTGTATCTTCTAAAATTACTTTGTAATGATTGAATAGTAAAATATTGTTGTACAGAAAAACAAATGCTTCGATAAAAATATTAAATATAAAACATTTTTTTTATTACAATCCAATTATAATTGAATGTTCATGCACTTCTCATTTGCACGTGAGCTAAGCTTGCCTTAAATATGAATCAGCTCTACATACGTATTGGATTTTATTTTATTATAACAAATTACTGATATTAAAAGTAACATGTGTAGTAACAGAAACTTTTCTTCTAACTAATATGTCACTAAGATTTATTCTCTCAAGGTTAAGAAGATTAATACGAAATTATTTGAAACGCTCGAAAACTTGTCTCATCTTAAATCAGATTTTTCCATTGTTTTTTATTCCAATATTATTAGATATAAATAAAAGTGTGAAAAAACTACTTTGAAAATAGTCTTTATATTATAAAAGAGATATTTTGTGATAACTTTTCCATCGTTTCTTTCGCAATAAATAGAACGCAATGATAATTTGCCTCTGGTGTCAACGAGCTTCGGTCTCCCCTATTATCTCATTAATAAATCATTTTAAACGGTCTATTTTTCCTAAAGATGTTCGTAAAGATATCGCTCCTTAATTGAACTTTGTCTGTATTGAATAAACAAATTTAGTCTTGATTCAATACGGTTAAATTATCATTAAAGTTAGGGATAGATGCTCGTACAAGTAGAAAACGATTAAGAGGACTTCATCAACAGCGACTATAACGTTTTCTGTTAATAAAATTTCAAGGCAAGTTAGGTTTGTAACAGTGGCCGTGAAAATTTTTGTTTACTCTGGTAGGCGCCACGAATTTCTTCCTCTTTTCGCGATGTTAAAAGCGATGAGTCATCAGAAAACAATTTTAATATAAAATTAGGCCTATATGCCGCAAATGAGAATCTACGGAATATGCAAATTTTCCGTTTATTATTGCGAAAATAGAAGATTGTTTTTCATGCAAATGTGAGCAACGAATCGTGAATAGAATCGATGGTGACAATCATTACTTTGCCCGTTTTATATCATAATTAAAAAAAAGTTAAAAATAAAATTAATAAAAAATAATTAGAATTCGTATTTACAACACGGAAAGAACGGTTTTGCTAAAGTGTCCAAAAATTTAGCTCAATACAGATCTGAAAATAATTTTGATGGGCCATCTAAATAATTATACAGGCCATCAAACGTGATGAGCAAGGCTGCAAAATGTTTTGACATTTCAGCAACTAATTTCACTATCCTACGTAATTATTTTGATGGCCCGACAAAATTATTTTCAGATCTATATCCAGCTAAATTTTTGGACACTTCAGCAAAACCGTTCTTTCCGTCAAGAGGCAAAAAATAGAAAATGCAATATATCGAATGGGATTTTAATTTCCAAAGATGTATAGTGCCAATTCAGAATCCGCGAGATTCAAAAATCTATTTAATGAAAATTATTAATATGATATTAACGTTAATAAGGATCGATGAAGAAAGCTACAAGTGATCGTTGATTATTGCAACCGCCTATCCATACGACGCTAATTTCTGTCTTTATTTCAACATAATTAATATTATGTACGGGTTTTCTGTGCGCGCGACGCGGCCTTTCTCGCGGCCGACGGCGTCGAAATCCCCGGCGTCGTTTCCGGCAAAGCCGTATAATTACATTATCTGTATTTTCGACCGTATAATAGGCTTCAGCGGGGAATTCCGGTTTTCGCGTCCCGCCAAGGTATTACATCGATTATTGGATATTGCGAGCCAACTCTGCGACCGAGCTCTCATTTTGATTGCACCACACCGTACTTAGGACTAAAATCCTTTACAGCTCGCCGCTTCGCGCACCTGCGACTGCACCTAATAACATATTCGGCGGTGGTCTTTCCGAATATAGTTGAATTTTTACGGGATACTCTCACGCTCGACGTATCTCCGTCACACAAAATTAAATCACAGTTGTTCGAACGTACAACACGCTTCGTTTTATCCCGCATCTGCGTCGCGCATCTACACGGAAAGAATTGGATAGTTTTGCTAAAATACTTACCTAAAAATTTAGCTGAATACGAATCAAACGGTAATTTTATTAGATCATCAAATTAATTGTGTAGGACGATCAAGCTAATCGCTGGAATGCCAAAATTTGATGACTCAACAAAATTATTTTCAAATCTGCAACTAAATTGTTAGATACTTCAACAAAACCCGTTCTTCTTGTAGAAGAAAGAAAACGCAAAGAGAGAAAAAAAATGCTGTATGCGTGTGTAAAAGAAATACTCGTGGAAAAAGGGAAGAAAATACGGATTAAAATTTGGAATATTTACCGGGACGTAACAGGATGTAGACAAGCCGCTCCGTCAAGGGAGATAACAAACGCTCGTGTCGCGAGCAACGCGAAGTGAATAATTCCCGGCAGGTTCAAAGCACGCGGCGCAAATCGTGGCAGCGACAGAACGATGGACGAATTGAAAATGCAAAATACGCTCGGCAGCTAACGCCGACGTATCCCGCCGTCTCATCTCCGACGGGGTCGAACATCCACGGGGTCGGACCATCGGCGACGAGATGCGCGGGATACGCCATGTGGGATGGATAAATGGCGTGCGATGAATGATGGAACGATCGTTTTCGTTTCGGGAAGCTCTTGTTGAAGCTGTCGGATTTAAAGCGAAGATACACTTGCCCTTCTATCTCGCGCCCTTGCGATTTGGATATCACGCTGTCAAGTTTAAATTTAAAAAGAGTCTCTCTCTCTCTCTCTCTCTCTCTCTCTCCGGCGTTCTTTCATAAAATAAAATCATTTTCGCATACCGCACCATCATGTATTTACGCCAAATACAACTGTTCCTTAATTTTTTATTTACAATAAATATGAATAATAACTATTATTGATATTATTTATAATATATATCTAAACAAAATGTAACAATGATAAATATATATGTTTCGGCGGGATAGAGCAGAGGCTTTGCGAGAGCATGAAAAAGCTGTCTCAGTGCGGAATGCCTTCGATGTAGAATCGCTAGCGTAGACCGCAGAGGAGATTCCTCGCGTTTCCCGACGGAATTACGCGCACGTGCGGAACGCAACAGTTTGCGTGAAAACATACGAATCGAATTTCGAGCTGTACTTGATCGCGCACTCCTCCTCCGCTAAAATTGAAACCGATCATCGATGTTTCCGCCGAGCGGGAAACTACGAAAACGCATCCGTCCCGCGAGTTCTTGTCTCCTGCAGTGATTGGCGATTAGATGCACCTGATCGTATCAAATGAAGTGATATCTTCGCTATAAAAGCCACGACCGCGCTTGTACCGAGCTTGTATCGCTGTCAATAAACGTGAACCGCGAATGAATTTCCATCAAATCGAAGCGATATTGCTCATCGAGCGGGGCGAAAAGCTCGCCGTTAAAACGCACCTACCACAGCGAAGTTACGAGCTTAAGTGTTGATGAGTCAAAGTTACGATCTGGTAGTTAATAAGTTAAAATTATGAGCCGCGTGTTAACGAGTTAATTCTTTGCGGTGAGAGCTAAGGAATTAAAATTTTGAGTCATGAATTGGTCTTTTCATACACGCCTTGGCGTTCGTTTTTTTCCCTTTTTTTCCTTGCACGAGTTTGCAATCAGGGTCTTACGTGATATACTAATAACACGTTATAATTGAAGATGTACCAATCGCAATCATGTTACGCTGAAAGAAAAGAGTCGAAATATTGAGAACCAAATGCCTCTTGTGACATTTTATTTGATATTTGTTAATTACAATATAAAAAAACTTTGTGATGACGAAACACACATTTCTATGAAATATATTTTATTTAAAGAGATAGTACGGAGCGTGCGTAAAAATAAATGGTTTATTTGTTAAAAACAAAAATTTTATCTCACCATATTTGTATACGCAATTTATTAGAGAAAATACGTAAAAATTTATTTGTGAGATATAATGTTTGTTTTATTCCAAAAACTTTTATTTCTAGGAAATAAACCAATCAGTAAAAAAAAGATGAGATATACTTTATCGTATCACAATTAATTTTTTTCATAATCAATTAATACCAAAGCAAACATCGCAAGAAATACTTGGTTCACGATATTTCGACTTCGTTTTCTATCAGTGTGCGCACCGGTAAATTAATTAAATTGTATAATTAGGTTAAATTATTGACAGCATACATTTTTTAAGAGCGTATTACGCAGGTTTGTTAAATCGTGCCTGCTAATACGCAATCGAGTCGCAGGGGGCGGCAATAAATTGCTACGGATGCAGATGTTTGGGACACGCACGACAAAAAAGAGCTATCGAATTTAGCTCATCGACACCGCGGGCGCGGTAAAACGAGAGTAATTAATTTAAATCAAATGAAACGTTTGCACGTGTACGTTGTATATGGCAGGGAGGGTTCTCGATGGATCGCGGCCGAGTTAAATTAAATCAAAATGATATTGCAGTATCACAGTGTTATCAAAAGATCCATAATTATCGAAATTATGCATTGAGGTGGCGGTAATTATTGTTCTGTTACACGCTCACGAAGTACCAGGCTAATTGGCGCATTTAGCGTAACTGCTCTACGCGAATCTGCCGCTGCTACCGTGTCCTGTTGCCACACAAATATTGACAAACACCGCATGTGCAAACTCTTCATATCCTGCGTAGTGCGCAAAGCGTCCACAAAGGGAAATTTAAAATAATATAAGATAATGACGAATATCTATTTTCTCTCTTAATCGTTTGCGTTATTTAATGAAGAAAGATCGCTATGTGTATAAAGGGCAATTTTTAAATAAAATACGTTTTTGAATCAAGTAGACTCCGAATTAGAAGAAAAAAGAAAGAGAGCTGCTATGTACTTTTTCTATTTCTCTTACATTTAACGATTTATCAATGATGAGTTGTCGCCAAGTCAATATAGTCGTTTTTGTAATGCGGACCGTCGTAAAAAAAAAAAAAAAAATGCTCGCGAAGAAGACCGACGATCAGCTGCAGGGCACTTTATTTATACGCGGTGATTCGAGACGAGATCGATGCTCTGTGACGTCCGCGACGCTCGAACGACGAAAGTTCAAAAGCCGATACCTCAAAGGGATCCAAATATATCTTTCGTAGTCGTGTAGAATGTATACGATCTCCCGAAAAAAAATGGCAGCGAAGACAATCTTACGGCTTCTTCGTGAGAGAGAGAGAGAGAGAGAGAAAGCAAAGTTACCTGATAGGCGGAGAGTAAGTCCATTACATGTATGTACTTGGTAAAACTTGAGGAGATTCCTGGTAACCAGTTTGACCTCATTTGGTAACCAGTGATCGCTACATTATATGCAAGCATCGCGTATCCAATCTTGTAAACGCTCTCTCGTTCTCTCTCTCTCTCTCTCGTTTGTTCGTACGCTCGCTGAAACCATCGTTGCTATGCCGAAATTGAACCGTAACGAATTTCGTCGTCGGTGAACGGGCTCGACGTTCGACCATAATATACCTTTCGCAACCATCCAACCATCCATCCATCCATCCATCCATGTATCCATCCATCTATCTGATGAAGCTATACGCTCCCAAAGTGGCTACTTTCCAGACGGATTCTGTCAGAAAACTCGCTCGCTCTTTATACGTAAATCAGGAGACGGCGCTATCGCGTCCGCACTCGCGGAGACGAGGAGAAATTTCGCGGAAGAATAAGTCGTCTTTCGAGATGATAAATTCGACGATTCTCACTTCAATAGCAAGCGTCTCGTGTAATTACGTGGCCGCCTCGACAAACTGGGAATGCGCGGATCTTTTTCATGGGTAATGTCCGGAAAGAGATTTATAGTCGGATAATCATAATAAATAAAAATAAAAGAGTTTCAATCTTGAGTTTAACACGTGCTCGTCTACAAAATCGATTTTTGTTTTACACAAAATTGTAAAGTTTATGAGTTTAAAGCAGAAGACTTTAAATTAGTAAAATAAAATTAGACAAGTTATGAAGTAAATAAATGTTATAAATGACACATGAACGTGCAATAAAAGCCATTTATATATTTATATCAGTACACAGAAAAAAATTAAGTCAAATCAACAATTCATTGTTTCATATACAATAAGCAAGAATATAAAATCTTCTTGGAAGAATTTATAATCTTAAACAGACATAATTTACTTACATGAAGAAAATTTTTCTCTTTGTGTAAGCAAATTATGTCTGTTTAACGTTATAAATTTTTCCAAGATTTTATATTGTTGCTTATATATGAAACAATGAATTGTTGATTTGATACTAAATTTTTTTCTGTGTATATTTAGAAAAACACACGAAATTAGCGGTACAGAGATGAAAAACGATCCGTGGATCTCAGCGGTGCTAAGATACGATAGACGCGTTCGTAGCGACTACTGCAGCACAATTCTTTATTTAAGGTAACGAAAAATAAGTTAAAGCAAATAAGGAATACGTTTTTATATTACAATTTGGCTCGTGCAAATCCTCCGTATTTCGAGTTCGATAAAACGCAGCTAAAAATCGTAGAATTACATCGTCGGCATGAAATTCAGATAATTGGAGAATTTCACTAAGAAATATTCAAAAAGTGAGTAGAAGTCGTGAGAGAAAAAGTGCGAGAAAGAGAGAGGCAGCGACGGAATAAAATGTCCGTCAACGTTGATTGCCCGGACATAATAAGCGTGAAAGCCGAGACATTTTTCGCTGTTCCGAAACGCCGCCTCGACAAGTATTTTCCCGTGTTAAATTCGCATCTGCTCTTCGCCGGCTCTCCTTCCCAATTAAATAAAATTCTTCGGGAACATTTTTGCGGTCGACTGCCGCCACGTTATATCGATGTTAATATCGGAGCCCAATTAGCGAGTCTGATAATTCTGAGGGAAAAGTACCGGGGTAGACGCACTTGTGCTAATTACGCAGTTCGAGAGAAAAAAAAAAAAAACTTAGCCACGTCACTTCTACAAATGAAGTCGGATTAAGTGAGCATCCTCCTTTTCCAGCGAGCGCTCTCGTAATTTATAATCGAAAACGACAGCGATCGAATCGCAAAATAAAATATCGAAATGTATCATTGAATGCAAAATAAATTGCGCAGATAGACGAGAGTCGTCTGAGAGTGACTGGAGATGAATGTGAAGAAACGCGAGTCGTCGCAGGGCTCGCGAGATGGTTAAGTATTATCGTCGGTGAGTACCTCTCGTATCTCGAAACGAGCGTCTTTGTAGAGCTGCTACTCGCAGCTCCTCCGAAGGACACCCATGGGGATTATGCTCGCGGAAACGCAAGGTGAATCGTCTGTCGGAATCGCTATCATCCGACATGACGGGATCTCCTCAAAGGAAAAGGATAAGATCAGCATTGAGACAGAAACAGTACGATCGCGAAACGCGGCGCAGGTCAGAGGGGATCTTATTGCGAGCTCGTCCTGGAGAATTTCCCAACGATAGATACTCCATGTCTGAGCTTTAATTGATCCGAAAATTGACCGCATTGATCGCTGCATGATCAAGCTACAACTGTAGAACTGTGTAAAAATTCCAACATTTGGCTGCAACTGTAAAACAGAGCCGGTTAAATATAATTTACCTATGATTTAACTAAAAATATTTCTGTGTTTAAGAATGATATTTAAATACTACGTGCCGTTTTATCGTGCATAAAAATTTATGGATTATAATGAAGAGAGAAGCTTGCTATATCTAAAAAAAAAAAAAAAAAAAAAAAATTAAAAAAAAACAGAGACAATAAAATTCTAAAACCGGTAAAAAGGATTCGCAGAGAGCTCCGCTATTCCAAAGCGCTTATTTTTAATAACGCGGCAGCGGATAAAGCGCGCTTTTTATGCAATCGCGTGCAGGTAAAAAGAAACGACACACGGGGCGCCGAGGGCGGAAAGGAGCTTTTCGAAATAGCCGGCGGTTGTACCGTCGCTGTCGTCGTCGGCGTGACACAGGGTGGCTTACAACCGAGGGTGGCTTTAACTCTTCGCTCGTCGTCACCGCCGACGACGGCGACAAGGAGGGTAGCCTCACCCCGGAGAATCGATAATCGAAAGAAGGAGCGTGTATACGCGACGCGTCAACGTGATACCGCCACGTGAGTCATCTCTTGTCGAATTAAAGGGCGCGTCCGTTCCCTCAAAGCGCGCATAATTGACGATGCAATGCGAGGCGCCTATATATCCGGTGGCATACGCATAACGAAGGAGAGTCTTTTGTGCCACGTGAGCGGCACGTTTCGCTCCGCACGTAATTAACTCTTTACAATGAAGAAATTACGGAGCGGCATCGCGGAGAGGAGGACTTCGTGCGACGCACAACGTGATCACGGCACACATTAAAAAAAGATTCTACTGCCTTGTTAACATTGAAAGTTAATCGTTCAATGCTGCTGTCTGTGATATGTTCTAATAATATGACGAAAAGCTCTACGGACGGAACAATTTTGCTAAAATACAGATCTGAAAATAATTATTGGACCATTTCTTATTTAAAAAAATTGTATCGAACGTTTAGCTTGGCTGCTAGAATGTCAAAACTGTCTGCAACAACATATTATAATGCGTCCTACATAATTACTTTAATGGCCTAACATAAAATTATTTTTTTTTTATCCGTATTTAGCTGAATTTTTAGATACCGCAGTAAAATTGTTCTTTTTTTGCAATATTGAAAAATAAATTAATCAGCAAATTCAAATCAACATTTACAAGCTAATTGACAAGCTCTGTTAATTTTTTTGTAAATTTTTGAGGTACAACTACTTTCGATGGATTGTCTCTTGATTTACTGATATCGATTAAATCTCGTAAACAAGCGATTCGTGTGTTATTAAAGCGGTATAATTATCAATTGGATTTACCGATTGCATTTAATAATAAAATTTAAATACCATAAACTTGACATGCATCGGTTTTAGAGGGTTAATTGTCTTTTCGATAAAAAACGATTTTACAATCCCGCACGCACTCATCGTACAACTGTCACTAAAGTCGAAATAGTTTAAACAAATTACTCGACTCGCGTTTGCCGCGCTTAATTCCTCCGAGAGAAAAAGTAAACCTGCGAAAATCGAGTTACCGAGTCAAATTCGATTTCCGAGCTGTGGAATGGCAGAACGTTTGACACCTCCGTCATTCGGACAAGGCTCGAGGGGCTTTCCTTCCCATCGGGGACCGTTTAAAGTCCAACCCCGACGTGTAAATCGTTCCACGCTGTGGGCGGGATCGCATGTGTGCTGGCTCTGGTCACCCATTGTGAGTTCGTGTGTAAACACAATGGAGAAGGGAAGTCGATCGGGGTGAGAATTTGTGGGTGCGAGCGACGCGGCAGGGAGAAAGGCCCGGTGTGCACAGTGTATATGTGTCCAAGCTTGTACGTTGTGTATGTGTACGTGTGTTACGAAACGTTCAACTTCGTCGCCGATATGTCGGCCAAATGAGTGTACAACATCGTTCGGGCGCGGTGATCAATGAGACACCGATCCTTGGCCTACCGCCAAAATCGGGATATTAAGTTAGTACCGGCGATTCACTCGAATTCGCCGCGTTACCACCGTCTGGAATTTGATCGTCCTTTCGCGAACGTGAGCCGCAAATTGAACTTTACATCCCAGGAGATATTAACCCTAACATTACCGAGAGATTCCAGCGCTTAATGTCTAGTGATAGATCGCACCTACGTCCGATTTCATTATTTCAGTCCGAAAATGAATTTTCACGAGACAATAAAATCACGAAGTGCTATTTAATTCTGTAATAATCTAGAGAAATATTTCTTTGAATACATATATGTAACACATGGATCAGTAATCAAAGGCAAAAGAGTATAATCTGCGAACGGAAGCAACTGATTACTTTGAGGCTTACAGCGAAGTTGTACACCTCTCCTCAATAAGTAAACAAAGTATACACCGAGCAAACTGTCCGATCGAATTATCCTTTCAAAAAATAACAAACGAATGTTTATCACGTTGAGACCGGACAGTTTTCTCGATGCATTTATACCTTGCCTATTTATTGAGAAAAGGTACAACTTACTTATCTAATTTTCAAAGTAATCAGCTGGTTTCCTTTGCAAACTACAATACTCTTGCGGTTACTTCCTAACTGACCTACATAGTAGGAACCAGAAAGAGAGAAATGGTATTTTATGTTTCGTCAATAAACATGAATAATGCATGCGGCAATATCAATTTGCTACAACTCTCGAAAAAGAAAAATTTCGATGAAACACAAAAAAGTTGCTGAGTGAAAAAGTTGCTAAAACTAGTTGTTCATTTATATTCCTCGAGCCAAATGCGTGAAATACATGCCCGGGCAATAATGATAAATGTATGGCGACCATTAGCGGGAGTGTCGTTGTAAAATTGCGGCGGCGTGTTGTGAGAGATTAAAACGGCCGGAGCAAGGTATCGGACACGTAAGGCGCTATCAATCAGGGCACGATGGACGGTGTATAGAGGAAGTGATGGACGAACGAGGGACCCTCTTCCTGACCTCAGTGTGTCTCCTTCCGTCCGCTGGAAACGCATCAGTGTCAGCTTCGAGGAAGAACATCCTTTCGCGTCGGACGACGTATCGATGGACCGTCGCCCGCGATGTATCGCAATTTCACACCGTAATTTTGCCACACTTTCTCTCTTTTATAAATTACTTTGTATTATATTCCACGGGGTGTCCCAGATACCTCGCGCTTCCCTTCATTCATTTCTCTCTGGGAGGATTCAAACTTCAAGATTTTGTTCTCAGCCAAGATCGAATGTCATGTTTTCTCGCAGTCTTTTAATACAATTCGATTTCTATGCAGATTGAAACTAAACCCGAATTGAAATTCCGCGTTAAGAAAAAAAGAAATAAAAGATACAATTTTTAACTACGAGAAAAGAAACTAATGAAATAATTTGCATTATGCTTCTGTTTTATCTTACGTTTTGTCTTAGTTGATATCCAGGGTCGTTGGTAAAATAACGTTATTTAAAATGTGTATTTAAAATAAAATAGTTATTTAGTATTTATTATTTTAAATAATTTCTTATGATCTATTTCCTATTTTAAACAAAAAGAAAAGAAATCATTTAATTCTAAATAAGTTTTTACTGCTGATTAATTTCGATTGAATTTGGCTTTCTTTAACCAATAAAAGGAAATAAAAAACGAAAACAAAATCCAATATTGTAAAGTAGAACAGTGACGATGAATGATTCTATAAAAATTTTATTAAAGAGCTTCATATACACAAGCTAAATATGTGAAAATACTCAATGCATTCAAATTCCAATAAACAAACTCATAAAAAGCTATTTTGTATTTGAAATTTTTATTTGTAAACACATATTTCTTATTTTATACTTTAAATAAGTTTCTGAAATCCATTTTGTTTTTTTATTTTAAATAAGTTGTGCCAGTAATTTCATCGAACCCTGATGATACCATTTCATCAATGGTGTTTCAGTGTCGACAATTAATCTGAATATACGACTAAAGACGCATTCGATCTTATTACGGACAGATTGCGACAGCTAGTCGCCGCAATCTTCGAAGTCGGTAGAATCGATTCCGGGATTGTTCGTACTATTCCCGCGGGACAGCGGCTGCCTCAGAATATATCTCCGTGGAATTCCAACGTAGAGAAATAAGTAGACGTTATTTCTTTCTTGGCCGAGCGAATTTTTTGCGGGACGTCCTCACCTCGCGCGACTCAGGGACGAAAGTTCCTAATTTTTATTGCACTACGGAACGCTCGCCAAGGTCGTATAAGGTTCATACACTGCTCCCCGAGGTGCTTCCTTCCTCCCTGAATTGCCCGCAAAGAACAAGCAAGTCCACTGTGTCACGAGCGTCGCCCGTCTCGCAAGACGTCGAGCTATACTACTGTCCTGCTTCCAGTGGAAAAAGAAACGTCTGAAGAACGCGACAAGCACGGACGCTATTTTATTCTACAAGTCACGCTGTATATTACGGAACTTGTGATTAATATTCTCCAAAGATATAATAATAATTATTTAATAAGAAACTCCATTAAATGAGAAATTTTAATTAATTCTGTATAATAATAGATTTATGTTACGCTGTTAGAGCACGATTTTTTTGTATTCTATGCTTCACCAAGAGAACGTGTCTAGCATTAAGCTCAACGTCATATAAATTAATTCAATTTTTGACATAAATTCTCGATATTAATTTCATGCATCAGTTGATTATATATTTCCATCGTATTCTTTCATTCACTTGTTTATTTCGATACTGATGTTTCGAATTTCTCGCGGCTTTTTCTGGCAAATGATGCACACTTATGCGATGGGTCTTGTACGTGGTACGTGGGATATTGCAACGACAATGAACCGCATTCACAGGCGAGTACGCCCTTAATTTCCGCAACGATTCGCCGCTGCGTTTCTCGCCGCAGTCATTTCCACGAACAGCGTCTTTTGTTCTCCCATTGCAAAGTGCCACGATAACGCTTATCGAACAACACAGGTGCTTCTGAACGGGCGGAGATGTGCAAGCTCTTTCGATTCAAATTGAAGTTTCGACATATTCTCGACTTAACGCGTGTCGATCTGATTTTTAATTCGCAAATCTCTTTCGTCAGACTTAATAAAGTCCAATCCGTTTATTATACCAAACTGTATAAAATTGCCTAAATTGATTTTTTAAAAAAGAAGAAAAAAAACAAGATTTATATGTTGTAATTTGTTAAATACATTGTATATAAAATTTAAAATTAAATTACTTCAATAGTTGCTATTGATATAGTTATTATGTATTGATGATTTTAAATTAATATCGAGAAGCTTAACTCACGAGCCTAAATTCGCGCCATTCTGAGAGTCGGCCGCGGCAAAAGAATTATGGAAATCACCATGTGCGCGTCGACGAGGCTTCTATAGAGATGCAAATCTTTTAGCAAGTTTTCCATAGTGGCCCTGATGACTTTCCAATGGCTTCCAACCACTGTCGTCGTTTTCTCATGGCTGCAGTACTTAGGCGAACCATGACTTCCCTTCATGACAAACTTGTTCAACTCGCAGAAACTTACAGAACTTCAGACATATTCAATTATTTCGGAACTCGCATATATCCGCGCGTTTCCTATGACACTTCGTATTATTCAGTCGAAGACAATTTACATCACAGCACAACGTGTACCGAAACTCACAATTCTAATCTTAATAACAGATTTTCTAATCAATTTTACAATTAGTCGAATCGTTGTATCAAGTGTAAAATTGTATTACTATTTCTACTCTTATTTATTATTTTACCAATTATTATTACCTTCTTTTCTCTTTCTTCATTTTCTTTTTCTTTTCTATTTATAACACTGATGTAGTTAATATATTATTTACCAGTTACATTTTCTTCTCGTCTATGTCCTTTATTTCTCTCTCTTTATTGCTCTCTCATTCTAATTCAAGGAGAACACGCTTTAGATAAATCGCCTATCTAAACTATCTAACATTATTTCATGTTATTATGCATATCGGAAAATCGGATGTAACGGATGGCGCTAAACAATGGACGTTTGATTGATATTGCGGCCGTGACTTCGCGCCAAGTTCGGCGGTTTCGAAACCCGACGAGATGTCATATTCGTTATTCGTCGCTGTATCGTATTCCGACCACGTCCTACGGCCGATCAGGATCGTACTCGCCTTTTCTCTCGGTTTTTCTAAATACTCTTTTCCTTTGTCGTTCACCCCATATTGTTTCTCTTTCTTCCTCTCTCTCTCTCTCTCTCTCTCTCTCTCTCTCTCTCTCTCTCTCTCTCTCTCTCTCTCTCTCCCGCAACTCACAAACAGCAATTTGCTTTTTTTACAAATAGACGCAATTGCTATAATGTTATCCTCATTAGATTAGGTTTTTGCGTGTAGGAGGTATTGTCATACCTCCTACATGTGAAGACCTAATCTAATGATGATAACATTATAGCAATTGCGTCTATTTGTAAAAAAAAAAGGTAAATTGCTGGTTGTAAACATCAACTGTTATTTAAATTCAATGAAGTTAATGACAGAAACGATAAACTTACTCTCTCGATTATTTCTTAGAAAACGCGAACAAACGATTCCGACAAAAGTTGTATAATCTAAAGAGAGAAATAATGATAAAATCAATTTTCAAAAAAAATTTTTAAGATATGAAGGCTGTCGCCATTTTTTAAATAAAATCGTATGATTTTTTTACATAATAATCCCCATAATTCTGCATTTCAAAGTATTAATGTAGAGTTATTGAAAAATCAATAATTTGTGAGATATTTTATACTTTATCACGCCATATATTTCGTTATAAAATATAAAATATTTTTTAACCTATTAATTTTTTCCTTTGTTTCTTGATTTTGTGAACTTACGAATATTATGAATTTTTGATTGTACCTTAATACTTTTATACACCAATCAATTGGTGTAAAGAAAACACATTGTTGTTTTTGAAAAAAATGTGAATTGCATATTGCAAGTTTCACAATTTTTACTTTTACATGCAGAATAATTAGAGAAATCATATTATGTAAAAAAGTTATATAATTTCATTTAAAAAAAGGTCGATGACCTCTTTTAAATTAATTTTACCATTAATTTTATTTCTCTCTTTAGACTATGTAAGTTTTATCTGAAATATTTTTCATATTTTCGCATTTTCCATATTTTTAAGCTATTCAATCTATTTATTAAAGTTTAAAAATTTTCACCTTGTATATGTGTAAATGTAATTAGATATATTATGTTATCTCACATATTCGGAAGAGACAAAAGAATTGATAGGTAGTTGATGATCAGGGTTGTAAGGGAGAAGTTTCGGCGTCCGAATACACGAAAAGGGGCGCGGCAAATATATATATATCTTATACACTACCGATCAATTCACTCTGTCTCTCCCAAATATATGAGATAATATACTATATCTAATTACATTTACACGAGCAGGTAGCAAAAAATTCCTTCGATCAATATGACGAAATAAAGTAAAGAAATGAAACTTTTATAAATAATATAATATATATATATATATATATATATATTATTTATAAAAGTTTTCCTTCTTTCACTTTATTTCGTCGTATTGATCGAAGGAATTTTCTGCTACACGCTCGCGGATGGAACTCGCGCACTAACGCTGCTTATGCTTACACTGCAGTACAGCGAACGAAATACATCGCGCTATACACATAGAAATTGCAGCGGACAACAGACGTCTCGCCTTTCCCACAAGATTTTTATCCCGTAGGCTGAATTAAGCTAAGTAACGGCGACACGGACACCCTTTGGAGAAAGCGCGTTGTCGGTATGATTAAATTAGCGCGTTCGCGTTGAACTTAGCTCGCTCTCGCGGCTACAACATTTCAAACTGCCGGAAGCCAACGGAATAATTTGACGACTTGTCATGTTCAACGACAAAACGAATCTTTTCCATGTGGATTACGGAATTTCGAACGTACCGTATTTTTGCGCAAACTCTCTATTGCAAACGTCATAAATCATAACTTTAATGCCAAATTTTTTGACTTTTCCTCCAATTAAGCTCGACTCTTGTCAAGAATTTTTGACTTATATGCGAATTGTGTATCGTTTATATAGACGATTTATTTGATTTTTGCATTATTTATATATATATATATATATATATATATATATATTACAAGACAAATGGAATTTTATTCTAAATTTTTAAACATTCTCTCTAAATTTCATTTAATTGCAGAAAGTCGTATTATTTCCTTAAGAAAATGTCTTTACATTTTCCAAAACTAAAAATAGAATAATAAATATGTAGTAAATAAATAGTATATAATATAAATATTTATGACAGATATGTATATACTATTTATTTACTACATACTTATTATTCTATTTTTAGTTTTGGAAAATGTAAAGACATTTTCTTAAGGAGATAATACGACTTTCTGTGATTAAATGAAATTTAGAGAGAATGTTTAAAAATTTAGAATAAAATTCCATTTGTCTATAAAATTATTTACATGTTTAGCAGAGCTGTATGTTGCTCTAAAGAGATCGTCTAGATGTCTCCCTGCAGAAAAATCCACTTGGAAATTTCTGACCTTATACGTCTGCGGCGACGGTCAATGAACTTTCATCAGCTTTTATCGCAACAAAACTTTACTCTCCTCCCATCTCCGGAGCGTAATAGTAAAAATCTCTTGGCGCGGATTGCCTACGCGGGTAAAGAAAAAAAGGGAGGGAAAAAAAAGAATTGAAGCACCCCTGGCGTCGCGCCAGGGGGAGTCGTGCGATTATCAGAAAGAGAGAAATAGGGAGATGAGAGATAAAGGGAGCAAAAGGAGAATGTCACGACGATCCTTTTCCCTATACAAGAGACGCTTATAAAACCGCAGTTTTCACAGCGCGCGAGTTTTTGCCGCGGGGTTAATAGCGAGGAAAAGTGACGAATGGCCAATATGCCAACGACTGCAATTGCTTTCCGTAAAGCCACCAACAATCGCATTCCCGGTGAACGATAGAACTCTCCGGGAGTGACGAGTGCACTTGTACGAAACAATTCCCAGGGAAACGATCCCGCGATTCTCGCGCAAATCCATTGATGTATATTCGCATTAAAGACGACGTTGCCTCACGAACGGAACAACTTCGTTACAGCAATATACACAAGGGCAACAAATAAAAAAAAAAAACTATACGTACATAAAAAGGAGAGCTGATTAGAGAAATTATTCTAAACACAGAACGCAAGAGGCTAATGATGTGCGCGCAAAAAATTTTCTGCCGCAACTTCTCCCGCTTGTCGCACATAGGCTCGGCACGGCTCTCCCGTCTTTTCGCTCTTTTCTTTACTCGTGCCAAGCCGCCACCCTCGTCTCTCGTTTTTGTGCAAGCCCTCGAGTCATCGGGGACAAACTTTCCACGCTCTCTCACTTTCCTTCGAGATGTGAGAGAGAAAGGGGGGAGGGGAGAAGAGAAGACAACATCGTGTTAGTTCCCTCTTTTCCTAGATTTCTGGAGAGATCGCGCTCCCTCGAGAGAATAGACTGAGAGAGAGAGAGGGGGGGAGGGGAGGGAAAAGAAAAGAGAAAAACAGAAGAGAAAGAGAGTCCGGGATGGGCGAGGAAGAGCTTACGAAGGACAGAGCGAGAAACAGGGAGAGTATAGGAGAAAAGCTGCTGCGGAGAGAGGACTAGTTCCGCGCGAATGGAATACGGATCAATATCAGGGGAACCGAGCTCTGTCCGTTCGGTTCAACTCCTTCGGCCTTCGGAGATCGTCCCGTCTCGTGCTTTTGACGAGAGCGCGCGAGAAAAAAAAAACCCTTCCTGTCCCCTAACACCGGGGAGATTTAATAGAGACGACAACCGGAAAGAAGTGCAACGGAAGCGCGTTATTCTCGACACTCGTCGTTGTGCCTTTCTGTAGCCAACGGTGAAAAGAGATCCTGATTGCTTTTAAATCCTTTGGAGAGTACGTGCCATTATAATTTCAATCGCAAATCCTAATCCAATCCATTTTTCACTTGTAATTTTTTCATTGATTTATCTCCTTTTCAAAATCATTGCAATTTTTATGTAATGTCTCAATTAGCAAAGCAATTGAAATAATGACGATTTTTTAATTATGAGAAAACATCTGGTCTCCAACGCAATTATCTTGAAAAAGCACCTCGAAATTCGAATAGAAACAGAAGAGACTTCAACGTACAAGTTGTCTAGAGCCTAGGAAATCCTATTCTCTGCGCGATAAAAATAACAGTTAAACAATTTGCGAGTCTGACACGTAGACGTGCGTAAAAAATGCATAAAAGTACTCGTTAGAAAATCCATACATCGTTACAGCGTGAAAACAAAGTGCCGACAAAAAGAAAAGATTATTACTGGTTTCACCCGGCGCTTGTTTCCCTCATTTCCCGACCGTGCAAGATGCAACTTCTTCCACTTGTCTTAAGTTTCGAGTAGCCTTCCCAACCCGTTCGAGACTCGTTGCAGCTGCGTGCGAGCTCGACGGCGGGTGTTGCAGCTGCAATCGTCCGAATTGGCGCAAGTCCTGCGGCTCCGTCTTCTTCTTTTGTTTGCAATGTTTCTTTCAGTTATCTTTAATAACGGAACCGCGTTTCCATCGTGCGACGAACTTTGTAAACCTTCCCGTTAGAACGCTGTATAATCGTGCGGATTACGAACGTGCTTATGCATAATTAAATGGGATATTTCTGATTCTGAAGGCCTTCGTTTCATTATACGTAATGAATATTCAGCCATTCATAAATGATTAGAGTATTAATTTTCGTTAATTGTCTAATAAGTTAAAACTCTTAATTTTGACAACATTGTGCAAGGTTTTTAAGCATGTATACAGTGAGTGTAAAAAATATTCGTATAACGGGATATTTTTTAAAATGTTATTTTTGGAGAGTAAGCATTGATTTATTAACAAATACATATGTAAAATAAATATAATAAAATAAAATCTTTTCTCTCTCAGAAAATAAGCATTTTTAGATGTTTGTACGAACTTTTTGCAAAGTTTGATCGATGAGAATACGTCTCTAAAATATTTGGCACTCGTTTGCACACGTACTCTTTTTCTGTGCCTGTGTGTGCAATCTATTATATTATTTATTAATAAATTGCTAATATTTACTTTCTAAAAATAAGATTTCACAAAATATACGAATACTTGTTACATTCACTGCATATATATTTATCGAGTTATTTTCCAAGTTGATTATAACTGATCTTCTCTGGAATATAACAAGATGTACATAAAATAAACAGTCACAAATAGTTCAGATTTGTCGTGAAAGTTTTTAACTTTTTTCAAACGTGTACAAATAAATAATTGATGCGAAGTGTAAAATATATTAAAATAATATCATTAACGGTGATAAACACATGTTGCTTAAGAGAGTCAATTACTCGTGTAGACACTCTATATGGCTTAGATAGAAAGCCAACAATTATCGAACAATTTAATGGAAATTACATGTACTGCCAATTTAAAGACGGCACATCCAAGGTGCAGTCGTTACGGAAGAGAGAGAGAGAGAGAGAGAGAGATTTTACGGTGCTTGTATGTGCACGTAATCTAAATGCGTATCTATCTTGAACAGAGTCGTTCGTAACGTGCGACCGCGGTGTTTACATCAATCTCACACGAAGTACATTATCTGCTCGAACTGTACTTAGGCACGCGCAAATAGCCGGTCGGGATGAAGTTTAAGTACGCCGATAGTCAATTACCGTTTTAATTGTATGTAACTCGCGCCGGCCGCTCCTCTTTGTACCTCCTCAAATGTTCGATCTACCGTGTATTATACGGGATTCCTAACGTCAGCGGCGTTACTCCAGGCATTATCAACATTATCAACTTTACATATTCCAATGCGTTCTGAAAAGTTCCGTATAAGCGGATGCAGAAATAATAAATCGCTACGATTTGGCAGAAACTCGGTGATAAATTTTAAAGTTACCCCAATTCTCTCAGCCTTGGGTCCTTTGCCAAAATAAAAATTATCGAACCATAAATGATTGTTATTATCTTCGACGTACAGAGTACGTGAATAGCAATTTCGTTCCAAATGTGGTATGCGATATTTTGAAAGCATTAGTCGAGTCGCGCATTGGTGCTCGTGCGTTATCAAAACAGTTTGCAATCATCGCGATAAAATCAACAGTTATCGATACGTTTCGCATTCTTGTAAAAAAAAAGAAAGAAAAAAAACCGCAATGTTTTACTTTAATTATTCGAAATCGTGTTAGAGTGTTTCTTTATCATTCCACTATGGCTTTCCATTTACATGCCTGGATAAAAAAAAAGAACCACCGCGTTGTATTCTACCGCCGATGTAATCCGCGCGAAAGACAAAGCAAACGTATGCACTTTGATCGTGCGATAAACGGCCCCCCCGGTAATATAATCAGCGGCTTAAAGCCAACGCAGGAGGAGCCAACGCGTATCGAAACACGACGATGAAGTATTCATGGTATCTCGACGCCTCGTGCGTTTCCCCAGGTAACTATTCGCATTAACCGCACGCATACACATCCAAGCGTATAATACCCACAAGCAAACACATATGCATAATTACAATGACAGCGCGGTGACGTGAATAATAGAGCGCATCTTTGAAAGGGCTTCGGAATCGCGATGACTCAAAAATATTTTTTCCCTCCTAGAAATGCTCAAAAATCATAAAATCAAACTGAAAACGAGGGAATTATTTTTGCGGTCATAACTGAATGAAAAGAATGAAACAAAGAAATAATTAGTTGTTAACTGTTATCTCGCAAATTTTAGCTCTTTTTTTTATTCGTTTTGTTTTTTCATTGTCTGCTGTAATATTGGTATGGTAAATCAAAATTAAAACTTTTCAATTATTTTTAACAAATGATATTCTTGATATACGATATGTATAATTGATTTTCGTACGGCAATTTCGTGTAGATTTGTATCACAATGGAAATGAAATTGAGTTATTTACACTCAGTGCCTTATTCAATAATATTATGCTTTATTCAATTTCTATTCATTTCAAGTTATGAAATAAAGTTTTACTCGTTAGTGAAAAAAAAATTCCACATAGCATTTTATTTTCATTAGTTAAAATATGTTAATTTAATTAAATATTTGTCACATCCAATATGTTTCATTAGTTTGGCGATAATATAACTTTATCCAGAATTAACAATTACGAGTTGAGCGTATAAGTAAACATCTCATGTAGTTGATAATTAAAAAAAAGCAAGATCTACTTCCTAGCCTGCAAACGTGACAGAAATTCGAAAACTAAATGTCCCGCGGAACTGCAACCGACAACACCAAATTGAGCGGACGAAACACGCGTGGATCTCAAGACGGTACAATATTGAAATCGGAAGGGAAGTAGCGCATAAAAGCTACCGTCTCCCTCATCTGCGAAGAAAGCGGAGGATACAGGGGAGTTCGAGATATCCGCGCTCCAGTTATCAGGTCCACCGCCGGAAACTGGAAACTTTTCAGAGCGCCTTTTGCACGCGATGGTACCGTTAAGTCGCGGTCGCCACCGCCGTTCGACTACAACCCCCGTGCTTCCTGTCCCTCTCTCGTCCTCCCCCTCCCCGCCCTTTGGCACACGAAGCCCTCCCACGTAGATCTGCAATCGTAACAACTCTACGTGTGTCTATAACGGTTCCTATATTGGCGTCGAGTAGCGACCGAGCGAGGGCAATCTCGCTATTGATTGCACCTTGCATCCTACCCGACCGATCCCCCACGTCGCCTCACCACCCACCCACCGTCCTAACCTATTTCACCCTGCCGCCACTTCACCCCGGCCACCCCAATTCCATCGTCCTGGTCCCTTTCAATCCGCCACCAGCATCCCGCCACTACCGCCTCCTCCTCCCCCTCCTCCCCTTTCCTCTCCCGCCACAGTGTCCTTCGCCCCTCTTCTCACGACCCCTCTTGAAATAACGGTGCCTATTTTTGGTGGGATATCGCAACGGCCTGGTACCTGGGCTAGCTCCCCCTCATTGCGGCCCTCTCTCTTCGACATCAATCTTGTTAATTAATTCGTCTCTATTAGGGTGTATCTCGAGCGACTCCAGAGTTGCGGCGCCGCCGCGTCGCGACGACGCTCGAGCGTTCCGAACTCCCGCGTGTTCTCACGAACTTTTGTTCGGGCATTGATATACACACGAAGATGGAACTGTGATTCGGCTAGGAGAGACAAAAACATGGACGTTTCGAGGCCTGTTTCGTTTGCGTTATAAAATAATATTAATGAAAAAGTTAATTGATAAGTAATGGCTATCAGTTTGTAATAACGCAATTCATGTGTGAAATCGTTCTCGTGGTCAGTTTTAATAACAATTTTCTACTCAATCAAATTTTACACGATATCTAAATTATCTCTCCATATTTAACCAACATAGTTTTTTTTGTCAAAAATAATTTACTGTGTACTTAGCAATTCAATGATTTATGAAACACCCTTTAACAAAAAATCGATAGAAAACGATAGGAAATGCTCAATCGTTTTTAATCGCAGTTACGAGTCGAGAATTAACAATGTGAATACATAATTGATTACGATAAAGTTTTGATCATTTATTCACGATAAATTTCATCGAAACAATAAAGAACTATAAGTTATAAATGTAAGAACTTTATCCACCGATAAAATCCGATAAAGAAGCGATAATGTTTCTTTCGGAATGTGAAAAGTGAAATGATGATTGCAATAAAAAAACAATAAGGTTTTCGACAGATCACATCGGTTTTTATCGTTTTCTATCATTTTTTCTTAACGGTAAAAAAATACGGTAAGATTTCAGTATAGTTTTTTTTTCATCTCCACTATTTCGTGTTTTACAAAGGAATAGGTGCCCCGTATCTTGGACTCGAGACGTGTTCGAAATCCCGCCGCTAGACGCGTTGTCACTGAACTGCTTTAAGCTCGGGGGGTCGTTAGAGTCGTTCCCGAGGGTCCTTGGAACTTGCCTCTTGGAGTCGAAGAAAAGGACTGTTCTTGTGCGCGTATATACGGACACTCTTTCTCATGGTAAAAACTTCTGCCTTTCACATATGATAAATATACCCGTCACGAAAAGCTGTACGGCGCTTTACGCCGAGTCTGCCCGCGATAACGCGCATTGTGTCGCTCGCGTGATGCGCTATATACCGATACAAAACGATAATCAGACGAACACGCGATACAATCTCTTTGGCGAGAGGTCGTCGACGGATCCCTTGTCACGGAAAGCACACACTATTCTTCACAACTAATCACAGACCGGTCCCTCCACAAGACTCTCTCGAAGCTAAGAGCAAGCAATATCGAATTTCCGAAAATAATTTCCGACCAGCCGAATTATGAACGCGTTACAACGCGTAATTACGGGCGCGTTTATACGGCGCTACGCGAATTCCGATGATAGCGGCTGATTGCCCCCATTTACCCGGCCGATTGCATCTGACGCTACGGCGAATTAAACGAAATCATATAATTTCATTATAGGTATGGCGCGATAACAAGTTCGATCAGTTCTGCCGACCCGTGCGGTTTCCCTCGGGCTCTAGAAATGACGTTGTCCTCTCCTTGTCTTCCGCAGGGATCGATACTCTCGTCCTCCCCTTCGTCCAAGATACAGGGACCGAAGGGAAACGCCTTAATGTCTTGCTTACCTTCGGTTCGATAAGAATAGCGGTCCTTTATATCCGCAACATTGGCGCCGGGGAGATACATTCAAAGTCGTGCGCGGCACCGATACGGTGTCCCGGAATTTCGTCCAATTCCATTACTGATCCGTGAACGAGCCTGCTCTCTATCTCGATGCCGAACGCCTAATTTGATCTGCATTATGAGATCCCGCTGGAAACGCGGTAATTTATAGAATCGATCCATTAACGGGATCTCGTGCAAATCATCCCTCTCGCGTCCCATCCCCTATTATTTCCTCTTTCGGTATTCTGGAAATATTTCGATTACATGCGCTAAATTTTCGATACTCAATCATATTAAATAACTCGATAAAATCGTTAGATTAAAATCCCACTTACACCGGCCGAGATTAAATGATAACAATATTTTGTTGTTTATTGGCAGCTGCTTGAAGGCTAAATAACAAAATCATTCAACTTGTTTAATATCCAAAGATTACGCTGGCGCTTTAATGAAGGAAATAAAAAATGTCCGTTAAAAATTCATCAATAAATTTTGCTGTGCGAAGCATATTTGGAGGCAAGCTGGAAACGTATGCTCGACGATATGAAAAGTAATGTCGCTTATTGGTCACAAGCGTAACGATGATCGTCCTCAATTTCATTGAAATGACAAAGCCAACATCCATCAATTTAGGGAAAGTAAAGGTAGGAGTGTCCCGTGCCGATTCCTGCTGCGAAGGAATATTCGGCGAGACCCTTTCGGAGGACGGAGGGAGAGGCTCCGGAAGAAAGCTCGGAAATTACGAAAGCCGGGGTGTAATCGATGGTCGTTTTTCGATTGATCTTCCCCGGTCCGAATCCCCTCCTACGCGAAGCGTGCGTGCCATTGTTTCGGTGGTGGGGAGGACAATTTGTTTTCCGTTTTTATACCGTTGCTTGACCATATTTTGTCGACGACACGTTTTATGACGCGCACTTTATTGCACTCGATATCGGAGACCGTTTTATCGCGCGCGGAGGAAATGCTGTCTAAATCCCCGTCGATGCGATGGCTAATTTCGATCACAGAAGTCCATTTTGGGACGCACGTTTCAACGACCAAAACGAAAGCTTTGTTCCATTGTTGAGAATTGCTGTGGAATTTTTTTTCAAATAAATATTCGTGCAAAAATTTAAAGCAATTTTTCTGATCGCAAAACAACGATGGAGGAAAAAAATACTCTCTTTTGCACGTAACTATATTCTCCTTTACTTTAATTTATGTCGTTATTTGTGTAACCTTTAGTTATATTTCATTTACGTGCTGTTTCTAAGGTTTTTTTTTATTTCCTTTTCGAAAAGATTTCATTATTTGTCGACGTCATATTTTCGTATTTTCTCGGCAGATAACGCATAAATCTTCGCACGAGCCGTGACAAATTGATCCATTCGTCAAATAGCGGCGTTCCGCGATTTTCGAGTAAATTTACCGACAAAAGCGTATTAACACGCTCGCCTAGTGCACGCGCAATGTTTTCGCGACAAGTCCGCGCTTTCGCCGCAACTTTTCGCAGCGACTACCGTCGGATTGGATTAGTGTCAAACTTCGTCCCTATTAACTTTACCCTCGACTCAACCTTGATTTATGAGCGTCGATGCGCGGAGATGTGCCAAGGGTGGCACGCTGGGACTGCGGGCTGAAGCGGGATTTACGACAGACTTCGGGGAAAGACAAAAGAACTGGAAGTACCGCTAACAAGACTTACGACTTTTCGCAGCAAGTTATTTTCATTTTTGTAATACTCGCGAGAAAGCATATTGTTATCAATAATAATTTTTCAATAACGTGTACACCGAGGGAAGAGTTAAATTTCAATAAATTTTATTCGAATAACACTAATAAAATATTTAGTAAATATAAATATATATTTATGATACTAATTTAATTTAGGTATCATTTTTTTTTTATAGAATAAATATTTATGTATCGTAAGTAAATATTTCATTAGTACTGTTCGAATAAATATTTATTAAAATTTATGTAATTTTTCCTTTAGCGTATACATTATTAAAAAATTATTATCGATGACAATATGATTATATAGTACTATTTGAACAAATGTTTATTAAAATTTAGAAATTTTTTATCTCTCAGTGCACAGAATAGAAGAACCATTGGTGAAAGAAAATTGATACTGCTCATCAAAAACTAATCGACATCGAAATATCAAATTGGAAAATCGATCGTTCCTAAGACGTGGTTTGTCTTCATTGATAACGATAGTATCGGAATAGCGTCTATTCGCGCATCCCCGATAACAATAGTTCTCTCGGTCTCGACAAGTATTACAGTCGACATTACATCTAGAAATTGGAAAATTTGTGGCATCAGATTTTCATCTTATTCATACAATTTTTCATCTTACGCGTCAGAGGAAAATTTTATCCTTTTCATAGCAATATATGCAGTTAATTTTCAACATTCATTTTAACCGTGCATATTACAGAAGTGTTTACAACTCGTGATTAAATCGGCGTTATTGAATTTCAGAGATGAATGAGGTTGTTTAAATTTTTTTTTTTTCAACTTATACGAAACGTATACGAGTAGGTAGCGAGGTGGATCAGCGTTTCGATATTTCGGAATCGAAGTAATCACGGGTAGCGTCATCACGACTTTTATCACCGTGTTATATGCACCTGTTACATACACACACACACACACACACACACACACACACACGTTCCGCGCAATTTGAGCCGACGAAACGCACTAACGAAACTGACGCCAGATCAACGAACAATTTGCAACCGGCCGCGTTGTCGTGCTTCCGTAACAGGGAGGAAGTTGACAAATGGCGCACTAATTACGCATTAATATCTCAAACGAGCGGCTGTCGTTTCCGTTTCGCTGAATGAGCCGTTTCCTAAATGCGCGATATAAATTGCGGCTCTTTGTAACGCTCGCGAGACACGCTTTTCTCTTTGACTTCTCGGGGAGACCTAGATAGTTCCTCGAATAAAATTACAAGACGAGGGATTCGAGGAATGTAGGATTTATCTAAGCATTGTTAAAAGAGAGAATTATCAGACATGTAGAAAAATCAGAAAAAAAGTATGAAATAACTTTGAAATGCAGTAACATTCTTCAGTCGGTAACTGCACAAATATAGACAGCCAAGTAGAAAAATTATAAATTTAAGGATCCATGAATCTTTAACTGTAGAGAATATTCAAGTCTAGAGCGCAGAGAAATGGTTTATTTTTGATAGTTAAAAAAAAACTGTTGCACATATTCTTGTATGCTTTTACACATCTACATGTATATATTTATATAAAGTAAATATCTATGCAGAGAAAAAATACTGTTAAGTCAATACAGTATGAAATTTAATTCGAAATATCTTGTTAATTCAATAACACTATTAATAAAAAGATTAAAAGTAAAGACAAAAAACAAATATAGATGACTGAATAAAATATGGACGAATCAACTACTTATTTTTGCAACAGCTCGTGATTTGATGTTTAATTGAATCAAACGAATTCATTCATCATTTTTGATATTGCTGAACATTTATCACGTTACGTAAATTACATATATGCAAAAGTTGAAGTCAGTAGCTTCAGTAGTTTCTGAGAAAGTCGACTTGAAAAATGTGTTTTTAAAAATGTATGTAACATAAAAAATAAATATTTAGCCGTATCAAAAATTGTAGATATTTACTTAACAACAGTACAAGCAGATGTGTAAAAGCATAGAAGAATACGTGAAGCAGTTTTTCTTAAATTACCAAAAGTAAGCCACTTTTTCGCGCTCTAGACTTTAATACCCCCTTAAATCGTCCACAAATCACTAGCTTTTCCCTCGGGCCAACTGTTTCTATCTGTGGTTGCACTTTGTAGGAGCGAGAATTGTACGCCTTTGCCGAAAAACGCATCTCCGTGTCGATAAACGTTTCACGCCGCCGCTCGGTCAATAAATCTAACGGCGACATAAAAAGGAAGATATCAAATGGCGATACCCCTCTATCGATACTGCGTAGTCGACCGTTTTTATCGCCCTGGATGTGTACGACCGAGAGGTCCACACGTGAGATTCTTCCTTCCGAACGCGTACATGTGGGAGGGGAATGCGAGTGTGCGGGACAGGGATGATTTTACACACGAGGAACATTTTACAAGAAACTACCTTCGATTCGATTTGAAACGACACGGCCACCGTTGAAGGTGAATAATTGATTGCATGTAATCCCTCGGGGAAACTTAGAACAGCGTAAAGGGAGACTGGGGAAAGATCATCGATAGAGATGCAACGAGAGTGGGGAGGGGGGGGGAAGGATAAGCCGCGTTGAACGTTTCGTGAATGAACTTTATACGGTCACGAAACAGTCTCGAGGGACATTAATAAGCGATAACCGTCGGGGAGATTAAGTGCCTTAATAAATAACGGGAAGCGTACTTTCGCGTCGAACGTTAATCTCTCCAAGATAGAGACCGACGTATTAATCTAATTATTTATTTAGCGAATTTACATTTTTCAACGAGGACGTGCGCGCGCGCCCGGGAAGAAGCCGGATGATTAATATCATCCAGTGATATTTCGTTGCATAAATTTATCCCTCTACTTCCCCTACACTTAATTCATCTCGAAAGGTGCGCGCACGTCCGTGAGAATCGCGATCTTCTCGAGAGGGTTCTCTCCGGGCGCAATGATGCAGTTTCCTTCGGTGTACCTCGAATTTGTATTTACGATCCTGGAGAACGACACGTGTTACGAGATGCTGGGCACGAGTCGGTCCTAGGAGCATATCGGGTTTATCGAGATAATAACGAGACACATACACACATGTATGTACACACTCGGGTCACATCCGTGGCCGCGGCTCGTTGCCAAATATCCGAAGTGTTTGCCCTGCCTCCCCTTCGCCATCCGAAGGGAGGCCAGTCCCTCCGGATGAGGAATGGACGGCCGCCGGCACACGGGCGCGCGCACACCCTCGCGTGCCCGTGCATACGCGCGCATGTGAACACACGGCCGAACGTGAGGATGAGAAGTGGCTCACCGTCTGCGAGCGACAGGCCGCAACTGCATATATGCATCGGCAATGCAACCACATCACTAACTCGTGGAGCTAACAGTGGCGGACGTTTCGACGACGATGCCGACCGAGACGAGGACGATATCGCCGCCGCCCGTGTGACTTTTTCGCAGATTCACTTACGCGCCGCGACACGTGTAATCCCCTCCGAGAGGAGAAATTCACTGGGATTTGCGGCGGAGAGAATTTACGGCGCGGCTCGCGTCTTCTACGTGCGTGCGTGACCCTTCATTCTCGATCTTTTTACTCGCCGTACTGTTATCATGCCGAAAATGGATACTTTTACAAATGCGATTCATCACGAATGATATATACGGGATCATGTTACGAGTCCGATTCAGGCTACCTCGTAAGACAAATGCACTGTCCACGTCCTGTAACTTATGACATAGAGAGTTTATTAAAAAAATAATATTCCGTTAAATATCAGCCGCACTGTACGATCGAGCGTTTATTTGCTAAAATCTTTTCACGATATTGATTGTTGCATCGTTACTCGAAATTGGCGTTGAATTATTACAATCGTTGATAATTTATTATCCGTAAAGAGACGTGTACCACCACTCGGATAACAATGCCGCGATTGAAACCGACTATCCGCGATTGAAACATCTGACATTGAATTGTTATACAAAATTATATGAGAGAGAGACTCACAGAGAGAAAGAGAGAGAGAGCGTCAATGTTTGCGTATGCGTGCATACATAAACGCCCGTGTGACAACTATACGTTGCAGCCGGTGCACATACACGCAAAAGTGGTTGGCGTCTGCATGCGACAGAGGCTGTAACTCCACACGCATCATTTCGATGGTAATTCGACGGTATGCGGAACGATGACAATATCAATTCCCGCAACACGATCGAATGAATAATGCTCCCGCCCGCGCCCGTTACATCAAAGATGTAACGCGTATTTTCCGCATTTTTCACTGAGAGCCTCCTCGTCATCGTCGCCGAAAGTGCTTGCGGTTTTCCGGCCACGGAAAAGAGGAGGGACACGCGAAATCCAGGATCGTAGAATGCGAGGAAGCGTGAAAAACGCGCTCTGGGAATCCGTGAATCCGTGGACACGCAGAAAACAGAGTAGATCCAAAGAGCCTTGCGTTCGAAGATGTATATTACATATAAATTTATAAATCCGCAGCGAGCAAATAACACGAACACAATAATTTATAATTTTTTCTTATATTTATTCTCGGTTCTTGCATCATTAAGAGACTACACTCTAATCTAAAAAGTAAATAATTAAAAAAACGTAAAGATCTAAGAATTAAGAATAGATAAAATTAAAGCGGACATAGATCGTATAACATAAAAAATTTGAGAACTGAATTCAAGATTTCTTATACAAAAATTTATGAATTTAAAAATACTTCAGAATAATTTGCGTTCTTTTATTTTATAAAAAAAACGAATACAATGTACATTAAATAAATAAGTGCTCGACAATTTTCGAGCACCTGTCTAATGTACATCGGGTTTTCTTAACAAAAGGAAAAAAAAATATATTTGAACGTAAATTATTGTGAAAAATTTTTTAATTCGTCAATTTTACGAGGAGCTATTAAAATGTCCAAAACACCATTAAATGAACTTCGCGAATAATTTAATCGATCGCTAAAACGGGCGATCTGCATTTAGCTGTTCAGGGAAAACACGTAATACGAGACGCAACACGTTACCCGGAAGAAAGAGAAGATGATTCACAGAAACTTCTGCTATTATACGTGGAACAATAAACCATTAAGCGACTCGCCGTTCACACGGCGTGCATGTGCACGCATGCATACGCGAGAGAAATTTGACGACCGTCTGCAAGTGACAGGGTTGAAGCTGCAACTGCACGACGGCGGTATCGTGTGGTGCACATGCACCGAATCGACTACTGAAGTGCGAGGGGACGCGCGGCGAATATTATGTCGCGATAATAATGATGATAATAATTAGCGCATCGCGATTTGCGATCGGCCGCCTCGTTCGTTCGGCGAAGAGCCGTCACCCTTCTCTTCTTTCTCTCCTTGTTCCTACCTTTGTCTCTGTGATGCGCATTCACGCGAATGCACTGGGAATGATTGTGGAGGGAAAACAAACGTACACGTGCAATGAAAAATGCAATATGGATCAAGTGCCGTATGCGATAATCGAAACGATACCTGCGGTAAAACGACGGTCGCGGTCGTTAAATTTGTCAGCTCGATTGTATAAACGGGCTGGCGGTGTAAACGAACATATAGCAATATAAATCGCCATTATTTCAATAACAGTAACAACATTATTTTTGTATTTCTATTTTCTTTTTATTTTTAAAATATACAAAAATGGAATTATTATTTTTATTCCCGTATAAAAGATTTCTATGATTAGAAGCCTTTAAAGTACTAAACTTAGCAGTCTATCAAAAGGTCGCGGTCGTTTAAATCTGCTTAGATCGCAATAGAAAATTGTGCGCCGTTCTGAAGATGTAAAATTTTTATGTAAAAAAATTGTTAAACGTCAATATCCAATAATATCTACGATCGCCAGCAGTTGGAAATAAATGGTACCTGTTTTCCTCGTTACAATACAAATCGTGTGTGCATCGCGCATTTTTTTACGCTCTCGTATCGATGCCATTTTTTGATTAAAAAATGTATAAGTTCCGTCATATTGGAAATTTGCTCTGGACCATGTCAGATTATTCTCATAAATTGGCGACATTCGCGTCAACGCACCTTATACTCTCGCGATTATTCAATCAATCGACGAGATTTGTTCAAAGTTCAAAGTCACAAAAGTTTTGTTGCACAGCCGTGATTTAAGGGAGTCTCTTAGCGAGACAACAGAATTGGAATGTCCACGGAATTAGAAATATTTTCCCACGACAGAACGATCGGCAGAATCCAGATAAAGCAAAGAGAGGGACGCTTTACCGTGGTTTATCCTGCCGCGAATCGATTTCCGTACGCAAATGGCGCGGCGGCAATTTCCGCGCGAGAGAAGTTCTGCCAGCGCGCAAAACTTTCGCTCGCGGATTTTATCCCGCTGAAATGGCGATTCGCGCTGCAGAGAGCGATCTCGCGACCGAGAGGTCGCGAAATTGTCGCGGAACATCGCAGTTGTGATCAAATTCATCGTTCGTAGGAAGCCCGCATTTTTCACTTCTCTCTCTCTCTCTCTCTTTTTTTTTTTTTTTTTTAATTCAAAACTGATTCCCTATTCGTTCAAAAGAAATTTCATTCGCCCTAGAACTGCTGTGCAGAATTAAAAAATGTTGACATATCCTGGGTAATTTGTTTTATATAATTTTATACTTCATATACTAAAAAAAAAAAACAGTTTATTAATAATAATAATAAAGCTTTGGTAAAATAATTTCAATTAAATAAATTAATATAATTATTAATATAATCAATATGATTTGATTATATTAATCAATATTGATTAATATAATTAAATGTAATCTTTAATAAATATTTAGTAATATTATTAGCAGGTGTTAATAGTAATCAAATATAATAATAATAACTATTCAGTTATTAAACGGTTATCACTTATTACTAAATGTTTAATTATATTAACTGAATATTTATTAAAACTATTTTACCAAAGTTCAGTAATTATCACATTATTATTACCAAACTCTTTTTTCAAAGTGCAAGTTAAAAATTTTATTGTGTAAATTTTTGTTAATTGCATTATTTATAAAAAAAATGCATGGATCTACATTGCGATATTAATAACGGAAATATATCTAAAATGTAACAATATAGCAATATTCAGAGATGAGTACCGGCTTCAGTTCTAACCATCATAGTGACTATCTTTTTTGCTAGGACATCAAGGATCAGGCGCGCATTCGGTGCGCTGCGAATCCTATAAAAATCGTATTACCAGCGGGCGACCGTAACACATTCCCCTCTGATATCCTTTCGGCGCGGAAATCCGATCCGGTGGCACGTGTTCAATCATATCGGCGAAGGAAAATCGGCAGTAACGACGGCGCCGTAAGTGATAACGCGCTATCCCATAGCGAAATCCTGGCATCGCAGTCTCATACGCGTGGCGTTAAAGTAAAATCCTCAGCCGTAAACCTCGATTTGACTGCACGTAGGGTGGTACCGTGGGAATGTGGAGGAAGTCTCGCCGATAAAACCGGATAACTGCGACTGCGATAATGACGTCCGACGTAATTTAATAACATAATAATAACAACGATAATAATAAATCGTGCAATCAAATTATTTAAAATAATTGTGATAAAGATATAATTGGCAGATAGAGCAGTATTTAAAATTGCTTTTAACGAGAGAGTTTGTAGTGCTCTCTTGAAATTAAATTTAAAATTATCATTCATTTACCTTACAATATACACACTGAGGGAAAAATTATTAAATTTTAATAAATATTCATTTCAATAATACTAATAAAATATTTGAAAATGTTATATATGAAAATGTTATATATTTATCTAGTACAAGAATCGTAAATTTAATTCAAGTACATAATTTTTTCTCATATTTCAATAAATACTTATTAAAATTTAAGAATTTTTCTCAATGTGTGGACAGACAGTTTAAGATTCTTGAAAACGTGTAACTTTAAATAAATATCTAATGTAAGGTAATCTCTGGTGAGTAATGTGCCGCGAATAATTTTTCGAGAAGCTTGTACTTGGCAAGAGTTAACTGTGAGTAAACTAACATAATTTAGCGTCACGTATTAGCGTTTCGCGCGGTCGGATTCAATTATTTCGCATTCTGTCCCATTACGACACCCCCCCCCCCTCGAGATTAGGGAGGACCGAGTGCGGTTTTTAGGGAATGTGAAATCGCTTGTAAATCCGCGTTTCCCGCTCAACTACGTCGTCGTCGTCGTCGCAGTTATCATCCCCGTCGTTTTATACGACCTGGATCTTGATGTGTCGCGCGGTTAACCGGAATTTAGCTCGTCGGGCTACGTTGACTTAGCGTGACTTAGGGGCGGCTCGCGAGCTTAACGTCATCGTCACCTTTATGATTCTCGACGTGAATGTCCTGTTTATGTCATTAATCTCGGATTCTCGTGCCGAACGCAACAGAATTTGGCGCTTTATTATAAACGTTTCTCACACGTTTCCTTGTCTCGAAGATTTATATTTATGCGTAAGATAAAATTGCGTTTTGAATTTTCCATTAGTCGTTTCCATTAGTCAAAAAAGTGTGCATTCTAAATCTTGAGTGTGTAAAACGTGTAGTCCCCTTTTACACGTTTCTAAATTGAGGGATGCATTCTAAATAAAAATTACACACTTGGATTTAGAGTGTTTCCTTCAATTAGAAGTATTAAAGATAAAAAATATTACGGATCATAATAAATCTAATTTAATTTTATTACTTCCAATTTACATTTCTGTAAAGCATTCGTCTTAAATTTTATAACATTACGAATAAGATTTTCTTTTCAAAGACGCAAATTAAACCTTTTCATTTTATATTAATACATATATTTATACTCGTTATACTTCACATCATTTAAAGTTAGCGTCAGCTTTTAACATCTCGTAGAGACCATCATTAGCTTGTCATCCTTAAACGTCGCAACGAGATTAAGGGAATTATTTAAGAAGAGGTGAAAAAAAACGTCGAGTCTCGGGCCAACGAAAGGAGTTCTCTCGCTCGTTTCGAATCCTCATGGAGGGAGCGAGAAATTCGAAGGAAGTGGATGCTCATTAACAGGCAGGTTAAAGCGACGTTAGTCGTGACGAGTATCTCGCGTAATTCTCCTGAGATTGAAGAGATCCTGCCCTCCCCCCCTCTGGCATGCACTCCGCTCCAAAAGAACGTCGCATCCTATGCGAACGAAGGCGCATCCCACAGTTTCATCGAAGTTCCTGCGCGCGATATCCCGCTTGCTCGTCCGTCTCTAACTAGATCGGGCAATCAAGCGAGAGCCTCACCTAACAAACAATCGTTCGTGTGCCCATCGTTGATTAGACGAGAGGGTGACGAACCACTCTATGCACCTTGATCTCTGTGAGCGTCGAGCGCGATATACATTGCAATTAGCTTGGCTTGGTTTATTTAGGTTTGCTTTTTTGTTCAAATAACTTGGCGATCAATACGTGATCGTTCCTTTGTTAAAAGAAGATTGGGCTTAAAAATAACGGAAATTCAATCGATTTGAAATATAATTGCTTTTCTCTTAACAATAATGCATCTAATTTTTAAAATATCAAATTACGTAAATTGGAAATCTCTCAACAGATTCAATAGATTCAATTGAAAAGGTAAAAGTAAAATACTTATTGTTAAATTTATCAAACATTCATAGCTATAAAAGTCAGAAATTCAACCATGATAACCAGAATTTCAATTGGTAATACTAGAATGCATTTTATATGTCTTGTTGGTATAACTGAAACATTTTTTTCAGTGATTACACCGCAATGGAATTAAATTCAAACTCGACTCGTATATCTGTGTAATTCTTTATTACATAAATAATATGATAAACAAAATAGACAATAAAATCAGTCAAATGTGTGAGCAAAACAACGTAGCGATATTTTAAGTAAATTACCACGTAATCGATCTTAAATAAACTTTTTAATCTGACGAGTTATTTTGGTGAAGCTCGAAAAGGATGAGGTTGATTGTGCGCGATCTTACGCCCCGCCGATCGTGATAAAACTTGTTTCTACTCACGTGACGCAAAGCTAACGTCTGAATTATATTTGGTCCCCCTCATCATGGCCAGGTTGACTTAATCGATACGTCTCCATAAAAATTACGACGCCCGACGCGCGAGCTTGATGAAATTAATTGGGCGGTTCCGGCCAAGGCCGTGATCCATCATGTAGAAAATCGACAATAAATATCGTAGTCAAAGAACGAGATAAATTAAGTAATAGATTCCATCAAACAAGTTAATTGTTTCTATTGGCCGATCTAATATCCATTATGATTATCGAAAACATTGTAAGATCGAGAACTTCCGAATCATGCAAAGAAGCTGCGCCTGCTTTGAAAGAACAAAACATTACGCAGAAATGAGTTGTGTCTTGTATTTATCTTGTATTCATGTATTTGTTGCAATAATCGTAGCACATGGTTTTGAAATAAAAATTGATGTGAATGCTTAATATATGACAAAAAAAGCTACATAATGATGTTATAAACGATAATGAAACTGTCGTTAAAAATTACAGAATAGGCCCGCTGTTATTGTTAAGTATTTATTGAAATGCTACCATCTGATTTAACTTCTGAATGTGTCTTTAGAATTTCTTTCTTCCGTTTTTTTTATAAAAAATTTTTTAGCTTACTGTTATAGCAAGCTCTTCAATTATATTCCTTTAGATTTAGCAATTAGTATTACGATGCGTTACGATAGTAGATTTACAGTTCTATGAGAAGACTAGGTGCAATTTATTTTAAAATAATCCTGCTTAGAAAATAAACATTCTTATAATTCTTAGAAGAAATGACAAGATAACCGGATTATAATGTGGAGTATATACGGCAATATAGTGAAATGATTTGAAATAACTTGATTATTTTATAATTTCTTTATAATTAATGATCCATTACATAATAAGTTACAAAAAAACTTTGAATACAAAATTAGTAAAATAATGATCATCAATTATTCAATCATAGTGTCATTGTAAGCAATTTCGTAACCGTCGAGAGCAATTTAGTAACCATCGAGAGCAATTTTGTAACACATTCTTTATAAATTTATATATTATTATTCCCAAAAATAGGCCGACAATAAGTCCAAATAAGAAATCTGTTGAAAATTCATCCATCTGCAAAGATATGAAAGAACTGATAAGAAAACGGAATTATTATGAATCTGGAATATAAATATAGTAAAGTTATTTGAAATGATCTCTGATTATTTTATAGTTCCTTTATAATTAATGCTCTATTATCCATATATATTTCTAAAGGAAGGTTGTCAACATCGATATTAGTTTGTTTCCTGTTGATTGTATTTCTTAAACTAAAATTAAAATTCTGAGAAATAAAAAATATGTTGCTTTAGTTAGGAAACCTATGTCGACATTAACTACTTTTCTCTAAAGAATATATGTATATATTACAACATTGTAATATTCCACCAATATTGCAAAATGTTACAAATGTTGTAACATTCCTGGAGTATTTTGGAGTATTCTGTAATATTTTGTAATGTATGAAATAATAAATCACAAAAAAATATTAAACACGATGAATTAGTGAGATAATGGCCATCAATTATTCCATCCATCATAGACAATAATGATCAATAATTATTATAGCCATCAAAGTAATAGTACAGATTACAAGTACAATATATTTACTTCATATATTTTAGTGCCCAAAACCAATCCAAATATGAAAAATACGACATAAAACATCTGCAATGCAAAAGACATCTGCAAAAAACATATTATTTATAAGTTGCTTATGTGCAGATTTTTTTTTATAAATCAAAATTAATATTGAAATTCCTAATATATTTTGTAACATTTGAATTATGCACGTAAACATGAAATTTTGTACACATAAAATTTATTTTGTAAAAACATAAATTTCTATAAAATAGCCGAACATTATAACAAAAAATATTTACAAAAAAATTGTACTACCAATTTATTATAAAATAATAAGTTAATACGATAAACTAGTACCAATATATATAATTATTTTTACATTATTATATGTAAATATTCATAAATGATATTTCATAAATGATAACTCGCGAGGCATAAAATGTTCGTCAAAGCAAAAGAAATGTTTAACTCGATATTTTTCAAAACAACACACTTTTGCAAGTACGTAAATAATGTTCTAGTGCTAATTCTTCAATAATACATTTATTTTCATTTACTCACTTTACTACTCTTTGTGTTTTTACTGTTGTTACTGTTGTTTTGTGGCAAGAAGAGTTGTTGTGATCTTTGAGATTGCGTTGTAGACCCACCTTTATTTCCTTATTTCTTACAATCCGTTTGAAAATACTCGTTTATACTTCAACAGACTATCACTTCATCATGTGCTATTCGCCACAAATATCAAGGAAAAAATGTTTTTAAGCTATTCACAGTCAGCAAATATATCAGAGTGCTGTCAGCTTATTGCTCCCCTCCCATCGCTCGCGCGTTAGCAACGCGCCATTGGACACTTCGTCTCAGGACCATGCGCAATACAAAAATTAAAAGATCATATGTCATAAGGCAATTGTTTAATGTCTAATAATACTGCAAAAGTTATTCAAATTTTTTCTTAATATTTTAATAATTGCATTTAAGTAATATTTTATTACTATATAATAATTTAAATAATTATTACTATACTAGTATTAGAATATACGCAATAATAGTATAGTAATAATTTTTTAATTATTATATAGTGATAAATTATTATTTAAATACAATTATTAAAATATAAAGAAAAATTTTAATAACTTTTGCCATATTATTAGACATTAAATAATTAAATTGTCTTATGACTTATGATCTTTTAATTTTTGTATTATTGCACGGTCCTGAGACGAAGTATCGCGCTCCTTAGTTACCAATGTCCGGCGGCGCGTTGAAAAATACGGTCCAAAGTTGCAACTGTTGCAAGTATCTAATAACACTTTAATCAGGATGTCGCCAAGGTCTTATTAAGAGGCCCCAGTCGCGCCTCGATACCAAGTCCAGCGTAGCTAGTAGTTTCTCACCGCAAGTATATGTAACATGAGACTATATCGTATATTTAATCTATTGGCGTTAACAACTTCTGAACATCAAATTTGAAGTATTAGCATTTTAAATAACAAATTTAAAAAATGAGAGATAATAAGAATTAAGGACACCGTGACCGAACTTGTCCTGTCGATCAATTTATAAAGTCTACAAGCATTATGATCATGATATCAATTATATTTTATTTACATTAGTATAATTACTTAGTCATGTGTTCTTGTGTTATCTATAACTAAATAATTATACTTACACATAATTATTTAGTTATCTTCTTATAATGAATATATCACGCGCAATAGTATTTTGTAATATTTTAAAAAACTTATATGTATAACATAAAGAAAAATAAGACTTCGAGCCTCTTTTAATTTATACATCACATACTATATTTTTTTAATTAGTATAAAATAGTTATAAAAATGTGCGATATCATGATAAAAATATAAAGTAGTATGTCTGCAAAATATTTTACTCTGTTAATATTACACATATTCTATGAGAATCATATGCAAATAAAATATGATTTTTTGGAAATAAATTGATATAAAAGCTTAATTGCTAAAACAAATAAAAAAGATATTTTAAATAAATGGAAATTATTTTGTTAACAATTTATATAACACAATGTATATTAAATCAGAACAAGTTTCAACTTAACACAGTCATTTCAACCGCAAATTAATCGATTATTTAAAACATAAAATAATACATTTTTAAATTAAATAAATATCGAAAAATTAATATATAAGTCGCAAATAGAAAGCTACATATAGCAAAACTTAATCGTTTATATAATTATTATAATCAAAGTCAAAAGATAAAATTGTATAATAACAAAAATTGTATAATAAACGCATTCTCCGATCAATTCTTCATTTTGTGCATATTTACTTATAGACCTGTAATCTTACTACTAAAACGGAGATAAGTATTTCAAAAAGTAATAAAACCTAAAGCAACTCAAGTGTTTCAAATCATAAATTAATAAAGATAGATCACAGAGATGATTAAAAAGAAAAAATTAAGCTGAGGCAGTGAAAGGAAGAAACCGATTCAAAACGCTGAACTTGACACCACTAACTGTATCAAGTCTGACAAGTTCAGCGTTTTGAATCAGTTGAATTAAATTCTTCTTTACTACACTGACTTAATTTAATTTTTATTTTTTATTGTTTGTGTTTTAATTTTAATCTTTGCGATGTAGTTTTGTTAATTTACGATTTGGAACTATTTGTTACTTTCTGAAATATTTATCTCTGATAATAATTGCAATCTATAAGTAAATACATAAAATGATAAAAACATGCATTTTATTAAAGTTCTGTTTTATCTTTTGATTCTGACTACAATGTGTTTATAGGAACTATTGAGTTTTACTCTATATGATTATCTATCTCCGACCTATGTATTATTTTTTCAATATTTATTTAATTTTAAAATAATGAATTATTTCGTGTTTTAAACAATTGACTAATTTGTGGTTAAAAACATGAGTTAAATAAAACTTAATCCGCGATTTGATACATATCATTTTATGTAATTTGTTAATATATTTTGCTTTTTAATATTCCTTTAGATTTAGCAATTACTATTATGATGCGTTGCGATAGTAGATTTACTGTTATATGAGAAGATTGGGTGCAGTGTTTTAAAATGATTCTGATTAAAAAATTATCATTCTAATTCTTAGAACGATTGATAAGATAACAGAATTATCATGTTGGGTGCACGGTGATATGGTAAACTGATTTAAAACAACTTGATTATTTTATAGTTTCTTTATAATTAATGATCCATTACATAATAAGTCACAGAAAAGCTTTGAACACGTTAAATTAGTAAAATAATTGTCATCAATTATTCATTTTTATCATTAATAAAAATGGTATCGTCATCATTGTCATCATTGGCATTGGAAGCAATGCGTAATAGCTTATAATAAGTGTTACAGTAGTTAAGTGTTAAATAGCTTATAATGAGCATGTATTATTATGCTCGAAATAAATCCCACTAATAAAGGATAATCCGCCTGCAAAAATATAAAAGAAATGATAAGAAAACGGGATTATTATGAATAGCGAATACGAATATAGTAAAGAATTTTAAACGATCCGATTATTTCATAATTTCTTTATAATTAATACGTTATTGTCCATATCTATACTAAAGGAAGGCCGCCAATATCGATACTTTGTTTTCTGTTGGTTGTATTTTTCAAACTAAAATTATAAGATTCTGAAAAATAAAGAAGCGTTTCTTTAGTTAGGAAATTTATATCGACATTAGCGACTTTTCTTTACAGAATATATATTACAGCAATATTACATGTTGCAAATATTGTAACATTCCTGTAGCATTTTATATGATGTATGGAATAATAAATCACCAAAAAATTTTTGAACACGACAAATTAGTGAGATAATGCTCATCATTGACAATAATGATCAATAATCTTATCATAATTATCAAAAGCAATAGTGCAACTTACAAATATATTTATATTATTTAATATATTGCCCAAAACAAATCCAACGATAAAAATTATAGAGATACATAACTGCAAAAAAATATTTATAAGTTCCTTATGTATGTAAAGCATTTTCTTATACAGAAAAAAGATATAGTTAACATAACCAAAAATATTCAGCCGTCATCCTAGTTATCTTTGTATGATACAAGAATAACTAGGATGATGTAACTATACTGCTAGATATTTTTGATTATCTAACCTATATTTTTTCTGTGTAATATATTTTGTAACATTCGAATTATGCACACAGTCATTTTTTTAATATAATTTTTTTTCACAATTTCTATAGAAAAACCAAATATTATCACAAAACATATTATAAGCAAATTTATTACCAATTTATTATAAAATATTAACTAATTTAATAAGATGAGCTGGTTCCAATATATGTATAATTTTGATTATTATATTTAAATATTACTCACAATCAGATAAATAATATTTCATGAATGATAATTCGCGAGTCATGAAATGTTCATCAAAGCAAAAGAAATTTTTAACTTGATATTTTTTTTTAAAAACACATTTTCGCAAGTGCATAAATAATTTTCTAGTGTTAATTCTTCATTGATACATTTACTTTCATTTACTCACTATTGCTGTCATGACGTTACTGACGCTTCTAATTAGTTGTGACAAGAAAGATTGCGATCTTTGAGACTGTATTGTAGATCTAGCTTTATTTGCTTATTTCTCACAATCCGTTTGAAAATTTATACTCAAATAGACTGTCATTCGCCACGAATATCAAGAAAGAAATGTTCTCAAGGTACTCACAATTGATGAGTATAGTAAGAGACGTTTATCATCATGAGTCATGTTGATAGTGTTCCTCGTAAAATATAATATATATAACGTAAGATTATCTTGTGTATTTAATCTATTAAAATCGACAACTTCTGAACATTAAATTCAAATTATTAACAATTTAAATAACGAATTTAAATAATGAGAAATTTTCAGTGACATCTTTTGACAATTTTAGTAAATATCTACTGTTTCCACATGTGTAATTACATAATTGATAATTGGTAACATATAATCTTATATCCTATTTATAACTTTTGCTCTTATTTAAATTTTACCGAGTTGCATTATTTTTATCTTTTACTATTTTTAATCTGCTTACACATATGCAATTTTTTACAAAGTAATTATATAATTTATGCCCCCGTCTTAGATTGCTATTTAACGATTCAGTCAGAAATAATCGAATACTTGCATGCTTATATAGTTACAGTTATGAAAACATTTTGCGTGTTACTTGGTTGAAGTTTATCAAACTACCGGCAGGTGCAACAATCGATAAGACGACTACAACGCGTCTATTCTACTATTTGCGTGACAGTTACAAGAGTTTAATTTATTTTAAAATGTTATTACAATCACTAGCTTAGACCTTATATTTTTTATTCTTGTAGTTTTTTATTTACTTTTTTCCTTAGAAATTAATTAAATTAGTTAATTGTTTGTCGCTGTTTCTCTTCGCAAAAACTATTACCTAGATTTTAAGTAATTGATACCCTTTCGATTCGAATATACCATATTACTTGCAATAAAAAAAAAAAAAAATAACATGACATATGTAAGAGAAACTGTATATTCTGACTTTATTTCACGATTCTTTTTAGAGAAAAAAAAATGTCGACTAACGAGCTATTGATTACGAGTAATGCAATCAGGTAGTATCATAATTTCTTTATATAAATTTCAAAAGAAAGATAGTAATGATGTGACTTAAACACAATGTAAAAGACATTTGAATATCATCAAGTCAAGAACCTATGAAAACATGTGGCAAACATTAAACGAATCTAAACTTTTAATTTAGAAATGCGTTTGTAGAATAATGCGTGACAACATTAAAAAGGTTTATAATAAAGAAAACATAGATATGTTAGAATATATTAATGTAACCTAGCATTTTCCACCAATGTAAAAATAACGATAAAATAAGAGTAATTTTGTATAATAATAAAAAAAAATTTTAATTCAAGATCAAAATGTTAATGCGACAGAGCTATTACGCGTTTTCGATTGTTTTTCCATAATTGTGATCTTTTTTTTTTCTTTAAATTAAAACATCATGTAATAAATTTCGTGCTCGGGCGATATTTCCGATAACACTTCGTCGAATGCTTTTCACTGCAAAACTAAATCCGCAACGAGTGGTAAATACTCCGCAAAATCGGAACGAGATTGTGGAAAAAGATGGAACTCCGCGGATGTGTTCATGAGACTTTCCGATCTCTTTTCGTAGAAAGTCCCATTAACGTCGTTTTTCCCCCCATCGTTTCCTCGCCGTTCATCCCGAAACAGCCGAAGGCGTATGCGGGCGGCACAATAAGCTTCATTAAACAAGCCGACAACTTTTGTCTACTTTTTGAAGGGAGCAGTAAACGGATCGCTGGGCAAACTTGTAATCCGAACAATCAACAAGCGTGTATTGTGTGTGTCGCAGGAACGTTTTTTATCCGCGCCGAGTAAGTCGGAGAGAGAGAGAGAGAGAAAAGGAGAGACAATTCTCAACGAAAGATGTCGGAAAGGGGATTTTCACGGATAATTATAATGGTCCGATGAAACAGGAGCGATAAGCCGCCGGGGAATGCGTTTCAAGAAAATTATGTGAACACAGCGAGCTATAATCCCGAGGCTGTAATGAAGTAGTTCGCAGTGGGTGAAACTCCAAGTGCGAGCTTTTGAAATGGAACGAACTAACGTGCGCCGCACGTTTCCCGTTTAAGAAGTTAAACACACATTTCACGGAAACTGCTAGTCTCTCTTTCCGACCGTGCTGATTTCGACTGCGTTAAATATGTAGCAGCATAAATATAAATGGCCCAATCAAATGATAATGTATTACGAACTTTCGTAATAATAAATCGTATTCATAAAAGTATTAATAAATTTCATGAACGAGGTGCTTAATAATAATCCTTGGATAAAGGACTGATGAAGATTCAATAAACTATATCAGATGAAATATCATGTAGTAATGAGTTAATTGAAATCTCGCTTTATCAGCTTTCTTTTTTTTTCAAGGAAAAATATAATTTACGAAAAACACGTGATTTAATACGTTTATCGGATAATCTCGATTTCGAGATGATTTAGAGCAGCAATCATCAAGAAATATCATAAAATTAATGATGGAATTGCGTATCTAATATTAATTTTTGCGCTATTCTAAGCGGCATGCTTAATTGTACGATACGTGCAACGTTATTCGATTGTACGTAACGTTTAATTTATCCTAAAAGCCTGCTATCAATTTTCACTATTTACCTCTCTACATAAATTATACGCGTTTCTAATTAATTACACAAACGGAAATTCTTATCGGTCGTCATCGTGACGAAGAGAGACTTTTATCTGACTGCGATTGATAACAGAGAAAGAAAATGTTCGATAATACATTTCTAATTCGATAACATACGAATCGCTGTGACGTATATCGAGCCCTCATTGAGAATTAATCTATCAGAGTCAATCCATTATTAAAATCGAATTAAAACAGATTGTGCAAAAATAGCCAAAAAGTTACAATTTCGTGGAAGGGACAAAAACTAGTTACGCACGGGGTTTTTTTCCAAGGATGATTTGTTATGCAATACGAACTAAAAATTACTGAAATTTAAAAACTGAAGGCTTCTCCAGGTTTATTCTTTTTTTTCTAATTAACAACAGAAAATTTCGATCGCAAATGCCCTAAAACTAGCTGCAAAGAAGAAAACAATGAAAAATTTATAGTAGTTTTTGCAGAGAAAATTATTATATTTTGCTGCAGTTTTAAATATAAATAATTTTTAAATAAATACGTGGATCTAAATGAATTTTTGCGAATATTTATTAGAGTTTTGTTAATATAAGTGTAAACATTTTCATTTAATTATTAATGCTACTTCCTCATCAAATTTTTGTAAATAAGTACTGCAAAACTCGATCTTACATAAGAATCAAGAGTAAACAAAAAATTAAATCACTTTTAAATCAATTAGTGAATTGTGCTCAAATTTTACGTAGATATTCAAACGTATTACTAATTCTACGATATTTTTAAATTTTTGGTGATGTTTTGAGATACGAGAGACTCGCATACATATCCTCAATAGAAGTTTGTGTATCGTTCCAGAAATACAAAGAACGATCGTAGTATATTATAGTTTTGCTAAAGCGCTTATGGTCAATTTATGCCTTTTAATGCCGACAATGTCGTACGCGCGCTTCGTAAACGATGCGTCAGCATTCACGCATCAGGAAACTCGCGATTGATCGCATCGCAACCCGTGGAAATCGCACAATCCATTATCAAGCGCGAAGAAATTACTGCTGTTTAAATTAGAAGCAAAAAAGGAGAAAAAGAGAGAGAGAGAGAAAGAGAGAAGATGGATTAATTAATTGCAAAACACACAGTAAAATGGTGCATAAGCTAAATATTAATATTTCATTATAAATCATACTGATATTAATTTAATGACAGTAATGGCCGATCTAATAACCTTATTTAACAAATTTTGAATTTCCTAACCGTGCAATTATTTTGAGACCTCGTAACTCCTTCGAGGACAGGATTTAATAGCTGATCCATTGGTGTGGAAATGTTAGAAGAGACACTGGAATAAACTTGGGAGTATAACTCGGCGAGAATACTCTAAAATCGATTCGCGACTATATTGTTATCCCATCTTGGAATTTGACTACGAGATCCTCGTGCATGTTTTTATTTTTAGGTTCTACTTGTGGATTTAGTCGCCGCCCGACTACTCCACAGAAAAATCTAAGAATGTCTGCGATCCATATATCACTCGGCCATTCGGATGTGACGGGTTATTTTAAAAATATAGGTACATATTACAGGTACATATACAGAGCTGGGCGGACTTGCTGCTTGACCTTTGGCATCCGCGAACAAAAACCTTTGCTATTCGCGCGTGCGATATCGCGCGGATTAATTTAGCCGCTTTTAACCGATGAGCTATCCACGGAATTATCTACTCTCTAAATTGGAATCAGTGTATTATTCACCGAAAGACAGTGAACAGCTTAATTTCAGTGGTATACTTATAATTACATCAGTGACTTATGCACCATCTATCAGTAATAATACACTGGTTCCGTTTACTGAGAGCACCCCCCTTCCACCCCTCTTAAAAATGTATAGGACATTTTTCAAAACATTAAGAAAATTATGAAAAACTTACAGATTGTTTTATATTGCATTCGAAAGTAGTGAAAGAAAATTTAGCGGAGACTTTCTATCTGAATAAAAAATTATTTCAATAAAAAGTAGACATGTGCTCCAATGAAAATATAATTAATAATGAAATAATGAAATAAAAAATAATTAAAAAATCAGATTTTTTAAATTTAAGTATTTAAATGTTTAAGATGATTTATGTAAGTTTCATATAAAGTTTCATTGCGATAGAGAGATGAAATAAACAAAATTTATTTACTTATTTATTTACAAAATAGAAAATCACAATACAATTTTGTATAAATCATCTTCAATACAAAAAAATAATTTAATTTTTAATAACATATCAAATAAATAAATTATAAAATATGATATTAAATAAAAATATAATCTTATTCACACAACTTTCGTATGTACATAATTTATTTGAAGTGTTAATATTAACACTTCAAATAAATTATTCAAAATTTTGTTTACTTTATAAGGACCGTATGTCCGATACATCCTTTAAAAAAATCGAGTTAAAGAAACGATTTCAGAAATTTAAACATAATTTTTCTCTGGGTGACGAAGCTTCTTTGGATAAATAAGCACATACGACGTGCGCTCTCGCGACGTACAGACGAAGTCCATTCGAGATCAATTTATGCGCGTATTAAGTAGCCGAAGTTTCTTTCGACGGCGCACTCTAAATGCATATAACCGTTCAATTTTTACCTCGCGACGTGAAGTTTCAACGAACTGATTTAAGTACTTTTATTGTTTGACGGGCGATAGGACGGCTGCGTCGCAAGGAGGTGTTGCGAGCGCTTACAATCGTCGAGGTGAATGATTTTATCGGCGAAATTCAATTACGGGGCACACCGGTCTAATCGCAGAGATTGTATCTCTAGTCATTCTTCAACTTGCGCCAATATTTTTAAGTCCCTTACCGCCCGGCAGAACCCGCAGGTAACTCGAGCTGCGTTGTGCAAGTAATTTTTATCTCGCAAAAATTTCTCCAACGGAAATCTTGACGGAGAAACGTTCAGATATTTTGATAGCTAAACTTTGTATTATTTTTTTATAAACTAGCGATATGATATCGCACTTCCAAAGATTTTCCGGACACGCGTTTTAACAAGACAGTTCTGCGATCCACTCTCTAAATCTGAATCAGTGAACAATTGAAATCTTACTGATTTGCAATTGTTGATTTGCAACTCGCTGTATAGTTATAAAACTGTGATCATCGATAATTGAATAAATTTCTTCGATTCAAACAAATATTTTTCGACTCGAAGAAACTTTTCCCTGGGCGCTTAATAGAAATTGCATTCCACGTAGAAATCCCAGAATATTTTTGCGGAGTAATTCTTCGATCGTCTGCCTAATATAATAAGTTCGTATTGAACCTCTAATTTATTAAGTCCATTAAATAAGGAATAATTTGTTTAATGATTTAAGGCGATTGAGATATCTCTCCGATATCTTAATCGATATTTAAAGTACTTTGGTTAAAATACTGGTACGTTATCGGGGTCGTCGACCGTTTACAGATAGACGACGGTCTTACACACATACAACACGGGAGGATTATATTGGGCTTCTGCTGGTCACCTCGTCGATTCAATAAGTGATAAATATGACCGCCACTCGGCACGTAACCCACACGTAATATCCTCTCCGCGACGCCAATACCGGTTTATATCATAATTTTCTCATCTTTTTAAGATGGCGGCGCGGGTAGAATCAGGTCATAATAGGATTTTTGCTCGAGGGAAGGATACTACTACGGATTTCTCTATATACCGCCAATGGCTCCAACAAAACGAGAATGAGGATGAAAGGGGAGGATGGGGTGAATTGTCGGAAGAGAGCGGGACGGAGTACGAGAGCGGATGAGAGATGAGGTTTATTAATGTCACTGCGCGAGCGCTCTGCCGAGTGTAATATACGAAAGTACAGCCGTCTGTAAACAATTTTGTCATTTTTCTACGTGCATAGAGTTGAACGCGACGCGACTAATGAACGAGCACGTTAACGATATTAATTCCAACGTGGAGGCCTTATCATTCGTACTTTATGGAAAAAATGAATAAAATAAAACGAAATATCGGTTGCAAAATCAAGATGACACGGAATAATATAATTTATATATATATATGGTTTTGTGCCTAAAAATTTAGCCAGACACAGATCAGAAAATAATTTTATTTGACTATCTAAATACTTATAGATACTCGAGCATGGTGTGCAAAAAATTTTGACATTTAGCAATTAGCTTGAGCATCCTAATTATTTTGATGGTTTAATAAATATAAAAAATTTTCAAATCTGTATCAAGCTAAATATTTTTAGATACTTTAATAAAACCACTTTCGTATGTATATATTGTCCTACATGTTACAGAGAAATATTGTTCTTTCTGTTGTTTCTTATATTTTAAATAAAGTCAACACATGTGTAACATAATTTCATTACACTTTTTTTCAATTAATTCCAAAATGTCGTAAGAGATTCATAGATAAGAAAAATGGTCGACAAATTAACTTAAAGTTCGTATTAGCCAGATACAAAAAATAATTTTGTTGAACTATTAAAATACTTATGGATAACTCAAGCATAGTGTGTAAAAAAATTTTGACATTCAGCAATTAGCTTGAGCATCCTAATTATTTTGATGGTTTAATAATTATTAAAAATGTTCAAATCTGTAACAAGCTAAATATTTTTAGATGCTTCAATAAAATCACTTTCGTATGTATATATTGTGCAACATGTTATAGAGAAATATTGTTCTTTCTGTTAATTCTTATCTTTTAAATAAAGTCAACACATGTGTAACATAATTTTGTTATTACACTTCCTTTCGATTAATTTCAAAATTTTGTAAGGAAATCACAGATAACAAAAATGATCAAAAAACAAACTTGAAGTTCGTATTTAATCACATTTTTAAAAATATTCTTCTCTTTCAAATAATAAATACACGAAAGGATTTAATCATAAATTATTTACACATAAGTTTTTAATGATTATAATCAAATATAAAACCTCTACTTATGTAATTTTCATGATAATTAATTTTCGATCATTTTTGTTACACATTACATTATGTATATTATACAATATTCGTTTATTTACATATTATTCAATATTGTATATTTATTTATATTATACAATATTCCAGCTTCTTTTAGATATCTCTTTATATAATTTTACGTCAATAGCATTAATATTCAATTGTTAAAAATATAAGAATTAAATATATTATGTTATTTGAACGTAGGACAACTTGAGCTCACCAAATGCGATGCGCAGCAGCGGAGTTATAAACTGCGTACCTTGTTACTGTAAAATACAAATACATCCAAATTAATACATTACAACGTTCAAGATAATCAATATTATTAGAAAAGCATTGAATTTTTTTATCTGTCTTTGAGAAATATTTAATAAAATTATTGTAAAATAATTTCTAATAATAAAAAAAATTATTATATAATGTAATTAAAAGTTAATTATATAAAATTATTGTACAATTTTAATAAATAAAATTACACAATTTACATAAATAAATATTTAATATAATTATGTAATTTTCAAAAGAAATCTTTCCAAGTGTAATTTTTTACAAAATTTCTTGTGATGTCTCTTTCATCATTATTTAAATCATACGCGAATACGCGCTGGAATAAACGTTCGATTTATCACAAATATATACAATATAAACAATATTATATATGTACGTAAATAACAAATTTTGCTCACCCTGTGGTTTCTCCGACGTCGCCCGATGCCACCCCGGGCCTCCGCCTCCTCTCAGATCAGGTCAGCTCGCACATGCAACACTCACTCATTCACTCGCGGAAATGCGGTTAACTGCGATCGCGTGCGAATTACACGATTATCGAACAATATGACGACCACTTGCACAATACTCTCGACGTTAACTCCGTTAAGCACTCGCGCACTTTATTACAATCGCGACAATGTGAACATAGATAGTTGCGCATATAAAATCGCGAGACACTCGACACACCTGGCCCGTGACGTCACGCGAGTCCTGGAAACGAACTCCAGGGGAGCGTGTTAACCCTACTAGAACTCAATATTGTACGAACGCGAAAGTTACGTTACGCTTTTACGTTTCGGCGAGCTAATTACGAACATGCCTACTAATCGGACGTGTCACGACGCCGCCGGGCGACGAGAGTCCATCCTGTCGATCCGCTTCGTGAGCACGACGTGTCTCGCGTTCCGCCAACGGGCCGGGAGAGAGAGAAGGACCGGAACATCTGCAACTTCAGACCGAAGCCGGGGGAGCAGGTACTACGCGAGTCGAAGCGCGGGCGAACTTCTCGAAGGTTCGCTCGCTCGTGATCCGTCCGCGTTTCGATGACTGAGCGTTTCTTCAAGTGTTCCCTGTGCTGTGCGTGAAGAGGTGGAGAAACACTTTTTTCAAACGCGTCACCCTCCGCGTACGTACGTACATGACTCCGTCGTGTAGACTCAACGACTCGCGTAGTAGTCACTTCGCGACCGGAGCACGGACGAGATCGCGCACGGATTGCGTGCCGAATTGACGAGCGCTTTGCGGGATGAAGAACGGCGTGTTCGAGCTCGAGGATGCTGCCAGGAACCCGGTGGTCAGCCGGTAAACGGAAGACATCGAGCATGCCCCCCCCCCTCGCTCCGATTTTAACGGATAAATCACTCGCAGGCGGCAGGTTGGAGGGTGGGGGGGGGAGCACTACTCTACGTAAGAGACAATCAACATGGCGCGCGTGTCTTCCCGGTTACTCAGCGAGGCGCGTAAATAGCGGGAGTCAATCGGTAGCATCAGCCGAATAATAATGAGTACGACGGTGAGTAGAGAGCAACGCTCGCATACACTCGTAACCTTCATCGCGTCGCATTTCGCGTCAATGATGCTGCGTGGAGCGGCCGCTGGCCGCTGCCGGTAGCAAGCGGTGTGACGCCGTGCCCTACGTACGCGTAAACAAATGTCGCGCGCCAACCGTCGCCGCCGCTACGCCCGCAGCCGCCAGTACGCCACCGATAATATTTACATGGCACACAGCGCGCTATGAGCAACGTTACGCCGAATATTCTTTTCGCTTCAGATCTCTCAATGGGCGTCAACGGGCGTCTCGCCTCCGAGAACCGAACGCCGACCTGGAGCAACGCGCTTAACCTCTCTCGTCGGATTTTAGGTAAGTACTTTAGATACTTTGAGCATCTCTCGCTCGCGATCGAGCGCGATAATTGAGGTCGGAGGCGACGTTAATGAATTTGCAGAGCGTGGGACATAATGCGCGACGATAGTCTTCTCGAAATTAATCAGAAATATGCAACATTACATATGTTTAAAAGAGATGAGGTGAAGCAAATTTTTTATATTACTGTTTCTGATTATATTTATTGCAATTTAGAGTTCACTATCGTAGTTTGCTTTGGTGAAAATTCTTGCCAAATTTTTTTAGGGTTTCTGCATAATTTTATAACTTTGTCAGTTTTTTTGGAACGAATTGGAACATTTTTTTAAAATACTCAAAGTCTATATCTTTTCTCAAATTTTTCATGTATATGTTAATTATTCTAAGTATTCTAAAAGTTTCTAATTTTTTATTGAATAATTTCTAATAAAATGTTATTAAATCTAAAAAAGTTAAGTGTTTTTTTTTTCATTATGGCTTGAGAAATCTCAGAATATTTTAGAATATAGTTGTATGAAAAATTTTAAGAGAAGATATAGGCTTTCTGAGTATTTCTGTGAAAAATATTCGAATTCATATAAAAATTATAAGAAAAATTGTCACCACAGTGGTCAGAGAAGAAGCAGTAAAAATGAATCAGCATGCTTATTATTTATTTTAAAAGGAAGAATTTATTTACTTTCAGAAGAGAAATTTATTTTTGAAAGAAAAGCGTCTTTTTAATAATTTATGCGATGTATTATATACAGTGTTCCATAATTATACGATGCTGAATAAAGTGTTCTGGAAATAATTAAAATATCCTAAATCAAGAAATGTAGTTTTAACAAATCAAGAAAAATTAAATTGCAGTAAAATCTTTCTTTTAATTTCGTTCTAAATACAAAATATTGAAGAAAAAAAAAGAAAAGAAAACTTTATTGAAAAGAAAACTCATTATAATGAGTTTTCTTTTCAACAAAAATAAATTTTAGTTTTATAAAAATCATGATCTAATACTTTTTCAAAATGTGTAAAATTATTAACAAATTAAATAATTTATTCTTTTATAAGATATTTGAATTCAATTATCTTATCGATGTCAACTGAATAATTAGTACTTACACTTAATAAAAAATCAATTTAAAAATTTATCTGTGAAAATTTATCGTCTCCTTGCAAATGACAGATACTCACTGATGTTCATTAAGCATACGGGTTTAAGCATACAAACATAATATTATCTTTAATTATTTATAACTTAAAAATTGTTGTAACTTCCTGAAATTCATATTAAGATTTATAATTAATAATTGTGAATTTTTTTATACATATTAAAATCACACAATTTTATTTTATTCGAAATACAAAATATTGAACAAAACAAAGAAAAGAACACAATAATAAATTTCTTTTTCAATAAAAATAAATTTTAGTTTCATAAAAATCATGTTATAATGCTTTTTAAATGTGCAAAATTTTTAACAAAAGATTAAATAATTTAATCTCTTATACAGATAAATTTAGCTATTATTTTATCGATGTCAGCTTAATAATTAATGCATATATTTCATTAAAATCAACTAAGCGTTAAAAATTCATCGTCTGTGAAAATTTATCGTCTCCTTGCAAGCGATAGATACTCATTGATATTCATTAAGTATAATTACGGGTTTAAGTGTACAAACTGAAACTCTGCGTGATGTTATCTTTAATTATTTATAACTCTAAAATTGTTGCGATAACTTCCTGAACACGGTCGTTAAGATTTATAATTAATAACTGAAATTTTATCGCATTTCTTAATTTAGGATGTTTACTTTAATTTCCGAAGAACACGTTATTAAAATATTGCGGATAGTGATTACGCACTCTGCGTAGAATTTGCGTAATAACAGATGATATAATCATTATGTGAGCATGAGAATATAACGCACATAGCGTTATATTCTCTGGAAAAACAAACTCCGCTTTTTCACATGAACTAATTGTACCTACCAATTTTATGGCGCAGCGTTTGCACGCCAAAATATAATTCCCGCACCAATCTCGTGACAGATGTTCCATTCACGTGAAGAATGAAACAATCATTCGAGATGAGATTCCCCTCGTTAGTCAGGCTATGTTTTGCAGAAACGTCAGTAGGTAAATTTGGGCAAATTTACTCGGAGCGTCGTTCGTAGGAAATAAGATCTCTGCAAGAGGGAAAACGGGAAGGGACGCGGGGGAAGAGAAGAGGGGTGGCAAGGGGGGGTAAGGAGAAGCTCCGACGATAAATTAAATCCGCTTTTAAGAGCACCACTTTTCCGCTGGAAACGCTCATTAGTGCTGATTGTGAGGCAGCTCGTTCACGTTCCGCGGGCGCATTCTACACACGTCGCTATGCAGTTTGCCAATAGCGAGATGCGGTCTCGTCTCGAAACCCACGAAATCAATCCGCGTCTCGATCTCACGTAACAAACGAACAAACTGAATTAAACGGACGAGGATCGTATTTACCACAGCCGAACGCTTTAGATATATTTTTCGTGGTAACAAAATAATATCGCGAAAAGTGGAAAGGGGGATAAATTGGAGCGAGTAAATTGCATAATGCGCGAATAACCGCGAAAATCGACGGGGCAAAGCAACGCAATTAATTTTTTTCCAATGCATAATTAACGACGGTTGGCCGTTGCTACACCTCTTTTGCGAGCGTGTCGGACGCGCTTTTTATCTAATTATCCCGATTGCAGCCTTATTGTATCGCTGACGGTAGGGTGAATTAAGTTAATCAACGCAATCGGGGGACTGAATGCAAATTGATAAACGCGATAATTGGGCCTTTTTCGCGATGGCGATCGCGCGCAGTGAAAAAGTATAGATTCGAGTCTGCAACGAGACCGAGGATCACCGATCATGAATCGCGGGATTTGCGGGCCGGGACACGGCTTATAATTCCCGTGCAAACCGCGCCGCGGGTGCATAGCCCGCGCGCTCTCGTATTACTCACGCCGCTCATTGTGAATTGTCGCGCGAACTCTGTCGCTCTCGGCGATAACGCGAACAACGCGGCGAGTGGACAAAGACGGACGTACACTGCGTCGATTGGAAATAGTTTACGGCGTACGCTGAATGAGCCGGACCGCGAATCACTGAGCGAGCAATTTATACGCTGGCGTTGCCTCGGCCGAACGAGGGAGAAACACCTGTTCGTTAACTCACTCGAAGACGACGACGACGACGACGACGACGACGACGACGACAAAGTGCTCGCTTTCCAAGGCAAACCGCCCACGATTTACCATTCTCCATCTGGAAATTAGTCCTGTCTGTCGTAGACCTCGGGACGTCTATCGACAGACCGGCGCGCGACTCGAATAATTCGTCTTGTTTCCGCTTGAACGCGACGGAGTGACATTCATAGTCTGCCTCTGGTGGAAAAAATTCTACAAAATTCTACACAATTTTAAGGAATGCTGCAAGAATCTACAGAGGAATACCAGAATTGGAACATTTTTATTAATTTTACACTGAGAGAAATATTTGCTGTGATAGACCAAATGTTTGGTCAAGTAGCAAACGTATCTTATAGTTGTAATTACTAAATAAGTTGTTTTGATCAAACAATTGATTTCGTACAACTATTAAATGGTTCGTTAAATATAACCAAGTTTTTAGTGCCAGTAAATACAAAATTTATTTGATCATTGTGAAACTAAACGTTTGGCTGATATTTCTCTCAGTGTAGTAATTAAAAATACATATTTTTACGAATACATAAATGTTTCTACAAAAAAAATAATTAATACAAATTTCTATTTTTAGTAGAACTTTGTACTTATTTATAGAAATTTGTTATTATTTTCATAATTGTATTTCAACATAATCTTTTTTTTTAACATAATCGATTTTTTTAATGCACTCTGGCGAAAAAAATTTCTAGAAATAAGTACAAAGTTCTATTAAAAATAGAAATTTGCAGAAATTAATAATTTTTTCCGTAGAAATATTTATTTATTTGTAAAAATATGTATTTAATTACTACACTGTTTCAGCGTAAGCAACTTGGAAATGTGTAAAATGTCGTAGCTCGTTTAACATAGTTTTACCGAGAAGTTCATAAAAATCACAGAAACGAACTGCAGAAATATAAAAGTTTACAAAAATTTAGAAAAGTATTTCAATTCTACACGGAAAGAATGATTTTGTTGAAGTATCTGAATATTTAGCTAGATCTGAAAATAACTTTATTAGACCATCAAAATAATTGTGACGGATGTTAAAGCATGATGAGCAACGCTGCACAAAATTTTGACATTCTAGCAATTCAGTTTGAGAGTTCAACATAATTATTTTAATGGTCTAACAAAATTATTTCTAGATCTGTATCTGTAACTAAATTTTTAGAAACCTTAGCAAATCCGTTCCTTACGTGTAGCATTTCTCAGAATCTTGTAAAATTTTTTTCCGCCACGGGTTACGTATATAATAAATCTAATATGATAATAAATCTAAGAACGGAGAAAATCTTCTCTTTTTTGGTTCCTCTTGAACCCGCGTGCTCGAGAGAATACCAGCCCTCCAAATACAGTCGGCCAGAGCAGTTAGTCACCGGTTGTAAGTGTCCGAGTTAACAACAGCGTGGCTGCTTGACTTGGCGCATCTGGAGATTTATACGTCTAAAGGACGTACCACCGGAGAGATCTACGCGTTTAGGGACGTTCCACGGCGAAATTTCTAGGAGACAAGTAGGAATTCTGAGAAATCTCTCTCTCTCTCTCTCTCTCTCTCTCTCCACGGTTCTTCTAATCTCAACGAATTCCTCATATCAAATTATGATACGTAATGTCTCGCATAATTTACGCGTTCGCTCAACGGCGAACGGCGCGAGGCACCGCAAAGCCCATCTTATACCATCTCCTTCCTTCTCTCGGAGTCGGTGAAGAGATCTCGTGGAGAAATGCCGCGAGTAAATTTACTACGTCCTCCATTAGACACGAGCGATGTGATACGAACTTCCGGAAACAGCTCGCGAGAATTTCCAACAATTTCGCCCGCGCCGAACGTTGCGACGCGCGTCGAGCGAAACTCCCTTGCGTTCCAATCAATGAAACGGATTCACGGGTCTTAATCGCTTAATTATTCACAAATAACTGCGCGTGATCACGAAGCCGATTTCGAAACATTGTGAATTTTGACAAAGCGTGAATATAATTGCTGCAATGTTAGCAAAATTTTCGAAACGACGCGCACATGTTTAAAATATGCGATTTATACATTTATAATAATGACCGTAAATCTCTGCAGAAATTTAAAGTATGTTCACACACGGATAATGGGGTATCGGATATTTTACAATTATATGCGTAACAGAGATAAAGCCGGCTATCACGGGTTTATTAAATCGCCAATAATGGATAAAGGTCATGATTAATGTCTCTTTCTGTCGCTTTCTGCCCAATACACTATGTATTTTTTTTTGTCTGTCGGCTTTTTTCGAAAATAGAGCGAACTTGAATTTTTAAACCTTCAAGTCTGTGAAACGTTGCAAATTATAAGTTTATAATCTTCCGTAGAACGCAATTTACTTTAGACACATTATTACGTACGAAACGTAAATGTGTACGAATTATGAATTGAATTTGTACACATTCTCGAATTTACGAAATTAATATTTGCGAAATATGAAAGTACATAGAATGTTCTCTACTCGAATTTGCGTAAGACTCTCCTGTAAGAAAAATGTCACACATTCAAATTCAGTATCAATTCATTTCACGCTATGCCATTTACATATAGCTGGCAATATTTTTCAAATTGACAAAGTGATTTGCGTGAAATTCGAGGGTCCGAACGACTCTCTTTGTCTCTCTCTTTCTGTTTTTCCCATTATAAATATATATGGAAAAATTGGCCTCTTACCTTGCAATGGGTGCAGTTGTGGATGACGGAGTACGACTGAGCGCAATCGTAGCGCGCCAGTACCTCCTCGAACTCGCAATGCAGCTTCGCGGCCAGGGCAGTAACGCTCACCAGCTTGTCCAAGGCAATTTTGCACTTCTCGCTACCGTATAGCACGTCTTCGAGCGGACCGCCCTTGCCCGGCGCCAGGGCGTTGAACACCGTGTGCTCGCAGCAGTGCGGTAGACGCAGCCGACGTAACAGACCAATACGATTTTTCTTCTCCATCTGACAGATGATGTTCTTGTGCGAATCCTCGAGATATAAAAGGCACTGTTCCTTCCCCTCCTTTTTATCAGAGCTATATTTACCGCCGTGTCGACTGCTCTCGCCTCCATCTTCGACCCCCCCTTTTCTCTTCTTATTGTAGGTCTTCATTATCTCGGAAGCGTTTTTACACGTCTTCGGGCAGTACTTGGGCACCTCCTGCGAAGGTGCTCCGCAGCTACCCTGAAGATCGGTCGGCGCTGGTCCCGCCAGATCGCAGGCCGACAGCCAGGGATTCATTTGGTTCATCTCCCAGGCATATTCGTTGTAGGGGTGCCGCTGTTCGAGTCTCTGCTGATCCGACTGTTCCCGATACTCTTCCTTCGATTGTTGCTGCTGCTGCTGCTGCTGCTGCTGCTGCTGTTGCTGATGATGTCGATGACGCTCGCTATCGGTATTGTGATCGCCCTGAACGTATTTTTGCGAATGCTGGTATTGGTGCTCGATAACCGTCGACGACGAGAACAACGTGTCCGGTGGCGTGACGTTACCCCGTGGCGCGGAATTCTTGACGTGCGCGAGAGTCGGATTTTGTGCGAAAGTCGAGGCGGGGTGACCTGAGGGACTACTCGAGCATAGTAGGGGCCACGCCAGAAGGTACAGCACGAACAGCAGCAGCCTGTAGTAGCTTCTGCGAATACGCGGCTTTTCCCCTGTTCCTCTTCCTTCTTCTCTTCCTCCGCCTCTTCCTTTTCTCCTAGTAATTGGCTTTTGGAACCAGGCAGTGTTATCGCTACGTCTCCACTTGTTATACCCTCCTCCTCCTCCTCCTCCTCCTCCTCCTCCTCTTCCTTCTTCTTCTCCTCCTCTTTCTTCTTCTTCTCCCTTTCTTCGTCCTTGCCCGTCGAACATCTCGTCCACCTCTGTCGGGTACCCACGACCGTAACCATCGATGCGCTCGCGATCCTTCTTCCCGTCTTCAAACGAAGAAGATTGCGATGTCCACTGATCACTCTTGGATACACCACGACTACTCGCATCCACCTCGGTGCGGATATAGTCCTCACGAGGCGCGTCCTCGTTCGCGCTTTTATGTTTGCATTCGTCGCGCGAATTATCCGAAACACTAACACGCGCGTTGTCATCGTTTCCATTTTCTTCATGGGTCTCCTCGAACCAACCATGGTTTTTCTTTCGCTCGCGACGCGCTTGTCCCTCGTTGTCATTATCGTCGTCGTCGTTTTTTCCATCGTCATCGCTATAGGCAGTGTAAGCATGCACGTCGACGAAAGAAACGGCCGAGGTAGCCATGCCGGGTTCCTCCTCGGAGATCGTTCCGCTTTCTCGTCTCCTTCGTGATCTTCTTCTTGCTCTTCGAGCGAATCGCGGGGCCCGCGACGATGGATGATCATCGCGAAGAATGCGCGTTCGCGCGCGCAACGTGTCCCTATCATCGTTATCATCCTCGTCCTCGTGATCCTCGTGACAATCACGTGTGCGCGCGCGCACCACGCCACGCGAAACGGAATCGCGAGAGATGCGAAAGGCAGTGGCAGTTCCGGCTTTCTCATCGGGTCTGTGTCCGACCTCGTAGAGCCGGGCCTCGTGGTGGTGGTGGTGGTGGTGCTGGTGGTGTTGATGCTGATGCTGGTGCTGGTGCTGGTGGTGGTAGTGGTGGTGGTGGTGGTGGTAGTGGTGATGGTGCTGCTGCTGTTGCTGATGTTGCGCGGCGGATACGCCACCGTCGTCGACGACGCGATCGCAAATCGACCTGGGGGATGACCTGGGCGACGCATACGGTCGACACGCGGCGCGGTCCGACCGTACACACTCCACGAACGAGATCGACGATAACGATGACGATGACGATGACGACGATAACCAGAGCTGCTGCTCGTTGTCCTTTTCCCGCTCCCTTTTCTTCTCTTCTCTGCATTTTTTCGACGTAGGTGGTCCCGTAAGTCCGAACGGGTCGAGCCGCATGGGCGCGACGGGATAATCGGGGACGCTAACGTCCCCGACGTCCTGCCGTCGTCGTCGCGCTCTTCCTCCTCGTCGACGTTCCCTGTCGCACACCGCGTTCGTAGCCGTGCAATGCGACGACGTGCTTCGGTCTTCTCCACCAGAACCGATCGACTTTTTCGCTGCCGCTGCCTCCCTCTTCTCGGTATCGTGCACGCCGGCTGATGACGAAAACGATGAATCGCGGCGGTGGACTCGTGGCGTAGATGATCCGTATCGCAGCCGTGCTGCTGCAGGAGGCCCCGCATCGCTGCCACCAAATCTGAGGCCCGCCTCTCGGCACGCGCTCTGTTCTCCGACACTCGACTCCTCGTGCTCTCGGAACGCCGTTCGAGACGCGACCCGCGACGCAGCTCTTGCTGCAGCTGCTGCTACCGTTATTTCCGGTACGTCCGCTGAGACACGACGCCAGCAACGCTGCGCAACGTGGCCGGTCACGCGATTTCGCTTCCAAGTGTTTCCTCGAAGATATATCGGGGATATTCTTCCGCCACTCGATAACTCGCGCCAGATTTTCCTCACCCTCCCTCTCCACTGTACAGCTGTACACGTCAATTTCTTCCTGGACGGGTGATCGAGCCTCGATGTATCTCCGCTCTCGATCGGAAGGTTCTCCTCCCCCCGTTTCCGTTTCTCTTTTCGTCCGTGTCCCTCGTCGCGCCACGATAATCCGCGTCGTCGTCCACCCCGTCGCTCTGTCGGCGAGCGACCACTCACCGGGGTATCCCCGCTGTTCGATGATGTCAGCCCCGCTCGTGCGTATCCCGGACCAGTCGCCCAGGTGCCTGCCTGAGCGGCCCGGGTTGGCGGGGCCCTTAGAAGTTCCCCTGGACCAGCGTACCACGGCCGACCGAGACGGCGGCGACTGCGACAGTCGCAGCTGCTGCGGTGGTTGCGGCGACGACGACAATACCGGCGAGGAGCTCTCTCGACGGCGACAGCAACAACGGCAACGCGACGCGTTCGTAGTAATCCACCACCTCCGCTTTCGTTTCTTCCTCCTGCCGCGCCACCTGCACCTCTTGCACCACCACCTCGTGTCTTTCGTCGACTTGGCGATACCTTCTCTCCCTGATGCTGCTGCTGCTGCTGTTGCTGATGTTGTTGCTGTTGCTGTTGCTGTCCCTGTCCCCGCTGTGCCAGATGTTGTGCCCCACTTCCGAGTAAGCGCGACGACGCCGGCGGCGACGGCAGTTCTCGACGCGCGCGACGACGTTGCGTGTATCGAGGACAACCTGATGCGAAAGCACCTGAACAACACCCTCTTCGTCGTCGTCGTAGTCCCCCTGCCGAGGCTCGCGAGCTCCCAGTGCGGGGCACCGAGGTTCATGCTGCATCCTGAACGCCCGGCTACGTACCCTCCTCCTCCTCCTCCTCCTCCTCCTCCTTCTCGTCCTCCTCTTCCTCCTCCTCCTCCTCCTCCTTCTCCTTTTCCTTGCACCGTTTGCTGCTGCCTGTCGTCGCCGATGATCACGGCCGGTGATGGCACGGCAATACGCACCACCACGACGATAACGACGACGACGACGACGACGATATCAACGACGACGATATCAACGACGACGACGACGACGACGACGACGACGACGACGACGACGGCAACGGCAACGGCGACAGTGGTGACAATGACACGGACAACAGCGGCAATCTATTCAGAAATCGCCGCACCCGAGACCTCATGGACGCATCCCGAGGTCACTGCGTGTCGGTAACCGATCAACCAACCCGACCCGAACGTCACTAATGGAAATACGGAGAAGGCGCACTCACTCGAATCGCGTCGGGATCGCGACGACGGGAGATGAACACACAGCGACTCGAACTCGACGCAGCGACATTGGTGTCACAGTGATCCTTCGGCGGTGGTTCCTGGGCGAGAGAGGGAGAAAGAATGTGAAGGTTATGGTGTTTTACCACTTGAACCACACCATCGCCACCGCCACTCTCGCGTTTGCCTACACCCGGGGGACGGAACTCGACGAAAATTATCTACTTGTATGGAGAACGCTCAAAAAAAAAAAAACTGAAGCGCGCACTCTTTCTCTTTTTTTCTCTTTTCCGTTATCACGGCTCTCGACTACGTTTCCGAGGGATGACGATGACGATCGGAATATCACAACGACGACGATAGGTATGGGCAGACACCAGCGGGTATCTCGCGGTCGCGGCGAAGGGAAAACGTACAAAGGGGCATTATTAAGATTAGGACATTGTCACAGCGGGGGCTACCGCGACGCTGGAGGTACGCGCTGGAGGCCGCTCCGTGCTGGCGGTGGTGCTCGGGACCCTGCTGCTGCTGCTGCTGCTTCTGCTGCTGCTGCTGCCGCTGCTGCTGGCACCACCGTCGTCGCATCGGCGCATTGTCACCCCCGTGTGTGCAGCCTTGTCGCGGCGCTCTTCCGCGCCCGACGATTCCACTCTCGGATCTCGGCGATGGACGGTGGCACGCGCCACCGAAGAATAACGCTTCGTTCGGACGGATCCTCGTCGGAAAGCTCGCAACGCAGCGACGACGACAGTAACAATAATGACGATGATGATGATGATGGGATCGGAATTAATGACATCCACTCGTTGTGGGAAATATTCTTCTCATTTTCGATGAATATTGCACAATCTATTCTACGTGCTGTTTATGACGTTTTTATCAATTCTATTGTCACGATAGATACTCGTTGGAATATCATCATCTAATTAAGAGGCTACTTTGTCTTTCTTCTCTTTCATTTCTCGCATCTCTTTAAGCTTGCAGTACTAATACGCACACGTGCAATGATCTAGCGCATGCACAGGGTAAGGAGAGGCAATGTTCCATGTATGTAAGCGCAAGCACGTTCCTCCTTAACGTGATCATTGACGAGATTAGTGATCGATATTAATAATTGATATATGCGTTATCATTTGCCTCTCTCTTTCTCTCTCTCTCTCTCTCTCTCTTTTTCTAGGATGCAATACCATTACTCGCGCGCGGCCCCCAGTCCTCCAATTATTTCTTATTAGGGCTCGATGCGCTTTCGATAATCGTCATTCACGATCGCGAATATCGGGAACGTCGATCGCGAGCGGGCGTTCGCGAGAGCGGGAGGCGGGGAAACGAGGGTGTTACGAGAGACAGGGTAGGGGGTGTTGTTCGCGCGACACGAACGACGGCTTCGAGAGGGTTACGGCGAATCCACTCTGTTCGCGCCCCCCGAACGGGGGAGGGTTAGACCCGCGGGTCGGGTGCGTCGGGTTGCGCGGCGGCACGGCGCGGATTCGACGTATCCGGATGTTACACCGAGGTGGTAGTAGGTGTGTTCTCTCTCTTTTCCCTATATATATATATATATATATATATATATATATATATATATATGTGTGTATATATATATCTCGATATCTCGGCTCTAAAAGACGGCGAAGGCAACGGAGGTGGCGGAGGCGGCGGTGACGGTAACGGCGGCGACGGTGACGACGGTCGTACGTCGGGACGGGCCCGGCGACGTGTAGGAAGGGACGATAGGGAGCACAGTGGGCGAGTGCACCAGGCTAATAGTAGGACACACACACACAACATGTACACACCACTCTTCGCTCGCTCGTTCGCTCGCTTGCTCGTTCGCTCGCTCGCTCGCTCGCTCGCGGTCGAGCACGCGCGCGTGTGTCGACACGACGTACGAAGAAGAAGAGGAAAGAAGAAACACCGCGGAAGCGCGATCCGCGCCGACACCAGGCACTGCGCGCTAGCTCGTTATCGGCTAGCTCCTGTACTACACGGACGTACCCGAGGATCCCTCTTGGAGAGACTCGTCGCAAAACTTCGGGGGAGAGCGCCCTCTCTCTCTCGCGAATCGTGTCCCTCCGTGTCGCGCTGCAAAGCGCGCGCGCACCATGCACCCCTTCGCCGACTACCCCTATCGCTCCCTTCCCCTTTCTTTCGCCCACCCCCGACAACTCACTCTTTGCGTCCTCTACTCTGCCTCCCGTTCTCCATCCGCATCCCTTTCCTGCCTATCTATCCTACCTCGACTACCCTTCTCCCTCTTGCAATATACGCTCGCCCCCCCCCCTCTCTCTCTCTCTTTCTCTCTGCCTCCGAAACCCTACTATTCTCTCTATCGAGAATTTCCATCTACATATTCTCTCTCTCTCTCTCTTTCCCTTTCTCTCTTTCTCTCTCTCTCCCTCTCTCCCTATCGCCCTCGTCCCCGCGGGAAGAGATTTGCAGGGCGGATTCTTTTTCCTCGCGGAAGTCGCGCCACCTGCGTCCTCGTTCTTGCGCCCCGTGGCAACGCGATTCCCTTCTCTCGACGGGGGCACTGACGGGGTACGTTCGTCAACGAACGTCCGGTCTCCCGTCTTTGCATGATTGTCATCGCAATACACAGTATCCAATGTATCTAGATTTCTGTATCTCTCACCCGCGTGTGTCTCGTACCTACGAATGTCAATGACGACAGCGTGATGGGCGTCATCGAGCACAAGCCGCCATCTTCGTCCTCGCATCGCTCCCCGTCCGGGGACGGCGGCTTCGAGCGTTTCCATCCCCCCAAACGATGTGCTTCCCCTTCGCGTTCCATGCTCTGCATCCCTCATCAACCCTTCGTCCACATCGCCGCGATCCTTCTCGTTCATCCCCTTTCGCTCGTCTCTCTTCCTCATCCTCCTACTCTTCATCCCCCTTCGCTCTTTCTCTCTTCCTTCTCCTACTATTTTTCTCTCCCCCTCCTTGTCTCTCTTTTTCTCTCTCGCACCTCGAGTCGCATTAACCATTTCTCTTCTTTTCTCTCCGTATCGCTCCCTCCCCCTCTCTCTCTCTCTCTCTCTCTCTCTCTCGGTCTTCCTCTTCCAGCCACCGCCTATCCCCGACGCATACGGCGCTACACACACGGTCGCTTTCCGACTCTTCTACCCTCCCTCGTTTCCTCTGATCCCCGAGTCTCATTCCCGCGGAGAGCTCTCCGTCAGCCTCCGTTTTCTTCTCCGTAACTTCCCCGTCGTCCCTCCTCCTTCTCATCCTTCTTCTTCTTCTCGTCGCTACTACCCCACCGGTCCGCTCATTTCCCGGCCCCCGCGCCACCACAGCGTCGACGGACGGGGCGCTCGTCGAAAAAAGGAGAGGAGAGAAGCCGGCCCAAGTATGATCCTCGACTCTCTTGCGCGCATTGCGCAGTATGGATTTGTGCTCGTTCCGAGATTCGAGCGACCATCCGAACGACCCGAATATATCGGCGGTGGCGGCAGCGGCAGCGGCGGCGGCGGCCACGGTCGCGCGCCGCGGCGCGCGTTATATATGCTTCGACTTCGATCGGCGTCGAGGTCGAGAGGCCGAGCCGAACCCGAAAGGGTAAGAAAGAAAGGGAAGGAGAGATAGAGAGAGAGAGAAAGAGAGAGAAAGCCCGCGAGAGATCGGACCGCGCACGGTCTGGGCTGACTTCGCATTCGACTAGTCGCGGCTCGACTTCCGATTACGAGGAGCGATGAATGCATCACCATTCTTCGCGATGCTCTCCAACAGTAGAGACTACCTTCTTATTCTAAGAAACGTTAGATTCGAGGAGAGAGAGTAAGAGAAGATTTTTCGGAGCACACGATAACACTTATCGATAAAAGAACATTGGTGATTTGACGATATTAAGTTAAAGTTCGGTTTATAAAGAAATTCATATTCAATTCTTATAAAATTATAGAGAGAAAAATTCAAAAGGAAGAAGAGAAAGATTAAGATAAAGATGTTGCCAAGGAGTAAGAACATAATTAAAATTCCATGTGAATGATTAAATCTATATGTATATCTCTTTATAATTACACATTTTTTAATAATTTACAATAGCCACGTGGAAAAGAATTACAATAATAATATTAAAATGAAAAAAAATTATATGTATTCTTAAAATAGCAAAAGTATTTTTTTTGCTATTAATAGTATTATAGAAATTTTATTTATACATCGCTTTGCAGCTTCTAACAATTTTTCAGGCTTATAATTTTCTTATTTGATACTTCACGCGTAAAATGTGTGTGATGAGTACTTTGCCGATCACATATCGACATATATATATATAGTAATTTTTTTACAAATATGAAATATATGTATTAGCTAATTTATTTTTTTCTTCATCACTCATTAATGAGAATATATATATTTATTTTACTAACGTATCACTATCATCCATATGATAGGAAATATATTATGGCCCGCATTTATACAATAAGAAGAAAAATTATTGAAAAACTAAAATTATATTATATTTAGTCCGATACGTTCAACTAAATATTGAATTGGTCTATAATTGATTCTTAATAAAAAAAGAATTAATGATTGACATAAAGGAACGATGCTGTTTTGGGTAATTAAATAATTGTTAAATCAATCCAATGTTTAGTTGAACGTATTGGACTATATATTTTAATTTTTTTAATAAATTTTTTTCTTAATGTAATCGTGTATCTGTCGAAGAAGTCAATTTTTTTAAACTAATTTTGAGATTTAATTCAATAAATAAATTTTAAATATTAATATGATATTCGTAATGTCATTTGTAATCTAACTATTGAAATTTTTAAATGAAATTTATCTTGAGACACAATCTAAGTTCTATTTCCTGCGGTACAATAATCGATTCTTAAGCGAGGATTGTACGTGTTCGTATTAATATTCTTTGAATCATGTATCAATAGAATATTGAATTGGAAGTAATTGCATTGGTTAAATATGATCCGGAGATTTTGACAAGAACACGGTTTTCACTCATATGAAAAGTTTGATTTGATTAAGAATATATTTGTTCCAAAAAATTATAAACTACCGCTTCTTGTTACGTTATTTCTGTTCCCTGATTTGATAATGCATAACGATGTTTTTTTTTATTACATATTGTGATTCATGCAATACAAAATATGTAGAGAAACACTTATTTCTTTGAAATTAATCTTTTTCAAACTCGAGATGATATCAGAGAAACGGATATTCCGTGAAATAAAGTTTATTTTTTCTTCTTTTGACAAAAAGTGAATTTCATATTATTACTTTTTCTAATTTTTTTTTAATATTTTAAGAATATTAAAATTGTACAATTTTGATAAATAAAGAAAAAATATGGCTATAAATGGTGAAAATCACCTTGGCCGGGTTTTTCTTGTTTTCTCAATATTTTGCTAAAATTATGAGATTTTATTTATTAAAATTATGCAGTTTTACTCTTTTTACATAAAATATTGAAACAAGTAATACTAATGAATTACAAATGCTTTTTGTCGAAATAAAATATATATTTTATTTTTCAATTACATTAAATTTTTTTTTTTAATCGGTATTCAATTAACCAATTTTTTCAAAATTTTATTTGAAAACAAATTTTTTATTAAAAAATAATAAAAAAATTTTAAATAATTAATTATTAATTAATTTAAAATAATTAATTAAAAATAATGAATATTACATCATAAATGCTTTTTTGTCAAAATGGAATATAAATTTTATTTTTCAATTACATTAAATAATTTTATTTACATCGGTATTCAACTATTTTTTTCAAAATTTTATTTAAAAACAAATTTTTCATTAAAAAATAATAAAAAAAATGTTAAAATAATTTTTTATTATTGCATTACATAATTTTATATTATATATATAAACGCATATTACACATTAAAACATATTAATCAAATAGCCTATTCGTCGAATTATAATACAAGTTTTAATATTTCCATTTAAAAACGCTCTCAATCGAATCAATCATGATCGTTTTAAATAACGCCAACGAGTCTATAAAATCAAGCAGGAACTATGCGATTATAATCCTTTCATCAAAACGCAAGCCGAAGAATGTTGGGCGTATGTACATTGTTTCTATATAATACCACATACAATTGTCGTTCATATTATTAGCAGCGAAATGGCTAGCACGCGACTGCCGCTAATTGTTTTCGCATACGTACGTCGTACGCCGCGTTTTTAACAGAAAGATCGTCGCGCTATCATTCCAGATACTCGAACCGGCAGATAGCTAAGTGGGCCGATGCTCTGTGTGAAGTGTCATTACGCCACGAAACGTATCGCGATAAGTATTCCGACGATATCGCTAATATCAAACAGACGAATCGTTCCGTATTAACTATCGGATTATCCGCGACTGATTGGCTTTTGCTATTCATGCGATTTACGAACGCATGTCGAAGCTGCTGGCCGTTTATCACGAGGCACAGAGTAACTATAAAGATCGAAGCGAGGGCAGGAGTGGTAGATTAACGTTTCGTCGCGACTTACCAAACGAACGACGATTATTTCTTGAGGGATAATTAAACTTGAATGCGTCCCTCGTCGCGCTTCAAATTCTTCGTTAAATTAGAAATAATTTAGTTGTCGCTTTCGCATCGGAAAAAAGGAATAACACGCGACTCGAATCGCGCGATTTATATGACAAAGTACGTGGATCGTGATTTTAGTAACGAAACGCAATGATGCGTTGATCATTTAATTGCACTTGCGTCCCGCGAAATTTATACGCTCGAATTATGTCGCAGGTGCCTCGAATGTATTTTTTTCATTTTTTTGAACGGTTCACTCGGTTCAATTATCTATAATATTGAACCGACCCGCGTTGTATTCGCGCGAGTTGATGTGAATATTGCCGATGTTTGAATCTCTCGGCGAATTTAAGGAACATTTTTCAATATATTAAAATTCTAAAAAAATCAAAGATTTTTTAAGTAACGAAAAATCATACTACATCGATAATTTCATTGTCGGGAATTTTTCATAAAGTATTATCGCGATTATTGTATTATGACAAAATAAAAGAACGCTCAGAAAAAAAATTTGTTAAAAAAATAATTAAAATATTTAGTCTGATACATTCAACTAAACGTTGGATTGATTTAACAATTATTTAATTGTATAAAAAAATTATATAGTTCATTCATGTGAACCATTACAATTTTTTAATCAAGAATTAATTAAACCAATTCAATATTTAGTTGGACGTATTAAATATTGTAGTTTTTTGGAAAATTTTTTTTTTTAGTGAAAAATGAAATGTAACAGCTGATAATATTTAAACGAAAATTTGGAGATGTGTTTGCAGTGTCGTATTTTATTTTCTTTAATCTTTATAAATCCTTATAAGTAATAACAGTGTATTGTACTTTTAATACATACAATTTCAAACTGATTAAAGTTAATTTACTTGATTGATCCAATAGAAAAATTTTCACATAAAAATCTCTTGATTAAAAATTTGGAAAACATTTAAATTCTATTTGTTTATAATTTCTCTAAATTAATTTTATCACGTATATTAATATTAAATGTAAATGAGCTTATACAATTTTTAAAGATACGAGAGAAAATATTCAGACTATTTAAATTCATGGCAGGTTGTTACAATAATTGGCTTGCGCTGAATCTACAATATTAATGATTGTGATTTTAATGAAACCTTTTTATGATAAAGAAAGAGTAATCTCAAAGAGAGTGTTAACTGCTCTGTTAACTATTAGATTAAAGTTTTAATTACGGTAGCACAAAAACGTACTGCAAAAACACCATTAAACGGTAAATGAACTAAGGGCTTTACGGCAACTTTTTCATTCTTAGAATCTTCCGCAGAGAGCGGCTTTGCCAGATAAAAATAAATGCTAAATCGATAGCAAACATGCATCGAAGAAAATCTTTTCCGCGCTAAATACTAAACCGTCCGCACATTTCAAACCAGCATCAAATGTTCCGAACGTTGCATTTACCGATGCACACATAGTCATGAATTTAAGTAATCGAGCTAAATATTTTCTCTAATATCGCGTCTTTAAAGATTGTATCATCATTATATTTATCATTACGTTTATTATTTATTACAAGTTTTCTCTCGAAGAATACGGAACATGCATGTTTACGATAACTAAAATAAGTCATAAATTATTCATAACAAGATCGCGAAGAAACCCTTAAATCCCAGTTGGAATTATCGGCGAACAAGTTGTTCGCTTCCGAGTGTGTTCTGGCGTTAACACGCTTAAAACTTTGACTCGAACCATTTTGGTAGAAGGTGTTGTCATCCCCGGGGACTCTACATCTCTGACAAAATCGACGCGTTTTCCACCCTTGGATAGAAATTCGAGAAATTCTTGACAGAGCTGAAATAAGAAGTAGACGATTCGAATCTCTGTAAAACGACGATAAAAATAAGGATCTGTGAAAAGGAGCCTGCGCACATGTCGGTCGCTTGTTTTCCCATGATATGCACGCGTGCACACGTATACGTACGCGTAACGTGTATACGTACACGCGGCGCACCCCATCGATGGCTACATTGCGTGCGCGATCCGTATTCTCCTTTAGTCTCAAGGTGGAAACGGGGATTGCGCATGGCTGTGAGTGAAGAGAAATTTTCGCGAATCGATAATACGCGACCAGCTGTAGCAACGGATTAGTCACGCGGACAACCTGCCCGTCACGTCATTGCTTGGTCCAGCTAGCCACCCCCTTGCGCTCCGCTCTTCATCGTAACAATTTTCGGCACGCCGCTCACGACTCTCGTGGAATTTGATACGTAATTTATGTAATTCGCATGTTATTCTGGAAAACCGTGTTCTAGACTTTCGAAATACACATTTCTTTCAACATATATCAATCATGGTCCTGGCGAGTACAAGAATCTATATGTAAACTCGATAGATCAATAAAAACGATTTCGATCGCACGATACATTTGTCATGCTCTGGCGATTATGGCGATTACGGAGATAGCAGAGAAAAAAAAAGGGGAGAACGCTCTGTCTAGGGAACGATATAGGTAAAGAGAAACGGCCTGTTGGAAGGTCGACATCCGAATTGCTGTGATAGCAAACGTAGAGAGGATGGGTCTCTCTCTTTCTACCGGGGACGATAAGTGAAGTGGTCCAGGACCACAGAATTGGTAGAGCAGCACGGTCGTCTTTTGCCGTCGCGTGTGTACACGTCTCGATCGAGGCAAGGTACAAGGCGAAGACGTGAACTTCGAACGACATTGTGCCGTCACGTGCGACCACTTGTCACCCCCGTGACTGTAGAGTGTTAGCCCCACCTATTAGACCGCCTATCTTGACATACAGCCGGCGGTACGGCCACCCTCCGTTTCTCCTCCAAGTCAATGCCTTGTCTTGAAAGCCCGATTGGCTTGTCATTTGAAAGATTCTACAATATTTGCGACGATGAAGAATTTTGATTTTCGATAAGAAATAATCTTGAAATTCGACAGCTTCTTCTTCGATGATTTCTTCATTTCGAAATTCTCTCTAGAATTTGTTTCCGAAAATTCTCGCTTTCGCGTTCTTTGATTTTTAGAGACAAATTTGCAGATGTTAGAATCTCGCAGTTTCTTAACGCTTCACTTAGACAAATTTTATTTCAAAAACTGGTTTGATAAATTTTTCCTATTTTGATAGATTTTTTTATGTATCTGCAACATATTAGATATTTCATCTACTTTTTAATTTAGTTTTCGATTTGTAAATTTTTCTTGAACTTTAGCTTCCTACATTTTGCCATATTATATGTTTCATATCGCTTCATATCAATTATTAGCAAGTATAATTGCAATAAATATTCTCTTGTATCTTATGAAAGACTGAGACAAGTTGCATAACACAATAAAAAAATATAAATGCATTTTTATTAGTACATTACATGTATATATATTGTTAACTGATAATAGTAAATACTTTTATTCCGATTTGACAATTATAAAAAAAAAATATTTTTTACGTGCTGCTTATACATAATGAAATCTCTCCGTTACTATCTACAAATCTTTTTTACATTTTTACTATGTTTCGCTTTATTCACAATCGATATTTATACGTTTGAACAACCTTTACCTATCCCAAAATTGAATCATGCGCGCGTGTGTGTCTATACGAATGAACAACGGAATATTTTTCATGATTCAATAAGTTCTTGAGATTTTCACCGATGCTCCACTCATGATCTATCAATTACAATTTTATAATAAAATATCAGCCATTAATTTAACGTATGTACTAATTGATGCATTTGATTTAAATTAGATATAACTGTTTCTTCTTAGGATCGCATAATTTTAATTTCTTTTGTTAATATCGATGAGAAATCGAGTAAACACATTATTTGACAGTAGCGAAATTTACATGTAATTATTGACACGTCATATTATATACAGCCCATTTCATATATAAGTACTAGTCTACATTTTATATAAAACAGTACAGTTAGTTCACAGTTTAATATACTTTGGATAACAATAAATTTTCCGTAAAACTTAACGCGGTTAAAGATTCAATTTCATCAACTTAGTGTCTAAACTTGAAAGAATTCACAATATTATATGTCCTGCATTGAAAGGAATCTGCATATTTTTGGTCTCTTGACTGTTATATGTATTAATAGGTAATATTTATATATACAAATCCGATGTCGGCAACAAAGCTATGTACGTCATTTTACAGTATCACCAGCACTCGTCACTTATCATTAACGTTATCGCAGTAAACTCTTATCTAATCATATATTACATCATACTCAAGTTTTGGTAATTGAATGACAATAGCGTGCAACTTTGAATAACTCAAATAAGTGCAATAAAGCATAAATCAAAATAGGCCACATAAAGTTTCTAAGCTAATATACAAAATAATATTTAGATGAACTAGAATTTGCACAGTCTTACCTATATTTACTGAAACCGGTTTCAATTAAAAATTAAAAATCAAAGAAACAATGCATAGTTTGCAAATAAAAATAAGAACAGATTGAATAATTATACAGTAGTATATACATTTCACATACATGAATTCTTTTATACGTGAATCAAATTAAAAAATAAAAATATTTCAAAGAATGTTCACACTCATGTATAATATGTAAAATTATTAATATCTCTGCATCACTGTATGTGATACTCATCTCAAAAGAAAACAAAAAACAATAACATTATTACATAATTTAACAAATACATACTTGACAGTTTAGTGCAAAAGAATTATTTGCCATAAGGCAGTCGTAATATCATTGTTCAAAAAGGGAAATATGTAGTTTTATTAAAAATACTACCTAGTTCTGGATTATATATAGATTCATCTGTTATCTTATGTTGCTTCTAGTGATGAGCTAAGTAATTTTTTTTTTTTTTTTAACAGTTATACCGGTTATCGTTACTCATACGTGAGTATTTATTTTAATAATTATTTTATAACTGTTTACTTCAAATCTTATAAAATTAATATCTGAGTTTTTGCGTACGTAAGAATAAGAAAAAATTACATTAAAAAATATCAAAAAACATCAATAAATTTATAATATTTAAGATAAGATATTTAGATATTATTATATTCACATTATTATATTGAGGTTAGCAAATTTGCATGTTTGTATCCTTTAATGTATTTTTTTATTTTGAGATTTTTATTTCCTCATGCAGTTATATTGAATTATAGCATAAAAGAGTTTATGATATTGCCTTTCTAAAATCTTGTGTCCACAGTACTAGAAATCGAATTGACCAATTACATTTGACCAACTAATGTGATTGGTCAATTCAATTCTCTCTTTGTCCGACATCTCGGACTGATTTTTAGTATCGTGAACACAAGGTGTAAAGGCTAACAGCTCATTCATTATAAAAAAAATTGTATTTATTATATGATAAAAATTTTATATTTCCAAAATTCTCATTCTTTGCAATCATAGTAATGACGCTTTTAAAAGATTTATAATACGCAGTAACGGTACGCAGTAAGATATTGATCAAAGTAATCGAATAACTATCCTTTTTTTTTACTAAATAGTTAATACTAATAGTTTTTACTAAATAGTTATAACAGTTATAACTCAATAACGGTTGCAAAGTAGTTACCAGAAATAACGCTCATCACTAGTTGCTTCTATGTTGTCGTGTGCACCATAGTATCAACGTATCTTTCGCGAAAGAAAGGAAAAATATCTTTTCACGCCAGACACGTACAACTCGTAATATATAATGATAGTCACAGCTATATCAGGCCATTACGTAATAACATCGTTTCTGTTGGAACTACTGGCCATCACCGACGCATTACTATCCGAAGTCTCAACATAATAATCGGAATTCGACATCACGGAATTTGCCGTGATTCCGTGTCGTGTCGGTGCAATTTGAACAACAGGTGCTGGAAATTCTTGAGCATCTGCGTATATGCTCACATTGTGTGGATTAGTACTGCTGGCTGAACGTTCCAGCGAGTCACCTGTGTCAAATAAAATAAACGTTTTAAGCATGTTTCATCATTATATATACAGGATAATTAGTAATTAGTCTTACCGTTTATACTATGAGTATCGGACACCATAAAAACGGTAACGTTAGATGGTTCACCAGCACTAGTACTAACGCCGTCCTCAGTGGTTACGTAAGACTGCTCAGAATCGGAGCTATTAGCACTAGAACTACTGTCGTGTCTAGCCTGTGATCTCCTAGCTCTATTAAAAGGATTCTCTCTTTGTCTCGCGAACGTGCCACCTTGTGTACCTAGAAGAACAGTTTCCTTCGAGTTCGTAGCAAGTGCATTTATTATTAAAACTGAAAAGCGTGCTATTTGAAGATTTATATAAATTCACATGAAAATATTAACCTTCAAAATTCAACTCTGATCATTTAGAGTGCGTCTCTATTTAATTACATTTATTTACTGATTGTAAAAAAAGTATCTCCATACCTTGGTGGCCATCGCGAATGAGAGGTGCTGTATCATCATCCGAGTCGCTCTCGTCAGTCACGACTTGTTCATCAGCCGCAAAAACCTTCCTCTTGCAAACAGGACAAACTCTTCGATTTTTTGTCAACCATGGGTCAATACATTTTGAATGATAAGCTAAAATGATGAAAAACGAATAATTTAATAATTTAACGCAAGACGATTCGAAGAAAAACTTCTGATTGAAAAAGCAAAATGTCATTCATTATAATCAAAATATCAAATAGTTTTTTAGAAAAGCATACCGTGTGCACACGGTAAAACTCGTAATTTCTCTCCTTCTATGTAATCGTCCAAACAAATGGCACATGTCTCGTATGGATCACCCTTTGTATATTTGTGTGTAGGAATCTTTTTTAAGCTAGAACTAGGTAGCCTGTGTCTTCGCTGTCGCCTTCTGTCCTTTATGCATCTAACAATCTGTACAAAATAGAACCGGTATTACGCTCGTGCGATACTTTCAACGTTTCTCTCGCTCTCTTTCTCTCTCTCTCTTTCTCTCTAACTTACCATAAAAATAACTATAATTAAAAAGCATATACCAACAACAATGGCGAAAGGCAAGAGCAAATGAGTGTTGATATTGAACGGCGTATCGTCGTTAATCAATATAAAATATAGTTGGTCGTATAAATAATTTTCCTTGATAACAACTCCCGTGATGTCGCTAACAAACACAGACGGTATCGTAATTCCTACGGGATCCTTCGCCGACATCGGTTCTGGAATAAAATAACCCTCTCTTTTGCCATGTCTTCAATGAAGTGAACAGCATTTTAATTGTCACCATCGTGGATAATATGCAATTTGTTTACCTAATTCATTGCTGTTTACATTGTGTATAATGGCGGCATCATATCCAGCTTCTTGTGCCATTCGAACCTTTATTTCAAAGCTACAGTTATAGCGTCGTATTAACACTATCCAATTACTATTGTAGTTGGTATCGTTTGGCGGAGCCTGTATTTTGCGACATGCCGTTGGAGGATCGGCATAAACTACCATACCCTGAGATGATGTTATGTAAGATATATATTGTAGATATCATATATATAATTTATATGAAACAAATTAATCAATATGTACCTTAAGGCCTTCCGGTGGTATTATGCCTCCAAATCTGGCCGGCAAATCGCGAAATTCTTCTTCGATTTGGTGTCTTGTCCCTGCAGAGAACACCAAAATATCCGCACTGCTGTGCGTAGTGTAGAAAATCAAAAAGATAAGCCACAACAGGACTTGGTGGTTCAAACAACACTGGCGCATCTTGAAATTGGTCTAAGCACATCCACCTTAGCATCAAGTTCAATATCTCCCCAAGATCTCGCTTGTGTAGCTCATTATATGATGGCTAGGTTTATCTTGTTGATATGCATGAGGAGTGACATTCAATGCGGACAGAAAGCACATTGTAAAAAGCGTAGCTGAGCCACTCTGGAAAAAGAACAATTACAATCTTAGTTCCTTACGTTATCTGTCGCTCAAATTTACTCAAACTCGAACTAGATCTTTAGCTCTGATAGATGTTGATCTTACGATAGGCACACGCGACAGATCCGCACTCTAAGCACAATGATTCACAATACACGCCCAATCTAATCAAGGTAAACAAACACGTTTTGCGCGACCTGTCAGGTTCTCGGCGATTTCGGATCACGCTAGGCGCATAATAATCTCACGAGGGATCGCTCGCTCCCCGGGACAAAGCCAACGACTTATCCGCGATTCGTAAATGGATCCCCGCACAGCTGCCGCCGCGGTCCATCATCCATTAGTGGAGCGAGGGGACGCGACAGAGAGGAACCACCGACGACACGACTTATGTTGACGAGGGGGGCCGAGGGAAACCTGTCGTCAACGCACGGCCGTTTCCTTCCGCGGAACGGAACGAAACGGAGTTTTGTAGGTTGACGACTCTTGCCCCCCTGCTCTCGGACAAGATACTGATAACACGACGATACGTACGCGTGAATCGCACGCATGAATGTATTCGTGCGTCGCGCGTGCAGAAACGGGTCAACGGGCTCGTTCGTTCGGTTTTACGGCCGATCGGCTGCGTCGCATCGCTGAGATAACCATCGACGATGATGACGACGCCGCGAGTCGCGGGGAGTGGCGTGATTTTAGCGCAGGAGGGACCTACGGGAGAGATGTCGCGAACGAGAATGATACGTACTCTCCGAAGTCGATCGCGAGTCTCTCATCCGCACGCGACCATTAGTCACTCGACGTCGCAAACGCTTCTCGACCGGCCATTAACGAGGACCAAGTCCCTCAGAGGGTTTCCTCTTGACTCCTCCTTTCTCTCTCTCTCTCTCTCTCTCTCTCTTCTCCTTTCGTTTCGCTTCCGATGACCTTGTTCGTCCGAGGAACGTTACTCGGATGTTTCCTGGACGCACGCGATCGCCCGCAGCGACCGGGGCGACGGGAGGGACGGGCACGTCACGAGCGCGTACGTCGCCTTCGAGGTTAGCTGCGTCTCACTCTTCGATCAGTCTTCTCGTGAACCACGTCGGACGAAGGGGAGGGACGGACACGGCGACGGCGCGAACAAACGATGACAGAGAGTAGAATCTGGTCGATCGGATCGGTGTTGCCCGCCGAGCGGAGTAAGATCGGCTGGAGAATCGCCAAATTGATCGAACGATCAATCTGTCAGTCGGTTGTTGAAATGTCGGATTCGCACGAGAAGTGCGTAGGAACCGCGGCCAATCGCGTGCGTGGGCGAGAGGTGGCCTCGGCACGCGACTCTTCGAATTTGTTTTTTATTTTTTTTTATTGCAGAATCTTCTGGGCTTTTGTTTTCTCTTCTTTTCTCGAGAAAGAAAAATAATTATTAATATCTAATTATCTTATTAATATTTAATTATTATCTATATTATCTAATTAGATTATATTTTATTTTTTATCTATTCTATTATCTAATTATATATCATAATATATGTGTATGTAATAAAATAATTATTAATAGCTAATTAATAATTTTATCAATTTTAAAAACAGGAGTTTAACGTAATGCAGCTACGAATAATCGCTGACAATTTGTTTATTTAAAAACGACGAAGCTGTTTATTTGAAATTGCTTCAAATAGCCTCACAGCTGTAGGTGAAATAATCGGAATCTATTAGGTGATTTGGATTTTCGATTAAATTTAATTAGTATTAATTTAATTAAAAATTAATCTGATGTCCTTGATATAATTCCTATGCAACAAGCAACAATTCTATATTAAGAAAAAATTGTAAGTGCTGCTTGCAAATTAATCACCAATTAACTTAATAAGTGACTATCTTGCAAAGAGATTTCTTAACAAACCACAATTTGAAAATTACGAAAAGAAGATATCTCTATTTTAAAAATATCAAAACAGCAAACTAAATATTTATATTTTATCTTCTATTTTATTAAAATATTAATATCATTTTGTTGAAATAAAAATTGTATAATAGATTAATCATCAACAAATAAAATCTCAGGGAAAAGAGAAAGAAAGACAACTTTAATCAAAACATATTTTATTTTTGTGTATAGAAATCCAGAGATTTTTATACAATTTTTCAGCAGAAAGTAATTAATCATCCAATGATATTAATCCGATATCGTACGAATTATATCTCTTGTTATGTGAGAGAAAGTGCAATAATAGATCCACAAATTAGTAAATTACTAAAATTTAGGATCCTTTAAATCCTTGCGATATCAAGATTTATTTTATTAATATGTAAGATGTACACATCTCTTAAGTAATGTCAATTAAAATGAAATTTCAGGCTCATCGAAAATATAAAATTGCCTTTGAGAATTTGCATGTGAAATCAGTATGATGTGCCATCTAATGTTGTTCTCAAAAGTGTGACAATGTAGTTTTACTTGTATTTATTATAGTCATGCTGATATGTACCTTTTGTAAGATACGTATCAACAACGCCAAGTATCGCACTATTTTGTACTGTCTCACTTATAGAAAATACGATGAACAAATAACGAGCGGCATATCTATTTTATACATGAGCAGAAATGTACCGTACAATCATTATTCTTATTACTATTATTATTACATACGTCATTGTTGTTTTTTATAATCATCACATACAGTACAATGCTATTTACATTACGAGTATATAGGATTTATAAAATTCTCGTTCGCAACTGTAATTTATTATGCATCGTTGCAACATTGCACATTACAAAACAGATGTGCAGGAAATATGACTGGAAAAGCTTTATCTAAAACAATATGCTTGATTCATAATACAAAATCAAATTCGTAATAACATTTGTGATACAATGTACAACAATACATTTATTTCGGAAAAAGCTGAAGAACTGAGATTAAAATTGAAATAAAATTTGACGAAAGTTAGTTGACATCGACAGTAAAATGTCGTATAAAAAATCACGATTAGAAAGATACGAATATGAAGCTAACGTGCATATTCTGCTAAAACATTTATGTAAAATTGTCAAAATGGCAAGAATAATTCAATTCTTTAATTCAAGGCACCGTTAAACAACATTCGATATCTGTCAACTTTTAAACGCATTTAATATAGAGTCTCATCACAATTAACGATTATTTACAATTGTCATATTTATTTTCCCATTTGAGAATTCGAACTCGTTAAATTTGTCTAGGCGAAAATCTATCGTCGAGCAACTGTACTTTCATCAATAATCTAGCTTTTCATCTGATCAAACTGATTAACTTGCAAATCAATGGGCTGGTTTCATCAATTCCGATTAACTTAATCAGCCGGCTAAATTTATAAATTGACAACTGCAAAATTTAAAACTGATCATCCCTAATCTAATTTTTTAAATTATTTTATTGATAATTAAAAAAACTAATTATTAATTTAATTATTATATTTGAAATAAATAAATTCTAATTTGCAAAAAATTGAACAAGGAACATAAAATAATACGATTAATTTCAGGTTTTGCAAGTGGCTATTCTTAAATTTAATTGACTGCTCAAATTAATCGGAGTTTGTAAGATCAGCCCAATGCATTTAATACAGAATACAACTTCCTTTACAATTTGCAATTATTTACATTAATTACCATAATTTTGTCCCTGTGCAAAATCGAACTCGTTAAATTTGCCCGCGCGAGAACCTATCGTCGAGGAGTTGTGCTTTCATCAGAATAGTCTTCTTTTGCGCCTGATCAAATCGATTAACTTGTAAATCAATATCTCTATCAAAGGGCCTTCTCGTTGATATTCCAGCTCGTTTTGCTTCTTTTTCCTCTTTCTAAAAAGTAAGATATGTCTGATGCCACAAGTATACGAAAACGAATGTATAGAAGTGATAAATTTCATAATTGGATAAACTACAGTTTAAAAGTGCAAATCTCTCACAAATTACCTTCTTTTTCTTGGCGACTTTGCTTTGGTGCATTTCTAACAACGATTTCTCTCGTTTTCCGCTTTTCTCTTCTTTCTTGTGAAATTCATTTACATGCTTTTTCTCAGACTCTTTGAATCTTCTTGTTTCCTAGAAAGAATACGATGAGTCTAACATTAGCATACATATAACTTTCTAAAATGTAAATGCATTTGTAACACAAATAAAATGCTTTATTTATATTTAGAATAAAGACGCATACTAGTACTTTTTTTATATTTACCAAGTCCATTTGTTTCTGAACTTTTTGTGCCGGTGTATCAGTCCAACATGATCTATCTGACATATCTGGACCATCCCGAATTCTGAATTTACGCGGACCCAATCCAAGAGTAGCAGCTTGAGCAGGTGGTAATTCGGTCATCCACTCCTCGCGTTTATTTCCAATGTCAATCTGAAATACAAATACTTTTCTTTCTCATTGATGAAACCTCCAATCCACAAGTGAATTATTTTAGCGCTAAATACAACAGCTGTGTCTCAAACTAAATACAATGTGATTTTTCTGTATATAAAAATTTTTGAATAGGAAACGTTAGTCTACTCTAACACAAATAATAAGAGCAAGAATAAAAACTTAATTCTAGAATAACTAGACAAAAAATGATATTGTGGGTGGGAAAAAAAAAACAAAAAAGAAATAATTTTTTTACCTCTTCCGAATATTTTTCGTCCCTGATTCTTTGTGCTCTCAAATCTAACTGCTCGTGTACGCGACTAGTTCTTAAAGCTGGGTGATCCGCTGGTAGAGGACCTATCGCGGAATCGTCATCAGATTCTGTAAACGCAATCGAGTCTTGACATGATTCCATCGAGTCTTGACATGATTCCGAAATGCCAGAGGTGTCCATAGGTAGCACAGGGCCGATAATTTTATTCTGCGAATCGTTCTTTCGTTGTCGTTGTAGCAAATGTGGTGGCAGTGCAGGTCCGAAAACAGTGTCCGCTTCTGTCGTAGAAGTAACAATATCCGCTTCGTTCTCTCGCTCTGCGCTTCGACGATCGTTTAACAAAGGTAGCAAACGAGGTCCAATAAAATTCGTACTTATTCCCTCAACTTCCTCGTCGATATCACTTTCGTGAAGAAACGTCTCGGAATCAAGTTTATTATTACCAGACGTACTAGATGCGAATCCCGGTGGTAAAAGTGGACCATACGCGCATCCAGTTTGATCTAAATTTTTTTTCAACAATTGTATCTCATCCGAAGAAACATTAGAACGCGAACATTTCTCCCCCGAGCTCGAACATTCGACGTTACTGTCGCAAACAAGTATTCTCTCCTCTTCACAATCAGACTTTTCTCTCTCAGAGTCCATCCGAATTTCTCTCGTTACCAAGAGCGTCGCGCACGATGTGGCGTCGAGTAAGGAATCTGAAACGGCACTAGGATTATTATTACTGGAACTAGATGCCGGATCATAGCTCCTTCTCTTTACCTTTAATTCTCCCCGTCGTTTTCTCTCGTCGATCTCGTCGTCGTTCTCTCGCTTTGACGCATGACTTTCCGATCGAATTTCAGAATCGTGTCTTTTCACGTTACGCGAGTGCGGAGACGACGTTCGGTCCTCGGAATCCCGATAGTCCGACATGTTCTCGTCGGTCTCCGACAGGACGTCGAATTGTGACAAATCTAAATCCTTGCAGTCTTGAGCCTCTATCGACGAATCCTTCTTAGCGTTCTCGCTCGAGCGAGTCTCGCTGTGACTGCGCTCTCGCTCGACGTTCTTAGGCGAGGAATAGTCCCTTGAATCTTGTGGCTTAGTCTCCTTTACCGATCTCTTTCTAGAGGAATCGTATCTCCCGTGATCCTCTCGCGACCGATGATCGTCATTCGAGGACTTAATTCTATTCGACTGATGAGACCTGTCGCGACTCCTGTCGCGAGAACGATGCTTGTGTCTCTCGTGATATCGACCTCTGTGCTTGTCGTTCGACGCTCGCTCGTCGTGATGGTTCCTCTCGTACGAATGTTCTCGCGAATGCTGCGCCCGAATATTGCGATCCCTGTCCGATTGTCGTTTCGAGTCACCTCGCGATCTCTCTCTCACGTCACTGCCGTTAGAATTTCTGGAGCCTCTGTCATTCGTGACGAGTCCAGATCTACTCTCCCTGTGTTCCTTGTATGCATTTTTGCTATCTTCCTGTCTCAAGTTTCTCGACTCGTGCTTTATGTGCTTCGTGGAGTGTCTAAAATTCTTGTCATCTATCTTGCTACTACTCTCGTGCTTGGAACGTTCCTTCCTGTCCCGGTAACTTTCGCTGTGGGACGACGATTTGTGCTTCTTAGGAGTCTTCGTTCGATCCGCGGTATTTAAAGGGGCGACCGAATCCTTGCGCGTAGCCTCGAAACGAAACCGCCGTCCGTCGTCGCTATCCTGACTCTCGGAATCGGAATCCATCGCTGTCATAGTCTAGTTACATGCTGAAAGCATGACAAAACAAAATTGTAAATTATAAGTCAAGTCTTTAACGACAAGTATACAAATGATTATACATAATATCTGTGGATTATCTCGCGATATTAGATATATAAGCGGGCAATGTTTCAATCTATTTCAACGAAACGAGGCTCTTTTCAAGTAAAAAAATAAATAAATAAATTTACTGTTTTACGAGCGTATACCACAATTAAAGATATCAAATAATACCTATAAATAAAATATTACATTGTTGAGTGTAACTATCCACTTTATTTGTGATACAGGCTTCGTATAAGAATTTACAAATTATGTATATATACATTTATCAGGATTGAATTAGCTTTTTCTAAAACGGTAACTACTCGACGCGCTTCTCAGCCTCCTTAGGCTCTGTCTTCTTTACAACAGTCTCGACAATTTTATTGATTTCAGTTGGAACAGGCTTAGGTAGCTTGGGGGTGGATTGTAGCATCTTAATTATCTTGGCGCCGCTATATTTAACAGACTTTACGAGCCCCGCGGTCACGATTCCCTTTAGGCTCTGCATGACGCTAGATCTCCAAACAATCTCTTTCAGACACTGCTCCAATATGTCGCAACACTCCGGATCGTGTGCGATTGCGCGCAGACAGTCCTCCGTGTCCTTCGACCTCGGACCGTGAGACCACGCCCTGACCAATTTAACCTGGGGTGTTCTGGGCAAATGATTCAAATGATGGATTCTGGTCGCCGGAGAGGTATCCTGATGACACATGACAGCCATGTGATCTGACTTTGGGATATCTACGTAGTTATCGAAGTGTTTCAGGATCGGTTCGTACAGCTGCTTGAAATGATGCAACTGCGGCAACACGATGTTGCTGATCTTATCTTTGTTCTCGCCGAAAATCATGCGAAAGTCACCGTGGTAGGAGAGACTGGTGATCCTTTTGAAAAAGTCAATTTCCGTAAAATGCTCGGGCAGCAATAGCAGAGCCGCGTGCACAGCCGAATGTAAGTTCTGCACCAGAGCGGTACGCAATTGGGAATTCTCGTCCGGTTCCATCAGTATCTTAACCGGTTTATGCAATCTCCCTGCTAAATACAGATCGTTCCAATCTAACAAATCCTCCACCAAAGAAACCTCAGAGATCACTCCATACTTAATGAGCTGGCCCTCGCTCGTCGTCACTAGCGTATTGTAAAATATCTTGGCGCCCGATCTCTCTTGGACATTAGTGATCACCTTAGGACCGAGGAATCTCAATGGCTTAGCGTAATGCTTAGGATTTCGTGTTAAATTCTCCGCGTGCCATTTGTTGGCGTTGCGTACGACAAATATAAGATCCAGCATGTTGTTGCCATCGTTGTTGGTCTGTTTGAACGCACCTGATCCATAAGCAAAGCAGAATTTCATATTTCCAGGAAACTCTCCGAGTAACTGTCTCAACTGTGGCATTCTGACGATTTTCTCCATCATTTTGAATTAGTCAAAGCTCTAAATACAACTAGATACTTCCCAGGGTGCGCGCTAACAACATCTATAATTTCACGTAACCTCTCACATTGCCTGATCTAATTCCGCCGAGGAACCCGCTGAGGGATTTACGCTTTATGATCGCAACGCAGCCGACGTTGCAGTTCGCACCATGAAGGTTGACGTTTTATGCCGTAGCGATCATCAAGGTCCGACGACGAAATGTCGAAGGCAATTTTCAAACTCCCACATGTAGCGTCTCTCGTCCTAGATGCCGAGGTGCCTGTGAGAGTCGCCAATCGATCTCCCCGGTCAATCGCGCGCTTCCCCAACACGATCGCCCGTCTAACCTAGAAACGCAACTCGTAAATAGCTCGCTTTCAAGCTTACTTACTCAGCGAAGCGATGGGACGGTTCCTTTCCCAGAAAGGGACTAACCGAGACGGTTCCCGTCGAGGAGGGGGATTCAATCCGAGCCGATGTCGGTCCAACCGGAATTTTTCTCAATCTTGAATGTATATACACGTTCACGTATGTACTACGTCTACGAAGAAACGATGGTTCACCCTCGTACTCAAGGTGACGAGGCGTCGCTACTGCCCGTCGCGGTCGGATATGACGCGAATTTCACTTGGTCAAACGCAGGCAGAATAAAGCGCAACTCGTCACATACGTACGCATTATACGAATGCTCCCGTGACGAGAGTCAACGAGAGTGAGACAAATAGTTCGCTGTTGCCCCTTTAAACGTGACACGTCGATTTGTGCAACCTCACAGCGAAACGTGGGTCGCTGCAGGTCGCTGGCACGGCTGGCACGTTATGCTATGCACACCCTTGAATGCACGAACTTCCGGCGTTTAGTGCGCCTCTGACGTCCGCTTCGGAAATCAAGGGCGACATTCGGGATGATCTTATTACAATAATATGCGAACTAGGAGCTGATAAAATAATAAAATTGTTATTAAAAAATTAGGTTAAGGATGGTCGGTTTTTAATTTTGTAATGGCAGTAATTGTGGCCAATTAGATTAATCGTAGTTGTGAGTTCTAAAAACGATTTAAAAACTCTGCGCGAGACGGTCGACATATCTCGAGATATCGATCTTTCTTTCTCGACGTGACGCGAGCTTTCTTCTCGGCGAGAAAGAATCGACGCGATGGCCGTCCGTATTGGATCGCGCTGATTGTCACACGACAGACGTTTCTAAACGTTTCGGTGATTCGCGTCGAGGTTCGCGCGACATTGTCGTCCGTTCCTCCTTCTCTTTCGTCCGGGATCTTCACGACCGATTTCCACCGGTTTGAACGGAACTAGTGAGGACATAAACAAGTGAGAACGGCGACATGGAGGTCGACGTGCCTGAGGAAAATACAAACGAACAAACGGCGATGGAGATCGATGAGGACACTTCTGAGAGGAATCCGAGGGTGTCCGGGAGCGTCAAAGTCATGGCCTCCTCGGGCACTATCGGCTCCGTGTCCATCAGCCTCCATCCGCTGGTGATCATGAACGTCAGCGAGCACTGGACCAGGCTCAGGGCTCAGGAGGGCAGCGACCAGTTGGGTAAGATCTTCTCTTCAATAATTAACAGCAAGCGGTAGGTATACAGGCGAGTAAGGGGTCGTCTACAATACGCGAAGTAAGCTTGGCGTAAGAAATAAGAGTAGGTGTAAAGATATGTTCTTCCAGTGTAAGGAGCTGAAGTATGGGCATCAGCGAGTAAATTAGTTTTATTTTGTACTCCAGCTTTTACGCTTACTTCATATATTATAGACGGCCCCTAATAGATACAAACACTTGTGTTTGTCAATCAAGTTACATGTTAAAATTATATGAATTCCGATACGAATTTGATAGACTTTAAACTATTCAATTAAAGTATTTATAATAATAATAATTTTATTAGTAATCCACAATTTAACACTACACCGTTTCTTACGACAAAATACTTTCAGTGTATGGTGCTCTGATCGGTAAGCAGAAAGGTCGCAACATAGAGATTATGAACTCCTTTGAATTGCTGTTCACGTGCATCGGCGACGACGTTATAATCGATAGGGATTATTATAATACGAAGGAGGAACAGTTTAAACAAGTCTTCAGTGAAATGGACTTTTTGGGTTGGTACACTACTGGCGATATGCCTACTGAGAAAGACATTAGAGTGCACAAGCAACTTTGCGAAATTAATGAGAGTCCCGTGTTATTAAAACTGGATCCAAGACCAAAAAACACAGAGGTAAATTTATTGAAATGTTTCTGTAAAAAATAGTCTTTTTATTTTCTAAATGCATCGCGAAAAGTAATGTATTTAAAAATAATTTTGTTGCAGCATTTATCAGTCTCTATGTATGAATCAGTGATTGACTTAGTTAACGGTGAGGCTACCATGTTATTCGTCCCGTTAACTTACACATTAGCCACAGAAGAAGCCGAGAGAATTGGAGTCGATCACGTACAAAGGATGTGTAACAATGATCAGGGTGAATGCTCAGTAGGTGAGTAATACAGCAATGTTTTTTTACACCTTGATAAAATGTCAGAATCAACAGTGAGTAAATTAAATATTTGATTTCAGTGGCTGAACACTTGACAGCTCAGCACAGTGCCATTAAAATGTTGCATGCAAGGGTGAAACTCGTTCTGAGATATGTGCAGGCAGTACAGAGTGGAGAATTGAAGGGGAACCATGAGGTTCTTCGAGCAGCTTGCTCTTTGAGTCATCGACTGCCTGTACTGAACAATCCGAAATTTAAGGCTGACTTTTATAATGTTAGTATATATTTATATACATTAAAAAGAATATGTTATAAAAATATAATTCTACTAATTAATTTTAATGTAATCTATTTTTATGTTTACAGCAATGTAATGATTTCGGCTTGATGACGTATCTCGGTATCATAACTAAGGGCTGTAATAATATAAATCAATTTGTAAACAAATTTAATATCCTGTACGATAGGCAAGGCGTAGGACGACGTTTACGAAGTCTCTTCTTCTGATATGTAAATAGAATCTATTGTTTTTATACATGTCTTTTTTTACTTCTTAGATAACTAAGTATCGAACTCAGGATTAAAGTTTAAACAGCCAACTTAATCGAGGGATAGTTTGAATACTACTTCTTAGAGGTATGTTGTATCGAATATGAATAAAGTAAAGAAGTTACATAGCAGTCTTTTTGAAGTAAGATGTAATAGCAAATGATAGAGAGTAAGAGCCACCCGAAACATACATTATATCGTTAATATCGTTCAGAAGTAATATTTATTAAATGCTGTCTTGTATAAATAGTATGTTTTAACACATTTCAATTAACAATAACGTGTGATATTAATAAAAAAAAACTGTGATGCGTTTCAAGAGATCTTTTGCTTTACGTCAACTTTGATTTAATAATTAGTCAAATTATAATATAAAAAGAAGAGAAATAAAATTTATATCGCAAATAAGATATATTGGATACCTTATTTTATTAGAAACAGTTAAATATATCTTGAAAAATATGGAAGCTACGGAAAAATGTTTTAGTAGTTTAAAAGTGCAATCCGAAAAAGAACAATGTAAAGTTAATTTTTGAAAAAAATCAATTTTGTATAGAGGTCGCTATTTTTTAAATGGAATTAGATGATTTTTTTACATAATATTATTTTTTAATTTTATATATAAAAGTATTAAAGTAGAATTGTCGAAAAATTAATGGTTTATGAGATATTTTACACTTTGTTCTGGCAGGATTCAGCATAAAACTCAAAATAAGTATCTTAAATCAATTTTTAACCCTTTAACTGTTATACACAGAATAATGAAATGAATCAATTTGTGTGAAAAAGATACATTGTTTCTTTCAAACAATATTTCATTGTTTCCATTAAAATGGGATACTCAATATATCACTGAAGTATGATCAGATAATAAATCTTAAATGAATGCAAAATTCTGTCTTGTGATATAAATTTATTAATATCTGATAATTATTTTTTAGAATGAGAAGTATAGCGAGAGTATATAAATCATAGGATACTTTCACACGTTTTTGCTTTAATAATGGAAGACCTCTTTAATTGATTTACATACTACCAAGCATATACTTTTTCCTTTGTAGGCCATATTACCCACTCTTTATATCTTGAATTTTTATGATCCATAGCAGCGACTTATGTTTATACACACAAGTTTTATCTTCATAAAAAATTGCCTATATTAATCTTTTATTATAAAATACTAAAAGTTTTCCTCTAAAAATCTATTCGCGTGTTACGTATACATATATATATATATATATATATTCCGACTTAAAAGTATAGAACGACTTAAAAATATTATTGTACAAAATATAGTTTAGTATATTGTGCCTCATTAGTTATTGCATGTAACTGCGTAGTAACTTCCAGTTACGCGTTCTATACGAAGTAAAACCAGAATTGACCTCTCTCGTACATGACTAGACCGTTATTACGTATGATTGCAAAGATTTTGCCACGCTCTCTTACGACGTGACATTAACGATAACTGAATGTTTGGTACATCACGCTATTTTTGTTTCTCCATTGCTTCGCGGAAATGTGACGCGGATGATCCTTGTAGTATAACTTGATTTGACAGCACGATACACTACATACATTGACTAGAAAATATCGCAGCGACTACCTATCTTTTTCTATTTGATATATTGCCTTGTACAACGAATTGTGCGAGACTTTGCCTGATATCATTTTGATATGCTAGACGAGAATAGTAGTTTGAACGAAAAAGAAACGAGTAAAATCCGGATTTACCTCTCTTTTACATAAATAAAACTCGTACAACACGTTTCATCTAAGACTACGAATTAGAGCTAATTATCGAGCTTAGGTTTAACTACTATTCGAAATAATACCCGTTTGTTTCTTTTCTTTTTGTATGTCCCTCCCGCGGAAGAGCATTGTATAGTGATATATTAGTTTTTTAGTAGGCTGTCCTCGATCATGGTGGCGAGTACGTCCACCAAAACGGACAGCATTGAATCGGGCTAAGGACCCGATTTATCCATACCGATGATCTCCTCGAAAAGACTATTTTTCCCTTCCACTCGTTCCTCAATCGTGTGCATAGCGTACCTCAGTGTAGCGGCAGCTAGATCGCCGACAGACCAACGTCTGTCTGTCAAAACTCTGCTTACGGTGTCTAACTAGAATGCGAATTAGAACAGTCAAAAGTTAGGCAATTAATTGGTGGAATTATTTCTTTTTACCTTGGATAGACTGGGATTGCCGGAAGTGTAATAGATTAGTCTCGGTGTGCCCGCCAGGGAAGAGGCGAGCCATTGAATAACGAGTTTTAGCTGCGGATCGCCCTTCAATCTAGTTCCGCACCCCCAGTTGCCGGTAGCCACTGGCAATAAACCTCCACTTTGCGGACTGTTTTCGTGCGGCAACTACGCACACGATAAGACAATCTATTATGAATTATTTTGTCGTGCATACCAGTCTTTCTTAATATATAAACATAATTAATAAAAATTTTAAAAGTTCTTGCCGTTGGAAACGTGATTATCGAACGTCATTAAGGTTTCTGGAGGTACACGTAACATATAATACAAAGCTGAGTTATTATCTCGTTTTAGTTCACATGGAGAATTATTCGGCCTTTTATTATAACGACAAAGAAAGGCACGTGGACGGTATTTTCGTCCGATGGTTAATAACGAGTAGAACGAAGCGAGAAATGTGTATTAAATGAAGAACTGTAAATTGGATAGACTGAGAGACAGATAAATGTATTAGTTATGAAGATCTTAAACATGAAGATGCTGATCTCAGTTCGCGAATCATGCATCAAGTCGAGAGATAGAGAGAAAGAGATAGAAAAAAAACGGAGGAAAAGACACGGAAATGTCGGGCAGTTTTGTCCCAACGAGTTACATCTTGCTGAAGAGTTCCAAGCTACAGAAAGTGCTCTTTCTCCAAGCGATTTAAAATACGAGTTGAACACAATCGCCATGTCATGCACAGTTGCGATTATACACGTGATGCGATCAAATCATCAGAATCACCTCCGAGACACTGAGCGTGCTCGCTTCGCGCGTTTCACGTTCGTTCGCCGTCTGTCCCGACTCGGACGCGGGCGGTGGAGACAGGCGTACGGTTGTATGATCATCGACCAACGTTTGGAACACTTCCGACGTGAACGTGACAGCCCAAAGTTTCCTACGTTGGGCGTCCTTTGCCTCTCTTACCATCTCGCACAAGGCGTCTTCGTAGCGATCTACGTCTTCAGACACCTGTATAGCATTCCGGTTGCTTGTAGTCCAAGCGCGAACTTTTCATTTACCGATTATTTTACGTTAAATTAGCTTCGCTCGATCAAATTGATTCTGACTGTCTCTCATTCCATCTTACTTCTCATTACGAAGTTTCGAAGCTGTATGCTTTTATATTTGCAATTGTGTCTGTTTAATCCGGATTAAGGAATTGATAAAAGCGTATTAAGCTTTTTTCCTAGCCCCAAAAGAAAGCATTTAAGTTTCGATGTATTATTACAACAAAATAATGAGTTATTATTCCGCTTCATTTCAGGGACCGACAGAGTCGCGATCGCGTTTGTAATTATTTCTACAAAGTGAAATTTTATCGCGAGAAACAAAACTCTTTTCATTAATTTAGTTGTCTCTTTCGCAAGGACATAACACGTTTAGTCGAACTTGTTTCTTACTGATTGTTGTCTCCGATTTTTCTGTCGAGCGAGCTCCAAGCTGAGACTCCTCACTGCTAGGGCCAGCTTATGCTGTTGATTTACATCGTTTGCGTCGATGAAGGGCTGCGGTTCGCCTTCTTGGACCGGCACACCGGCAAACGATTCGCTCAGAGCGCGTTTCAGAAGCGAACCGGCGAATCGTACGACCGCTCGATCCCTCGCGTCCAATTCTCGGCTCTCGTCCGCCACTATCGGATCCTCCAGCCACTTTGACAATTGCTCGTAGACCTCCTCCAGCTCGGAACAAAAATCTGCGTGCGCGAAAATTTAACTTTCAGTTCGTTTATCCTCGCCGGCAACAAACGTCGTGTGTAAGCGATCGAATACTCGCCGGAATTGTACTCGGTGCTGAAACTGTACTTGCTACTCGCGCTAGTATCTTTCCTCTGAAACATAGGCCCCTGACTCTGCCGGAATCGGCCCAGCCACTTTTGTTCTGCTTCTAGAGATTCTTTCAGGAACTCCTCGTCCACTGTCTCATCCCGCAAAACGAAACCCCTAGAACCTCCTCTCTTCAATCTACAATGTTGCGTTCGATAAAAGTCAATCCAAATAACAATACATTAGGTACGCAGTAACAACGCATTAAAAATATGCAATTATCTAACAACTGGTCTAACATGTCTATAGAATGGAAAATTAATTAAACGTCTAAATCATTAGTTAGCGCGAGAAGATGTAGTTTTATTGCACAAATTTTGGCCATATTTGATCTGAGCATAGATAAAAATATCAAGATCTCTCGTTCACCGGAGGCGATTGCTATTATCACTGAACTGTCTAGACCTTCATATTTTTCCATTTATTTATACGTATCAAATAGCGATACATTTCTTCTGTAAATTTCGACTCACTTGATGTCTTGATCGCCAACGTGGCTACCGCTAACGCTTATGCCAACGGCGTAACTGCTCTCCCCGGAAGAGGTGTTCGAGGAAGTCACCCCGGTCGCCGTGCTCTCCCGCTTGAGAGCGTCTTTCAGTCGCTGCGCGAAAGTTCCTCTTTTCTCTGGCGTATCTAACTGCGCGCTGTAGCATTTCGTTTGCACCTTCGGCTCCTCTTCCTCTGAAAATCGTTCAGTTGAGAAACACATTTTCTCTTTCTACAAATCACCCTACAGTTATTACGTACCGGGTTCCTCGTCGATAGTCTCCTTAGCACTGTGGAAACTGTCCGTACTCTGACTGTTGCAACTGCTGTAGACCGACATCTGACCGAGCTGTCGTGTCACCGGCAGTACCTCGCCGCTAGATCCGAGTACGATGAATCGGTTCTTTCGGCTCGTGTAACTCGCGTCCTTGCACACCTTGTGTGGGCTCGGTGGTCTCGTGGATTTACCGTTAGGCCTGCTACGCACTTCCGTCGTGTTCTCCAATCTGTGGCGTTCGTCGCGCGACGGTTGCTTGTCTATAAAATAAAAAAAGAAAAGAAAAGAAAAGAAAAATTATAGATACTAAAAGGATAGTTATCGAATAAATTAAGCGAATTACAAAACGTTTTCCGCGGTCTCCCACCTGTCTTGGAATTATTGCTCATTGCGAAAACCTTGTCGTCGCCCTCCGTTTCCGGCGGGGTGCTGCTGAAGCTCTCGCCGATCGGCGACAATCTGCGCGAGCCTAAGCCGACCTCCGCCTCCGGTTCGCTCTTGATCGGATCCGTCGGGCTGCCGGGCACGTGCCTCTGGCGAAATCCCAGCAGCGACTTGTTCATCTCCCTCAAAATGTTGTCCTCCTCAAACTGCGTCAACGGCAATCGCGAGTAGTCCTCGGGATCTATGCAGCAGACCGTTACCTGCGCTCGGAAAACTGTACGATTGTTTGCCTTCCCATCGCAGATAGCGCGAATCCGAGATCCCGCACTGCACTCACCACGTTCGGCTTCGCGATACCCTCGAATATCGCCTTGTGCCGCGGATCGTTTATCCTCGACATATGCCTGACACCCTCGATTATCAGTACTTCGTTGTCTTCTAAGGCCTCGACGGATAGTATCGCGGCGAGCATCTCCGGATGCGTCGCCACCTGTAGAAAGATTCAAATGCATGTATTTCGGTTCGACATAGATTGATTTTTAATTATATATGTCAATATGTCAAAGAGTGAACCCAGAGCTCAAACAAGGAAAATGACTCTAAAATAGGTGGGAGAGCCGCGGAAGGCGACCTGTAATTTATGTTATTTATTCACATTAATTCTATGACGTCTATGACCTTTATAATATCGTATGGACAGATTTAAGCTTTATTTTATGAACGTACTGAACGAACAAGAACACTTGGAAAATTTTTCTAGTTTATTATAAATTGTAACATGAAGCCTAAATGATCTATGTGACATTTTTTTTCTTTCTCTGAACTCTAGATTCATCATCTAAAATCGACGTATAATTAAGAATCTTCTTGACGCACAGAGGTTGTGATTATAATTTTTCTTAATTAGTTACTTGTACGGTCTCCTGCGTGACGTCGCCATCGAGCACGCCGCCGCCAATTTTAGCATTCACGAAACAAACTTGCAGTACTTTTGATTCAGCTTCGATTCTTTCCAACCGTCCCTCGTGACGTATCGTCAACGGACATAGGAGTACGTTACTTTCCAACCAATCTTCGATAGTCAGCCACTGCTTAGACGTCATCACCTGCAAATTGAATTGAAAGCGTTTCGCGTTCCTTTGTAAAAAGAAAGACGAGAGAGATACTGTTTCAGAATCTGAAAAAAGGATTTGACAAGAATATCAATTTAATATCGTGCCTCGCGTACCTGTCTAGAAATGATTAAACGTCCGTCGAGTGCGTGCTCCATCTCGAGGTAATTATAGTAGTGAAAGATGCTTCTGAGCTTGGCTTTCTGTGCGTTTCTGGAAAGCGGTGAAGCGCATGAAAATTTATCGCTTTTTTCCTTTCTTTTAAATTTAAAGCGGTCGAGCATTTTTCTTTGACGGCTTGAGAGCCCGCGCGGGAGTCACTTACTTGTGGAGGTGTCTGAAGAAGTTTGTAAAGTTAAAATCGCGCAGCGTAGGATGGGTCTTCGCGGTTCTCTTCGGATACGTCGAGAAGAACGCGTTCGCGATTAAGGAGGAAACGAAGGCGTAACTGTACTCTACGCTATCGCCTGAAATAAATTAATTCTGGAATCGTCGAAGTCTATTTATATGCATGCGTTTGCAATCTTGCAATTTTCGATATGCGAGATCGTTAAAAATGGTTTAATAACGAAATATTTATTCTTTTTTTACGATCGATGTCGATTTTCGGTACCTTGCTGCTGAAGACTGAAGTGTAAACCTTGCGGGGGTTTCGTAGATTTTAAGGCCTTTGCCCTTTCCACTATTCGCGGTATTGTTTTCGTGAACACTTGCTCCCGTTCCGCGAGATCGAGATCATTGTCTAGGAAGGTTCCCAACATGGAGAATAGGTCGGCGTCCTGCGCGTCTTCCTCGGGATCGAGGCTTATGCTGAACGGAACAAATGCATAGCGCGTTTCAGTGCGTCGTAAAGACAGTTACGACCCATCAAACACCGAATATAACATACGTGTAATGCACCCTTGCACCGAAAGAACGGGTTTGCTGAAGTGTTTAAAATTTTAGCTGGATACAGATCTGAAAATAACTTTGTTGGGCCATCAAAATAATTGCGCAGGACAGTCAAATCAGTTGCTGGCATGTCAAAACTTTTTGCAGCCTTGCTCATCATGCTTGAATATCCTACATTACTTTGTTGGCCCAACAAAATTTTCAGATCTGTAGCTAGCTAAATTTTTAAGTGCTTGTGTGTTTAATATATCTGTGTTATATAACATTACATCCATGTTACATTCGATGTTTGCTGGGAAACTTCATTATTATTTACTGAGTACAGTACTATTTGGATAACGATGTCCAAAGGAGTATAAGACGTCTTAACAATGTTCTTATAAAAAAAAAATTCTTTAAAAAAAAATGTTCTGAAAAATATTTAGTCCGATACGTTCAACTAAATTATGAATAACGTGAATAAACTATACTTTTTTTTTGTGCAATTAAATAATTATTGAATCAATGCAATGTTTCGTTGAACGTGTCGGACTAAATATTTTAGTTCTTCAACAAATTTTGTTCCTCAGTGTAAACATCGTGTCTGAAAGATGTTTTAATAAGATTTTAGACATGTGTGCTGTCTGAGCTATAACTGATTGCTTGTCAGTCCATTTTCCATCTTACATATATTGCATTTACTCTAGAATGCAAATTAACTTAGAGAAGCAAATACACTCTCTAACTTTGTAGGGTAAATAATCATTTGAAATTTGCACAAGCTCAATTTTCGCTCTTTTACAGCGGCGTTTCACTCTATGAAATTTGCAGAGTATCAAATACAAAAATAGACGGCACACGTTAGAAACGCAAGAAAGCAAACGGGTGAAAAGTAAAGTAACGCGAGTCGTACTTGCACATGTCATGCAGTCGTTGCATCGCGTCTATTAGGTCCTCGGAGTTTTTGGCCGTGGCGGCCTTGTCCAGCTGCTTTACGACAGCCGGCCACCAAGGCAGGTCACACGGTAGCATTACTAGAGCCATTGTAGATCTGCGAGGCACAGAAAAAAATAATCGCGTGATGTACAATTCAAGTTGATTGTGAGTGACCGTCTGGTTCATTCGCCAGATTGATAGCAACCCTCGTTAGGAAAACGTGTCAAACGTGAATCTTTCGGAAGCTGGTGCGACATTGCAATTTTTCATACATTTAGCGGAATGGTAGTTCGATAACGCGCTGATCGATTTGGATTTACAGAGATGACGTGATATGTCAAAGCTACGCGTGATGGACGCGCCAAAGTAGCGCGATCGTAAAATAAAGCCGAGCGGGAAAGTTAATCGGTCCCCTCCCTGCTCATAAATCTTCCGTCCTCGTAATCGCTTGATGCATTTACAGGCGCGATACAATCGCGAATTTATTTGCTGTTCCTTCCAACGACAATTTTCTGCGCGATTGTGTGGTCTAAATCGAAATCAAGTTGAAGCTCGATGAGCGAATATTTATGCCAATAATAATTATCCTTGAATCTTTGAACTTTTGCAACCCTCGACTTTTAATTTCGCGATCTCTCAAAGTGCACACCCCACCTTCGCAATCGTTACAGTGCACAGAGTGGGAATCTGACTTTTACACTTTCGATCGTTAATTTTCTTACGTGAAGAAATATTGAATTGTTACTCTCTAAATTCTTTGGAGCGGAATTCTACTCATTTAGATGAAATTCCACTTCAAAAATTTTAGAGAGTATATACGTTTTTAATGGGAAATTTAATAGTGATATGCAAATTGGATGAAAAATTTATTTTGACGGTGAAAATTAAGGTTTTTTTGAAAAGAGGTTTTAGAGAAACAACGGTAGTTTGAGATTTTTGAAGGTGCAAATTTGCACTGTGAGGATTAAATTTTAATCGCCAAAGATCTCGAATGGGTTTCGGAGATTCGGATTTTAAATTCTGGAGTTTCCAGACTACCAAAGTCCCAGTGTCCAGATCACGGATGCTAAAGTGTTAAGCCTTGCGAGCATGTTTAAATTTTTTTCAATTGTCGATTCCTCGGTTTTCAAATGCCTAGGAGGTTGGTCGCGAATGATTCCGGATTTCTTCGTCCCGTCGATTATTTTGCGATCGTATCCCGCGCGAATAAAGCGTCGTCGTTCGAGTATTCCCTCTCGAGGAAAACGCCTGGTCGCGCACGCAGGCGCAGGCCGGAGGGTTGGTTGGATGGTTAGTAACCTCGTCCCACGAGGCGAATATAATTAGTCCGTCTTTCACCGGGGAGGGAATTCACCGGTCGTCGACGGGACGACGACGTCGACGACGAGCGTGCGACGGCCGTCTCCGCGGACCTCCAGCGCTGACCGCCGTTTACATAATCACCTTCTTTGTCCCTCGCGGCCTACGTCGGATCAGCTGACGCGTATGAACGGGCCTCACGTCTCGCGCCCCGTCGTCGCGACGACGTCCTTCACCGACGGCGACGATCCCGGCGCCCTGATCGCACCCACGAGACGCCGGCACATAGTCGAGTGGAGAATTAGGCGCACGACGGATCTTCGCGTTTCGCTGCTCGCCGGCTGCGCCGCCAAGAGCCTGCAATCCCGCGGGTTCGGAACTGTCCAAGCCCTCTCTCTCGCGTTCCTCGACGTGCTCCGCGCTCCACGCGCGGAGAGAGCCGTTCGAGCGCGGTATCTATAACTCTGCGGCGCTGATCGAGCGCCTTTGGAGAAGCTCGACGTTCTCCGGTTTCACCTGGCTCTTCGACTCGCAGCCGGCCGAGGGTCTTCCAGGTTCAATGCGGGGGTTTGCTTTTCTCGTGGATATCCGGAGACCCTCCGTGCACGCGAGTGTGTCGCACCCCTCCCGCCGGCTCGATTGATCGTCGCGGGCACAGCGGAGCGGAGCGGAGCTGAAGGGCCGCGCGAGTAGCGAACCGTTACTACTGCGATCCGGACTACTATCCGTTACTACTGCCACCGCGCCACCCGCTGTCCGTAACCACTGCCTCGCCGCGTTCCCCTCGCGGCTCCCTAACGATCGTCCCGTCTCTGTCGCTACTTTAAGCGTCGCGAGCGGCGGTCAGCGTCGCACCCGCTATTTATAGAAAGCGGCGCCGGCGCCCTGCCAAACTCTATATAGATATGGTGTAGTAAGTCAAAAATTGACCAGGCTACCCCGATCCACCAGGCCCGCCAGGACAAAAGGCTGCGGCGCGTCAGTCACGTGCTTTTTTAAATGCTTTCTGAAAAAGCGCGCGATTGAGTTTTATTCCATCGTCTAAATAGAAAGCTTCCAATTCCCTTCCTGAATTAGTTGAGCATTTCTTTCACACGTAAACTTGAGATGGTTTGAGATTTTTATTAAATATAGAATTGTTATACTATTGATATTAATAATTCTAGCTTGACAGAGTTGGCCTAATATTTTAACAATTTGAATTAGAGATTTAAGTGATTTTTTGAAACTTGATAGTCTTAAGCAATCTGCGTTTTCGTAATCTTGACAGGGTTGAGTTTTTCAATCTCTCTTTCTTTATAGCAGATTAATTTTTCCTAAATGAATATCTTTATCGAACAAATTCGTGTAGATTTCAAGAATTACGAGCAATTATCTCGGGATTTATTATCAAAATCAGAGCTGTTTCACAGTATATACGTTTGCCTTTGCGCAATTCAAAGTTGAAATTCATAGTGATTCGAGAAAGCGTAGTATCTATAGAATGTCGCGTAAGTATACTCCATTCAATAGCTTCTTCTGGGCTATCGAAGTATCGATGTAGAAGACTACTACTGTACCGATAGTAGGTGGCACTAACTCGACATTTCAAGCATATGAAGCAAAGGCAAATGTAGCACTTGATATATATTTTTTGCATATTTTTTTAAATTTCGAAATAAAACGCGCTCGCGTTGCATTTCGGAGAACGATACGACCTAGCGCCGCTATTTTTCAGCATCGATCAACACAGATACGTCTGACACATTGACTTGGCGAGAAAAGCAAGTAATCTGATACGAAGCTAACAGTGGCAAACTATTGGCAGTTCGCCATTAGCAACCTTGTACCAGATTTATTCAACGTTTACTCATAACTATTTATACGTTGCACGTTTGTACACAATTTATCTTCATTTTATACCCTGTCGATTCACCGACAATATAGTTTTGAATGTTGCATTGTAACATTTACTGTTGCATTTATAATAATCAAATAATGATTGAGTATATATGTTATGTTACATGATTTAAACTTTCAAAAGTCCAAACCGATCAATTCCGTTTTTTTTTATTTTAAATGTCTTAATTTTAATACCAAGCATTGTGATTGGTTCGCAACTTTATCAATTTTCTTTACTCCTTATTTTATGGAGTTTGTTTGTAATAGCTGCTGTGTGAATATTGCACTTTACATTTGCAGTTGTACTTACAATACAATTAAATTAATGAATAATTAAATATATTATATGAACCAAACACTCGAAAGCCAAAAGTGATCAATTCCACATTTTGTAAACTTTCTAATTTTAATGCTAAAACATACGATTAGCTTTCTATTTTCTTTACTCTTTATTTTCTAGAATTAAATAATCTGCAGTTATTGTGTGAATAATAATGCAGCATTTATGTCCGTATTTATAATAATTAAGTTAAGTAATAATTAAGTATACTCATTACGAATTAAACTCTTAAAACCCATCGATTAATTCCGTATTTGATAATTTTTTTAACTTTAATATCTAAGCATACGATCAGTTTTAACAACTTTATCAATTTTCAATACTTTTATGGATTTAATTAGTTTGACTTTTTGAAATAATTACAGTATGCATGTAATACATAGAATATATTACAATATATATAACAAACTATCTACACAGTGTAGTGCAATATACATGCGTATAAAAATACGGCAATGCAACGCAGCATTCGCATCAGACACAACCGCGTGGAACACGCAGTTTCCAATAACAGTCGCAGTGGCAATTACGATATCGCAACACAGTATCGTAATTCCCTACGATTCGCCGTTTTGTAATATTTAATGCCATGCATTGTGTCCCGCCACTGTGCACGGCACAAAGACGAATAAATTAGAGCGTTTCGAAATGCGCTGTGGGAGTGGGCTGAGCTTTTGGATCGGCGCGCTCACACGCGCGGAGATATCAACGCCCGATCGAGAGAGATCTCGCTTAATTCGCATAATTGGAATTGAAGTCTCCGCCGCGTCGTCACCGCGAAACCCACTCGGGGGCACTGTGCGTCCTTTTATCCTATTATACATATTACGTTGCGTATTCTTGCCGTTTATCGCTTGCCAGCCGAATATCGAAGTTGAATGAGAGCGCGAGGGAAAATGATGCATCCGAAGTCGTCAAATTTCTTCAGCTTTTATCGTAAACGAGGAAACATTAAGAAAATTACTCGCTGCTTCATGAAAATGTATGTCTATTCAATTCAAAATCAGCTAGCGCATTTTACTCGCGTTCGAGATAAAGATCGCTTGGATGCTTGGATGCTTGCCGCGCGTCAACTTTCATTCAGCTACGAATAAATGGGCGTTGCAGCTCGATAAGCTGTTAATGCTGCGCTGTTATGGTCGTGCTAAAAAAAATTCTCCTTCGATTGAGCTTTACTGACGTCACAAACGCGCCGGATAGGGTATGAAATGCGCATGCCAAACGTTCATTAGTTCATTAATAGGTACGTTCGGTCGCCGTTCAGGTGCGGAGCAATTCGCCTGTTCGTATGCAGCACAGACGATTACGGCTCCGACAGGTGCCACCACCTTGCGGAACCGTTGGCGCGCTTCTGCTGCCTAGAACTCAGGAAAGTATCGCGAAGAACTTGCGGTATCTAAATTACATGCAGGCACAGCAAGTGGAAAAGCACGTAGGCGTGCGAAAGAAACGTATTTACTCGGCAAGTGCAAAGAAGAAGTCCATTTTTATTTTAACAGACTGTTATACATTCATTTCCACGTCATTCACGAACAGCATCGAGGAAACAAGCGTGAAGTCGTACAAAATAAAATTTGGTCTACAGTCTCCGCGCTTTCGTGAAATTTGGAAAGACCTCGGACCTTTCTTCTCATCGATCGTTGGTTATCACAGCAAATTTCGTGATTTTTTTTTTTTAGATTTTTGAGTGAGAAATTGGCGTGAAAATATTAAATTTCCATCTTTTCCAACTCTACGAGCGTGTGACAAACGCGACGTCAGCGCCATGTTGTTCGCCGCTACGGTCCTGCTCCCATTACAATCGCGCGGACCCCACGGTCTCACAACGAGCGATTGTATCAGCGAACTGCCGGAGAACGAGAGAGGAAGGGGTCTCCATGTCGGTTCAGTGAGCTCACGCACGTCGAACACTCATCAACGCACGGCGCCGCGGCGGTACGTCCAAAAATGGCGTTCCTCGCGTAGCGTAGTTCGCCGTCGTCGCCGAAGTCCGTCACCGACGTTCGCCAACGTCGTCGTCGCGATCCACTCGCCTGGATCGATCTGGTGGAGCCGCGGGGCGCCAGCCCGAGGAAGAGCCAACGTAAATATATGAGTTCGCATACCGTGCGTTCCTACGTCCTGCGTGCGTGCGTGCGGTTACGTGGGCGAATGGATGCGTGTCTCTGTGTGCGTGCGTGTTTCCGTTGAGATACGCGCGACGACGAGTATCCTCCGGATGAGTGCGACGTCGTGGAGTTCTACGTCGCTCCGACGGAGCGAACGACCGGACTGTCGATCGGGGGGTCTCCGTTTATCGGAACGCTTCTGACAAGGTGCTTGAACGATAAGCTCGTCCCCGGAGTAATCGTTGAATGATAAAGACGTAGACGTTATCAGCAATATTGCGCCTTTAATCTTGACAACTCGGAAGAGCTTAGTCAAGAATGAAACGGGCAATAACGGGAATTCTTTTGGAATACAAGGCCCTCTCTTTCGAGTATTTTTTTCGAAACCAATCTGAAATCTACAGTAAACAGAGAAGGATTCATGTTTTTGAAGCCGTAATTTTATGAGATCGAGATTTTCCAAGATTTTTAATACGAGCTTCATATGATTCATGACATCAGCGTTACGTGAATCTAACAATTTATGAATCGAGTATATATAAATAATTGAGAATGGTACTAATTGTTTAACTGGATACAGATCTGAAAATAATCTTATTGGACCATCAAAATAATTGGGACGGATGTCCAAGCATGACGAGCAATGCTGCAAAAAATGTTGACATTCTAAGAATTCAGTTTAAGAGTCCAACATAATTATTGCGATGGCTTCACAAAATTATTTTCAGATCTGTATCCAATTAAATTTTTAGATACTTTAGCAAAATCTGACGATCAATTGCGATTTCAGAAATCTATAAGATTTAGAATAAGCTCAAGGATTTTACACGAGAAAAATCTGGAAATATCGACCTGTATGTACAAAAAAAATTATGTCTTTGCAATCGTAAAATTTTTCAGCTTTATGGAAAATCTATCGACTTGAGAATCTAATGAAATACTTAAGATATCTAAAATCCTAAAATGCTAAATGAAAGAGTTATAAATGTACAGTGATTTACATTGAAAATCTATTTCAACATGCCCGTATCGTTCTCTTTTCAATGAAGCAAGATTCTGATAAATGGAGTACCACTGTTACTTCACGGCAGCCTCTTCGACTTCGATCCGTCGATTGCGCAATCTCCGTTCAACGTGCGAAACTTCCGATAATGATCTCGCGTCGATCTAATGAACGGAACGGTCGCCTAGATCGATCCGCGCTAATTTTTCAGATCGGCGTTCTCTCGAGCGACACGAATGACGAACGAGATACGCGTGTGTGAGGGTGCGTGTGTGGTGAATAAAATTTGAGAGCGCGGTGAAAGTCGTTGCACACACCGGTGTGTATAATCGCTTAGTGAATTTGATTCACTAGTTGTCGTTCACGGATGCACGAGAGCGATCTTTGTTTGATTTCGCCTGACACGTCCTGATAAATGCCGAGATCTTTCCCGGCACTATACACGAACGCGTTTGAAAAAGCACAATATAGCGATTCTCTTAACAAATTCTTAATTCTCCCACGGTTATTCTTTATTACGTCTCAATTACGCTATACCCCTTTCAATCATGGTTATCGAGTCACGCGATCTCGAGTCGATTCGGATTCGCTGTACTTCGCGGACTATTATGTAATAGGTGCAAAAAACGTCGGGTGGTGTTAATTAACACTTGGACTTTTAGCAGCTTATTTGCGCCGTCAATTGCCCGGCCGCGAAATCGGCGCGAAAGAGCCGCCGTTAATCGTTCGCGAGTGCCTTTGCATGCGCTCTACCCACCGTAGATTTTTACGCACTTACGCAAGCGTCACCAGTCAGACGAGCTTACGAGACAACAATGATGTCACGCGGCGATGAAACAACTCGCCGCTGGCGTGCATGGATTACGCGTAAACAGAAAATTACGACGCACGTACAGGGTGTTGCAGAGACATTTAGGTACGCGCGACTGGTTGCATACGGCAGACTGCCAGGGGCAGTTGTCATTAATGAAATTTAATTATTTAATTTTTCGTTTGAGAATCGTTGGAGGAATAATTGTAGGAATTTTATGTTTAATTCAAGTAGATATAAAAAGATTGGTTTATTTGTCTGTAATTCATATGAATATAATATTATGTGCTTTAATAACTATGTATAAATTAAGTATTTTAGGTAGATATATTATGATGATTTCTCATGGATTATGTTCTTCAGGATCATTTTATATAGTAAATTTATTTTACAGACGGAGTGGGAGACGTTTGTTAATTTTTAACAAGGGAATAATAAGAAAAATACCTTCTGTAATAATTTGATGATTTTTATTGTGTGTGGCTAATTTTTCTTTTCCTTTTTCATTAAATTTGTTTAGAGAGTTAATAATTTTAATGACTATTTTACATGACAAATTTCATTACGCCTAATCAGTTGTGCGTCCTACATGTATCTGCAACACCCTGTACGTGAATTTTTTTTTACGTTCGCGAACGCATCGGGAGATCACGTCGAGGCAGTTTAACATTTTCAATAGCAAAATTCTCACGTGGCTTTAACGACGACTGTAAGCTGTAAGTTGAGACACCGGCTGACTCAAACGACGACGCCGGAAACACGGATTAGCCTCAGAAACGAAACCCGGCTCCTCGATAGCATCTGGACGCGAATCGCGTTGCGATTCTCTTGTGGCAAAAGTAAACTGCTGCAACTTAAACGTTAACGTTAATAAACTTTTTACCTATTATTTGATGTATGAGCATCGAAGCGTCGAGCGTGTCCATCGCAATTAGCGAGTTTCCCTTGGCGCGCGCTTCGCCGGTCTTTTTTTTTCTTTTTCTAGAATCTCCAGCATAAGTGGGCCGAAATGTGCATTGTTGAAAAACATTTTTATCATTTATCTCACGCATTTATTTCGTCTCGCGTGCCGTTTCGTCGTAATTGGCGGACTCCGGCGTCTCAACGCTTTCTTACGCCGTTTCTACGTTTGACTCGAATTAGCAGCGGCGAATAAAATTAAAAGCGGGAAGAAACCGCAGTAGAGGTTTACGCCGAGGACAGATACGCGGAAATACGTTACGCCGCGGTGTTCGCAGGTGTACGTACGCGAACGCCGGCACTTTCACCGCGCGAAATTCTCTTCTGCAATGCATCTTCCTCGTCGCGCGCGGCACAATGCACAACCGTGTCGCCGGGTTTTTCATCGCGAAATTAAATCGAGCTCTCCTCGCAATGGGGACGACCTTAAAGGTCGCATTCGTAGGCCGCATCATGCGAAGCACGCTCGAGCGTTTCGCACGAGCAATTAAACATTTCGTAATTTATTGCTCGTTACTTCGGTACTACGTACCACGATTTGTTCGCGCGCTTAATCGAAACGATTAATTATAGCCTGCAACGATAAAAATGCGAGATATATTCGTAAACATTTTATGCAATCGCGAACGTGTTTTCCCCCACCGCGACTTTGTCTCGACGCGAGATTAAAGCGCCAACATTATTTAATGTTAATGAATTTGGAATTTGATGAAGAATTTGCGGGTAAGATTAAGATAATCCGCTTGCAGACAGGTCTTACTTTTTTTTTTTACTTTGACTCACGAATTTCGGAACACCCGTATATGCGTATAAATAATTATAAAAACGTCTCCGCAAGTAACTTTCTTTCCCGAACGACCCGATTAAGTCTTTAATCGAAGAGGAAAGCACATTTACATGCAAGCCTAATATCAAAATTACCGAATTTTACCCTGCCTTTGTGACAGCAAGACGAGTTCGACAGGTATACATACATAATGTATAAGACCGGTCACGTGTGTGTGACAGGAACCCGAGAATGCAGTCGACCGAGCAGCTGCGGCCGGAGCAATTGGTGGGCCTGGTGGCCCGCTCGGCTGAGGGTACGGCCGCCAAGGGGATGCCGATTAAGGGCCACGAGGACCTCTGGGTGGAGATCCAGGCCAACACCTTTCGGAACTGGGTGAACGAGCACCTGAAGCACGCCAGCGACGTGGGTGGCGGCCCCGTGCTGGACCTCGCCGAGGACTTCCGAGACGGCACGCGTCTCTGCGCCCTGGTCGAGGTGCTGACGAAACGCCGCCTGCCTCGATGGAACCCGCGACCGGCGAACCAGCACCATCACCTGGAGAACGTGTCCACGGCGCTGCAGGCCATCGAAGCTGACGGCGTGAAGCTCGTCAATATAGGTAAGCAAGTCACGTGCGGTTGATTCCTGTCGGAAATAGAATCGTTAGAATACAAAGTGAACGCGGTGTCTCGGAACAAAGTCGAATAGTTTTACTATTAGCGACAGAATGTTTCAAATATTGAGAGTGTAAAGAGTACAAAACGCTTTTAACAAACTATGATTAAAATAAAATGATCAACGAATATAATTATTGAGAATTTAAATTTTCGATAGGTTTTACGATGGTACATGGAAAAAAATTAATCTCAAATCAACAATTCATATATAAGCAAGAATGTAAAATCTTGAAAGAATTTATAATTTTAAATAGGCAGTTTTCTAACATAAAATTTTGTTTCTTCATGTAAACAAATTATGTCTGTTTAAGATTATCAAATTCTTTCAAGAAGATTTTATATCCTTGCTTATGTATATATAAAACAATGAATTCTTGATGTAATACTAATTTTCTTTGTACACAAAAAAGATATCTCATATTAAGAAGAGCAATTATTCAATATTTAGTTTTTTTTTTAAATACATCAGTCTTAAAATATATTCATCATTTATTTGAAACAAGTACTATTTATTTAAAATAAAATCTTGTATATACACAAAAAATATATGCTTAAATTAAATAAATATTATTTTCAAATATTTCATTCACAATCAGTTTATATGTAGCTACAAATCTGTATCATAAATTATCAAATTTATTTAAAACATATTCTGAAGCCTATATAATGTAATAAATTTTAATAATATTAAGTTAAAACAAACATGCGATTTATTATTCTGATTTTTTTTTATAACTTTATAATATTCTTGAAAAAAATATAAAAAATTCTTTATATATAATAATAAATTTTTTTAATCTGTAATGCGTACATTTCAAAATTATCAAGAAAATGTTTGTTAAAAATAACCGTTACTTACTACAAAAAAAAAAAAAAAATTGAGCAATCGCTTTTTTTGCTAGTAGAATTGATGTTTTTCTGTGCCTAATAATTATATGAATACGTTGTTATTCCAATTCATTGTGTTTTATTTTTGCACTGGTTGTTGATTAAGCCGATTTAATCGAATCGATAAAAATATCCTGTGTTTTTGCTCGCGATGCACGATGCTCTATCGTCTTTCGTCACGGCGGGGTCCGCGACGTTCCCGAGATTGCGAAGAAATTGCCTCCGCCGCGTCGCTCGAACATTCGCATTTTTACGATCCGCAATGTAGACAAAATACCGTGTTTTATATGGATTGACGAGAATTGCAAGGGTACAACGCGAGGCGAAGGCCGTCTGTCCGTCCACGGTCGCGCGAAACCGTCAAGGCGTTGCACGCGCTCAACGTCCAATTACGCTCCGTAATTGGAAGGACGTTATGACTTGCGTCTTCAAGGCATCCTGAAATATCCGCCGTAATTCGCATTAAAACGCACAGGATTTAGGCATCCAGACCGTTTTACTGCTTTTTAATTATTACATATATGGACGTAAAATGCCCGCAAAAGAAAAACTGGGACAGCCGTACCTAAAGTCTTTTCTGTAACACACGTTTCTCATAGCAGCGTTACAGCTCGTTTACTCGACGATTATTTTATCATGCGGAAGAATTAGATAACACTGATTGGGTTTTTATCGATGAGGCGAGTTTCAGGAAAGAGAAGGAGAGATACATGTTTTTTGTTTCGCGTTAAACCGCATTAGTCAGAAATGACTAATGCGATTACCGCGTTGATATATTTAAATGGCCATGTTTTATATATGTATATATATATATAAATACGAATGATACGATTGTGCTTCCGTTTTCTATCCTTTCCGATCTACTTAATCTTTTTCGATATCGAAATGTTGTATCTCGTAATCCATACATTGATCGCCACGAGAGATACTTTTTTTCAGATTAAACGTTAATTAAGAGTGACACTTCTGAATGATATTTAAATAACCATATGAGTGACGCTTGTTCGATTGTGTGTCCCTCCTTTTTCTAATCCGCTTAATCTTTTTTTTTTTTTTTTTGATAATATCGACACGCTATTATACAACTCGTTCGCCAATAGGAGGTATATAATCAGCCACGTGGGTGAAACCCTTCACATGTTTATTAACTCTCGCACTCTCTTTCTTTCTTTCCCCCATTTCTCTCCGTGGCGTGTCGAGGTGCAGGAAAGAGGCGCGCGCGAACGCGTGAGAGAAGATGCGTTATTAATAATGATATGCAATCAAAGTACGAGGGAGCCGCCACGACGCATTCCACAGATAATGAGCAATCGCTGGAAATGCGTGAGTTCCTCCTCTCGCAACACGCGAGAGGAAAGGGGAACGCGCAGAATATATTTATCGTATCTCGACGATCCGTACGCGCTGATCACGTATGATCTTTTTCTTTCCCATGCGACTTTGGAAAAAAATAGTTTTAAAATATCGCTCGCTCCCCTGATTGCGCACGTACGGGCAAATTGCCGTGTGCGCGAACGTAATTTCGCGATGATCTCGCAATTTAATTCGACTCTCTTGAATTCTCTTTTCTACGATTTTTCTACACTGAAAGAAAAAAAAAGAGTTTGGCAATAATAACCAAGCTCTGCAATGAAATAATTCCAATAAAATGTTTGATTGGTATAACTAATTATTTATTAATATATTAAAATATTTGCTGTTCTAACTGAACATTTGAAATTACTTCACTAAGCCTCAGTAATTATCTTCTAGATCTGATTGTTATTACAAACTCTTTCAGTGTATTCTTCTCTCTTCATCCAGAAAAAAGTTACGTTTAAATTGATGAAGTCGTTTCTTTAATTTGTTTATTGTTTTTTTTTAGGTTGAAGTGAAAATACTTTCAAAGAAAATAAAAATTTATTTGATTTTAAGAAATGACGTGATTAGCCTTTTTAAAAGTATTATAAATAAATTACCCGTTCAAATTATGTATTTAATTTAGACAGATTTTTTAATTAAAAGAAAGTATTGAAACGTACGAAATATAATATAGTTGTTCTGGTTTTTTAAAATATATTTCTTTTATTTAAAAAAAAAGATTTGCGTTGCATAATCAAACTATTTCTTTATATCTAATTAAAGAAGCAACAAATTTCTTCAAATCAAAGGAGCTTTTCGTTAATCGCGAAGCAATGCACAAAATTGTTTTCACTCGAAGAAACTCTTCTGTGGTTGTTACTAATTGATCTTACTTTCTCAAGTCTTTTTCTCGGACTCGCCCGCGTTGCGAGGCACGCATCGGAATGAAACGTCCAAAGTCATTACGGATTAATTGCGCTTTTATTTCCGACAATAGAACGCCGCGGTCTTCCACCGTCGAGAGATCGCGGGGCTCGCGAAAACGCGAGCAGAAAGGATGATTTTCTTGCTCGGAAGTATCGGCGGCGATCCGGGCTATTACCTGCCACACGCCACGAGTAATGCGTTTTTCTCGGATCGCAGTGTAACAATAATAAAGCGCGCAGGCAGCCGGCCTGCCTATGAGTCAGCATACGGGAGACGTAATCGTTTCGAATATGCGGGTCATCGTTGAACAAGCCGTCTGTCTTTCAGCGACGCCCGGAGATCTGCATTTCTGCCGCGGTGCTTTTAATCTCGCGCATGACACCGCGTAACTAGACACCATCAGACACCGTCGCAGCGGAGGCTCAATTCTCGATCGATTCCCTGCGACAGCGCCTTTAAAAAAAGTAAAAAAAAAAAAAAATTTAAGGAAAAGTGGCTGCGATGAGAATTTTTCATTAAACTTCAATACGCCTTCGAAAATCTCAGTCGTCATTATAATGTGTCGCGACACGTGCAGCATGCCATTTCCAGATATCGCCGCGTTCGATTCTCATTTCGCGTCACATCCTGCAAATCGGAACTTCGAGGTCGTTGCCTTTCCCGCGTCGCGGCCGCCGGTGCCTACGAGGCCGCGAAAAACCGCGTCCGCGGCATCGTCACCGTCGTCGCTGCAGTAGGCAACACCGCTGTTACCGCGCGATTCAGTTTGCATGCTGTGCAGACGATACCGTCTCACGAGACCGGGATGAGAGAAACGCTTACATCTCGCGTTTAGAAGCGAGAGATGCACACCGAATCGGATTGACACGCAACGAACGCGAGCGCGCTCCTGATCTCGTCTTAATTATCACACTCGCGTTATCTGCTCCATCGTGTAACGTCAGAGCAGATTTATGGCGTAAAAGAAAACTTATTTAAAAAAAAATCTTTCTTTGTGAGAAGTAAAAACACAAACTACTAAAGTTATAAAGCAGGAGACTTCAGGCAGTGACTACAGACGAAAAAATGAAGTTACGCAGCATCACAAAATCGACAAAAAGTCCAAGCATGTTTTGGATATACAATACGAGCTAAAAGTTATCGAAATTTAAAAACTGAAAGCTTCTCAAGCTTTCTTTCTTTTCATATTAACAATAAAAAATTTTGCTCACAAATGCCCAAATTTTGATCCTGAAACTACCTGCAAAAAAAACGAGGAAAAATTTGTTTTATAATTGTTTTCGTAGCAAAAATATTATATTTTGTTGTACGTAATTTTAAATAAAAAAGTTTTAAACGAATTAGCGGATCTAAATGACGTTTGCATGAATATTTATTAGTATATGTAAACATTTTTGTTTAATTCATAATGCTATTTTCTCGTTAAATTTGCAAATAAGTACTGCAAAACGCGATTTTACATAAGAATCAAGAGTAAGCAAAAATTTAAATAATAAAACATAATACTGGAATATTCATGTAGATATAATTATCCTCCAGACCTCCTTACGGACGTCTGATTTCACAGAGCTACGAAATTAAAAATCCGCAATGATAAGAGAGTTTCTTTTAAAAATCGGTTTTTATTATAATAATCCATAAAAATCTTTCGTTCTTGAGATTTCTATTAAAATACATGTAGGTCTCACGTATGGCTGCGTATGCGCCTGATGCGTGTGCATCAATCAATGTAAATTACAATCAGAGAGAATGAAATCCTCGAACTTGTTCTCCAAAGCCATCGTAAATCTTTCTTCTGCAATTACGACTGCCGCGTGAACACGCACACGTGCCCTCTCCCTCTTTCTCCACGTCTCTCTCTCTCTCTCTCTCTTTTGCGGTTCCCCGAATTAAATCGTTTCTCCGTGCGTGGCAGGCCAGACCGTTCTTTCCAGATAGGCGAAGAAATTCAGGCCGACGATAAATCAAATTTAATTTTCTTCCACTTGACGGTTTACCGCTCCTGCATATTGTGAGCTCGGCTTAAATCCCGATTAAAGCCGATTTCCCCGCTCTCTTATTCCAGGTAACGTGGACATCGTGAACGGCAACCTGAAGCTGATCCTGGGCCTGATATGGTCGCTCATCGTACGGTACCAAATAGGCAAGTCCAAGTTCCCGCCGAGGAAGCTCATGCTCGCATGGCTCAAGGTCAGTACGCGATATAATTGCATCGAGCGTGACCTCGGCTCGCATCGCGCGGCCATAAACCAATTGCAGAAGCTATCACTTTACCTCGATCCTTTCCGACGGATTCACATATACATATATATCGCATTACGCGAGAACGTGTTTCCGTTACGAAAGAGTTCAGAGTCGCCGATTGCGTGCGTTATGCGTTTGCGTATTTGCGCATGATATTAATATGTACGCGCGTGTATACGTGCGTTATGATTTATACGCGCGCGTTTGACCCTCGGATACCTCGCGTATCGCGGTCGTCGCATTTAATTGCTCGCTAATGACCGTGAATGGACAATCTGTAAACGGCATCGTAATTTCTACGAGCGATTCTGTTTTCAGGCTGTCTTGCCGGAATGCAGAGTTAATAATTTTACGACCGACTGGAACTCCGGCGTGTATCTGAGCGCACTTTTGGATTACTGCAAGCCCGGCCTGTTTCCTCATTGGCGCCAGCTCGATCCAGATGACAGGTAAATTATAAACAGATTATAAAGATCTAAAAGAATGATAAATCGTGTCAACATATATTAGCGGTTAAAAGAATTATCTAATGTTGAAGACTAACAAGTTTGGAAAAATTAAATAAATTGTTGGAATATTTAAAGTTCAATTTTTATTTTTATTAGAAGAAAACCGAAATTGTTGCAGTATTTATAACTGAAAGAATAAGAAATTACTTAAACATAACTTATTTATATCAAAATGGTATGATACTATTTCTTTCAATTAATAATTTATGAGGGTGAAACTGTGACTGCCGTAAAAATATAGTTGTTACATTTTTATATTGTGTATTATTGTTTTAATTTTAATCTATGTCAATTTTGCAGCGTTTACAACTGTCGCAAGGCCATGGAGATATCGAAGCGTGAGTTCGACATCCCCTTGGTGCTGGAGCCGGATTACTTGGCGTCGCCTTACCTGGACGAGCTCTCGGGGATGACCTACTTGTCGTACTTTATGAAGGAAGGCTCGCCGGGCTTCCACGCAACGCTACGATGGGTCAATTCGCAATTATCACACACCTCAATACGGAACTTCACGGTGGGTGGAGACGAGGCGTCCCGGTAACAGTACCTCGGTACAATATCTCACAGTGATATTCAATTATCCTGCTTTCGCAGACGGACTGGAACGACGGTCGGGCACTGTGCGGAATCGTCAGAAATCTGGGCGGCCCGGCGCCACCCTATGAGAAACTCGACACCGATCCCTCCGCGTGGGAGCACAACTTGCAAATGGGTAAGAATCCCATAAGTTGATTTTCTCCAATGTCTCGATTACCATACATAAAAATAACGGTTATTTAATAAGAAGAAACATTTACTGGCATTTTATTAAATAAGAGTAAATATTTTATAAATTAATTTATTGTTTTCAAAAATTGTACATGCATATTGGCATAAAATTTTACATTTAATTATACCAGATTCTTTAGAATAAAAGTTTGCCGAAAGATTAACACTCTCTCTTTTAATTGTATAAAGTTAAATAGATTATACATTGTACATAATAAATTCTGAAGAAAGCGCAATAAATCCTTTGGCAAGATTTCACTCAAATGAATGAAACGATGCGTGTTCTTCGTTAAGGTATCGACGGTGGTAAGAAGCTGGGCGTGGAGCCAATCCTGAAAGCGAAGGACATGGCGGACCAGAATGTAGAGCATTTAGGCGTGATGGCATATGCTGCGTACTTTCAGTGGGTGAAGCCTCGCCCTCAAGCGAGTCAACAGATTGCCGTGCACGTCGACAGCACATCCGCTCGAGTGCAACAGCCGGTTGGTTAAGTCATTGTTTGTTAATTACACTTCGCGCCTCAGCTAGTCGGCGTTGACGAATTTTCGCCGCCGCGTCACAGAGTTTCTTCCTCCCGCCTTACCCGAGAAATCCCTGCTCGCTCAGTCGACGAAACACTCTCGAAGTTTTACCTCTCGAAACCGCAGTTAAGTATTTCGATGATAAACAAATTGTGTAATCCGATTGCAGGCACATTTCAAACTGGAGATGCTCACTAAAGACGTAAACGCGCGGGAGGTGCGCGGCGAAATCATCAGTCCCAGCGGACGTGTAGAATGCAGGCTCACGTGGAATGGCGTTCACGGCAAAGGCACCTTCGTTCCTACGGAAGTGGGAATGCACAAGGTTCGTTGATAGTGTAATTATAAAAAATTGTAAATTTCGTCAATCACACAATTTTAAGACACTTGATTTTCGTGTCCGTGTTCGTTTAAAACTTCAACTATTCAATCCATAAACTTTTTTATCTTTAGGTTTTAAAAAAAGTTCTCTCGGGAAAAATTACAAATAAATATGCAAAAATCAAACCTATTTTTTAAATATTTGTGCAAATATAAAATGCTATTTTCTTTTAAATATAAATGAAGGAATATTCAATGCTTCCTACGTTTTCTAAATTCGTTTCTCGTCTTGGTTTTCAGTTGATGGTGTATAATGATGGTGAGCTGGTGAATGGATGTCCCTATTACTTCAGGGTTTTACCGCCGCTAACGAAAATCAAATCCCCGGGCATGGATCCTTGCGCCATTGGATCTATCGTGGAGGTTCTAGTCAACAGTTACGGTACGTGTTTCTGGCGATAATGAAAGAATCTTTTGAAGAACAAAGTCAGAGTATTGGAATTTTGCATTTAGGAACTAGTCATGATGGTATCGACGTAACTGCGTGGTCTCCGACCGGAAGATCGCTGCCGTGTCCTGTTAAGGAAAAGGACGGTGTCCATACGGCGACCTTTCAACCCGACGAAACGGGAGAGTGGAGTATCGCGATAACGCACAAGGGAAATCACATACAAGGCGGTCCTTTTACGTGCTTCGTGTTCGATCCTAATGGAATCAAAGTAAGATCATAACTCATTTATTATTTCTGGCAGAATCAGTTTACATGTTGCCATCGTTATATTTATGATATGCCTCAGTCGATACAGATCATCGTTATACCTAAAAATATCTGTCGACTGGGGATATATTTTTAATATTGAAAAATGTTTGGAATTCGTAAAGTAGAATTAACTATGTGCGAAAATTTTACGTCGAAATTTTCTTAAACATGCCTCAAATATAACAAATAAATATTTGTATATTCCATATATATATTCCATATATATATATATATAATTACAATTTATACTTTTTATTTTATATCAATTACAATTAATTCCCGTTCTTAATAATTCCGAAATAATTTAACCCTTAACCATTCTCGCTAGAAGTGTCGAAATAAAGCCTAACTTTATGAATTTTTTTGTGGAAAAGTGAAAAAATACAGCAGTTAGATTTATTACATTATGAAAATTATACTTCTCTTTATTATTTGAACTTTAGAGAAGTAATTTAAGAAACTTTTAATGGTTAAAAGTTAATAATAATTTAATAAACTTTTACAAAATGATTTAACCATAGCTCTTGGACACTGATGGCGCCATGCCCGGACAACCTTTCTCTTTCATCGTTGACGCGCGGGGAACCGGCGGGCTCGGCGACGTCATCATCGATATCGTTCACGACAAGCAATCGGTGCCCTACAGGATAGAGGATTTCGGTCATATGCAGTACCGGGTGTCCTTCGTGCCTGGTGATGAGGGCAAGTATCGGGTGTACGTCTACTTCAATGGCTCGGACGTGCGTGGTTCGCCGTTTTCTATACGTGTGGGAACACAAAAAGGCTCCCGTAGATCAAAGGAGTCCACATCCAGTCTGGAACGATCCAAGGTGTCGTCCCTGGAGCGACGAATGAACGGACTGAACATGTCTGTGACAGAACGAAACAGCCCATCCCAAAAGATGTACACTTCGACCGCGTACAAGTCCATCAGCCCGACACAGCGCGGTTACTCGCCTATCCATCAGACCAGCCCAACGTACAAAATGTCCAACAACTATGTCACTGAAAATTCAACGACATATCACAGTACCAATTCGCTGAACCGCACTCGATCGCCGAATCATATCAGTCATAGCCCCGTGCAAAGGAACATACACAGCCCGTCGGTGCTGAAGGAGACAAAGGAGATTTACAGCAGTAACGCATACAATCATCGCTCGAGATCACCGAATCTGCAGAGTCCCAGTTTTATCAAAGAATCTAAGGATATTTATTCATCTAGTACACTCAACAGATCACGATCGCCAGACTTGAGTCCGACCACTCATGTCATCAAAGAATCTAGGGACATCTACAACTCGGGGTCTTTGAAGAGATCGCGTTCGCCAACCCGCAGTCCGATGACATATCGCAGTGCCACGCAGAGCCCCGTGAATCGCAGCTTCAGCCCGAGGACCAGCGACAAAGATACGTCCTTTAACCGGCGCGGATCCACAGATAACGGCATCGTCGATACCAGCAGTAACGTGCGGGTATCTTCGATGGTAGGTGGTACCTCGAGACGCGATTCCTGGGATGCGATTGCCAAGACGAAGTCATTGCTGTCGTACGGCAGTCTCGAATCTCTCGCAAATTTGACCAATTCGCCGACCGCGGAAAACCACGGCAGTACCTCGAACAATAATTTCTTGAACAATAATTACAAGAGCGCGCAGAACTACTCCGCCAAGAATATGTCGTCGCACTCCGCGACGACGAGCTACTCGTCCGTGCAGAAATCATCGAGTCCCGATTACGGCGCAGGTCCGAGGTACGATGGTCAGACGGCTACTCGCACACATGGTATCCTGAAGAACAAAAACAATAACTACTACGGCAAGATCGCAGATACGACGGACGGTACTGCGACTCACGACAAGTATCTAAACAACGGTAGTGCCGTTTACGTGTCCGCGTCTTCCGGCAAGAGCAACACGACCGCTATTGCCACCGGAAGCGCGCTGGAAACATTGCCGGTGCACCGGCCGACCACTTTCAGCGTCAACACTGGCGTGGATCCCAATAAGGTGTCCGTCACCGTTACCGGTAAATCCCGTTGCAACTTTCGACATTAACGCCACGTGCCGCGAATACATGATAAATCTGATTTCATGCCTTCCCCAGGTCCCAACGGCAAGACCGTGCCGATACAGAAATCGAAGCTGCGTGGTTTGACGTATACCATCACCGCCGAGGAGGTCGGCGAACACGTCATTCAAATTCTGGTGAACGGCCAGCACATCAAGGGATCGCCTTTCAGGTTTGTTAAAATTGATATTTTGCAAAAAAGATATTTTGAAGAGCGAAATCTAGGTGTTGTTTTTTACTTTATATTTTTTGATTTTTTGTTATCTATTATGGCCATGAGAAGCGACTGTAACTTTCATATCTTAAGTCTAAAAAACTTGGAAACTGGAATTAACTCGGACGTTTCTTATGCTTTATTAAATGTTCGTTGGGATTGAAAAATAGATATAGACAAATTTGAACTGAATTGTCTATAAGCAAATTGATCGTGTTAATTTTAGATCGCAGGCGTATAACGCCCGAGCTATACAGGTTGGAAAGATCCCGAATGGAGTGGTGAACCAGCCGGTAGAATTTGAAAGTACGTATCTGAGCTGTAGGATCGAGAAACGGTAAGCGCGTCTCCGATAATAAAAGACATTTTTGTTCTCGTCAGTTGATGGATCGAGAGCCGGCTCGGGGAACTTGGAGATCCTCGTAAACGGGGGGCATGTCACGAGTTTTGTGAGAGCGCTAGGTAGTCAACGTTTCTTGGCATCGTTTGTCCCGCACGAAGCGGTTGCGCATCTGGTTGAAATGACGTTCAACGGGGAAGTCATACCTGGTAAGTTGCTCTATGACCGAGTCTCTTAACATTTATCAAAGTCTCAATCAAAAAGCTTAAATTTATTTGATGAGATGTATTAAGACACAAATTTGTCAGATGACTTCACTTATCAAGACATTTAATTATTTCCTTGCACACTGAGCTTCCGAAACTCAAATGCTGTTAAATTGTTAAAGCAAACGTTTTTTTTGAGAGACTTTGGAAAAATTATTTTATAATCATTTGGATTAGATGTGACATGATCCCAGATTTCGAGCACTAATATGTCTAGCATTAATGTAACTCTTTTTAACCGCTAGAGTTCAAACATTTGTCCCATTTTTATTCGCGTAATGTTCCACGCTGTCTCGTGTTCGGTATTTCGCGATCGCTACCTTTGCTACAAATATCTTAATTTTCACGGTGCGGTTGTAAGCGCGCCTTTCTTTTGTCAAATTCCGACGCAGCGGCCTCCGCGCGTCTTCGCTAGAATAAATTCCTACTGCGTACGCACGAACGCACGAACGCACGAACGCACGTGTGCATGCGTGTGCACGTGCACGGGCACACATGTCTCCTGGAATGCACGATAGTCTTTGCCGTCGCCATTAAGGAAGCTGGAATGCATACTCACGATGCAATGTTGTTTAAAAGTACGCGTCGCGCAAACGATGATTTAAACCTCGGAACGGTTCATCATAGGTCGATATACATACATAAAAATTAGAATCGATACACAATCAAGGTAATTAAATCGTAATATTTCGTAAATTCAGATCGTGAAAATTTTTTTACGTGTGAGACAAAAGATATTTCGAATTTTGAGAATTTAATATCTCGTTTAACAAATTTCAAAACTATATAAATAAAAAGTTAGAAAAACGTTTTTTTTTTCATATCGCGTTACTAATAGTACACTGAAAAAAGACTTGCAATAACTACCAAATGTATAGGTAGTGAAATATTTGGTCAATGTAACCAAAAATAATTATATCTTTCTGAATATTTAGTAACTTATACCAGATTTGACAATACTTATTAAATATTTAGAACAATAAAATTATTTTTGGTTATATTAACAAAATATTTAATCGATACTATTTCACTATACATTTGGTAGTGATGACCAGACTTTTTTTAGTGTAGTAATATTCAATTACAAAGCACATAAAGTTCGTACTCCTTTGCAAACATGTTTTTTTTTTCAATTATGATAGTTTTCCTTATTCGATAAATTCATATTTAATAACATTGAAAAATATTTCTCGATAGAAATTAATTTATTTTTCACAGTCTTCCGCATACATAACATTAATATTAATTGATAGTCAATCATCCTCTTGAGTTTACTACTACTATTATATGCATAACCAGCATTATCAAGTAACATTACTTGGCTTACATTCTTATTTAACATGCGTTCAATCGCATTCTTTTCTCAATTTGTATTTATGAAAGAAACGAGGAATGTGCGGCGTATGAAGTTTAAATGTTAGCTCACATTCAGGGAAGTGTTACGTGCATTCGTTAAATAGCACACCGTTGGCACAAATCCACCTCGAGTTCCGTCATGCTTCGCCACATCAACTACAAGTAATGCTTTTCTTTTCTCTCACGCCTGCGGGCGCAATTCACAATGTAGCTACTCGCGATGGTCTTATCGTAGAAATCATTCGCTGTTCGCCGTAGAGCCTTGTTTTTTTTTTCCTCCTTACGACCTTTAGCACCATTGAAACGGCTGAAGCTATCCCCGACTCCGATTTCCGACGTTTCGGCTATCGTGCCGCGCGCGAACGAAGAAAAGTGTTGTAAGAAGCGACTTCCGGTGATTTCCTCCCCCGCGTTCTCCGGCTTCACGCTCCGCGCAAACTTTTAAAGACGGTCTATGCAGTCCGCAAACGACGGTTTGCAAAATCTCTGGCGTTATCTTGCTCAACGTGAGTGCGCTGAAGCAACGTTACAGCTCGTAATTGTGCAGGACGCGACTCCCCTTTCCTACCCCGTTATAAGCGAGAAACTTCCTCGCGGAGTCATTCCCAGCACGGGAGCTTCAACGCAGGAAGTCAGGGTCACGCGGGAGAGAGAATCGAGTCGAAAGTTATCTTCGTTCCGAGTGATCCAAATTGATCTCACCACGGGGGAGCGGATTTTCTTTTCTCCCGCCGCGCTGCCCGTGAAATTTCTCGATCGTACACGGACGCATATAATTACCGCGCTCTTTCGGCACGGTAAGTGCGGTCGAGAACGTTCCTCGTCCGCTTATCGTCGCGGACAGAGGAGTAGGAGGAGCGCGCGAGCGGAGCGATCGAGTTCATCCGCGTCCCAGGCATGCGAGGCAAGCGTGTCTCTAAGTCAGCGGGTCATCGGGCAGGTCGTTGACTTGCGATTTCACGCATTCACGTGACGTCCCACTGACCCATATCCGACGTCATCGTCCTCCGCGTGGCTCTTCCCGAACGAATTTTTTTTTCCACCGCTACCTCTCGCCGTCATAACGCGCGAGGCCGTGTGCCGTGATCAATGCGGAGTGACGAGAGCTCGTCGTTCGTCTCTCACATCGTTTAAGTAACGCTTAACTGCGCTTAGCACGCCCGAGTCACATCTCCAGCGGTCGTAAGAGCGCGAAGAGACATTTCATCTACATTCTGTCTGTTGGTTTTATCTGAATTTGCATAGATCCGCAAATACGAATAAATTGAGAGGTTCTTTGGGTATCTCTCGAGTCACAGATTTTTATATTACGACCTAGTTATTAGGATTGCTATATTTTAATATTACTGATTACATCTGGCATGCACATATGCATTTATTAATTTTCAAGCTAAAAATATTGGAGAGAGGAAACGTTCTGAAAGTGAAATTGTTGCCCATAAACAGACTCGAGGGTATAGCTCTGTATGCGCTATTGCACGTGCACGAATAATATTATTTAATGCGATGCACGATTACATATTCACACACAGTAGCCATGCACCCGGTAGCCATTACATTTACTCTTTCCCATGTATCGCATTACCGATGACAGAAGAATAATGCAAATACTTCCTCATATTTGTGCCACCATCAGTTTTCAGAAATGATTTCTCGTTATATCATCCGATGTACGAAGTGTGTTTCCTGTAATTTGATCATTTAGCATTAATAAATCATTTAGAGATCATCAACATTTTTAAAACTGAGAAGGCATATTTTCATAGTAATTTATAAACGTCAGTAGCGTTTGTGAACAACGTAGTATTCATAGTATACTGTAACGTATTTCAGAATAATTTTAAACATAAAAAAGATGACCTTAAACATTAAAAAAATCACATTTAAATATCAATTAGAGATCGACATTTTAAAAAATGAGATGGCATATTTTCATTAACGTAGTAATTCGTAACGTACTTTAGAACGACTTTAAACATAAAATAGATGATCTTAAAAAAAAAATCACATTTAAATTTGAATGTAATAAAAAGTCACATTTAAATTTAAATGTGTTTTTTTTATGTTTAAAGTCATTTTAAAGTACATTATGAATCGATTCATAATAATGCAATGATCATTACATTATTCATAAACGTTACTGAACACGTTTATGAATTATTACGTTAATGAAAATATTGATGGTACATTTGCAAAACGTGTGTCTCAAATCGACAACTTTACAGGAGGATCAAAAAAACTTTTGAAATCACATTACAATACATTACACTAAATTTATTATTGATCTTTAAATAATCGAGTTACAGGAAATATTCTGTACAGCAAAAAAAATGTGAATGATCGAAGTTGCATTATAAGTTGGATTGAAAACAAAAATTAATTCAAAACAAATTTAAAGGTATAAAGGAGAAAGTTTTATTTTTTTCTGTCACACGATTTGCGTTGAAAGTCATGCATACGACACGTGCAATGGAGATCGCCACAGGGTATATCGAATATCGTGTATATCATTGCGTAATCGGATCCCGCGTTCCAGTGCATTCCTCCGATCGATATTTCGCTTGCATCCGCTATGGTAATCCCGTATGGAATATGAGCGCATAACAAATACCGCCGCCGTACGACCACACGTAGGTGTGGCTACAAAGTTACCAACTATGTCGGCATGCGAACGTATTTGGTTACGAATGAGGATACGCACATACGCACCACCTACGCGAACGCTAACACAATTCAGCACGTGGTCGTATCTTGCGACAGCGTCTCGCCGATTTCCCGACCCCCTCGAATCCTAAATTCGTTTCTACAAAGCCGTGATTGCATTCGACTCTCGTGATATCCCGATTATCTTCGCGTGCACGACGGACGCTCGAAATGTAGAGAAGCCACGTGGAACCGAGGGCAAAATGAAATGCGAAAAAAAAACCGTAATTTTATAAAAGAAATTAGATAATGCAGAGAGGATAAATTGCAGCAACGGAATTACTCATCGGGAAAACCGCCTCGCGCGGTCGTTACCTCGCCGCGCCGCGCCGCCGTTTACGTTCCGCGCGGGTCTTATTCGGTTCTGCTTCCTTTCGCGTAATCATACAGCGGAGTGAACACGCGCGGACCGTTATCATCGATCGGCGGAAGAAATGCACACGCGGCTCCTTCACCGTGTGCGACACCCCACGGATCGAGGCGTGCGACTATTTTGCCTGCCACGAATGAAACGCGTTCTACCGCTTCGTGGCGGTACGCCAGGAAAGTTATCGCTCGATCTACCGTCTTGTGCAACTCTTTTCCGATGTTAATGTTTTTTTTCCGAAACCATCGCGATTATCTTTGTCGGGCACATTGCGGAGTCATGCAATACCGGATTGAACGCAAGTGGAACACGCGAGGCCTCGATTAATTACAGATTTTTCATTTCCTGAACGATGAAACATGATGTTAGATCTCTGAAGCTAGATAATAACTTTAAATATATATATTAATTTATTGTACATTTTAGAATATATATATATATATATATATATATATATATATATATACACATTTTCAAATATATACGAAGAAAAATGTTAATTTGATTAAATTTCAATTCGATTAAATTTTTTCAGTTCAAGTATCCATGTAAAATATTTGATTGAAATACATAAGATACTTAAACTTCACACACACACACACACACGCACACGCACACGCACGCACGCAAACACACACACAGTTTAAACATTAATATTTAAATACTTGAACTAAATAAATTTACTCAAGTTGGAAAATTTAGTCAAGAGTCAACAACTTTTTTTTCTCAGTGCACAATAAACTAATAACAAAATATATTCATGAAATATGCATAAAATATTATATAGAATTTCATATACAATACATAATGTATAAAAGAGAGAAATTAGAACTTTTACGCGACAGCGGAAATTCTTTATGCAATCCGAGTCCGTTCCGGTTTCCATCCGCAATTCGGAGCGAATTCTTTCGGGCTCCGAGATACGCACTTAAATTACCCAATTGACCGCCTTACGCAACCGCTGTCGTCAAAAGCAGGATCGTAATTTTTCGCTGCATATATTCGCGATAAAAGCATCACCGCGGGCACTTGGCGTGCATAACGATAGAATCGACACAGCAACGTGATACGCTATAGCTTAATAAAAGCAACGCAATCGAATCGCTATGCGTTCGAGGCTCCTATTTAACTGTGACGCTACAGAGACCCTGACACTCGAGAGGAAAAATGTGTGCGCGAGTTTTAACTGTAGAAACTGCAAGAATCGGGCGTCAATTATCATTACGAATGCTCGATGCGTGCTTGACATCGTTAATCTTACGACTCTTAATTAAAGAATCAATTAGTTCGAGAAAGACAATTAAGCGCGTTAGCTTTTCTTTCCGTTTTAAACATTGTAATCGCGATAATTCCCTCCCTCCCGTAATAAAAAAAAAAAAAAATAATAATAATAACCGTAAGCCTTTCCGCGTTTTAATGCTTGGGGCGTAACGTGTTCTCGGTATGCAAAGCGCGGATGAGCGAAGCGCGATAAATAAATCATGAGTGCAACGCGCGCGGCCGTCAGTACGACGGAACGACGATTTTATTTCAATGGCGCGAAGTTAAACTGGTAGATAAACTGAACTCGGAACAGGTGTAATTTTTCATCGGCCCGTGGCACGCTCCATAGACTTTCATCTTAGCTCAAGCACCTCGATAATGAGCCGCAGCTTTAGCGTATAATCTCGCCTGTAATTAACCGACCGATGCCCGTGCAAATGAGCGCAGTTGACTCGCTCGAGTGATCGCGAGGTGGACTCATTTTTCGAGATGAATTTTTCCGTCGGTTTCGCTCAAGGATCTCGACGCGCTCGGAAATCCAAGGATTCCAAATAAAAGTCGATCTCCGCGAGGCTAATCCGAAAGCAGCACTGAAAATAAAGGCGGAAATGATATCGGTTTTGGTCTTCGAAATCCATGCGCGTTTCCATTCATAAAATATATAATAATATATTCGTTCTCGGTGAAACTCGCGTGTGAAGTTAATCCTCGCCACGCGAGAGATTTTGCCGAATGACATCTTCGCGGGTTAACGTGAAAAATCGGCGAAAGGGTAGAAGGCGACATCCCCATGATTTCCACGTCGCTGTCGCGCCGGTGATTTCAATGCTCGACAGCTGGCGCAAATGCGTAACCTCATGCAGAACGCGCAGTGTCATCGCATTCGCCGGCGCGATCGTTTTTGCAACGATAACGGCGATCGATTGATTACATGACGTGGAGTGAAACTCCAAAGCTGATTGAGCTTCATTGTATGTGTGCTCGAGTATAAACAGGACGTTTCGAAGAAACGGCTCGTATACTGTGAAATATGCGATGAAATATTTCGCACGCGTTTCCCTCTTCCGACTAGAAAGTTTGGTTCAAGGATCATTGAAAATTTCGGTAAATCAATACGTTGACACAGTGAAACATTTGCAAAGTTCTCTACGTCTGAGAAAATTATTTAAATTGATGTAAAACGATTATTAGAACCACGCTGATGTCCTAAAACAATCCCTTCATGCCAAAGATATATCATTTTGATAATTTTCTTATAATTTTTGCTTTTGGTTGGTAAAAAGTTATTTTTCAGTTATTCGCATCATTATAATTATCTGTATATTTTAAATATTTTCAATGCTGTATACTGCACAATACAAAGAATATGAAAAAAAAATTGAAATACAATAATTAGCGGAACCAAAAAATCGTCGGATCTACAGACAAAAAATGTCATTTTCTTACTAAGGAAAACAATTACTCATTTTCTTCTTTTAAGTAACGGTTATCTTTGCAAAGAATATTTTCTTAATAATACTCTTAAGGTACATTTATTTATATGAAACAGGTAATAAATGCTTAAAATAAATCTCTGTGTACACTCGGAAAAATATATATTTGAATTAAGAAAATGTTATTTTAAATATTTCATAAATTCATACATCTACAAATCCATCAAATTCATAAGCATCATATTTATTCAAAATATATTTTGAATTCTGGTAATTTATTTCAATCAAATTAAAACAAAAATTCAATTTATTTATTATTCTGAATCTTCTGCGATACAATTTTAGAATATTTTTCGAAAAAGTGTAAATCTTTTTTTTAGTCTATGATAATGAATTTTTCTAAAATTTGTGATGAGCATATTTTAAGACAATTATTAAGAAAATATTCTTTATTGAACGGTTACTTGCGAGAAGAAAAAAGTAAATGAATAAACGCTTTTCTTAGTATAGTAGAAGTGATATTTTTCTGAGTGCAAGTACCCTCCGGGTACTTGCAAAGATGCAAGAGTTTTTAGTTTCTCGAATTCTTCTTCGTGAAACATTTAATTAATATCAAGCGGTTGAGAAACCATGTATGTTTATCGCTAGATGTAGACGGAGCTATAACATGATTAGAATCAACGGAGAAGTGCAACTGTAGTCGTTCATCTGTGACTCGGCTGTCGCGGCCTCGAGGAATATTAGTAGTGCTTGATCATAGCGGAGGATTTAATCTTTGAGGAATACACATCTCGACGCTCTCCGCGATTAACAGTAACAAGCTGCCTCATAATCGGTCTCTCGCATTTATTTCTTTCACTGCAAAAAATTTTTATGTTCAAATAAATACATTTTTACCTCAGCGCCATTTCCTTGCTTTAAAAAAATTCCCCCAAGTTTAAAAATAAATTATTCTGTACTAGCTAATATTTATTTAAATTAAGAAAATGATGTTAAACTAAACCTCATATATTTACTTAAACAGAAAAATTTTTTCACCGTCACGTTTATCAAACGTAACTATTTCGAAAAAAATTGAAGCTCTCAATAATTTTGCTTTGTTGATCGAATTTGTGTGCCGTTAATCCGCATACGGGCGCACTTAATTGATTCCAATCCCGAGATGGCAAATCCCGAGATGGCAGAACAGAGCCAATCGTGAATGAGCTAATTAATATTCGCGGCCGTAATCTATGCGCGCGTTCGCCCGTTAACGTGCCGAACCAAATCGCGACCTTGGAACTTTCGATAGTGCGACGTCTCCAGGCCGGGAGAAATATTTTCGAGCGATTTCGGAGCTACACAAGTCACCTGCCGGACAACTCGCGCCCGTTATGTCGGGGAATGCAGCGATTCACCGTGCACAGTCGCTTCGGCGTAACTTCTCCGTAGCCGAGAACGTGTGGCACGTAAAATGTCTCGGCGATTCAGCACAAATAAAAAATAAATAAATAAATAAAAGACAACACTGATATCGACGTCGAATGGCACAATCGGAATTCCGAAATCTCAACGTGACACGTGGACAGCAGGCTGGCCTCGATTTAATATGTAACGAAACGGACTGAAATCCATGCGTAATTTTTGCCTACATCTCTCGTCATATCGCGGCGATTGGATTATCGTTCTTTCGCGATTCTTCGTCTCTGGCGAACGGAAACGACAGCCGGCAGTTCCGGGAGAGCAGCGTCTCTCTCTCCGCGAAATCTTCACGCGATAATAACCGGGATAAACGAATAAATTGTTACATCAGCCAGACGCTGATCGGTTTACTATAAATTGACTAATCTCCTCTCTCGCGAGGATTTAACGATCGCCAGCTGCGACCAGCTACGAGTGAGGGGGGAAAAAAAATAGCAGCAGCCAGCAATTACATGACGCTCCGGAAAGTAGATCGTGATCCTTATGGCCTACACGTATCGCTTAATTATTAATACGTCGCGTGTTGCGTAAGAGCGCGAGGAATCGCTGTCACAGGCATCAAAGGACCCCCGTAATTACAGCCCGCGCGATTTAATCGTGCACGTCCTGTCCTGCCGCCAGCGAATCGCGTCAAACCGACAGATCTGCGATGCACTTACAATTATAATATAGCGAATATAGCGCAAGTATAATCAGCCGTTATTTGTCGTTACGCCCTGGTTCGCCACAAAGCGGCCCCATCGCGGATAAATCCGGATTCAATTTAAAAAAAAAAAAAAAAAAAAAATCGAAAACAACACTCGTGCTGCGAAGTTTACATATCTGTCTGATGTATACTAAATCAGCTGCTGCATTAATTATGTTAATTAATCGAACTTTATCAATGTCAGGAAACGCCAGGAAATACTTGAGTCTCAAGTAACTAAACATTTCAGACAGGGAAAATGATGCTTCTATTCTCTCGTCGAGTGAAAGTAATGAATAAGCGTTGTAAAGCGTGGCTCTCAAGTTTTCTCCGCACGATGAAACCTTCAATAAAAATAAAACCTTAGCGGAGCACTAATCAAACGGAATTGAATCTTCGATAAAATAAATTAATGAACAGAATGTGTATTCACCGAGTATGTGTCGTTCAAGACGCTACAGCGACGGAAAATCATCAATGCGGTCTTTGAAAGCGGAGGCGGGGAGGCCGGCGATCATCATTTTCATCCGCGAGAGACGCCGGGTTTTCTATTTATGTCCAGCCCGAGAAGGTATCGAAATACGCAGATCGGTATCCCGCGAGATCGTACGGGCCGCAGCCAGGCAGCCAGCCGGTCGGGCGAGTGAAAAACGGATGGGAGAGCGCGATCGGATGTATCACGCCGTCCCGGGGCCCCGCGGCCAAGGCCCCTCCTCCTCTTTTCTTCTCCACGGCACTCGCCGCGATCGCAAATAGACAATAACGATGGTTACGAATGCATACGTGGACTTTCGAATGCATGTTCGATTTCATGTTTTCTAAAAAAAAAAAAATAAAACGTGTGTATCATTAACGTGTAGTAATAAGCAACGGATGATTGCGGCTGGAGAAAGTGAAGATAATTCGATCGACTGATCGATCGTTGACCCTCGACGGATGGGTCCAAGATCCAAATTTGAGGAGCAGTTATAAAAATTTTACTCGATGTCAGAATGTTGGAATCGAAGTAGCTGCGTTCCCGAAGTCAAACAATAGATTCTATCTGCGCTTTTATCACTCGAGCTACCGCGGTTGACTTTCAATAAGTTGCATTCCAGACAGTTAATTAACCCTTATGGTACAATGTGAAAAAGAGTATATTGACTCAATCATCTCTCGCGTCTCGTCACTGTTTCATGTATTTAAAGTGCAAAAAATCTCTAACAATTCATGAAGATACTTTCAAGTTTTTAAAATAAATGTACTTCTTTTTGAAAAACGAAATGCAATGTAATTTAATTATCTTTAACATTTCGAAAAACTTGCTTGAATAGAAATTGATTAAACGCTGAATACTCACAATTAGGCCAAGAGTTAAATATCCACGTGAAATGAGATCTTAAACGCGATTGTAAAAAATTATGAGTCCCTCGGAATGTCTGTATCTAAAATAAGAAATTAAGCCTCTTATAGATCCATCTGTTCTTTTCATAATTTTATTTAATTAAATAAATAAGAAAGTATTTAAAAGACACGTTCTTACGAACCATTCGAAATTATTCGTAAAAATCTTATTTGCTTGGAAAAAAATCCTTAAAGAAAGTTTCGCACCGCTTCTTCCACGTGAATTTCCAAACGGCGACCTCGAGAATACTTTCTAAGGACGCGGCTGTCGAAATTTCCACAGATTAGGCCCTGCGCACAATAGAGGAGTATTAGAATTAGAAATAGGAATTAAAATTTTAGAATCAGTTTTTTCAATGAACATTAAACGTAAAGCACAATAGATATCAATAAAATGTTAGACATAAACGTTTCTTACAAAATATAACATAACTTATTATTTATCTATAGTGTTTAGTATTAAAGAAACTGATTCTAAAATTGTAACTTCTATTCCTAATACCTTATATTCCTCTCTTGTGCAGAGGCCTTATGATACTATTACACTTGTACGACAAATTTTTCTAATATGCTGATTGGCTGCAGGATAAAAGATTTCTTTCTATAGACGCGAAAATTTCTCCATCCTCTTCAGCCAATCAACAAGCTGAAAAAATTTCTCATACGACAAATGTAAGGTTCTGTGTACAATGGAAGAATATTAGGAATAGGGATTAAAATTTTAGAATCAGTTTTCTTAATGAATATTAAAACGTAACGCACAAAACAAGTAAGACACAAATGTGCCATACAAGATACAACAAAACTTATTATTTATCTATAGCGCTTCATTGAGAAAACTGATTCTTAAGTTGCAATTACTAATATTTAATATACCTCTATTGTGCCCAGGTGGCATTGGATTATGACGAAGCTACGATTTCCCATCCACTCTTGTCAAACTCATGATATAAGAGTACTATTAAGTCGGAGCTACTCGGGTCGCTGACTGCGATCCCGCTTCGGGGACCACGTGGAGCGTACGGCCCTGGGCCCGGGCCCCGAGCGGTGGCGGGCCGCGGTGCGGACACACACGCTCGTCCCGTCGTCAGCTCGGTCGAGTCCGCCGCGTTGCGTCGGATCGTGCGATTCGCGTTCGCTCTCCGACAAGTTTTCGCCGTCGTGTAGGTGTTTTTCCTCGAGTGTTCTCAGCGCCTGGGTCCGTCCGCTTGTTCGGCCCGCCCGAACGAGAGACGAAGAGGGAGAGAAAAGAGAGAGAGAGAGGTCTCTCCGCGTGATGCGGGTGCGGAAAACCGCGACCGCCGTCCCGCACAGTGCGCAACCAGTCGTCGATTTCGTGGCCGCGCGACCTCGAGACTGAGACACCATCTCGTCCATCGAAGGGCGTCCCGTGGATCGCCATCAGGCGCGATCGGTGCGCGCGAGTGAAGCAAAGTGGAATAACGTCACCGTCGTCATCGTCCTCATACCTTCATTCGCATGATCGCGAGATCAGTCCGGATCCGCTCGTCCATTCCCCTTTCTCCCCCTTTCTTCCCCTTTTCGATCTAGGTCTCTTCTTTCAGCGTTTTTCCAGGTTTACCTTCTGTGCCGCGAATCGCCGAGGTAAATTGTCGAATTCCTGCTCTCTCGCACGACTCCCCGTCGCGAAAAAACATTCCTGTGAACAATGAAGAAACGTCACGACCAGGTCGTCGTTGTCCCCTCCGTTACTTCGCGCCTCCTCGTGAGAGTTGCAGCTCCCCCCTCTTGCCCCGATGTGTCGTACCGGTTCTCGATTCTCGATCCTCGTCGCAGTGCTCGTCTCGCTACGTCTATCTGCGCGAGCTAATTTATTTGTCGCGCGGGCCTGATTTTTTCACCCCCTATGGAGAGAGTTGATTTGACGGGGCACCGTCGATCGCGCACGCGAGAGGTTAGGGGGGGAGGAGGTTAGGGGGAACCCGCGTAAGTCGCGCTACACTTCCGGGGGCATCTGGAATTCGATTCGAGGCGGCCGACTGGCGGCCTATATCCGAGTACTGTTATTATAATCGACGAACCCGCGGATAACGGTACGCGCCGCGAAAGGGCGGCGCGCGCGGCCGTTGTTTACGCGCGAAAATTAGCGTGGGAGCGGACGCCGCCCGTACGCGAAATATGATCCCCGATCGATACCTCGATCCGAGTCTTCGATCGATTCGCCAGTTGAATTTGGCGGGAAATATAAATGCTCCTTTTTTTGGATTGTGTGAAAATCGATCAGGAAAAATTATGTGAAATATAGTTTAATCAGTTATTTGTAATAAAATCTATTGATTTGCCGTGTACAGGAGCTCCTTTTTTGAATGCTCGGATAGTTTACCTGTCTTTTGTGTCTTTTACATCATAAATGTTGTCTTTTATGTCAAATTGTTGGATTAATCGTGTGCTAATTATTAATTGTCAGGCTCACCTTGGCGAGTTGGCATCATGCCTGCACCGAAGATGTCAGTGATCGGTGATTCCATCAGGCTGGTCCCTGCTGGTAGTCCCGCCCTCTTCGAGCTGTCTGCATTGGGTTTTAGCAGCAGTGAAATCGACGTCCAAATCATAAGTGAGTATCAGTCCATTCGATTATTTTCGACATAACAATCCGCAAGAGAGTGTGTCTAACATGTGTGTCGGGCAAATTGCAGCACCCTCGAAGAGGCACATTCCCGCGAGAATCGACGAGGAGCCCGGACGATCCGGCGAGTTCCGCGTCGAGTTCACGCCAACTGAAGTGGGCAGTCACCTCGTGGAAGTCAGCATCGCGGGACAGAAGCTACCGGCGGGACCTCTCGTCGCCAAGGTGTACAACAGCAGTCTGATCCAGGTTACTGACGTACCTAGCGCCGTAGTTGGACATGCCTGCCAGTTCAGAGGTGAATCATTGGTCATATCTTGTATCTTACATTTATATGAACATGTTTTGAAATTGTAAATATTTACAGTGGATGCCAGCGCTGCTGGAGAAGGTCAACTAGAGATCTCCATAAATGAGGGAGAGGTGCCTAATCACGTTCAAGTGGTAGGTGGTGGCCGTTGCCTTGTATCCTTCACGCCCGAGATCGCCAAGCCACATTACATCGACATAAAGTTTAATGGAGAAGCTGTACGTGGATGCCCCTTCGTCTGCAACGTGTCGGACACGAGTAGAGTTACGTTAAGTTTAAATCATTTAGAACTGATCCCAGTCGAGCAGCCTGCCAGCTTTCATATGGGAGTCGATGGAAGCGGCAGTGCAGAACTAGCGGTTTATGTAAGGGGTAAGTTTTGTCATTTATTATCATTTATTATTAAAATAAAAATAAAATATTCCTTTAAATAAACAAAATAATTCTTTAATGTAATGTATTTCAAGATTTTTATCAGGATATCATTAATGTATTTAATATTGTTAATATAATATTATAATAATACAATATATAATATTATATATTGTTAATATAATATATTAATATTAATAAATAATTACTTATTGAATAATTATAGTAATTTTTTAAACAATTGTCCTTTTAGGACCAAACAGCGAATTACCAGTTAAAGTCACTGGTAATGTGAGTAGTGGTTTCACCGCGGAATTCATACCGAAAGAAGTGGGGGTGCATTCAATTAGCGTAGAATACAACGGTTATCCCGTAAATGGCACACCTTTTTTGGCTAAAGCATTCAACGCAGATAAAGTGCTAATTGGACCTGTAGCCAGGGGCAGTGTCGGTCAACCAACTCACTTCACTGGTACGTAATAACACTGAAAATTAAATATTTAATTCCCAGTAAGTGTTTTTTATGTATTCTATTAAATCCGAAAATTCAATTGATGTAATATTTTGACAGTCGATGCAAGTCAAGCTGGCGAAGGAAATTTGGAGATTACGATATCGGCTCGCGGCCAGAACATACCAACGCAAGTGACACCGCAAGGAAACGCGCGGTTCTCCGTCAGTTTCGTACCGTTTGAGGCGTGCGAGCACGTTATCAATATTGCCTTCAATAAAAAAACCGTGCCCGGCTGTCCTATAGTGACAAGGGTGGGTGGCGATAGTCACGTAACTGTGAGCGGGCAGGCATTAAGCAGCGCTGGATTAGGACGGCAAAGCTATTTGACTGTCAGTAACGTTGCCGGTAGCTTGGAAGACTTAGAAGTTAACGTTGAAGGTAATTATTGCTGCATGAAATTCGTTTCTCACAATACGCACGAATCACAATGTAATTCTCTGATTATAGCACGTGTTTACTTTATCTGAGAAATAAATTACATTTCAGTAGTATTTTATACAAAAAAAAGAGATTTTCCTATATAATACTTCCTCACAAAATTGTATTAAAGAAACATTACTACACTTGTGATACATATATGTGAATGCACACAACTTACACACGCACATGCATACGTGTATATATATATATATGTAACGTCACCAACAAAAATATGCACAGAAGCATCCATGTGTTAATTCACCTTGTATTTAATACCAGAGGGATTTCCTGTTTTGTTTTTAATGTCACAAATGTCGATATAATTATCGTGGAGACTTATACAGCATTGTTCATCTGTGTGTGTCTCTCGTTAATTTATAGCTTGAGAGCAATTCTCTCTCTTTGTTGCAGGTCGGCCAGCTTTCAGACTACGACATTACTAGACTTCTCAGAAACTAATCTCCCTTTTATCTTAATTTATGGATTAACGCACAAGGTGGTGGGTTCCTCTAACTCAATTTTCTGAAAAGTCTTGCACAAGGGTAACCTAATTACCTCTTTCCTTTACTCACATTTCTTTTGGGTTACTACTTGAGAGTATTATGGAGCGCTTAATTTGGGTTTTAATGAGGGTGGGAGAGCTACGGAAGTAAAGTCTAATGTTTTGTAATCACCCACTTTTTGTCATGTGCTCACGGAGGTGTATTTGACTTATGGTCAAAGCCATTTATAGTGCTATATATTTACTTTAAGTTGTGTATAATCGTTAAACATTTGATGCAAAGGTACTTGCCCCTAAATCGATATTCGTTTTAATACGCAATGCCTTAACAAGTGCCAATATTTCTTCTCTATATATAACTAGCCATACATTTTTGTATTATGACGTTCAATCTCAAATGAACGAAGCTATTATAAAATATTTTTTTTCTACCTGATAACACTTAGTACATTATTTTTTTAATGCGCTCTGCCGGTTGCTCTGCTCAGCCAAGCATGTTGGAAATGTTTTAGAGGATAATCTTACATTAGTTTTCCCAGGCGCGTTTGATCCAAGCTCAAGCGAACTAGAAATACAACGTATATGCGAGGACGGCTTTCTCCCATTAGTCATAGTAACTATTTATCGCAGCCATTTCTCACACGCGTAGTCCGCTTTCTTTAACGTTGCTTGTGTTGCGAATTTACATCATACATAACAATAGTGAAAGAGCGATCGGATCTTGCGCGAACCTCTTCGCTGGCCGCTCCGGTGACCCTGCGATCCAACCCCGAGTAGATGGCTGACTCTAAATTATATTAAACGACTAACCCGCCGGACTTGATAGGACCCAATGGACAGGCCGTACCTGCTCAGGTCACTGACAACAAAGATACTACATGCAGCGTGGCGTTCACACCGAGAGTCGTCGGCGAGCACCGAATATCGGTGAGCTATCGTAACATCCCGGTGGTCGGCAGTCCGTTCAGCTGTAAGGTGTACGATGTTACCGCAATAAAGGTGAAGGACGCAAAGCGTGGTGTCATTGGCATGCCCGTAACGTTCTTAGGTATATTTTTATTACACACTTTAAAACGATTGTATTTTTTATTATACCTATAAAATATGTGTGCGTGCATGTGTGTAAAATTTGTTGGTACATTTTGTTTTTTATTCCTAGTCGAGACTAGTCAGGCGGGACCGGGTAATCTGGAGGTCACTGTAAATGGCGGACGTGTGCCGACGTCGGCACAAGCGCAAGGTCCTCACACGTATGCAATTTCGTTCACACCCCGAGAACCGATCGTGCACACTGTGGACCTGCGTTTCAACGGGGAGGATGTGCCCGGCAGTCCGTTCAGCTGTCAGGTATCTCATTTCTTGTTCTACATCACAAATACGTGGTAGACTGAGCATGAAAACGTTCTATCATTTAAAATTAAAATTGTCTTGATAATTCTATACATTATGTAACGTAAGATGATCCAGGTTTTATTCGACGATTGTGTTGAACAAACTGTATACAGGTCAGCGATACAGCGAAAGTACTGGTGACCGAGGTGCTTGAGAAAGTATCTGTGAATCGTGTCGCGACCTTCACAATAGAGGCCGACGCGTCTCTTGGCACGCCCGTCGTCGAGGTGCTCTCTCCTACCAGGGAGAGCTTATCTGTACACGTTAAGCAGAACAGTCAAGGCACTTACACTGCTGGATTTACTCCAAAGGATGTTGGTACGTATGCGTAAACTAATTATAAAATTAATAAATAATTAGTAAATTATTGTAAAATTACATATTATTTGAATTAATTATTTGCTGTATAGGCGATCACAGCGTCGAAGTGAAGCTCAGCGGATCGCATGTGGAAGGTAGCCCATTTCTCGTCAAGGCTTATAACGCTGACAAAGTAAAGGTGACGGATATAAATAGCGGAGTCGTCGGAAAGCCAATATTCTTTAGCAGTAAGAATTTTTTTTAATTTTTTTTAGTAATACGATGAATCAGTGTTATATAAAATATGTAACATTCTCTTTCTAGTCAACGCCAGTCAAGCCGGGGCTGGAAATTTGGAAATTATAGTCGCGGTAAACGGCAAAAATGTTCCGAATTACGTGCAAAGCGAGGGCAATGCGAAGTTTAGGGTCAATTTTAAGCCACAAGAAGCCGCTGTACATAGCCTTAGTGTTCGTTTCAATGGAGAACCAGTTCCAGGTAAGAAAGAAATTTATATGATTTATATGACATATTTTTATTATACAGTTTAGCTAATATTAATGTTCCATATCTGAATTCTCAGGTTCGCCGTTCAGCTGCAAAGTAGTAGGTGCGGGTCAAGCAACAATTTCCGGTCATAATTTGAAAATGGGTGCTGTAAAGCGTCTAGTGTCCTTTACCGTGGATCCCCAGACTTCGTCTACGAACTGCGACGTTATCGCAACACCACCGTCAAATATCGCTCTACCCATTACCATCGAGCCCATCGACGGTAAATACAATGTGAGCTTTGTACCTACGGAAGTTGGTAGGCACAACATCAGCGTTTTGGTGGATGGCGAATCGATAAAAGGCTCTCCTTTTGCTTGCAACATTTACGATGTGACTAAGGTAAGTTCCGCAATTGCACAACTAAAATATGTTAATATTGTCAAGGTTAAACTTAATGCTGTTATAATGATTATAGGTGCACGTATCCGGTCTCTCGGAGGCGTTGCTGGGTCAAGCAACCACATTTACTGTTGATGCTGCAGAAGCTGGCGAGGGAACGTTGGAATTGGTTGTGAGCACGGAGAACAACACCGTTAAAGCCGAAGTAGTAGCTTGTGCTCGTGGTCTTTACGATGTCACGTTTGTGCCACAGACGACGAGTACACATTATGTTAATATCAGTTTCAACGATGACAATGTGCCAGGTTTGTAAACGGTTTTATCGATCAATAATGTCTACAAAAATCGACGTGAAAAATTGAAGAGACTTATGTTGTTTTCTTTCTTAGGGAGTCCATTTAAATGTCCCGTCGTTAGTGGAATGTTACATGGTCCATCGATGGTTCGAGTCGGTAATACGGCATATATAGATCTGGATATGTCCGACTTGAACGGTCCTATAGCCGCGGAAGTAACCGGTAAATTATTTACCTAAATTACCATATTTATGAGATCTTTTTTTATAAATTTTTATAAGACTTTTATAAATTTATTTTTTAATACGATTTTTGTTATTATCCAGGCCCGGACGGAATAATCATTCCGTGCACGTTAACCAAGTTATCGTCCAGTTTATATCGCGTGGAGGTTCGAACGCGACAAGTAGGAACATACAGCATAATATTCAACGATGGACACAAAATGGTCAGTTCACAGACACTCCAAGCTTTCGATCCCAGCAAGGTTTCCATCAAAGAAATAGCGGACGTAGTTTGTCATCGTCCAGGAACTATTATAGGTAAATATTTAGGTGTTTAAATTTTAATAATAGATCTAATAAGCATTGATCCGGTAAAATATAAACTATTTCTGAACTAAAAATATAAATAATATTTTATTTCTTTCTTGTATAGTCGTTGCATCGAAGGACGCTGGTCCTGGTAAGCTGTCTGTCAATGTGCGCTCCGGTGGTGCTGATGTGGATAGTTTGGCAAGAGAAAGGGAGAATGGTGTCTATGAAATTGTGTTTCATCCCACACGAGCTGCACCTCACAGACTTCATATAAAATACAACGAAGTCCATATTCCTGGTATGTATTTTTTATTATGTTTCTTTAATGAAAATTAAACGAATTATTCTTATTACGCTAAAGTTTATTAATATGAAAACTTCAATTATAACTTATTATGAGATGTTATATATCTTATATAAAAATATATTATTTAGACATATATATCTGAAATAAGTATATTTATTTTAATAATACTTGAAGTGTTCTAATTAGATTAATAATTTGCAGGGAGTCCGTTGGACGTGACGGTACGTGGTCCTACGGGAGGACGGGAAGTGACAGCGACAGGATTAGGCCTGTATCAATCGTGCGTTGGAAAAGTGACATCTTTCACGATCGAGACTCTAGGGCGTCCCGGCAAAGAGTTCGACGTCGTCATCAGCGGTCCGCAGGGTAACGCCGTACCGGTACGTTGCTATCAACATCGCGACGGCAATCTGCTCGCCGAATTCACAACGAATAGCGTCGGTAAGATCAAAACAGATTGCAACATATGAAATGATTGCAACATATGAAATGCTTTGAGAGAAAGAAATTATATCGTTGAATTATCTCAGGCACGTATAAAATCGACGTGCTGCACGGAGCGAAACCGGTACTAGGCTCGCCGTTCTTTTGCCAAGCCTTCGACGCTGCTAAGGTGAAACTTCAGGAATTAGGTCCCATGACGATTTCTGTTCATGACCACATCGCATTCAAATGTGAGTAATTATATATCTTCCTATCGTGCACTATCGATATAATAATAAGGAAGATTGAACATATAGAAGCGGGCACATAAAAAAAATATTTTGAACAATTGTTCAAAATGTAGTTAACTACAAAAATTTTGCTACTTGAATTAGAAGTTATAAATGTTTTTATTATTAGAAAATTTAACATAAAAGTTAATAAATGTCAAAAATCATGCGTTAGAAATGATCAATCATGAAAAAAGATCGAATTAATTTTATTTTGAATTTTATCGAATTATCATAAATTTATTATACATTCCATTTTTCTAAAAATAATATCTTTCGTGCATTTCTGAATGCATGATTCATTTATTAATTTTTTTATTAACGTGTAAACAAGATCGTTTTCACAAACGAAGAAAGTATCGTTGTGACCTAAATCGAGCGATACGATCGGATTCAAGTTATCGATCTTAAGAGAAAAGTCATATTAACTGTAAAGTAATCGTTCAAATTATTGAATGCGCGAAGGCATAATATCGCGTTCACTCGAGGTATAAGTGTGTGTCGATATTGCGTCCAACGCGCCTTATGTAAATGTGTGACGCGTACGCCTAGGCGAGAGAAAGTGGCAAGCGTTTTCTAATGCACCATAACTATGCAGCTACGTTTCAAGGCCGCATCTGGGATATAATCGCAGCAGATAGCTCGGACAGACATAGACTACTTTCAAATAGCCTTGCGTTGCACGCATTATGAACAGTCACGATACACATCGCGCGCGGCGCACTACCAATTGTAGAGCGCGAGACTACTTGACAATAACAGGAGGAAAAATCGTGGATTATCATTTACGTAACTCGGTGAATGATTACAGTGATGAAAGCCGATGCCGGCACGGCCGATCTGGACGTGACGGCGACGAGCCCGTCGGGCCAGGAAATCCCGCTTCAGGTCACTCCACTCAATGACGGCGCTGAGATGATTGAGTTCTCGCCCAGCGTGCCCGGGACTTACATGATCAACGTCACTTACGGTAATTACATTTAGACATAAAGAATTTATTCTTGAGAAGAAAGTTTATATTATATTACGTTTATAATTGCTGACAAAATAGGCGGATGTTCTGTGCCTGGAAGTCCAGTAGTGTGTACCGTCGACGCGGTTGGGCAAGCTCGCGCGAAAGGCGAAGGATTGCTGAGCGGTCATGTGGGTAAACCGGCACACTTTATCGTCACCGGCACGAGAAGTCCGCCGGCGGTTCAGGTATTTGCGTACGACGCAGTAAAGAAGCTGCTTCGTCAAGTTATACACGGGCTGTACGGGATTCTTTTTTAATTAAACCATACGCTGCGCAGGTGGACGGACCGGACAGTGTGTCCAAGGCCACCATCGAAGCCGGCGCTAATCCCGGCACGTGGAATGTGTCTTACGTGCCGAGCGAAGTCGGAGTGTTTGACGTGAGGGTCGTATCCGCCGGACAACAACTGCCAGGATCCCCGTGGCATCCAAAGATCATCGACACGCGGAATCTTCGCGTCATAGGTGAATAAAATTGATATGACACATTTAACATTGCCAAAATATTTCTATTGAACTTATGGATGGATTCGCGACGACTGTAGGTGGCTGGTCCGCTGTATGCGACGAGATCGGTCGCTTGAGACTGCATCCATCGAATAAGATCAGCTTTGACACCGCCGAGGCTGGACCTGGCGAGGTCAGTGGAAGTGTCGGTGATCACCCTCTTATTTTTGAAATGACGTCTAGCAACAGGCTGAAACTCGTTCCACCGCAGATGAGCAATGGTGAACATCGTCTAGAGATATTATTCAACAACACACCGTTTCCTGGCGCACCGAAGCTCGCACTCGTGCAGGATTTGGAGGTTTCTTATCTGATCAGAGATTTGATTTTAAACGCGCTTTTAATTACATTTTATTGCAATTATCATTGTTCATATTTTTTCTAGCCGCCAGTGCAGGATACGAGCCGAGTGTTGCTGAAGGGACGAGGATTAACGTCAGCGAAGTGCGGTGAGGAAGTCAGTTTTACCATAGACGGTTCTCAAGCTGGTAACGGAACCCCAAAAGTGCAATTGTTTTCACCTACCAACGAACTTAATGTCATGTTACAACATCTGGGTAAGTAAAAAAAAAGATAAGCGAAATTAGAAATGCGAGTGAAAAAAAGATTTTAAATTTTCTATGTATGAAACGCATAGGCGACAGCGTTTACCGTGCAAGTTATATACCGCTAACGCCGGATCCGCTCTTGATGACTGTCTCGTGGAATGGAAGGCAATTGAAGGGCTGTCCGTTGCAAATTAATGTTACGAGCGCGGCCGACGCATCTAGAGTCATCTGTTCCGGAGACGGACTTAAACACGGTATTGTCGGGCAAGAAATCAGAAGTTTTATCGATACCAGAAGAGCTGGACCAGGTAAAAACCCGTTTCCCGCATGTTTATGATAAAATATTTATTACTTCCGATGTTTTTTTTAATCGAAGACTCGTTTCGCAGGTGAGTTAACGGCGCATTGCGTTGGACCGCACAAAGTAGCGTATTGCGAGCTGTACGATCATGGTGATGCCACGTTTACGCTCAACGTGAAACCTCAAGAGGCGGGACGGCACGCATTAACGATCAAATACGCCGGAGAACATGTTCCCGGTTCTCCGTTTACGTTACGCGTCTCTGGAGCTCCAGATGCTTCAAAGGTATTTAATATTTGAAGTAGTTTGCTAACAAGAATCTTAGATGTTTCAATAAGTATTACAAATTTTAAAACTTAAAATTTAGCGCTCTAATGATTAAGTTCACTGTTTTCGAATTAGAAGTATGTACTGAAAAAAATTGATATTCAATAAATATATTTTATTATTTCCCATATTTAAATATTAACATAAGTATAAAATAATTTTTTCATAAACCTATGAAGATTTTTTTTTTTAATCAAGGAAGTGATACTAAAATGAATATATTTACTTAATAAATTGTTTTTTAGTATAAGAAGTGTTAATAAAATTATTAGGGTAGTGATATTTATCAAAATTAAATTTTAACTAAATTAATTGATTTGCTTGAAACATTAGGTTCGCGTTTATGGGCCTGGAATCGAACACGGTGTGCTGGCGACTTTCCAGTCGCGATTTATCTGCGATACGCGAGGCGCCGGTGCCGGTCAGCTCACAGTGAGAGTACGCGGACCTAAAGGAGCGTTCAGGGTGGAAATGCAACGAGAGACTCAAAAGGATCGAATTATTCTCTGTCGGTACGATCCGACGGAACCCGGAGACTACAGAGTGGAAGTCCGTTGGGCTGGTGTATTGGTGCCAGGTTCTCCGTTCCCCGTTAAGATTGTCGACACGCAAGACGAATTACTAATGCTCACACAGGTATGAGTTGCATATAATCATCTTTCTGAATTTATATAAAAAAGACAAAATTGAAATTGATTACAATAATTTAAACAAAATACATAATTAAATGTTTATTATAAACCATATTATATATACATTGAATTACGTAAATGTTCATATATTATATATATATTGAATTACGTAAATGTTCTGTATTTCTATTTAACGGATATTATACAACTGGCATTAAAACGAATGCCATAATGTGTTTTGGATTCATGCGATTTTTCAGGGTGGAGATAATTATTCGACAGGCCATCATACTATCACATCGTGGCGTGGATCGCAAGCTATATTGTAAAAACGCCGCGGCTAACATTGTTATTATATTTTTTATGGACTAATATATTTGATAATATATGATAATTATTGTAACTTATGTGCAAACGTTTTCAATAAACGCAACATTCCGATTAAGTATATATATTCTTTTCAACTTTCTGAGCAGTTTTTTGTACATCTGTATATGAAAAAATTTACATTTTCTCAATTTTCAAATATTAATTTATTCATATTCTATCTCAGAAACCTCACCGACTTTTTTTCTTTTCCAGTTTACTAAGATCCCTAAAGATTTCCTTCTTCACTTGCTTTTGCTTCTTCATCTTCTTGGCTTCCTCCTCCGCAACTCGCGCCTGGTACTCCGTTATTCTCTTCGTCATGGCGTTCTTCTCCCGTTTCTGTTTTTGCGCATAATTCGTTCTAATCATCTTCATCATGCGCGCGATTCTCTCTTCTTGGGGTTCGCGCACTACAGCGACTCTACTTTGCGCGAACTTAGGTTTGCGCATATGCGGTAAACACTTGAGTTTGGGCTTGTCTCTGTATGGAAGTTCCTTCTGTAACTTGCGTGGAATAACCAACGGCCTGAATACCTTGACATCTCGCTCAATCGGCGTATATATCGAGTCCTTGTTGGCTTCAGCGCGAATATTTTTCTCTCTCTTCAATTGGCCCGTAGTCTTCATACCGCGCCACTGATTCTTCTCCGCGGGCGGTAGCAACAATGACGTCACCGGGTTGTAGAAACGCGGCACATCGACCTTGTACCACGTCCTGCAGAATACTATGTCGCTTAACATTATCTTGTCTTCGAACGTGGCACGGAAGCAGCCCTCCGGTTTGGCAATCGCTTTTTTTATTTGACCGCGAATACCCGAGACCGTCTTGATTCGGGCACCCTCAAACTTGGCGACCTCGAGAGAGCTATTAAACATATCCTTGATGAATGCGGTTTTGCGATAGATCTTCATTGGCACACCAGTGAGTTTGAGCTTCTTCACCACTTGCGTGCTTTTGTCTAATTCCACAATTGAGCCGGTTGCCACGACGCGGAAACCCGGTTCCCTGGTCGCGACATCTTGCACCGCTAAAACTCCGGTACCCTGTGGAGTGATCGGCCCCCAAAAATGGCCCATACACGCCACATGCTCCGGTGTGTACTTCAGCATCCGATGACGCAGATTGTCCTCCAGTTTAGAGTAAATCGGCAGTGACTGAAATCTACGCCAACCTATGGAGAATATGAGCGGATCGCGACTCTTCAGGATCTTCGAATACCATCGGTGCTTCTTGATCCGTGTCTGCACGTAACCAATATTCTCCTCGCCGTACAACAGACCACCGATAATGATTGGATACGTCGGGTCGAGATGCGTTACTAGCTCGCATGGCACTGCCTCGAGTTCCACACGCACGTACATGCCGGGACGATAGCCTTCCAACTGGACTCTGACATCGTCGTCCAGCCCTTCGAATTCCGACTTGTTGATGCCTGCTTGCCTTTCTACCTCGGCTTTTAGCTCGTCGTAGTACGAATTTTTTTCTGTATTGTCGTATTCCGCGTCGAATTGCTCCTTCAGTTTCTTCTTTTTTTCCAAGAGCTTCTTCTTCTCCTCCACCTCGTCTGCTGGCAACTCTTTGGGAGACGCATCTTCCGCTTTGTATTTCTCTCCAGTCTCCAGATCCTCGAAATCGCCATATAGTTCCTCGTCGTCCAATTTCAAGAGCTCCTCGGCGTCCTCCGATTCCTTCCATTTACCTGTCACAAAATGGTTTATCAGCAATGCCTTGTTTTCATCCTCTAGCCAATTGCGCGGACTCTCCGTTGAGAAAAAAACGGTCTCTTCCTGATTTTGCAGCTCTCGCTCATGTATCTTCTGTTTCTGCTGTTCTTGCACCACGCGAAATATTCCGCCAATATCTTCGCCAGGCTTCTCGTCCTCCTTGTCTTCTTTCTCTTCCATCGCATTGTTTTTGTCGAATATTCCGTAAACCATCTTCATCAAATTCTTGGTGCTTCGTTGACGATCTACAAAGGCCTCCCTCGCCTTCTCGGTTAAATTCCTCTTCCACTTGAATTCATCGGCGACTTCCTCTTCGCTCTCGTCCATCTTGATATCTTTTTTCTCTTCTCCCTCATCTCCTTCAGATCCATTGTCTTCGAAATCGCTAAACTGATCCGCTCCATCCATCTCTAATCCTGCGCGTGAGTCTTCGTCGCTGAGCTCGTCGAAGCTCTCGTCGTCAATGTCCTGCTTCACGTTTGTTCTTGTCGTTTCTAAAAGACTTAGTGCCTCCGAGATCTTATTTTTTATCAGTTTATCTGATTCTTTACTCAGAGAATGATATACTCCTGCACTTTCTTGAGGACCATTCATGTTCTTATTATTCAACTCGGGCTCGTCCAGATCTGTATCATCGTCATTTTCGATAGTTGAATTAACTGAGTCTCTTTTTCTTTTCTTTTGTTCATTGCCTTCCTCAATATTTTTTCTTTTGAGGCCTTTTCCATCAGATTTTTCCGAAGTCTCTTCGTCGCTTGATTCATCTTCATCCATGTTGCAATCATCGTCGTCACTGTCATCTTCGTTATTTTCGTCATCTTCTTCATCTTCGTCATCTTCGTTTTTATGTTTTGCCGAATTATCGTCGTCATCCTTGTTCAAAATATTTTCTGCATCCGCTTCGTCTTTAAATATTACTTTTCGTCGAATTCTTCCATTTTCCGTCACCAATTCGCCCGTATAAGAAATCATACTGTCGTTCACGTCCTGTGATTTTATCGGTGCGGCGTCGCTGAACAGCTTTAGTTCGCTGTGCTGTAATTTCTGGTCTAGCGTCTCCTGTGTATCCCTCAAAGCGCTAGCCAAACCTGTATCCTCCTCCTTGTAGGAGTGACTACCGCCCAGCTCCACGTAAACGGCGTCTTTATCATAAACTATGCCACCGACGCCGGAAAACGGCGCATAAATCAGTCGTTCCTTTTCTACCAGGGCTCGCTTTTTAATCTGCTCTGGAAGCGGACAGGGATCTGGTAGAAAGTTCACATCCTTGATCTTAATATCTCCACAACCAGGTATATGGACAGACGTGTCCTTGTTCAGTGGTATTCCTCTAACGTATCTGCAAAAGAATTCAATCACTAAAATGATTAAAATACATAAAATTTTAATTAATTTAAAAATGTAGCCCTCTTATGACAGGATTATGTTCTGAGACTTTATAAATTAAATTTATGGTAAGTTAAAGAATTTATATTTCATATAAATAAAAAAATTGTGCGAAATAATTATTTTATTATTAAAAACTTTATTTAGGAAATGACAAAACAAAATTTGCTTAAAAGATCATTTTTAATGTATTATAATATTTGCTGTTATAAAATTAATGTTTGGTTTGCACAAAGATTAATTTCAACAAATAATTAAAAAAATACTAATTTTTATCTTAAAAATAACTCTTATGATATTAATTATAAGGGTAATATTTAATTTGAATATGGAATGATTAACGAATACTTAACTGGTTTTGTTATAATCTAATTAATTTTTAGTCAACAGCATGCAGATTGTAAATTCAAAAATGTGTAAATCAATGCAGTTGTAAATAGAGGGATATCTATACATTTCAAATGCAACTAGTTTGAAGAAAGTAATTCAAGATGGAAAACTCAATTATCTTACCCATACAAGCTGACATTTCTGTCAACCTTTGGGTTCTTCCTGATCACATCCGGAGGTGTCAGATCCTCCAGTCTATCAGCGAGTATGTAAGGATGAGTAGTTCGCCAAGTCAGAGGCCTGAACTTCATGACTGATATGAATCGCGCCAGATTCTTTATCTCTGTACGTAGATATTCGTCGTGCAGCAGTCCAGAGAGGTAAAACAATTTTGCACCGGCATATACCTCCGTCCAAAAGCGATGCTTTAACGTCTTTTTGATCTTCCTCATTTTCCTCGCGTTCTTTATCAAATCCAGATGAGTGAGAACGCCCATGATTCTCGGCATACCATGCACCTGACATATATTCAGAAACTCAAATATCTCCATCTCGAAGCCAAAAGAGGCATCCACTAGCAATAACACTAAGTCCGCCACTTTGGCGACGTCGATCATGCTGTTAATATCATTATTGCATTCCATGAAAGTGATCCTTCGCTTCTTGCCTGACACAACAGTGACAGGGCCAAGTATATTGGTCAATGGCTGTTTAACATAGCTCTTGATTAGGCATTGAATGACAAGCGACTTTCCCACTTTCGGCGGACCTACTACAGCCACCAAGACTGGCGGTGGCTCCAAGGGTGTTCTGTCGACCAAGGGAATGTGTTGCTTCTTGGTCTCAATGTCTTGTCTCCGTCTAAACCGCCTTTCCGCTTTAGTTGCGGAGTGAAATGTAAAAGCTTTTGGATTCTTCTGTTTATCCGACAGCTCCTGGACATGTTCCTTCTTGGCTTTCTTCTTTTCTGCTTTGCGGCCCGCATTGCGGTCCCTATGTGTTTTATGTTTCACGGTATCGTCCATCACGGACGATATATCGGCGCCTTTTTATTCTTTCGCTTTCCTGAAAAAAATCACTCTCGTTAATATCAATTAGAAATCTGCAATGTATTAACACAATAAAACCTTACTGTACAACAACAAACTTCTAACCTAAAATCTAAACACCGACACGTGTCTAGGATTTCTGTATTGAAATTACTTTTCGACAAATATTTCGCAACATTATTTTTGCAATATTTATAAGTTTTTAAAATAAGCAAAGATAGAAACTTTCTTCATACAAAAAATTAGTTAACGTTATGCATACAGAACACGTGAGCACATATACTTCCTCTCGCTTACGCCGTTTCAATTTTAGGTTATATCAGGTTATATTACGGATCAGTGTAGCCAATTGTGCGCGTTGTGCGGCTGCGCGATACCATATTGCTCCACGTGTCGTCCTTGGACTCCAAACGGCAACAGTAGGTCAGTCGATCGGGCGGGACGGCACGACGTCGCGGCGCATTTCAACTTGCATCTTCGTCGTCCTGTACGAGTTTTTGACGCGAGCGGGTGTTTCGAAAGTGCCAAAAGTGAAGTGAAGCGTCGAGTGTTCGTGCCAGCATCCGTCGCGTCGGACGCGATGCATGATGCGAAGTCGCGTCGCGTGCAATCGTTTTGCATTTCGCATCTTCTCCTCGTTGCCTCGTATCCCAAGTTTTCGACACGCGTGAGTACCGGGAGTGTCGAAAACGAAGGGTCGCGCGTTCGTGCTAACAATAAGTGTGAATCAAGACAAATCGTCATGAGCAGGATCGTTGGATCTCAAACATTCGAGAGCTGCGGCCGAGACGGAGCTGGACGGAGCGACCAGCGGCGAACGGTGAGTCATTTTGTATTTGTATCTACTGTTTATTCGTCTCTACAATTCGGTATTTGTGCATCGTCCGTGTTGCATTCGCGCAAATTATTGTCGATACAATGCGACGAGACGAATTAATCGGTTGCGTGAAAGCGGTTAGGATAGGAACGATTTGAAGTTCTTTTACGCGCGCTCGGCGCTCCCTTCGCCAGGTGTGCCAACAGTCGGACGCTTTCCGAGATCTAACCTGTAAATTGACATCGTAGTGTATGTCCGCGTCGTAGAGATGGCGTGATGGCATCTCGAAAAATCGTATCAGACAATGTGTGCCAATGTATGCTTTCCAACTAGGGAACACAGTCGTCTCTCTGGTATCAGCCAATATGCTAAAATTTCAAAAATTCTCCAAAGATTTTTAAAAATTTATATCACAAGTATGAGAATTCTAGATTTTGATTTGCATAAAAGATTAAAAGAAATTAATAACTTAAACAATTTTTAAAGATTTGAAGATGAGAATATATCAAATTCTATTTTTTTCAATTTTTACTGTTTCTTTTCCAACTCATTTTCTTCCTACGAATTTCCGTTAGTCAATAATTATAGTAATTAAAATAAAAAACTGAATTATTTTAAATAAGAAAAAACTTTTAGATCGATGCATTGGCGAGATAGCGTTCCCTTCTTTCATCTCCAAGTTTCAACCAATAATAAACAATACGATAACTTATAAACAAACTTTTTCAATATAATCTTTCCCTTAATCAACTTACACGCGAATTGAATTTTTCCTTTGTTAACCGCCTTGACTTATTTATAATCATTTTCAACAGATATATATTTTACCCGCGGCAATTTAGAAAGAAAAAAAAAAATATATATCTTCTCAATTTAACGCTCCGCACGTGTGCACGCCTGAAGATCGATTGTTGTTATTTCTCGTCGTGCGACCCACGCGATAATGCGCCTTCTGTGCTCCAGACCGCAACAACGACGTACGCGAACCTCAGCGTAATGCGCGTGATGCAGAGGAGGTAACGTGTCGCTTCAACCGGTCAGGAAATTGCCTCGGCGTAGGTAACGAGCCCGCGCGCGCGGACCCTTTAGGACCGAACAATGCGGCGCGACGATTGGAAAGTCATCGATCATGTATCCTAATTCGCGCGGTGCCGCGTGATATTGTAAAATTTCCGACGGTGATCGATCGCCCTCGAACTCCCGGGAGAACCGACGGAGATCGCCGGTTGATTACCGCAACGCGACGTGGCGTCGTCGTCGAGCGGTATACATCACGATAACGAGAAAAAAAAGGAGATAAAAATTCCGCAAATAGGATATATATAGTTTTTCGATAAAACAAAGACAACGGAGTTTACAGTAAAATTATGGTAAAGCGTCGGCCCGCATCGCGCTTCATAGTGATATAAACACGAATAATTAATTAATTAATTAATCCTCTGGTCCATTTTTCTCGTTGCTTTTTTTAGTCCAACTGGATCACTGACCCAGATAGCACACAATATTTATGATAAATATTAATAAATATATATCATAAATATTTTTTATAAATATTATAGAAATATTTTATACATATTTTATATATATGACGGAAAAAGATTATAAAAATCTTTATCAAAAATATTATTAAAATATTTTCTAAAATATTAGTCGCGATTTGGATGGGTGACCGCTTCGGAATTTCCGAAAAAAATTCCTAAAAATGGAATTTTTTTGCGAAAATTGTTTTTGAAAATATAGAAATATTGTTTTACTCATTGGGATTATGTGGTGTAATATAATATTTATGCGGATATTTTGAACATTTTCAAATAATTATCATAAATCATAAATATTTTTAAAACATTTATGATAAATATTTATGATCAGTCCAATCTGCGGCCATAAAAACATTTATTAAATGTTTTGATAAATGTTTATAAAATATTAAAATAAATATTATAAATATTTAGTAAATATTTTATAAATATCTTGTGCTATCTGGGGATGTCTGATAATGTTTTCGAAAGGATGTTTGAGCTAGAAAAAAATTTGAAAAAGTTTTGATGCACTCATCTTCTAATATTTCAGAATACAATTTCACAATTGTTTAACCTGAAAACGTTTTTTATTTTTTTACGTATTTGAATTTCAGGCAGAATAATTCAAAATTGAAAATTAGTTGATCTTCAAATCCCTGATTGGACTACGGAGGATTGACGTTTATATTTTCCTTTTGAGCTAATATAAATAATGGTAAATTAATCTCGCACTTTAATGATAATAAATAATATTGCACGATATTGTTTATTATCATCAAAAACATTAATTTTCCTTTATATTGATAAAATACAGACAATACATACACGTATAATAAAAATCAATATATCAATAGCATAAACATATTAATAACATAATAATGATATATAAAATAATTTATTAATGTGATATAAAGTAACTGAATAATGATAAATATTGTGTAACGATAATTTTCATAACGTTTATAGACACAAAACGCGACCACTTGTGAATTTCTCGTACGTGTACACGGCTATTCGCTAAGGTCTCATTGAAACGCGCTTAGAAAAAAAAAGAATCGGGGAAGTTCTCCGCTTAATGAACCGCCCGTGTCCGGTCCGGTTCGCGCGCTGCAGTTTCGGTCTGTCAAGCTGGACTGACAGCTGTCGCCTTTTAAAATCGCCGCTGAAAAAATTTGTTTAATATACGAGCGTATGCATTGCGTCGCGCACTTGTGCCGCAATTGAGCCGCCTTGGACCGCGGCGAATCGCCATGACGATTGAGGGCGACTTTCAAATGGGGATGTAATTTTAGGGTGTGCCGCATTTAAATTCAATTCGGGCGCTGCTCGAGAGTACCGCGCTATTTTCCCCAGACGTGCAGTTTTTTTCCAAACGGAGAAACGCACGCGCGTTTTTCTTATGGCGTTGGGAACGGGAAATGGTGGCAAATGGACCGTGAAACCCGTCTTGAAAAAAGAAATTTTGCGCACGATCCGATGAGACATTATAATACTTTTTTGCGTTCTAGAGAAAAGTTATGTTTAAATTGAAGAAATCATTTCTTTAAATTGGATTTTTAAAGTGGAAAGTATCTTTGAGGAAAATAAAAATTTATTTGATTTCAAGAAATAATGTTGTTAGTTTTTTTTAAGTACGTAATTTAAATTATTTGTTCAAATTATTTATTTAATTTAAATAACTTTTTAATTCAAAGAAAGTACTGACAGAAATGTAAAAGTAATTTAGCTTCTCTGCTTATTCGCGTTGTACAATCAAACTATTTCTTTAATTTTAATAAAAAAGAACAGCCAAGAAATTTCTAATTTCTTTATATCAAAGAAATTTTTCTTTGATGTGTAGCACAAATTTGTTTAATTCAAACAAATATGTTTTGGAAAAACATTTCTGTAGATGTACACTGAGAAAGAAAATACTTTAAAATTTATTTGTATAAATTTATTTCGTTGAAATAAATCTTTATTCAAATACAGATAAAATAAAATTTTATTCCTAGCAAATAAACGTAATGAATGCAATTAATAAAAAACGAGATATATTTTACAGAAATGTATATATTGTATTTAATTATCACAATTAAAGAATGAAATTTTTTAAACTAATGATTATCGAAGAAAATGTCATAAAAAAAGTAACATTTGCTTGCTAATGCTTTAACTTTTATTATGGCATTCCGTGTTCTACACTGAGAAAAAATATTTCTTGAAAAATTAAAATATTTAGTTCGATCAATGAAATATCCAAGTTCAAACTGCTAGGGGCAACATTAAGCGAGATTCTGATTTAGAAGTCTCGCCGCAAAATCAATAACACAATAACCGAAACCGATTAATTTAATGTTAAATGCGAATGTAACTTGGCGGTGGCAGGTCAATCCTTCAAAAGGCACGAGGGACACAGATGGTGGTAGACGTCGTGATTCGACGAAATTGGGAGAATCCCGCCACCCTATGTGTCCTTAATTGGGAAACAAAAATGTCTCGCTCGTGTTGTACAATTTTATTATATACGCGTGATTCAATCGAATGAAATTAATTTTAAAAATTTATTGGTCAATTAATTGAGGAAAATTTTTTTTTTAATGTCTATATCCTTTAAACGCGCAATAAAAAATTTAATTTTCTTTGTATTAAAAAATTAAATTCATAATAAATATATCTAACGTGCAATGAAACTATGATAGAAAATTAAATTGGAACGTACAATAATATCGAAATAAATAACTTATTTATTTATATAAATAAAATATTTATCTCGTAACGTGTTATAATCGACAAAAAAAAAAATAATTGAAGCACCAATTAAATATATAAGGTTAACGGATTAAGTTTGTGAAATAATAGACATACGCTCGTAATTTACCCAATAATTTCTACCCGAATTTTCTCGATTTCACGCCGTTGTTGCGACGACGCGACCATCCAGTCATCACAGCAGATTTACGAGGGCAAACATGAGGAGGAGCGAGATGAGGAGGAGCGAGCGGGCGTATAATGCAAACGCTTCATAATCGATATCACCGCTCGAGCAGTCATCGCCACCGTAACGTGATCGGTGATAAATTCATATTTCCGATCAGTCAGGATCGCGGCGGCGATCAACAAATCGTAAAGCAGAAGGACGGTCCTCCGTTCGGCTTCTGGCCGGCTTTCGCCGCGTGCGCGGGACAATGTCTGCCAATTATCGGACGATTGTCCGCCAACTGTCGGCGGTGGCCGGTCAAGTTGCCGGTCTTTCGGGGGAGTGACTGACCACTGCCTCGGTCGACACCTCGTTAACTTTTGTCGACCAGAAAGCCGGTCCATCCGGTGCGATTCATTTCCTTTGCGAGACGCAACTTGCGGAACAGTTGAGAGAGTTTCGTAACGGGCTGCGTTAAAGTGGACGTCATATCGGTGCCTCGCAATTGGAACGAAACGAAAGAATACTTCCATAGAATATATAAATGATAAGTAGAGCAAACTGATAAATTAATCAGTAGAATATATAAATTATAAATGTTCTTCTAGCTAAGTTTGAGAGAGAGAGAGAGAGAGAGAGAGAGAGAGAGAGAGAGAGAAAAAGACGGGATGTATTCATGATATTGATGTAACTTTATCCAGAAATGTCTCCAAGAAAATTTTGATACACTTGTTAAAAGCAGAGTTGAATAATACTTTTCAAAATTAGCTTTTAAGTTAATTTAATTTTAACGTAACGTTTAATTGAGTTATTTTTGTGTTTTGCTAAATTTATTCAAATTGATATATTTTTTGTTCATGTAACTTTTCACGTAATTAAATTAATTTTATAAGCCATTAACTTTGATTTAATTAAAAAAATATATTAATTTGCCAAACTCTGATTAAGAGTGATGCGCCCAGATAGCAAGCTAATGTTATTTGTATTAACATTATTTTCAATTTTTTCAGAATTTTAACGTCAAAATGTCGTCAAAGACTTTATTTTAACGTTAAAATGATGCTAAATAATGTCAGCTTGCTGCCTGGACGGTATTCAGAGATAACAAACGCAACTGAAATATTTCTACGTAATAATATAATATAAAAAAGAATGCTTTACATTAAAATGTCAGATGCCATTAAATGTCTTCGCAAGAAACATCGAGGGAATATAAATCTTCTACTTCCTTGAACAGGCTACTTCTGAAGATGTTTGAAGAAAATTACGTCGCGAAGTAAGAAAGATGTTGCAAGTCAATGAAAGTATTCGTAGAAATCAGTAAAGCAGAACGTTGCGGATTTTTCTACTTCGCTCTCCCACGGCAAATAATTGCAAGGGGAAAAAAACGGAAATGAGATAGAGGGAGACAGATAGTGAACGACAGATAGTGAACTTCGGGCGATGTTGCGGAAATTTTAATATTGTTGCAATCGCGATCGACCGTGGTCGGGCAAATATATCGCGGCGGTCCATCCCGTATCAATCGTGCCTCGTGTTTTTCTAAGAATACATCCGCCCGCTCGCCGACTGGTACGCCAGGCCACGAATACGTAATTTTATGCGTGTTTGCTTTACGCATGGGGACATCGCTCCGTGTGTGCGTGTGCGCACGTTTTGTATGACGTTGGGACGGAGGTGTCCTTATACTCCCTCCCGCGCGGCGTTGTTTGTCCAGAAGATGGACTGACCAGCGGCTAAATCCACTCGACATCAGCGCGCGTATATATGCATGATTGAAACGAAATTATGAATAAATATTTGCCGATAGAAAGTACCGGGCTTTTCGCCCGGTCGGAGGCGCCAGACATCGCGCATCGCCCGGAAATCGCGAGACGCAGCAAAAATTAGTCGCGTATCAAAAATAGATCTTTTTTTTTTAATTCGATAAATAGTGTATACACACGCGTGCATAAGGCGGTTTTTAATTTATTTTGAGAGAGAAATAAAAAATAATTTTTTTTTTATTCACGAAAAGAATCCTAAAATAATTCTTGTTCTCACAATTATAGAATATAAATAATAAATATATATTCTTCTTTAGCTAGTAATTTTGGAAAGAAGAGAGTGGAGGGTATTTAAAGGATGATATTCCTTATAAGCACACACTATTTCTAGAATATTATTAAAAATTAAAGTAATATTAAAATAATATTATTTCAGGACATTATTTAATATTTTTAATATTATTTTAATCTTTGGGAATATTTTGTGTTAATGTTACATGCCCATTTTTTCATAATATTTGTGATATATTACTTCAATATCTGTGGTATATTATGAAATATGTTCTACAAATATTATTTTTGTTTAAAAATTCATATGAATTATACATAAAGTATTGATAATCTTTATAATAATTATTACATTTAAAAGTTAATGACATTCCCGATAATTTAAAATATTGAAGTAAATAATATATGTGTGTGTGTGTGTGTGTGTGTGTGTATTACTTCTTTATATAATATTTATATAATATTATCAGGAGTGGATAACTATTTTTTATTAATATTTCGAGAATATTATTTAATATAAAATTTAATATAGAATCTAATATAAAAATAATGTTTTGCGCTTACAGAGTTGTAAATCTCTTTCAGAAATCTCTCCAAGAAAATATTGATACAATTGTTAAAATGCTTTTATTTTCTAATTCAACAAATAGCGTAAATGACGAGCGTGTGTATAAATCCGTTTTTAATTTATCTTGAAATAAAGAAGATCCTTCGTAACCGCAAGAAGTGTCCTAAGAACAAATGTTTGTCTTCCACGCGAGTGCTCCGCTCATTTGCGATAAGGGTCAGGTGTAATTTCGCGTTTTATCTAGTGATGTTATCGCCTGACGCAAATAGCGGCCTTACGCGACGAAAAATAAAAAAAAATGACGTATGGATATCGAGGAGAGTTGTAGTTACTGTTCCCTCGAACAGTAACGCGGGCACACGCGCGTACTCTTCTTGGCGTGCATGCGTGTACGCAAACACGTCGATTTGCGCCACGTGTCTTCACGTGCAGAAGTCGCGTGCGGACCGGAAGTACGAGGACGGATACTTTGGCCCTACTCACGCTCCGTAATACAGAACGATGTTAAGTCATTGATATCGTAACCTGCGCAGCGCTTAATGGTGCTCGATGACTCACAGACATAGCGTCTCGGTACCTTTTCTCGATTCTCTCAAACCCTTCTCTCTCTCCTTTTTTTTAAGAACGAACGCCTTAATGTTTCACGTATCGATTGACTGCGCTCTATCGCACAACCAATTTGCCTGCAATGCAGAAAATACCCGCGAATAATTCTCATTTATGGAGTCAAAGATAAATCGCGCGAGATTTCGCGGAAGATGATATTATTGTAGATGAACTCTGTTTAAGTCGACACTCTTTCGATTAAAGAACCAAATATAATTCGCACGGCGAATGTATATAAATCGCGTATGAGACTCGCAGTCGAAAGATAATAAGCCACAATTTCGAAGCGTAAAGAAATTGCCCAAAGGGGAATCTCCTGCGGAAATTCATCTTCCGACAGAGTCGCCGGTTGCATCTACATCATCCCTTTGTAAAATTCCAGCCGGGGAGCGCGCGATCACGCGATACGTATGAGAACCGGGTGTCCTCTCGCTCGCGCTATTCCTGTCCAGGAGGCATTAAAAGGGACCGCGCAGGAAGATATTACATAATGCGGAATAAGGACTATCCGTAAGGGTGGGCTCTCGTGAGTTCGGGGCGACGAAGAATGGCCGATCGGTGGTGCGAGGTGCAAAAAAAAAAAAAAAACAGGCACGCGATCCACTTTGTATTCCTCCCTTTCTCTCGCTCTTTCTTTCTCCTTTTCTTTTTTTTTCTTTTTACCTTTCTCGCGCCCTTGATCGCGTGATGACGTGTGCTGGACGTGTGTGCACGCGACGTGGTGCACCGTCTCGCTCGCGATACCCGCTGCGATCGTCGTCGCGTCATTTTCATTGCCCGCCCGGCACGCAATCGACAGGGAAATGAGCCGATTTTCACGTGCAAAACGTAGCGCGATGTTAATCCGCATTAATCTCTAATGTTTACGATATCCAGTTTCTCGGGAAACTATATAATTTGCACGTATAGTCGAGTGCTCGAAATTTTTTTCGGAACTCTTTCGCCTCATGCATATTACAAGAGCCAGAATGTTGCTGCACGCAACATGCATCATTGTTTTAAAATAGTTTGTACGTTTTAAAATTTGCAATATTTATAACACGCCGTTTTAATTTTTAAAATGGAAGCTTCGTGAATCATCGCGAGAAGTTTTTTCGATTATTTTTTCCAGAGTTTCCTTTTACATGCGTAAGGGAAGAATTCATTTTTTATTAAAAGATAAAAGATAAGAACGTAAGAAACTACGTCGTCGATTTATATTTCTTAGACTGCTGAAAATAAAATTGTGCAAATTTCTGTTTCTCTTCACAGCTCTCTCACACACAACGTTGTGGTTTATTTCTACCAATAGAGATTAACTTTAATCTCGGTTTAACTAGTTTTATATCTTTTTCTGTTTAATTCTTAAAGCCAAGAAAAGATACAGAAAGTAAACCAAGATTAAAGTTGACTTTATTTAATGATGGAATTAGGCATCTTTAGAACTTGCAGTAGATTCGAATCTGCTTTTGTGTAGAAGTTTCGAACTGTCTGCAATTACTTCAAAATATAAAAAAGTAATACGTTTTCAAGTAGAGTCGAGGATGAAGTGGATTCGAACTCCCTATGAGTGCCTTGAAAAACAAAAGTGTTACTTCCAATGAATTTGAACCTTGAAGAAATATGTATGTTCGAATTCTACTCTTGCTAAGAATTTTATTTCTAGTATTTTCTTCTCGCAATAAGTTTTTTTTTACAGTTTTTTAAGATACTTGTAGCAGCAAAACTGACGATCAAATTTATTTGAGATATTATTCTAGATTCAGTTTAAAGACTGTGTTTTAAATTCGGCACGCAGTTTATAGAATTAAAAAAAATATTTATATAATTGACATAAAAATATTATTAATTATCAAGATCCACTTTCATCGAAAAATAATATTTTTCTTTTTATTTCTCGCGTTATTCATATATCATCTAATACTCCAATTTATTATTTTACTTTTAGCGTTCGAAAAACTGCTTATATAATAAATTTTAGAATGATTAATCGCAGTGATTTGAAATATATTTATTATATAAAAAGTAATTTCTATCGTAAAGAATCAAATGTTCTACAAGTAACAATCAAATCCTGAGAATATAATAATAAGTTGAAGTATTAAATAATTATTTTGTTATTATTATAAGTACAACGTACGAAACGTTATTTGTTATAAATATTATTTGAATTTTATAGAAAATAAGCTTGATCGTTCGATTTGATTTGGATCTTTAAGTACATATTGAATTCTCCTGGCAACATTGGTAGAAACGAGCACGTATCACGCTAGGCCAACTTTTCCCATAGTCGAGTTTCAATTTACTTTCTGCATTTCACGTCGCGTAATCGCGCCCGGTCGATCGCCGCTGAAAAGTTAACGATACGATTAGTCAGCTCCGTTCCCAGGCGCCGATAATCATGCGAGCGCGTGCCGCGTACGATTCCTGTGTGAACTTTATCGTGATCGCACTCCTCCCCCCTTCACTCTCGCTCTTTCTTTCCCTTGCGAACGACCCCCTTTCCGCACTCCCGACACGCGTGAATTTCTCCGCGACGTATGCACGAGCGTGCGAACGCAGAGGGGGGGTTGGCTGGCCCACGCGAGGGTGGCATCGAAGTGATTTCATGGTGACGCGCGTCTACCTTTTCGAGAGGATTGGGGAGAAGGTATCCGGCTGATTGTCTTACCGAGTCTTTCAACTTTATTACTCGTTCTCCCCGTCTCTCTCTCCCTCGAGGGAATAAAGACAGGGACCCCTCATTTGCGGAAATATTGTAGGGATTCGAGAACGATGAAGTACTCCGAAGCGAATAAAATCTTGGTACATGTGAGCGAAACTTCGTGATAAACTAGAAAAAACTTGGAAATTTACAGTTTAACAAGCGTATTTAAAGTTAATTTGAAACTAAAAAAGACTTAACGGAGCAATATTTTACGTACAAACTTTTTATAGAGTCTGTCAAGCAAGAAGCATTGCGCTGCTCTGTAGAAGATACAAGTGATAATCGTACCCTTTAAAAAGAATATCGGGAGAAACGATAATCTGAAAACGATGGGAATTCACGCAGCCTTGGAAAAGGACCGTTTCCGGTTTCTTTCTTCTCGCACATCCGCTGACGGCCAAGCAGCGGACGAGAAGATCGCTTCCTCCTCGGTCTCCTTGACCGAGTGTGCAGGATCCGGCCAGGCAGTCGCACAATCAAGGGCCCACACGCTCGTACACACGCACGCACGCACGCACGCACGCACGCTCGCACACGAGTCGCCGCGGACGTTCCCACGAAAGTCGCCCCTCCCGATTTACGCGTTCCCCCTTCGGCGGGCAACCCTCTCGCTCTCTCTCTTTCTCTCTCGCGTGCGGGGTGCTTTTCACCTCGGACGAACGCACGAGTGCCCCTCCGGTACCCCACTCCCCATCCCGAGGGTGCACACCTCCGATCATCCCCACCAGGATCGCCGATACACCACGCGGTCGTGTGTCGTCCCTGCGTCCTCCCGCACACGACATACGTCGGCCGCCACGCGACCAGTGCACACGCACATCCTGCAGCAGCAGTAGCAGCAGCAGCAGCAGTAGCAGCAACGAAGCACCTACACGGCAGCAGCAGCGGCGGCAGCCGAGAGTGCGTTCCAGCCAGTCGCGCTTCTTCCTCCACGAGCACGCACGCGACCGCGAACGACGTCGCGGGTAGCCGCGGCACGTGGGCGCTGATAAACTCCCGCCGCCGCCGCCGCCGCCACCGCCGCAAGAGACAAGTGTGCCGAAGGACACCGAGTGCTCCTTTCGCCGTACGGAAACCACATCCCGCCGCGCAGCACTAACCTTCCGCAAGATTTAGCCGCGCGGGTTTCATCAAAAAAAAAAAAAAAAAACGTCGTCGGGGTGGAAAGTTGCGCGACCTTTAATCATCCGTGAAGAAATTATTTCAAGTTCAAGACCTTCCAGGATTGGATTTTTTTCCGGGATTCGGGAATTCTGCCAAGCGTGTTGATCATCGTTTTGCCATCTTTTCTTGTGCAGCTGCTACACCGTCGTGCATTCAACAATTCATCATTCGGAATTTTATGGGCCTTGTAAACATTTTTATATCGGTCGTTAAATCATAGTTACTCGGAGAACATCAGGATTAATCGTAAACATAAACTTGGTAAAGTTAAAATAATTTTGAATCGCTGATAAGAAAAGACGAAGGAACGCTACGTCATGCTCATCCGATGATAATAGTTCCAATCATCAGTGCCACTTGAGTGCGACTTCCTTGGCCGGTTACAACGATCGATCGACGCGGCCGATGCGTATCAAGGACTGCTGACGATCATTCTTCATTGTTCCAACCGCAATGCGACTGCAATGACATATCGCTCGTGCATCGTTATGGCATCAATATATCGCATTAGGCGGTAGCGTACGGTCAGTCGACTCTGAGCGTCTCTTCGTGTCCTTATACGGGCCTACTTATCGATCGCATCGATCCGTTCATCCAACCCGACGACTCTCCTTCTCGGACGCAACATGTGGCGGGTAGTGGTCGCGCGTTCCGACGACAACAGCACTCTGCTGTCCTCCGAGATCACTTCCGGCGCGGTCGCGCCTAGTCACCTGTCGACGCTATCGGCGCCTCCGTCGGGTCACCATTGGGGTTACCCGCCGCCGCCGCATCATCCGCCGTATCAGCCTCCGCCGCAGCACCCGGACATGCGTCACCATCACGACATGCGTCCACCCGCCACCCACGGCGAGCTGCGGCACGCCATCGCGACCCCCGGCGATCTCAGGAGTCAGGAATTGCGACACGAGATGCAGCGGCAGGACCTGCGACACCCGACGGAGATGCAGAGGCATCAAGAGGTGCAGAGGCACCAGGAGCTGTCCAGGCATGACATCTCCAGGCACCAGGACATACCAGGCATGAGGCCAGAGATGCCGGAGCTCCGTTCTAATCACGAGTTTTTGGAACTAAAGATCGATACCGAATTGAGGAATCAAGACAGTGGTCAGCAACAGCAACAACAGCAGCAGCAGCAGCAGCAGCAGCAACAGCAGCAGCAACAGTCGCAGCAAAATCAGGGGCATCAGCAGAGGAACATGAAGAGAACTATGAGCGACTCGGACTGCGATGATGTATTCTCGGAGGAAAGCGGCAAAGAACCGTAAGTATATATTTTTACTTCTTTAACTATGCTTCAATTGTTCGAAAGTAGAAAACCCTCTTTCGTTCAATCGAGCAATTCACTATTCATGTTATGATATAATTTTGTAAAGTATAGGTTCTTTTTCTGAAAGAAAAAATGTTTTTCGATATATACAAATCGATATTTCTAATTTCTCCCAAGTTGAAATTGAATACATTAAAAGTTAGGTTCTTAATTAAACATAATTAAAATATTCCTTAACGTACTTGTTGAAACAATCGCTCTTCGGGAATTGTCGGTTGCTTGCCGACGCGACATATTGCGCCTCTTTGTTCCGCGATAAAATCGCAATCAAGACGGCATTGTTTTAGCTCGGCCGAAATTAATGAGCGAGTTGTTGCGCGTTCCGAAGTAAGTCAACAATGTACAATTACAACGGGCCCTCTCGCCCTCCCAGTCGCAAAGTCCCAAACAAAGGGAGACCGCGGAACGTCTTTAACTGTTCGCTGTTGTGTTTCTCAACCCTCCCTCGAAATTCCCGTTGCAGATGCAACTCGCCCGGCGGAGACTCATGCCAGCACGCGTCGCGGAAACGCAGGAGGGGGATGATCGAGAAGAAGCGGCGCGACAGGATCAACGCGTCCCTCGGCGAGCTCAGGAGATTGGTCCCGGCGGCAGCGAGGGATCCACACAGCGGAAAGCTGGAGAAGGCCGAAATTCTGCAGCTCACCGTCGAGCATCTGCGCACGCTTCGCAGTAAGGGTAAGATCGTGCATCTTGTTCAACCCTCTCGCCACCCTGTAGCCACGCTTGAGTTATTCGTTTAAATTAAATCGTTGCGAACGCTGCAATCTCGTTCGTCCAATGTTGGTCCTGGTATATCGCCGCCAGGTGTTACTTTCATTTGTTAATCTCTTAGGGAGACAAATATTCATGTCATTAGGAGGGGGGGGGGGGTCTTAATTTCGTAGACTCGAGCCATGGAAGAAAACTATTCTTGATTTAACTGTGCTAACGTAATGGTGTTGAGCGCTCGAAAATCATTCGGGGTTTGTCGTTTTCCGCGGGAAGTTACGTAACGGAAGTGCATGTCGACGGTGTCGGGTAACAAGATCCTCGAATCCGGAAGAAACGCCCTTTCCCGTTGCAACTCGCGTAGCGGAACTCGAAGATGAGCCCCCAAGATCGAGGAAACACCCCTTTTCTCTGCTCTGAGATTCTTCAGGCCCCGCCATTATTAATCTCACGGTGTGTCTGCACGAGAACTACTCTCACACACATACACACACTCGCATCGATTTGATTCTTACGCCATTATTACGTCTTTCTGTTAGTCGGCGCTATCGGCCCTTTATTTTCCACCGGAAGACACCTGTTGGCCGTAAGAGCGAACGCTCAGCACTAACTGTAACTGCGTAACCGAATGCCCATCTGTCGTCTCTGCGTTTCCTTATTAAGCAGATTCGAGAGAGCGATTATCAACAGATTCGTAAACGATTAGTATTCTCTCTCTGTCTCTCTTTCTAGTTTTCTATATTACATCTATTTTTTTATGATTTTTTTCAATTTTCTTTACGAGTAATTTCTTTAAATATGTCTATCTCATTTCATTGTCATATTTTTTAATAACTCTGATTATTTTTTAATAAATTTAAAAAGTAACATGGAAAAATCGATAATTTAAGCAACTTGCAAATTAAAAAAAATTCTTGCAAAACCTTTTGTTGAATACTCCAAACCAAATAGATTGTGTAACGTTAATGTTACCAACATTGTCGTCTATATTTTATTTTCATCAATATTAATTATTATTTTTTAATAACAAAAATATCTCTTTCGTCGATCGTACAATCGAATGATAAGTATTTTTGAAAGAAATACGACGTCGTGTAGGAAATCGCAAGGCAGAGTGGCATATGGTTTCCCGCGCCCGCGAAGGCCGCGAAAGAAAGCCCGAGCGTATACGGGATCCGCAGGAGCAGGTGCTGGACCCGGCACGTAGATCCTGTGGGAAGCACAGGAAGTCAACGACTCTCTGGAAGTGGTGTTCCCACGATTGGTGGCGGCGGGCCCGGGGATGAGGTGTCCCGCGCGGCACCCCTCGCGAGGGAGGCGCTCGACGGATCGGGCCTGGGGCAGATGTCGAACCCTGTGGGAAACCAGCTAGCTACGGATAAGTGTGCACGGACACGCACCGCACCACCACGTGTGCACGCCTGCGTGTGTGATAGTGCGTGTGTGCGCGCTCGCTCGCTCGTTCGCTCGCGGCGGCCTCCTTATTTGTAAATGCGTGCGAGGGGCGCGACCCGTCCCCAAAAGTGAGCGATATTAAATTTAATATCGTCAAATAAAACCATTTGTGGAGCGATGAGAACCGATAGCGCTGGCCAAGTTGACACAACATTCGAGGATTACGCAGCTTCGTTGCTTCGCGGCTACCTTGTCGATTACAAATTAATATCTTACGAAACAAATATCTTTCTTACACTTTTCTACAATAACGTAACGAGGAAATTTTGTCGAGTGCAAAAAGAAAAGGTTTCATTGAGGTTCGACGTTCTTTGATACCTTGCTTAACCTCATTTCTTTTTTAATGTAAGTAAACTCCGGACGTGTCCCGTTTGCATAGACGTTTCCGAAGTTTCGAGGCCACTTATCGAGGCTTTAGCGATGATCGATCGCGCAACCATTTGACATACGGGAGCTGTACTGCTATACGCAGTAGCCTTTCTTTCGTAAGTGATGTTTGCATAGGGCGGTCTGAGAACTTGCATAATAACGTGGGACACTCCATTCGTTCACGGTACGCATGTGTATCTCGTACGAGGCCAGTCTACGGGGGTCTAAACGATTCCCACGCTACCTGTCCCATTCCGCATTATACACAATGAGCCGCCTGCTACTAAAGCCAAGGCGCCCATCTCGCCTCGGTGCACGTATGCCGGGCCATTGTTGTGCCGCGAAAACCAAAAGTGCACAAAGGACCTCTCCGTCCGCAGATGCACTTCCACGTTGTCAATCTGCGAGCGGACCAGGGACGTGATTCGGGAAAATCGCGATATCATCTTTTTGACACCTGCTCCCTTTCTTCTTCGGTAGGCACCTCAGGGAACAACTTCCTCCCGGGAAAACAAAAACCAAACTTCGCGTCTTAAATATTTGTATAACACAGCTAAAGTCGAGAAAAGGGTAATAACGATTGTAACAGATCTCGGTGCTCGAATAATAATTCATGTGTGACTTTATATGCATTTCGTTGTATATATATAAATTATCGTTTAAATGTTTGTACCACGGAAGAATGCTTGTAAAGAAATTCAGTTTCCAACGCATTTCCGCACCTATACTAAAAATAATGCACTTTGCATTATATCTAAACTTCCACGAAGCATTCGATAACGGCCGACTTAAAGTCTAATTTAACTTCGAACTAAATCAGCTTCCATTTCGTTCAAAGTTTCTTCTAACTGCTAGTTACCGAGATTGCTTCTCAAAGCTTCGCTTAAAAATTCATCTCACCACTTTATGCAAAGACTTTGTTCATCGCGCGTTTTTAAAATCTCCTCGAATATGTTATTTTTAAAACTCATAAATGTGATAATTCAGTGGACACTCAATATTTAACAATACGGTAATTGAACAAGTCTGAAGGTTGAAACACTACACGTACTCGGGCTCTTCGGGAGAAAAGTATTTTATCTCCTGTCAATTTTATAACTGAAGGTTGCCATTTCGAATTCGACAACCCGATAGTAATTCAACCTAGTCGGAGGATAAAACTGACGGATTCCGTTATGGCGCGCTGAAGATTAATCGAAAGAGAGTCACGTTCGTTTTATATATTTAACAAAGTATGACATTTCAATTTGCACATTTATAACCGCATTGACTCTCGTTAGACTTCAATTATCGTAAAATGTCAAAAGTTAAATAATAAAGTTAGAAAGTCAATAGCTTTTAACTTAACTTAGTTAATTTTCAATAATTTCAATAATTTAATATAAATTATATTTTTCAAAATTAACTTTTTATTGATTTTAGATTAATTTAATCTTAACGTGTCTTTAATCAGTTAATTTTTTCTTCATGTAATCTTTGACATAAATTAATTTTATAAATTAGTTTTAACTTAATTTAGTTAAAAAATATATTAATTTACCCAGCTCTGCTTTTTATTATTTTTATAATCATTTTATTATTTACACCTTATTATCGTCATCATTGTAATCATCATCATAATTATTATTGTTATTATTATTATTATTATTGTTGTTATTGTTGTTGGCTTACCATACATAACAATGGAAAACGTCATAATCGCGATGCAAATTACAATTGCAGGACCGGAGGGTTACGACAGCACGAAACTGGCTATGGATTACCATGCAGTGGGCTGGGGCGAGTGCGCCGCGGAGGTAGGTCGTTACCTGGTGACCATGGAGGGTCTCGATGAGAGAGATCCCCTACGGCTGCGCCTGTTGTCGCACCTGCAGAGCTTCCATCGCGAACACCCGCCGTCGGCCGTGCCTTCGGCGGTGCCGCCGGCCGCCACGACGTTGACGTCCACCTCTACTGCCAGCAGTTACGAACCGCCGGCGAGCACGGTCTCCACCGGGATGCCGCCTGGTCCAGGTACCATGCCGCCGCTTTTGGGCGGCGGCACCCTCGGCTGGGGCCAGTACCCGGGTCAGTATCCCCAGCAGCAACACGGGAAACCCTACCGACCTTGGGGCGCGGAACTTGCGTACTGACCGTGAAACATTGACGCAATCGATAAAGGAATTCGGCGCAAGAGTGGTATAATTCGGCGTAGATAACGTTCTAACGTGCTCTCATACAATTCTCCTTTTCCTTTTATAAAATTTTATACATGAAATATGATATTAAACGTGAATAGCGCTCGGGAGACTGTATATATCTGTGTACTTCCACGGAGGAGGATGTATCAATTATACTGCTCTTTTGCCGATCCTTTTATTTATAAGAATTAATTGCAGCGACATGTTAACAATTCGCGCTCATGTTAACAAGTCAGTTGTTTTTTTTTCGAGAATTTGTTAATAGTAAAGTATACGATTTGTAATACGAGTATTTTTACGATTAGCGGATATATCGTTACAGCATGGAACAAGAGCAACGTGAGCGGCGAATTTTGCCGTTTCCATGTACATACATTTTGTAAAATGTTTTGACACTCCCAACATATCTCAGGAACTTCCACAACGAGCAAATCTATATATATATATTTTTTTTTCAATATATTTTCAATGAGTGAGATAATGATAGTCATGCGGGTAATTAAAAAGAAGAATATTTATTGATAGAAAAAAATCGTGTATATAAATTGTACATACGTTTTTGTAAATAATGAGAATTTGTAATTTTACTGGACATCTCGTAAACAACTATACCGATATTTTTTTTTACTCAACGCCTCGTTTATCTCGTTCGCGCTCGTCGCGGCGTGATAAGCGATTGCGTGAGCATGTAAAGTCCAACGCCAATAAAAAGAAAGGAAAAAGAAAAGGAAGAGAAACGTCATACGCAACGTGCCATTACGCATTTCAGTATATTCCGTGTGGGAGAAAACCAAGTATTTTTGCAATACGATTTTGTAATAAAGAGCGATAACACAAAGAATACAAATATAGAATCTTGTCGCATGTGATTTTCCCCTTTGCATTTTCCTCCCAGAGAGAGAGAGAGAGAGAAAGAGAGAGAATCCAATCAATAGCGCGTTTCCGAGAAACATCGTGGTGCTAAACCGAAGTCCACGTGAATTGTATAGGAAACCAAAATGTGACCTAGAACCCGACATTCTTGTTACGTAACCGTATCGAGATAGTTCCTGGAGAGGCATAATAAATCGGGCACCCATCGATCAAATCGTCGGGCACTTGATACCGCCCAAACATTCTCGATGTTTACACGAGTCTGCTCATTACGATACCTGTTTATGATTCCGATGCTGATTATGATCTCCTCCTGATTATGATCAGAAATGCAAATGTCCAAATTTGCCCAATTTGAACGTGTGAACGAACGATAGCGGTCGTCTACGAAAAGGAATTCGGATCGCGATTATTCCGTTTTCTCCATCGTAGGTATTCTTGCTATTAAAAAAAAAAAAAACATTCTTATTTCAAAAATGTCTTTATTATTTTAGAAATATTAAACCTTGAAATGAAATGAAATTACATAGTGTTAAACAGACACAGAATTTGCTTACGTGAAGAAATTTTGTGCAGCTTCAGCAAAAAAAATATGTTCTCATCAACAGTGATTTTCATGAGTAGATTTAGTTTATCGGATTTTTTTATGCAAATATTTATTGTGAATGTGCAGAAAATGTGCAAATATGCAAATATGCAAATATGTATATTATGTAAAAAAAATATGCACGTTTTAGAATGCTTTTTCAATACAAATTTCTATTTTGACTTTACTTTCTAATGTGCTTTCTAAAAAGACTATACAATTTGCATAAGAATCCGATGTGTATTCATGAGCTGAGAGGAAAAACATTGGATAAAAAATGGTAGTATCTTTAAACCAACCATTAAAATTTTTTAACATTAATATTAAACAATCACATTTTCCTCTTTTATTGATATCAAAATAAAAAGATATTTTGCTGTGAGATTATCAACATTTTTAAAGAAATTAAATTATAAATAAGCGAAGGTATCATTGTTTATGCAAGCAAGAATGTGATAATGTTTCTCTTTGCATGTGATATTTGAGACAATCAGAATTCCTTCAATGTTTCACGAGCAAGAGCAGAAAATACATGTCGATCGAAACCTTCGCGGCGTCCGCGTCAGAATTGACGACACTCGGTCGACCCTCGATGACATCCATCGTGTCCTTTTTTCCATTTGTGTTTCAAATATCAGTAACTTTCAAGTGTAAAAAAAAAACGCATATCTTGCGTCCGCTTCGAGTCTAGCGAGGACGTGTCGTCAGCTTGAAATGAAATTGAGATTGAGAGACGTGAATTTATTGATTCTGCGGACGAAATAACTCTTTGAATCCCGTTCATCTCGTAATATTTTGCATCATCTTGTCATATGTGACAAACGAGCGGGCTTTTGTGCGTTCCACGCATCCGTACCTCCCGTGACAAGCGACGTAAAATTGCGGGCAAGAATTTATGGGTTGAGGAGGAGGAGACGGAGGAGGAGGAGGCTGCCACTCTGTTCCTTTTCTCATGCAAAATTATTACGCAGATGCGGAATATTCTTCGGATACATAGAACAATGCGGGACCCTTGCGACCCTTCCCGTTCGTATTATATCCGCAAAACCAGTTTTGCGACTCATTAGCCTCGCGACACGGTTTGCGCCCGCGCATCACCTTCCTCTTTCTCCTTTCGTCCCTTTTTTGTTAACGAACTCCGATGATTAGCCGCGGCTACTTTTGTTCTCGCGCGCTCTTCGCTGCGTCGACAAAACCCAATTTTCGGGAATTACTGATACTGCGCGGCCACGTGCGCCCCATTGTTCGGTGCGTGCTCGTTACGCGCCCGCGTTCCTCGCACGCGCGCATAATTGCACGAAACGCGTCCACTTGGTCGCGCGTCGAAACATGACGCCGCACGTCGGATTAACGTAAAACGGAGCGGTTGTTTTCTGAGTCAGTAGTGCGAGCTGTTCGACCTACATTAAAATCGCGAGCGACGCCATTGATGCTTCAGCAAAAAAGCGCGATTGAGGAGAGTGAGATAATGACGAGAGTAAACGGTAAGTAGTTTATTTAGGAAATCGTATTGCGTCAGGTTCCTCTTAAGTATCATGATGTAATTGATTCCCAAGTGAATCACGAGGAATCTTCTTGAGGGACTCTCAAGAAAATCTCTTTACGAGACTCTTAAAGAAGTCTCTGGTTTTACCTCGCTGCTCATATTTTTCTTACATTAAAGACTACTTTGGATGAAAGTTCATTCACAAAATTAAAATTTGTTTTATACCTTTAAGAATCTTTTTACTCTTCTTTTTTATCTTATAGATTATAAGACATTAGAATAAATGGACGCTATTTTGATATTAAAAATTCTTATTGAATGTTGTTTTAAGAGGGTATTCTTACTTTTGGACTTAAAAAAATGGACAGTTTTTTTTTATATTTTTTAGTAGTTTAAACCTTGAAAAGGAGAGAAAATAAATTACAATTAAGATTTGTAAAATTTTTAATTAAAATATAAATTGTTTGCCAAAATTTTATGCAATTTTTGATACAATATTTTAAAAACTGTTTGCTTATTGATTTTGACGACTTATTTGATTTTAACCTGATTGATTCAAAAATTTAAAAAGATATTCATAAGATGTACATGCAAGAAAAGTTATGAAAAAAATCGAATTTTTTTCATGAAGTTTGATAAAAATTTTTTTACTTAATTGTCAAACAAGAACTACACTTATATAGATTAAAAATTTTAATTTTTTATTTTTAATAATTTATACATCTTGAATTATGGCAGCAGTGAGATGTTGTTTTTTTTAGACAGGTCCAGATTTGCAAACAATTATTGAAAATATTTTTCCTAATGTTTGAACAAAGTTATAAATAATATTCAAATATTGAAGAATAAATGTATCGTTTCAACTTAATAGCTTTTATACTTTTTTTCAAAAATAGAAAATTCTAAAAGATATAAAAAGGAAATAAAAAGTGATGTTAAAAGTGAGAATAAGTTATTCAAATAATAACGTAAACTATGCTAAACTTGAATTGAACTCTTGGATAAACATTTACTCACAGTAATACTCAAGGATTAAATGGAAATTTGTGATATCATTGCGAGAATTAAGAAATGTAAGGAAATTTACGACTCTGAACTGTAACATTAGAGCCCGATCGCAATCGTTACAGAAGAAAAACGGATCTCTAAAACGACGCAAGCATAAATGGAGATATCGCGAAAATCGTTATCAAGTTTCAACGAAATAAGTATAGACTAGTACATATACTACTGTTACACAGACGTTCGCGAAAGTGGAGCAGCGTGTCGTTAAAACGTTATTAGAAACGACGTAGAATTACAGGGGCGAAACTATAAGTTGGCCGTCGCGAGGCACTATAACCGACTCTCATTACATGTTTCTACAGTGTGATCGTTACACCGCCGCCGTAATGAGAAAATCGCGCGGATCGATATCCATTACCAATTCAAACGAAGGACTCCGGCCTGTCTTGCGATACATATTGTGGTATACGTATGTAATACTTTCACCGCTTCGTCGCGCGATCAATGAGACCCATATGATGACAGGGAGTTGTAGGAACACGTCCGGGATCGTCAATAAAACCATTTTATTTACGACACTCACATCCGCTTTACAAAGTCACAGCCTTATCGAGACGATAAAGTATATCAACACGCATCATCCATATTATACATCCATATTTTTATAGTTTCTCTTTGTATATATAAATTCTGCATCTATACATAGATATAAGTCATTAAAGCTCTTCTCTTCTTCTTCTTCTTCTTCTTTTTCTTCTTTATCTTTTTCTTCTTCTTACAATTTCAACCCGTAGGAAGAATGGAAACGCATCTCGCTACATTTTGTGAAGATTGACTTTTGCGCGCTTTGAGCAAAGGTGCCGGAAACGATCGGAAATAGAAGAATTCGGTACGAGTGAATCAGGCCGGTGCGACTTATTGCATAAATACCGTCGATACTCGAACTTGGCGAAACGTATTAAATACAAAATAAACCTTAAGCGAATGTATCGCCCGCTAGATCGTTTTAGAATTACAGAAGTGGCTCGTAGACGTACACTGCTCTTCTTCTTCGGAATTAAACTCTGATAAGTTTAACCCGTACCGAGGGTCGCTCGTGTATCTGCCGACTAATCTAACGGATGCACCTTGACCGCGCGAAATATTGAACACCTAGGATGATTATGATATAGTAAGAGTGACGACAGCGAGTTCAAAAAAGTCGAAATTTTTCCTCTTAGAAATCTTTGCATCCCCGAAATCTTTATATCAACAAGTAGGGATACAGCAGGGATACGTTCGGATTGTGTCCTACTCGATTAAACCTTTGATATTTTGATTCGTATACAGCCGAGTGCCGCTGAGAGACGTATTTGCGTCAGTGCATAGTTAAGTGAAAGAAATAGATAGTTTGAATTTTCCCTCGTTATCCTAGATCTCGTGGCTGTTAATTCTAATCGCTAGTCCCCTGAAACCTTTCTTTTCGGGGTTTACAATAATTAGATATAAATTACCTGCACACATCCACGCACGCACACGCACACGCACGCACACACTCATACACATGCACGCACACACACATGCAGTAAAATGTTCCGCCGCGCGGGTATACACGTGTCTGGGACACGTACGGGCTCGCGAGAACAAGTAATCGATCAAATCATCTAAAAAACAGTTTTCGTGACACCGAAAAACAGTGATATTGCAAAATAGTGATCCACGAGTTAGACCCGATATGATAAAACCGCGCGGATGACGGATGGAAAAGTCCTATTAAATTCCGGACGTCATTCCGCCGCCCGAACGCTCGTCGATAACACGCTAGGCGAGATATATATATTATATATTTTTTTTTGTACTACGTCACATATTGCTATTCGCTATGTCGAAAGAGACGATATGACGCGCGGAGCGTCGCGTCGCTCCTTTTCCTTACTTGCGCGACGAAAGAAACGATAAAAGTCAAGGAAGGGGAAAAGAAACGTCGGATCCGTCGGATCAGCGCCAGGAATTGAATCGAACGGGTCAACTTAATTATCAATGTACGACCGCGCTCGCAATCGCGGCTTATTTTCATCGCGGCAATAAATAAGTACGTAAGACACGTCTGTCTTATATATGGAATTAACGGCGCTAAATGAGATCGAAGCGAGCGCGAGAGTCGCGCGTGTAGGCGATTCGCGCTGAAAAATACAAGTCGCGGCGCTAGAAAATAAATCTAGTCTGGAAGACTAACTATGGGAAATATACATAAAGCGTCGCGTCTCCCCCGCGTCCTTATCTCCCGATGATACGCCGAGGGAATCGAGATACGGCTATAATACAATCCGAGGTCCAGCCACAGAGCGTCTTCTATCTCCCGTACAGCACAGAAGCTTGCAGCAGCATCGTTACAATGCTGCGATAGTGCATATTACGTAGGCATTGCGAAGATCTTTTCTGAATATTATTTCAACACTGTTACCGCAAGCTTTTTGAAAAATATTTGTAAAAATTAATGTCTCGTGTTTCATTAGATGGACGGAATTTTACTTGTAATTAGAAAACCACTCGTATTCTAATGAAATGATTCTTTAATCCTTTGTGGCGTAGTGACACACTCATATGTCATCTTTCTCTATTCAGTTTTTTTTTTACAATTTTTACAAATTTTTTGCATCTTTTTACGTCTTTTTTCAAATTTTCAAATTTTGATTTCGAAATCAGCGAGAGTATAAATCTCCCGAGTATATACCAAATTTCGTTAAAATTGGGCTGATAGAAAAATGCACGCTGCAAAGAATTAAAGGGGTGAGTCGTCAAAATTGAGTTCGAATAAAGTAAATGAGATTTTGATAGTAGAATTTTTGATTCTTCATCTAAATTATTTTAGAAGGATAATCACATTCCTAGAAGTTATATATGCCAAAATATGTTAACGATATTTGGAGTAATATCGGAGACACCGAAACGTATTACATTGTAATATTGCAATACGTCTAAAGGCGGAGACTTTCCCGTACAGCACAGAATAGCAAAAACATTGCAAAATATTCCTACGATATTTCAGCAATATTGCAGCAACGATAAAATGTCCGCTTCAGAAATATTAATACGTAATATTATATACGTTGACATTACGAATCAATATTTGTGAAACGAACATTTTACCATCGCTGCAACATTGCTGAAACATTGCAGCAATATTTTGCGACGCTCTTTCTATGCTGTGCTACATGAGTTACCACTGCAGCAACATTTCCCAGCATTTTTGCAAAGTTGCAACCTTGCAATGAAATATCTTTGCAATTATTCTGCAATCTCTCTGTGCTGTATGAGCTTCTCGACGTACGACATGTATCTATCGAAAAATAAGGGAGCGCGTAAAAGCGCTCGTATATGTCTATGTATTTGCGCGCGCGCGCTTGTGCGTGCGTGCGTGTGTGTGTGTGTGTGTGTGTGTGTGTGTGTGTGTGTGTGTGTGTGTGTGTTTGTGTGTGTGCGCGTGTGTAAAACAGATTACGGAGGGATCGTGATTAACCCTTAACCGGAATTGCAGGTTGTCGATATGTGTTAACTCTTTGGTACAGCCATTGCACTAGCCGTCGCGCTGTGGTCGTGGTCACGGAAACGAAAAATGTTCTTGAAAATAAAAACCAAGGGAACAACGTCGAATGAGTACTCGTACTCACCAGTTAAGGGTTAAATATTCGTTTCGAATGGCGCGCGTGCGATTCATTGCCACCCTCTCTCTCTCTTTCTCTCTCTCTCGCGGACGATCGCCGGCGAATTCGATCGCGGGACGAGCGATCGCCGGCGAATTCGATCGCGGGACGAGCGAGCGAGCCTGCGAGGGCGCCGGTCATCCTAGCTCGCGCCTAGCGGCACGGACGTTAGATTATCATCTCGTTCTCCCTGTTCTCGTTCCTCTGGTTCTCCTCGTACTCGTCGCAGCAACAACAGTTCGACGTGCATTCCTCTTGGTTCTCGGCCACGTACGTCATGTACGTGTCGATACTTTTGGCGTCCAGGGACGGCAAGGACCACGAGAGCGAGGTAGTCTCGAGGTCCGGGATAGCCGTGTGCCAGGAGCTAGGATTGCACGACCTTTTGGCTTTGCGGCTCCTGGTAGACAGCTTCTTGATCGCCTGCAAAGCAGAAAGCGTCGCCGATGATGAACGCTTGATGAATGACAAAGGAGAAAGAAAAAGGGGAGAGACAAGGGAGGAGGGTGCACCACTACCCCATCGTCGCGAAAAGGTCGAGCTACGTACGATAGAGTTATCCGTCAGCGCTCAAAGCCACTCCACGACACACGTAAGGACATCGATCCGCGATGATTGACCGTCACGCGCGGAGATTTCACGCCCAGGCGGAATGACGTAAACGAGCAGCGTTAATCGTTCGCATGCGAGTTAATCGCGACAAAGTCTCACGCGGAGATAACACGAGGAAGGGTATATACGCGAGAATTCGGCGATCCGCCGGTGCATCCATCGCCGCGCTCTCTCTCTATCTCCCTCTCTCTCGGAGGATGGAAGTATGCAACAGTCGGAGATACGAGCAAACACCCTGGAGGAGAATCTCGTTAAAAGAAACCGCTTACCCGCAGGATCCTGCGGCCGGACTTGCCGAGGAACTTCTTCAGCATCGCGGTCGATCTTGTCTCTCGAACGTCGTCAGTTCTACTCGTCTCTCTCTCTCTCTCTCTCTGGTCGATCAACCCTTGGTCGGGAGGAGAAACAACCTTTTCGAGAGCCGACAGTCGTATCTTCGCCGCTGCCGCCGCGGACGCGAGAGCTTGACACGCGCCGGGATTGATTTTCGGCCGTGCGCCTCGGCTTATCCGCCCTTACGGGGTTCGCGCCGTCTCGCCCGGATCGATGCGAACGCCACGGCGTCACGCGACGAAATACCGCTCCGGAGCGCCGCGCCTCTCCATTTATGACCCCGCCGCGCCGACCGGCGCGGCGCCGCGGCGCCGCACGATCATCCCCGAGCCCGGAACGCCCGAGACCGGCGCTGACGCCGCCGCGACCCCCCTGACCCGCGACGCGGAAAGACTTCCGGGGCCTGGCGGTCGCCGCGCGGAGCGGCGTGCTCGAGGCATTTAACCCTCGCCTCGCGGAGATGGAGACTAATGAGCGACCGGTAATTACGCCCGGCTTGACGTAATAGTAATTTCCACTCCGCGGGGGCGCGTCGCCCTTCCGACTGGATTGATTTTAATTGACGGTCTTAAACGGTAGCAAATAAACGTCTGCTCGTGTGACATTTCGCAAATTGCATCTGGTTTTACGTATTAAAGCCGCTTATTAGCGCAATAGAGAGTTTCCCGCTCGGAAGAGGGAATATTTCTCACATTACTGCACCTCGCTCCACGTCTCTCAATCTTTTTTTATCGCGCTTTTTTACGTATTTCTCTTTACCAGAAAATATCAGGGTTCATAATAGAGGTGTGCGCAATAGAGGTGTGCGCAAACAATTCAAATTCAAATAGTTCGAGAGTTTCGATTCATCGATTCGAATCGATCTTCTATTTTGACCGTTTCATTTATATCTCCTGAGCAACCAATCTCGTGTCAGTGCGTGTTCATTCTCTTGTTTCATCGTTTGTCGACTTTCAAAATTTTTCTAACGTTTCTAAATATTATAAACTATTTGTGCACACGATAGACAGTAGGCTTTTTAAATTTGTTTCATAGGATTACCGTTATTATTATTAATATCAAAATCATTATTACTATCATAATAATTATCATAATCATAATCAGAATCTTTATTATTATTATTATTATTATTATTATTACTATTAAGATTATTATTATTTTATAGAATTTAGAACAAAATTTGAAATTGCTTCATCATATATGTAGTTTCTTAATGAAGTCAATTAATGATAGCATTAAATATTAAAAACTTCGATAATAACATTGTAATTCGTACAATGTGTATTAAATTCTTATTTATCAGTACAACGCCCTCACAGTTATTTCTAGTATCCACAATGTAAATTTTTATTTTTAGCATTCTCAATTAAATTATAATGCAATTTTTTTTTAATAACTTTTTGATTAAGCTAATGCTTCTCTCTTGTTCCTCCGAACATCTATCTGATTTTTCATACATTTCTTTTCATTTCCAATTAATTAATTGTTATATATTTAGACCAGTATTTAATCAAATATGCATATGTGTATTTGATTAAATATTAGCCTACATTAACAATTAATTAATAGGAAATTTTATAAATATATTCTGTGTGTGTGTGTGTGTGTGTGTGTGTGTGTGTGTGTGTTTATGAAATTATACATTTCTCGTAGATTTTTGTACGCGCTTACAAGAATATCTGTAAGAAAATGATAAAATATAAATATTTTATAAGATATCAGAGGAGATATCTGTACTTGTCAGTAATTAATTTAAAGTAAATTACAAGTAACAAATAAGAAAATCGAGACCATCTGTCTAATGCGAGAGTACGAGGTACCGATTAATCAAGGCACAATTCGATAAGGAATACGCATGCACGCGAGTCCGCGCCGCGATGCACTGTGCGGTGGGACAGAACGAGTGCTCAATGGCCCGTGGGGAATAGAGGCGAGAATAAGAACGAATTGGATTAATGCACGAATGATTGAATGAGAAAATCTACCGCGAGAGCAGCAATCGCTCATTGACAAAACACTGATATACGTGATAATTTTATTGGACCGCGCGATTCCGGTCGATTAGTTCGTCCAAGTAGCGATGCCATTACAGACGATTGGATCTCGATGCTTATGCATCTGCATTACGATTTTTCTAATGTGCACACGAGAAAGCATTTGCAGACTGGGTTACGATTAATCATGTAACATTACATCACGAAGAGTGATGTCTGCCTTATCGCGAGAGACACGTAAATCGGAAGATTCAAAGTTCAATATTCCAATTAGTCAGAGAGAGTTAATTAATTTTTGCCTACTCATATGAATTATTCATTGTTGCTTTTAGATTATTTATAAAAAAAAGAGTCTCTCGTTGCGAATTATGCACCTGCACAAACGCGTTTGTAAGTAAGAGCAAGGACAAAACACGACACGAGTCGGCGTGTGCGCGTGCATACGCGTGCACGTGCACGCACGTGTGCACTACCACACGCACGCAAATGCGAAGAACGTGTTTCGCGGCTTATCGAATGTGAAACGAAGAAAATTAAGGATGGGACGTTAAAGGGCGGCGATAAACGCAATTTCACTTGTCGACGTTTCACTTGTCGACGTTTTATCATAACAGTTTCCGTCACCTAGATTCGGGCATGTTTACGCGCAAAGCGCAAACACACGCGTGCACATGTGCATTTCGTATGCATGCAACGTGAAACGTGTGGCACGTATCGATTTGTCATTTAGTAGGACCTAGATTTTTATTTAACTCGAGATGCATGTAGTATATTTATTATTTCAATGAATTATGGATTTATTTTTCATTCAGCCTTCCAAGTTATTTTCGATAATAAAATTTCATTATTATTCTATTATTAGTTCAAAAAGTTTGAAACTCATCAAAGACCCTTATTCGTTTTACAATAATTCCCGTTTTGTTTGCACATCTTCCTGCAGCTTTTTCATTTCGAAATGTCAAATATTTAATTCAACTGTCCCTACAGCGAGATGCTAAATAAACTTTAGCTCACGGACGCTTCAAATGTCATTCAGTTTTTTTATATTTAATCATGATGATTTAAATAATATTAAATTATATTTCAATGCGAATACACACACACACACACACACGCACGCGATAATTTGTTTTAAAAAAGATATTGAATGTAATCAATATTGTCGATAATATTTAATACGAGCCAATTGCATACTCTTTAGGATGCAATTGGCTCTTTCAGTATTAAGTTACATGAAATATCGAAATAATTACAGAACTATTTTTTTTTAATTAAAACGCATGTGTATCTTGTAAAGCAATCCATCTACGTAAAAGGGAATTCGGTTTAAAAAAATTTCTACCACACTCATCCGCCCAGAAATTTAAATCTAGTACTACCTAGCTCTACACCTATGTACATTTTTGCACATCAATACATTTATTCTTCTTCAATCTGAAATGCGGGTAATCTAAATAGTAAACTATTCTTCAATCAAAGTGATAACGTGAACGGCCGAGCACACGTGAATGAAATTGAATCGACGCTCCTCCGAGGATGCAACCGGGAAGTCGAGAGAGCCGGATAAATCCCGGGAGCCCACGCGCTTTACTCCTCTCGCTCTCTCCTTCTCTCACGATTGCGTGCACACACGTGCGCGTCGTGTGCGTGTGACGCGTGTGAGCGCGACCGTTCTCACGCGGCGGCACGCGCCGCACTGTGCGTGCCCCCCACCCCCCTCAACCCTCCTACCCCCGTGATGCACGTCGGCCACGTGCCACCCCCGAGTGGCCCCACGGAAAACTCATAATTGTCATAACATACGAGAGCCGCGACCCGACCGTGGAAGGATCTCCCTCCACACCCCTCGGATTCCACCCCGGAATTGAAATCGCGAGTGCACTCTCCGGTTAGTTAATCGTTCGGTGGTCCCGATAAATCTTTCCCCCCGGCGTTACTCGCGTTATCTCGTATCTGAAATGATTGCGCCTTATCGAACGAGCGTTTCGTCGCAGATAATAAAGTTACTCGCGGCAATAAAATGATGCAATTGCGAAAGAACTTTTCGCAAAAGTGCGAAACGCGTACTTCGATCGCCTTCCCCTGTTTAGTCTGTGAATGGAACGCGATAATCGTAAATACGAGATGAAAAATGAGCATCGGGAGTCTGCGGTGGCGAATCTCTCGTCTCTCGATTCACTCGTGATTTTCTCACTGCGTTGTAATAATTGCGACGCGTCCAGCTGATCGGGTGACTGGACGCGGACTCGGCAATCATTTTTTGCGGGGTCCAAGGGGAAACAATCGCCATCGGCGACGGGGTATAACGAGCGGCGCGTGGCGGTGTCGCGTGGCTACAAATGCTCGCTCAAACATCGCGGCCCGACGAAAATAAGTCCCGCCTAATTGAGGCGGCCGTTCCATTATAGAGATTAGACTTCAAACGAGGTTTGCATTGTGTATGCGCGTATGTATGTCTCGCGCGATTAATTAATACCTTGGGAAACATTATATCTTTCGAGAGAAAAAATTTGAAAATGGATATTGAAGTGGACATTTGTTTATATATAATTCGGAATTTTCTTTAGAAATCAGAAGCAGAACAATTACAAGCATATATTTTGATCCTTGTTATATCGAGTTTCGTTATTGAATGCGTCATGAATTGCATGAGCGCTGTTACGTCAATGCAACGTTCGATCTGTCGCAAATATTTGCAAAATCGCCGCATCGTCGTCACGGTCATTCAGCACGTACCAAATGCGTTACATTCACCTACAATTGAAATACAAAACCGGACATTTGTTGATATTTAATTGTAATATTAGAACTATCGATGATTAATCTTTTATACTTATTTTTGCTACTTAAATTTAATTAGAATTGGATAGCGATCAATTAAAAAGTTAAAAGTTAAATAAGATTAAAAATTTACTAACCTTTAATTTAACTTAGTCAATTTCAAATGAGTTAATTTTAACTTTAACTAGAGAGTTATTTTTAAAGCACAACTTTAACTTGTTGATTCTTTTGCTAAGTTAAATGTTTACCTACCTAAAGGAAAAAAATTGTAAAAGAAAATTACGTTCCCATATAAAAAATAATATTTCTTTGTTATTTCATATAAACTTCGTTTACAAATAAAATATTAAATTTATTTGACGATCGATAAAATAATTTCTTGTTTTGTTATTTAGAGTGATCCAATTTTAAAGAATTACAATATTCTAGTTCAATATGAATATTTTTTTTAATTTAACTTTTAATTTATTTTAATGTAACTTAAATTAATTTAAAATTGACGCAATTTTTTACGTAAATAATTTTAACTTTAACTTGATTCAATTTTTTTTTAAATATTGAATTTTTAAACCTGTGTATGTATATATGTATATATATATATATATATATATATATATATATATATATATATATACACGCTATATATATGTATGTAAATTTACTTTTTACTTTGAAAAAAGAGGTGAAGGAGAAAAGTAAATTAAACAATTTAATTTACTTTACATATCGCAACAAACATCGCAATTTCAGAAAATGCACTGTTATAAATTTAATAAAAAGTTATGAATCAATCACTTTGACTGCTTTGGTAGTTCTAGACGATAAATATATCGATTAAACTTTCGTGCAAATTTTGATTTCCAAGAAAAATATTTATTCTGAATAACAAAATGTAAATAACAAAGAAATAAAATTTTTTTCACAAAAGTGATATGATTTCTCTAGAGTTAATGTTTCAATTTTTACGAAAATCAATTTAATAAACAGTTATGATACAGAATTTTATTAAAATTGTAAATAGGGAATTTTTTTATGTATGTTAAAAATATATTGAGGCTAGCTATATCGTTCTGTAATGTAAAACATTAATCTTTTCACTTTCTTAATTTTTAATACAAGTGTTTAAATTGTACTGAACAGCCTTAAGAAGAAAAGTCTAAATAATTTGTTCGCAATAACTTAACACATAGATACTCGATCTTTGACAATTTGTCTAATGTCCTATCCATTCGCGTCATGAAGCAGAATAAATAATTTTTGTTGTGAACTTCGTGGAAAAACAAGGTGTTTACTCGGGCAAGAAGATTGTCATACAGAGCGAACGAGATTAGGAGGATATTTATAACCAAAGATATCACAATAAATTTATATATAACGCAACGTACTATACATGCGCATACATCATTTGCTTATATATACAAGCAAATAATGTTTTCGTATGTAAACCAGAATAAATAAACATTCAATACTGATCGCTTAAAATGCAAGTAGAAGTATCGAAGTATCAAAGGCGTGGGAAATGTTACGTTTCGAGGGGGCAAAGCAGAGTAACAGAAGAGAATATAAAATGCAAATATCAGCAGAGAGAACATAATGAAATTAATATTCTCGTGAAGTGAGAAAAATTATAAGTTAAAAGAAAACGCAGGAATTGTACTTTAAAGCGCTTTAATTTATTGCAACTTGCATCGTGTCGTATCTATTGAAAAAACAAATGCGTGGCTTTGATTACACAATAATTTTGTATCGTATAAAATTCTTCTCCTTACAAAAAGTAAGTACATATAAAAATTGCGCCAGCTGTCGATAAAAAATTCTCTATAATCATATATCTCCGAAAAAATAGCGATATCGTTCTATCAAATATAACATTTTTACTTTATATTTAACATAATAAGTATTGTAATTGTTATGTGTAACTAATCGTTAAGTAATTTTCAATTGTACCTTTTCCTACATTGTTTTTTTTTTTTTTTTTGAAGAAAATAATATATATTAAATTGCGTTTGTAGTTTGTAATTATATAAGTTCTTTAATGTAAAAACTGAAACCAATTTGTAAAAACAATTAATTTTATACTTATATTTATCATTCTGTTATAATTGTAATAACACTCATATCATATGTATAATATAATAAAAATAAATTAAGAAAAAGCTATTTAAGTCACACTGTCGGTTCCGATTAAAATTAATCGGAGTTGGTTGAAGTGGACCACGTTCACAGTATTAAAAATCAGACCCAATCATGTGTTTTATCAATTGATATTAATATATATTTTTAGATTGTATCATGGGGCATCAAAAGTAATTTTTTAGGAGCAATAACTTATAATATTGGAGGGCAAATCAAAGCTAAACAGCCTTGCCAGGACTTGATTTGAACGTTTGTTCAGATATATTTGAATTATATTCTCTATTTGCATCATTGAGTAAATTATCAATAACTTCACATACTACATACACAGGCTTTAACGAGCCGCTCGAATCAACGTTACTATTGTCTCTGACTTGCAAGTTTAATGATTGTCTCTTAGCTACATTTAAAGACAATCTTAGACTTTTATGAATTGGAGAACTCTTGTAGGTGACTCTTGTAGGTGATATCGTTCTTAGATCCATTGATGGATCTTTTTGAAAAGCTGAGCGATGATAATCGTAGCATTAATGGAGTTTCGTCAATATCATTTTCCTTATTATAAATTGGAGAACTTTTGTTCGTGATATTGTTCTTAGATCCATTGATGGATCTTTTTGAAGAGCTGAGCAATGACAATCGTAGCATTAATGGAGTTTCGTCAATATCATTTTCCTTATTATGAATTGGAGAACTCTTGTTCGTGATATTGTTCTTAGATCCATTGACAGGTCTTTCTGAAGGACTGAACAATGATAATCGTAGCATTAATGGAGTTTCTCATCAATATCATTTTCCTTATTCAGATCAAACCTAGAACTTGAGCTATTATTAACCAAAACATTTGCAAAGGCATTTTTTCCTATACTTATCCGTGCGAGCTGTATAAAGCAAGATTTTAAATATTTGCCAGAAGGAATTTTGATGCTTTCATCACTTGCATGCGAAGAGACAACAATCTCATTAGCATTAGATATTGCCTTTTCCACATTTGGGTGCAATAAATTCAAAGAGTTAGTTTCATTGGTACAGACAGCGGTTTCAGTAAGATCCAATGCTTTCAAGAAGGCATATTTGTCAATGCTCTTTCCTTTCGTGGCTTTCAGCTGAACCTTTTTCAAATCGCGCTCCAATTCTTTTTCTCAGATGTCGAAGTTTGCAGTATATTGCGTTTAACTATTCCTAAAAGGTAACATGTGTCATGAGTATTATAATCTATAATAAAAAGTTAAATTGCTAATTTCTACCTGCATTAAAATTGTGTTTTGTTAAAGCAGTATGCTTATTATTAGAGGTTTCCAAATTATCCCACCACTCTGAAGAACTCTGAATAGAATCTATTTGTGAATTTTCATTCAATTATCTAGCAGTCTCGTTTCTACTGTAAATCAGAGAGTACCGCGGAGGTGTACTTACCTCCAGATTATTCCAAAATGTTCGTCCTGTAGAAAAAAGATACATGAAAATTTCATCAAAGATCATGTTTAAGTTTTGGTTTGCCTGTGGCAATAAATCACCATAAAGCAAAATGACAAAGGAAAGATGCTTTACCTTCACCCACGATAGTTGTATCTGAATCGAAAACAAAGGAATTCATAAAGTTGCTGGATCTACGTCTAGAGTTTTGTCTTAGTACTCGATTAATGCTTTTTCTCTTATCCATGTTTATGGAACAGGAACAACACGGTAGAAGATACCTGGTTTATCTTTTAGCAGCGGAATGAATATGTTGCAAGTTTGGTTCGGAAATTTGAACTTCGCAGTTCAAATCGTTCGAACGTCAACCATTTTTTTTTTGTTATCCGGTTGGAGAGTTTATCCGGTTGGAGAGTTGGTGCCTTCAGCTCACAATCAAGGACTTCGCACCAGCACCAACCACCAAGAGGTTATGCTATGCTTAGTCACATGGTCATAGAAGTCCTTCAGAAGTCCATTTTTTTTTATAAATCTATCATTTTTTAAAAATCAACCACTTAACTTTGTAAATGTATCCTTTACTTAAATGTAATGATAGATATATATTTTTAAGTTTTATAAGTAAACATGGTCTTCATTTAATTATAAATAAAAATAAATGTAATCAACTTTTTCAAAAATAGACTGTCCAACTTTATGAAGCCTTACGCAAATAAGACAAATTTATAAATTAAATTCTTCATTCATATAAGAAGAAAAAGTACATAAGGTAAATATTATCAAAAAATCTGCCATCCAACATTGTGAATACATTCTTATTCAAGTGTAATAATTATATTCTTTTAAACATATTCTTTACCTATAAAAAAGAAAGATACATGTAATTAATATTTATCCGCCAGTCTAAAAACTTTGATATTATTTATAAATACATCTTTATTGGACAAATATTACAAAACATAATAAGACATTAAATTCTATTAGATTTATGTATAGCAAAGACTAATATGAACTAAACAATTAAAATAATATTATTAGGTTGGGACAAAAGTTTGCAGTGTTTAAATATTTTTTAAAGTTTAGATATTTATACATAAATTTATTCAACCACATATGTGCCACTGTAAACCATTGTCCCAATACATTAAATTAAACGCATTTTGTACAATATTCAATATTCTACAACGTAACATTTTCAAAAAAGTTCTCTGATTAATTCGCTATATATACTATACCAAATGAATACACATAATTACATAGTACTTACGTATGTACAAAGTGAATATAAGTCCTAAGTTTTTTGTTTCTTATTACTCGGCCCACTACTATCTTGATCATCGTTTTGAAAAATTGTTTTCGGCTGCGTCTTCTTGTACGCGGGTGCGATCCAGTACGGTTCTTCCTCAGCTATCTTTGCGTACTTGAGAATAGCCTCCCTGGGATCCTGATCGTCCTCTATCCGTTTGCTCAGCCCAAGATTGCGTATAACGTAGGAACTAAGCGTTCCTCCGGAGGATGCCACTCTGCCACCCTGGCCAGAGGTGATAGGCAAATCTGGACGCCTCGATTTCACCGGATCGAGCCTATCCTTTTCCATCTGCTTGCGAACTGACTTGGGCCTGTCCTGACGGAATAGGGGAAGCGCGTGAGGTGTTATAATCTGCTGGGTGGACATTATCTCGATGTGCTTCTGCTTCATGTGCGTCTTGACGACGCACAATTTGGCGCCTCTCATGCTCTTCTTGGAATCGTAGTATACCTTGACAATGCCATTGCCACAGCCGACAAACACCTGATTCAATTTCGGGTGCCATAGAGTCTTTATCACATGCGAGTTTGTCACGGGAATCTCTCTGACCAAGTTGAATGTTTTACTGTCATAGAACAACACCCTGCCAGTCGTCTCTCCTTTGTTCAAAGATTCCCCCGTGACGATCATCGAGTCATCTGGACTGAACATGCAATCTGTGGTATCGTAACGCGAGAACAGTCCCTTGGCTTCAAAGATTGGCACTTTGAACGCTCGTAAGTCCCACAATTTCAAAGTGTCGTCGCAGGCTCTGCTCGCCAACAGTTGCCCAAGATACGAGAAGCTCAGACTCGACACCTCGCTGGATTGTGCGTGCGCACCGCGTAACATAAGGGATGGGTTCACAAAATTCTTCCTGTGGTCCCACATCTGAATCGAGCCGTCTATACAACCGCAAGCAACGGCCGCGCCTTCTCGGCTGTAGGCGCACGTGGTAGGAATAGTTTTCACGCCGTTTTGCGCACGACACTTTATCAGGCTCTTATGTGCACGCGGCCTATATAAATTCCATATTCGACAGGTGCTGTCTTGAGAACAGGTCATATACTCTTCTTTTGTGAATGGATGCCAACAACCGCTGTTTAGACTGGCGGTATGGCCCTTCGTGCGCGCCATATCTGTGATGTACTGATCGCCCTTAACAGTCTCGCATTTCTCAAAGCCATCTCGATCCAGGACCTTTGCCTGCGCTGCCCCTGAGATCACCAGTATCACATCCCCGGTCATAGAATACTGCAAGCACTTGATGGGATGATTCTCGCAGGGCTGCAAGGTCCTGAAGCTCTTCATGGTTGTGTCCATGCCAGCAAAATCCCAGAAACAGACGTCATAGTCAATGGAGCCGGACGCTAGTCGAGCCCCTGATGGATCCGCTGCAATGGCAATCACTGCTTTGGTGCCATGAGTCATTGAGACCTCATGAGAACAAGGAATCTTGTCCCTCAATGTTACCTGTAATAACATAATATAGAAAGATGAAAACATAATTAAACACACAATACAATTTAGAATGATAACTCTCTGATGTTTCTTATCATTAATTTTTTAATAAAAATTTGCAAAGACATACCTGGATGTGTATGCCATATTTATTACTAATTGATTGTCAATATTTGGTATTATCAAAAATTAGAAAAAGTGATAAACAAAACATCTTGCCAAAAAGAGATAGAATTTAAATTTAAAAATAAAATTTCAAAAATTTCTGCAAGCTTGAATAAAATTTCATGAAAAAATCTATGATTTTCAGAGATAAACAAGACATTTCCTGAAATTTTCAAATTTTTCAGTTTTAAATTTCTCAGTTCAAACATTCTGAATACATACCTCTTCTTCTTCTTCTTCTTCTTCAGATTCTTTATCATTGTCATCGTCATCGTCATCGTCATCATTTTCAGTCTTCTCAGTCTTCTTTTCTGCATTGGAATCCTTAGTCGCTTCCGAAGTAACAAGCATCAAAGATGGTATAGGTGGGCCAATGAAATTGTCGTCGTCTTCGTCATCGTCATTATTGTCGCTCACCTTGTCCTCTTTAGGTTCCACAATTTCCCTGGGTTTCTCCTTTTCGATCACACTTTGTTTGTTGCTGTTTATGGTCTTGGTGATGTTTTCCATCATTTCCTGCACATCAAAGGACTTGGCCTTCTTACCAAAACTCATGATGCCCATCATCTTCTGCATATTCTGGGTCTCTTCCTCATCCTCTGGCTTGATCTCATCCATCTTTTTCACATTGTTTTCTTCACGTTTCTTACCAAAAGTGCCGAATCCCCCGGAGCTGGAAGTCTCTACTGGTTCCTCGGACACTGATTTATTCAAATTGGCACTTATCTTGCCGAAGGTTATGGTCTTTTTCGAATTCATAATTGCCAGATGACGGCGACTCGGTATTTTAAATTCACGCGCAGTTCCTAGTTGTACGACAAAACAATATAACAATATAACATGTAATAAAACAAAGAGTTTCGTTAATTAAACTAAACAATAATCTTACATTCATTCAGCATATATACGACTTACCGCTTGTTGTGATTTGTTATTACTTGTAACAATAAAGATTCCAAAACATTCCAGAATGACTGATTTGTTTTCTTTTTACATCCGAAGAACTGAACTGCATGCATGCATGGTTATCTTTTCTCTTTTTATTTTCACATTGGAGAGAAAAAGAGAATGATGAAATATGCAAGTCAACCCAGTTCAACCCTGAAGTATGAAAAGAGAATAAACCTATGAAGTAACGACGAGACACAACCTCTTTGACAGAGACAGACGCTGAGCTTGAGAATTTGTGTTTTGTCCGCTGATTAGCGCGGGAGTCGAACAGTGAAACTAACCTCAAAAACATTTGCTGCGTCCTAACCTATTACACGTTATTTCGGTTATTTCGCAAAATGTTTTTCCGGCACATATTATAAACGAAATTTCAAATGAATCGAAGTGAAGTAAAGTGGACCTCCCTGGAGCTCAGTGGACTCCTGGAGGACGAGGAATCTCACGTGCACTTCGCGAGAACCACCAAACACCTCGCGCTACATCCATACCACTTGAACAACATTCAGCGAGGTATCAACCAGATTTTAGGATCGTCGTTGAACACTTACGACAGGGAGTACGCATTTATTTATATATTTTTTTAACACAGCACAAATATTCATCTCTGATTTCTCAATTATTTATACATCTTAATTGATATTTTATTTAATGTTTATAAAAGTGAAAGATCAAACATCCATTATTGAAATATAAGTATCTCTTTGTTGCACATAAAATAACTTTATTATTTTGTGATTTATCTGTATGCAAGCCACAATAAAATTATGTTTAAATAAAATTATGTGACAACAAATTAGGTGATAAGTTACAATGTACAAATAAAAAATTGCTAGGAAGAAAATATTCTAAGATCTCTTTCACAAATGATACATATAATTGGGAGGAATTTAATAAAAATTTTATATTTTAGATTGAAAGGGTTTATGCTAGCCTTTCGAAGCCCTAAATTGCTTAGCAATCTAGGAGAAATTCTATATGACTCTCCCTTCATTCACGTTGATGTTGAAGCAGATTTTTATCTGTTTTCTCCCACGGTCGGAACATTCCTAAAAGGTAAGATAAATTATATTTTTGCTATACAAATTGTTACATGTTTCACTAATGTAGTAATTCCAGTAATTATGATTACAATAGATTCAACTTATTAATTTCTATAAATTATAATTTATTTCTATTCAATCAATTTATCCAGTTTTATGAAATACTGATTTATAATAATTCCCATTATTTTGCAGGTATAGTGAATAAGAAAGGCTTGGATCACATTGTAGTGCTGGTTCATAAAATATATACAATATCTATTCCAAAACCAGATGATACAGAGGAATGGCCAGGTGAGCTTGTAGAGATCGGTCAAGAAGTGAAATGTTGTGTGAGTCAAATAGACAACAAAAGTAAACCCCCTTACATCTGCGCCACTTTGAGATCCGATTACTCGCAAGGTTGTAGATTAAGTTTAAATAATATTGATAATGTAGACAGTACAATTGAAAGTATGAATACTTCTATGAGAATTGATGCTTCAGCTAATGGAATATCAGAAGATGATGGTGTTTCTGAAAAAGAGAGGAAGAAACATCGAAAAAAACATAAAAAGTCTCATGAAAATGATACAGAATCTGTTTGTAAAGTTGAAAACATATCAGAGGCGTCTGATAACGTAAAAAATAATAGTTCTGTAACTATCAAATCTGAAAAGAAATCGCGATACCAAAATATACAAGATACTGTATTAAGTACTGACGAGTTTCTGAATAATTCAGAAGTCGATAATGTTTCTAAAAAACATAAGAAAAGCAAGAAAATATCTAAATCGTTGCTTAGTGATGATACAGTTTTAGATGAACATACGGAGTTACGTAAAGCAATGAAGAGAGAAAGTTCTATTCCGTTAGATAGTATTACTGAAACTGAGACGAAAAAGAGAAAGAAACAGGCAAAAAAATCTAAGGAATCTGATTCAGAAATTGTATCAATAAAGACAGAAAAAGAAGTAATTTGTATGACAGAGGGCACTATTTCTAAACATATTAAAACTGAAAAAGAAGAACAATACAGTGAAACAGAAAGGAAAAAAAAGAAGAAACATGCGAAGAAATCTAAAGAATCCGATTCGGAGACTGTATCGATAAAGACAGAAAAAGAAGATAAAATTTGTATGGCAGAGGGCACTATTCCCAAACATATTAAAGCTGAGAAAGAAGAGCAACATAGTGAAACAGAAAAGAAAAAGAAGAAAAAACATACGAAGAAATCTAAAGAATCTGATTCGGAAACTGTATCAATAAAGACAGAAAAAGAAGATAAAATTTGTATGGCAGAGAGCATTATTGTCAAACATATTAAAGTTGAAAAAGAAGAGCAACATAGTGAAACAGAAAAGAAAAAGAAGAAAAAACACACGAAGAAATCTAAAGAATCTGATCCGGAAACTGTATCAATAAAGACAGAAAACAAAGAAATAATTTGTCAGACAGGGGGCATTATTCCTAAACATATTAAATCTGAAAAGCAATGTGTATCAAATAGCGATCTTTCTTCAAGTAACTTAGAAGATAATGTATCTAAAAAGCATAAGAAAAACAAGAAACCATATATGAAAATGTCAGATTCGGAATCAGGGGGTTGTTAACATTTAAACATTTTATTCGTGGATACAAATTATTGTAACGTACACTTGTAATTGTTGTGTACTCTGTGAATCGGGCTTAGACATTTAAAGCTCTAAAATTGTGCACCGTTATCATGTATCAACTGGCGATTACGAGTTGCTCGATAATTAATTTTAATCTCACTTCTCGGTTATTTTTCTTAATCAGTAATTCTAACAAATACGAGTATTTATAAACAATTATGACAATTTTCCATCTTTGCAATTATGAGAAATTCTCTTTATTAAACATCTAACAACGATTTTGTACTTATGTAGAAGATATCACCGTTAATATCACGATGATTTATTTGGACATCAGAGTACACGATATATTGATAATTTTCTCATTAGCATTGATGTAAATAATCATATAATTTATCTCACATTGTATATAAAAAAAACTTGCCTGAGCTCATATGATAGTTTCTGTAATTAACATAAAAACGTACGGAAAAAGTTATATTTCAAAATTTGCACCTCAGAATATAATTCAACCTGGCAAACTGTGTTCTCATAATATTGCAAATTTAGCCTTTAAAATACGAATTTACAACTATGTTTTAGTTGTTTTATTTCGTTTGAATTATATTTACTTGAAGAATGCGAGTTGTTTTTAATAGGAGTTTTAATTTGTAATCTCTTGCCAAAATGATAATGAATTCTTGAAAACAGAATCCCTCTATGATTTAAAATATCATGTATTCTGAAATTGGTGTAAGAAAGAATTTCTCGCAATTACCTTGATTTATACACAAGAGATTCACCTTCATTTATTTGTACCAAATGTAGATACCAAGATGTCTTGTGAATATTTGTGAATATCTCTTTTTTAATATCAGACAATAAATTACAGCAGTAATGTCATGTTATTTACATTAATTCTTACCTTACGACATTCCACTTGTATCTCTCTTAGAAATATTACGATACTTTCGCATAGGTTTGAGTCGTATGAAGAAATGAAATGTACAGAATTGCTAGATTGCAGCATCAGAATAATTTAGTTATCAATACATCATTTCTAGATGGTACGTTCGGGAGTCCATATGCACACATAACGAGTAAACTCTGCTTGCTCCGTACGTTCGCCAAGTTAAAAGATTTATTTGCTGAAAGTCTTCACGTACAAATATTCCTACGATTTAATTAGGTACACTTAAATGGCATATCACGCGTGCATGCACTGCGTGCCTGTATATTTACACGTATAACGTCAATTTGTCACTAGAACGTTAGGTATTCGCACATTATTGTCCGCACTATTGTCACACCACTGTAATCTTTGAGGGCGTTCGTCAACGCTTCATTCGTCTCTTGCTGCTAAACACAAATTATTTCTTTCTTTTAAGTTTCTTTTGAGTACTCATTGTCAGCAGCAAAAGACAGACGAAGGAATATAACATACATACATATATATATATATGTATGTATGTATATATGTATATATATATATATATATATAGGATTCACGGATATCAATAAAGACAGTTAATTGATTGTGATTTAGAAGTTCCGTTTAGAAGCTACAGTTCGCTCAACCAAATCCTATTACCTTAAAAGCACCATTTTAGCACCAAGTCTCGTATGAACGTTCTGAATGCTTCTCGTCTGATCAAAAAACGTTTACTGCATTCTACAATCGCAGACTAAAATGCATACGTATTATGGCAACGGCCATGGCAATCCAGAAAAATCCACGGGACCGCCCAGACCCGCGTCCGCCTCCAGCAGGCTCATAATGACAGCCATCGCTGCCTCGTCGTTGCCGTCAGACGGGATCGGATTTGGCGATTCGTTAATCGCAGTGCCACCAATTATATCCATCATGTCGTCGTCTGGTGACGCTCCTGAAAGGAGGTGGACAGGATATTACGTTGTGCGTGATATCGCTAATATCAACACGCGCTTGAGCTGTGTCGAAAAACAGAATTAACGCTACGCTCTGCATAGTATTACTTAATTTGCCTCTCGTAATCTTCCTTAAGGAGAAATTTTATATTAAATTGATCAAATTGTTTTCGTACACGCGCCCTAGCAAAACCCTTTCTCTCGTGAGAGCTCCGCTCTCTATTTTCTTTTATCTGTGAATAATTTTGGGCGAGCGTACTACACACCAAAAAAAAAACGATTCCTTAGAGACAGTAATAGCTATGACCTTGGTCATTCACGATGCTGTTGAGTTGCACGTTGTTCGCTATGTGGTTGAGCGTCGACGTGGGATTGCTGCTGCTGTTGTTGTCGCTGCCGATGCCACTCGGCTGGGAAACGTCAGGTATCCTCTCCGGCGACGTCGTGATTTGCGACTTTAATCATAGACAAATAATAAGAAGGTCAGTTGGACCCGATCGAATTCAGACATACTCACTTCGATATTCAATAAACCGATCTCCGTCGCTGGACCAGGGCTGCTGCCCGAAGAAGAATCTTCTCCGCGCCTTTGTAAGTCCTCCTCCGCTATTTGCCGGCCGATCTTGCTTACCTCCACGTGGCTCGAGATCAGTTTTTCTAATCCATTACCTGTTAACGAGGAATTTAAGCATGACCCCTCAACCAATTGCTCCGGCAAGTCGCGATAACGTCGCATAAACGCGCGCTTCAAATTGCACTTACTCTGCGTGAAATAATCAAAGTTGCCCTGCACGCTCGAGTCCTCAGATCTGTTATTTCCTCCTAAATGCGCGTCGCAGCTGAAAAAGCGACAGAGAACTCTTTATACTCTTTATACAGCAACATCGCGCGCGACGCGTGGAATGTCGGTAATCGTTGCTTACAAGACAGCGGAATTCTTGGCGATTAGATACTCGATGTCTTTGGTCCATGGATTCCTGAAGGATTTCCACTCGGACTGCAATCGTACGAAGTTCGCGCCCTTGCTTCTGAACCTGTAGATCTGTGAAAGCAACAACACGCGCGAGATCAAAATGCGGAATCGTTATCGTGAGCGTAGATACCTCTTTACGTTTCACAATAAAAGAAAATTAATTTTAATAAATTGAAAATTTGTAATCCATTTTAATACATTTTGGATTAAAAAATAGCAATTACGTCATTTCAATCCCCTTACATGAATTAAATTGGATTATATAATCCGCATAACTTTTTTTGAAAGAATAATAATCTCGTAGTTTCAATTCAACTTCATGGATTAAAGTGGATTCAATAAATTTTTAAATTTTAATTAGGCTGACATAAATTTTAAAAAAATCAAAAATTGGAGTTCGGCAATCCATTTCTATCCATTTCAATCAATTTCTGTTTGTTGAGTTAGTCGACGATCAAGTCGCGGGAATATGTCCTTGACACCAGTATCGTGCGGTTATTAACAATTTTAATGCCTTAAAATGAATTTTAATCCGATTATCACCGCGGAGGAATGATTGCGGAATGATAACGATGAGTGACACTAATCACCTGTGTGGTAACGCGCTCGGAAGTCTGCAACGCGGCTTTATGAGATCCCGCCAGGTGAGGAATGTCATCGTGGTGGTAGTATTCGTACATACTGGTGCCCAACAGTTCCTGAGGTAGAAAGCCCAATACTGGAGTAACTCTAAATGATGAAAAAGATGATTCTCTCATGTATCCAAAATATTTTTCGCTGCTTAACTATCTTTAACGATCTCGGTATACCTTTGGTCGACGAACAGAAACTTGCCGTCCATTGCGTGTCGCGAAACGAACTGTACAGGCTTTGAATGGGGTGCCGTCCTCGACGGCAACGCAGTCGTCGATATCGCCGTTTGGATCCGGCCGACCGCTACCAAGCAGGACAAATTGCAAGCCTCGCCGTCGGCCTCGCCCTCCTGCTCCTCGAGGCCGATCTTCGCGGGCGCCCAAGACTTCAGGTAACCCGTGCACTGAATCACGCAATACTTCCAATCTAAAAAAGACGCGTCTCTGTGCAGACTTGCCGATTTGAGGCCGACTTTGCAAACTTTCAAATGATACAAATTATATCGAAAATTGTATTTTATAAGAAAAGATGAAACGGCAAATAAGGGAAAGTATCGGGACTTTACGATTGCCGGTGAGATATTTGAGGATATATCAGCGATCCTTTCACCGGCGTTTCGTTGCGATACTACACGGTTTCTACTCTTCACCTTTGATGAATCAATTTGGCGACAGATCTTCGTGTCGTATGTATAATCCGAAAAGAAGCGTTTGCATCCCTCCGATTCAAATATGCTGAATCGTCATATTTTTGGCACAGCAAAAATGTTTTTCGCTTCTTGAAGGTACATTGAATCCGTCATCGGAGAAGAGAAACAACTTGGAATTATTGTATTTTTATTTAAAGAAAAACTATGTTAATTTAAAAATACAACAGCCAAAAATGTTGGGACTGTTTGTGTAATCAATTTTACGTTGATGCTCATTTTATTATTTATTTATTATTGTGAGAACAAAAATATTTTTTCAACAACAAATGAAATATCTCTTGTCGTTGATCAATAAATCTTTTACTTTGAAAAATAAATAAAATAAACATCAACGTAAAGACCCTAAGAAAAAAAATGACAAAAGAAATACGATACATATAAAGTAAATAAAATATATAATAAATAACAATAATACATCAAACAAAATTTTGTCGAAAAATATTTAGTCCGACGCGATGTTCAATTAAATATTAAATTGATTTAGTTAATTCCTGATTAAAAAATTTTAATGGCTAACATGAGTGAACTTGATGCCCATTTTGTGCTAAACCAACTAAATAATGGTTACATAAACCCAATGTTTAGTTGAACGTATTAGATTAAATATTTTAGTTTTTCAGCAATTCCTTTTCCAAATGTATAAGATAAATAAAAAGTCGTTATTTTACGAATTTCTTGGCACGAGCCCTTTTCACGATACAATCGATTTAAATTTTCCAATTTTTTTTCTTTACGATTGCCGATTGGATTACGATCTTCGAGCCTCTAATTAGCCGCACTGACCTACGTTTTGTTGCTTTTTTCGTCTGTGGCAGCCAGCGGCGTTGTCGGCTTCCTCCTTCACCTGCATCTCGCTGCAACGGACCCCGTCGACTTTGCGCTTCATCCGACAGAAGAAGGATCTCCGCGCACCGGGGCAAAGTCGTGACACGCCCTGGGGCATGTCGGTTTTCACTGGTAACATGGCTGAAACAATCACAATGACAGCACCGGTCCACTTGTCAATCAATAGTTTCACTCATTATTCTGCCTTCCACCTCATGTTTTCTCCCGTCTTTTTTCTTTATTTCTGCCGCCTCTAATATTTCTCTTTCTTATCTTTATTCATCATATCTCTTTCATGTCTCGATTGCAATAAAAAAAAAAACATTTATCACGGTATTAATGTAATGTTGCAATTATTAGCACTTAAATACTTTGACGGTCGGCTTTACATGCAGATCGCATCTCGATGCAATGTCCGAGGAATCCTGGCATTAGACTCGTTCGACAACTCTTCGTCTCCTTTCCTCGTTCGGCGCGAAGTTTTCGCAACGCTCTTATCTGCTAGGTACGCCAATTCAAAGATGTTTATCGACAAAGCTTACGCGAGCAAATGCTGCCGAGCGACTGACATTTATCAGGTGAAGGTGGTGGAGGAGATGCGCGCGGCAACTAATTTGCGTTCGCAATGATCGACGCGTCGAGTGTGAAGCAACGTCGAAAGGCGCTATAATTAATGGCTTCGAAGGCGGAAAGTCTTTGCGCGCGGCCGGAGAAATTAATGCCCGCGCGCGCGGCCGATTTGGCTCGCCAAACCGAAATCCAAAGAAGTTGCGGCAGCATCGCGGAACCGCTACGGACGTAACAGCAACGACTGGTACTCACTTTTCGCGTCGATCAGTCGCTCCCTCGGACTGAGATCGGAGGACGAGAGCTGCTCCTTCACTTTCGCAACATCCTTGGGGTGCACGATGTCGAACCAGCTTTGGCCCAACAAGTCACCCTGTACGATGACATAAACGTACGAGTCAGTAAAAATTCAAAACGATATAAGTCAGTTAAATCGAGACCAAACCAGCGTTTTGTTTAATGAAACTTAAATTGCTCAATGTTGTCTAATCTATTTCGTGATATTTATGCCGATTTCTGAAGCACGTGATCTTCTTTGACACAAACGCTTGTTTGATTCCTCCATTGGGTGTATCATGTTACTTTGATTATCATCGAAATCCTAGAAATCTATATACACAGAAAAAGAGAGCATTCTTATTTTGAGAATATTCTTATTTTCAAAATGTTCATTATTCAAGAATAAATTTTCATGAATTAAGAGAAAAAAGTGTCAGATAGAAAATACTATCTTCAATATTACTAGGAATGAGAATTTTTTATTATACATTATTAGTATCACAACAATCATACTGTGCTCTTTAGAGGATTGTTATAATATTAAAATAAAAATATATTTTACTAAAATTTAATATTATCAAATTTTTTTTAAAGAAGATTAAATTATTTATAAGCAAGATTATTATTACTTTATATATAAACAAGAATAGAAGTTTTGCTTATTGTGATGAAAATACAAGAAAGACAAACGACTGTGATACTCAGTAAAAAATTTTGTGTTAAATTCAATTGAAAAACATTATAGACATTTATTTTGTAAAATAAATATTTATAATATAATATGTTAAACTAAACCGAACGTTTTTATTCAATTATATTTTAAAATTTAAATTTTAAAACTACTTATTTTTATTCGCTCACAAATTACTTATTCATTCAACAAATTATATTATTTTAGCACTAAGAAATATTAAATTTAACACAAAATATTTAAATAACAATCGCATTATTTTAAATTAACATCAGGTATCTTGAAAATTCAACAAAAAATTTTTTTAAAGACTACAGTTTCATCACATAAATATAAAATGTTTTTTACTGTAAGTTCACAAATTAGCATTGTTGCGACACAGTGGCAGTTGCAATTGCAACCCAACGATCAGTCAAACATACACATACTGAATACCCATTTCAAAATATAATTTATAATCAGGGAGATGAATACGCAGCAGACATTACTCAGACAGAGGCTAATGATGGCACGGACATTGCGATTAATTAGCCATTGAACGAAGATTTTCTTATGCGCGCGCTGTACACTCGCTTTCACGCGATATTATCTCGTACGCCACATTAGACACAATAGATTTCGAAGCGCGAAACTTCGGAATACAAAGTGTAATATAATTCCATACCTGAGAATAATTGAGAGTCTGCGAGACAGATTCGGACACGTAGAGAATTCTTCCGCGATCGCAGCTCACCACGAAGACGAAGCCCTCCGCGGCCTGGAACAATATAAGCTGCTTTTCATTACACTGCACTGTGAAGAACAAATAATTAATTAAACGTCCATCAACGTATATAAACTTTGATTTTATTTAAACTATAATAGTTCTAAGAATTAGAAAAAGATGAAGAGTAAGTTAAACCGAGATCAAAGTTAATCTACATTGATAGAAATGGACATTAATTCGGCGTTTTTAATCAAATTTTGTAAAAAAATTTCCCGAAAATTCTCGAGTTTTTCAGAACTTTTATTCAAAATTCCAGATAAGAGTGGAACATTTTTTTATGCAGCTTTGACTTTATTTTATTAATCATATAATCCCAAAAAAGTCACTTTTGAATATAAATTTGAAGAAAGTATTAAAATGAAATAATATCAACTAAATATGGCATATAACGATCTGTACACAAAATACGAATTTAGGTAATCAGAAATACAGAATTCGAAAGATGATTAAATACACAACATCAATTTAGAACGATATATTGTTTTCTATTATTACTAATTTTTTTTTTATAAAAACTCGCAGATCACGCAAGAATATGTATACTGAGAAAAAAATTGTTAAATTGACAAAATTTTTCAATTTAGGTAATTGATTGAATTTTATTAATTCAAGTATTTATGTATTTAACACAAATACATAAAATATTTTAACTTTAATTTAAATATTTACATACTTAATTTTAGCATTTATATATTTTTAACGTAAATACATAAATACTTGAATTGAAGAAATTTACTCTGGTTGAAAAATTTAATCAAGTTCACAACTTTTTTTCTTCAGTGTACGTGAATGTAACATAAATGTGCATGCCATATTTATTGCTAATCGATTGTCGACGTTTTGCATTGACGAAAAAATGATGCGAGAATAAATTTGTCAGAGAAAAAGAGAAATAGAATTTAAATTTAAAAGTAAAATCCCAAAAATTCTCCCGAGTGTCAATAAAATTTTATGAAAACCCAAGATTTTCCAGGATAAAAAAATAAATTCGCTAAATTCCAGATTTTTCCGATTTTCTGTAGTAAAGATTCTGAAGAATCATATGGGAGATTTTGACGGAGTAAGCGGGTTTCACTTCCCATTTCTCGCACGTGCATTCAGCCACGCGAAATCGCCTATACGACATTTCGCTCGCGATTTCGCCGGGTCGCAACGCAATTGTCTCGATATCAGCACGCGCGTATCATTTATCGTTGCACTAGCTAAACGCTATAGCGTCCGCATTACGTAATCGTTCGCGAGGTTCGACGTATCGTCGATCGCGATACAGCGTTCATTTAATTAATCCATGTCAATGCGATTCCGTGCGCAATTCAGCGGCGTGCTCGAGTTTCTCGGTGCTACGCTATACTTGTGCTCCTACGTTGCCCCAGGTCGTAAGGTTCGTATAGTCAGGACAGGAATATCGAAACCCCGAACTCTCTCTCTCTCCAGCGACGGTGGGATACCTTGTCGAAGCGAGCGCGATAAACGTGTACGTCGTAAACAGTGAATTTCGCGCGGATTAAGCGCGCGCCATTTACGCCGATTTTCGCGTCGTGTAATCAGCGAGTAACTCGAACGTTAGATTCCCAGCCGGATCTCGATAGCAATAAATAAACGCACCGATTCGCAATAGGGAGCTCTCTACGCCGCGATTATGCGCGTTCAGAGTCACGCCGTCGTCGTCGTCGCCGATCTGGCTCGGCATGCCGGGCGTGGTCATTCACTCACGGATATTTTCCTACGGTTAGAACGCGCGAGAACGGAGCGAGGAAGGAAAAAAATATCCCCCTCGATAAAAGATAAACGCGTATACGTGCACACATGACAATGAGAAATCTCCGGGTCCGGCACCAGCAGCGCCGGGCTCCGCGCGGAATCTAGGGTGGATAGGAGTTATCGGTTGTGTTGAAGTGTTTCTTTTCCTCGTTTTCCGCAGACATAGTAAAATGTACGCCTTGTAAACCGATACGATTCCATTATCGTCGTGAATAATTATACGCCGCTTTTCGTGCACTGGCAGAAAAGAAGATGTCTTGAAACAAAAAAATTATATTTACTCGATGTGGGTCTTAACAGGACCTCATTTACTTGCAGTCAAGTTGAAAATTTCGTAATTGAAATATTTATCTAAATAAAATGAAGAAATAATTTTTACTCATTTGCAGTTCTAGAAAATATTATTTACTGCTAGACTATTTTTATATACAAGATAATCGGATTTGTTTAATCCGAGAAAATAATTTAATTAAGTTTAATAACTTGTATTAAGCTTAATAATGTTAGCTTATTTGTAAAATTATTTTTTAAATGTAAAAGAATGTAAAAATATAAAATTATATACTTGAGGTAATATGTCAATTTACTTGAAGTATTTTTACTTAAACAAAACATATGAATGCTTGCATCAAAATACATGGTTTCAAGAAAATGTATTTTTTTTCACTTAAAACAATTTTTCTTTCAATGTGCAATTAAAGAATTGAAATCCATTGAACTGAAATTTTAATTCTAAAGAGATCTTTATTATCACAGAAAAGTATATTTGACAGCAAAATTAAAACATTACCTAATATGCTCTCCAAAAATAGGCAAATTTCAAAAAAGTGTAACTTCGCACGAAAATAAGAATTTTGCTAAAATATCTAAAAAAAAATTATGTTATACTATTTAAAAAATTATATTGAATATTCAAGCTATTTTTAATTAATTGTTAAAATATCGAAACTTTTTGCAGCAATTTATCATACTTGAGCGTGTGCTACATAATTATTTTTACATAATTATGTAAATTAATTTTAATAACGTACATCAATTTTAATATAAAAATAGTTTCTTAGCTGTACATCGTTCAAGCACAAAGTAAATTAAAGATTCACTTTCAAAGGTTGAAGAGCATACTATTTTTAATTCACATCACAAAAACTTGCAAAAATTCTTGTAAAAAAGTTTTGCCATTTGACACATCTCCATTTTTATTACTATCTAGCTTCGTGAAAAATTAATAAGTTGTTTACGCAGGTATCAATCTGAAAAAGTAGAGATCTCAAGCTATAAAATGCTTTAAGACAATTTTATTACGATTAATTTCTACTAAGTTACATTCTCTTGAAATTTGCTTATTTTTAGGAAACAGAATAGACGAGGCTTTAATTTTTTCTGTGATAATTCTTTTGCGGTAATAAAGAAAAAAATACATGTTTGCTATAACATAGAATTATATTACAAGTACATGTTATTATCAGAATCTTTTTTGGAAAGGGTCGAGAGAGCGGTGATCCAATGCGTTCGTCGAGAAGCCAAAGGTTCGGAACGAATGATTGTGCACAGGCTCGTTCACAACAGGAGAAAATCTCTCTATTGACGTACGTTCTCCATTACTTGGAACCTCTTTCACGCTAATTGGTTCAGAATTGAAGGTGATTCGAGAGCGCCTCGGCCTATAGGGTGCTATTAGCGCGATACTATAAATCTACATGCTTCGGGCCTTTCCTTTCGCCGCGCCGCGGCACGAGACCAGGCCGGGTAAAAATCTGTAGCACGCGGGAGAAAGGGAGTTACCCGGCGATTTCGCTCCGCTCGATCTCGTGCAAAAGGATTACAAAAGACACCAGCTCGGCCTCTTACGGGCCGCGGCAAAAATACGTGTCATAAATGAATTTCAAGTTAACGATACCAGGAACTGCGGTTTCGGTGAATTATCCGATCCCACGATCGCGTTTGGCACGCTCTGCGCGTAACCGTCGCGTTTATCTCAAAAATGTCACTTCTAAGAATGAACGAGACACGAATGACGTACGATGCAGCGAAGCGAAAATGCATAATCTATTGATTTCTTACGAAAGGAAAATAAAAGAGAATCTTTTTATAAGATAACAAAACAATTCAAAGTGTCTATCGATTTTTCACAGTTATTCACTGGGCGGAATGGAGAGGGGGAAGATATTTATTGTCGATTCGTTTCAACCGGTAATCGCGAGAGATTAAATTAAATTTAGAGTACAGCCTCTCTCGCAATCGTTTGTAGGCGTTACATAACTGCCGTTTGAGTTCGACTCACTTGAAGTATGAGCGTCTTGAGTTCCTGATCGCTGAGAAACGCGGGCTTATAGTGACCTTCCGTGTATGAGGTAACCGCGCCGAGGATAGTCTTGAGGTGCTGCACCGCCATTCGCAGGACGGTCAGCTTGTCCAGCTTCCGCGACATCGCGTGACACATCGGTACCATCGCCGAGAGCTCGGTGATGTACGTGTTCATCTTGTCCCTCCTGCGCTTCTCAATTTCGCTATGGTTCTGCCTGAAAGCACAGAAACGCATGTCGGTTCTATCAAGTTCGCCAATTTTTAATAGAGGCGAAAATACAAATGTCACATTTATTGTGTGCCCAACACCGACAGGTGTTGTGTCTAAATAGACAGCCAGTTAAATTAAACGAGCGCGTAGACTTCATAAAATTATAATATTTATAATCTAGATCGCGACTGTGTTAATGAGAAACATGTATAGCTGATATGTTGTCTATGTTTTACAGCGTTATTTATAAGCTTATTAACGACGGGAATTGGAATTAAAAATGATAAGACTTCGAATAATCGCCTAATCATCGTCCAACGTAACAACTTTCATAATTGCATAAAATAGAGGGCCCGAGCCGAAACATTCCACGTGCGTATTTCCCGATGATATAAACACGAATTATAATGTACAGGCTGTTACGAAAACTCGACGTTTTTATGCTTTTTCGAAAAGGAGTCACGGATCAAGCGACATAGCCCGATATTATAAATTATAATATTATTTTTCCTCTCGTATCTTTCTCACATTTCCTCTTTTTCGCGTGAATGTTCGTTGCATTAATTGCGCGGACTCCCATTACCGCCGTTCGTTTCATGTAAACAAAAAACAGAAACAAAGAACGGAATGTGCAGAGTTACTGAATAGCGTAGCGTAGTAAGGTACTCTGCTGACCGTAGCGGATTTTTCTACGAAGGTCTCATCCACGTGGACCGGGAGCCACGCGCGTCTTTAAACGTCCTTCCCTCTCTATTTCTTTGCTTTTTATTAGCATGTAATTGACCCAATAGATCCAACAGCATTTATATGCAACGGCTGACGAGAGACCATGTGTCAGTTGCACGTGGGGGAAAAGGTGCAACTCGACGCTCTTTTCAGAGCACGCGCTGATTTGTTTCCCAAGAATTTGCATTCATATCATGCCCGGGGGGGTGAGAAAGGTGGGAGAGGGAGGGACAAATTGCACGACAGAAATTGTTGCGACAAGACATTGCGGAGAAAACTGGTCTCGATCTCGACTCTGTGCCGAACTATTATATCGCATAATTATGTCTCGATTCAAGTGGACATATCGTAATAGTTATCGTAATATCCGCTGGACTTTTATACTAGCTTCATTGGGTCTGTGGAACGTATGCGAAACACTTGGAGTTTCCGGTTATCGATCTATGTGTATCATTGTTGAATATAATATTAAATATAATATATACAAATATATATAGTACATAAATATAATATTAATTAAATAGAAGAGAGTTGCATGCCATTCAAGTTATTTTTTATTATATTTCTTACTTGTGATATACTGATTTGTACGCAAATAAACGTTGGAAATAGCAGCTTGATACTTCACGTGCCTATTACTACAATGTTTCTATTACTTTTCACCAATTTAACATATTAAATTAATAAACATATTTAATTTATTAGCCTCTTTGCAACTTACTGCAAAAAGTAACGATTTAATTTTTTTGTAACCGGTTGCCTAAATCGTATCTGTGGATTTTTTTAAAATTCGCAAGTATCGAATTCATAAATTAAAATAATGAAAAGTATAAAAAATCATTAACAAATACTTGTTTTATTAATAATTTATTGAAACCAAAAATTAGATACTTGATAATTAATAAATCAAAAAAGTAAGCATGTTAAAATACAATAAAACTGGCTTGAATTTATTTCTGCAATTAACATATTTATATTTATATCGCGATCATTACAATACGACAAATTTAAAACTTTTTTTTTAGATTATAAACCGGATCAGGTAATTCTTATATATTTCTTGTCATTGTAAACAAATTGTAAGTAAAATTGCTCTATCACGTTACATTTTTTAATTATTTAAACTCAAATGAACCTAAAAATGCATATTTACGATCAAGTTCCATTGTGGATTTATTTTTAGTGACAAAGAATCGTTTATTGTGTTGACTACTTTATGCAAAAGTTAAAATTACAGTTAAAGTAAAAAAATGATAGACATAGATAATGATTCGCTTATGTAATTTAAGCTATATAAATTGATTAAAAATTAGCGTTAGTTGTATATGATTTTTTTAGAGTATTGTTAGCACGCACAAAAGATGTAATTTGTTAAATTTTTGTCTATTATTTATTTTTTCATATTTTTGTCATTAAATGTTTATATTAAGTAAAAACATTGATGAAGTACGATTTAGTCACTTTAGATAACCGGGTTGTATTCAACAACTCTCTCCTACAACAGGTACATATAATATTAATTGTACCATAGTATATTAGGATATAACATATAATACACTCTATATAAAATATAATATATAAAAACAACTATATAAAAATTTTATTTCTAAAATGTGAGAGATACCTCCAAAGAAATTATTCAAAGATTAAGAGTACTAGTTCTTAGAGTTATTTTACAAGATTTTCTAATATTTTTTTAAATTACATATATTTTATTTTATTTTTTTTAAATATCTGCAACAACTATATAAATTCTTTGATTTGAGAATCAATTGTTATCTCCGTTGTGCGCAATAGATGAGCGATAAACTTCGTGACCGAACGACTTTTGCGGGGGAGGGGGACTTGCATCGCACAGCAGCAGTAAATACATTGGATTTAGTGACGTCGCTGATGAAGCCGGAGGAAAGAATCGAGGTAGGTCAAGGTGGCATTCACCTTGGCAATATCTGACATAATACCACGTAATCGCCGATCGATGATTGCGTTAAAAGTTCGAATCAATCGTATCGCGGTTTCACTCGGAAAACCCGATTTTTTCGAATGCTATTTCTTTTTTTTCTTTTTTTTTTAATACTTTACGATGCATTTACTTACTTCTTACTGTCATCATTTGTGCGAACTGATTTGGCGTCGTCTCCCAGGTCGTCCAAGTGATCGCTTCCACCGCTGAAACAGGCAAACAGTAGAACGTTTTCTTTAACAAGATTTTAGGCAAGAAAATCAAAAATTCGATTGAAAAACTCTCTAAAATTTTTGGAGTGAAATTTCATCTAAAAGAGTAGAATTCCACTCTAAAGTGTGAAAATCCTTTCTTTATCAAGACTGGTAGGATTTTTACACTTTTAGAGTAGGATTCCACTCCAAAGAATTGAGAGAGTACATAATAAATAAATTATTATTACAAAGTACTATTTTAAAATTGTTATTTTTTTATATTTAAACACGGAATTTTAATCGACGCACGACGATTCCATTACTATCATCTCCCGTGAGATACAATTTTGCCGATTAAACGCGCGTAGTAATCTAAGTAGTAATTGGCGAAGTCCTTTCGTGGCGACTACTAAATTCGGTCGAAACATCAGAGGAAAACAATTTCTTCGGCATATTACGATCTTCGCAAAGGGTGAAATTTGCCCCTTTGACGGCAAATTTCACCAAGTTTCGCCCATGTAGAGCTTCCTCTCCCCCTCCGCTCTCTCTCCTTTGTGTCTCGAGCTCGAAAAGTCGCACGTGGGTTTCCCGTTCTCGTGAGGAAATATTCGTCGATACGATTCTCCTTCGTCGCGAATGACTCGCCTCGGAAACGAGAGACACGCAAATACGTAAATATTTGCCACAATAAAAATGCTCACATGCATTTCAATTTTGCTTAACGCTCAACGACACGACATCAAGTTCTCACATACACGCATATACATATATAGATAGATAGATAGATATACGTATTATCTCTGTACGATTGCATATTCATATAGATTGTATTGCGAGAAATGTTGACGCTACAAAATGCGCACTTTACGTCCGGCTCAATTCCAAACGAGGCAAAACAATTCAACAGATCCTAACACGCGGATGATGCAAGCGGGACGCAAGATGTTGTTCGAATAGGAGATTGCAATTTTTCGATGGCAAGTTATTTGACAAGTGTAACCAGCTGCATAGAGCCCGCGAGTGCATTTCGCGAGCCAGCAACGGAAGTAATTGCCGAAGGTAATTTCGACCGATCATAGTCTCAAGAAGGAGAGAGAGAGAGAGAGAGAGAGAGAGAGGCAAATCTTCCGTTCTGTCGCAACGATTAAGTTAACCCTTTGACCACGTATCCGACACCTTGATTGAGTAATTACTCGGAACTGTCGCGCGAAATATCTCGAAACATCGACATCGATAAGTATCGAGAACGCGGATGAGGGGAACGGTGGGACCGAGCGGGGAAGGTAAATCGCTAGTTGTCGCGGGTTGTTTGCCGTAGCTCACGAGAGACTCCAGACTCTTGGCGGGGCACATTTGGCGGGCTTCGTTTCGCGCTTCATGCTAATGTGTAATATTCCGCGATACGACTTCCACACCTACGTGAGCCATACGAGCCGTACGTATCGCTGGCTTTGTGCTCCGGGAAGCGGTTGAGTACCGACGCGACGGACAAAGGAACGTTGTTCCACGTAGCGCGAGATTCCGCGCAAGAATTTCCGATGAGAGCCTCATTTCTAGCGCTTCTCTGTATTCGTTCATTGAAGATGTCGACGCGATGTGCTAAAAGCGTTCACAATCGATTTCACCTGAACGTTAAATTGATGCTCCCTTTTTGAGAGCCAAATTCACATTTGCTCTCTAAATCGGGATGAGTAAAGTTTTATTCATTTCAGTATATTTATAAATATATCGATCAGTAATATACTGTGTTTCAATGATAACACCCTGATTCTGATCAGTAAGAGTATCCAATAGGAATCACTGAAAGACAGGAGATCACAGTTACAAGTGTACCGTTGCAATTAGTAAATAATACACAAATTCTGACTTAAAGAGTAAGTTGAGTAAGACTTATAACTTTAGACAATTTTATTTTATGATTTTTAAAAAAATTTATAGATAATGTACCTACTAAAAAAATTTAGATACTAAAATTGTATTAATAATGCATTTTCGTAATTGGAAAGCCATGGTAAAACGACTCATCGCAAGTTCAATCAGCATCGTCTGATTCGAGACAGACTGGTGAAATCAACCGTTAATCCTTAGAGGCATGAGTCCTCAAAGTTCGCGCACAAATTACAAATTAAACTTACTGGCAAGAATGTTTCCGCTTCCTGGAGACCGGTGTAAACTCGTTCGAGGTGTCGGTCGCCAGTCCATGGCTAGATGTGCTACGATGATGCCGATGATGATGATGATGATGATGATGGTGCTGATAGTGATGGCCGGAGGCGGGTGCCTGCTGGTCGGGGACCATCGTCGGGGGTGTCTCCATGTGCTGGGGCGGTTCAGCCCCCGTTGCAACCTGCGGGATGGTGGCGGTGCTGCTGGTGGAGGTGGAGGTGGAGGTGGTGGTGGTGGTAGTTGTAGTGGTCGTGCTCGAGCTGCTGGGGGTGGTGGTGGTACTGGTGGTGCTGCCGCCGCTGCTGTTGCTGGCACTGGCAGGGGCTGGAGTCGGGGCGAGACCTTCGCCACCACCCCCCACCGAGGCAGTGGTTAGCTCTCTCACCCCGGAACCCGTGCCTATCTCGCCGAAATAAACTGTAGGGCACGAACTTCTGCAAGCGAATTTTAAGCAGCGAAGTCAGATGACATTCTAATTGTTAATCGAAAATCACGGTTGCGATAGAAGGTGCCTACTGTCGTAGATGTAGCGTGACTGTCGATCGAATAAATCGATGAAGTCGCTGCGTTGAGTCATGTAATACGTAACTTTCGTACGTAATAGGTGATAAAGTTTCTCCGCTGTTCTGATGTGTGTGAATTACGTAGCGTAGATGAAGAAACTTGTGGGAAGTGTTTCCCATAAACACATGTGTAAAAAGATTTAAAAATCACTAATTGTATGTGCAAGTTTTATTGTAAAAGGAATTATTATTGAAGAAAAACTTAATCGTACAAAAATGTATATCATAAAAAATTTCTAATCGCTATCTTCTGAGTAATGAGCCACTCAGTTATCAAGATTTATAAATTTTCCAAGACTCGTAGGAATAGGGAAAGTTGCGCTCGCATGGGAGTGCATAACATTTTTGTACGTAAATACGCTAATCGTATGCGGGGCGTGTAATGTACTATATAGTTGCACTAACGTCACGTCCGGGAGTATTGAACTATCGTCATCGACCTTACGATCTATAAGTTCTTACGAGCGATATTGATCCAATCTCTCGATTTGCCTTACCTGTTTGAAGGCGTATAAAACTTTTTGCCGATCGATTAAATCTTGAACGTGTTATCGCGTTGTCAATCGCATTTACGCATGTAAGGATATGGCAAGTCCGATGTTTAATCATGCAGCTAATCGTATAGTGTTTTAAACGCACGATCTAAATTATTTTCTAAAGTTGAAGATTATTCTTTATTTTTCTAGTTGAACAAAAATAAAACAAGAAAATATTTCGACATTTTATCTTGATTATTTCCCTCCAGAAATTCTCTGAAGACTTCTTTTTCTTAGATATAATTAGCAAATAAAAAAAATGTGTAACAGTCCCAATTATGGATCATCTAAGGTTAAAATAATATTCATTAATTCATGTAAATTTAACAATTAAACATTTTTAAAAGTTGTAATTATGCCAATGAGCATTAAATACTTTTCAAAGAACTATTATATATTCAATAAAACAATTCTGAAAAAATATTTAAAAATGTTTATATATCCCAATTTTTTATGGCTCGGAATAACTTTGATTTTGATTTACCTTATTCTTCATTTTTTTTTAGTTTTAAGAATTACAAAAAAATAAAGAGTAAGTTAAACCGAGATCAAAATTAATCTATAACAATAATAATAATAAACATCAAAGTATCATGATTTTACGGAATTATTAAAGCTTATTAGAGAGATTAAGGTTATACTTTTCCGCTTTCTTTCCTAATCATCAGCAATAATTGAGAAAGTGATTGCATAATTTAACATAATTACATTAGCTAGGGTTATCAGGATCAACCACGAGTTACACAGCGCTTAAAAAAAATTAATTTTAAATTAAATTTTACAGACATATTAGTAAAATTACGTTTTTTTCGTAAATTTAAATATTGTTATTGCAACAATTTGGCATTAACAAATTTATTGGATTTTATTCGAAACGACGATCGTACATATTCGTTTTTTGTTAAAAAACGGGAACCCAAGGTCTGCCGGCTATTTCAATGACAATGGCAGATTGTTCCGTGTATTATGATGTAATGTAGATGATTAGCGTAATTCTATTTATTTATTCGTAGATATACAACGGTGCCGACGGCGACGTCATGTCGCATGCAACGCGACAGGTGAGAACTCGCGTGTGGAACTAACGTACCTAACGCTCAAGTGACTGCAATTCGCGAATCCGAGTTAATCCTCCGGCCTTACTTCAGATCAACCTCTAAAACGGAAAGTGCAGTCGCGCGACTTATCTATGAGACTTTCTTATCTCATCTCAATCTAATTTTCACTGACAGAACTTTTCAAGCAAAACCTGACATAATTACGTTAGCTAGGGTTGTCGAGATCAATCATGAATCGCACGGCGTGTATATCTGCATTAAAAAAAAAAGAAACCAATTAATTTCAAAGGCGTGGACGGGAAATTGAGAGAGTACGTCTGATCGAGTGGCCAACGTAACGCATGAAAACAGCATTCGTCGCGGTACCACGAGACAATGATAAAGAGATGCATTACGCAATGCATCACGACTCGTACAAAATCTCGGGGTGCGAAGGAATGAATAAAAGCAAAAAAAGAGAGATAGTACATAGAAGGCGCGAAAGCCTCCATATTAGTTCCTGTTGATTGCATTACGACGATCGAAACGAAAATCGGTAGCAACCGTGGAGATAGAAGGGAGATTATCAACCGATCGCTCATTATCTCGTGTAAACGATATCGACGCGTTTTACTCCCGTTGCTGTTAATGCATTACTATGAACGCACGCTGTTTAGATCCATCAGAGCGTGAATACTGACTGAGAATGTCCTTCGTTTCGCCTTTTGTTTTATACGCGCGTTGTAATAAAAAAATATTCACGATGAACTTTATCACGCGACGCGCGATTTAGTCTATTAGGATGACTACGTGAATACAAACCGCGTTTTTCTCTTTTTCCTAATTTGCCCGAGTAAAACGGGTTCAGATATCATTGACGTACTCGATACACGGATAACTAGTTCCCGAGTGATTTCAGGTATTACTGGCTCGACAAATCGGTGTTGACACAGACCATAATTCCAAGCCGATTCCAGCAGATTATGTTAAGAGGCTTATCGATTATCGTCGCACACAATCGCGATAAATAACGTGTAAAACAACGGCCTAGTTCCGTTCTCAAACATAATTCTATTCTACATTGCGGCGGCATTGCATTAATTAAGATCGTCCTTGGTGTTACCATGTTCGCGTCGACGAATACGACAAGACAACAGCGGTACAACCGAACTTACTCCTGCACGGACGAGAGATTGTAATAATCTCGTTGGTGTTGTTGCTGCTGTTGCTGATCGCAGTTCTGCTGCTGCTGCTGCTGCTGCTGCTGCTGCTGCTGTTGATGCTCATGATGCTGATGATAGAGTTGCGAGGCGGACGTAGTCAGTTGCGCGCAAGTGTCGTGCACGGGGCGGTGATGCTCCTGATGGTGAATGCGCGGCTGTAGCTCCTCTAATGAGATGTATTCCTGCGGCTCCTGGGCCGACACCGCCGCCGCCGTCACCGCCGAGTGCAGGAGCTGCGTGTAACCCTGTGCCATTTCCTGCGCCACCATCTCCTCCTGTTCCTGTCCGGTCGTGGTTTCAGTACCGCGGAATCGCAGGAGATCATTCAGTTCCGGCTCCGCCGACGAGCGCTGCTGTTGTTGCTGCAACTGATGATGATGAGGGTGCTGTTGCTGCTGCTGCTGCTGCTGTTGCTGATGAGAATGCTGCTGATGTTGATGCTGATGTAGCATGCGATCGTTCACGCAGACGCCATCGCCTGCGGCGACCACCGCATCATCATTTTTGACGACGCCGTCACTGCTGGTGTCCGGCAGTAGACTACCCTCGTCTGGAGAACGACAGAGTGATTTGCTACTGGAGGATTTTCAACTCGGACGCACATTAGAACGGTCGCAACGTGCGAAAGCTCCCCTTATCCTCGCGCGACAATGAAACGAGCCGGCCTCGACCGAATTGAGATAAGCTTTGTGAGCGAAATGAATTTTCAGTAACGATGTTAACGATTTATTGGCTTCGCAGCGATACTTCTTGTATCTTCGGCCGTGCCCTAGAGTCTACAGCAGTACGTAATGTCCGCGCGTACATGGAAAGAACAGAGTTCTGCTAAAGTATCTAAAATTTTTGCTAACTACTGATCTGAAAATATAATTTTGTTCGATCATCGAAATCATTATGTAGGACGCCCAAACTGCTCGTTGGAATGCCAAAAGTTTTTACAGCACGCTCGAATGTCCCCCATAATTATTTTAATGGTCCGACAAAATTGTTTTCAGATCTGTATCTAGCTAAATTTTTAAACACTTCAGCACAAAATCGTTCTTAGCGTGTACGTGCATATCGACGGCCGCGCATATGATAATTTGCGATGTTAAATTTTGCATAACGTAAAATACGGTGAGCCACTATCGGGTAATTATCCGGGAGCCAGGGCATAATTATCCACTTGCGCGAGCCCACGCGAAGCGCGATTTTGCAAGCCAGCCCGTCATTTTTAGACGGCCGATTAATTTTCAAAGTGTATCATGCAATTTCCTCCTGGAAGGTGGAGGGCACCGCGAAACGGGTGAGAAATTACGGGGATTCTTCCGACATTGTATTCTTCTCTTCCTCACCGATGTCACGCGTCGACGATCAATTCCATAATTCAATATCGCGAATTCGCGATGTGCAACGTGTGGCCGCGTCCGTCGTAACGTCGCACAATAGGGAAGTAGACGGAACAAATCTGTCGCATGTGCGTAACGCAATCTCCGGCCTTGGGTGACAGCGCGCCAATGTCACGACGATTGCGGCCGCGAGTGCGGTTGGGGCACGTATCATCGGACGTCGCACGATTCCGGAATGCGCGCGTCGACAGCACGTAGAGTATTAATAATGACGCAATAATGAGAAAGAAAGAGAGAGAGAGAAAGAGAGAAAGGCATGTATCCTTTCCTAGAACGTGAAACGAGAAGAACTGTTGGTGGAGGATCCTGGAGGTGCCGAAAAATTACACCAAATGTGAAAGTAATGTATCGATGCCTTCTCCGACACTAATATATCTTCCGTTCAAAAAATTTCGCACATACGTCGATCTATACTTTGCTCTTCAGCATTGGAGAGAACTCACAAAGGACGTTTGCGCAAGATCGGCTCTAGATCGGCAAGAACTGCGACGGGCGGACGAAATCAGCGATCAATCAGCGCGATCCCATGGCGAATCGTCCGCCTTCGGATGCGCATTAATTGCTACTTCGTGCCGCTGCCTGTCAAGCAATTCCGCATTTTTATGACATTTCGCTTCGCGGCGTATTAACAGCGCGTACGCGATATAGACGGCGACGACATCACCTGCAAACAGAAGGAATGCTCTCCGGAGAAGGCCTCGCCTTGGACGATTTAGGTCCAGAAACCAATTCCAGGGGGTTAAACGCGCGAGCTGTCAGTGGGAGGAAAAGAAGTTTCTCCACGAGGTAATATTTCAGACATCTATCCTCGTTCAAACGGTGTCGCTAGATTCTATCTTGCAACTTTCACTTTGCATCTATCATTTTTTTTTTTATAGAAACCGGCAAAATTACGGTAATAAAATCATAATGACCGCGCGTATTTATTTTAAAATTATGACTATGGGTAAACATGGATGATACTTCTTCATCAAGTCTCGCGCAATATATTGCCGTTTGCGATTTTTATTAAGGTTTAATAATAATTTTTGCAGGCACGTGAAGTCCTACATATATGTGTATGTGTGTACGTGGACATCTCTTTTAATTAAAATAATCTTCTCGTCTTACGAAAGCGTCAGTACAAGCTGGGGTTTTTTTAATCTGTCACGACTCGCGACCGAGATGAGGCATGCGTAGTGGATAGAATTTCATCCAAGTTGTAGTGTTACATAAAACTACGATAAAGATCTGTCGCGCCGCGCCGCAACGAACGCTCTTCGGAGGAAACCTCCGGCGCGTTCGATGACGCGAAAAAAATTTCTCAGAATGCAATCGCGTGACAATTGAGATAATAGAGACAATGACATTACCTAGGAGTTGTACAACATCGCGCGCGCTCGCGACCTTCGATAACCGCCGTGTTTCATCGAGTCTTTATCAATGGGAATGGCAATCGTGGTGTCACTGACATCATCGACATAATAAACTCGACGAGGGCACCTGTTGCGATTCACTATGTCGGAAAGCGCGGAAATTACTTCGCATCGATAAAATGATGTTAAATCGCAGGATTTGAAAAATAAATTCATTGAAGAAGACAAGGTTTCAGGAAAAGTTACTTTAATAATCCTGCTAAAACACTATAGTAAAGAACTCGATAAAGTCCTAAAAAAAAGAATTCAGTAATAATAATCTAGCTTTGGTGAAACAATTTTGATTAAATGTTTGGTTAATATAATTAAATATCAGTAATTATGTTAATAGCAACAATAGTAATCAATCGATTATTAAACCGTTACTAAATATTACTAAATATTTGATTATATTAACTAAATATTTCATTGGAACTAAGGCTCAGTAACTATCATCCAAGTTTGATTATTATTACTATCACTTTTTTCAGTGTTTGAATCCGTTTCGATGCGACAATGGAAGAGAAAATAGTACCCAAGGTGACGAGAATCTTTCAGTAATCACATCATTAGCATAATACTCTCATGATGCATCGATGAAAATCGTATGCAATGGTTGGCCACAATATATCACTAACACAAGTTCCTTGTTTTGACAGAAATCACTCAAGAGAACACTTTTCAATCAAGAAAAATCAATAAGAAAACACTTAATCGATTTTCCTTAAAAATCACTATTGAAACCAGTATGTAAATTATTAGCTTTTCTTTGTAGATAAATTACGACTTATTGATGTATCTGTTGATAGCGATTCAGAAATACGAAGAACAATTACATACTGTTTAAAAGAATGTCGATGAAGAAGTTGCAACTACGTAAATGTTCTTATTCGCAATTTAACATTCTGAGTCAAAACGCGTATACGAATAATTAAATCAAAATTACACGACTCTGTATTTCAAATAATAATCAGCTTCCGCGAGGACGAATTTCACGAATAATCTTTGAATGTATATATTTCAGATGTGTAGAGGCACGGAGGCAGCTAAAATAATTTTTTTCCAGCATCTCTCAATGGGAAGGATCGTCCCGTACTTCGCACGTCGCGAGCGTTCGCGCGTCACCGCGAGAAGAAGCCCCTTACCGAGAAGCGCGTACATCCACGTCGTCGCCGACGACGAGGAGGCGGCGACATCCTCGAGAAGAGGCCAGAAGGCCCGTCGCCTTTCCTCTTGGCGGACGATGCCCTCGTACTTCGAGGGTCGGGCCTCCTCGACGCCGACAAGGTCGTGCCGGCCGTTCAGTACTACCGAGTTCAGTCCACTCGAGTCGCGTGTCGCGAGCTTCCGCGAGAGACGCTGGCCGACACGTGACGCCGAACGGACAGCCGATCGACGAAGGCAGAAGAAACGACCGACAGTCTAGCCTTCGCCGACGTTTGCCGACATCGGGATCATGGGTACACTGACAAAAGAGCTTGGTAAAGGCTACCAAATGTTAAGTGAAACAATGCCAATTACAAATATTTGATACAACTCAAAATAATTTTAACTTCTCTAAATATTTAGTCAGTATAACCAGGTTTGATAATACTTGGTAAATATTTAAGAAAGTCAATTTGGTTAGATTAATTGGCATTGTTAAATATTTAATTGGGCATTGTTTCACTTAACATTTCGTAGCTATTACCGAACTACTTTTCTGTGTATGGAGTGTCGGTGCGCGCGATGTCGAGCGGTGAGCGAGGCTGATCTGCGATCAGAGGAGAAAGACTCTCCTCTCGAACCCGCGCGGTAGACAACGCACTCGTCGATAGACGCGTCGTCCGCTTGACACTGAGAACGCGGGTGGGTGATGATGACGGTGGTGCTGGCGGTGGCGACGGTGGTGGCGACGGTAGTGGCAGTAGTGGAAGTGGAGGAGGCACCTCCGCCGACGACGAGAGAGGTACTCGTCGTCAGCAGCGATGCTGTCGAATACACCGGAGTGCCGCGGCAGATATAATACCACGTGGTCCGGCACAGGTGGGAGTGACTAAAACCGCCCTGCGCCGCGGAATTGCGCCCGCGACGAGCCACGAGTTTCCGAGCGTTGTTTCCGAGCCACCCCCGCGTCGCGTTCCGAGAATTCTCTTGACAAATAATTCGCGAAGTAAAAGCGTTTCCACTTTATTCAAAAATTCGTACGAGGATTATAATAGTTAGTTTAACAAAGTTTTGATACACTGAAGAAAGGATCTGATAACTATTACCAAATTTAGTAATAGCTGCCAAATCCTTTTTTTATTGTAAGATGAAAATATGTGCGAAAGCAGAATTTTCGTCGTAATTTGCAAAATTAAAATTTTGTATTTTATTGTCACACTAAGAAAAAAGTTTATTTGTACTCTCCCCCCCTTCCCCCCTCTCTCTTTAGTGTGTTCAAATATTTATGTACTTAATCCTCCGTAATCCAACCGAAAATTTGAAGACTCTAGCGAACTTTTAATTTTGAATTATTAAATTGGGCCTTAAATTTGGACACAGACAGAAAAAAGTAATATTCACAAAATATTTAAAAAAGTAAAATTATTTTTGTTTAAATTAACCAAATATTTAATTGGCATTATTTCACTTGACAATCGGTAGCTATTATCAAACTATTTTTTCAATGTAATTTAAATATATGGGATGCTTTCTATTTAGTGACATAAGTCAATATAAACATTGTTCCATTTTTTCTGGTATTCAACGAATGACAAAAATAAAACAACGCTAATATTTAGTAAATGAAAAGCACCTACAAATGCTTGAACTGAAGAAATTTAGTCAAGTTAAAAAAATTAGTCAACAACTTTTTTCTCAGCGCAGTAAACTTCACATTCAGCTTTTTTTTTCTCTTAAAAGCTGTATAAATCGTCTTGACAAACTCAAGATTTAAGTACTAAGATTAAGGTTTACGTCAGATGTAAAAATTTTCGGATTGACGTAACGACGTGACGTCAAGGAGAAAAATATAAAATCGATCGAGCCTTGAGGGGGAATCTATTAAAAGTGTGTAACGATATAACATTGTCTGTCAATGTAAATCATATAGGTTGTCACAATCCATCAAAAATTAAATTATCAAAACTTATTAAAATAATTAAGTAATAGAGAGATAAAAATCGAGGAAGAAACGTGTCATTAACGGCTCGATTTTTAATCTGCAAACCTGAAAACTATATCACGCGATTTTCTTGCTATCTGTTTGTGCTTGCATTGAGAAATCGCGCGTATAATGGCAGCAATCAGTAGATATGCCCTTCAAATGCGTAACGTTTTTAAAACATTTTTCTATTTGGCTGTATTTCATTGACTTTGCGGCGCTTCAGCAAAATTCACGGAAAAATCTCTTACGAATAAAATGACCACAAAAATGTAATGTGAACGAATGATATGGGCTGTGTACGTAAAAAGAGTGAAAAAAGTATATAAATTATTTAATTTTTCTCGATGTGAATTGTACCCTTCACGCCTTCATAGAGCTAATCAATGCACATTTCATCATATAATACGTAACTGTATATGCGCACTTAAAGCCAACTAATTAACGCTGGCTATCTTAATACCTTACATAACTTTAATAATATATAACGTAATCAGTTGGCGCTAACATTTTAATGTCGCACATTCTGGAAGAGGCACGAAGTGAACGATCGTTATATTTCTTTCCGCGCGATTATTCTTTATAAGCATTTCCAAGTTTATTCCTTATTTTACAGAGACACTCGAAATGTTAGCCTTTGGCTAACCGGTTTACCTTTGCACGCAATTCGCTTTTAGTATCGCAATAATAATAGCTGGTCACTGTACCGTTGCCACCTGCGAGAAATTTTTAAAATGTCGATTTGATTTCGTTAAGCTATTAATTGTGTGTACTATGCCGCCGTGATTACAGCTGTGTTAATCAGAAACTGACCCAATTGTCAGATTTTTTCTCAAATCGCAAGAGTATTTAATATCAAAAAATAGAATACGAAGAAATAAAATATGCAAATTATCGCAAGAAAAAAATCCAGGCAAGTATAAGAAACAAGTTGCAGTTACACGATTATTCATTTGTAAAACCTTCAAACTGCGTAATAAATCACACAGAAAAAAAATTAGTATCAGCGGAAAAAACAATTTTATTGTAGCACCTAAAAATTTAGCTAGATTCAGATCAGAAAATAATTTTATGCTGGACTATCAAAAATGATTATGTAGATACAATTTTTTCGATGGCTCAACATAATAATTTTCAGATTTGTATTTCAGCAAAATTGCTCCTTCCGTGCGAAGAATTTTGTTTTTCCATGCGAGCAAGTCTGTCTATTTAAGATTACGAAATGTTTTCAAGATTTTATATTCTTGCTTCAATGAAACAACGTTTGTTCATTTGACGCTAAATGTTTCTCTGTGTATGATTACCAGACTGATTTGCCGCGATGCGTTTTGAAGCGGAGAAGACCGTCGCGCGTCAGTCCGAGATCGATCGGCGATCGATGAAAAACACACACATACACACACGTACGTTTCCAGACACCCCGTTCTACTTAATCGCGTTTTTCGCCCCTTTAATCCGCGCCGCCGAGATTTCGCGACCGAGCCGATTGCACTGTATTAATTAGCGTTAATTACACGAGCTAAGCCCGCCTTGACCGCGCGTGCATCTGTACAGCCGAGGGCCGTTTGTAACGGGAACGCTAATTATTATCGTCAATACGCTTTTGTGTGATACGGGCCCGGTTTACGATCGGCATTGACGTTTGAAGTGACCACAGCCTGCTCCCGATCCTCCCCCTCTCGGCCTTCTGCCAAATCTCTCTCGTCCACTCATTAGCGTGATTTTTCGGTAACCGAGGATCAGCCCGCCGTCGATTAATTTACTGTGATTTCATAGCACTCCCCACCCGCGCGCGCATTTATCCAATTATTCGCGTTTTCAATAACGAACTTTGACCTTCGTTAACGCTTGCCGCACGTTAACGTTTCGCCGACAACAAAATTTGGAAATAAAATGCACAATAGTTTTTTTTTCATTTTACCTAGCGTAACGCATTTTCGCGATGTGCTGTGATTTCTATGCATCGGTCGGCGGAACTCCGGTATAAGCCATAAAAAAAAAATTGATATTAGTCGTAATTTTGAATTGTATTTTTTTAAATAACGCATATAAACTTTTGAATTGTATTTTTTAAAAATATTTTAAAATATTTTAAACACTTTGCACATACGATTCGACAATTTTGTCCTGCAAGTTTCTTTGGAAAAGCAAGAACATGGAAAAAAAGACTAATTGCAGCAGCAAGAATCTGTACGTGGTAGCTAAGTTTTAGTTGTATAAAAAATTTTGTTGCACATAGATTTTTGCTGCTGCAACTATTATAATCTTTTTCCGTGTGTGGTTATTAGTTGTACAATTTTTTTACTAAACAACCATATAAATATTTTCCAGAAATGTTAAAATATCTAAGAATCATTGAACATTTTTTTATACTTAGAAAAAAGTAATTAACTCAGAAATGCCATGATCTAACGTACGTACAGAAAGTGGCAAGAATTAAACATTAAATAATATATTTTCTTTCTTTTTGGCGAAAGAAACGAATCCTACAATTTCCAATTGCGTTTGCGCATGTTATTAGCATATAATTGCCTCATTATTTATTCATTAAACATTCGATATCTCGTCAATAAAATTAACACAATTACAGTACTGTCAATATCGCAACTGAATCATCTTATTATATACCTCGCAACCATTAATCAAGGCATGATTAAAAAATCGGGGAAAGGCGTAATTGATGCAGCGTTATTAACATTTGCGCGTCAGACATAACTGGGATCGAAGACTTAGGCATGTCTTCGCGCGCGCGCGCGCACACACACACACACACACACCTCTTAAGTATATTGAGTATCAATTTACTTCGGTCACCGAGGAGAATGTCAGTTATATCCTCGAATTCCGAACTGACCGGCGATCCCGGAATTCGTTTTTCCAACATTAATTGGTAAGTTGACACTGACCCTCCTCTCGTAACACAATACTTTCACGGAAACAACTGTAATCATTGTGTCATCTTGCCGCTGAACCATCCAGCGCTCAGTGACGTCGTCTTACTCTTATTATCTTTTCCTCGATTCACTTTTCACCTCGTTGCCAATCAACAAAAGCATTTATTTCTTCGAAAATTAACACTAAAAGTCTCTCATTTCAATACTCATTTCAATATTTAACATTTTTAAAATAAAGATATTCTCAAAACAAGAATATTCTTATTTGTGTGTGATTAAAAATCAATTATCAGTAAAGGACATAATTATTGAAAAGTTAAAGAATTTCAAACTCTTATCTTTTAGAAAAGAAATAAAATATTAATAAAATATTAATAAAATATAGAAACAATTGATGAATGATAGCTTAGTACTTCTAGTGTTAAGACATTACATAAAAAAAAAAATTAGTATCAAACCAATAAGTGATTGTTTTATGCATAAGAATATAAAATCTTGAAAGAATTTGAAGAAGCAACATTTCTTCATGTTAGCAAATTATATCTGTTGAAGATGATAAATTCTTTCAAGAAGATTTGATATTCTCGTTTATATATGACACAATAAATTGTTGATCTGACACTAATTTCTTTCTGTATAAAAACGATCAGCGGAGTGCTAATGGTAAACTCACCCTTAGATTCGCATCGAGCCCTTCCATGCGTCCATTCATCTGGCTGGAACGTATCAGTGCCTGCAGGCAAACCGTCGCGAGAAAGCGCCTAATTATTAAGTCTTAATTGATTCCGCCTATCGCGGGAATTTTTATAATTGGACGCCTGTCTTCCGCGACGATCGTGCGTCAAGACGCGGAACGAGCGAGGGCGAGCAAACGTTACGCTCAAACGGACAGAACGGCGAATTAAGAAATAACTTAAGGTTCAATAATAACGCGAGAGGAAAACAATCGCCTAGCGATACTTTTTTATAAGATAGGAAAGAGACGAGTGCCGATCCCTTTGTTCGATATAACTTGCAGTTATCGCTGACTCTGTGATAACCGTAAAAATCAAAACAATTAAACGGCGTATCGACGTATGCATAATTAAGTGGATGGCATTTATTCATGAATTCTGGTATTATTCGCCTTTCGCGCGACGTGGAAATTGCGTCGTAAGAAATAAATGTTGCCGCTTCTTGGAATAATATCAAACCGATGCACAATGCCGGCGTAATAACGAGATACAAGAGTTATGTCAGGTGCACTGAGAGCTTGTTAGGATGCTCCTCCATTGTCACGTCATAACGAGCATCTGCGTTCTTGAAGCGACAAAATCGACACACGCTGATAATACGAATAATACGAAAATCCGGCTCTTAAACCGTCGATCCAATGAAAAAATAAAATCAAATCAAATATTCTTGATTCTTACGTTTCAATATCTTTTTTTCTAAGTGTGTCGACTTATTAGAACAAAATGTGGATTGAGAATATCAAATAACGACGATACCTTCGAAACGGCCTCGGGATATCTCACGCATCCATTCGTACGGCCTCATAGTATCGGCACCTGCGAGAAAAGAAGACACAATTATATCTCTACAAATGAATAATGAAATTTCTGTGATAAAAGGTCGTAGCAGCTTTCACGGACGCGAAGCTTTTCACAAACTCCCCGTGCGAAAGCGTCGTCAAGCTTCCCCTTAAGCGCGACACGCGATGTATAGCGGTAACACATTTGCTTGTTTCTCATCTGAGAATGCGATTGAATTCCAGTTACGTAAGCGCACGGACAGTGCAACAATTTAACCACGTGATTATGTAAACATCATCAGCGCCTGTGCTTGACAGATTATGCCTTGTCGACGACATCCCCTATCGCATTGATGAATCACAAAAACAGCCCCGTTACCCACTTGTTCGTCCCGAGGACAACGAGCCATTTTAGAGTATTATTAATATAGCCGTGCCAGAGAAATAAAATAAAATTTGTCCAAGAAATGTTATATTTCTAACGTAAACAGTAACTATTATACTCTGATCTGAAGCTACAAATTTATAAAATCATCAATAAACGTTGCATAGTAATCCTAACAGGGTGGCCATAAAGTTCCGGGACGGTAAAATATCTCGAAAATTAAGCATTTTAGGAAAAAATGTTTTAGACAAAAGTTGTAGGGTTGCAAAAGATCTATTTATGGATCTTATCAGTTTGACCTTGGATGGCGTTGCCAAGGTTATATCAAAATCACATTAACTTTTTTAAACGGAACACCCTATTTTTGATTTCAGAATCTAATAGCTGGTGGTGTCAAGACCTTTCCAAAACACTACAAGAAAGTTTATTTTCGTTGAGTACTTTCCGAGTTGTAAGGCTTGAAAGCTACGGTGTACTGTAACTTTCAAGCGTCATAACTCGTCCTAAACGAAAAGTCCTAAACGAAAATAAGCTTTCTTGTAATGTTTTGGAAAGGCTGGTTTTGACACCAGCTAGTAGATTCTGAAATCAAAAATAAAGTGTTCTATTTAAAAAAGTTAATGTGATTTTGATCTGATCTTGGCAACGTCATCCAAAGTCAAACTGATAAGATCAGTAAATAGATCTTTTGAAACACTATAACTTTTGTCTGAAACATTTTTTCCTAAAATGCTTAGTTTTCGAGATATTTTACCATCCCGGAACTTTATAGCTACCCTCTATATATTAAGATGGATCGGTACATAGTATCAGATTTGTCAATATGTTAATCCATTTGTTTATAATAAATTTTTTAAGTTCAACATTTTAAGGCAAAAAAGTAAACTTTTTTCAAATCGATCCCTTTTCCACAATTTTCAAGAAAAAAAAAATCCGTACGCTACACGATAGATAATTTCCCTAAGAATATTCTTTGCCAAAAATGAAGTCAATCGGCCTATTAGTTTCCAAGAAAAATTTACATATGTTGCGGCGAAAGAGCTTTGTAAGTATTATTTGTGCAGCCTTTATTTTGAGCTCAATCACTATGAAAATTTAAAATTTTGCAGTACACATTGTATATATTGTATCTGTAAAATATCACTTAATTATGTGCAGTATAGTTAAATTTTTTTTAAATCTTGAATTTATGCTTATTTTAGATCCGGTCAAGGTAGTCTGACCCCTTAAGCTCTCCTTAAAAAGGAGAGGAAAAGGAAAGTTCTTTTCCTCTTACAACAGAGATACTTTCGGCGTTAACGTCATCAATTCAGCAAACGCTGAAAGCGAAAGAAAAATAGCTAAAGATGCGATGTTAAAAATGGATGATTAACATCGGGAAAAATGTTACGAGTAATAATCCGTTGAAACGCGTGTCAGAAGTACCAATTTCCGCATTCGCCAACGCCAAGGGGAAGAGTAAGGGAAATATCGATCCTCGACGAAAACATTGCCGGATCACGCTCGCGAGTCGGCAATGTCAAGGCGATCGCTTATTTCCTTATCAATGCGCAAGTTACGTAATCCGGCCCGAAGTGCGGTGCACCGATATTCAGACCCGGCCGCCTTCTATATTCGCTGTGCGCTTGACCCGTGACGCAAAACACGCATGCACGCACTGGCGCACGCACACATACAATCAAGGCCGCGCAACGTAACATTCGCAATGATTCCGTTATGTAAATTTATTATAAATCGCGCGCTTTCCAAACTAATGCTATCGCGCCGTTAACCGGTCCGGCGCGTTCGCGTCTCGTTTGCAAAAATAGAAAGAGCGCGATTCGATACCTCGGAATAGAAAGAAAGGCGAGATCGCGGGGTGCGCGTGTAACGTGGCGCGGTTCCGCGAAAGATACCTGTCGACATTGAATGTGTCGTGAATATGATATATCGCCGCGAACATGCATGAACCGAACGATTTCAGATCGCTCTAAGTCAACTGGGAAAGCGACCAGAATGGAATAAACGTGCGTGGAACGTTAACCCTTGAAAAAAAAGTTGATAAACTTGTTTCAATAAACTGATTAATGATCAATAACTGATTATATTTCGTCAGTTAACTGATAAAATATCATCAGTTACTGATCAGTAATCAGTTTATTGAAACAAGTTTAACAACTTATTTTTCAATCACACGTCTTGACACTGGCGGCCGCAATGTACATCATCGCAACGAAAACGCGAAAATTGAAATTGTAATTTACTTTTCGCGCACGTTCCTCCCAGTCACGTGAAACTGATTAGGGCGCGCGAGAGGAAGTTAACATATCGGCCGACCGCGTTTACACTGACCGATATCTTTGCGGATCTAATGTGATTTGCATTTGAAATACTTTGACCTTTTCAGAGTATACAGTTCGCGGTTGGAGCTTGTACTCTTTACTTACAAATCCATTTATAATTAGGTCGCGTATGGATGACAAAGAAAACTGAGCACCAATAATTCGATTCGATCCACGTTCAATTCAAATCCGAAGTATATTATGTAATTAAATTAGACAAAATATTATATAATAATATTATACAATACTATATAATTTTTTATTATATAATAATAAAATATATAGGGAAAAATTGCTGACTGCGCATGTTGGTCGTACCTCATCAATTATATATTTTTATTTATAATATCCACTAAGAAAAAATGGTTGCAATTACCATAATTTAGAGTCATTTTCAGTACCAACTATCTATTTATAATCATTTTAAATAATCATACAAATTACAATTATTAGTTTTTATTACTATGTGAATAATAAGTGAATGTTAAAAAATGTTACACTTGCTATATAAAAATGTTCATTTTATTTTTGCCATTTGTATATCTTGATATTTTACTAATTTTATTAATATTTAAAATTATCATAATTTATAGTAAAATTTTGTCAAAGCAAAATTATTAGGTTATTATTACTAACATTTATTATTGCTAATTATAATAGTATAATAATTATAAAAATGGAGCTCCTAACCATAATTATTTTATCACGTAATTATAATCACAAATACTATCACTTTTCCCTGAACGTAACATTTGCCTAACAGTTACTTACAAAAATAAGAAATAAATAAAAAATACAGATAAAAATTTTACATTTTGTTTTGTAACAACACTTTAAAAATCAAATGATTAATTTTTGTTTTATATAAGTAGTTGATAGTTAATCATGCAATTTTTATAAAAAGGTATTTATATATATAAGGTATTTATATAAGTATTTATAATATATAGAAGATATTTTAAAAACGATTTATTTTATATACATTGTATATACATATTTACAATTATTATAAAAAATCGATACTTTTATAAAACCTATTAGTTCTTTAAATAGTACTACTATACAAATTTTATTAGAATAAATTACTATATTAATGTAAGATTAAGCTAAGTGATAATAATAAACCAATAATCATTATAAATAAAAATGTTAATTATAAAAATAAACACAAGCCAATTTAATTTCTCTTTTTCATTATTGATTATTTATTTATTAGTTATTAATTAGTTATTATTCATTTATAAGTTATTTATTAGTTATTAAATATTCTTTTTTGATAAATTAATAAAATAAGTATTAGTTAATGATTTCTTATATTTTTAATTATTTTAATTCATAAATTTTTTACTTTCAAAGATGATATGATTTAGAAGACCCGGATATAATTTAGACACCTAATTGTCTAAATCGTATCTTTCGCAAAAAAGTTTATAATAAAAGGTTTATCATTTGTTATTGGTAAAAGTTTAAACGTTGTAACAGGTAACTGAGACATCAAGCTACAATTTCCAACGTTCATTTGCGTACAACTCAGTTACAAAATAAAAAATACAATAAAAAATAATTTCTTTCTTTCCAGCAATTCGGCAATTCTTCGTTATACGTGCATCATGTATAAAAAAATTTACTACTAAATTTCAAAATAGCTTTCCAAATCACGAATATATTTGAAATCTCAATTTAAAACGCATCTCGAACTTTGAACATTTCGAAAACGAAGTTAAATCAGCGTTTACGACAGTCCAATGTTGTCACGCTTCAATTTGAATCGCTGACGCGGAATCGCCATTTTATATCGATATTTTCAGTCGCGAATCTTCGTCATATTAGATAATCGATCTCGAGCTAATTGCCCCTTTAAACTTCGCCACCGATTGGAATTCGCCGTTGCGGTCGTTTGGAAATCGGCGATCGGGCCGGCTGTTTCTTCATGACGGAAACCGCAGCTACGATCGCTCGTTAATAAATATACCAGCAGCCGCCGCGCCGCGCCGATCGCCGCCGATCGCCGCCGCATATACATACACGTTTAAACGTTACGTAATGCTTCTTGCGTGTTTTGCGGTGCGCATTACCTCATATCAAAGCAATTCTCGAGCACAGCGCGGCGGTCATTTTCCCACCGAGGCAGCCCCTCCCGCGACTCGCTGCCGCCGTCTCGTATGTGCGCTCGAGCAAAGCAACCCCGATCGCTCGCGGATTTGAAAAGCGATCGCATTCCGGCTCGCCGATCGCGCGACGCCGCGCGCCGCGCCGGCCGGTCGGTCGGACTCCCGCCGAAATCTTGCGCGTTCGAGCGACAAATTTCACGAAAGACGACGGTTTCCCGCGCGAAGCGCTGCAGGCTCACGCGCGAAAGATCGCGATCTCCATCCCTTACTCGCACGGGCGTCTCGGTAGATTAAATTTATTCGCACTTCGCGCACTTCGCGTACGGTAACGGCGCCTCTGGTAATACGAATTCTCTGCCAATCGGTCACGACTGAAGCGATCGCTGTCCGCGCGGGTCGCGACTCGCGAATCTTTACGCAACGCCGTCAGCTGAGAGAGCGCGAGAGCGGAATCGCGCGAGAGCGTGAGCGGAGGGATGGCCGGGAAAAACTGAATCATCGATTACACTTGCGAGGCTTTGCCGAGCGTGGGCGATGGCTTCCTCCTCGACCAACCTTGAATAAGTAATCTGCTTCCCGGGGTAATGCGCCCGGCTGCCTGTGGACAAAATCGTCACGGGACCCCCTGTGCACGCGGATACGTATTGAGAGAGCTATCGGTCTATCGCGGTGAAAGTACATGTCGCGGTTGCACACTGATATATTGTACATACATATGTATGTACAAAGTGTGTCTCGCCAACGCGCCGCGAACCTTCATTCACGACGAGTTTCAAGTCAATTTCGTTCTTTCGGAAGTACGAGGAAAGTGCCAGTGGTGCAGTTCCCGAATTATGCAAATACAATTCGAAATATCCATTTTATTTTGCTTCTCGAATTGTGAGCTTCAGATATAATACGACACTATAAGCGCTACAATATTCCTGGAACGTTATACGAATATTATTAAAAATTAAAATAATATTAAAATAATATTCTGAGAATGTTATTCCAAAAACATATTTTTTAATATTATAGGAATATTGTATTAGTGTTTAGTATGCCGCTTTCTATAATATTCGTGGTATATTATTTCAAATATCCATGGAATATTATGTTCTACAAATATTATTTTGTTAAACAATTAATGCAAATTATTATGCATAAAATATTCACAAATATTTTATAATTATTACATTTAAAAGTTATAATATTCCCGATAATTTAAAATATGGAAGTAAATAATCTTATTTATTTTTTATATAATACTCATATAATATTATTTAATATTAAATAATATTAAAACGTTTATAAAAAATTAATTTAATTTATTTTTGTTTAATTCTTTGTAAATTATAATAATTTAGTAATTCTAGAGTCATTTATAAAAACATTTCAGTATAAAAATAATTTAAATTTAAATTTGCCGTCACACAAATCAAGAGAGTTTGATCAAATCCGTAGTATAATAAAGACTAATTACGAGGAATTTGCTTTAGTACCTGTTATTTGGTCTCTGGAAGCACAACACAAATGTGTATAAGAAAATACGGAAATTTACCGGCGCGGTCAAGCACCCATATCATCGCTGTAATGAAAAGAATCACTCTCCAGTCGTTTCTTGAATTTCCGTTATGTAACCGGCCGATGTAACAGACGTAGAATACAACGCTAATTATATCTTTTTAAGAGACCGAGTCGAGCCAGTAAACACAAACAGGAGATCTCGAGATGAGTCGCGCGAGGAAGAAATAATATCGATCAGTCTTAAAGAAAAAAAGGCAGAGACAACGTCACACCGGGAAAAACCAAAGTGTGCTTGAATATATTCGCGAGATAACAATTTGTTAGAAATGAAAACGTGACCCACGCGACAACTATAAAATTTCCCGCGCGTGAAAAATTATATACATTTTTTCGCGAGCTCTCCACAACTGGTTTGTCTTCTTACATAATCGTATCGCCGCTCGGCTCTCTATATCTCATCGTTTTGAACCATTATGCAACGACCGGCTGATACGCACGGTATAATTTCTCACTTACATATTCCGCGATGCCTCGGCTGAATGCATTGGAATTGTATGATTCGATACGGCCGATTCGCGCTTCTCAAACTTATAATATTCAAGACATCGTCCGTGAACGGATCAAATGTGGGTAAGGTCATGGTCTTAGTCAATGAACAAATAAAAAATTGAACAAATCACTGAACAAGCAAGAACAATTTAACTTATGCTTAATTGCAACTTTAAATAAAAAATAATATTTTAATCAAATCTGTATAAAAAGTATCAATTAATATTTGCAATTTATTATTTTCGAGCCATATTACTTAAATATTTTTCTTCACAAACATTCACTTACTGGTGATCGTTCAGCGACGAGTTTTCTCAGTATTCCTAATTGTTTGATAATAGATACAGTAGATTATAATGAGCCTATTAAACTAGTCTATTACTTTACCATAAGAAAAATTGGAACAATTAACATAAAAAATGTAACATTTAATTTTTCTTTTATTTCTGTTTCTTAGAAAGAATAGACAGATAGATAAAAAAGTTTAATTGTCATTCTTGTTTAATTTATTTTGTATCAATTCAAAATTAGTACGTGTTAGGAAATGGATATGTAAAATGTAAAAGGAAAAAATTATATATGCTGGATTAAAAATTCTAAGCCCCGAGGCAAGGATTAAGTATAATAAATAATATTAATAATAACAGACAAAGAAACCCAGCTTTCCTAAACTATAAATAAAGTTTTCAGAAACACGAATTATTTTATCTAAACTTTGGTATCGTTCGATTTTGCGTAAAAAAGCAAGTTAAGATTCTAGAATCAACTTGAAATCAACTTTGGAACGCGTTTAGCTTTCATAAATTGCAAAAATTAATTTTTTAGAAGCATGAATTATTACTTCCTGAATTCCAGTATCATTAAATTTTGCATGATAAAGCACTGTATGGCTAAGTCATTCTTAGAATTAATTAACCAACTATGGAACACGTGGTTCTCTTGCTCATTTATACAAATCGCAGTCTTGGTTCGAATATTAATTATTCACAAAATTGTTTTAAGACTATTAGATTTTCAATCTAAAACAAGACAAAAACTCTTATTATTATGTTGATCACTGAAATTACTCATAGTTTGTTATTATAGATATAAATATTAATTATTCGCCGATTGGATTTTGTTGAAAGAAAGAAATAAAATTTCAATAGTGAGTTTGAAATGAAAAATAAAGTACAACAAAGTAGCGTATTAAAATAAAATTTAAATAAAAATTAAAGTGAAAATTAAGACAAAACATGTTCTGATATAAAAATAGCATCAAGAACAATATGTTACCGAATTGCACACAATGGACAGTCAATGTGTTAAAAATGTTTTTACTATACAATATGAATTGAAAGTTTTCAAAATGTAAAAACTAAAGGCTTGTTAAATTTATTCTTTTTTTCCTAATTAATGACTAAAAAATTTTTGTCTCAAATGCTTGAATTTTGGCCCTGCAACTAGTTGTAAAGAAGAAAACAAAAAATTTAGTTTATATATGACGGTTTTAGCAGCAAAAAATGACCTTTGCTAGTTTTAGATAGCTTTTATATATAAATAGCTTTTAAACGAGTAAGTGAATTCAAATGAGCCTTTAAATATTGATTAGAGTTTTATTAATATAAGTAAAAAATTTGGTTTAAGTCGTAATGCTACTCTTTTATTGAATTTGCAAATAAGTATAATAAAAAGTAATTCTGTATAAAAATCAAGAATAAACAAAAAATTAAACAATTTTTAAAACAATAAGAAAAATACGCTTATATTTTACACGGACATTTAAACGTAATGATACAACAATCTATAAAATTTTAATATTTTTGGTAATACTTTGAGATATAACACACGTATCCTTAATCCTCCGAGATCACAAGAAGAATTTAAAAACAAATTTTTAATTTTAAATTATTCTGCTCAAATTCCGATACATAAAAAAATAATAAGTAATCGTTCCGGGTCAAACAGTTGTGAAATCGTATTCTGGAACGTTGCAAGAATGTACCAGAATTTTTTCAGATTTTTTTTAAAACTCAAAAACCCTTTCAAAAACATTATCAGGTATCAGTGACCCTTTGCATCTAGGAAAATAATAAAAAACAACGGTGTTCTTAAAGAGTTAATATCCATTCTACCTCGCGAGAAATCTCACGCAAGAAGCATACGCACACTGAAAAAAGTTTTTTATCTTCAAGTAAATATATTTATTTTAACATCATTTCCTTGATTTAAACAAATATTAACTACTATAAAATAATTTATTTTTAAACTTAGAGAAGTTTTTTTTAAATCAAGCAAATGATATTAAAATAATTATTACAAATACGTTATTGGACCGATAGTGTAACAACACAATGATAGTAAGAAAGCCTTCTTCGGTCGCAGCTAGATCTTAGAGCTTATATTTATTCGTGTGATTTTATATACCTCTCCGAATTCAACCAGAATGTGCGCCGAATTAATTCCGGTCGTAACACAGCATGTCGAATAAGAATTGGTAATATCACTATTTACATTAAATTGTTTAATTTAATATAATTGATGCTGATTTGCATCTATATATCCATTCCCCCTTGAAATATTGTAAAATAATTCTATTTATTTAAACAAAACATTTTTTTCAGCGCGCCGTTTGGGAAAGCCTCGTTCGGACCGCGGTTCGGAGCATGTGCGCGCTTAGCCACGCGCTCGTGCCATGCTGCGTACGCGCGTGTATCACAAGCGTTACGACGAACTCTCGGGTGCACGCCTACGCGTGTGTATGCGTGCCCGCGACGGCGATAAGAGCCGCGTCGCGACGCGGCGCGTTATATCATCGTCTACTGTGTGCGGCGTGATATTGTGATACGTCGCCTCCGGTTCCTCCAGCCATTGAACCGTTCGCTAGCTCGCGCTCAATTGCGTGGACTACCAACAAATTGGAGCGGGTGACGAGCTCTCGCGGAGCACTCGGACGCACGAGCTCGAAAAATCCGCTCGAACTTAAAGACGGGATGATGATCGTTTCCCGCATAGTATGCACGTGCGAACGCACCGGAAGTTCGTATTGCCGATTTGCACGCGAAAACATCGTAAGTCTAGAACTCAGCTGGTTGAATATAGTAAGTATCTCAATGAGAAAACTTGAACCTATATTCGGATACTTAAACAAAAGTTTATTATTATTAATTTCAAATGCTTTTTTTATTACGTAATAATTTTAGTTTAATCCTACATATTTAAAGATCACAATAAAATTTTAAAATTCTATTAAAAAGAGCACTTGAGATTAATAATAATAAATTTCTGATATGAGATTAATAATAATAAATTTCAGGATATAAGTATATGCAGAATTGGAACTTGTATGTAGTTTCGAAATTAAAAGTAACATAATAAAATTAGGAGTTAATAACTTTTAATATAACTTAGTTAATTTTTAATTATTTAATTTTTAACTTTAACTTAATTATTTTGTAATATAAATTTTAATCTGTTAACATTTTTTCCAAGTTAAAAATTTATCTATGTAAAAGAAAAATTACATTGTTACAAAAGACAATGTTTTTTTGTTACTTCCTGTAAACTTAACTTGCAAATAAAATATCAAATCCGTTAATAATTCATATTATAATTGAGTAATTTAATGTTAAAAACTTGTGAGTTTCTAATTTAATAATGCTTTTCAAATTAACTTTTAATTTACTTTAAATTAAATTAATCCGAGGGCTGAATGTTAGGACTTTAATTTAATTTAGTTAAAAATATCTTAACTTAATTTTAAATGTATATAAAAACAATTACCTTAATTCAAACAGTTTGAATCTCAAGACTGAATATATCACAAAGTATTTAAATTCATTTCAGATCCAAAAGTTCCAAATTTATAGTACGAACTTAAATTTTATGAAATATAGCGTAATATTGTGTATAAACATTTAAAATTATTAAAATAGGAATTAAAATAGAAGTAATTTATAAATAAAAAAATGATAGAAAAAATTAATAAAAACTGCAGAATAATATTTTTTTTTAATACAAATATGCGTATTCACAGACACATGTAAATTTAAATTGCAAAATTTACATACTTCACATAAAATACAATTTACATAATTTACATAAAATAGATCACTACTTGTTATAAATTCGAACTATCCATCACTATGTGAACTGAATACTCTTTTACGTTTCGAATTATTCGAACAGATCAAACATATAATATGATCGCATCTTTTATCTGATCGTGAGTTATTCCTAGTCATGACAATCGCGGCACTTCCCGCGCTTTTTTACTCGAGTAGCACTTTCGTACGATACGTTCAAATGTATCTCGGTCAACGGTTCACGGAATCGCTGGAAACTGCGAGTCGCGAGAAGTCGCGCGCGAGGAAAATTCGCGAACAACGCGGAGAGTTGGGAAAGAGACGCAAATGCAATCCGAAGGATTAGAACGTCCCCCGTTCGAACGACTCGACTCGCGCGTGACGCCTCGTAAGAATTTCTATTGTCCGCGCGTATAAAGGCCTGGCGGTGCGCAAACGATTGAATTGACGGAGCTGAACGTGGCGCGCTCGCGGGATATTCCTTCCGGCCGTCCCGTCGCACGCGACAGGCCCGCAATCGATGCATTTACATGTCCTACTTACGTTGTTTATCGTCGGCTGCGAGTGTCATCATAATCGCTGGTCGCACCGCGCATCGGGACTCGTCCGCATCCGCGCCGAAAATTCGCGAAACGTCGCCGGAGGCCCGGCGCGAACGAGGAAAGGCGAGAGGCACGCGAGAGACAAGTCGCAGAAGCGCGAAACAAATGCGGAGGTACTCTCGCGGCGACACGATAAATCGCGAAAGTTTGATCGCGCACTCACCTTTTCGTCTCCGTCGTCGTTGTCGCCGCCGCCGTCGTCGTCGTCGTTCGGCGTTTCGATGCACGCGCGATCTCCCGCGCCGCGTGAATCCGCGTGACACCCCCCGACGATGGAGCTCCCTCTTTCTCGCTCACTCACTCTCTCTCTCTTGCGTCGCGACGAGGGAAACCGTAAACACGCACGCATGCACGCACGAACGTAGGCAGACAGAAAGCACAGCGGTACCTACTCGAACACGCTTGTCTTTCGAACGCGCGCGCAGACCTGACGAGCGCAACGGCGAATCGCCGGCGCGCCGTCGTCACGCAGATTGCCGCTTACCCGGCGGAGCGCGCGTTCGAAAGACGATCTCCCCTCGAAAGACGCAGTCCGAGATGGCGCCACCATCCGTGTTCCCACTAAGCAGGAAGAGGCGATTTTATTAAAATGCCTAAAAATTTAGTTAGATGTACAGATATGAAAATAACTTTGTTAGATTATCCGAATAATTATGCAGGACATTCAAATTTGTTAACAGAATGTCGAAAGAAAAAACACTTTTCTATAATGGTTTCTTAAACGTTATTTTATCGGAAAAGAAACGTTTTAGTTAACGTTTTTCTGAGTAGACATTTTAACGCATGAGAAACGTTTCTAAAAATCGCTTATAAAACGTTTTTGAAACGTATATGTGCTACTTGGGAAATTTAATATTTTATTTATAAATTAAGTTTATATGAAATAACAAAGAAATTGGTTTCTATACGTGAGAATGTCTTTTCTCTCTTAGATTAATTTTAAATAAAATTTTAACGTAGGAAAGAAGTTAATAAATTAAAATAAGACAAGACGAGCTTAAGAGCCATGCTGGGTGTTGTGCGCCAAAAACAAATACAAATACCAAAATAAATAGAGTAAACGTTTCTCAACTTTTAATAAACAGTCTTCATCAGTACAAATCAATAAGAGTCTGTGACATCATTTTAAAAAACTAATCGAATCATGTTGGAAAGCGTCTTAGTCTAAAAGTAATCTCGAGGAACGTAGAGACATCGTTTTCGGAACATAATCTGTGAGTTTCGAAAACGTTACCTTGGACAATAATACATATGTCACGTTGGACAATAACACGAAGTTCAGAGATGAAAGCCTCGTGCTGGGTGTTGTGCGCGAAAAACAAATACAAATGCCATTTGTACCCACAACACTCAACACGGTTCTTAAGCTCGTCTTGTCTTGTTTAAATTGTTATTTATAAGAGCCTCGAACTTTTGTTTTAGTTTTTAATTTTTTAATAAAACAAAGTTTATGTGTTTCAAAAACAACTAGTTAAAGTAAAAAATTAAATCGTTAAAAATTAATTAACAAGTTACACTTTTAAGTTACTAATTCTTTAACTTTATTATTTAATTTTTTACTATTTACTACCCAACACTGTTTATAATAAAAATGAGTAGAATCGTTGTCCCATGTCGCAACAATTTATCAATCAAAGGATACTCAATGAGTATTGATGAGGGAAAAAATTCTTTAAGATAATTTTTTAAAAATCTTATAAAATATCGTTTATACGTATTCAAAACAATTCTGTGACATCTACTTAATTATTGTAGAGATATCGGAATTTGTTAGTATAGTGTTCTCTGTTTTGAAATGTGTGCTCTCTGTTTGTATCGCGACTCGGTCGTTGGCTTGCTCCAAAATATTATACGCCCCGAAAGTCAGTGCGAGCATAGCCACGACCGTGACAAGATCGAAGTCAAAAGTCATAGTTAATTCTTGTAAGAAAGAATATTTCTTCCCTTCATTACACATCGCCTTCCAACTAAGATCTCTAACAATTATAAATTTGCATCAAATTTTTTTTTATTTTTTTAGTCATTAAAATTTTTTAAATTTTCCTTAAACTTATCGAAATCTCAAGATTGAATCAACGAGCAGACAATCTATTAAAGATCTCTTAAAGAATTTTTTCTGACAAACAATAAGTAATAATTAGACTGATAACAAGTAGAGGAGAAAAAATATCATATTTGGTCTAAATGAATATAGCGAGATAGAAACTTTTGTTTAGATTAGTTTATCTGTATAAAATATATGGCTAAATTCAATTATAGACCTAACATAATATTCAAAGGTTTCCTGTCAAAATGTTCTCAAATTTGTCTTTATTTCAGCGCCAAAGCAATGACCAAGGTGAGGTTTTTCTTAGTGAGCCACAAAGATCCGTGGATCTTCAAGGAAGTGCGCAAAATCTACTACGTCTTCGACATTTTCAGGAGTTTCGCGAATCTGCGCGAAGCACAGTTATCTATCTTCCCAGGTCTGCAAGGCAGAAACTTCGACATCCTCTGGGAAGGTAAGGTCTCATGCGTGTAAAATTATCTCTACACTGAATTTTGTATTTTTTTAATTATACTGAATTACACATAGTACTGCAAAAGCGAAGACAATAATTCATATTATAAAATTTCAAAAATTGAATTTTTCCTAGTCCTACACTTTTTCTTTTGTGTAATCTTTGAATTACGCTCAGTTTTTAAAAAAATAAATTAGTGCTTTATTGTGTCATTGACAGAATCTTTTTTGTTCAGTTAAAAAAACTCATAAATGATAAAAGTTGACAAAAAATAATAATAAATGACGTTTATATCAAATTTCTGCAAGTTGTGTTTATCTATATCATCGTATTTATATCAATGTGATCAGCGTATAAAAAATAACTCATAAAGAAATAAATCAATAAGAATTTGTAGCAATTGATAGAAAGATCTGAGTGCATATATACATGTTTTCTCCCTGAATGCATATGTATGTATGTACAACATGCGCATTCCCCCCACTTGATTGTTGCTAATGTACTGATCGCAACTATTTAACATGTTGTTTGTATATATGTACAGATGAAGAAGATATGAGTATTACCATAACCAACGATGATGAATTATATATCGCAATGACCGAATTAAAGCGAAAAGAAACCATGGAGGAGGATGTTTTTTACGATATATACATTTTGTTGTCGAAGCAAGATTTGGAAACATGGACAAGGTTGAATAATCACTACTTAAATGTTAAAAATTAAGTAATAAAGTATTAAAAAATTGATAACTTTTAACTTATAATTAGTTAATTTCAAATGAGTCAATTTTTAACTTCAGTCATTATTTTTAAAACACATTTAAATTTAAATTCATTAACTTTGTTCCAAAGTCAGCAACTTCCATCTATCTCTCTAAGCGCCAACTTTTCTTTCTAAATACAAAATTTTGAATGTTAAAATATTAATTTAGAAATTAATGCTAACATATTCTCATACAAATTTATTAAAAAATGAAGTGTAATTGAGAAAAATTGCACGGTTAAAAAAAATTCTATTTTTTTTAATTTTTCTTAAACTTATCAATATCTGAAGATTAAATTAGCAAATAATCTACTATTAAAGAGCTCTTAGAGACTTTTTTTCGACTAAACAATAAGTAAAAATTAGATTGATAACAAGTAAAAGAGAAAAATACCATATTCAGTCTAATCTAAACAAATCTCGGATTCTTTTTAATAACATAACGCTCCTTAGTTATATATTAAATAAGAATTTACAAAAACAATAGATCAATTAAAAGTTTTTGTCTCGTGGCCAGTTTCAATTATAGGCCTACCATCGATACCATGGAAAACGGTTCCTGCAAGAACTTTATTACCAGCGGTGTTAGAGAAGGAATGGGGGAAAAGTGGATGTTCAAGTTACACTTAGTTAATACCGCGAATCCATGCCTCTTCGATGAAATACGTAAACTGAACATCGAAACCAACATCGTATTCAATCTCGCAAATCTGTACACAAAACTAGAAACTATATTTCCAAATCTACAGGGCAAGAATTTCCAAGTCACCTGGAAAGGTATAATAAGATCTTATATGTGTAAAGTTACATAATGTACAATTATTCAACTTTTTTGTATTTATGTATAGATAGACGACATCACAAATGTCCCGGATTCTACATTACCATAACCAACATAGAGGAACTAGCACTTGCAATCGAGGAAATGTATTGGGCATCTACAGATTATTGCCAAAAATTCTACTATCTGTACATTCGGCTATTGAACTAAATACGATAAAGACATAACCAAGATTGAGTAATCACTAATCAAAAAATAAAAAATTAAGTAAAGTATTAGAAATTAATAGCTTTTAAGTTACAATTAGTTAATTTTGAATGATTTAATTTTTAATTTTAATCATTATTTTTAAAATAAATTTAAATTTGAACTTTATTAACTTTATTCCTAAGTCAGTACCTTTTTCCTTCTCTCTAAACGCCAGTTTTTTTTTTCTATGATACCTTGAACAATAAAACATTAGTTTAGAAAAAACTTAATGCTAACATCATATCCCTGTACAAATTAGCACTAATTTATTTTTAAAAATTAAATGTACTTGAAAAAGTGCGAGTCTAACTTTACGAAAAATTCATCTTTTAAACTTTTCCTTGACTTATTGATATCTCAAGATTGTATTATCAAACATTTTACTCATAAAGAACTTTAATATCTATTTCCAGCAACGCAAATTAATTTTAATTTCAGTTTAACTTACTCTTTATCTTTTTTTAGTTCTAAAAATTGTTAAAAGATAAAGAGCAAATTAAACTAAGATTAAAGTTAATCTGCGTTGATAGAAATGGGCATTTAACAAAATTCTTTCTGATAAACAATAAGTGAAAATTAGACTAATTAATTCGATCTCTGAAATCGTTTCAACTATAACGACACGTGAATGGTTTTTATAACGATCGTGGAAAAAGTGTTCGCACTCGCTACTTTATATTCGGTCTTGTTATTTGAGCGCGCGAGATGGGTCGCGTTTTGCATGGGCTATGGTCCACTTGGGCTGTGTTCCGTTTTTACTGGCAGTACTGAAAATTTATAGTTCACGTCACATATACTATACATTTTCAGTACTGGCAGTTAATATCGGAACACAGCCTTGATGTTACAGACGCTTCGAAGCATTTGTAACTTGTCGCAAATGGATCGCAGCCGCATCATATTCCCACATGAAATGAACTAAATAGTATGTTGGCAAGAGTGAGTATCTGCTCGCTACGTTCGTATGGCAGTATTATTTTCTCGTTGGATGCATCCAATGCACCTCGTGGCTAGTGATTGCATTTGACGGCTACAGATGTTCCGAAGCATATTTTGATTGGTCAATTTGTATTTGTAGCATCAAATAGACCGCAGCTACGGTCTTAAGTTATTGGTGAAACCTAGAGATCCTTTAAGGATCTCTAATAGCGAATTTGCTCGGATGCACTAGTGTGCACTAGTGCAGATTAAAGCCGTTGTACATTTATCTAGAATTAAAATAAACTGCAAATATCTCGACTGGCGGAATTTTTAATACTTGTATCTTATCAAATAACATAAAAGAGAAAATTTCATAATTTAATATGTTTATATATTTACATTGACAATGAACACACATCTTACATCAATTCATGTACGTCGACCTTAATGTGCATCAGTGCACACTGGTGCAGTCCAACCGAATTCGCTATAAAACTAATGTATCACTTGTTAACGAACGGTGGAGAGACGCGCACGCACGTACGTACGCTTTGTGATCAACAGAAGAAGAAAGACTTGAAGACTTTACAACGGTTTTATTTTATCCTTGCACAAGCCTCCCATCTCGTTTCATCTTCCCTTCGATAATTTATACGACTCCTGACAAAATATTTAAAGTAATTTATCATCTAATTTTCTACACAATAATTCAAATGTTTCCTGGCAAAATGTCCTCAGATTCCTCTTTATTTCAGCGTTCGTCAAAGCAATGACCAAGTTAAAGTTTAAATTACACGTAGTAAGCGACGAAGATGAAATAAAGATCTACAAGGAAGTGCGCAAAATCAACATCGACGTCACGAGTGTTACGAATCTCAAGAATCTGCACGAGAAAGTGTCAGCTATCTTCCCAAAGCTATACGACGACTTCGACATCTTCTGGGAAGGTGAGATCTTATGTGTGAAAAGTTAGCTCTACACTGAATTTTGTATTTTTTTTAATTATACTAAATTGCGCGTTTTATAGTACTGCAAAAGCGAAGATAATAATTTAAATTATAAAATTTCCAAAATTGAATTTTTCCTAGTCCTACACTTATTCTTTTGTGTAATTCTCGAATTACAATCAATTTTTAAAAAAATAAATTAGTGCTTTGTTGTGTTATTGATACAATTTTTTTCGTTCAGTTAAAAAAACTCATAAATAATAAAAGTTGACAAAAAATAACAATATGTAAGCGTCAGGAAGGCATGGAAAAGCAGGGATAACACAGCTAGTCTCGAAGTACGGTATAATTCTTTATTGTCCCCGTACAATCCCGGCATGGCTATCCATGTCCGGCCACGTTCGAACTCTTTGTCTAGCTTATCCCAAGCAAGTGAACGCACAAGCGCGCTAGTGTAGCGTATCTCAGCCAATCGTGACTCAGATAGTAGCTCAGAGCGAATAACACCGTTGCCTTGGGTCACATGATGTCGCAGACCAATCACAGTGCTCTAAAGGAGCGATGTATACGCACCTAACGACTAAAGCTAGCATTATGCGAAGTATACCGGGTATGACAGGACATTTCTTACAAATAAATGATGTTCATATCAAATTTCTGCAAGTTGTGTTTGGATGTGTTATCTACATCATTGTATGTACCTATATCAATGTGATCAGCACATAAAAAAATAACTCATAAAGAAATAAATCGATAAGAAATTTTAGCAATTGACAAAAAGATCTGAGTTCATATGTACATACATACTTTCTCCTTGAGTGCATATGATGTATATGTGCATTCCCTCCACTTGATTGTTACTAATGTACTGATCATAACTATTTAACTTGTTTTTTGTATATATGTACAGATGAAGAAGATACGATTATTACCATAGCCACCGATGAAGAATTAGAGATCGCATTGAAGGAGATAGCTGCGAAGAATGGCTGGAATAATGTCTACAATCTATTCATTTTGTTGTCAAAGAGAACTAGGTATGGGCAAGGTTGAATAGTCACTAGTTAAATGATAAAAATTAAGTAATAAAGTATTAAAAAATTGATAACTTTTAACTCATGATTAGTTAATTTCAAATGGGTTAATTTTTAATTTCAGTCATTTTTAAAACACTTTTAAATTTAAATTTTTAAACTTTGTTCCCAACTTCCATCCATCTCTCTAAACACCAACTTTACTTTCTACAAAATCTTGAATGTTAAAATATTAATTTAGAAATTAATGTTAACAACATATTCTCGCACAAATTAGTACCAATTTATTTTAAAAAATGAAGTATAATTGAGAAAAAGTGCGCTGTTAAGAAAAATTTTATTTTTTTAATTTTTTCTGAAACTTATCGATATCTGAAGATTAAATTAGCAGATAATCTACTATTAAAGAGCACTGAGAGAATTTTTTCAAATAAACAATAAGTGAAAATTAAACTGATAACAAGTAGAAGAAAAAAAATACCATGTTCAGTCTAATCTAAATGAAACTTATATTTTTTTTATAACACAACGCTCTTTAGTTATATATTAAATAAGAATTAATAAATACAATAGATCAATCAAAAGTTTTTGTCTTGTGGCCAGTTGGCGTTTTAGACCTAGCATCAAAAGCATTGAGAACAATTCCTGTGAGGACATTCTCTCCTTCCAAGTTTGTCGAGCAATGGGGAACAAGTTGATGTTCAAGTTACACGTTGATACAACATATCCATGGATCTGCAATGAAGTACGTAAAGTCAACATCGACGTCGACGTTGTATTGAATCTCGCAAATCTGTACAAAAAACTACAAACTATCTTTCCAATACTGCAAGACAGAAACTTCATTGTCACCTGGAAAGGTGAGTTATATGTGTAAAGTTACATAATGTACAATTATTCAACTTGTTTGTATTTATGTATAGATAAAGAATGTGAAAAATATTCCGGAATGTACATTACCATAGCCACCAGAGAGGAACTAGCACTTGCACTGGAAGAAATGTATTGGATAGCTAAAGAAAATAACAAGAATTTCTACAATCTGTACATTTGGCTATTGAAGTACGATAAAGACCAAGATTGAGTAATCACTAATCAAAAAATAAAAAATTAAGTAAAGTATTAGAAATTAATAGCTTTTAAGTTACAATTAGTTAATTTCGAATGATTTAATTTTTAATTTTAACTATTATTTTTAAAATAAATTTAAATTTGAACTTATTAACTTTATTCCTAAGTCAACAACTTTTTCCTTCTCTTTAAACGCGTTTTTTTTGTGATTCCTTGAACATTAAAACATTAGTTTAAAAAAAGCTTAATGTTAACATCATATCCCCGAATAAATTAGCATTAATTTACTTTAAAAAATTGAATGTACTTGAAAAAGTGCGAGTGTAATTCTATGAAAAATTCATTTTTTAAACTTTTCCTTGACTTATTGGTATTTCAAGATTGTATCATCGAACATTTCACTCATGAAAAACTTTAATATCTATTTCCAGCAACGCAGACTAACTTTAATTTTAGTTTAACTTACTCTTTATCTTTTTTTTAGTTCTAAAAATTAGAAAAAAATCCAGAGCAAGTTAAACTGAGATTAAAGTTAATCTGCGTTGATAGAAATAAGCATTTAAATTCTTTCTGATAAACAATAAGTGAAAATTAGCCTAATTAGTTCGATCTCTGAAATCGTTTCAACTGTAACGACACATGAATGGTTTTTATAACGATCGTAAGGAAAAAGTGTTCGCATTCGCTACTTTTTATTCGGTCTTGCTATTCGAGCGCGCGAGATGGGTCGCGGTTTTGCGTGGGCTACGGTCCACTTGATGTTACAGACGCTTCGAAGCATTTGTAGCTTGTCAAATGGATCGCAACCGCAGTACGCGCAGTCTCGACGTACGCGCACGCTGATATTGAAAAATTAGCACGAATTGCATATGCGCGCCGAGATAGCGCGAAGCAAATATTATATCGCTTCGGCGCTTGTTCATCCTGGTTTACCCATCTATCCTTCGGTCGAGTAGTGGAAGTCGGTTATTCGCGAAGAGTATATCTGGTGCATCGTTACAACTCCAGCGTTCGTCGAGCTAAAGCAACGATTACGATCTGCGGCGGAGCAAACACCTCAATAGAAGATTTTGTAAGACTCTTTTTCTTATGATTGGTTTATACTTTCAGATCTTGCAGGAATTAAGGATAAAAACCAATCGTGTTGAATCTTGCAACAGTTGAAAAGCTGCGTTTTCTGTTGAACGCAGTTTCGACTTGCAAAGTTCCAATTACACTTAATAGATAAGGATCAATGGACCGTCAAGGAAGTACGCATAGTTCACCTTTTTTTCAGTATAAGCACTTTCGCGAGTCTGCGCATAAAACTGCAAACTATCTTCCCATGTCTGCAACGCAAGAACTTCGATATCTTCTGGAAAAGTGAGGTCTTATGTGTGTAAAGTTAGGCCTACACTAAATTTTGTATTTTTTTAATCGAGTTGAATTACACGTTTATATAATATCGCAAAAGCGAAGACAATAATTCAAATTATAAGAAAATTTCAAAAATTGAATTTTTTTGTATCACATTTTTCCTGCATTTTTTCTCAATTGCGCTCAATTAAAAGACAAACAAATTAGTGTTTCATTGTGCCATTAATACAATTTTATTTTTTCATTCAATTAAAAAAAAAAATAAATGATATAAAATTGGCAAGAAATAACAATAATTTGATATTTGTATCAAATCTGTGCAAGTTGTGTTATCTGTATCATTGTATCTATCATCTGTTTGTTTGCAACACATCACCATTAATCGGGTTTAGTAACATCCGTAGTTATAAAATTGGCCAATTATAGTCATTCCATTCTGTACAGGATTTCTTATAATTGGTCAGTTTTATAACATCGATGTTATAATTCGGACCGTGTAAACGTAATCAGTGGCCGGTATTCATGGTCGATTCTTATTTCAAGATGGTCTTAAGTAGTTTTAAGATGTTAATACGATTGGTGGATGATATCTTAAGATGATACTTAAGACGATCTTAAACATAAGAATCGACCATGAATACCGGCCAACGTGATCAGCATATAAAAAATTTTGATAACTTGTGAATCAATAGAAATCATGGAAATTGATAAAAATCTCCGAGTGTATATGTATGTAACAGTCAGTTAATAAAAAGTTGCAACAGGTGGCTACTTTCTTTTTTTCGGAATGCAGAAAAATTTTGATATTGCGAACCACCATTTTTGAATGCATCTAGTAAGCGATTAGAATAGCTGTCGAAATAAGAGCAAGTTTTTTAATTCATCGATTGATCAATCGCATTATGCGCAAATGCAACTTTATACTTTTTGTAGAAGCTGCATTTGCGCATAACGCGACTGATCGATCGATGAATTAAAAAACTCTCTAATACGGACGTAAATTCTACAATGTAAAACATAGAAACATGTATGTATATTCAAAAAAAATTATCGACAAAAAGTGTTGCATCCTGTTGCAATCTTTTATTGACCAATTGTTATGCCCGTATTAGACTAGAGATTAAGATTGAGATTGGATTGGAATTTAATCAATTCGAAGAAAGAAAACCAAACTCAAATTCAGTTAATTTTGCATTGGTTGGTCAAATTCCAATTCAATTGCAATCTCAACATCTAGTTTGATTACAACTTTACATTCTCTGTGTGCACATCCTCTATTGTTAAAAGACAGAGTGTTGATAATGAACTGATTGCAACTATTCAACTTGTTTTTTGTATTTATGTATAGATGAAAAAGATGAATGTGTTTCCATATGCAACGATCACGAATTACAGATGGCATTATATTATATATATGAAGCTGATGAAAAAAAGGACATCCAGAAAATAGTGTTTTCCATCTATACATTCGGCTGTCAAAATAAGACGTGATACAGAAATAGGCAGGATTGGGTAGTCACTATTTAAATTAAAAATTAAATAATAAAGTTAATAACTCTTAACTTACAACTAGTTAGTTTCAAATGAGCTAATTTTTAACTTCAACCAGTTTCTTTCTTGATTCTTTGTTATTCTATAGAAACTTAATTCATAAATAAAATATTAAATTTATTTAATAATTTGTATTGTAATTATTTTGTTGTAATCCAATTTTAAAAAATATAACGTGTTAATTTAATACAAATAAGGTTTTTCAAAATTAATTTTTAATCTAACTTATTTTAATCTTAATGCACTGCATTTAAATTAAATTAAGATTAAAGTTAATCTGCAATAGTAGAAATAAACAGCAGTGAATTCATAAATCTGAATTTAATATGTGAGTACATACACATTTAAACACCGTATACGATCATAACGATGTTTTTGAGAACACATTAAATATATAAGGAAAAACAGAAGTAAAATAATTTAACATAATTTAAGAAACAATAAAAATTAGACTTATGGTATGTGTTTGATGTAGACAGAGCAGAATAGCGAAAACTTAATTTTGTGTTTCATTCATCTCCTAATTAAAATGAGTTAATTTTTAACTTCAGTCATTATTTTTAAAACACATTTAAATTTAAATTTATTAACTTTGTTCCAAAGTCAGCAACTTCCATCTATCTCTCTAAACGCCAACTTTTCTTTCTAAATACAAAATTTTGAATGTTAAAATATTAATTTAGAAATTAATTAATTTAACATATTCTCGCACAAATTTATTTTAAAAAATAAAGTGTAATTGAGAAAAGGTGTACGGTTAAGGAAAATTCTATTTTTAAAATTTTTCTTAAACTTATCGATATCTAAAGATTAAATTAACAGATAATCTACTATTAAAGAGCTCTTACAGAATTTTTTTCGAATAAATAATAAGTGAAAATTAGACTGATAACAAGTAAAGGAGAAAAATACTATATTCAGTCTAATCTAAACCAATCTTGAATTTTTTTTGATAACATAATGCTCTTCAGTTATATATTAAATAACAAAAACGATAGATCAATCAAAAGTTTTTGTCTCGTGGCTAGTTTCGATTATAGGCCTATCATCGATAGCATTGAAAACGTTTCCTGCAAGGACATTCTTCCCTTCACTGCTAAACGAGCAATGAGGAACTAGTGGATGTTCAAGTTACACATAGTTAATACCGAGAATCCGTGCCTCTTCGATGAAGTACGTAAAATCAACATCGACACCAACGTCATATTGAATCTCGCAAATCTGTACACAAAACTACAAACTATCTTTCCAAGTCTACAGGACAAGAATTTCGATGTCACCTGGACAGGTGCGATCTTATACGTGTAAAGTTACATAATGTACAATTATTCAACTTTTCTGTATTTATGTATAGATAAACAATGTGAAAAATGTCCCGGAATCTATATTACCATAGCCACCAGAAAGGAACTAGCACTTGCATTGGAGGAAATGTATTGGATAGCTAGAGAAAATAACAAGAATTTCTACAATCTGTACATTCTATTGAGAAACGACCATGACCCATAAAGAGGGGTATTCTAAATTAAAAAATTTAGTCTAATCAAAAAATTAAGTAATAAAGTATTAGAAATTAATAGCTTTTAAGTTACAATTAGTTAATTTCAAATAATTTAATTTTTAATTTCAATCATTATTTTTCAAATAAATTTAAATTAACTTTATTCCTAAGTCAATAACTTTTCCTTCTCTCTAAATGCCAGTTTTTTTTTTCTATGATACCTTGAACAATAATACATTAGTTTAGAAAAAGTTTAATGTTAACATCATATCCCCGTACAAATTAGCACTAATTTATTTTAAAAAATTGAATGTACTTGAAAAAAAGTGCAAGTTTATAAAAAATTTATTTTTTAAACTTTTCTTTGACTTATTGATATCTCAACATTGTATTATCAGACATCTACTTATAAAAAACTTTTAAATAATTCTTTCCGATGAACAATAAGTGAAAATTAGACTGATAACAAGTAGAGGAGAAAAAATACCATATTCGATCTAAATGAATATAGCCACGAGATAAAAACTTTTGATTAGTTTATCTATATAAAATATAGATGAACTAACATAATTGTAAGATATCTAGTGATAAGCATACTGTCGGATATGATTGTACCCAGGATCGGTAACGATATGGTATCGGTACTCGGTACTGCGCGTGGCGCGGCTATTAGACCAGCTACTTGGTCGCTTGAGATACGGGCTATGGTCCATTGACTGCCAGTGCGCGCTGTTTCACTGTGAAGCTTAGTGCCGAATTTTTGGCCTTTCGTGCAAGATTTTGGTACGAGCTTCCAGAGACGGTGCAAGTTCAGTGCAACATGGCTGCGCGGAACGCAATTGGATTAGCAATTGCATTGCTAGTTTTGTTTTCTTCATCATCATCTAGCAATGAAGAATTATTAGAAAATTCGCGGAAAATTCCAAAAATCAAAAACTTTGTTCAGGTGGTGCATAATCTAACGGATAAAGTACATTTACGTAAGTACATTTGTTTTCATTGTTTCTGCAGATTGTATTGTATTACGCGTGAAGCAATAATATATATTGTATAAATATAGTAGTATAAATTATATAAATATTGTAGTATCAATATTGTATAAATATTGTAGTATCAATACTACAAATAATTATATTATTAATAATTGTATTAGTAATTACATCCAATACAGCACAGAAAACTGCAGCAATGTTGCAATGTTGCAGATTGCAATGCAATATTACGGAGATATTGCAGAAACATATGCCTGCAACATCTCATGGTATATGCCAGTAATATTTCGGAAACATTGCAATATCATAATTTTTTTATAAAGTAATGGCAATAAAGAGCCAAGCAGAATATTCGCAACTAATAATATATTAATTTAACTCATCTATAATTATTCATCCACATTTAGCAAACTAAACTCGGGCGACGTTACTAAAATTTTCCGTTGAATCTCTACATTCCCTAACAGCACAACCGTCCATATGTCGACTGTAAAAGTCGATTCATCCAAGTCAGGCTTTCAGAGTTGACTGCAAATCAACTTTGCATAGACGTCTACTGACATCGTTCAAATGTTGACTCTAAGACGTCTAGAAAAAGTTATGCGACCCCGTGTGCATAATATTATTGAGAAACATGAATATTCATATCAACAGACGAAATAAGTCCATATATGAAAAAACCTTAGTGTTCTAAGGAAGAAACTTCGATCTACATCCCAATGAACAAACAATATTTTTCAATTCTTTTTTAATAAAATTTTTTTCATATTTAATTTAATTATTGTATTATATTGATATATATTTTCTAATTGCATTTTTATTTCAACAAATAACAGAAAAATTATTGCAAATGCTATTCTGCATTTGCACAATTAATAAAAAAAAATTATAATTTTATATTTGTTTATATAAATACCGTGCTTTAATTATACATATTTTATTTTTTCGATAACGTATATTGACATGATGTACCAGTTATATACACATATCAGCATAAAGTGCTCACAGGTCATCATGAGGAATCAATTCGCAGCGCAATCACGGAGGTCAAACAACATTCATCGGAGTTGCGATTTGGACCGGGTGACCACTTGAAAATTTCCCAAAAAAAATTTCCGAGATTTTTTGCAAAAAATGTTTTTTAAAATATTACACAAATATTGTTTTGTTTATTGGAATTATGTAGTGTAATAATATTTATGTGAATATTTTGGAAAAATTCATAACATTGCAATGTTGCTGGGATGTTTCAATGCAATATTTCAAAAAGCAGACATCTTATCGTTGCTGCTATCTTCTGGCAATGTTGCAGCAATATTTCGCAATTAAAATGCAATATTACAATGTTTCAATGAAATCATTCTGCAATGTTCCTGCAATCTCTCTGTGCTGTATGGAATTATTATTAATTAATATTATTATTGTTATTACTATTATTACTATTATTATTATTATTATTATTATTATTATTATTTTACTATTATTACTATTACTATCATTATTATTATTTTTATTTTTATTATAATATTACATTATAATTATTAATTATTTTTAATCTGAAGGAATCTGTGGTACTTACCAATTAATTTTATTTTAAATTAAATTATTACAGTTCAAAAGTAATTTCCGCGTTGCAAAAACAACAGCCTACAAAATAATAGAGCTGTATGAATATTCCGGATTCTATCTGTCTGATTCTATACTCTCTAATTTTTCGTATAAAGTTAATTTAGCTGGATCAATTGATAGATTACATATTTCGTCACTGACTTTAAAGTCAATAGTCAGTGCCATAATAAATTTATAAAACTAATAAAATATCACAAAAAACCGCAGTGAAAATAATGATGTGTGTTTAACTGGCAGTGTAAGAAACTTGCACTTTCGATGCACTTTAGGCAGTGCTGCTTGCACTCGGCGAGTTTCCAGTGTGCACTCAGTGCTACCCAGTGAAAAACGCTTTAATTGTTAACGAACGGTGGAGAGACACGCACGCACGCACGCTTTGTGATCAAGAGAAGAATGAAGACTTAAACTTTACAACGCTAACGATTTTATTTTATCCTTGCTCCTATCTCGTCCCGTCTTCCCTTCGATAATTTATATGACTTCTGACAAAATATTTAAAGTAATTTACCATATAATTGTCTACATAATATTCAAATGTTTCCTGACAAAATGTCCTCAGATTCCTCTTTATTTCAGCGTTCGCCAAAGCAATGACCAAGTTGAAGTTCAAGTTACACCTAGTAAGACAAATGTCTACAAGCAGTCCAAAGTGGTCCCAGAATGAACTGCGCAAAATCAACATCGACGTCACGAGTGTCATGAATTTCAAGAATTTGCGCGAAAAAGTGTCAACTATCTTCCTTCTGTCCGACGTGTCATCCTTCGACATCTTCTGGAAAGGTGAGGTCTTATGTGTGAGAAGTTAGCTCTATACTGAATTTTGTATTTTTTTAATTATACTAAATTACGCGTTTTATAGTACTGCAAAAGCGAAAATAATAATTCAAATTATAAAATTTCAAAAATTGAATTTTTCCTAGTCGTACACTTATTCTTTTGTGTAATTCTCGAATTATACTCAATTTAAAAAATAAATAAATTAGTGCTTTGTTGTGTTATTGACACAATTTTTTTCGTTCAGTTAAAAAAACTCAAATGATAAAAGTTGACAAAAAATAACAATAAATGATGTTTATATCAAATTTCTGCAAGTTGTGTTATCTATGTATATCATTGTACCTGTATCAATGTGATCAAGACATAAAAAATAACTCGTAAAAAAATAAATCGATAAGAAATTCTAGCAATTGACAAAAAAATATGAGTGCATATGTACATGAGCATTCCCTCCACTTGATTGTTGCTCATGTACTGATCGCAACTATTTAACTTGTTGTTTGTATATATGTATAGATGAAGAAGATACGATGATTATCATAACTACCGATGAAGAATTAGAGATCGCACTGAAGGATATAGCTACGAAGAATGGCTGGAATAATGTCTACGATCTATACATTTTGGTGGAGAATCATTATTCATGGACAAGGTTGAATAGTCACTAATTAAATGTTAAAAATTAAGTAATAAAGTATTAAAAAATTGATAACTTTTAACTTATAATTACTTAATTTCAAATGAGTTAATTTTTAACTTCAGTCATTATGTTTAAAACACATTCAAATTCAAATTTATTAACTTTGTTCCAAAATCAATAACTTCCATCTGTCTCTCTAAGCGCCAACTTTTCTTTCTAAATACAAAATTTTGAATGTTAAAATATTAATTTAGAAAGTAATGCTAACATATTTTCGCACAAATTTGTTTTAAAAAATTAAGTGTAATTGAGAAAAAGTGCGCGGTTAAGAAAAATTCTATTTTTTTAATTTTTCTTAAACTTATCGATATCTGAAGATTAAATTAGCAGATAATCTACTATTAAAGAGCTCTTAGAGAATTTTTTTTTCAAATAAACAATAAGTGAAAATTAAACAAATAACAAGTAAAAGTACCATATTTAGTCTAATCTAAATGAATCTTATATTTTTTTTATAACATAACGCTCTTTAGTTATATATTAAATAAGAATTAACAAAAACGATAGATTAATCAAAAGTTTTTATCTTGTGGCCAATTTCAATTATAGGTCTATCGATAGCATGGAGAACGTTTCCTGCGAGGACATTCTTCCCTTCACTGCTAAACGAGCAATGGGGGACAAGTGGATGTTCAAGTTACACATGATTGATACAATGCGTTCGTGGACCCGCAGTGAAGTACATAAAATCAACATCGACATCAACGACGTATTGAATCTCACAAATCTGTACAAAAAACTACAAACTATCTTTCCAAGGCTGCAGGGCAGTTACTTCGATGTCGCCTGGAAAGGTGAGATCTTATATGTGTAAAGTTATATAATGTATAATTATTCAAATGTTTTGTATTTATGTATAGATAAAGAATGTGAAAAATATCCCGGAATCTACATTACCATAGCCACCAGAGAGGAACTAGCACTTGCATTAGAGGAAATGTATTGGAGAGCTAGAGAAAATAACAAGAATTTCTACAATCTATATATTCTATTGAGACAAGACGCGAATGTCATGGAATAGAGAGGGGCGTAATCTAAATTAAAAAATTTAGTCTAATCAAAAAATTAAGTAATATAGTATTAGAAATTAAGAATTTTTAACTTCCAATTAGTTAATTTCAAATGATTTAATTTTTAATTTTAATCATTTTTAAAATAAATTTAAATTTGAATTTATTAACTTTATTCCTAAGTTAACAACATTTTCCTTCTTTCTAAACGCGTTTTTCTTCTGTGATACTTTAAACATAACATTAGTTTAGAAAAAGCTAAATGCTAAAATCATATCCCTGAACAAATTAACACTAATTTATTTCAAAAAATTGAATGTACTTGAAAAAGTGCGAGTTTATAAAAAATTCATTTTTTTTATTTTTCCTTGACTTATTGATATTTCAACATTATATTATCAGACTTCTACTCATAAAGAACTTTTAAATAATTCTTTTTGATAAACAATAAGTGAAAATTAAAGTGATAACAAGTAGAGGAGAAAAATACCATATTCGGTCTAAATGAATATAGCTATGAGATAAAACTTTTGATTAGTTTATCTATATAAAATATATAGATAAAATATTCAGGATATATAGATAAAATATATAGATAAACTAACATAATTGTAAGATATCTAGTGATAAACATACTGTCGGATATGACTGTACCCGGGATCGGTAACGATATACTGTGACTTGGTATCGATATTCGGTATTGCGCGCGGCGCGGTTACTATACCGGCTACTTGTTGGTTGCTTGAGATACGGACTATGGTCCATTTAACTACCAGTGCGCGCTGTTTCACTGGAAAGCCTAGTGCTGAATTTTTGCCCTTTCGTCCAAGATTTCGGCACGAACTCCCAGAGACGGTGCCAGTTCAGTGCAACATGCCTGCGTGGAACGCACGATTAGCAATTGCATTGCTAGTTTTGCTTTTTTCATCATCATCTAGCAATGATGAAGAAGAATTATTAGAAAATTCGCGGAAAATTCCAAAAATCAAAAATTTTCTTCAGATGGTGCATAATCTAACGGATAAAGTACATTTACGTAAGTACATTTGTATTCATTGTTTCTGCAGATTATATTGTATTACACATGAAGCAATAATATATTTTGTATAAATATAGTAGTATAAATTATATAAATATTGTAGTATCAATATCGTATAAATATTGTAGTATCAATACTATAAATAATTATACAGGGTGTCCCATTTTAAAAAACGCACTTTGATAATTCTTCAATGAAGCATTTTCAGTAAAAATGTTTCAGACAAAAGTTGCATGGTTTCGAAGGGAACATAAGATGGTGTTATTAATTTGACCTTGAATAGTTGCTTGAAGGTCACGTGAAGGTCACTTTTAATTTTTTAAATGGGACTGCTTACTTTTTATGACATATTCTTGTAGCTCATCTTGAGACCTTTCCAAAACACTACAAGAAAGTTTATTTTCGTTGAGTACTTTCCGAGTTGTGAGGCTTGAAAGCTACGGTGTACTGTAACTTTCAAGCGTCACAACTCGGAAAGTACTTAACAAAAATAAACTTTCTTGTAGTGTTTTGGAAAAATCTTGAAATAAACTACAAGAATATGCAATAAAAGTTACAATATTAGAGTATCGGTAGTTCCCTAATTAAAGGGTATCGGTACTTCTCTAACATTCTATATTTTTTATTGCATTTTCTTGTAGTCGATTTTGAGAGCTTTCCAAAACACTATAAATAAGTTTATTTTCGTTAAGGACTTTCCGAGTTATGACGCTTAAAAGTTACAGTACACCATAGCTTCAAACCTCACAACTCGGAAAATACTTAACAAAAATAAACTTTCTTGTAATGTTTTGGAAAGGTCTTGAGATAAGCTACAAGAATATGTAATAAAAAGTAGGATGTCCCATTTAAAAAATTGAAGGTGACACCTTCACGTGACTTTCAAGCAACTATTCAAGATCAAATTAAAGACACCATTTTATGACCCCCTTGAAACCATGCAACTTTTGTCTGAAACATTTTTACTAAAAATGCTTCATTGAAGAATTATCGAAGTGCGTTTTTTAAAATGGGATACCCTGTATTATTAATAATTGTATTGCAAATAATTGTATAAATATAGTATCAAATAATTATACTATTAATAATTGTAAACAAATAATTATATTATTAATAATTGTATTAGTAATTATATCCCATACAGCACAGAAAATTGCAGCAACATTGCAGCAATGTTGCAATGTTGCAGATTGCAATGCAATATTACGGAGACATTGCAGAAGCATAAATTAACAATATGCTTGCAACATCTCATGGCATATGCCAGTAATATTCCGGAAACATTGCAATATCATAATTTTTTAATAAAGTAATGGCAATAAAAAGGCAAAACAGAATATTCGCGTATAATAATATATTAATTTAACTCATCTACAATTATTCATCCGCATTTAGCAAACCAAAGTCGGGCGACGTTACTAAAATTTTCCGCTGAATCTCTACATTCCCTAACAGCACAACCGTCCATATGTCGACTGTAAGAGTCGATTCAGCCAAGTCAGGCTTTCAGAGTTGACTGCAAATCAACTTTGCATAGACGTCTGCAGACATCCTTCAAATGTTAACTCTAAGACGTCTAGAAAAAGGCATGCGATCCGGTGTGCATCATAGTATTGTTGAGAAACATAAGTATTCACATCAATACACGAAATAGGTCCATATATGAAGAAACCTCGATCTACATTTCAATGAACAAACAATATTTTTCAATTGTTTTTTTAATAAAATTTTTTTCATATTTAATTTAATTATTGTATTATATTGATATATATTTTCTAATTACATTCTTATTTCAACAAATAACAGAAAAATTATTCCAGATGCTATTCTGCATTTGTGAAATTAATACAAAAAAATTATAATTTTATATTTGTTTATATAAATACCGTACTTTATTTATACATATTTTATTTTTTCGATAACGTATATTGACTTGATGTACCAGTTATATACACATATCAGCAAAGTATTCACAGGTCATCATGAGGAATCAGTTCGCAGCGCAATCACGGAGGTCAAACAATGTTCATCGGAGTTGCGATTTGGACGGGTGACCGCTTGGAAATTTCCGAAAAAAAATTCCCGAGATTTATTTTGCGAAAAATATTTTTTTAAATATTACACAAATATTGTTTTGCTTATTAGAATTACGTGGTGTAATAATATTTATGTAAATATTTTGGAAAAATTCATAAAATTGCAATGTTGTTGGGATGTTTCAATGCAATATTTCAAAAAGCAGACATCTTAATGTTGCTGCTGTCTTCCAGCAATGTTGCAGCGATATTTCGCAATCAAAATGCAATATTACAATGTTTCAATGAAATCATTCTGCAATGTTCCTGTAATCTCTCTGTGCTATATGGAATTATTATTAATTAATATTATTATTGTCATTACTATTATTACTATTATTATTATTATTATTATTATTATTTTACTATTATTACTATTACTATCATTATTATTATTTTTATTTTTATTATAATATTACATTATAATTATTAATTATTTTTAATCTGATGGAATCTGTGCTACTTACCAATTAATTTTATTTTAAATTAAATTATTACAGTTCAAAAGTCATTTCCGCGTTGCAAGAACAACAGCCTACAAAATAATAGAGCTGTATGAATATTCCGGATTCCATCTGTCTGATTCTATACTCTTTAATTTTTCGTATAAAGTTAATTTAGCTGGATCAATTGATAGATTACATATTTCGTCACTGACTTTAAGTCAATAGTCAGTGCCATAATAAATTTATAAAACTAATAATATATCACAAAAAACTGTGAAAATAATGATGCGTGTTTAACTGGCAGTGCAAGAAACTCGCACTTTCGATGCACTTTAGGCAGTGCCGCTTGCAATCGGCGAGTTTCCAGTGCGCACTCAGTGCTACCCAGTGAAAAACGCTTTAATTGTTAACGAACGGTGGCGAGACACGCACGCATGCACGCTTTGTGATCAAGAGAAGAATGAAGACTTAAACTTTACAACGCTAACGATTTCATTTTATCCTTGCAAAAGCCTCCTATCTCGTCTCGTCTTCCCTTCGATAATTTACATGACTCCTGACAAAATATTTATAGTAATTTCCCATCTAATTGTCTACATAATATTCAAATGTTTCCTGGCAAAATGTCCTCAGACTCCTTTTTACTTCAGCGTTCGCCAAAGCAATGACCAAGTTGAAGTTCAAGTTACACCTAGTAACAGACGCAATGTCTACAATCAGTCCAAAGTGGTCCCAGAATGAACTGCGCAAAATCAACATCGACGTCACGAGTGTCATGAATTTCAAGAATCTGCGCGAAAAAGTGTCAACTATCTTCCTTCTGTCCGAAGTGTCATCCTTCGACATCTTCTGGGAAGGTGAGGTCTTATGTGTGAGAAGTTAGCTCTATACTGAATTTTGTATTTTTTTAATTATACTAAATTACGCGTTTTATAGTACTGCAAAAGCGAAAATAATAATTCAAATTATAAAATTTCAAAAATTGAATTTTTCCTAGTCCTACACTTATTCTTTTGTGTAATTCTCGAATTACAGTCAATTAAAAAAAAAATAAATTAATGCTTTGTTGTGTTATTGACACAATTTTTTTTGTTCAATTAAAAAAACTCAAATGATAAAAGTTGATAAAAAATAACAATAAATGATGTTTATATCAAATTTCTGTAAGTTGTGTTATCTATATTATTGTTTCTATATCAATGTGATCAGCACATAAAAAAATACCTCGTAAAGAAATAAATCGATAAGAAATTCTAGCAATTGACAAAAAGATATGAGTGCATATGTACATGAGCATCTCCTCCACTTGATTGTTGCTAATGTACTGATCGCAACTATTTAACTTGTTGTTTGTATATATGTATAGATGAAGAAGATACGATGATTATCATAATCACCGATGAAGAATTAGAGACCGCACTGAAGGATATAGCTACGAAGAATGGTTGGAATAATGTCTACGATCTATACATTTTGGTGCCTTATAATACATCAAAGAAAAGGTTGAATAGTAACTAGTTAAATGTTAAAAATTAAGTAATAAAGTATTAAAAAATTGATTTTAACTTATAATTAGTTAATTTCAAATGAGTTAATTTTTAACTTCATTATTTTTAAAACACATTCAAATTTAAATTTATTAACTTTGTTCCAAAGTCAACAACTTCCATCTATCTCTTTAAGCGCCAACTTTTCTTTCTAAATACAAAATTTTGAATATTAAAATATTAATTTAGAAGTTAATGCTACCATATTCTCACACAAATTTATTTTAAAAAATGAAGTGTAATTGAGAAAAAGTGCACGGTTAAGAAAAATTCTATTTTTTTAATTTTTCTTAAACTTATCGATATCTAAAGATTAAATTAGCAGATAATCTAATATTAAAGAGCTCTTAGAGAATTTTTTTTTCGAATAGACAATAAGTGAAAATTAAACTGATAACAAGTAAAGGAAAAAAAGTACCATATTCAGTCTAATCTAAATGAATCTTGTATATTTTTCTGTAACATAACGCTCTTTAGTTATACATTAAATAAGAATTAACAAAAACGATAGATCAATCAAAAGTTTTTATCTCATGGCCAATTTCACTTATAGGTCTATCGATAGCATTGAGAACGTTTCTTGCGAGGACATACTTCCCTTCACTGCTAAACGAGCAATGGGGGACAAGTGGATGTTCAAGTTACACCTGATTAATACATTGCGTCCCTATAACCGCCATAAAGTTCGTAAAATCAACATCGACATCAACGTCGTATTGAATCTCGCAAATCTGTACAAAAAACTACAAACTATCTTTCCAAAGCTGCAGGGCAGCAACTTCGATGTCGCCTGGAAAGGTGAGATCTTATATGTGTAAAGTTACATAAATGTATAATTATTCAACTTTTTTGTATTTATGTGTAGATAAAGAATCAGAAAAATCTACCAAAATTTACATTACCATAGCCACCAAAGAAGAACTAGCACTTGCATTGGAGGAGATGTATTGGAGAGCTAGAGAAAATAACAAGAATTTCTACGATCTGTACATTCTTTTTGATTATCCTGGAACCATATGACACAGCAAGAGGGGTAATCTAAATTAAAAAATTTAGTCTAATCAAAAAATTAAGTAATAAAGTATTAGAAATTAATAGCTTTTATCTTTCAATTAATTAATTTCAAATGATTCAATTTTTAAATTCAATCACTATTTTTCAAATAAATTTGAATTCAAACTTATTAACTTTATTCCTAAATCAACAATTTTTTCCTTCTCTCGAAACGTGTTCTTTTTTGTCATATCTCGAATATTAAAACAATAGTTTAGAAAAAGCTTAATACTAACATCATATCCCCGAACAAATTAGCATTAATTTACTTTAAAAAATTGAATGTACTTGAAAAAGTGCGAGTAACTTTACGAAAAATTCATCTTTTAAACTTTTCCTTGACTTATTGATATCTCAAGATTGTATTATCGGACATTACTCATAAAGAACTTTAATATCTATTTCTAGCAACGCAGATTAACTTTAATTTTAGTTTAACTTACTCTTTATCTTTTTTTAGTTCTAAAAATTGGAAAAAGATAAAGAGCAAGTAAACTGAGATTAAAGTTAATCTGCGTTGATAGAAATAGGCATTTAACAAAATGTTTTCTGATAAACAATAAGTGAAAATTAGACTAATTAGTTCGATCTCTGAAATCGTTTCAACTGTAACGACACGTGAATTTTGGTTTTTATAACGATCGTATGGAAAAAGTATTCGCACTTGCTATTTTTTATTCGGTCTTGCTATTGTATTCGAGCGCGCGAGATGAGTCGCGTTTAGCGTGGACTACGGTCCTCTTGATGTTACAGACGCTTCGAAGCATTTGTAGCTTGTCAAATGGATCGCAGCCGCAGTACGCGCAGTCTCGACGTACGCGCACGCCGATATTGAAAAATTAGCACGAATTGCACATGCGCGCCGTGATAGCGCAAAGCAAATATTATTACTCCGGCGCTTGTTCATCCTGGTTCACCCATCTACCCTTCGGTCGAGTAATGGAAGTCGATTATTCGCGAAGAATATATCCGATGCATCGTTACAACTCCAACGTTCGCTGAGCTAAAGCAACGAATACGATGACCTGCGACGGAGCAAACACTTCAATATAAGATTTTGTAAGACTCTTATGATTGGTTTATACATTCAGATCTTGCAGGAATTAAGGACGAGAAGCAATCATATTGTATTTTACAACAGTTGAAAAGCTGCTTTTTCTGTTGAACGCAGTTTCGACTTGAAAAGTTCCAATTACACTTAATAGACAAGGATCAATGGACCGTCAGGGAAGTACCCATAGTCCACCTTTTCTTCAGTATAAGCACTTTCGAGAGTCTGTGCCGAAAACTGCAAACTATCTTTCCATGTCTGCAGCGCAAGAACTTCGATATCTTCTGGAAAAGTGAGGTCTTATGTGTGTAAAGTTAGTTTTACACTAAATTTTGTATTTTTTTAATCGAGTTGAATTACACGTTTATATAATATCGCAAAAGCGAAGACAATAATTCAAATTATAAGAAAATTTCAAAAATTGAATTTTTTCTATCACATTTTTCCTGCATTTTTTCTCAATTGCGCTCAATTAAAAGACAAACAAATTAGTGTTTCATTGTGCCATTAATACAATTTTATTTTTTTATTCAATTAAAAAAAATAATAAATGGTATAAAATTGGCAAGAAATAACAATAATTTGATATTTCTATCAAATCTGTGCAAGTTGTGTTATCTATATCATTGTATCTATCATTCTGTTTACAACACGTCACCATTAATTGGGTTTAGTAACATCCGTAGTTATAAAATTGACCAATTACAGTCATTCCATTCTGTACAGGATTTTTTATAATTAGTCAATTTTATAACATCAATGTTATAATTCCAGCGTAAATCAGACCGTGTAAACGTAATCAATGGCCGGTATTCATGATCAATTCTCATTTCAAGATGGTCTTAAGTAATGTCTTAAAATGTTAATAAGGCTCTCCGATTCGTGGATGACATCTTAAGGTGATACTTAAGACTTCTTAAATATACGAATCGACTATGAATACCGGACAACGTGACATCAGCAAATAAAAAATTTTAATAATTTGTGAATCAATAGAAATCATGGAATTTGATAAAAATCTCCGAGTGTACAGTCGGTTAATAAAAAGTTGCAACAGGTGGCTACTTTCTTTTTTTTTGGAATGCAGAAAAATTTTGATAATGCGAACCACCATCTTTGAATGCATCTAGTAAGCGATTAGAATAGCTGTCGAAATAAGAGCAAGTTTTTTAATTCATCGATTGATCAATCGCATTATGCGCAAATGCAACTTTATACTTTTGTAGAAACTGCATTTGCGCATAACGCGACTGATCAATCGATGAATTAAAAAACTCTAATACCAACGTAAATTATACAATGTAAAACGGAGAAATATGTATATTCAAAAAAAATTATCGACAAAAAGTATTGCTATCTTTTATTGACCAATCGTTATGCCCGTATCAGACTAGAAATTGAGATTTAGATTGGATTGGAATTTAATCAATCCGAAGAAAGAAAACCAACCTCAAGTTCAGTTAACCTTGCTTTAATTGGTCAAATTTCAATTCAATTGCAATCTCAACATCTAGTTTGATTACAACTTTACATGCTTTCTCTGTGTGCACATCCTCTCTTGTTAAAAGATGTGTTGATAATGGATTTGATAATGGATGTGTTGATAATGGACTGATTGCAACTATTCAACTTGTTTTTTGTATTTATGTGTAGATGAAAAAGGTGAATGTGTTCCCATATGCAACAACCACGAATTACAGACAGCATTATATTATATGTATGAAGCTGATGAAAAAAAGGGACATCCAGTAAATAGTGTTTTCCATCTATACATTCGGTCGTCAAAATAAGACGTGATACAGAAATAGCCAGGATTGGGTAGTCACTAGTTACCAAGTTAAAAATTAAATAATAACTCTTAACTTACAACTAGTTAGTTTCAAATGAGCTAATTTTTAACTTCAACCAGTTTCTTTCTTGATTCTTTGTTATTCTATAGAAACTTAATTCACAAATAAAATATTAAATTTATTTAATAATTTGTATTGTAATTATTTTGTTGTAATCCAATTTTTAAAAATATAACGTATTAATTTAAGACAAATAAGGTTTTTCAAAATTAATTTTTAATCTAACTTAATTTAATCTTAATGCACTGCATTTAAATTAAATGAGATTAAAGTTAATCTACAATAGTAGAAATAAACATTAGTGAATTCATAAATCTGAATTTAATATGTGGATACATACACATTTAAACACCGTATACGATCATAACAATGTTTTTGAGAAGACATTAAATATTTAAGGAAAAAGAAGAGAAAAGAACAAAAGTAAAATAATTTAACATAATTTAACCCTTAAACACACCGATCCTGTAAAATACGGAAACACATTTTTGGGTCTGGGAGACTTTTTCAACTTTGAGAAGCTATATCTTTGATTACAATCAATATTTTTCTACGATTTTTTTTTAAACAAAAGTTCAAAATCTCAGGAGTGTGACTGCACAATCGGCATTGGCGAAAAATAATTTATTGTGAAGTTATAAAAGGAAAACCATTAAGCAAAAATGAGAAATTAGTCAAAAATCCACTTTTCCTTCAAAAAATCATATCTTCGCAACAAAAAACATTTAAGGACTTTCAAATATGGCGTTTTAAAGCTGAAGAGTCACACTTTCAAAATAAAATTTGGCAAAGTCATTCTTTTTAAAAAGTATAATTATGTAACATGGAGAATATGAGGTATTTTTGGGCATCTAAAAATCTACTTTAAAAAAAAAAATCATATCTTTGCAACAAAAAACTTTGAAGAACTTTACAATACGGCGTTTTAAAGCTAAAGATTCATACTTTCAAAAAAAAATTATATCATTGTCATTTCTATTAAAAAATGTACTTATGTAACAAGGCAAATATGAGGTATTTTTGATTAAATCGTGACTAAAATTGAAAATTGATGTGTTTCATGATACATTTCGGAAAAACTGCCTTTTCTACAGCATTTTATAGTATTCCAACTTTAAACAAAGTATATGCGAGTAACATTCGCAAAACGACCTGTTCGAACGTATTTTGTCCAGCTTTTTTATGCAAAATACTCACAAAAAGTTTCAGTTACACACTATATGGGTCGCATTGACCCTAACAAAACTTTGCTGCCGTGCCATTCAAATTCTAGTTGACCAAAAAAGTTGATCAACCATATCAATCGAAAGAGATTTCAAACTTTTTTTACGTCTTGGTCCGAACCTTCTATCTCATTCCGTCTTCACATAGCAAGCGTTAAAAACTTCATATGGGGTCTCTCAGACCCACTTACGTGTTTAAGGGTTAAGAAACAATAAAAATTGGACTTATGTATGTGTTTGATGAAGATGGAGCAGACTAGCGAAAACTTAATTTCGTGTTTTGTTCATCTCGTAATTAAAAAAAAGAAGACTTCAGATCAGACATGATATAAATTCTTATCTTGTACTATTTTCTTTTTATTCTTTACATTTTTTCTCCCTTTATCCTTTAAATTCTTATTTACTTTCTGTTTCTTAAATTCTTTTTCCTTTATTTGTTAAATTTTTCTCTGTACACAAAACCTTTCTCTGTACACAAAAATTTAAATAGGAATTTTTTTGCCTCTAAATGCTATTCTATTTTACAAAATTTTAATTTTTCATATATACAGGGATTTATGTAAACTGAATTTAGATCCTTTAGTCGATAAAAATCATACACACACGTATGCATATACAGCTCTTTTCTTATACTTTTGTAAATATATTTCATTTATGTTAATTTCTACGAACAAAACTGTGATACATCACATCATGTATAGAAACATCAATTCATTTAAATTTGTTTTATTAAAAATTTATAAATTAAGTATGTGTGAACACTTAACTATATTTATATTAAAATATGTACCTTGTTAAGTTAAATCATCTATATACAATCAAGCAACGAAAAGTATGTATGTAGTTCTTCACGCCTGCAACACTGGCCTTTCGTGCTTGCCCTCTAATGAGTCATTAACAAATGCATAACCAGTGCCACCCTGTAAAATAAGAAAAATTATTTCATTAGTATTAATTTGATTCTCTGTGCCGATTATTCCTATTGTTTTTATTGCATCTATATCACTTACTCTTTGTAGAGGAATAATATCAGACGGCGTCAATTTCGAATTATCTAAAGGGTTGATCCAATCCTTTTTTATCAACTTTTCTACACACTCTATTGTGACCACGTCGCCGCTATAAGAAGATATTGCAAAACAATTAAACAACAAAATCAGTATTCATAATTCAAATAGAATTATATATCTCTCTTACGTTGTTTTTATCACTGCGCAAGGGACACTATTGCCCAAGACATCGTGCGTAATTGGACACATGTATCGCGCCTGTTTGACGATAAGCGATCTCTTGTCATCTGGATCCTTAACCACTGTGAATTTTATTGGAATCAGATCCTTTACTTTCAATGGCTTTCCACTGACAGGACAATAAATAGTCTTGTCAGGCTTCTGTAAGGAAACTTCCTTTGCTCCTGGTGTCTTCGAGGGTATCCAGAAACTTGGTAACATCTTATCCTTGCCATTCTTCATATTAGACACTGAATCTCCATCAGATGTACTAGGAGTGCTCGACACAATAGTTTTCTCACCCTTCAGAAAATTCTGCAGCTTCTTCAGCTCTTCATTGGCTGTTTGTTCTTGCGATTGTTCCTATAATAAATGTGGCATTGTAAATATATTGACAATTCAAACCTCGTGACATTTTTAATGATATCTATAAAACTCGCTTATAAGCTTGATTATAATCTAGCCTAACCTCTTCCTTTTGCTTTTGCTTCTCATATTCCTTCAATTTCCTTGCGTATTCCTTTTTCTTCGTCAAGATGTATTCCAATATTGCCTCTTTGTCAAATAGATAGCCATCCTTCCTATAACAGTAGGTTGTCAATTGTAAGTAGAGTATGTATTCATGTGTAAATATAATTATTGACCTATCGCAAAATCATAAGCAACAGGAACAGAAAATAACATAAGCAGATTTCAACCTAAAAAAAAATCATTTAGCAATGTACACTACAAATACAAGAACGTGAAACAATAGGAATACATTTTTGACGTGCTGGATTCTTATTCTTTCTTGTTTGTACCTGACTACAGTGATTTAATCGACCTCTTTTGAGGTTAGGCTAGGTTACATTTCTTGGTTTCTGTTTTCGTTATCTGCGCTTTTCATTGTGCATTAGGGTAAACGGTCACACAATGCACGATACGTACGTTATCACTGGATTCCTGCAGGGCTGCAGAGTCAAGCAACAGCAGTCGAAATCCTTGACGGAGTCCTTGCCTACCCTCTGTGTGTTCGTACCATAACCTGACGCCGCGGCGTCCTTCTTCTTCTCGTGGTACGTGTACACAGCACCTGCGGTGCAATTCCTCGCGTGTCGTGTCATCGCGATCAAAAAATCACGAAACGATCTTTATCCCTAAAAAAATATTACTCGTTCTCTTCTGCCTTCGTGTGAGTTGACGGTAAATGCGTTCAGTAATTCTTTCTCAAACTTCCACGTAGTCGGCCATTTTGACGCACTTGCGAAATCGACGCGTGCGGCAGCCAATCGCCAATCGATGCACTGAATTGGTAGCATGACCGACAGCTGTTGAAATTTCCCTCGTTTTTTGTATCGTCATTTTCGAATAGGTTAGGAGATCGTTTTAGAGTTTAGGCATTTACGCGATTATAAAAATGTAAATAATCTACATTATATGTATATATACAAATTATACGTGTCATCTATGCATAAACATGTACATTTATATTCCATGTACATTTTAATATAATTTATGTAAATAATCTATAATATCGAAGATTCACATTTCGTCTAGAATAGTAAAAATATTTTACGTTTTTTGAACTTTAATATTACATATTTTTATTTTAAACACTAAATCTTAATCATTCTTAATCATTGATATATTTTAATTACTTTCTTATATTGTTATCCAATTTATAATTCACATTGTCTATATGAAAGATTCATGTTAATACAGTGTAAACTATAATAATCTATAATAATGTAGAGGTAATTTTGAAACACAACCTTGACTGAATATAGCGTTTGCTTTTAAAAATCTACAATTAAGATTTCTAGATTCTCTTCTATAAAATTCTATAGAATGCAATGAATGTTGGTACAAGCGTCTTTAAAGTTGCATCAGATAGTAGACATCTATAGATCAAGTAGCTACTGCATCTATTATAAGTAGATGCTTTACATAATTTCTGCTTTTGTTATCATTATTTTTAAATAGATCAGGAAATTTTAATGTAATCACTCTAATTTTAGAAATTTACAAGTAATATTTCCTTTAGAATAGCATAGAATACAATAGAAAAAACGATTGAAGCAAGTTCAATTTGCATCATAAATATTGCAATTATGTTGAAAAAAAAAACTGATGAGTGTTTCAATAAACTGGTTATTATATCAGTAATTGATGATATTTTATTAATTACCAGAATAGTAAGTATATTATCAATAGGTCTGTTCGAGTTGCTTGAAATCCCCAAAAATTTTTACACTCGAGATGAGATAAATATATATTCGATCTTAAGAGAGAGACGACAAAGAAATTAATTCAAAAAGGGCAGCAACACGAACAGGCCTCATTACTAATATAATAATCAGTTTATTGAAACACTATCATTCTTTTCTTAAAGGATTTTTGTTTTGCTTACTTTTAAATAAATACAAACTATTAATTGAAAATAGTCTGAGAGGTTTTCTTACATAAATGATCATCTGGAGCAATTTCTACACCATAATTAAAAATCACTATTATTAATTATACATTGTGAGTTATTGATTGTTCTACAAATTTAGATTCTAGCTTGTTATATATAGATGTACAAATTAACACTACCTAAACAGTAGTGTTCTAAAAATATTTTTAGAACATTTGAGGACTTAAATTAGTATTTTTAAAAATAGTTTTCAAATGTTTTAAAATATTTTTAAAAATATTGTTGCTTGAGTAAATTAATAATTTTCTAAAACAAAAATAAAGAAAAATATAAAAAATTTTCAATCATTAAAGAAGACTATTATGACTCAACCTTATTTTCTCATTGGAATGTAAAATCTTAAATGCATTGGAATCATCCTAGAAAGATGACTGTTGCTGAATTAACATCCTAATCAACAATATTTTAAAATATTTTTTAAATATTTAAAAAACATAATAAAGATTAAATGTTTAAAAAAACATTTGAAAATCTAAAAATAAGTAATCTTTAAGAAAAACGATTCAGCAAACACCTTTAATTTGTACATTTAAATGTAGTTATGCTAAAGATCAGATTAAACATAAAGAAACTAAAATAAGAAAATTTAATGATAAGACTTTTGAGAGATTTTTTCAGCAGTTTTCACAGCATGTTTTCACAGTTTTTGCAAACCGAGATTCTTTATTAGGGACATCACAGTTCAGTACAAATAAAAAATATATTTTTATTTACAAATTCGAATCCGCGAATACAGCAAGATTATGTTCTTTCGTCAAAATAGAAAATAAAACAAAAGATCGGCAGAACACGCGAACACGATTACGAAAACGTCAGTCACGCATCGTTCAATATTCAACGGTAGAAGGAACTGGAACGGACCGCGAACTTCCGCTGAATGAGCAATTCATTTTCTTTCCCTGCAGCCGTCGTACCTGGATGATCCACCGTCCTCTCGCTTGTGCTTCTTGTGTTTCTTGCGTTTAGAGCTCTTTTTCTTCTTCTTCTTTTCTTTCCTGCGTTTCCTCTCCTCCTCACTGGACGACGACGACGACGACGACGATGACGATGACGATGATGAGGACGATGATGATGATTCAGATTCGGACTCGCTGCTCTCCGAACTCTCGCGTTTCCTCTTGCGCTTCTTCTTGGCCTTCTCCCGACGCTTTTTCTTCGCCTCTCGCAGCTTCTTTCGTAGCTCGCGCTCACGCAACTCCGTTAACGGCGTGACGTAATTCTCATCGCTGTCCGAGCTCGTGCTACTCACGTCCAGCACGATTTCCTTGTTGGGATCGATCTTGATGAAGTTGCGGCACTGATAGGTTAAGTGCCCGGCGTACCCGCACTTTTTGCAAGCCGGTCGCACCTGCTCCTTGCTCTGGGGTATCAACCGCGACAGGACGCCGGGATCCATGGTTCTACGATGAAAAGAGAGCGAGCACACCAATGCTTCGCGAATAGACTAGCTCACGACCCCGAGACTGGACACGGCGGAGACGATGCCGACCGCGCCGATCCTCGATAAGCAACTCCAAGTGATAAATCCGAGTATTTCTAGCGATAAATCTTCGAAAGCAGAATCCCAATTTATAAATTAATATACATATTATAGGAAAGCATTGTGAGAGTCATTTCCACACCCACGTTTATACGATAATCTCCAAAAAAATTACTGAACACATTCTAGAAAATTGAGAAAACCGTTGAAGATTTTTTTTTCTCTTTCTACTCGTTTAAAATCATCCCTGGGCACGCTGGGCAGAAGGGCCTGGAAGGGCCTAACGTTCGTAAAAGCGTGGTCGATTGTGTCGCACGTGCGTGTAGCATGTACACACACGTGCGCGCGCGCGCGCGCGTTTGCCATACAATTACATATGCTCCCTAATACTCCCGTCGCGTCTATTTGGAAAACCGCGTTGCGAGCTATCGCGATGGTTCTAGACCGTTGTAGAATGTCGGCACTTCCTGTACGGTGCGAGTCACGCGAACGTCAGATGACCGCCCGGGACAAACGGACGCGTCATGCTCGTGAATTCGCATGCCTTTCAGCGTACAAAATTCACCGGATGATTTTTCCTCGCTGCCACGGTGCGCTATGGCACGCAGGATCGCGCAATTACCCGTCCACGAGGATGCAGCTTGATAGAATGTTCTAGAAGCCGGGTGGGCTTCCGCCGTCGGCGCCTTCTAGAATATTCGGCGCGTCGATAAAAGTCGACGCCGCGCGCCACGAGTGTTCAATCGTCGCTGTGATCGCGTGCTGTACAGGTCGTCGTTGCTGCTCGATTCCCGATTTCTTGCGTTATTAGCGCGTAGATTCGGTGTGCTCTTGGTGCATTCGAGGTGTGGCCCTGCGTTTCTCATCCGCATTTCAGTCTTCGAATTTGATTCTGTGAGAAAATGCCCGAAGACGTGAGCATGGCGGATTCCGGCGAGGTGGAGACCTTCGCCTTCCAGGCCGAGATCGCTCAGTTGATGAGCTTGATCATCAACACTTTCTACTCGAACAAAGAAATTTTCATCCGAGAATTGATCTCCAATTCATCCGATGTGAGTAACCTGCCTTGATTTGTTGAAAAAATCCGGCCACGCCGTCGTACATTCGCGTCCCACATTCGCGACATTGCCGTTGATTTTGTTCAAAATTATTCGATCGATTCCCACGTGAAATAGCCTCTCAATTTTAATTCAATACTTTTTGATACATTTTACGTTCTATTAGATTTTATAAAATTTTTTTTATGTCGCATTTATATGTGGTGACGCTCCCAAATGTTTCTTTGTTTCGATTCATAGATTTAGAAACTGTAGTTAAAATTTGTTTATAATATCGTTCTTGAATTTTCCTGTTTAATGATTCATAGATTTCGAAATATTGCAATTAGAATTTGTATATGAATAAATTTGTTCTCGAATTTTTCTCTATTACAATCTGCAATTTCTGAAATTGTAATTAAAGATTATTGTGTAAATTTGAATACATGATTAAAAAAATAAATTTTTGTTAATAGTATAATATTAAATCTTTCATGAATTCTATTTAGGCATTGGACAAAATTCGATATGAATCTCTTACGGAGCCAAGCAAGTTGGACACTTGCAAGGAGTTGTTCATTAAGATTGTCCCAAACAAGAACGACCGCACCTTGACTATTCTCGATTCGTAAGTATTGAACTTTTTTAAAAATATACACATGGAAAACAGATTGTTGTATTAACAGCATAGTATTAATGAAATAAATGTACTGTGCTCTTATTCTAATAAAATCTCATTTTAATTTTTAATATATTTATTTTATTAACATTTATCTTATTAAAATAATAAAATTGTCTTGTCAACTGTTGTCTTAAAAAACATGTCTTAAAAATATTACTTTTGTAAGACAAAAGCTAATGGTTTAATACAAAATAATCTTCCATATAAACTCTCGTTGACTCTCCTTGCTGTAACGTTAATATAGTTATACATATTGATATGAATATATGTACTGATATAGCACTTGTCTTTAAATTAAATTTTCTTTACCTTTACAGTGGCATTGGCATGACCAAAGCTGATCTTGTAAATAACCTGGGTACCATTGCCAAGTCTGGTACGAAGGCATTCATGGAAGCTCTGCAGGCAGGCGCTGATATCTCCATGATTGGACAGTTTGGTGTGGGTTTCTACTCTGCATATCTTGTAGCTGATAAAGTCAGTGTCATCTCCAAGCACAATGACGATGAGCAGTACCTGTGGGAGTCTTCCGCTGGCGGTTCATTCACAGTTCGCCCCGACGATGGCGAACCGATTGGACGAGGTACTAAGATCATCCTGCACATTAAGGAGGATCAGACGGAATATCTGGAGGAGTCAAAAATTAAAGAAATTGTGAAGAAGCACTCTCAGTTTATTGGCTATCCCATCAAGCTCGTCGTCGAGAAGGAGCGCGACAAGGAGCTCAGCGAGGATGAGGAGGAGGAACCTGCGAAGGAGGGAGAGAAACCAGAGGATGAGAAACCAAAAATTGAGGATGTAGGCGAAGATGAAGATGAAGATAAGCCCAAGGATGAAAAGAAAAAGAAGAAGAAGACCATCAAAGAGAAATATACTGAAGATGAGGAGTTGAACAAGACAAAACCGATTTGGACGAGAAATCCAGATGATATCACACAAGAGGAGTACGGCGAATTCTACAAGAGCTTGACCAATGATTGGGAAGATCATTTGGCTGTGAAACATTTCTCTGTGGAGGGACAGTTGGAATTCAGAGCACTGCTATTCATCCCGCGTCGCGCGCCTTTCGACTTGTTCGAAAATAAGAAGAGGAAGAATAACATAAAATTATACGTGCGCCGTGTCTTCATTATGGATAACTGCGAAGATCTGATTCCGGAATATCTAAACTTCATCAAGGGCGTCGTGGACAGCGAAGATCTGCCTCTCAACATCTCTCGTGAGATGCTGCAACAGAATAAGATTCTCAAAGTCATCAGGAAGAATCTTGTCAAGAAGTGTCTGGAGCTCTTCGAGGAACTGTCGGAAGACAAAGAGAACTACAAGAAGTGCTATGAGCAATTCAGCAAGAATCTGAAATTGGGTATCCACGAGGACAGCCAGAACAGAAAGAAACTTTCAGAACTACTGCGATACCACACTTCTGCATCTGGAGATGAGATGTGTTCACTCAAGGACTATGTTGGTAGAATGAAGGAGAGCCAGAAACATGTCTACTATATCACTGGCGAAAGCAGGGAGCAGGTAGCCAACAGTTCATTTGTAGAGCGCGTGAAGAAGCGCGGTTTCGAGGTTGTATACATGACAGAGCCCATCGATGAATATGTCGTCCAGCAGCTGAAGGAATTCGACGGCAAGCAGCTAGTGTCTGTCACGAAGGAAGGTCTGGAATTGCCAGAGGATGAGGATGAGAAGAAGAAACGCGAGGAGGACAAAGCCAAATTTGAAAATCTCTGCAAAGTCATGAAAGATATCTTAGACAAGAAGGTGGAGAAAGTCGTGGTATCCAACAGGCTGGTCGACTCTCCTTGCTGTATCGTCACGTCACAGTATGGCTGGACGGCGAACATGGAGAGAATCATGAAGGCTCAGGCTCTCCGTGACACATCGACCATGGGATACATGGCTGCAAAGAAACATCTCGAAATCAATCCTGATCATCCCATCATGGAGAACTTGAGACAAAAGGCTGAGGCAGACAAACACGACAAATCTGTCAAGGATCTAGTCATGCTTCTCTTCGAGACTGCCCTCTTGTCGTCCGGTTTTGCGCTAGAGGACCCACAGGTACATGCGTCTAGAATCTACAGAATGATCAAGCTCGGCCTGGGCTTCGACGACGAGGAAACGTCGAATCCTGAGGACGAAAAGATGGACATGGAAGTACCGACGTTGGACGGTGATTCGGAAGAGGCGTCAAGAATGGAGGAAGTAGATTAAGCTTCGAAGTTGATTATTTTTAGACTATTTTTTTTTGTTCTCAGTGCCGACAGAATTAGGTATTTAATGTCATTCATTACATATGTAATTTCACCTTTCATTAATAGTTTTTTATACTTTTACGTGTTATGTTCACACATCATTCCATCACATACCTTAAATTAATAGTAGGATGAAGATGTAAACATATTGTGCGTAATAAAATAAAAGGAATCGTATTTAATTTCTTTGTACTAATTTTTAATCTCTAGAAATTATAATTCTGTAATGATTTAAGAATGCTTAAGATAATATTTGAATGTTTATTATCTCGATTTATCTTTCTAAAATTATATTTAAACTTTTCATATTGATATTGTAAATATCTACATATTAATCGTTTCTTTTTCAATATTATAATTTAACTTTTAAAAAATTGTCAAATTTTTGTGTACAAAAAATAATTGAGAGCTTTCATCTTTTTTTAAAACTTTTTACATTTATAAATTTTAAAATGTCTTGAGATTTTTCACTTTATAACTTAAAAATATTTTCTAAATTCTGAAAAAATTTAAAATATTTTTTAAAAATTAGGTTATGAGAATCTTAAGATATTTCAAAATTTATGGAAAAGAAAACTATTTGTTCTCAATATTACTTTAGTTCAAGTTTTTAATATTACTTAAATTTGTATTATTTGAAATATCTCTGAAGTAAACATATAATAAAAAAAAAAACTAATACTAAAATTAGAACATTTTAAAAATACTATAAAAATTTCTCAATTTAATTTTAAAAATTTTTACTTTAAACTTTCCCAAATTTTAAAAAATTTTAGAGAAATTTATAGAATGAGAATTCTTAAGATATTTCAGAATTTAAATATGTAAAAAGGTTTAGAAAAGATGTAAAACTTCCTTAATATTTCTAAAGAGTATCATTCTAATTGTATAAAAAATTCTGAGAAATCTAAAAAGTTAATCCTAAAAGTTCTAAAAGGTAGTAAGATAGAAATTTTGAAAAAATCTGAAAAATTACATGAAAAATCTGAGAAAAACATTTTTAACATGATATAAATGCTATATGACAATTATATCTAAATCTTAGCAAATACATTTCGCGTCGATAATCCGACTCTGTTGTTGGTTGTAAAGTCTCCGGAGAGTTCGGAGCTGTAAACCTAACCTAACATCTCTCGATGAAATGAGTGTGCTCTTTCTCGAGTGCACTTCTTTCGCGCTACCTGCACTCGGAGCTCGAAGTGTACGAGCTGACTTCGGCCGGTGAAAGCGGAAAGAGGAGAGGATTATCGCCAGAGCCAGGTGCAGAGGTGCCAAAACGAACGGACCTCCCGGCACGAATTCTCACTCAGGCCGACCGCTCTCGTGCACACCAGGTCGAAGGCGGAGCGTAGAGTGCGACACCGTGTCGCGCGGCGTGTTGTCGCGTGTTGCCACATCACCACCGAACCCAAGCGAATTTCGAAGCGTGTCCACCGCGGTGTGTAGATCGCGCTCGCGCCGATCGGCAGCCACCTCGCAGAGCTCGTGCAATATACGTGGACGAGGAAGCGTGAGAGAATCCGTGGGCCGCCGCCGCCTGTCTCTGCCCCGCGTATCATCAGCCAACATGACAACTCGTCGTTCCTGAGTCTATAGCCCACCTCGCGAGAGTAACTCTCCTTTTTCTTCTTTTCTCCCGCGACGCGCCACGAGGAGCGATAAATCGCGGAGTCACGAGCGCAGCTGCTACCGTACCCTTGAGCCGAGAGCGCACGTGCGGATCGCTGGAACGAGCGCACCGACGTTGATCGCACCGATTTTCCCGTCCGAGGACCATCGCGCGACACTATGAGCGCACCCCAGGCACCGGTGAAACTGCGGAATGGGGTGGTGAAGCAGGTGAGGATCCGCCGAACGTTACCGGTCACTCTCCCGCACGGCGATGTGCTCTCTATTTGGTTATTTGCACCGCGCCGACACGATGTTGATCCCGAATCACGTCGTGGAACATATGGTTGCGATCGGGAGTATCGTCGCCGCAGCGGCCCGCCATGTGTTTCTTAGCATTCTTCGGATATTCGATCACGTTAACGAGAATGTCTCTATCGTGTCCTTGCCTTTTAATTTATTTCTCCTGGAGCAACGAGAGCGCGTTTCGTTTCGGAAAAGTTCTATGAAAGATATTAGCAATTGCGTAATTGGTAGTCTAATTTGAGATATGATATGGTGCTCGAGATTTCAGGGCACTTTCAACTTTTTCATGATGTAAAATTTTAATTCTGCAGGTGACATCGGGAGACACCGTTGTCATCCGTGGACAACCTATGGGCGGTCCTCCACCTGAAGTAACAATTACCTTGTGCAACATTACTGCTCCAAAATTGGAACGTTGGAAAGGAAATGATAGGTATATAAAATTGTACATTTACATACTACTTACAAGTTTTTTCTTAATTATTTGCTTATTTTTAAAGTAAAGAAGGATTTTTACAAATTTTTAAACAGTATAAAAAGCTGATATCACTTAAAGCAGGAACTGGTGCTTAATAATAATTTATAAACAATTATTTAATTATGAAATTGAATAATAACTTATATACTTGTAGCACCGATGAGACCAAAGATGAGCCGTATGCTTGGGAAGCAAGGGAGTTCCTGCGCAGGAAATTGATTGGTCAAGATGTCACATTTGCCACTGAAAAGTCTGTCAACACAGCCAGAACATATGGAACTGTATGGTTGGGAAAAGGTAATAGTTATTTGCAGCAGCCAACTTGACAATTAAATTCTTATAGATCTAACTGTGATTATTATGCAGACAGGAATGGCGAAAATGTGATTGAAACTTTGGTGTCCGAGGGTCTGGTAACTGTCAAGAAGGACAATCGCAATCCCACTGCGGAGCAACAACGATTAGTAGAATTGGAAAATATCGCGAAAGTCGCGAAGAAGGGAAAATGGTCGGACTCGCCGATACCCGAGCACATCCGAGACATCAAGTGGACCGTTGACGATCCTCGAAAGTTGGTTGAAAAATTTGGCAAGAAACCTATCAAGGCGGTAATCGAGTTCGTTTTCGATGGTTCCACCGTGAAGGCTTTCCTTTTGCCTGATTTCTACAACATAACGCTGATGATCTCAGGCGTTCGTTGCCCCGGCTGGCCCAATGGACGTCGCGAGAATTCCATTGGCGATCCTTATGCAGATGAGGCCAGATACTTCGTGGAATCGCGACTTTTACACAGGGACGTTGAGATAGTACTTGAGTCGGTCAACAATAATAACTTCATTGGCAGCATTATTCATCCTAAGGGTAAGTTTACAGTTAAACAAATTTGGCAATTGAGCATCAGCACATGCTAAATTACATGTGCAATAATCGAAATAATTAAATTTACTTCAATATTTTTTGTATATATTGAATTATGTATAATAATTATATGAAATAATTGAATTTAATTGTATTTTTTTGTTTGCGTTAGGAAACATTGCTGAAATTCTTCTGAGCGAGGGTTTCGCGAAATGCCAGGATTGGTCAATCAGCAACAGTAGATCTGGCGCGGAAAAGTTGTACCTCGCTGAGAAAGCTGCAAAGGAGGCTCGTTTGCGCTTGTGGAAAGACTATAAACCGTCTGGGCCGCAAATTGAATTTACTGGCACCGTTGTGGAGATCATTAACGCGGATGCGCTCATTATCCGAACGCAAAACGGAGAAAACAAGAAAGTATTTCTGAGCAGTATTCGACCGCCCACTCGTGAAAAGAGGAATATCGAGGACAGTAACAATACTGCTCGACCGAAAGATTTCAGACCTCTTTACGACATACCGTGGATGCTGGAGGCGCGAGAATTTTTACGCGAGAAATTCATCAGGAAAAACGTAAAGGTGGTGGTCGATTACACGCAACCGGCCAGAGATAATTTTCCAGAGAAGCTATGCTGTACCGTAACCTGCGGTAAAACGTAAGTGTAAATCAATCTCTGTAAAATGTATTTTTTCCTTCTAATGATTTACGCTATTAATAATTAATAATTTATTTTTATTTTGTTACTATGCCGATAGGAATATTGCAGAGGCATTGGTCGCTCGAGGCCTTGCACGAGTGATCAAGTACAGGCAAAATGATGATCAACGTTCCTCTCATTACAATCTTTTGCAAGTGGCTGAAAGCAAGGCGGAAAAATCGCAACATGGACTGCATGCGAAAAAAGACATTCCAGTTCACAGAATAGTGGATCTCTCGAATGATCCCTCAAAGGCGAAAGCGTTCTTGACTTCGCTCAAACGAGCGCAGGGAATCAGAGCAGTCGTCGAATTTGTGACGAGCGGTTCGCGGTTGAAGCTCTATCTTCCCAAGGAGGATTACGTTATCACGTTCGTGCTGGCTGGAATCAGAACTCCGCGTTGTCAGAGAACATTGCCCGGTGGTGGAGTAGTAAAAGCCGACGAATATGGCGAGAAAGCTCTCGCCTTCACTAAGGAACACTGTTTCCAACGAGACGTTGAGATCAAGATCGAAAACACCGAAACCAAGTTAAGCGGTTTTATTGGTTGGTTAACGGTGAATGACGTCAATATGTCTGTCGCTCTTGTCGAAGAAGGTCTGGCAGAGGTTGTAAATTTCCCAGATTCAGGAGAGCTCACAAGAACCCTCAAAGCTGCAGAAGAACGTGCAAAAACAAAAAAGCTCAATGTAAGTAAATGGCTACGTTCCGTTTCACGCATAATGCGCATGGCACATCATTTTATCCTTGTAATTCCTCAAATGTTAAACAAGGAAGAAATGATACATCATGCGCATCATGCGTGAAACGTAGCCAATGTGCTTATTATTGGATAATGTATCTCATTAAAGAAACTTGAATATGACTTAATTACATTACAGATCTGGAAAAATCGCGTAGAAGCGCCAGTGGAGACCGATAAGATCGTGGACGAAAAAGAAGGACAAGAGCGAAAGATCGATTATCAGAAGGTTGTGATCTCTGAGGTTACCGACGATTTACATTTCTACGCTCAGTTTGTCGATCAGGGTACTTTATTGGAGAGTATGCTTTTACAATTACGCCAGGAGTTGGCTGCTAACCCACCGCTTCCCGGCGCTTATAAACCGACCAGGGGAGATCTGGCGGTTGCGAAATTCAGCGGGGACGATCAATGGTATCGTGTAAAAACAGAGAAGGTCTCCGGTACCAATGTCAGTGTATTCTACATTGATTATGGCAACAGAGAGACCCTTAACGTTACGCGAGTCGCTGATTTGCCTGCGCGCTTTGCGACCGATAAGCCATACGCCCACGAATATGCGCTGGCGTGCGTGACCCTTCCAAGCGATGTAAGTAACAAAATCTTATATATGTACATATATAAAAGGAGAATTACACATGCACGCATAGAATTTATAGGATAAAAACGAGGTTATCAGGAAATCGAACTTGAGCTCGACTGACTACAGTTAGTTGATTTCACAATAAACCACGTTTCACCTCTTACACAATTTATTTTCCGAAGATACATGTATCAACGAAGAGATATTTGTAAACGTTTGTTGACATTTTGCAGACGGATGACAAGAGAGCGGCAGTGGACGCATTTAAAGAAGATGTATTAGATAAAATTCTGCTCTTAAACGTCGAATACAAGTTAAGCAACAATGTAATTGCCGTAACGCTGGTGCATCCCAGTACAAACGAAGATATCGGAAAGGGTATTATTTCCGATGGATTCTTGCATGTTCAAAAGCATCGAGATAGGAGACTTACTAAATTGGTTAGTCAATTTCTACCATACTCTCATAACTGCGATAAAATTTCTTTTATTTTATTAAAATATGAATTCCCATGGATTGTATTTTGTACTTCTTCATTTGTAATTGTCGTTTGTTTTTACACCACATCCCTATTATGAAATTATTTTTATTTATACACTTTATGTGTTAATTATTTGTAGATCGAGGAATACAAGAAAGCTGAGGAAGATGCGAAGCACAACCATCGCAATATCTGGATGTATGGAGACGTAAGGCCGGAAGACGATGACAAAGAATTTGGATTGTAATTCATATAAATGCTCAAATTTGGGATAAGCATTATCAATATGGGGGAAAAGAAAAAAAAACAGATCGTGTTATTAAAAAAAAAATAAGCAGCATAATATACGATTCTATGTTCGCTAAACATAGATAAAAGTAACAATGGCGAATGTCGATATGAAAGCTACATGTCGCGTTAATCTCGACGCAATATCTCATTTATATAAAAAGACAATTGTACATAACGATTTTAATAATTTCTGTAATACAATGAACAAAGTGCGTGTGCAAGTAGTCGTTGAACGAGACTATGCAGCCTTTGGTATATTACATGTATTTTCATCGACATGAACATTTGTTATTATAACTTGGTGCCACAAATACAAATTGTTTGAGGACCTGATATCTTCAATCCGATATGAAATCTTTAATGTGCAATTCTACACGTTAAATACACATTCAATCATGTTAGATACATTAATTGCTTTTCCTATAGATAAACAATAGTCATGTTTTACTCATGTACGCGCTACTCTTTTCAAGTTTTTATATGCAAGGACGGTCATGTAACTGTAGAATTTGTAATCGCAGATTTTAATCGGGCACTGATAGTCAAAAACCGAAATAAGGAAAATTCATATCAACAGAATATCAAAGTATTTTCAATTAATACTACACATCGGTTCATTTGGGTAATACATCTTTCAACAATTTCACAGTGATGCACGTGTGTACGCGCGCACGTGTACGAATTCAGCATAATACAAAACGGGATATATAGTAATAATAATGTGAAGGAAGAATTGTAATATTATACTGTCTTTCTTGCCACATCTCTTTCCGAATGAATTTCACATTATTCCTGTACATTGCATAAACGAGTTTCACATTAATGTACTTACAAGAAATCATTTATGCACAGTTGTCCTACAAATCAGTCCTACAAATTGCAGTACAACAAATATAAAAAAAATTTTAATGTTTAAAATATATTTACGAAACAAATGTTATCTACTGTGTGTTCGGGCGAAGTAACTCGCAATTTTCTGTGGTACAAAGAATATATATGTATAGATTCTATGTACCACAGAAGAGACTTGCATGTTTATTTTATCAGAATTACTATACACATATATTACATTATAGCGTATCTTTAATTTATATCACCTTTAACTATGCTGGAAATAATTTTCTAATTTTTTTAGACACTTTGTGATGTGGATAATAAGTTTTGTGATATTTTGTTCGTTATCACGTTATCATTGACTGTTGTAAATAAAATCCTATTGAATATTTGATATACCGTACACACTGTAGGCTCAGAAAGGAAAAGAAAGACTTGTTTAAATTATATTAAGAGTATTACGCGATTTTTTCCGAGGATCCACAGGATCTGCAGGAATTTCTGTTACATTGATACACTTGACTCCTTTACATTACTGTTATATGTAGCGATAATACTTTATATTTCGAATATTTTTCTCTTTCTGCAATAAAATAGAATATATTGAACAAACAGAGAGTAACTATGTTGTAGAAACGTCTGAAGCAATGATCAAGAAGTTTGAATAAATGCAAAAGGAATGTTTTCCAATGTGTTAAATGCACTTCAAATTTGTTATACCTTGTATCACCACTCTTTATATCGAAGATGTGATCTGAAAATTGAATGCGCATTTCTTGAATATTTACCTTAAATTAACACCACCCAGTTTTTCCTAAATTATGGTATTGCAATGTTTCGTCGTTAACATGTAATAAATAGTTTTTAATTTCTTGAGATTAGGAAAAAATGTTCATTATATCGAGGTGTATTTCAATAAATTTAATATTTTGTTATAAAGTAAAAAATTATTTTACTATAAAAAATTTTAATACATGATTAACTTGAATTAGCTTTGTTCTTATAGGATATGTTTAATTGTCTACTTATTTATTTATCTAATACATGTTTAATGACACGTGCGTCCCAAGCACACGAATATAAATCACTTTGAAACCATGTGAGACCTCGTACAAAATCGCTATGACTACTATCCTCGTACACTGTGAACATTTCTCTAGAGATATCGAATACTTTTACTGTTTCGTTATCAGAACAGCATGCTAATTGATCTTTCCTAGAAAATAGATAAATTATCATAAATTAATTATTATCAAGAGTATGTATATTATATAAGAAATATTCTGTATAAGCTATTGTGCAGTCAAGTAAATTGATATTTCTGATAAATTCTCACCTCTCTGAATATGGATTGAACAGCAGTTTGTGTATGCTCCTATCATATTCTACCGACTCATATAATGGAGTTTTTGTTTGCCTAGTGTCAATTAATGCAATGCTGCCATTGTTTGTACCTATTGCTATGAGATGATCTACCTTCTTGTTCCAAGATATTGCCGTTAAAAAACAATCATTTTTCCTGAAGATACCTTTGAAAAGGAGAAAAGAATTAAAAAAACATAACAAATGTGAAGATGTGGAGTAAAACAACCAAAAATAAACATACAACTTGCTGGTTCTTGTAATCTGAAATCCCATACTAGAGATTCGCTATCTAAAGAAGCAGATACAAATATAGAATTGGAGTTGGGCTTTACATCTGTACTAGTGATAACGTCCAAATGCGCAGAATGGTATGAGTAAGTCGCGATTAAATCCTCCACGTCCCAGACTTTCAAGCTGCAACAAACATAAGATGAATAAATTTTTCTTTCAATAATTTTTTCCTCGGCTCACAATATTGTTCATTTTGGAAACATTTCTTACCAACAATCCATTCCTCCCGTAACAATGTTTCTCTTATTGGAAAACACCGACACCGTCAAGATACTGTCGTCGTGTTGACAAGCGTACGAAAGTTGTTGCATTTCGCCGAATTTTATCTCGTAAATCTGCACAGCCCCACTGTCTCCCACGCAGACAAATTTTTTGTTGCTTAAGTAAGCGCCGTCGCAAATCCCAGTATCCAGATGCTTCACGCTGGCTCTCTCTCGAGCAAAATCGAAGATATCTCCGTAGTGCCAAAGGGTGCCATTCCAGCAGAGATCGACCATGTTGGTGCCTCCGAGAACAGCATTGTACTCTGCAACAGCAAGTGAACGGTGTAGCCGCGAAGCGAAATAAATAAGGGAGCCGAGCTCCGAACACGCTTTTTACCGTCATAAATCTTGAAAAACTGCAGCTGCTTAGTCTCGATGGGCGTTTTATCTTTGAACAACTTATTTCGGAAAACTTGCCCATTCGAAATATTCGAATAATTCGAACTCGACGGCTCCCAAGATTCCATCGTGAACCGATTCGTCTGTTCAACGAAAACGACGGCAAAGGGATTAGTTTCGCGACAATTCTCAGTCAAGAATCTCTTACTTTACTCCTTTATCGTGTCGGAGCATCAATTCTCCGAGTCTTTTTTTGGAGTGCTTCCACAATCCAAAATGAGTTATCTCGCAAACTTTATATCTAGACTTTCTTCATCTTCTTCCTTCTCTTTTGCTCCAATCTTAGATTTTCAATCTTATGCAAACTTTAATTTGCTATCTTTAAATCAACTTTTCTAAGAGTGACCGGTGAGGTTAGGGTTGCACGTACAACACGCGCGCTAAAATTTTGTTTTGCGCGTGCTCGTTGGAGTCAGTTGGAGATTAGATTGTTAGAGCACACTGAGCACACAATGGAAAAAAATCGACAATTCAAGAGGATTAGAGGCGATGGGATGGAAAGGATTTACAGCCGGTCTCAACTTGGATAGAGGCATTTATACTATAGCAGCTATATATAAACACATGCAGAATACACACGTGCGCGCATACACGCACAAAATCGAACAATTACAATTATGAATTTTGCTAATTACAAAACTTAAAACTGATCATCCTCTTAACCTTTAATTAAAAAATTATTAATTAAAAGTATTATATTTTACAAAAATACATTACAAAGTTGGGTAATTATACATTTTTAATTCAATTAATGTTAGTAAAGTTAAAATTAGTGATTTTTCAAAATTAACTTTTAATTCGACTTAAATTAATTTATTCTTAACATAATTTTTAACTGAGTCATTTTTATGTTTATGTAATTTTAAGAAAAATGAGAAGGAAAACTAATGGCCTCGGACGGAATAAATAAAATACGCGGGGTATTAATAAAAAATTGCAAACGCGTCAGCGAAATCGAACATTTCTTGGCCATATTTCCTTCCTTGTTTTAGAGCGAGAGGAAAGAAAAGGGAACACGTGAAAAAGATAGAGAAGGTAGAAAAAAGATAAACAAACTAACAGACGGTTCGTTCGGTATCTGAACTCTTCGCACTTATTTTACCTCCTTTTTTATTTGTCGTCTATCGCACGTGCAATTACATATATGCATCTCATTTCGAGTGCAGAAAGCGCGAGTTAAGTGCAGGTACGGGGAAAACGCAGCAGAGTGCAGCTGAAAGAAATGAACAGACCGCGCGCATCGCGAGGATTACGAATTGGAACCATTGGAACTGAATTGAATTCGAACGTGATTCAGAGAACGCCAAACGGATTCAAAAAATAAAAATTGCTCGATTAATCGAATTTTAATCGACAATTGGCAATTTCGACGACGTATACGCACTTTACCAGCCGCGCGCGCTGGGCCGTGACGTAACGGCGCGTGGCCCTCTACACTTGGCGCAATTACCCCATCGCAGCGGCGCATGCGCATCGAGGGCCAGCCGCGAATCGGAATCAGTCCAACGGAATCTCGGAAAAGATACGGTACGGCTCGGGACGAGACGCGACGTTATAACACGGCCGACGCGGGGAATCGCGACGAGTTAGAGCATCAGGCGACTTGTCAATACGCGGGGCCCAAGACACGCGTTGTCGACCACCCGTTGGCGCTTCAGCGGACGGTGACGGCGACGGCGGAGGAGAGGAGGAGGCGAAAGAGAAGAAGCGGTGACGGCGGCGGCGGCGGCGGCGGCGGCGGCGGCGGAGGAGGAGGAGGAGGTGGTGGAAGACAGCAACAAAGCCTTGCTCGTCCGTCGGGAACAAGTCCGTTTTAAACCGCCAGGATGTCGAAGCCAATTGAGAAGCCGGAACAAGTTTTGATCATCGAACCGCAAAACGAACTGAGATTCAGGGGTACGCTGAAACGCTGAAATCGGGAGAGTCATTCTCCACCCGCACGCATCGTATATCTCTCTTCCTTTCATTAGTTTCACGTCGCTTTCCCTGCGAGGCTCCTCGTCGCGAGCCGTGCGAGCGAACGAGCGAACACACCGCTCGCGCTCGTCGCGACGTCCGGCGACGAGGGGCAGCTCGAGGCTACGTCGGAGCTACGTCGTCAAGATGACGTAAGGTCGCGCGATTCTGTCTCTCGCTCGCCCGCGCAGCTCGTCGCTTTCGTTCGCACGTTCCTCAGCCACGACGGCGGGTCACGTTGCGTAGCCACGAGCGATGAGCCGTGTGTCGCGGCGAGAAGAGCGGTAGCGACAGCTCCGAGGTCGCCCCGACGACGAGCGTGTGCGTCGTCACTCGCCCGTCGACCTAACCCCCTTAATCTGTCCCGTCCGTGTGTCGATGATCATCCGCTGTCATTCGCGGCGCCACGAAGACCAAAAATCATCGACGGATCCGTCCGTCCATCCGTCCATCTGTCCCGATTCCCCCGCGATTCCTCGGCGAGGAGTATCTCTCGGGCTTTGTCGAAACGAGCGGACAGGTGACAACGAACGGTCGCTCGTCGTGCGAGCTCGATGGTTCTCGCGCCCTCTCTGACCGTTTCCGCGTTTCCGTAGCCCGTTTTCTTTTTCTCCTCCGTCGACGGTAGAGAGGAGAGATCGGTCGATCGTTTCCCGGTGCCATCGATCGTTGGGTGCCGCGACGGCCCGCCGTTTACCTCTCGGTGTGCCCACCGCATGACGATCGCTAATCGCCGATACGGGGAAACCCATTTATTGAATTTATACCGCTGCTCTACTTAGCCGCCGCTATACGCGCCAGTAATCCATAAGAGCCTCGTTTATTTATGCTCCGCGACAGGAGGCCGACGGCAGTAGATCGCGAATTCCGAATAATGCCGTTCGAACTTCTCACCTTCGTTCTTTCTCTCCAACATGTCTATATCGCTATCTCATTCTCGGAACAGAAGGTTCGTTCGGGTTTCCTTCGCGAAATTCGAGGCGAACGTTGAACTTCGGTTTCTCCCCGGTTTGCCCACCCACGGCCCTTGGTACTCTTCCGAATTCCACGCAAGACGGAATAGATATTTGCGGATTTATTGTTCGCAGCACGCCCACGCGGTGTGGGATTTCATTTAACACCTTGATCGCCACGGCCGCGTCTGTTTATGCGTTCACTTGCGTTCGCTCGCTCGTCGCTCGTTCTTACCGATCGTCGCGACAATGAAACTCATTAATTATGTTTAAATCGTGTGATGTAACGTCCTTCGACTATGACCGGCAGCGTGCCGTGTGCGTACGTATGTATGTATGTATCGTTAGAGAGACAAACACTCGAGTGTCCACAGCGTATCGCCGTTTTAATGACGTTACCCGTTATCGAGAATCGAAATAATGCACTCGAAAATCAAAAACAATAACCGCAATTGTGCCCCCCTTCCCTCCGGTTGATTACATCCACGCCTCTATCGCACATTCTATATCTGTATTTTTTTCCCTTCGACTCATATGTGACAAATTTGCATTTATATTTAATTTATGCTTTATTTTACTGGACAATAATAATGCGGTGATAATGAAGCGTATAATTATAATTATGGAACGACTGACTTTTATAGTTTGTTATTATGTGATGATAATTGGCAAATCCACTCGTTGTTTTACTATCGTTATTTACAAAAGAAATGTCAATGTTATCTAATAAAATGATGAGTAATAACTGAATGACTAGTAACTACTAATGCTGAGTGATCTTGATTAGTGAATTTTCTTTAAAGAAAACGTGAATCTAATAATTTTACTTGATATAAATATTGTAATATTTGTAGAATATAAGAAAGTTTATTAATTAATCCTTCATCAGGGTTATCTGACTTGTTTTTACGCAAATGCAATTTTGCTCAAATTTGCTCAAATCAATTTTTATTAAATAAAGATTGGTAATGTAGCAGAGATGTTGAAAAATTATCCTGAACTTTTATTGATTTTTTTTGAAAGCCTAGAACAATAAAAAGAATTTGAACTTTACAAACAAGACCAAGATTGCCTGTGGAATAAAAATATGATTGCTGGAATGAAGAATTAATTACATAGTAATTACATAGTAACTGACCAGGAATATTAGTAGCATGAAAAGATGCTTTGCTACATCAAATAACATTCACTAAGTATTAATTAAAATTTACGTTCTTTGCACTTTGTATCTGTACTTTTACAAAACTTAGGCTAGAAGTTTTTATAGAATTTTTTACAGAGTTTGAAACTTACAATAGTACTTTTTCATAGTCTTTTTACTATTTGTTCTTGATATTTACAACTTCACAATAATTATACAAAAAGAAACCTGTTTGCACTCTGAAAATAGCTGTTTCATTATAAATAATTTTATTATTTATACATTGTTGCAGGTCCGTTCACAGGTGGTCCCGTAACGTCGTACATAAAATTAATCAATCCTACAAATAAAAAAGTGTATTTTAAAATAAAAACTACTGCCCCGAAAAGATATTGCGTACGCCCGAATTCGGGAGCTTTGAAACCCAAAGATGTGACGGAAATCGCAGGTCAGTCTGCATTAATTAAATGATAAATTTTATTCTTTTATACTTTTATTAAAATCCATAATTCTCTTGTATTTATTAGGTGATATTATTTATGTTTGTAATATTTAGGGAAAAGAATAATTGTTTTATAATTAAATATTATATACCGTTTTATTACAGTCTGTTTGCAGCCATACGATTTTGATCCGTCTGAAAAAAATAAACATAAATTTATGGTGCAAACTGTGGTAGCACCAGACGATGATGATGACGAGTACCCAATTGATGTGGTAAGAGAAATAATATTTATGTATATATAGAAACTTATTAATATGTATATCAATAAATAAATTAAACATCATGTTTACTATTTTAATAATTGTTCTTTTCAAAATAATAATTTTTATTATAATAAATGCATGTTTTTTTTTTAGTGGAAGGACATAAATCCGGATCAGTTAATGGACTCGAAACTGAAATGCGTCTTTGAAAATCCCGTAACTAGTACTACTACTAGTACGACTAAAACAACTGCAACATCTACGTCTACTAAGGCAGATTCTAATACGACTAATGGAAAAAATAAAACAGTCGGCGATTCGGTCAAATCGTCGCCTAAGGTAAGATTAAATATATTGTTGTAGATTGATAATAACATTTGCTAGATCTCTAAACAATGTAATTTTTCTCAGGTTCTTGGTGAAGCAGAAGAGAAACTATTAAAAGCTGCGCAAGAAGTTAATCAGCTTAGGGTAGAGGAAAGCACGCTTAGGCAGGAAAATCTTCAACTTAGGGCAAGTATTAACGCAAAGCCAACTCTATTAGGTGTGATTTAGATGTAAGATTTTATTGCAGTTTCATATATTTGTACAAATCATATTTGTTGCGTTTTTTGAATTTGGATTTATCTTATAGATATTTATTACTTCAGCATACAATAGCTGAGAAGGGGACTCCAATCAGCACATAATATTTAAAAAACATTTTTTAAAACATTTATAAAAACGTTAAAAATAATGGGTTAAGTGCTCTTTTTTTCATTAAAAAAATGTTTATTTTAACGTTAAAAAAATGTTTTTTAAATATTATAAAAACGCTTTTTAAACATTTAAAGAAAACGTTTATTAAACGTTAAAGAAACTTTTTTTAACGAAGCATAAATGAGCAAAATAATATTAAAAAAAAAACGTTTTAAAAACTTTTGTAATAAAAAATTTTTCAAAAACGTTAAACTTAGTGAATTCATGCCCCTTTTTACATTAAACAAATTTTTTTTAATATTGATATTTTTTCTTAAGAATTTTTTTTTTGAAAATTTTCACGCGGTTACCCATCCAAGTTGCAACCTCGGTGAACGTTGCTTGACCTCTGTGATCGCTGCAAACTGATCCCTGCAACAGATCATGATGATCTGTAAACATTTTGTGCTAATACATGTAGAGTCGTGAGCTAAAAGGTTGCAACATATTTTCTTCAATGGTTTTTGGAATGTAGACTTGCTCATCGAACGGCGAACACAATTGGTTCTTACTTGTAGATCCAACCAATTACGTTCGCCGATCGATGAGCAAGTTTATATTCCAAAAACCATCGAAGAAAATGTGTGGCAACCTTTTAACTCACGACTGTACATCACTGATATATCAAGTTAATATATGTTATCGAAAAGACGAAATATATATAATTAAAGTATATTATTTATATAACTACATATAATTAACTTAATTTTTTACTGATTTTTATAAATGTTATTGAAACATTTTTTTAATGAAATTTAAAATCAATAATAATTAAAAAATAAATAATTTAAAATGTTAAATAAATAATAAATAAACATAATTTTATAGAGATGAAAAATAATTAAAAAAATTAATATTAAATAAACATTAGATAAATATTAAATAAACCTATAAAAAATGCTACTAAAACCATTTTTTCAATTAAATAATTTATGAAAAATAAATACTTAAACAATATTAAATAAACGTTAAGTAACGTTTATTAAAAAAAAATAAAAAAAATATTATATATTAAATAAATGTTTAATAAATGTTAAATTAATGTTTCTGAAATTGTTGTTTTAAATAAAAAATTAATGTAAAATAAATATTAAATAAATGTTAAATGTTAAATTCATATTAAAAAAAAGTTTTTTTAAATGAAAAATTAATGTGAAATAAATATTAAATTAATGTTGAAGAAATGTTAAATTAATGTTTTTAAAAAATGTTTTTTTAAATTAAAAATTAATGTAAAGTGAATATTAAATTAATGTTTAATAAATGTTAAATTAATGATTTTAAAAAATGTTTCTTTAAATGAAAAGTTAATGTGAAATAAATATTAAATTAATGTTGAATAAATGTCCAATTAATGTTTTTAAAAAATGTTTTTTTAATTTAAAAGTTAATGTGAAATGAATATTATATTAATGTTTAATAAATGTTAAATTAATGTTTTTAAAAAATGTTTTTTAAAATTCGAAATTAATGTGAAATGAATATTAAATAAACGTTAAATAAACGTTAAATAAATATTTTCTCAAATTATTATTTTAAATATTTAATTAATGTTAAATAAATGTTAAATAAACGTTAAATAAATATTAAATAAATATTTTCTCTAAATTATTATTTTAAATATTTAATTAATGTTGAATAAATATTTAATAAATGTTTAATAAATATTTTTGTTATAATGAATTGTACAATGAAAAATTAATATTAAATAAATATTAAAAAAACATTTACAAAATATTGTGTGCTGATTGGGATTTTGTTTGCAATCAGTTTATCCATTCACACCATTACTTAGCCGTACTACTCATACCTACCCATCACTACCCATACTTATACCTCATTGGATTTATCTTATATTTTATTCAAAAAGAGACATTAAGTTGACAAGTCTGTTCCATTCTTATATATTCTGGGACTTATTAAATTATCGGCATTAAATTTAATTAAAATGAGAAAAAAGTTGCGAGAAATGTATCAATAGTATGATTGCATATGTCTGCAGGAAGATTTAATGAAGTGGCGAAATGCGGCATTGGGCAACGATGGTGGTAACCTTGCAGCAGCCAGAGGACTAACCTCGCAGAGCAATAGCCAGTTATCTCCGACAACAACTAGTATCCTCATCGCCATTGCCATGGTTGTATTCGGCTACCTTCTGGGAAAATTAATCTGAACAGCCTTTACCTTACTGTATACCTCAGTGTATCCCCACCGCCCCCAAGTTTTTTTAGCCTGTTTTCTGCCGTCATATGCCATCGTTCGATCGCAGACACAGACTTCAAACATTGCGTTATTCAAATGTTCATAATAAATGCTATAAACACGAACGGTAGTAGTTTACATTAATAACTAGGTGCGCAACTAAGTTTCCGGGTTTTTTTGATCAATGAGAAATGGAAAATTTCAAAAGAAATACAAAAAATAGTTTATTCAAAGTATCGTCCCTCACTAGCTACACATTTTTGTCATCTCTCTGGCAATACATGAATACCGCGACGATAAAACGACGCGTTTTTGGACCGAAATCATTCATCCAACCAATTTTGCAAATTCGAAATTGGCCAAGTGTAGCCCAGCCAAGCCATGCGCCATCGACCGGAACAAGTGAAAATTGGAAGGGGGCCAGGTCTGGAGAATATGACGGGTGCGGTAGCAGATCCCACTTCAGCGTTTTTAAGGTGTTCTGATAGAAGTGCGATGGCACGGAGCGTTGTCGTGCTGCAATATCACTCGTTCGTGTCTTGTGTCCCATTCTCGCCGTTTTTCGAACAATGCATGGCTTAAATTGATTAGTTGTTGTCGGTAGCGATGCCCATTGGACAGTTTCGCCCGGTTTCACTAACTCATAGTACACAATTCCTTTTTGGTCCCACCAAATGCAGAGCATTATTTTCTTTCCGAAGCGATTCGGCCGTGCCGTCGATGTTGATGCTTCGCCAGGTGAAAGCCACGATTTTTTACGTTTGGGATTCTCAAAGTATATCCACTTTTCATCCCCAGTAATAATTCGATGAAACAACCTCTTTTTTTCATGCCGCAAAAGCAAAATTTCGGAAGTGGTTCTTCGATTTTCCATCTGTCTCTCAGTCAACTCATGCGGCATCCACTTTCCTTCTTTTTGAATTTTTCCCATGGCATGTAAACGTTTGGAAATACTTTGGCGAGTTATATTTAATGCCTCCGCAAGTTGATCTTGTGTTAGCGTATCATCGTCATCCAATAACGCTTGCAGATCGGCGTCCTCAATTGTTTTTGGTCTTCCGGAGCGCTCCTTATCTTTAGTATCGAAATTGCCACTTCTGAAGCGTTTAAACCAATCTTCACAGGTAGTTTCGATGGTGCTTGTTCGCCGTAGGCCTCCTCAAACAAACGACGTGCTTCAGCTGCATTTTTTTTTCAGTTAAAGCAGAAAAGCAAAGCTTCCCGCAAATGCTGTTTATTAAAACTCGACCCCCTCATTGTTAAAAAAAATATTTTTGCGTTGCGATATGTGTTGGTATTATGACTGCTTATTGACTGCGTTTAGCAGACCTAACAATTGAGTGAGCGCTCGCTGTTATTGGTGTATTCTTCTAAATCTGAAAGTCTGATTGGATGATCTAGAAGAATATCTCAACATGTTGAGTCTGCTGAATGCAGCCATTGTTGATAGATGTCCAAGCTATAGTAAAACACAACTTTAGACATGTATGTCGACTACGTGTATCGCTAGCGCCATTCATATATGAAACCCGGAAACTTAGTTGCGCACCTAGTAGAATTGCTCGTTACGGGTGTGTACTTAACCTGATAAAATGCTTAATTTAAAATTTATTTTATTTATTTTTGTTTTTTCTTTAAGAACATGAATTCATTAATTGGAAAAGGTTAAGTTAACGCTCAGCTTATGTTTGTTATAATTATATTCTTATTTTTGTGAGTGTAAAGAAATTTTCGCCCTGAAATAGCGTTGGGCAAGATGCACCCGCGAATAACGAGTAATAATTTCGTGTTTATAAATACATATTTAAAGTAATTATTCGTCATTCGCATTGCTCAACGCCTTGAAATCTCATTCGTCGCATACTTGGAATAATAAGTTACCAGTTACTAATTGTTATCGCACTTTTTCTCGAATTTGTATACCACTTATTCGCAATAGATCAAACCATACTGGTGCAAGAGATCACACACGAACGAGTGAGGGTGCTGTTACTATCATAATATATAGCATCTTTCTCTACATATAATATAATTCTTAAATCACACATAAATAATATTGTACAATCGGAAGCAGAAATAGTGTCCACAGTTGCTGGTGTATCGCATGAGAGAACGGTTGTTGCCCACGCTCGCTCGATTTGCGCTGCTTCGGTGTATCCACACCGGGCACCGTTCTCGTACCCCGTTGTACATATTGTGTCCGTTTGAAAAAAAAAAATTATATATATATAATACACATAGTCGGGGCCGGAGGGGAAGAAGGGGGTAGAGGCGGGGCTGGCTGCTGAAGAATAGTGGTTCATGATTTAACAATTGATTGTGCTGGTAGTTGTATTCCGCCAGCGTTGGTATATTAAATGAAAAAGATGAAAAGAAAGAGAGAGTGAGAGAGAAAGGGAACGTTATAAAATCATTGAACCTACTTGACGCTTCAGTGTACTTTTTATTTCTTTATGTTTGTCTTACGAAAATAACGAATAAAGATATGTCTCGGATATCACACAAATGCCGAAGGGTTTTGAATTATGCACCTCTCTTCTCGAACTGTCGTCCAGATTAAAGACGTTGGTACGCGACAATTATACATGGACATGATATTAATTATTTATCGAGAGGAGTCCGAAGCGCACGAGTCGCTCGATCGAGTTTCACAAGCTGACGGGTCGACCGCAGGTTGTCGTATTAAAGTACTGTTGTTGAAGCACGTAATACTTATCTCACACAGATATAGAGATATTTATATAACTGTGCCTTAGGACTAGAGGCAGTATAGCGTAAAAACACGATTTCAACATTACTGGCTTCCTCCGTCGCTCCGAGTTTTTTTACACCGCCTCGGCAATCTTTTTAGCGAGCTACGAATTTCCGTGTGCGTCTCGCTGCTCTGTAATATAAACTATAAACGAAGAATAATGTAAAGAAATACATTTTGCCGTTAAATTAGATACTGTATAAATGCAATTTTCGCTGCGCGTTTTAATGCGTGTACTTTATGTCGGTGTGAAACTTCCATCGCTGTACGAGTTTCTGATTCGGAGAGGCGGTATATTCGGACTTCTCTACTTCAATAGCGTTATTTTCCGAGACACATTCCTGTAAAACGTTCGGTTTCAGCGCGCGAGAAGGACTCAGCGGCTCCTACAGCGAGAGAACGATCTTAGATCTTGAATCGTGTAAAGTTGAGCTCTATCTCTCCCTATATATATATTTTACATGTATAACCCGTGTATTAATTATGCAGTTCGTTAATTCGAACCTGATCTGTGTCGCGTCTTTGTAAAACAGAACATATGTATATGTACATGTGCATATATACATACATATATATGTATGTACGTATGTATATGTATACATATGTTTTGTATATGTATGTATGTATATTCGTGCCTAAGAGAGGGCAAATGCACGTTTCTCATCTCGTGCGTTTTAACTGCACCAGAGGTACTCTCCATATTCCGTAGAAGAAAAAAAAAGAAGCGATGCAATTAGTATGCACAATGGCATAAACATCCCTTAGATACTACTACTATGTTAGTGAGATTTTATTACAGATATACCAAGAATTTGTTGTATATGATCTATATACGATTGTTATACGTATAATTATATATATCATTATCGAGAGTTTTTGCGGTTTTGCTTCATGCGTGACACCACGTTGTCACGTGCGATTAATAATCTATTAACAGCGATTTCGTTAACACTCGTGTTTGAATAAAAGTATTCTATTAAAGAATGTACCATGCAGACTTCTCATGTTTCGATACCACAGCATATGATTACGTGTCGAGATTAACAGCTCTCAACGGCCGTCCTTCAATCTAAATTCATAAATTATCATTAATATTTCGTTTAATATATATTAATTTAAATTACTTTAATATTTTGTTTCACATTTCTTTTTATTTACCAAGAACGTAAATATGGAAAAGTTGCAGAATCGTAGAGTTACAATCCAATATATCGTGTTTCACGACAAGTTTTTTTAAGAGCAAGAATGAGAGCGCGGAGCTTTGCCGTACGTATGACGCACATTTGCGACGCGAAGAACGCCTGTTTCGATAATATTTCACAGAGATACGATACATTCACAAATATAATTAAAAGTCATCTTTAGTTATTCCATATATGTAATTTCCTGACTCACCGACTGTCTGAACACATATAACTTCAAGTACACGATTAAAATAGATTTAGAGCAGAAATATCGATTCCTGGATATCAAGTTTTAATCGTATATAAAGTTTTAATAGCATTAACAGTAACAGTTTTCAATTATTTTTTCAGATGAGATTGAAGAAGGTGAAGTGAATGGAGAAAAAGAGACGTTTAATGAACAATAACAAAACGCCGGGAGATCGTGACGTGAGGATTCAAACGCATCCTCGTGACGCGGGACAGTTTCCGAAAGGGGTAGCATCCCTAGAAAGAGAGAGAGAGCGCGTAGGTAGATCCAAAGTGGAGTAGGTCAACTCATAACCAGACCGCAATCTACGTACGTCTCCCTACGCGTCTATATTTTCGGTCACATCGGAAGGTCGCGGTCCACCCATTGCGGTAAGAACGTCAAAGTATAAGACCTCTGAATGTCGGGGAGAGACGCGAGAGGTGGGGTCGAGGGAGGGAGGGGGTGAATTCTGCTTTTTCATATCCGTTTCCCGTTCGGTATTTACGTCATCGGTTTGAGCGAAAGATCGAATCTCTTGCTTAACGTGGGAACTTCATTCTCGCTCTTGTTACCTGCGCTCCGTCAAAGATTTTTGGCAATAGCGTGCTCCGGGATACGCCACGTTACTATAAATATATTGGGCACATAGTGGGAAAGGCGATAAGGCGAAGTTTCGATAAGAATCGCCATGACAACTTCGTGATTTAGTGGTAAACGTGGGGCTTTGGCCTTTACCACGTTACATGTCGAAAGATTAGAGGCTTTTTGCAGTAGCAGATTTCTTGGATACGGTAAATGTTAATGTCGAATGTTGAGCCTCGTGTATAGCGCGAGAGCAATGATTAGAGACTCCACTTGTAACGGTGTTCACCGACTTCTAGCTGCAGCATCGTATCAATGAGCTTCGGCAAACACGAAGTTTTCGCGAGAGGATCTAGGTAAATTCTAGGGCGCGAAGGACTCTCGTGGCTTATAGTCGTTGCTCGTTCAGCCGGACATGTATTCGGAGCGTTCACCGTACGAATCGAACGGTACACGGCGTTCCCCTTGATGCCCCTCGAAGACGCTGACGACTCCCTAATGTCAACGTCAAAAGGAATTATTAGCTGCGGTCATCGGAATTAGCCGCGACGCGTTTCCACCGACACCCCTGCGTGGGATTCCCCTCTATCCCCCCTTCCGGGATCGGGTCACTCGGTGACCGATGACGCTCGGCACCGAGAGACGTTCGGTTGTGAACTAAAGTCGGGCACGACGCGACTTCCTCGGTCACGCCGTGTGGATAAATCGGGATACGAGAAGAGAGAGAGAGAGAAGAGGAGGAGAAGGAGAGAGGAAGAGGAGGAGGTGGAGGTGGTGGCGGCGACGGTGACGGTGACGGTGGTGGTGGTGGTGGTGGTGGTGGTGGCGGCGGCGGCGGCGGCGGCGGCGGTGACGGTGGGGTGGCGGAGCGACGGATGCAGCGCAGAGCAGCCTGATCAGGGTGGCGGCGGCAGTAGCGGCTGGCTATTGATTTCAAGGGCTTCCTTAGCCCCCCGCCTTGCCGCTGAGTGCCCGACGGCTCCAGGTCGCCCCGAAGGGTTTGCGGTGCCCGCGACTAAAACCGCTCTCGCCTTCGCTCGTGCGGAGGTTCGCGAAAACATGTCCGAACGCGGTGGAAAATCAAGCGGTGGAACGTCAAGCTAACGTGCGAAAGTTCATGCGACATTTCCGAGAATCGCAAAAACGTTCGCTTTTAATCGATTCAACGCGAAAGCAATAATCTTCAGCTTGCTATTTGGGATTTTGCGAAGGAGAAAAAAAAGAGAGAGGGAAGGATTGAGAGAACGAAGGTTCCCGCGGGATTTAGTACGATGTCGCAGAAACGTTCTTTCGGGGTTGCCGGAGTAGAACGACATCGCGCGGGTGCGGCACGCTCGAGGAAGGGTTAAGAGATAAGGTCGCGCGCGCGAGAGAGAGAGGGGGGTAGTGGCGCCCGACCACCCACCCCCGGGTAGTCCCGCTCGCGTTACGGCACTGCGCGAGTCGGGCCGAGCACAGACGCGGATCGCGGGGTGAGCCGTCGCTCGCCATACGTCGAACTGGGTGCCCCGCGTTGGGGCGTCTCCTGGCATCAGCGGGCATCGGTGTCGTGCAGTCGATCGGGGGACGAGCACCGTCTTCTGCGAGTCCCCGTGCGTGTAATCGCGGCGAGACGGAGGGAGAGAGAGAGAGAGAAAGAGAGAGAGAAAGGGAAAGAGAACGCGAGAGAAAGGCAGAGAGAACGAGAGAGAAAGAGAGTGTGACCGAGGGCGAGGGTGAGAAAGAGAGAAAGGGGTAAAGGGGGCGAGAGAGAGAAAGCGACGAAAGAGTGCGTGCGTCCTGTGCGTTCGTTTCGACCGTTTTTCCCTTTTTTTTTCCTTTCGCGCCCACCCCGTCGCACGCACACAGCGGTGCGATCGAGCGCTAGCAGCGGAGTACCAGAAGCAGCAGCAGGAGCAGCAGCACACGCGAAAAACGGAGCGCACGCCGAGGGGCGCGACGACGATGACACTGCGACGATGTTACTCGGGGTGGTAGAGCGACCACGGTGGTGTCATAGCGCGGCGGTCGTCGTTGCATGGGACAGCAACAGCAACAGCAACAGCAGCAGCAGCAGCAGCAGCAGCAGCAGTAGTAGTGCGGACGTCGGCGTCGTCGTCGTCGGGTGTGCACGCGATCGCACGGGCGAGGAGGAGATGGTGCCCTCCCCGGATTGCATGATTGAGGTGGGAAGTGACTACTCGTCGTCGTCGTCGTCGCCGTCGCCGTCGTTGTCGTCGTTATCGTCATCGTCGTCGCCAGTTCGCGCTAACGCTATCATCGCTTGTGATGCGTTCGAAGTCGTCGCCGCCGTCGCCACAGTAGTTGCCGCCATCGTCATCCTAGAGTTCTCCGCGTACATCGACGTCGACGTCGACGTAGCTGCCAACCCCGCCGCTGGCTTCGTCGTCGCCGTCGCCTTCGTCGTGGCTGCCCTCACCAGTCCTGTCACTGCCGCTACTGCCGTTCCCGACGCGAGCATGTTCGTCGTCCGCGCTGCCAACGAGGCTTCCACCACGACGGTCTAACCCCGTGAGGGTGAGTGCGATCATGCCCGACCCTTACGTTTTTCCGTGTTTCCGTGTATATCTCGCTCTCTTTTTCGCGATGTAAATCGCTTCGCGAGTTCCATCTACATCGGGAGTAACGGGTGTGTGCGTTAATTTGTTCCCCTCGACGACAGGGGTGCGAAGAAGTCGAGAAATAAATCCTAACAGATATCGAACGAATGAAATATACGTACGATATCACATGATATTGTACGAATATTCGTATACGGTACCTAAAATATTCTAGAACATTCATACATTTCGTGTTGTTAGGAACGTCCCGTAGCGTAGAGAGCGTGGCGTGTCCAGCGAGAGGAGAAAGAGAAGGAAGGAGAAGAGAGCAGCGAGAGCGCGAGGGTGGAATTTCTTCGCTCGCTCCTCCGATCTTTTTTCCACCCTTTTCTTCCTTTTCGTTTTTCTTCTCGGCCCAGCTCGTTCGTTCGCTCGCTCGCTCGCTCGCGTCACGATCGCCGTGCCCCGGCGGCGAGTCCCTCCACATAACTTTCGTCAATCGATAATACAAGACGTCCGCAACGTCGTGCGGCGCTCGCAAGATCGGCCTAGGAGAACGACGAGATTTCTGCCTTCGTGTCAGCCGCGTGCCGCGGCTAACGTGAGCGAGCGACGTACGAGTTGCCAGCCGTCGAAGGGAAATGCGCGAGGGGCCGCCGCGCGACCCTACCCTCGTTCGAGCGCGTTCGAGTCGACTCGAGGCATCGAGGGTCGCGTTCGACCTCGCGGCGGGGCGGACGGGGCGGACGGACGAACGGCGAACGCACCCTCGCTACTCCTCCCGCCGAACACGACAGCGCGCGTCTTGCACTTCCCTTTTCTACACTTTTTTTCCTCCCCTCTTTCCCCTCCCCGCCCCCCGGAATTTGTACCCTCCCGTTTCGATCTAGCACCGCGAGAAAACTTCCCTTTCGTGTAATTTTCCAGATTTTCCCGGTCTCCCCGCGTGATCCGAAGCTTCCATGGGAGCGAGAACAGATCGATCGCGTTTGTTGTGTAAAATCTGTCGTTCGCCCGCTAAAACAATATTCCGTAACGTAAGCATTTCTTTCGCGAGAGTAATAAACGTACGGCCGTCGTCGTTCAACTTGAGATTGGATCTTATTCCAACAGAATCTGAATTAGAAGCCGGTTACGAAGATATGTAGCTTCGTCAGGGAAAACTCGACTCTAAATTCATCGAAGGATCTGTCCTTGAAATAATATCTGACGTTCGTAGTGCGAGAAAACGAGCGAGGATTTTCTTTTGCATCGGGGCGGCACTTTCTACGAAGTAAACGATGATCGCGTTACCCGGATACGATTTGCAGCGCAACGAGGAACTCCACCCGGCGCGACGTGGCGCGTCGCGACGCCGAGGAGGCCTCTCTACGCCGCGCTCGAATTCGCATTCGGGGCTCTCCCCCGAATCACGTTCTACCTCGCTTGCGTGACTCCCTCCGATGTTGCTTAATGAGATTCGGGAACGTACGCGAAGAAATCTCGGAAATTCGCGCGGCACTTGCTGCACAGGTGCCCCAGGTGCGAGGATTCATTTTTAACCCGCGCTCGGGCTCGGCAGCCCGTTAGTTCCCGGCTTCTAATGATCGTATCAGAACGTTCTTATTTCACGGCCGGATCTATAGAACGTCCTAGAATTGGCAGACAATCGATATATAGCGCGCTGCGCTCCTGGTCGGAGTTAATTTTTCCTTAACGAAAATGTCGAGAGAGGTCATCGCGCTTTCTGCAACGTTCTAAATTCCGTAGCCGCGCGGGTCGCGAAGCCCTTCCGTTGAAAAGAAAAAAAAAATCCATTCTAATTCAAACGGCGAATCTCAAATTGAACGATGAACGAATAAATTCCACGAGAAAAAAAAATGCATTTGCTCTCCGCCGACTTTAGATCACCTATCGCGCGTGAATGAACACCTCACTCAAGTTTCAAAGCTATTATCTGTTAAAAAAACAGCCGCGTGGAATAATTTATCTCAGAAATGTTGGTCAATTTTTAAAGGCGCTCGTGAAAATATATTAGAGCACTTGGAAAGGGGCGTATTCACTCCGCAAGTATCTCCGAAGATATACGGGCGTTCATATGCGCGTTAAAAAATGTATAACAACTCCTTGCACGGTTATCCATCCGCCGGGAGGGGGTTTTCTGAAAATTATTAATTTAGGGCCCCGCGAAGGATCCTCATTCCTTATTTTATTTGCGGTACGTGCCATTGCTTCCGTTCCGCTCCGGCTTCCGGTAAAAACCTTCCGACCGATACGTCACAGCGAAAGAATCTTCTTTGCGCATCTGCGACACGCTTTCCCGGGCGTATCCTCGTATAATGGGGCGAGACGAAACGATGATATCTAAGGGGCATACCGAATAAGCTAATGACGCGCGGGACGTTAATCTCGTTAGTCATGTCAGCGGCTTTGGCTTTCGCGGCTTTCGAGATGGGTCACCGGAATACCGTAACACTCCGGGCTTTCGTTCGTCGATACGAGATTACTACACGGCGCGTCTATAGATGCACATGCATCTTCGTGCACGAACGTATTAATGCATTACGTATGCATTAACGTACGTAGCCCTTAATGCACCGAATAGAGAGTAGGACAAATCTTGAGTGTGTATCGAATATAGACTGTGCTTTTTTTTTTCTTCAGAGGACGATGCACTGAGGAAAAACGATGGTTTATAGACAACTATAAATTGACAACTCGGAAATTTAAGTGCCTATCACTGGTTTTACGAAGTAATAAGTAGCACAGAGCAGTGCTAACACTAAAAAAAATATAGTTATTACAACTATGTACGGGCACTATCAATTGATCATGAAATAGTGACTCTATATTACATAGTTTTGTAGACTTCATAAGCATACGTTATGACAATTACATTTTTCTAGGGTAACTTAGGATAACTATTTTTTTTTTAATGTGTGAGAGAGAAGCGTAATAACATAATAACTAATCAATTATTTACACCAACGCAGTTTGGCATCAATAATATATTTTTCATCATGTACGTATATAGGATAGCGAGGCTGATTAAGTATTCATGTACAACCAAAATAATTACGACAGCAATGATGGTGTAGCATCCTAAGGTCGATATTCATAGTCGTCAATAATTTTCAATCTTTGATTAAAGGCGTAATTAATTACATATTCATACATTTATTAAACCCCAGGCGAATCTCAGCAGAGTCTCAATTTTTTCATTTGTATTATTATCTTTATGTAGTTATTTAACGAATGATTATATTACATTTTCTCGGTTCATAAAACTGTTTTTATTGTTCTTATCGCAACTTTATAATTGATACTTTGTAATTGATACAACATTTTTCTCTAACTGTGCGCTTTGAAGCATGTCTCACATAGCACCTTTATCCAAAGGACGTCCCAAGAACGTCCTCAGGACGTATGGATGTTTTTTGAACGGGACAGCCCTAGGAGGTCAGTGCTGTGCGGAGTACGGCGCGCTGTATTTTCAGATAAAATTATCGCGCAACGGAATTAATTAATATTTATCGCGTGAGATTTGTGCATTGGAAAACCGCAACAAAAACGGTAAAATCGGAAGAGCTGTGTTCCACAAAAAAATTGCTTCGAGAAGAAGATTAATCCTTCGCCTGAACGAGAACGATTTTCCTGCTTTCGCTTCACATCGCGTGCATAATACAAATTATATATTTATAACGAAAGAGAGGTCATCTATCCCTCTTCCAAAATTCTATTGTTTTTTATGTTTAATATTTCGTGCGAGCATTACAAAAGAGAGACAGAGAGAGAAAGAGAGAGAGAGAGAGAGAGAACGTTTTATTATTAAAATTGTAATTAAAAAAGCTGAAAGATCGCGTTATACGTTGTTGTTTGATCTGTAGCCGGGCGCGTTTACTTCGTAACATCATTTACCAAGTCCCGATTGCAACCGGTAAGGTAACGGCGTGTAATAAATTGATGCAGTCGACGTTCTCCTCGGGGCGAGATGTGCATCAAGGGTCGAGTAGCAGGGGAGGAAAAAAGCACATGAATAGGACGAAGACACGAAATTTGCATCGGGGCATTCATATGCACGCGAGGAGAGTGTGTCGTGGGAATGAAAAGTTCGGGCTTTCGGGATGATCGAGACGGGGGGTGGGAGGACAAGTAGGTCGCGGGCATACGTATGTACGTTCGTCAAAAGCGCCGGGAACTTCGCGAATCCGCGGCTGAAACTTGTCGGCCGAAGATGCATCGCGAGAATCTCCGCAGCGACACGCCGACCTTTCGCCGGGGGGCGCCTTCTTTACCCGGTACATTTGCGCGCAAGTATATAAATTTCGTTTTCCTTGTAGCATTGCCTTCCTTCCCCGGGATGATCGTCGACATTTCTCGACGTCCTCGCGGTAACGAGCGGTTATTAAATTTCGTCGAAGTTTGCGATTACGAGAGGGAACAGCGTGACGCTCTTTTTTTTTTCACGAGACACGCTGCGTTCAATGCGGATGAATTAACACTCGTAACATTTACGAGGCACGTATGGAATGAGGTTCGTTAAGGTCATTACAGTATAAGTACCGATCTAGGTTCTATAGCCATCAGTCAGAGCGTGAGCAAAGAACTTTATTTTAAACCGTTCTTGGGAGGTTTTTCTTTCTACAAAAGTATCCAAGAAGTATCCAATAAAGGATATAGATTTTCATCAGTTTAAAGTATTATTACTTAACAAATGAAAATTATACCTAATTAAATAAAAAGCTTTCGCGAATTAAATTCAAAAATTCTTAAATAAACTATATTTTATTCCTGGTCTAATTTCAAGCAGAGGCAATTTAATTTCAAACTTATTCACTTAAGCTATTTAAACACAAAGTTTAAATAGATCAATAATAATCTACCTTAAAAAAATTCACTTCAAATTCGTTGGAGTACTTCTTTCAAAGATGATGGTTTCGAAACTGCTTTAGAGTAATTTATTGCTTTGAACAGAATAAAGAAGTACCTTTATGTTTATCTATTTTAATAATTGACTTTAAATGCTCTCTTTCTCTCCTTTTCTGATATAATTAGAGCAAAATTCTTCGCTTAGTTTTAATATGGGACAATATGGTTATTAATCTTGCGCCAATACGCCTAGTTTTCCGCACAAAATCCATAGAAACGAAGCTAATTTATGCAGTAATACCGTCTATAGAACTGATGACTAGAGATAGGTTACATGAAAAATCAACATTACGGCGCGTACATAATGATGTGCATTATACAAACCGTAAAACACACAGCGAAATTCCCACAGTAAAATTCCCACCTATTCAAGCGGTTGAGAAGACGAATGAAGTTCTTATCGATGCATGTCGAAAAATTTTAAACTAAACGAGTTCAGAAATCATATTAAAAACTAATTTGCAATTATTTGCAATATGAATATTTTGAAAGGAAATCGATTTGATCTGTCAAACGGAAGTTATTCAAAAGGAAAGACAACTTCAGAAAATTTACTTTTCAATTGTACTTTCTTAACTCTTTGCGGAGACATGAATCGGTATAAGTTTTATATATATATATATATATATATATATATATATATATATATCATCAGCATTTACTTTTCATTAAAGAATTTCTATTAAAAGATTAACATTGAAAAATGTTTCTGCTATTTTGTGCTATACGGGCAATTACATTACTCAAATATATTTCTTTTAATTTTTTAACAGAAATTCTTTAATAAAAAAATTAATGCTGATGATACTATATATATAAATATAATACTTACACCGATTCGTGTCTCCTCAAAGAATGAAGAAAGTACAATTAAAAAATAAATTTTCTAAAGTTATCTTTCCTTTTGAATAACTTTTGTTTGCTACAATGTTTGAATAATGTTGCAGCAACGTTAATGCAATATTACATACGTTGCTGCAATATTGCTGCAACATAACGTATCAATATTTTGAAGCGGACATTTTCCATTGCTGCAGTGTTGCCCAAACATTGCAGCAATATTTTACGATGCTTTTTCTATGCTGTGCTGTATGGGTGATTTAACAATTGTTACATATCGTACCGAATTGACTTAGGACAATAAAAAAAGTAACGCACTAGAAAATCGGCTGCAATATTTTTGCATACGCTCAATGTTTGTCAGTACGATTTATTCGTATTTCCGAGTCACGCGCTTGATCTTTGCGCATTGCAAAATATCGCGTAAAACCGCGAAAGAGAGATCCGTCAGGCTTAGCGCGCACAAACCTTGATGGTAAAACGATGGTGGGAGATCTGAAAGGAGAACGAGCTGTGTGTACGATTACCAGTCGAACGGAGATACAAGCAAAGTGACTGCACGTGACCCGATGGTAGGAGAAACTGACACGGAAACCGGGAAAAGAGAGAGACAGGTAGAGAGAGAAAGAGAGAGATTCGAATGAATTTCAGTTCAGTTTCAGTACAGTTTGGAGTCGCGTCGCGTCAACGAGCGACAACAAGCTTTTCATGCGACAACCCGCGTGCTCGGTGCACTTGCAGCTGAACACTTACTACAGGCGTATGCGACATAAAGTGCAGCTTGCCGTCCCACGAGTAGGCTCATCGTCGGTACCGCGACGTATATTTTCTATATTCTAGTTAGAATACAATGTGTACGACAAGCGAGAGTGTTTGTAGGTAGCACAAGTCCTCTGTGCGTGTATCTCGTGTTGGTGCCTGCGTGAAACAGAGATTCTTTTCACCGGACGCTGTCGGAATTTTCACGATCAGGTAGATTTTTCTCTGAAGAATTTTCGTCGTGTATAAAATTTTCAATATAAGTAGTTCGACTTGTATGAATAATGTAATTTGTTCAGTTTGGATTAGACAATAAAAAGCGTCAGTAAAATGAACACGTATTACTAGGCTTTTATTCTTTTCAGCTGAACTGATTGCACTTGTTCAAAGTTTATCTTTCTTCTTCCAACGTGAAGAGAAAGAGAAGGAAACTGTGAATTAGTGTAGTCAGTTCAGCTAAAAAGAACAGGTGTACTACATTGTGTGTTATTACATTTTGTATCTTTATATCATGTTTTATCAGACAAGTGGAAGTTTGAGAAACATCGTTTTACATTAAGCTGATAGAGTACATTTGTCGTCTTACGACTGTTAACATTAATGAATATTGATAAAAATCAATCCTTTCGGTCGATTCTTTATCTTAATTCAAAAATGTTGTACGTGCTGACATGTGCTTCCAGTAGCGACGTGATAAAGATACATGATGAGGCATTCGTCTTTTATGATGCCGACTATTTTTTGCAATTTTGCCGTCTTATCAGGACGATTACAGCGCGCAGTTAATTGTATCTTAATGACGGAAATAAGTAATTCATTACATAAGCACAATGAACACGAGGGTATTGTTTCATGCCACCAATTGAATCGTGATTATCGTTTCCTCTGTGACTGCAAACTGTTTTCCGCTTGATTACACCCGGAAGCTTTATATGGTTAAATAAACTTTGATCAATGAGTAAATCGTACACGAGTTTTTATCGTGGGAAAAGTGTCACACAACGGATGCCTTTTCTCGTTACTTATTTACGTGTCGGACGTTGCTAGACGACGGAGATAAAAAAGATCCTTCAACGGAGGATATCGCTGTGCAACCAATTCTTAGGATATTCTTAAGAAATTTCGTTGTCCCGCTCGACCGATTCGGTTATTCATGACTGTGTTAAACCTTAAAGCGACACGGTTCGATACAATATTCATGGCGAGGACAAGAGATGCGATCCAACCGAGTCGAATGTCCTGACACATTTCTAAGCTCTGACTTGACACCGGTGGATCGCCGGTAACGGCATATTGGAACTCGTGTCTGCCCTAGTTAACAACTGTTTCTCGAACCAAAAAAAAAAAAAAAACAATATCGCAGCAAAGTTCATGTATATAATAGAAAACATTTTATACTTGCGTTGAGACTGGTCCTTGTCGAAATTTTTCTGTAGAATTTCTAACATATCCAAGTGTTAATTTATCATAGTGTGATTATGTTACTTGAATATTTTGTGTTAAATTGATATTCAACATTTCTAAATATTAAAATAACACAAGTTATGAGTAATTAAATAACACAAAAATAATTTTCAAACATAAATGCTTTATGTTAAATGATGAATATATAAAATATTCATCAATACGTGTAATAAATCGAATTGAAAAGAAAGTTTGCAAGAGTCAACGCGGTCGGCGGTGCATAAATTATTTAAATATTTACAATAATTAAATGTTAAAGAGTGATTTCGACTCCGGTTCGAGTTCTCTTCAGCGCGTAAAGAAAATTAAAATATAAACATTTATGATAGAATATACAGCAGATAGAATATATTTTGATGAAAATCATTGTAGAATTTACTGACGATTCAAAGAATTTAGAGATTAACTGTTGTCGGAGTTTGTCGAGATACAGCAGCTGATTATGACGGTTGTAAGAATCGAAGGAGAGACGTGAGGTAATACACGGATTCATTATACGATCAATGGCATATATGTAATTTTAAATATAATTCCGGTTGCACGTAGTTGCAGTCTTAGTCACGTTTCACGGAAAGCTGATAGAAAATTTCGCATCGTAGGCAGGATCGCGTTGCAGATGCGATTTTCCTGTTACATTGAATTTTCTATCAGCTCATAGATTTACAAGAAGTTTCTCCGTCCGTATTTTTCTCTCCCGTTTGCCTACCAGATCACAAGTTTGTGCGTCGTCAAGGACAGATCCTAACTTTGTAGGATTTGAAAACTATAAGTTTATGCGGAGAACGGAGAAGTGTTCGCTTTTTCCTTTCGTTTCACAAAATACATAAATAACTTACATGCAATTATTGCTGAATAAAATTAATTATACGGAGACGGTGTTGCGAACCTGAAGCTGATGTTTCCATAAATGTTACTTGCATTTAATCGATTTAATTGATTTTACGTCACTTCTAAAGACTGCCTTTAGAATGAGCTATAGGACGCGTTAAAGCCGCAGTTAACTTCACAGCTGACGTTTCAGCTGGAAATTACTCATAGCTCAACTTTAGATAACGATTTTTATCTCATTCTGGTGTCCTATTGAATGTTATATAGAAGCGACGCTATCGTTTTTCATTATCGCGCTGCCAAGAATAAGCAGGTCGCAACGGTTCTTTTCTTTCAGTTTTATAACGCATGATTTAATTAAATTAAATTCTAATGCTGTTTTAAAGAGAATTCTTACTTGAAGTGCAAAAAAGTTTGGCTATTTGTGGGAATTTTTTAAATGAAAATTACTACACATATTTTTCTATGCTTTTACATATCTATTTGTACATATTTGGTAAATATTCACAAATTTTGGTACGGCTAAATGTTTGCTTAGTTTATTTTTTGCGTTATGCAAATTTAAAAACAAACACATTTTTTTTTTAAGTTACTTGACACGATTTTTTTTAAATTACTGAAGCCACTTCAACTTTTGCGCATATGTAAAATACGTGTCTGTTTATCGTTTGAACTAGAATTATCTCGAATCTATAAATTAATTCTTTCTTCATGCATGTTAAATTCAATCAGATTTTATTAAAAAAGCGAGTAATGTTTTTTTAAAACCGCGCAAATTTAAATAATTTGCAATATTTTCTATTCTAATTCTGGCGACGGACATGTATTTGATATATGTATATACAAAATTGAAGTCCATAGCTACAACAGTTTCTAAGAAATCGTCTTGAAAAATGCGTTTGTAACATAAAAACTAATAAACAGCTGAACCAAAAATTTATAGATATTTACTAAATATGTGCAAGTAGTGTGTAAAAGCATAAAAGAATGCAGTAATTTCTTTGAAGAAAAATGGACTACTTTATCGCGCTGTAGACGTGTTTAAATAATTGTGACGTTAAAAAGAAATTGATATTGAAAGCTGTCGATAACGGGATTAGTGCTTAGAGTCGAGATAATAATCGTATATCGGATTTCATTATCTTAATTGACGATGCATAATCGACGAGACACTCGAAGGGACAATCTTGGCGAGGCTAACGGTTCGCTCGTTTGTTACAGGTTCCTAGCACTCGCTGCCTTGTACCGAGTCCCTTGTACAAGCCCAATCGATCGGAGGAAGGGTGGCCCCTCTGAAGACGTGATACGTTGGTGCTCCAAGGTGGAAATTGGGATTTCCATCGTGGCCATCGTTTCACATCCGCGTCCGCGTATCCACACCCCGTTTTACCCCTCCCTGTATTGTTTCGCTCACCCTCTCCGCCGTCGCGTCGCGAAGCGATCTCTCGATAGCTGATAGATCGGATCCACGGAGTTCTTTCTTCGTTGAGAGCGAGGCGTGGAGCAGGTGCGAGACGAAACGTCGTGTCGTGATATATCATCGCTGGGCACAATGGCTTGCGAATTCTTTAAGGTGAGTCTGTATTTCTTCATTTATGATAGATGGCCTGTTTCGGAGAGAGAAAAAGCTCTCGTACTGCGAATACAATACACCGGTCATTACAAGTAAAACGGTTCCGCACGGAAATCTCCGGAGCCTTACGTATACTTCGCGATACTATCCCTGTACTACCTGCTCGTATACTAGAGCTATTTTCGTATCGTCATTAAAGAGGCTGACGTTGAATCATTATATGAAAGTTTTAGAGCACGAGTGGAGACACTAAGTCCGTAATTTGTCCTCTTTAAATATGAAGCTCTGTCTACCTCCGAGAGTCCCTGTAAAGTGGACCTTACAAATTATGGAGTTCCATCACCGCGATAATCCTCGCATACGCTAGACGATAATTCACTCTTATTTCCTTATCACCGTTTCTACATCTCCGAATTCAAGCCCACTGACGAAAATACAGGGTGATTATTAATGACTGTTCCCACTTTTTACCATAGGAGCACGCATTGTAATTTCTAATATAATATGTTAGAAATACGTATCCGTCGGTAAATCATGCTCCTATGGTAAAACGTGGAAACAGTCATTAAAAATCATCCTGTATATTTCAAAATCGAGGATTTTTTTTTACTCGCAATAATTATGCTTATATACAATTTATTTGTAGAAATATCGACTTTTTTCTTTCGAAACAACACTCGAGGGTATCATTCGGTATTGCGCGGCGTGCCTTTGGAAAATAAAAGCGTTCACATTGGAGTTAATTACCGCGGTGCATTCTTAGGACGGCGATACGCCCTGTCCTACCCCTTTCGCCTGCAAGCGACAGCGTTCGCGGCTCCCGTCTCCCATTCCCGTCGCTGCAAGTCACTTAGCGGCCGTCCGAATGTGATGAGTTTAGTTTGTTTGCGTCTGCATCCCCACGGGCGGGGGACAACTTTTGTTCCGCCGGGATCATACTTTGGAAGGCAAACGCTATTATTTCAGTTATCCTTTACTTGGCTCGACGTCTCATATTATTAGTAACGCGAGCGAAAGTTGCCCGCAGGCAACAGCGGCAGCAAAAGCAGCAGCACGTGCAGCTGCATATTTTGTATGCGCATTGCCGCGCGTAAACTCTCCGTGAATTATTCGTTCACGTCGTCTGCGACAGCAGACGACCGTTGCCGGGTTGCACATAACCTCGGAAATACCTTTTATTAATTAATACGCGCATGCGTTTGCCGACGCTCCGCGAGATTTAAATTTTGAAGGAGAGCAGCAACGTCAGCTGGAGTCGACAATTTTGCCAATTAGCCAAGTATCGCTTATCAACTTGTTCTCTCACTTTGCAGCAAGCGATCCAAGAGATTTTAGCTAGATACAAATCTGAAAATAACTTTGATGGACCATCGAAATAATTGTGATGGACGTTGAAGCATAATTAGCGACGCCGCAAAAAGCTTTGACGTTTTATCAGCTTCAGCGTCCAACGTAATTATTATTTTACAGTTCGATGAAAATTTATTTTCAGATCTGTATACAGCTAAATATTAGATCTGTTCCATCTGTGTTCGAAGACACGCAGATCGACGTTGCCGCGATACGCGATACTGTTTTTCGCTGTATCGCACATTCCGTCGGCGCCGCATTCGAGCTCTTGCAAAAGTGTATGATAATTTTAAATAATAGATAAGTGACTACTGCGTATTACAAAAGAGTCCACCACCGGCACTGTATAGAATCGAAATTTGCGTTAATTGTCACCCCGAGTGCACAAACGAAAATGATAAAAAAAAAGAGGAGAAGGAGATCGAGATGAGCAACTCTGACGGGTTCTTCCGTCTCTGTCTTTGGACGCAGCTTGAACGATGGCCGATTCACGCGGCTTCAAGCCAATAAACCAGTTGTGGCAGAGCGCGACGGATCAGGATTCGGAGTGTCTCTACGAGGAGATCCCAGGCCGGTCCCAGGATACGGACCGGCCGGTCGGTGTCGCCATTGGGCAGCAGGGGGTGGAAGAGCAGCTGGAGGAGGAGGAGGAGGAGGAGAACGTTGGCGGGAGCAGGAGAAGCCTCGATTTCGGGGTTCAGGTTGGAGATAGCGACTTCTGGGGCAGGGAAGAGACTATCGCGAGGAGTGGTACCATCCCCCGTAGCAGGACCGACGGCGGCGCGAGATCGCGCAGCGGATCGGCCGATCGGCGGACGTCGGATCGGGCACGCCAGCGGGACGTCGTCGTCGTCAGGGTGGAGGAGGAGCGCTATGCCGCGCGCAGGAGTCACGTGGAGTCCGGTACAGGCGCCGTACTGCCGCCTCCTGCGGCTACCGGCCACAAGCTGACCAGGGGGCGAACGAGCGCTAGCAACACCGTCGCCCGGTACTTGCATTCGGCCAACACGAACGCCTCGACGGCGCACTACCATCATCATCATCACGGGCAGCACGGGCAACACGGGCAGCACGGGCAGCACGGGCAGCACGGCCAGTATCCCTCCGGCGGCAGGTCGACCGGCAGGCAGCACCGCCATCATCATAGCCGCGGCTCGTACAGTAATGAGACGCAGGAAGAGGTACAGGAGGACGATGAAGCCACTCTACGGGAGTTGCTTGTAAGGTACGTTCTTACGTACACGGTAGACGACGAGTCCTCCTCTCACCCTCTCTCCCTCAGTTGTCGGTGTACACCACTCACCGAGTCATCGGTTATCGCGTTATCGAGACAACTTCCGTATACTACACTACGCCAGGAGGAAGAAGAATCGTTGTTCGAAGTTTTGTTGATCTCCCGATACGATACGAGCCATTGGGACGGAACGGATAATTATTATATTCCTTTCGCTCGTTTTAACGTTCTTAAGGTTTCAAGTATTAATTACTTGTTATTTACATAATTATTCCGGGCTCATGTTATACAAAAAGGAAAAACAACAAGGCTTTTATAACAACCCGATGTCAAAACACGAATTACGTTATCCAAGGACAATTGGCGTCGCCACCGATGTCTCCAAGAATTATCTGGATTGTTGGACGTTGGACAGCGTCGATAGAAGTTTGCGAAGGATCTGCGCCATCGCGAACTTCGTCAACTTCTGTCGGCGAACCATAACGTTGCAAACTATTCGCGATTTTTGCAAAAATATCCCACTTACGACTATTGAAATCGTCAGATTCAAGTGGTTAAAAGCTTACCAGTATTTGGATTATTCGTGTCAGTCGAAACGTTAAGCTTCTACGACCGAACACGGGCTTCTACGATCCAGAGAAAAATACATAAAATTAAGGGAATTGAATTTCCGGTGTTGCATATAATCTATTTTTCTTTACAACGGTGGCGGTGGTCGTGGAGGATTAACGCCGCGAATGTTGCGAGCGAATGTCTTCAAGAATCTCTATTTAAAATATTATTCTAACATAGTTTAGCCCTTAGAATTCTGTATTGACTTTCACATTAGTAGTGACCTCTTTTTTTTTTAGAGTCTTGTATAGAAATCATACTTTACTCTTTCCACGACGAGTAAAGCGTAGAAAGATTTCTTTTTTTAGTCTCTATACTTATCGCCTAAATTTCATGTGGCATGATAGAGTCGCCATTGTTCGAGCATTCAGCTCCAAGTGATTTATCTGCTCTATTTCTAACACTTTTCTCGATCGAAGTTAAAGCCCGCATATTCTTAAACTTCCGATCGTCCAATATGTTACGATGAGAATAGCGCTACGAACAATTGCTTATAATTCAAAGAAAGAAATCAGATTGATTACGATTGTCTAAGAGAAAGCAAATTATTTGCATCCAATTACTCGTTCATAGCCAATATCTTAGATATTCCCCCTTGCTGTCGCAAGAATTCGATTATTTCAACACGCCCGTCCGCTGGTTCGCATAATGGGGACTCCATCGCGCTAATGTTAACAGTCACGAGAGACTTGACCCTTTGAATCTCTCACGAGTAACTTAGCTTAGTACCTCCGGTAGAGACGGCGTGTATGAGCTCTCGAGACTCGCATACCAATCAAGGAGACACTAGTCGCTCTCTTTTATCCGCCTGTGTTAAAGTGCGTCCCCCCCACCGACTCCCCCGAATCGATAACACTTATTTTATCGATCTCATATAAGCTTTGCTGCTGACGAAAAAAAAAAAAAAACGACTTTATGACCCGTACCATTCCATAAACATCGTTCTCTCGAGAACCTAACTGTGTTGCAAATGCATCCAGGTAATTCCGGCCTAAGTGGCGGTGCCGTTACCTTACGACAAACACGTGACGGCGAAAAAAAAAATAGAAAGAAAAGATTGGAAAAAAAGGAAAAAGAAGAAAGAAACGGACGTCTTCCCCGCTTATTATTTTTTATATAGACTCTCTATGTATCCGAGAATGCAATGCAAGGCTTTGTGCCATGCCATTCATCATTTATACATAAATCACACTCGCTCTTAAACTTATTCTTGTACATACTACACACCCTCGGTCTCATAACAAGTCGATGATCAGACACTACCGATATATACCGTTGTTACATGAATTTTTTGGCTGCGGCGCTCGCAGGCTTACCACTGATTGCTCATTCCATTCGAAAATCATGTCTCCCTCACGAAGTCAGGTGCACAAATAAGCCCCGCAATCGCACCGCTAGAGCTCGAAACGAGAAGTAAAGACCCGGGGAACCGGTAATGGTATACACGGCTTATACACGGCATACGTACCGGGACACAGGCAATTAGCTTTCAACGAAGCGACTCGCGATGAAATTCCGTTGTTGCCGCCGGTAAAAGAATTGCGCGATTGCAACGAAATTGACTACGTAATCGTGAAAAGATTCGTTTCAAACGAGAAGGAAAAAGAAATGTCCTATCCGTTGACATAATAGACGGATCGCGGAAAGATCTGCGTGCGTTCCGAGTATCTCAAGTGTCTCACTCACTTTTTTGTGTTAACGCAAATCGTTAGTTACGAGCACGAGCCTCCTCGAAGGCTGCGGGTATCCGTAATGGATCCTCGTCGTGAGACGACGCACTACTACCTTGTTGCTCGATGTGCCGTCGCTGTGACTTATTTGTGTACGTGTCTCGTTCTCTTTATCACACTCATGAGGTCATGCTGATTTTTGTAAATTATTTTGCCGACTGTTCGTTCCGCATAAAGTGATGGGCCATTCGAATTGTGCAAGCTCGCTTGTGGACGCGGGCGGCTAGGCAGGGGTGAGTAAGCTGGCGGTGCGTCGCATGGTGATGTGTGAAAGGTCTCTCTTTCACACGTGACGGCTCCGTCTCCTTTTTTTTCTTTTTTTTTTAAATATATATATATTTTTTTTAAATATATATACATAGAAGCGAATTGGACGTCACGGTTACTAAATGCGAGCGAATATATCATTATGACATGATTTTATGACTGAACCACGACTGTGTTTCCAAACTAGGTAAAGTTTTACAGAGTGAGATAAGAGAGGAGGCAGGGGCGGGCGTCGTCGGGCCTTATACCCCCTCCCACCGTGTACGTTACCGTTGTGGACAACCACTTGACAACAAGCAGTTCTGAGTCAATTGATTGGATTTGGTGGATAATCCAACGTACGTACATATGTCGTGTGAACAAAGCAAAGAACAAATAGATCTGTGAGAATAAGACGAAAAACTGAATCAAGAGGAGTGAGTGGGGAGGCATAGAGGCTACTGTAGTTTCGGAACACAGCCATGGTCTCCCTACCTCCCAGGTACATGACAACATCATCACTGCTCTCTCTCTCTCTCTTTCTTCTCTCTCTTTCTCTCTCTCTCTCTCTTTCTGCCCCGCTCTTTATCTTCCTTGTCTGTCTTTATGTACACACATCAAAAATAGAATTGTACCACTTTCGATTATACTTTTTCTCAAGCAATAGAGTATCGTATTACGATATTACTAATCTCTCTCAATCTCTGAATGCATAGATCACCAGCTGCACTTATTCCTGAATGCGTTTCTCGAATGGATTTTTGGATGCTTAAATCCTCTCGAGCTTCCCTTCTTAGACCCGTTTTTTCGCTTCCCGTTTATTCGACTAGGAAGGTGGTGCAATCCTTCGCTTGATAAGTGTACATACTTCCGTCTATGTCTATCTATCCGCTACACCCTTCCCCCGTCCTCTGTTCTCTTCCCATGTCTTTAATTTCCGTCTCATCTATTCGCGCCTTCGAATCATATGCTCATTCATTTCTGCTATTCACCTATCGCTCATCATATATCTTAATAAAAAAAATAAAATAAAATAAAAATCTTTCGGTCTCTCTTTCTCTCGCTCTATTCTCTATTACATTTTCATCTTCAGTCACCCTTTCTGCTTGGCTGTGCACATCGATCGATGAGTTTGCCAATTCACCGAGTCGTTCGAAAGTCTCATGATCTCCTTCACGATACGTATCGTACACATAGAGCGCGTGCGAGATATCAGTCATGTTTCATTCACTAGCACATTCACGCATCGCGGCCATAGAAATAATTACATACACGAGAGAAGTGATACAAAGGCGATACGGTTAGGTTCGCGAGATCCTAGACTTTTCACGGACGGAGAGAGTAGCGTTTCAGCAAATATTGAGAGGCACTTGTATCCATTTATATCTATCTACACACATATGCGAATTCACAAACTTCCATCTAATATGTGCACAGCTGTGAAGAATATTTTTTATTCATATATATATATACAGTAATATATAATATATATATACTATATTATACCACTGTAGTGTCTATCACCCTTTACACTCACCACACACACTCTAGACGTGCTTTTAGTGGCGTTTGTATTTTGTCTGCTATTGTTTTCTGCAACTTGACATATTTACTACATAAATATGTACTATATAGAGAGAGAGCCGATTGCATATGTGTATATATATATATGTATATTATTATTATATATATACACATATATGTTTACGTATTATATTATATTATATTACAACATCTACCCAACATTCCCCATGGCTGCCGAGCTAACGCCGGCTCGCCGCGCTTCAGAGCTCTCGGGGATGAAGGTGTTTCGCACTTTGCACCTGTCAAATCGGTTTCTTTATCATTCCACACAACGTCACATAACTCCGCATCCTCATATTTCAAGTATATACGCGGTACAGATATCGTATCATGCACATAAAACGCGCCGCGCTAAACGGTCTCGCAGGCGGAGAGGCTCGGCAGTTAAGCGCGGAGGTAGTTGGACTTATCTTAGGGACCTAGCTCTAGCCTTGAACGTCTAGTGTCAGTGTGCTCGACAATGTTGTCGATCCGCTCTCCCGTACGAATCAGCGAGATTCACGCGGGGGTTATTGTGTGTGGGGACAGTCTGCAGAAACAGGTCAGCGTTATGAGTATGAACCTGAGTGCCAAGCTGGACGAGCTGCAGCGGGGTGACCGCCAGCTGGAGACCACCGTCGCTCTCTGCGAGATCCGCACGCAGTTGCAGGAGCTCACGAAGAGCGTAGAGTCTTGTCAGAGCGAGGTCAGCGAGGTGAAACGGGACATGGTTACGATTAAGGTACTTTTTATATGGCGTGCCTGCACATCTCTACCTTTTCCAATTTCTACCGATCTGTACTGATTTCTATTTTGCAAACGACATCGAGGAGAAAGAAGATACACGGATAAAAATCTTGCTCCAAAAGAGATTAAATTAATGATAGTTTTACTAAAAAAAAGTATGGTGCCTTCATTCATGGCCGTTTCTTTTAAATTGGATATTAAATTATCAATATTAGTATTAAACATTAAGAAAAAAAAAAAATATAAACACGTTTTATTATCTGCAGATTAACATCATGATTATGAAAACATTACGAGGCAATTTCATAATTCTTTTCGATAGCAAAAAATCCGAAGAGCTGTTTGCCTCATTTATTTAAAAGTAGAGAATTGTAGGATAATATCATTAATATTAAAGAGTGAAATTCTGAATCGTCGCAAATTAGCTTTTCTTGTGTAACCGGAAGAAAGAAGATTAAAGTTACATAGATTAGTAGAATGTTTCGTGTCTAAGAATATAAATTCTTTGCGTTATTAAAAGAGCGTTTTACCGCTTCTTTAATAATGTAAAAATTGCATTTAGTACGTACGGAAGTACTTGAGCTGTTCTTTTTCTTGACACGCAGCAAGAACTAGACACGGTACAGCAGGTCAAGGAAGAGATAGAGGAATTACGAGAGTACGTGAATAGACTGGAAGAGCACTCCCACCGGCGGAAACTTAGGCTCTTGGAGCAGGTGACTTCCGGTGTTAGACACAACAATGTATTGCTTTTCTTTACCTTATCTACTTTCATATGTTTTTTTTATTTATTATATATTTACTTTCATTATGTATTATTTTAAGTAAGAATTTGAGTCGCTACGTTGCATCGTGTGTGTATGTGTGTATATTATGATTTTTTTTAGTGATTAGTTTATATTTATGATTTTGTTTTTTTTTTAGCGATATGGTTTTCATCGACAATGCGTGTATGATATTATTGATAAAAATTGTAGAATTTTATATGTTCTTGTATTTTTATTTTATTTATCTTGCATTTATCGATGTGCCCCATTTCCCTTCCTCTTATTATTTATATCCAAAGTTGAATAAGTTATATATTTTTTTCATTGAGTTAAAGTTAATTTATAAAATTATTTAGTTACGTTAAGATTACATTAATTTAAGTTAAATTAAAGTTAATTTTGAAAAGTATTATTTATATTAAATTAGAAAATCGTAACTGTTTAAAGAGTAGATTGCTCAAAACAATTATGATATGGATCAGCAAATAAATTTAATACTTTATTTGTAAATTAAGTTTACCTGAAATTCTTTTTTACGTGGAAACGTATTTTTTTCTTTGACATAGATACATTTTTAACTTAAAAAAAGTTAATAAGTAGTTTATGTGTTTAAAAATACAACATTGAAGTTAAAAATTAACTCATTTAAAATTGACAAAATTAAGTTAAAAGTTATTAACTTTTTAACTTTATTATTTAACTTTCAACTGTTTAACTATGTAGTTACTGTTTATATTGCATATGTAGCTGTACTAAATGTTACGTATGTAACGTGTACGTAATTGGCAATTATATTTCGTACGCAACGTAAACGATGTATCTGGATATTTACAGGGACTGACGCTTTTCCTGTCGTACGCGATACTAGCAGCCGTATTGGGGATGTTGCAGTTTGGATACAACACGGGAGTGATTAACGCGCCTGAAGTGGTACGTCTATCAACGTAAAGTTGCACTGTTATATACAGGTCTCAAACAATTTTCATGAACGGAACGCTTAATAATTGTGTTCAAACACTGTTTTGCAGAACATAGAGAATTTTATGAAAGACGTGTACAAGGATAGGTATGGGGAGGATATTTCGGATGATTCTGTTAAGACGTTGTATTCCGTAGCCGTGAGCATATTCGCGATCGGTGGTATGGTGGGTGGTTTCAGCGGAGGGACAATTGCCAACAGATTTGGCAGGTCGGTGTCTGGTTCAGCAATATCGCATTAAATTGACACAATTTTTACAAGAGGCCAGTGCTTTCCAAATTATAACACTCGTATCGTTTATTTCTTTTGTAAAATTATACTCTTGTGTTTTCTTATTTTATCAATCTATCTTTTCAATGAAAATTTCCAACGAATACACGTTTAAAAGTTACACGCATTTATATCACACAGAATTTTCTCAATGATATAATTGCGTTTTGTAATTTGGAAACCTCTGGGAGAATGATAACTGTCGGATAATCGTAAAATGGAAGGAGACAGAAATTAATATTGGCGTTTTGCCCTGAATCGCAGAAAGGGAGGCTTACTGCTAAACAACGTGCTGGGCATCGTGGGGGCGTGCCTAATGGGTTTCACGAAACTCGCTGAGTCGTACGAGATGTTGTTTTTTGGACGGTTCATCATCGGTGTCAATTGTGGCTTGAACACCTCGTTGGTTCCCATGTACATATCGGAAATAGCGCCATTGAACCTGAGAGGCGGCCTAGGCACGGTGAACCAGCTCGCTGTTACGGTGGGCCTCCTGGTCTCCCAGGTGCTGGGCATCGAGCAAATCCTTGGAACAAACGAGGGTTGGCCCGTTCTCTTAGGACTAGCTATCTGTCCTGCCATTCTACAACTAGTGCTGCTTCCAGTTTGCCCGGAATCTCCAAGGTGTGTGTCGAAAATATAGAATTATAATTACAAGAGATTTTGTTTCCTCGTTCTTTTTTTTTTTTTTAAATAGACTCTTCGAAGAGCCTGGATAATAAAATAGATGTCCACAATTTTCAACGTTTCTATGGTTCTTGATATCATTGGTATACTACCAGAGCAATCCCACAGTCTATTAATAGGAGAACAATTATTTCAGATATTTGCTCATTACTAAACAATGGGAGGAAGAGGCTCGGAAAGCTTTGAGAAGGTTGAGAGCCAGTAACCAAGTCGAGGAAGACATTGAAGAGATGAGAGCTGAGGAACGAGCTCAACAAGCTGAGTCCACGATATCGATGACAGAGCTTATATGCAGTCCAACTCTAAGAGCACCTCTCGTTATTGGTGTGGTTATGCAACTTTCGCAGCAGCTTTCGGGTATCAACGCCGTAAGTACTTGGTTCAACTCGAGCACATTTCTCTTCCGCATTAATTAGAACGCGATCTGTTATGTAAAATTATTGTTTCAGGTATTTTATTATTCCACGAATCTGTTCACTAGTTCTGGTTTAACGGACGAGAGTGCCAAGTTTGCAACCATTGGCATAGGTGCCATCATGGTTTGTATGACGCTAGTGTCTATCCCACTCATGGATAGGACAGGAAGGCGTACGTTGCACTTGTACGGTCTTGGTGGCATGTTTATCTTTTCAATATTCATCACAATTTCGTTTCTCATAAAGGTGAGTTGGAATTTTACCGCATTTTTATTAGACTCGTTATTCATTAGAGCGTATTGATCGTACTTGTCATTATTTTAATTATGACAAACTACAGCAGGCAATTTAATTTTAAAATTCTCCCGTTGCTCGTATATTCGACAATTTATACGAAATATTATGGATACCGGACGCTTTTGCAAAAATTCATATGACATTTTATTAATAAATTATGGCTTGAGCACTCAGAAAAAGAAGTCGTACTAGCAACTAGAAATTTGAGTACAAATAACATCTTAATTATGTATATATTATAAAGTTGTAATAAGAATAATAAATAAGTTATATGAACTAAGGAAAAGAACATAGTAACTATTATGCTTTAAATATATGCAAAAAATAGTTATTTGGAAATTGGAAAAATGTAATTTTTATATCTCATTTGTATAAAATCGATGTAACTGTATTTGAGTCACTATCTATTAATCTTGCGCATAAATTGTTGCAGTGACTACATTTTTTTAAATATTCGATACTACTTTAGCTCTTATGACTTCGTGAAACTAATAGCAAGTACTATATATAAATTTCAAAATTGTCAAATTACAGTTGCCAGAACTATTTCATTTTTTCTCAATGTACATATCAATTATAAGCGAATTTATTACAAGAAAAATCTCAAAGTCGCGGACGCGTGTTTTATTTTCGGCTTGATTACTTTTTTCAAAGAGCTTAAGTATTGATGCATTTACAAAATATATTTACAAAGTACATTGCCGTTCTGCGTCGAATAACTGCGTAGAATAATTTAACGTCCCGTTGCGGAAAAAAAACTATTCGACAATAGCCGGGGAATTCCATTGACAATGACGAATTTATTTATTAATACTTCTCCGTACTGTTAAGAACTGTGCTTTAGTCAGGAAAATCGCATCACAAAGATCGTGAATTGTAGCTACGTATCTGTGCTTTGACACTCTATGCACCTTGGCGAAAGGTGTACTTAACACTTTGTTCACAGCTGGAGTGCGGCACTGCACCGACAGTGAGAATCACCATTATATCTATACGAATTTGCATCACAGAGTCAACTCATTTTAATTTCTCCCCGCCATTCATGTAGCCAATAAGTCACGTCCTCTGCCCGCATGCCGATTTCTTTCATTTGCGCCGTAGAGATTTTTATATCACGATACATGCCCACGCGCGTACGTGCCGTACGTAAATTGTTTCATCGAGATATTTTTTAAATTATATACAAAGATATTTTTAACAATTGTTATCGTTGTATTTTGGCAGTTTTTATCGTTAATGCCGAATGATTCTCTTAGCTGAACGCGTAATGAAGAAATCGATGATAAAAGCGCGAGAAAGAGGATTTGAGAGCAAGACGCAGAGACGTCAAGTGTCGCATGTATCGTATACCGCACGCCGTTTTGTTACTCTGGCTTACTAGTGGTTCTGCTTTTTGATAACCCGCTTCCCTCCTCCCCTTCACCACTGACGACCTCTTTCGTGACTGTCTGGAGGAGATATTTCCCGTTTATTAATCAGCCTATGTTCTCTACTTGGCTCAAACCTGTTACTCTCTATGTGTATCACATTACATCAACAATTTAACATACGCGCCAAGTCTCTAACATACAATATGTCAGTTGTATCCTTTGCGTATCAAATTAAACGGTTTATCAGCTGCTGAATGTCTAGCACCGACGCTTTCATACGTTGCGAGATTCGACAAAGAATAATTCGCTTTTTGCGATAGCATACTACTAATTACAAGAGCCCTTGTGTAGAAATTCGCATCTCACGTTCCTACATAAAATAACGAGAACGGTTATCAGTTACTGCAAGAAAAATTGTTTAACGAAAGATACACGGCAATTTCGATGAATTAAATATTAAGATAGCTCGATACACGCGAGACCGCTTGCACATGAATGTTCCGTGCGTACGATTAATCGCATATACTCTAATTGAGGTCAAAGCAAATCCTGGCACTCATCATGAAAAGCAGCGTATCGTGTGCTTCACCGCTTAACGAGAGATTGTACTGTACATAACAAGGCACTCTGTCATTATACAAAATACTTTGCCGCAATCACTTTGTCAATGCCAATGCCTTTCATTACACAGGGTTGAGCTGCGCACCGCATGCAGCATTACGAATTCTATTACGCATACGATTCGACAATGTGTTATCCAAAAGTTTTTTGATTGAGTTCCTGGCCTCTGGCGTATTTTTGTTTTTATTTTTCCTGAGGCTCCTCCAGCTGCTCAGGAAAGAAGAACACGATTCTACTGCCTGATAGGAGTTCTTCGGATATGTGCAGGAAATGATCGACTGGATGTCCTACATCTCGGTGGTGTCGACCCTGTGCTTCGTCGTGTTCTTTGCCGTGGGGCCCGGATCTATACCCTGGATGATCACGGCGGAACTGTTCTCGCAAGGCCCTAGACCCGCCGCCATGTCCATCGCGGTCCTCGTCAATTGGATGGCTAATTTTTTGGTTGGCATCGGTTTTCCAAGCATGAAGGTAAGGTGACAACGATCAATTCCTTTCGAGTAAACTTTCGCCATTCGCGAGGCAAATAGGTAATTGAACAATTGTATAGATCAATCAACACGAGATAGGGATTGAGAAACGAGCAGTGATTAAGATGTAAAGTAAAAATTATTTATTCATACGTTTAACAATATGGAACATTTCGAATTATACTCGGTCAACATTAACAATATAATAGTAATAAGTAATAACTTGATGTATTTATAACGATAATATTGGAACAATAATATTGGAATAACAGTAATATTGGAATAATAGTAATATTGGGATAACAATAATATTGGAATAACAATAATATTGAAATAAGTAAATAAAAAGGAAAAACGTCTTTTTATTTTGTATCTTATATAGTGATTGCTCTTTTTTTTTATCTGTCTTTCCCTCCGCTAGCTCGAGCTTGAATTTAATACTATAATAATTGAATTATACGAACGATTGGAAATAAATTAAACACACCGAAAGCAAAAGCCAATGTTATATGTAATAATTGTTACATCAACGTCATGTAACATATAGTATGGATCGAATTTGATGTAAACTCGCTACGTGCGCGCTTGTATGTTACAGAGTAGCCTTGAAAACTACACGTTCCTACCGTTCAGTGCATTTCTAGCCATCTTCTGGATCTTCACGTACAAGAAGGTTCCTGAGACCAAGAATAAAACGTTCGAAGAGATTCTAGCTTTATTCAGGCATGGTAACGACAGGTATGCACATAAGCAACTTACTCCCTTCCCCATACTCCCTTCTCCCATACTCCCTTCCCCCGATAATAGCAAAATGATATATACTGCATAGTTGGGGTATATTCTGCATCCGCCTCTTTAGTTTCTTTTAAAAGGGGAGGTCTCTGGTATACATATATCTATATACATGTATATACGTATGTATGGCTTATATCCGCGATAGTCCCCTCTCTCAATCTGTATCCCGTATTTATTTTTGACTCGGCTCATATTTGGGTACGTTTTAAAGTTAACTTTAATTAAGAGAATCGAAATTCACGTTTTTCGAACTAATTACCGCACAACTTATCAACCGTTAATTGCACAAGGAAAGGAGAAGTTAGAGAGATTTAGATAAACTTATCCTATATACCGTACTTGGTGTACAATGTACTGCTATCACATCCGTCCAAACGTTCATCCGTCCGTCTAGATACGATAACGAAAAAAAAAAGAAAAAAATGTTACTTGTAATAGGGATTTCTCTCGAATATTCAAGAAGGAATTTTATAATTTATTAATACGATCGTATATATTCTCTCTCTTTCTATTGTATTATAACTCTACTCCCGGGATAGTATATTACGCTACGCATTTTTGCATGCATCGCCGCTTGTTCGAAGCAATAACAGGAGTTGAACTGTGATAAAGTTTCGTTTTCTTAGGGGGAGGAAATTAAGTTCCACTTATATAATACGGGGACATTATTTGTACATATTTATAAGTACAAGCTAAAGTAGTTTGTAAATTTCGTCACGTGCTTGGTTTCTCTTTATTGCAAATCTCGATATTTCCAACTTCTCTTTTGTTAAGCTGTTGCAAGGAAAGTACGTACATTTTCACATATATTTGCGAATAAGATGCAACACTAACCGATAGCAATTAGAAAAGATAACGTGCACGACATATTGCGAATCATGTAACGAGAATTATTGTACGAGAAAAGCGTAAAAAAAAAAATGGAGCAATATTCGTAGGTTATTAATTTTCGAAAAAGTGTAAACACCACAGAACGTAATTTTAGCATCTCATTTGCGGAATATGGCGAACGAAGTACAAATCAGCTCTCTCGCTGTTGATCCTCTTAGTAGTTTCAAGTTCTGTAACAATTCTGTTACATTTCCGGGAGAGGATCCGTGAAAACGTGTCTGCTCTATGTTACGTAGGAGAAACGATCGGTCATGTGAAATATATAATATGTGCCGACTTATTTGATTTTTTTCTCAGTGAACATTGCGATTTCTTTCGAGTTTATGTATAAGGGACACGTTACATACATTCGAGTCGCGCGAGTTGGAGATTTTACTGTCTTATTGTTATATTTTCAAGGCCAAATGAATATATTCTGTTTGTTTAACGTACATGTATCATTACTGTACATGTATCATTTCAATAAATCGATTATTTCATGGTTCTCTGGATAACTGGATAATTTTCGTTGATTTCCGTGTTTCGTTACTACGATGACGACGACTGTGTTCGATATATCGTAACTGTGCTTTCTGTGTTATTCGGAGCAGGAGCAGCTTGCGGGACAGCAGACTTTATGGGTGAGTCTTGCTACTACACATTTCCTGTGTTACTGTGGTGGCTTTGTTGCGAGATATATTATACCGAACATATTATACCGATTTCTACTTAACTGCATGAAGATAAATAACCAAAGACACCACTAGTTACATCCAAAAGAGGGATTATTTTTTATGCGCTGAATAAAACATCCGTAATCCTTCAGTGTACAAGTAAAGTGTCATTTTTTTTTTTTTTTGCAAAAAGCTCGTTTAATACCATCTCTCGTAGATGTCGGCATTAAAATGTAGAAGAGAGGCGGAAGAAAAATCGAAACAAATATATTTTCTCCTGTCTCCTCGTGTTTTAACATTCTCACTACAATGGTATCGTTAAGACGATACTACGAGAGGTCTCTGTTTAAAAAATAATCCTGACCCGGCCGCGCGATTCTCCTGACTTTGATCCAAAGGCCTGGCATGTCGAAACATCTTTACTATCAGCTAATGCGAGTCTCCGTCTCTTATTGCGTAATAGTCCAGTCAGGCTGACCAAGAGAATCAGATATATACATACATATAGCTGCATGAACATAAGTTGTTATCATATATAAATTGTTCGTTTTTCTTTTGTGGAGATACATTTCACAGTTTCTAAAAGTTCGTCAGGGCTATTATGTAATCGATACGTAACGTGCATATGTACGTGTGTCCGCGGCCGCGCTAATCCCGGCCATGTCCGCATAATTCTGCACTCTATCACTGCCGTTCGGGAACCTTAATTTTTTACCTCGGAATAAATTGTCGTGTTTACAATCTTTTCGATCGTATGCCCGCGCATCAGCATACCTCACGCTCGTGTCCGGGAAACACGGAGGGAAACTTTTGCCTCCGCGACGCGGCGCGGCGCGGTTGAGCTCGCGTACATAACAGCCCCGATCACTTGACTTCCTCCTGGAGCCTTGTATTCTACAGCATGCTCCTTTTAGCGTACATACAATGCCCAGTTAAATGTTTCGGCGACAGGCAGAGTCTTGGAAAAGTTTTTATGTCGATAGTTGGCACGAGTTTATGGCGCTGTACTGTGCGACTGCATGTGTTAGTGCTTACGTTATACTGTTTGGCGTACCAAAGTGATTCCTGAATTGTGTTAAGAGATACGATACCACAAACGTGTTTGTGATCGGCGAGTGGGACACTTCTGTAATTTTAACACCCCCGTACGGAATTTCGATGTAACTCGCAGAGCCCTGGCTCTCCTTCAAAGGGATCTGACGATTCACAAATGGGGGATTTCGAAGATAAAAGAAAGTATCAATTTTATATTTTTTGCGTAGGAAAATTTCAATTGAAATCAATTTGAATCCTAATACTTTTCGATAAAATTCTCGAAACGATATTCGGGATTTTGAAAAAATTTTTGCTCGTTTGATCGCTCGCAGCGTTATATCAGAAATTCCAGGGGTCTTTGGGAAAGAGCCAGAATTTCGTGAATTATATCGAAACCTCGAAAATGTGGGGAATTAATTTTGCAGAGGCCGAACGAACGCGGCAGAGACCCGCCGCTTTGCATCGCTTTTACATCGCCGTTCGTCGTGTAAACATCGCGAGCGATAATTTATGCACGGGTTCGGGGTCAATTAATTAATTTCTGCGACGAGGGTCGACAAGTTTTTTTTCTTTTTTTTTTTATCAGCGCAGCTCTCGATAAACTCGATATGCGAGACGTATTTTTGGTTTCCCTTCTTCATTTCTTTCCTTCTATTTTTATTTCGATTAAGGTTTTGCCGAAACATTCATCAACGATTCAGACGGGAGTCCTACCCGTCCAGGCTATCCGATAGCTGCAGTTACACTGCTTATGATTTAGCGAAAGTTTCTTCAATCCGTTTATTTCGAGACGAGCTAATGAAAAATTGTGTCGCGTTTATAATTGGATGTGGTGACTAATATTGGATCGAAGGTGATGCATTTGTCAGATTTCTCGCGTTTCAACTGCACGTTTGTACTTATCGCAGGAAAAGCTTTCGGAAGCGGTGATACACGGTGATGGGAAATTTAAGACACGATTACTAAGTGTTTTATGAATTTACTCAGGCGCCTGTAAATTTGTTTGCTTAATGAGTAACAAACTAACAATACGATCGCTCTGCTTGTATAACAATGTTAAAGTAAATGTTTATGCTGAGTTGTATCTCAACAGTGTGATTTAATTGGTCTTGTGTTAGCGCGCAACTCAATTCTCCTTTTATTTTACAGTTCTTTCTATAGGTGAGGAAAGGGGGAATGTTATCCGCAGTTAGCGCGATCCGAAGTTAGCGCGATCCGATAACCGGCCCAGTCTGTAGAAGTATTCTTACTTTCATTTCATAATAAAAGAAGAATTCTGGAGCGCTCGAAAAATTGTTTATCTAGTTAGCCATAAATGATTATAAAATTTGTCTGTAACAATTAAAATTCGACATATTAAAAAAATTGGAAGAAAAGAAACTTTAAAGAAGTAGCTTATCTATAACGTTACGTTCTCGATTAGGATCTTTAGATATAGATCACGTATTTATCTAGAATGTCGTTTTGTCGTTGCGATTACCGATTGCTATTCTGTCGGACAGTACAGTACGTTTTAGAGATGTCAGTTGATCAGTAGAGCTCGGCTGTGCTAGTTCGAGATACAATAATGTGTGACACGATAGAGAGGAAAAAGTTGAACGTTTTCTTTCTTATTCGTTCGCGTGTAAGATGCATCTGTACACGTCTTAGCGAAAAACGAGCTCGTGAGAACTTTCGCGCGCAAAGTAAATAGAATTTCTCTGACACCATAAAGCTGAAACGATTCGAGGCTCGCTTGCCATGTAACGTTGTTGTCTTACAGGGAAGAGGAGCTCGCCACTAACTCTAGCAAGGAGACCGTCCTATCTGACGCCACCACTGCCAACCATACCCACGCTACCGATAAGCTATAAATCTAAAATGACGTTAATAAGAACGCTCTAATCAGCAATCAAATCGGAAAACATAAAAGACTATCGTAGACTGGCGCCTCAGCCGCAGACTGTTATTGATTTATATACATTGTTATATATCAGATGACACGAGAACTGTAGTACTCACTATAGTATGAAACTGTTAATCGATACGCACTGTGTAATTCACGTTATAAACTTCGATCTTGAGACTGTGCTCGTTAGCATTATATATATATTAACGAATATTTCGGCATCACCGAGTAAGACCGTCAAATTTATCGTTTAATGCTGTAAAATAAATCTGTTTCTTTATTTAATTATTCGGATTGAGTTCCTTCCTTCCATTCGTGCTTACACCTTATCGGGGTCGACTTTGATTTCTCGTTAGCGAGCGGCAACGCAAAGCGGCAAGTCGAAGCCGATGTGTGCGGCGACTCCACGAAAGAAATCGTATCTTCTACACTAAAAGAAAAAAAAGACATGTAAATATGTGTGTGTGTGTGTGTGTGTGCGTGCGTGCGTGCGTGCGTGCTTGCGTGCGTGCGTGCGTGCGTGCGTGCGTGCGTGCGTGCGTGTGTGTGTGTGTGCGTGCGCGTGTGTGTGTGTGTGCGTGCGTGTGTGTGTGTGTGTGTGTCTGTGTGTGTGTGTGTGTGTGCGTGTGTGTGCGCGTGTGTGTGGGTGTGTGTCGTAATTTCGTTCGTTCGAAATTACGGACATTTTCCTTTGATCCTTTTGGTAGGAGATTGTCTCGATGAGTTTCTGCTAAGTGTATAAATTTTGCCGTACACAGGCTGCCGAATATAATGTTTGATTCTTAGTAAGTATATACGTAAATTTCTACTACACAGGCCAGTGAAACGTTGTATAATGGTACAAGATTAGAAACTGTGAAATGAATCGTTACGTATACAATATGCATTATCGAGTGTAATAATCCACGTGCCGCATCCGTGCAGCTGGCGCGCCCGTGGATCCGCGTGGGTACGCGCACGGATTCGTGGGGAGTTGCTCGATTCAAGATCCACGGACGTGAATCCGTCCCCGGACCCAGTGGATCCATGGATCCCCGTGAATTTTCCCGAGTAATCGTTATCACGGCGGTCATAGCGAAGGAAAAGAGCGAACTCTAATTTATTCTATTGTCGAACAATTCAGGGCCGAATTTGAATAGACGTCCAAGCATCATCTGGGATGCTGGTCTGAGAGAGCGCTCAGGAGGGCTCAGGAGCGCAGAGCGATATCGTTTTTCTTGCATTTATCATCGCGTTACGCTTCTGGATCGCGCGATCTACATAAGGACGAATCTACATTTTCCCCTCATAAATATCGCATTTTAAGTTTCTCTTTGCATCTGTGTAGCTGTTTTTATCTTTTCTACATTTAATCATCACAACCATTGCTCAAAATATCATGTATCATCATACTTAATGATTCAGCTGATCATTGCAGTATACTTTCAAGTCATTGTTATAAATCGTGAATAACGGTGTAGCTGGCTCCACGACGATTCGCAGTCCGTCGGATCATCTGAGCGAAAGCGAATTAAATTAGAAGAACGCGAACGATATAAGATTTAAGCCGCAACTACGCCGTGTATTTTGTATGTCGCAACACGGTGCACATCGAATCGAGTCGGTGCACGGTGCTCCGAAAGAGAACTTGTATAATTTGTGAGGAAAAAAAAAACAAAATAAGAATCAACAGAAATGTGATTTTAAAAGAAGTGGAAATCTGGACAAGTCGCGTGATGTTTTACAGGAGCATGCTAAACTGTGTGAATGCATTAGAGGGACACATACCGCCAGCAGAGAGCGCAGCCCTGATGGTGGCAGAGGAGAAGCCACATCCTGATTCATGTAAGGCTTTATAAAAAAAACCTGATCAGCATCAATCACGATACATTGTGACACGATAATATTGTAATCCCTGTCATCTCTCTGTCCAAGACAAACAATTCTTTAAACGCGGTTGTGCGAAATCGCGAGATTGAGATTACGTTTTTTTTTTCTCTTGGAAAACCGTTGCGATGATTGGGGGTGATCAAGTGCTCTCTCGATTCCCAGCAGGCGATCTCGATTCCTCTCGTAACTTTGTCCCGTCGGCGCATGGATCATCACGTTTTCGTCGACGATATTCTTATGCGAATGCGTTCGTTGAATATAAAAGAACTGACCGACTCTGTCGAGCCTAACTCGAAGTTGAACTTTTCAGAGTAGTCCTTTCACTGCATTAGATTTTTACATTGTCATAAATCGCATTTTAGAGATGTGCGAAACTCTTTAATACGAATCGAATCGAATCAGGTAAATCTCCATAATTAGAATCTTATTCGAAAATAACTTTAATCAATATTATTTTTTGTACAATATAGAAGCCTTTTGTTATTATCTATATATTAATAAATCTCAGAACAGTACGAACGATTTGATTCAATATAATTCGATTCGGTTCGATTCAGCGTGAAAAGCGATTCGCACATCTCTATCGCATATTACTTATTTTTCATATACGCTACTCATTACATTAATTTTTTTTTTATCATTTCGTTTCACGCCTGATCACCTCATCAATCATGCATTAAATTTCTGCTACGTCATACCGCGCCGTGTGTCAAAGCACCGAAATCGAACGTTTACGCTTGTGCGTAAATGGAAAATTTTCAGAGCATTGTGCGAATCCGATCGTGCAGATCATCACGTGTGTACAGGAATTGTTTGCCACGTGTCGCTTTACACGCATATCTATCATTTTGCATGCCATAATGCCTTATATGTATGTTCGTAAGTTTTTTCTCCTGATTTGTAGTCTCATTGTTGGACATCTGTTTTGAATTTATTTGCAAACGTTTCTTTTCTGCTTTCAGTCTAATTCAGAAAGTGCAGAGGCGTCAAAGTGCTGGTTACACAACAGTCAAACTATACATTGCGCCGCTTCACGCCACGACAAGACACACGCGAGTGGTCATATTAGCGGGAAACACTATTCAAACTCTGTTCACCTTTTCTCGCGTTGACAACGGCCAATTAGGAAAGAAACTATGACGTAGATCGATGCCGGTGTGCTATAAGAGAAAACAAAAGTTTTTTATTCACTTGTAACGTCATTCACCAATTTAGAACAATTGCACAGACATTTTTTTTTTTTTTTTAAGCTCTTGTCTGCCTGCGAGAAAAATTCATCTTCGGATTAAACCTGTCTTTATCGATTCACGAGATACTTTCTCCCGTTCGCATTCACGTTACTTTCGTTTTCACACGGCATAATGGTTTACGTTGGGCATTAAGCTAATATCTGTTCCACCTTAGCTTCTCCTTTGTTTCACACTGCTTGGATCAGGCACTCTCGTGACACGAACTCGCTGGAGTTTCGGTTTAGAAGGGAGCTTATTTTTCTGACGGATATAATTTACACGCGCGTATACACAGTAATTGTTATGATGGAAAAGTATGTAGACACGTGAAGCAAGCGCACCGTACAACTTTTACACACCCAAATCGAACGATCGAGTACTTATCTCGGGACAAGTTGCCTTCTATCGCTAACGATTCTTGACGATATCTCCCTCGCAATACTCTGTAACAAACTACAAACGATGTGTTTCAGAATAATAAGCTCTATATGTACATTAATCACGCGCACATACACATACGTCTGTTTATCGTCATCTCTGTACCACACCCGACAATTATCCATCCTGTATCATATCTACACTTTGGACTTGATTCAACGCAATACGTAATTACACGAAACGCGAAAGTGGTAGACCCTCACGTACTGCTTCGTTTCTACGAATATTATATTGTCGTATATTATGCGCTATCGACACTGGCCTTTGTAGTAGTTCAAAGGGAGGCAGGCCAATGTGAATATATGTATATTCCTCGTTGATACACCGATGTAGCATCCGCGATGAAGCGATCCCGGAGCGAGGAGATTTGTTTCGTTATGTAATGACTTCTTAGGCCAATGTACATATACTTGGCGTTGCTGTTAATTTTAGTACGGTGCTGTACAATCAATTTTCGCAGCATGAATGGTGTAAAGGGCATGCGCGCATGAATGTAATCTCTAGTGCGTAGGAGCAAAAGGTAATTTCGTATCTTACCGCGAAAATTTCCCGTTTCGGACGTTTGGCTTTGAAAACCTTAAGTCGGATATCAGGTCTCGTGCAATTCGATCATTACAATCCAAGATAGCCGGAGGCACACGAATATATTCTTTTCTAATATACGAATGGGTATTTTCTCAAGTTTACATTTCACCGTTATTACGTTCAGGTATCGCGTGGCTCTCCAAGTACACGGATAGCGATATTATTCTGATAATATCACCGTTTGTTCGAAACTCGAGAACTCTAATAAAAAAGTATATTCACAAAAATATTCGACGAGCGATAATATGCATTTTCTAATTGGTAAGATATTCTGGTTGGCTCGTAAATATCATTTGGAAATCGGACGGAGAGCGATTTTGAACGCTGTTAACCTTCTTTCTGGCCAGTTTCTACAAATGTGCTTAAATTGCATGGGACTAGCTGAGACTAAAAATAGCGGCTACAAAGAAGGATGAGCTCGTTACACAACGCCGCCGCGATTGATTTCGAGAGAATAACTGCTAAAACGCGCAGGTGAAGCGCGTCGCATTTCCTCGCCGATGATTCGCTCGTACTTTCGAAAGAACAAAAAGAGATCCGCGTATCGAAGTTCGTCACGGTGAACGTTAATTCGACCGAGGGAAGGCCGGCGAGAGCTGTAGAAGCTTGCTTGCTCGTCCTATATGAGATACATTACACGTACCTATACACACTTTTTAGCGATGTGTCCGGCAAGTAGTGTTGGCGAGATGTTATCTAACATACGCGACGTGGCCTGTATCGCGCGCGTATAGAGAGAGGGTAGTCGCGTACCGTGAGACTAACGTGCATCCCACAGTTGTGTTTGCAGCTGGATCCGAGCGCTCTTCCGTCGCTCCCGCTCAGCCGGAGAGACCACCGCCCCCGCTTCCCCCGCCACGCTTTCCGAACAGCGGTGTCTGACAACGGGAAACAGCTCCTCTTAATATCGGTAACCTAGTGATCATGAACGCGCCGATACCGCTGCCGCTGCTGCTCACCACCAGCAGCCTCAGCCTGGAGACGCAGCTCTACGAGATCATCACCGAGAGCAGCAAGGCGTGCGCGGCGTTCCTGCGGCACAGCCTGCGCCGCGCGACCAGCCTCGGCTGGACCGCGACCGAGGGCTTCGAGACGGCGACGATGACCACGACGACGGCGAGTGGCGCGATCTACTACAACGAGCAGTGAGAAGAGAACGGGGCGAGAGAAAAAGAAGGAGTCTCGCGGGAACGAGAGTCTCGGCGATGAGAAGTGGAGCTACTCGCGAGGCGCAGCATCCGCTGGATCGGCAACGAGCTCTCCTCGTTGGTCGATCGCGTCTTTCTCTCTCTCTTTCTTTCTTCCTCTGTCTTTCTCTTTCTCCTCTATCTATCTCTCTGCGAGCTGAATTGCTTCAGGTTCAACGAAGAGCACGGGGTCGATCGGGGTAACCGTTGGGAGTTGTTACCAACGAATATTATATGAGAATATACCTCAACATTTATATAGGCTAAATGAGGCATCGCGCGATATTTTCTCCAATAATATTAACCGGCAGGCGTAACTTCTTAATCGTTTCGAGATAGCCATTAAACGACGCGATTGCTCGAATGAGATGATTTCGCGGGAGATGATCATCAGGATCGTCGTGAAAAAAGAACAAAAGAAAACAAAAAACAAAAGAAAATATTCCGGTGTTGCGCTCACTCCTCGCGTCGAGATTACCCCCGGTCGAGCCTTCGTCTCGACGGTGCTCGGCGACGATAAATTAAATTATTCGGGATGGAATGTTTCGAGTCAAAAAAATCAGTTATACGCTGCGAGGGAGGCTGAGATCGGCGCTCGGCGGGCGAGTCTCGAAGACGACGGACGGCAAGGAGACGCGAGACGATCCTCTTGGCGAAAGGATGGCGGAAGGCTCCCCTTACCGGTCTTCCTCCGGAAGAAGGTTACGGCGCGCGCGGCGCGCGTGTAACGTTAACGAGGACGATGGGACGAGGAGCGCGCGATCGAGAGATAGATTAATCGAAATGTTTGCGAAAGTGATTTGTGCCTAGACGAAGCAATGCTTGGGAAGAGGGAACGTGATCACGAGAATCGCCGCGTCGCGGATCTCACCGCACTACGCGCGAGTGCACTCCGGGACCTTGTGCGACATCGAAGGATATCGAAACGTGAATCGGCGGACGCGCACGCGGGGGGAGGGCGGTCTCCCTCGCACGGAGGTGAAAGGGCGAAGGATCGTCCTTCTCGCTCCGAATAGCGCCCCTCCCCCGCCCCCTCCCTTCCTCCCTCCGTCGTCGCAATCCCTTCGTCCATGAGGAGCGAAGGAAAACGTGTATCTATATATATCTTCACTTTTATATCATTAATTTTCTAGGACTCATGTCGGGACTACGTGTCGTTTTGTATCACACTGTCCTCTGTACGATTCATCGCACCGTGTTGTGTAATTATTAGACCGTGCGCTGTTACTTCCGCGCCGACGACGACGACGACGATGATGATGTACTATGCGCGCGAACTGCCATAAATCCGCGACTTTAAAAGATTACGAGCTGCCCTCGAGACACTGTGATATTTTCATTTCATTTCCGGCGCTCGATCCCCGGAATTAATCGAGAGCGAGTATGCGCCGATCGCCGGTGAGACGGAAGTGTGTTCCGGATTCGTTCGTTTCGCGAAAGGAATAGTCTCAATTAATTTACGAGCGAACGACGAGCCCCCCGGCGACTCGAACGTTTAGAAGAGAGGAGATTCCGCTAATAGAGAATTTGCCGTTCAAGGGTGCTTCCCGTGAAAGTGGGCGGAATTGAAAGGGATCAAAACGAATTTCCGCCGATCCCTGTTAACCAGCCTATCTTATCGGGAAGTTCGCTTTGCGGGAAGGTCAGCGATTTTTCGTTGGAAAAATCTCCGGTACCGGAAGGACAGGAAAAGGGATTTACCTTGCCTTTACAAGTCGCGGTGTGTAACAGCGCGTTAACGAACAAGTATAGCGACTACTCGTTATCGAAGATCTCAAATTGGGCATCGACCAACTGCATTAAATTAATGTCAAAAGGAAACGGGAATTAGCTTTCGATTAGCCGCAATCTAAACGACGTTCGCGATCACGTCGGACTCATACGGTGCCTCTCGACCGCAGTTATATAATTCTCACACGAACCAAATCAACCATACTTTATCTCATGAAACGCAGGGTACACTACAGCACACTTCACGCTTCGGCCTAGCGGACGTGTCGATTCCTCCTGATCGCTCGCTAAATATTTTCAATGCATTTTCGAGTCCCTCGAATCGGCGAGTGGAAAAATCGGTGTCGAGTGTTCGAGAGACTTCGAACGCGGAAAAATATTATTTTCCAGGAAATAAACGTGTCGAAAGTCCACTTTTGTTTTTTTGAGATTCCGCAAGAATTTTTAAATAAAAAAAAAAACCTTTCGTTTCTTCTGCGGAACAAAAGCTTACAAAATGAGAAAAGACTCCCACGAATCCTGACAGTTTTTCTATTTGTTTCAATTCCTCTAACGGAACAATTAAATTTTTCGAACAAAACTGTCAGAATTCGTAAAGATTTTTCTCATTTTGTAGACTTTGTTTCACAGAAGGAGTGAAAGAATTTTTTTTTATTTAAACATTCTTGTAGAATCTCGAAGAAAGGGAAATGGACTTTTGACAGATTCATTTTTCTGGAAAATATATAATATTTGTCCGCATTTGGAGGCTTCATTTAACGACGATCGACGATTTTTCCATTCGTCGATTCGAGTCAAAATTAGTCTAGAAGTTAATTCTAACTTGCACGTGGGATACGTAATCGACACCGCGATCGCCGATGCAAAGTTCACCGCGACAGGAATCGACGCCTTCTCGGCCGAATCCGGAAAATCAATAACAGCAGCCAGTCTGCGCAGAGGCATGCCTTTTCTTACTCCGTCATTGACCTTTCTTCCTCTCCTCCCGCCCACCCCTATCGATCTTTTTAACGGAAAGTGCAGGCGATTCGATATTTCGGGATATACTCCGTGGGAGACGGCGATCCCTTCCTACGTTGCTGTACATACGTGTGTATATACTTGTATACTTCTACCGTACTCGAGAGACGTCGCTGAACCACGCAGCGAGTGTATGATAATCCTGTATAACCGGAAATATATAGTCCGTTTTCCCGCTAAAGTAGCATTATCAAGTGAGTGACAAAACGAGGACAGGCATGTATCTCCACCGACCCAGAGCCATTCTAAATTCTTAAAGAAAAAAAAGGGAACACCACGATGGAGATACCGACGTGGATATCGAACATCGTGATTCTTTCGAGAAGCCCCCTTCTCTCTTCTTTGCGACAGCACGAACCGACGAAATCGGCGACGATTGCATCCCGCACGTGTGGCTTCTATGATCGTTTAACATCGTTGCATTCACGCCGCATACGAGGACTTGCAGCGCGGGACGCGAACGTTCGTAGATCCATAGATTACCGGGTGTAGATCCGCGAGTAGATCGAGAGATGACGATTGTCATGTCGCTTCTCAACCACCCACGAATGGATCCAGTTATTCGCATTAATAACCAGATCGCGTTAGCCTTCATCCAGATCGGACTATCACGCAAAACTCGAAAGAAACCGATGGTTACTTAACTTACTTATCTTGCACGGTTGTGAGTCAAGCGAATCATCGAAATCAGGGATTGGTTTATATAAAAATCCCTTCTTTCTCTTTATACGTTTCTTTACCCGCTCGTTTTAATTCCTCTGACGGAACAATTTAATTTTTCGAGCAAAACCGTCGGGATTCGTGGAGACTTTTTTTCCTCATTTTCTGGGCTTTGTTTCACAGAGAAGGAATGAAAGAATTTCTTTTTTTTTTTTAAATTTAATCGCGCCTATAAATAACACGAATGGAATTAAACGGCGAATAAAAAGCGGACTGATCCTTGATTTCGATGATTACGATTTTAATTCTACAGAATAAATCCCCGACGATTACTTTCAGAGCAGTTCAACTTGCGGGGTAAACGCGGCTTGAATCGATATACCGTTTTGACTGTCGCGACGTAAACGCAATATAATAACTTAGGATAGAGAGACTAAAACCGAATGAGAACAAGATCCAGACGGAGTCATGCATGCAAACGTACGATATCATTCGAACGAATAACCAAGGAAGTTTTTAATTATAGGCTGTCCAAAACATACAGAATCAGTGAGAAAGGCAATAAAAGCTATATTGAACTGAAAAAAAAAAGATATGATAAAGTAGATCTCCTTGCATTATTGAGTATTATCAGAGAATTCAGAATACTATATTAATTATCGATAAAGCTAGGCTAGAGGCGCATATACATATAGAAACTATATATAGCTACTAGGCGATAGTAGCACGGCGTAAACAAGCTAATTAATATAATTGGAAACTTCAGCGAAACAGACGACTAAACTCTCTCTTTCTCTCTCTCTCTCTCACCATCTCTATCTCTCTCACACATCTTTATGATGGCTGTATAATTATGTCGTGGACCGCGAATATATATGACGTTACATTTCCACTTCGAAATCATCGCAGGCTTACTACCAAACGCGGCACCCGAAAAACGTGCGATTAATTCGGCCCGAACCCGACGCGAATCTTTGCGTTACAGTCGCTGAACGATAGACAAATTTCGAGCGCGTTTGTAGCCGTAAAGCTATCCGACTCGTCTGCGCTGCGCGACAACCTGCGAGACACAGCCCCCCCCACCCCCCTTTCGATCACCACACCTCATCGAGAAAAGGCATGCTGCGATATGTGTTCACGAAAGATAGATCACATTGGCACAAAAAAAAAGAAAATGAAAAGAAAAAAAACGATATATCATTTACACGCGCGGCAATTTTTACCCTCGAGATGCAGTATGCCGTATAATATATATAAATAAAGTCAACGCGAGATCTGTAAGCGAGTTACGAAGGGCGCTTTCCGTCTGCGTGGCGTACGGTAGAATCGCGTTACTCTCGTCTCCCGAGAGAACGTCGGCGGAGAGGCCCTCCTTGGCCCTTACGCGAAGAGAATTCACTTATCTGTAATTGACCCACGTATAATACTATAAAAATAACAAATAATTCGTTTCTAAAAGAATTGTAATAACGTATACATATATACATATATGCATATACTATAAAGAAGACTACTTTTTAAACGCGAAGCCCTAATAATGTATTTCGCACTCATCACGACTTTGATAAAAAAAAAAAGATAAGCAATGACCGCATCAATGGTTTCGAGTCAATGATACAATTATTAAAACTCATCGAGTATTACAACATTATAGCCTTCGAGGAAAGCAACAAAAAAAAAATATATGAGGAAAAAAAAAGATAAACGAGAAATTTCGAACAGTCCAAAATAAGTGATTACAATAACGATTTGTAAAATAAGTTCACTGCCACTCAAACGACGTGCGCCCCTTAGGCGGGCGCCAATATTCCAAGATGTGAATGTGTACAGTTATGTGAAAAGTATATTATAACGTAATTATATTTACATATGATATTAATTAGCATTATGTAAAACTAAATAGCATATAACACCAGAGTGGTATACATACGTAGGACATAGGTAACAAGGAATAAAAAAAAAATATATACATTGATCGCAGAGCTACTTCAAGGAAAAACAAAACGTTTACGCGCCCGCTCATTTGTATATTACGATATTAAAAGTTAGCACTAACATCAATTCTCTCCGCTGAACGATAATCAAGTTCGATTTATACTTTCCTTTCGTCGTCTCGCTTCTGCAATAGGAAAAACAAGGGGCGTCTATTTTTACTGTGTAATTATAAGTTCGTTGGGATTCAAAGCGTCTATTAATCGAGATCTGACGGGATCTAGTCGTACATTTAATCATTTTTTTCTATCTTGAGCGCGATCGGCAGTGCCGCGTGATATGACGTATGTTGTTTCGGATTAATGTACCGTCTGATACTTTGCAATTTTTCTCTCACAGAACGCGCGATGTTCTGTGCGATTTACATTTATTGTTATGTAACTGAATTCTTTTTATAAAAGCCCTTACATTCTCTGTGAAAATGTTTTACTTGCCTCGTCACCATTCCTCGATGAAGAATATAAAAAAAGATTTGCGTGTTCTGTTATATTATCACGAGATCAATTAGCATGCGACGTATTAAAATAGATGAAAGTATTTTATTCGTATTTTAGTATATACAACTAATAATAAACGCATTCAGGAAAAATATAAATATTAAATGTCGTGACGGTTTATATATTATTATACACTATCGATGAAAAGTACAAAAATTGTAAAAATTGATTATTTAAAACCCAAGCTTCAAAGAGCCTGCGTCTTATGGTTTGCACTCCTGATGATAAGGCTCCAAAGTTCGGAAGTCTCTCCAAGTCGGAGGAAGCGCGCTGTGCAAGTACAAACCGCAACGCGTTTGCACGGTTCGCTGAACAAATTGATTAAACTATGAAACCATGTCTGAAAAAGGAGAGAAAACGTGGTAAGGATCGCGCAAGCCGTGCATCTTTAGATAACGGATCGTATCTAACTGGTTTTAACGGTACAGTATTACTTTTCCGATGTTCAAGTGTACAATTATTAATGAACTATTGATTACCATGAACGATCGCACTGCTAATTCGGGTAACGTAGGCGAGTAGAAGTGCAGCATCGCGGCGTGCGCGTTCTCCGTCACTTTGCGGAAGACCTTGTGCCTAGACTCTGTCCACAGGTCCATCGTTTCGCCGTAACCCTTGACCACCACCCGTTCTATCATCAATCCCTTAAACGCTATCACTGCTTTCAGAACGTGTCCCAAGGTAACGTGTAGCACCGCATTTGATGCAAACGGACGGGACACGGTCACTGTCATGTCATTAAACAGTCTATCGAACGTCGCTATCATGGAATCGACTTGTCTGCACATGGTAAAACCGGTTTAAATCCACATCCCGAGACGAGAGCGGTGCCTTTACCGTTATCATTGCGCATTGTGGAAAATAATCAAAATAAGCAAAATAACTTACGCCTGAGGTACATTATGATTGGTAGTTTGATATCTTCCCCTCTTCGTTCTACTTGCACTCATGTAAGATCTTTTTAGTGAGTTTTGACTGAGCAACAATTGAGCAACGTTACTATATTCGTGAATCTTATCCGTCCATTTGTAACTATTAACAAGCGTACTATAAAGCGCCTGTCTTTCTTGTGTGGTCTCCTGACTGAGATAAGTCGTGCTGGCCAAATTAAATGGACCAGGTGGGGCATTTAAACTACTTATCGCCTGTTCTACGTCCCTGTAGCGTTTTAAATAGCATAAATTAATTTATCCTTCACAGATATTTGATTAAGATCTTAAGATTTGATCTTAAACGCTACTAATTACCTCAAGTTAGCATTCACAGTGGTCAACTGTTCCTGTAACTCAAGCAAATACTTGGATTCTTTACCCTCCTCCCCATGTTCTGCTTGTAGGCCATTTCCTAGAGAATCAAATACTTGTCCAACATTGGAACGGAGCACTTTAATAGCAGTCAGTGCTGTCTGCAGTTGCTCCATTCTCACCTGCCAAATTGTTACAGTTTTTTTTATAATGAACAATGTACTCTTAAACACACAAATTTGCATGCAGTACAATTATTTTTACAAGTTTTCTACCCAGAAACAGGAATATGGCTGAGCAAGACATTTGTCTCGTGTAAGAAAATTTAAAGAGGCGCAATAATGATAATATAAATCTTCACTGTATTTGCTACTAACTGTCACTACATAATATTATACGTGCTTATTAAATTAATATTAATATTAAATACCATTAATTAATATTATTTCTTAATTTTACATGCCATACAAAATATTTTTTTGTTACTAAAAAGTGGATTTTCTTCTTTTACCGAAATATCTATATTCCAGCTCTGAGACTTGACGATTAGCAATCTATCTATATTTTATAAATGAGAATCTAAGCTAGTTAGAGAATTAGATACCGTTTAAATATATCTATAGTTTCGTTAGACCATGGCTTCCAATCTTTAACGTCCTATTCTGCATCAAACATCAAGAGAAAGTCTGTTCATTTTAATTCTGAACTTCTTGCACTTCTTTGTCTTTCTATCTTTTCTCTGCAACTAAAAAGAATAAGAGGAAAGAAGAACTGTGCAAAAAGTTCAGCTGAAAGGAACAGGCCTAGAATAATTTGTTTTCCAATGTATTGTTTACGTGCGATATGACACTTTATAACCTATAAGAAAGAATTAAATCACGTTTAAATTTACCTTAGTCAACCAGTCGATTGTAAGATTATCGAGTGATTAAATCCTGAGGACAAATAGCAGTTTTAGCTTGAATTTAATTTCCAATTAGCATACTTCTTCGATGGAAAATCAAGAACGCCCGCTCACGTCGTTCACACTTCGTTGACTCGTTCCCATTCGCTCCAATTCGCTCAATTCGTGTACTCTCGAATTAATTAATCCAACGTATCGCTAGATGGCAGTTCGGTTGCCATTCAGGGGCGATCGGAGCTGCTTTCAGCTGCTTGCGCTCGCCACCACGTTCAGCGCCGCGGATCATCATCGTCTGTTTTGTTTCTTCGTCGTGCAATATTAGAGGTTCGCGTGTTACATGAGGGAAATTCAAAACAAAGGCAAATATACCTGATATGAAAATTGAATAGTTGCAACCGCGTGTGTGTGTCATCTGGGATTGAGCAACGGATCAGCCGGCTGATTCGTCGCGTTTACCTCAGCTGCTTTCGTGTCCTACGTGCAACACAACCTCTTCGACGAACTGATGGTAGATCGTGGAGGACCGGTAAACAAGCCGCGAGCAACGTGACGAAAATGGACAACGTGGGTTGTCGCCTGACCATGGATCTACCAGAGACTGACAGTGCCGAAGATGATTCCGACGAACTGTTCTCAGGTAATAACTGCGTGTCACCGAATTGCAGTGAGTCAATAGCAATTCTTTTTTCTGTTTTTCTTTACACGCACGAATTTTTAGATGACGAACAAAGAAAGGAGATTAGGTATAGGTCCAACGTCTCCCTGGACACCTCGATTTCAAATAGATCTGAGACACCTTTATCAATATTCAATAGTCCCAGTGCGATGTAAGACATTTTTATTTTGTTATTTTGAAGTTTTTTTTTTTATGACAGAGGTTATAGTGTCTTATAGTAATGATAACGCAGGAACAAATCTATTGTGAATAAGTCATTGAATTATGTTGCTTGTCAATAATGTTTCTGATAAACAAGAGCCTCTTGTTTCCTTATCGGTTACTTTGAAATTATTATTATATTATTATTTGATAGTCCTGTGACACAAGACATTTTTATTTTGTTACTTTGAAGTTTTATGACAGAGAGTTTAATAGTGTCTAATAGTAATGACGATGAAAAACAAATCTATGGCGAATAAGTCATAGAATTGTGTTGCGTGTCAATAATGTTTCTCATAAATAAGTTGTTTCCTGAATTGTTATTGATTAATTTGAAAATTTTGTCATTATTCGATGGTCCTACGATATAAGACACATTTTTATTTGGTTACTTTCAAGTTTTATTTCGACATAGAATGTAATAGTGTCTAATAATAATGATGATGGAGAACAAATCTGTTGCGAATAAGTAAAATTATTGAATTATTTTGCTTCCGATAAACAAGTTATTTGAATTATTGGTTTTTATAAAATTGTTACCATTAGTTGATAATCCCAATATGACATGAGACATTTCTATTGTTACTTCAAAATTTTATTATGGAGAGGGAGATTATAGTCTAATATAGTAATGACAATGCAAGCACAAATCTGTTGCAATAAGTAAAGTCATTGAATTATTGAATTATGTTACCTGCCAGTAATGTTTTGGATAAACAAGCATTGTTTCCTGAATTTGGATTAATTTGAAATTGTTAATAATAGAATGCCAACCGATGCTACAGTTCCATCTACACCGTTGAGTCTGGTGCCATTTTTAAATAAAATTAACGAACAATGGAGTAGTGACTTAGAAACACCGCAAGCTGACCCTCGCGTAAAACCAATGACTAGCACAACGGAAAGAGTAATGCATCTTTTTATAAACTTTGTTACACTTAAGTATTGCAATCCACTATCGAGTTATAAGAAATATCCCGTTTATCATTAATATTTCAGACGCAAGAAACACCTAAGCTTGAACAGCGTACACCTGATGTTTCAACTGTTAAAAGTGCAGACAAAATTATTCCCGATTCCCCTGTTATTGTCTCTAGAGCGACGCGGAGACGATCCAAGCGTCGCATATTTAGAACTTCTACATCTATAGACCCATTAGCTGTGACTAACAATGAAGATATCATTGTAAATGCTCAAGACGCACTTATTTCTGACAATGCTAATTTTATAGCGCAAGTTGACACCACAAATGTCGCAATATCCAATCCGTCTCGTGAAAATGTTTCTAACGATTGCGAGCCAAAAGTTCTCAATAAATGTCAAAATACGTGTAACAATGAGGAACCAGAAAATCTTATAAACTCTGTACCTGATAGTTTAAACTCATCCACGCAAGAGTTTTTTAGCAACGCCTCGTTCAGTAAGATAGATGAGTTATGCTTCGATACTTTTAATAATCAAAAAACAATGGAGACTACTGTTCCGCAATATAATCACGAAAAGAATATCAAGGATATCGATAAACAAAGGGACGTTAAGAAAAATGAAAATATAAGTTTCTTTACTGCTCGTGGTTCTTCAATTAATGTCTCAAAGCAAGCGCTACTTAAAGCAAAGAGACTGTTTGAAGACATGGATATGGATGAAACGGAGACACAGAGTTATGAACCACTCGTTAAAAGAAATTGTAATGAAAAGACAAATAGGGAATTACCATCCTCTTCGTTCGCTAATAATATTTCTGTCAACATTGCGAAAGAAGTTAAACCGAAACCACTTACAGAACAATTAAAAAATTATGACAAAATGTCCTCCGCACATTGTAAAAATCCACTTGTAAATAAAAGTCCTGATAAAGAAGTCAATAAAGCTCCTCCTGTATTTTTAACTGCTAATGGTAACCCCATTAATATCTCAAAAGAAGCGTTGCTGAAAGCGAAAGCGTTATTAGCGGATGAATTAGATAATGTTGACAACGACGTGTTAATGAAATATTACGAGAAATCATCTGCGGATAAAAATTTTGAAACGATAAAAAATATGGCTGTACCATCATTTTCTGCAACTAGTGACAAATCTATCTCTGGAAAATCACCGGCCAAAGCAAAAACATTGTTCACAGAACAATCGGACGTGGCTGTTGAACTCGCATCATCTAATAAAATCGATACATTTAATAATAAAAAGTATGATATAAGTATTTCGAATACTGCAAATTTTCGCACTGCCCGTGGCACATCCGTTAATTCCGAGCAAATTAATTTTAAACCTAGAACGTTGTTCGCAGAACAACTGCATGATCCATTAAAATCAATTTACACAAAGGAGATTCATAATAATGACAAGGAAATAAAAAGAGGAGAGGCGAACGTTTCGAAAATTGGATTTCAAACTGCTGGTGGTAAATCCATCAACATCTCGGAACAGGCTTTATCGAAAGCAAAAGCATTGTTTGCGGAATATTTGGACGATCCATTAGAAGAAGTTGCTGCAGAGGAAACTAAAGCTCATAGTGAAAAAGAAAAAGGATTACAAATAAAAATGTCAAATGTTAAATTTCAGTCTTCTGATAGCGCCGTTGATATTTCTGAGACATCGAAGGCAAAAGTATCGTTTGGACAATTCAATGATAAACTAGAATCAGCTACTGCAATTCAAGCTAATAAAATCAACGATAACATAGAAAATAGACAAGAAGCAAAAGTTTCAAGTATTGGATTTCAAACTGCTGGTGGTAAATCTATTAACATCTCGGAACAGGCTTTATCGAAAGCGAAAGCATTGTTTGCAGAATATTTGGACGATCCATTAGAAGAAGTTGTTGCAGAGGAAACCAATGTTCCTAACGAAAAAGTGAAAGAATCACAGGTAAAAATGTCAAATGTTAGATTTCAGTCTCCTGGTAGCTCTGTTGATATTTCTCAACAGAAAACATCGAAAGCAAAAGTATCGTTTGGACAATTCAATGATAAATTAGAATCAGTTACTGCGATTCAAGCTAATAAAATCAACGATAACATAGAAAACTGGCAAGAAGCAAAAGTTTCAAGTATTGGATTTCAAACTGCTGGTGGTAAATCTATCAACATCTCAGAACAGGCTTTATCGAAAGCAAAAGCATTGTTTGCAGAATACAGTTTGGACGATACATTAGAAGAAGTTGCTGCGGAAGAAACCAAAGCTCATAGTGAAAAAGAGGAAAAATTACAAATAAAAATGTCAAATGTTAAATTTCGGTCTCCTGATAGCGCTGTTGATATTTCTGAGACATCGAAGGCAAAAGTATCGTTTGGACAATTCGATGATAAAGAATCAATTATTGCAATCAAAGCTAATAAAGTCAACGATAATGTAGAAAACAGACAAGAAGTTTCAAGCATTGGATTTCAAACTGCTGGTGGTAAATCTATCAACATCTCAGAACAGGCTTTATCGAAAGCGAAAGCATTGTTTGCAGAATATTTGGACGATCCATTAGAAGAAGTTGTTGCAGAGGAAACCAATGTTCGTAACGAAAAAGTAAAAGAATCGCAAGTAAAAATGTCAAATGTTAGATTTCAGTCTCCTGATAGCACCGTTGATAATTCTAAACAGACATTAAAGACAAAAGTATCGTCTGGACAATTCGATGATAGATTAGAATTAGTCGTTGCAATCAAAGCAAATAAAGTCGACGATAATGTAGAAAACAGACGAGAAGCAAAAGTTTCAAGTATTGGATTTCAAACCGCTCGCGGAACATCTATCACTGTCTCAGAGCGAGCGTTATCCAAAGCAAAAGCATTATTTGCAGATCAATTAGAAATGGACAATTTTGAGAACATTGGACGCGATGACGAAAAGATAAAAAAGCGATGCAACTTAACAATTCCGCACGGTGGACTGCGAATCGCAAGTGATCAACCGACACCGGTTTTGAACGAGGCTTCATTAAAAAAATTAGTCTCTAATGACTGTCCGGATGAGAGCAATCCTGAATTGGGGCGCGCATCGTTGCAAAAGCGCAAGCTAAGCCAGGCTAATGTAGACGATAGCACACCCCTGGGTAGGAATTGCGCGTCCGAAACGAAAAAGCCTCGTTTAAGCGGCGAATTCCAAGGTAGAAAATTGTTCCCCATTAATCCAAGCGTCGACAGCGATAATGACGAGAACCGAAATCCGGATGAGAAAAGGCAAGCATCTTCTGTCCTTGGATCGCCCAAAAGGGACGCGGTGGAATCATCCGAACCTGATGTAGCGACCAGTCCTGTTATAGGAAGGCAGAGTAGCTTTCGGAAGAAGCAGAAGAGTCATCGAAGGAACGAACATAGTACAAATAAAAGAACATTAGCTAATGAGAATGTAACATCACAAGAGAACGTTGTACAAGGAAGCGCATCTCGCGGAAAGATCGAGGACGATAAATTCAATACGGAGACGCGGAAACCAACGCAAGCCGCGAAGAAAAAGACGAGAAGCGTTAGTACGGAATCGAATGAGACTCAATTCGGCGACACTCAGGTGATGATGGATTTTGTCAACCAAATCGAATCGATCAAAATTCTGCAGAATCGCTTGGCAGCCGCGTTGGAACAGGAGGCGTTAATCACCGCGAAGAGGAGACGCAGATCGGAGAAGCAATCGGTGGGCCACCTGTATCATTACAAGCAGATCAATTCTAACGCTCGTTTGTCGTTGAGAGAGATCTGCGGTGGCGCACCGCCCGTGCCACGTTCTTATCAGGAGCTCGTCGATCGATGGATATCGCCGGAGATCCTGGAGATCACCGCCGCGACTGCCGCGATGTACAAATTCCGTTGCTCCGATTTTTACGGAAACGACGTAGCGTATAATAACGTTAGCGGGATAGAGTTGGAAGACGGTATGCGTCTGATCATGGATGAGAACGGATACGCGGGAGTCTGGGAGCTCCTCCGTGCGTTTCTCGCCGGTCCGGGCGTAGACCCGAATCTCGTTCCCGCGCGCTGGATTGAGAATCATTACCGATGGATCGTGTGGAAGTTGGCGTCGATGGACCGAATGAAATTCGGCTCGGCCGAGTTACCCAGGTATAATATAACGAAATCAATATGCAAATCGTTTCTGACTAAGTTAAGCCGCGCGGCAATGCTGGACATTAATCGGTTAATCTATTTGTTGAAACATAATAAAATAATAATAAAATAAAAAAATTTATTAAATTAATAAAATTAATTGTCAAATAGTTTAATCGATTAAAAATTAACTAATCGATAAAGTAATCCACTAAAATTTAATGATAAGCATAATCATGATTGATTTAATCGGTTATATGAATTTTTAATCATTTTGAAAATTATATTTATAACTTTTACAAATAATTACGAACTTAAGAATGTGTTTGCCGTATCGAATAAATATTCAAATCAATGTTAATAAATCATTTTATTTATTATATTAATGAATATTGTTGAGCTGTCTGTCAATGCTATAAATGAGTGATTAAAGTGAACGATTAATAATTATTTTATAAATCAGAGCAATAAGGGTAATTAGTTTCAATCAATCGATTGTGTTAATCACGATACAATCATACAATTCATTTTAACCAATTCATCTTATTAATTAAAAAGTTAATTGATTACTGTCTAAGATTTATTTCAAAGCAACTAAAAAATTTTAATCGCTTACTAATCAAAGACTAAATTTTTAATCATAATTATTAATCTACAAATTGATTAAATTTGGCTCAACAATGTCGCGCGGATATATAGAAGGCATAATTTTATAAAACTAATTTAGCAAACGGTTTCTAAGCCACGTAGAGATTACGAAAAAGATTAAATATTCATTATATATATATTTTTTTTAATAAACTTTAGGGCATTAACACCTTCGCGCGTAATGGCACAATTAAAGTATCGGTACGATCGAGAGATCGATCGGTCTCAGCGACCTGTGATAAGACGCATCTTGGAAAAGGACGACGTTGCGTCTAAGAGAATGATTTTATGCGTGTCATCTATCGTAGAAGTAATATACTTTAATCACATTGAATCTGACAAATATATTTCGAATTTTAGCACGTTTCACGTATTTTAATTTGCAGAATAATAATGTAAATATGGAGAGAGAGATAGGGAAGAGTCCGCGTATAGGAGTGCCAAAATGGAAAATAGAATTAACTGATGGCTGGTACAATGTAAATGCCTGCATCGATATAGGTATGGTGAGAAACATATCGATCAGTAAAGTAAAAGAGGGCACGAAACTGATGATGTCTGGCGCGGAATTGCTCAACTGCGATCAAGGTTTCTATCCACTCGAGGTAGGCGTCGATTTTTATTTAAATCGGAAGCGAAAATCAGTCAGCCGTTTAAATCTCTCGTCCCTTAGGCACCGGCTGACGTGTGTTTGAAATTGCACACGAATTCAACCAGGCGCGCACGATGGGACGCGAAATTAGGATACGCGCCGTGTTCGGGGCCGATACCCATCAGGTTACGTAACGTGTGTCCGAGCGGCGGTTTAATCGGCAAAATGACGACTGTCGTCGCTAGAGTGTATCCGATGCTGTATCACGAGAAAACCGCATCCGGAGATTCGAGTGAGACACGTTTAAAATCTAACTCGGCGTTTCAGAAGAGGAATTAGCGATCTAATTCTTGTACTTATTTCCCGCGGTAGTTGTCAGAAACGCTAAAAGCGAGGAGAAAGCGCAGAGCAAATACGAGCAGCAGTGTTGGTCCAAGATAGAGGACTTCCAAGGACAAGGACTTTCTGGCGAAACTGACGATATGGCGATTCAATTGAGCGAAGATTACGAAAATTTGTTGGAGGTACACACGACTCGGTTTATCTTATTTGTAAATTCCTTTCGGGACGTCAACGTATATTCGTTACCGTTATAAATAGGAATCCATCTCTAAGAAACGACATGATGAATTGCTCCAAGAGTTACGTCAGAAGGAGGAACTGTTCAAGCAGAAGATGCAGTCGAAATTGCGCGAAAGCTTGCCGAGGCCGCGACAGGTCTCCCAGCTGCTCAAGGTTCGCCTCTGCGACGAAAATGCGAACGCCATTCTTTCGATTTGGTCGCCCAGCGAGGAGATCGTCGACACTCTCAAAGAAGGCGCGTGTGTCTCGCTCTGCAACATCGTGGCTTCCGGAAAGAGGTAGTATTCTCATAAAAAGAAGTAACTGTATCGCACCGCGTTGCGGATGTAATAGCACATAATGCCGGATTTTACGAGCATAATTGTTCAACAGGGGCACCGAATTGCAACTCACCGCACGTCGGTCTGCAATTTTTAAACCAGGAAAGATGCGCGACACGTCTTATCCCGCTAGAGCGTGCACCTCGCTACACGAAATCCGAGCGAATTCCGAGTTCTCTCCACCTTACGGAGAGTTCGATACGGTCGGTCTTATCTGTTCGGTTGGTCCTGCCCCTTACGTAAGTGCGGTCATATTTTCTAAAAGTTTCTGCGGTAATTAAAGAAAGAAAAAAAAAAATATCAGCAAAATGTAAGAAGGATAAAATATTTTATGTGAAAACATTGTAGGGTATGAAAGACTTCGATGCCGTGCATTTGGCGTATTGCGAAGCGGGTTCGAGCAATTTTTCGTACCTCTCGATATTATTTTGGCAAGGCATAGCCAGTTACGGCTACGCGGAGATTCTTACTCTCGGATCTATCGTGGCCTGCAGCAACTTAGAATGGCGAAGAGCAACTTCGTGGAACGTCCCAGCGGCTTATTGTACGGACAGGAGTACTTTTACGCGCAATCCTTGCCGAAATCATTTGTACGAATCCTTCGAAAACCTGCGAAATCTGATCACGGTATGCTACGTTCTTTCCTTTCTTTTTTTTATCACGCATTTTATAATTTAATTTACATTTTAAGTTATAATTTCAGTATAATTATTTTTTACACTTTCAGTTATAGTTTTTATAGATACAAATTTCAGTTTTTTTTTTTTTTTTTTGTAAAATGCGCTTCATAAAATTTTAATTATATTTTATTTTTACAATAATTTCCCAACTTGTTAAACCTGATTTTCAAGGATCCAATTAAGTATGCTGAAAGCTGCACTGTCGAGCTTAACGTGGAATTGCAAAAGAAGTCGACGCCTACGCGCTACACGCCGGGTAAAAATACTCCGATTAAAATGTACAATTCGACGCCGGGCGTCGACAAAAAATTGATCGACTATACGTCGCCGCTGGCGACGCCGAAATTGGGAACGGGCAACAACTCGAGTTACGTCGCATCTAAGCCCTCGATTCAGAAACGTATTGAGAAACTCCAACATTATGGCGAAGCGCTTGAACGATCTTCCCTTATACTAAACAGGTCCAAGAGGACTTCTTTGAATTTTCGATCGCCTATTTTAGATGTAAACTCGACAAAGGGGAGTGCTAATCAATCCAGAGATTTAAATTTGTCCAAGACAACGGAAAACCTTTGATATTATTTTACGTTGTTTATTCATTCTAATTCTAAATCCTAAAAACTGTACATTTGTTAATTGTATAATTATTCAATGTTTATTAATAGTATAATAAACTATTTGTACAACTACGGTAATAAAATAGTTTTATTATTCCTGTATTTCCCTACATTTTCCATTCCACCCTAATTCAATTAATATTCTTTAAGCCTGCAATCTCATTTTTATTCTTTTATCCTGTACCGCTTAGAGGCTTAGATCAATATAATTTTATTACGAACGCAATTAAGAATTCCGTTAGCTTTAAAGAAACTACAGCTGTTTATAAAAAAAAAAAAAGATATTGGATTAGGACAGTTAATTAACATGTCGAGCTGTTCTCTTTACAAGAAAAGAATTCTAGTAATCCGCAGCGATAATTTATAATTTCACAACTATTTTTCCAGAGAGAAAGCCGTTTGTAAATCCACAGATATACGCGAGTCCAGGTGCTAGTCCAGCTGTTATCCCTCCGCAGCTGGTCATTTTCACTACACTTGAATTTTCCTTTAAACGCGTTACTCGACTTTGGAGGTTTCGGAATATTTTTCCGTAGCGATTTATAGAAACTGCATTTGACACAATTATATAAAATTGAGCAAGAAACGAGAAAGTACTTAATAATTTTAGACTGTATGACAATAAAAAGCTTCCTCCTCAGTTCTTTCGCACATACGATTTTCAATGCTCTCGCCCATTTTTCAATTGTGTTGAATCAATTGTGTCTCGTGCCAATAAATGCAGGAGAGAAGACAACAGTTTTTCCCTCTTCTCGTGAACAATACCCGGGTGTATAATACACTATACCGAGCGCGGGCCCTCTCGGCCCGCCATGCGATTGGATCGCATGCGCTCGCGGCAGACGGAAAGGCAGGAGAAACTAGAAAAGGACTGCGCGTGGACTTTGGCGCTCAGTTTAACACGCGCCGGCGTACCGTGCGTCTCGGTCCGCGATTTTCCCTCGATCGCCGAGCTCGACGGATCCGCTTGGCGGACGGATGGCGATTTAAAAGTCGCGCGCGGCCGTGGACCGGGACGTCGTCGGGTGCTAGGGAGAAATTTCATCGTGTTGTGTTTTGTTTTTTTTCCTCTCCTCTACGCCGCCGAGGGACCCTCTGTGCGCGGCGATGGTGCACGTCGCGAATATCGGCGTGTAGAAGAAGAGGCGGCGGCGGCGGCGTCGGCGTCGGCGTTTCGCGGCTCGCATCATCATCATCGTCGTCATCATCGTCATCTGTCAGTGCTCCGGCGGCGACGGCGGCGGTGCGTACGATCGTAGGGCTTCCCCGCCTTCCTCGCGTCGCAGCGGAGCGACCGCGATGACGACCGAGAGCCCGAAGGTGGAGTTCGCCCTCGGCAGCGAGGTCTCGCCGGGTCGCTTCTTCAAGAGCGCGTTCGCGCGGAACTTCATCAGCAGCGGCCGCGAATGCAAGTCCCTGGATTACGAGCTGGTCGACAACGTCGCGGAGAACGAGGGGGATCGCAACAACAACGCCCGGAACAACAACTTCTTCTCGCTCGTGAATTTCGCGGCGGCAAACGGCGGCGGCGGCGGCGGCGGCGGCGGCGTCGACGATGCCGCGGCGCGAGCCGCCGCCGCTCTCTGGGAGCAACCGAAGCCGAAGGAGGTGAATGCCTTTTGTACTGTTTTGCAGTCTTTTCTTTCACAACGCGCGATTCTCTCTTAATATCGCGCTAACGGTAACTACGCACGTGAAATATCATCCGCTCCGGAGATGATGTTGCGGTATCCTGTTGTATATATATACGAGGGATATTATAAGAAACGCTATATCGATGCTAAACATTCTGGAGCGTACAAAAATAATTTCGCGGAGGAAGGAACGCGCCAGGCTGCTGCACCGCATTGTACAGCTCAGAATTATCCCTCTCATCTGGTGGATTCCTCTCACGTTCTCTCGCGTCCAGCTTAAAATCCTTTTCGTTAACTCTCTTTACGAATTTTTTAACTTCGACTCACGACGCGCCGTTTTAAAAGGCCCGACCTTTTTAATTTGAAGACCAATTCATTGTTTCGTCGGCGATGTAATTAAGTTTGAAAATTCGTCTTTCGAAGAGATTTACGCGAAATCGAATTCAGGAATGTGCGTGCGCGCGCGGCGCAACCTCGAGATATCTCGTGCATTCCTCGTTGATTAAACTTCCATAAGGATGTGAAACTATTCCCGCTTGTTCCGGAATCGCTCGGCTTAATAACGCGCTTGAATTACGACGGGAGCAGCGATAGCGGCTGACGGTGCTCGCGAGCGCGTGCGTTCCTGCTTTACGACTAATTACGAAATTCGTAGCGAGCGCAATGAAATCCTTGGAGCGTTAGGTCGACGCGAGCGCGAGCGCGAGCGCCAGCGCGCGCTCACGCGTTTGAGTTTTGCAACGCGATTTAAATACAATAAATGGGATTTCTGTCCGGATAACGGCCCGCCCGCCGCATATATCTGCTATTGTGCCGGACCGATTAAATGTCGAAAGATGCAGCGCGCTCGCGAGTAGATAGGATACCCACGGGGATGCAGGCGCGCGGCGGCCGGCATTCGCGTTACTCTCGTTGAAAATGCTCGCTTAATGCGTTACATATAAAGCGGCGGCCGTCAAATAATTTGATACTTTCTATTCTTGACAGGCGGCACAGCCGGCTGCAGATGCGAATGAATTGGAGAAACTTCGAAAGGTGAGTTTATTTATGCCTCGTCGGCTTTATTATTGCACATTCATCCCCGACGCATCTCCCGCAGTCGGACAACCGAACGTTCCCCCGGCTCTCGGACGGCTCCGCGAGCGTACCCCTTTATCTCATTCAACGCGTTGCCAACGTAACACGGCTTATTTAGAATCCTGAAAGGGTACCACTTTACTGTTTCGAAACGATTCAAGACCGCGCGCGGTGCGAAAGCCAGAATGCCAGAATGGAGATACGTTTAGCACAAAGGAATTAGCGTGCGCTTTCCGTTTCATAACTGACGGTGAATCGATTATTTCAGGGAATTTTATGCCGATCCATAATCCGCGGAATCCGATAGAGGAAGCTGAATCTAATTTTCTAAGCTAATTTTCTGAGAGCTGAAATTAAAGTAGAGACAAGAATGGAGAGAGAATTTCTTCCACTATCCTTTAGTTCACGGGATTACACTGAAAGTCTTTTACGTTCAAGTAAATATATTTATTTTAACACACTTTTTTTTTTATTTAAAAAAAATGTTAGCTAGTATAAAATAATTTTGAACTTGGGAAATATATATATATTTTTAATAAACATAATGATGTTAAAATAAATTAAATATATTTACTTGAACATGAAAAAATGTTTCTCCAGTGTATGAATTCACACTGCGAATTCGCGTTGTTCTTAGAATCTCTGTTTTCTCTGTTCAGCGATTCGATAGAAAAGCCAGATACTCTGATCATCATCACCACCTAGTCTTTAGCTCAAAGGGCTAGGAATTCACGACTTCGGGGAATGTGTTTCTGCTGCATTTTGAACGACTGCGAATTCGCATTGTTCTCGGAATCTCTCTATTTTCCAACTTCTTTCAGCGATTCGATACAAGTGCTAGGTACTCTAATCATCATCGGTAGTCCTTGGCTCGAGGAATTAGGAATTCGCACACATTTTGCACGATTGCGCATTGAGAGAAAAGATCGTGTTACCAATATTCAACAAGTACCAGTGTCTGTAGCAAATATTTGTAGATATAGTGGCAGCAAATGTGATTTCCACAAATATTGTATATCTTATACAAATATTTTCCAACTTCCTTCAGCGATTCGATAAGAAGATTAAGTATTCTAATCGTCATCATTAATTTTCAATTGGGAATTCACACGACTTCGAGGAACGCGTTTCTGCCTCATTTTTGAATGGCTTCGAACACGCGTCGTTGTTCTTAGAATCTCCGTTCTCCGGCTCTCTTCTTTCAGCGTCGCGACAGAAAAGGGCCAGGTGCTCTTTGACTATAGCGTACTTTACAGCTCGAAACGACAAGAGAGTTCTTTCGTGTACGACGCGACGCGATTATTTATTCCGAAAGTAACAGACCACATTTCCGCTTGTCTTTATTTTCGTTGTTAAGCGTTCCCCGATTTACCATCGGACGGATGGGTGACTAATCGTTCGAAACAACGCGAGGTTACATCCCGTAATATACTGGAATTCCATAATACAACTTTTTCATGCCCATTTCCCTCGCTACATTCCGTCGCTGTCTGCGCGCTAATCGTGTCAGAATTAACGAGCTCATCAAAAATGTTGGAATAATCGCAACGACCCGAGGCACTCTCGGTCACCGAATATTCACACAGTGAGTGGACCATCTATTCCGGGCCTACTGTGAACTCCAAGTATCTAGCAACTAGCGTAGCGTGGCACGAAATTCCGACTAATGAAATACAAGTAAATATATTATAATCGTGACGTGTATCTTTTTTTTTTCAAAATAATATACGATTAATATTTCGTGTTACTAGTAATCGAAGCGATTCACTCATTTATTGACTCGACTGAATTACTACTTAAATTTTAAGTAGCTCCTGAATCAAACTGTTCTTCAATATTTATAATTATCAATGCACGAACCAGCGAATAACAGCGCAAAAAGTGATATCGACGGACATCAATGGAGTGAAAACGGAGAAAAAGTCCATTGCCATATTTGAACGAGACAATAACGTTAGCCTGGGCCGCGGGCTAATCCGAATATCAGAAATTGTGGGTTAAGCACGTGTTGATTTAGCTAATCAATTTAGCCGGCTGCAAAAGTAAGTCCGCGCTATAAACGTCGCAGAAAGCGCCGAAGTCGCGCCGTGTGTTCCTGAAATATCCGTAGGTGGTTTCGCTAGGTGGTTTCGCTCCGGACAGCCGTGCGCCACAGATCGAGTGTATGTCGAGCGGAAGTCCGCTTCAGCCCCTCCCGTAATTATTATCAGTCGGAGGGAGACCGCGTGGTAGGCCTTTGTGGGACCTCTATCCGAATGCACGTGCGTGTGTTCGTGCACGTTTGTCCGGCCACGCCAGTGACCGGAGCGGGTTCGCGCGTGATGTCACCATCCTGCCTTTTCGATCCCACACCGTGACACTACGCTCGGTACAAGAAAATTATCACTCTCCTCCGTCTCCTCCCTCCTCACGGTCTGCGCCGCAACAACACCGCGACGACCTGTGTGAAACGAAAGAGTCGCGTTAAACGGCAATCCCTTCGTCTGCAACGAGCCTCCTCCTTTGTTTACCCAAGATAACCACGATGGTGTGCTATCACGCGGTACGCAGCGTCAAAGAGCGAGATAAAGTTGATTTCTCAGAAATCACGCTACGACGAAGATTCGCTGTGGAATGTAAAATCGCGATTACAGCGTTAAAGCGCCGCGCGCGCGTTGCGGCGGGCGGCAAACGGACGATTAGATTTCCCACCCTTGCGCCGTCGCGCCGCGGCGCATCCTCGAAACTTTTTTATCGCTGCAGGCCAACGCGGCAATTAAGCGGTCGCATGTTTAAGAGCGAGTTATTTGCCTACGCGCTCTCTCTCGAGAGACGTGCGTTTAAGGATACTTGGTTGTTGCTTCCATTTGCACACCTGCGTAATGCATGCATCATGGTTGCGCGACACGCACCCGTGATTCCCTTCCTGATCCCCTGCCCACGGTTTCGCACGTTTTACGAGTCACGCGGATAAGATACGATCGGCCAAGAAAGGTTCGTAAGGGCCGGAAGGGCCCTTCCTGCCGATTGCGAAATCGCGCGTCGCGGTAACCGGTTTGCAACAAAAGGATAACGACGCAACACTTTTGAGTGAAAAAGAAACTTCTCTCCCTCGAGGCGCTCCTCCTCTTCTCTCGAATTCGCTCTTACCCCGAATGCCGAAATTCATCGCGATCATTTTCTCCTCTCGCGCCTTCTCTCCAGCGACGCGCGTGAGACGCAAATTACATTCTTTCCTCGGCTCCTCTTCTGTGTCGTTCGAGTGAAAGAGGCCGCGGAATTGTTGCAGGTCGACGGTAATTAGCGAGCGCGAGGCCGATTAATTAGCCGAGTAAATTGGCGCCGCGGCGGTAACGAAACGGATCCCGTTGCTCGCGTGAGAATTAATCGCCGCGACTTCTCGTCTTTTAACCCGAAACGTTGCTGTCTGCTCCATCCAGTGCATTTGCGCGCGACCGCTAATAAATGGCAAATCGCACGCGCGCCTTCTCTCGCCTCGTGGGCAATTTCAAGGCAACCGTTAACCTTCCCGCGATGCCTTTGATCAATTTTCTTTTTTTTTTTCCCAATATCCGTCTCGATGATTCCAACTACGTCGCCGCGATTATAAAAGAGAGCACCTCTTTTTATAGTCTTGTACGCTCTTCCGTGTTCGCGCGTTATGCCATCCATCTTTGTAACGTTGTGTAATATCGTTAAATCGAGCTTGGCGTTTAACTTTCCCCATGTTTTATTTTCCTCAAAAAGATTTAAAAGAAAAAATAAGCACGTGTTGCGGTATCCGCATAACGTGAGCTACGAAAAGTAGATCAAACTGGAACCATTTGCGGAACGCTTGATCTTTTTATGATATATACTACATTTGCTATATTTTTAGAATAAATGTATAAAATAATTGTAGATTTAACTGGTGTGATAAAGAGGAAAACTATAGGAAATGGATTATTATAATATTTTTTTTCAGCTGTATTGAAATTTATCAAAGTTGCACCGAGAGCTAATAACTCGGGGACATGTAAACGTTTCATCGTTGCGTTACTAAAATCAAAGCCAGCAAAATACGTGCTAAGTAAACTAAATGCAGCATGACAATCTTGACAGGAAAGTAGCACAATTAGCTTCCTTTTGCTCGAGTTCTAATGGTGCCGCTATTTTTACATAGCTCCGCTCCGAGGAAGAACGAAGCTATGCGGTTTCGAAGAAACTTCTAAACGATATCCGTTTAGCTCGCGCTTCCCGGAGATATACGATGTTTACGACGCGAAGTGGATTCTCGTGCGAGCTGGGCGCGAAGTTTGTAAGAAAGGAAGAGATTAATCTGTCAGACGGACCGAGGTGTTATTTCATTTATAGCGTTAAGCCGGCTTCTTGCACGACGTTCTAGGAACGACGAGGAGGAATCCAATGGAACGCGATGATCACGTGTCGAAATATTGACATCGCATAACGCGAGCGATCGAGCAGTGCCAGGGTAAAGATACGAAACGGAAAGATATGACGGAGTTGGAAATGGATTTCACATTCGCAAAGTCGCAAAAGCCCACCTTAAAAATACAGTGATGATAGTGTTACCCTATAAGCGCCTAATATTATTTAATATTAAATATATACCCACTTCTGATAATATTATATAAATATTATATAAATATCATGTGAAAAGTAAATAATATTATTTACTTCACTATTTTAAATTATCGTGAATATTATAGCCTTTAAATGAAATAATTATAAAGTTTATAAATATTTTATACATGATGATTCACATTAATTTTTGGCCAAAATAATATTCGTAGAACATTTTTATAATATCCCACGGATGTTGAAATAATACCTCATGAGTATTGTGAAAAAATGGACATTTAACATTAATACAGTATTCCCATAATATTAAAATAATATTAAAAATATTGAATATCATTTTAATTTTTAATAATATTCGTATAATATTCTAAGGATATTGCAGCGCTTATAGGGTAAATGCATCACTTGATACGTGCCGCTTAATTTAATATCCTGAAAAATCCATTGCTAAAGGATTCTTCTAAAGAGTCATTTCTATTTAAAAAAATTGGATTTAGCTTTACCACAATTGCTCCTCGTTTATTTCATAATAGAGATTATACTTTATGCTGCATCGGCGTCCTCCACGTCAGCACGTAATACACTCTATGCCATGACGTTTTGCAAATTTAATCGCTATTACCCGACGGCCCTAGAAATTTCGCGTGTCATCAACATCGCGATGAAAATACCACGTTCCATTCATGCTGCATCGTGACATTCGCTGTTCGCTGTCGGATTTCGCGAAAGCGTAGAGGGAGGCGGAGGAGTATCGTGCGGAGGAGTTACATTTTCCGCGGTCGCACCGCGAAGCACCGTTATTCGATATTATGGAGACGGCAGGCGGACGCTTAACCCGGCGCGTTGTTCGCCAGATCGTAGCTATTTACATAACCCAGTCCATGCATTAGTGCACTCTCGGGAATGCAGCATCCAGCGGCGGAGCATCGAGCGCGGGCTTGCCTTTTCCTCCTCCTCCTCCTCCTTCTCCTCCTCCTGCTCCATCTTCTCTTCCTTCTCCACCCTTGGCCTATGCACCGTGCACGCTCTTCCGTTCGCCGTAGTCGCCTATGATTGCATGCCGCAATAATAATAAAGCTGCTCCACGTGAAATCCATACATATGGCGAAGAGGGATGGACACGATGACGAGCGGCCGCGGCTCGCAATTATTGCAGATGCGTTTTGGATCTGTACGCGAGAGCGAGTTAACGTCAGTCAGCGACTCAGCGTAAACATTTTTCGTTGAACGGCCCGGCAGACGCGTGTAAAAACAACGGTTCGAAACGCGAAAATTCGGGAAGATCATCTAGCGCGTCTACTGGGAAAAATTAGGGTTTTGATAATTTTTATTCCTTTTTTTTTGCCCCGTGCTTAAGATTGATCGTGCTGTTTAAAATTAGCGTCATTAATACATAGGGATCCATTTAACGACTCGGTAAACTCTGATTTCTTTCATAAATACATGGAAAGTATTTTAATTCTTGTGAACCCATAAAATCGTTAGACGATAATTGACAGTACATGCTAGGGGCGAATTAGAGCAGCGATATTATTAGACGGGCGATCGATAGCATGTACCTATAATACATAGGAAGCTTTTTCAAACACATGTCTGTTAACTAGTCTTGCAAGAATTGATTTTTTTTTTTTATTGAGAGTAGAAGATATGGAGTTCACATTTTCCTGTAGAAAACCTTTGTAACGTCGATTGGCGTGCGAAAGAAGGAAAATTACTCGGCGCAAATCGAGGCTGTTATACTTCTCCGATATTAGTTTGTTTAACGTGTACGTAACATGTGTTACGATGTGTGTTGTGTGTACGCGATAAACGACGGCTGATGAGAAAATCAAACAGATTTATCAGCGTGTAAAATGTATTTACAAGTGAGAACATTCTTTAGAGACCGCTTCATTCTTCATTGTTAGTACACTCGTCGATCTGGATAAGGGCCGAAAGACCGAGATTTACCGTAACGAGAACACGTAATGAATATTCATTTTATATATCCCTGAAAGAAATTACATCCGCGTACGCCTATCGATGAAAAATAGATTAATGAGAGGGTTCGCTTTCGCAGAACGTTGCGCCGAAGATAGAAGCCGGCAGCAAGAAATCGTCCGCGACTTGTGTCTCTTGCTGCGCGAACATTTATCTCTGGTCTGAATATGTTAATTAAGTTCCCAGAATGGTCACCCGTGCATATATTACGTACATTAATCCTTTCTGTGTTTTCGCGCGTTATATTATACATAGAGGCATTTTTGGCGCCACAAGATGTTACGTGAACATGATGGATACCGGTCCATTCGCAGAACTCACGAGGGATTAGTTACATGGACAAAGCGATTTGACGTTACGTCACTCTCGCCCAGATTGTACATTACGCGGTATATAAAGTATAGTTCAATGATCCGCGCAATCTAGTCTGTAGATCGTAGCGAGCGTTTCTCTAGTTCTCTCTTCGTTCATTTGAAAAAAAAAAATGAGCTGCCGTTAACTCGACGAATAGTCGATTCGACGTCTGGCTAATCCATTGTTTCCAGTCAAGTTAACACAAATCGCTTTTTTTTTTTTTTACGAACTCCGGCCGGATGTAAAATGAGTAATTCTTATTTTTATTTAATTTTAAACTTCTCTCTAAATCCAAGAGTCTAATAGAATGAAAAATATACGAATACACATACACATACACATGTATACGATAATTTTCATTATACATGAATCCGTATCGTACGCAATTAAAACTATAGATATAATACTACATTTGTCAATTTATTAACTACGTCCCTGCTTAGGAAGGCCCTTATTTGACGATTACTTACACCACAGTGTCATTACTCCTCTCTGCACCGTCGGGCCGCGTTCCACTCGGGTGCCCTCAGCCTCTTCCGGTTGCCTCTATCCACGAAATACGCACCTTCCCGAGCACGTACAACATGCATTAACCGCGTACATTCCTGCGTCCGTACATTCCGACAGCCCCATCTCTTTGTCTCTTTTGTTGGTAACGTTTACGAGCATCGCTCGGCGTATAATATGTATGAGCATCACATCAATTTATCACGTAGCGTAATGTTAATTTATAGCATATATAAAAGCATTTATAGCTGAGAAAAATAGGAATATGAAATAGAAGCGAAGCCTTTGTTTCTAATTTAGAAGTTACGAAATTGGAGTCTATATTTACGCAGTTGTTGAGTTCGAAAAAGGCACACATATTTCATATTTATACTTTTATTATTCCATTGTTCTATTGTTTCTATTTTTTTATTTTATCAATTTTTGTATATTCTTCTATTCTAATATTAATCTATGACATAAAAATTAAAGGAATCAATTATATTAATAGATATTTGAAAATAAAAGATATATAAGTGAACTAAAAAATTTTTTTTTGTTATCATTTCCTTAATTAAATATTAGTATGAAATAATTTATTTCTTTAAACTTGGGAAATGTTTTTCTTTTAATCGAGAAAATGATGTTAAAAAAATGTTTATTTGAAAATAAAACATTTTTTTTTAAATATACGAAAACATATTAAGACAAACACTTCGTCTATATCCTACATTTGGGTCAAAACGTCAACAAGCAACTTGTTCTCGATTATGGGGTGAGATATATAGTGTGTGCCTAAGGGCTGCCTCGCTTATTTCACTTTCCTATCTCGAGGATCGAAACGCGGCTCTCCTTCTTCGCGGCTCGTACTACTTTCTTTGTTTTCGCAATAACGAGCGGCCGGCGTGATAATGAGGGGAAGACTCTTTAAATGCCAACTACACCACGACTGTCAAGGAAGTCGTGATATATAACGTTACGTTGACATTTAATTTGCATCGCCATAATTATGCCCCATGACACTTCTGCGATGACTCTGCTATGCTTTCGGAACTTTTTTTATCGTTCTGTGCCCTTTGAACCTTAAGGAAATAATTAAAAAGTTAAGACAGTTGAGTATAATCATATTATGCAAATACGAATTCATAAATAATGTTAATTTGATCAATTTTGTTCTGAATTTGCTGTGAATTTTCATTTTTCCACGCTCTTCTCCACGCCAAAACTCTTCATTATTCAAGTACGAGAACGTAAAATGCAATATGCAGTCGCCCATGAAAAATTCATACAACTCTTTGCTTGAGAATTGCTGACCCATTATTCGGTTATCGGAATACAGAACAGAGAGTGTTAAAATTATCGTCGCTTTATGGCCAATAAAGAGGCGACTGCCACGAATCGGTCGATCAAGATCGGACGATTGAATCGAATCGTTCTCCACGTTCGCCAAATAAGTCGGCTCTCTCGCGCGAGAGACGGTGGTTCAGGCACCCCGGACAAGAAACGAAGGTAAAAACGGCATGAGTCACCAGATTCCTTAATTTTTATGAGCGCTCGCGGATTCTCCATGGCCATCAAGATCAATTGCCATAACCGATGGCCGGTGTACCTAATTGCCGCGTGACCTCGCGCGTTCAGATAAACATATATACATATATGTACATATACGTACACATAAAAGTAACTTTCCGATGCAGCAGAGAGATGCGAAAGCTGGCAACCGTGAACTCATCATAACTAATATTCTGAGACTAATGAGTGCCACTGCCGAGGAGGTTTTTTTTCGTGCGGATGTGGGAAGGAGTGCTGTTGAACTCTAACAGTCGTCAAAATAGACGCGAGCCGTAAAATTACCTACCAGGTAGTTAATCCAGGCATCTCCTGATGGACTATAAATCATCAGAGACTCAAAACTCTCGTGTTTCACGCAAATAAATCAAAAGCACGTCGTGTCCTGCCTATCAAAATTCTGCTCTCTGTCCATTTGTTATTTTCCCATTTTCTCTCTCAAGTCCAGCGTTATATAAAGATTTTGCCGCGACGAAAGAGGGTATCGCGAAGACTAATGATAAGCCAGAGGGACTCCGGTCAGGGGCATCGCACGAGAATTTTCCCAGCCACTGTCTTCGAATGTGTCCGAGTGAAAGCTAGACGTGTGCGAGCGCAATGCAGCGGAGAGTCGCGCGCGAACTCACCTATAATTCTGCGAATATACGGACGTAACAGCGCGTTTTGTAATAAGTCGGCTCACGGAGTCACACGTTCCCATCGTCGTCGTGCATACGATAATTCGTACGCCGTCGCGCGTCCTCCCGGGGGACGATCATTATTCCAGATTGCTGGGCAAGTAGGCGACCTCTCTTGTCGTCGATACTTATCTCATAATCGGGTCGATAATGAGTAAACTGTTAATCAAACGTTTCCGGCATTCGTTGCGAATTCCACTGGAGACCCCGTCTGCAACGGGGTCTCTTGCACGACGCGAGTTTCGCAGGAGAAACCTCCAGACGAATAATTGTGAATGACCGTCGCGTTTATTTATGTTTAATTACACTTACTAACTTAATTGTCATGAAAGAAGATTTTTTTATTGTATAAAAAAATGCGTTGAATATATTTTATATTCCAATGTATAATATTGGACTGTATTGTAATTTTAAATATTAAAACGAAAGATTCTACACATTCTGTAGCTCGCTTTAGCGCGATTTAAGAGGAAATTGGCCATGAAGAGTTGCATTTTAAAATGTTTATTAAAAACGGAAATTTCGTAATAGAGGGGATACTTTTCTATTCAATTGCAGTGCTATTAGCATTGATGGGCCCATAAAGACGTCTTGAAACTGGCAATTCATCGCGAGTCCCACTGTAACAATGGCAATAATCTTTCACTTTCATGCGCGGGCTAGCAATTAAATCCGAATGACGGAGACATCCGATACAATAAAATTATAACTCAGAGGATTGAGAATTATTTTTGAAGATTGCCATAATTGCAGTATAAACGCACACGTAACGCGAATGCCGGTAAAAGTAGTGATGACTTTTAATCCGTGACGTCGTTCGCTGAATTGTATGTACGCTAAGAAACAAAGTTGTTAAATCGACAAAATTCTTCAACTTGATTACATTCCTTCAGTTTAAATATTTTTCTTTGTATTTAACTCAAATACATGAAATATTTGCGCTTTAATTTAAACATTTATATATTTAACTTAAATATACAAACAAACTTGAATTGAAGAATTTGATCAGTCTCACGCCAGTTGTTCCGTCGTAAACATTCCGCGATCCCATTTACTCGGCGGGCAATATTCAAACAAAGAGAAGACACGCATCGGAAAAAAGTTGTAAAAGAGCAATCTATTTCCGTCTCTAGTACGGCCTTGAGCGTCTTCCACGTCTCTTTCCCCTACGTTCTTCATTGTCGAAAGTCTCGCCACGAGATTCAATCCCTCTTTTTAGTCCCTTCAGCCTCCAGTTAACGTATTCGGCATAGCATCGCAATAACTCGTACCTCTTCATCGCGCGCTCCGTCTGCTCCATCGATTCTGTGGATTTCAAGGCGCTTTATGAACCCTCTAAAACCACATCCGCTATATCGTCGGGATTTATCCGTCGGGGAATTCTGGCCACGCTAGTTCGCGTTCGAGAACACGCACGGTGATACGCGAGATCCGTATTTCCTTTCGTACATGGATTCCACGACCAATTCAAAATAGATTTGTTAAAAAAAAGAAATCAAGTTGGTTGTCTTTAAATTACACATGTTTGAGGGTCTAAAGGATTTTCTTGGAACATCAATAAAATCTTGTTTTTAATTTAAGATGATTTTTTTTTAAATTCCAATTTCAGAATTGTACAAATTTTAAATGTATTTTGATGTAATATTTATACATTAAGAGAAGAAATTTTTTAAATGAAAAAACATTTTCTTAAAACCTTTCCATATATTTTGATACAAGCATTTGTTTGTTCTGTTTAAAAATGTTTACTTTCAAATAAATAAACATATTATCTTAAGTATATAAATTTTGTATTCTTACATTTAAATGTGATTTTAAAAATGAATTAATAATATGCCACTTATTTTTAGTTAAATTGGTTTCTTAGATTACAAAATTATTAAAAATATAAAAATAGTCCAATAGGAAATATTTCCCAGAACTGCGAGAAAAAGTTATTTGAACAAAAAATAGTTCTTCACTTTATTTACAAAAAATATTTCAATTAAAACATTTTTATATAATGACAGCAAGTAAATAATCTATTGAGACCCACCAAGTAAATAACTCTTTTGTGTTAAGTTAAATTTTTGAATTGTAAGATATTTTTTCTCTTAGTGTATTTTTATTATATTTAAATTGTATCTATTACATCTACTCTCATATTTATTTTATATTTAGACATAAATTTAGATACATATGGCAAACTATAAACCGTGACAGGAGGAGAGGTTCTCTCCCACTTCATTATGTTTTTGCGTGCGTCGCGAAATTATTAATTTTAAGCCCTAACAAGTCGTCATCTCTCTCCGCTTTTTGTAGCTCAGTTTAAGTGGCGTGCGCTGCGTCGCATAAGGGTCGCACTCGTTCGAGCATCCTAATTGCACATCGGCGCGACCGTCTGACGGGATGTCGTTAATCTAATAATTGTCTTCATTAATTTATCGAACGCACGTCACCCTCTAAACTACGAGACGGCGGCTAGGTATTGACACAGTTCGTCGCAATTATCATCGCGTGCCGCGTATCCCTTAATTAAGTGCACGCCGTGCATCAATTAAGGTTTGTTTAAACGTACGCCCTCTTCCTCGGCGATTCAATATGCGAGTCTATGCACGAGCCTGCTCTCTCTCTCTCTCTCTCTCTTTCTCTCTCTCTTTCTCTTCGTCTTTCTGCGTGTGCCGTCTGATTTTCTACCTAAGCTGAGTCATCGCGCGGACCATCGTAAAATGTAATCTGGCGTGTCTCGCAACACGGGAATCAACGAATTGCGTAATCGGTAATTAAACGAGTAATCGAGAGGACTGCGTGACCTCTTTACGAGCTAGCGTGTATGTGCGATAGCAATTTAATCTGCCAAAAATTGGTGGAATTATAAATACAAACAGTATGATTTTGATAAAAAGAAAATTAGTACTTTATACATCAAATATTTTTTTCCATTTAGAGCGGAACATCGAATTGCATTGGGAAAGTTGGTCCGATTGTGAAGTCTTGTCTAAACTTTAGTCGGTCGGTTATTTTATTTTTAAATGTCCCTTCGATGCACGTAATCTCCATAGCGATAAATAAACGGGAATTTATTTCCAATAAACAGTTCGACGTAGTTACGAGCGAGTCGTCGCCACGTGAAAGTAAGAGCGCATGCAAATACGAACCGTAGAAGGTCTTGTACGGGATGTTGTTGGGAATCGGATCAAGGAGAGTGCCCCCGATTATTTGGACGGTCTCGTCGTTGTCGTCGGCCGCGCCGCGAGCGATTTCTCGGTGCAATCTCGTCTCTTCTCGTAAACTGCTTGACGCTTTCGTGGACACCGAATTTAGTGATTATGGATACGCGTACACACACGAGCAATTGCCTTCCGACCTTTGCGCGCTTTCTGCTCTCACGAACTAAACGACGCGGCGGAGAAAAGCGGCGGTAAGAGGGACATCTGCATATCGCTCGATTTTACCAAAAAAAGCTTCATTTCGAAGCAACGTGTGGTGGAAAAATGTAAATTCTTTTTTCCCCGGAGGAAGTCTCGTGTGTGGAACAGATTATTGCCACATACGCATGATATAGTACATCTGATACGTACGCAAGATCATTGTCTTGCGCATGAGAAAGGCCGGATCGCGAGTGCAATTCGCGCATGCATGTTACGTCCCGGTGTGTAATGTCACACGTGCAGGGTCACGGTCCAGCAGTCATGCTGGGGATATCGGAGCTGAGAATCCGATATCCTCTACGCTGAATCCCGACGATGCGAAACGTTACGCGATAATCGCGAATACTCTTCTAATGAAGCGTTTACAGTATCCGTCGTGCCGACAGGTGCGAACACGTGCGTATAAAGCGTACAGCGTGTGCGTGTGAACGGAATTTGCGTGTGCTGTAAAATATGGGATTAAGGCGCGCCGTTCTCTTCGTTGAGAGATCGATTTCGTAAACCATGATTCTTTTTTTAATGCGAAATAAATGTTCAAAGAGTATCATTTTACTCTAGTTCCGTTCTGCGTGATCGGCGTCACGCTCGTAAAATTCGAATCAAGTGGGATTTAACTACGATTTAAATGGAGTAAAAAGAAATCTCCGTTTTTCTTTTGAAACGACAAAATTAGAAGAGAGAGCTTTGAAACGATTGCGCTAGAGTTCACAATGACGTACGTCAACAAAATCTTTTTTTTTCGGTGTTATATATAGAACTATGTTTCAGACAAATAGAGAGAGAGAGAGAGAGAGAGAGAGAGCATAGTATTAACTCAGAGTTAATAAAATCAACTGCAACACGGCACGTAGGGAAGTTTGTTTATCGATGAAAATCTTGACGAGAGCGCGTCCTAAGAAGATTACGTCACAATGAATTATATAAATGTGAGATTTTATCCCGCCGGGGGGTGATGACAAGAGAAGCCGTTGAACACATCTAGATGGATGACACAAGCGCGAGGAGTTCTTCGACTTCCTGACCCAGATAGATACGGGTTAGGTTCTAAATATGTAGTCTGAGACACTCTTTTCGGTGGCCCGGAGAATTTAATGCGGGTACCAGTGTCTTCGCTCGATAGCCGGAAGTTTACTCAAGCAGCTCCATCATAAGCTCGAATAAATATAATTGATGGGGAGGAAATAATTTTAATTCATTTTAATTCACCACACTCAAAGTTAACTGGATCGTCAGTCAATGATCCGACCCAAGAATTCCCAGAGTACCCTGAGAAAAAAAGTTGTTAACTTGACTGAATTTTTCAATCTGATTGAATTCCTTCGGTTCAAGCACTACGTATTTAAATTAAATATATATGTGGTTAAGTTAAATATATAAAATGCTTAAATTGAAGTTCAAGTATTTTATATTTTTAAGTCAAATACATAAATAGTCGAACTGAAAAAAATTTAATCGAGTTGAAAAATTTAGGCAAGTTAATAACTTTGTTTTTCTCAATTTATGCGTCCTGTGATTGATGGATCGCGAGCCGATTTCGGATAGAGCGCAAAAAATTTTTCAGCTATGACGGGAATCAAAATCGAATTTCAAAATAAATAAATACAATTATTAAACTCTTTGTATACGAAAATCATTCGCTTCAATACGACGTCAAAAATATCATCAATGGAACTCTTCACACATTCATACTTTACATTTTTAAAAATAGTGTATATAAATATATTCAATTATTCAAAAATTAAAAAGTAAGAGTAAAGTGATATAAGATATAAATAAATAATCAATTTATTCCTTTCCTCCCGCCCCGCTTTGTAACGCTTGAATCCGGGTGGATCGCGGATGTTTGCTGTTTTAAAAAGATGGGTCGCGTTATCCACATAAATTTGGGAAACCTCAATTTAATCAATTTCGAATGTAACAAATTATAATTGCTATAGTTGTCTATAATAATTATTATACACATTCATGTATCGTTGAGTGCATTTTCTTATAAATGATGAATATAAATGTCAAACAAATGTCAAACAAGTGCTAAATTATAAAGAATAACACTGCGAATCCGAACGTATCAGGCATCATGAATTTCATGCGTGTAGAGGCCTTGTGTGCCGGCTTGAATCAATTTTTTTTCTGTAAGTATTTCCAGTAAACCTGTAAGAGAGGCGTTGCGCGACCAGCAGCGCGCTACCACGCTGCAAGAATAATTCGGCCGGTGTGCGCTTAGGAGAGTTCCGGCAGCGAAACGCACGCTTTGAGATCCGGCCCGAAAGAAAGAAGACCGTGCCGAGTGCAGCACAACGCTGCAATTGTGTAGAGCGCGGTCTCTCTAATCGCACGCTCTGATTAACGTGTATACATCCGCGCAATGATCCCGCGGCGACGCGACGATCGGGATGAGTCATCTGGATGCCACTCAGGTGGAAGATTAATCGATCGTTCCGGTGACGCGAGCGTCAAGGATTCGCGAACTGACACGGCGAACGTTTTTCTTTTTTTTTCCCCCCCTTTTTATTCCTTTTTCTAAAACTACCGAAACGACGACTCGTCATGCCCCGTTGTACAACGGCATTATTCGTTGCGCAAGTGTATTTCGCGAATCACGGAGATTGCGATTCAAACTGCCGAATGGAAATTAATCTCCTCACCGCCGTGGAGCACGAGATAACGACGGCGATTTGTCCCTCTTGTTTCACGCTCCAGATATCGCGGCGCTATTTGCATTTGCTTTTTAATTCGCCGAAGAACCGAGAGAACCGCGGCCGCGCGCCACCATTCGTTTCGTTGCGTTTTTTGCCGCGGCATCCCTTGTCCGAATCCCGGAGAGAACCGTCGCGTTTTTATTTCTCCTTCTCTTTCCTGTCTCTCGGCGGTGCAGATGCCATCCGTCGGGCGTGACCAGCGTCTCCGTTTCCTCTCTTTCCTACGTCCCCCTCGCGAACGCGCTTAATGCCACCGGCACTTTTTGGTGCTCTCTCTTCGTGACGCTTCGCCGTAGATACGAGCCTCCGCCGCCGCCGCCGCCGGCGACGGACTCATGAATGGCGAATGGTATGAACTATTCGTAAAAGCCGGCGGCTTATTTTCGGATTCGCGTTATGACACGCGCGTGTGCGCTTCGGATGCACGCGAGGTGCGCCATAACGCGTTGTACCGCCGCGCGACGCCGCTGTCGTCTGCACAATTGCAACGCGTCGTGCCGGAAATTGCCTCGTCGTACCTCACATCAAAAATATGTAAAAAGTACGTTCCAGTTTTCGTAAAAAAAATAAAAATAAAAATAAAAATAATAAAAATGCGCACAAAAAAATGTTGATTATCAGAACGCACGCAAAGATTGGATTAACTCGCGAAAGGATTCGAATTCCACCTTCCTCCCGGTCTTGCAGATATTAATTAATTCTAGGTTGAAAAATGTCTAACGACGCAGGATAAATTCCTATTATAATTGATTCCAATTCACCTATTTTTTTACTAAGTACGCTACACCGTGCAGAAGTGAAAATTGCATTTAGAAAATATGCGGCACTAATCGCGCCGTCACGCTTCATATGCGGCTGCTGCTCCGTCTGGGAGAGGTAGGAGGGATAATAACCCCGGCGAAGGCGACGCCGTTAGTCGCTTCGGAGGAGATTCACGGAGACGCCGCCGTTGAGTCACTAAACGGCGATTTGTATGCAACGCGTAGCGCCGGCGCTACAACGCATTGTGCGCGAGGGAATCGCATTGTGCGGGAAGATGTGATTCCCAGGCGCGTAGGGTCGCATAAATTTCAGGATTCGGCGCGTTCCGCGTTAGCCGCGCTTATGACAGGACGACATGACGCGAATACCGTATATCGAAGCGTGATTATCGTACGTAAAGACCTGAAGGTCTCGCGTCAAGCGGCACGAGCGACGCGCGGTAAAGTAATTGTAGAGATTTGCGGTGTTTAATACGCCGCCCAATCGTCGTTTTTCCAAAATTGATAAATCCGCCAGAGGATTCTCTCTCGCGGACTCTTCGGGAAGAGCCTCCGCGATGACGGAGGGCGAAAACGCCCGGCAAAATTGTCGGCTGCAAAATGGCGCCCAGACTCGATCTATTTTTGGTGCATTCCAGCTGAGCGGATGGAGAAGCCTAACTCACAGACGATGTTTCGCTGGGAGGAATCGCCGCCTCTCATCTTGTTGGAATGCCAACAGCCTCCCTCCGCCACTTCCTCCCTCTTTTTTCTTGCTCCCCTTCTCCCGTTTCCTCTCGCGTTCCATTTTCGCGGCGCTCTATCATCGCGCCGTCGCCACGATCCTAATACGCTTCTCGTTGATAACGACGGTAAACATTGCGGAATCGTAGATTCAGAGGGTAATTCCCTGATTCGTCAATTAAAATGCAAATGGACAAAGAAATTCTATCTTCATACATTGTTTTAATTTTGCTTTCGGAGAAGCGATAAATTATGTCGTTGAAATTTTATAAATATGTATTCTAGAATGTTATACGAATATTTTATTAAAAATTAAAATAATATATACTGCCAACATTCCGAGAATATTATTCAATATTTTTTAATACTATGGGAATATTATGTTAATGTTGCATACTTTCCAGTGCTTGCTCGAATGTTTTTCATTGTTTCGACAAAAGAAAGGGGCACTGAAAAAGTAACACGACATCACCAGCTCTTAAACAGGTTGCGTATCGTTCCAACGATCAAAGATATTAGGTAAGATAAAGAATTATATATCCACCTAGTTACTTGAACGGAAACCATTACAAAGTAAAATACATGGATTAATTATATACCGCTTCGCCACTTGACAATAACCTTTTCTAGATAATGAGAGCGAGTAATAATTACGTGGCGGATGTCGATCTTCAGGTGAAAATAATTATTAATGTAGACAATAGAAAAGCGATTTGTGCCGTAGTCGGGAGCTCTCACGGCGAAAGCCAAACGCGCGAGAAAAAAGCGGGAAATGTTTGTCAGGAGTGTTTGCGACATGTAGCATCCAAACAGAATTTCACAAACACAATTTCATTTAATTTTGCAATTTACTTTCTCGTCATATTCATAAAATATAACTTTCAATTTTCTCGAAACTGGGGAAGACGACGTTTAGAATTCTCAGCGCTTCAGAAGCATCGCCTTAATTCGCAATACATATCTCATAAAAGTTTGTCTGTACATAAATACACCGTATCAATAATTTTGTCGAATCGACACCGGGTATTTACTTGATCAGGCGTTCCAAGATTTATGCGCGTTACTCATCGATTTTCACACCGATTCACGCTCTGTCACGCTGTACATAATAATAATAATAATTATTATTATTATTCGAGCATGCTATAGACGTCACTTATTTATAGCATGCCTTAGATCGCATATAGTCTCACGGAACATTTCTATTTACGCTCAGCCGCTCATATTTCGGCTCTTAATTGCGCGATTGTCTCTGAGGAGTCTTTATCTGGGACGCGATCCATGATTATTCGTGAATTCTCATTCATACTTTTCTACCTCGAGGTCATCGCGGGTTAACGACTGCCGGCTTGTCATTGCGAGCTCGTTCTCAATGTTGGCTAGAAACCGTTTTGTACGGTACCGAAGCTTTTTCTCATTAGTCTCGTCTCATTCTCTCCCATTTTTTCTTTCTGTTCTGTGGACGGAGGGGTAGGCGAGGAGAAGAGGGTGATACATGCACGTCAATTTGCATAGATACGGTTTTGCAGTTTCGCCATTCTCGAAATTGTTGTCCACGTGAAAACCCCCGTTTTAATGAAAACTACAGAGTAACGTGTTTCCTCTACGATATTTCGTTGATCGCAACGAGTTACTAAGACAGAGAAAAAAAAATGCCGTTGAATCAACAGCATCGGTCTAATTAAAAACATTTTGTTAATTCAATAACAACATTAATTAAACAAAAAGATTGAAACTAAAAAAGAAAATAACAAATATAGTTGAACGAATAAAATACAACTGAATCAATCTACATAATATTAGTGACAGCTCGCGATTCGACGTTTAATTGAATCAAAGCACATTTTAATTCATATTAGAGTATATTTTATTTCTCCAGCGTAGCTCCACTTGATCACAACGCGTAACGTCATGTTTAATTAAGTTACCAATAAATTTTGCCGGCCGAATAATAAATAACGCACGTTTGTGATTTAATCCCGCCTTCAGTAAGAATCAACAACGTTATTAAATGCGAGAGTAATGCTCTCTCGCGAGTGTATGTACATACGCGATTCTCTTCCCGGCGGCGCGAGGTGTGCGGACGCGAGGCCAGTGTCTACAGGCTCCTCTCCGCCGAAGGGGGCTCCGCAAAATGAATGGATCAAGCGGATCGAGATAGATCGTTAAAGGCAAATCGTCGAATGCCGGTGCGCGGCTGTAGTGTTACACGTACCCGCCGCGCGTTGCCGAGAACAGGTCGTAGCCGGAATATTTACTATCGCATGAACGAGTCCGCCGCGCGCGCACTCGAGTTAATCTCGGAGGATGCTACGTGCGGCGATTCGCCTTTCTTTCTTTCTCCTTTTTTTTATGTTCCCCCCAGGACTCGCCGTTGCACAGCTCTCTCTCTCTCTCTCTCTTTTTCTCTCTTGAAAGAACCGCTGGGGCAGAGCTTTCTCACAAGTCGACACAAAGAATTAAGCTTCTTTCGAAGCGTAGCGCTCGGTTGCGAACTGGACGATGCGTTCCGTGCCTGCACGGCTCTCGCAGACGAAGAGAGGGTGGTGGGGATACGCGGGGATTTACGAGATGCTCGGTGCAATTTCACTCTGATTCCAATAACGGCCGCACGAAATGAAGAATTAATCCGCGAAGGCACACCAGCGTCGTACTCGCGCGCGCCCCGCGGGACCTTCCCCTTCACGTGATCTAATACGTGTAACAAGTACGTCCATCGGTTGCGGAACTTCATCAACTTCTTCCCACGCGCATCGGCAAATGCCAGGCATTCAAGGATACAGGCAGAATGTAAAGAAAAAAAGAAAAGAAGTGAAAAAGTCCCTGAACTCGTCAGAGAGCGTCTCGCGAACGCGGCGCGCGTACGAAGCTCCAACAGTCTTGCAGGATTTTCCTTCCTATATGTAATATATAAAAAATAAATGCCGCGAGAAATATAGGTAGGCAGCCGCTGCCCCGCGTGCGCGCCGTATAAATTACAGATTAATCTCCGTGCAATCAGAAACGAATATCTACGCCAACGCGCGCGCGATAAATATGCCGCATCGCTTTCCGTGTGCATATTGTGTATATATACATATATATCCTCTCCCGTGTGAAAATCTCCCACGTGAGGTGAAACCTGACGTTAGCTTCCAACGACGAGCGGACCGCAGCACAAACGCGGCGGTTCTCACGCGCCGGTCAAGCTAGATTAATTTTTCGAACGGGCGCGCGAGGAAAACTCGGCAATTTCGATTTGCATGACGCCGAGCGCGCCGGCCGCGCCGGTCTCGTTTCGCGCGTGGGTCGTGATTGCAGAGACGTTTCGCGGGAACAAGTGAAAGGAGCGATGCAATTCGAGCATCGCTTCATCCGCGAGCGCGAGGGCAGGACCCGATTCGAGGAATGCGCGCGATCGCATCCATCTTAATTAAAATCTAATTATTGATTCTAATAATGAAGTTAGAGAAGGCAAGACGTGGGAAGTAAAAATTCATTTTTTTTTTAGAATTGGAAAAGCCAATATAAATTCCATCCGGCAAGAGAATCGATTGAAAACGCATTTTCTAAAGAAATCCCTGTCTCCTTTCAACAAAGTATATTTCTTGAACACTGAGAGAGAAAATTCCTAAGTTTTAATAAATATTTATTCAAATAACACTAATAAAATATTTACTTACGGCACGCAAATGTTTATTCTATATGAGGAAAAAATTATACTCAAATTAGTTATTTTTGTACTAAATATAAATCTCTATATATATATCTATTCATTTAGTAATTAATTAACAATGTTGTTTATTTTTTACGTACGATGAACACTTTTAAATATATTCTACGAGTTTTCATTAAACGGCCAAAGTTAGGGATAAAGGAGAACGGATATGCAGCGTGGATAAAGATCTTAAATACTGAAGCATTCAATCGTGCACGACAACCGCTGACATTGACGTTGAACCATATAGAAAACGATGCGAACATCAGAACAATGGCGGACTCGATGTCTCGTGCTCTAATGATAGCCGTATTTCGATTTCTATTCCGTTCATCCTTTGTAACTGCGAACAGATCGACCGCGCGGACTACACGGCGAGAAAGACCTCTCCCTAGTATTTCCATACAATAGCGGGAAAAAGACGGTATGTATTACGAGATATCCGGTGATGGCCTCTGGATGATAACGGGGCCAGGATGAAAGATGTCGAAAGAGCCGTACGTCCACGAGAATCGCGTCTGGATCAGATTTTCGCGGCGTAAACGCGTCACGACTGTGTGTCACGGCTCCTTTACGCAGGCAAAGGGGGAGGAGGGGCTACAATGTTGCAACTGAGGCACGCATTATGGCACAAGTGTAACGGACACGTGGATATAGACTCGAAACGCAAAAAGCCGTTCGTCGAGAAGCGATTCGATTTGCGAAAATCGGCGCGCGATCAAGGCAGCGTCAGATAAAGTCTCACGATTTCGTAACGCGCGCGCGCGCAATTACACAAAATTTTTTCCCTGACGGAATTTCCTCCGTTTTTCCATCGAGCGTGCGCGAGGGTACATTTACAGAAAGTTGAAATTTCCATCGACAACGACGACGACGGCGGCGGCTGCGGCAACGGCTGCCGAGCGGATGGGGTTACGCATGGTCGCTCAGCCTGAACAGTCCACCGGCTGAATACTATCGTGACGTCACTCGCTACGGTCACTGCCTGAATTATTCAGTATTCCTTCGTTTCTAGTCGTTCAGCGATGCCGCGTGCAATCTCGTACGAAAGTTTGTTTTTACGCACGCGGCGCGTAGTAGTAGCGCGCGCTCTTATCATTGTATCTTCTCGCGACAGGAAGTTTGACGATGAAAGCGAGAGCCGCATCGACGTCTATTTATCGCGATTCAGCTTCTCGTTGTAATATTTTTCAGATTGAAAGATGAGTTTCTCACGAAATGCTTGAAGATGTATAGGACATGTCGCAAAACATTAAGAAAATTATGAAAAGATACAATTAAATATAATACAAGCAGATTGCTTTATACTGCGTTTGAAAAAATTTGGCGGCGATTTTCTATCTGGATAAGAAATTATTTCAATAAGAAGACTCTATAATAAAAATATAATTAATAAAGAAATAATGACATAAGAGAAATGATTTAAGTAATCTGAGCTTTCTTATTTAAGTACTTTAAATATTCAAAGTGATTCATTTAAAGTTTCATTCTGTGATGCAGAGATCAGTTTTGTAAAATGAACAAAATTTATCTATTTATTTATTTACAAAGTAATTAAACGGACAATCTCACAATAAAAAGTTTGCGTAAATCACTATGAGTATTTAAAGTTCTTTAATTTTTTAATACCGAAATAGAATAAATAAACTATGAAAGTATGTTATTAAATAAAAATATAATCTTATTAAAACAAACTTTCGTATGTATTATAGCTTATTTTAAACGTAAAATAAATAAACTTTGGAAATGTGTCTGATACATTTATTTTAAACCTATCAGACACATTTCCAAATTTCATTTATTTTATAGGAACTGTATGTCCGACACATCCTTAATTGGCACCGCGACAATACTGCGAAACGTCCTAGCGTCCTATTGTGAACCGCGAGGTATTCTACTTCGGGACTTAATCAAAGGTTGATCCTTATAACGAGCTATTCTCGAAGGACGACCACGGCCGTCCGTTAATAACTACAACGATCCTACTCCGGCCGCGCTCCGCGCGCGATGGCTATCGAAATTAGATAGAAAATTGCCTTGGTCTTATTCGACTTTAGTCGAAGGTTTCATTAAATTCTTTGAGAGATGCGGAATCGATAGATCCGCTGGATGCTATCGGATGGTATATCGGTATTGCGAGCAGCCAACAGCGGCTGCCAGTATGCGCGGTATCGAGCGATCGATTAAGCGTGGTAGGAAAACAGGAACGCGCGAACTAAACGATAGGGGGAGGGGGGGGGGATCTGAGAATTAATAACAAATTTTTTCGCGGCGTCTCGCGCGAGACGAGGCGTAATTTCGTTGGTCGTTTGGAGAGTCGCTCCCGCGGAAAACGCGGAAAGTGAAGCACATACCTCATTAAATCCGTGCCGATTCTCTCCGACTTCCTTCGTGACCTTTTCTCGCCGCGGCTCTGATTTATGGACCATCTCCCCGCCCGTTCGCCATCGCTCCGCGCTCTCCTGGAAAGAGAAACAACGTTATTCGCAACGTTACTCGGTTACAATATCCCACGTCAAGATAGAGAAATAGTTAGTTAAGATAGCATGATAATTAATGCGGCGTAGATAATGAATCGCCCGGCGTTAATGATCGTCGCGCCGTTTTTTCGTTTCGTCATTATTATTTTCTTCGCTAGTAACATCGTAATTGTTTTAAGCATGTAAGACTCATATCAAACAATTATCAAAAATATAAAAGTTTCATAGAATATTCCAATATTATGTTTGAGTATCTGTGTAAAATTTGAGAACAATTCACTAATTGGTTTAAAAGTTATTTAATTTTTTGTTTGCTCTTGATTTTTATGTAAGATCGCATTTTGCAGTACTTATTGGCAAATTTGATGGGGAAATAGCATTGCCAATTAAATCAAAATTTTTACATATTAATAAAACTCTAACAAAATTCGCGCAAAATTCATTTAGATACATTTAAAGTTTAAAAGTTTATTTGTTTAAAACAGCAGCAAAATATAGTAATTTTCGCTGCAAAAGTCATTACAAATTAAATTTTTTATTTCTTCTTTGCAGCTGGTTTCAAAGCCAAAAATTTTTGTCATTGATTAGGAAAAAAAAGAATGAATCTAGAAAAGTCTTCAGTTTTTAAATTTCGATAAATTTGAGCTCGTATTGTACAAGGACTTTGATTCTGTCCTTGATTTCCATGGGGAAATTTTCCAAACTGAGAAGTCACCACTTTCTACATACTCGCAGTTCATGATTAATGAAACGACTAGAGCTTATTGGTCGTTACGTTAATCATGAACTGTAAGTATGTAGAAAGATAGCGACTTCTCAGTATGAAAAATTTTCCCATGGACAGAATCAAAGTCCTTGGGTGTACAGTCGTGAGCTAAAAGGTTGCAACACATTTTCTTTGATGGTTTTTGGAATGTAGACTTGCTCATCAATCGGCGAACGTAATTGGTTGGATCCACAGGTAAGAACCAATTACGTTCGTCAATGAGCAAGTCTACATTCCAAAAACCATCGAAGAAAATGTGTTGCAACCTTTTAGCTCACGACTGTACAAGCCAAAACGTCATTCAACTTTTCATGAGTAATCCGCTTGGCAATTTGAAATCTAAAAAAGGTGAAAATCGTAGTGTATCGCGCAGGTCGTCATAGGTATGGAAAAAAAAATAGAAAACTTCACGACCTTACTGAATATATATTGATAAAAACAGGAAAGTGTACGCGTGTTGTCGCTAGAAGGAGGTTTGTAGGCCTGCGCTGTTGATTAGGATTGCATTTTAATTAATTAACTGATGCGCGCGGATTACCTCAAAGACCCCATTACATAGATCGTTTAACGGGGAGTATTTTTTAAAAACGGCTATTATGTATCATCGGACGTGTTATTAATCGACATAAGTACTCCTCGTAATTAGCGGAATAGCGTAGAATTTGTAATAATAGGCTCGCGCTAGAGCAGCGTCCTGTGATTAATTGCGGATAGCTATCGACGTTCGAGTTTTCTGCGTCTCGTATCTTTTTCGTCCATCTATCTCGTTTCCCGCGACACACACGTGGACCGCTATTCCGCGCACGCGAGGCTCTCACGCCACGAAGAGCACCCCTCGTTTGACTCGCGATCTCGAAGAAGTGCCGACTATTAGGCCCACAACTCGTCCGTGTCTCCCGTCTCTTTTTCTCCTCTCCTTTTCTTCCTCCTTCCCCCTCCCCCCTCGCTCTCACTCGCTCGTTCTTTCTTGCAAATGTACGCGCGTTTTGCTCCGTCTCTTTCATTTCTCTACTCCTATACTCTCCAAGCAGATCGTTACTAGGGTAGAAACATGAGTTTTTGCCAGTAAAGCGAGGTGGAATGCGCGGCGAGGCAGCGTCAATGGATCCATAAAGTCCGCTGCGCGAGTTCGAATCTAGTTACGACTGCACGCGGTGCAAGATGAAAAAGAAGACGTCGGAAGGAAAGATATTGTCGGAAGAAAGTCCGCGCGGAAAACCATGGCGAATTCGCGGCTGTACACGAGACGCGTCTTTATTCTATGCAGAATATTAACGCGTGCCATCTGGAGAAATCTCTTCAGAAAAATAGCCACCGCCCGAAGAAAAATGTCCCGCGAATTTCCCGCGGCTAAAAGGCCCCTCTTATCTTTTAATTAATGGTGTAAACCCCCTCGTGATTTCTCTCCTTAAAACTTAGCCGCGATGGCAATATTGCTTGCATCAATCGTAATCTAAGATCTAAAGTATCCGAGAGAGTACGATCCGAGGATGCGTAAGTAACGTGGTCTTATTTTCTCGTTGCAGCAATGCCAGTCGTTGAAGAAGGAAAACCGGAGGTTGCAGAGCGCCTTCCTGCAAAACGTCTTTCTTCAAGCGCGAGTCGACACGCTCCAATGGCAGGTCAAACAGGTTCGTAATCGCACACGCGATAGCTGAAGATCTGCTGAAGAAGAAGCGACCGATAACGTTGCCAACCGGTTTACCTCGCTCCGGTTACTCGATATCGCGTCACGTAACAACCGGTCGGCATACGATCGGCTACTTCTCCTCCTCTGATGATCCACGCGATTTTCGACAATTCCATTTTTTTTTGTCAATTATTTTATAAATGAATTTGCATATGCGCGTATCCTATAATACGATCCCTCTTCCGGTTCACTGGCAACGTCGAGCTTGCTTTAATAATATCTCAAGCTCTAGGAAAGGTATAGACAAGCTTTTTGTATATTTTTGTTAATTTTTAGAAAGATATTTTGTAACATTTGTAATGTTTTTTTAAAGATGAATTTTAAGATGACGAAGGCAACTAAGGCTAAAATTTCCATCTTATGTTAATCTTGCGGTATTTAATGTTAATTCTGATTGACTAATTATAATAGTTTACATCATTATATTATTGCTCATTTTTTCTGTCTCTTATAATATGTATTGCGATTGCATTGATCGAGCTAAATTGCTTTCAGAAAAGTGTTATGATTGCGAGCTACCTTCTTATTTAAAAAATAAAGTTATTATTTTTATATAATAAAAAGAGTGCAATTTGCGTAATATCTTGGGACTTGTATTTCACATTTTCTCGGTAGAGTTCTTTACGTATCAGGAAGTTTAATATCGATTACATCGTGCGCGCGCGCAAAATTCTAAAAATAATTCAACTACTGATTAACAGTTAACTATTAATTTCATAAAGATCTATATTGTTCTACGTTATTACTTATATTATTTTTTCCTTTCACTTTTCTTCCTTGCAGATTTTATCCATTTATCTACTTGCAAATTAAATTACTCTTTTATTAATTAATATTCGAGTATATTTTTTTATATAAGGGTGATTATTAATGAATGCCCCCACTTTTTACCATAGGAGCATGGTTTACCGACGGATACGTATTTCTAACATATTATTATATTAGAAATTACAAATGCGTGTTCCTATGGTAAAAAGTGGGAACATTCATTAACAATCACCCTGTATATATAAATAATAATAAATTTATCAAGTAAAGTTGTTATTTACGCGTTAACGTGCGATTTGTTCGCAGGTCGAATCGAACAGACAGATGTATCGTTCTACGATGGAACAGGTCGCTCATTTCCTGGGCCGGGCTCACAGGAGCCTGGAGATCCTGCACGCCAAGGAAAATCCCAAGGATAAGAGACGTGTGCCACGTAGCCGCAGCGTGCACACGGTGGTGCACGCGGATCCGTCGCCGAGTCGCGGAACCGGGACACCGTCGTCGACGTCGTCGCCGTTCACGCGCGCCAAATCGGTCACTCAGATCGGATCGCCGAATGCTACCTGCTTCCGCGAGTTCACCTGGTCGGTTCTACGAAGAAACGACCCGGTGCACTGCACGTCGCCACGTGTCAAGCCATCGCCGGATCTCAATAAGACGAACGACGTTCCTGACAACGTCGCCTACCGCGAACCCAAGCAGACGGAATTGAATCCGGACGAGATACCGCCGGAGAAGCTGTCTCAGGAAGCGTTTAGGTGCGTGCTAAAAAGATTTCACGAAAATTCTATTGCCCGCAAATCGAATTCTTAATTTGTTACCATTATTGTTAGCTTTGCTTTAATTAAGTAAAGGTAATAATTATTACCTGTGTTATTATTAGCACTGTTAGATAAAGAAAAATCAATGTATTAAATCGAGAAACATGTCTATAGGTTACTGAGGACTGTCGAGTCTTTGCTATCGATGCGGGAGCCCGATTTAGCGAGAATGACTCCAGTCGAGGAAGGATCCTCGCCTTCCCCTACGGTGGACCGTCACAACGATACATCTTTCTCTATATCGAGTGGCAATTTCGCCAACTCGACGATCTTGCAAGAGGCCGCTGCCTATTCCGGAAGTTCCAGCAGCAATCGTGGAAACGAATCGATCAGCGGTCAGCAAAGCGACAGCAGATCGCCGAGTCTCGTTAAAACGTCCGTCACCGAGTTTACCCGAAATCTGCAGAGCTTCGTGCCGAGCGTGAGAAGATCGCCCGACACTGCCTCCTGGAACTCCGGTAGCAGTAAAACGACCGAAGAGGAGGACGTCACCGCGTCGTCGAACGGAGCCACGTCCAACGGCACACCGATCTCGACGATCAGCAGAGCTGCGAAGCGGCTGGAGAAGAAGGAATCTACGGGACCAGGTGGCAAGGCTAAGGTCAAGCCGGCCAGCAGTCCGGTGAGCAGCGGCGAGGGTGAAAGCGGATTCTTCTCGATCAGCTCCTTCCAGGAGGTAGGCCTGCCCGCTTCGGCAGCCCTGTCGATCACGCCGATCAAGGGATGTCACACCGAGGTAGGTTTACCGGAAGTGCCCCTGGACAAGACCAGGCATCGACGGTGGTCCTCCACGCCGGCGGAGATCCAGGCGCTCTTCAAGCAGCACCGCGCGAGTTTTGGCGGCACGCCGCAAACCGCCACCGAATCCGTCAGCGTCTGTTGGGTTTGAGTGTCGCGGGAGCCGTGCCGATTATGATCCCACCGCAAGCGATTGTCCTGGTTTCAGTCGGATCTCGCAGACTAAGACTAGCAGCTCGGACCGCGAACGCAATTTTCAGGAACAATATCTAGATAAATCAATAGAATATTCAGTAACTTTGTAAATAACTTCTTACGCAGTCGCTTCTTTCGTTACGTTGATACAGTTTGTAGCATTGATAGACCGATCGATAATAATTGCGATTCGATCGTTCCGATACGATGACGACTCGAACGTACATGAAAATTGTTTCGTCGCTACACGAAACTATATCGATGCATGCAATTGATTAAACTTTTTTTTTTACAAGAAAATTATCTATTGGAATGTGTTAATAGATAATAAGGAAGTTAATAGATGATAAAAAAAATTAAAAATTGATACACGTGCGTAACTGGGCGATTTTCGTAGATGCGGCCATTCTGTAAGTATAGAAAAGAAGACTAGTGTAATCCCGACAATTTTGCAATCAGCCATATCTCTTGTAGTTTCACTATTGATATTCCGTGCATTTCATTATCGATGGAACTTTTACCCGTCCCTGCACACGCGCGCGCGTCTCCAACAATGACTTTGTGCATGACAATGACGTTGTTCGTCAGAAATTTTGTTTCGGAAAAGTTTTTTTTTTTTTAAAGGCCGACGCGTTAAGTATGTTTTGCGATTGACCATTGTTCCCATTTGGCCGTCATTGATTAGTCATTATTTAATAAATTAATTATTTTTGGATTCATGTAATTCGGTTGGAATATAATTAAAGCAAGTTTAATAATTTATACTAATGTATCGCAATATAGATTAAGTTAACATAATTCGATTTATTAGATGCGTGACAGATTAAAGTCGAAAGAACGCAAAACATAAATATATTTTGCCATTTTGATCGAAGAATTGAAATCTGCTGCAAATGCTTTTGCCAAACGTTTACTTTGTTCTACATTTCTTTTATTCCTGTGTACGTTAATAGCGGCGCAAAATATTTTCAACGTAGTATTTCCAGGTTGTACATAATTGGAGCTGTTCGCAATTATTTAATATTGTTACATCATTCGTGACGTAGCGTTCAATTTTAAAGAATTTTCGATACTGACAGACGAAACTATATTTCTCACAAATCAGTTCATTATAAGATCGTATATTCTAATTCACGTGAACAACACATCTTTTAATGTAATGAAACAGCGTGATCTGAGACTATTATAGTTCTAGACTTAACAATATTGCGTTCTCTACATATTCCTCATTGTGCGCAATTTGTCATTTTCATTCGTAATTATAATACAGCTGAATATCATGCCAAAACGTCTTATTTCATTACCTATCTTAACTTTTCGCTTTCCCCACAATCTACATTAATTATTATACTTTGGCACAGCCACGTATATATCACATGAAAAATATACATTTAAGATTTCTGCACGTAGAATTATTTTTTTCAAAAGTTTTAGACTTTATTTTAAAAAATTGACACACATAAAAAATACAAAATAGAAATAATCAAAGAATTCCAGTATTTTTGCCTTTCTTCCGTATGTTCAATTTTAAAGAAATTATTTTCTAGACTATATCCTGCAAATGTACGTGTAAATATCATAATTTTCTTTTCTGGGGCATAAGAAAATCTCAAACTTTCAAACGTGTCTTTCTCAAAATTTTACAATTAATGTATATTCTTTTGTGCAATTTAAGTTAAACAGTTGTCATTTTTATTCCTTTCTTTCTAACATTAGATTATATCTAGTTTTTATATTTCTTTAATTATTTACTATGCATTATCGATCACAAAAATACATGTATATATATTTACGTACATGTGCGATGTACATATGTGTATATATAATGTATGAGTGTTCATATGTTGGGTATGCTTTTTCCTTAAATTGGCAACAGATGCAAAAATTTATATTGCAAATTTTTCACTTTCTACGTTTCTATCCTAAGAAGAAAGTTATCTTGAGCTCGAGTTCGTGAAGTTTAAATAACTGTACGCATCAATCATTCCTATGAGAGTTATCGTTATATCGTACAGCTTTTAGCGTGAGAACATCTCGAATAAACATCTCGGACAGCAAATTATCATTTGAAAAATAGTTTTGTTGTTTGAAAAGAAATCTTATATAGCTTTGCGCGATAAAGGAGACGCTATAGCCATCTAGTAGGTAGACAGAAAGCTGCTGACAGCAACCAGATATGCATGGATGTATCCGATCGTTATCATTCGATAGAAACCAATTATCTTATCTACAAACCCATAGATTTGACAAGTTAATGTTTAATGTACTAGGTATCTTTTATTTATATTTAAGAATTTTTTATGCTGAAACAGATCATATATTTAAAACCTGTAAAAAGAAAACTAAAGCAACAAAACTTAGGAAGCAAACAAATCAGCTAATCACAGTCCAGAACTCAAGGCATGACGTTGCAAATCCAAACTGTTGATTTTCTACTGTTTATGTCTTATCGTATAATCAAGTACTTGATTGTGATTGGCTGACTTGTCGTTTGCTTCCTAATCGCTTAAGTTTTTTTTTTTTCGAGTGTCATGGTTCTTACGCCAGTGGCACGTAGAACAACATAAGTCAGTAAGCGAATCGTAAGGAGTGGCAAATCAATCTACAACTTGATTTCTTTACTGCTCACGTCTGATTGCTCAAGTATTTTTTACCACTAGTCTTATAAATTTTTTCTTCCAAACAGCCGAGAATAATGCACGGATCGATATCTAGGCTAGTTTAACGCGGTTAAAGGAATTAGACTTGGTTCATTCAAATGATAGTTTGAATCAACTAGATCAATTTAATACTTTAGACTTCCTTAACGTATACTGGCTCAATATGACATTTAATTCAAGTCGAAGGGAAATAATAAAGCATTCACTAAACGGATGAATGATTACTACGGTAGCACGGTAGAAAGAATAAAAAAATTATTATATACAAAATTAAATAATTTTTAAATCAATAAGTGAATTGTTCTCAAATTTGACACAGACATTCAAACGTAATACTATTGTAGAATATTCTATGAAATTTTTATAGTTTTAATAATGTTTTGATAGTCTTAAGGAACAATTTAGATTAAATATTGAAATGGTTTAGTTCAAAAGATACAACGATAATGAATGAGTAGATATTATGTGCGCATGACAATACACATATGTGTCTGGCTATTGGACGAGCTGAAAAGCATCCCTCGAGTCTCATGCTACATTTTGAGAAACTGTTGTTTTCGATCGAAATCTGGATCGGACAATCCCAGCATCCGCGAAAGCACATTCGTGAAGACTCTCCTTATCGGAGATGGTTGTAACAGTCATCAGCCCAACAGTGGCGCGTATCTCGGATGTATCTACGCGTACAATCCTCGCCGCTTCCAATCGATGCTACCAATCGTTTTACGAAGCTCCTTGCCCGATAACACCGCCTAATCGTTCCGATATGGCGTCGATCACTTGAGAAATTGTATGGCGAGAAGGCCCGGCGCGGCGGTGCGATCGAATGCAACCCGGCGCCGATCGACGTCGGGCGTTCTGGCGCGATGCGGCGCGCGGCGCCGCGATGCGGACCCGCTAGTGCGGGGCGGCGACGAGAGGAGCGGGTCGGCGATTGCGCGCGCAAGCGAGCCTGATAACGCTGAGGCAGGCAAGACACGAGAACTCGGGTGCTCGTTATCAGTGCGGCAGGCGTCGGCGGGCTTAAAACGGCACTCGGTCCACCAGTCGGCCAGGAGATCGCGCCACGAGGCGAGCCACTTTTAGATTGATTTTCAAGAGCACCGCCAGCACGGGGCCAGCGCTCCGCGTTTATTTTAACGCGCCCAGAGACATAGAGAGAAAGAGAGAGAGAGAGAGAGAGAGAGAGAGACAGAGAAAGAGACAGAGAGAGAGAGAGAAAGAGAGCGGGTTATAGGGAACGGGTCCGCGCGCACGGCCGTACAGGCGTTTCAGGCTGATTGAGATAGTGAGCGAGGGAGCGACGACGTGGTGACGACGTGGTGAGAGGTTCGGCAAGCGCGAACGGGCGAAGCGCCTCTCCTCCGCGGTCTTCGGCAAGACCGGTCTCCGACGGTACCGTCGTATACTTTTCGATCGTACCCACGTCCCGTCGCGCAACCAAGCGCACACAACACCACGTACGACGAGGCACCACCACGACGACGACGACGACGACGACGACGACGACGACGACAAACACCACGACGACGACGACGACGACGACGACGACTACAACCGCAGCAGCTGCAGGCGCGTGTGCCGTCGCGAGGAAATACCGTGGAGACATACATCTGCTCCGGCCCCGCGTTTTTCCTCTCTCCGGTCTCTCCGGCCTCTCCGGTTGTCGCACGGTAAACGTCGTCGTCGCGGGTTCGCTCTTTCGTGCCGCTCGTCCGTCCGTCGTTCGTCTGCCCGCTTTCCGCTCCGCGCCGTTCCCCGTTCCCGTGCCTTCTCTCTAATCTACCTATACTACTCGTGCGCGCGGTGTGTGCCATCGAGTGCGTCTCCGCGTGTGCGCTGCGGTAGGCTGCCCGAGGTGTGCGCTTGTAGGCTTCGTGGCGCAGTGCGTGAAATGAGTGACAAGGACCGCTCCTCTCCCACCCTCGTCGAAAACAGTCTCAAGTCGCTGCTCGACCAGCCCAGCATATTCCCGCTGATCGGTAAGTGTTCGCCGGTTAAGGAAGGCGGCCCCGATTGAGAGGAAGCCCTAGCCCGCTCGCGTTACACGCGCGCGCGCGATTAGTACGCGACACGCTGATGCGGCGACATAAACTCCGCACGCACACGGCCATGCTCGTGTCGTGTGGATCCACGGTTCACAAGCGGTTCTCCGTTCTCGGCGTTCCGCGACGCCGCTTCTCTCCTCTCCTCTCCTCTCCTCTCGCTCTTTTCCTCCCGTCCTCGAGCGCTTCGCGCGCGGTGACACTCGCGCGTCTGGCTCACCTGACGCGCGGATCTGTCGCCCGCGTGCTTTTTCATTCACGCGATTCATTCGCGAGCAAGTGCGCGCGTGACGCGCGACAGCTTGTTTCCTTCCTCCTTCTTTCGCTCGTCGTCGCGTTCGCCGGTTGCGCAGCGCGTGATCTTTGCGTGGCCCGTGCTCGCACCCGGTAATCCACCTGTAAAGCGGCTCGAATCGCTTTCGAACGAAACGGAGAGGGAAAGGGGAAGATTAATTGCTCGTTTGAAAATTCGCGCAAACACGCGGCGCATCGCAGCGCAGACTGGCGGCGAACGCGCGCGAGCGCAGCACTGCCCGTGCGCACCACGCGACCATCGTGGATTTGAACGTTTCGACGCGATCGCATTTGAATCTCGGGCTCGACAGCGCGCACGCACATCCGTGCGCGCGGAGCGCTCTGTGGAGCGCTCGCGCTTTTTCCTATTATCGGACCGCGCGACTGCCAAGGAGGGCCAAAGTGCAAAGGGCGAGAACGCGAGGACGGGTGGAGAGGGAGTAAGAGAGAAAGAGAGAGGGAGAGACGGAGGGACAGAGAAAGAGCGGAGTCATGGAGGACAACGAGCATGTGTTCGTGCAATCGTCGTCGTTGCGCCGACGCTGTTGGTCTGCCGATTAACCTCGTTTAAGACCCCGTGGCGCACCACGTGATGCTGTCAGCCTTACCTCGCCCCGGAGCAGACCCAACCTACCTACGCGCACGATTTTGCTCCGCTCGGCGGAGCGAGCGTGAACCGACTAATCTTACGCGACGTGCGGCCGGGAAGCCACACGATAGCTCTCTGGCCTGTTCCACGCGAGAGAGTGCGCGCAGAAGGAATCGAGAGATAGCTGAATTAAAAGTGATCGATGAGAATTCCTTCTGCGAACTTAGGAAACACCTCGTCCTCGAAATTGGGAATTGGCACTGAACGCTTTGAATTTTCATCCTTTCGTCTCTTCCCATTCGTTATTGCGAACGAAAAGTTAACTTCTTGAGTTGGGGCAAAGACGTCTTACAAGAAATTAATTTTTTTTTTTGTAAAAACGTTTCTGTATTTCTTATGCATTCTAGCTTGTTCCATTTACGGGGGTAAAAATAATTGAAAAAATTATTTTTTCTGTTGCTCGTGTGAGGAATACAAATGATGTTGGTATACACTGAAAGAAAAATGTTTTTTAATGAAAAAATACATTTTCTCAAAATCATGTATGCAAGCGTTTGTTTGTTCTGTTTAAATAAAAATATTTAATTTAACTAAATAGACATATACCTTAAGTGTATAATTTTGTATTTTTACATTTAAATAATGATTTTAAAAATAAGCTAATAATATTATTAAACTTAATTAAGTTAATAAAGTAAAAAGATATTAAATTGATAAAGTAGAAAGATTAATTAAATTGTTTACGTAGATTAAAGAAACCTGATTATCTTGAATAAAAATAGTCTAACAGTAAATATTTTCTAGAACCAAAATAAAAAAAATACTTGATTATTTTTGCATTTATTACATAAATATTTCAATTAAGAAGTTTTTAACTTGAAACCGCAAGTGAATAAGCTATTACGAGTAAATAATTTTTATGCGTCCAGCAAAACTTTCTTATTTCAATATATCTTTTTTCTCTTAGTGTGTTTAAAAGATCAATAAAGAAGAGATAAATATTTTTGATCTTTGAAACTTGATTGTACATATGGTACATATTTCTACCTATTTTCTTCGAATTTAATTTAGTCAACTTTTTAATCTTTAATTCCGTTTAAGAGAGAAAAGTTAAATAATGCGACAGTTAAATTACGCTAAAATTATCCATTTGCATGAAATCAACCGAACTGGTTATTTTGATCACGATTACCATCGTACTTTTTGTATTTCTTTTCTTTTATTTTCCCTCTTCGATAATTTGCTGCAAATGAATATCTCTTTTATGCAGAAAAAAAAATCAAGTCATTTGTCAGTAAGTCGAAAACTTATCTTCTGTGAAAAATAAATAGATTATAAAAATCTAGGATAATAAATATATAAAAATTCATTTTGTGAAGCTGTACTGCAAAGTAGCATTGCGAAGTCAATTACTCTTAATCCGTCTATTTTTTCCGGCTAATTACGAGTCGCGTTTTTCTAGGAAACGTTGCACCGTTTGATGTAAGTTGCAATCGGATGATGTAATTTTTGCAATGCGCAACTCGTTTCGTTACGAGCGATGCTAGTTGCATAGTCGAATGGGAAGTAACTCGTTATGTTGACTCAGGAAACTGTCCCCAATTTACTACCTCACTGAATCGGATTATTAAGTATAATGCAGATTAAATAATTAGTGCGAAAACGCAGAGGGAGATACGCCAATCGTTTAAATTTTTTGTTCCGACTCTGGCCGACGATATATTGCATCTTTTTATCGGTTAGGTAACAAAGCCGAATCACTTTCTCGATTACGCGAAAGAAATACGATTACTTGGAGTGGGCTCGAATCCCATCTTCAAGATAAAAACCAACAAAAAAAAAAAAATAATATGTCGTGACTGATGACTTCTTTTTTCGTGCTCGCTATACATCGGAATTGATAATCGATTAATTTTATCTTTTGCTTATTACCATTCACATCATTCTCCGCGGTATGTGTACTTTCGGCGCAGAAATAAACTGCCGCTAGAATAATTCGGTCTCGAATTCAATTGGTACTCTGTTCGCGCTGCCACGCATTCAAGTTTGGGGAGGGGAAAAAAAGTGTGTTCTCGTCGTCGCGATATCTTCTCGCGATAAAAGATACTATGTGGTTGCAAACACGCATGACATATCACGACGGCGAAGCGACGCTTCGCGTTACTTTTTGATACTGCAACGTCGTAAGAATAAATCCTTTCATCCACGCACGCGGCTGTTAGCCGCGGCAGCGCGATTCTATTTATTTTCGGTATTACGACATCGCGGAGTTAAGCTCTTACAACGACTTGTATTGTGACTGCGAGCGTCGCGACATGTCAACGTGAAAATATAATAATTTTTTTTTAAAGTTTATAGCAATTATTCTTTTTTTACATAGTACGAGACAATATCTCATCATCTAGGCCACGTGCCATTTTTTGCTCTCACATATGAGGATAAGCCATAAATATAATAATAAAAAATCGATCATCTATAGGTGCAATCTTTGATGCTATAATAAAATTGGTAATTTATGTCTGGGATATAAATTAGCGTCCGAGATCATACGCGCGCTGAATAAAAAAGGTTTGGTAGTAATAATCAAGCCTAGATGATGGTTATCAAGCTTTAGTGAAATAGTTTCTATTAAATATGCAATTAAATGTAATTAATATGACCAAATATTTAGTAACCGTTTAGTAACCAATTAATTGTAATTATTATATTTGTTTACTATTAATATAATTGATAAATATTACTAAATATTTAGTTATATTGATCGAACATTCATTTAAAATTGTATTTCACCAAAGTTAATTTAATTATTATTACAAAAATCTTTTCTCAGTGTAGAAAGCTAAGCTTTCTAAACGCGGCCTACAGCCAAAAACATTCACTCGAATTGATACGAATAGGTGTGAGCTCAGCTGGGACTTAGCAGATGCTCATAGATTAGGATTAAGGAGCTGCTCTACTGGGCGATATTACATTATGCGGAGACGTGCACAAGACGCGCCGAGACCTCCCGAAGGGACGGGGCAAACTGCACCTCGTATTTATGCCGATCAATATGAGGGATATAAACGAGAGTAACAGTAGAAGGGCAAAGAGTCAGGAAGACCCCAGACTTTCCAATTCGGCCAATTACGCCGTATAATGGCATACCTCCGTTTCTCTATCTTCAGATTGTTCCCACAGGTTCTACTATATCATCACTCGCTGTTTGCCTTTCCTACTGATAATTTTGCCTGGCTCTTTTTCCTCTGCAAACTCGCTGCATAATATAAATGTTTCTCAAGCACATTTATCAATTAAGAATCATCGTAGACGTTAATTAAAATTAATTAGGATTGCATCGATCGTCTGTATTTCTTTCATGAGCCTGTCTCTAAGTCCTTTATGTTACTAATAATATTCACTTTTTATTCATTGGCTTATTAATTTATACAGATAACAATAAAAAAATAATGCTAAAAACACATTTATTTCAAAAATAAAATCGCTTGTAACGCAAAATCATAAAAAAACATAAAGGGCGATTATTTTTATCTTCTTTTTACCTCGAATGAAAGATTGCCATATACTGTTTGCTTCGACTTTATACGCTCGCGAGTGATCGATGTCACTTATGGTCACTGTCGCAGACGTCATCGTTAGTGACCCGACGACTGTCGACGACGAGAAATGCAAGCCGGCAAGTAGACGCCGATAAGTCGCGTGCGAAGCGCCGTTTCATTTTTCATTCACTTTCCTATACGATCGATATATACTTGTGTCGTTCTTCGTACTCTATTGTCTCGTCGTAAGGCGGACTGGATTTACGCACAGATTATCAATAAAACATAGAGCAAATGAATGTAGCTCGCTATTATTATATTGCTTAGAGTCAGTCTTGAGCTATTATTACACTAATTACGCTAATAATTATTTATAATTTTCGTTTCTTGCCGAAAGATAAACCTACGATTACAATAAAACGTTTTCGATGGAAATCTGCCCGTGCAGAAGAGAATCGCAATTTTTTGTCTTAACTTTTTATCCTTTTTTGAAATTCTATATTTACATTTCTGTGCGACGCGGTCGGAAAAAGTATATTAACACGTGTTGCTGCTGTATACGTAACAAAATGACAATCTCATATTTCATTTTCGAAGCTATCGATCACCAGCAATTGAAAATAATAGCTTTTGCATTTTATTTCTTGTTCGCGAAATTTGCGACGTCACTTTCTGACTTTTCGAACATCCCGATCCTCATCATTAATCTAAAAGATATAAAGAAAGGAATGTTTAAAATCATTGATATTTAAAATGCTGAAAATTATTCCTATTTTTGTATTAAAGATTGATTAAGAGATTTTTAATTCTACCAGACAGAATTGCATAATAATTTGATTTGAATTGGTCGAGGTCGTGAATCGTTATCATAACGATAATGCCTTTCGGATGGATCACACAGATATTTCGCAAGAAATATGGGGTTATTTCAGAATTTACTTAAAAAAAAAGACAAGCTGCGGCTTGTAGCTCGATAATGGCGCCGAATACCAAAGACTTTGGATATTTGACTGTATCTCTCGCTTTCGGTAATTATCGGCAGATGAACCGCGTCAAAAGTTTAGCAGCAGCATTACGGCCCATTCCTCTACCGCGGTTCGTGCTCTTTCACAATATGTTGGACGATTATTTTTGGCGTGCCAGGACCGTACGTACGTCAATCCATTTGATGGATAGGCTGGAAGACCAGAAAAGAGTACCGGCAACTTGAATATGGCTCGGCAGGGTCGAGCCATGCTTCGCGTGCGACGCAACTAAGGAGATCATCCGCGCGATCTAATATTTGATTTATATTTTATGCCAACCACGTTTCAATTAATTTTCACTTCGATTCCCGATAGTTATTATTATTAATGTTCCTACGTACGATAAAAAAAAAAATTCCGTTTATTCCGTCATAAAGAGATTTTTTAAAAATAATCCACTAAATAATTTATTAAATAATCTACTGTATCTATTAAATAATTTAAAAGTATGTTATCTGATAACATACTTTTTAACGAGATATCTGTTTAGATATATCGCACTTTGATGAAACTGATTGGCGAGATCATTTTCGGTTTTATTAATGTGAAGATAGAATACGAAACAATTGGCTCGCGATCACGTACATCTTCACAATCGTTCTTTGGGCAATAATTATAATAGTGCCAACTGTATGGTGCACCAGATGCTACCTGGTCGTTCCAAGTTGGCTCCAACATCTGCCATTCCGTCGACAGTCGGTTTTCGATGCCGTTTAAATCGTTCGAACGCACGGAGATCAAGGTAAAGGTTAATTACTTCGTTCCCCATCAACAATTTCTAAGATCGCGTGTCGTAAAAAATTTTGTTCTCGAATTAAAAGTAGTGGACAGAAATTCATATAAATTCCTAATCTCTTCGCGATTACAATTAATTAAAAGAAGTATTTTATCCTATTTTACTTATTTTGTTATCTTGATGAAATTAATTTAATCTTCTAAAAAAAAAATTTGAAGTACTCTACGTGCAATGAATTTTTATTGTGCGTTAGATAAAACAATCGTGCGTTTATCGTTATCGTCACTCTCTGTCGTGACTTGAACCATTAAAAATTCAGTTTTGCGAAATGATTTCCTGTCCATTCTTCTAAATCCATCAATTTTTTTGCCCAGGCAGAGCGGCAGTAATGTTACGTAACGGTCAAACAATTATTCCCCCAAGTTATTTCTTATGTTTCACTATTATTACCCGCAGGCCAATTGGAGAGATTATTTGTCGAGAGGTGTGCATCTCTAACTTCAAGGTCCCTCGCGATATCTGCGAGTGTTGAGAAGCGTTTAGCACCACGCGATTTCGCTCGTTAGCACGTGTCGCTCGATTCTCATCGAGGTACTCATTCGCGAAAGTTTTTCTAATGGTAATAGAAAATATAAAAGAGTATGGAAAAGTTATTTTTTTTCTTTCGACGTATCAATTGCGAGCTTAACAGGAATTTCCCAATTCGTAGCAAACGATAAGCTTAACTTGTTCCACGACTCGTGTGGACGAGTTAACCGAGATTTATCTCGCTAGGAAGTTGCATGGAGCAATAAACTTATCATCGGTGGAACGTAAAGTGTTTCAGTTTCAACGGGTATTAATTTAGATAAGTCTCACAGAGCACTTCTGCATAACAAGTAAACTCACGCGCGTTAAAGATGTTAATTTTAGGTGAGTGATAAGAGATCATTGCGAGATACTTTTGTCGATTGAATCATCCAGCTGAATTGTAAAACATTATTAGTAAAAACCGATTGATATTTCCATCATCGATCCCCTCCGTTCGATTCTTCTCCGAAACGATCCTCCTCTACACCTTCGGTTAGAGATTCGAGACCGATCGCTCGTGGCCTGTCGTGGCCTCCAAGCGAGTACCGCTTTTCTGGCAACCCGCCAGAACTTATGCCAGGTTTCAACATACCGGCCGACATGAGTATTTTCGGTTTCGCGGTGAAACGACGACGGCCTGTCTCTCTGTTTTTCTCTTTTCTCGCGCGTCTCTCTATCCGTCCCTCTCCCGTTGAGCTTCTTTGAGGGAAAACGAAGGGACGATCTCTCTCCGCTATTAGATTGGCAAGTAGACGAATGGTGTTTTCGTCGGCGGACAACTTTACCAGCGATCCGCACCAGTTGGTTCGATCCTCGATGCCGCGCGGCAAAAGTACAGAAGTCTTGTTTACAGAAGTACAGAAGTCATTCTTATCGTCCTACATCACATCGAGGATTGAACTGAAATTATTCCGGTTTTCGGACCCCTCCTCCACTTCGCCAGACACTTGTCGAAGCACAAGTGTAAATGTTTAATTAGCGTTCGGCACGACCACTATGGCGACAGCGTATAATTAGTCTCGTGGTACGTCGCTTTCATCGCTCTGGTATACATCGCTTAATCGTCATTGTACCGGCGGGATATATATTGCGTACGATCGGTCTTTCGTAGACCTATTTTCCGAGAGATTCTAGCGAGCTATTTTCTCTACATTCGCGTACGCGGCACATAAAAGAGCGACAAGCCGAATGCGCTCAAATAGATTGAACACAATGATTTAACGTCGCTACTCGTTGAAAACTATAATAATAACCCTTCCAAGATATATTTAACTTTCCGATAGATAAGCAATCAATAGCAGAGTTAATTCGAATGCAAAACCGTTTATTAACGGTCCAGACGGGCGACGTAAAGATTACTCTCTGCATTAATCATCGCCGTCTGTTAGTCTGTCAATGATATATGAGAAAAAAGTTAATTATACAAATTGCGTAAGTGCATATTGGAATGGCGAAGCCTTAGTATCGAAATACCGAGGCTTCCGCGTTGGAAGTCGACGTATGTATGCAGCCGACTAAAGATAAAAATTGCATTTTAATCTTGCATAATTATTACCGGCGTCCGATATTACGTACAAACAAAGTGCAGAGGATTGTCTTTCGGTCACCCTCCGTTATTTGAATGAAGATTCACTTATATCACTGAATGTATACGTTCGCTTTCGAACGAAATGCGCATGATACGCAACCGATACGATAACAACGTATTCAATAATCCAAGATAATCCTCACATGAATTGCGGTGAATTGATGATTTGAATTAAATTCCGTGAATGCGCAAGTATAAATGCGTAGTAGAGTCGATATTCAATTTGGTAGAATATATAGGGGGACGTGACGTTATGGGATTAAATTCGAAATTATTGACTGAAATTACAGAGGACCACTATCTCCAGTGGTCCTCTGTAATAATTTTATCGAATCTAAATCGGCTATCCATATCCGAAAATTGCTGTCTACGGAAAGTGGGGATCGCTTTGGTGTGCTCGTCAAAAGAAACCTGCGCCGAAAATATCGCCGGCTCGTTCCGGAACGTAATTTGCATACGCGTACACTTATCATTCACAGCTGGCGGCGCGGCGGGACAAAACACGTCTTGAGTCTAGTCCTAGAGTTGCTAGGCGAAATAGTCACGCGGTGTGCGCACACATGCGTGTGCAGACTCGTCATTAGCGCGACTATCATTAGCCGGCAAGGCCGCGTTCAGGGCTGTCGACGGATGCCACGGACCCCTGCGCCCGATGCTCTTCTTTCTCAGGAGGCTCGGGTTTCACGCTGTGTGACGGCCAGCGCAATTTTGATTAATCTCGCGATCGGGTTTCTTTCCCTCGCAATTTATCACGGTGCAAGGAATTAGGAACGAGCGTATGGGAAGACAATCGTTATAATTAATATAACACGTACAAAATGCCAGGGTAAAAGAGTAACATATAAATAAAAGAGATGTCCCGAAATTTGTGTAGGTGTAACAGTGACAGGACATCTAATTGTAATATAAAATTATATCTGTAAAATGCGATTTCGATGCCTGGAGATATTTGGACGAACACGCGAACGAAGTTCTCTTACTATAATGATCTATGCACACATTAGTTTTACTTCTTCTTAAAAAAAAAAGAAAAAAAAACACACATTTTTCATTAATTTTGAAATATTATCTCACGTATTTAAGTATTGAGAATTTTGCGAGTGCCGTTCGACAGAATGCTCGGATACAGAAGTTTTGCTTTTCCGAGGCTCCTCGTCTTTACCCCTCGGCTCCGGATGCATCGCCTCCATTTCCATCCCGCCGAGATCAGCGCGTGTTCTGGCTCTTCCTCCTCTTCTTCTGCTTCTGGTTGTTCTCCTTCCTCTTCTCCTGCCTCGTCTTCTCCTGGTTCGACGTCTCCGAGAGGGACGTCTGCCCCTCCTCCTCCGGGCGCGTGATCTTCCGCGTGATCCGCGGCGTCTTCTTCGCTCCCGTTTCTTTCGTTCTCGTTCCCTTCGTTCTCGTTCCCTTCGTTTTCGCGCCGCTAGCCTTCTTCTGCGTTTTTCCCTCCTCCTCTTACGTACGCCGAATCGCCAAGGTTGACTTGGACAAGGTTCCATCACCCCGTCCCCCATGCCATTTTCTAACGAGAGCGGTCCGTGATTACACGAATAATATCCTCTAAGAAGAATATCAGTAGAATGTATTAGTATTACGATAATCGCTATCTGGCGTAAATTATGATAAATTACTACAATCGCCTTCGCATTTAACGTCCTAGAACTTTTGCCGTAAAAGACCGGCTGGCGTGTGCATGTGTGTCGAGGAATAGTTTACGTGCAGAAGAATTCTCCTCTTAAATAGATACACTTAGCATCTCGGCATTTTGAGGTCAAACTTAAAGTCTTTCTAATGACTAAATTAAGTATCTTTATCAACGCAGGTTACATTACGTTACACCATTCATGCAGGGTGGTGACACAACGGTTATTCGATCAAGTGAGAACATTGTGTGTGCGACGTGATCAAAATATTTTTTTACGAAGTGGGTCACGTATCGCCCTCATAATCGTGACTCAATCTATTGCGTTTTATTTTTGACCCAGCGGCTTTATCATTGCCATTGATAAGCGAGTTTTTCGTAGTTAAGAAAATATAACATCGTAAATATGTCCAATCTGTTAAGCGACGCCTTATAATGCCTTCGTTATAATTTCTCTCGAGAAGTCAAAGCGTACAATTAACTCTAACAATAGTAATAACTTTTGTTCGTATAAAAAGTTGAATACTATCACAATTCAACGAATGTTAACGAAAATCGAGAGCTTCAAATTAAATACGAGAGATAAATTAAATTATCATCTAGACTAGAATCGTTCAATTATCGTATAATTAATGAGAATTCGCGTCAAATTCATACCCCCTTGAGCGCTTAAGAATCCCATAGGATAATCCACGTCGTAAGGCGAATTGAACCTGCCGCCTGGTCTCCTCGCTAGGAATATCGTACTCCTGGGAAATATAGTTACTAATTTCCCGCGATGTCGAACCTTGTACATCTTGCAGTCTGCGTATAGCGTTTACAACCAGGGCCTCGACCTTTGGAGTCCGCTTAGCAGGCATGTCTACTAATTTTAACAAATATTCTTTATTATGCTTTGTCTATGTAACTGCGTCATCGTGATAAGTTTTATCGATACCATTACTCATCAACAATGTACGCAAAATTGACCAAAAGTTTTTATTATTTTTCACGAATATTAATTTTGTTAAAAATGTTTTTTTATAGGAGGATTATAAACTTAATAACGTTTAAGAGATAATCTCCTGCGATGTAGGGATAGCTACCTGCATTGCGTGGAATATGGCACAAATGTATTAATCGTAGTTCTTTTCCGAGAATGCGTATCACAATCCATCAAATATAAACGGCACAATAAATTATTAGTTCAAAATTACTTTAAATTTTTTAATTACTTGAAATTTTTCTTTATGATAATTCTAATTCGGCACGTGAAATTTTCATTGATTTCAACGAAACGGTATCCAAGGGGAATGATCGTCATTCTTGATGATCATAGAGTCGTTTTTTTTTTCTTTTCGATTTTTTATCGAAAATATCGAAATCGTTGAAGTTATAAAAACGCAATAAATGAATGTATTATTACTATGTTATGCGTTATAGCCGATACCAACTAAAATAAAATAAAAATATTTTGAAATGTTATAGACTTCATAATAAAAACATTTAAGAAAAAATTCGCGAATTAAAATTATTTTGCATTTAAATTATATTCCATATGCTCTTTACTGGTTTCCCTTGAACTTCGTTCCTGCCTATCTGGCGCGGATTTGTAATCGGACTTGCAATCAAAGTGCGACGATGAAATTCTTTGTCGAGGCGAATAAATTACGATCGAATCGGATATACGTGCTTAATGACTAAAATGTGTCGAGTTCATTAGCAATCGTCGCACTTAAATCAACATTTACATTCGCCGGTCTGATAAGTGAGAAAAACCATTGAAACAATTAATTGATCGCAAATGAATTATTTCTACAATTTAAATTATTTTTATGTGATTCTAAATAATTTTTGTTTGACTGTTAGACGTTATTCTCGATTTTTAATTTTTATTGGATTCTTAAAATTCCAAAAAAAAAATTTTATATTATTATCAAATTTCGCAACGATTTATTATTTAATTTAATTATATTGAGAATAAATCTCATTTAGCAGCATAAAACCATTATTACAGAAAGAAAAATATATCATAGACCAAAATGTTTATTTGTAGCGAGCATTCTCGTTCCTTCATTCTCTTCCCTCGCTCTTTTTCTACCGCTATCTTGAACAGAAATAAAACAGCGCAAAATGGCACCAGAGTAGCATGTCAGACGTTTGTGTGCCGTGACAGCTCGGAATTCTTTTCTTATGCCTTTGTAAATATAGTTCTCTTCCGGCTATTTGAACCTCGTGATCAAGGCAATACCAGACTACTGAGTACTTTATTATTTTTCACTATAAAGCATATCGAAATTTATCACCGATATGTCGATATTTCGAGAATGTAATTGACCTAATAAACGCGTATTTTGTTTTTTAGAAATATGTCATTTTGTAAATTCAAGCGGCATCAAAATGTATTCATAAATATAAGGATTTTGTACATATTTTTTCATACAATTGGCACACATGTTTAAATTACCAGTCGATTTTCTTATTGCACGATATAATATGATAACGACAGGTACGCCTGTCTTATCACGAAAATCGACATGAGTTATCATCTTATCGATGGTGTTGCAGTTAGGAAGAGTGGCAGATAATATAATATATATGCTCTTTATTAGATTTATTTATATTGCAAATGTGATCAAACTTAATAAGAATCGACTCTGGTTTCTAAAGTGTTTGCAATAAACTTATCAATCGTAAATGATTTATCATTATGTGTTGGTTGGTCAAAAAGGAATAAACATGCTTTAAAGGCATATGCTATTTATATAAATTTTATTTTATATTATTTATAGAATTTAAAAACAATTTTCTTTTTTAACAAAAACTTTATGAAGAATGTACTTGTTAATTATTTCTTTTTTTTTTCTCAACGTTATTCGGCATTAAAAAGTTTCAAATTAAAATGATCTTAGAATACAACTTTATTCTACAAGAAAAAAAAATTGTACAAGTCTAAAAAATGCACTTTTTTATATATTCCACAAGTTTGTAATTGCTAGATCGAGGTTTCCTTTAAAAAAAAAGAAGCTTCACATTCTAAGCAGATTATTCCAAGAATTTTTATGCGAAAAAAACTGTGGGAAATCAATTATTTCGTCTATAAATCTTTATATGTTTTTTTTTTCAATAATTTCCTAAATCGACGTATAAAAATTAAATTCGATTCAAAGCGAAAGACCTTCGGAAAATCCTTCGGTAAATCGCGTTAGAGCAAGTTCCTACAGAGTGCAGCACGGATCACGTATAGACTCTGCTGGCATCTGGTACCGCTTCAAGGGAATTGATTTCACCAAAAGTCCGTCATTGATACTCGCAATGATAACGTAGAAATCGTCAATGCCTAGATCTGATAGCTTCCCTGCGACTTATTTTTTTTTTTTTCATCTACTCGTTTCGATATATAATAATAATCGAAATATTTAAATGCCTGACAATAATATCACAAATAAAACCTCGCCAAAATTTTGGAGGCTCTTCGGAGAAATAACTAACGAAAAGTTGTGACAATCGTCTTCTTCGGCGCACATTGAGGTGCACAAAAAGAAAAATGACAGGAAAATTATCTATAAATTGCCAGAGAGACGATATATATGCGTTCTCCAAGCATTCACCTGCGCGTGCAAGGGCACCGGACATACGGATCGCACACATAAACGTTGAGACCATCGGTGTGCTGTGCGCTGCGCGTTTGTCACACGCGACACACACGCACGGTTCCCGTGCAAATGATGATTACTGCCGGTGTATCAATGTTATGTGCTTAATAGCTAGAAACTAGTTCTATCAAAAAATTTTTATTCGTATCCGCGCTGCTCATAGTTGCACTATTCTAATATAATTTATTCAAGTTCGTTTAGAGTGACAAATCCGTTTTAAATCAATTTCAAGTGACAAAAGTGTCGAGTGTAGCTTACTTGAGGGTGTATACGTGATTGATGGAGACAATAGTCGGAAAATAAATCCTGCGTGCTTCAAGTATATGCTCCAGAGATAGTAATCATCGTACATTCGTAAATACCGTGCTGTCCGCGCAAGATGCATAGGTTCTCAAAGCTGACTGGAATGATAGAGAATTAATTTATCAAGTAGGAAATACTTATATTTTTACTATCTCACGGCGCACGTGTATAAGTGCGCGCCGTTAACGTGTGCCCATTGTTAGCATTTTCGACCTTGCAGCACGCGAGAATGTGCACGGGGAACAATCGGGACGGTCAAGGAGAACCTACTGAATAATCAGCTTCGCGAGGGAAAATGATTGCGCTGCCTATGAATGAAAAGAAGGAAGCCATGAATTTCTGATTACCGTGCACTTTGTAAACACCGTTTCGGAGCGGAGATCACGAATAACGAATGTGTCGTCCATGGACAGGCAAAAACCTTTACCATAATCGTACCGTCACTTCCTGACAAATTTTTCTGACGAAATCATAACGACCATGGAATAAAATTCTCCAAAAAAAAAAAGAGCAAGATTGTATTCTCAGAGCAGTCACGCTAAGCGCGATGTTTTTTTTTCTGCCACTAAATGCCCGATGTATCAAAGATATTGTACGAATTTCATGAAAATTAATGGATACAGGAAAATAATAAATGCGATAAAAAAAGTAGTATCTGCGAACGTCGCGACGAGCAAGTTGCACGCCGGGTGCTTTCTTCATTTTGAAAAATTCTGGAAATTTTTGGCTGGATGCCCTCCGCGAGCTTATTAATAATCAGCGAGACCGGTGCGCGAGGATTCAGAGCGTAATTCTCGCGCGCTTCTTACGACGTTATTATTGCTGTAAGGATGAATCTATAATATCGAGGCGAGCCGGCTCGACGCGGCCGAGCGAAAGTGCCTCGGCCGCATAAATGTCGGGCTCCGACTCGGCCGGGGACCGAGAAGGTGGCTTAACGAATGTGGAGAGATCGGTGAACCGGAAGCGAAAGGCGCGCGCGCAGCTTCACGATTCGTTTGGTACGACGTATACATAAGATCGTCAGTCTCCCAGCCTTTAACGCTTCGCGGAACTAGAAATCTGTTTTTCACGCTCGAACCGCGCGAGCTTTGTTCACGCATCTCCATATTGCCGTGCGTGCGAATGAGAATTTTCCTTTATTTTTTTTTTCTTCTCTTAAATCGCGCACGCCAGATAGGGATGTGAAGCGTGGGCTGGATAAATGCGTGATGAATTGCGAAAATATGAATTGCAAAAATTCGCTCGACAAACGTAAGACGCAACGTGAATAATGGCAGCAAACGAAAGATCTTATCCTGATAATTAATCCTTATTAGTTTTAATCTCGATGAATAATTTCATCCTAATCTTGATGAATAATTATTTTTTATCGTTTTTTTTTTTGGCGGTTTATAATGCTTCACGTTTTTCTTTTATTTGCGAGTTTGATTGAAATCGATCTTGTTCAGTGCAAACATTTTTATCGCGTTTACGCTCATCGTGAGAAGTAACTGTTTCCATGTGTCGATTAAAAAGGTAATTACTACGTTACGCTTTGCGATGCAACGCGACCTTCGCTACTGTCGAGCCGGACACGGATGTTTCTAGGCGCGTCCGCGCCGAGATTCGCCGCACAGACGCGCGCTTTCGCGCTCGTAATTTCGCGACGGAAGATCCTCTTCTTTTTAACGAGCAGGGGGGCAATTCTGACTTTTTTTTTTCTTCGAAAATTGGAAACGCGATAATAAATGGAACGTGACCTCGAATGGCTCGGAGATACAACCGGGATGCAGAACGGAGGATCGGCATCGGAAACGGGTGCCCACGTGCGCTCTTATTAGATGCAGCGCGATTCACGTGGCGCAACACGTGAGCGGGAGTAGCTATCGCGACGGAAATTTCACCGAGGGTGGCTTCGCGGGTGGCACGACTAGTTGGGGATCGTTAAATACGAAGTAAACGCGTGAAAGGGGGTGAGAGAAGCAGTTTGCTCTCCTTAGCTATTGATCACAATTTAGAAGAGGTGTTGCGCAATTATTACGGTGCAAAACGAAGGACTATAATCCTTTTGCTTATTATTGAACTTTTTGCAAAATCACCATCCTTGTCACCAGCTGAGGGTGAGGCTCGATCGCGTTTCTGTGCGAATTACTTTTAGGACTTCTTTAAGAAATTTATATTTATTCGCTCAGTTTTTTTTTTATGGGCTTCGAACTAAGAGAAGTTTTCTTTCGCGACCGCAACTATGCACTCTGATAATTTCTCTGTAAAATCCAAGAGTCAAATAGTCGCCAAGCTTCTGTTTGAGTATACGCGAGAAGTTGCAAAGGCGAATTGTGTTCCGCGAGTCACGACACTCACGACACAGCGACGATAGAAGCAACGAGAGAATTACCTCATGCGTGGCGGAGGCGGACGGGCCATAGGGAATCGCCAGATCAATTTATATTTTAATCGTCCCCTCCGCGCGGGAGGGAGCGAGGGAGGCTTTTATCTGTCGCATGGCAGGCGATGGCCCATCCGACCCATCTGCCTCAATCATCGATCGGAGAAGAAACAAATGCGGCACCACGCACGACAGAGTCGACCCACGCCGATCGCCGGTCTAAGCATCGACGTCTACCGGGATGCGATCGTCGCTCGACCGGAAAATACAAAGGGATGTGCGCGCGACGTCCAGGTAGCTCGGCGTTGCTGCAGTTGATGGATCGAGTCAGTTATGGGCAAAGAGAAGAATGCTCGTTAACCTAACGGTTCAGACAGCTCGCTAATAAACACCGCGTATTCGCGTTTAACACTAAATTCGCCGGAGCCTATAAAGCGTCGTACAGGGCAAAATAAATGAGGATCACTATATTTAAGACGAATGAAGACGACTATATTTAATGAAAGATAATAATTAAATTATGAAACGGAGATTCATAACTTATTTATTGTCTTTCATTAAATATAGTTTCTTGATCGTTTTTATTCTCATGCAAACTTTATTTGACTTTTTTTCTTAACTTTTTGGTAATAAATATTTTAATAGCTAATCGTCAAATTAACCTTAAAGTGCTGCTCAGATTTTCTTCTGGCGTTAATATTACTCAGGGTAAAAATTTACTCACGTAATTAAGAATGTTTTTTAGGTTTTTTTTCCTATTTTATAAATTGCGAGGTTTAGAATAACTGAAATAACACTATTTTAATGTAAAAATAAAATCTTATTAAATATTATTTGGAATTATTAAAATTTTGATAATAAAAACTAAGCTAGACTTAAATTAGCAAAAATTCACCCATAATATAACTCTCTTGAGTTAAGAAATTCTATTTAAGAGTAAATTAATCAAGAAAAAGTTTTCTATTAATTACTCGTAACTCGGACTTTATCTAATCCTATTTTACTCGCGTGGTTTTTCTTCGGCACAATTACTCGCGTGGAGTGTTTCTGACACCCCAACGTTATGTATCAATTTTCATTGTTTTTTTTTTATTCACAATTAAGTAAATTAATACTATTTTAAGCTTTAGATACAGATAAATGCAAAATTGTAAGGCTGGGGTGTCCCGGACATCCCGCGCGAGTAGAGCAGAATTAATGACGATTCTGAATTGATCGAAAATCGCGTTGAAAATCAATACGCACACCCTACTCGCGGGGACCCCGCAATGTATTCCACACGATGTTTATCATCACTAGCCGCTGAATGCGTGTACGATGCTTATCTATGAGCGGTCGACGGTGGTGCGCGCGCGATGCAAATGCAATGTCAGGTGAAAAGAATAAGAAGAGATTACGGAAGCGGGAGAAATTCCGGGGACAACGGGCGCACGGACGAACTTACGAGTACATTGACCTGAAATGACCTGACCTGCGACAACTCAACGTGTCCGGCGATAAACTGCCAATGTATCAAAGTAATCTTATGCGCGGATTATCGATACACCGATACGTAAGTATGTTACGCAACGGTTGCGTTGCAGGCCTTTACATAAACGGAAGTATGGCAACAGTTTTCCGTGTACGTATGCGAGCAATGACGTCCACTTCCGTTGCATCAACTATCGATGAGCGCGACGAGGAGGATCGCGCGACAAAGTTGTTTTTCAAACAAATTTCAAAACGTCTCTCGAGTCTTAGTATCGTTACACATAATCTGTGGGCTTTAAAATATCGTTAAAAAAAAAAATAAATAAATAAATATTTGACTATTTAAGAGATCTCGTTGAATTCGCCGTGATCTCAAGAACGAGTGCAATTTGTGTGAAACGAGATCCTTTTATTCTTGACACGCCTAACGTTCACCTGTATTCATTTATCGGCTCGGAATTAACACCGGAGCGCGCTTTCCAGAAATACCCGAGTGGGGTTGCGGGTGAACACGTGACTGGGAAACGTGCCTCCCGATGCACGTGGACCCGGGCACATCCCCCGACATCGGCTGCCGGCGCGCCTCGTGCCCTCAACCCTCTTTCGTTTCGAGGCGGAGGAGAAGCTTCCGCTCGTCTCAGTCATCGCCGAGTCTCTTCGGGTTGCGTGTGTACGAAATTGCATCGACGTTCCTCGCGACGACGCGCGCTGCCGTTGTCTCACCTCTCCGCGGACGAAAACGACCGGATACGTTCGCGCGCGTAAATCTGCCGCGGCGGGAGACGCATCAGGGACATTACGATGCGTCTACCTGCAACTCTTCGAGGTCGCGACTGCGGTCTCATCGATTCGGGCCGTGACGCGAGAGTGACAATCGATAGATTTAGACACTTCGAAGAAGCCGGCCGAATTCGCACAGCGACGCGACAAGTCTAATCCGCGCTTGCGGATTATCGAAGCGGGGATCGGGGGATCGATCGCAGAGGAAGCTTCTCATTTCGTGGAGATAATCGACAACAGTTACGGCGGAACGTAACTCTTCTTCCCTCATCGTCATGATTTTCCGTGTTACTCACTTTATGCTGCACTCGCCCGTAATACATCCGATTCGTTGTCTTAATCGCGCACTAGTATCAAAGTTCTGAAGCAAATAAATGCTTTCATTTCCTCATCTTGAAGATGTAGAGTTTCTCTTCTTTTTTTTTACATAATGCGAAATGTTAACGCGAGACTCATATAATTTCGCGTGATTACGGTGTCACGGTGTCCTTAATAACTAGCGCTCATGATTTCTATAGATTTTGTTGAAGTTTTTTGTTGAAAGAAATCAAATGTGTGCATATAATTTGATACGTTTTATCTCGCTTGCTTTCATCACTGTGATGTAACGTTTCAACTACTGCAACGTGTATATTTAAAAAAAAATTAGCGATTAGTATGAAATACTTTCACACTTTCGCTTTACACATATGGATCAATCAATTTTCTAAATTTCGCATTATTACATGTTTTAAATATTATTTATATAAATGTAAATACACGTATAACTAAGAAACAAAGGTTTATAATATTCCACCGTTGATTGATTATTTTTATATTCTCTACTTTTTTTTCTTTCGAATTTTTTACGAAATTAATAAAAATATTATCAAGAAGATGCTGATGTTATTAAAGGGATTTTATGAGTTACAAACGAGAGAAAACTGTAGAAACATAAAATTTTGCTTTCCTAAATTGTTTAAATATTTTATCAAATGGATAAAGAATTTTACAAGAATAATTATATTCGGTTTACTGCGTATTCAAACCTACTTATACTCTGCTATTGTTCGTGAGGTCGGAATCGGATGAAATATTACGGAGAATGCATATAACTGTTCGTACAAGAGAGCTTTTTCAATCCGTTAATTTCTGTGCATTATCCGCAGGATTCGTAGACAACTCGACAATATGTACGAAATGCAAAAAATTGAACAGAGCAAATGCGACACTTGTTAATTTCTAACCGGTGAAACTTTGCAAATTATGCATGCATTGTAACAAAACTTGGAATCGAAGAAACAAAAATAATTAACGAATTATTTTGTAATGCAAACTCACTGAAACCTAACTTTTGCAACGTCAATGCAAAAAACTGGATAAATAAATAACCAAGGTAAATACGCTTTACTTAATCGATCAAAAAATTATTCCACTATTTCGGAAGGTGTGATAATGATAAGTATCGAAATTAACGGATACTAATTTGGTGGAATTTTGACAAAACAATAGCGAACTGTTAAACGCAAGTCGAAGTCCGGCATGATGCCGATTCTTCATTGAATAGTGAGTGATTGTGCGAAAACTATTCAGACCCACTATACCATACGGCACATTTGATAAGAAGAAAAAGCTACTATCGAATCCAGAATGGATTCCTGCGGCTGGACGCGAATGGGGAACGAGGATGGCGAGGGGTTGACCGGTGCGGACGCGGCCGCCTCTTGGCAGCAGTGTTACACCTGGTGCACACCGTACTCGCATCCGCACCCCCACCATCACCCACATCATCCCCGTCAGTATCAGGGTAATCAGTATCAGCAATTGCCGGGAAGCACCTCCGCCGCGACGAACGCTTCCACCCACTACCCATCCTCTCAGCAGCATCATCTGCAACTACAAAACGCCCAGCCGCCGCCGCCGCCTCTGGACCAACAACAGCACCTTCACCCTGTTAGAGGACAGAGCGGGCTTAGGAGAACCGTTCCTTATGACGGATCAGGTATCCATTCGCGTACATCAAGTTTGACGATATCGATCTATTTCGTAATAAAAAAAAATGAGGTCATTTCGTGCGAATTAATACGCGGAGCTCAACGATTTACCAATATTTATACTTCAGACAAACGTGTTAATTACAGTCTTGTTACGAGACATCGATTTGATATGGAAGTTGATTATATTTCTACGGAAATCTTCTTCCGTTCTTCTCTTCTTCTCTTGGGTATTCCAAATCATCCCTTTTCTCCGGGGAGAATTTCCCGGTCGCGAAATTATGTAAGTACTCCGGTTGATCGTCACGCGATATCAATCACCAAATGGATCGATCTTATCAAAAGAATTAATATTCCTCAGCGGTTTCGAGTTAGCCTGCTTCACGCACACATACTAAACGTCATCTCGACTATAATACCAGCCTAACTCTTACGAACTTCGGCTACGTTATACCCAAGAGGTTCGCGTTTCTTCGTTGCAAATTTTATAACAGCGTCCCTTATCAATAATATCAAGAACGATAAAAGCGATAAAAGAAAGATTCTATGGTTTATACTGTCACGATGAAAGGGGCTTAATCGAAAATAATATTTACTCGTCACTACTACCGGCACCTCGCGCACTGCATCCTTACGCCGACTTCCTTATCGATGGTGTTACTCAAGATGATCCAATTTTCTAAAGACGCGATAGCGAGCGATTATAATAATGAAAGCCTTATAGCTGCAAGCGGGGAAAACGTATCACGCGTCGTAAGACGTGCACGTGTGAAGTCTGTCAATTAACTTTTTACAATAAACGTACGTACAAAAAAAAAATGAGTAATATTTGTACAGTTGCACGAATTATACTTTGCGACAATAAAAGCCAGTGAAGTTTCGCTGCTTATAAAATCGTCTAGAAAGATATTAAAGTAGAACAAGCTCAATTTCGTGTTAAGATACTTTCGTAAACCCTTTCTGCCGTCGTTGATAAATCGTAACTGACAGATTCGCAAATTAGACGACGTTTCCGTCGTCGTATGACACCGGCGTGGCGTCGGAATGGCGAACAAGTCGAATGCAATTTTTCCGGTCCACACGTTTGCGTAACGCGTTTCGCGATGAAAGGGATTTGCCACTCCGAACGAAAGCTCTCGCAAAAAGACAAGGAGGAAGAGGAGTTGCCCACGCAACCATCGGTAAATAGTGCGCTGAATTATTCATGGGAATCTGTTGCTTCCATCCAAACGGCTGTACCGTCTCGCGTTGAGGATTTGTTTAACCAAAAGATATATTAGAGAAATAAATTGACTTATTGAGGCATAGATTCAGTGAAGCAGATATTTTCAAAGCCTACAGTCTTCCTACCTCAAGATATAGGAGACACAATTTATTTATCGTTGAATTGTTGTACTGTACTTCATCTTATTCATTATTTTTGTATCAAACTATCTATTATCGAACTGCTCTCATTTCTATGAAATTGATTATGACATATTTAATTGCTTCAATAAATTAGCTTTAAAAGTTTCAATTTGCAATATGAATTGAGAGAAATAGGAAGTTAATAAATTATAGCGCAAACTTTGATATGATTAATGAAACGGAATCTTAGCCGTGAATAACAACGTTATAATGCGATTCTTTGTAGAGATGACGCATATTCCAATGACATCATTAAAATTGCACGTACGGTTTGTAATTATACTTCTTTGTTAGTGTTTTCCGTCATGCGGTATTCGCACTTTTTCATATATATATGTATCATAGATAGATAATATAAATATATAGGTGAGCATACAATATGTATTCATATGAATATTTATTAATTCGTTTGCCGCATACCTAATGAAACTTCTTTCATGTTTTTACGATTTACGATTTATTTAATCTCTTTGATTCAGGAACGGATAATTACTTATCGTGGCCTGAAGTTAATATTTGTATAGCTCTCCAGTGCAAAGATATTTTAAAAGTATGTGCGTAATTTCAAAAGGAATTGAAAAATATTAATACAATTCTTCTGCGATACTCTTAGTAATTTAACTCTTAGTAATTTAAACATTTTAAACTAAACAGTCAGGTTTTAGGAATTTAATTTTATATTTTATTAATGTAGCATAGATACTTATGTGCTACAACTTCCAGTCTTTCAAATTTATTTGTTTTGAAATTCAATTATGTAAGGATTGTATTATTCGCCTGGATTTACTGTCGGAGAAATTTTCGAGGATGCATGAATGTACCGAGACGACTACCGTGTTTATCCGAGAAAAGCGACTGCAAATGGAAATAGCCGCTTCGGGCGCGATAACGCTGCGGCGTTATTTTCTCGCTCATGGAAATTCGAGGTAATCCCGATATCGAAATAAACAGCAACGTCCATCACGCGGTGCGACATAACACGGAAACTGTATCTAATCGTGTGCGATTTCCATGGACGGAAATTTCTTTTCGCCGTGTCGTTCTTTCGCACATGCTTTTATATTACTCTGTTATTCAAATTGCGTCTTGTCCGATCGGTTCTGAGACGCACAGGAGAGTAATCCCTATCGTACACAAACGGACCCCGATCTACGTTATCGTAAAATTTCTCTTATATCATGTTTTGTTTTTGTGCATTTTCACGCACGTATACTCCTAAAAAACGATGATCAAATTGAATAAGAATTTATTGATTTAAATGCAAAATTGAATAACAGTTTATCGATTTATGTATCTCGATTATACAATCGTTGCAATTTATTAAGTCTAATGGGATTTAATCTGAAAAACGTTAAACCATGTAATCAATTTTTGCAAATAATATATGGAATAATGAAAGACCTGAAATTAAAACAATATGTTGAAAAATCTGCAAACTGTTACATATTTTATTTTTTTCTGGAAATTTTAGATTCCAAAAATCTCGCCTTTAATCATACTAAGAAGTAAACATGTTTAAAAGAAACGATTAATTTATGTAGCTAACGACAGTTACCGTTAAGCCCGTATCAGACTACGCATTGAAGATTGAGTTTGAAGATTAAAGATTGAAATTTGACCAATCAAAACAAGCAAATTTTAACTCCTTTTATTTTGATTGGCCAAAGCTCAATCTTTAATCTTCAATCTTCAATTTTCAATGTGTAGTCTGATACGGGCTTTAAACAGAGTGAAAATTCTACCGCGCGATGAGTTCATCAATGCGTGATGAATTATTATGCTGATCGCTTGATTAGCGAGACGACATTGGGGAAGACGTGTATCTTCGGGCGGTAACGTAAATCTATCTGCCGTCAGAAGGCAATTACGATAACTTCTCGCACAACGCGGCATCGCGTAAATCGCACATATATGACTTATTATTGTTTCTCCACTGTCATACACTTTGTACATAGACAACGAGTACGTGGTACAGGGATTGGGCGGACACATGCGCGACAAGTACCGAGGAGAGGACTCGTTCGTGAAAGCGCGATATTCTGGTTTACACAATTAATTAATTATCCCGCGGCACGTTGGACATTCGCCTTTTCCATAAGCCACAGATTTCTTTCAGAATCGAGAGAGTCAATAAGTCAATGAGATTCAGCCCATGCGTGCATGCCTACGCGAGAAGTACAAAGTTTTAATCTCGTAAAAGAAACTTCATTTGCAAAGTGCGTCTAATTGTTGGTAATAAAAATATTTGAAGGAAAACATGTGAGAAGTTTCGATATGGAAATGAGAAGAAATTTAGTAAAGAAAAAGTTGCAGACATTGACAAAAGTTCCGATGCGCATGCCGAAATGCATGTTAATTACAATTTACGAATCTATGCGGAAACTACAGTAATGCAATTTAAAAAGATTCAGAACGATTGTGTTAAAAATAACTGCCTCAAATATTTAACGTCATGTATTTTACATGAAATAAACGAAGGAACGTTTTCTTTATCAGGCTTCGAAAAGTTATAATTTTAATTGTATAATAATTTTTATATACAAATACTTTAATTGTATACAATATATAGCATATATATTGACACTTTCGGTACAATTACAATATATGCGTATGAAAATCATATATAATTTTAATAAAATTTTACCAAAAAGCAAAGGAAAAACAATTTGAGCATAAGTGCCTCAGAATTGTTTTCGAAATTAATGAAGAATTAACAAAGTCTCTTAATTCCTTATCTTAAAAAAAAAATAAAGCATCTTAATTAAAAAAAAACCTTGCCTTAACCTTCAACAAATGGAACGTGTTCGCGAGAATATATGCTTCTAGATTATTCTAATAATCGGTTAAAAAAAAAGAACAATACAAAATCATTATCATTGTAATCAGTTTCCTTCCTGTTAACACTAATCGGAATAAAATTACTCGCGGATCGTTAGATTCTCAACGAGAGCGATTTGGTCGTTTTTTTTTCTCATCTGCACGCGCCGATGAAGAATCGCTAGATTTTCCATCGTGATCATTGTAGTTGTTTCTATCTTGTTATATGGAAAAAGATTGGATCGAAGGTTCGCGGAAAAGAGGCGGACTAAGAGAGGCGAAAGAGACGACGAGGGGCGTAACGACGTCGCGAGAAATGATGGAAGCGGCGGGGGTAGAAGAGTCAGGAGGCTAAAATGGAGGAGGAGAAGGAAAGCGATTACTACGACGACTTGTATCCTGCGCCGGCTAGCTTGGTTAGAAATAAACAGCGGCCGCTGGTTATCCTGAAACGTTGCATTATCCGTTGCAGCGAGATGGAACGCCTTGGACAACGTCCTTGAGCGCGGAAACGCACTTCGGATATCGCGGTGATACCGTAGGCGAACGGAAAAATCAACGAGCCAAATGAAGATCACGCTCGTGCCATTGTTTAATTTTGTTCAACCTTGCTTAGTGTGAATTTCTCTCAATTTGCTTACTTTGCGAAAAAAAATAACATCGTGTGCCCGGTATCATTCTTCAGAATTTAATTTCTAATTTTAACCTAGTTCCTTGAAAAGGAACGCAATGAGGAACGCAATATTTCTTAATTATAGTTCATTTTATACGTATTAATTATGTTAAAAACAAAAAAAGTCTATAAAAAATACGTAGCAGATATTATAATTTTATACAGCATACAAGATTTTAATAATATATTCTGGAGATTAATTAGAATTGAAAATTTTAAAAAAATATTTAAAAAATAGAAAAGTTAAAAGTTTCTGATTTATGCGATCAAAGTAATAGTAGCATAGCTGCAGATGACGTACTAAAACTATTCATGGTAACTATTCATGTAAACTGAGTAATAAATATATATTATACGAACTTGAGATAAAATTGACATTATCAGACTAGATAGAATCGACAATTATTAACACATTTTATTAAAATTTACTAGTTATGATATGTAACTGTAAACTATGTCTTTTATTTATGCTCGTGATAAAATTAAATTAAAAAATAATCTAAGTATATTGCTTTTTTGCACTTATTTATATTAAATTCTGGCTAAAGAAGATTATAACATACACAATTCTTATTAAAAATATTTGAAAAAAAAAAAAAGAGCAAATAATATATCTACTTATTTAAATAATTTTCCTACTTCATAGATTTCAGTATACTTTTTACTGCACATGAATGCATATAATACGTAAATATAATGTTTCTTTTTGCTCGATCTTGCACTCTAGAAAATATGAGAACATCATGAAAAAATTTAAATGAGATTTTTTTTTTAAATCTGTCTATTTTTATTTAACTTTTTATATTTTTTTTGTTTACAAGCATCAAAGTAAAAAATTTAATTCAATGTATTAAAATTCTCACGTAATAATTCTTCATGATATTCTAATTGGTTTTTCTAAAAATATCATCTGTCGCGTAATAAATTTCCAATGAATGGTTCTATTTACCCAGAATTGAATTTGTTACAAATTACTAATCTGTTTTAACTATTTATTTTGAGTCAGAGTAAATCCACGACATATTATATTTATCTATAACATTCTTATATACTTGATTTGAGATATGCATATAATCTTATTCATATTTCACACATACAATTTTCAGAAATGTATCGCTTTAAATTAAAATAAAATGCAATTTCCGTAAAATAAAAATACATTCAAATTACAAAATTAGCAGCTCTCAAAATACGTAGTTATATAAAAAAATAATTATTTCTCTTATAGAAATTAATATAATGGCAGTTTGCATAAAATACATTTCCATCTTTTTTTCTTTTCACAAATATTTACATCTAATAAAATAATTATATTTCTGAGAGACGCCGTAAGTAAAAATAAGAAAGTAAGTGAAAGTAAAGAATAAGTATCCACCCTATGGTTGCTTCGGCGTTGCCTCCTGACCTCCTCCTCCTTCTCTTCTCAGTTCCTTGGTTACACAACACTCGCGAAACACGGTTAATCCCGAACACGCACTAATTAACATAATGCGACAATCGCGTGTCAACTTTAACTCCCAGTGTTAATCACACACGACATTCGCCTGGCTATACCCTTCTTAAGCATTGATTATCTCGGATCGCCAAATCTTGTATTCGTACATATGTCCCTAACGAAATTTACTTTGATATCCTCTGAAACGATGATAATTAACAAAAATTTGAATTAAAAAACAATTAAACAAAGAACCGTCCGAAAATCTAAAATCAAAAGTTGAATATGTTTTACACGAATATATCTTCGCAGATGATATTTACGTTAACAGAAAAATATAAAGTTTGCGACGCAATATATATATCGTAATTTCAGTTTCATTTGTTAGATAAACAATCATCCATTCACAAGTATCTTAATAATTATCGTCCTCTGTCGTGACAATTTCTTTAAATGAACAAACCGCGGGATATGTTCGCTCTGATATGTTTGCTCTGGCATTTCGATATATGTTTCGTTAATTGGTAATTAATTCATTAATCGCCGAATGCTCGCAGAGTACAATTTCGTTTCGAGGAATAATAATTAGGCGGCTCGGACTACTTGCTCGCTCGAGAGTGTCAACGGACGAATGATAGCTACTTGTATCCCGTGCTAGCTTCTACATTCCCAAAATAGTTGATTCGTTAATAATGAAATTAAATTAAAATGAAAATAGAGAGGTCGAGCATATTTCCCAGTTATCTTTTGGTGTTGTTGGTTGCGAACTTATTACCAATTATTAGAGCTTTGTGACAATATTTTATATGCAATTATAATAGATACGAGACAATCTAGCGAGAATTTATCCCTTAGAAGAATAACTCTGAGAGCTTCGACAAGTATGAGAAGCTTTAGATAAATAACTACCTGTTATTGGTCGCGCGGTTGCATCAAACGTTTTCATCCTTCATCTTTCGCTGTAATTACCTTTGATGCTCGTACCGTAAAACTGTCGGCACAAACCGACGGTGCATTAATGAATAATTAATAATCGCGAATGGATATAATCGCGGCACGTGCAGCGCGGGGTGCGACGTAGCGCGTGCGGCTGTCGCCGTGTAGGTACCTGCATTTTCTATTCGCTGTTTTAAATAATGCCCGAAGAGGAATAGCAGGGTGCTGCGAGCACCACCGACCTTAAGGTCGGCGGAATCCGCTGTGCGGTGTGTGATGCGGAGATCCGAGAGCAGGAAAGTGGCCGCGAGCGCGTGGGCCCGGGTGGGCAGGGCCTCGGGGTCAGGGATCACCGGGCGGCAGAAAAGAACCGGGAAAATGTTCCTGCCGCGAGAGATACTCTATCTCTCGACTTATAATGCGCAAGTGGGAGGCTGCACGCATACGCGTAGAGAGAGAGAGAGAGAGAGAGAGAGAGAGAGAGAGAGAGAGAGAGAGCATGTGCGCTATACGCTCGTCCTCGTATGCATCGCGATGCGGACGTGCAATCTCCATGAAAGAAAGGGATCCTTTTGTCCGCTCTTCTTCCCTCCTCGCTTTATTGGGCTTTGTTTTACTTCGCCTCCACCTTCGAAGAATGCGATTCGTTGCGCCGCGGTCGCCATGTGATCTTCGACACACGCGCGAGTATTATAATATGTCGTATATAATGCACGTATAGAATGAGAGAGGGAGAGAGAGAGAGAGAGAGAGAGAGAGAGGAAGAGGAAAAGAAAAAGAGAAGAAGCGGAAATTCTCTTAGAGATTTTTCTCGTTTTGTTTATTTATTTATTTATTTTTTTCATTTTCAATCATAACGTTCAATAGCAATACTATAATTGTATCGTTTTCAGGTGACCCCATGATAACATCCTCTCTGAAGGGTAAGTGACCATCGATAATCATTTTTTTTTTCTTATTTTGCATATCTCCCCTACCGAAGGGTCCACGAAAGGATTCCCGTCCGCGAAGTGCTTATTCCCTCAAATCGAAAACGACAATACGACGAGTCGCACCCTTTTGCATGCATTTTATAAGTTACGCCTATGCTTTTTACATTTCACAGTACTTTTGTAGATTATAGAGAAAATAGAGATTCTGATTATATAAAGAAGCGAATAGCCGATTATTTCTTATGATTATTTTTCAATTATTCCAGGAAAAGTATTTTAGAAAAATGATCGTTGACAAGTGCATCTGACACTTTAATATACGATTCAAGAAAACTTTTGTGTACATATAATACTTAGTTACTTCTCTAGAATAATATTTATAAAGATTCGTAAAGTCGGCTTGGTGAGATGATCAAGAAATGAATTTAGCAAAAAATAAAATGTGCAATTGATGCGAATAGATAAAAAATTTATAAATTGGGCACATATTAGATTAGAGAATGATAAAGACACAGATAAATTATCATGCAGCGGAGTTGCCTTTAATCGACACGATATTTCACGAGAAACACAAACAGTAAGGGTGGGAGAGAGGCGACAGATACGCGAAGAGTTGCTCGGCCTTGTGATGTCACATCCTGTCATGTCTTCATACACTCACGTTACGATAGTCACAGAGAGTACGAAGAAAAATCTCTTGCATACCTCTCTAAAATGTTACTCCTCATTCATTTTTCATGTCATTTTTCCAAATTGCTTTAAGAGACAAATAATGTTAGCAACATGCAACACTTTTTACAATTTTTAAAATTTTTTGAAATTGTCTTTAAGGACGTTTTGGCTCTACAATTTCAGCTAAAAGTTATCGAAATTTAAAAACTGCAGGCTTTTTAAATTTTTTTCTATTATCAATGATAAAAACTTTTGATTGAAATCAATTACAGAGAAAAAATCAAAGACTTATTGTTTTTTGTAATTAACTGTTAAACGGATCCAAATAAACTTTTACTTATATTTATTAGAGTTTTACTGGACTATGCAAAAAAATTTGATTTAATTCGTAATGTAACTTTCTTGTCAAGTTTACAAATAAGTGCTGCAAAATGTGATTTTACAACAGAATCGAGAGCAAATAAAAAATTAAATAACTATTATTAAACCAATAAGAGATATTCAAATTTTAGATAACAGATCAAACGTAATAATGAAACAATCTATGAGAAATTTTTGAATTTTTGGTAATACTTTGAAATGTGATATATACATTCTTAATATCAATAATTAATTAAATCTGAAAAATGAATATAGAAATGATTTTCTTCCATGATTTTTACTTTTTGTCAAAATTCGAAAGTTAATACATAAGCCGTGCGCTTTTAAAATTTTACTGTATTACTTATGTGATATTCGCTCAATGTGTAATATAATTTCGTATATGATCGTTCTTTAAAATATAACTTTTGTTCTATTTCAGTAGAATTACTCTTGTTTTATTATTTTAATTCTCGTTATCATGATTTCAACCATTTTTAATAGCCTGCCAACACATGTTCGCGTCATGGCAATTCGAGTTGAGATATAATCAATCGTAATTATGATATATCACATATATACATCTTTGTTTCTCGTCTGTTCCCATCGTATAGAAGTATCTGATTTTCGATAGTAATCTCTCCATTGTTAGTTGATTGATTAATCGTCATCGAGTGTGTAGTGTTTGCGTTGCTTTTAAAGTTACCCATCGAAATAAGATTTCGCGGCTAAACTCACTTGACGACAATATATAATTTCTAATAAATTTTCAATCTTTTTTACCGTGATTTGTTGTCTCAAATTGTTTCTTACTTTTTTAACTAAGGAACCGTTTAACGGTCGTAGTTTCGATATTAATCATGATAACGTTACAGTTCTATATTTTGTTTTACGAGATGTAGCGTGCATTCTGGAGAGGATGCCGAGTGGTCGACGCATGCAATCAAGTTTCGCGTGTCAAGGATCGACCGAAGACGAGTAATGATCCCGTTCTCTATTCTATTATTTTATTCTATTATCTTTACCGCGATTCGCGCGGTAAAGAAATGTCAAAGTTATCTCATGATAGCCAAAATGCAAATATTAATTTTACGAAAGCATCCGATTCGAACTCGAGAAGTCTTTCATTTCGAGGAAACATTCAAAAATTTTCAATTAAAATTCTAGAACGCAATTGCAAAAGCAAAATATCATACTTATTAGGTTGTCACTGATATTTTCATCGATACACTGTTTCTTGCTTACAAATCAGTACTTCAGAACGGCCAAAAAAATTTATGAGCACATTACGATTATGTAATCTCAAGTTAGCTCATTCTACGTATCTGTGAAAGATTCGTATCGCGTGTCGACATCGCGTAATGCTCGTCTTTCCTCGCGAGTTCGTCTCGCGATGATTATGACCGAATTCTCGCGCAGATGCATTTATTGCAATAATGGGTTTTAATAAAACGCGTGTCGGTGACAGGCAAACAACTGGCTCAACTCGGCGGAGAAAAACGTTGTACAACGTACCGTTGAACAACTACCGATTTCCGTAGACGCGTAGACGCATTGTTTCTAAAATTATCGTCGGTACTTTTCTCTTCGTGCGTCAACTATTTTAACTGACAATCTGCAGTTGTTGAGCATCGATTATTGCCGGTAACTGCATCGGATAATTGAGCAGTGTCGCGCAGAGAGAAGACGAATTAAATATACATAAAAAGGAACGATTTTGCTGAAGTATCTAAAAATTTAACTGAATTTATAGATCTGAAAATAATTCTGTTTGATCATCAAAGTGGGAATTATGTGGAAATTAATCTGGTTGCTAGAACGTCAACTTTTTTGCATTTTCAGCCTAAACGCTCTTCATAATTATTTCAATGGTCCAACAAAATTATTTCTAGATCTGTATCCAATTAAATTTTTAGATATTTTAGCGAAAGCATTCTCTTTGTGTGTCTTTCAATGAAAATAAATTTAATGCAGACTATGATATTTGAAATAACGTTATTTAAAAAAAAGAGTTATATATCTAATGTTTAAATACGCGATTTTTCAAATGATCAGTTTATCTTGAGATTTTCTTGCAAGAATATTTTATAAGTTTCTTCGTTTTTATGATACTATTAAGTACGTACAATTTCAAAATCATTATAAATTAATATGATTATTGAAAGATATAACTACATATCAAGATGACCTTAACTCATGTACTTTGCATGCTGTGGTACTTTTTACCCCAACATTTTTATCCTGATTACATAAAATACCTTACGTACTAGTCCGTGATCAAAATATCTTTGCAATAAATATTTATGGATAAATAGTTCAGCTAATATGTAGGTTCCTACTTAATGCAAATTTAATTATTCATACGTTATTAATTAATGGTCTACCACCTGTGTCGATAGGTTATCGTTTGTCCCGCGTCGCTTGCAACGCTTCCAGTAAATTATTATATTAAATATGCATCGCAATATTTCTGCAATTGCGCGATCTATTTCGGCATCATAGAATCTTACGCGCGTGTTTGAACCTCCTTTTGATCTGGCGGCTTCGAGCTCGGCTCAATTAACAGCTGACAAGCAGATGTTAGCGGCACCGCGGAACATTTATGTTAAAAAGATTATAAAAGCTACGCGTGCAATTTCAACGCGCCCCGATGCGCTTCCTGAAGACGACGATATACTAAGAGCACGTGCCGGGAACCATTGGATTAGCAAATAAAATGATAAAAGCAGAGGCGAGCAGTTTAAATAATCAGACGTTGCTTGAACGCGCTACGTGCGTGAATCGTTGACGAAACTGGCAATCGCGACAATCGAATCGGTTTTATTTTGACTAGAGATTGCGGCGAGTCAATTAAAAGAAAGCGCTCGACATCTCTTCACTTATCTCGCGTACGAGATGAGGTTGAAATTGGAGATGCTGCGCTGTATTTCAAAAGAATAATAAATAAATAAATTCTACATGTATTTCAAATACATATGTCATTATAAATTTTGATACTGATAATTATGCTTCTCTGCGAAGAAGATTGATATTCAAAAGTTTTTTTTGTATTTGAATTTTTCGATATTTGAATATTTTCTGGCATTAAAATTTATTTGTATTCTTATCTCGAAAATGGTTCAAACACAAAAACGCATTGAGGGACCGACTATGGAAGTTTCTGCGAGTTGCATGAATATATTATCAAACGCTACGGCGTATCGGCCACACTTCACGTACCGGCAATCAATTTGAGCGATAATGAATACGTGCTGACTTACGTACACGAGCGGTCGACAGTCCAGAGTTTGTGGTAGTATCGGACGAATGCGAAGTTATTGCCAGGATCCATTCGGATCCCTGTCATGCACGTTGCATCCGCGTGTGCGAAAGGTCGCGAACGAAAGTCCCGCAAACGGTATTTACCGAAAGGTAATAATTAATAAACGCGCTGCCGCTTCCAGGTTCATGATTCGTACCATAAGCGCCCATATACGCGAACTTCTCGGTTCTCTCGTGGATTAACCGTAGAGATCGAGTTCGATGCAAGATGCAACGCGCCGTTAGATCTTCAAAAGGGTTACCTAATCCAGATTCTGTTTCAAATGCAAAATGAACGGCATATATTGAGATCGATATTGGCAAAAAAGGTAAAGGAAAAAAAAATATAAATTCTTGAATGATTATTGATGCAAATATATTGCGACAGATATTATCTGTGCAGCCATCAATTACGGTGACACTATTTTATCTGATAAACAAATAAACAGAGATTTGTTCTACATAAATTGCGTTTGTAGTGAATTTTTTTATGTATCTAAAATAAAAGCAAGAATGTTGTACCTAATTAGCAAAATACACAATCACTTCAAGTTGCAGTGATAATGCGACGTTGCTCTGTAATTATTTGCTATTAAAAACAGAAAAAATAAATTGATAAATGTAGTTTCTCGGGTAGGCGCTATTATTAGATTACGAGTGTTTTTCACCTTCTCTACAAGTGACATAATTACTCTTTTATTGCAACTCAAATATTATTTGTATTGCAAGTAAAAACTATCGCATTCTGTCTTAAAAATACCTTTTATATATTTATAGAAAAATATTTTCTGAATTGTAAAAAAAAAACTGAATTCAAGTTTTTCAAAAACTTAAAAAGTTATCTGTATGTTTCTTCACATATTTATTTTCGCGATATGTAATAATCAATAATATTGTTTGTGAATAAATGTATTAAAATTTTTTAATCGTTTCCTGCTTTAATAAAGTTGTGAAATACGTGGCAATAAAACAAAAAGTGTTTGAGAAAAGATAATTTCCTTGAATAACTAAATTGATTTTTAATTAATGAAAAAGTGGAGCACGTGCGCAATAAAAACTTAATTAAGATGAATATTAAAAAATTGTTAATCATGCATTCGTGCTCTCGTTCTTAGATAAGACAGTAAAAAAGTAAAAATTCACACATATTTTTTCAACTACTTGGAACTAGAATTGTAAAAATGCATACAAGGCTGAACGAATTAAATTATTTGAATAGCGAAAGTAAAAACTAGAAACATATTAATTGATACGGTGCACTCGTGCCGCTAATGCGATAACAAATTTATATAAGACACAATTTATATACATTTATTGATGCATACTTATAGAGAGAGTTATATAGAGGGTTTTAGTAAAAACCTCTTGGAAATTACTCGATCGAAAATTTACGCAAGAAAATCAAGCATTTCTTATGCATTTTGCGCTATTTGTCTATTAAAATAGCAACATTGAATGACTTTATTACCGTATTTTGTCATGCGAAGAGATTACTTAAGATATAATGATATTATCAATGACAGTAGATAAAATTAATTGAGGAAGCTCAAAGAGGGAGAGAGAGAGAGAGAGAGAGAGAGTGTGTGTGTGTGTGTGTAAAAAGGTTTCGCTTTTAGTTGAATTATTAGTCATATTTACGTAAAGAGACGTTCGTCCTCTGGAAAGAACATAGCAGAGCCATGAAGGCAAGGCAATCCACACCCGATTCTGCAATAACGGAGAAAGAGAGAATGCACGCCTAGGAGAAAGTAAGTCGCCGAAAGTTTCGTTTTCACGTCTGGCCCGGTCCTAAAGCGACCGGTTCCGACATTCTGATCCGATCCACGGAACTGGTTGCTTCAACCAGATTGCGAAACTGGCGGCTATCGAGATTCGGACTGAAAATTGCCAGAATCGAGAGTGGCTTCCGCGATTTCAGCATTTCTTATCTTTGAGAGCATGTTGTTTTCGATTGAAAATTCACTATGACTTTGTTTTTTTTTTGTTTTTTTTTTAAGAAAATTGAAAAGTTAATTTTAACCAAAACATAATGCAGATTATGAAATATCATACAGATTATAACACAATAAATTAATGGCATCGTCTGCCTTCTCCTAGCACGAATCAGAGATGGGAGTGAAAGGGTCCAGAATCAACAGGTTGCTCGATACTCGTTTCAGTTCCCGACCGACCTTTAGCCGGAAAGCTGCGGCGTCTTTGCTCGCATTAAGATCTCCCAAGCCGATAGAATATATGAATACGGATGGCGTTGAATCTATTTCGCACGCAAATAAAACATTTCTTAATTAGCAATAAAAATATTGCTTAGATTGAAAACAAATAAAAAAGTAAATAATTTATTCAATTCAGAAATTAATTGATGATGGAATAAACTTAATTCTTTGTGCAATTGTAATAAATGAAACTTTAGTCAAGTTTACGATAAAGTTTGCTCGATCAAATTTGAAATCGCAATTGACTTGCAATTTTATTTATGATAACGTTGATATAAATACTGAATCTCTCTTTCTCTCTTCTCTTTCATGTAAACTTTTAAATTTAATCATTTAAAAAAAATGTAGTAATATGCAATTAAATCAAAGAAAATTTTGGTCAGAAAATTTCAATGTCTGACAAATCTCTTCAAAATAAAGAGAGAAAAAGGAGAGGGGAGAGGAGAGAGAGAAAGAATGAGGGGACTAAAAACGAAGCAAGAGAGATATAAAAAGAAGTACGGTGAGCGAAGAGGAGAAAGGAATCCTTCCGTGACTCGCGAGAGTCCGCAGGTCTCTCGTGGTTTCCGCGTTCGCACAACAGGCATCGCGTCTACCGGACCGGTTCTGGTGATTCAGAGCCTCATGCCTTCACTACGTAACTTATGTCGAGCCCTCCCGCACTCTCTTTTTTTCCTCTGCGCGTGGCGTACGATCATCACGATGAAAGAAGAATAACTGCGATCGCTATGATTGGCTGATAAATGCAGCTTTAAATGGATATGAGACCCGGCAAACAATTACTTCCGCATTTAAAATTGTAATTTTCACGTTTTCTACAAGAGACTTACAATACAATATTAAAAAGATTTATTGCTTCAAAAAAAAAAAAAAAAAAAAGAAAGAAAAAATGGAAAGTATTTCTGCATGTAAAACTATTTTCTGAGATCTTCCAACGCGGAATTTCGTGTGAAGAAAATTCGACGGATTTTTAATATAGATAAACGTACGTTGTAATTAAGCGTGTTATTACTCGCGAGAGAGCACTTTCCATTTTACGATGATCTTTTTTTCGGTCCTCAGTCTTCTTTCTTGTCTCAAAGTTATCTTTCTTTATCGCCGTCTTTCTAAACTACGCTCAGCTACGACTAACTAACGGACGTTTCCGCGTTTATCGGAGGTAGAACGGAGATAGCGGGATTCTTTTTGGATCCTGCCCACGGATGCCCGACCCTGATGGCCCTGACCCAAAGCGAAACACGCTTTCGCGAGTTATAATGGCCGTCACGAAACATCTTTGTCTTCGCAACATTAAATTTCGATATTAACGCGACTGTTATTATTCAAATTTAAAACGTTTTTTTTTTTCGAATTTGATTCATTAAAATCTTCAAGTTATTTCAAGCGCACAGAATTCACTTTGTTGCATCATTCGGAGTGTTCTGTAATTAAAACTACACAGCATCCATTTGATAATGTTAACAATCTAATAAAAAACAAAAGAAACTCGACGTTTTAAATCAAATGGACCGCTCTAATAATATAAAACGATTTAATTCGGTATAATCCGGAAATCATAAGAGAGTTTCTATTTTTATCGTCATTAAAATGCACGAAAAGTAAAACTACGGGTTTTACTTTTCGTGCATTTTAATGACGATAAAACTACGGGCAGTAGTGAAAATCGAAAAGTGAGTCGGCCGACCTCGTTATGCGTAGAGTGACACACTTATTCAAGCATGTTTCAATTGATCAATCTGTGAAATTAACGATAACGGAGCGTTCCTGCGCTCCTTCGCTAAGTAAAATCGAAAGTGGCGAAATACCACAGCCGAGGCGAGACGAGGAGATAGCGTTTCAGTCTGGTGGAGAGAGGTGCATTTACTTGGGGAGGGGGACACAGCTTCCTCGTCTACCGTGCACGTTGTGCGCCGGACGAGGATGATGCTAAAACTTTAAAGGCGAGATCAGTACGTCACGATGTTTGTTTGCCGATGAATAATCACGCGTTTAAAGATGCGAGCGTCTTTAAAGCCGTCTTTCCAAGTAACGTCTCGCAACCTGGGAACCTTAGGACGAAGATTCGTGGGAATAAGACCGGAAAAATAAGTACGCGTCGGCCTAGATATTTAAAAAAACGGCCGGAGCATGAAAATTAAATTCGTCAAAGCGTTCGAAGCGTAGCAGCCAAATAGAATAGAAGCTCTCGCGTGTTGTTCTCGAGCGTGTTGAGAGTGTCTGGGAGCTAGGCTTCGAGAGAGGCAATAAAGTAAGTAGAGACGGAAGGCAAAGCCACAGACGGGACAAGTGAAAAAGTGCGGCGCGATCAGCCGGAGCGGGAAGGCAAGGCGGGCAGGTAGAGGAGCAGAAGACGGTGGCGTTCTCCAAGAGCGGGAGGAAGAGACCTAGGCCTGGATCCTAGAGAAACTGGACAGGGACGTCGATAAAGCTGGTGGTCGCTGGCTGGTAGGAATGGTAGGAAGGAGAGACGTCGTCGGCGAAGCGAAGAAGGAAGAAACCGCAGCAGCGCACGGCGGGTGTGCGCGCTCGCGCTTTTGCGCGACGCGAGTGGGGTCAGGTTTCAGATGTATAGTGGGAGGTGGGGGCGGGAAAAAGCGGATGTTGGGGCGGAGGAGAATGAGACGGAGTATCGGCTGGCGCGACAAAGAGGGAAAGAGCCTCTCGAACGGCGTGGCGCTTGCAACCCAGTGTCTTTCCGGACGCCACACGTTTGAGACACGCACGCGATTTTCTCTCTCTCTCTCTCTCTCTCTCTCTCTCTTCTTCCTCTCTCTTTCTCCCTCTCCCATCCTGTACCACCCTCTGCCTCTCTCGCTCCCTCCTTCTACGTTCGCCCGGACGCCCGTACCGCTCCGTCTTCCTCGCTCCGTCCTTCCTCGTGCTGTCTCTCTGCGCTCACCTCCAGGACGACGTTGAGGCACATCGTCCGTGCCCTGCCCCCTCTCGCCGGGCATGGAGTGGGACCAATAGGAGCGCCGCTTCCGGCAACGATGGTGCTCCAATCGGCACACGACGCCAACGGATAGACGCTGACGAGAGGCGATTTTGACAGTCGACACTGTGCTACTCTCAGCGCTCGCGGTTTAATCGCGCGCTGGACTTACTTCGAGTCTGGGATCCTTGTGACGCGTGGAAACGTGGAGCAGTGCCCTTCAGTACCGCGGATTCTCTTGACAGTCGCGAGCTTGCGAACGCACGTCATCGGTTTGACAGCTCGCGAAAGTGTTTTCCCACTTTTCTCTATTCATTGAATATTGAAATTGTCTCATTGTCAGTGAAAAGCGCCATCGTATCGAACCTATTTGAGTGAGTGTAACGAAGATTTCCATGTGTGTCGAGCTGCCTACTGACGAGTGAGGCGAGAGGATTAGCAGCGGTCACGTGGTCGAAGAAACGGCGATCTGCTACGAGAACTCGCCGGACGCTCAATGATCGCGGAAAATTCCGTAATCGATCCATAGGATAGACTCTCTACAAACACATTTCTACTTTCGGCATTCAGAAATAATCGTATGTTTCCCACAATTCGACACGCTCGCTTCTGGACTCGAGTCTATTCGGAAGCGGGCGGACCGCCTCGGTGATCAATAGCCAGCGGATAAATTCAAGTGATCGTCCGGTTGATATTGACATCCAGATATCGCGTTTGCTCTTCGCTTCGCTTCGCGTCTTCTGTCGCGGATGCGAGCGCGTCGTTCGTCCCGGCCGGCACGAGTGAAAGGGAACCTCCGAGGACTCGTTAACCCCACGTTGGACACTACGGGGGGGGGAGGGAGGCGGGGGGACCGTGAGATACCGCGAGAGTAATTAAATGCGCGCAGTGAGATAATCGGATGAGCTGCGCTATGGAGTATCAGCAATTGGCGCCACCACCGGTACCAGCTGGGGTACTGCACACCCAGGCGCACCATCCTCAACCTCAGCATCAGCAGCAGCCGGTGCAGCCGCCGCAGCATCCGCACATCGTAGTCGCGCCGGCTCATCAGCAGCCGCAATCCCAGCAACCACCGCCACCACCCCTGCCGCCGACCTCCCACGGCCACCCAGTACACCCGCCGCTACCGCCGATCCACGACGACAGCACCAGCTCCAGGTGGTCTCAGTATCAGCACTTATGGAGGCAGCATCATGTTTACATGAACGGTAGGCATGCATATCGCAAGTTGGAACTAGACAGATGTATGTACGCCGTCTCCGAAACGAAAACTTAGACGTCGACGATAACCTTCTCGCATAGCGAGAGATTTTACTCTGCTAATTGTGTTAGTGGAAACTAAAGGCTTTTCATGGCTAATGATTATGAATCAAACTGTGTAATGCACGTACATATATCATTTGGAAAATCGGCTGCAGTAGTAGCGGCAGTGGAGAGGGAGAAGTCGCCGTTCAGTAGAAACGCCCACCTGTTGCTTATGTTAGCCAGCCTACATTCGATCAGCGACTACTGCACAATGTGTCAACGTATAATGCTCACAGCGGAACCCGCTGTATACGTTTGTTCATCTACGATGTACGAGTGAAAAATATTTCCCTCCAAAAGTCGCATATGAATACAAGCATTTGAAAAACAAACAGATTAAAAAATTTTGTTGAACATTCTTTTTTTTTTTTTTTTTAGAGAAACTATTCATACGAGAAACAACAGAGACGTATAGAAACAAATTTTACGGTTCGAGAAAATAAAATTGCTCGATAATAAAATTGAAATAAAAATATATGCTCGCGTAATTAATTATTTCTCTTTCTTTAAATAACATATGATGCAACAAAGTGTATTCATTATAACGTTAACGGCTGTCAATGCGATCGTCGTTGAGAAGCGTCTTTTACCTGCATCGTTTATCGCGAAACATATCTGCTAACTAGGCGGGTCGGGTTAATCGAACATGGAGCGTGAATGAATCATCCGTCTCCATGTATGTAAACGTGTGAATTCATCTATGCACCTATCCTAGTTACGGCGGATTCGACTCAAGGCTTTTCGCATTTGCATCCTCCCACGTCCTCAGCTTGTTTCGCTCCTGCTCGCGTTCGCGTTTCTCTTTCTCCCTTCTTCTTGTCTATTCGCCTTCTTTTCTTTGTCATACAGGTAGGTTCCTCCGTGGAGGAACTATTATTGTTTATTTGCATATACTCTCAAGGCATATCAACATCGGATTAGAACGAAGCGTGCTCTATTCTATTTCTATTCTATTCTATTTATATATTTAGTTCCCATATCCATATTATATTTTGCATGGCAAGCGTAACGAATTTACTTACCATATATAAACGAATCAGATATCTATACGCGACGAGAAAAAAAAAAAAAAGCAAAATATTCGCAATCGTGAACATTTAATGAAATATTTGTTGCAAGTTTATCGAACGATTATATAAGAGCCAATATTCATTAAATAATCGGTAATTTTGATACTAAGAGTGTTCCATGTGATATCAAAATTGTCCAATTTTCTTAAATGAAGATTACGTCATGCCGTTAAATACGATTCTATCTCGGTTAAAAGTGTCTTATCATAATTTACTATTGAGCATAAGCATACGTGAGGAACATGATATTTAATCAAGCACATGTCAAATTTTAATGACACCAGGCAATTTTATGATACTGCATGACGTGACAATTCTTTTTATACTCTGTGTCATGCTCTCTTTTCTTTTCTAACGCCAGCTTTTTATGCATTATTATGGCGAATGATTGCTGCGTAGCGTATATTTATTATAAATAATTGATATATGAAGTTTATATATAAAATTAAATATTCAACGAAAAGAAAAAAATAGATTTTACATGATCGGATGTTTTACGTGACGTGTAACTTTTTTGTATGTGTTTTTTTCTTATACAAATCAATATTCATGTAAAATATAAAGCTGATTGATGCAAATCGGTTAACGCACATTTTTTTTTTTATTTTAAAATTTTGTCGGTTTACATTCACAAATTAATGCCTCATGCAGCTTTTGACTACACGCTTGTTGAAATGGCAATACTCGTATTCACGATATTGTGATCGAGTACAATAGATTAGAATCGCATTTTAGGATGCACAATGCGAAGGATGGGTTAGTCTAGCTTCACCTAGTCCAAAGCATATAGCATCGTATTGTGAGCATCGCGTCAACGTAATAACGATATTTTCACAGCTTGAAATTATACTTTTTTACGAGATCGTAAAGAAGTAATCAGAATCTGTTATCTAAATGTATCACAAGAAAGTATTTGAGGTAATATATTTATAAAAATGCTTTCAAAAAGGACAAAAGTATCATACAAATGTGAAACTGACTTTGCACCCTTTGTGTAAATTGTAGAAAAAAATTCATAAATTCAAATGTTTCAAAATTTACAAATGAAATATAATTTATTTTACTAAACGAATTATGAAAGAACGAAGGAAATTTATAAATTATTTTGTCAAATAATGAATATTTAGTTATATAATATTTTTAGTATTTTTCACTAAAAGTAAAATTAGAAACAGAATTTAATTTTATCCGAGTTGAGAATTTTCCGGAAGAGGGGTGACATTTTTCGTAATTACTATTTCAAATTTACATAATTTTACGTAAAACCTGTTAACTTTCCTGATCGATAAATTTCTCCTATGTGAATTCACATTATAATTATCGATCTACCTCATTTACGTACACCATGAATATTAACACGCCTTTTAGATGCTCGAACTGATTACATACAAATTATCGGGCAAAAAAGTTGTCCAAGCCGTGACGCAAAGTCGACAATCTTGTCGATATTGAACCGCATCTCTAACTATGCAAGCGCAGTTAACTCACGCACCGACCTACGACCTGTCGAGATATCTCGTTCTCGACCTTGATGATGCTTTGATTAAAATTCCCAACTTTAATAATCTTTCACAAATTTTGTGAAAATGAGCAATATTTATTATACTATACTTTTATTATTTATTACAGCAGAAATGTTGTGAAATATTTCGCGATAAAGAAAATATCCTTTGAATATGAGGATGCACTATTTATAAAACGCAATTAAATTGTCTGACACATACGTGAGAAAGCGAATACTCGTATTTTCTGTAATAGGCACACAGCCGCTGTGCAAGCGCATACGCTATGCACCAAGTCTGCTGTATTGTCGCTCGCACGAGCACGCGTATCGATTCGTAACATGTATCCCGATAAAACAGGTGAAACTACAAAGTGCATCGTGTGCGCGAATACGAGTAAATATACGTGCACATGCGAGACATTTTTTTTTTTTATTTCAACGCGCCGATACGTACCGTCGTACAACAATAGTACGGGCACGTTGCGGACTGCATTCGGAGCACGAGTGCAATCCACGTGCTCCGCCTTTTAAAGAAGCCGATACGCGAAATCCGATTTCGCCGGACGACGGACGTCGCGATCGCTCTAGAGACGATTAATACAGCACTCACTCACCTTGTTCCTCGAGGATCTCCGACGAGCGTCTGCAGACGGTCCTGCAACAAAAATTATTTATTTTATTAGAATCGAACTGTTCGGCGATTTTAAATTCGCGGGTAAAAAAAATACACATTTGTTGAATCATTTGATACGCGCGAGTACGTGAAAGCTTTCTTCCTATTGCGCAACCGAATCGAAACGAATCGTCGTGATACAGCGAAAGCCAGGCGCACACTCGTTTTAACGTTAACTGACTAATAGCTAACAACCGACGAATCGTTCTTATCTCCTCCCAGGTAAGTTTCATTTGCGAAGCGGTAAGTTATAAGTCAGGCCTCGTGTGAAATTGATCGTGTTACATCAGCACTACGTGTTAATTCTTAAACAAAACACAGTTTTGACAGTTTTGGGATTCGTCGATTATTAGCTGTTGATTCAATCAAATGGACGAAAACGGCCTTCTGGACTCGTGATTAGTCAAGTGTTAACTACGCGGTGGGTAGGTAATAATTATACTGGCGCCATATGTCAGTTGCCGAGATAACAAATAATTTTTCAGCGAGGCAGAGAAAGTGCGTTGTGCCAACTTCATTCCGCTCGTGTAACAGTATTGTGACGGCTGCGAGAAATTCGAGTCGAAAGCCTTCCAAAGTTCATTATTATGTCGCGACTGTGTGCTTACACAGAAAATCGAAATCGCGCAGGAATCTTTTGATACTCGGAACTCCGAGGGTTCACATAATCAGCAAATAATTATCGCCCCATCTCATAATTGGCTAACAAAATGTAATGTACAAAAATTATATATTTTTCACAGATATTTTAATAGATTTCAGTAAGAAAGCTTCAGTATTATTAATTCAGTATTATTTGCGAGTCTACACGTAATTACGATCATTAATATCTCCCGTTCGTTTAATTTACATAGAAAGAGATTATTATTTTTCTTGGAACGTAAAAATCAACGTGCGTGGGCACGCGATATTTTTCGTTTCGTCAGTTGCACGTGTGCGTCCATCATAATTCAAAATCAAAAAGTTAATGATAAAAACGGAACGTAAATCGGAACGGTTTTTTTTTTTCGCAGACGACCCGATACCGACGCCGTGATTACCGAGCCTCCTCCGAGACCTCACTGATAAGCTCTTTTCTTTGTTTTTTTTTTTGTACAGTTCAATCTCAACAGATATAACGTCAACGCGTCGATTATCATATCGTTTAACATTGTAGCGTGCGAACTCTACAACGCGTGGAATTTTAATTCTAGTGGTCGTAATCTGAATATATGAATTCATAGGCAAATCGATGACAAATACGCGAAATCCTGTATTAGTCAATCGTTCAAGGTTGCATTGCCGACTAGATCAGCAAGGCCACGGTTAAAGATTGCCTTTCGATAATTTTATCCGATCGCTGGTATCATTTGAAATGCAACATGCAATCGAACTATCGAAACGTGTAAAAAGCGTTAATTCTTTCATATATACGTGGAAATCTCACGTTAAAAATAGATAGAAAATAGATAGAAATAAAAATGCATCGCGATAAAAATGTTCGAGCCCATTCTGATGAGGCATAATCGGCATTTTCGCACAGAATTCTCTGATATTATTTCAATGTTATTTAATTAAATAAATTTAAAAGTAAAATAATTAAAAATATATATAAGTTTTATAAAATTATAAAATCGAATAATAAGAACATACATTTCTAAAAATTATAAAATAAATAAGTACGATTAATATTTTCGATTATTATCATTTTTCATAATTCAGAATTTGTTTTACTTGGAATACCTTTTTTTTATTAAAGCAAAGTAACAGACACAAATCAGTTATTTGAGCCGTTCAAATTAAAATATATAATGGACATAGAACTCATCCTACAGTTTTAATTTCATGACTCATGGCAAAATTACGACCGTTTAGAAATCGGTGTGGAACATAATAACAAGGCGAATGTGTTTTATTACTGGCAAACTGAACGATAATAAGTTTTTGTACATATCATTCGTTTGAAATTTATTCTACACGTTGAAAATGATTCCTTGAGGGATTGAATCGAAGTATAAAAAGTGGGAAAAGATTTTATAGATATCCTGCATTTACATAACTGAAGACTAAATAAACAATCATCGACATTCAACTCGGTTTGTTAACTGTATTTCCTTATTGTTTTGATTAAATAATTTATTGAAATGTATTAAATTTTAAACGGTTACGAGGCTCGTTAATCGCGTCTCTGTCGGTAAAGAACGTCAGTGGGAAGTTGTAATTTCGCGATTGCAATTTTCACATATGCCATCACGCGCGGGAAAAGTGCTCGATCTCACTCGCCGACATTGCGAGACTGTTTCCATCGCGCAAACCTACGCCGTGGAAACCTGGCTATTCAGCCTTAAACCCGGAAGACAGCTGGCGTTGCGCACGGTTCTCGGCTACGTCGTCATCGTTGCATCGTCGTCATCGTCGTCGGCGTCGTCGACGAATGTCCAGCCGCGCAGGCTGTCGGAGAAAGTAATCACGTGCCATTCTTAGGAATAGACACCTTCGCGCTTTCCGCTAGCGGCTCTCATTATTGTCCATGGAACTTTGTCGCGAAATATATTTATAATTGTCCGTGCTTTACGTTGCCAGAGGGTGTACGCGACATAAATTTAGAGAAAAAAGAAAATACATACAAAAAACAGATTTAAGCATGATAATATACACCGAGGTAAAAATTACTAAACTTTAATAAACATTTATTCGAGTGGTACTAATGAAATATTTACTAAATGCAAATATATTTACATTACAAGAGGCACTAATTTTATTCAAGTATCAGTTTTTCTATAGAATAAATATTTATGTACCGCAAATAAATATTTCGTTGGTAATTCATTCGAATAAATATTTATTAAAATTTGAAAACATTTTCTCTCGATTCATAACTTCGTGCTTCGAATAATTTTACGATAATAATAACGAGCACTTGTTGCCCTTTTCTAATCATTTCTAATCTGCGGATGGGGACACGTCGCACGTCTGATAAATGAGTTTGTACAAATAAGTCTTAAAGTAAAAAAGCACGCTATCTCATATCTAATTACAATGTTATCTTTATAGCGAAATAAATTACGAAAGCGAAATCGTTGAACAAACTTTTAAAACTTCCTCGATACATAAGAATACAAGTAGACAACCGGTTCTGCTGCTGTGGTCGATGTGAAGATATATTAGCTCCTGTAGCAAGGAGACGAAAAAAATGGCGGCTTGATGGCGATCGACTCTTGGATTTGAAGAACATTCTACGATAACGATCGAAGAATTTTCCCGTTTGCAATGAGAAAATTCGCGATTAAAAAAAGAGACGATCTCGTTCGACGTAAATATACTGTTAGAAATATTAATACCATCTCGTTGCTTTTAAACTTTTGTACGAGGTACAGAAAGTTAAGCCTTTCGTCATAAACAAACTTTTTTCATTGATAGTTATTTGAACGAGTAATAAAAGAGTATAATTTATAAATATTTCTGTAAATAGAAAATGTCAATTATAGCTCAACTGCGACTTAATATGAAATCTTATGAAAGATTATTTAATATTCTTGATCTAACAAAATTGCAATAAGATTATAAAAAAATCTCATCTTGCTTACTTAAATTTAATTTAATCATTTGACTTGACTGAATGTCTTCGCGCATGATTTTCAAGTAAAATACAATCGACAAAATCGTCGAAGCAAAATTCAGTATACGGTTAATAGTTAATAATTAAGTTAATAAGTAAGTAATTTTCATGCATTAGTAACATGGATAAAAATTTCTTGGCAAAATTACAATTTCTTAATGCAGTAAGTATAAGGTAACAGTAAAAATTATTTTATATCAGACATTAAATCCGCACTCGCGTATAAAATAATATTAGTTAAATGCTACGAAACAGTGCACAAATACATGCAGCATATAAATGAATATTAAATTGAAATCCACGTCTTTTTATGGATATAGAAATAGTGATCTCATTAATTTGATCTCATTAACCGGCCAATATCACCGTGATCGTTGGACGTATAGCGTTGGTCAATATAGAAACAGTGTTCAACCTGCTCGAGCTAAAACTAGTTCTGGCGCACTTCATAAATCAATGATAAATTCTTGGCCGAGCGGTATTCCAAGGTTTCACGGCGTATTCCGCGTGTCGATCTCGACAAATGTTAATGTCGGCAATACTGTTATACATTACAATAAACACACGTTAGATCGCAATGTGCAAGAATATAGCGGAAATGATTAAGCGACGAGAAAGCAGCGATAAAATTACAGATTACAGATTCATGTCTAACTTTTGAACTGTGAAATCTTTCCTAAATAAATTTCAAAAATTTGGCTTTTATACTGTTTGCTATTGAGAAAAATTATGAAAGTTTCGTTTAGTGCGCAACGTGCAACATTTTGATTCCAATGAAATGTAATAGAAATACAATAACAAGAGTATATACGTGGAAAATTTGCAAATGGTTGCTTCGTCATTAATCCAATGTTTTTTTTTTCGCGTGATATCAATCGACAAGAGGGGAAATCTGCGGCTAATCCTGCCTATTAATCGTTATTACAGGCTGTATGCGTTCCTTCTATGCCGGAAGATAGCTTGATCCGATATGTCAGAACTGGACAAACGAGCTGGAGAAGAACGAATTCGTTAAATTCACTTGTACGCGTGTATGCACGCATGCAGGTGTATAATGTATGCACTTATGCACGTATCATTAGTCGCTATTATCTAGCCATTCTTTAAATAGACCTGTGTCGAAACGAGATAAAAACGTTAAAACAAAAGGCCATCGAAATGATAACGCGTTTTACTTATCGGAATGCGTTGTCAGTTGTTCAATAGCTTCAATTTAATTATTCATAAGCATAAGAATGATTCATAAAAATATACGAGTCGACTTTAATTTCTCAGGTGGCTGAAAGTTGAATGCAATGAGCGAAAGGGCTTGCTCGCCCCAAACCCTTCCTACCTTCCGATATCGTGCGTTTGAAAAGTAATTTAAAAACGAGTTTCTCTTTTCGCACCGGAAAAAGGAACAAATAAAGAACAGGAGAAAGAAAGGGTCGCGCTGTTTACGAGAGAAAGGCGAACCGTCAGAGAAGCATACGTACATGCGTGTTCGTATGAGACATATGCCCGCGGATATACGCAATCGTTCCTGCGTCCCCGTTATTTCGGTGAAAGTGAAAGTCACGCGGCACGCGACTTCCTACTCCGATCAAGCTTGCTAGACAGATAATTTGTAATGCGACAGAACCTTTTAGAAACTGTGAAATATTTCGAAGACTTAACGTTGTGGGCGTTGAGATTTTTTGCAAATTGTGTTTCGAGTGCCCTTAACGATTAAGAGACCATGTTTTGAGAAATTTTTATTTTAATGAATTTTTTGTTTCATGAATACGTTTAGTGTTTTGCTGTGTCTGACATTTATGCATTTTTCTCGATTTTAATCGAATTCTTTAAATTTTTCATAAATTAGAAAGTACTTGGTATACCGTAATTAAATAATACGTGTTTTTCTTATCATTTGATTGCTGATAGAAACAATGTATAGTACAAGAAGTAATCCTTCATGTCTTAAAAATAATTTTCTGAAAATGGTTGTATACACTTAAAAATGTTTATGAAATTCAATGTATTTTTAAATTAAGTTTTAAAGTACAATAAATTTAATTTAACTATAACTGAAAAGTATGTATATGAAAAGTGCACTTTTGATAACATTAAATGTTTTTGAATGTACCTGCTTGAAATTTGTCTCCAGTGCGTTACATTAAATTCTGCTGTCTAATTTTAACAGTGGATCAAGAGAGGCGCTAAACGATTAATGATCGAGAGTCGTTTGAATTAATGAAAACCAAAAACTCTCTCTCTATTTCTCGACGAATCCAGAAATGCAAATGATGGTCATGGTCTCCGCATGTGGGAACAGTCGAAATCGAGGATACCGCGGTAGCTTGTCTGAAAGCGTAGCTATGCCAAGACTTTCCACTTTCCGAATATCACAATCGTCGCTTAAGTCGAAAAAGTGCAACGGGAGTGCAAAAAGAGATACCATGTAACTGTATTATCGCCATGTAAGCGGAGTACGACTAATCGTTTTGTACATCGCAAGAGCATCGCTAGAGCGAGAATCGCGTGTATCGGGAGGGTCTCGCCATTATTTCTTCATTTTAGAATGAAGCGCGGAAACTCACAGGTGATGATTTTCCGCGTTCCACAGATCTCTATTATCCTTCCCTTTTTAATCGTTTTTCACATTTACTCGTGCCTGGTGGTAATTAATGAAGGAAATGCGCGCAACTGCTCGCACCGCTTTCCAGCGATATGGAGCGACAGGAAGGAGCTGGAAGCTAATCTTTCGTTACTAGGCAGGAAGTCTCGCGCGCGAAACAAGTTTCGTTTTTCTTTTTTCGCCGACTTTATAATTCATACATTTTACTACCAGGTGGATGTTATACGAATCTCCGTTCCATCGTGCCTCAGGAACACGCTTGGAGTCTGGTTCTTGGTGTCGCCTGAAAACGCAAGAAAAAGAAAAACTTGGCCATGCGTCAATGCCGCACCGATAGAAAAGATTCGGCGTATCCTTTTTCAGGCGAAATCAAGCCAGACTCGAAGTGCGTTCCCGAGACATGATGAAACAAAGATTCGTACAACGTCAATCTGGGCAGTAAATCAAACAATAAAGTTTGACTATACGTAGGTGACTCTCTTAGCGCGATGAGTTATTGCCAAAACTTTTACCCTACACGCAAGATATATTCGAGGCCACCGCCACGCAGGGCTGACATTTGGATGGCCTCCTTTCTCCAAGTGGCACGTGGGCTCGTACTTTTCGGCAACGAGAAAGTTGCTGCCGTTAGATATGTCGACCCGCTATTAACGAATACGGGTCCAGTCTTGTGAAATCCCCTTTTTTTCATGCTTCGATCCCGGAACTGTATATATATATCTCAGCTATCTATTAAGACTTTTCTCAAACGTCCGAGGCGTATCTTAATGACTTTTGCCTGGACGATTCCTGCGCGATAAAAAGAAATGATTGTTCCTAGGTAACGATCTGTGAACGAAATCTTTATGCGTCTAACGTGAAAGTAATAAATAAATGGGTGGAATTTAAAAAATTTCCACGGATGCTTCGTATACATCGAAGGCTCGTTCAATTATTCTGAAGTGTTCGCTAATTCCCTCATTCTATGAATATAAATACGAGCCTTGTCGCGGAAGGGTGGTCGAAGCGAAGAAGGGAAGACTTCCATCGCAAGAAGGAAATAATTGGCATATCTTAATTATCCGCGGCGTCTCCAATTAAAGGTGTCTCGTGACGGGCGAATCGAATCAATTAAAACTGACCTTATAGAGCGCCGATATCAACACGGTCTAGTTGTATGTTCCCAAGGAAAGGAAGCGATAATTGTCAATTATTGTCGCAGTAAATTGCATATCCTAATGGAGCGCGTCAGGCAAGATAAGAGGTCGATTATTGGGCAAAAGGTAATTATTGCGAGCGACACAGTGCATCTCGAGCAGCGATCGGCAGCGATCGCATGGAAAAACACTCGGACAAACGAGGAGTTTCGCTCGGTTGTACTAAAGGTTAAAAAAGAAATCTCGATATTGAAATAAATCAATGAATGTTACGCAAACCGATTTTTTGTTTTTCATCACTTTACGCAATGCGATTTTTTCGTTGGAGAAATCTCGAGATATATTTCAAGTATAATTATAAGATAAGTGTAAAATCTCTTCGAAGTGGAAACAGAAACTTTACGTGGGCACGAAATAGAAATGCGCATTCTCCGTCGGACACTAGGTGAAAATATTACGTTTTTCTGGCAAACGAAATCAATCATTACTTATCGTGATCGTGGCAATAAGACGCGTATAATTAACACGCGTGCGTGCGCGCGCGCGCATTCAACACTTCCTCCTTTCTCTTCTTCCGGTTTACGCACTTTTTCCAACGTTTCGCCGCGAAAAACACAGAGGGGAGAAGCGGAATGCGGCCTTGACACGACATGAAAATAATAAAAGTTGGTAGAATAAGCATGGATGTGCGATACACGCGCATTAGTCGGCAGCAGCTGTTAGGAATTAATTTTAGATTAGACGGCCAGCGGGTGCCTGACTAGGTCAACTTCGTTCGAGTCAACGAGCCTCATAAATGCATCGTCTTTCTACCAGCACGTTAAAGTGAACTGTTCTTAGAGTCCTTTCTACGCGTATAGATTGTTAAAAAATATAATAACCAAATTGCAAATTTAAATTACAATTGGGCAGAGTAATTCCTAGAGTTCCGCTAATCGCAATGTAAATAGATTTTTGCGACGTCAGTTACAATATGCAATCAATATAACTTATTAATTTTCATACCACGTTCAATCATTGAGAGAAAAAATTATTCAATTTTAATAAATACTCGTTTGCATAGTTGCAATAAAATATTTGCTAAATGCAGATAAATATTTATTTAGTACAAGAGCCCTAATTTAATTTAATTACCATTCATCTATCGAGTAAATATTTATGAACCGTAGATAAATATTTCATTGCAACTATCCAAACAAGTATTTATTAAAATTTAAGTTAATTTTTCTTCTCTTAATGAACTGATTTAGAAAACGGGACGACATCTATTATAAAACAATTTTATTAAACGAACTCTTTAAAGGATTTAGAGTAAAAATAAATCGCATTATTCACTTTGACGTATGCCTTATTAGATAGCGCGTCAATTTTCTTCCTGGATCCACGCTGCACGCCATATTTACGCGTTATACGCCGCATATGCATGCACCACAACACACATCGAGTGGCAGACTCGTTTCCGCGAGTTTTACACGCGTGAGAAAGGGAAAAAAAAAGAAACGCTCTACCGCAAGTAGGGAGCAGAAGCAGAAGAAGGAAAGACTTGGTTACTCTTCCTGACTTGCCCCCTCCTGCTTGTATCCGTTCCTTTCGACTTCTCTTTCTCTTTTCCTCGTTCTTTAATAAACCGTGCCCTCCTCCTGTTCCGCTACGAGCGCGGATTTCTCTTTCATCCTGGTACAATCTGATTTCTCTGGACTTACACGCGGGCACAGATCGATGAATTTGACCAATAATCACAAAATTCTGTCACGACAAATATTTATAAATATCCTTCAATAGAAAGTTTATAGCGAAAAGCTTACTTTGCCTTACGTAATTTTTATTGCTCGAGATGCAAATTTTATTCATCAAACGCCCACACAAAGTGATTCTTTCTTTAAAATTCTTTATTTCTCAATAATATAAAATCATATTTATATCTTAGCCACACAAAAGGCATAAAATATTTTACGATGGAACAACATTTTACAAGATTGCTATAACTCGCTTGATTACGGTTTAATGTTTCAAATTCAGCGTTTATCCGTATACGGTATAATTTTTTTTAAACGCGATAAATTGAGGTAAACATACGGTTTTCTTATTTTAATTGGTCCTTGACTAGATGCAAATTTTTAGAAGTGGCACAAAGTTTGCACATGATGGATTAGCGATTTAAACATTTTCACGCAGTTCTTAAGACATCCTATATATTTATAGTAGTTTGTTTCTTTAATATTTGTAGTTATTCGTATGGGCAACAATTTATATCTTTCTTCAGAAAGTTTGAAAAATATCATTTCATATATTTATATATTCCGGTCATGAGAGGTGTAAATCTGTCGTTGCGTGTCACATTTAATCGTGTAAAAATATTGCGTCGCAACAGGCCCCTTTCTGCCCGGGTACAATGTTCAGGACTCTTGTTGTGGCGTTATTCGCGAAGCGGTGGTCTGGCTTGCCAGCAAGTGAAAGTTGCTCGGGCCACTTTCCCTCGGGGGGAACCGAGCGATCGCTCAGCTGGCTTCCGGGCTGCGAAGTCGCGATAAATGCCAAAGATCCACCGCCCTGAATCGGTCAAATTTCGCGTCGTCTCCTCCTTACGAATTATCGAAAATCAATATTATTTATTTTGCCTCCTAGAGAAGCGCGACTCTTTATAGACTTTAATTCCTCCCGCGGTAGTTACGCGAGTCTTTCAATTTTGCAAGAATTGACGTAATGTAACGAGTTGACAAATGCCGATTAGAATAAACAATTAGATGCATGCGATTTTGCGGGTGGCGTTTAGAGGAAGTGCGACACTTATGTCGCGGCTTCCACGTGCCACGACAATTAATAATAGTCATTGGAGAAGCACCTTCATCAGCCGGTAGTGGCTTCCGCTTGCATCTTTGGCGAGGTTCGTAGGAGTCGTACCGGAAACCGCGTGTGTCACGAGGACGCGTGTGCGCGCACGTGCGCGAGAAAAGGGGCCGGAGTGTACAATACCGCGCGTTGCCCGCCCCCCTCCGTAGCCTTGTAATTTTCAAGAGAATTGCGTGTTCGCGGGAAATGATCTGTAAAATTACAGCCGCGGCTTCCTGAGCGCGCGCTGACACTACGCGCGCAAGTGCACATGCGGACGAGCATATGCGTTCAATATCTGGCTTATAGGGCGCCGTATGCGAGCAAGGCGTCGCTTCGTGGACTTCGTACTACATCGCAAATTGTTTCCTTTAACGCTTGCGCCCCGTTCTCTCTCCGCGGACTTTCTCCCCGGATCGATTCGTATAATTTAATTGGTTCGGCGAGCGTGGCCGCGCGTTGCGCGAACGCGCGCGGCTGCCTGCCATCGTTAACGCGGAACCGATGCTCCCTCTAATTTGATCGTACGTGTGCGCGGAAGCGCAATTTTTCGCGAGCGATTTGTATAAATGACGAAACCGAAAGAGCTTTTCAAAGACTGCATTTATCTTCTTGAGGATGTATCGGACATACCGTCCCTGCGAAGTAAATAAAATTTGGAAATGTGTTAATAGTGATACTTCAAATAAATTTACATATATATGAAAATGGTGTGAGTAAGATTGTATTTTTATTTAATATTTTTATAATTTATTTATTTATATTTCTTATTCAAAATTAAATTATTTTTTACAACATTAAGAAAAATTTTAATTTTTCGTATGAGAACTTTAAGTGCTCGAGATGATTTATACAAAGTTTCATTGCGATTGTCTGTTTAGTTATTTTAAATAAATAAATTTCGTTTATTTTACAGAACTGATCTCTGCATCGCAATAAAACTTTACGTCAATCATCTTGAATATTTGAAGTGCTTAAATAAAGAAATCAGATTTTTTTTTATTATTAATTATATTTTCATTAGAGCGCAAGTCTACTTTTTAATAAAATAAGTATTTATCCAGACAAAAAATCTAGAGAGAAGCTGCCAATTTTTCTCTATCGCTTTCAAATGCAATATAAAGCAATCTGTAATTTTTTTCATAATTGTCTTAATATTTTGAGAAATGCCCTATACATCCTTAAACTAAAACGCTTTTAATTAATTTCCAAGTGTCACGCTTTGAATTTCATAAGAGAAAATGTACACGTATGAACGTCTTATTTTGCGCGAAAGCTCCTTACACTAATCTCGTCTTAACTACCAACATGCACCGATTGCATCAGGTATTTATTCTCGCGTGTATAATTTATCAATGTACGCTACGTCAGTCTTTCTCCGGATGAAAATATAATCGAAGATCCTATTTAGCGCGAAATGCGGTCAAACGCATTGCCCCGGGTCAGTTTCTGTGTAACTTTCGCCCGTGATGCTCGCGCGCTTCTCGTTACTCAACAATTACCTAATCGTGTCGTACACACACCGTCGATTGAGCGAACACGAGGCGTAACGCATCGATAGCCGAGATGCAACGCGCTTGCTAGCCCAAGAAAAAGAGAGGCGAATCGCGCTCCACGCGTGTTACACTGCCAAGGACGTGTATCTGATGTATCTCTTTTTTATAACCAGTCACCAGGAAACGAAATAACGCGCTTGTATATCAAGGAAAGAAAATATACCACCTTCAATCGATCGTAGTCCGTTCCTAAGATTGTGAGAAATTAAATATCACAGTGCAGGAATTCCGCGCATCTGTTTACAGAGCTTGAAAATGTATTCACAGTTAGCTCGAGCATATTCTTATATCATGACGTCATTAATTGTTTTTCTTTGTTAATTACCATGTATGAAGATGCACATGCATTTATATTGACAATGATCGTAAATATTATTCGCGTGCAGAAATTAATTCACTGCGTATTCCTTTATAGCAATTGCGTAGCCATAGTAATAAAAAGAAAGATGGAAAGAGGTAAAGAAAATTCATATTATTATATATAATATATATGTATTGATCCGTCGGATTGAAGGAAAATAAGAAACGGCTCGATTTTATTAGAAACAGTTTTCAAAATCGCGTTCGGAGATTATGAAACTACGTACTGACACAAAAACGTTGTCTTTCACTCTCATTCAAGCACCCGTGAAAAGATACCCGTGCCAGCGTTGTTAACGCTGATTATTATTCCATTGATGTTATAGATACTCGATCTAAGACTAATTGAATTAAGTGTCGGTGCGCGCGCGTTTTTCTATCAAATGAAATCCAATTAACGAATACCTCTATCAAGAATTATCATTTCTAATCAGAATTTTCAGAAACCTAGACTCATAGCGAATTATCGGTACATATATAATTTTTTGTTCAAGTCTTTCAACGAAGTAGAATAGAAAGAAATGTTAGCTTGCAACGAACGCGAATTATAGAAACTGAAAAAACGCGCGATGATGAATGTATTACATCGATTACGTGGAACGCAACGGTTAAGAATTACCTAAAAGAATTACCACACACGAGTGTATTACGCGGACGGCCATGTTCCATGGCCAAGGACGAGCCGCGATTCCGCGTCCCTGAAGGACACGTGCGCCTTTCAAAACCAGTTACTATACGCAAGATCGCAAAGTATAGCCGGATGCGAATTTATCTGTCGGTTCGTATCGATATCGTTTTCCGTAGCTGTCACTCAATGTTAGAGAAATAGATGGATAGAGAGAGAGAGAGAGAGAGAGAGAGAGAGAGAGAGAGAGAATTATATTTCACACAAAAAAATTTCTTGAGGAAAGTATATAAAATGACACAAACAATACAAGCACGAAGACCTAGCTGCGCAGAAGGTATTCTTGTTCAATTTGTATTAAAAAAATTTCTATTAATTTCTAACTTTAATTACTGTATGACTAGCACGAGTTGCGCGGCGCATATTCACAGAAACATCTGAGAAATATGTGTAATCCTATCAAGGTATGAACGCATTGGCATGCTTCATGCGGAAGACATTCTGGTGAACATTTATTGCTCGTATAATGCATATCTGCGGCGGCTGGCATATAGTTATAAATCGTCCAGATCCTTTTTAAATGCTAACACGGCGGACACACAGGCGGAAAACTTTCTATAGCGAAATTATCGAACCCGCAATCATCGTAAAATACACCCACGTACTTTCTAATCAAACTACTATTTAAAACACGTTCTGCGCAACTGAAAACGAAAGGGCAAACGATTAGAAAACGAGAAAAAGACAATGACCGCTAATAGTTGCTCGAACAAAGGAGAGAGAAATCGATTAATCGAATTACCGAATTGTGCGCGAAAGAAATTTTGGTTTAAAGAAGATAATGCTTTTTATAATAAAATAAAAATTCCGAAGTAAATGAATATCTAAAAACGGACGTGAAACAATAAATATTATGCTGCAGTCGAAAGCCGTTCAAAACTTTTAAGTATACCGTCTTCGCTGTGATGAGTGTTATTTTTAATAATAACTGTGGCAATAGCTAATATTTAACTTCCATTAACATTTTTTGTACGCCGCAAAATCGATGTTAATTTAACATATTTGCTTCTCGAGCACCAACGACTGCCTTCCGAAAGATTGCACGGGGAAGCGCTACAGGTTGTCGCGATAGCGACAGTAATGCAGACAGGAAGTATTGCCGTGAGCGTAAAGGAAAGGGTGAAAGCTAAATCGGGAGGGGAGAAAACGCAAACAGTCGACTGTATTTCCGCGGTCTTAACCGATTCAAGGCGTTCCCTCCCGCATGACCGATCTTTCCACTTATCTGACTGGGCGTCTTCGCTAATTTATTTAGAGTACTGACACCTACGTCATCGTCTGGCTTTAAACGTCGCACCGATACCACCGGAAATTCAATCGTTCTCTTTAGCAAAGTTTCCCTTCTGTCCTATCGAACTTTGTACATCGGCAGTTTTCGAATAACTTTATAGATTCTTTTTTTCTAATAATGAAATTAAGCGCAGAGCATTACGTTCGGCTATAATTAAGTCAGAATTCGTAAGTACAAGAGTGCATCCGTTCCGAGTGCAAACGAGTAATCCGGCACAGCTCACCATTTCCGGTTCAGGTAGTTACGAGCGTCTGCTCTCACGATGGATGACGTATTCTGATCTAGATCAGTATGTGATATCATTCGCTGTTTCTCATACACTGTTTCGCTTGACAGAGTCACACAGGTAACACGAGAAAACTCGTTTCTAGCTGATTGTGAGCTAGGACGCGAACGTTCGCAAGATCGTGATCTTTATGCTTCTAACGAATAGGCTTGCGCATTTGCGCTTTTGAAACCCAATTCGCACGAGGTATCTCGATTTCATTTGAAAATCATTAAATTCCGATCTTCTCGTTAAAAAAAAAAAGTTTCGATAAAGAATGTTTTTGAAACGTATATATCTTGAATGTATCTAATTAATTATGCATATTAGATACCTATAATTACGCTTTCTAGTATGTATGCGTATCAAGTAGGTAGATTCGTCGTTCTGCTGTCATCTATCGTAGAGTGGGTCACCGGGTAAAGAGGAAAGAAGCGAAAGACCACCGTTGCGTTCTGCGTCGTGCTTGAGGAAGCGGGAAGGCCTCTCCAACGAAAGCGAAAACCTCTTTCACTCTCTTTCGCGTTACGCGGATACTAGCGAGCCTAGTTTCACTCTTTATGAGGCGAGCATGTCTCTCGAGGCATAACTAACCAGGTTAAGATATGGCTGATTGTAACTCGAACATCGATCGGCGAATGATAAGTTGAAAAATGAATTATCATCTTTTGAATTATCAAATTACTTGAGACGTTTTTCAATTTTTTTTTTTTAATGACTGATGAGTGATGGATATTTGTTATACATAATTAAATGAAGATTTAGTAAAAGCATGATAGGTATATCCCTGGTGAAAATTTTTCTCAGAATTATTCATGTAATTTTTTTTTTCAGTATTTCTGTATTCCATTTCAGTTCAGTATTCCATTTTATAACTTTCTTTTTTTACTCAGAAATCTTATACCTTTTCTCAGAATTTTTCATACGTGTTAATTATGAAATATCCTAAGATTTCTAAGATTTTTTATTCTATAGTTTTTTACGAAATGTTACAAAATTTAAATAAAGTTAAAAGTATTTTTTAGAAATTACGAGATGAAAAATTTCAAAATATTTCACAATTCACATGTATGAAAAATTCTTGAAGAAGACGTAGACTTTCTGAGTATTTCTGTAAAATGTTCCAATTCGTATAAAAATTATGAGAAAAATTTTCTCATAAGAAGGTACCAATAAAATTGTGTATATACAGAATTATTTGATATTTTCAATATTTAATTTAAATTAATATCATCGAAATACCATCGAAGTAATAAACACGCGACATTTATGATAATTTTGAAATATATCGATAAAATGTTTTATCTCCAGCTAAAGATTTTATAATGTCGGTATAGTAAATTAATTTTTTGCGTAGCGATGAATCACCACGCAGTAATATACAATGAGCATCGACACAAAGGAAGTTTTACGACCGTGTGTTACAGCGTTTTTTCATTTCGCAACGCGAATTCTCTGACATAAGTTATATTCGTATACGCCTGTGCACATTTGCATTGCTCAGAGACGAGAGAATCTGCGCGCGAGAGAGAATCCACGCACGCGGTTTTAATCCGGATATGCACCAGACGATATGGTGTGCACACACGCGTGTGCAGTCGCATCGGCTAAATGCACGTGAGCATGGTATTCGCGTTCGCAAAACTTCTACTGTTTCTTACATTTATTTACAATGTTAGCTCGTAAACAGTACCCCTCTGGCATTCCACGAGGAACGCCATTATCGCGGAATTATCTACTTATTAATTCCGCATGTTATACAAGTACGTTAAATTATTATAAGATTCGCGTGCGAAGCGATCTGATTTATCACGATTGGCACGCGTGAATTCCGAACGAAGATAGCCCACATAGTTGTGGTAACAATATTTTTTTTTTCTTAAGTATATCGTAATTTTTTTAATTATTAATGAAATTGCGTATGTGTGTATGAACATTTCATAGACGATCTTCGTACGCATTGCATATGCAATTAGGAGAAAGTAAAAATATCTCAATTCGTTGAAAAAATTAAAGTTCGAGAAATCGAAAGGCTCTTTGGTTCCGAAATTCAAGAGACCATCTAAGGGTCTCGAGAGCGCACTTTGTTGATTATACGAACTTTATTCATACGACAGGCGATAGGAAATCATTTCTAAGAGGTCTAGCCGCACACGGAGGAGCGGCCAAGGACGACTTCGTGGCTCACTGCGTGTTAGTTCGTTACATGCAATCATAAACAGACAATAATACTCGCTGCACATCCACAGTCCGCGATTCTTATTTTCTCTCTCGCGTTCGGTTGTTATTTAGCAAACTAAATCGTAGAATGTGTAAAGGTCTCCGGGATGTTGACGATGACTAATCGAGAGAAAGAGAAAGCAGCAATATAAAATATCCATTATAGTTTTCATCAGCAGGCCTCGAAGTAATCTAATCTGTAAAAAATTGACGTCTACAGATAAAAGAATTTATGAGTATTCAAGCGGCATGAGTGTACGCTGGTGTACACAAAATAGTTTATTGTATATGCATAAAATTATTTTTTGAACAAATATTTTAAAAAATATCGCAATTATGTATCAGAGAATTGCCTTAAGTCTCTGTTATATCTTACATTATCTCATCCAGGATTGGATAAGTTAGTATATATTTTTTTAACTAAATTAAGTAAAAAAAAAAGTTAATGTGGCTTATAAAATTAATTTAGTTACATTAACAATTATACGAATAAAAAATTAACTATTTGGAAGTTACGTCAAGATTAAATCAACTTAAGTTAAATTCAAAGATTCGTATTAAATTAAAAATCCACAAGTTTCTATAGTTGGATTACTCAAAATTATATATGGATTATCAAATAAATTTAATATTTTATTTGTAAATTAAATTTATATAATAAAGAAATATTATTAATAGTAGGAGTGTATATTTTCTATTTTTACATGGATAAATTTAATTTAAAAAGTTAATAAATTAAAGTTTGTTTGTTTCAAAAATATAATTAATTAAAGTTAAAAAAATTAAGTCCTTCAAAATTAACCAAATTAAGCTAAAAGTTATTAACTCTTTAACTTTATTATTTAACTTGTAACTTTTTAGCTAGTTACTACTCAACACTGATCTCACCTATGAGTTGCAAAAAGTAACGGAAGAGATACAAATGAAAATGGTAATAGCTTAGAAGTTATTCGCCAATCAACTCGATAATTTCGCGCGTATCGCTTTCACTGTTAATAATTTATGTCCTTGCGGCGCACCTGTTCACACCTCGCAGAATCGGCAGTAAATTGAACAATTTCGTGTCTACCGGGAATTTGATCAGGCATTTATCAATTAATATTTAGCACAGATCGATAAAAGTTCGTTACACGCCGCGGAACGCAATGATCATTTTGTCGCTCGAGAGTTTTGTTAATGAAATGTGCCCTTTCTTTGGCGCAAACAGTGACGGTGAACGAGCTAATCTGACATACTATCGATCATTGTAATCGGTTTAGTTGTTCGGCCGCTGCTCAACGTACACATTCGCGCATCCACGTGCGTGCACGGAGATACACGTACACACGACCTTTAAGCTTTCGCATGAAACGTGAATTCAAAGGATTCCTTAATACCCTTAATGGTTTCGCATATAATCGCCTGTCGCACTTTTCGCGATGTCAAATAAATGAACGGCTACGCGTGCGTTAATACGCGTTATCGCGCGCGTAATATTAGACCTTTAATTTTTTTTTTGAATTTTATTTTCATCTACGTCATCTCTGAGTCAGATTGAGAAATTAAGCAACCGAGATCGGAGAGATTTCGCCGATGCGATTACTCTCGAAACGACGCCGACACGACGACGCGGCGACGCTTCGACGTGAAGATTTTCAAAGAAGACTATGATGAGTCACTAGACTTCGGTCGCGCCTAAAAAGTAGCGATAGAAATAATGAGGTCGTGTCGGGACTGAAGATAACGCTGCGTTCGCGCGCACGCACACGACGAAAATCTAAGAAAACATATGAGACTCCTACGCTATAATTCTTGCTTGCATTTTCACAAGGCGCTTCTCGAAGCAACGGTCTTGGAGATAAGGCCGATAAACATACGCGCCATTGTGCATGGTGCAAAGCTGACGTTGAGGCGGGAGGTTAACTTTCTAGGAAACGCGTTTCGGCCGCCTGGACGATGAGTACGTTTTACACACACACACACACACACACACACACACACACACACACACACACACACACACACGCACACACACACACGCACACACGAGTAAAAGAACGAGGAAATGCCTTTTTCTCTAACGCTATTATGTGGGAAATCCCGTGTGGGAAATGTCATTCATACGCGGTGTAATAACAATACAATACGGTTACAGGGGCTATATATAGCGCGCGAGCATTTCGGGATGATAATATTAATTACATTACGATACAATTATTCGGCCCCGTTGCGAAGGTGTTGTGTGACGCCTCTCGCCCGTGTGTAATGCCTTTCTCATTCCGCGCGCAGTCATCACGTGCGCCAGCGCGCGTTTAATAATTAAAGAAGACTGAAGCTAATTAGAGCGTGCTCGAAAAGAGAAAGTGTTTTGGGAAAATAGAAGCGATTGCCGTGCTTCCGGCACTCCGGGAGGGCTGGCGGGAACGTTATTACATCCTAATGCGAGTTTGATGCCGCGGATTATCTCGTGGAGTCACCTAAATTTAATAACGTTTGGATTATACGTTCTGTATTCCTCGGTGATGCATGAAAGGTGAAAGAAGAGCTAAGGCGGAAGAGTTGAGCGCGTGAGTTATGCAATAACGAGGTACCGCGACTTGAGTTTTCATCCGTGCAATTTTCATCGCGCGATCGTAACGTCGCTACGTACCGGGTGTACATACCCTGCAATTGCGAGGTACCTCTCTGGGGTCTCTAATAGAATCTAAGTTAATGCCGGTTACGGGCCGTAAGTCAGAAGGGACGATGGTGGCTTACCGCACGCACAAATCATCGGAGTACTGACAACGGCACGAGATTTACAGATCGTAAGTCAAGCTCTTCTCGTTTAGTCTATCGCGTTCCGCGTTGTGTTGCCTCTTGATTTTCCCTTCCAGGTATAACTAACCACAAGAAAGTGCTGTTTCAGAGCTTGACATCCCGCTCGTTCAACGTCCGTCGTGATTATTTCACATTGCCCCGATTGAATTTAGAATCTCTCTCTCTCTCTCTCTCTCTCTCTCTCTCTCTCTCTCTCTCTCTCTCTCCCATGTTTCCCTTCACGGAACCGGTAAAGTAATTAAATTATCGAATGTAAGCATATAATTTCACAATTTTTTATGTTAAAACTTCCGTTTACGATTTATTTCTTTCTAGGTAGAGAGATTGTACTAAGTGTCTAAAAACTCTAATAATTTCTCCGCTTTTTTCTTATTTATTTTACATAGAGAAAAAACATTTGTGCTTTAAAGAATTAATTAAGGATGTATCGGATGTACGACCCCAGCAAAGTAAATAAAATTTGGAAATGTGTTAACAATTAGCACTTCAAATAAACTATGTACCTATGAAAGTTGTGTGAATAAGATTATATTTTTATTTAATAATATTTTTATAGTTTATTTACTCTATTTGTCATTAAACATTAAATTACTTTTTGCAATAGTAAAAAAATCTTAATTTTTTTGTGTAAGTACTTTAAGTATTCAAAATGATTTATACAAAGTTTTAATGCGATTGTCCGTTTAGTCATTTTATAAATAAATAAATTTTGTTTATTTTTGCATTGCAATGAAACTTTACATAAATCATCTTGATTTATATAAAGTTTCATTGCGATGCAAAGATCAACTTTGCATAAATCATCTTGATCTTGTATTTAAAGTACTTAAATAAAAAAATTCAGACTTTTGTTATTATTTCTCACATTATTATTTCATCATTAATTACATTTTCATTAGAGTGCATATCTATTTTTTATTGAAGTAACTTTATCCAGCTAGAAAATCGCCGCTAAATTTTTTCAAGTGCAATTAAAACAATCTGTAATTTTTTCATAGTTCTCTTAATGTTTTAAAAATTGTCCTAAACATCCTTAACAATATGTGTTTCTCTCTCTCTCTCTCTCTCTCTCTCTCTCTCTCTCTCTCTCTCTCTAAGTAAAATTATTCTGAGACTCCTTGATAGCTTAAAATCCAAATTTGATTATCTTCACTAGAATATGCATTACAGCTTTAGTATTATAAACAAATATCATGGTGATCTCGCGATTTTAATCACGGAAATAGATCGCAATGATGGAGTCGCGTTAGCAGTAGCCGGCGGCTAAACAATCGCATTTGTTTGGAGAAGGTTTCCTGCGGCCTTGGTCGACGGTTATTTCGGACGGGCGGCCTATCCCACGAGCTATTGTGTATCGTAGATTCGATTGATCGAGGAAGGTTTATCGACGGTGCACTGCGCGCCCATTGTGACGGAGAAAAATTGCACTTGTAGAATAAGCGACATTACCAGTTTCGTATACAAATTTTAACGGAAAGTTTACAACGTTTAAAGCGATAGATCAAAGAGCGAATTCACAATGGCGAACGTATAATTCGATATTCGTTTTGGCACAGCTATTGTTTACGGGGCAGGTGAAATGAATTGGCTCTTCGGAGATATGCATTTAGATGCCGGTGGGTTACAGTTATTATCGAGAGTTTCGAGAAGAACGGCGAGAGTTATGCCAAAAACGCATTCACGGGGGCACCCTCGCGTGTTCACCTGCCTAGACGTTCGCGTGTCGTCGATTACGTAATTGACCAGCGGTATTGGAGCGATGAATTTGTGGAGAAAAAAATAAAGGCGGAAACTATTTCAGAGTCCGACCGCATAATCTTCGGAGCGGATTACATACTTTCTACAGGCATTTTGTCAATTTTCTGAGAAACTGTTTAAAAAAAAGAAAATGATAAAAATAAAACTTGGAAAAAATCAAAGGATGAAATTTAGATCTTCAATCGTGAACGATGACGTAACGTAACACAAAGATCTCGCGAAGATCGATAAATCCGCGTTGACGGATATGAATGTGCGGTATACCGTAGCGATGATGTGTGTGGTTTTGTCACTTAAGTGTAATCTTAAGAGCATGCTGCCAAAGCGTTTATCTAAACAACGAAGCTCTACAATGCAGGTTGTGCGTTCGTCAAATTTACTGTTTTCAGCATTTAAGCAGCATTTAAGTGTCAACGATTTATTAGCCGATCTATCATCCTCGCAAATTGCCAACGGATCCACCGCGAGAAATGCGGTTGAATTTGTTTTCAACATCATTTTTGAGTAACTCCTTAATAAATCGCGTTCTCGTTAAGACAGTTTCGATCATTCTGTTTCGATGCGTCGCATATTAAAATGCCGATAAAATAATATTTCGTGCTTGCCTGTTAATGTACATATTAAAATGCTTCGCAGTTGCTCTTCGACGTAAATAATGGTTCTGTCATAGTTTCGTTAAAAAGTGGAACACGTATCCGCGATACGCGCGTATTTACGTCCACCGTAATTAACTTCGTTATCTTTACCCTTTATCTATTGGTGCAATTAACAAAATGCAACTGAAAACTAGTTTGTATCGATATTTCCACAAACGGACGTTAGTAACGTCAGCGAAACTTTTGCAGAGACCGCTTACAGATTTTTGTTTTTATATTATTATCATTCACATTTATAATAATCAGCTTGTACCAATAACTTATCTCATTTATTATACAGGCTTAAGGAATAAATAAATGCAATTTATGTGAAAATTGCATTTATTTTTTAATTTGTAGAAAAGTAACTTTTTTATACAATTAAATTATCTACACTGAAAAAAAAAGTTTCTTCCGATCAAATCATTTCCTTTGACTTAAATGAATATTATGTAGTACGAAATAATTTATTTCTAAACTTAGGAAATACGTTTTTATCAAGAAACGGATAAGAAAATAAATATTTATTTGAAAATAACTTTTTTTCAGTGTAGCATTAAATAATGTTGCTTTCCTTTAAAATTTTTAAATATCTCTATAGTTAGTCTGACAATGTAGAGCACCGATATACACAAATCTACCCTACTAATTCTTATCTAAACAAATGTGATCTCTTAAATCCAGAAACTGCATTCATCGATATAATATTAATTAGTATAGAACTAAAAAAGGTAGAGAAGAATGATTCAAGCTTGTATAATTGTTAATGGTCCAAATGGGACGGACTTTGCTCGTTCAGAAACATTGCTCGCATAAAAGTTAAGGGAATTTGTAAATATGAATTCTAGAGACCTATTTGCACCGGGTTCGCGTCGAAATCGTGTGTTTCCGGTAGCATGAGTATGCAGTAGTGGCTATCTCCAAAGGCCGGCTATTGTAAATAAACGAGGGGGGACAAACGAGGACGCGGCGAGTGCGAGAGAGAGAGAGAGAAAGAGAGAGAGACGCGGGGGTACGGAAATGCAGTTCTCGGTGAATGAATGGATAAAATCAGGAAGATCCCCTCGTGTCCCCCGGCCCGATTGCATCGTACGAGACACGCTGCTCCCCGCCCGTTCTCTCTCGGCGGTACCGGTGGGTAGTAATGCCGCCTCGCAACACGAGATTAGTTCCGCAGAGTTAGCCGGCCGGCCGACGAGCAGCCTTGAACCAAATTACGGGCTGCCGTTGTTTAGTTGTTTAGCCGTCGTACGCTGCAGAGAAATCCCGGCCGGGAGCGCCTGAGGCGACGCTACGAGCGCGGCTTGATCGCGATCTCACTTTCCGCTCCTTTAATCGCCGCTATTTGGACGCCGATTATTTTTAGCTAACCGATAATCGGCGGAATACCTCCTGCATTCTTCCGCTTTATTGAGCTATACGTAAAGGCGCGTTATTAAAATTTTTCAGCCGCGATGCCCGCAATGTTCCACGCGCGAGCGCGCGCGCGCTTTTAGCACTGCCAAAAGGTCTCGTTAAGCGACGCTTTTCGAGAGAGTCCGATCGCACACGTTTATATCCCGCGGTTTTGCGTAAATGTATATTCAACACACTTGTCGAGACAGGACGCGGTATTGTGAGTATAGGCCTTGAATTTACAGGCACGAGTGCAACAATAGTTGAATAGAACGCGTTGGCACATCAAAAACCGCAAACCTCGACAAACTGTCCGCGCGCGAGAGCTGACTACCAAGCCGACATTCTGTGAACCAAAGTGGAAAAAAAAAAAATAGAGAAGTGACGAAATTAACATACCGTCGAATAAAGTTACGTTGCCCTTGGTAACATTTTGAGCGAGATAGAGTTCGAAAAAAAAAAAAAAAACGGTCGCGCATATATTCCTAATTAAGAAGAGTCATCCCGGACAATTCGACAGTTGCGATCCAAAGTCTGAATTTCTTTGCACTAAGAGAAAAAATTATTACATTTTAATAAATATTTGTTTGAATACATAGTTGCAATGAAACATTTACTGAATGTAAATAAATATTTATTTAGTACAAGAACCACTAATTTAATTTAACTATCATTTTTTAAATATTTACTGCAACTATTCAAACAAATATTTATTAAAGTAGTTTAGTAATTTTTTTCCTCAGTGTGTATATTGCTTATTTTTTGCGACTATTTAGTTCATTTGCTACCGGACATTAATTGCTAATCATTATGATCCTCATACGTCATCGTTACCCTCATGATCATTATTATCATCATCATTATCATTATAAATATAATTATCATTACTATAATTATCGTTACCATAATCATAATTATCTTTAGTATCATAATCCTTTTTATTCTCATCCGATATCTCAGTAGCTAACATCGTAGTATGACAAGGCACGTTCTCAAAGCCTTGACAGTCGACCCGACACTCCCTATAGACTCGACAGCCATCGAAGTAGAAACACGAATCCAACTGGAAAATTTTGTCAAATCTTCATAACGCAGACAATTAGAAACATACAGGAAGTGTGCATGTATCTACGTGATAATCCGTTCGACCAAAAATATTAATAACTGACGGGGGCGTTTATAATATATTAAAAGAACAATGTTATACATGAATACATATAGAAGAGGAGAAGCGGAGTAGAAAAGATGATGCTTCTGGTTCTACTATTTTTGGATGAGTATCTTCAAGGCTATCGACTCGCGTATTCTTCTTCTCCATTTTCTCCGCACGAGAATTCCAGTTACAAACGATACAATGAAGCATTTGACGTCCGTCGCCAGTTGAATAATGTATGACATCATGTAGAAATGAAGTAAAAAGCTTGTAAAAATGCTCGTTAAGTTCTTATACACATTTACATGCATACTTATATATATATATTTTTTTTTTACGTCAATAACACTTTAGCATAAATCATTAAAATCTCGGGAGATTGTAGGAAAAAGTACTAAAGATATAGAAAACCGGAAGATGTGTAAAATTGCAAATTGTCGTATATTGTACGATGAGTATCCTGATAAAGAATGCGCTATACCGTGTACCGGAAATTTTGGGAAAGAAGAGAGTGTTGTACAAAAACGAATGAATGTACAGATTGCTTGTCAATAGCGCTCTACTTCCACGTGTCTAGGATTATCACCAGAAAAGATTGTCTGGTAACCATTGTGAATTCCCCGCATGCTCTAAATACATAAATAATCCCGCAAAAGGAGATTTTTCGCAACGAAGCGATAGATTTCGTTCATAATTGATGTTATTCGTAAACAATAATTATCGAACGATAAAAAATTATGGATGTCGTTATCTGAGGAAATAAAATTGAATTTGCAGGGAAACAAGGGAAAGATGGGCCAGAGGAAAAGAAGGATGCCGACGGCGAACTTTGGGGCAACGTGGAAGCGCAGGCTGCCTTTCTCGGGCCCAACCTCTGGGACAAAACTTTGCCTTACGATGCCGACCTGAAGGTATTAAACCATGTATGTATAAAGGCGCGAGACGGTAAGCCTCCAAATTTGGCCGAATTTAATCCCAAAATTTCACAAAATAAAATCGGCAATTAAAAACTAATCATGTGTCGTACGTTGTGTCTTATTATTTGTTCGTTGTTCAATCTTTGTGTGATTTTTTTGTCCTTATCGTAACAACGCGGCACGTGATTGCTCCTGTATATATATATTTTTAAATCATTTTGCAAAGCATTTTGGAAATGCGTTCCGCAAAACTCATATTTGTCTCGGAAATTGCTGCGTACACGTAAATGAATGAAAAATCAATTAATCAATTAGTAGCAGACCATTGTAACACTTACTCCGTTAAAATTCACCTTCCTGGGTCGAGAAACCGGGAAGCCGAATATTAAGCCGCTATGCAATCGCGACGATAGCGGTCGCTTTCTCCGTTATGCCTCGACGGAATCGAGGAAGAGTTTCGGCTATTCTTTTCTATCTCCGTTATTATTTTAGCCAAACTATCTAAATAACTTATAGAAAAAGTATATCCTTTTAGATAACCCCCTATAGAATAGCGAAACTTATCTGTTCTAAAGAAAGCAACATTCAATTGTGTATCGCTCGATAATATTACGTAAACAATTCATCGCCTTAATTTATACGGCTGCTATATAGATGTACGTATTATGATAATTAATAATTAAAACGTTTCCATGCGATGCGAGTAAATTGTATAAATAATGTAATTTTTGAAAGAGCATATAAAACTTGATAAATCTTTCGCCAACTTTCACCGCTTGCGTTCCTTCCATCGCGATACGCCGCTTGAATCTCGATAAAGAAACGGGGCAAAATTACAAAGTGCAAAATGAAATAGAAATGGAAAGAGTTTTCTGCGAAAGCATAACTTCTTCGTCGCATTTAAAAGTTCCGCTTGGAAATGGTTTTATATGTCTTTTCAAAATAAAGAGCACATTATATAGAGTGTGGACAGCTTTCACATTAATAATACGATGGCTTTTTACAGGACTTGTCTTTGGAGAATTTGTGCACAAAATATATTAACCGACTCTTTAATAGATAAATAGTTAAACGCCTTAACTCTGAATTAACGTAAAATATATCCGGGCTCGTAGTTAATTATACTGATATAAAATCTTTGTGTATTATATTATTATTTAAAAATCTGTTAAAAACGCAGATTCTAGACATCCGCTTAGAAACGTAAGATGGACTCTGCTCGAACTTGACGCCGTTATTCCGGAAATGACACCCCCGATTTCTGTTGACAGTACGTCGATCTCGATGAGTTTCTTTCCGAGAATGGCATCCCCGTCGACGGTGTGGCTGGCGGTGGACAGGGTGCCATGCAAGGTAGCCAGCTTCATAAAATCAACAATACCGAGGCCCCCGGGCATCAGGGACCAGCGGGTCTACATTTGGAACCAGTTACCAAGCGCGAGAGATCACCATCGCCGAGCGAATGCTGCTCGCCGGACACCCTGAACCCACCCTCTCCCGCGGATTCCAGTAAGTAAAGTACTACCTTTTCGCTCTCTTACTTTTATTCCTCGTCGTAGCCGCGATATCGAGATCCTGAGAAGTGTTCCACGCGATTTAATATGGAATTATAATTATAATTTCGGATATCTCTGATGCCATCTTATATAAAACGTCAGCATCGAATATTTTTTTTTTAATAAAACCAAATATACTCGATAATGTACAAATATGGTGTGTTTGAAAATTAAGAAGGATAAAGTAGCAAGAGCGCGCGTAGAATGAGTGAGAAATGCAATAGAAAGTCATAAATGGAAAGTTTTACTGAAAGCAAGCGGGCTAAAAACGGAGCGACGAAAGAAAGGTATGAAGAAGTTGCACTCTGATGTAAATAATAGTAGCCGTAGTATTTTTACAGCGAACGAGAGAGAGAGAGAAAGAGAGAGAGAGAGAGGGGGAGAGGGAGAAAAAGATAAGAAATATACGCTATCTCAGAATCTGTATTGCGATAACGTCGAGCTTGCCGAGTGTATCACAGAAAATTAGACTAACGTCGACATTGTCAATTGTTCCCCTTCCGCGCAACAGATTCCGAGGACTCGTCACGAATACAATATGGCTTGTCTCTTGTAGCGCTCTCGATGGCCTCATCGGGGCGAGACTTCGATCCACGTACGCGGGCCTTTTCCGACGAGGAGCTCAAACCCCAACCTATGATCAAGAAATCGCGGAAGCAGGTGAGCCTTCATTTGCGTAATTATATTGCCGTTCGTGGCAGCTTTCGACGCCAAATTCAGTCTATTTCGACGCCAGCCATCGAAATAGACTGAATTCTCATCGCCACACGTTTCTCACCACGCGTAAGTGAATACGAGCGTTCTAACGTTCCTTCTCTCTCTTCCGTTTGCGGTCGCAGTTCGTTCCGGATGACTTGAAGGATGACAAATACTGGGCGCGTCGTAGGAAGAACAACATGGCAGCGAAGCGATCGCGAGACGCGCGCCGCATGAAGGAGAACCAGATAGCACTCAGGGCCGGCTTCCTCGAGAAAGAGGTAAATTTTCTCACGGCTAGAAATTTGAGACTGTCGTGTACACTGTATATCTACCGTTCCACAGTTGCCTCGTAGAGTTAAAGGGGCATTTAAGAATATAAGATTAAAACGACTGGGAAAAGACTACCCGAGCGGAATAAAAGTCATCGTAACGTCAACATGGCGTTAAAATGGTTCCCAAATGATTGTTAAAAGTCACTTTTCCTGACTTTTATAGGTATGATTTATTTTACCGTCATCTTGACGTTATCGTGACCTGTTGTTCCGCTTGGGTAAATAAAATCGAGCGTTCGCAGACTGCTCGCGTCGAAATCGAAGATACAATGGAAATAAAATTATCTCTACTGCCTACGTTGTGAACTGCCAGCTATACCAATTTTCTTTTTTTTTTTATCAAGCTTGACGCAGCTATTTCTTATGAGATTGGTCGAATTAAAGTTTGAAATATGATATTTGCTGGAGTCGATTTTTAAATAAATGTCTTTGTTTATTTAGAAGGGAAAAGCTGAATCCTCACTTTCTCATCTCATTTGCAGAATATGGGTCTGCGGCAGGAGCTGGATCGGTTAAAAAACGAGAACATGTTGCTACGCGACAAACTGAGCAAGTACACGGACGTCTAACACCCCCGTGGTCAGCTATGCACCAGCTCGAGCGACACGCAAAGAGAGAGAGAGAGACGCGGACACGAGGGTGCATCACGCCCAGTTACAACTCCCTCGCTTATAGTCGCAGCAGCACGTAGCAAGCCTTCGCCTCCGCGGTGGAAGCGAAGGGGATGCGGAGCATGTTGACGAATAACCACCAACTCCCGAAACCGACTGCCGCCGCCCTAAAAGCCGACAACAACCAACCTCCTCTCAGAAAAATCTTCGAAGATTCTATTCTCCATCATTCTCTTTCTCTCTTTCTCTTACTCTCGAATGAAATTCTTATTGAGTCCTCGCTCCTTGTCCTGCTCTAGAAAACTCCTCCATTTGTAAATAGTTATATGTATAGTTAGATTATATACACACATACACACATACGCGCGCGCGCGTTACATATATGAATATATATATATATATATATAAACATAGGACATGTACGCGTGTATATATATATATATATATATATACTCGTATATGTATATATTTGAAGTAAAAAAAGAAAAAGAATATATTATTATATATATACACAATACACATGAGTATGCGTTTGAGGAAGGAGATGCGTTCGTTACACGTAAATAAATTCGCGCATGCAGCGCGCGACGAGATACGTCGAATTCGCCGTAGCATTCGGGACTTGTAGATTTGCGCGGAACGAGCCATATTGGGACGATAGGATAGGATTGAATGATCGAAGACGCGGATAAGCTATGAGAATGAGATTTTGGAAAAATCGCACTTGTTCGGCGAAGAAGGGACGAATCTCGTCGGCGCTGAGCACTGCCACACGTAAAGAGCTAGATCGTTAGGTCGACATGGAGCGGAGGCGAGCGATGGTTGGGAGAACACGACGCTTTTCTGCGCACGGGTTAACTATCCTGGTTCTCCGAGAACGCGTTAATTACTGTAGCGTATCCCACGTGGTGATGGTACACAAGTGATTCTAGTTGTTTTAATCGATAAGATAGATGATATACGTATTTCGTTTTCATCGTTTCTTTCCTCTCTCTCTCTTTCTCTCTAAATCTATATCTACCTATCTCTAATCTCTCTTTTAGCGTGTAGCAAATCAATCCGGCCACGCGAGGAGTGCACATGGAGTGCGCGGAAGGCGTCGCGTCGCGACGCGACTTCTATCCCTTTTCTTCTTTCGTAATATCGCCCGCTGGCCCAAACGTCGGCGGCACGAACGATGGACGGGCCCATCATCCCGAGATGTCATTTGTTGCGTAGCGAACAAACTTTTTGTACAGGATGCCCTCTTGTAAAATATATTTTAAGACGTAATCGTGTTATTCTGACGAGCGACTGTATATCTTTGACGGGGTTTATCAACTTGAGACAAACGAAACGGAGACCGTGTCCGACGATCGGATCGCGTAGCCACCTCAATCCAGATGGGCGCGTGCATCGTCGGGGTTTAATCGTAGGCGTCGTCGTAAAAAGTAAAAACATATTACGTGTACACGAAGTTACGACCATCGTGCTTAAATGTAAGCTAGCTGCACAGGCTCGCGTGCACTGGCCCCATCCATCCTCCCCCCTCCCTCTCTTCCCCCCATCCACCCTTCTTTTTAAGTTTTTAGATGTTTATTTTTCCATCACCGTGAGAATCGGTGACGGCGATCGAGAGAGCGAAAGTGGAACCGATGAGGAGATATGCGCTTTTTATGAAACAGCTATAAAATTATAGCTATAGGGAGAGAATCTATATTGTACAGATCAACGCGAGATTGAACGACACCGATTATTGCTCGTTGCAAAATTTAGTGACAATAATAGTGACCGATGTACCGAGCGTTTTTTCAGTAATGCGAGCGAGTAACCAGAACGACGAGCGAGATTTGTAAACCTAATATCGCCTCGATTGATGATCTTAAAAATAATTACAAACGGCAGGGCGAAGCTCTTTCGTTCGAGATTTGTGTACCGACGATACGTAATGGTCTTGAATTTTTTTTTTTTTTTTTTCATTTAACCGTATGAGAGAAGCACTCGATGCGCAAACGCGAATCACGCGGACGTTCTGTACGTGTATTTTATCGGCCGAAAGAGAATCGATGTAACGAAATTTCAATTCGACTTTGATCGACGGCAAATCCGGTTCAACTATCACAGGACAATTTCGTCGACCGCGCGTGAAAACATACACTGAAAGAAATGGAAAGAACTACGTTGGATCATCGAAATAATTACGTTGCATCGAAAAGAGAATTTGATAACTATTGAGTAAAGTTACCAAATTTTTTTTTAGTGCAATGTAATTATTTTAATGATTTAACATAATTATTTTCGTGCCTGTATTTTCAGCAAAATCGTTCCTTCAGTGTGTCGTTTTATCCTCGCGATATTTTTCGAATCTTTCGAGCGTGTTATCTTATTGTATTAATTATCTTTCATACATACGAATCAAATTGAATACGTAATTGTAATTTCGTCGGAATCATTTCGTTGCGGCCAGACTGCTATATATTCGTGTACGAGTGCAATGATCCCGAATGCTCGATGCCTTACATTTATTCGAGTGATTTGCCGAGAGTCGCGCACAAAATCATCCAATTACAGTTTTTCACGATTGCCTTGCACATTCTAACAGAAAAATGCAGCATGTATTTGTAAATGATGAAGAATTTCGTGATTTCCGCAACATCCGCGTTTCCGCGCGATAAATTATTAAATCGATACCTTGCGTCGGCAGATTTAGATTCGAACTTCGCCCGATAGTATCGCATAGTATAATTTTAGTAGCGGCACAAAATTTTATTTTTCGAAAATAAATCATATCGTATGTTATCCGATAAAATACCCACTGCATGGCTTGTTAATCCGACGCAATGAATTAAACGGAAGTGTAGCGTGGCAAATGCGTAAGTTGCGTGCGAAAAGGCGTAATAGCGGAAGACAGAATTTCGCGTTTGATTGTATACAAAAGTTTCTTACGTTATTCTTTAAAGCGTAATGTAGGCAGCAAGAAAGTTTTTTTTTTTTAGTTATCCGCAATATCTATTTGAAGTTTAACACGAGCCAATATCAGCTCGTATGTGTTCTGCTTGTCACGCACACTCGTCGTCGTTAAGGGCAAAATTTTATATAGATTTTAGACAAGGAAAACGATCTTTCTTCATACATACAATTTATTCGCGACGCGAATTTTAAAAACGACTTGGAGTCGCAGAGAATGTTTTTATCATGTTTTTTAATTGAGAGTCGCTCGTATTAGCGATTGAGGAAATTGAAGTGATCTATCTCCCGATCATTTTTTCAAAGCTATTAATGATGCTGAGTGTGCGATATGACGTGGATCTCGGCACAAGTTATTGGCCTATAAGAAGCGCGTTAGTATGATCGACACACATCGCAATTCGATAAATAAAAATAGTAATAAATAAAATAGTAGAGAGTTATATAGCAGCGCGAGAGACAGAGACGCGGCCGCCGGCTTTGCTCCAAATAGAATGGTAAGAAAATGAGATAGAGGACACCGCCGCGTCTTCGATAAATAATTGTCCGATCCACTTAAATAAAAACATGAAAAACATGAGAAAAATTAGATATGACCACCAACACAAGAAAACCTCTATTGTATCACATTTCGAGAAATATATGTATTTGTTATTGTTTTAATTGAATCCTACGGTTGTACACCATACCCTCTATTTTTCCAAAGACATCTCCATATTATTATATTTTTTCGAATACATTTAACATATTAAGAATTAATCTCTTATTGGATAATTATTGGCTCTTACTACTATATGTTTATTGATTTTACAAATTCAAGAATTGATATCGAATTTATCAGTGCAATAAATATTGTATATATTTTTACAACATATATTTTTTTTATGCACAGAGTTAACTTACGAAATTTTTCATGTTAGGAATAGAATGCGTTGTCGTGTGGCTCTGTGTGTAGAGCGTCGGACTTGTTAGTATCAGGTCGCGAAGTTGATTACAGACATCAAGCAAATACGAATTTTTAATTTGTATCATTAAGTATGACTGGGGAGAGAAGACAATAGATTGCAGTCTGAGTGCCACAAACGGATCTTAAGCAATGAGGATAGTAAAATAAAAATAATAGAAATAGAACGTGAAATTATTTATAGCTAATAAACGCGTCCCATGGCATTGTTTGAAGAAATGAATTCACTGAATAAAAACAACAACGTCACAAAAGTGTTGAATTATGAATCAGCAGACAGATTCACACACACACACATACACACACGTAAATAGAAGTTTCAGTCATTTATTCCTTGCAACGTTCAAAGTTCAGTATGTCGTATTTGTTAGCAAACTAAAATGACGTAAGGTTCATAAAAAAAATGCACTTTTCGTACAGTAAATCTTTGTGTTAATATAGATTTTTCATGTTTTCGATATACGACTTTTATTTTTCATATAACGAGTTCGTTAGACTGTCGATACGTTACTACAATTATTTTTAATAAGAAATAATATTTTCAAGAGTTATTTGAGTACCATTTTAATGTAAATTAATTTGAAAATTCTAAATTAAGAACATCTTATCAAAGCGAAAAAATAATAAATTACTGCAAAATGCAATCTTATTTCCTTAATTCATTAAAACCACACAACCTGTCTTATTATTTAATTTTGTTTATATGATTCTTTTATATGCTTCAGTACCTCTAATATTTAAGATCTGAATGAGCGCAATTTTTTGTGTTTTATATAAATTATATTTATATCAATAAGATCGTAGAATGGCTGGTTTAAATAATTTCCAGATCATATTATTACTACATTTATTACTACACGATGATACGCTAATAATGAATTTTTAAAAATGGAATCTATTATGACCGGTAAACTAAACTTAAAAAAATGAACATTCAAAATTTAAAAAGACGTTGTTTTAATAACATAGCAGGAATGTAAGTACCACATTAAAATAACATTTTTTAAGTTAAATTTCAACAAAATTGAATTATTGTTTATTAGCAAGCTGTGTTAATTGTAAAGAACCGTTGTTGAACTGTAATAAATAATTGAAAGAAATTGTACAAAACTCGATAAACAAAATTCACAAAAAGATTTGAACATTTATCAGAGTAAGACTGGTGTATGGGCAACAAGATAACACTACCAGTAGGCCTATTTCGTAATTCTTTGATGACAATTCGGTATCGTTACAGTATCGTTGCGCAGATATTATACATGCTAGAAAAGTTGCGCAACAATACTGTAACGATATCGAATCGTCGCTAAAGAGTTACAGAATAGACCTACAGGGCCACGATTCTCTAACACATCGTAAGACGAAAGTGGACAAAAATAACCAATACAAGATGTCATCAAATAATTACATTGACTATTCTGCCACTTTCATATACGGTTCTCTTCTTAGTGAGTATGCGAATCGAGGCCTAAGTTCCCCTTCCACGTATGCCGTTAATGACATGCACTGGACTGTTGCAGCGCTATAACATTATTGATAGTCGTTCGTTCTACGTTGTACACGACAGATGCATAATGTGGAAGACGACGACCGTGCTCTTCCTCGTTACCTGTGGCATAGCCATTTTTCTTCAGTAAGTTGCAATCATAAACCTTAAATCTTTCACGTCAAACCACAAAATTTATAGAATAAAATAATTTAATTGATGAAACTGTATTTTCATCTTCTTTGCATAGGAATTATAAATAATTTACTAATCATTAACTCTCGATTATAAAAATTTTATATTGTTTATTTGCAGGAGCAGTCCTACAGACGTGCCCGACTTGCCTGAGACATTTTGGGGACCGGAAAAAAATAAAGAAGCCTCGAAAGAAATACGACCTTTTGCTATCAATGTGAAGCAGCCGGTAAGTTACGAAAGATAAGTACTATTTATCTATTAAATCAAGTGATATACACTTTTAAGATTGTACTTTTTCATCGATTCGTTATGTAAGATTTTACGTTCTAACAAATACAAAAGTGATTCAATTTTTTGTTGTTATTAATAAGTACTATTAGAGACACACCTGTGTAATACATATTTATGACCACTGTGTGCACATTATAGCAACTATTTTGTTTAATCGCAAAACATGATACTTCATTACTATTGATGAATCTATATTATTTTTCCGATATCGGAAATCGAAATTTTTTATTGATAAACACAATATATTATTTCTAATCATATGAATATGCATTGAAACTCTTGTCAAATGTATTGGCAGTCAAGTAAAAATACGTAGCACAGCATCAAAAATAGTTTAACTAAATATTCAATGTTGTATAAATTTACATAAATCTGCTTTTTAAAAATAATTGTTGAATAATTCAATGTACAATGAGAGATAAAGAAATATAAAAGCCGTTGTCAAAAAAATTTGTATTTCAATATTTTATATAGAGCTTCAGACTTTTTAACTATAAAATACATGAAATTTTTTAAGAGGCTTTATCGTCAATGTTTTAAAATAAAATATTCTTTGATATAAAATATTCATAAAATATTATAAAATTTCTTAAAAATCTCCTAGAAAGCTGGAACACAATAAATAATTTATTAATTTGATGGATCGATCGATCGATCAATCGCGACTGCGAAAAGGAAGATATAATTTTACTGTAATTTGAAACTGATCATAAATTTTTGGTAGAAAAATTGAAAGAGAAACGCGTAATTATTTTCAAGTGTAAAATACAAATTTCTTGAGTAAGGTAATCGACGACTTAAATGAACGACTAGCAAATAGAAGAGAATTAAGAGAGCCGTTGGAAGGTACTGCATGGACTTACGGCATCAGTACGACGTACTTGAAGGATGTTCTTGAATATTGGAGAACAAAATATAATTGGACTGAGCGGGCGGCGTTGCTCAATAAGTATCCCCAATACATGACTAATATACAAGGTAATAATTTTTTGTCATTTAATCGTAATCATTCAAAACAATTTCGTAATTATTGTACGAGTTTTAGTTGTGAAAGGAATTGCTCAGAAATAAGTGGCGGCATCGCGTTTATTAAGTATTTTAATTTTTTACTTTTCTCGGCATATGTTGCTTCTCTTTTGTCTATTATTAGCGGGAAATAATAAATGTAGGTCCAGATTCGTTTAACCGCGGTCCATGCCGTAGAAGCTCTGTTTGAGTATTTTACTAAAATGACGAGCCGGTTTCGTAGAGCATAAGAACAGTAGAGCATAAGACACATTTTCATTAGTTTTACACGAGAATAAATGCAAATACTATCACATAAATTAGTATTTCGTTCACAAAAATAACAATTGTCTACTACTTAGTACGTACATTACGTGCCAATAAATTTTATTCGAATATTGAAGATAATTGAATAAATTGAGATTTATGTTTCTACACAGGTCTGGACATACATTTTTATCATGTGAAACCCAATATCCCGGTGGAACGGAAAAACATAAAACATTATCCATTACTGATTATGCACGGTTGGCCAGGATCCGTGGTGGAATTCCAGAAAATTATTCCCATGTTAACGACACCGCGTGCAGACAAAGACTTTGTGTTTGAGGTAATCGCACCTTCGCTTCCGGGATTTGGATTCTCGCAAGCGGCCGTACGACCAGGATTGGCCACACCGCAGGTGAAATTTATAGAAAAATGCTTAAAAATCCTATATAAATGTTGTGTATTAAACCAAGATATTTCATGCGTCCAAGACAATAAAAAAAAAAACGAAGAAAAAAAAGGGAATAAGCTAACAAATTCTTATCCTTGCGTAAAGACAGTCAATTGTTTGTTACTTTCAGATAGCTGTTATATTGAAAAACCTTATGCTGCGTCTCGGATTTAATCAATTTTACATCCAAGGCGGAGACTGGGGCAGCGTGGTTGCTTCTCATTTAGGTGCTTTCTTCCCAGACAAGTACGTATCATTAATAATGACTTGCTTAATAACTTTGTGCAATTTCATATATGATATAAGTATAAGTGCAAAGTTTAAAAACGATAATTTTTCTCAGCATTCTTGGCAGTCATATGAACATGTGTATAGTTTTAAGTAAGTCTAATATGCTATGGAGATTGATCGGTGCACTTATCCCATCGCTCGTTGTCGAGAGCGAATATGTCGACAGAATGTATCCTTTAGGACATTACATGAGTTTCCTCCTTGAGGAATCTGGATACTTTCATATACAAGCTACTAAACCAGATACTATAGGTAAGTAATTATATAAAAATTAAAAAAAAATCTTTGAATAGAAATCTTTTTACATTTTTGTATTTCGTTATTAAATTCTTTAAACGTTAAATAAGATTCAATAAAATTATTAAAAGTTAAATGTAAGTTGCAAATTAAACTAATGCAATAATATGCTAATGTTATTTCTGTGCACTGAGGAAAAAATTACTAAATTTTGAAAGTATTCACTAAATGTAAATATACGTTTATTTAGAATAAGAACTATTAATTTAATTTAAGTATTATTTTTCTTATAGAGTAAATATTTACGTACCGTAAATAAATATTTTATTTAGGAATTTTTTCTCTCAGTATGTATGTCAACGTTTAATATGCAAAATAAGTTTATTTATTGAAAAAGAATAAAGTAATTGGAAAATATTTTTAAAGGTACTGCTGTGTCAGCCTCGCCAGTCGCATTAGCAGCTTACATTTTGGAAAAGTTTAGTACAGGGACAAATCCGGAGTACAGACTCCGTCAGGATGGCGGTCTCCTCGAGAAATTTACGTTAGATGAACTTTTGGATAATCTCATGCTTTATTGGGTTACCAACTCTATGACTACGAGTGCACGGCTTTATTCCGAACAATTCACTAAAGCTTATATAGCGAGCAGAATAGATGAGTGTGTTTTTCTTTTTTAATTACAATTCTCACGTTTACATAATTTTAAATTCATTATTATTGACATATGTTTTTAGATTGCCTGTTGAAGTGCCAGTAGCGTGTGCGGTATTTCCTCACGAGATAGCATATACACCGGAAAGTCTCCTTCGTGAAAAATATATTAATCTGGTTCAAATGAATCATTTACCGCGCGGAGGTCATTTCGCTGCATTGGAAGAGCCGGCTCTCTTAGCGGATGATATATTTAAATTTGTACACACGGTTGAAGAGACCAAGAAGAAAAATATGGCTAAAAATATGCCAAACAAAGAAAAGAAAATAAAGGAGCCTACAAAAATTTGAAAGAACATTTACTTATGGTATTTTAATTAATTACACGAGCACGTTAAGATGTGAAACAGTGTCTGTATAGAGGATGTTACATAAACACGATACATATTTTCCAGTTTTGTAAAGTTTGGTAATTCTTTAAATAAAATGATTATTTTTCTAACGCTTTGTTCTTTATTCAACTCTGTCTTCCCGAAGTACGATTATGCGTTTAAATTTTATTTCTCAAATGTAAAATTTCTTCGTTTTATTATTTATATATAGATAACGCGTGCAAAAAATTATATTTATACATATAACATGCAACATTAAAAATCGTAGAATGGCTGGCTTAAATAATTTCAAGATCATATTATTATTACATTTATTACTACACGATGATACGCTGATAATCGATTTATACAAATGGAATCTATTATGACCAGTGAACTAAATTTAAAAAAATAATCATTCAAAATTTAAAAAGATGTCGTTTTAATAATATAGCACGAATGTAAGTACCACATTAAAATAACATTTTTTAAATTAAATTTCAACAAATTTGAATTATTATTTATTAGCAAGCTGTTAATTGTAAAGGACCGTTTTTGAACAGTAATAAATAATTGAAAGAAATTGTACAAAGCTCGATAAATAAAATTCGCAAAAAAATTTGAACATTTATCAGAGTAAGACTGGTGTATGGGCTACAAGATAATACTACCAGTAGGCCTATTCTGTAATTCTTTTACGACAGTTTGGTATCGTTACAGTATCGTTGCGCAGATATTATACATGCTACAAAGTTGCGCAGCGACACTGTAACGATACCAAATTGTCGCTAAAGTGTTACAGAATAGACCTACAGGGCCACGATTCTCTAACACATTCGTAAGAGGAACATATACGAAAGTAAACAAAAATAATCAATAGGAGAATGTCATCAAATAATTACATTGACTATTCTGCCACTTTCATATACGGTTCTCTTCACCTCTATTAAGCTGGACCCCCCACCAGCGAAAATCAAGTTCGCACTAGGTCAAAAATTTAGTGCTATTTATGTGCTAATTTGTTACTCTAGTCCGGATTTTTTTGCTCAAGCCGGTTAGCAACATTAAAAAAAAAAAGTGGGAGGGTCCAGCTTAATGGCAAGCTGGACGCCCCCATAAAAAAAAATATATATATACAGTAGCCACTAGGCAAAAACAAGTACGCTAGAATTTGTTGCTAATTTTTTGCTCTCATATAAGACCAAAATAAATATAAAATTGTTTCATAAATATCATTATGCGTGGAGCTCGCGCGCCGCGCTCTATCATCCGTCACCTTATCTCGAAATAATTTGCTGCTTGTATAGTATTATATTAAATGATAATCAGAAATCCTACTACTAAAATAAATGCAACTTCGGAATTAGTTGCTAATTATAACTTGTAAAAAATATATTCGTTTATGCGAGGCGCGTGATTTCCACGCACAAAGTAATTATTTTCAACGAAATGAAGCGAGCAAAAAAATCAAAATTATATACTAAATGATCGTTAGACATCCTACTACTAAAAGAAATAGGTTTTGCATTTAGTTACTGATTATAACTTGTAAAAAATATATTTGTTTATGCGAGGCGCGTGCTTTCCACGTAAAAGTAATTATTTTCAACAAGTTACAGCTAGCAATAAAATTTTAATCTTATACCAAAATGTTTGTTAGACATCCTACTACTACAAAAAATAGATTTTGGATTTAGTTACTAATTATAACTTGTAAAAAATATATTTGTTTGTGCGAGGCGCGTGCTTTCCACGAACAAAGTAATTATTTTCAACAAGTTACAGCTAGCAGTAAAATCTTAATCTTATACGAAAATGATCGTTAGACATCCTACTACTAAAAAAAATATATTTTGGATTTAGTTACTAATTATAACTTGTAAAAAATATATTTGTTTATGCGGGGCGCGTGATTTTCACGCACAAAGTAATTATTTTCAACGAATTGAAGCGAGCAAAAAAATCAAAATTATATACTAAATGATCGTTAGACATCCTACTACTAAAAGAAATAGGTTTTGGATTTAGTTACTAATTATAACTTGTTGAAAATAATTACTTTTGCGTGGAAAGCACGCGCCTCGCATAAACAAATATATTTTTTACAAGTTATAATTAGTAACTAAATCCAAAATCTATATATATTTTTTTATGGGGGGGTCCAGCTTGCCATTAAGCTGGACCCCCCCACTTTTTTTTTTGAAGGTTGCTAAACGGCTAAAAAAAAAAAAAATCCGGACTAGAGTAACAAATTAGCACATAAATAGCACTAAATTTTTGACCTAGTGCGAACTTGATTTTCGTTGGTGGGGGGTCCAGCTTAATAAAGGTGTTCTCTTCTTAGTGAGTATGCGAATCGAGGCCTAAGTTCCCCTTCCATGTATGCCGTTAATGACATGCACTGGATTGTTGCAGCGCTATAACATTATTGATAGTCGTTCGTTCTACATCGCACACGACAGATGCATAATGTGGAAGGCGACGATCGTGCTCTTCCTCGTTACCTGTGGCATAGCCATTTTTCTTCGGTAAGTTGCAATCATAAACGGGTGTGTGAAGTTGACATCCTTATGGTACACAATCATAGTTCCGTTCAGAGTTCTGGATTATTTACAACAAAAGGAAGAGTTCTTGCTAGTTTTTACAAATAGTTCTGCTATTATAACAAAAAAAATGAATTTTGAAAAATGGGGGTGCTAACTTCACACCCAAAAGTAGCACCGCATAGTTCTGAATAATTAATTTGATGCTTTTTAAGGAGTACTAGAGTTCTCCGTATAAAAAAAACTTTTTTGATTAAAAGAAACAAAAAGAAAAAAAATTAAAAAATGCATATCAAGTCCGAATAGTTCTGAATAGCGATTCCTTTCGATGAGTTCTAGAGTTCTCCATAGATTTTAGAAACAGATCTGCTCAAAAAAGTAAAAAAAATCGCAATTGAATTCTCGAAAGTGGTATGAAAAAAATGAAAGAAACTTCAAAAGTATCAGTTTTACATAATTTTCTCATTAAGATTTTTGATAAAACGCGACGCCTATTCAGAACTCTCAACAGAACTCCCAGAACGCTTAAAAAATTTTTTTACGATGTCGACCTTGTATTTTTAAAGTTCGGAAAAATTTTTTAAGAGTTCTGGTAGTTCTGTTGAGAGTTCTGGGTAGTCTTCGATGAGTTCTATTAAAAATCTTAATGACAAAAATCTGTAGGATTGAAAACGAAAATGTTACGGACGATCGCAGGTGTGTCGATTTTATATTTTCCGAGTGTGAAAAATTTTTTAAGAGTTCTGATAGTTCTGCTTAGAGTTCCGGGTAGTTCCCGATGAGTTCTATCAAAAATCCTAATGACAAAAATCTGTAGGATTGAAAACAAAAATGTTACGGACGATTATAGGTGACGAATAGAACTACCAGAACTCTTAAAAAAAATTTCGCACTCGAAAAGTATAAAATCGTCACCTATAATCGTCCGTAACATTATCGTTTTCAATCCTACAGATTTTTGTCAATAGAATTTAGAACTCATCGGGAACTACCTAGAACTCTAAACAGAACTACCAGAACTTTTAAAAAATTTTTCGCACTCGGAAAATATAAAATCGATACACCTGCGATCCGTAACATTTTCGTTTTCAATTCTACAGATTTTTGTCATTAGGATTTTTGATAGAACTCATCGAGGACTACCCAGAACTCTCAACAGAACTATCAGAACTCTTAAAAAATTTTTCCAAACTTCAAAAATACAAGGTCGACATCGTGAAAAAATTTTTTAAGAGTTCTGGGAGTTATGTTGAGAGTTCTGAATAGGCGTCGCGGAGTACTATCAAAAATCTTAATGAGAAAATTATGTAAAACTGATACTTTTGAAGTTTCTTTCATTTTTTGATATCACTTTCGAGAATTCAATTGCGATTTTTTTTACTTTTTTGAGCAGATCTGTTTCTAAAATGTATGGAGAACTCTAGAACTCATCGAAAGGAATTGTATGCGCTATTCAGAACTATTCGGACTTCATATGCATTTTTTAATTTTTTTTCTTTTTTTTTTAATCAAAAAAGTTTTTTTTATACGGAGAACTCTAGTACTCCTTAAAAAGCATCAAATTAATTATTCAGAACTATGCGGTGCTACTTTTGGGTGTGAAGTGGGCACCCCCATTTTTCAAAATTCATTTTTTTTGTTATAATAGCAGAACTATTTGTAAAAACTATCAAGAAATCTTCCTTTTGTTGTAAATAATCCAGAACTCTGAACGGAACTATGATTGTGTACCATAGGGGTGCCAACTTCACACACCCATCATAAACCACAAATCTCTCACATCAAACCACAGAATTTATAGAATAAAACAATTTAATTGATGAAACTGTATTTTCATCTTCTTAGCATAGAAATTATAAATAATTTACTAATCATTAACTCTCGATTATAAAAATTTGATATTGTTTATTTGCAGGAGCAGTCCTACAGACGTGCCCGACTTGCCTGAGACATTTTGGGGACCGGAAAAAAATAAAGGAGCCTCGAAAGAAGTACGACCTTTTGCTATCGATGTGCAGCAGCCGGTAAGTTACGAAAAATAAGTACTATTTATCTATTAAACCAAGTGATATACACTTTTAAGATTGTACTTTTTCATCGATTCGTTATGTAAGATTTTACGTTGTAACAGATAGAAAAGTGATTCAATTTTCTGTTGTTATTAATAAGTGCTATTAGAGACACACCTGTGTAATACATATTTATGACCACTGTGTGCACATTATAGCAACTATCTTGTTCAATCGCAAAACATGATACTTCATTACTATTGATGAATCTCTATTATTTTACCGATATTGGAAATCGAAATTTTTTATTGATGAATACAATATATTATTTCTAATCATATGAATATGCATTGTAACTCTTGTCAAATAGGTTTGCAGTCAAGTAAAAATACGTAGCACAGCATCGAAAGTAGTTTAACTAAATATTCAATGTTGTAAAAATTTACACAAATCTGTCTTTTAAAAATAACTGTTGAATAATTCAATGTACGATGAGAGTTAAAGAAATATAAAAGCCGTTGTCAAAAAAATTTATATTTCAATATTTTATATAAAGCTTCAGACTTTTTAACAATAAAATACATGAAATTTTTTAAGAAGCTTTATCGTCAATGCTTTAAAATAAAATATTCTTTGAAATAAAATATTCATAAAATATTATAAAATTTCTTAAAAATCTCCTAGAAAACTGGAACACAATAAACAATTTTTAATTTGCTGGATCGATCAATCGATCAACCGCAACCGCGAAAAGGAAGATATAATTTTACTGTAATTTGAAATCGATCATAAATCTTTGGTAGAAAAATTGAAAAAGAAACGCGTAATTATTTTCAAATGTAAAATACAAATTTCTTGAGTAAGGTAATTGACGACCTAAATGAACGACTAGCAAATAGAAGAGAATTAAGAGAGCCGTTGGAAGGTACTGCATGGACTTACGGCATCAGTACGACGTACTTGAAGGATGTTCTTGAATATTGGAGAACAAAATATAATTGGACTGAGCGGGCGGCGTTGCTCAATAAGTATCCCCAATACATGACTAATATACAAGGTAATAATTTTTTGTCATTTAATCGTAATCATTCAAAACAATTTCGTAATTATTGTACGAGTTTTAGTTGTGAAAGGAATTGCTCAGAAATAAGTGGCGGCATCGCGTTTATTAAGTATTTTAATTTTTTACTTTTCTCGGCATTTGTTGCTTCTCTTTTGTCTATTATTAGCGGGAAATAATAAATGTCGGTCCAGATTCGTTTAACCGCGGTCCATGCCGTAGAAGCTCTGTTTGAGTATTTTACTAAAATGACGAGCCGGTTTCGTAGAACATAAGAATAGTATCGTCGAAGACACATTTTCATTAGTTTTACACGAGAATAAATGCAAATACTGTCACATAAATTAGTATTTGACTTCGTTAACAAAAATAACAATTGTATACTACTTAGTACGTACATTACGTGCCAATAAATTTTATTCGAATATTCAAGATAATTGAATAAATTGAGATTTATGTCTCGACACAGGTCTGGACATACATTTTTATCACGTGAAACCTCAGATCCCAGCGGAACGAAAAAACATAAAAGTTTATCCATTACTGATTATGCATGGTTGGAAAGGATCCGTAGTGGAATTCCAGAAAATTATTCCCATGTTAACGACACCGCGAGCTGACAAAGACTTTGTGTTTGAGGTAATCGCACCTTCGCTTCCGGGATATGGATTCTCGCAAGCTGCCGTACGACCAGGATTGGCCACACCGCAGGTGAAATTTACTGAAAAATACTTAACACTCCTATATAAATGTTATGTGTTAGAACCAAATTATATTTCATGCGTCCAAGATAACGTAGGAAAAAAAGAAATAAGTTAACGCAACAAATATTTATCCTTGCGTTTGTTACTTTCAGATAGCTGTTATATTCAAAAACCTTATGCTGCGTCTCGGTTTTAATCAATTTTACATCCAAGGCGGAGACTGGGGCAGCGTGGTTGCTTCTCATTTAGGTGCTTTCTTCCCAGACAAGTACGTATCATTAATAATGACTTGCTTAATAACTTTGTGCAATTTCATATATGATATAAGTATAAGTGCAAAGTTTAAAAACGATAATTTTTCTCAGCATTCTTGGCAGTCATATGAACTTGTGTGTAGTTTTAAGTAAGTCTAATATGCTATGGAGATTGATCGGTGCGCTTATCCCATCGCTCGTTGTCGAAAACGAATATGCCGACAGAATGTATCCTTTAGGACATTACATGAGTTTCCTCCTTGAGGAATCTGGATACTTTCATATACAAGCTACTAAACCAGATACTATAGGTACTTAATTATATACAAGCTTTTCTATAAAAAAATCTTTGAATAGAAATCTTTTTACTTTTTTGTATTTTGTTATTAATTTCTTTAAGCGTTAAATTAGATTCAATAAAATTATCAAAAGTTAAATGTAAAGTTGCAAATTAAACTAATGCAATAATATGCCAATGTTATTCCTGTGCACTGAGGAAAAAATTACTAAATTTTTAAAGTATTTACTAAATGTAAATATACATTTATTTAGAATAAGAACTATTATTTTAATTTAAGTATTATTTTTCTTATAGAGTAAATATTTACGTACCGTAAATAAATATTTTATTTAGGAATTTTTTCTCTCAGTGTGTATGTCAACGTTTAATATGCAAAATAAGTTTATTTATTGAAAAAGAATAAAGTAATTGGAAAATATTTTTAAAGGTACTGCTGTGTCAGCCTCGCCAGTCGCATTAGCAGCTTACATTTTGGAAAAGTTTAGTACAATGACAAATCCGGAGTACAGACTCCGTCAGGATGGCGGTCTCCTCGAGAAATTCACGTTAGATGAGCTTTTGGATAATCTCATGATTTATTGGGTTACCAACTCTCTAACTACGAGTGTACGGCTTTATTCCGAACAATTCACGAAGGCTTATATAGCGAGCAGAATAGATGAGTGTGTTTCTTTTTTTTAAATACAATTCTCACGTTTACATAAATTTTAATTCATTTTCATTGATGTATGCTTTTAGATTGCCTGTTAAAGTGCCAGTAGCGTGTGCGGTATTTCCTCACGAGATAGTGTATACACCGGAAAGTCTTCTTCGTGAAAAATATATTAATCTGATTCAAATGAATCATTTACCGCGCGGAGGTCATTTCGCCGCATTGGAAGAGCCGGCACTCTTAGCGGATGATATATTTAAATTTGTACACACGGTTGAAGAGACCAAGAAGAAAAATATGGCTAAAAATATGCCAAACAAAGAAAAGAAAATAAAGGAGCCTACAAAAATTTGAAAGAACATTTACTTATGGTATTTTAACTAATTACACGAGCACGTTAAGATGTGAAACAGTGTCTGTATAGTGGATGTTACATAAACACGATACATATTTTCCAGTTTTGTAAAGTTTGGTAATTCTTTAAATAAAATGATTATTTTTCTAACGCTTTGTTCTTTATTCAACTCTGCCCGAAGTATGATTAGGCGTTTAAATTTTATTTTTAGAATTATAAAAAAAAAACATTTCTCAAATACAAAATTTCTTCGTTTTATTATTTATATATAGATAACGCGTGCAAAAAATTATATTTATACATATAACATGCAACATTAAAAATCGTAGAATGGCTGGCTTAAATAATTTCAAGATCATATTATTATTACATTTATTACTACACGATGATACGCTGATAATCGATTTATAAAAATGGAATCTATTATGACCAGTGAACTAAATTTAAAAAAATAATCATTCAAAATTTAAAAAGATGTCGTTTTAATAATATAGCACGAATGTAAGTGCCACATTAAAATAACATTTTTTAAATTAAATTTCAACAAATTTGAATTATTATTTATTAGCAAGCTGTTAATTGTAAAGGACCGTTTTTGAACAGTAATAAATAATTGAAAGAAATTGTACAAAGCTCGATAAATAAAATTCGCAAAAAAATTTGAACATTTATCAGAGTAAGACTGGTGTATGGGCAACAAGATGACACTACCAGTAGGCCTATTTCGTAATTCTTTGACGACAATTTGGTATCGTTATAGTATCGTTGCGCAGATATTATACATGCTAGAAAAGTTGCTCAACAACACTGTAACGATATCGAATTGTCGCTAAAGAGTTACAGAATAGACCTACAGGGCCACGATTCTCTAACACATTCGTAAGACGAAAGTGGACAAAAATAACCAATAGAAGATGTCATCAAATAATTACATTGACTATTCTGCCACTTTCATATACGGTTCTCTTCTTAGTGAGTTTGCGAATCGAGGCTTAAGTCCCCTTTTCACGAATGCCGTTAATGGCATGCACTGGACTGTTGCAGCGCTATAACATTATTGATAGTCGTTCGTTCTACGTTGCACACGACAGTTGCATAATGTGGAAGACGACGACTGTGCTCTTCCTCGTTACCTGTGGCATAGCCATTTTTCTTCAGTAAGTTGCAATCATAAACCTTAAATCTTTCACGTCAAACCACAAAATTTATAGAATAAAATAATTTAATTGATGAAACTGTATTTTCATCTTCATTGCATAGGAATTATAAATAATTTACTAATCATTAACTCTCGATTATAAAAATTTTATATTGTTTATTCGCAGGAGCAGTCCTACAGACGTGCCCGACTTGCCTGAGACATTTTGGGGACCGGAAAAAAATAAAGAAGCCTCGAAAGAAGTACGACCTTTTGCTATCAATGTGAAACAGCCGGTAAGTTACGAAAGATAAGTACTATTTATCTATTAAATCAAGTGATATACACTTTTAAGATTGTACTTTTTCATCGATTCGTTATGTAAGATTTTACGTTCTAAGAAATACAAAAGTGATTCAATTTTTTGTTGTTATTAATAAGTACTATTAGAGACACACCTGTGTAATACATATTTATGACCACTGTGTGCACATTATAGCAACTATCTTATTCAATCGCAAAACATGATACTTCATTACTATTGATGAATCTATATTATTTTTCCGATATCGGAAATCGAAATTTTTTATTGATAAACACAATATATTATTTCTAATCATATGAATATGCATTGAAACTCTTGTCAAATGTATTGGCAGTCAAGTAAAAATACGTAGCACAGCATCAAAAGTAGTTTAACTAAATATTCAATGTTGTATAAATTTACATAAATCTGTTTTTTAAAAATAATTGTTGAATAATTCAATGTACAATGAGAGATAAAGAAATATAAAAGCCGTTGTCAAAAAAATTTGTATTTCAATATTTTATATAGAGCTTCAGACTTTTTAACTATAAAATACATGAAATTTTTTAAGAGGCTTTATCGTCAATGTTTTAAAATAAAATATTCTTTGATATAAAATATTCATAAAATATTATAAAATTTCTTAAAAATCTCCTAGAAAGCTGGAACACAATAAATAATTTATTAATTTGATGGATCGATCGATCGATCAACCGCGACCGCGAAAAGGAAGATAGAATTTTACTGTAATTTGAAACTGATCATAAATGTTTGGTAGAAAAATTGAAAGGGAAACGCGTAATTATTTTCAAGTATAAAATACAAATTTCTTGAGTAAGGTAATTGACGACCTAAATGAACGACTAGCAAATAGAAGAGAATTAAGAGAGCCGTTGGAAGGTACTGCATGGACTTACGGCATCAGTACGACGTACTTGAAGGATGTTCTTGAATATTGGAGAACAAAATATAATTGGACTGAGCGGGCGGCGTTGCTCAATAAGTATCCCCAATACATGACTAATATACAAGGTAATAATTTTTTGTCATTTAATCGTAATCATTCAAAACAATTTCGTAATTATTGTACGAGTTTTAGTTGTGAAAGGAATTGCTCAGAAATAAGTGGCGGCATCGCGTTTATTAAGTAGTTTAATTTTTACTTTTCTCAGCATTTGATGCTTCTCTTTTGTCTAGATTATTAGCGGGAAATAATAAATGTCGGTCCAGATTCGTTTAACCGCGATCCATGCCGTAGAAGCTCTGTTTGAGTATTTTACTAAAATGACGAGCCGGTTTCGTAGAGCATAAGAACAGTATCGACGAAGACACATTTTCATTAGTTTTACACGAGAATAAATGCAAATACTATCACATAAATTAGTATTTGACTTTGTTAACAAAAATAACAATTGTATACTACTTAGTACGTACATTACGTGCCAATAAATTTTATTCGAATATTCAAGATAATTGAATAAATTGAGATTTATGTCTCTACACAGGTCTGGACATACATTTTTATCACGTGAAACCTCAGATCCCAGCTGAACGAAAAAACATAAAAGTTTATCCATTACTGATTATGCACGGTTGGGCAGGATCCGTGGTGGAATTCCAGAAAATTATTCCCATGTTAACGACACCGCGTGCTGACAAGCACTTTGTGTTTGAGGTAATCGCACCTTCGCTTCCTGGATTTGGATTCTCGCAAGCTGCCGTACGACCAGGACTGGCCACACCGCAGGTGAAATTTACTGAAAAATACTTAATACTCCTATATAAGTGTTATGTGTTAGAACCAAATTATATTTCATGCGTCCAAGACAACGTAGGAAAAAAAGGAATAAGTTAACGCAACAAATATTTATCCTTGCGTTTGTTACTTTCAGATAGCTGTTATATTCAAAAACCTTATGCTGCGTCTCGGTTTTAATCAATTTTACATCCAGGGCGGAGATTGGGGCAGCGTGGTTGCTTCTCATTTAGGTGCTTTTTTCCCAGACAAGTACGTATCATTAATAATGACTTGCTTAATAACTTTGTGCAATTTCATATGATATAAGTATATATGATATATGATATAAGTATAAGTGCAAAGTTTAAAAATGATAATTTTTCTTAGCATTCTTGGCAGTCATATGAACTTGTGTATAGTTTTAAGTAAATCTAATATGCTATGGAGATTGATCGGTGCGCTTATCCCATCGCTCGTTGTCGAAAGCAAATATGCTGACAGAATGTATCCTTTGGGACATTACATGAGTTTCTTCCTTGAGGAATCTGGATACTTTCATATACAAGCTACTAAACCAGATACTATAGGTACTTAATTATATACAAGCTTTTCTATAAAAAAATCTTTGAATAAAAATCTTTTTGTATATACGTTATTAATTTCTTTCAGCGTTAAATTAGATTCAATAAAATTATTAAAAATTAAATGTAAAGTTGCAAATTAAACTAATGCAATAATATGCCAATGTTATTTCTGTGCACTGAGGAAAAAATTATTAAATTTTTAAAGTGTTTACTAAATGTAAACATACATTTATTTAGAATAAGAACTATTATTTTAATTTAAGTATTATTTTTCTTATAGAGTAAATATTTACGTACCGTAAATGAATATTTTATTTAGGAATTTTTTCTCTCAGTGTGTATGTCAACGTTTAATATGCAAAATAAGTTTATTTATTGAAAAAGAATAAAGTAATTGGAAAATATTTTTAAAGGTACTGCTGTGTCAGCCTCGCCAGTCGCATTAGCAGCTTACATTTTGGAAAAGTTTAGTACATTAACAAATCCAGAGTACAGGCTCCGTCAGGATGGCGGTCTCCTCGAGAAATTCACGTTAGATGAGCTTTTGGATAATCTCATGCTTTATTGGGTTACCAACTCTCTGACTACGAGTGTACGACTTTATTCCGAACAATTCACGAAGGCTTATATAGCGAGCAGAATAGATGAGTGTGTTTCTTTTTTTTAAATACAATTCTCACGTTTACATAAATGTTAATTCATTTTCATTGACGTATGTTTTTAGATTGCCTGTTGAAGTGCCAGTAGCGTGTGCGGTATTTCCTCACGAGATAGTGTATACACCGGAAAGTCTCCTTCGTAAAAAATATATTAATCTGATTCAAATGAATCATTTACCCCGCGGAGGTCATTTCGCCGCATTGGAAGAGCCGGCTCTCTTAGCGGATGATATATTTAAATTTGTGCACACGGTTGAAGAGACCAAGAGGAAAAATATTGCTAAAAATATGCCAAACAAAGAGAAGAAAATAAAGGTGCCTACGAAAATTTGAAAGAACATTTACTAATGCTATTTTAACTAATTACACGAGCACGTTAAGATGTGAAACAGTGTCTGTATAGTGGATGTTACATAAACACGATACATTTTTTCCAGTTTTGTAAAGTTTGGTAATTCTTTAAATAAAATGATTATTTTTCTAACGCTTTGTTCTTTATTCAATTCTGTCTTCCAGAAGTACGATTATGCGTTTAAATTTTATTTTTAGAATTATAAAAAAAAGAACATTTCTCAAATGCAAAATTTCTTCGTTTTATTACTTATTTATAGATAACGCGTGCAAAAAATTATATTTATACATATAACGTGCATCATTAAAGATCGTAGAATGGCTGGCTTGAATAATTTCAAGATAATATTATTAGTACATTTATTACTACACGCATTTTTGATAATTACTACACACATTTTTGTAATATGCATTCAAAAATGTAGTGATACTTTAAACTTTAATATTTATCATCTGCAAACAGAACGGCTTTTTAAGACTCTAGACACAAAACAATTATTATGCCTTAAAACAAAGGCTTAAAGCATAAAACATTGCGTTGAAAAATAATAATAAATTACAGCTATTTTGCTAAGATTCTCACAAAGATTCTTATTAAAATACAAGGTATTTCAGAAATTGTTGGCCAAATTTTAAGAACATATTCCACTCATTGTATATGAAAGAAATGCCATATACAATGGCTATAAACATAAGTTCGAAAATGCTTCTTTTCCAATTTATAAACATTATTTATTGACTTTACAGAAATTGCTGGAAACGATTTTCTTCCACATCTTAAGACTCTCATGTATGATACTGCTGTTGCTACTGTGGAAGTACACCGAATTCGTATTATCGCTGTAAAAAAAAAAAAAAAAAAATACTTCGGGAATTTTTGAACATCTTCGACAGTTTATTCAACATCGATGCGAAGCGTGCATTGATACGGAAGGAAATCATTTCCAGCAATTTCCGTAAAGTCAATAAAAAATGTTTATAACTTGGATAGAAAGCATTTCCGAACCCATGTTTATGTGACTTTTTCATCCTTACAATAAGTAAAATATGCTCTTAAAGTTTGGCCAACTATTTCTGAAACATTTTATATATTCAGAATCGAGATTCTGAAATCGTTAGCTTCAATTCTCAATATTGAGAATCAATTTTACGAACGATTTGATGTACATTATTCATAACTCAATTAAAAGGCCAAAACGAAGTAGAAGGTGTGAATATACGTGCGACAAAATAAAATTTTGAACTTAATTCTAGTAATAGAAAATAAACTGATGAGAACTCTAGTCGAAACGGGTTTCTGGAAAAGAAATAAATAACCACGTTTTATGACAGTAACTGTACTGTGATCGGAACCTGATAGACCCATAGCCTACTTTCAGGAGTGTTCAGATTCCCCACCCGGGTACACCAAGATGTCGTTTTATCTTTGTAGTTTACCGAATGTTAAACAAAGATAGAACGATGTTTTGGTGCTCCCGGGTGGGACGTCTATTAAGCTGGCACAGCCATTTCAGCACAATCAAATGACACTAATAGACGTCCGGGTAGGATATCTGAACGCAGCCCTGTCTATAACACTAGTCCTTCATCCTGCTTCATCCGACATGGTACAAAACAGACGCAGAATGTGGAAAGCGACGATCGTGCTCTTTCTCGTTACCTGTAGCATAGCGATTTTTTTTCGGTAAGATCCAATCATAAACCAATCTCTCACGTGGTAATACTGAAGGAGACGGTCTTCCTCACCGATTTTGATGAAATTAGGCTCATTCGACGCGTTTTCACATGAAACTAACGAATCTGGCAGAAAAAAGTGTCGCTCGGCCACACGAACCGAGATATCAATCGTTAAAGTTAGCGAATGTACAGGTTAGAATATCAGTCATCTCGGCGTAATGTAACGAACTGAGCATGCGCTGTGATAAAAATGTGCACGAAATTTGAAATGTTTATTAATAATTATATCACTGCCACATTTACTACACTTGCTTGTATTTGCTAGAACGTTATGTTGGATTAAAAAAGTTATTAGTTTTTGTGCAATGTAGATTTTTTTAATAAGGCATGAAAACAATTTATTTTATAAAATTAATTAATTTAATTAATAGACACATTCCACTTACAAATAGATATCTTGAAACGAGATCTACATATGTATTGTTCCCTCCACATGAGTTTGCGACTTTCCACACGAAGGGAGATCCACCCCATTCCCACCCCCACCCATCCCACCTCCCGCGCGCGCAAACTCATGTGGAGGGAGCAATACATATGTAGACCTCGTTTCAAGATATCTATTTGTAGGTGGAATGTGTCTATTAATTAAATTAATTAATTTTATAAAATAAATTGTTTTCATGCCTTAATAAAAAAAATCTACATTGCACAAAAACTAATAATTTTTTTAATCCAACACAATGTCTACTTTTTATTGAACATTTGTATAATATATTTTATAATTAACAGGGAGGGAGAAATAAAATATACAGTGATGTAATTATTTATAATAAAGAAACGTTTCAAATTTCGTGCACATTTCTATCACAGCGCATGCTCAGTTCTTTACATTACGCCGAAATGACTGATATTCTAACCTGTACAATCGCTAACTTTAATAATTGATATCTTGGTTCTCGTGGCAGAGCGACACTTTTTTTTGCCAGATTCGTTAGTTTCATGTAAAAGCGCATCGAATGAGCCTAATTTCATCAAAATCGGTGAGGAAGACCGTCTCCTTCAGTATTACCGAAATTATAAATAATTTACTAATCATTAACTCTCGATTATAAAAATTTGATGTTGTTTCTTCGCAGGAGTAATCCTATAGACGTACCTGAATTGCCAGATACATTTTGGGGACCGGAAAGAAACAAAGGAGCCTCAAAAGAAGTACGACCTTTTACTATCGTTGCGCAGCAGTCGGTAAGTTACGAAAGACGAGTGCAATTTATCTATTAAACCAAGTAATATACACTTTTAAGATTATATTTTTCAACCGATTCGTTATGTAAAATTTTACGTTGTAACGAACAGAAAAGTGATTTATATATAATATTAATAAATGCTAATTACAGAAAAAATTGTGTAATGCTCATGTGCATAGCGGCTATCTTGTCCAATCGCGAATCATAATACTTCATTACTGTTAATGAATCAATATTATCTTCCCGATATCGGAAATCAAAATTTTTATTGATGAAAAAAATATATTATTTCTAATCATATAAATATGCATTATAACTCTTGTCAAATGTTTGCAGTCAAGTAAAAATACGTAGCACAGCATCGAAAGTACTTTAGCTAAATATTCCATGTTGTAAAAATTTACATAAATCTGTCTTTTAAAAATAATTGTTGAATAATTCAATGTACGATCAGAGATAAAGAAATATAAAAGCAATTGTCAAAAAAATTTGTATTTCAATATTTTATATAGAGCTTCAGACTTTTTAACAATAAAATACATGATTTTTTAAGAGGCTTTATCGTCAACGTTTTAAAATAAAATATTCTTTGAAATAAAATATTTATAAAATATTTTAAAAATTACTTAAAAATCTCCTAAAAAGCTTGAACAAAATAAGCTATTTTTAATTTGATGGATCGGTCGATTGATCAATTGTGATCGCGAAAAGAAAGATATAATTTCTCTGTAATTTGAAACCGATCATAAATTTTTCGTAGAAAAATCGAAAGAGGAACGCGTAATTATTGTCGAGTTTAAAATAGAAATTTCTTGAGTAAGGTAATTGACGACCTAAATGAACGGCTAGCAAAAAGAAGAGAATTACGAGAGCCATTGGAAGATACTGCATGGACGTACGGCATCAGTACGACGTACTTGAAGGATGTTCTTGAATATTGGAGAACAAAGTATAATTGGACTGAGCGGGTGGCGTTGCTCAATAAGTATCCCCAATACATGACTAATATACAAGGTAATAAATTTTTGTCGTTTAATCGAAACCTTACGAAAGAGTTTCGAGATTATTTTACGAGTTTTAATTAGAAGGCTTACTCAGAAATAAATAGCGACATCGCGTTTATTAAGTCTTTTAAGTTTTTTCTTTTTTCGGCGTTTGTTGCTTCCCTTTTTTGTCTATTATTAACGGAAAATAATAAATGCCGGTCCAGATAACTTAATCAAGATCCATAAAAGCCCCGTTCAAGTATTTTACTAAAGCGAGCGTAAGAACAGTATCAAAAAGACACATTTTCATTATTTTTACACGAGAATACACAAATGCAAATACTATCACATGAAGTAGTATTTGACTTCGTCAAATTAAAAAAAAAAGAAGCGTCTTCTATTTAGTACATATATTACGTGCAATAAATTTTATTCGAAATGTGTTGAATATAATTGAATAAATTAAGATTAATGTCTCTACATAGGTCTGGACATACATTTTTATCACGTGAAACCTCAGATCCCAGCGGAACAAAAAAACATAAAAGTTTATCCATTACTGATTATGCACGGTTGGGCAGGATCCGTGGTGGAATTCCAGAAAATTATTCCCATGTTAACGACACCGCGTGCTGACAAGGACTTTGTGTTTGAGGTAATCGCACCTTCGCTTCCTGGATTTGGATTCTCGCAAGCTGCCGTACGACCAGGATTGGCCACACCGCAGGTAAAATTTACTGAAAAATACTTAATAATCCTATATAAGTGTTATGTGTTAGAACCAAATTATATTTCATGCGTCCAAGACAACGTAGGAAAAAAAGAAATAAGTTAACGCAACAAATATTTATCCTTGCGTTTGTTACTTTCAGATAGCTGTTATATTCAAAAACCTTATGCTGCGTCTCGGTTTTAATCAATTTTACATCCAGGGCGGAGACTGGGGCAGCGTGGTTGCTTCTCATTTAGGTGCTTTTTTCCCAGACAAGTACGTATCATTAATAATGACTTGCTTAATAACTTTGTGCAATTTCATATATGATATAAGTATAAGTGCAAAGTTTAAAAACGATAATTTTTCTCAGCATTCTTGGCAATCATATGAACTTGTGTATAGTTTTGAGCAAGCCCAATTTCCTATGGAGATTAATCGGTGCACTTATCCCATCGCTCGTTGTCAAAAGCGAATATGCCGACAGAATATATCCTTTGGGACATTATATGAGTTTCTTTCTTGAGGAATCTGGATACTTTCATATACAAGCTACTAAACCAGATACTATAGGTACTTAATTATATACAAGCTTTTCTATAAAAAAACCTTTGAATAGAAATCTTTTTGTATATACGTTATTAATTTCTTTAAGCGTTAAATTAGATTCAATTAAATTATTAAAAATTAAATGTAAAGTTGCAAATTAAACTAATGCAATAATATACCAATGTTATTTCTGTGCACTGAGGAAAAAATTACTAAATTTTTAAAGTATTTACTAAATGTAAATATATATTTATTTAGAATAAGAATTATTAGTTTAATTTAAGTATTATTTTTCTTATAGAGTAAATATTTACGCATCGTAAATAAATATTTTATTTACAAATATTTTCTCTCATTGTCTGTAAATGTTTCATATACAAAATAAGTTTATCTATTGAAAAGAAAAGTAATTGGAAAATATTTTTAAAGGTACTGCTGTGTCAGCCTCACCAGTCGCATTAGCAGCTTACATTTTGGAAAAGTTTAGTACAGTGACGAATCCAGAGTACAGACTCCGTCAAGATGGTGGTCTCCTCGAGAAATTCACGTTAGATGAGCTTTTGGATAATCTCATGCTTTATTGGGTTACCAACTCTCTAACTACGAGTGTACGGCTTTATTCCGAACAATTCACGAAGGCTTATATAGCGAGCAGAATAGATGAGTGTGTTTCTTTTTTTTAAATACAATTCTCACGTTTACATAAATTTTAATTCATTTTTATTGACATATGTTTTTAGATTGCCTGTTGAAGTGCCAGTAGCGTGTGCGGTATTTCCTCACGAGATAGTGTATACACCGGAAAGTCTCCTTCGTGAAAAATATATTAATCTGGTTCAAATGAATCATTTACCGCGCGGAGGTCATTTCGCTGCATTGGAAGAGCCGGCTCTCTTAGCGGATGATATATTTAAATTTGTACACACGGTTGAAGAGACCAAGAAGAAAAATATGGCTACAAATATGCCAAACAAAGAGAAGAAAATAAAGAAGCCTACGGAAATTTGAAAGAACATTTAATTATGCTATTTTAATTAATTACACGAGAACAATAAGGTGTGAAACAGTGTCTGTATAGTGGATGTCACATGAATACGATACATTTTTTCCAGTTTTGTATAGTTTGATAATTCTTTAAATAAAATGATTATTTTTCTAATGCTTTATTCTTTATTCAACTTTATCTTCACGAAGTACAGTTATGTCTTTAAATTTTATTTTTAGAATTATAAAAAAAAAGAACATTTCCCACATGCAAAATTTCTTCGTTTTATTACTTATTTATAGATAATGCGTGCAAAAAATTATATTTATATATAACATGTATCATTAAAGATCGTAGAATGGCTGGCTTAAATAATTTCAAGATAATATTATTACTGCATTTATTACCACATGATAATACGCATTTTTGTAATATGCATACAAAAAAGTTAGTTTGTACTTTTATTATTTATCATCTGCAAACAGAACAACTTTTTGAAACTCCGGACACAAAACCAATATTATGCCTTAAAACAAAGGCTTGAAGCAGAAAACATTGTGTTAAATAATAATAATAAATCATAACTATTTTACTAAGATTCTAACTAAGATTTTTATTAAAACATATTCGGAATCGGTTCTAAATAGTTAGCTTCAATTCTTAATATTGAGAATCAATTCTACGAGCAATATCTGAGGTACAGACATTTTTTATTTTTTGAATATACATGCGATAAAATGTGTTTTTGGAACTTGATTCTAGCAAAAAGTGTTCGCCCTTTGAAAATAGACTGATGAGGACCGTAGACTCGAAACTGGTTTCTAGAAGAGAAGTCAAATACGACCGGTGAGCTAAACACATGACCATCCAAAATTGAAAAATCTAGTGTTTTAATAATATAGCAGGAATATACGTGCCATATTAAAATAATAAATTTTTAAAATTAAATTTGAACAAACTTGGATTATGTATTGTTTATTAGCAAGCTATGTTAAATTTAATTCAATTAATTATTACAAATTTCTTCGTCAACAACTCGGTTAATTTTCAAATTCGATAATATTTATGTAAGCATCAACCGCTCCATTATTTACTATCCTTTGTTCCTTAGTTTCTGTTTGTAAACAGCCACACTACGGAGAGAGTGTATTCAACAAGTCAGAAGCCGTAGCCCATACGTAGTCTGTACGAAGCAAGTGTTCGATACGGAGACATCAAGAGAGAGCAAGACTGTTATATTAATTTAAATAATATTGAAAGAACTGAATTACGTTATAAATAATTAAAATATTAATTGCCAATATGGGCTATATTTTACCGACTATAATTACTTTCATGTGCTCTTCTGCGTTATATGCTGTAGTGAAATATTTCTCGAAAAGTTCATCTCGAAAAGTTCAGAAATTTCCAAAAATACCGGAGACGTTCTGGAAGAAATACGAAGAAGAAGGTGAAGAGATTACCGATGTTATCAAACCGTATAACGTCACTTTTTCTCCAGAGGTAATTTATTAATATAAGTAAAGTTCTAATATTAAATTAACTCGAAAGCTAGTTTAATAAAAAAACTTAAATTAATAAAACATTTATTAAGAGAAAGGAAAAATTACTTTCAGTTTGTAGAAGATTTAAAGACTCGATTAAAAAATACTAACAAAGACAATGATAAAAGTGATGATCTTATGCAGGAACTTTTAAATTACTGGGCAAACAGTTACGATTTTAAAAAGTGCGAAATATATATAAATAAGTATCCGCATTTTACAACTAACATTCAAGGTAAAAAATATATTTATTTTAATAGAAAAGTGTAATAAATAATGTTAATTCTCACGTTTCATATACGTTTTGTAACTAATTTATAATTCAGTTTGTAGTAACTATATTATATTATAAATTATAACCATTTTGTACTGTATAAAAACCATATACATCAAATACTATTAACATATTTATATTAACAGAAATTAAAAATTTTTTTATTTAATTTATAGAATTTCTTGCACAATCGGTGTTAAATAGAATAAAACCGAATTTTTAATTTATTATGTTACTCAAATGTATTTAAATTTCTCTTTGTTTAAAAAAAATTGACAAAATAACAAATGAAAGAATTGCAAAGAAATGGTTATTGTATTTTGAATGTTACAATAAGTTATGTATCTTTTGTATTTAATACAGGTTTAGATATTCATTATATTCATGTGAAACCAAACATCCACTCTAAAGGAAAAAAAATTTTCCCGCTGTTGATGTTACACGGTTGGCCCAGCTCCATAATAGAATTTTACAAGATTATACCGTTACTGACATGTTCAAAATCAGAATATAATTTTATATTCGAAGTTATAGTACCTTCTTTGCCTGGATTTGGTTTCTCTGATGCACCCATGTCACATGACGATTTTTCGTGTATCGACATGAGTGTGGTATTAAAAAATCTTATGCTAAGACTAGGGCACAACAAATTTTACGTTCACGGTGGCGATTGGGGCATTTTTATCAGTCGCATTATGTCAACTTTATTTCCGGAACAGTACGCTTTTTCTAAAAATTCATTTCTAAAAATTAATTTTCTAAATATTATTAGCATTAAATTTTCTTAAAGATTTCTCTACTATTAAACTATATAATAAATATACGGTTTTTTTGTTCGAATTTTAGCGTGTTGGGAACACATTGCAATGTCTGTGCATTAAAAAAATTTGGGAAAGTTCCTTCATATTCGAATTTGATAGAAATTACTAAACAAGTAATATCATCGAAAAAATTTCAAACAGACACCCAATATTTTCAACTTCAAGCTATAAAACCGGAGACAAATGGTAGGTGACATATTCATGTATTGCACAATTAGGAAAAAAATTTAATTTGTTATATGATAATTTAGATAGAAAACTTAGCATCTTCAAAGTATTTCACGTATTTCAGGAGTCGCTTTCAATGATTCACCTGCCGCTTTAGCGACATACATTATCGAAAAATCCTTGATTGCCACTAAGTATTCCAAGATAAATAGACAATTTCTGGAAATATATTCTTATGATGATTTGATTAATAATCTAATGATTTACTGGACATCAAAGAGCATAACTACAGCCATGAAAGTATATGCCGAACAGTTTACCGAATCGAACAGTGAACTCATAAAAGAACTTTTAAATTTGTACGTAATTATCATCACAAATTGTCATTGTTAATTATTTTTATAATAAGATGTAAACATTAAGCAATATTTTCTTTACAGAGATGGAGTAAATGTTCCCTGCGATTTTTCATATTATCTAAGCAAAGTCCCAAGAACATCAGTACTAAGAAGAATAAATAAAAATTTTATGGACATTATTTATTCACAGGAAAATGGTCGTTTTCCAGCGATTGAAGAACCTCGGCTTTTTGCAGAGGATATTTATTTCAAAATCAACAAAATGAAAACAATATAAAGAAAACATAATTAATGACAAAAGAATGTAATAAAAGGAAAAGGACTTCATAGCTATATTTGAATTTCTTAAACTAAAAGTATATATCATAAATTGACAAAGAAATTCATTAAAAGATAAACATAAATATAATATACAAATTATTATGTAATTAAATATAATCTGCAAATGTATGCAATAGTAAATTAGATATTCTAATGTACATTTGCGCACAAAATTCATAACTCATATATAATTACAAATATTATAAAATTATGTATAATTTTACAAATATTGCATATTATATATTTACCTATAAAAGCTTTGACATTTCTAGGATTTAAAGCTTTCTAGAATTTAAAGAAACATGGTCATCTTTTGTTTTATTATTACTGTTGCATATTACTTTGTATATTGTTCCATGACATTAATTTATTTTATAATTTACGTAATGCTATTAATGTGACATTTTATTATTAATTATTTTATTATTAAGAAAGATATTTTATTATTGAGATAGATACTTTATTATTAAGAAATATTTTTTATATTGTAATAGAAGCATGATAAAATTTATTTGTCGTAAATATTATCGTTAAGATTACTCAGAAAATATATTATTAAGAAACATAATATCGTATAAAAAATTTATATTAGATGTATTACAAGCAACCGAGATGCTTTAACGCTCATAGCTAGATCTTGATGCTAATATTCATTACGTTATTTTATATACATTTCTAAGTTCACGAAACTGCGTGCCGAATAAATTTTCGACCTTCAAACACAGTTCTAAATTGAACAGTAATAGAAATATCATGTTATTAAATTGAAAGTCAATTTAATAACAAATGATGCTAACAAGCATCCAATGTAACATGATGTGTAATTTCGTGAACTTAAAAATGTATACTGTTTGTATTGTATCTTCACATATTGATCAAAGTTCTTTCTTATTATAATATATTGTAGATACTTCCTATGCTGACAAGGGCATTAATCATTTTCTATTAAATTTTTTTTCTTCTTTTCAAATGTAATATTTTTTATGTAATATTTTTTATTTAAAAACCAAATTAGGCAACATGTAAAAGATCAATATTGAAGTACGTCATGTAAGTACAAATTAAATTCCGTAAAGAATAAATAGGATTACTGTGATTTCTAATCACATGCTTTATTAATAATATTATTAGCATCACGATTTCTTATGTATGCAAGCTTATTTTAAAAATAAATTGTATATATGTATAATAGTTTAATTAACATTCAGTTAATACGTCATTTAACAAAAGCGATTATATATTAACAATTTGTATTAAAAATAAATTTCATTAAAACAGACTATCACCTTTCTTAAATACTATCACAGAGTACTAAGAGTAGTAAATCATGCTTCAAAGCACAATAAAGAAAGCAAATGTACTTTGTTAAATTACACAGTTCAACCAAAAAATAAATAAACATTAGAACTTATTTCTTATACTTTTTCACATTAAGCATAACATTACGAAAGAGCAACTTTAAATTTTTCAAAATTGTTATATGATGGAGCAATTTGGAAACTAGATTAGTATTTAGCATCTATAAAAAATACTATAGAAAATGACCAGTCTCATTCCGAATAATATGTAAAAGTTAATTTTTTAAAACTGGATAGTTTTTGAACTGTAATAAACAAATGAAAAAAATTGTACCAAGTTCGATTAAATATCGATAAAATTCGCAAAAAATTTGAACATTTCTTGATACCAGAGAAAAAATTTATCTACTGGTGTATGAGTACAAGATATACTACCATGTTCCCCTACCACGTATGCTGGCAATGATTGGACTGTTGGAGCGCTATCACTCGCGCTCGTTAGTCGTTCGTTCTACGTTGTACAAGACGGACGCACAATCAGCACAATGTGGAAGACGACGACCGTGCTCTTCCTCGTTACCTGTGGGATAGCTATTTTTCTTCGGTAAGTTCCAATCATAAACCGATCTCTCACGTCAAACCAGAGGATTTACAGAATGAAATATTTTAATTAATAAAACTGTATTTTCCTCTTTTTGCGTAGAAATTATAAATAATTTACTAATCATTAACTCCCGATTATAAAAATTTGATGTTGTTTCTTCGCAGGAATAATCCTATAAACATACCCGATTTGCCAGATGTATTTTGGGGACCGGAAAAAAACAAAGGAGTATCAAAAGAAGTACGACCTTTTGCTGTCGTTGTGCAGCAGCCGGTAAGTTATGAAAGATAAGTGCCATTTATCTATTAAGCCAAGTGATATATACATTTCAAGGTTGCACTTTTCAACCTTGTTATTCGTTATATAAGATTTTACATTGTAACGAACAGAAAAGTGATTTATCTATTAATAAATGCTAATTATCGCGGCAATTGCGTAATGCTTATTTACGAACAATGTGGGCATAATGACTATTTTATTTAATCGCGTAATATAATATCTGTTAATTAATCGATATTATCTTTTCAATATGACAAATCAGAATTTTCCTTAACGAAAAAAATATATTATTTCTAATTATATAAATATGCACTATAACTCTCAGGAATCGTTTGCAGTTAAAGCAGCAAGTAAAAAGTAATAGCAAAACATCGTACCTGGTTTAATTAAATATTCCATGTTGCCAAAATTTACATAAATCCGTCTTTTAAAAATAACTGTTGAATAATTCAATGTACGATGAGAGATAAAGAAATATAAAAGCCATTGTCAAAAAAATTTGTATTTCAATACTTTATATAAGGCTTCAGACTTTTCAACTGTAAAATATATGAAATTTTTTAAAAGGTTTTATTGCGTACGTATTAAAATAAAATATTCTTTAAAATAAAATAATCATAACATATTTTAAAAATTACTTAAGTGACTTCGCGAAAGCTTGAATAAGGAATTTAGTAGTTTTTAATTTGAGGGATCGATCGATTGATCGCGATCGAGAAAAGAAGGATATAATTTTACTATAATTTGAAACCGTTTATAAATCTTTCGACAAAAAATCAAAAGAGGAACGCGTAATTATTTTCGAGTCTAAAATAGAAATTTCTTGAGTAAGGTAATTGACGACCTAAATGAACGGCTAGCAAAAAGAAGGGAATTAAGAGAGCCATTGGAAGATAGTGCATGGACTTACGGCATCAGTACGACGTACTTGAAGGATGTTCTTGAATATTGGAGAACAAAATATAACTGGACTGAGCGGGTTGCGTTGCTCAATAAGTATCCTCAATACGTGACTAATATACAAGGTAATAAATCTTTTTGTCGTTTAATCGTGGCTTTTTAAAAAAATTACGTGATTACTTTACGAGTTTTAGTTGTGAAGGCTTACTCAGAAACAAGTGGCGGCAACGCGTTCATTAAGCCTTTTTATTTTTCTCTTTTCTCGGCATTCGTTGCTTCTCTTTTGTCTATTATTAGCGAGAAACAATAGATGCCGGTCCAGATAACTTGACCGCGGTCCATGCCGTAAAAGTCCCGTTAGAGTGTTTTACTAAAGCGACGAGCCGGTTTTGCAGCGCGTAAGAACAGAAACGAGGAAGACACATTTTCATTATTTTTACACGAGAACACAAAAATGCAAATACTATCACACAAATTGGTATTTTACTTCGCGAAAGAAAAACATTCGTTTGCTATTTAGTACGGCTATTATGATGAAATTGTATTCGAAATGTGTTGAAGGTAATTGAATAAATTGAGATTAATGTTTCTACACAGGTCTGGACATACATTTTTATCATGTGAAACCCAATATCCCGGCGGAACGGAAAAACATAAAGGTTTATCCATTACTGATTATGCACGGTTGGCCAGGATCCGTGGTGGAATTCCAGAAAATTATTCCCATGTTAACGACACTGCGTGCTGACAAGGACTTTGCGTTTGAGGTAATCGCACCTTCGCTTCCGGGATATGGATTCTCGCAAGCGGCCGTACGACCAGGATTGGCCACACCGCAGGTAAAATTTATAGAAAAATGCTTAATAATCCTATATAAGTGTTACGTGTTAGAACCAGATTATATTTCGTCCAAGACAAAAAAAAATGTAGAAGAAAAGAGAATAAGTAGCTCTAACGCAACAAATATTTGTCTTTGCGCAAACACTGTCATTTGTTACTTTCAGATAGCTGTTATAATGAAAAACCTTATGTTGCGTCTTGGTTTTAATAAATTTTACGTCCAAGGCGGAGACTGGGGCAGCGACATTGCTTCTAAGTTAGCTTCTCTTTTCCCAGACAAGTACGTATCACTAATAATGACTTATTTAATAATTAATGAGTGTTCACAGTATAGTGCAAAGCGTAAGAACAAAAATCATTGTTTTTCAGCATTGCTGGTAGTCATATGAATATGTGTGTGGGCAATTTTATGAGCAAGTCCAGTATGCTGTGGACTTTGATCGGTTCGTATTTTCCATCGCTCGTTGTCGAGAGCGAATATGCTGACAGAATGTATCCTTTGGGACATCACATGAGTCGATTGCTTGAGGAATCTGGATACATGCATTTACAAGCTAGTAAACCAGATACTATAGGTACTTAATTATATAAAAGTTTTTTTCTAAGAAAATCTTTTAATATAAATCGTTTTATATTTTCGTATTTTGTTATTAATTTCTTCTAAGCGTTAAATTAGAGTCAACAAAGTTATTATAAGTTAAATATAATGTCGCAAATTAGACTAATGCAATAATATGCCAATGTTATTTCTGTGCACTGAGGGAAAAATTACTAAATTTTAAAAAATATTTATTCAAATATAGTACTAATGAAATATTTATTAAATGTAAATACATATTTATTTAGTACAAGAACCATTAATTTAAGTATCATTTTTTTTATAAAGTAAGTTTATATATCGTAAATAAATATTTTATTTAGAAATTTTTTTTCTCAGTGTCTATAAATGTTTAATATGTAAAATAAGTTTGTCTATTAGAAAAAAAAGTAATTGGAAAATATTTTTAAAGGTACTGCTGTGTCAGCCTCGCCAGTCGCATTAGCAGCTTACATTTTGGAAAAGTTTAGTACATGGACGAATCCAGAGTACAAATTCCGTCAGGATGGCGGTCTCCTCGAGAAATTCACGTTAGATGAGCTTTTGGATAATCTCATGCTTTATTGGGTTACCAACTCTCTGACTACGAGTGTACGACTTTATTCCGAACAATTTGCGACGGCTCATATGTCGAGCAGAATAGACGAGTGTGTTTCTTTTTTATAATTACAATTCTCATGTTTACATGAATTTTAATATATTTTGATGGACGTATGTTTTTAGATTAACTGTTGAAGTGCCGTCAGCGTGTGCAATATTTCCTTACGAGCTAGCATATACACCGGAAAGTCTCCTTCGTGAAAAATATACTAATCTGGTACAGATTAATCATTTGCCGCGCGGAGGTCATTTCGCTGCATTTGAAGAGCCGGCTCTCTTAGCGGATGATATATTTAAATTTGTGCACACGGTTGAAGAGACCAAGAAGAAAAATATGGCTAAAAATATGCCAAACAAAGAGAAGAAAATAAAGGAACCTACGAAAATTTGAAAGAACATTTAATTATGCTATTTTAACTAATTGTACGAGAACAGTAAGATGTGGAACGGTGTCTATACAGTGAATGTCACATAAAAATAATATATTTTTTCTGTTTTGTAAAGTTGGGAAATTTTTTAAATAAAATGATTATTTTTTTAATGCTTCGTTCTTTATTCGGCTATCTTCGCAAAGTATGATTATATGTTTCAATTATTTTTAGAATTATAAAAACAAGGGCATTTCCTAAATGCAAAATTTCTTCGTTTTATTACTTATCATATCAGCAGTAATAGGTTATCTACTCCGCAACCGTGTTTAGCTAACGTAAGTAAAACCTTTATCTCGGTATTTAATGTAATACATAGCGTAATATGTGTATATTTTATGTCGTAACTGTCTTTTTGTTTTATCCTAAACAGGTGATGGGTTCAATATACTGATATTAATGAGCATGTATATGTATAAGTTTCACTAATATCCGTTTTAGCGTAATATCCGTTTTACTTTAGCGTCTTTGTTTTCAGCGTATCGCAAACAATGATAATAGAATTATACACATGACATAGAATTATGCACATATGACAAATATAATGACATGCTGAATGTATCCCGTCGAAATTGTAGAAAATATTTAATCTTCCCCGAGGATCTCTTTCTAAAGAATATGATCCTTTATAAATATCCCTTCCTTCGTATCGTGACTCTTGGAAATTGAGGCTTTCCGATCCATTCACAGACGACCGGACGGGTCTCGGCAGGCGGCAGGCAACAAAGGACCCCATAAGAACTCTGTAGAAGGGGCAGCGACAGACCCTCTCCAAACCCCAAACGTGACGCATGATGCGTGCAAGTGCGACGAAAACGAATTGTATGTGTTAGACAGTTGTGTGACATTCGCAGGAGCTTTAATCTCGGTTAACTTTGGTGCTACAGATAGTAACAAATATATCTCGAGTTGTGATTAAAAACTATTTCAGTGACATTAAATTTACATTGAAATTTCGTGTTGCCATGTATCGCAAATAAATATAAAAAATATACTTTTACTTGTGTCTGTCTCCTATAATTTCGTACGTATTAAGTTTAATTAAACGAATTTTTGAGCTTTTATTAAATCAGGGATTCTCAAACTTGTGTTGGACTGCGATCTATTTTTTTTTTTATTGGCAAACTTTCACGACCCATCTACCTTTAATAGTGGATATAAAAAAGCAATGAAAAGAGTAGTTGATTATTTTTTTACACTACTTTATATTACATTACTACTTTTATTTTTGAGTTTTTATTCGATATAATTTTTTAAATTAAATATAGTTTTGTAAATCTATTTCTCTAATGAGGTATCATAGTGTGAAGAACGTGCTTATTTTTTATTTCGTTGATAACATTGATGCGAATCATTTTCATGAGTAAAAAGATTGATAATTATACTTTACTTCAAAATGTGGTTTCGATTCCATCGCTGAAAAATTTTTCGCCACCTACCAAAAATCGGCTCGTGATCCACCGATGGCGACTCACTTGAGAAATCATGTCTTAGAGCATATTGTTAAAAAGAAAATAAATAATTATTGATTAAAATGGAAACAAGCCTTCAACGTGAGAATATCAATATACCAACATTACGATTCGAATAAATAATACTCTTAAGAGAAAGTGTTTCAGTAAACTGATTACTAGATCAATAACTGACAATGTTTCATCAGGTAATATCAAATATTAAGTAATCAAATATTAAATAATATTTAATATTTGATTACCATCAATTACAGATATAATAATCAGTTTACTGAAACACTTTAACACTTTTGTCAAGGCTATCTGTTGGAGTAATTAAAATAATTGGAATAATCTTGGCATGTTTCACTAGTGACTCGAGGAAAATGTTTCATTAGCCTTTACTGGCAAACTGGTATAGGATGACGGGAAAGTTCAGAAAAAAGAGGGTGTTATATTTGTAGATAGGTTCAGAAGGGTCGCCGGACGGCCAGGCACGAGGCAAGAGACCATAGACCAAAGTCGTCAGTTGTTCGCAGATTGTCGATGCGCTAACTGCAGCGAAAATTGATCGTCCGTTTTAGAACTTTGTTTCTCTGTTCGTACGGCGTAATTATAAATATCACAATTAAAGGCATCGACATCACCGATACTGCGCGGGGTGAAAGGAGGTTTCGTTTCGTCCGATTGAAGTCGTTCGCGCACTAATCCAAGTAACGCGTTACGTATCGTCTGTGGTTACGTGTGGTTTCTGTCTTTGTCAGCGAGGAAACACTCGGTTTACCGCGTGTGGGCCGTGCGGCGACAAATTCCAGCCGACAGCGTGGGACGATCAGCTTGAAACAAAAGAGAACCGCGTCGACCACGTGACGGCACAAAGTGCAAGACGCCGGCGCGGTGTAATCATTTCGTTCCGGCGATATGACAGGCGGGAGGATGGGAGCAGAAGGAGACCCAACGACAATAATCGTCTACGCAGATGTTTACACGCAGGAAACTCCGAGCACGTCGGAGCATGAGCTCAGGTGAGTGCGCGACGTGTGTGCGTGCGTGCGTGCGTACAGCCACTGCAGATGCGTGTGTATGCGCCGAACGTGCGTGATGTTACGCGTTCGTTACGTCGAGGTTACGTCAAGTTTTCCGAGTATGTACATATTAACCGAATCATCATTAGCTCGTGTTATCATTCGAAAGAAAAAGCGGTAAATGACCTGATCGACGAGAGACACGAGTGTATGAAGACGTAAGAAATAAACCTCCTCCCTCCCCCCCCCCGATTAATCAAGAATTAGAAGAAAAAAAAAGTATAACTGTTTAACGTGCCCTTCTTTTATTTCGTCTCGTTTAAAGTGACAGGATGAGACAAAGACGGTTTGACACATATCACTGATTAAGCCTTGATCTCCTTTCATTTTCTCCATAGATAATCAAAACAATCGCCAATTGAAGTAATAAAAAAAAAAAAAAAAAAAAAAACAATTTCTCCCATAAACACTACAATATTTCTAAAATATTATACGAATATTATTAAAAATTCAAATAATATTAAAACAATATTGAATAATATTGAATAATATTATTTTAATATTATGGGAATATTGTGTTAATAATGCTATATATGTGTCTTTTTTTATGTAACATTCATAGTATATTATTTAAACATACGTGGAATATTATGAAAATGTTTTACGAAAATTGTGGTGAAAAAATCAATGTGAATTATTATGCATAGAATCGTAAACTTTATAATTATTACATTTAAAAGTTATAATATTCTCGATAATTTAAAATATTGAAATAAATAATATTACTTATACTTTTTCATATAACATTCATATAATATTATCAGGAGTGGACATGTAATCACTTTTATTACTATTAAATAATATTTCAGAAATATTATTTAATATTATAAATAACATTGCAGCGCTCACAGGGAGTTGCGCGTCTTTTATAAAAATACGAGCGAGAGAGAATTTATAATTTTTTTAGCGTGCGTCTGCGAAACTTCACCTCGGCTCCAAAGGTCTAACGGGCACAATGCACATACAAAAGTTTTCTGTTACGGTCTGTTTGACATTCGTGGTACGATCCGTACGATTCGCACATGGGCCGGCGCCGTGCAACGTGGTGTGTAACGCCACGGTACACGCCTTAACATTAAATATCCCCGTCTCTCCTTTTGTATGCGGTATCTCGTCCTCGGCGGGCGGCTTCGAGTGCCGGGTAGTAGCGTTACGTGTCCTCGGGGAACTTTGCGTAACTCGACACGTGCTAACTCGACGGCCGAATGCGCGAATTTTCCGAGAAACTAATGCTTGCGCAGCGCAAATGAATCCTCTCGCGTGTGTCAAACTAACGCGAGAAATTGGTTTAGCCAAGGTGCGGACTAAAACGCGAATGCAGTCGTCAGAATCGCGCATCCAAAACGGCAATGGCGATTCGCCACGGCCGCGCCAAAGGCCGGGGAATATTCCGCACGCGAACGCGTGCGCTAATAAATAGCGGCTATTATAATTTGTACGGGATATATTCTTCTGAGAGACGCGTTGGCACAGGAGTTCCAATTTTTTTATCCTCGCACGCTTCTCTCGCTTGCTTGAGAACCGGTTTCATATCGACCACGTTTACATGCGCGTCTCAAAAAGGAGGCGCGACGTGAGCCGAGAAAGGAGCGTGAGGTACCTTTCGACGAAGCGCAAACACTTTATTTGATATTCGGCAGCGAGAGGAGAGGAAACGGAGAAATCCCGAGTCACGAAACGAGCCGAAGGAACGGATAATCTGGAAGACCCACTTAATAAAATTGCAACGAGATTAACCCTCGACCGACACTCTGGGTGTCGTACACCCGGGCCTGCTTACAAAAATGCTTGGCATTCATAAATCGTTCGCTCCTTCTCTTCTGAATATTTCAAATGTATTCAACTTCTCGGTTTTCGCACCTATGCAGTCTTCTCTTGATCTTCTGGTATACCGATTAAAAAAAAAGAAATTGTTCAAATTCTATGCGTGACGTATCGAAATATACGCAATTGAAATGGTGACGTACACCCATGTGTGGCAAAATATAAAGAATTCAATATAATGTGTCAGCTGAGGGTTAAATGATACATTACGATGTACTTGATTTGTTATGTCAATTGTCAGTATTAATTCTGCTCATCACATGTCCGATATTCGGAGAGCTGGGCAAAAAGTATTTCAAATACAAAATATTGTACAAAATACTATGCCAGTATTTTGTAAATATTTGTAAAATATTTCAACTACAAAACACGAAATACTGGCGACTTCGGTTTAAAATACAAAATATAAATTGTATGTTGTATGGTATTTCAAGTCGAATGACTGCCAGCATTTTGTATTATGTAATTCAAATACTAATACAAAATATTGTACAAAATACTGGTATAGTATTTTGTACAATATTTTGTATTAGTATTTGAATTACATAATACAAAATGCTGGCAGTCATTCAACTTGAAATACCATACAACATACAATTTATATTTTGTATTTTAAACCGAAGTCGCCAGTATTTCGTGTTTTGTAGTTGAAATATTTTTTTTCCAGCCCTGCCGGTACAATTTGCACATAATTCCCACGTAATTTTCTTTAGTTAGAGCTAGATTAAGATCGCAAAGGATTTTATATCATGGCGGGGTTAATAAATACGCGCTATATATATATGTCAATAAAACTTGTACATAAAGAGACGATTGTCTGGTCGCACGCATAGTTGTAAACGAAACTACAGTGTAACGCGAGTTAATATTAGCTTTAGCCGTTAAAAAATACAATGTTTTCTGACAAGTATGAGCGGTCGCACGTTTACCATGAACTAAAACAAATGGAAAACGTGAAAAAAAGCCTCATTACTAAACCAAAAAAGCCTCCTTGGATGCCGAGAAAAACTCTGTTTGAGTAAGTTCGTTTTTTAACATGTATGTTTATCTGGTCCGCTCGAATCCACTTTTTTAATCGCGCATACTTTTAACCGACAGATTAGTAAATCACAGTTTATCTCGTTTAACGCAACCCGTGTGGAATATTTGGCTACTCGTTGGGCACATTAAAAGATGTTTACGTGAGAAGATTGAATTCCAACGGAAACGGACTGTTGCAAAACAGATTTTATCCAACGGCTCTATTAAAAGCGACCAGTTCGCCTTGACCGTGGCTATAATTATACATGTCAATCTTTTCGGTAAACTGTAAAGACACAACAACCCAATAAAAATGTTATGTTTGTAAATATATTACTCGTCTAAAAATACGTTCGTTCTGCACGCAGTTTATCGCGAAATTTATTGCAGTTGTGTTATTTAAAGACAAGTGCTCGCTTGTCGAACAATATAACATTACTGATAACTTCAACTCTCTGAGACAACATTAATACAATATTCCCATAATATTAAAATAATATTTAAAATATTGAATACTGAATAATATTCTCGAAATATCATTTTAACATTATTTTAACTTTTAATAATATTCGTATAATATTTGAGGAATATTGTAGCAGTTATCTGTAAAGAGTTTCCTAATAATTCTCATAAATTATAGTTTTAAGAATTTTTCATTTTATGAAGATTTCTGAAAAATCTTAAACTTCTTCAGATAAATTTTCTTTGGAAATTATAGAACAGAAAATACAAGAAATCTTAGAAATGTTTCAAAATTCACATAGATAAAGAATTTTAGAAAAGATATAGACTCTCACAGCACTATTGAAAAATGTTCTAATTCATTTAAAAAATCTTGAAAGTTTTCTAAAAAAAAAAGAAATGATAAAATTATACAGAGTTCTGAAAAATTAGTCAGCAGTGACATTGATTGTAAAAAAAATTATTGAATCTGTTGTTTTATCACACGGGAACGAGAGTGAGATTAGAATAGCAGTGTAAACACGTGCAAAATTAACACTACTCGTACACTACTCGTTATTAACGGTCTGAATGTTATCAGTAAAGATATCAAGAGATACACTGTAACCATTTATAATACAATGACATTTCCCTGTTTTATATGCGCATAGTCATGAAAAAAAACCAATTAAAGACGCCTGTGATACATTTCTTCGAAATTGCCGTATAATTCATTTGCCGTAACGTTAGAACGCGACCGTTTCGGCTTTCGCCAAGATTAATTAACGCACAAGCGGTGTACACTCATTCGTATTAAATCCACGCAGACATCATCGCTCAATCCTCTCCCGTATCCGTCCACGTCATGCGGTGCTACGCACGTTCACATAATTGTTGCACGCCTGTGGTTACTCGTATCGTGACACACTAAAGTTGAATCTTTCTCTGTTTTTCGTCGGTAGCCGCGGACGCTCGTGGTCGACGTTATCGCGCGAATTCGCGTGCAGTTTTCATCCGATTTTCCAGTCTCGCCACGGGAAATAAGATCGCGAAGGATCACGCATCGTCGCGCGCAATGACGGAGCTAAATACTCGACGTGTGTTAAACAAGGCGTGAAGTTCGAAGAGACGAATGTTTGTTAGACGCTTATAGTGTGATATAACCACGAGTGAGCGGGAATTTTCGGCCTGTGTCCTAATCGTCATAGCGAAACATGTTCGGCCACGGCAAGTCGCGGCATGGGGGTCATGGCAAACCGAAGAATACCAAGAAGCATCACGTTCGAAACTGGATGCACTCGCAGAAAAAGAAAAAGCAGGAGGCTAACCTCTTTGCGTAAGTCAGATTCCTTATCTAGCTCCGTTCTTTAACAATGGCACAACAGTCGCTCTTGCGTTTCGCAATCCCGGAGCGCTCACGTCCGAGCTCCGAAAAACGGACTCTATATATTATTCCCGATTATTTCGGTGGCTTCAGTCTTCCACGATGTAAAAGTTCAAGGACAGAATTTCGTCGCGTTTCCATTGTCAATCGGGGGAATCGTGTTTTTCGTACCCGACACGTCCGCGTTTCTCTACGCTACGCCGATGCCACGATGAATTTCAATTCACGCGGCAGAGCTCTCATTCCGAGTCCCTTGTCCTGCGTGGCGAGCGTGACGTGCGCGCGCGTATACGCGCGTGCACACGTACGTACGTAACCTCCTGCGTGAGCGTGAGATCGTTCGAGGTGCCTTTGCGCTCGTGCAGTTTTGATCGTATCCGTCATCGATCGCGTCAATCGCGACCGTACCAACGGCAACAGTGAGGTTCCGCAGCAGCAGCAGCAGCAGCAGCAACGTTCGCGTCACCGCCAACGGTGCCAGCGTCACGATGCGCCTTAAAAATCCGTGGCAACATGGAAGTTACGAGTAAGTCGAGAGAGAAAAGAATGTTCGGTGTGAATGGGTTGTAGGTTAAGCTGCCCTTCGCTCATCCTGTAATCCTATCACGTGTTCGCCCGGTTGAACATGGTTGAATTCTTTCGGTGGCACGCAGGAATGGCTCGCACCGGCGGCGGCGCCGGCGACACGCTAAGAACCCGGTACAATTTACCAAGTCCTACCGCCTAATAAATAATAATCGTACCGTCCGTTCAGTTTGTTATTGTGGAAAACGCTGCGTTTGCTACCTGCTTTTATTGGCGACTCGTAAAGATTTTACTTTTTATTTAGAGTAATATAATTTTGACTTTTGGCTGAATGTTTTTAATTAGTTAATTATTCAATTAATTAAATGTCCTGGCAGCCTTTTTAAATTTATGTTAATGTTCCTGCAATAATTAAAAATTTCAAGCAATATATTTTGCATTATTTATATTACGATTGCGCATATTAAATTAAATTAATTATTGTCAAAAAATAAATATTAACAATGCTATCTTTGTTATGTAAAGTATTAAAATTGCTTAGCGAATGATAAAATAAATGCTTAGAGCGCAAAGATCAATTACACTGATAGATTACTATGACGACTTTCTTCGAATTCCGTGCTTCGATCAATACCGTACAAAGGTTGGTATTTGTAAATACTCCATGAGAGGAATCGTAAATGTGATCTAGTCGGATTCATTGATTTCAAAACTCCGTTACTAAGAACCTACTTCGCGGTCGTCTACTTTCTCTCCAACGATTTTTTAGTTCATCATGTCACCGAATGTGACTTTATAAATTATAACAAATATAAAAATTGATAAGTCTCATTTTTTATTTTTTTCTATATAAGTCTATTCTTCATTAAAATATTAGCAAGAATTCTCTTAGTTTTTTTTTTTATAATATATCCTATTTCTTCTTCTCTATAATCATTTTAACTTTTCTGTTGCCTTCATTTGTTTCTCTTTCTACGACAATTAAAAAAATTACTACCCGAATGCTGTTTATAAAAATAATGTATTATTTAAAATACAAAACAATATGCATTATTTTTTTAATCTTTACAATATGAATATTAATATATGGGCATCTCGCTTTCGACCACTTTTTCATCTATTTAAAATAGTTTAAAAAAATCTTTAAAAATTCATGAGCACACCTTCAAATCTCTAGAACAAATGTGTGTACTTGATTTTGAAAAAAATAAAATGTGTAATTTAATTGCTTTTGAAATTTTGAGAAACTTTCACAGGTAGAACTCGATCGGATACGAAATATCCACGTTTGTAGGAGAAGGTTTAATGTCCGATGCAAAATATGAACTAATGCCGGAAACAGTTTTCAATAGATCTTTAGGAAGTTAGCAATTAGATTTCGGAGAACAGATCTCCGTTAATTTTTTCTGAGATTCCATCTCTGGTATTTTATGGTGTAGAACCTTCGTACCTGGTACGGCACTGCCGTACAACACGTGTAAAGCTCGTTCAAGGGTGGGATAATGTTCTCAGGGTTCAGGTCGGACAGTTTCACGACGACCGTTGACGGTGCACGGCAGTGCACGGTTATAGCACTCGTTTTCCAGCTCCGGTATGCGTTTCGCACAGTCAGCATTTTGATTCGAATTTTCGGTTACGCGTGGTCCAGTGCTCGGTTATCTCGATTATCTCGATGTGAGCAAGTGATATGACAATCATTAAAAATATTTCGCACGCGTTTACTAAACAGAAAAATGATTATCTGTGACACAACACGTATGAAATCATGCCGTTATAATTCATCATTCATTTCTTATTGATTTAATTTATTGTCTCATCAGATAATAAATTAAATTAATAAACAAGTAGATTAACTTTTGTCATTAACATTTTAATTATCAGAAAATAAATTGCAAGTTAGAAAAGAGTAAATTTGCAACTGTGGGTGGGGTTAATTAAAGTTAGCCTGACAAACTCAAAGTCTGTTGTTAAAAATAACAGAAACCTGCGCTTGTGTAATATTGTGTTGCGGAATTGATTACCGTGATGGTTTGCATTTCGTGCACACGAATGTTCTGCACGCATAGTATCATATAATGTATCTCAACTCGATGTACACGATACATGTGTTTCATAAGTATTTTTTTTCTTGTTCCCACATTCTCATTTTATTTCATCTCAAAATTCCATTCGCTTCGACGTCGAGATTTGAATACCAGTTTCTTAATACCAGTTTCTTAATGTAATTCACGCGATTTTTGTCAGCGGAGCTGTAATCGTATACGCGTCACACGCTACTGATTATCACCTTGACTTTGCTGGCAGAATTTTTTCCAACAGCAAATTCGCATATTAATAAGAGGGAACGTAATAAAAGAATGAAAGACAGCGTGAGAAATTTTTATGAGCTTGTACTATCGTTGCTCGCTTTCGATTATATTGTTTGATACTAGATTTCGATCTCTCAAATAATTAAGTAAAAATAGCGATAAATAAAAGTTTCACAGCGAAATCATTTTATCTGCGACTTTTATCTTAATACAATGAGACATTAAAATAATCACACGATATTTATTCGAGCGTTAAAAAAACAATCTGAATAACGTTATGAATTATATTGCTGCATAATTTTCAACGTTATTATTTTCATTTTTTAAGTTTATCTAATTATTTCATGAATATAATCGCGACTCAAAAAAATGTTACGTGAAAAGATCGCGGTCTTATACATATGCATATTCATCAATCATAACGTAGAAAACCTGGTGCATAAACGTAATTTTCCATTGTCATCCGCGCATGAAGAAACGAAGGTTATATGCATTTACTTTGCGGAGTAACTCCGGTATTGACATGAAATATTTCAGCTGCTTCGTAGCGCAGCTGTGCAGTTTTCTCTCTAATTTTGACCTAGGCGAATACAATTGCCTGGGAGGGTACAGTCTCAGGATCCCCTGGCATTGTATAGCTAAAGCGTTTTATAACGTCACATGGAATTTTCTCGTTCTTTCTCAAACCGAATGACAACGTCCCGCCACGTGTCTGCTTTATCTTTTAAGGATGGTCATAAATTTTCTAGCACAACTGATCTTTAAAAATTAGCTAAAAATTGTATTTTTATTGAAAGCGATATTCGAACGAATTATTAGTGCGACATCTTTTTTTTATATCTTTTTTTATGAAATTAACGAAAAATATTACGCAAGCATGTGTTGCATTTTAACGAAATCTTTAATATTTATTTTCCTATCTCGCAAAAAGGATTTTAAAGTGGCTTTATTTTATTAACTTTTTCAATTTTTTAAAGAGGTAGGGACGGATTCGAGATAAATGTTTGTAGAAAGAATAATTACATTCAGATACTAATCAAATTTTGATCGACGATAAGATATACAACGTAAATCTAGTTGATTAGCTTCATTAGCTTTTATTAACTGACAGAATGTCTACGGTATTCAGTCCACTAACGTACTCCACGTGCGCGAGACTTGATCAATTGGCACGTAATCGGCGCGAGCGATGTACCAGATGCGACACAGATCGTAACTACATGTAATCGTAATAATCTCTTTATGACGGTAGATTTCTGCGATGTTTACACAGAAACGCGCGTATCAACGGTCGTATATTTAGTCGTATATTTAGACGTGGTACCGCGAGCGTACATTTGACGGAGCCCGAGACGTTCTTCCACAGAGAGAGTCAATTTCTTCTGCAGTTCAGTTGTTTTCTTATGTATGTTCAGAACCAGTGAGAATGCGAAATGTGATTAGATTAGATGAATTAGATAAAAGCTACATCACACCGACTGTGACTGCGTAGGAGTGATAGGAGTATAGTGTTTCAAACACGAAGTGCTGCGGCAAATTTACAGACATTTCACACGACGAAAATTGGACTCTTGCGAAATATGTTGAAGCAAGTGTCATTTTATTCCACCCTAACTGCGGAGGAAAAGACTCGAACGCACCCTTGCAAGAAGACTAGGTGGTAGGTTCTCCTTCCGAGAGGATCTCGAAAATTGTAATCTCTTTTCGCATTTCGTAAATATCCGGAAAAGGCATTCTCTCTTTATCTATTATGTACCCAGCGAATCTAAATCGTCATATTCGAATAAAACGTTCTCTAAAAAAGTAACATTTTACATGTTTTTAACATTAAATGTTTCTAACAATCGAAAATCGAAAGCTTTGGCACATGTACCCTGTAAGCGCGTAATATTATTTAAATATTAAATAATATTCCTGAAATATTAATAAAAAGTGGTTATACGTTCACTCTTGATAATATTATATAAATGTTATATAAGAAGTAAATAATTTTATTTACTTCAATATTTTAAATTAACGGAAATATTACATTCTTTAAATGTAATAGTTATAAAGTTTATGAATATTTTATGCGTAATTCACATTAATTTTTTACCATAATAATATTCGTAGAATATTTTTACGAATATTAAAGTAATACACAAATATGTAAAAACGGGCGTAACATTAATACAATATACATATTCTCATAATATTCAAAAATATTATATTCTCGGAATATTATTTTAATTTTTAATAATATTCGTACAATATTGTGTGCTTATAGGGTAACGATTTAATGTTTCTATCAATTTAGATTAACTTTAATTTAACCTCAGTATAACTTACGTGTTATCTTTTTTCTTCTTCTAAAAATTAGAAAAAAATTAAAAGTAAAATAAACTCGCTTTTCTTGAATTTTAGAAAATTAATTAGTCTTGTTAATTTTTTCAAAACAACACTTCTTTTCTAGCTTTTAGCAAAATGGGATGGACCGTATTGAAAATATATTCCGTTTGTTTCAGCGTGATGATGTCCTCGAGCGACCCATCATCTCCGACGCAGGCATCGATATCCACAACGAGTTTTGATGTGCTAGACGACGCAAGATTGGAGAAGATTAATGTAACTCCTGTAACGTCGCAACTGACGAAACCCGTGATTTCACCGGCCGTGAATACCGATGCCGATGCGATAGAGGAAGCAGTGCCGATCGTGCAGACGACATTACCCGTGCCAGAATCGGTACCAAAACTCGAGAAGAATGGTATCGAGGTGAAAACGAAGAAATCCCCTGACGAGCCGAACGACGAATGCCTCATCAACTGCATTTATTTTACACAACAGTGCTGTGACTGCACGATATCTTAAGATCATTCCTTAGCTAGATAATGTCGAAGAAGAAGCAGCACCTCGCGACTGTTCCGATCAATTTTGGATCTCGAGGCGTCCCTCTTCTACGTAAAATTTAGGATCTGACATCATAATAAGTATTGCGCGTCGTTAGGATTTGTGATAGACGAGAGAGTATGTAATAGAAAGATTCTATGGTGCGACGTGTAAAAAAATTTTGTAAATGTGTACGAATGAATGTGTGTTGCCCGTAATTATACATATATATATATATACATAATTTTTGATACATCGCATATTTAATCGAGCATTAAATACACGATTAAAGGCGATTGATAAGAAGCACAATGGGTAATTAATTAACTTATATTTTTAGAGTGTACGTCTCTAGCTGAGAAAGTTGTACTTGCAATCTATGCAAATATTCACTGCCATTAAGTGGTAAAAATCGTGTCGAAAGACATCGTAAAAGTCAATTGTTAGTCCGTAAGCATTTCCTCGCAATATTTATAGAGCAAGTTACTTGCTGTACCATTACATGTCTTCCTAACAATTTGACATTAACGTTAATGTCAATGATGCACACTTGACAGTATTAACCGTGACAATCGTTTAAACATTTATATCTGTTTATAACTTTGTAATTTATTATAAGAGAACGGATTTGTTGTCACATCGAAGATATAGATACATTTTCTATTTGAAAATGAGAGCAACATAAATAATATTAAACTTCCGACATAAGGATGTGTTTGTTATTAACGAAGAATAATCCGAGAAGTTCTGTATTTCTTTAATGTGTTAGAGCAACTAGAAGTAGTAGCATTTCTACAGCGCAACTAATGATTAAATCGAATTTTGTCTTACAATCTATTTATTTAATCTAATTATTTCTTTTACTCGATAATTAAAAACACAGCTTACAGATTTAAATATTTTTTGTTCACTGTTTTCTGTATTCTATATCATAATTCCGTCCGAATTGCGGTTTAATCATTGCTGCGCTTTTCCAATAGCATAGAAATCGCATAGACATTCCCAATATATGAATTGCATATAAATATTTATATAAATATATAAGTATTTATATTTTGATAATAATCGGAGGCTGCAAGTATAATGTGTAATTTATTTAAATTTATTCAGATGAGGACTAGATTAGTTTTGTAATATTACAACGTACGAATTCAATGTGAAGGTGTAATACTAAATAATAATATTCATTTTTTAAATATATTGTGAATACGTGTCTCCTAAAACGTTGCACGAAATAAAAAATGCAAAATTAAAATTTCGAAAACAGGTAAGTACAATAGGTGCTAAGATTCTTAATAATTAAAAATCAACAGTTACATATTCTCAAAGGTCGTACTTGAAACTCTAAAATAGCAGTAGCATCTATGATTCAACATTTTATGTAGGTCCAATACTTTGGTAAGCGCAGCTAATTGCACAATTGTTTATTATTTGAAATCATATTTCGCCAATGATAAAGCAAATTACTCTGCAGTTACTTATAAATTTTTTAAGTAAATTTTCATCATTTTGTATTTTCTCTATTTCAATTGTTTTCTGAACTAGACTAACTCCATCTCTCACTCTGACTTTACTACTTACAATTGTTGCATGATTGCATATTTATAAAATTAAAAAAAAAACGAATAAAAAAATGTCCATTTGACATATATCACTAGAATAAAAAATAGATATTTTGGAATAGAAAACTCTTGATCTCGATGACCTTAGAGTAGCAGAAATTGACTGTATTATTTCACAAATGAATAACTTATTTCAGAACATTTTACAATTAATTTTATAATTAAAGCAAAATATGAGTACTCAGGAAGTTTCATTAAAGAAACATTATGATATTTTGGATATTTAAAAAATAATTTTATAAAATAAAAAAGATGCATGACTCGCTGTATACATTTTTGCTTCTACTGCGTTACGATTCATATATGGGTAACGGATGACCCTCCGAATTGAAAACCCATCTATCCAAATCTATTAATTGCCTAGTGTCATCAAATAACAAGTACAAGTATTTTAAAGTTTCGGCAAACCAGAAACTTTCTGTCATATCTTGCTGGCGAGTGTGTTGAATGTTCCGAACGTTACCAATACTCGTGTAGCCACCTTCGACTTTGGTATAATTCTCGAATGCCTGCCAAGACCAGTTTTATTAGAGATATATATCTAATAAAATTCCAGGAGAGAAGAACAACACTCACCTGAAATATCTGCCAACCCCAATCCTGATACGTTTTATTTCCCGTAAAATACCACATGTAAAATAGACTCTCGACGAACTCGGGCCTTAATAAATTATGAGCGTCGTTCGTTTTTACATACATATCCATTTGATTTTCACCCTCCATTTTCTACAGAATCACAAAACGATAGTTATAAATCTTTTTTTCTTTGACGTCTATTGTTGCAAATTAATCTTTCGTTCCATTTTTTATCAGAGTTAAGATTACTTTTGCCAAACTTACTTGTATATTAAAATAAGTAATTTCAGGTGCGAGGAACGTGGGCTGGATTGCGTATGTTTGATAACAAGTTTTAACAAGTTCTTCCGCAAGAGCATTGTGCTCCTGCGGCAATCCATGATGCACGCCTAACGCTAAAGTACCTCCTAAGTAGCACGTGAGATGATCCTACAAATATAAATTTGCACATTTGCAAATCTGTTTAATCTAATGATTTTAATCTACTTTGTATTCGGAGCTATTTACCATTTTCGGTTTAATTTCTTTGTTCGCGCCGACCAATTCAGCGATGAATAGATATTTGTTGACGGCAGTATGCTTAACGAGATGCTTTTGCGTTCCGGCAATGCCAAACAAGTAATCGTCGCGCAGGCTAAAAATATCAACGATACAGACCTCGTTAAAAACTCTATTCTATACGATTGTAGCTTCACTAATGAAATATACTAACTAGTCTATGGTTTTTCCAGTTTGTAACCATTGTTTTAATAAGTATTCGTAGTAACTATCACCGCGGGCACCTAACGTAATCGTAGCGTATTCTCGAAACTGCCCGGTATTAGCATTGATAAAGATTGGAACTAAACCATCATATTTTTCTAATTTATGTACATGTTCGGAAACTCTTGCCGCTGCAGTCTGAAAAAACTCATATAATAAATATCTACTAATGCGTTTCAAATGTTACTTTGATTCTAAAGTTACCTCAAACTTAAGTTGCCCTGTACTACGACTAAGATCACGAAATTCTAATTGAATGGAAGTAACTTCACTCGTGCTACTGTCAGGACCCCATTTGGGACTGTGAGCACTTCTAGTACCAAGATTCACGTCGGAATATGGAACACCTGATCTAGTAGAAAAAGCTGGCATCATGCGATCACCTAAATCCATCTTGAATGCCATGGATAAATTGATAAATTATTATTTACATTCAAATTTTTAGACTAACTAAAATTACAAAGAACCTAATATACTTACAGCCTTATTTAAAAAAAGTATATCACCAGAAAGATGATACGTTGCTAGTAAACCACCTAATACCCTAATTGTAACTTCAAATAAATTAACATCTCTATTCATTGTAAATACTAAATTATCTTCCACCCATTTCCTCGCTCTCGAATATTCTGAAACATCGCGCAAAAAGATCCCTTTTTATTTTATTTTTTTCCACTACTAATGTGTGAGATGTTATAAAAATTAATTTGTATACACACCATCATATAATCCCATTATATATATAGTATCCAATGAATCAACTATAGTAAGGCCCAAGCCAAACCATTCATGATATCTCTTCGATATCGGTTTAACGTTATCGTGACCCCATGCATATTTCTTATACCCATTCCAGGAATGCTTAAATGCAGCTACAACAGCTTCTTGCCTACTATTTTGCGGACCTAAAAGCCCAAGCATTATGCCACAATATAATCTAATTATACTTATTATCTGTCATTTTATTTTAATTATAATCTACCACTAAATCTCAGGATGTTTGGCTTTGGCTGTGGCGGTTCACCAATTTGATCATCATCGACTTGATTAATTTCTGGTTGAAATTCAGGCTCCTCAATTACTTCACCAGGTCCAGCACCCTGTTCTTCATTATCTACAACAACTTCCTCTATTGCCTGTGAAATAAAAGGAAGTTTGATGCTTTTGTATTACAGATTCAAGAGCTCTCTTCGAGATACTGCATACCTTCTCATACTTGGCAGTTTCTTGTACAACTTCTACATTACTATAATCTACCTCATTATCAGAGGTACCAGCTTTGGTTTCGCTAGGCAGGAGGAGATAAAATATTACAAGTAAAACTGTGAATATCGCAAAGTACAGGATATTTCTTTGAAACCTGGACAACTGGTTCCATTGCTGAAAGAAAGACGAGTAGCCGAATGAGAGAGACAGCTGTACGCTAGTCCAAATCAGTCGCGTAGGTTCAAAGTAACGATATATTTGCGACGCTTATTGACGAAAAGATACGTACCCTCCGTAAACTGCGCGAAGTGCCCCGTGCAAACGACCCGCTTTCATGAATATTTAAACTAATGTAATCTGATTTACCCGAGTCTCTTGGCGTGAACATATTTTCATGCAGGTTAACTTGTTCCGGCACGTATGGAAATCGGCTGTGTCGCCAGAACACTTAAAGTACGACACTGCGATGAATTAGTCCAACATGCAGAGGTCCTCATTTATACGTTTTGGTCGTGTATACATTCAACGTTTTTACATTTTCATTCAATTCATATTATTATTGCTTTGTTAACGTGTACCCTGCACATGAAGCAGATGGCGTTCACGTGCTCTCACGTACTCCGGTTACGTGCGCGTGTGTTGGTAGATTCTCTAATGTGTCGCGTGTCGTGGTGTCGTGTCGCACGTTTGCAGTGATTGCCGGTTGTGTGACGAGTTCTTGTGACATAAACAAAGCAATAAAACGCGATAAACGTCCGATAACTCATTGTTTGAGCGGTTTTAGCAAAAGCACTTAAAATTCAGACCACAATGTGCCTCGCGAACATATCCGGCGTGCCGGATAAACATTGGCAACCACCCTTCGTTGTCTTCGAGACTACGTAAGTTTCTTAACTTAACACTCGTTTCTTGTGCATTGCTAATCGATTCTAATCCTTAGGATGGGTGAAATAACCCTCGAGCTATACTGGAAACACGCCCCTATCACATGCAGGAATTTTGCCGAGCTCACGCGACGTGGATATTATAATGGCACCAAGTTTCACAGAGTCATCCGCGACTTTATGATTCAAGGTAACGCATTAGAAGATTGTAACAGCAACACAAAAGTTTTATACACAACACTTTACTCTCATGATTTTATTTTTAGGTGGAGATCCTACTGGGACAGGAAAAGGTGGCATGTCTATATATGGCGAATGTTTCGATGATGAGATACATGATGATTTGAAACACACAGGTAATTTTTTACTGACAAGCGATTAACTATTGTTGCCTTAATGCAACTATTTGAGTTAAATGATTTTAAAATTTATATAGGGGCTGGAATATTATCAATGGCAAATTCTGGACCAGATACAAATGGATCACAGTTCTTCATAACGCTTGCGCCTACTCAATGGCTCGATGGAAAACATACAATATTTGGTAAATTATAGCAAATTAGTTGTGCCTATTTATGATTTAATTGATGTAACTGTTGATTACATATAACTATAAAAAATTATCTTTATCCTTTTCTGTACTTAACAGGTAGAGTACATACTGGCATGGCGATAGTAAAAAGAATTGGATTAGTTGAGACAGATAAGAATGATCGACCAGTAGATGACGTTAAAATTGTAAAAGGTTCTGTAAAGAACGTGTAATTTATTCAAGGAAATCTTTTACAAAAACATAATTTTTAGAATTTTAAAATAAGATATATTAAATAAATAATTTTTTTTATATATCTGTATTTTTTCTTACATGATCCATAATAAGGATAGACACTATCATGGTAAGCTATTGTATAAATATAAAATGTTTTACTTGTAACTTGCAGTCTCCGAATTGTGCTACGTTATCATTAATAACTATATTCAGATTTACTTAAAAAGTAATTTGTATTTTATTTATATTATACAATTCATCAATATCAAATATTTGTCGCCCTCTGTTTCTATAGAGCTAATAACTAACTCGCAATATTAATTTCTTATTATAATTGTATTGTGATTAAAAAGCATGTAAAATAATATGTATTATTTTACTTGTTTTTTAATTACAACTGTAATAAGAATACAGTATTGCAACATATTTCTTCCATATTTTATGTATTTATTTTAACTGATTTGTCTTAATATTCTAAAGATTGTGGTCATTTGATATCGCTATAGAATCAAAATTAATTCTCAAAGATCATAGTTGTGCAATCTAATAGCTTTTAGGTCCTGCTGCACAATTTATCTTTCTCTCCTTACGTTGAAAGAAAAATAGATAAACTATGAACTAGTGCAGCCCAGTGCAGCCAGTTCAAATAAAGGTGTAGGCCTCTGTATTACCCTATATATTTTTTGTGCGCAGAACCTAACCTAACCTAACATAAGTTTGCGAGACGAATCGACGCGGCCGCGGCCGACACGTAGGATCGTAGTGCCGCCATCTGTTGCACTTTCTGATATCTTCGTCGATAATATAGTAAAGAGCACTTACCATTATCCCACGACGATCCTGCGTCGACACATCCAACGCCATCGGCGTCGCTCCAATTGTTTACCTCTCCTACTTGCTCCATCGCCGGCGGACTCCAAGGGAAAGATCCAACGAAGTATCCACAATATCGGGCACAACACTTGTAACTTGCACCACAATAAATGCACCATTCACTATATATCACATCAAGTTTTATTTGCACTCTACATTGCCTTTTTGCTACGTACTTCGTGCTGATGCTATGCAGCATCGTGCACTCCACTTAGCATTCGAAAAATTCACTCTCGGAGTAGGCGATCGTTGCGGACGATCGTTACGGACGACCGGAAAAGAGGTTGTGACATATTACGGGATGCACGGATAATTGCGACGTTTCATATACGCGAATGCGAACGGCACCCTTCACTTCCAACCGGCCGTGTGCCCGCGAAATCTATTCGCGACTGTTCGAAAGCGCCACTGGTGTTAAGGTAACCTCATTAAGAACCCGCTCCGTAAACATTGCGATCGCGGCAGGAAATATGCTGCTAAGAGCCGGCTGTAGCGATTAACAGCGATTAATGGCGTGGTCCGACGCGTGTCGATGATTCATAGGAATGATGATCTGGACGAACGTGCGGCGTCGTTTACGGCACTCTTGACGACGATCAGATCGCAATGCTCGTTCTCGGCGTATTGACATCGCGATACGCGGCAAATTCATTCCGAAGCGGCCAACCATGATGCATTTCTGTACCCCGCCATAAATGCTAGTCGGAGCGTGAGTCGAATGTGTGAAAGAGAGTGACAGAGACACGAACGAAACTTCTAGCAAGCGAAAAATCGAACAATGAAACATAAAAGAGGCTCTCTTCTCTCACATTCGACATTTACGCACCGATCTTCGTTGTCGCGAGGTTCGACGTACTACTGTGGACGACACCGGCGGCCGCTGCTCCGCGAGACCTCGAGGTCACCTTGCTCCCAGTGGTGCTCTCGAGCGATGCACGCGTTGCGAACACGCTCACGAACGCGACGTTACCTCTCGGCATTGTCGATGACAGCCGGACCGCTGACAATCACCGGGGAATACGGGGAACGACTCGCCGGAGTCCGAGCGTCGTGCCGACGCGGCGCGTTGCTGGACCGTTGACTGAGTTCGAAACGCTTGCGATTCTCGAAACGACGGGAGCCAATCAGAGCGGCCGGTCAGTACGTTAGTCTCGAAATATCGAAAGCAACGAGTCTACCTCGATTGACGTATGTACCTTGTTAGCGAGCCTACCTGCACTTTCCAAAAATCAAAAAATGGCTTGTCCTATGATGTTTACAATTAAGATATGATCGCGAAATATTGAAACAAACGATGATTGAATATTACATCCGGGCTTTTATGTTTTAATTAAGAAGAAATCCTTGAAAAAATTAGGCATTTCTAGAGTATTTCCAGTATTTTTGATTTTTTATTACTATTGGAATCGAGACCGAGATTAATATTATAATAATTAATATTATAATCGAGAAAAATCTATATAGACGATCATAACAAGATCTTGATGCAAAATCATACAGCAAACAATATTATGAAATATTCTTGAAAAATATTTCTTAATCTTTCTAAAAAATATTATGAAAAACATTTCAGAAACGTTTTATCAATATTTTAAAAAGATTTAAAAAAATAAAAATGGTAATATGTTTAAAAACGTTTTAGAAATCTGTCTAAAATATTTTTAAAAATATTATTTTATACCATCTAAAAATATTATAAGAAATATTTTAAAACAATTTTAACAATATTTTAAGAAAGTTACTTTTAATTATTTCTGGAATTTTTTTTGATCTAACAGATATCAAAATATTTTTAAAATATTTTGTATAGAAATTTAAATGTTTTAAAAACATTTCGTATCTCTTGTATAGAGATTTAAATATTTTAAAAATATTAAAATTTCTATACAAAATATTTTTAAAATGTTTCTATGTCTGCTAGATTAAAAAAATATTTTCAAGAATATTTTAGAAATAATTAGCAGAAACTTTTTTAAAATATTGTTAAAAATGTTTTAAAATATTTCTTATATTTTTAAATAGTATAAAAAAATAGTTTCTCTAGATGTGTATAACATTTTCTATAAATTAAGTAACTTTCTTTAATTTATTGCTTTAAGATCGAATTAAAGGGAGAAAAATTATTAAATTTATATAAATAGGGAATTATACTTACCCCAAAGTTGCTCTACTGGGGCCTCTCTCAGTCCTCCTCATCCTCTCAGTCCTCCAGGTAGTTGAGTCTCTTGCTTTCGTTGCACACGCGAAACATTCGCCGAATGCTAAGTGAAATGCACGATGCTACATACTAGCACGAAGTGCGTAGAGAAAAGACAATATAGAGTGGAAATAAAATTTAATGTGATATATAGTGAATGATGCGTTTATTGTGATGCAAGTCACAAATGTCGTGCCCGATATTATGGATACTTCACTGGATCTTTCCCTTGGAGTTCGCCGGCGATGGAGGAAGTAGAGGAAGTAAACAACTGTAACGACGCCGATGGTCCTGGATGTACCGACGCAAGAACGTCGTGGAATAATGGTTAGTGTTCTTTACTATATTATCGACGAAACTATTGAAAAGTGCAACAGATGGCGACACTACGATCTTTCACGCGTTGACCGCGTTGATTTGTCTCGCAAACTCAGTTTAGGTTATCCACACAATAGAGAAATATATATAAAGAGAGGCTTCTCTTTTTAGCTAGATTGGCTGCCCCAGTTTAGAGTTTATCTTTAACTAGAACCTAAAAGCTATTAGATTGCACAATCATGACTTTTCCGCTTTGGAAATTGATTTTGGGTTTTGTAATGGTATCAAGCGAACACAATCTTTGGAATATTAAAAATATGCAGTTAAAATAAAAACAAAAAGAGACAAAAAATATGCTGCAATAATATATTTTTATTATAGTTGTATCATAAAAATGTATTTAAATAATACATTAAAGAATTATACTGGTCGAAAGCTATGATATTATTTTTCTAATTTAATTTTAAAGCAATTCACTTCTGTGATATTACTTTTATTAAAATAATTGCAACAAAAAAAAAATGATAACGGTGTCGTTGAAAATAATGTGTTACTTTCAACTTGACTTTTTTTTTGTTGACGTCAGGCTGCTAACTAGATGAGTTTGTTAAATATATTTTGAAACAATATTTGTTTCCAATAGCTCAAATTCATAATTCAAACAAGTCAATCTTGCGATTGTAATGAGTGCATTACCGATAGCATATGGCGCTTTTAATCGACAAAACGAATATAAACAGTAATCGCAATATCATCGCGCAGAATTTAAACTTGTAATATAAAATTGTTGTATGTTTGTACTGTTTTGGAGTACATTTATGTTTACGAAATATAGCATAATGATATAGTAAATGATATGACGTAATGTGATGTGCTACTTTCAATGATAGATTTTTCGTTATCCGTGTGAAATTAAAAATCCGAATGTAAGGTCGAATGTAAGGGAATGAAGGATGATAGAAGCGTAAACGAAACTTCTGGAAAGTGTAAATTGGAACATAAGTTGGAATGTAAAAGAAACGTTTTGACAATTATACATTGTACGAGTTTCATTTACTTCTATCACTGACGATTTCTTTCTTTCAGTTCGGCTGTAAACATAAGTAATTCACACGCGTAATCGTTTCATTATTATTTAATAGTGCACGCTCAAAATTTTTGAAATCTTCTAGGGGTGCGTTCCAAAATTCTATTCATCAGGCAGAATAACTTTGAGTGATCAATCAGGATTAAGAGATCTTAAGTAAGTTCAAGATTTCTCACTTACGATTTTTTTATCTTGATTCACCGGAAGCGAGTCTACCCGACAAGTAGAATTTTGGAACGTACCCTAGAGGGATTGACGTCACGTGATCAGTCGCGCCACTTTGCGGCAGTTTCGCAGTCGAAGCTTGTTGGATCGCGTACGGTCTCTCGCTCCACGTTTACCGTGTCTTTTTACCCCATCAAAGTGAGTCTCGTGTGCGAATGAGTATCGACAGTGCCGAATCGAGCGACCGCGATCGTTTTGGTGTATCGAGCGGCTCGCGGAAACGCGGTTTGATATGCATTTCGGTAATCGGCTTCCGTGTATCGCGCTGGTAAATCCAAACGGCACGCATAAATGGCGGAAGCGTCGTCTCGATTTGTCGACCCGAGCACTCGGAAATTCGGCTGTTCGCGTTACGCCACCGCGTCGCTTAATAATTTCTCGCGCAACTGAATCCGCGATCGCGCAACGATTCGATGATATTCGTCCAATTCGGATCGGCAGAAGGGACGTCGCGTCATTTGAATCTACCCGCAAGATGTCGAACGGCGGCCGCTCGGCGCGTCCGGCCGCTCCCGCCATCTGCCGTGCCGTTCGCGCGTCACCAGTGTTGCGGGCCTGGCGTGCGTGGAAGTTTCGAAAAAGAGGCCCGAGATTCGAACGCGCGGCGAGCCGACCAGGTAAGTGGCCGCGTCGCGTCGCGTCGCGTCGCGCCGCGCCGTGTGCCGTGCGCCGTGTGCGGATTTGACAACGCGCTCGCGGGAGTTAACCTGAAAATGGCCGAATCGCGCGACTCGGCTGTGGCAGTGTCAAGCGCGACGACCGGCGCCGTGTCCGAACAGCAGCCGGCCGTTCCGGAATCGACGGCCCAGGGGGACGAGGACCCGTCTGGCCGTACCACTGGTACGTAGAACCTCTCGCGAAACGGCGTGATGCCGCGCACGCGCTCCCATTTTCGCGAGCCGTTTTTTATTCAAATGCGAGTGTGCGTCGAGCGTGGCCATGCAACAAGTGGCACGGAGGAGCGCTCTTGCATGCCGGACAGGTGTGTAGCGAGATACCGTGACTCCCTCGCCGTACGCAGAAGGTTCGGTTCAAGCGAAAAATATTGAAACGTGTTTTCTTAGGACTCAGGGGAGTTTGATATTTAGACGGAGTTATGATAATGTAGTTTTGCCTGATTAATTATGATCACGAGGAGCAACTCGCTTATCGACGGTTCGCTTATATGAATGCGGTTATGCAAACAGATAGGTTAGATATATATTATTATTGTGAACAGTAAGGATGTGATTAATTTTTATCAAGGATAGATTATTGTATGTACTTTTTAAATTAAATTAAAGTTAATGACTTATGATGGGAGTGTATTTTTCTTTTATATTTTTTTTCTTTTATATAGATAAATTTTTAAAACTTGGGAAAAAAGTTTGTAAATTAAAATTTGTGTTTTGAAAATAACTGGTTAAAGTTGAAAATAAAATCATTTAAAATTAACAATGTTAAGTTTAAAGTTATAACTTTTTAACTGTATTATTTAACTTTTAATTTTTTAACTAGAAGTTATTCAATTTTGATTTTTATTTCCAATATGCTGAATTTATTATTTCTTGAGAAGGAAAAACTCCTAATCTTATAACGTATTTTTTAATATATAAATTGTTATAATTATAATTACGAATTATAATAAGTTCGAATTTGTTAAATACTGCCATTAAACGAAAGCAGAAATAATATTCCATGCGGTAATATTTTATTTATATTTTTTCTGTAATATCTTACACAGTTCAAGAATGATGAAGATCAACGAGTTGTTACGAGTTTTTAAAAATGTAGTTGTTATTAAAACTGATTTTATAATGAATTAGTGATTGATAATCCGCTGTTTTATACATTTAAAAGATATTAATCTCAATTTAATCTTTTCAACTCTGTAAAAATAATTTCCTGGTAAAAGTGGATGTGTTCCTGAGCACTGAGTTTCTCAAATGAGTGCAAATGAACTGCGCGTTCAGAAGGCATAAACAACTTTCGACTAAACTTTCAATTTGCGATTTTTATTCAATTTTTATTTAACACGTGTTAAGCGAGACGTGGTCGATATGTAGCATTACTACGGTAGAATGTCTACAGTTATTTATTTGCAACATGTATTGAATAACATTTAATTGTACGTTTTAATGCGTTTTTGGTTTGGGAAGTACTACACAGAAAAAAAATTAATATCAAATCAATAATTCATTGTTTCATGTATAAGCAAGAATATAAATCTTCTTAGAAAAATTTATAATCTTAATTAAACAGACATAATTTGCTTATACAAAGAGAAAAATTTTCTTGTTGTAAGCAAATTTAAGATTATAAATTCTTCCAAGAAGCTTTTATATTCTTGCTTATATATGAAACAATGAATTTTTTGTTGAGTTTATATTAAATTTTTTCCTATGTAAGAATTAGTTGTTAAATGAAATATCTCTCTGATAGAAAGAAATCATAAAAGTAAATATAGGAACGTTCGTCTGAATCATCCTATGACATTATCAAAGCACACGATGATTGATCGTAATAGATAAAATACTTATTTCTCAAAGTTATTTGAAAAGTTACCATTGCATCTTTTCACAGAAATTTTATACAAAGATCTATATATAATTAAGTTCCGTTTTTATTTATTTCTACTATTTTATTTTAATATTTTATAGTTCAGTCGCGTTATTTTATATTTTTAACCGAGGTTATTTTTATTTATTTGAAATAATGTATGCATTCTCTAAATATTTTTTATTCTCTACGAGAATATTTTTAATTTTATTACCTTCTTTTTCTTTAAGATGTTTCTTACGTAGCTCGCGAAAAATTCTAAGCATTCTGACCAGTTACAAGCGAATCAGACAGCAAAAGGAAAGAGAAATATGTACATATATATAAGTTATAAAAGTAAAATGACGAGTTTCTCCCGGCGTTTTATTGCACTTGTTGCAGTGCCACTTTTCTTTATTTTGGTACTGATATTTTCGCAATTTCTTGACTGTTGCAAATTACATTTTTATTATAAATTCTGATAATATTTTAATAAATGTTTTCTATAAATTATTGTGCAAATCAAAATTTTTATTGGCAGTTAAAATGAAGATCCGCTTTCATCAATTTCATGCACTTGCATTGGACATAATTTAAAATAAGAAGTTTATTCTAAATGTTTTCATCTAACATATGTAAATACATGTAACAAAAATTTAATTATTGTCATTCTGCATAATATGAAGAAAAACATTTAATATGCTCACACATGTGGCGGTTGGTATTATCGTGATTGCAGTTGCCTACTGATACGATGGTAACACGCGATTAAATATTTTATAAAACAATTTTTGTTTGTTTTTTTTAAGAACATTTTAACTATATTAAAAAATGGATAAGCAGATATGAATAATTAAAAAATTCTACATTATTGTAAAATTATTAACAACCTTTCGATTTTGAAATACATATGCCTACCCACAGAGGACACTGTATGAAGTTAATTCTCCAGAGAAACTGCACTGATTAGCACCATTCTATAAATTTGAATAATAACAAACCTGCATAATTTTTACATTATATTTGAGATATGTTACATGAATATTTACATAATCTTAATTACATCATGCAAGTGAGTCACAAACTATGTTTACATATAAATTCCTATATTATTTGATAACTGTGCATTCATTTAGATATGTTAGTGAGAGAGCGAAAATATCGTAAACGATAATTTTATTATTAATATTTATCTTTGATTATTTTACACATATTTTTATGTCATTAAATTTACTCAGTAAATATTAATTTTGATATATGACGTTTTGCAAGATTTTTTCTTTATATTTTTTTATGTTTCTAGTGGAGGAGAATACAAAGACTGTTGCAACGAGTGAGACTGCGGACAAAGAGCAAACCAAGACGCAAATTAATGGCGATATCGGTAAGTGATGATCTTACATTATCATAACATTATCATGTTCTCTTTCAATAATGCATGAAAATATTTTTGAAACTGGTAATTTCGTCATTCTTCATATCACACAATTCGCGATAAAAATATCGGTATAAAAATGCGCAAATATCTGTGAAATCACCATCGGAAATATCCCTAATTAAATCTTTAATTTCGTGTCTGTTATTTATCTATTGAATAAATTAATAGAAATGTATTTGTACAGAACACTTTTTAAGTATACATTAAACAATTCCCACTTTACTAATAAACAATTCGACCTGAGATTCCGTGAAAAATACTTGACAGCAAAGCAATTATTTCAAACACATTTAATCCAAATTTTTACAATACTTTGTGCAACCTGAAGTCTTTGACAAAATCTCTAATAAAACCTTTTACTTAACGGTCCAATGGATGATCGTGAAAAGAATATTTGAGAGACGCGCATTCAAATCGTCTGTCGATTGATTGAATTGTCTAGCACAAAGGGCATAAAATCAAGGATTTTATTGAAAATTTCTTCAAATATCCTCGAATTTGTGGGAAATTTCGGAATTCACAGGATGGAACAGCTCGTTGCTAATGATGAATGATCTATTTTACCGAATTTGACTAGCGAGGAGAACTCAAAGAGTATTCGTAATTTAGCTTTTATCGTAACATAAAAATCGTAGGAAAAATCGAAAAAGTGCCTTTCGCGCGTGCCGTACTCGTTATTATTCTGACGATATCCAGCTGTCGCTGACTTCCCCCATTTCCTTCTCCGTATTCGCAGATCTCATCATAAATTCGAGATGCTTTCACGTTTCTCATCTCTCGGATCTCGAGGCGGGTGGGTGAACGATACGATTCTGATTTTAGTAACTTCGGGACTGCGGTCGGGGGGCAGTCGATAAGTAATGTCGAGGGTGAAACGCGGGGGCGTCGAAACGATCGTAAATTACCTCGCCGCCCACCGATCACTCTACCGTTCTGAAAGGACGACCTTGACCTTGATCCACCTCTTGCAGGCATCCGAAAAGCGTCCGCGCGTAGCGTGGCGTGTAGGAAACGGCGCGTTTCGACTTAAACCCGGTAATCGACGCATCGCGGTAGAGTAGATTCGCGTGTCGCACGCGATCCTGCACGGAGTGAACGGGAAGTATCGAGTATACGACGTCGATAAGAGGATTGCGCGATATTCCATGTGAAAGGACACCGTCGTGGCTGAGAGATGAATCTGCATAGCCGCATAGCCGATTGAATCCCTTGACACCCAAAGTTCCGCGCAATGGCTGCAAATGTAATATGAATGTCTTAATCTTGGAATAATCCTTGTTGGTTCGCGTTCTATCTTCATTGTTTGCTATATCCCCACGATTCTACACCTTCTGAATTAACCCTTTGCGGCATGAGATCCACACGTATCACCCTTAGTGTGAATTAACCCTTTGCTTTGAGAGCTACGCCACCTATCATCCAAGTTTGTTTTATTAATAAATCAGTTGTTTTACTTATACTTCTAGCATGTTTGGTATTGCTTCCTTTAAGAAAAAAATCAACTTTTAGAACTATGTAAATAAATAATTTATTATTAATAAATATGTACTGAAAAATTGTCGTTTTTAATGATTCAATTCGGTTACATAAAATTTTGATTAATAATCTACACTTTAAAATCACTATTTGGGTGCTTTTTGAGATCGCTGATTATTAATCCAAAGTCAAAAATACAAAATTCGAAATGCTAGATGTAATATTGCGGATCAATATGCCAAATGTAATTTTCAAAATTGTCTGAATTTACTTGAAAATTCCGTACATCATATTGGATTCATTATTTTGTATTTGGTATTTTTAACATAAAATTTGTAATCAGCGATCTCAAAAAATCACGAGTAACAAGTTTCAAAAATTATATTTACTAGAAAAAAAGTGCAGCAAAGGGTTAGGGATGTATGGATCATACTTCAAAACATTATCAAAAATATAAAAATTTCATAGAATATTTTAGTAATTTATTTAAATAGCTGTGTAAAATTTGAGTACAATTTATTTATTGGTTTAAAAGTTATTTAATTTTTTTCTCACGTTTTCACAAAATCGCGTTTTGCAGTACTTATTTGGAAATTTGATATGGAAGTAACATTACCAATTAAATCAAAATTTTTATATATACTATACAATTGTAATAAATATTTGTGCAAAAATTTATTTAGATGCATTTTGTTTGAAAGTTATTTTAACGGCGTAAACGGCAGCAAAATATAGTATATTTTGTTGCAAAATCCAATTATAAATCAAATTTTTTATTATTTTTCGTTAACGTCATTTTCAAAGGTTCATAATTTGAGCATTCGCGACCAAAATTTTTTGTTGTTGATTAAGAAAAAAAAAATGAAGCTAGGGAAGCCTTCAATTTTCAAATTTCGATAACTTTTAGCTCGTATTGTATAACCAAAACAACTTTAAAACAACCAAGGCGGAGTTGGAAACGATTTATTTTCTTGAAACGTGGCAGAGGTATCGTAAAAAAAAACGTACTGCAGTTTAAGTAAAGATATCAGAGACGATTGAAATTTCAGCCGTGGCATCGAAAATATCCCCTTACTTTCGACCTTCTTTTATCGAGAATTCTTGTTAAGTTAAAATTTGTTCGGAGCATCGAAGATTCAAGTTCGGTATCGGAGCACGTAACAAAGCGCGTGAATTCCAGGCGCGATTGCGCCTGGACACGTCAATAGAATGGATTTTTCTTCTCGATAGCATCTCTGTTTTAATACGGCGTGTAGAATGCGTTCGCGATTAACGGTTAACGATTGCGTACATAGTACACATTGAGTGGACGAGCGGGCGGGCGGGCGGGCGGCCGATATGCGTATTTCGAAGCCTGGTAGTCGAGCTTAAGCTTGCGCCGTTTGGCCACCCTCGCTCTCCTTTTCTCCACTTGGCGGGTCGATGCGCTGTCTCTCTCCGATCTTCCCTCTCGTTCTCGCCCAGCGAAACCTCCCTCTCTCTTCCGCCGGGTTGCTCCCTAGGTTCTCTCTCATCCCCAGTGCGCGCATCGAACCCGTCCTGGACGAAAGTCCTTCCCGCTCCGTCGCACGGTAGGACGCACGTTTCCTCATCCCGACGCTCGACGTTCCCGACGTTTGCTCCGTCGTATTCGCGATCGTTCTCGCGATCGGTCGTCGCGCTTCCGGTTTCCCGCGAGCGACGCGCGGTAGAACGTCGGTCACGATCATCCTCGAGCTGTCGCTCGGCGTGGGTGGATTTAGGGAGATTAGTTTGGTGCATATTTAATGGTGGTGGTTTGCGAAGGAAGGAAACGGTCGTGATCGATAGGGTCGATTCAAGGAAACGAAGGGAACAGGATTCTCGCGGATGATGCTGCGGCGGAGGAGGATGCGGCGATGGTAACGATGATAGATCGAGAGCAATCGTACTCGGCCACCATTTAAGGATACGGAAATGGTTGGTAAATATGCGATCGCGTCTCAACCATAATCGCCGGCAGGAATCTGCGATCGATGTATAGAATCGCGAAAATCGAAGCGTCGATAATGCACGCGAGAAATAATACGAAAATTCTCTTCGCTCGTGTCGCGCGTTGTGAATTTCAATGAACCTAGTGTCTGGTGCGGGCTCTACGTTCGAACGTTATTGATGAATGTCAGAAGAAACAGAAGTTATAATTATGTTTGATTCTATAATTATCGCGGACATAAAAAGGCTCATGAAAATCGTATTGAGATTGAGGTTCACATTGGAAACGATTGCATTCTCGGTGCGGGCTCTTTGAGATGCTTTTTTCTTTTTTTTAGAGGATTTTTTATAAATTACAATTTTACGCTGGTGACATGTATTACTGTGCCAGATAATGTTCTTTTTAATGACTCATTTTTGCGCGTGCTCTTTATTAATTTATCTAATGGTTTTCTTTCAATATTAATAATTAAAAATAAATTACGACCAGTGAATGAAATTCATTGTACCGTAACTGCGAATTTATTCTGGTATGGGTAAGATTGTCGAAAAATATAGAGCGAAAGCAATCGGTGTTGCGGACGATAAATTGGAATAGTCAGCGTTAGGTATCGAGGAAGGGCAGAACGAAACCGCGAAATTGAAATTAAACGCAGGGATCGATTGGAGATCGCTATTAGCATCGGATTTTCGATTTGTCTGAAGGAGGTTGGCCTCTCTCCGCCAACAAAGGCGCGGTTCAATTTCTCGTTGGACCCTTCCAGTCCGCGAACTATCGATCAACCTCGCGCGCTTTGACATATAAATAGTGCCGTGTTAATTTTACACATGCAAAAACGGAACGAGCGTCGACCGCGTTGCAGACAGAGTTGATTTTTATTTGATGAATCGGAATAACGAACGCGATATTTTGACGGCGGCGCATCTTCCCTTTTCAGCTTTCGTCGCGATTTGGAACCGTTCGTTCGCATCGATTCGTTGGAATTTTCGTCGCTGTACCAAAAGCGAAAAACAAACATGTTTACGGAAAACTAACGTTTTTTGTGGAGGGGTGATTTTATACTGACGCATCAGACTCGTCATATTTAAGACGAAATAATGAAACGCTTCTTTCAAGAGTATTGAAAAATAAAGCGTAAAATCATTATTTCTAATAACGTGTATAAGAATAATAAATAATATATTATTCAGATCTTTTTCTATAAAATTTTTATTAAATAACGAGAAACGATAATAAATGTTGCGCGGAGGAGCAAAAACTAATTCGAATTTCATTTTAATTTAAACAAAGAAATTGTCCATTATCCGTATTTTTCTGCACGGATTTACAAAAGAATTTTAATGACATCACGCAACGAATAAATCATCGATAATTTTCATCCCGATATTTTCTATTTCGATGTCAGTTGCACAGTCAGATCTATGAAGCTCCACGCTGTATTTCATGAATATTCATCGACGATATCGTTTCAAATAATAATTTGAAATCTAAATTTTACGCTAATTATATGCATTGGGATTGACTCGCTATCTATAATACCAATAGCAGCCAATGACAGCCATCAGGCCGTCGCGCTTTCAGTCACCATATAATATGCGCCTATTCGGCTAGGTAATTGTATCGGGGTCAAACGTCATCATATCGAGTACCGCTTGTTACGGGAACAGTGCACTCGTATTTGCCACATTTTTCAGAAGTAAGAACATTTAGCTTGCAATTTTCCAGCCAATTATCTCATCGTGCGGAGAAAAATTAGGGAAGAAGTCATTGTATCGGGGTCAAACGTCATCATATCGAGTACCACTTGTTACGGGAACAGTGTACTCGTATTTGCCACATTTTTCAGAGGTAGGAATATTTAGCTTGCAATTTTTCAGCCAAGTATCTCATCGTGCGGAGAAAAGAAAATTAGAGCGGAGAAAAATTAGGGAAGAAGATAGCTAGAAGCCCCGAAAAATCGAGAAGTCGTCGATCTTATTAAGATAAATTATAGTTTTATTTCTACACATGGCGATAGAACTTTATCGACGGCTTCGACTTTCTCTCGATACTTACATGAAATGCGATCCCTTTCTTTCCAATTCTCCAAGGTGCTACCGATCCATCGTCGTGCCATCGCCATTGTCGACCGTTCACGGTGAAATGACGACACTGAAAGGTACTTACGTCGGAGTCCAGTGTCAGTGAAGCTCGATCAAATGAGACACGGGCAATGAAAAGATCGCACGAGAAACGTACGAACAAACGATTTTGACGTTTGAAGATTCGTGGGAGAACGAGAGCGTCGAACTGCGTCGTTCACTGCGGGTTGGATAAGTTCGTCAGTGTCACTTAAAGATTCTGCGTGTTTAAATAAGCCGTTGGCTTCTCCGCGGTATCGTTTATGTGCGTACGAACCCGTGTGTGTGCCGCGCGGATGTGCTTTTAACGGTGGATTGGGAGGAACGAGCCGATAAGAGCGCGATTGCACACGCTTTAATTCGCCTTTCGCCTTCGCGTGCGTGCCTCACCTCGGTGAGCGGTCGCTGCGTCAATCTGTCGCTCTCGGAAGTGGTGAGTTTACTGGGCCTCGCCGACGACGACGAGGTCCTCGCGGGCACGTCGGAGGAGAGCAAAAAACGCGCCCTGTGGCAGTTTTATTCCACGGGCATGCTCACCCACAGCCACAGCGATGGAGAGTTTCCGATGTACTCGCAGGGTGAGTGCAAAAATAAGTCATGGCGTCTAGCGATCCTTGAATATCCTTGGATCCTGGAATCGTCCTGAAAGTTTAAGTCCTGGAAAACTCGGGGAAATTTAGAACTGTCCGGGAAATATCCTTGGCTGATCAGATATCGCTAGACATCTTCATGTAAATGGACGTGATGTGGAAGGTGCAAGGCAAGGGATGAAAACGAGATACAAATGTACGGTGGTGGTAGGTGTTCTCGCACGCGCGACGATAGGCGGGAATTGGTCGACGGGTATTTTTCCGCGTGTTGGAAGTTAAAGTAAACTTTAGCCGATTAAAAAAATGAGACGGTCTTTTAATACGAGGCGCCGCGGATGAATACCGATATAAATAGCGGTGGAATCGATAGTTATAATTGCGCTGCGATCGTTGCGCTTCGCTGCGACTCGTCGCTGCGTCAACGAGCGAAAATCCATAACGTCGAAAAAACTATCCCTCTTGCGCAGGCAAATCGTATGTACGTCATACCCTTGCATTTATAGGGCCCATGTATTTTTATATGTAGCGGGTGTACAATGGACGCGCGCGCTGTATTCGTTACAACGATATAATGAGGCAATCGATCGGCATACAATGCACTATCCGCGCTTTTTGCCGGAACGCGAAATTGCCGTTTGTGTTGTAACGACTATCTATATAATTGATGTTAATATTAAAATTATAAATTAATGAGAGACAACAGTTTATAATTTAAAATATAACGATGCTCGGGAATAATAATAATAATTCGGAGATAATTGTGCGCGTAAAATTGTTAATATCTATAATGATCACATAGAAGAGGAGTAACAAGTATATCGATTGCGTCATATATAACACTTTATGTTATATAGATGTCGCATAGAGGATTTTATTGAATAAATGAATTTCGTTATTTTGAAAAGAGATTAATTGCGAGAATTATCAGTTACGTATTAATTATACTGAATTAGCATATGGCAATTAAGAGCGATAAAATAATTAGGCCGGAACGTTAGAAAGTGTAAATTTATCGATATATCCAATTTGTACGCATTTTGAACATTTCAAGATAATGTTTACTTACGCACAATTTCGGAAATAATTTTTACTTTTGGAACGCTATTTTTTTTGCTATACAGACAATTGAATGCTTTGATATTTTTTTAGATATTTTTTAAAAATTTACTGTTAAAGTCGAAATGTCAAGTTACATAATTTGAATCATTTTTAATTATTCTGTATAAGTCGCTATCTGCTCCTATTCGATACGTTGTTAATTTAATTAAAACAATTACGTAAAATAATGTGACTCAAGAAACGTATTATATAAATTGGATTTAAATTTATTATTTAGCCAGTGCGCCGCGTGGACGCTGCTTATTTCGAAACTAAGCTATACAATTTCAGAAATGGATTAATTAATTGTTTTTTAACCACATATTTAGTGTTAAAATAATAATAAATTTCGACGTATATGGAAGTTGAAAATAACAAAATGTTATTCAACTGTAGGAATTGATATAAATTTGATTCTTTAATATTTAATTTGGTATTGTTTTTGCAACAAACACCAGAATAATTGATGTTATTAATCAATCAGTATACTGTATGCAATATATGCATATATTTGTAAAAAGTCAATCATTGATACTTGCAAACATTCTCAACTGAATGTATCATAGCAGAACATAAAATATAATGTCGACTTATGACGCAAAATATTAAAAATACAGATTATTAAAAAGTTACGAGAAAGTTCAAGAAAATTTTTGCACAAAGTTTCTTAGCGACTCTTTTGCACGATATTCCAAATTGGCAGCCAACCGACAGACAGGACGAATTTCGCGGAAGACGACAACGTATCGCTATGTCGCTTGCAATGCGCGAAAAGTATGTATGAGAAAAGTTGCGGATGCTATCGTCGAATGCAACTGCATACGTCGGCATACGGGATCTTCGATAAATCGCGCGCCACACTGCACACCCGGTCAAGCCGGAAAGAAAAGCAATTTGCATTTCGTTTTCCGTGTCATTTCACCTATTTTGTGAGTCTTGACGATTCCTACAGGATCGCTTCCTACTGTTCTCGACAGGATGTCAATCTTTTTAGAGATAAATCGGAAAACAGTTAAAAAACAGTTATGAGAAGACAAACGCGCTTGTTGGTTCTTGTTATCGTATCTTGTTGCCAGTTCTTGTTATCGTATCGATAATTTTACAAATTAAACAAATTTTAGTTAAATTAATAATCTCACATTGCGGAGATAATACTGCATCCCGAATATGCAAAGATTTACGCAAAAAAAAATAATTATATCTAGCTGTCTAGCTTTTCACTTTGTCTCGTTTCTTTGTTTTTTTTTAATTATCAAAAATTTTGAACTAGGTAGATAATATATTTTTTAAAATGTAGAAAGAGAGAGAGAGAGAATCATTTATTCTTCTGTCTCCATTGCTTTTTTATTATCTTTCGGGCAATTGGTCATCGATGCTTAGATGCAGGTAGAAGTAAAGGACCTGACGGAGTAAGAAGTCTCAAACACGATTAAGGCATCACTGCCAGGAACCATTATTACACTTCACCGTATTCTCGAAGTTCGGCTGACAAATCACGAGGTCCTGATAAAGAGGCCACTTTGGCCCTCGCTGAACCGACTGTTCCAATTCGTCCGCACGAAGACTGAGAGAGTGAGAGATTTGCGAGCATTCATGATGAGCGCATGGGTGACTGCAGAGATGCAAGAAGCCGTACAAATGGACTCGGATTTCTTTCTTTTTTTTACCCTTTGCTATAAATCTTCCTTTATTCTACTGGCGACCGCACTACGGAACTATGTTTTGGCCGTGAGGGATCGAAGGGCAACGGGAGCGCGCGTTTATCATGTCTACGTATTGTAGGCGATTCTTCCCTCACTCGACGAGAGAAACGAGAGTCATTCCATTTAAGAACGCGATCACGGAAACAAGCTTGCTAATAAAACGACGAGGGTGCGGTAATGAGAAGTCCCACGAGTAAACATCGTGATTCAGCTTTACAACGGAGTGCCTCTGTTTCCACTTCTCACGCGCGAGAATTGTTTTCATGAACTCTTTTTTTCACATGATTTTTCACCGTTTAAAAGTTATATTTCGAAACGTATTTAATATCGTAAATAAACTTTCCTTCTCTCGAAATACCCGACAAGAAGTGCCAACAGAAATGCACGAAAATAATTTTAGACGAGATTTTTTTCATATCTTTAAAACGCGTTTTTATCGCACAACTGCTTCCGAAATTAATCTATCTTAAATTTACTTGATTTTTTCCGCGCGAATTTTGTCGGACGTCAAAATTTTAATCGCGGACATCAGTCAAGCTCGGCGTCGTTTTCGCACAATAATAACCGGCGCTTTAGAAGAAGCTGGGGAATATAATTCATCGTCCGTGCTGACTTAATTGAAATCCATCTCGTCACGCGCGTTCTCGCTCGCGCGGCGCCGCGTAAACGTATCAGCGAGCATTACAGGCTTGCTCGCGCGTCGAGGAACGACATTAAATCTCACGGTGGTAATTAAATTTCGCGCAGTCTCTTACGATGGACGTACGTCCGTGGAGATGGCGACCGAAATTCGTCTTTGTTATTTCCGCGTCGACGCGAAATTAAGTCAGAATTGTCGGCGCGAGGAATGCGATATGTCACATTAGCAAGTAGGGTGAAACGTGTTTGCTGTATGTAGTCACGCAGCTTAAAGAGACAGTTGAGAGTGGCAATAAATATATTTTGAGTATTTCGATACTCGCGCGGTCATTCGGTTTAGTGTCTCTTCAAACACAATGCTGCCCTTTTTTTTTTCAAAATCGATCATCCATGTAAAGTAAACGAATTTTATCACGGCACTGAAAACTTATTTACTCCAAACGCGTATTAAAAACAGACCGAACTTAAATCTTTAATTAAAGATAATTGGCCATAGTTACGCAAGGAACGTCCAACCCACAAAATTATAATTTTCGAATTATTATAATCAGTGGGTAGTTCTCACATTTTTCTACATTAGATATAAAAGTTTTAAGTCTAACGTGTGCCCAAAATTAAAATAAAAAACAGTTTTTACCTACACTTTTAAATCGCATATTACGTGCGTTTGTCTCGAAACGAATTTTACGTGGTTTGAACGTTTCTGCAATTAAGAAATTACTCTCTAAGTTACACGTGCACGGGGCATTGATCAGATAATCTACATTTTTCTCGTGCTTTCGGTAACTAGTGGCGAATAAATAAAACGGAAACGATGGAGACGTTACTTTGCAGTGCAGTGGAGTAAATGGTGGTAATCTCGTGAATCCCTGGAAGAGAGGAAAACGTGCTTAAACGTACGGAGGCACTCGAGCCGCGCCCAAATTAGCGAATACCCCGCGAAGCATCTGGTCAACCGGAAAGGAGATTAATTTCATTTGCATTTAATCAGTGTGCAATCTACATGAATATTCAGAGTATTCCCCCTCCCCTCCGCGCTGTTTCGCCCATTTCTCCTCTAGGAGAACATAGTTCTAACAAAACATAGGCGCTAGCGTTTATCGACGTGTATTCTGTTGCATTGTCGCGTTTGTCGTCGTTCATTTACCTTTCCTTTCGTTCCTGATTTTTTATTCGTGCGATCGTAGCCGTCAGGCGTACTGTAAATTTGTACTGCATGACGGGGAAGTGCAATTTGGAGCTCAAAGGTTTGCGATTGCGCGTTATTTTTGTATGGAATTCCTCTTTTATTGCAGCTGCATATAGTGCAGTTTTGTGCAGTCTTTGTGCAAGCCGATAAAGTTATTGTTGTCGCTTGGAACGGTGTAAACGATGAAATAATAAATATACTGAAACGTAAAGTGAAAAATAGATGTTTTAACGTAATGTAATTTTTACTGAAGGTAATTGCGATGCCAATTACCGGAATTATTTTGCATATAATGCGAAACAAATATCTGTTAATCTCGAGCGTAATAAGGAACGATAAAAGTCGCGCGAAGGTACGAAACAATGCAATTGTTCGCATTTGACACGAAGCAAAAGAAAAGCAGGCGCGTACCAACGCGCATTTTGCAGTTCGCTGCAACTTCGCCGAGCGAGTATCGGGGATAAAAGAAGACGAGCAACTTCTCGTTCGTTTCACACACCGACTGCGCCTTCGGGAAAGCTCATCCTCTTAAAGCTACGTTAAATATTCAGACGAGAATCTCCGTTTAAATGTTGCGTTACCGAGAGACGCCGTGAGGGAGCCCCCGGTGAATTGGTACTCTTTGCGAGACTTCATCTGGCAACGTCGTCGTCCCCGGAGAGACGTGCCGCTGTCGTCGTTGCCTACACAGGCGACCTTTGAGACAATAGGTTCGTTAAGATTGCCGCGTTCAAAATCAGGTACGCCCACGGTTAGGGAAGCTTTCCGGTTTTATTAATACACCATCGTCACGATCGTCGGGTTCATGATTAAGTCTTAAGATAGGTGTTTATATCTCTTTGGCATTACTTTCCGAAATACGAAAGCGCAACTCTCGGAGAGCTTTCTTTGAATTTATAATCACGGATTTCTGCAATTTTCTTATTTTGATTGTTGGTACGAGGATTTGTTGTAAAATAAATTAACACTGATGAAATTCATATTAATAGCAAAACGATATTTATTTTAACACTTTGTGAATTTAAATTTCACAAATTTGAATGAGAACCACGTATACCAAGTCTATTGTTTGTCTACTTCGTTTCTTCATTTAAACTTTCAGCAAAATTTTGTTATCTCGTCGCAGTTGGAGACGCAAAGTCGTCGAGTTTCTCTGTATCTTCGACTTTATGAGAGGCAATATCCTCCCAATGCTATTCTTTGAAACTCTCACTTGGATCGATCCAATCAGCAGTGCGAACTCCAGTGCGGTAGTCAGCAAGGCCCATAGAGCCGAGTAGCGTGTTCGGTTCCGACAGGTCGCTATCGTAAGCCGAGGGCAACGCGTCAATATATCCGTTATCTATCGACATGTCGTCGTATGGCGGCTCTGGTGAATTAGGCTGGAACTGTTCGAGGCGAACACCATAATCGCTGTAATCGATATAGTCGCCGTTTCGTTTCACCAAAATATTCCACGGTCCATAGAAACTGCGTCTCCCGATGTCTTGCCAAACGGTTCTTTGTCCTATATTATTATTACAAACGTTTTTATTAATTGAGATGAAATAATTTTTTTTTTCCAATGATCCGAAAACAAATATTTGAAAATATCTGTATTCTTGCAAACAAGTGTCTGTTGAATGTTACGATTATTGAAAACTTCTGTGAGGTCACCCTGCGAAAAAAATTTGTTAAAAAATATTTATTCCGATACGATCAACTAAACACTGGATTGATTCAACAGTTATTTATTTGCACAAGAAAAGTGTAGTTTATTCATGTCATTCATTCAAATTTTTTAACTGCAACTTAATAAAACTCAATATTTAGCTGCACATGTCGGATTAAATATTTTGGTTTTTTATTAAATTTTTTTTCCCAGTGTATCATTTTATTTTTAGAGTTTTAGAGTTTTAGTAATTGATAGAATTCGGAGTCTTCTCCAAAGAGTCGTAAAACTCCTGATTTTTTAATTTAAGGTATCATTTCAGACATCTAATTCAAAATGTTAGAAATGCTAATTAGCATCAGTGATTACATTGATTGTCAATTCTGTGATATTATTTTTTAAGAGTTGTATTTGAAACCGAAACTAATGACGAACAGTTCGAAAGAATTAAAAACTACTTAGAATCGCACGTAAAACGTTATTTTATCACTAAGATCTTGTTATGATCGTATGGCTTTTTCTCAATTTAAATTGTTTTATACAAATCATGGTTTTGCTTCTAATATGATCTAATTCGAGAGTTTAGTTACCTAATCCAAAATTGCTTGTAGGTGCTGATTTGACTTCGATTGTCGCTATAAGAGCGAGAACGATACGGAAAAGACTGCGATGTTCCATTGATAATTGACGCTCTGTTACTTCTCAGTTTACAGCTGACACTGGCCTTTAGTGTTTCGCACAATCTCTTATATATACTGCTGCAATGTAGGCAAATGTTTGACTCCGTATTTAGCAAGTGATGAGGTCCTTGCAGCAGTTGCAACCTTCCGCAGGAACTAATTTAACTAATTATTGTTTATTCACTCGTTGAAATAATCTTTTTAAATCCACAGCAGATGAAAATCTTTGAGACCATTGTCGTTTTTTATATTCGTTTTTGAAATATATTGAAATACATAAAGGCATCAAATAAATAGAAACCAAATAGAAATTAGATATCATTAATACTGTTTTATTATATTTATTTACTAACGAGATTTGCTTACAGTACAAAAAATATAAAGGAGCTATTTATATTTTTTATTATTTGTATAATTATATAATTATTTGTATAATTATTAGAAAAAAGTAAGAGATTGCCTGAGAGATGACACGATTAAAATGTTAAAAAGGTAGTAGAAAATAATATACATCATAAAAGCTTTTAAATAATAAATGTTATATAAAAGATGGATGCAGCTTGTTAGCTCGAGTTAATGGAGTTCTCTGGACATTCACGCCTGGATGTTCTAACTGTGCTTCCCCTTAGCAACTTCCTTTAACGACCCCAGCCGGCACTATTAAAAGACGTAATTTTTCTTTACGTTAGCCGCCTTATTATTGTTGTGTTTTACTTAAATGCACACTCTTTGTGCACTTGTTATTTAAATTTTTACTAATTCTGACATTTTCTTAATTAAATGCTTTGTGTGCTTGCTTTGCATGTAATATGCTTATTACGAAAAATAAAACAAAATAAGGTCGTTTCAGTTCCATAAAAATAAAAATTTTCCACTTCTTGTTTAATATACCTCTCGGGTTTACAAACACGTACGTAGAATATTCAACAGAATTTATCTTTCTCTTTCAGCAGTAAATTTTACGATGACAATTATTTTTAAGCAACTATATTGTATTGGAGGGTGCGTGACAATATACAAAATCAATTTCAGTTTCATTTCTTACCCGACATTAACATACGACACAGTAGATGATCTTCGCTTTCCATCTAGAACTTGACCTCCGTTAACAATGTCATCGTCACTGTCGTCGTTGATAGGTCTTCTGTACCAGAACAATGGAAATCCGTAATATGCCGTGTCTCTAGCAGCTAAGCCCTCTTGACCATCTGTAAAATGAAAATTACAACATTAATTATGCAGTATCTTTAGTCATATTATTTACGATGCATCTAAAAATTTTTTAATTTAATATTTGTATAGTGTAATATTACACGAATATTTTTATGTTTTATTTGCATCTAAATTTACATTTAGTAAAAAAATTTATTTAGAAAAAAAATTAATTTTTTTATTTATTTATATCATAGTCCTTTCTTTTTATAATTTTATAGAAGAATATATAATATAATATAAAGAATACATAATATAAATTTTTTCATATATAAAATTATATTAACTTTTACATGAATTGTTTTTTTTTGAAAAGTGATTTCTAGAATATTTCATAACCAGAGTATTCAAATTACAAATTTTGCAAATCTGATTTGAAAATTGAAACCCAGCTGTGATTGAAGTTACCGCTTATATATAATTAGTAATCAGATGATAAGACAAGTTAACTCACCGTCGTCAAATTGAGGAAATGGTAGGGCGTTAACGAAATTAAGCACTGCGAAAACAATCGCGAGATACGTCGCGAATCTCATTGCGCTCACCGGACATATAAATCGTATCTAATAGACGCTGAAGTTCGATCTGAATTACTGCGCGACATTTTACGTTCTTATATGCACACACTCAACCCGCGTCCCATCTTGGGTTTTTTCATCGAATAATGAGTGAAGCGTTAATTCGGAGATGTGACTCGAATGACTAATCTCGCTAACAAAGTCGACAAACGGTAGCGCTCTACGATTGGCGCCGTGGATTCATTGTTTGTTACGCGTAAGCCTGAACACTTCGAAAGGAATTTCGCACATTTGCGTGTTGGCAAATAACGCTGTCAATGATGACCTCACACTTGTATTTATTTTTCTACGTTTAAATAAAGCCGCAATACGCGATAGGAAATTAAAATGTAATTTTCTATCATGGCTTTTATTTATTCGCGATATGGGATACGCACGATGTTTGAAAGCGATACTCTTTCGATGGTAGCGCTGAAATGCGCAATTGGGACCTGTGTAAATTATGAATGCTTTTTTTATCGACGCTTACATAATTTCCCAGGGGAGTCAATGTCGCGCGAGTCGCGAGAACAGAGAGCGTCTCGCATGCCTGTGTTCCTCGCGTATTTGCGCGATCGGATGCGAAACCCTTTATCGATCGTCTCGTCCTTTCGAAATAGCACCGCTGTAGTTTAAAGTACTCGGTACTCGGATGCGAGACGGTATCCTAGGATTCTCGAGTAACAATTGTTCGATCGGATTTATCGAACTTTAACAAGAGAGCCTGGCGGAACAAGCGTTTCGTCGAGTTTCCGTCCGCAAGCGCGGCTCTTTGTGCGTTTAATTGACACGAAACTTTATCGTGTACATACACCGTGCACCGTAACACTCGCAGACGCATTATTACGAGGTTATTTGATTTACGTTCGTTATCAAGCCGTAAAGCGACTTTGATCTTGCTCGATTTTAAGACCTGACGTTTATTCCTTACGGGCTGGAAACGTAGAATGAACGTCTGACCTCACGCGACTCGATGAAAATCCCGAGGGAAGCTATCAAAGATGATCTATCACTCCGTTGAAAAATCGGAAATATCGTTAGCAACTCTCCTTCGATTTAATCCTGTTGCCTGTATGCACTTAAAAAAAATGTCTACTTGTAAGATATTAAAATATTTTATTTCTGTCTCTATTTTTTCAAATACCTAAAAATGTTTTAGTTTTTAACGATGTTTAGAATTTAAAACGCTGAAATTTTTGAAGTTGTAAAAAATTGCAGCTCTAATGTTTAGATTTAAATGTTTTAACGTTTTAAATCTAAACATCAATAAGAATTAAAACATTTTTAGTTCTTACAAGTATTTACAATAAAAAAAAAAAAAAAAAAAAACGGAGATATAAACATTTTAATATTTAAAAATTAAATACTTCTCTTTTTAGTATGATAATTACTTTTACGCGCCAGTTTCTGCATTAATTATAAGCGAAAGTTGAAACAGCAGAATGCTTTCGTACGATCGCTAACGCTTGTTGTTTCTTAAATGGATCATTTTATATAAATAAAGGGTAATGCGCTTGCTTGGTAATGATTTAGAATAATTAATATTTAAAAAGAAGTTAAATATTTATTTTTGTCAATTTAAACAGTAATTAATGAAAATGTATATACAAGTGGAGTAAAGAGTTTTTAATTTAATTATTATTAATTCAATGTGAACAAAAAAGCAAATGCAGCGCTTTATCACTGTCTAGATAGGAGTTTTATTTTTATTCACTTCTCTGATATATAATCACAATTTTTTTTTGTACGTGTTAGTAAAGTTTCTATTATATAATGATAATAGTAGTTGGAATAACAATTTCTAGTTTTTTTTACCGTGTTTTTAAGAGGAAAGCTTCTTTAAAGATATTTATTAATATTTATTGCATTAGCTGAAATGTAAGCAGTGCTACATTTGAAATTTGATGAAATAACTTAAATCGTTTCTTGCCACCGTCCTATTTATAGAACAGCATCTTTTCAATTTTTTTTCTCCAATTTTTTCTCATATTTTTTCAAACTGTTTTTTCAAGGTCTTTTCAAAGAGAAAATGTTGGGAGCTAATGGGTTTACTTATGTTCCGGCTTTAAATGATATTTTAACATATCTTATTTCACATCTGCATATCTTCTAAAATCGTCGATCTATTTTAACGATGGATTGAAAATTCTTCCAAGGCCATTTTCTTCGCCACTGAACTTGGAGAATGACGCTTGGCATCTCGGCACTTCGAAAAATCTTTTCCAGCTCGTGGATACAAAAAGGGGGATCTCCTTCCTTAGTGTCCGTAAAAAAAAATACTCGCGTCATGAGATTCTCGATGGCGACCAAGGCGCTTGACGCTTCGTCGATCGATTATCGTTATTAGGTTATCGCTAACTGGCGCTTTGAAGTAAATCGTGCGGCCGTGCGTCTTTACTTCTCACAAAGAATGTCGAGGAAATATTGTTGTGAAATTTTTTCCAATCATCGCGTTACAAAATAATACACGACGCGACGCGACGGTATCAAAAGCTCTGTTGCATTGATAAACGATTGTCGAGTGAAGTGCGCAGAGATGGATAATGCATCGTCACGTAGCGTGAATGGACAAACCTTCATTGAATAGTTAAGATCTCCTGACGCGTTTCCGGTTGCAGAATACACTGCATTTCGTTGTTTTCGTTTGCCTTTGTTATTTTATCGAGTTACAATGGCTGCTCATTCTTTCTCTAACTCGAATGTTGTTAACGTTTATTTTTGTTGCTGTAAATTTAATATCAAAGCCAAAACTTATCGACGGCATTCGTTACTTATTTAAAAAATTACAATTAATTTATTATTCATTTCAATTTTAAATTTAACAATTAATCTAAGACATGTTTTTGGAAAATTTTCTTAGGAAAAAAAAGGGTTATTTTTAACCAAGTTGTTTGCCAATTAAAAGCTAGTTTTAATATTCCATCGTTGACATCGATAAGATTACATATCTTTTACAAACATTACATAATCAATATGTGCTTTACATTTTTTCTTGCATGTGTAAAACAATATATTTATTTATCTTTTTTAAATACAAGCAATATAAGCTTTACATGGGAGTCCGATGATAAGCTCTACTGCAGAAAGTCACGGATCATTGACTCCATGGAGAGGTGATCCTTTATACCTCACGGACACTCGACAGGATATCACTGTTATCCAATAATTCCTGTGTCGACGAGCAGGAATCACACTTCTTTTCACAATCTTCCGTTTCTCATAAGGTCTAAGACCCTCTTCCGTTTTCGAGATTTGGCATAGTCCGATCACGTAGCGCATTTCCCAGGTTCCCCTCTGACTGAGAAGCACTTCGGGGATTTGCTCGAGGTCTCTGATGGTTCAACCAGTAATATTCTATACGGCGATGCGTCTTCGTACTGATGAAGGCGAATTGGCAATGAGATGAATCGCTCCGTATGACGATACGTCTTCCTCATAACAGAGAATAGTTAGTTTCTAAAAGAATAAGCGTGTACTTTGATAATGAGAACACTGTGCGATTTCAATCGATAATTTCACTATGGAGAGATGTAGCCCATACACGAACAGTAATGGATATGTTTCCGTTTAGTTTTAGAAAGCTAACCGTTACGAGACGATAACAATAGTTATCGTTGCAGATACGTGTTCGATATCAGACATGTATCCGTTACCGCGCAAACTGGTTTCAATCGTCGCGTTCATAACACGAAATGTAAATACGCAACGGAAACATAATCTTGTTGCGCACCGTACATAATTTCTGTCATATCGTTGCAATATGTCAGGTACGGAACGTCGGTTCGCAACTGTCACGTAAATGAAACATCTCACATGCTTGTCACTGCGGGAAAAAATATCTAAATCTTACGTTGTTAACAACCTATTAAGCTCTCTATTTCATTATAATAAATTGAAATTAAAATGTAACGTTACCTTGATCGGTAATTTAATGAATTAATGTTCGTTAAGTTAGTGAAGACGTGTTGCGGTGCGGCTACTGCCTCAGTAGTCACGCACAAAAGAATTAAATTTACTGTTGGATTAGTTTAATCGGTTAATCGAGATTCCAGTAAAAGTATTCCTTATCATCGATCTTGGCGATAAATATATTTCTCCCATCCAAGGATGATGATCGACCAGATATTCCATGACCTTCTTCCTTGGCTCCGCTCTAATGGCGGATGCCACCACTTGGACTATCGCTATTTGCGTCATGTAATGCGGCTGTAAACGATCGCGAACTATTCTTAGGGTCGATCACGATGATCGGACGACATTCGTTCAGGGGGGGCATCGAGGCACAACCGCCTCTGGCCGCTCGCTCACAATCCGATCATTCGTCGGTCGGCTGATCACAGAAAGAGAGAGAGCAGCTTTCCCTCTCTCGTGAAGAGAATAGTTCACCGCGCTTAACCGTCGGCAAGCGAGCGTTGCGCGTTGCGCGTTGGTGTTGGTGTGCTACCTGAACCGACAGAAACCTAGTAAGGTGTGGTGCCGTCGGCACGTTTCAGTCTGATGTAAACACGAAGCCTAGGTCGGGCTCCAGTGCACCCAACACCGTCGACGCGAACGGCCACGCGCGATTTTCATAGTGACCCTTTCGTCACGCGACACGGCTCGCCGAACTCATCGGGCATTAACGATCGCGCGAGAGGATTCGCTGTTGAGATTTAATCCGATAAATCGTTATTTTGGACCAACGTTCGAATTTCGAACGAAATTGAAAGTAGAACGAGTCGAGATTCTTGCACGTTGTTTGCACGTTGTCAGTGTGGTGCTCATTAGATATTTAGGAGCTCAGAATTTTGCGAATTATTATGCCTTTGGAGTTAACAGACTTCAGTGGTTAGCCGATTGGCGTGAAACTCGCTCAAGATTGATAGCGTTGACTTTGTAAATATCGTCGGACACCTGAAAATACTCTTAATTCATGAATTCCTGAATATATTACAAGGTGAGGTGAATTGTGCGAACGAATGAACTTGTAAAAATTTACGAAGAGGACTTTAAATAGACTTTTGCAATTAACAATATTAACTCGTTTTTAACTCGATCGCTATAATTGAATATTATTTTTGTAATCGGCGTTTATGAACCTGATACAAGTGAAACTTAGATTGAAGTGTGCACATTGAACCTATTCGAGCGAATCGTTTACCAACGTGAGCGTGACACACGCACTGATTAGATAAGATTATCATTCCTGTCGAAAACGATCTTGCGGGATACATACAAGTTAGCAAAATGACAAATATTGGTGTCGAGAAAATTATCAACAGCAGATCGTTAGTGCGTTAGATTTTTGCCGTAAATTGTGCCGCCGAAGTGTCTGTGTGACTACATTAAAATATTTGCTTGCATGATAAGATAAATTGTTCCATGTGTCGCGACGTTCGACAAACAATGCGATGACATAATGAGAACAACTTAAATAATCGAAACTGTCGAGTTAGTGACTTTCATAGATTTACGTGCCCACGAACCTTGTAACAATTACTCGGTGAGGAGCATGTATCGATAGATCGCTTAATAAGGAAATGCAATTTAACCTGAATATGGAAAGACAGATATTCGTTTGCATCTGATTTAATCTGCGCAACGTCGTTGGGGCTACTTCAATTAAATTCCCGGCGAATAGGTCGCGTAAGTTCGTTAAATTGCTAAAACTTAATAAAACTGTTACGTCGATACGTAATTTCCGAGCGAATTTACAGATTGATAAAACGCGGTCGCAGGCGTTCGTAATTAAAGAAACATCCTACTGTCGAGTTGCTCGTACATATAAATACCCCTGCGGTCGCGCCCAGTGTTCGTCCGGTCTGCGGAGGGTGTGTCTTTCATGTGCAGGCTAGTCATTAACCACGACCGAGGGGACACATTTCGCCGTTGTCCTAGAGGGATAAAGTTAACTTTGGGGCGCGTTTTGCTAGCAAAGTAATGGCAGCCGTGCACGACACGTACGAACGCGCTTGCCTCATCTTTGGATGACAAAATTGTTTAAGTTTTTCTCTATCCCTGAAAAACATTGAGAGTTTACGTAAATGTGAGAAATAAAATTTAGATGTGATATTAATTGAAAATTAATTAATTTCGAGTAGTTTGGTTATTAATAATTAATAAAGTGAGAAAAAGATTTTTTTAATTACTTGACAGAATCGAAAATCCATCAACTTCATATAAAATGTTTTTTTATATAATTATTAATGTCGTGCCTGTAGTGTGATGACTTGCCGGAAACGTTTTCGTAATCTTTCGAGTAGTTTGATAATTATTTGTCTCTTAGACAAAGCATCGAGGAGATTTTCATGTTACACGCGATCGAAAATGAGCACATGGAACAAGTAGATTGAGCAAAGTCAAAGCGTTTTGTGTTTGAAATACAAACTCGCCTTCTTGACGTTAGAACAATACAGAGAGGTTTGATGCGGGAAAGTTTTTGAACTTGCTTTTGCATACGTTGCGAATCGATCACGCGAGAAGGTCGATAACATTCTCTCGAAGATCTTAGTGACATTCGTGGAGGTTTGTGAGTGTGATGTGTCTGTGAAATATCGAGATGACGTAAAAACGTGCATATTGCGTGATCTACTGCTCGGCTGGTTGCTGTTGCGTGTCTCGTTTTTCCACACATTGCGCAATGAGCCTGTGGCGGTTTGGACCTTTTAAAGATGGTATGTTCAGCCTGTATATCATGTTCGTACATCGTATAAGACCAAGTTAATTGCTTGTCCGAAGTATACGAAGAAAGATAAATTCTTAAAAATAATTAAAAACAGAACTTCTATCTTTATCATTTTAAGTGGATATCCTTCCTGTTTTTCTTTTATTCTTCACATACACACGCACACACACACACACACACACACACACACACACACACACACACACACACACACACACACACACACATTTGTTTTTACATATTTCATCCAGGATTTATGTTTTTACATTCTGGTTGCTAATTTGCTCCGCCATTTGCCAAGTAATTTATAATGATACTTTTGTGAAATAATACTCGCAAGCAAAATCCATGATTACTGCGAATTGGACATAAGCGTATTATAAGGAGAAGAATATTTTGTGCGGTATAGCAACCGAGAATAAAGAACGTGAAATTTATTGCGCTTATCTATAGACGCGTTCGAGTGTCACGCATACACTCCAATGAGCCGAAAAAATCAATTGTCGATTTACGTGACTACCGGGATAAAAGCTTTTCTGCACGTACACCGTAGGTGTAGGCGACGAACTCTACATGCGTGATAGAATTTATTACTTGCGTAAACGTGCAACGAACATTTCGGCGTGTGTTCTCTATTCCTCTATTCCTCTTGGCGAAAATTTTGATCGCGAAGCGGTGCTTGCGATTAGAAGATCACGAACTTTCATGGAACGACGAGATATTTGCATTTGCATAGTAAAGCTAAAGAACTTAAGTGGTTGTGCCGGCACGTCTCTCCGTTGCGATAAGTAACGATCAGATCTTTCAGAAAGATAATAGAAAATAGTTAAATCATTTTCCACTTGAAGAAAATCTGAGCTTGTGATTCTTTTTAAATTTCGATGATAAGAATTTTTTCATAATTTATTGTCGATGCATAGTCAATGTGGCGAAGAACAGTAAAACTTTTTTTTATTTTCACTGTAAAACTTTAAAACGAATGAAAATGATGCCGACACATTTTGAATAGAAATTATTTTAATATTAAAAATTTGTTTTACATTTGTTTTATATGTTTTGTTTTATATATAATAAAGCTTTTGTAAACATTAAAGTTGTATCTTTGTTTTATACGCTTATTTATTTACATTTATTAACGTGCGGCGTTGTATATTTAAATTTGTAAATTAATGTTGCGCTCGCGGAAGTACTCTGTTTACTTTTAAGGGATAAATTGTGCGTATGGTCCATTTTAGCATCGTTTACGAAAGATTTCCGACCGGGGCACTTCATCTAAATAAAGAGCATATCTTCCACGTCGACTTGGCAACGAACGACAATGGGCATTTAGGTCATCGATTGCTCTCGAGGGATGCAGCATCCTTTGCAGCGCCTTTCGGATTTTGTAGATGAGCCTTGAAATCTCAATGTCAATTCTCACCGTTTAATGCAGGCAATCATTATTGTTATTAAAATAATTTCGTATATTTAGAGAGCATAGTCAAACTTGTATTATCATAAAATTGTATTTTTCTATTTTTGATAGAATTTTCGATAGAATTTTATTTTTCTATTTATAGATGAAATTTTTTATAAATTTTTTTTTTACTTTAACCAAGATTAGCACGCAAGCAATTCGACGTAGCAAAATTTTAATTCTGACTTGATTCAAATCTCGAACGACCGAATTCGATGTGATAAAATTTTATCGTGTTAATAGAGAAAGATATTTCAGTCACGTTTACCGTTTCGTACTTCCATTCGGAACTGAAAATCCGCGTTGATCAGTTTATTTCACAAATGTATATAAAATTTAGTAAGTATAGCATAAACATTTCTAAAAATGTAATTTTGATTATAAAACGTGAACAAGTGGCAGCTTATTATTATGTTTTATTAAAGTTTAATGTTAAAAATTTGATATTCTCTAATTGTGCGCGCAATTCCGTTACAATAGCATTATTTCGTGCAGTGAGTTCATTTTTCGATAAGCGTTATAATGAATATTTTCACCGCTGTAGCTCTCTTTCGGTCGCAGCGACAGCGTATTACTTTTCGACGAGGTGTTTAATTTCTTCGAGAGAGATCCCCGAGTTGCCTTCGGTATGCCGCAAAGACGGTACCGGCGTTGAAAGAAGCTGCATCGCGGGAAGGGTTGTGCCGCGTTTGAAAGCATCCCCCGGAGAGTCGCTGACGTTGCGATGTCTCATTGTTATGTAACCGTTGTGCCCCACGGAAAATCATTCCTCTCGCATCTTTGTGCTGACTTTTCGCGCCTTCTCTCGCCTTACCAACGTGAATCGACCCTATTCGGTTTGATCGTGAGGCGGTTTGATCGTGAGGCATCTCACGCCCTTTCGAATTCTAACTCGGCTCCGCTATCGCGAGCGAAACGTGTGCGTTGAAAAAAATGCTCGCGTGAACAGTCAAATACGAGAAGCGAGTACTCGGTGAAAACCGAGACGATGTTTGTTGTTTAAAGTGCTACTCGTAAGTGCTCGTGGGTTTACATATGCGATACGACACTCACGCAACCGCAATGGATCCTTGCTGTTTCTGCTCCTCGCTGGACAGCGAATCTAGGATGCTTTTTTGCTTATGTGTATTTAATTGTAATGGGAATAGGAGTATAATACTATTTTTCTGAATATAACGCTTTGCTTTCCGCATTATTTCCAATTAATTGAGAGAGAAACAGTAATAATAATAATAATAATAATAATAATAATGTTGTATTTATTATAAAAAATGAAATAATATAAGCGACATATTTAAATGGAAAATATATTGTAAGCATTAATTATGTAATTATCTGAAATTTTGAAATTTTTATTTCATATTCATGAATAATAGCATAGCTCGTTTTAAATTCAGCTAGTAAAGTTTTCTTATCAAATTATATTCAGTCGAATAGCAGAAGTTCTCAAGTAGAAAAAGTGAAAAAAAAAATAAGAGAAAGATATCAGTCTATTTTTTTGAATCTCTTTTGAACAATTTAAGGAGCAACGTTAACCCCGCGCACATAAATTTCTCATAACCCCGATTTCACGTAGATACCTACTTTTATCGGGTCGTCGTCGCCATTTATCAGAATTTTCAGCGACGTCGTTTTGTCCGGGCTTTTCCAGCGTGCTCCATAAAAGTCTCCGAAGTAGACATCGCGCTATCGCTCGCGCACTACCTCATTTTCACTTTGGCCACGTGACGCAAAGATACCGCGTCCTTCTATTGCGTTCTATCAGTAGATTGAGGTTTGTGAAACCGAAATCTAGATAGCTCTCATGGAAATATATAAGTGTCAGTCTACTTCTACATATCTCTTCTCGTTGTCCCGTCCTCGCCCCGACTTTTGTATTTCTTCATTTTCTGCTGATCGTGAAAGTTTCGTTGACATGACCGGATAAGACGTGATCGCGGATGAAAGCCGTCGGGAGAGGATGGCACGATAGGAGCGGAGCATATCGCGATAGAGTGCACGGTTATTGAATAAGGCAAGAAATATTGCAGGAACGCGACGTCGAAAAACTCGATGAACCACCACCATCACCACATCGCCGCCATCATCATCGTTGGGGGACGATCGGGCTTTGTCTCGCTTTTTCTCGGAAGACAGCTCGCTACCCCATTCGCCGCATCGCCCATCGATTTTACAGCTTTGAGTACTCTCGATATATATATAGTGGTGATAATACATTGCAAACTTACGCAAAGTGCGTGCAGAAATTGATAAACAGACTTCGCGGAAACGGATCGGTCGTTGTCGTCGCTCGCGAAAGCGACAGTCGAGAAAAAGTAATTTAGTGCTTGAAAAAAACAAAAGAAAGGTTTTTATGAGAGAGAGAGAGGGGGGGGGGAATGACGAAGATGCAATACAAATTGTCGCAAAATGTATGTTATCGGAAAATGGTGGTGGTAGCGATAATTTTTTTCCAATTCGGGCTTGCACGACCGTTGAAATAATGTACGTTGAGAGAAGTCGCTTTAGTTCGTAAAATATCAATAAGACGTGTTTTTTGCGAGAACACAAGTAAATGCTAGGTTATTTACGAAATAAGGTAGCTATATAGCTTTTATTTCTCATTTGAATGAAAATGGAACTCTTAATGATGTTAGTCTACTATCAACAGTCTGGGATCGTGTCATCGATAACAGCGGAGATTACTGAATAACACTTCAAAGTATCATGATATTATCTTTTGTTATAGAAGTACCGATAATAAAAAGTCTTACCTTAATTATTTCATAAACGACCTAATATCTGCGTATTTTAAACTTATGGCAACGCACGAAAGTTGTCTATTTTACATTAAGATACTCCTTAACAAAGTAATTTCGCGAACAAAGTTTCGCGATAACGCTTATTACGATACGTTCCAAAAATCTTCTTTGCTTTTCTCTTCGAGATATTTACCATTGACAGCGAGAAGGAACTATCCCGGTGTAAGCTGCAATGTAATATTGTTCGCGAAACTATTTCAATAACAGCTTCGTACTCGGCTGTCAGACTCGGCTGCCGTACCTTCTTGTGCACTTGTAAAGTTCAGGCAGAAAAAATTTCACGACTTATGAAAACCGACAGTAGAAACAATTAAATTTTAGGAGGAAACGGTAACTCGTTATCCGGAAAACTGAATATTACTTTTCCTCTCCTTGTAATTTATAAAGTAAGATCGAGCTAAACATAATAAATAATGAGAAATTAGTGAAAGAGCATTTATAATTATGCCTTGCTTATTATAATAGCCGTTGTGGCTATATTGCTATGTAGAGTGAAAAATAAAGTAATGACAATAATCGTTACGCCATGTAATCAGTGCGTTAAGATATGCTCTCGTGAGTAAAATGGATGCAAAAGATAAGTTTTGAAGAGAGATGTCTTTTATCCCGAAATGTCTGAAGAAATTTGGTATCAAATTGGGATTTTAGACTATCGTGTATGCAACTTTCATATCATATCTATTTCACTCCATTACGCGTTAGCAACGAAGTGTGCAAGTTTGCTATGTTGGGCGAATGAAAATGTTCCTCCCGCAATGTCGATCTATGTTTTTATCATGCTGTTGTAAGCGACAGTAATGAGAAATAACGTTAGTTCCGCTCAGTTGGATTCTTCGAACGAATTTCCACGCTATTTTCGATCAAAGTAGCCATTGAGCACAATTATGGTCTCTAATTGGGATTTTATCGCCAAATGAGATAACTCATTTCTTTCATAATCGGCGGAGAGTGCTCTGTAAAAGTATAATTACGTTAAGAGACTTTGCGCGACTCATTTCGACGACTTAAAATCTTCCTTTGAATTTAGACGGTCGTTGTAATGAGCTGTAGGTACGAAACCGTAATCAATTATACATATAATGCTCGGGTATCGATCGCGAGCACTTTGCTTCTGTGAATGCTTATATATACATTGGTCTCCACGACAATTCAATTTACATCTTTGACTGCAATCGAGATGATGTTATAAAAATTACAATGTAATTTTACGTAAACATTGTTCCTTTTGTTTTAGATTTCCGATCGCTCGTTTACTACAACAAGATAATTAAAACGTTATTTTTTAGTTGTTTACAAAAAAAAAGAGAATTCTCATGAATATTCAGCATTGTGTGAAGAACCGTATATTGAGAGAATAGCATTTTTATTCCTTTACACTTATTGTCAGTTATTACATCAAAAGATCTATTAAAAAATAATATTGCAATATTTTAATGTTTTAAAATTGAAATACTATTTTTTTTTAAATTATATCCCTAAAAAACTAAGTTTTCCAGTTTAAATATTTTTTAACATCATTTTTAAATGCAATATTTTTTGTGTAATAATGTACTTGATTGCAGAAGAATAAACATATCATTAGTTTTTCATTTAACGTTTTAAATTTTTATCAGAATTTTCCCTTTTTTTACAAACAAATTAAAAATAACGATTTTTTTAGTTGTATTGTTTCTGTGCAGCAAACCATGTGCATTTGACGATTAACGTGTGTTTTAGCTGTTCACATTTTATTCGTGACATACATTTTTTGTAATCTATACGCTCTACCTTTCGCCTGGTATTTGATGGAACACAACTGATTCACGGGGCATGCAAAGATTGCAAAGTGAATTCCTTTCTGTCGTTCTTTATTTTCTTCTGTGCGACGTCCTAGAATACTGTATGTTACTCGAAACCGGTTACGACATAACGCGCTTTCGCACTTCTTATGCCGCATTCCACTCTCATTATACATGGTGGTGAGAGAATGCATGTAAATAAACTGTATGGTGTATATTTAAACAGTATAAAAATAGTTTAGATTAAATCAAATAATTATTTACAAAGTAGATAATAACACAAGGCATAGCCCCATTTAAAAAAAGAAACAATTACTGCTTTTTTTTATTTGGGAGAAGCAAATAATGCCATTTTTAATAATGCCATTAATAACTAATAATAATTGTATTTATGAGAAAAATATTATAATTATATGTACTTAAGTTCTAAAACATGATTATATTTTTTGGATTATGAGATTTTTTTAAATATCGGTGAAATTTTGTATAGAGTAATTTTAATAGATAGATTAAAGTGTTTCTTCTTAGACGCGAGCAATGTCTTATTCAGGCCACTCTGTAGGTTTGTAGTTCGTACGCAATCTCTCTCTCTCTCTCTCTCTCTCTGTGCGCGAATAACTCGTTTGCACAGCCAAGAGTGGCAAAGGCAGAGCGATGCAGAACTAGGTGCAGCGTGATTATTAATCACAGTACGTGTGCAGTAATATACCGCAAATGATAATGTCCTCGTAGCATTCGAATACACAGCGACCGATTTTAATGAAGAGCAGTTTCGCGTGCGGCAGATTAGGTGTCTCGCGATTCTAATCGCCTTTAATGAGATGATGTTACAGAAAATTGTTACGGTTACAGGTAGAGAGATGCGCTCGATATTAAAAGCAGGTGTATATAGCAATAACAGCATGTTGTTTCCGGTGAATTTAAAAGGAAATTAACATTCAGTGTTATTGATAACTTTAAATCTTTTCTTTTTTACCTATTTTAATGATAAAATTTAATATTTTTGTTAGAAGTTATCTAACGTACTTTGAAAAAAATTCTCTTCTTTTAATTAATGTTTTTAGATTTCTATTTTTATTGATGCTCTTTAATTAGACGAATTAGAGAGAACAATATTTTTCTCTCTAATTTGTGTAATGTAAAAATATTTAAAAAGATTCTTTTTTTTTAATTAATTCTTCTTTTAATTGATCCTTTAAGATTTTTATTTTTACTCTTTAATCAGACGAATTAGAAGAAAAACATTTTTATAATTAATTTGTAAGAAATTGCCTTTTTCTTTTTAACTTACTCGTTCATTTAATATTTGGTTTAAGGAAAATGCACGGTTTCTGAAATATTCTTCATAATATAAACGCGGAACGCGTCGGTTGGCAACCGAGAAGAATGCATCTGTCGCGGGAACAATACACGTCATTCCCGCACATTTTACTTGTGTCGGTTTTGCGTTTATCGCAGAAATTTATCCCTGAAAAAAAACCCGGGAGAAAAAACGAGAGGCTGCTTACACGTGTCCTTTATTTTTCTGGAAGCGCATTTTCGCAAGCGAATGGCGTCTTACTCGCAGAATGACCGGATATTCGTCTCTTGGTAGACTCAAGTACAGCTGCAGTTTGTAGCTGCGAAGCGAGATGTGTATGGGTTCGCCGTGTATGGGCCATTGCTTTCGCGAAATGAGTACTCGCGGAACAGTTTTCGCGCAAGTGGACGCGTCGTATTACAGATAGCACTTCTTCGGTATTAACATCGTGATGTTTGTAAGTAAGCGACAGAGAGGGACTCCCAATCCGTTCCGTAGTTATCAATCCCAGCAAAAGTTGCTGCAATTTTGCAACCTACGATCAGAAACGAAGGACTACGAACGCCACGACTGCGATAGCATCTTATACGGAAACGCGATGCTGAGAAGTCCGGTCGTTCTATTATGCATCTTCCTCCGTAGAAAATATTGAGCTCGCAGAATGCGAAGCATTTGGTTTTATCTAGGTCTTTGCATTCGAATCATGACGTTACGAGCGCGTACAAATTGATGTATATTTATTGAGTTTTATTTGACTACGATTTTTCTGTATTTCTCTCTCTCTGTGCTAAAAATGCATACAAGCGGATAATCATTTATAGAACCGAGGTACGAAGAGCGAAGTCCTTAGGTCGAGACATTTTGAATCAGGAATTTCACTCAGATCTGATTTCTTATTATATATCTGAAGTAAATGGGTTTTTGTGTTACTGTAACGTATAATTATAATTGTAGTTGTACATGTAGAAAAAATATCATTCTTAGAAAAGAAAAGGTTATCTTTATAAAGAATATTTTCTAGATGAGAGTCTTAAAATACACTTACGTTAATTTGAAATAAATAATATTAAAACTCTTTTTGTGGTGTGTGTATATATACATAAAAAGATTCTAAATTAATTAAATTAAGCATAGATATATATTATTTTATTTTAAATATTTTATTAGCTTTAGTTATCCGTAAATGTATTATAAATTCATAAGCATTAAATTTATATTTTGAATCTTATTAATTTAATTCTTCAATCATGATTATTTATTTAAAACAAAAATTTGATTTGCTTATTGCAATCTGACTTTTCTTCGATAAAATTTTATAATACTGTTTGAGAGAGTATAAATTTTTTCTTTAAGTATGTGAAAATAAGTTTTTCTAAAATAACTTTTTCTAATTTGTGATGAGTATATTTTAAGATTTATTAAAAAAAATATTCTTTATCAAAAAGTTGAACTGTAACTTATAAAAAAAAGTTGAGTCGCTTTTTTCAGAATTGATATTTTTCCGTGTGTAGTGATATACAAGTATTGCACAGAGAAATCTGAATGTGTATCCCGACTCGTTGAACTTTTATCAATTTTTAAAAAAGCGAATTGTTGCTGAACATGATTGTGAGGTTCTATGAATTCACGAAAAAGTTTGCGCTTTGCCACATTACTTCTCAACTCTCCGATCCGCATTAGACTCATTGGAAAGTTTCGTCCACGCAGAAAAGCAAACATGCAGACGACGGCTTACTCTTAAAAGCCCGGGAACGAGCTAAGCAAAAGCGGGAGGAGGATTCCATCAACTTGCGAAAAACCAATATCGCGCACGTGCCACGTCCTCGAACGTGGATCCTTCCGTTCTTTACGGCATTCTGCAGGAAAATCTCGTTGCACTCGCCGCGGTTATTTGTAGAATTCAATGTGCAATGATGCGAAGTGCTCTCAGGGGACCATAGCGTCTCTCTCGAAATTCTATCATGTATTTGCCGGGAAAACCGCTCTGTGGTACTGGATCTTCTTTTTTATAATTCTATCACATAACTCATCCTTGTAGTCACATTGTGTTAAAGACACATGGAGAATTTTTTATTTACTTTAGAAAACATAATTGAGAATAAAAAATCTTAGACACACACACAAATAATACATTATTTCAGTTTTATATTCAATTAACGTATGTCAAAATTGATTTATTATTTTCTATTTTCATAAAACAAAGCCAAATTATATGTTAAAACATGTAGCAAAAGAAATGTTATAAAAAATACGAAAATCTTCTAATCGTACATTGTGAAGTAACATAATTTTGAATAAAATATTTATGGCTATTAAAATGGTTAAGTAAAAGAAGACAGAATAAGAAATATTCTAGAAAACATGGGAAATTCGATGGCATCTCTATTTAAATGTCGATTATTATATAGCTTGATATGATGCAGGCATTGTAATTATTTTTCTTTTTACTTCGATACATAATGACGATCCGATAATAACTTGGCAATCTGCCCGAGGAACGATCGGTGAAACGAAGAAAATGACCGGGAGAGATAGATTGGTAAAAAAAGTTTGCGGCTGGAGTGCGATTTTCCATTTGTAAATCGATCGACTCATACAAATTGGAGCACCGTACCTGTATCTCGTTTTATTGTATGGAGGAATAGCGATAAAACCTGAAGAAAAGAGAGAGAGAGAGAGAGAGAGAGAGAGAGAGAGAGGAAAAAAGAGAGATTAATCAATTTAATCTTTGCGTTGATCTCCGATACGCGAAATTGGATTAATAAACCCGTGACTACATTCTCGCGTTACAGAAGATTTGAAAAATTACTTCCTGCGTGCAATGTATCTCATGTTTAACATATTTTTTTTATATACTTTATATATATATATATATATATATATATATTTATTTATTTATTACATTAATTATTGTACAATAATTGCTTTTCTTAATTAAAAAATGAATGAGTTATTAGAAGAATCACATTTCGCACAATTAATGCGTAAGGAAATAAATATATATATATACATATATATTTTTTTTTTTTTTTTATAAAATGGCGATAAAAGACGTGCTCTTTTTACGATTATCTCGCATTGTTAGAGTTATGATCTTATTCAGTTTGAGCATTTACTGTAGATCATTATGAACCATCTTTGTCCTGGTTTCATCGTGTCGCAAGTCGTTTTGTAAGCTACCTCGCAAACGACGACTCGTGGAATTCTTGAATGACAAGAACGTTATCCGAGAATTTCCCTTGCGGTAGTTCTCCGCTCTATGATACGGAGAACGGAAAAGCTGGAATTAAAGCCAGTGCTTTCTCCAGTGTGCGTAAGGAAATTTATCTGCATCTCAAGGAAAGTCGCCTGCACCACAGGACAACAGTGACGAAAATGAATAACCAAAGCTGTGTGAATCTTCCAACATACTGTCGTGTAATCCATATTATAATTATAAATGTAAATAGATACAAAACTAATCGAGATATCTGAACGATAGAGAATCCGACAAGTAAAATTCCTCTCTCTATTTTATTTCATATTATTACCCAGCATTAATCAAATTTTTATTATTATTTATTAATTAATTAGTTTTATAAATTTGTGTGAAAGGTGTGAATTTTTCAAAATCAATTTTATGATGTCAAATTATTTTTTCTAACAACTGTATATCGTCTTTAATTTTTTACGATTCTTCGCGTAAAAGATTTTCATATAAAATCAAATAAGTTGATTCGCATTTCAAATAGATTGTGAAGGGAAAAGAACGTTAAGATGAAATTTTGGACATATTTTGGCAATGAATCTTTATTGAACTTTAAAAATATATTGGATATATGTGGGCGCATTGTTCGTCTCTCGGAATCACCTGCAGTGTGACCACTTATTTTTTGTTCCAACGCTCAGTATTTACGGTTAAAAAAACGGATCCGTCTCCGTTGCATGCTGATAAAATGCGCGCAAGATAAATCAAGCGTGTTATTATGAAGGGCGTTATTAATTTTACTGCATTGACGTATTTCCACGTGCGAGATATAAACGTGAGGGACACTTTGCTGATACATGACCATAACTCGAGCGACATGCGTCTTCTCGTTTGCTGATAAAATAAAACCGAGCAATAAAAAAATATTTTTTCCCAGAAAATTGCCAATCAATTCTAGTAACCTACGTATAATTAAAAAAAAAATTGTTGTGCCGTATAAAGCAAATTTTGAAAACTACTTCTTTAGCATTCAATATAAGCGTAAAACACGAGTATTTTTTTTTTAATTTTATCAGAAATAGCATTTGGCTTCGCATAAAATTTGTTTTATTGTAAAATGTGACTAAAATATTTATATTTTATTTTATAGTGATAGAGTATTGATTTTCAGAAGAATAAATTATCTATTGAAAGTGTGAAACGGTGAGTTAAAAATAAATTCTAAAAGATCAATCATCTAACATAATCACAGGGAAGATGAAAAATTGTACGTAAAACTATCGCGCAATTAATAGTTGGACTAATTTAATTGTGTCATTGATTTAAGATTGATGTCAAATGATGAAGTTATTTGCAGAAAAATGAGAAAACTGTTGATTTTACTATAAAAATAAAAAGAATTAATGGACCAGCAGGTTTTTTTTATTTTTTGTTATAATTTGTTAGCTCAGTATTTAACGATCATTCGCGATAATCTTGATTTAAGGTTGATATCAAATGATGAAGTTATTTGCAGAAAAATGAGCAAACTATTGATTTTACTGTAAACATAAAAAGAATTAATGGAGCAGCATGGGTTTTTTTTTATTTTTTGCTATAATTTGTTAGCTGAGTATTTAACGATTATTTGCGATAATTTTGTGCGCGCCGAATCGATAGGCTTGCCACTGCTTGTGCTGAATAAAATACTGCTGGATAAATACGATAAATGCAACATTATATCAGTACGCTGCAGTATATCAATTAATGTCATGTGCAAGCATCGTAGCTCGGCTACAAAAATATATAACATTACTCCGCCGACTGCATAGCATAGCGACGAATATTCTATGAATTCTGCTTTCATTTCGCCGCGATGAAAGCATGACTCTCGTCATGCTCTGTTAAAATAAAGCCCTTAAATTGTCCAAAAAGTGTGTATTACATTAAAAAGAAATTGCTAAAAACATATACTTATGTAAATGTGAATGTCGTTGAGCGATACAATTTCAAAAATATTCTGCACATTCTGTACTGCGAAAGAATGCAAAGAATTGCGAGTTTTTATACATAACAAGAAACAGTGTATAACAGGAAACTTATTTTGACAGTTTGAGCGACTCAATAATTTTGCTTTTGCTATGGTTCTAATTTCCAATCGAAATTGCAACTATTAACGAAGGAAGATAAGCTGAATTCATATGGTAATAAGGAAAGCAATCTCTTCATTACTCCTCCTATCGTTCCCACTTCCTCGGTTACCATTAATTTCCTGTCATTATCGCCCCAAACAACATCTTATCTGGACGGTTAGCTAACAATCTAATGATTTGTGCGACAAAGTTGGCTAAACGTCTGACGCAAGACTTTCCGTTATATACTTGTATTTAATTTTAAATTTGCATTCTGTACAGTATTGCTTTCTGCTTGTATTATTGCCATACGCATGTAATAACATTATATTTTTATATTCTGTTTTATGTAAATGCATTCAATTATGAAGATTGTAATTAGTGAATATATTATGACTAATATTTTATCGAATATAAAGAATGTCTGATTTTGCTATTCAAATATCTTAAAACTTATAAAGCCTGATCTACAATGTGCTCTTTGCGTTTTGTCTTGTCCCTTTTGCTTTTTGTCTTGTGCTTTTTGTTTTTTGTTTCCTTGCTTTTTGTATTTTTGTCACACGAAGCCGAGAGACATCGTCATGCACAAAAGGCAAAGATTTTTCTGCACAAAATTGGCAAACAATTCGCCAAAAGCTTCGTTTACTTGTATCTCAGCTTCATTTTCTTTATCAAACATATTTTTTATCAGACTATGTTCGATTCGCTACGATACCGTGGTCGTATTTAACCTAACCAATATGTTTTTTTGTCTTTGTTGTCCGAGATAAAATTTGACAAACTTCAGCAAAAACAAGAAACACGTGACAAAAAACACGATTGTCGGTAAAACAGTGCGCGAAGAGACAAGAAAGCAAGAGGCAAAAAGCAAGAAATAGGAAGCAAAAAGCACATTGTAGATCAGGCTTAAGTTTTAGAAGAATATCTTTTATATACAAGTTGTATTAAAATTTGTTTTGAAGGAGGACAAATAAAATTAATTTAAAAAAAGATTGATTTTTAAAATTATATGAAGGTCATCGCTATTTGAAAAAACATGAAAATATGTGATTTTTTAAAAATATGTTATGATTCTTCTAATTTTTCTGTATAAAAATATTATTTTACACTTTATATTATTCCATATATATTTTGACATAAAATATAAAATATTTTTTAAATTATTAATATTTTGAACATTATTTCAATATTTTTATGTACAGAGTAATGAGATAAATTAATTGGTATGAAGAAAATATATTTGAAAAAATATATAATTACTTATTAAAAATTGCATAAATTTTTTTTTTAATGTTTATTTAATTTTTGTCTAAAAAGTTATCTTCTTATTAAAATTTATGAAGTTTTAAATATTTGACTGTCCAAATTACAAAAACACTATATATTTTTTATAATAAATTATAAAATTATTTTTTTAACAATAACATTTTTAACAAGCTAAAATAATAATTTTTTAAAGTTTTGGTCAATAATTTATTCGCTAATTACTACAAATAGACAATAAGCAGCCGTTTACCTCGTGCACAACGTAGTGTATTTCGTTGGCATATACACTGCACGCTGTTCACGGTTAAACACACTTGGCCGTGTTCAGCAAAAGGATGGGTGGCCGCCTTGTGCGCCATTTGTCCGTCGTCTCTTTCTGTCGAGACTCCCGGTGCATGTTCCTCTGATGTTTATGCTCGTCTATCTCTGTCGCCTTTTCCTGATTTATATTCCTTTGAGGATTATCATGCTGCATTTTCTGCTTCTTATAAGAAGGTGCAGTTCATCCTTGAAGGTAGAGAAAAGTGGGCGGGGCACTTCCACCCTGATGCAGGTCTATCTTGCAAAAGGACTATATGTGCCAAACATTTTTTTTTTTATTGATAATATAATTTTTCAAATATATAATTAATATACGTTAGTATATATATATAATTAGCAGTATTGAATAGTAATTAGTTACAAAATTAAATGTTAAATAATGAAGTTAATAATTTATAACTTTTAACTGAACTTTGTTAGTTAATTTTAAATAAGTTTATTTTCAACTTTTTATTTTTAAAACACAAACTTTAATGTTAACTTTTTTTAAGTTGAAAATTTATGTATGTAAAAAAAAGTTGTAAAAGAAAAAAACATGTTTTAATATAAAAACCAATATTTCTATGTTATTTTATATAAACTTAATTTAAAAGTAAAATAATAATTTATTTGATAATCTGTTGTTATTTAAAGGAATTTAATTAAAAAAAATTATAATATTCTAATTTAACGTAAATAATATTTTTTTTAATTAACTTTTTATTTAATTTAAATTAAATAAATTTAATCTTAACGGAACTTTTAACTGAGTTCAATTTTTATTCATGCATGAATTTTTATTTATGCAACTTTTAACATAATTAAATTAATTTTATAAGCAATTAACTTCAATTTAATTTTGTTGAAAAAAATATTCACTTATTTAGTTCTAATAATGAGTTATAGTAATTTACATATACTTATATATACATACATATATAATTTTTATATATATATATATATATATATAATTATATATATATATATATATATATAATTTTAGAGTGTAATGCATGTAGCAATTAGAACTCTTTTTATATGAAAAGAATATTTTTTTTTATTCACGATGGTAGAAAATTTATTATCGGAGATTACAATAAATTTCAATCTACATTTTATTTACTATTGATGTTTATTCATTATTGACGTCAATTTTTAAAATTTTTGCAATGTAATTTCTCGCGCTTTATACGTCATAATTAAATAATAATAGTGATTTCTCTGACAATCTTGTACACACTTCCGCAAACATCAAAGTCATAAATATAATGTGAGCAATATGCGCCGTTATATTACATCGTTTTAATAACATCGAGAAGATTTACATTGCAAAATTCTATATTAATTAATTGCAACTTGAGTTTTGCGTGTTTTGCAAGCGGTAAATCGTGTTGCTCAAAATGGCTATTTTCTGGACGCAATTTCGGGCAAAGATCTCTTTATTTTACTTTCTCTCTCTCTCTCTCTTATGGGTATTTTCGTCTGGTGTGCAAGGACTGCTTGTGTCTCGTAAGTAACTGCATTTAGTATAGAAGCACGTGAAAGCACGTTGGACCGCGTAAATGCAACAGCATCTACTCGAGACGCCTGTGGTTGTCGTTGATGCAGTGTCACTTTGCCCCAATTATACGTCTCTACCGTTTAATAGCACATTGTCTCGTAATTCTTTTCTTATTGTTATTAATAACATTTTAAGGATTACACTTATTTTTACAACTGTGTTAATTGTATACTTTACTTTAAATAAACAAACATTACACGAAAGTTTTTTTATTAAACAATATATTTTTTTACAGTTATTTACTTTATTTGTTATTATTTTGTGTTGCTGTATACTAAAATTTAGAAAATAATGACAGAACCTCAATTTTTGAAGCTAATTTATGCAAAATTTTATTGTGATTTTGAGTTTGATCAAGTTTTGTAAATAAATGAATAAATTATGTTTAATTGCAGAACAACCTACTCTCTGCATTGCATTGAATAATGTATAAATTATTTTAAATAATTAAAATACTTATATAAAATAAATTCTGCATTCAAATTTTTATTTCTTAATATATTTTTATAAGATCATTTTTTTTATTGCTTATTAAAATAATTTTGATTCAGGTAGAAAATTGCTGCTAAATTCTTTGTGTTACTTTCAAATGCAATATAGAACAATCCGTAATGTTTTCATAATTTTATTATTTTGAAAAAATGGGTGTAACACATCTTTTAATTGAATGATATGTGATCATAAAGAATTTTTGAAAAGTATTAAATCACATATTGTTCATTCTCGATTTTTACAAATTTTTATTTTTTATTAAATATCAATAAAGATGAAGTGTAATTAAAATTAAACTATGGAGTTTCCTTAGAAATTTGTTAAAATTTGTGCGGTCTTTTGAAATTAGTTCAAATTTTTTATAATTTAAAAAAATGCATATAATTCTCAACATAAAATATTGCAAATAATCACTATTGTATAATAAATAATAATTTTCTTATATCACATTTTTATAAAATCAATTACATTAATTGCAAACAAGATTTGCTCAGATTGTAGCAACTATAATGCAAATATAATGACTAATGAACGATATTTGTAATATTTGCATTGGGATTTCTATATTACTCGAAATAACCAAATCATTAAACTAAAATTTTTTATAAAGAGATTTTTTTGTGCATTCGATGAAGGACTTTTGATAGCAGTAAAGGCGAACGTAATAAAGTCGTTCGTCGAGAGATTGCTATTTTTCAGGAATATGTAGATTGACCTTAATTTATTGCGATCGATGGGACGGGTCAGGGGACAGTTTATAGCTCGCTTAGCTTTGCAAGCAGACCTTTGCCTCGTGGCAAGAGATCGAGAGTTCTTTGACCGTTGAACTGAGATACAATGCAATATTTTGCATTGTCACAGTATTGACCTATTGATGTATGAAATTAACTAGTTGATGAATTTCATACAATTCCGCCGGGATTATTTCCCTGATGAAATATATTCATTTTCGAAGAATCCGACTTGCCAATTTATTTATAACGTTATATGAGCTTTTTAACTGTAGGATATTTACTCGGAAATGATAATGCGACGATGAAATTTAGAGAGAAGCGCGGGACATTGAGTTGCACACAATATGACGGGAAAAAAGTTGCCTACATAATGTCGCAGTAGAACATCCACGGTGCATACATAATGTCCCCTATAATCTTTCTAACGTGTATAATTACTAATTTCTAAATAAGCAGGTCTTATGTACCGTTAGTGATATACGTAGATTAAACCTGTATTAGGCTTACGTACGCAATCCTTTGCAGCTACCTGAGACGCGTTACGGAGATGGGATCAGGAACTAATCCGATATCCTATTTATATGCAAATCCGTGAATTTTACTCCCCACGATTATTTATACGAATTATGTAATTTATTGTTTGCATTACGCATCGATTCAAAGACATTGTGTTCTATTAGAAAATAAATTGTATCAACAGCAAAACCACAGCGATTTTATGAAAAGAACGTTTCAACGTTGCTTATTCTTTAAATTTTATTTTATAAAAAATTACTTGAAAATTGAACAAATTCAATTTTCATTCTTTCAGAATGACGTTTCACTTTACGAAATTTGGAGAGTATGTCAACGCAACGTAATGCTTCGTGCATTTAAAATTCCAAGATAATCTGGTAACTCACCATGTAATAGAGATATACAAACTAGATCGAGCTACGTTTGCAAGTTGTACAAAAATTATATTTCCGACCATTGATTATTGGCTTGCGTTCGCATGCCGTGCCACGCGGATATGTACTTTCTAACTGGCGACCTTCGGGAACGATACTCGGCTCGTTCCCCGCGTAAACCGCGAAATGTTTCTCATATTTTAGGCCTTAGTTGTGACAGCGGCCAGACTGGGCCAAAACGTATGGTAGAGAATCGCGAGTCGGTTTAAATTAGCGAGTCTAGACGCCTCGGAAATATCACGTGGTGAGCGTCATGCAGCATCCGCACTGTCTTCCAGTTCGGATGTTCGCACCTTGGTACGTCCGCCCACCACCTCCGAACATTCGTCTAGATTCCTGACAGTCTTCGAAAATAAAAGTTGATCTGTAAAGTGCGCGATCTTTCGCCATACGCGAGATAAATCTGCTTAATCTGCCGGCTGTCGCATAAAATACGCCGCAGTTATTCTTCATTCACTGTTTACTAATTATAGCTTTCTCGGTAGAGCTTTCCTTTTAAGTTTAACACACCTATCAATCATGATAATTGTTTAAACGTAAACATATTTCCTCTTTCTGAGAACTGGTTTATCGTTGCCTCTGATTAACGATGAATTATCTAAAAATGTTTAACAATGCATTTAATTTACGCAGAAATTCTCTTAATCTTTTTATCGCGAATATAATAATCTAAAAAAATTAAGAAATTTATGATCTAATAAAATTTTATTTCTGTTTCAGGTATGTATTTGAAAACTTAGAACACATCAATCCTCGGTCCAGCCGTAAGTTACATAATGCGTTCAAATTTATCATTTCGCAAAAAGATAGCCGTGTCTTCATCTTCATTGTTGAATTATGATGGACACACTATATTTACGTCACTTTCACGTTTCGCCATTTCAATGCTGTCTGTATTCGCCACACCCACGATTGTCACTTTCACATATGTGATCTTCGAACTTGTATGTGACTTCATGCGTATGCATTTAAGAAAACATGTGAAACTGACAGCCACCCGATAAGCGTTTGTCTGCCATTGATCATAAGTTATAACTGCAAACACGTGATTCAATCGCCTTAACCGTGATCGAGTACAGGCAAACGAGAGAAGAATTTGAAATTTAAAAAGAAAATCACATAATGACAATAAAATAAATTATAACCAATTTATAATAAAAAAAATGAAATCATATAATTATAATATTATAAAGAATATAAATGCTGTAATCACTTATCGATTTACGTAAAAGTGAAAAATCACTTTTAAGTAACGATGGGATTATAAAACAAAATTTTCAGGGAATGTACAATACAATAGGTGTGTTTATTGCAGCGGCTGATTTTGACAATGTGAGGTTTTTAGTGCAGGGTTTTTGAGGATCGTACCGCGTGTCTAATAGTTTATATTGTATCTAATGGAAAATCCGTCACTGATTTATGTATTAGCGCATCAGTAGCTACTAGCTAGCTGGTCCCTAAGGGCGGCGCATTTCATCTAAGATAGATGAACGTACAGTTATAGCGTCTCTCAGGTATCGAGAACGAGACTATCGATAGTCAGGTAAAAATTCAGGAATGAAATAGGATAAAAGAAACGTCATGTTAGGAGGATTATAGAAGGATTATGAGAAAATCGACGAATTAGATTTAATACAAAATCCTCGAAATTACTATATATCTATGTATATAGATATATTTATTTTCTTTATCTTTTTATGTATAATTTATAAAAAAAGTATACACTCAGAGAAAAGTTGGGCTGAAATTGATGAAATCGTTTCTTTAATTTGATTTATTAAATTAAAGTGAAAATACTTTTGGAGAAGATGACAATTTTTTTATTTGATTTCAAGAAACGACGTTATTAGCCTTTTTTAAAGTAATTAAATTATTTGTTCAAATTATTTACTTAATTTAAACAAATAATTTTTTCATTCAAACAAAGTACTGATAGAAATATAAGAAATAATTTAATTGCTCTTATTTAAATGAAATATATTTCTTTCATTTAAATAAAATTTACGTTGCACAACAAAACTATTTCTTCAAAATTCTAATAAAAGTACAATCAAAAAATTTTTTTAAATTAAAGAAACTTTTTTTTAGAAATGTATAGTATATTTTTCAAAAAATTCAAAAAGTTATGAAAAAATGATTTACAGTTTTAGATTGTATATGAAAGTAGTAGAAAAAAATTTGGCGGTAATTTTTAACTGGATAAAAAATTATTTCAGAAAAGAATTATTTAAAAAATAGACATGTGCTTTAATGAAGATATAATTAATAATGAAATAACGAATTAAGAAATAATGAAAAATATTTGAATTTTTTAATTTAAATATTTTAAATATTAGAAATGATTTATGTAAAGTTTCATTACGATGCGGAGATCAGAGTTTGGTAAAATAAACAGAATTTTTTTATTTACAAAATAATTAAATAGACAATCACAATTTGTATTAATCATTTTGAATACATAAAGTACTCACACAAAAATTAAAATTCTTAATATTGTAAAAAAAAATTAAATTTTATTAAAAAGTAAAAAAGCTATAAAAATATGTTGTTGAAAATAGTAGAAAAAAATAATAAATTTTTGTTTTTATTTTGCAGACCTTATCTCTGCATCACAATAAAGTTTTTCATAAATCATCTTGAATATTTAAAGTACTTAAATATTCATAATAAATAAAATTCAGATTTTTTTCATTATTACTTATTTTATTATTTTATTATTAATTATATCTTCATTAAAGCACATGTCTACTTTTTATTGAAATAATTTTATTTCCAGATAAAAAATCGCCACCCAATTTTTTCTATTATTTTTAAAATTATAATCTTATTCACACAACTTTCGTATATATATAATTTATTTAAAGTGTTAGTGTAATTATTAACACATTTTTAAATTTTATTTACTTAGCAAGGATTGCACGTCCGACACATCCTTAACTCTATACCAGTGCACAAATTTCTTGGATTCCAATTTTTTTTTTAATTCAAAGAAACTTTTCTCCGAGTGCAATTTACATTTACCCGCGCGCACGCACAGGTAGAACTTCCACCCTCGGCTTTACGTCGCTCGCACTTAGCACAGCTTAAATTGCGACGAGGACCGCTCTCTCCGGTCCGAGTTTTTCATGATCGTTAGCGTCCCGGGGTGCGATACGAGGTATAAATGCACGACAAGCCGGCGCGCGTGCAACACGTTAATTGGACGAGAGTTACGCCGAACCCGCCATAGAGGCTCCCCTTCTTCGTATACCCCGCGTCGCGTCTCGTCGGCTCTGATCGGTTCGGATCGGCTCGACTCGGCTCGGCTCGGCGAGCGGAGCCGGCTGCTGCCGTCTCGTGCTCGCTGGCGCGGTCGTTCCGGACGCGAGAAGGCGCTCCGGTCGCATGGCCGCCCTCAGTACTCGCGAGCCTCGCTCGGTGTGTGTTTCGTCGTGGTGTGCTCGTCGTCGCCGTGACTGTTGTTTCCGAGTTCTCTCCGGCCGTTCGCGCGGCCCTCGTAATTAATTCCGTTCGCGAATCCGTCCCGCCCGACGCGACGACGGCCGTCTCATCGCGATCTTCCGCCGCCGCGAACGATCTCCCTCGCGCTCTTTCTCACTCTCTCTCTTCACTCTCGCGTGAACAGGAGGAAGAGGCAACGACGACGACGACGACGGCGGTGGCGGCGGCGACGGCGGCGGCGGCGGCGGCGGCGGCGGCGGCGGCGGCGGCGGCCGTCGAGTTCGTGTCGTTCGGGCAACACGTATCCGTGTGTCAGTGTGCGTGAACAGTGCGTTGTGTACGGCAGCGTCGTCGGCGCCGTCGACGACGAGGAGGAAGCTCGCGGGGAAGCACCCCCCGCGCCATCTCTCTCTCTCTCTTCTCTCTCTCTTTCTCTTTATCTTCCTCTCTCGCTCCATTGCCTCGCAACGTTTCCTTCCCATCCGCGTGACTCCGACAGCGGTGAATTTTCCACGCTCGCGATATACGGAGTTTGGAGTACTACGCGCCGCTCCCGTGTGTTTACGATCGTTGCGTCCTCTCTATCGCCGTCTCATTCTCCTCTCACCTGCGCTCCTCCTCCTCCTCCTCCTCCGCTGCCCTGGCGTGGTGGACAGGTGTCTCGTGCGAAGTAACGGAGGAGAGAGAGAGAGAGAGAGAGAAAGCCGACGCCTGGTCTCTGTGATATAACGTCGGGCCTCGCGGCGCCCCCGACGGCCCTTCCCGAATCCTGCCGAGAAAACAAGCCCTCCACTGCCCGAATCGTCGTTATCGTCGTCATCGACGATCGCCAGAGTATACGTACGTATCGCACGTAACGCGATCTCTCGCGCAGTTCCGCGTCCTCTCGTCGGCGTGTCCATTCTTTTTCGTTCGTTCGTTTGTATTCGTTTGCTCGCTCGCTCGCTCGCTCGCTCGCTCGTTTGTATACGCGTTGCGTGCACGCGTAGTTGCGTACGTACGTGTGTGAGAGCACGAGGCGAGGAAAATTGTTTACGCCTACGACGATTACAACACGCCCTCGTATCGCGGACGACGTTTGTCCTTGGAGGTTAGTCAGTCGGCCGTGCAACCAGTGAATGGACGCTTCTTTACGCGACGCTCCGACCGCACCGCCGCCGCCGCCGCCGCCGTCGCCGCCGTGTCTCCTCGCGTTCATCTCGAAGAAATTTAGCATCTCGCGTGGAAAGAAAAAAGCGCGATTGTGCGCGAGTGACGGTCGTGCCTAACGCACGGGGGTCACTGAGTGTTTCTGTCGGTGGAAAATTCCGATCGCGCTCGTTAGAATCGTCCCGCGAGCGGCGGAGCGGAGTTTAATAATCTGTTGAATGCCATAGGAAAACGCGTGACGGGAAGTTTACTCGCGCGAGGATAAATTCTTCGAAGTGGCTTATATCCGTCCGAACAATCTTCTAAATTGGGGCGTCGGGGCGTGGTTAATTAATTAAACGTAAGGACGTGACTCGGTAGCTCGCGTACACGGAATCTTTTGTTTGCGAAAGACGACGACGTGTGTAAATTTGTGTTTTATTTTAGTGCAATTCGGTTGAAGATAATACGACGGGAAACGCGTTATTTGCATATTTACGTTAACAGTGGCCAAAAGACGAATCGATTCTATTTTTACACATGCGCCGAATAAAGTTATTATCCGGTTCATTGCGTTTTTTTTTTATCGGAACGCCCGGTCGGTCGGTCTTACGAAGTAATTCTGTCGTTCATATCTGTCTGCAAATCGTGCCGAAGTAATTAAATATTGATGACCGACGTTTCGTATCGCGCGGAAAGGCAGTTTGGACATCCTCCGCCGAAGAGTGCGGAACAGTACGATTCAATCTATCGCCGGATGCGCCGCACCGAGACTCGGGAAAATTCTTTTCATTTCCGTCGCGGAAAATTTTCCTTGTCCTTGATCCGCATCTCGTCAAATTCGCGGGCGAGATAAGAACTCGTTCGGTTTGGATAATGTTGAGAAGGAAGAAGGGAAAAAGTTTCTTTTGCGTTAATTAAGGGACGCATCGATCAATTTTCTAGTTTAATTTTTCTATTTCCACTATTTCTGCATAAGCAATAAATCGTGACGTGATAAATCGCAGGCTCTCACACACACGCGGTCGATAATTACACTAAGAGAAGAAAAAATATCTCCCAACAATCATTTACTGCCGATGAGTCTTATAACAGCTTATTTACTTGCAAGTCAAGTTAAAAATTTCGTAATCGAAATATTTATGTAAATGATATAAAGAAATAATTTTTAATCAAGTGATTTTTCTGCAGTTCTAGAAAATATTTATTTATACTATTTTTATATTCAAGATAATCTGTTTTTTTTAATGTGAAAAAAAACAATTTAATCAAGTTTAATAATATTATTAGTTTATTTGCAAAATTATTTAAATTTAAAAAAAGGTAAAAGTACAAAATTATGTACTTAAGGCAATATTGTCTATTTACTTAAAAAAAATATTTTTACTTAATCAGAACAGATATTCGCATCCAAATATATAGTTTTAAGAAAACGTATTACTTTTATTTAAAAAAAAAAAAAAGTTTCTCTCAGTGTAGAATATCGTTCGAATATTACCGAGAATTGAGATGAACATCTTTACCAACATTTTATCTATTTTCACAAAGTCAAAGTTTGACATTTCTCTCTACGGTTTTAACGTCATTTTGCGATGTACTCTTCAAAGTAGATCTTCGTCGCTTGTTGTATAATCGTCGGTTACCCGCGAGCGAAAACAATGCGTGCCATTCACGACGGCCGGGCAGTGCAGGCTGTAACTTTTCCTCATTCGTTGTTGCGCAGGGACGCGACTCCTCCAGTCATCGACACGTCGCCGGTCGTACTCTCGCGGCTCCTCATTTTCCACGGTATGTGCCAATCGCGAGGAATTCCGTTGTAAATAGTCAGTGACCCTCCACGAAGCCGGTCTCGATTTAAAGGACCTTTCGTACGACTTTTTTTGCTCTACCCCGGATCAAGGATCGCTCCGTGCCATAATCTCGATAGAATAACAAAGTCGTTTGCCGCACCAAGAGGAAATCTCTGCGTGGAACGTGCGAGATAATTGGGGCCCGACATCCATAATGCGAGCGGGCGATAACGAGAGCGCCATTTATTCGATGCAATAAACGACGCTCGACAGATTACGACTGTGCATCGAAGGCGAGCTTTACAAGTGTGGGAGAGCCGAAAGATCTCTCGCGTCTCTTTACGGCGCGCAACGTACGATCAGATGCGGCGCGCTCGCCCGGGAGTAATCGATAATTCCCGATAGTCGGTCGAGAAGCACCGACGAGCAACGCGCGGCCGCGATCCCGCGAGGTTTCTCCCGAGGATCTTTATCACGGGATCGCGCTCGAGCACGTGGGAGCCGCGCGAATCTCACCGTCGAGCCGTGGAGCCGCGAACGAGAAGTGGTGAACGACGACGACGCGAGCCGCTGCCGCCGATCCCTCGAGCAGGTGCACACCGGGATGCGCCGTGCCACGCTGTTGACAGGGACCACCCGTCGGTAGCTCCGTTGCCGGCTTTCGTAGCGATCCTCAGCCCGTGGCGCCGGAAGAGACGGGGTCGCTGCAAGGACCGGAACGCCCCGAACGCGATGTCTATACGCGTGAGTGGCGTCTACCTGGTGCCCACCAGCCCGGCGGGCGCCACCGACAACGGCGGCAATGACAAGAGCGGCGGCGGCGGCGGCGGCGGCGGCGGAGGTCTGCACTCCGTCGACGGCAATCTGCATCATCATCAGCAGCAGCACCATCATCATCATCACCACCACTCGACGACGAAAACGGTGACGATCGTGACGGCGCCGCAGCGCAGCAACAGCCTGGATTACCTCAACTTCGAGGAGAAACGACAGATCATCGCGTCGTCGTTGTCTCTGAGTGACTTTTTGGCGCATGGACCGGCAGCAGCCGCGGCTGCCGCCAAGGAGGTGGCGGCGAACACGGTGATCGGTGAGTCTCGGAGAACATGTCGATCAATAAGAGGGCATTCGCGTAACGAAAAATCCGCGCTGCCGTGCGCGCGGGTATATTAATAACGCGGGATGATGGGGTTACATGATAATTGACGTGATAATCAGCCTTGTAGATAAGTGAGCACTCGCTCTTGTCAATGACGCTTCGAAGAGAAATTAATGACCTTAGGGAGGTATTACCAGGTAATTTCTAGCAACCATCATTAGTAACGGGATTTGACGGGATTTTTTTTTCGTGTTTGAAACGAGACATTGCGGAAGATATTAAGTGCAATTATATTGGAAATTGAAGAGCGTTTCCGTCATATTAGTTTTCTGTACATTCAAAAAATGTTTTGCTGATGTAATTTGCCGCTATTTTGTGTATCTGCAAAAATATTATTTGTATAGGATGTGTTTTCGCTATATAATACGCGCTGAAAGTTAGCGAAATTTAAAAACTGAAGGTTTCTCTTCTTCATTTTCCCAATCAGCAGCAAAAAAATTTGGTCGTCAATGTTCGAATTTTGGTTCTGAAACTTATAGCTGTAAATTTTTATACTTTTGTAATGTTTCGAGATATACGTCCTTAACATGATGATAAGCGCTACAGAACAATTTTCTTCCAAAATTTCACAAATAATTCATTCAGATAGAAATTCTGTCTCTGTTATTTAGATTGATTATTTAAATACCAAATATATGCAATATCACGATATTTGCTAATCATTTATCTACCTTGGTTGATATTTTGCAGTCAAAAAATTGTTTCTGTACTTGCAAGACCATTTTTTGAATGTACATGTGTTAAATGGATTGAACATGACCAATCGAACAAAGTATTCTTCTCTCGATCGATTCGGTTTTGTGGTATTCTACGTTACAGCGTGAACATTCTCATTTATCTATCATCGTATCAAGTTTGTTGCTACAGCAATGCGATGTTGAAAGTAATCATAATATAATGGTAACATTTTACCAGTATCGGATATTTATATTTTAATGAATATGTTATATATTTGTATTATTAATGTTTAAATATTACTGTATTACGCCGCATAATATTAATATTTAAAAATATTATTACGTCATAAATAAATTACTATCTAACAACGGGTTATTCTCAATATTTCGCTATTTCATTTGAAGTTGAGAAATTCTCTACTTTCCTTTCCAAAAAGTTTCAAAATTTCTGATCAAATTTTTGAAAGGTTTAATCTTTCCTTGACATATTACACGTCATATTTTATACTCTGCTTTATCAATGGGAGCGCAAATGACATGAGGTTTACAAAAAGCACGCAGAGCGTTCGCTCTTTTCAATGAACTTCAAAGCCAACTTCATCGTTTCACGCCTCTCGATCGATTCTTACGCAAATCTGCACCTCGTCACATCGATCCATAGCGCTAATTGCGTCCAAATAAACTAACAAGTGCTGTGGCATAAATAGTGAGCCTTTTTTGTACGTGTAAATTCCGATGGGGAGTTAGAGAATCGTCGCACTCGTCGTTGAGAGAGTTAACAGGTGATGACGAGGCGCATCGGCCGCCACCGCGTTTCGATAACACCGGACGATAATTGCCGGCGATTCGTTTCCACCGTCGACGGTTGCGTGATTTACGTGAGTGACGAGAGACGGGGCTGAGAATCGGCCAGCGCCGACGCCGGTCGTGTTGTAGTAGTCCCAGGTCGTCTTCTGGCCGACGCGGTATCTCGAGGCAGCGGTGAATCGAGGTAATCGACACGGTGAAGGGCAATAGACGAAAGGAAAGTGAGCGGGGGTGGCAGTCCAGAGCGAGGATGACGAAGGGACAGACGGAGGCAGAAGCGCGCGCGTGGTGTGCAAGGTGGAAAAGCCACCTTGCCGTGCCTCACTTCAATTCGGAGTCAAGGAACTCCGGTAGCGAGTGCGAGAGGCGCGCCTTGTAAACAAACCTCGCGTGCGTAGCATGCGTGGCCTGCGTGCGTGCGGTGCATCGGCCACCTACGCGGTGTCCCAGGCGGAATGGTCAATATCGCTGGGGGCGATAGTAGCGGTCTTGAACAATGAGACAGCGCCTCCTTAAACATCCTATATATCCCGGGAATTTTCCTGTATATCTCGGCGTTTCCCTCTCTACTTGGGTTCTCCTCTATCGCGGTATCTCGCGAGGTCGTCGGTCGTTGTGAGTAAAAAGGGACAAAGGGAGGCGTTACAGCATGGCGCCGGTAGTCTGCTTTTCCTTTCTCTTCTCTTCCTCGTGTGCGTACGCGAGCGCGCCGCCCTTATTATCTCGTAAAGGTAGCGTTTTAGCCATAACCTTTTGGAGGTAACGCGAGAAATTTCAGAATGGAGAATGGAAAGGCTAAGAGGAAGTAATATATAATTTTATACGAAGTTAATACTTGACATACATTTACTGCAGGATGTATACCGAAGATATATGCAGAAAATTATGCATGTGGAAAATATGTACAGACGCTGATGCTAATGATTTCAAGTGTCATTTCGATATGCTGTTCTTAGTAATATCGTAATACTGATATGAGTGATTTGCATTAGAACAGTACTTTGTCTTAAAAATCTAAGTCTAACAATAAAGACGTGTATATTTGATTCAGTTCTTGATAACAATTTATGTTTGTTTCAATTTACGGGCTGGCTTAGCTTTTATCAAGTCTCGAAATTTCCAAAATTTGAGAGTGGTAATATTACTTACTTAACTTACTATACATTTAAAATTAACGTTGAATTCGGTTCATGTTTCCACTCGTGTTTACATAATTGCTCGTGTGTTTTCTGAATACGAGAAATTATTTATATCTGACTTCATTTAGAGTCTGAAAAGTGATAACAATACATATTTATATCTGGTTACGCATGATGCACAAACGCGTGCGTGTATATTTGTATGCAAAAAAAACGAATTGAATGAAATATCGAATAAAAGTTTCTTTGAGTTACGACATGAATGATTCAATATTTTTATTAGAAATCAACTGAAAGTGAACTCGGAGGTGAATGTGAAAAAGGAACTCTTCTCGCGTGTAAAACTTGATGCCAAATTGAAAGTATTACATAGGTGTGCAAATTTCGCGATGTATAAATTTCTTGAAATACTTAATGTAATTAGAAAATGATCGGATTTGATTGGCGAACGAATTAATAAGATCAAAGTTTGTACAATGCATTTCGCCCCATGCTTCTATGTTTTCATCACGCAGGAAGCTAACAGCGATAAATCTGCCTCGACTCTCCCAATATCTCAATCCGTAATACGAACCTATTACGTGCGGATATTACTGCAACCGATAAGAAACGCGTGTGATCTTTTCCGGCCGGAACCGTCAGATCAAATATTATCACACTCGAGATCAATATTTGCTTCGACCATTAAGCGAGATAATTAATCGATAAGAGTAGTAAAGTTTCACGATCATCTAAAATATCGATATCGATTAATCTCTTGGAAAAGTTACGTTTATCAATCGATCGTAAAACGGAATGTATAATGGCAATTGTGAACTGAGGCTAAAGATGTAATTGTATAATGTAGTTATACATTTCTCCCTACAATTTAATATAAAAGGTACAGTAGTAAAAAAAAAGAGTAACACAAATTAATATGTTAATTCAAACGAAATAGGAAACGGTTCAATAGAATGATTTAATATAAAAACGATTTGTAGAAATTGACAGAACTTTAATTGAATGTTTCAATAAAAGTTTTATTTATCCGTTTCAAAAAATGATACATCCGCAATTCAGATGAAAAGTGTAATGAAAAAAGCACGTTGAAAGGGCACAAAAGTTAGTAAGCAAAATATATTAAGCAAGTTGAAACTTAAATCAGGGAAAAATTTATAACTACATACTCCACAACGCTTTCTCATGCGCGGATAGAATTTTTTTCCTCTTTATTGTAACCTAATTTTTAGGATTTCTCGCGAAACCCTTTTATAGATTTAATTCCATTTATCTCGCCGTTTTTTTCCTCGACTGGATTTTAATCGCGGTCTTTCCAGTACGACAGACGCGCGTCTAGGTCCTTTCACCTTTTTTGCCTCTCCGCTGAGAATTTCCTCGAGGCGCATCGCTGCGTGCCTCGCGACCGAGTATCGCAGCGACCGCGCCTATATTGCATTGTAGCTGAATCACGTGCCGCGGCGTGATGATCAATCATTCCCGTACATTCGATACACGATTGTAACTACGCAGAAAAGAGTTGACTCCGAGCCGTTGGTTTTCGTTGCAGTTCTATCTGAACGTGCTGCAAACTAAATTTCACGTAAACAGACACAGTCGTTAACTTCTGCTCTTTAACTAAATTGTTCTTTCCGTAAGCAATATTGAGGCCTATATAGAAAGAGACTGGGGACGAGTTTAATTGCAAACGAAATTAGACGGCATTGATGAAACCAGACCTTGATTCGTTATATCATACGCTGTACTATTTAATTAGCGCGCCACAAAACAATAAATGCAGTGGTCGGATGCGTTACGCAACGCGTGTAATCGCCTGTACTCGGGTGAACGAGAGAAAAAGGCACGAGATAACATTGCCGATGTTGTAATGGGTGCAGAATGCAGACGTAATGTGGCAACGTTGCGCGGAAATCATTCATTGAGTAGAGAGCAACTCTTGGCCGGTCGACGACTGGCTGATCTGCTCGGATAAGAACAGAGAAACTTTGGTGGCGAGGGATTCTCCGACGATAACAAGAGGCCCCGAGTTCGGCAATCCGATGTCTGCGATGCGTCTTAGAGGAAACCCCTAAATCCCCATAAATCCCTTGTTCAAACACGGGTGCCGTGATTTCTCGTAAAATTTACCGAAGCATATTTTCAATCCCATCAGTTCCACAACTCATTAAATCAAATGTGGTTGTGTGCATGGCAATATTTTAAGTATTGCAAATTAATAATATGAGTAATCAGTGTAGGTGTGAAAAATTAAATTTAATAACTCCATGCGATTTATATGCAAAATATAGAACGAGCTGCTTTATGTGACAAACTGTAAAAGAATAACTGTTTATGTAACTGTTTATCAAGCATTCTCATTTTTCTTTTACACTGTGACTCATTTGATCTTATCGCGTATGTTAATTAGATATTTCACTTTGTATCTCTCCGTTGGCATAGAATTTATTATCTCCCAATTGATGTTCATTTATTCAAGTAATGTTCTTTACGTAATTCAAGTTGATGTTCTCATACATTCCCTACGGGATCTCACTTGGCAATACTCGTAAATTCGCAAGATTCGTGTAAATAGCGTAAACTCGGTACGTTGTGTAAAAATACGAATGTTCTTACGCCTGTCTTCGGTATGGAATTTTCTTCGAGCAAAGATAGAGACGAGAGAGGAATCTCCTCGATAAATCCATGAGCTATGTACGACAGGCTCAGTTAATTATTTCACAGAAATGAGAGTTCATCTTTCCTTAGCCACTCCCCATCATGAAACATCATTCGTTTTATTGAATTTTTCTTTATCTCACGAATAAGGAACTTTTATCCAATTAATCGATTTTTTTCTTTTTTAATAAAACGCTGTGTCATTAATAATTTGCATCCCCATTAACGATAGATTGAAAAGAGTTGACGGGACTACTGAACGTCGCGAAAGTAAAGAATTTCAGAGAAAATATTTTTAAAAATTTCACTTGGGTTCATCGTCTAATTTTGTCTATATACAATCCTCTCCTGCGGCAAAAATCTTCCTAGTTTAAGTAAAATTCATCTTCTTAAAGTTGCTCACGATCTCTTTTAATCTCGGGCATTAAATTATTTTTTAATAATATATCGAGATGAAAATTGTGATGCGCCAGCGCAAGATTGAAGCATCCGAGAACAAAATTATTTTCGCAGACACATGCGGTACATATATTACCGTCAATTGAAGGTTGCTGAATCTTAGAATACTTTTTTTTCTTTAATTAATTATTTAGCTCGCACGGTTTTTCTTGTTCAAGTTGCACGCGTTTCTTTGCTTAACGCTGCCGCTCGCGCGGCTGCTACGCTGGCAAGAAGGAATTGTGACTCATAGAAGATTCATCGTCTAATTTTGCCCGTATACAGAGGCAGACTAGCTTTTCCCTGACGAAAAGCGTTGTTTAAGTAAAATTTCATTTTCTTCTAAATTACTTGCTTCTTTTATTCTATCGACGTCGGTAATTAAATAGAGACATTTAAATTAACGTCTGTCTGATTTTATTGTTATATATAAATTAAGTAATTAGTCCTAAATAATTAGTCTAAAAACTATAGTCAAGATTAGTGCAGAGTTTTTATTGCTTTATCAAAAATGGTATAAGTATTGCTAAAATAATTTTTAGAACCGTCGTGCATATTACTACGTTGTATTTTAACGTCGAACCTGTATTTTAACGTCGGTCTCGCATGCCAAGAAAGTCGCCGCGAGCGCACAACCGTACGGCACAAACATCTTATCCAGAAAAGCGAAGTAAGCTAAGGGAAAAGTTTGTGGTCGAGATTGAAAGTCGTCTGGCGTTGGACACGTTGAGAAAAGTGACTGCAAAGTATGCTGTTTGATATGTGTTTCATGGCACGGTACTGGCAGACAGGTAGACACGTAGTTCGATTTATGTACCGAAACAAGATGAAAAGAATCCTCCTTATAAATTTTAGACTTTGGGGTGTTGACAAAAGTGTTCCTCCTCTATTAACGTGTGTAATGAAAATTACGAAATTATAAGTGCGAATAATTTTCAATTACGTAGTAACTCGCACGCGGGGAGAAAATAGTAAAAAGTTCGATATCAATTGTACGGGACGAACTTCGGTTACTGTATGCCCCTCTAATGGAAATTGCTTCAATTTTTCGTCCGTGACGCGGTTCATCTCTCACTCTATCCTAATTTCGCTCGAGGTCAAACTCGTTACGTCTCGCGACTTAACAAGCAGCCACCGACGTACGATCCGTCGCGTTCGAAAGAAGAGCGGACCCTTTCGAGCTACGCCGCACCAGCCACGTCTCTCCCGCGGAATGTCAAGGCTGGCCGCTGGAAACGTAAATTTCTACGTGGAACGACGAAACGTGTTGTGCTAGTGAAACGTAGTAGGTATCAATGGGAGATATTCCGTCAGCTTTTCTGCGATGAGCTCATCGATTTCGCGTCGTATGTGAGGAAAAGCGAAAGCGACATGACGTGATGCGACGCGACGCGACTTGACGGCCACGCTCGCCTTTCGATTTATCGTCTTTCGCATTTCTTCCTTTTGTCTTTCTACCTCCACCCACCTCCCACTATTCTTGGTAATCTTTCTCTTTCTCTCTCGGCACTTAATTCGTCGTGTAATTATCTCCTCTTTGCTCTACGCTTAGAGAGAGGCGCGCGGTTCCCACGTGCCGTCGTGTCGGCGAGTGTGCATGACATTACGAAAGCCTGTCATCTCACCTTTTCGCGATGCGCTAACGCAGTGCGCGATAAATGAGCTATTGCGTTCGCGTTACGAAATTTACGACGGCACGGGTGGTTCGCGACATCAAACTCGGAGAATTATAGCGATATAAATCGTGAGCAATGGCACGGCTTGCGATTAGATTTTTAGCTTTATGCCCGATAAAAGAGCTGCGCAACATTTTTTTATTTTTTTATTTGTCTCTTACATCGCCTCACCGTGCGATTTAACAATATGTTTTACAAGCACCATTTACAGGAGGCGTTCTCAGAAAGAATTTTTACGAAGGTTGAATGTTTTTCTTTAAGTCAATATTTTATGTACTTTTCTCGTTGCGCTTTTATAATCTTTAAGATATTTCTGAGATTTACTTTCTAAAATATGTATGCCAGTATGACGTAGCATGATTAGCTACATATTGTGGAAATTTCTCTATTGTAAATCGATCGTGATTACATCACTTGAATATTCGCGAGGGCGTTCGGCGAGTGGCAATTGCAAAGAGCTAAATATAAAAGAGTGAATAACTATGTTTGACGTTTGATGATCATCTGCTTGCAATACACCGTGCTCGTATTTTTCTTTTTATTCTTTATATCGAATCACCTGGATCGGAGGGATCGATATATATTCATAGCTATTGCTATAGTGCGAGCAGGTGTTTTTTTCCTCCCCAACCGCGCCCTTACCTTTTCTTGTTCCTTTGAGAGCACTCTCGTCGCGACGGATAAAGTTCTCTTAATAATATTCCATTTTCATCTCTATGTACATGTACGAGTGTATTTAAAAAAAAAAAAGAGGAAAGGCAACTTATATATAATTATTTTATTGTCGAGCTGTTACAAATGGATACGAGATATTGAGAATATGAAAGTTATAAACATAATTGAGAACTTGGTTTAATTAAGATCTGCCAATGAACGGCCTTTCAACAGTTTTCATTTACTTATAAGAAGCATAGAAATCTCTGCAGTGCGAATATTATGAACATGCGTTTACAAATGCTTTCATAAACATCGTCAGTTTTAATTTTAATTTTTTGCTGCTTTACTTGCTTGCGAGCTGACATTTGCTGCTTTGACATGGACAAAGCGCTTCTGACGAAAAACATTTTCCTGAAAACATGATATTCGTAACGTCTTTTGTATTAAATATCCAATCGTTTAAATGTCGCGCAACGTCGTCGTAGACCAGCGATGTAGATTAGCAGCGACTGAATTTACCCATTTACTCAGAGGATCGTTTTCGACGCGAGGCGAATCGGCGAAGTCGAAACGTTTTCCCGTAATAACAATGGCTACTATTCGGAACGTGTGAGCGTATGATCAAAGCAAATACGTAATGCAGAGTGAAATCAAAGTGCGTAGAACGGTACGACGGGGTCAATGTAGGCAAACTTTACTCGACGCCATCTCGCATCCAATCTATAGCTCTCTGTAGCCGAGTTAAGGCGAGTTTTCCCTATCCGTCCCTTTGTGGAGTCTTAATGTCTATAAGCATGCACGCGAGTGTATGTGCGTGTGTCGCTTTTATGATGGCGTCTCGACACGGGTCAGGTGAGCGTAAAACCATTTGCAGGAGCGAAAGGGTTTCAACGCGCCCGCGGCTATCGGAGGGGTTTTTTTTTAAGCCGTGCAAAAAATTCGAATGTTGGGTTTTTCTTACCGGTAAAGTTCAAATACTTATTTATAACGGTCTGTGCAACTACTCGCAGAGAATCGTGTAAGAAGCTTGCTAGGTTGAACACTAATTAGTTTAATACTAATTAGTTTGACACTAATTTAATACTGAAATTTATTAACGAAAATAAAAGAAACGTTGCCGATAGAGGAAGAGGAAAATTTTCTGTGAAATTAAATTATTATCGTTATTTGCGAAAATTTAAACTTAGTTTATTTAACGCAATTATGAAAGAGAGATATCGCGTTCTATCTTATTTTAAATTGAAATCTTCGTGACATTTCCCTTAACTCATATAAATACAAAAATGTGATGAAAGCACTGTTAATATTACATTTTTGTAAAATGTAAAAAATGATGACGTGTTCAGTTAATTAGAAAATTATTTTATTTTTCGTCGAGGAATTAAATCGACATTATGTTTTCCTAGTACGACTCCATTCGCTATTGTTGATTCATCGATTACGTCAGACACAAACTCGTCAGTAATGTTTTCTCGATAGTCATCTAGTAAGTAATATGGTATGTAATCTAGCGAATAAGACAGAATGAAAAGATATAAATTTATATATTATTTTTAAAGCGTATTTCTATATTTCTTATAAATTTTAAATTCGATAAAAATACAGAATTAATTTAAAAACGATGTACGTTTGATATATTATCTCTGCATTATATAGAAAGATAATATTATCATTTATATTTATTTATCTGATTTAATTGCACACGCACGAATTATCTTTATATGATTATTTATAAAAACAAATTTCATTGTGTGTAACGTGACGGCGCGCTAAACTAAATGCGATACAAGTTGCATAAAGCGTTGCTCTGCATTTGCATAAGTTGAGAGGATCGTTGCAATATAATTTATATTTAAAATTAAATTGTATCGTCTGCAGTTTCAACTCGGGTAAATTGCTACGGACTGGTCTTTGAAATTACTTGGACGTAATGACAGTAGATATGTTGTCGTTAGTCATACTGCCACGACGATGTCGACAGAGCGTAGTTTTTCGCACGGAACGGAATCAGCGTTCACGTCATTCGTCGCTCGAAGAAACCGTCGTGATTAACGGGGAATCATGTAACTATTACCAAGGGGGCTGTGCGCGCAACTAAATGAAAGATACAAAATGTGCTGGCAGGACAGGTTCTTCCGCGGGCAACGGACACAACTTGCAAACGTGTTATTGCGTTGTTTGCCTTATTTGCGATTCGAGTAAACGCGAAACCGTGCGACAGAACTGTGCAGTGTTTTCGTAGGTGGCAATGAGTTTTATTAATAGTCTGATATCAATTTTAGTTGGATTTAATTAGGACGATAAATATTGCCGCGTGACACAATGAAATATGCGCATATGCGCATCTCGAAAATGGCGAACTGAGAATTTCAGCAAAAGCAATTCAGTAAAATGAACGCGTTTTTAAATTTAAAATTAATTATCTAAAGAAGTACGTGTCAAATGCAAACAATATCAATTACGCTATAATACGTAAATTATATACGAAAGTAATAATATACACATAAGAAAATTTTTTTGCGCAAAAACATTTTAATTAGAAATTAAAATTGACCAGCAACACTGTTTGTTTCTTGAGTTTCTCTTCTGGCGGTCAATTGGCAAGATAATTAAACAAATTGAATAAACGCGATCTCTGCAATGTGGAAATAAATGGTCGACTGCTCTCCTTCTTCTCTCTTCCTTCAATTATTCTTCGTTTCCTTCTTTACCCTCTTCCTATCTCGCGCTTTAATTGCAATCATTTAACATGGGTTAGAACAGTACTCTTCGCGCAGCTTGGCGAAACAAATTTCCGTTTTCCTGCTTTCCGTAAATTTTGAGGTCTGTTTTCTTCACTGCCAGAGTAACATGTCTCTTAATAATCCGCAGCAAAAAAATTTTTCCGTTCTGTTGATCTCCAAACTATAATTTATAAGAAAAATAGGGAGGGAAATATTAAAAGACTTCGGAAAATATGTCTAGACTTTCTTTCCAGACGCGCGGTGCATTCCCAAGTTTCCTAAGGAACGTGACGGCTTTTCTAACAAAGTAGCCCTACAGATTGAATTATCATCTCTGTGAAACGCGCAGCGTACGCAATATAACGGAAGCTCCTCGTACACGCTGATTATTGATTCGTTGAAAGTCTGATGATATTTTTTAATTCGCGTTACGAATTCTTTATGCACATCGAAGTAAAGGAAAAAGTTACGTGCGTCGTGCGCGCGCGGATTCGGACTTCTAGAGATATTTCTCTCTCTAGGATATTAAATATCCTACAGAATCGCCATTCGATATCCTGCCGTCGCGGCTAGTCTATCTGCGTGATTCTATTTTCGAAACTGTATTAAAGTTTCACATGTCAAAAACACGTTATCCTTTTTTCAATGAATATTTCGTACCGAGATACCGATCGCCAGTGTGCTGGAGAATTGGTAAATTCGAGGATCCTAGGAAAGGCATTGCTTCGAGAATTACATCATTCCGAAGAATGCACGCGCTGCCTACGCGACAATTCTACCAATAAAACTCACTTAATTAAGAGGCTAGAAGTTCAACGCGCTTCGAAGCTGTCTTATCTGCACTTAAACATTCTTGAAATTTAGCCGCCCGTCACATCGGTGGCATAACTCGCTATATATTTAAATATAAGCGAAATTTGTTGAAGAGCTCGAGAAATTTTTTCTTTTATTCATATTAGGCGTAGGTTGCACTTCACAATGGAAACGAAATGTTACAGACTTGAGGCTTCGATTGCCAATAAACGATCGAATGAGTTTCTGCTCCATTTTGCAAGGGCGCCCGAGAAATGTATTCGCGACGCTTTCGCGAGATCGGCGACTCGAACGGAATAAGAGAAAGCATTTAATAACGCGCTATACGAATTAATGTTATTATTGTTGTAATTCTCAATTGTCATTGTAGAAGTTTTCTTTCGTAGCTGGCGCTTTCATTTCATGCTGACTGATTATAAGTACGGTGATTTAAGCAGTAAAGCATGAATGCGTGACTGCATTATTTAATTAAAATTAAAAGTAAACTGCTTTTAATAGAGCTTGACATTAAAAGACGTTTGATTAAATTGAGGACAAAATAAATCCTCTCTGTAAAGTGCAAATTACTTTACATTTGATATCAACGAAATTAATTTTATGTATAAACAGTTATTCACTTTCGTCGTATCTATCATTTTATTGTCGATATATATTTTTAATATTTCATGAATCTAACTATCAAGAAGGGAAAAACAGAGAAGCAACGACTCGCAATATATCTAATTTACCACTTTACGATATTACGAACGTAAAGATCATTCGCAAAAAGTAGTTCGGAAAGTAGTGGAAAGTCTTTGCGACAAAAGTAGCCCGGAGAACGATGCCGTAAACAGACAGTAGTAGCTAGCTGCCGATAAAAGTTTTATGACTGAAGATAGACAGCGGTCGGATAGACGAACATGGATGCCGGACGCGAGCTCCGATCTTTCTCTTCCGGAATTTCGAGGCGCTCGTAAATAATCTCGGTGAATCTCGGGGCCGAAAGTGAGAAAGTGCAATTCGCAGGGATAAACATTCACGCGCATGGTACGACGTTGTCGTCGAAACGCGTTGCAGGTGTACACTTGTCTCGTGCGTGCATATCTGCTTTTATTCATTCTCTCTTCCCCCCCCTCTCTCTCTCTCGCTGTCTCTCTCAATTCAGTCCCGGCATCTCGTTGCAGGCGAAACGGAACATGCCGCGTTAATTACTCATTACGACACAGAGGCGAGCCTAGAATATTTCCGGGCAGCGACACTCTCTGTCAGAATTAACCCTGACAGGAGCGTGTTCCGATCCGTAACACGGCGAATTGCGGGCGAGTCGATTATTATCCATTCGTGAGAAATGCATCACTTTATTTAGAGAGATGGAATTTAAATTATTGAAATTTGCACGTATAAATAAAAATTCTATTTTTTTTTTTAGCAGTGGATTAACAGCGTGATTTTTAGTATATTATATGTAACGCAAACGAATTGCGTTTGAAGCCGGATAGGGTCTATAAGGCAAACAAGCGCAAATGAACCATTTGCTTTAATGACTACGTTGGGAACACTGACATTGAAATAAATTGTTCATTTGTGTTTGTTTATGCTCGTTTGCTTGGCCTGGATCTAGTCGGAGACGAGCATTTTTCGCACAGCACGTAAGCCAAATAGCACTTGTTTTTATTTGGATGCACGTAAAATTGAAGTAGCCAGTTGCATTTTTTTTTATCGATCTCGTTCATGCGCTCTGAAAAATATATGCGCATTTTCAAGTTATTTTCTCACATTTTTATGAAAGAGACAAATCAATTTTTTCCTGTAGCTATAGCTCCGGGCGTGCGGTTCCCTTCTATCGGGGGTTGCGTCGCGGCCTCCTACTTTTTTTTCCATGATATGTGGAAAGCGTTCATTGTGATCCCCGACTAGCTCGCGAAGGCAGGACGAGCGTTGTCCATTAACGCAATATAAAAAGCGACGGCGCGTCACGATAGCTCGTCGAACTTTTGCGTCGTATCGATAAAATTGTTGTCGTCGCCACCGCCCTCGCGGGATATTGATGTCAATATTGTTGCAAGGAATTTTCTTGTGATTAAAAAAAATATATATATATTTATACGAAAAATTTGTACAGTCAGTAAAATTGTCTTGAATTTAAAAAATGAAGATTTATTTGCTATCGAGCTTCTTGATATCTTACAAAGCTCCGCGTTTGCGATCCAATTCGTCTAACCATAAATCAACCACACGCCGTGATTCTACATTGAGATATTTTGTTTAAGTTCGAGAAATACTCGACGATGGATGGTATTCTCCTGATGTTATATGAATGTAACGCACAATACGTTACAGATCGGTCTTGCATTTCTATTCCAGCGCGAGTATCACATATTTAAAGGGATTGCTGGATGTAAATCTGGATCTTGGCAAATTCGCGACACTGTTAGCTTTATGATATCGTCGATTTCGTTATGACACGCGTCACCGGCACCATTCTCTTAATGCATTAGAAGGCTTGACAGGTTGATTCGGCGAGGCGCGACGTCCGTAAAAGTAACGGATCTACGCATTATTCGCTCAACCGTGACGCCGTTACCTCTAGGCATTACCGTTCCCATTTTTCGCCTCGATCACGATCACTAGGGAATGGGACTCATTCTAGGCGCGATTGCACGTCCCCGTCGTGTCGATCGCACGTGCTTTTTATGACGTCGGAAAGGCTGGTTCAAACTGTCATTAATTCGCGATATCGCGTTAGGACAAACGGTTTTGCTACCGCAATCTATATTCTACATCACACACTTGTTACACTTGCGACAAGTGACAAACAAGTTGAAAGAAAATTGTCAATTTCGTAAACAGACCTTGTAATTTTAATGCGCAATTTATTTGAGCTGGGAAATCACTGAGGAGCATATTGCAATATGTAATTTCATACACAATGATTTGCGTTACAGAGTTTTTATAATAAATCATTTTTCTTTCTTGTCAAAGTGTTTTAACATGTTTTAGAAATGTCGTGAATTTACGAGTATAATATTTGGAAAATGTTACGAAAGAATTCTTAACATCTTTGTAAAAAATCAAGTTGTTTGCACTAATAGCAAAAGTGGCACTTTATATATGATATTCGCTCAATTTACATCAAGAGCTTGGCATAAAGTGCTAAAGAGTTGCAATGAATTTTATTATGACGGAAAGAAACCTTTTCAATTTTATTTTTTCCTACATTGAATTAAATAATTTTTAATTTAAAGATACTTTGAATCGAATACACAGTTTGTTTTTAAACACTAATAAATCATCTCAGATGAAATGTAAATATTAAATGTACATTATTTTTGAAAGTTTAAATTCAGTGCGTATTATTTATTTACCGTGGATACTGTCAGTTATGCTTATGGTTGTACTCTGTTTATATAATTGCGAGGTCATAAATTGTTTTATGAAGTGTTTCTAAAATAAGCGTACTGACGTACCGCGTTGTTCGTTCCTTCGGCGGGGTATTCGTTCCCTAGACATGAAAGGTACCGAGCTGCATCGAGGAATGCATTTTTCAGTCCGCGTCTCTTTTTCCATGGCAAGTAAGATCGGTGTTTTCAGGATAATCGGTCGGTTGTATACATTTTTACAGCTCCCCGAGAACCGAGTGGAACAGCAGAAACCGCGGAGAAACGTGATGGAAAATAGATTCCTATTAGATCGCAAGATTACGAATTTAGATATCTTTTTCTTCTCAATTGTGTCACGTATAGTCATATACACGTAGTCATTCATACGTGACACGATTCTAGAATGATAAAGGTATAAGAATGAAGCTCGGCAGTAAATAGAAATAGAAAGATAAAACGTAGATTAAAAAGTTCCAAACATTTATTAAATTTATAATTTGGATGAGATATTTACAAAAAGTAATTTATTAATATATAATTGTTTCGCGATATTTGTGGAAATGTAACTTCGTTTCTACATTATTACATCCGTGCAGTTTCACACGTTGAATGCAGTAATCGTATGGAAGACGCTTGGTGGGGTATTCTACATTACTCGAACTAAGCGCGGATGACTTAGACTTAGGCGGGTTGTTACTGTTCTCATTTATTTGCCTCCGCTACTCGGGCATTTTCCTCGATAATAGCTATCCACGCCTGCATTGCTTCTCTCCGTAGTCACCTATTGTTGAAAACTTAATGATTACATGCGGTCGATTCTTCCGTTATCTTCCTCAGGGCTTCAGATATAATTGGAACGACCAGCTCTCCGCGTTCTCTTTACCTGGAATTGAAAGATTCTTTCCGATTATCTTGGAAGTGACCTGGCGTAGATTGAAACCGAGTACGTTTTTCTGTTGCTGCAATGTCGTTGTCCTTTCTCGCCTCGATTGTATCCGGCGCTAAAGGATTACTGTAACAGCGACCCACTTTAGTGATTTTGTTGCACAACAACTCGTAGTTCTCACACATTCCCGAGAGAATCTAGAATCCTTATATTTTAGTGACGAGCTTTCGACAGAGATAACTCTATATTTAAATAGCCTCCGTGTCAAACTTTAAGAGCTACTCTCCACTGTGTTTTTAGAGATTAAATAATTCAGATTTCGCCAAACAAAATTTTGTACGAAATTAGCCAATGCTATTTGCATTCGTCCTCGTATAACGAAGTCAGTGCACCTCTCGGTGAGCTGTCGAACAGTGCATCTCGCGCTGCACACCGAAACCCATTTATATTTACTCATTGTTGGTTGCCTCCCCGGCAACAAGACCTCTAACGATGAGTCGAGACTGGCCTGGATCTATTCTAGTTCCTCGGCTGACAGGATAAACACTCGCGATACCAATGACCCTGTCACAATATGGCGCGGTCAAGGTTTGCCCAGACATCTCAAGGCTTCTTAATGCATTTCGAGTGACTAATCTTATGATATCGCATGTTATATTAATAATCTCATGACGCCGCAGTGGCATGAAATAATTGCTTATATTCGATCGCGATATTTATTCTTGAATATTATTTGGATAATCACGTATTAATTTTGCCTACATTTTTTTTTGTTTTTCAAAATGATTCAATATTAGTGTGGTCTTTCGATTATTAATAATCGCTGTTCTTATTGCTTATGAAATTGTTGTATTTTGGCTATTTCTTTTTTTTCTCTTTCTTTCTTTTGACACAATTCATATGTTTCGGCTTATTTTTAAGCTCAATTTTATAATATTACTTTTAGTCATCTCACGTTACCTGTGGTGTCACGGATGGACCATCTCCTAATTTTCTCAATTTAGAAGAGTTCAATCTTTAGTGAAGCCTCTATTCTCTTCTAAATCGGGAAAACTAGGAGATGGCCCACCCGTGACACCCCAGGTAATGTGAGATGAAAAGTAATATTATTGGTAGAATTGTCGCTGAAGAGGGCTTAAAAATAAACCGAAAAGAATTGTAGCGAGAAAGGAAGAGAAAAGATACCCCAAAAATAACGATTTCATTATTTTTTGTTTTTTCTTCCTATAAAGTATATGCCGTTTTGAAACATCGATTCGCAAGTAGGTAGATGCTATTGCTATAATTGTCGTTTACTTTAAATTTTGCGTTTTGTTTAAGTTGATACACAAGACGTACGATGCATAAATATAAAAATTCTTTGACGAATCCGTTATCGACGTTTGCTAGAAATAATAAATCCTTTCCTTAACTTTCTTCATTAAATATTTCAGTAATGTGTTTTCTTAAGAGGAGATGAGCGGATCCAATGCTATTAGCAATCATTATATGCATAACTCCAAGTTATACGTGAAAGTTCAAATAAATATAATACGAATGTTGTACTTTAGCGATCCTCATGAGAGAAACTGGTTTTCCTGCATTATAAAGACTAGTCTACGCATTACCCGTGCACATGATGTACGCGGATCATCTTGCAATTGCACGCCGTTGGAATGCGGAATATATATATTCCACTCTAACTTATGTAAGAGTGGCCGGTTCTATCTTGCTATATATCTTCGTAAGTCGATTGTGCCTACTGATGACGGAATAATATTAACAGATGGCTAAGAATATCGAAGTATATACATATATACGAGTATATGTATTATTTCGAACGTTGTCGCAATTTTAGAATACTACTTTGGCTTTAATCTGCAAAATATATCAAAAATTAATAATTAACTAAGCAATATTTTTGTTTAACAATATTTTATTGTCAAAACAACTCTCTGCTGTGTTAGTATTAAATAATGTCGCTACAATTAAAAGTTTAGCAGTAATCTTAGTATGTTGTTCATAATGGATATATACAATATGGAAATAATATTATTCTTAGAAGATTACAAAGAAATATATATATATATTTTACTACACAGAAGTTCGTACAGTTTCATTCATAAAATTTCGCTGCAGCTATTATTATCGAACTTACAAACTACTTGGAATTTAACCAAAGATGTTTCTGATGCAATTTGCAATATTATTGCGGAAACGAAGCTTGCATTCCGAATGGCTGAAAGCAAAATTGCGCAATTATTGCGGTATCTTACTCTTTTTGAATAGAATCTCTTTCTTTTCTTCGCCCGTTCCTCCTGTCTTTGCTGAGCTGCTTCTCAGTCGAGCACTTGACTAAGAAAGTGTCTGTTTCTGCGATCTTGAACGGTTAAATTACCTCTTTAAAAAGCGAAACATATGTTGGTGATATTTACTGTTATCTGAATCTATTTTCGCAGTCTATCGAATATTGCAGATGGGTATAAGTAATATATTTATTGTTGCACTTTTGCGACCTCCTTTCTTAGGTCACTCGCCGATAATTAAAGCAGCTATATACCGAATGCTGAATGAAAGAAAAACCATACATTTTGATCAAATTATTATCATGCGATTTGAATTCAAATAAGAAAAAATTAAGACGATGAGGGATCGTTATAGTAATTAAATTTTTATAGCTTTGAACAAATTTTTATAACGAAATTGATTTGATGAAATAGCAATTTTTTTGGATACACAGAAAGCAATTGCTTTATGTTGCTGCAGTATTGCGAGATTATTTGTAATATTAATAATTCGTTACCCTTCGTTAACCTGTTTGCGTACGAGAAATCGATTTCCAGCTAAACACTGATTATCGATTAGATTTACCATCGTCGTTTCTGAAAAGTAGTATTAAAATCTTTATGTTGTGCCGGATTCAGCCGTTGTAAAAGGTTATATGGGCGCGCCGAGACCATTTTATAGGCCGATGCTTCGGTATGTGGTCAGGGTCGGCGTATCGACGATGTATCTACAAAAGGAGATGCTTATGTAGAAGGCGGTCGTGTATTTCAGTAATCTCAATATCCTGTGAAATTATTTCTTAAATGCATGAGTTTTGCACGATCTAGTACAGCGAGTAAAGAATGAAACAGATAATTAAAAATAAAATGGGATAGAGAAAAGGTAAGAAGCAATGAAATTTGTAACACGTAGAAAAATTTCTTGATTTTTATTTTCTTAAATTTATAGTACAGAAATAAATAACGTAACGTGTAATGCAATATTATTCGTAAGAACACGCGATGAGGAATTTGTATAATAGAAAGCATGCTAAATATGATATGATATCGAGATATTTAAAAATTAAACGTTGCTGATTGACGCATATCCGCAATCATGCAGTTGCATCAGTGATTAAATCGTGAGTAGGACGCGTAATTTCCTGTTTTGTCGTCGCTGTCATAAAAGTTGCAAATACATCGAACGTATGCAGAAGAATCGGATGGCTATCTGTTTAATTACGAACCATTGAGGATTCAGAATAGTTTTTTTCCAAAATAAATTTTTTTTAATAAAATAACTTATAAATTTAGGTATCGATGTGATGATATAAAAAATTATCTGTCGATACAACGTTAATGTTAATCGAGATTCGAATTTTGTTTTTGTATAGAAAATGCATGATATGTTTTGAGAGTTAACATAACTTGCTTTTTAATCGACGATCGTTTTTTTTCTCTAGATCTAACATACCTGTGCATTGAAACGTGTGAAACGAGTACAAAAAAAAAACTACGTTTATTAAAACAACTGTGTTTTCCGCTCGTGTTGCCCGCCTTCAAAATAAACTTGTAAGCAAGTTTATCGGCTTTTGAGATGGATTTTGTTTTATCTTTCTGAAACTTTTTCTATTGATTTTTCAAGCACGTAAAATTCTCAATTTTATAATCAAAACAAAAGTGTCTGGTTAAATTATATTTAAGACAAAATCCTTACAATGTAAAATTTTTAGTTGTAAGATATTTTTCTTTTTATCGTTTTATTTATAATTTATATAAATTAAATACGTTAGCACCAGTTTTTAATATCACACACGAAATATCTCGTCCAATATATTACTACACGTGTAAAATGTAGAAACTAATGAACGTCACTCTCGAAGAAATTAATATTAAAAGGTTGTACTCATTCACGCACGATATGTCCGGCGAAAAAATGCAGGCAAAATTTTGAAGTTAACAGAATTAGTTTCGACAGTCAATGACTCTGTTGATTTTATATTGCCACTCGAGCGCGCGTATATATCGATTAGACGTGGCTCGATTCAGCGCGGGAATTCCCGACCTTTTCCGATTCCGTCACTCTCTTTTCGAAGAGAGTGACGGAATCGGAATTGACCAGATTAACACTGTTGAACTACAATCGTATGAATATTTTATCTCTAGATATCGAATTATATTCCATTCGTGTAATTGATACACTTTGATCTATTTATTTTATTACATCTATATTGAGTTATCAGTAAATTTTGTCTACTAAAATAGCTGTACTCTCATTGAAGGACAAATATGCATCTTCCAACTGATATTTAGTCATGTAAATATATATTTAATATTTTCTGTATTACATAACGTTTTAATAGTTACACAAATATTTAATTAAGGAAATACACATTTCACGCTGCTTTTACGCTGTTCAATATATATATATTTTTTTTTTTTTGGAAACATACATCAAAGGGATGCATATTTCTGTTAAATAAAAATGTTTGATAAAAAAATATTGTAAATTCTTTCATATGATAGAGCTTTGCATTGTAATATGAGATTTTTGTAGCGCCGTCGATAGCTAATTTCATTTCAAACAACGTGATCGATGAATGTTTGTTTCGTACGTATTCGCGGAATTCGTCATTCTCGTTGTCGGTGCGGCGAAGATGACAGAGTCGACTATTCGCTCATTCATCATCGCGATTCCGCCTCCGTTGTTTCGAACTCCGTTGTTTCGAACAGTATAGTGTAGCTCTTTGGTTGCCAAGGTTGTCTGCTCGCTGGTCTACAATTTTGCGCTGATATCTGCAAGATCCCGCAGGGTTCACACAGTCATTTGGGTGTAGCGTACCCAAAGCGAACTCGTCGTATTGTCATAATATTCACATACATTTGTATAATACATTCCACATATACATACGTATCACACATATACATACGTATCACACATATACACTGCGCGAGATGCGTTTTTATAATAATCAATACGCGTGTTAAAAAACTATCGGACCGGAAATGAAACTGAATTAAAACAAAAATTTACCAAACAAAAGCTTTCGAATTAATTCGATATTCATCTGATGGATGAAAGAAACATTTAAAGCGTAAAGTTGAACATTTGAGTGAAACTGACATATACTGGCAATCTTGCACGATTAGCCAAAAACAGTTACCGACTAGCTAATTTTGGGAAGGTATGCAATGAAATGCTGGAACTGTTTACTGTATACGATCTGTTGTTTTGGCACCCGTCATTTCGTAGAAATTGGCGTGCCATCGCGATGATCAACGAGGCGGGAAATATATAATTTCTTCGATTTCCGGTGTGAATAAAATTCCCAAAGATGAGTACGTCTGTAATACGCTGCATTTTCTTTTTACGAATAAGGGCAAGTGGTAAATAAGTTTCTAAATTGCATTTACTTTTACAAATTTCAAGTGATGCGCTTATTAAACTGTATCGTTTAAACTCACTTGCTTTGAGCAGTTTGGAAAAATTTATTTTTACATTAAATAATATAACTGCAACTGCGGTGAAGTAAATACAATAACGAAATAGATATGCGATTCTCTTTCGTTGAATATGGAGGAGATTCGTTGGCTACAGCTTTTGAAAAGCGCATCTCACGCATCTTCAATGAGAGCAGATCAAAGCTTTCCCCTCGATCATTCAATCTATCCTTTGGATTCGGCTCTTCATTCAATGTGTTCGTAAATCGACTGGAACGGAATATCGAACGATTTCTAGATTAAATAGTTTTCCAGAAAAAACGAGTGTATCATTGAAACGTAAAATATTATTTTGTAAAATTGTATTTTGTTCGCTGCCCCTTTCAATCTTAAATATTTTTTTTTTGCATTAAATTTGGAAACTTATAAGCTTTAACTAAACTCCCTCTAGCTGATTTCACGCTGAAATCGCACATTCAATCGCAATTCATCAATTTAAAAATAAATCGCTTAAGTGCTGTAGGTTAAGCGATATCTCGTTTTACTGGCAAGAGTGGTACGAAAAAGAAATTGAAATAAAAATTATTCCCAGAAATTTGTTCCATTTATTCATGAAATATGTCTGCCATGTGATTGCATATCAGCCACGACGGATATCAGGCGGGCATGAGCGATGATCTCAGCGCTCGCTTCTCCCCGAATACTTCGTCGGTCCGTCCACGGAAATCGGCGAAGTGTGTCGAGTCACTTTTGGCGGGCTTCCACGAGGAAAATAGTTCGTGGGCGCCTTCGTACCACTGCCAGCAGCCTCCGACGGGCAATTGGGTCGTAATTTCAGCAGACAAACGGGAGAACGCGAGTGCGATTAAAAACTCATCTTTCGCGCTTGTGCGCTGCCAATCGTAGAAAAATCCATGTTTCCGAATTAGACAATTTAAGAACCCTTGGAGTGGCGTCAATTTGTAACTCGAAGAGTTTTTCGTGACGCGATCACGATAATCGCGATTGTAGACAAATGTTTAGGGCTGATTATTCAGCAAGATTTTTGCACTTTCAGCAAGAGGCAATTTCATTGAGTAATGAAATTAATTCGCTACTTAATTTGTTCATATATTAACTTTACATAAACTCGCCATTTATACTACGAACTTGAACTGGCAAGATCTGATGAAATTATAATATCAGAAATTGATTTGTCGAGTAAGAAATGAAGCTTTTCTGAAGCTGAGTCACATGGCGCCTCTAAAACGCCATGTGAGTATCTGCGTTCACTCTTGGCACGAGAATATTCAACGGTTAACATGCGAGTGGAATACCATTGCACTCTGCCAGATACAGCTTTCTTTTCGCGGAATGTATATTGTTGCTGCTGTATTGGTGAACTTTTCGGTTCTGCCCGTTCGCATAAAGCCATGCAAAAAGATCGGTAATGCGTGCCAGGCGATGTTAGCTGCAAAACGCGCCGGGCGGCGTCCCGATAAAACGTTCCTGCGCATTCCTCGGTGGAGTTCGCCTACTTTTCGAACTATTTGTCAGACGCGACGAAAATTTCATGCTTCGAATTGGCGAAGGGAATTTCTTGGAATTGGGCCATCCGTATAACGAATTCCGTATACGGCGGTTAAATGCGGTTCGCACGCTTTGCAGCGAAATTTTCCGTTGCGCAACGACAAATATTTCCCTCCCTCTCGTTTTTTGGGAATGTCAATGCGTCAATTCTTGACAGTTTCAAAGTTTCTCTCCTTAACTCTTTTAATACCAAAATGTCGCAAATTTGCTTGTAAATATAAAAAAATACGTTTCTTGTTTTTGATATCGCGTTATTAATTAACACTGCCGTGTCGTATCCTATCTTCGCAAAGCGATTGATAACGCGTTCGCATCGCGCGTGGAAGCAAGCTCCGAAAATGTGGAAGCGCTAAAAAGGAGGAGAGAGATAGAGAGGAGAAACATCCGCCCATCCATCGTGCGGTTCATTCTATCCTGCGTGCAATATCTCCGTCTCGGGGCCACGGATGCATGTTCTATGCGCATCCTGAAAACGTCGTATCTTCATTCTCGCGGTACGTGCCTGCGTCGCGTTATCGTCCCACCCTTTTGTTGTACACTACTTGCGGATGAGGTACCTGTCCGTCTGCCGTGTCGATCGCTTTGAGGAACATAACGGTCCGCTGGAAGCGGAAAGAGAAAGAGGGAGAGAACGGGGGAAGGAGAGATGGGGAAGGACGATAGGAAACGGAAGAGCGTACTCTCTTTGAGTCTTAATGCTCTTGGCCTTCCTAAGCGGTGAACATAGCGTCTCGTATTTGACGTCGTCGGGTGGGAATAACACGCGATGTAAAATTGTTCGCTGCACAAAACGCTTCGCTCGACCTCCTCGCGTGTGGATTGATGTTACTTTAATAATCCGTGTTTGTAGAATGTAAAATATCACAGAGGTAAATTTTTTAAAGGGCGCACCACTTTCTCGAGGCCGTTCGAAAAGATCGTCGAAAGTATAAGGGGGAATAAGTCGAGATCGTTCGGGACACGTGCGGAAACAACGCCGCCGCGCGGTCGGGACGAGGGACTTTTCGGAATCATCGATCGAGGCGAATCCATTCAGAAACCAATATTTTTAGCGCGCCATTTATTATCGTCGATCATTTCCCTCTGCCGTACAAATAAAATGCACCCCGCCCACGTTTAAATTCGTCGCGGACAAGGCTGCCGTTCGTCCGCTTTATTTATAACGCTCGGCAAATTTCGCATCTGCGAAGTCGTCGTAGGAATTTGCCTGGACCCTGGTCGTTCGCTGCCCGCGCGTGGAATCATTCTTCTCCAGCGCGGTTGCTAAACATCACCAGCGTGAAACTTTTTGCCGACTTCCGTTTATCTTTTCTCGCGGAAAAAAAAAGTTATAAAGTAAATTTCCCCATTTTCGCATTGTGGCTCGCAAGTGACATGTTTAATATTTTTTTTGCCCGCTCTGTGTAACTCCGTGAAACGATATTGTACGAGCGCTTTCTGTAGATGCACGGAAAGTATGTTACGGTTATATTTTATCTATATACGCGCTCTTATAAAATTATCCATAATTATCAATTTCAATCGACATTTGACATGAAAGTGACGAACTTCCACGAATTTTCGATGGTTGGCAAATGGCTCTCTCAAATTACGCGATATTCTTGGAGATATCCAATCTCGCTTTTAACTACGCAATCGGATGCTCGATAATTGTTTCATTTAAACTTGGTAAATAGTTAGCACACCGGTTTCTTAATTTCTCTGCTTAACGATTTTCAGTTTGATTGTTTCTCTCCACGTGCATTGGGCACGTTCTCCGAAGTGTTCTCTTAACGAGGTCTCGGGCAGAGAGTGAAGTAAATCGATTGGAGGATTCAGCGGAATAAAACAAACGCAATGGATTACGGAATGAAAGAAGTCCGACTTTGTTGATCTAACTGGAATCTCGATCTTCCGCGAGCACTTCATTGATGTCGAAATCGTAGTTTTATCGCGTAACGGAAAGTAAAACGAACGACCAGTTGATATGATTAATTTTTTACAATCAACAAGTATTTATTTTTATTTTACTATTTATTGTACTATTTATGTACACTCGGAGAAAAAGCTCATATCATTACTAGAAAGAAGATAAATAGCGCCTGAACTATGCATTACAAAGTTGTAATAAGAACGATAGATAAATTACATGAACTAAGAAGACATAATACAATCAATCATTAGATTAATTACAGAAAAATAGTAACACAAACGTAGGCGACAAGAAAATTGAGTCTGCTGAGATTCAAATTCTGGATCCTTTATTTTTTTTTCTCCTAGCACTTAAAATGCTATTTTGATCATACATGAATTCTAATCTTGCACAAAATAGTCCCAATGAAAAATAAATTATGCCAAAGTGTGCTGTAGTAAATGATTAATTAGTAAATAAATAAAGTGTAATAATTAATTAGTAATAATTAAGAGTAATAATTAATTAGTAATAATTAAGAGTAATAATTAATTAGTAAATAAATAAAATGTAATAAATAAATAATTAATTTACGTCTATAAAATCTATATAACTATGTAATGTAGTTGCACGATAAATTGTTGCAGTAACTATGTATTTTTAATGTTTAGTACTCATTTGGTACCTATTACTTCGCAAAACTAGTGACAGGTACTTGAATTTCCAAGTTTTTAAATTTATACTTGTCAAAACTATTTTGTTCTCTTTTAGTGTAAATATATATAAAACTATTAGATTTTATGCGAGTGCAAACGAGCGTGAGCTCTCGCATATGCGATATACAAAATGAAAGTTGCAAAACGAGATCAGATGTGGTAATCAAAAGTAAGCGAGCTTGAAATACTAATGAAACCGAAGAGATAAGGTGGGAAAAAATTGCGAAAATGTAGAACAGAAAAATCAGGATAAGTGACAAACAAGGAAAAAAAAACGTGAAAGTGAATAGTTTTTATCCGGGGTTGCTCCTTTACACAAGCTATACAGATACAAAGTGGCTATTGTAGCTACAAGCCGAGAACACTAAAAGTACTTCAATTAAGGCTGCGCGCCTAACAATATACAAGGCCGTTTGAAATAAAATCACAAGCGGAGCAACTATGCATAATGGAGTATTGGAAAATCGATCCCGGAATATCCGCCGAACTTCTACCTGCAACTTTGTCTGTTGTCGCGCGTAGAAAATTAACGACTATATCACGTACTACTGGAAAATTAACGACTAGTTTTCACATGCTTCCATATATTATAGAGGCACTTGTTAAAAATTTAGCGGTATTTTCTGTTAGGGAGAAAAATTCCCTTTATTCCTTTCGATTATTCATTCGAATGACAACAATTTTATATAATAACGCGATTCTGTTACGTGTCTGATAACATTTTGAAATTTTAAGCGTGTGCGAAGACATCTTTGCTTTTACTGAACCGCGCGTTGTCGTAACTTTACGACCGCGTATCCAATAAATTACCAGAAACCATGTTTATATTAAATTCTTGCGCAAATTTTATGTACGATTTTTGACGCGCTACATAACTCAGTGTCATTGACTCTTTCTCTTTTGCACGGCTATAATAAATCTCCCATTCAATCTCCCGAAACTCAAGGCTTTATTCAGGCGTATAAACTATGCAAATACGAGGATTGTTGCATGCATAAAAGCAGATGCGACGTGAGTCTACATTATTCGAGCGCATAAGAAATTATTTTCATATGAAGAACCTATCGATTTCTTTCGAAACAGAAAATTATAGATACCCTGGCTGAGGTGATATTTTTCGCAATAAATTCTTTACAGTTTTTTCAGGGGGGAAAGCGTTAATACAGATGCTAGTAAGCATCAAATATTATTAAATTAATTTAATAAAAGTTTTAAAAGGTTTTAATTTAATAAAAGTAATATTACTAACTCTTATTCGATTATAACTGTGTTATATGACCGAAAGTTGAGTCTGAGAAAGCATATAAAATCACATAAAGCACTAAGATCCAGCTATGACCGAATAGGCCTTCTTATTTAGATTGTAAGAAAATTATAGTTTTCACATCATTTCCTTTCTGCTTGGCGATATTTTTATTTTCGTATCGTTTACACAACGATATAATTTATTGGCCGGAATTCCGATCAGTCGGATGGAAACATTGGCAAGAGTGTCGCTTCGGAATGTCTCTCAGTTTGAAGGAAAAGATTCTCGATGGCGATCGTGGTTTCTGTCTAGCGTTGGCGACTTTCCCGCGGAATGCAGCACAACATTTAATGTCTGTACTTGCTCCTTTATTTCTCGTCTCTTCGCATAATCATGTTGTTTTATCGAGCACGAGCGAGTACTCCTACCTCCTACCTATCGTCCGCGTTGCTCCTCTTTTATTTCTCTTTCATTAAGTTTCCCCCAGTTTCTTTCGACGATTCCGCGATGTTGCGCGCTATCTTGCATTATTACGGTACGCAACATTATTATTATAGTTACGCGACGTGAAAACGGATATTTTTGCAAGAACGCTGTCGACGGGCAGACGACGACTCTAGTCGAACTTTAATTCGCGCTCCTCGCTCTGCTGCTCACGTCTGTTCTCGTATGTGTAACAGCCCGAATAACATTGATTTATGATGATACGTGACGTTGATAATTTTATCGCGATATCGTTTTATATTTCTTCTTTCATTTTATTCTTCGATTTCCTTATTTCTTGATTTTCGACTTTCAAGAGATTCAGTTTTCTTTTAATCTCAGCATTGCGAGCTTTTAAAGTTTCTTGAATACATTGATAACGGCGATCATATCGTGTACAAATAATTTCGTAGAAATAACATTGTGGAAAAATGAAAACTAATTTGAAGAGAAGTTTTAATTCTTAGGAGGATGCGTTTTTGCGTGCAAACGGAAAAACTGACGCGTATTGTACGTTTCGCCTCGTTAGAGCGAACGTGACGTGCGTCGGATCGATGGGACTCGAGAATGCATCTAGAAATATCTTCCGGAAAGGTTCCCTCGTCGCTCTGCTCACACACACGCAATTGAATTTACACAGTGTGCGGTTTATAACGCCGCGGCGCGCCGCCGAGAAAGTACCGTATCGATCCCAGACCGGCGCGCATCGCGTTGTTTTCTTGTTTATTTCGCGACACAGCTCACAGGTGTGTGTGTGTGTGTGTGTGTGTGTGCGTGTGTGTGCGTCTCGCGCGCAACATTATTTTTCTATAATCGTCGACGGACTATCGTATCTTGATGGAGTCGTACAAGTGAAAGTCGCTTTATCTCACATCTACGCGGACTATCTTTCTTCCTTCCCAAAGTCGCTCGATCGGCGAAAACGACGTAGACGTGTCATTGTGCAATTCGAGCGGTACCAATCACGCATTCTATTTCCGTCAAATTCTGCATGCACGCAGTCGTGGCGCAACGGAAGGCATTGTTGCTGTCGCGTTACGTAAAACCGCGGCGAGGCGGCGGCATTTCTACGGGGCGAACGGGACATTTCTCTTCGTCTCGATAAAATTGACGTTATAAAAGACGACGTAATCAAGAATGCGCGTGTATTCTTATCAGCGTCGCGTTATTAGGTATACGCGCCTGATCGTGGGATACGTGGCAGCGTGTACGTATTCTTATGCAAGAATTTGTCACAGCTTCGCGCACTTTTCCGCGCAAGAATTTATTATGATTTTCACCGCGTACATCTTGTCGATTATCGTGACGTACGACAATAATTTCGCGCGTACGAATGTCCTGTGAATTACGACGATGCAACGCATTTCACCGGATACCGGCGAATTTACGCTGGCAATCTGTCGCGATCCCATATCGATAAGTCATCTTGCTTGACAACGCGTATTTGCGCACGCGTGGCGCCAGAACGGCGCTCTTAGCACTCCGACACTTTTTCCAGCGACCTTACTTTAATCGTGCTCGCCATTCATCGTCACTCGCACACTGCCAAGGTCTTTGAGCCCTCGTTTTTTTCTTTCTTTGGCACCTCCCCCGCACATTCCCCTCTCACCCTCCGCCCTTTCTTTCTCGCTCTTTTTCTTTGCCTTGGCACGTTTTCAGAGCTAAAAAAAGCAACGCGCTTAACGAAGGACGGAAAAAGGAAGACGAGAGACAGAGAAATCAATTTATTATTCTGGTTCAAACTCCATCAGAATAGATAATAAAGGTACGACACATTGAATATTCCTATGATAACGTAACGATAATAACGTGGCGCGATGAATGGCGGTAGCAGAAAATGCACTGTCTAGCTAGCTGCATATGTAGCTTTATCGCAACACATGCAAAATGCAAATGCATTTAAATATATATATATATGTTTATTGTTACTATAATATTTGAAATGCATAAAAGCACGTACGTATGAACGCGTAGTATATTATTGCCTTATGCATGTCGATTAAAAACATGGACTATAATACTAATTTCAACAGTACGTATGAACGCGTGGTATATTATTGCCTTATGCATGTCGATTAAAAACATGGACTATAATACTAATTTCAACAGCCGAAGTGATTTACTTTATCCAACCAAGTTTATTAATTAGTATCTTAATTATGTTTTAAATCGACCAAGTTAATTCCGGGGAACGATCCAAGAACAGTAAGTTTAAGGTTTTAAGAAAATTACGAAAGAGACACAAGAAAAATCGTGGTCGAGAGGTCAAGCGAAATTATTTTGTAAAGAAGGAAGGAATGCGTGTGAGGTAGGAAGGAGACGGTAATGAAGAGTAACGAGAGGGAATCTTCGTTCCAGCGGAAGTCGAAAGTCAATCCTCTTCCTCCTTTCTCTCTCTAGCGATTGAGCGCTTTTGGCGATCCGCCAATTCCTCGGTGATCCCACGATCACGCGCGCGCACGGACCAAAATCACCGACCGAAGTATCCGGTCGACGTTGCCGTCGGGGTGGAAGACGGTCGAAACTTGTATAGGAAGTTACGATCGCCCTTAGGGCGAGACGGGAGAAAGCGGAATCGGGGTCGCCGCAATTATCTTTTATCGCGGCGCGTTAACTGCACGGTGCGTCAGGATTAATTCGTCCGTCAAGAAGGGGATTCACCCTTCCGAACCGCGGATTACGGAGTATCCTAGACTGATTTTTTTTTTATTCTTTTCTAATTTGTCCGGTCTGGATTAAAATTTTATATATATAAACGCGCGCGTGTGTGTGTATGTGTGTGTCATTGTATGAACAAAAGACGTTAATTGACGTCTCGGTTATGATGAAGTTGCGTCCAAATAATGATACGTTAAATAGTGCTCTGAAATTTTTTTTTTCTTATTTCATACTTTTGTGAGCCGATTTCACTCACGGTTTCAGATTTGTGTGAACCGATTCTTTTCATGAAATTTTCAGTTTAAAAGAAAAATATATATTGAATATGAAGAAACAACGGTTAAAAAATACGGATTTAAAAGATTATTTGTAACTTTATTTCAACATGCGATGATCGAGTATCTCTTCAACGAGTTTATATCAATAAAGTTAAAATGTTAAGATATCATTTGCTGTTTATAAAATAAATTTGCTATGAGAGAAATATATTTCATTATATATATAAAACGTATTTTAAAACGTATATTATTTTTTCTGTTACAGGTATGTATCATCAAATATCCTTCTGGTCCTTTTTGCGCGTTTCGCTAATGGCGACTTGTATCGTGAGTAAATCGCAGTTGCTAAAAATGTTTTGAATATTCTTTTATACACAATTGAGCTTGCGCATTCAAATATTTATATTGCTATTTATTGAATAATAATATTGAAGGCACAAGGTTTTCAATTTTGTTTCAGAGACAATATTTTACTAAATTTTTGCTAGGTTTACGTTATTTCGTATTTAACGACTCACCATATTAGCAAACTATTACACAATATGTTCATGTCAGATAAGCAAAACGAGAACATAATTGTGTATTTTTTCTATTCTATTCTTCATATCATTTGACAGTCGATTTGTCTTACCGATAACTTAGTTTTTCTCGGGAGATGAAGAAAAAAAAAATAGCTTCTAATTTTCTTCATTTTTTAGCATTACTAAATTAAGAAAAGCACTGTTTTAGATTAATTCTATTCACAGCTAATACTCACGAGACAAATTTAAGTTACGTTTGCAATCTTTGCGAGATTGTACAGCGTAACACGAAAAATTTCACCTCTCTCGCATAGTTTGCTGAATAATGAAAGAACGAGAAAAACCTCCGACGTTTTCGCTGGCGGAACGCAAATGCAACTGAGACAGCGAACTCGGTGATAAAAAGGAAGGAGATTGTGTCCACGCGAAAATTTTATACCGCGCGTAGCTCGTCGTTCCTGTCGGCTTTACAAATGTCGACAGCGAATTTTTGGGGTTTTATACTATTGTTGGTCCGATTCTCTGTGCATGCCTCTTTTCGGCAAAATAATGGATCAAAAATTCTCGAGATTATTTTATACAATGAAGCTCGGTCGTTCATTCCTTTAAAGCTGACGTTCTTTCTGGTGTCTATAAACTTATATTATCAAGCTAGAACTGATAATAAGCAACGAAACTACACTATTCAGATTCCGCAACTTTAGTACTAAAAAAAATTTCTTATTTAAAGTTTTACGACTTATTCAAGTTTTATATTAATTTATTTTTGTCGGTCAAAAATAAAATAATTGTATAATGTTTTAATTTCGACGAAAATTTTTAAAGCCATATGAGAACTATGTATAGTTATTACATAAGAACAGTCTGTGGTACATGAATTTATTTTGGTTACAAAATTCATTGACCTCATTTGATGATAGAGTTGCTTCTTCCTAGTCACGAAGTTCCGAAATGTTCTTTCGCCGTGAGCACTTCTCCAGGAACGTGTTCCTCAAGTATGTCACGCTTTCGAAACTGCAGCTAATGCCCAAACAAGTAATTTGCTTAAAAGCTCGGACTTCCAGTCTGCGTAAATGTTGATTTTATACGGATGCGTTAGTTAAAACGATAGCTCGCGTCTTGTAAAAGTATCTAACCTGTAGCTTATGTGTCCAAGTATTTTTGATTTTCTTTTTCAGAAAGGATTAATGTATTTTTCAATTTATTGCTAAAATTCACGATTATTAATTCGATTTTAATAAAAGAAATAGTTTTATATATTGTATATTAGCATATCATTTTTTTATTTTTATTCAAATATTTATGCATTTAATGCAAAAATAGAAAAAAAGAATTTCAACGTTGAACATAAATCGAGATAAAAGCAAGTAATAGAATATTGTTTGTGCACGGTTTCGTGGTATCAAACATAATGTTTGTAAAACGTGATCGGTCTATAAAGTGCCATAAGCCGATAGCGATTCTATCAAGTTGCTTTATGAATCGAATCAAATTTCTAATGCACCAACGCATGCAACGTACACGTATTCTAACTCTGAGTTAATAAGGAGGATTATAATTGCGCGAAAATAAATGAGACGCGATGAACGTATTATTTATATCCTTTATTTGGAAGTAGTCTAAGTAATTGCCGTCTATATTGCTCGCTGCGAAAGTTATTGCGCTACCTGTCAAAATTTTATTCCTTAACGATCGAAGTAATTAAATTCATGGATCGTTGCGTCAACCGGTAAATTTAATTAATTAATCTACTGTACACTTGGAGGCGCGCGGTCAAAGTTGGAATTCACTATCCACAACAGGAAGCTTAATTGTAGTGGTACTCTGTAAGCTTCGACTCGTAGTCATTAATCAGAATAATCAATCGTCAACCGCACGAAATTTGTGCTGTTGCGCTCAATGGTTGCAATTTTTTTTAATGTCACACGTCGAAAGAAAACAAAAACGATACATCTATTTTAGGTCGCGTTGCAAGATCGACTTGAGCTTCGTAACTTGCGAGTATTGCGACTGTTGTTATCTATAACGCTCGGTATCTTTCAAGTTGTTAATCTGCTGTTTAAAAAATAATTACGGTATTATTCATGTTCTAAAAATTTATTACGTCGCGACGTCGCGTCGTGCATATCGTCGTAAGCGCACGTGAGTGAATAAATTTAAATTGTTATTTAATGTTACATATTTATACTGATCGATCATGGTTTACGGAAAACATTGCATATTTTGATTTACATGATTTAATCTGAATGCCGAGTCCAATTTCGATTGCCGACACGTTGCGCGGCTGAGTAGAAAGTTTATTGCAGTACGTTCTTCTCAGGTTATTGCCTCGGGCATATCAGAAAATCGAATCTTATTTCTTTGAAGCGTTGTTGGTTCAATTTTGGTAACGAGTTTTTACGTCGCAGCAAAGTGCATCAGGAAAGAGAGGGAAAGTAGCTCGCGCAATAACTACAAAAACAAGTCATAATCTTCAGAGCTGTTCAATATATTGCGGTCGTGATATTTTTGTTTTTATTTGATTCTCTCTTCACGACACGTCAATGCGATAACGATAATTCTTACTAATGTCACGGAAACTTTGCGCTGTGCTTGAGATAATGAGCAAGATTAATCGATTGATTCAGAATTAAATTTGCACGTAATTCTCGATCGATAGCTACGCACGTTTCTAAGACATAATAAATTAATCCGTTTTTGCGCAATTTATTTTCATATTTCCCGTGAAATGAAATCGGGACTTATAAAGAATTATGAGAAAAAGTTAACGCTCTAAGATTGATGAATATTCCATTAGACATCTTTTCTCACCATGTTTTTAGAGTCAGTTTTCGACTTTTAGAATCTATTTACGTATGTACATTTGTAATAAGCAGAAGAGAACAAAAATAAGAGTGAAAAATCATAAAATATGGAAATAATTTCAAATATTCGTCGCGTATTCATGCGACTTCCAAGGCGGTATCCAATATGCGGTCATATCATTTATATATAATTTTAACGAAACGCAAGCCTTTGTCATAACTACACAGAAAAGAATTTAGTATCAAATCAACGATTCATTGTTTCATATATAAGCAACAATATAAGAATATAAAATCTTGGAAAAATTTATAACGTTAAACAGACATAATTTGCTTACGTGAAGAGAAAAATTTTCTTCATGTAAGTAAATTATGTCTGTTTAAGATTATAAATTCTTCCAAGGAGATTTTATATTCTTGCTTATATATGAAACAATGAATCGTTGATTTGACATTAATTTTTTTTCCGTGTATGGTCATAAAAATGACTTTGCAGAACATTCGATATACTTCAATGCTTCAGAGCTTAATTGATTTACAACAGATTTTATGTATGATTATTAAAAGTATTAAAATATTACGGCTTACGAACATCTTCGGTATTTCTGAATACCGAAGTAATTAGCTAAAATATTAATTTACTAATTAAAGTCTATGGGATAGAATAGTTGTACCGAGCAATAGTGATTGTGGACTGTTCGAAGGAAGGAAGATTAATATTAAACCCAACTTTTTATTTACACGTACTACACGTGCCGGTCGTAATAAAAAGAGCTTTTCACGAACGCTTCGCTTAACTTTTCACGAGCACGTTAAACCGGAAGCACGCGCTTATTTATGGTATAGGCGATCCTATTAATATGTATACACGCAACAGCAGAGTGCACTGCAGAAATGGCAATAGTTGAGCTCTCCTATTTTAGAATTCGCTGCTACTGTCTGCGAATTTTACTTTAGTTCTTAATTGACATGATTTTCGTTCTTTATGAAATTCCAATAACGTCTCTGTGTAACTTCCGTTTATTTGTAACCGTATTTTATGTCGCACGCTATACGAAATAACATTCAAATTTGTTGGAAATTAATTTTTTTATGTAAAATATTACTTGGTGTTAAATAGATTAAAAATGGCGTTTAACCTAACTCGATGCTTTATCAAAAATCGAAATATCGCTGTTAACAGTGCTCACGTGTTTTCATTTCATCGTAATTCGTTTTAACAACAGAAAACCCGCACTGTTTGGTTACGTTCGACGAATGACAGATTCAGTTCCAGTTTTTTTTTTGTTCTCTTTTTCAAAAGCGACGATTGCCGCCTCTCGTTTTTTTCCTCTCCGTTGTCCTGGTCGCCTTTAAAAAAATGCCGTGGTCGCTACATCTCGCTTTACCGCAAACCGGCTCGATTACATATATACTCTGTTCCCGTGTAGTAATAATTAGCGCGCCATGACCACGTGTTGGGAAAGCTCGCGTGACCCACGTAGGTATATTATTGCACGCATTGTATACTGCCAACGTAAACGCATTACCGGCGTGGTAATGTACTGCACAGCAGCGTATACATGCGAACGTAAAATCCTACGAGGGACGGCGGCGCGAGTAACGGTGCTAGTCGTACAGGAGTGGTCGCGATGCATGAGAAAGAGAGTGAGACAGGGAGAGAGAAAGGAGGTTTTATTAAGTGGTTGAACGAGAAGAGAGCCGCGCGGACGTCGAGTGGAGCTCAGTTGTTTCTGTGATGTCGGATTCGTACGTCGAGGAGCGCCGGATGGTAAGACGAACGATGCTCGCGCGAGCTGGAGTATTGCTCGTTTCCGTCAATGTAATTTTCCTGAGCAATTTTTAGACACGCAACGGTACTCTTTATATCCGAGAATCATCATCAGCGCGTCAATAGCGTTTCATGTAGCCGTATATTTTATATATGTATCATAATACGTTGGCAGTTTCGGGAATTGCATTTTTATTTAATGACCAATAATAACGTGGAACATGACGCAAACATTTTTTTTATCAATGCTTGTTATAAAAGAATAAACCAATTTATAGTGTTTTATTTTTTTTTTATGCGCGATACGTATGCAATTAAACATTCGATGTTCCGCGATTTTTTGAATGCTGGTACAAGCGATACACATTTTCTAAAAGAGAAAATAGTTATTGTTAAATAACCTTTTATAATATAGAGACGCGCTTGTACTTTCGCTTCGCGCGTTATTGGATTTTGCCTGGGAAAGTATATAAACACACATGCGTAGGTATAATCAATATAATCGAATTTATAGCTCAGTAACGAAGTACCTCATTCGAATAACGACCGATTCTACCCCGCGTGTTAAACCTTGTTTAATGACCATAATTCACGTTCATATAGATTCATAAGACTGGCTCGTTCGGCACAAGTGGACCGAAAATAACACGAGCCACCGTCCTCATTCTTTTGCGCATGAAAGGTTGAGAACCTATTCAACATTGAAGTACATATTTGCATATTTATTGACTCGAACGGTGACTTTGAGAATGTCATACTTGATATATCATTGTGACACTACTGTGTTTTGTATCGCTTTATAACATAACTATCACGCTAAAGATCGGTTGTCTGCAAGTGTATGCTTTGAGGATTAGCATTAAATGTTATCTAAAAATAGATTTTATCTTAAATACATGTTAGAAATTATTTTTGTATTGAATCCGTAGTCACCGATTTTGTAAACGAACGTTTCTATTTTTGAAACTAAATTTTAGCGGCTGTAGGCAGCATAAAAAGTTGACATTAGCCAATAGCCGATTAATTCTCTGTAGATCAACCTGTTTTTTGCTACTAAGTCGGACCAATTGGATTATTGAGGGACGATTGTATTTTTTAAAGAATTTTTGGCCTCTAAAAAAATGTGAAAAAAATTCTGGCATATTCTTTCAACATTTAGGAACATGGTTGCACAATTATATGATCCGAAACGTTTTTTTACTTTTTTCCCATATGTTTGAATTTAAGGAAAAAATGACAAAATGCAGTGTCGCAAAAAAAATTTATAGCTTTTTTTATACGTGCATAAAAAAATCTGTTAGCTTCAAACAGTCCAAGCTTAGTACTTACGAGAAAAAAATAGTGAAATATCTGCTTAAAAAAAAGTATATTTATTTGGTAAGCTGAAAATCAGTAATTTTAGTTTATAGAAATTAGAAAAAGAGCAATAGGAAAGGTAAAAGAACTATTTTTTTTTGCAAGAAAACCAATATTTTATTTTAGAATTTGATCATTCCAAAGTAGTTTGGAAAATAAAATATACTTATATTATAACACATTCTTTACAAAAGAACGTGCGATGTTTTTGTTTCTTGCAAACTCTTTTTTTCGTACGAAACACAGCCATGAAAAGTTTTCTTATCGTATTTCCAATCGCACAAGGCATAAGCTTTTCTTTTTTTTTTTTAATTTATTAGAACACGTGGATAGATCTTAAAGTTGTAAGATTTCACGCATGGTCGATTTCAGTGTTTCAGATAAACTATTCATGTACAAACAAGCTTACATGTGAGTTAAATCTTCGTCGGCATTTTTCTCGTCTCATTCATGGACCTCCTCTCCGTCAATTTCGTTATCAGAAAGCTCGCCGTAAAACAAATCTTTATGCGAGATCGCTCACATAAAGAGCGTATAATTTCTGTACAGAGCGTTTCCCAATCTTGAATACGAATCTGTTTCGAATTTCTATATCTGTTATGATGAAAATAAATTTTCACTTACATTACACATAAAGGCTAAAAATATCAAAGGTATGATTCATTTACTTTGACAAAAAAAACAACTTTGCTCGACCAGTCAGGTCGTTGGCAGCACACGCTCGAGTTTCGCTATGCGAAACACGACTGACGAAATACGACATTGCTTCCGGTTGATAAATCCTTATTATAAACAATTTTCTTTTAAGGAAGGAAAGCTAATTCCTACCGTTTTCCATCTATCGAATGATGCCAAATCGAAAAATCGTCTTCAATCTTCCATTGATCTGTGCGGGGGGCCGTTGATATGTAGATATATGTCCGCTGGTAATTTCCTATCATTCGATAATTCGATACGATTTGAGGAAAAATGTTCCGAGAGAAAGAAATATTTCAATTACTTTATCAAAGATTGTCGTACAGCTTACGCAATAAGTTAACATGCATTTTTGGCAACGTTACATTTGGCAAGTATTACGGGAATGTGCAGTAGAAACATGATAGTAGAGATGAACTTGAATTATCTCTGCCAAATTTCACTAATTCAAATATCGGGCGTTAACACATTATTGTAATCATCGTTACTGTCATTCTTTACACGATACAACTTTATTTTTGCATTGTTTATAATGCCGTAAATTAAGCATCATCAATTTTCACGTGAATTAATTCATTGCTTCGAGAGAGTCTAGAACTTTGTATGACATTTTTGATCCGCCGCCAAAAATTTCCAAGTTGTTTATAGAATTACGCTGCATGAGTAAATATTCGGTGACATTGCTTAGCTGCATATTTCTGACGAAATCTCGTCGTTGGTAAAAGAACACAATTTGTACGGTGATAATAATAATTCACATGTACGACGTATGGAAATGATAGAGCAATATTTTTATTCAAAAGAATTTTAAACCGTCACATATGCACCTATGCGCTTGCGGTATACTGTGACAGAGGTAATTCGATTTCATAATCATACATTTTTCATAATATTTATATTTCTAAGGTATTAATAATAGCACGTATTTTGTCAAATAACCATTGAAAATGAAATTTATATAAAAAAATATAAAAAAATATATAAATTATTAATAATACCTCGGGCTGTCACTATGCATTCACTATTTTATTATGACAAAGACAAATTATAGATACGATTATACCGACAACGAGATACGGCACTGAAAAAAAAAAAGAACAATATTTATTGGCTGTTGACGCGATGCGTTCGAAGCTGTGATTTAATCGTTTATCGGCGAGATACAAGCTTTTACTGTGAGCACAGAACGCAATATAAACAGCTTGTAGGGCTTTACGCTGCGCTTGGCACAGAGAACGAGCGGACAGCGTGGATAAGTGTCGGCGCTTTTAAGGCTTTTTATTCGCGCATCCATCGTGCATCTCTGTGAAAACAACTTTTCCGTCTGCGCTTTATCAAATTTAGAACGAACAGCGAAAGTACTTGAACGTTGTCGAGAGCGTTTTTGATTTTCGCGATTATACTCTTTCCTAAAGTCATGTTTTCTGCATTATAACATTACAGTAATTTGATATTGATCGTAAATTGATTAAATCGGTGTTTTGTTTATTTTAAAATATGGTAGCAATATCCGGAAAATATTGTACGCTCAGCAGTTTCTTACGTCAATAAATTGAAATATTTTAGTTTTATTAACGAAAGTAGTCCATAAATAAAGCGATATGAAAATCTCTTATAGCTTTTGCAGATAAATGATGTGCTGAAAGATGACCAATAATTTTTCATTAGTACCATTTATCTCTCTCGGGAGATAAATTATTATTTCTTTCTGTTTATATTCCTTCCGACAATAAGCTCAGAACGCTAACGCGGTAAAAAAAGTAATGAAAAGTATTTTTTTCGATTTGCATAACAACGTAACATGTCGTAAATACGTTGCGCGTTGCGCACTCGTAAACGTAGCGATAATGCGCCGAGAATGCGCTCGCCTGCAGAAAACTCAGGGACAAATAGAATGGACTTTGGCACGCTGGAAACGCAAACGGTTGGCAGTATTTGTTGCGCGTATTTTTCTTTCTTTTTTTTTCTTGTTTTTATTCCGCTTGGGAAAACATATTTCTCTAGAGATATCTCGTCGTTGACTCTTGTCCCGAAGTCAATTTCAGTTCCAATCGACGCGTAACTAGATTTCAATAATTACAGGAAGCTTGATTCACTTCTCTGGTATCCCGTCTGCGGTTTAACCGATGCCGTTTTTAGGAAGGTTGGTTTAGATTGTTATCCGTATCCTAATTAAATTGTTTGCCTCTTATCTATAAATTGTATATAGATATAAAATTGTTTATGTTTTGAAGTGTTTAAATGAACTTCTCGAAACGTGCTTGAAGCTTAAGAAATATCTCTTCAGCGAAATTACATTCAGTATGAATTGTCATTAGTACGCGCTATAATTGCTTGAGCGTTTTGCAATTAACTCATATTCTTAATCCGTTTGCTGATTACGATTTTTGCGATATCTATTTATAACTGATTATATCGAAGCACACAGTCGAGCACGCACGCCAATTACTACGCTCGAAATTGCTACGCTCGAAATTGCTACCATTTCAGAACGGTATGTGTTCTATTGTCGGTTTCATTCCCCGTAAAGGAATTTCAGTAATTACATTTCAATCGAGGACGGGGCGGACCTCCCTTTCTCGGTCTTGTACGAATCTCGTAGTGCTGATCGAAAAAGTCATCATTCCATTAAAGGGAACGAACGACCCGCCTTTACTTTTCGTCTTTCGACCCGTCTTTTCGTCTTTCGAATCGCAAGTTGAATGACTTTTGTTCCCTTACTTCTAATTGACTTTGATGTGTAATTAAACTTTTCGAACGTTCGCCGAGCTATTTACGTAAAGTTGAATTAAAAGTAAAACAATTAGCTGACGCTCAAATGGAATAGCAAAGTTGAAATCGCTAGAGGATACGTTTATGTGATATTTATTCTTTCGTTTATAAAGTAAATCGTAATTTTTTTTTAATTGGAGAACGTTTTCTTTCAATTTCTAACTTCATGTACGTGTAAATTATTTTATTTTTCGATAATTTATAATTCAAAACTCATCTAGGCAGTCTTTTAAAATATTCTTCTTTTTTCTTCTTTTTCTCTGGCCTTCTCTCTCTGATTAAATATTATCTAATAATTCAAACAGACAGCAAATATCGATTTACAAACTCGCCAGTTTAATTTCGTTAACGATAATAGTCAGCGAAAGATTTTTATAAAAATAATCGTGGAAGAGTGCGTAGACGACGCTGCTTTGAGAATTAACGAGCATTTAGCTCTTGTTGAGAAGCAAATAATAGAAACCTGATCCTTCTCTCGACCTCGGAGAGAGCGCGAGGGTATTCCGACAGGGTAAGCCGATAGTGGTGGGCATGCCTTTATGGTTTCCGATGCTTTGTGGCATGAAATTCTGCCTGTTATCGAGCACGGTTTCGAACTTAGCGGTTCTGTCGTCGTCGATTCGTCCGCGCATAACTGGCTTTTATGCACCCGAATCCGAGACTCGCGAGACTAGTGTCGATTTAACAACAATTAAATACGACGCTGTGCGATAATTCGCCAATTCTGTCGACTAGACGTTGCCGCCTTTGTCGCGAGAAAAGATTATTTTCATAGTTATTTTAAGACTTGATGCAAAACATATCTCAATATTGCATTATTGTAAATTGATTAAAACGCAATCGTGCTTTTATTGCTTAAAAAAATTGTTAAATAACAAAGATACAATTAATCCATAACTCTTTCATGACACAAATATTTATTAATTTAAAATAAAATTACAAGTTTTTTTTTAACAATATACATATATTACAAAATAAATTATTAGATATATTTTTTATAAAGAATAAATAAAAAAGATGTTGCATGCAATAACAAAAAGCAGTGGGAATATTGAAGATAAAAATTAACCGTCTCCGAATCCGGAGAAGAGTTATGTTTAAATTGAAGTAATTGTTTCTTTAACTTGGTTTTTTCAAGTTGAAGTGAAATCATCTTTGAGGAAAATAAAAATTTATTTGATTTCAAGAAGTAAAAGTTTATTAGCTTTTTTTAAAGCGAATAATTATTTGTTTAATCTTCTAATTCAAAGAAAGTACTGACAGAAATGTAATTCAGTTATTCTGGTTTTAAAAATAAACTTTAAAAAAAAAAAAGATTTCCGTTGCACAAACTATCTCTTTAATTCTAATAAAAGGAACAATTAAGACATTTTTTTAAATCAAAAAAACTTTCTCTCTCTCTCTCTCTTCAAACAATGCACACATTTCTTTCATTTAAACAAATATTTTTTGAATCGAAGGAACTTCTCAGGGTGTGAATACTCTTATGCACCATCTAACGATGCGTCGTAGTGTCAGTACACAAATGATTACGTTCAGACATCTTTACGAGATATCGGAAGGTCAGCGGCATCAGAAACATATCAGGGGGTTTCAAGTTGACAACCAGCTAGCAGGTAATTGGAGAACGGAAAACAAAGTGATATCTCCATAGCAACACCCCAGCATCTCTTGACGGTGAGGGACGCTGCCGCCGTCGCCACTGTCGTTACCATGCTCAGGGCAACATGCTGTAGTTGCTGCAACCCTTAATCTGTCTGCACTTTTCCACCCGCTCCGAGTCTATCGCTCGCTTATACTGTGCCGCGGAAAGGCAAGGTGTTGGCGCTGGTGGGTCTTTATTATTTCGTTAGCGATGATTTATGGGGCGCTGCAAGCCGCTACGTCACCGTGACAGCGAACCGCGATATCGTAATACGCGGTCTGATGCCGAATACAAATCGTCTTTCACGTCGTCGTTACGACGACACGGCGACGCGTATCTCCGTGAGCTCCGCTCGAATATTCGTTACGACACAATGACGCTAATGTGTCCGCGGCAATTCTTTGTTTATGTGTCGGGTGATAAATTGCAGTATTAATAATATCGAAATTACATAGTTTCGCGTTAAATGTAATGCAGGATGTAATTTATCTCGTTTGTCTACAAACACGGGGCTACTGGGTTTTCAACAATAAAAATAATATTAAAACAAATTTTGTCGCGTAAAAGTGATGCGATTCAACGAATCATATTTGTTTTCACTTATGTTGTTGTTGTTTATTACGCAGGAATCTTACAGGAATGCTATAACGATTTTACGAATAAGATGAGGCTCGTTACAGATAATGTTTAAGTCTCGCTTCAAGAGATTTCTGTTTAGTTCGTCAAATTATTCATTGTCAGTCGATTGCGGGATTGCCCGGCACGGTCCAAGACCCATTGACAATGATGCGTGTCTATTGTTACGTCAGATGTGCCTGTTGCATCGAAGCAATAGTGGCAATAACCAGATCTACCTCCTGGTCGAATGACGACGCGTCGTTGCGGCTCGACCGGCATTCGAGTCCATTTGTCCGGTTGCTGCGTCGATACCGCAACTCGATTAGGCGACGTATTACGCTCGCTCTCCCTCTCCGACTGTTTTAATGGCAATAATTAATTCCTTCCTCTGCGAGCGATTCGCCAACGTGTCGGTCGGGTTCTGTATTGAATCTCACTCGGCCTGACTCGCTATTGGCGCCTGCCGAGGTATACCTCGCGTATCTTTTATCGCCTCTATTTTGTTATGGTGAAAGGCAACGATTAGCTGATTCCCCACATTTTTCAGGTGTAGGTGGTTTTATGTCATTAATTTGTGCTCAATCCGTGAAATATAATGTTCGATAGGCGTGATGGACTGCGCGAACTGCACGGTCATTGAACAGATATAAACGCAATTTAAAATAACAATATCAATATTTGTGCGAACAGCTACATGTATTATAAAATTGATGGTGATTCTCTGCTATTGAATAATTTGCAGGATTCGAATATAACTTTAATTCAAATTGAGGGGAAGGAAGGAGGGGTCAGCGAAATTTATCTTTATAAACGATATTACTAATCGATTTAGCACTCTCCCTCTTTTCCTCCCCTTTCTCTTTCCTTTTTTCTTTCTAACTCAATTTATATCTATTACAATACACATGATTCGTATGTACAACTTGCGCGGTAACTACGACTGCAGGGAAAGCACAATTTTGAAAGCTGAAATGCAGATCTGAAAATAATTATGTTAACCATTAAAAAATTTATATTGGGCGTTTAAACTGGTTGCTGGAATGTTAAAACTTTTTGCAGCAGTATCGCGCTTGAACGTCTTACTAGTTCTCGTAATAATTTTGATAACTCAATATAAAGTTATTTTTTCATCTGTATCTAGGTGAATCTTTCGATACGATAAAATTGTTCTTTCCGTGTAGCGCTTAAGGATTGTGGCATGCCAAAATTCAGGTTAGATGCCCGATACACGTGGTTTTCGTTAAACCCCTTTTACGCGATCTCTACCATCGAACACTGATTAAACAACCGCAAGCACCGTCGCCTCGTTTGCACATTAATCACTCTGACTCGCAATTACAAAATATGGTGCAACGTACACACCCGCAGACAATAGCTCTTGAATAGTTCATTATTGATCACCTTCGGATCGATTTAACGCACTTTGTCGAAAGGATTAATCAGATCAAATTGTAATCATATTGTATAATGAGAACTGCTAACTTAAATGAGTTACTTAAAGAATTTATCAGATTATCCACCCCGTAAGCTATTAAAAACTTCGTTTCGTGAGGATTTAACTTCCAATTTACAATGCAGAGTGTATAACCAATATAATGGATCTTCTTAATCCAAATTTTTTAAAAGCCTCTCAATGCGGCGAGACAAGCTTGTAATAAACAAGGTAAAATTCTTTTACCGCGGTGAATTTAAATTTATTTTTCTCCATTTTTATTACACGATTTATTTTTTCAACCACTGCCGACGCTATACTTGTATTTGATCATAAATTCGTGCCACACCTTCAGACATTTTTTAAAATCTTTTTTCTTCGCGTAACAAGAGAAAGATAATCATCGTCTAAGATGCTATATGATTTCGAACAATGACGAATACGGTCTGTTGCGTTAATATTGCCATTGTCTGCAGACGGTAGATGTGACGTAAGAGCCTTTGACTATCTTCGACGCGCGTGAATAGATCTTCCGGAACAGCGGAAGTGTTTTGTGGGATCAATTATACCACTTTAGCATCGGGGCCGTGCGGGGGCTTCTTCCTTCTTTTTGTGAGAAAAAGAAAAAATTCTGTGCAATACAAAGCGAAACTTATCGTACATATTTGTTTCGAAAGCACAAAATTACTATTTGATTATTTAGAAATGTTCCGTATTATTGGATTAACATATCATATTTAAATTGTATTCAAAAATAAAAAAATTACTTGATATATTTACCATTCCAAATTTATATATTTGCAATACAAAAGTTGATTTGCGAAAATTTGGTGAAAAAATCTAGAAACACCTGATAACATAAATTTTACTTGCGCAATTTCCACGTGTTTTTTGAACTTATTATCTAATTTTGAAATTATTATCTAATGTTATCAAATCACGCTCGTTTCTCTAAACCCGCTTTCTCATGTGCAATTAAATGGGCAACATTCTTACTCAAGTTATCATGATATATATATCCGGTCAAAGGACCATTCTATTTCTGGTACTAATTTTACCGCGACTTCGTGATTGTCATGGGAAGATTAACGCTGCGGCGGTTAATTAAGCGATCGTCTTCAAGCGATTTTGATGTGCGTCGCTCGTTGCGGTCTAGGGACACGCTCTGTTCAAGAAGCGTATCCTCCAAGACGATGCGGGAGTCAAGAGAGTGTCCCCGAGGGATGCTTGAGAGTGCTGTAATCGGCCGTTTCTACCTTACGCCTGCAAAACTGCCCTACCGCACGTTATCGGCCATTATTCCCCATGGGGTTCCTTGGAATCGCCGTTTGACAGCGTTCAGCCGCACACGGCGCACTTTCTTTCTGCTACATTTCACCCTCGCCACCGTCGCCGCTTTGTAACTTCCCCAAGATATACGGGACTTTTGTATTATGCACCATAAGGGTGGGCGTCGACGCGAATAGGGCGGCATAGGTTGTTTATGACTGTATACGGGAGAGTTTTTTTTCCCTTAGCAATATTTTCAATTGTCTCTTGAAATAGAGTTCGAAACTATTAACTTTGTCATACTAATCGTTTCAACCTCAAATTAATTCCATTTATAGCAAAATTTTTTTCTTTATTTATTATTATTTCTGATAATATAGAGATAATGCTTGATTTTTTAAATAATTTTTTTATTGACAGTTTTGGAGAAATAAAAATATTGTTGTTGTATTGTTATTGTTCAGATGTCGATTAGTTTGACGTCTGAAAGGATCTGAAGATCGTTTGTACCTCAGAGTATTGATGGATGCGAAAAAGTTATCGATATCAATATTCAGATTAATGTGTTATTCAAATCTTGCCTTTAAAATAATTTTTTATAGCTATTTTAAATTTCTTTTCTAATGTGTAAATAATCAAAATTAATTATAATGTGATCTTTCTTAAAATTAACGTAATATTATATTAATATTTATTAAATGTGACGTAAATATATTAATTAGGTTCTAAAAATTTTTGGAATAAAATATTTTATTCTAAATGCGTAAAAACTTTTATAACAAATGTTTTCTTGAAATATTTACGATTTTCGTATTTTGTTCATTTGGTGGATTGCGAAAACTGTTGTGTTTTATGTTTATGGTGATTATTCTTGCGTAGAAAAGTATCTCTCGACACAAGAGGGTAGTGACTGTATTATGTACGAAGGGCGTTACAAACAAGGAGGTAGTAGATGGCCGATAAGTGCAGGTTGAAAGGGCGCGTTCAGAGAACGGTCTTTGAAAAGAACTCTTTCTTCTTTTACGACTTTTACTAGCGCGATAAAGATAAAGTCGAGAGCAAGATGAATGTCTCGTTCTCAAATCTTGAGTTTAGTTCTACATTTTGTTCAGCTAATTTTATTATTTGTAATTAAATATATGGATATTTAATTACAAATAATGAAATTAGCTGAAAAATATTTGTATATTTAATGAAATTAGCTGAAGAAAAATGTTAATATTTAAATAATAAATATTTAAATATCTATTTTTTTTATCTTTATTCTCGCGCATAGTTTTTTTTCAACAGTAAATGATTATAGATTGTTGAAGATGAATTTAATTGCATTTGCCTACACAAATAAAAATAATTGAACAAATTGTTTTTAAAAATTTTACTCGTAAACTTACATCAATTCTAGTAAAATCTGTGAAAATCTGATTATTTTTATCTTACAAATTTTACTATTGTGATATGTTTGTTTTTTTGTCGGTATTTAATTATATTTGTTGCAATATTGATTTCACAAACATATCTGGCGCGAGTAATCAGTTTATGGTGAAATTCAACACCAATAATCTTTTTTTTTTTTTTTTTGGATTTTTCTACCAATCGCATTTGCTATAGTATTTTTTGCTTTGACGTTTCAAAATATTGTGACAAAAAAATTTGTTAAATTATATATAAATGTGTTGAATATTTATTTTTATGATGAGTTACATTGCTTGTTTCTTGTGATGAAAAAAAATCAATCGGAAAATTGGAAAAGACAAATTAAAAATAAAAGAAAAAAAATTTTCTTTTCAAATTTTTATTTAAACATTTTTTTTATTATAATTCTTATATTTTAATTTTTTGACTGAGTATCATTTTAATAAAACAAATCATAGTTACATGACGAATGTACTGTAATGGATCGATGGTCGTTCATTCATTTCCACCCTTACGGATGCCGATAAGAGGGTTGTTGCATCCCTGGTCGGTAAACGCGGGTAACATAGGAAACTTCATACATTTTACTAGAAAAGCGGAAAATCTAGATAACATATCTCGAGTTGATAACCTGTATCAAACGCAAACGTGGATAACGTTAGTTTCTATCATGCGCCAGAAATCAATTCGCAAATTTATGTATTTATTTGTGGCAATTGCAACTTTTATATTATAAATTTCAAGATTATGACTTTATATAAACAATAATATTATAAAGAATGATTTTACATGTGAGATCTTCGTATATTTAACGAATAACTTAGCAAACCTTATCTTGTCAAGAAATTTACTTTGCTCTACGCAGGCATCAGAAAGCGTTGCAACGCAAGTTATATATAAGATTGTTCTTTTTCTTTTTGCAGCGAAAAAGCAAAATGGTGCTGCTCTGCGAACAAACAGTTTGGGTTCGGGTGCGAGGACGCCGCCCTTGGAAAGAAAAAGTAAATTTTCTGCCCTCGGTAGACTCTTCAAACCTTGGAAATGGAAGCGGAAAAAGAAATCGGATAAATTTGAGGCCGCTTCTCTGTGTGAGTAAAGAAAGCGTTTTACGTTGTACAAATTTAAAATTTAATTTAAAGACGACGCATATTTTTGTTCACAATAATTGAGAAAGATTTAATGGTGGATTTTATGCTATGTTATTTTTGTAATTGACGTTGTTTTGTCACGATGAGTTTCTTTGCATTTTAAGATAATGAATGTTATCAAATTTAATATATGCGTTCAAGTAAAATGTTTGCATTTTGCACGAAGAAAGGATATTTAATGCATTTTAATTATTTTAAGTTACTGTGCCCGAAGTTGTTTTAATCGTTTATCGTGTGCAATATTATCGTGTGAAAATGTTTAAACGACGCTGCAGATAACAGAGCAAACAGCGTAATGACGTTCGCGTTCGTTTTCTTTGTCTTTTTTAATAGCGCTCGAGAGAAAAATCTCGGTACGTGCCAGCAGAGATGAATTGGTGCAGAAAGGGATATTGCTGCCCGTGATACGATCGACATCGTTTCCGGAAAATGGTGAGTATACAGCTTCTTACTCTTTTAATTTATTTCTTTTCTACTTGTACTTCTATTGTCCAGTTTTGTGTTTACGCTATTTTACGAATTTGCACCAATCTTTTTCCTCAACGCCACGGATATTTTTTTATCAGTAATTATTTTATGACCGGTTGCTCGTTTTGCAGTTTATGTAGCAACTTTGACTTTCGAATTAATCGTTCTTTTAATAAGTTAATCGTTCTTTTGTTTTATTCGTTACTGTATTTCTCGGTACTTCTCGTTATATATATATATGTTGAAATTTGCACGCCAGACAGATATTTCCGAGTCCGTTTACCTGGCGCGCCGAAAGTGGTGTCCACCCCTTCGGCAAATTGCACAGGAAACGAGGAACAGAGTGCTAGGGTGTCGCCAACTTGCCACTCGGTGGCGAAGGTCGTAATTGCGTTTTACAGTCGTTACCGTGCGGCAGACGCGAACTCAATTTCCGCAGTTTCGTGACTAGCTATTAGCCGTACCTCGCACCAGAATGACGCGACTAATCGTCCAGACGAATCTACGTTCAACGTTTCGTTAAATTTTTGTCTCTTATCATATGCCATATTTGCGTACAAGACAGATAGCATCGTGTATCCGCTGACGTTATCGCGACGTGATATCACTGTGATCCTTCTTACCGACCAGCTGTACGAGACTTTCGGAATGGTTTCGCGTTTTGTTCGAACGTGGAGTTAGTTGATCTTTCCGCGCGTTCGATATAGATATTAATAAATGGTTTATTTTTTTTTAAATCGCGTAACGCTGCTGCTAATTAATGTAAAGCTTGAAGAAGTAACTCTTTATTGATGTAATGTAAAATTAACATAATTACTCTCTTCCGTTTTTAAAGAAAATGTAATTATAATTAGTTTCTTTGTTAAAGAAGTATAAATTTCAAGTTAATCGAGAAATCTACAGAGAAGAGAGAATATTTGTGATTTCTGAGATACACATCCTGGAATGACAATTCTCGGGGACAGGTACGACGAGGCTAATTAGCGGCGAGATTGTAGACTTCAAAACATTTTTTTTCCTCGCTATCTCAGGGACTTGTCGGTTTAATAATTATCTTTCCCCGATACTTAAACACGTAACAATATATAGTTGACCTGTGTATCCTCAGAGAAAATTCTGGGAATTCCATTGATTTCATGAGTTTCGTCATTAGTCATATTCACGTCCGAACAGTCCAAACTTTTCGGGGCAAGTTTTGAGGAGAGCGTGGCTTCTACATCCCACCTTTTGTAATTAAAGTATTTCGCTCGCAGTTTCGTCAGATTATCGCGGGAAGTTGCGGAACTTGCCGGTGGTAGTCGACGACAATGACGTAGGGCTATTTATCAACGTACGTCATCCCGTCGGTTACAACACCGGAGAGAGAGAGAGGGAGAGAGAGAGAAAGAGAGAGAGATACGTTTATTTAAATTAACCGCAAAATCGATGGAGACCCGGGAAAAGTGGGGATATGAATAGCGGAAAATACGGTGAAATATGGCGTAGGAGTGAACACGTATCAAAAGAAAAATACCGACGGCAATATCATACATCAGATGTACATTACAAAAAAACTCACCGTCATTATCCAGCTTGCGTCCAAATTGAATATCGATGTTCCGAAAAACTGATGCTGAAAAGACTTTTTTTTACAATTATATTTTGTATGCAAAAATGAATCCGTTATGATATAATGTTTGCCTTATGGTACATATAGAAATTTCTTTGAGTTATTCACTAGATTATATCGTTACTTCTTTGCTTTTACACGTGCGTTGAAATTTGTTTTTACACGTGTGTTTGACATTTAAAATATTTATAAGTATGTATTATATTTATTTTTAAAATAATGAATACATAAAATGTTACAAATTGTTTTATATTGAGTTTGAAAGTAACATAAAAAAGTTGGCAGAGGTTTCTATCTGGATTGAAAAATATTTTAATAAAAAATAGAAATTTATTTCAATGGAAACGTACTAAAAATTAATGACAGAAATCTGAATTTTTTTTGTATATAAGTATTTTACTCAAGATGATTATGTAAAGTTTCATTAGGATGCAGAGATAAGTTGTTTTTTAAATAAATAAAATTTATTTATTTATTTACAAAACAATCTCAGAAGCGCAAGAAAATTTTGTATATATCATCTTTAATGTTTAAAGTATTTATACGAAAAAGTTAAATTATTTTGTTTTTACAATATCATATTTAAAAACAAAAATTTTTATATTACAATAATCAATAGAATAAATTCTAAAAATGTATTGTTTAATAAAAATAGAATTATAAATACAATTTTTATATATAGTTTATTTAAAGTATAAAGATTAACATATTTGTATAAAAATGATGATAATACGTCTTTAAATATTTATTGATTAAATGTTTTTATAAATTTTTTTATGCGCTTTAAATGCATATATTATACTTTGTTAAAATTTAAATCGTTTAACAACATCAGAATTATAAGGACGGTAGATTGCCGCATTTATTATGAAGTTTATATACGTCGCAGCCCTTTTCGCGGCGAACTAAATTAACGTAACATCACGGACGCCCATAATCGTTGCATTGTTGACTGCACAGAACCGTTGTTACGCTCCCTGACTCTCTGTTCCGAGTTCTAATATGACTGAGTAAAACTCCAGCTGTGCACCGTCCTTTGAAATTCCACCCGGGTCGATGTCCGTATCCTTTCTATGTTGAATTAAATTCAATCCATCTATATAAATGTGATCCATTTGTTCTTTCTATGCTTCGCCATTTCTCTTTTGTTTATAATCTACCTTGCAGTTTCAATCGATACTCCGTTGTTCAACACTTTTTCGTTGAAAGATAACATTCCTCGCGTGTTGTGCGTCGCAATGTACGTACACGGAGAAAACAAAAATCCAACGTCTTCTTCGCTCTTTCAATCTTCCCGTATGCAATGCCATGTAAATTTCTCATAACCGCCTTGGAAGTTGGCTCACATCGCAGACGTTCACGAATTAATCACATCCGCGTGCCGGCAGTATTCCCTAAATACGACATACGCTCCAAGAACGTCGCAAGTTTCCGGGCGAATTAATATTCAAGATCGAATTGCGCTTTTCGTTGCAGAAACGATAAGCGAGTCGGCGACGGACGCGCAAAAACCACCGTCGCCGCAGCAAGCACCTCAACAGCAGCAGCAACAGCAGCAGTCGCAGCAACAGCAACCGCTCGGCGGCGGCACCGGGGCCGGTGGCACCGGGGGTGGCGACGGCACCCCCGCGCCAACACCCACGTCCGTCGGTAACGTGCAGCAATCCCAGCAATCCCAGCAAGCGGTACCCTCGGCCACGCCGACCCCGACGACTGCCAACTCGCATTCTATAGGACCGCCCAGCAGCAATCAACCATCGCCTCATCCCTCGCCTCTCTACCCCGTGTTACCGCAGCAGGCCGGCCAGCCCAACGGCAGCACGCAAGGTAAGCCGGAGTTGCAAGTTTCCGTTTGGGTTTCGCCCTCTATGCCGCGCGACTGAACGCGAGTTTGCATGGTTCCACCCTGGCGATTGTCACGGCAGGGTGCGAATTTTCAGGGTGCGAATTTTCGCGCGGTTGCTTGAAAAATTTGAACGTGAAAGGCAGAAAGCCGCAGCCGGCCATTACCTTCTGTCATTGAGAGATCGATGAATAAAAATATTCCGATATTAGTTGTGATTTTCCTCTCTTTTCCCAATAGACAGGAATACGTAACTTGCTTGATAAAAACGAAGATTGCTAAGAATAAGACGTCGCTAGGGACGCAAGACGACTATATGTCAGATGACGTAAACGATATTCGATTGTGCTATTTGGGAAGGTAGATTCTATCGCGCGGCAGACAGGCCAATTTGAGTAGATTCACGTGGGAATTGCCGTGTATCGATATTGCATTCGCGCGCAGACAGGGCAAATAATTAATTCTATTTCCGTTTCATCTTGTTTTTGTTACGTAACAGGAACGAGGTATTTTCGTCCCAGTGGCTTACAGACAAATTTCCACAATAACACTCGTAAAACAAAAATTAATTATGTGCTTGTATCGACAGATGTCAATCTCAACGTGCATCAATTGCTCTATAAATAATCAATGACGTAAATATATTTATTAAATATATTCTGCTTTTCTATATCTTTTTTCGTAACTTAACAATCTTACCAAGTATTTTACTTTATTTTGAACTTGGTCTTCTCACATGATTTCTTTTATCGTTATCGTTTGTCTCTATTTCGTAATATGCACTTTTTTAATATAAACTCTTTTCTTTATTGTTGCATTTTCGATACTCTTGCTTAATTATAGATAATACATTATATGCAGATGATGGGAACGCGAAATATTACTTATTTTAAAAAAAAGCTTTAAAAGCTTTAAAAGATTGTCGCATAATGAGCTCTTATCGCGCTGAGCGCCTAAAATGCACATACACAATGGTGTATGCATAAGCGACGACCTAATTACAGAACATCATGTACTGAGGTAACATTAATGAGCTACCGAGTATAATCGCGATGTATCGTGCTGTACCGACTAAATTTCTCATAGAATCCAGGCCTACTCCTTTTGTCGATATATCTTATCTTACATGATTAGAATGAATTATAAATATTAATCAATCGAATAATATGTTTCATAATTTCTATATTTTTTAGCAGCAATGTAAAAATCGCATCTTAAAAACAAAGATTTAAAATAAAATTGTATTTCTAAATCTGGGATGTATTCTAGCGTTTGAAGCAACGTTTTTTTTTTTATTTAACATCAAACATCTCACATTAATGAATTAATGATTTTTTTTACTCATTTAACTGTCTTCAGATATTCAATTTCTTTCAATGTTAACGTTAATGATAGATATTTAATATCATAGGGTGTGAAATATATATATTGTGACCTGGATTTTGCACATTTTTGTGATCTCGCACGTTCGCTGTATTTTTAAAATAAATTGGGTGACACTCTGTGGAATAAATAATGATACACGAACGTGTCAAAATAGAAGAAGCCAATTTCAACTGGTGAAACGATATCTCTTACCCGATATTGGCTTTTAGTTTGTAATATAAAATTTACTTATTGCTCTAAATCTTCTTTTATTTTGATATCGATATTTTGAATCTAGAGTTACTTATCAAATCTTAAGAATTGCTTTTCAATCACTAATATTTATTTTTAATTGCATTATAGTTTTATACGTATAATTTGTTGATAGAAATATAAAAAATTATTACTCAATAGTATCGTAATTATTTTTATTTTTAATCATTTCTAATTATAACTAAGAATAAAATTTAGTAGGTAAATGTAACATATATATATTTTTTGTGTATTCTATATTTTAGTTTAAAAAACAAGTATGAACAAGGAAATAGCAAATTAACTTTCGCAAACAATCCAATTTCTTGTAACGTAACGTATAAGTAGTTGATGTATTGCTCAAACAAGATTATTATTATGTTTGTTCGTTTGGTTTAAATTGAAACCGTAAAAGGCACGTTATTATCCGAAGTAGTAATGCAATATTACAAGTTCTCCTTCGGCTACATCTAATCAGACCTTGCAGAAGTCTAAACTTTCAACCTTTAATACAATTGAAAGATTGACTCTTTTTCATAAAACATGATGTATTATTGTATGAAACATGATATTTTTTAATATCAGTTCAATTTGTATTGTGAAATGAGTACAAAAGCAACATAAAAATACGTTACAATTTTTATAGGGTTTGCTTACATTTTTATAATAACGTACATACGCATCATTAATTGAAATAAATACTGAAATGTGTTTAGTTACATAAATTGCACATTTGTTAATTATATTATACAAAAAAAAAAGAGTACGGTGCACAGGCCCCTGTATATTGTTCTCCGGATTTGTAACATAATGCTCGCTTGAGGAATATAATAATAATTTCATACTTCTTTTCGCGCGGCGATGTTTTTATTCGACGCAAGAGTACCATAGGAAAATACATTTTTGTACGTCTCGTATTCGAGCTTCCTGTCTTTTTCTCTCCGACCACACACCGGCGCGGCGGCGCGGCGTACTTACCTCCGCCGTGACTTACCTGCTTCAAAGGCAAGTGCGAAACCATGCTTTCAAAGATATTTCGCTCTGCAGCGCGTGTAATATTTCAGGCGCGATACCGGCGCGGCGCGAGCGCATTTTTCTCGCGAGCGAAAAATCAGTTACATCATACCGTAACCAAGGAGGCGACGTGCTTTGGAAGACGAGCGTATTAGAAGCGATGCAATAAGCTTTTAGCACCTGTTACCGGTGACAGGTTGTTCCATGACCAGAGTTAAGGGCCAGCTGTCTCGACGGCGCGGCGCGTCGTTAATTCGAGGGGAACGCGCGAGGAGAGAGCGCGAAACGCCACGAAACGGCGGAAAATCAATGCCAGCTCGTTACTTGGCATCGGGATGTCCCGGTGTAACGACTCTCTCTCTTTTCTTTCATTAAGAAACTGACTCTTTTTCTCGTTGAGAGAATCAACTCTTATCTCATGTGCATTGTGCACCACGCATTAAATTAGACATTTTGCTTATACGACACTAATGAAAAATATTATGCACACAGAGAAACTGATAATTTCTCTATTTTTATACATTATTATATTTTTATATATTATCATATATATTTAATTTTTTATACATTATGTAATAGAAAAAAGTTAAATGAGACGTATGTCGATTAAAATTTAAGATGTTTTGAAAAACGCTAAAAAATGGATATATACAATATATTAGACACACAAAATGCGAAATTACTTCGTGCACCAATGACAGATATGGACATAAACGACATTTTTACTATACAGAATCAAACGATAGATCAAAGCGATTGCTAACGGTTCCGATGCTAATGATTTGGACTCAAAGTCCAAATTTCCGTTAAACTCTTTACCTGGTGACTCAGATCCTTAAAGGACCGGGATTGAGGGCGGTCTTAATACAGTCGTGTATCATGCGCGCTTGATAATGTATCGAGGGATTTACTGGGGAACCTTGAATAATGACGGATCCGCGGAATTAATGTCCGACGCGTCGGGTCCCCGGGCTCGTGCGATATATGCACGTTGTTCGAGCAGTTTTTCTTGGATTAGACCCGCGTGTGTTGGACCGTGTAAATATTATCGATCGAAGTTTATCCTCGTTGTGCGATTTCATCGAGCGCGAGAGAACAGTGAGAAAGGTAAATCCGCAATAATTCTCACGAAATTGACCTCGTTCCACGCGATGTTTTATTCACAGCAATCTACGTGCCACGACAGCGGTGCGAGCAGAAAAATTTTTTTTGCTCTTCTATTCGCGTTTCGTATATAGGTAATTTTTGATATTTTTACGTGTGCGGGACACCGCTAGCTTTTTCACAAATCTTTGAAAAAAAAAACTGGCGCTTTCTTTCGTTTCGAAATTCTTGTATTTTATTGAGAATGAATTTTATATAGAAAATTTTTATTTTCTTTATTTTGCTAATTAAGTTGAATGCTACTGAATCTAACTATTTCTGCGAACGAGAAGGGAGGCTCGAGTAAAATTCGTGACGAAACTCCAAAAAGCTTTTGCAAACATAACGTCTACGCCCGACGGCGACGGCGACGTCGTCCTGGATTTTTTGGGATTTTCTTCGTCGCTAAACACTGGAAGACGATGGGAGGGTGGGAATTACGCTTTCGTGACAAGGGCGACAAACGAAAGGCGTGCAAACAAAGAGCGAAGCGTGTACACGAACGGCCATTCGCTATTACGTGCGGTTCCTCTTTTGTCTCACGCGCAAGGAGCGTAAACGCAAACGGCGATCGATATGTCTCTGCGACGAAAGCCTACGAACCCTTTTTCTTCTCTCGCTCTCCTCTTGAAGCCGTTCGTGTCCCGTGTCGCAAGGATTCAAATTAGTCATGAAGCCACTAATCGCTAATCGCCATGTTCGTGTTCTCACAATCCGTCTAGGCCAGACTTAATCGGTTATTTCGCGGCACGATCGTACTTGTACTGAATTCTTATTTAGTGACAGAAAAATTCAATGTTTTATCCGCTGTTAACAAAATCGTTCGTCTATATAGGGTGCAAATAAAACGGAATGGAAAATACATAATGTATCAACGCTTCTCGTGAAGTTTTCAATGTTTTATAGACACTCTTGAAAAGTACAATAGTTTGAAATCTACATCGTTACGGCAGAGTCTCGTCGACCCAAAATCGTCTTGGGCGAGAATTGAAACCAGAAAAATGTGTTAAGAGCTCGGAATAAATTGTTTTTTATTCCGGGCGACGAAGGATAATAAAAAAAAGAGGAAAATAGAGCGCTATTCGTTCAGCCGGATGTTTCTGCTCCGCGGCGAGCAATATATTTTTTCATTTCCGAGCCGAGCTGAGCCGACAACTCAACCGTGGCTAATATCACCGTACGGCCGATAGTCGTAGCAAGAATCACGTCTGGATTCAATCTGTTTCGATCGTTCGTAACACGACTGCAGGTCGTTCGTCTGTTTGCGGATGTTTCTTATTTTCAGTTTCCGTCGCAATTCCCTCTAGTTTCATCTGAAGGTCGATACAATGATTGATGGCACATTATCGAAAAGAGTCGTGGAATTTCTACAGAGTCTGGAATTTATCTTTTTTTTTTCCAAACACAGGAGGAAGCTATTACAGACTTTTTCCTTTTCACATTTCTCTCATTAGTATGTTGATTTTCTCGGTTAATTAATGATTTCTTAATTTTGATATTTCACATCCTCTTTAAATTTAGGTGTCGAATTTGTTATGTCTTCGTTTCATTAAATTATTCTACCGTGAAATGTTTTTCACGGTGAAATACTGTAAAAAAAGAGTAGGGGATTAAGCGAGGCATTCAATAATTCAAGCATCGGAAAAACAGGAGACATACTAATGTGCATATTTCACTAGGGAAAAGGCTCGTATTTTCCCCGACTGTGTAGCCATTGTATAGTTTCCGTAACATATAGGCGTGTAAAGAGACGACGAGACAGAGGGAAGGGAAGAGAGAGGGAGACGCGGAAATAGCGAGAAAGAGAGCGACTACTTGCGGATCGATATTGACGCAGGGCCGTCGTGAAACCTTACGCCGACGTCGACGACGAAATTCACCCCCTTTGACGTGCTAGGGCACGTTATCGTTGCCCGTAATCCCTCCTTTCAGTAAATTCGGTATACGTCAGTTCTTAGTCTCGCGTATCTGCATTCTCGTGAATCGCGCCATCAAAATGTCGTAGCAACTACCGCAACTACCGAAAATTTATTTGCAAGTTAATTAATTACAGAATTATAATCGCAGTTATTTAAAAAAAATTTTTTTTTTTTTTTAATTTTTTACATCGGATGTAACGTACAGCGAATTTTTATCGGCACAAATTTTGGATTCTCTGTGCCGCGTGTTTATCGCGGAATTATCGGCAGCCATTCGTCAAAGTGATTTTATGGAAGAGTTATGGGAAATCGATATTGGTCAGGTATCGATATATTCATCGAAATGTGTAAGCATTCCAATTCGTGCTTGGTGTGTGACCATTATTTTCTGGTATACAATATCGGTTTTGATTTGTTTGCCGCGCGGAAAAATGTCAATATCGTTATAACGTTGATTTTATCAACGTTTTGTCATAAATTACTTTTTACGTTTTGTAATATTACGCTTACTGTCAGTTAAATAGATGTAATCTGAATCTAAAAGTTTTTTTTTTTGCTCTGCACATAATATTGCACCGCGAATTTTACATACGACGTTTAATTTTACTTCCTCTTGTCCGAGAGAAAAGATATCGGGGGAGAGGGGGGGAAATAAAGCGCTCAAATTTCGCGACAAAAGTGATGGAAGTTGCGGTCAGAAAATGGAGTTTGCGTCGCGAGACTTCCCTTTCAGGTTCCATTGATGTAACGTTGGGGTTTTAAGGATAAAGTGGAAAATTGAATCGCAATGATAACGGCAGGAAGATTCACTTAACGTGACAGCGATTTAGCCCTTTCAGCGCGTGCGCGCGCGCGACGAAGGGCTCTCTATGGAAGAGATCTGTCAAGCAAGAGCATCTAGATTTTCACTCGAGTGCCGCATACACTCTCTTCTGCTGGTTCCTTCTTCGACACCTTCGTGCTGCGCGCGGCGACTCTCACTCACACGATGAAAAATCGCGTGACGAAGTTTGCCAAAGTTTGAAATGTACGAGCAATTTTTTGAGGGACGTGACAAAGGGAACCGATAAATTTTTTTTTAAATAAGAGCGGATATTTTTTTTTGTCGCGCGTTTGTGCTACGCTTTGCGGAGACGTTTCAGAGATCCGCGCGTTAAAAGCGACGCGGTATGATTTGCATTGTAGCCACGTACTAGTTTCGCCAACTCTTACACATATATCTCGCGTATCGTCTATCCTCGCGGAGGAAATGGATCTCCGGAAGAGTTCGGTGGTACTGCGTCACATTCTAACGCGAAGTTTCGACGCGGCCTACCGGGTGGACGGTAAAAGTTTCCGCGTTTTTGGTGTGCCGTTCCCAGGAGTTCTGCGGCAGGCAGGCGGCTGTGCACATTCAAAGTTGTGTACCGGTTTTCTATATCTCATTCTCGACAAATCCCGCGTTCGGTGCGCGCCGCGCCGCGTCTCTGTTTTACGGCGTCGACTTCCCCGCGAAACTGATCCCGAGACGCGTTTTTCGCGATAAGACTCTATGATGACGCTTTTTATTTCCATCGTTTCTCGTTTCGTCGATAGGAAACAATGCGAGAGCTACCGTAAAGTATTCCACGTGACGATTCCGTAGTTTTGCCTACGCAAGCTTTATCGATACACTAATTTCAAAATAAGATAGAGAGGCAGCTCCGGAACCGAGTTTTTTTTTTTTGTACAGGAAAATCGAGCGAATGGTACACGCGATGTTCAATACATGTAACAGAATAGTTGATTGAAAAAGAAGCGATCGACTACATTCGAACAGAATATAGATTGATGGATCGCGATTTCGCGAAAACGTCGCCGCTGCCTGCCGGGCGCGACTCGAAAAGTAAAAAAGAAAAAAAAAATAGTGCGCGCAGTTAGTTCCAGCGGCGGATCTTCGTGGTACACGCGATGCAAGGGGAACGCGCGCGTCAGCTCGATGGAAATATCGATCGCGGTTCCGCGGGGAAATATATATTTCGTGCGTGCCGCCGAACGGAAAATTTTGCGTGTGACAAGCGAGCCCGTCGTTCCGGCACAATCGAATGGACTGACGTCGATGGGATCGATCAAATTTAGCCCGGCGATGTATGTACAAACGAACGGAACAAAGCGCGCGTCGGAACAATAATCGATAAGCGGTTTCTTCGAAAACGTTTCTCGCGTGCGCGGCGGGGTTGAATAGGAAATTCGGCGCGGTGCACGCGCGGCATGGGGGTGAAGTACAGCGGTTCACGGAATGCGGGCGAGAAAATTGCAAAGCGTCTTCGGGCGGGAGAGCGTTCGGGGCTCGTGAAATTCCTCGTGAATTTTCTATCGTCTGTGCGTCTGTACTGCCTGCGAGGTCGGCGAACTCTCGAGGTTGCCTCCCGCGCGCGCGGGTGCTTTGATGTAATTCTAGAAGGTTACTAAACTTTGCGCTTGATCGTTCGCGGGGGATCGCTCGAGTGGTCGCGACGTAACCCTCGTCGAAAACACTCGTGCTACACGTGGTCTCTGAAAACGTCTCTGCGAGAAAACGCTACGGCAGCGGCCTTCTCTCTTTCTCGTCTCTGTACGCGCGTAGATCGGATACTGGACGAGTGCGCAACGTACGTATGTATGTTGCACGCCAAGTATTACGACGTAGTTTCAAAGCTCCCTCTTTCTCAAAGTGGAGCTTTGACGAGACGACAACGGGTATCGCGAGATAACAGCGAAACGAGATTAGTTGTAGAGACACTTTTGAGACATCGAAAAATTGTTTTAGAACCGTTTCATGCAGTTGTTCGAAGAAAGGAATCTTCTCGTCACGACATAGAAATGCAATCTTGAAAATTTCTCCCGACGCGTCGTACGCTTGAGACGAACGTTCTCTCGTTGGAGCGATAGCGTTCGTTCTTCAAGGCTCTTCTCTTCTCTCGAGGTCGCCGAGGCGGTTCTTTTCGCGTAAATATTTCTTTTTTATAAGAGAGATAAGTGATGGCGGGCGGTAGTGTGAAATGGGTAGCTCAGAATGAGAGATGGTAGCGAATGTATCATTCATCCCGTCCGTCTGGGCGAAAGTCTGCCTCGCTCGGAGGAGAATGTCGTGGTCGGAATTCTTCAAGCAGACCGGTGCTGCTCTCGGCCCCATTGTAATCTTTCACACGCGGGCGCAGAAGTTCTCTTACTCCAGATCGGTAATTCCTCTTGTTATCTCGAATCTGAATAACTGTCGATTGCACTCGCTCTTTTTTTCCCGGCTCTTCATTTTTGGAGGATTCGTGTCTCGTATATTTCAAACGCGATGAATGGCGAACTTCAGCACCGTCGTGTGTGAGATCTTCCGAGACGAAACTTTCCGATTCAGGCAGGCGACTAACCCGCCTGACTTTTGTGAACTCTGCGAGAAGTTTAGCTACGACTCTAGAAGACTGATGTCGTGACACCGTGAATTCCGTTTTCTTCTCGTATTCGCGAAGATGATTGAGTTTATCTCGCGCCGGTATCGCGCGTTGTCAGAAGCGAATTTCACCAACTTCATTCGGCAAAGTTTTAAAAATATGCATGCGTTCAGAAATGCATTAAGCAAATTGAAAAATTTAATGAAAGTACGAAATAAACACTTGATTCGTTTAAGTAGACCCGAAGAATTTATAAATAGTGAACTATCTTACTCTCGTTTTCATGTTACAAGTAAATATAATAAATTATAATCTAAGTGAAACAATACAAATGAGTATGCTAATAAGTATGAAAATTGTAATTTGTACATTTTTATTAAATGATAACAAAATTATATTATAACTTTGAGAAGTACAATTGTATACATAACTGCTATAATATGATCAAATAACAATTTGTACACTTGCTGAATTTTTATAGAATTAATAGAATTTTTCGAACAAGAGAGAGACGCATGAGACATTAATTCTGATAGTAAGATCCGTCATCTGACCAACAACTGACAGTAAAGCAATCGAGGAAGCTTAAAGCAACAAACGTTATTTCAGTGAAATAGTTGCACACCTCGGCTACTATTACGTTTCTGGCAAGCTTAATTTGAATAAAGCCCACACACTGGCCTGGACGACGTCGAATAATTTACGTTTGCACGGGACGTTGCGGCAGATTTACACCCGGCGCGGCGCGGGGGTTAAGAACCCCTGGATTACATCGTTTCTTCGACATGCGCCATCGGCGCGATAAACTTAGCGGTTTTGCGCGCGCGTTGGTACATAGACGGAAAATTGGAAATCGATATGTCGACCGGGTCTGTATGTACGGCATAGCACCGCGTCTCGCGCCGTATCTCGCGTATGGATCAGCTATAAGCATGTTTGCACGCGCGCGTCGCGATCGCTTTGAAAATGACCACCTCCGTCGTCGTGGGAGTACGAGTCCGACCACTTGTCGTTTAAATATAAAGAGGCATTGCGGGTGATCGCGACGATAGCGTCGCACATTATTCCTCGTCCCATGCATGCATGTCATATTCGCGTGTGACACGTCACCGATGTAACGACGAAATCGCTCGGATGACGATCATCGCGCCTGGATTATCGGCGTGTTTTCCGCCTGAAATATGCCGCGATAATTATCCCGTTACAAGAATTTCCTATCTTAGATAACGAAATGCCTTCGATTCTGATTCGTGGCAGAATTCTACATCTTATCTGCATTTTATCGCAGAATTTCTGAAGGAGATTTGGAAGATGACTCATACTCTTTAAAGATTAAATATTTGTATAAATAATTAACAGTGCAATTTTTTAAATCATTTTCTATTTTTCTTTGTTTCAGGTACGTATCACAACTAAATCCTGTAAATCCTTGTTGATCTCAGAGGATCATTGTGAGTACAATTAATTTTAAAAATATGTACTCTTTTGACTTATTTATCTCAACGTCAAACATTGAACAGGTTCTTCAATTTTTCGATACAAATATTACAATTTTTTTTTCAACAATTCTATTATATACTTTTGTAAATTAATTTTTTTTTTCTCAAGTTTTTTGACAATTATTAAATCTTATAACTCACAATGAAAAATACGATCGAAAATTCATAAAAAAATAGCAAAATAATAAAATTAATAAAGCTTAATCTTTTAACGCTGAAACTGTTAAATATATTACGTTTAGGACTCTGAAGCTTCATTGTTAGCAATTCGTAGAGATCGCTTTCTATCACACGAGAATTGTATTACCAGGAATTTCAAGCAAGATCCCGTATCGTGCGCTGAGCACCACTGCATCCTAGTTATGTGCATGACGATTGTGTCAATTTTCGTCGGATGCTCGGTCTGCTAAATGTAAATACACACATGCACGCACACACCTCGTACTCAGCAGTGCTCAGCTCACGACACAAGATCTCGCAAGAATTTCTGAGCTCTGTTACCGTAGGCATCCGAATTCGCGCGAAAGGGCTTCCTTTCGACCCTCCGGCTGTCTGTCTGCGCGTAGCATTTGTCGCCTTTAATTGTGGCTTTCCTAATTGAGAGTTTAATGCCGTTACGAGGGTGCATTTGTGCCACGATAGTCTTTGATCTCGGCTTCGTACATCCGAATTTGTCGCTCTCCGTGATGCCTTTGTCGTCATTAAACCCCGCGACAACTTCGTGTTCTCACTCGTGCTCCTTCGAGCGAGAAGGATTCTCCTGTTTGCGAAAACAATTTCATGTTGCCTCTCATAATTTTCAGAAAACTTGGCAATACTTTGCATTACCCATGTTTTCGTTCTCCAATCGAGATATTTTTCCTAGTTTGACGTTTCTAACGTGGAATTTTATTTTCATATTCCTTTCTGTTGAGCATACAATGTTGAAAATGTAGTCAAGAATTGAATATAAATGGATCTTCTGTTAATTTATACGATTGCCAGAGGATATAATTTACGAAAGGACAGGATATGATCGTAGGTCGAACTGTCGCGGAATGAAACATATTGTTTCATAGTGCATTCATGTCGGCGTTGACGAGAGACACGGGAATATCGAGCGCTTCGCATAGAAGCATGTTAATCTATTCAAGTCGTGACGAGAATCAGCGGTTGTCCGTCTGTCATCATATCTTCTGATATTTTCATGAGCAGTGATCGTAAATTCACGAGGTTAACGAGATAACTTCCAATTAATTTCTCAGCTCGGGGATCAGTGACGCGAATATCCACGAGATTCTTTAAATATCCACCCGCAAGTAGGTCACTTGAATCAGATCTCCGCGATAGAAAGGAAATACTTAAAATGGAAAGATCAAACCAATCATCTTTACCGGTGAAACCTTTCCTCATAGATAGAAATCTCATACTTTCCTACAAGTTTAATCGATAGCGCATATAATCAATATCCTAGAAAAAGTTGATTTCCTCCCGGAAAGCAATTCTCTCTTTCTTTTCACGGCACTTGGTTAAAAAGTTTAGTGTAATTAAGCACGATAAAATATAATATTGCAGAGAAAGTTGCCTGAATAAAACCAAGTTAAGTTTAGATAAGCGAAGCTGCGTTTAAATCCTCTTGAAAGTACACGTCCATCGTTTCAACTTCTTCTTTGCGCGAGCTTTTTCTACAAAGATGCATTACCAGATTGGCAAATTTTTTTTTATTCGAGAACGAGACGAGTGGTTGTTCATTTTTTGATAATTAAAAAAATTAACGAGTCCGTCTGCGGCAGCGTTGTCGAAGAAGTATCGAGTTCGACGGTCAGACACCTTGGTGGACTCGCACGCCAGGTGCACGGTCGCGGATAGGTGTATGCACTCGGTGGTGGTAGGTCGGTATAATCAGCGATGGTTGCAGCTACAGCAGGAGAAGAGGCTAGCGCGGGGTGGAGAGCCAGCCACCGCCGGCCCGTCGAGGGGGTCGAGCTCACCCGTTGGGGGGAAGCCAGCGCGCAAAGGTGGCGTCGGCGTCGCGACGCCCGGAGGAGAGTCAGTCACCAGCCGACCTCAACGCGCCGCGTAACTTTACTCCGGCCTGGTAATAAAACGCGTCGCGCTAGTGTGCTTTCCGATTAGGTTGACGTGGAGTTGAAAACGCGGAACAGCGAGTTCGCGTGGTCGTGGCCGCCGTCGCCATCGCGCGAGACGAATCGCTTCGTATCATTGAGATGTGCATCGAAAGATCGACGCCGAACATGTATCGCGCCATGCTAGATCGTGCACTCGTGGTGCACTCCGAGAAGTGATACGTCCCCGACGTCGCCTTGTCCTCTCGCTCCACCTCGCTCCCCTCGAGGAGAAGCGAGTTCGTTGTTTCGCGATAGTGCTAAACTAGCTACGAGTGAGTCTGTAGACGAGATTCTAAGCCGAATTTCTCACGTCTCGCGCGTAATTACGGCGTGCCGTGTCACGTACGTGCAATGTAAATTTCCTATGGGACCCTTTGACCTTTGACTCTCTTCTTATTTGCGTGAGCGAAAACTCGCGCACGGGGATTTCCCTCCCCCACGGTATGCGGTAAAAAGACGCAAAGGGCACGCGGTGTCGTCTAGTCGGAGGCCTGAAGTGGGTCACGTTACTTTTCCCTCGAGAGTCGCGAGAGTGGCGGTGAACGCTGCTGACAATTGCCAATTTCGCGGATACTGCTCTCGTCGATGTCTTGAACTCTCGGGCTGAGATATCGCGGAAGAGAGTGTCTCGACCGAGCGCCATGCGTCGACCCGGGTATCCGCGTGACCCGGCGACCCAACGTAGCAGTGTAGCTGAGGTCACTGGGTACCCCGCCCGGGTACTATCGTCGGGGAATTCCTTGCGTTTCGTTTCTCGCTTCTTTCCGCAATCAGCGATCTCGTATAGGAAACAATCGGAACGCAGAACGTTTCGTCAAAGTTCTTTCGTACAACGCGGAAAAATGCTCACAGAGAGAAAAGTTATGAATCTCGCGTAATTTCTTTCACTGTTGGCGACCGCGCGACGTAATGATTGGGACAACACGATTCTAATTATTAAAGAAATATCGAAAAGTGATGTATGCAGGATAAACTTGTAAATTTATACATCCGTGTTGAGATCTTTCCTTCAATCATTTGTTTGATAAGCAAATGTTTTCCTAGCATCAAGCTACACGATATGACGTTGTTTTACAATGTTGTGACTGTCATCTATTATCGGACCCGTGATATTTCATCCCCTGCACAAGGCGTGTTTGGATAGATTCGCGTTTCTTATCGGGGTTTGGTCATCGTCGCTGCATCCCGTTGATAAGCCACTGTTTACGTTGCACGGACGTTCTCCGAGCACGTGCTGAAATATCGAGCACACGAAACGGCGGGGCGTTTTCGCGATCATCGTTCACGAATTTTTTTTTTTTTCACGTTAAAATGCAACATTAATATATCTTAATCGTTGTACAATATAGCATCATTTGGATATTGACATTTACCAAAGAATATCGAATGAAATAACTCCTGTCTTTATAAATCATAATTGCATAAAGTAATAATGCAACGAATAGATATGCAAATAAAAATAAAAACTATATGTTATTAACTTTTGAAAAGTCATTCATTATTACTTACAGTCGTTTTAACATGAGATACCGTTGCAACGTTCATCCGATAATGTTTTCTACTGCATACAGCGGATCAATGGGATCGATAGATTGATATCTTTTTCGCGTGCGGACACATTTCGCGATTGCTCACACGATTACGTCGCCATACGTCGCCGTACGTGCCCGACGAACACATCCGCGAAATTTAATCTCCGAGTTATCCCGCGAGTGCACCGGTCAGATTGCACCGATCGTAATCCTTGATCGAGCGAGGATGCGCCGACGTGCAGCGTGGACAAGGATGCATGCTGCCGGGAAGCGTGCGACGTCGACCACGACAACGAACAAGCAGTAATCCGTGCCTCAGAGTCGGTGACCTCTCGACCAATCGCAGTCCACTGGAGTGTGATGTTTGATGCTGCAGTGGTGTTTTATGCGGCGACGACGAAAAGGTGTGCACACTCTATCACTCGCCGTGTGTAGTACGGTATAACCGAGACGATAGTACGCTCTGTTAAGCTAATTTTATTGGCGCTGCCTGGACTGCGGATGCGGTTGCAGCATTGTCAGCCACCTTCCTCGTTTTTTCCCGTTGTTTCCCGGCGCGCGGTACCTTCTATCCGTCGCAATCCGTGTTTGCAATGGGAGTCTCCCGTGATTTCCGATCGCAATTTTCGCTTCGTATTTATGCATGAATGCAAATAAAAGAAAAATGCGACGTGTGTAAAAACGCTTTCGTCGTTGATCTCGACTCTCTTTTTTTTTTTTTTTTTCATTGAACGCTTTATATTGGTTTAGCTTCATCACGTATGTATCTATCTCTTCTTTTATTATTTTGAAATGTCTGCTTCGTTAACACTCTTGACGTTTAGGGGGATTTATGATGGGGTTGTGGAGTTTATACGAATAGGGTCGGACAATAGATGTTTCATAACGTTCAACATTTTCCCGTCCATGAATCGACGATATAGACAATGAGCCGAATTAATTAGCACTGGCCTGCGAATCGGATAAACCGATGAAGAGCATTTAACTGTCGATTTAGGCTCGGCAGAGAGTATCGCCGTGAATGGCTCGATCGATTTCCAAGTGGAGAGCTTTCCGGACGGCCGAAAGGAGGAGCGCGGCGACGAGCCGACTTGCTGGAGCCCGGGATACTTCATCTCGTGGGTGAAGTGTCGGCGCGAGAGAATGACCGGCTGATACAGCCAATGGCTCCATTTCGTCTAACGGGCGGTCTATGAAAGGACAGGAGTCGCCGTTAGGTCGACTCACCAACGGCGATTTTCTACAGCGCCGCCTCGTCCTGTTATCAGATCGTAAACGCGTAATATACCGTTTACGATGCATCTTTTTAGCGCCGTTCACGTTACCCGCCTCGTTTCGAGCGAGTCCTTGATTTCGTGACGCGAAATTATCGTGCGTCGCAACGCGACACGCGGTTCGCCAACGCGTTTACACGCTCGGATTAGCGTGCGATGCAATATGGCGCGCTCTCGCGGTTATCGATCTGAATATTCTAATTTGAATTACGCTCTCGCATGACACGCTCGCTTGTGCACATAGAGTTTAAGTTACAATATTGGAAAGTTCTAGAGCACAATATAAAAAGACATGCAATGGTAGATTATTATTTTTTATTTTATCCTTAATTATTTTTTGTGCATTTTTTTCGAAACGAATATAATGAATTAAACACCTATTGTCTACATTTGACACTGAGATTGAATGATGCGATAAGCATTAAGCAATGAATCTGTTGTAAACAAACTATCTATATAAGATATAGATGATCTTGTTCTCAAAAAGGAATAACAAATTAAAGAATCTGATTTGTTTCTAATATTATGTTAATTAGTATTTAAATGTGTGACTTGGAGAATATATATTTATGTGAACATAAACAAGAAATGCAAGTTTTTGCGCGCAAAAGTTTTCTCTAAACTATTATGTACCGACATGAAATTTTATTGTCTTGGCGCGGCGTCATAATTTTTATTTTATATATCGATGAAAAGTAAGCAGGAATTCTCTCTCGTATTTTCGCTTAAAATTTATATGACGACGTTATTTTTTTTTTTTTTATTCTATATGCAATTTGATTGAAAAGTATCTACTCGGATTTGATACAGAGACGTTAAAGATATTGAATTATCGGACGTTGATTATAGTGCTATTTTAATTTACGTTTTTATTGATTTTATTTGGATTATAACTATTCGCGTTTTATCAATTTTCTCTCCTTCAACGTCACTACATTTTCATGTAGCCAGAGGTTATACACGATTCAGTGGCGTGACCTAATTTTGCAATCAATGCTTTCAAGATCTAAGGGTCTGTAAATGAAGTTTCGCACATCCCTTTTTGTTGGTGTCACTAAAATAATCGCATACCGAACCTCTTTATTAAAATTTTATAATAAGATTGTTACATTTTCTCTATATATATCTGGCACATAATAACACATTGTGTCGCTTGATAATTCTCGTAATTTATCGAACTTTATTGCAAATGTAATTTAATTGTCGCTGAAAAATTAAACGTGAAAAATTGCATTTTTTTTTTAATTGCGGAGAAAGATAAATTTGACTTTTATTAACGCGGGTTCAAGATTCATTGCTCTATTGATCATGGATGTTGCAATCAATTCAGAGAAATTAATGACATTTTTTTACTTCAGTTTTCAATTTTTTTCACTGAATTATAATTTTATAATCTATCAATTTTTATGTAACAATTTTTTTGTGCATTTTTGCGATTGTTGTCTCATTCTTTATCTAGTTTGTTTTAAGTATTTCGTTCTGAATCTAACTATAAATTAAAATAATCATTTCAAGGATAATTGATGTGGTAAATGCTCTATGGTTATTCCGCACAGTAGAATCGAGAGAGATCTTTGTTTCGCGCATCTCCCCGGAAATAACGCTTTATGCGGTACTTGGCGAGGAAGACTTTCGAGATCATCTGAATTCTCACGAAGATGCTTTCGAAGCTACGCATTGTTCTTGAATACCGGCGCAAAGTTCCTCGCTGAGGAGATAATTACACGAAAGTAAGTAGTCGATGTTGTAATAGAAACGCACTATTGAAATTTAACGAAATTGTTCAAGTATCTGCAACTAATGATTCATGATGAGAGAGTACAAAATTTGATACAATTCTATCGTGTAAAAATTATAATTAAAAAAAAACGGCTCTTCATTGAAATATTAATAATTCTTCAATAATTGTCGATTAGAAACTTTTTCTGAATTAAATCACGAATCAAGAGTTTTTGTCGAGTTTCACTAAAAGCTGTTGTCAAGTCGAATTAATCGCTAAATTAATGTTATATATTATGAACTTTTAAACGCATGTGTAAAAGAAACATTTTTCTAAGCAAAACATTTTATTTTAATTTTATTTCTCGACGTCAAATAAAACAGTGATATTATTTCTACTATTTTTACAATGCAAAACGTTAATGCGATAAATTAAACTCTGATGAAAATTGACCAAATAAACGTGAATAAATATAACGAATAAATTGTTAATTTACATAATTTAAAAACAATTGAAATTATACAATCATGAAACAACATCGACTATCTTGAATAATTGCTGGTATCAAGCACCAATAGAAAACTAATTTTGATTTTCGATTATACTTCACGCAGAGTTATTACCTATGGTTTTGTCTACGTAAGTAAATACTATTTGTATTTATTCATGCGCGAAACAGGGAACACTGGTAGTTTAACAATAGTATAACCAAGCGGATTACGCATGAAGCTCTTACCTTGTGTAATAGACAATCGCGCAGGGATGACATTGCGGAACGTATGATATCTCAAGAATTTCAGTTGGCGAAATATTCTCCTTCTCTCGTCTCGAGTTCGAGTATTTCCTTGAGTTCTGTGTATTGTTCCGCTGCGAATTGCACAGCAATTGCTATGTCGCGCGTACATGTGCCGATAATCAATCCGGGAATAGCATTAACTAACTTCGATTGGCGATTCGCTATCTGCCGCTGAATCCTATTTCTCTTTTGAGAAAGGAAATTGAGTTGGCCAGAATTAGATAGTTTGTACGTCGATTTACTATTACGCTATAGCGTAGAAAAATAATTCCAATGATCCCAAGTTTATTATTAACTTTCGCGTTTTTCTCCACAAACAATTTTTCATTTCGTCCACTTTACATAATCAGAAACGGAATTGGAGTCTCGCGCGCACGGGAATACACGCCTCCGAGTGAATTCCTTGAGAAATTCAACGGAAGATCATCAGAATCGCGTAGCGTGCCGCTCGAAAGGTCGAAGATGATCGTTTTTCGGTTAGAAAAACAACTTCCTTCCTTTCGTTTCCCGTCTCGTCGATGGTGTACAGTATGCACCTCGTCGACCTGTTGTCGAAGGCCAAGCACAAAGCGGTCGCGCCATCGCCATTTCCGGGTCAAAGTTCAACGAACGTACTCGGCGTCCCGTACCGCGACGTTCGCAGCGCACGGGGGTGGCTGGCACATACGTGTACGCCAATGCATATGCAGGCGGCAAAGGAACATACGCACGTTTCACCGGCGGGTCCGTATGCAAATCTCAGAATAGATCAAAGGATTGTCTGTAATGTGCGTCGTGTCGACTTTGCGGTTTAGAGAAATGTATTTTTCGATCGCGCCATCTCGCTTAACATCATTCTTTTGCGTTAAAATTTGATTATCCACCGTGAAGCTTTTGCATCGTGTTAAATCAGTCAAGGTCGATTTTCCTTTCTTGCAGCTTTAGAATATTTTTTTGAGGTGGTACATCATTGAGGAATTAAAAGATGTATTGAACATACGCGCGATTTTAATACGTAAACGTGTGAAAATAATATGCAGTTTTAAAGTTGCCGAAATCGCACCACTTTTGACAGATTTAGGTTATTTATTTTATCTTTTTTTTTTCTGCAATCAAGCTACGAAATATGTCATCTAAAACATAGCAGCAAAAATACAATTTTTCTATAAATATTAGTAACAACATTTCTATCGTTCTTAACATGTTGAGTATCATAAAGCACGATGCTAATGCTATGTAGTCCCAAATAATCCTAGAGTGTACAATACTGTAGTTGAATTTATATACGAGGTGATGCGATTTAGGAGCCGGGGTGCGATATCGGCAACCTTACCCTACATATAGAAAGTGTTTGTACGTAGATCGAGCAAGATAAGATCATGAAAGTTAGCGCTAATTTTCGGATATTTTTGCGAAGCATGTTAATGCGATGCATAATGAAGGTTAATGGCTGATTAGTTTTGAGGATGTTCGACGTGCGTCATGTACCTTACGTCATCGGCCAGGGTGTAGGTAGGTCGGCGAACTGCGACCTGGATTCGATGGATGGATGGATTCCACGCATTATCTAACGACCGCGAGGCAATTCGATATTCATCGATCTAGAACGCTTAGCGAGCATATCGACCTATCGGCTTGATTTCTTGCACCAGCTTCATAACGCTCAATGTAACTTGGTATAAAATTTAAGCGGCTCGCGGCATTTCATCCCCTTTCTGCCGGTGAACTTTCCCATAAAATTCGTAAAAGGCCGGAAGAGCGCGGATTCCGTTGGCTACATCTCCGCATCTGCGCATTTCAATTTATTTTTTTATTTCTCTGTTCCGGAAATAACTTTTTCTTCTTACATTTTTTTTTTACAGCTCCTTCTCGTCGAACAATTTGCAAAGTAATTTGTCATGAAATTTGGAAAAGTCCAAGAATGCTGAAATCTCTAATCATTATTTCAACCAGATATTTTATAATAATATAACTTAGAACGTAGCGAAGTGTGAAAGGCTTTGAAGAATTGAGGCAGACTGTACTTTGACTTTTTGCCGTCCAATTTAATACGAGTGCCTTTTTTAAAATAAGACGAAAATTGAATGTTGTGCCAGAGAATTAATTACTACTTGCACTTTACATGGAAGCAATCGCTTCTATTCAATCATCGATGGTTGGAAGGAACGAAGAATCGAATGGCGTCTCTCTTAGTGCGAGGCGAATGAAAGGGAGGCGTATCTCTCTTCGCACTGTCCGTTATTTCCGCGCTTTTCCCCGCCATTCAATGTCAGTGGTTCAACCGGTTATTTCCGAACGAGGCAACAATGAATAGCGGCCGGCATCGTTCGCGGGTAGCGCGATTAAACGTGGTTCGCGGCTACGAGAGGTGCGCGGATTATGCAGATTCAATTACAGTTTAATTTATGAAAGACCGGTCCGCTGAAATGCTCGCAATCTTCGTGCCGGCTCCCATCCGCTGATTGGTCCCTCTTGAAAGTTTTCTTTGATCAGGCTGCTCCGAAAGAACGGAAGTCGAAATTTAAGTCATTGAAATTTAGATTATCGCGTAATCGTGAATATTTTGTAAAGCAGCGTTATTTTACAGATTTTCTCGTGATTCATTTTTCCTAGGTGATATAAATTTAAAATCTTGTAAAGCAATTCTTATAAAGGTCTATTAAAGTAGACGCATAGTCTTCAGGGAAATCTGGCGTGGACGGTTAAGCTCGTAGAATTATATACGGAAGTAGAGTTATTTATTCTCCCGCTTTAAACTGTGAAACATGATTAATATTCTATATATTCTGGAGTGATAGTTATGAAATTAGTATGAGAGAGAAAGTGAAAGAGAAAGAGAGAGCGCTCGACGATCTTAACTGGAATATCATAAACCTGTACACGTTAAACATTAAAGTATTAAATGTAAATTAATTCCTTGAGTTAATTAAAACATGTAGTTAAAAGAACAATCCTATCTAATTAATCCATTTTTCTGGTTGAATTATTTATTTTGGAGGTAAATAGTGTCCATTAATACGTACGTATCTAGTAAAAAATAAACCAAATTTGAGCAAAATTTAATATTTCTTGCGTTAAATTGTTTTAATTAAATTAATGACATATTAAGTAAGAGCAATGGCGACCTATAGGAAGGATTAAAAATAACTCAAATTGGATATAATTCAACACGAATTTAATAATGTATAAATAAACGTTAATATTACTTTTAATTTCTATAATATTAATGCGTTACAATGTATTTAATACATAAATGCTTCAAATATTTTATCAAGCTTATGAAAATGTGTAATCGGTACGTATCGACCAATTAATCTATCTGCATTTGTTTCGTCATTAAAAACCATTCACGAATGTTATCCTCCTTGACTTTGAGTTTAAACAGATCGATGGGATGAAGTTTTTCCCATTTTAACTTGTAGTTAAAGTCTCTAGCCCCGAGGACGTTTTCGACTTTACGCTGTTAAATCCAGTAAGTCGTAATGTAAGCCGTGGCGTGGCGTTTCCATGATGTAAATCACCAGGTCTACTCTTGATTCACTCCGAACTGCCTCTCGAAGAATAAATCCGCGTACTTCTCCCGCGTTGCATAGCGAGTGAGATTCGGCAGCGACTAGGACCGAACTCGAACCGCGGTAATTTATGTTCTTCCCCCCCTCCTCCTCCCCCCACGTTTTCTTTGTGCCGTAATTTTCTTTATCTTACATAGATCTTTCATTGCGGTACTTTTATTGCTTTAACAACGTTTATCGTATTTCTCGATTTAACTCAATTTTTCTCAATGTCTCTGATTTTAACCGTGCGAGTAATTAATTGAATAATTGATTGTCGTCATTAAATGTGAGTGATCGGGTTTGCCGATGCTTATCATATATATATATATTTTTTTATTACAAAGTATACAGATTTATATGTCGCAATATTGTCCTTCATGTCATACTCTCACGTAGTTATTGGTAACTATTTTTTGTTTGCTTTATCGTTTTGGACATCAATCTTTTTTTTTCTCGTCAAGGAAGCAGAGGCAGTTCTGGCAAAACTGACCGCTCGTCCAATGCTGATATTTATCTGATTCTTTTCCACATCGATGGAACTTAATAGTTTTTCCACATTCTATCTGCAGCGCTCGTAGATTCGTGCATCATCGTTCTTCTCTAGCAAAGGAATTACAGTGAATATCCCAGCCGTTTATCCGCGCGATCGATCCGCTTGCATGAGTCTACATTTTTACGTGTTTCCTCGTGCGCGAGCTCTATCGATCGACGAATAATGCTAATTGTTTTTTCGTGATATTCTATTTTATATAATTTTGTACCTGAATTTTTATTTATCATTGAACCTTGCTAAGATATTTCCAATTTACAAGTTTTACAATTTTTGCATACGAATTTTTTTGTATGTTTCATCATATTTTTAAAGAATGATCAGTTTCAAAATTATGAAAAATTTGTAAATGAAATGTTTACTAGATTTGGGATTGTATAGTTTTTTTTGTATTATGAATTTCTTTTTTACTGTAAATTTATTAAAGTTTTGTTTGTGCTTTCTAACTTATACAGCGCTGCCATCCAGTCATTTAAATCACTTTTGTTACCTTTACGAGTTACTGAAAAGTCATTATCGGCCAAATGAGTTACTATAGTCACTTTTTGAGCTGACATGAAATTTGTGAAATATAAATGTTCTATTCATATTTGTTTGCTTTGTCTTATAATAATTACTGCTCGCTCATTGAACACTAGTCTGGTGTCTCGGCATTTGATTACTTTGCGCCGTAAATCGAATACACGACAAGCAAGCGGCGCGACTGATGTAAAATCAATTTTACTGTCTGAAAAAAATAGATGAAAACAATTGCTAAATGTACAATGTTTGTGCTCAAATCTGTCGCAAGCAGTTTGAAAATTTAATTTTATTGTTAGTACTTAATTGTTCAATTTAATCAGAATGTTACCTAGTACCGTCGCTAGTCGCGATTATTTTATCGTGCTACCAAAATATCTTTAAGTGCACCGTTATTTAATTTCCGATCTCTTTTTGTATCGCTCAAGCTTCTATTCTAAATTTTTAAATCATGCTATGAAAAGACTTTCTACTAATTCCAGTCTATCCAAAGATGAACTCGGAGAAAATAAAAGCAATTTTGTTTATGTTTAAATGGTCTCAATTAAAAATTTGTGATAAAAAAGTGTCATTGGTCACCGTTGTGATTGCTATTTTAATGACCGCGAAAGTTTTTTTTTTTTTTTTTTTTTTAGAACAATCACTATTTATTTTTTTTATCTGACGACTGGATGACAGCTCTCGTTATATAAAAACTGGAAATCTGGCTTATACAATATTTTGTAGCTGCCGCTTACTACAATACAATAAATTTTACGATATCGTTACTGAACTATACAGCTGTCGCACATGTACGAAATTTGGGTACGCCAACATAAATAAAATAAAAATCACTGATATGTGCTAGAAATGTTATAAAGATTTAAAAAAAAATTATTTTGCTAGTAACATTCCGCAAGAAGTTTCATATTGACGTGACACGTTATGATACTTCATAAACCGAGAACGAGAGAGAAGTTAATAAATTATGAGATCTCTTTAGCCGCGTTTAAAATCCCTCTTATATTTTCAATTGATAGTATATTGCATCTGTTCTTCCGTTGCTTATCATTTCGTTTGTTGCGACTTGTTGTTAACTTTATTCTCCACTGTAAACTGTACGTTGCAAATTGTGAGTCTGGTATATTAATAAAGTGACGGACATTCCTTTAATTGCTGTTGCACAAACTGTCGTTCTTGCAGCGAGCGTAATTGTAGGAATGAAATTGCATCTGACTGGCAGTCGTAATGTACTTATGTAAATTTTGTTGATTTGGTACTACGGTGCGAGCTGGAAGAAAAACAGTAAATCATGGTAAAATTAACGCGCGACGCGACTCGCACCTTGCTAAACTTGCGACAAAGTATCTCCGAAAAGGTGTAAATTAAATTCGAAATAAATCACGAATAATTTCGTTTGTTTCTGTACGGGTGGTTGCTTCGGGAACTTTGCAACTTCGGAATTGATATCGCAATTTATGTTAATTTTGAAAACTTGACGCCGTACATGTAACTTCGTTAATTCCGCGCTGATATGATTCCGATTAGTTAGAAATAGTTCGTGTCTATAATTGCGGTACTTATATATTATCGAAGTGATAGTAAAATAAAATATTTTTTTGTTATAAAATGACGAACCTAGAAAGTTTAAAAAAGAATAAAATTATTGTAAAATATGACATGAAGTTAACATCAAGCTAATATTTAAATTCGGTGGTTTCAATTTAATAGAACATGACGTTTTTACGAAGAAGTAAAAAAAAAAGTTTAATTTCGTCTGAATTCGAATTTTATCTCGTGACATCAGAATGGACGATTTATTACCAGAGATTATCGTATAAACTTATCACACAAAATTATATTGAAAATACCGATTAATCTTAATTTATGTATACATATATACTAATGAGAATCAATTATATACGGTGGAATTATATACGGTGGTATGCTTGTAGCGTCATATACGGACTATTGCATTATTAAGCAAATTATACTGATTGGAATTTGCATCAAAAATATTATCAGAATTTATCTTCTAATTAATACTGTTTCTATTCATTACTTCTCTATAACGTGCCGTTGATATTATTATGCGATATTTTATCGCGATTATAACGCTCTTTTTTCATTTTAATACCTGACAACAGGCATAATTTAATTATAAGCAAAATTAAATCCGTTTTGTATCGCTATATATCTATATTCGTATTTAAAGATCTATGTATCAATTCTCTGCATCGTATCTTCGGAAAAATACATTATTTGTGAAAGAACAAATACAGATATTACATTGATGTAAAATGTATGCTGTAGTCCGTTGATTTCAAATAAATTCACATTGTAGAATAAAAGTTCGCGAGCAGCGGATATTGCTTTTCCATTGCTTGTGTACGTCCTCGGTTATCGATTTTTCCCGTATAAAATTCGTAGCTGGCGGAACATCTCTTAAATTCTGCTTCCTTGTATTTAAGATCCAATAAAATTCCTAATTGGATCGCAATAACTCAATATATTATTATCTATCGTTACGACTTTTCTCGACGCGACTCTGACCTGGAACTGCAAATAAAAGATATTTTCCGCGTTACGATCGTGATAATTCAAGAGAGCACTCATTCGTCAAATAGCATATTACAGAAATGAATACAATTATACGATCATTCATTTGTTGTCGGACAAATTCCCAATATTTTCTCTTAACTTTTTAAACAGATTTTTTTGAGGGGTGAAGCTGTTTCATCTCTTCGAGATAAAATTGAAATTCCTTCAATATAATATCAAATAATATTATTTCAAATTTATTTAATTTATTTTTATTGAAACGTGCAGAAAATTACTGTCAGATTATTTATGAAATTTATTTCATTAAATATTGCAAAATGTGTATAATTTTTTTTTTTCGTTGTGTTTAAATCTTTTTCGTCCTTTTTTTATTTGTTAACTGATGGAGCTGAACATAAAAATAATTTTGAAGTAGGCGTCACGCGTGCAACTCTTTCAGGATCGAGTTACTTTGACTTTCCAGTGGCAGCAATATGCATGCCTGAGAGGCGCTCAGTAGCGAAGGTCCACGTTTAGTCGGACCTGACGGTCGTCAATGTTAGTACCGTGCAAACTTCGCGTGCAATCTCGCATCGCAATTTTCCCGTCTGCTAAGGAAATGATTTCCTGTTTTTTGCATGTGTATGTACGTTCATCTACGATCTAACTGGCTTATTAGTTAGCCGTTGGCCTCTAGACGAAAGGCTGAAAATTTCCCGAGTACGTCGGAAATATTTTGTCCTTCTCAATATGCAATGCTTTAAATTCAAATTCGACACCGCACGGCTAGTTGTGTACGCGCTCTCCCATTATTTTACCAGATAATTAGCAACGCAGAAAGCGAGTGATTCGATGATATTCGATCTCATGCAATTTGTTGTCGTGCTTATGAAACAATATCCATTAATTTGGCGAACGTACTGACACGCCGAATTTCCATATGGTTCTTGAATTGTTATCGATTGCGCCTGGAAAATCACAGGACCGATCGAAGTGCGTGTATCAACTACGCGGGATTAATTAACGCCATGTAAACGAGGAGCGTCGGCCAATGGTCACGTATTTGCCGAGCTCGCATCCGCGACACAACCCGATCCCGTTTCCCATCTGGCACGTATCGCATCGATCCTCGGTCCGCGTCCCTCTGTGTGGACACCGCGGGTTCCGCTAATACGTCCTGACGAACAATTGGGAGCAAGAATAGCCGGCGATAACAAAGATAATTAGTAGCCGCCGAGTGATCCGCGATAGAACGCGAAACTCACGTTTCCGCGTTTAATCCCGGCGTCCCCGCTGCGTTTGCACGTATCAGGCAGCTTTCCTCGTAATAAAATGTGAATGCTCTGTCGCGATATAAAAAATAATTCGCGTTTTTCATGTCATTCGTATGATTTGTCTTCTCGATCGCGATTTCTGCCATTCAAAAGAATACTGACACTTCTTCAGTAGCGTATTTTTCTTTCGCGCGACATTTTGGGCTGGCAATCGATTCGGCTGTTCCTTGCGAAATAACTTGACGCTTTCCACCATGCCGGTTTTATAATGTGAAGAATTATGCAGGAACGACGAGGAGATTAATGAAAATGTACGTAATTGAGAACTACGCGGAAATTCTAGCGCCCTCGTCATTTATACTCGGAGTCGCGACGTTTATGCATGCGAGGTAAGCGTAATTTACGTCCAACTTTATAATGTATGATTTAATCGGCCATATTTTTCAACGTGAAAGCGAGCAGAAACGTCGCTACCGCGACGGAGCGTATTGCTCGCGAGAATATTTATCAATTAATAAAAGCGCACCGCGCGCGTACCTTGTTCGGTTTGTCGCGCCGTTCGATTCCGTGGATTAACGACATTAATAAGCGATTCCTGTGTTTTATTCGTGAAAGCTTATGGCAATATTAATGCGCGCATATTAATCATTCATCGCGCTCGGGAGAAACTCGCGAAATCCTGAAAGTCGATGTACGCCGACTGTTGACACGTACGACGGGCGCACGTGTGTTTTGCACAAGCTTTAATAGACCTGCGAGAAATAAATGCAGTCAGAAATGGTACATCTCATTTGTTTTGTTGAACGCTCGACGTAATGTTTTAATTAATATCGAGTTGCATAATTACGGATAATGGAACATATGATGCTTTTAGAAACACGTGCATCAATTGATTTCAGAGAGAGTTATGGATGACTAAATATTTCGACGTTAACTCTGCCAGTGTTGGTTCTTTTAGTAAAAAAAAAATAATAATAATAATTGACGTTTATGAGTCGGGAATTTAGAATGAGAGGGGAGAAGAGTCATAGAAACTTTAAATTAGAATTAATTCCAGTTGTTGGAGTTGACCGAGCGAATTAAACCAGGCAAGCGTACCTCACGATGATGTGTTAGATCTGACAGAAATTTATATTCGCGTTATCACAAACCTCCATTGCTCACACACGTGTAATGGTCGCGAACTACGGATTTTTTTCTCACAAAAATGCGAGTGAAGAAATCGCGATTTAGAGTTTTTAAAGCTGCTATTACGTATTGTTATCTGTTTCTCTTTTTTTTTTTTATATGCACAGGAAAATCGGTGGCAAGCCAGCACCAACAGTATATCGCGAAATTGTATTGAAAAAAGGGACTAAAGCTAATTTATCCGTCGTGATACGAAGATAGATAATCTTATCGTAATTTTGCACGCGACGGCGGCATCCCGTTTGAATCGTCGAGTGAACCTTGACTGATTTCCGGTCACGATTGTCCAGTGCTGACGGTCGAGGTGACAGAAATACAATTACCGGAAGAAGAAGGTCGGAAAGGGACTTTAAATGTTAACCTACATGATATAAAATGAAAATTCGTGTTTTTATTTGAATTTATTTCTAAGTAAATGATTAAATTAATCTTGAAATATCACACGATTATCGTTCAAAACGCATTACAAATTTATTATGTATTTTTCATTCGTTATTCATAGAATTATTTTTATAGCCTAATGTGTATGATAAAATTATGACCAAATTTTTTTTATCTTAACACGTAATTAATTTTTTCTTAGGATCATATATTGATGTATTTAATACTTAAAATTTTAATTAAATTAATTAACGTCTCAATTTGTCATGCAGTACGTAAGACACTTTCTTCTTTTTCTTGCCGATTCGCAGGTTCGTATTAAATGTTATAATAGCTAAATAATGAAAGCATTTATCGCCACAAGCGCCACCCATTTAGTCCAATCCAAAGTCGAGGAGCGAGTTGAGCATTAATTTGGCTACATGAGCGAACCGGAGTTAGAATCTAACGTACAACTGCACCAACCAACTGCAATTAGAAGCGAATGGGAATCCTTGTCGAAAGGATTGTTTTCGACTAATTGGTTGTTGCTTCCTGCAAAAGCGCCGCAGCTTATCAGAGCAGTTCGTCAATTTATCCACTCTCTTCGTCATCGCGCTACAAGAGACTAAATAAACCTTTCATCGTTTTAACCTGCCATCTCTTCCAGCGTATATTCGCTCATCTAATACTGCCACCACTGATCGTTGTAACGACAAACGATTCGTGACTTCGATTCGGACAATCTCATCCGTCGCTCGTCACGCCGCCTCAATGACGTTTCGCTCAATCTACAGCAACGATCAACGACACCGCGATTTCCGATTCATCAAGCATCACCGTGGCGTTCATACGTTCGATCGGCGAACCGTTAGCTCCCGCTGATCGTCGTCCATTGTTCCATGGTAGTGCGCGTCGCGGCGTCCTCGTCGAGCCGCGCCTGAAAAAGCGAGCGGGAGCGCGTTGTCGTTAGTGCGCGATGTGCCGCCGGTTAGACACTTCCGGTCTCGCGGTCTTGATTGTTCGCTGCGCCCGTGAGACTCGTCGATCGTGTGGAACACCGCCGGCGAGCTTCTTGCCGTCGCTGCCACCACCGACATCGTCGCCGTCGTCGTGGACGTCGTGGATCAGGGCCCCGATTCTCAGGCCCCTCGGATCGGTCGCGCTGCGCTCCTCTCCGCGCCGCTTCGCGAGCTGAGGGCAGGCCGGAGGATCCTGGGCGACAGCCGCACCGATGATGGGATTTATTATGGGCTGCACGTGTTTCAAAGGTACCAGCCTATCGCATCTGTTTCAAGGTCGGTACCGTATGAGCTCTCACGAAAGTGCACCTGAGCTGATGAAAGCCTCCCCGGTGCTTGCACGGTGTATGTGTACGCGTGTACGCGTGTATGTACGTTACATGTATCGGCACGGTTCCAGTAAAATCGATAAAGTGCGCCCGGAAATGGAGAAAAGTGCGGAGATAACATTTTGTAATATGCTATCCGAAAACTATGTTTTTAATTAAAATCAAATATTAAAGGAGCGTACTTCGCTTTCTGTATGTACATTTGTCTTTTTGTCCATTTTATTTATTTAAAAGGTACAAAATTTAAAAACCGCCCCGTTTTTTTTTTTTTTTTGTAATTAAATAAAGCTTTGAAAAATTCTGATCGTTTCGACGCTCTCCTCATCACTCTGAGTTGAGCATTTCTATTTCATTCACAAATGAAATAAATATTTTCACTCCTCTCGCTTGTATTTTATTTTATATCTCGAAGAAATATTCAGCACTGTTAATACGAATAACGTGTATTTACATTAAAATTATAACATTAATAGTTTATCGATTAATCGTGTACATGTTATTGCACAATAATATCTCTGCTTCTCTGTTTCTACATATATTTTCGACGTTTAAATTCGAAATTTCTTTATTCGCTTATTAATACGTACATCTATAACATAACATACAATCGTATTATCGACATTACAAATAATATCATAGAGTCTTACGTGCGCAAAGCGGAGTAAAATTAAGGATTTCTATCTGGTCTAAAAAGATAAAAATGTACATTCATTATCTCGCACGACGGACAGGTTGTAAAGCGTTTATCAACGAGCAAATACGCGAAATATGGAGTTATCGTTAAATATTACACACACACGCGCACACACACATACACATGCACACACACGAAACTCTCTGCAATCCGCAGAAGTTTCTCTGTACGTCAACTCGTCGCTAATGACGACGCTCGTTAGGCTGCAATTACAGTCGGGCACAGTGTCTTTTGCACGAGTTATTCCGTTACCGTCGGTTAAAACCTACGTATCGCTTATCGAGACCGATAAATCGATACCGTGTATCCCGACAAAACAACATACGTGCACAAGTTCGTCGATTACGCGCTGTCACTCGAGCGGATGGATGGGCGAGAAGCGGGTCGAAAAATCAAACAGCATTATTTTTCGCACCCCCCGAGCACAGGTATACCGCACGCGAAGTAGAGAGATGCATTGCACACGTATACCGCGAGTACACACGTGCCATACGACGCGCACGATATATACACGATATATACACGATAGCCGGCATTGCGGAGCCGCCGCGAGCCGAAACTCCATCGAGGCTCGTAATGGTCGCGCGTCTCGCGACGCGTAACTGTCACTGCCACAAGGCGCGCGGCGCTCGCATTCACTTGCATAAACGCGTACACGTGCACGCCTACATAGCGTACGAGCTCATCCTACGGTTCCGTTTTACTGTTATGCACTGTCCCGTATTTGCCGACACAGATATACGGTATCGTTGCCGTTTCGCAGACAGAGCGAATCACGTCAAAGGCATGCGTCGTCGCCGCGCGAGGCGAGTAAGGTCGTAGATATACGCGCAAATTGTTTTCGCGTAATGGTGTGTGTACGCATTACGCGTGCGTTCGTCCTCTTCGCCTGCGCTTGATCCTTTAGCGCCGGAAATGCGCGGGCAGAGATTTACACGTGCTTCGCGACATTTGCAATTCAACGACGTATTGCGGAGACGTGTCGCCAGCGTAACGGCGCGAGTCTGCTTGTAGCGGAAAAAATCAGGTGAACCCCCATTGTCTTTTTCCACAATTCTTCTGCTGAATTATTACGGTAATAAGAAGCAAGTCTTGTGGATTAAGAGCTTCAACTTTATTTATTCAGGCTCTGTGGATTAGAGCTAGAAAGTTGTTTAGAACTACGTGCAAATATTGGTGAAGCAATGTAAGCAAAATAGCGATTCGTTTTGGATTAGATTACCTAATTCTCGTTAGAGAGAGATTTGAAATCGCGGATATGTCGAACGCGTTTGAGGGCTTCGCTCGATTTTTGGACGCGCACAATGCAGGCGTCACGAGATGACACTTTCGAGAGTCATGCATTGACATCTTTATATTCTTCCGTCTAGTACAACGACGCCATTGATCACGCTGCTGTCACGCAGGTGAATGTATTTCGAAGGCGTATGAGAGCGCTTCTCGTGGAAAACAATGCCGCCGTACACGGTGCGAAGGCATCCTCGCGTGTCCCTCACGCGTGTGACGTGTCGTGCGTAGGTATGTCACCGTGCTCTCGTGAGTCTCCGTCGCGCGACCCGCATAATAAAGCAGGCGAGTCCGTGCTATCCGCGATGGTTTCTTTTGTGATGGAATTAGGCGCGTCGAGGCGACGCAACGCGTGTCGTCGTCGTCGCGCCAAACGTCCGATAAAACGACGCTCGACTTCGTCGAGCATTGAGCTTCGCGAGGAGACTCGCTCGTTCGCAACATTCGTAAACATTTAGGTGCGGAAACAAGACGTTTCCTCGATAAAACGCCCATCGATTAATCGAAGTGTCCGTAAGACGAAAGTTTACCGAAGCGAACTTTAAGAAATTATTCGCCGGCACACTTTGAAAGTTAAAAATTACTACAAACCTCGCAGGTTCTTCGTTATCTTTATAATAAAATAAAAATTTAAATATTTCAAATCTGTTATGAAGTTTATGGATATCGAAGGATATCATAGCGATAACAATTGCCTTCTGCCTTCGACGGGTTCGATCAGCTTTGCTTCAGGGTTTACTTTTAAAGTTTGATATCTTTGTGTTCTTTCTACCATCATGTGGACGACTCGAAAATTCTTTTTTCTCATTGCTTTGTGTGTATTCGTACGAGTGCACGAAATAGGTAATTAGAATTTTGCGTTAATTTAGCGTGCCAAGTTAAACGCATTGTACCGGCACAAATTTCCAAGTTTTCATGCTCCCATTCTTTTGAGTATCATTCACTTGACGTGCGATTCAGTTGAGAGTAAAATTGCATACGGGAATCAACAGAAACGCGCGCTTGAAGCGCATGGAAGCTTATTATCGCGTTGCTATATAATTCAAGGGAGCGTAGAAACGAAAGCATCTTCTAAAGAAAGAGAGAGAGAGAGAGAAACAAAGAAAGAGAAGAGAAGAGAGAGAGAGGGCGAGGTGAGAGGAAGAGAAAGGAATAAGTAAAATTGGTAGCGTTTCGTGTTAGCTTGTAATTATCTTCCATGTGGAAGAATCGCACGAACTAATTTTTCGCGAGTTAATTTGTAATTAATTTTCAAGTTATTTGTGGTTTCCATTTGAAACGATGCGGATGTGTTTTCATCTATTTAAAATGTGTGTAATTGAGTTACTGTGTTTTAGTATTAAAAATGTAACTTTACAACAATGATTCTTCAATTATCCATGAATCTATTTAATGGAATTACAAGTAGAAAATATGCAACGCTTCCGTTTCAGATTTAAACACAGAAAATATATGCGCTTCACAAAACATTTGCCAGTAAAGTACTTACCGAAATATGCGTGGCAACAGCTACTTTTTCTTCTCGATTAATTTAATGTCTTATATTGTATTTCGCGGAACATATTTAATCTGTGTCCTACATCTTTATTGCTTTCCAGCGATATACTTTCAGCCAAAGGCTTTTTCCTTTTTGTTGGCTGTTGATCGATATCTTTTTAAATATAGAGATTTATTTTCATATTCTGCATTATTTTTTTCCAAATCAAAATATCAAAGGACCGAAACCGATCTTCTGACAAAATAGTTAACGTCAATTTGTACAACCGTCACGCACGCGTTCCATTAAAATTAAAATGTGTTTTGTATTTTTATGTCTTGAATTAGTATGGCGAGTTGAATACGTTTAAGCCACGTGTATGTCGTTTAAGAAAAGTCGTTCGTGGACTCCGCGTTGGACGACGGCCAGATTTGCGCTGATAGAAAGCGCTTTGATAAAATCGTAATTAATTCAAGGCGCGTGTTGCAACGGGATAAGTTATAAATTTAAGTGGAGTTACGTACATATAATACTTCGACAAGTTTGTACGTAATTGCTGTTGCTCCCAGTCACTTTTCTTTTTAGGTTAATGAACTACGTCATTTTTACTTACACAGTTGTGTTTTTTCTTTCTGTTTCAGGTATGTGTAATCCTCTCGATCGTTTATTACAGCTGCATTAGTGCACTGCGGTTTGTTTCTGCATCGGAATTGTAAGTTGATTAACAAGATTACTTATACGAATGTAGATTTTGTGAGTTCACAGTTTAATGAACTAACAACACGTATAAGAAAAGAAAATAATAGCGATTGAAGCTACTGAAGCGAGTGAAGCAATTAAAGCGTCAATAACGCGTGAATCATCCTGTTAAACGTCTGTATAGACGCTTTACGCGCGAAGTTGAGAAAATATAAGCAATTATTAGTTTTATCGAAGGTGGTTTTATTTATGAAAAACTTGGTGATTGTACATTAAACTTTTTTTATGTACCAGATTTAAATTAAACTTTTTGGAAAAAGTGTATGTGAAAAAAGCTATTAAAATTTTTTCTTTTAATTTTTGGAACTAAAGCTCGATAAACATTTTGTTGGCTTATATAAAGCTTTGAAAACGAATGTTTCCCACAAATTTTTTTATTTTTGCTTAACTCGATGATGTTTAATTCACATGAATCTATTTCGACGTTAGTTATTTTTAACCTTCTTAAGGCCAACGTTTAATATCGATTTAATATTGCAAGGATAGCATTCTATCTTTTTCCAACTGAACTTTACATTGATTTTGCTTTGAGCAGGCTTTTCAATCGCAGCTTCCTCATTCTTTTATTATCTTTTTTTTTCCCACATTGGCACGTAATCGGAACGCTTTGTCAAATACAAGTATGATTGTAAAGAAAGTTTAGATTCGTTTTGTTATTATCGACTGGTGTTTTCCAGTCTCTCTTTCAAATGAAACATGCCGCCATCTCTCACGAAGATTCTGAGTTGCTTGCTAGCGATCAATAAAACCTCGTGCAGATTTACCATAGTGAAAACTGATGAAAAATCAACAGAGAATCTTAGAAAAATAAATGCTTATTGCCATCATTTTTAACATCGAGGAAACAAATTTGAGAGCCGGAATCGAAATAATTTTTTCGAATTTGTATCATGAAGTGGATAAATTCTTCTGTCTTTCCACCGACAGCCGGTAAAGCTTTCTCTGCAATCGATTGTAGAGCGTCTAGTATACCGCCAGTGGATTCTATCCCCGGGATGTGGCGCCTCCATTCCTGCCGCAAATCTCTTGCGTTATCAAACTAGTGTAGTAAATAACGTGCCCTCCGCGTTATCACCTGCATGCTAAGTTAAAACTGCACAGAAAAAAATTAGTAATTAAAAAATTTTTTTCTTTATGTAAAGCAAATTGTGTCTGTTCGAGATTACAAATTTTTCCAAGAAGATTTTTTATTCTTGCTTATATGAAACAATGAATTGTTAATCTGATACTAATTTTTTTCTATGTATGTTAATTATAACAATGAATTATTTAAAGTCAGGTTTTTAATAGTATTCACGATATTTACATCTCTTACTACAATAACGAGATACAAACGTACTCTACACAATTATGCAAATGATTTTTGCGTAGCACAAGATCACTGTTGTTTACAAACAAATATTCTAAAGTTAATGTCGAAAAATAGAAGAAAATATTTGTTTGTTATTTAGAGCCCTACAATCTATATTTTCCATTATATGTTTTGTTGTTTTGTTATTTGTAATTATCTTCTAGCTTCAGAATGTGTAAATTATTCCAGACTAAAAAAAACTTTTTAAATTTCTTTTTAATTAAAACTCTTATCAAGTTTGAAGTAAACAACAGTAGTTAAGGGTTAAATTTATCGCAATTTTTGAATATTCAGTATTTTATTTTTACGGTTATATGTAGAATTAAAATTTAAAAAAAAAGAAACGTTTTTTCGAAAGAAGTGAGCAAGAGGTGTATTATCAAATTTCCCTGCGATATATTTATTTTCGGAAATGCGCTGCTACATACGTTTCAAATTCCTGCTCATATTCCCAAGGAGACTTTGTGGCGTTAGTAATACGATAGTGCTCCTCTAATTAACTGTTTTAGTTGTTAAGCCGAGTCCGTTGACTCTGCGATTAACGTATCACGTAATTAAAGCTTACCGATTTACGTTATCACATTTCCTGCACGGACGCTTGCTTTAAGAATGCAGATCTCAGTGAGAATTCGGATTATTTCCCGATCGGAAAAAAAAGGTTTTGAAAATTTGCGCTGTATTAATTAATTAATTATTCCGCACTGATTTCAATCGCCTTTGACGGCAATCGATTTTATCGACGCGATAAAATTTTTAATTGGAATTCGGCTGCTATTCACAACCCTATATCTTTTCTTTTATTCAATGCCACTGCGTTCTCTATAGTTTCATAATGGCGATCTATTGTAAGATCCTCCCTTTGTGATTGCGGTGCTTAATGATACTGCAATTTTCAAGGGAAGTTCCGACAGTGACTCGCATTTCCGTAGGCCGTCGCAATCGCCAAACTCGATATCGCAGAAAATTCGAGAATATGAGCGAAGAAAAAAAAGCGCACACTGATTTTCTTCTCTTCATCTGACACCGCGATCTGTGATGACCGCTCGTGCAGCGCAATTAAGGCCGGGCCGTGAATTCTTTCGTAAGAAACTGGGAAGATCCGACAGTTCGAATGCCCCAGTTTCAGAACTTTTTTTTTTTCCTCCCGTCGAACGTGGCGTTTAATTAAAGCGTGTGTTAACGGCGACTACTCGTGTGAGAGAAATTTTGTTGCACTCGTTTCGAGCAATGAGTTCCTTCGCCGTCGTTTCGAGTAACAATCCACGTATGATGCGAGTACTCTAATGGCCGTCGGTGCGATATCGAAATTGTTTCTAATTAAACGAGGAGGCCTTGAAATTTACCTTAGGTTTCTCCGCGAACCGTCCGCCGCGAATTAATCCCCCGGGAATAATGCGAAGAATAATTAATTTTTAATCCGCTGTAGCTGCAAACTTAGACACATTTATATATTTTAAAGTTTTTGTTAAAAAAAAAATGAATGACTGTTATCTATCTATCGACGTAATATTAATTAAAGCTACGTTCAATTTTTATATAAATATGTGATTATCTAAAATAACATTAAAATATTGTATTATAACTCGGCGATATTTTTCATCGTTTTAATAGATGAATTTACAGCTATTACTCGTATTCGTAAAATGAGAAATTTGACAGGACAGTCTTCATTATCGTTAATGACGTATTTACGTCATACTTTATTGACGAATGTATTTCTTCCTTTCGTCGTTTTAAATAAATGACAATCGAATTAGCGATCCATTTCAAGTACTTTGGTAAATCGATACTCACATGGTCTTCCATTTCGCTTAAAACACTTCTGCATTAAATAATATTGCCAATCGTGATATTAATGCGCGAAGGATACTAGGACGCGATGAAATGAAGCTTTCACAGTTTCATGGGGAGCTTTCGAGCAACTGACTTCCACTACTTCTCTCGCTTGCTGACCTAATTCGCCATCGCGGCTCGCGAACAGAATTATTTATCAATACTAGTACAATCGGTTTAGTACATCAACTTTCGGCTAACGTCCAGTTGACCCTTAGATCGGCCCTCAGGTACATTGGAAGTAAATTATTCCTTCGGAAATTACGACGGTTGACCATTCATCGTGAGCTCTCCAGATGCTATTGCTGGAGAATTATTACAGCCATCGCCGTATTGTGCATGCTTCTTTTTTTAAAAATATTCTTTTCCTATTTTTTTTTGTCTCTCCCTTTCTCTCTTTCCGCCATTCTCTCGTTCGTTCTGTTTTCGACGGCAATTCACGCCGCGATTGCTCAAGCCACTTCATTTCGCCGTTGTAGTTTCAAGATCATGTATCGCCAGATTTTAAATGCTTTACGAATGCGGGAGTCGTGCGCACTTGTCGTCCTTAACCCACATCACGAGACGCGCTTTATCTCGCACGTGGCGCCCTTCGAGCGTCATGTTTCTCTCGGAAGCGCAATCGATGGCTACCATCCCTCTGTAACCCTCGTTTCCCAAATTTGCTTTTCGAATTTCGACTGATTCCGTAATGTAATCGAGATTACGGAACGGATTTGGCGTATTTGGCTCTTTTCTTAACATCCTCTTGCAAAGAGAAACATAAACCGGATCATAGCGCATGTTTTCTGTCAAATAAATAGGGCTGCACAGTGCGCAGTATTTACACCTATATCCCATAATGGTCAAATCGAATTTACGCGTGTCATTGCGTTCTAATCGCTTCTACATCCATTTCTGTTAAAATTCGCGAGCGACAGCCGATACGCAAAACGAGAGCACCGCGCGGTAGCAGCGTTTTGTTTTTTTAAATCAAGGCAAATCTATGTGTCAGAGAATTTCAAACGGTAAAGGTAACCACGACGACGAACCACGGATCAGTTTTCCGGATTGTTGTTTCCCAATGAGTGCCGTTCGTTACCGATCAAAGTCGGCTATCGGCGAGCTGGAAAATTCTCTCTCTCTCTCTCTCTCTCTCTCTCTCTCTCTCTCTGTTGGAGCAAAATAACCGCAATGGTTACCACGACGAGATCGAATCTTTATCCCTCTCATCATGGTCCAAAGCTTTCGCGACAAGAAAAGCATACCTCTTCGTCGCAGCGCCGTTCTTCAGCGGTTTCCAACGAGCTTTGCCCGACATTCTCCGGCCCGGGGCGAACCCGCGGCCCGAATAAGGGATGTGGCCTGTGTACCCCCAAGAGCGAATGGAACGAGCTATGCAGCCGACCGCGCGCATTCGTGACCTCGATGCATTCAGCCTCGCCGATCTCATTCGCGGTTAAACGCTTAGCGCCCGGGGCACGACGGGTCGTCAGGAAGACTTTAAAATGTTCTGGAAAATCGCGCCGAACGCGCTACCCATTATCCGGTCAAAAAGCTTGGTCGGCTCTTTTTCTTCCGCCAACACCCGCAGGCACATTTACTCTTTCCTCCTCTCCCCTTTTCAAGCGCGGTGAGTCTGCGTTGGAAGGATTCGAAAGTTCCTCGGAGAGACCCGTTCTCGTATCTTACTGCCATCTCCGTTTTAACGTTTAGTTTTTCCTTTAATCGCCCGGACATGAAATTTAACGATATCTATCGATAAGGAAACGTCGAAAGAATCTAAAGATAATCGTTATCTAATATCGGTCATACTAAGGTAAGAATTAAATTTCTCCTACTTTGAGATTATGGCAGCTATTCTCTTATTATTTCATTATCTGACTCGACCATTTTTAAAATAAATTAGAAACGAGATCGAGAGAAAAAGCAGATCATCAATGCGCAATGTCTTAATAACGAATCAATAGGTCTCTGCGGAGACTAGTCCGCAGTCTTTACCGTTCGTTGCCTCTCTGCCGGACTTAGAAACCTATTGCTAAGGTGCACTACTTTTTCACGAGCACCTCGAGATTCATCTGCTTTTCCGTTTTCGCTTTGGTCCAGAGTGGACGATAAGAAAAAAAAAGGAGGAAAGGTAGAAGAAGTGGCGAAGAGCAGTATGGCGCGGTGCAATGACGTTCGGGATTCTCGAAAGAAGACCGCCGCGCTGATCGGAAACCACTTCACGGAGCGTTCCCTTGGAAAAGTAAATGAGAGAATCGCGTCGTAACGACGTGGAGGGAATCTTGTGGCTTCTCGTTATACGAGCGTGTAATTGATGCCTGTAATCGATGCGGGTGCTGGTCATTATGCGATGGAATGTGTAGAGCGCGTTCCGCAATCACCGTATAATTTTTTTAATAGCGTATTCTGGAGATTACCTAAAGCGAAGAAAATTTCGTAATACGAAAATGTCAAAGATACAATGATTTTTTGGATTACAAGTAATCAAATTTGATTAATGCAATTACAATAATTATATTAAACTTACATGATTTTATTATTTATTTAATAAAAAATTAATAATTAATATTATTTTGATTCAACAGAATCATTAAATTTAATATTTATTTGAAAAATATGAAATTTATCTTTATATCAATTGGAAAAATATTTATGAACATGAATGTTATTTCTTCTTTGTTATGATTATTTCTTTCAATATTTTGTATCTCGGAAAGATTGAAGTTGTATTTTAATAAATGAAAGAAATAAAATTAAAATCGTGGCATTGTTTGCTTATTTATAAAAAGCATACAATTTTTCTATTCTTAAAATACAGAAATTTAGAAAGTTGTAATACAATAATAATAAATATGTACCGATTTGATATAAATATCAAAACTCGTTAATAAGATAAATTTTATTTTTCAGATAAGTATTATTTAATTTTTTTTTATTACTTTAAAGAGTATCAGTCAATTGGATTTTAGTTAAAACCGACATATAAAATTATTCGTGCACATAATTTATCAATATATATTTAATTTTAAAATATTTTGTATTATACATTTCAATCAAAGTCTTGTTGTTACACGTTATGAAGTCATAAAATATTGTACGAGAAATGTTTATAATAGCTCAATGGTCGAAATTAAAACTGAAAAATAAAAGAATTAAGAAAATCTATGAATATCATGAATATTATAAAATAATTTTTGGAACGGTAACAGGCTGGTAGGCGTGTAGCCTTGATATTTGTTTTTTTATCACATGTCGGGCGTGTTACGCATACATTTACATTACGCCGCCGAATAATATTTGACGAAATTTTAACTAACAAAGAGCGAGACGCTCTGTTTTCTTATTCTTTGAAACGCGATCATTTAAAATTTACGTTTATTACCTATCACATTTCCTTCATTTCCTCGATTAACTTTGCATTGAGATAAAACCTATTTATCGAAAAAGTTTTTCGCGCAATTTACTTGTTTAAAAAAGGAATCCAAGTGACAAGAAATAAGAATTGTGAATTATCCTTACGTTACAGCATATTTACAGGCTATTCTAGTATTAAGGAACGAAGTGAAAAATAACGGTGGAACGTTATGTAATTATACTTTTCTCGTGTTATACTTTTTTATCGCAAAGTAAGTAAAGTTTGTGTCTCGTGCAATTAATATCAAGAAGTTCGTAAAAAGTTACGCGATCGCTATCAATCATGTACTCACGAATCGTGATCGCAATCATTCGCGTTTCTTGAGTGCAACGAACTCTAACAATCTAACAAAAAGGAAAGAACTAGGGAAAGTATCAGTAAGAAATGATAAATTATTTCTTACTTTATTTCGAGACAATGGATTTCAGATGTATAAAAATTACATTAGATGTACTCGTACGTGTATATAAATGTATTGTAAGATATAGCATAGTATAGATCCATTAAAACGAACGAACTATAACGGATTAACAATAATATTTAATCCTGGATAATCCTGATATGTGTAATTAGCCGTTGACGGAATTATTATAATGTTAGAATACTAATTACCGTATGAATTTGTTATCTATAATTGATAGGATAATTTGTTATTCTACTTAATTTCCAGAACACGTTATGAATATTATGCAGCATTGGAATAATTCGAGACATACCTGCATGTGCATCCGAGCGTTAAATTTGATTGCGAATTCTCGTAATCCAGGTCATTTTTTCCCAATCCTTTGCATAGGAACTAAAACATGATTTATTACGATGATATATTACTGATTATTTTATAAAATATCTCTGTAATCTTTTTTTGTTTTGTGGCTATGCGTTTGTGTGCATTGAAACTTGTGTTTTTAAACATTTTACAATTACTGTAAGAACACAGAATTAAAAATGGTATGTACCTTCTCTTACTTAATTTCTTTGAATTTTGTCTGAGTAATTTCTTGCGTTTGTTTAATATCTTAGAAACATAGCAAAGATCGTAAAAAAAATTCAATAAAAGAACGTATAACTTTGAGATATTTTCGCAGGCAATTACAAAGAGTGATTAAATTTGCGACGAAATTACAAATTTAAAAGTTCAACCGATACATCGATGTCGTGTAATTACGATGTATCGAAATTTCTATAAAATACCTAAACCGATTAACTCAAAATATTGCTTCTGTGAAACATATTTAAAATTAAATTACAGGTTTCCTTTAAATGCGATAAGCGCGTTGCAGAAAATTCTCGTGGAAACATTATTTAATATTTCAAAATTGGATATTTAATACCAAATAACAAATGTGTCCTCATTATTGTCTGAAAATGATATATTACATTATTAAAAAACTTATTGAATTTTATTTATTATAAGCATCGCGAAATATTAACATCCGCAATAACTGTTCTAGTTACAAGCTAAAATTTCCATATTCATTGTCCATGGCATCTAGTACTAATGTTTGCATAAAATGTTATCAAGCGTAAATGCACTAAACGTTTCTCCGGGCACGATTAAATTTATGATACCGGAGTCAATTCTCGCGAAAACTGGCCACGGGACTCTCACAGAACAATTTCCACATTCCGCAACGAATGAGCTCTCCATTAAAAGCGCTGTGCTTTCGCTGTTGCAGCGTAAAACAATTTTAATCCAGGTGGAACAATTTTATTCTGCAATTTTTGCATTTACAAATAAGTTCAAGGGCATGATCTTATATTTATCTTAAACTTAATTTATATCTTATTTTGTATCTAATCATATTAATTTCTCTGTAACTAAACAAATTAAAATCTTGATTAAACAAAAAGTTCGTAGATATCGTAGAAACTATCGAGTACAAATTAAGTTGAAAATAATACAACTGGAAAATCTGAATTATCATAATGTGCTTTGAAAGCTGCTGGCTCCGACTTTAACGCAGTTGCCCTTTCGCGACCATTTATCGCCTCAAACCATTATTTTAAGCGTACTGCAATCGCCTCCGGTCCATCCTATCGAACTGAAACGGCAAAATATCAACGGTTAATAGTCGCGTTGTGATACACTGTTATACACATAGAAACTCTGTAACTATAATTATACACCTAGCCTGTACGACGATGCTTGCACAGTTTAAAGTTAAATACTATGTCGTCAACGAACACGATGGCAAACGTGCAGAAGAACATATGCATAATCAACAGTTTCGTTATAATAAAACATCTTTGAACATAGTGTTATTGAAAATCTTGTCAGCAAAGAGTAGAACATTTGTCAAAGATTAGAGAAAATTCTTTTTTCAAGATAAAAATTTTCTACCAAGTTGGATGAGCGATTTGTTTCCTATTAAAGCCAATTTTTTCACAGTTCACTTCTGTAGATATGAACGATGGTCTTTGTTTTTTTTTTCTTTTTTTACACTGTGTGCAAATGAGCGTGAATCAGCCTTTAGCTACGTGCTTGCTCATACTACGATATGCGGAATGCCAATATTCCACGCACGCCAGCACTGGTTAGAAATTACTTGACCGATAGGAAATAATCACCCCTCGGGCTACTAGTTATATCGTGAGCTTATTGGTACACGATTCATACATTCCAAACGATAATTTCGCCGCGCCATGAATGTCACGTTTATTGGGAATTTAATAAGTTTGCATGCACCAATCTCGCTTCCTCGCGAAATAATTCACGGATTGATTTCGGTCCGTTCTTCTTAACTAAAATGAACGTCACGTTAAAATAGTTAAATCATCTCGGATAGTTTTTAGCGTTTAATGAAATATTTATCATCACAGTAAGTATTTCACCGAACACGAAACTGTCCGAGTGTATAATGGAAATGTTTCACTGAATGTTCGATAAATATTTTGAGTTTAAAAAAGAGGAGTGAGTTCATAAATCGTTGGGGCAGCAAATGAATACGAGAAACATTTTGGATTGTTATGAAAGTTGAGTTATCCGCGCAGATAAATTATTACTTTCCGTTGTATGTTTCGTACGTATCGTATATAATCAATTTATCAAATGACGCGGCAGGTGTTAGTGAAGTTAACCCGTGGATAAATGTTGTGTGTCAAGATTCGAACACGTCGATGTTCATTAATCATCCGCCGAAATCATCAATTAAATTTAAACGTTGATAATCTGTAGGATTAGCTTACAAACATTCGAGTACTTTAATTATGCTATTAGTAAAAAATAATGTGTGATGAAACGACGCGTAAAAACATGTACTTTTAATTTTTTTTTAGATATTACCATAAAATTTGGAACTGTACAAATAGAAGTTTCTGATTTAATTAAAAAATGACGTAGATAATCGCATTTTTTTATATAATTTAACGCATTGACGTAATGGAAAGAAGGTTTTTACGATTGGAATATTGGCGTAATAATCTGGTTAACATTATTTTGCCAAGTATAATAATTAATTCACCTTTGTCTCGATGACTTATTCTACGCCCCGTGACGCAAGCGTGTGGGTGTGCATGTAGATATTCAATATTTACAGAATTTAAAAATACAATGAAACATAAAAAGGGAGCCGTTTTATTTATACGAACGTACACAGAGAGAGTTATTAAAGAGAGCATGAAAACGATGACGTAAATGTTAATATGACGCTGATATGTCGTATAATATAAGTCTGAGTTTGACGTATTCTCGCTCCTATTTAATTCCATGTTACTAATTGCAAAGGAAGCAGAGTCCCATCTTTGTAAGATAACTCTTTCTTAGCGAGACGTAAGAAGAGAAAGGTAAAGGCTATAAATTTAAACGTTCCTCTTTGCGAGCGTCAATAAAGCCTTCGCAGCGAAGATAGAATCTATGCAGGTATTACAGATGAAGAAGATTTAATTAAGATTGTCGCGAGATAGGACGATTTTAATGAAGGCGCGACATCGAATCGATAAATTCAAGAAATCTCACGGCACGAGACGTATCGCCCGTGCGAGAAAGTGCAAAATATTATTTTGTACACGTTGACTTCCCTCTGTACGCATTACGCTGAAAGTTTTCGCTAACAATAAAGCGTATCCCTCTTCGAAAATATTCGAATTCTAAGAAGGCTATTTCTTACAGTCCTCGAAGATCCTTTCATACTATTGAATGTAGAACTGTGCTCATATAACCTCGCATTCTATAAGGCGCTTTCATTTTACATAAGATCTTTATTGATACATTTCAATTTCAAAATCCTTTGGAAGTAGCACGTTTGAATGCCGAGGCCTTTTTGTTTGGTTCAAAAAGAAAAAAGCGCGAGAGATCGCGGATAAACGAAAAAAGCTTTACTCGGTACTATAACATTTTTTTATTGAAATATAACTTCTCCATACATGATACATCCGGTCTGCGGTCTCTAACTTGGTCAAATTTTGTCGTACGGAGAAATTCGTAGCAGGATGTTACAACAGATGTTACGACAAATAACTCATACCGCGTAGCATTGCGAGCATCCGTTTATATCAGTTCTCTCGAAACTGTTCTCTAAACGGGCGTTTTAATATAATTGTAAGATCAATATTGCACAAGAGTTTCTAGCGTTTATCCTAATTAAACTCTTATCAAATATTTCAGCACGCGCGTTGTAATCTTCCATTTTTGTTGCGAATAGAAAAAAAGTCATGTATCGTCTCGTATCACGAGACTAAAATTAGCATTACATCGAAGGGTGGCGTAATTTCGCTAAAATAAGTATGTTAGAGCGTTATTAATCATCACGGTGATCATTTCACGAAGAGAAGAGCGCAACTTGTTTCTTTTAAAATGTAAAATTGCGGTGGAATTGACGCCCGTTACAACGGGCGTCGGGATCGAGGAGATTAATCTCGCGGTCGGACGCGCCGACAATGCATCACACGCCGCGTACGGAAACGACGACACGTTGTCGGAACAAAGTCGGAATCGCGGGCTCGCCGCGCCGGTACGTTTCGTATGCCCGCGTCGACGAGGCCGCCGCGTTGCTGGCAGCGGCGGTGGCGGTGGAGGCAGCCAGGGCCACGAAATTCCCGGGACACGAGTCGCGGGGACGCAGCGCACCCACGGCGCACTGCCTAGGCGTTGCAACTGCAGCTGCAACCCCCCGGCGCGGAACCGCATAGCCTTGCCGCATACTCCTTAACGCTTAACTCTGCTGCTGTTAACGTTTAAAGGACAAAGGATTTAAAAGGCATTTCGGTGCGACTAAACGAAGAGAGAATTTTGGGAGAGGGAGAGAGAGAGAGAGTGAGAAATCACCGAGCGAAAACGCAATGTTCCTTTAATTGTGAGCTTGACACAATATGTGAAATTATGTAGCAGTAATTAAGATTGAATTGTTTCGACAATTTTTTCAGGGCTGGTAAAATTTTGCCCAACCCAGTTAAACCCGCCCGGTTAAAACCGGTTTTGACCAAGTGAAAAACCCATACTAAAACCGACAGAGTTTTATTTTACTATACATTTTTAAAGCCTAGGAAAACATAAATAAAATTAATATTTAGATTGTAAATCACAAAAGAAAACAAAAGTTGCGTTTTATTATTTATATTTAATGTATTTTAAAATTATAGCGTTAGATATTAATACATATAATATACATATAATATATTAATATTATAAATAAAATAAAATTATATAATAAAAGTAATAATACTTTTGTAAGTTCAATTAATGAAGTAACTTAAGAAAATAAAATATCGTGGACTAAACTCTAAATTTAAACGTAAATTATTTGTATTGCGTATGTGTAATATACATTTAAAAATGAAATAATATACATTTATAAAGAAATATACATTTTCAACATAAAGTCTCAACACGGCACCAGACCAGATACTTGAATCAAAAAACGTTTTAATTGCAAATTAAATTGTAAAGTAATCTTAAATGTAAATTGTACGTTTATATTAGTTTATAATTAATCAACTCTTATAAGTCATATAATTAATACAAAATATGGTGAAACAAAGAAGTTATAACTTAATACAGTTACGAGCCTTTATGAAAAACGAACCGGACAAAACTGAGTAAAATCGGTTATAACTGGATGGGTTGGGTTTAATTTGAAAAACCCGGGTTTTTGCCAGCCCTGAATTTTTTAACAATACTGAGAATGTTTAGTACAATGCAAATTCAAGTGTGTACGAAGTGTTTTATTCATACGTGTTATTTAGTTCTTCATTTAAAAATAACACACTTGTACCGCAAAGAGATCTCTTGATGCAGTGTAAGAGTGTTATTTTTTACAGAAAACCAAATAACACACGTGGCTGAAACATTTTTTTTACACTTGAATTTGCAGTGTGCTCTTTATTTGAATTTCGAAAAAAGTTATTTTTATGATACAGTGTATTTACTTTTCATCGACATTTAACCAGTTTCTTGTTTTGGCAACGATGTGAAAATAGCATGCATTTGATTGCATATCAAACGATAGTGCTCGCGACGCCAAGTACATATAAAAAAAAATTTTACCAATTCGAATAACTGGAATATCTGGAATTTGTTAAATTTCAATTTTAACACGTACTTTGAATTCACATATTAAATTTTCGGTAAACCTTCGGAAAAGCGGCTTCCTCGCAAAAATGAGTAAAAATATTCAATTCCTATGTACTTTTGCCTCCTGAATACGAATATGAAACTTAAAAATGGCGGTCGAAACCGGAAGTACCGCAAAATCACAAAAAACTCTGAAAAACTCACATTTTCACAGTGTATCTCCGAAAATATAGATTTTAGAAACAAAAGTTTCAGACAAAAAATGAAGAACTTAAAAAACTCTACAAAAAAGGTTATATACATTAATTACGTAAACTCCTTTATTTTATCGTTATGTAAAAAAAAAGATTTTTAACACATTTAATACAATTCAATACACTGTACAAGGTATGTTGTGTGTGTGTGTGTGTGTGTGTGTGTGTGTGTGTGTGTGTGTGCGCGTGCGTATGTGTGTGTGCGTGCGTCTGTATGTGTGTTGTGTATGTTGCAAATAGAGATCAGGACTCCGTGGTTCGTCACTTCCACAGTATTTTAAGACTCCAAACCCTCTCTATCTGCGCGTGTGTGTGTATGTGTGTGCGTGTGTGCGCGCGCGCGCACGCACACACACATACGCACGCACACACACACACACACACACACACACACACACACACACACAACATACCTTGTACAGTGTATTGAATTGTATTAAATGTGTTAAAAATCTTTTTTTTTACATAACGATAAAATAAAGGAGTTTACTTAATTAATGTATATAACCTTTTTTGTAGAGTTTTTTAAGTTCTTCATTTTTTGTCTGAAACTTTTGTTTCTAAAATCTATATTTTCGGAGATACACTGTGAAAATGTGAGTTTTTCAGAGTTTTTTGTGATTTTGCGGTACTTCCGGTTTCGACCGCCATTTTTAAGTTTCATATTCGTATTCAGGAGGCAAAAGTACATAGGAATTGAATATTTTTACTCATTTTTGCGAGGAAGCCGCTTTTCCGAAGGTTTACCAAATTTTCTCCCCCCTCCCCCTTTTGTACTCTCATTCGGGAAATACGTGAATTTGATTTTAGAAATAGAGCACACTCGTAGCGAGATTATATAATAATGACATGATCAGTACTTACGGCTGAGAGACAAGGCTAATGTCAAGGCCATACTCGGTGGTAAGCTTCCCTAGATTTTCCAGAGCTCGGGTAACCTCAACATATCTTTACCGCATATCCTTGGGTATTAGAGACGTAGATCGTAATTCAGAGGCGGCTTCGCAAATCCGCGAATCGCTCTTCGGATGTAGGTTGCTCTGCGCCGCAATAATGGAAGGATTTGAGGACTTCCTTTGCGGATAATAAACATCGATATATTAAGCTGCTAATACAGTGTAATTGAAATTCAATCGCAGCTCCGATTAGTAATATTGACAGTATTAGTATTAATTTATGAGAATATAGGAGTGCAAGTATCTCGCGAAAGAGATGTAACTAAAAATATTATTTGCTACAATATTTTTTTCGCACTAAATTTCCAAGTATATTAAATTTTAGGAAAATATGTGCACACTTTTAGAATTTAGCTGCACATACATTGTTATTTACGTGAAAAATATTTCCAACTTTCGGAAGCGCTCGTGTTGACTGCTCAGAGAAGATATTTATTGATGCCGGGATTTTTCGCGCGAAATTTCCGCTTGATCTTCTCACTCCCCATCGCTCATTTCTGCACGAACTTAAATCATCATACACCAGCATTTCATAAGAATCCTCGCATGTTATCCTATCTTGAACCGGTGCGTCGCTATCGCGAGGGAGCTTGTAGCTTCGAGCTTTCGAAAGGATTGCCGGGCGAACGAAGTTTTCCCTACTCTGCTTTCGTAACGATGTTCCTGATCGCGGGTAGAGAGTTGTAAAAGAAACCTCGTTCCTTACTTCCTCCTCGCGAGTATGGCCCTTTCTATCCTCCCCAATCCTCCCAGTTGCGTCGATGTCACTCCATCCTGGCGAAGGGCAAAGAAGTATCTTGTTTCCCGTCTCGGTTTCGCGATACACGTAAGAAGCACGACGACGACGACGACGACGACGACGACGGTTTTTCCCGACGGATCTCTCGGTTTCAGCGTGAGCAGCTTTCACGTGAATGCGCTCTTATGTACCGCGACTAATGATCTTTGTGATTGATACTGCATCCGTACGTTTGCAGAAGCCGTACGTATCTTACGCGGATAAGCGAGAAACGCAATATTTCCTCTCGGAACGTAATTCTTTACCTTGCGCAAAAGAAAATTTCATTTATATATATCTGGAGAATGCATTTTTCCATCTGACCGTTGTATGATAGACATTTAGACACGTAGCTGTTTGGATAGGGAGAATGGAAGAGTAGAGAATAATAATAATCTGAATCTCGATTGTCCAATTAGATTTTTGTGGGGGAAAATGGCATTTTCGAAATCCAATGAAAAACAATCCGTTGTCCAATTTTCGCGGCGATAGATCACGCCGGTATTTATACGCGCGCGTACGTCGCAGTGCAGCCGAGTGTCACAATGAGTCCGGATTATCATTTGAGATTTATCGACAGCATTGAAATCCGGTCGCTGGAATGCGGTGCGCAAGCTTGGCGCATCGGAATCGTAATTCTTGCGGAAAGACCCGGACGTGCAACCGTTTCGAGAGCGCGTTCGAGAGCTGCATCGGAAATTCGCGTCGCTTCCAAGTGTCAATCGATTTCTATCGGACACGCAGATAGCAACGGCAATCGCCGGGAATGTAAATATGTGCTCCTGTCAGATGTAAGAGTGGATGCGAGAGTCAGCGCATAAGCTGTTATCGGTATCACGTACAGATGTTACTTTATCTATCGCTTGACGGGAAACGAGAGGTTCGAGGTTACAGCGGTAATAAGAGAGAAATAGCGAAATATTCGCCGAGATGTACGTCTTTAAACTGAATTTAAACGTTCTTTTGATTTTATTTTAACGGACGAACGGACAAGCCGGGAGCGGCGCATCACGGTTTATTTCGTGTTTTCGCGCTCGCCAACGCGGCATCGCGTTAACGTGATAGAGAAACGTCAAGCGGCGAAGAGTTTTACCGCGTTAATGCAGTCAACCGGCGAATCGAGTGCGCCACTCCGAAGCGAAGCGAATGAATTCCGATTTTAGATTATTGCTCCGCGTGCATCATTAATTACGCGTAATTAGGCATTTATGCAGGTTTTCGCATATATGCGTTCTACCGGCTCCATAGTGTTCCACTCGAACGCTCCCATATTAGTTCGCGGATAATCAGCGATATTACATGCTATATTAATATTTGCTTGACCTTCTCGAACAATGGTCCTATTGTAATTTATATATGCGCACAATACTATTATTCGATTAATAAATAACTAGGTAATGCGATGCAGGTTGATCCGGCGGTGTCCAAATTTCATGTGGGAGGGGCAAATATAACTTCGCCAATATCGCGTTACGAGGATTTCGGCGGCATGTGTGCACCGTCGTTGCGCGCACGGTTACTCGTTTTCAAGTTCGTTAAAGTAGATCTTGTTAGAATAAGTACGTCACGTAATGAGATGCTTAAATTTACTAAAACTTACTTAGCCCTCTCCTTCAGATGCAAGCTGGAGTACTGAAGCAAAATAATCCGTTTCAAAGTAGAATATAAATCTCTAAATTGGAGTAGTATTTATTGGAAATAGTATTTTTAGTTGAAAAAATTATGTATCTTCTCCTATCGTGCCGAAGCGTAAATAATATGATTGACGAAAAATCTCTGATTTTTTTTGCGAGGAAATTGACTGAAATCGGATTTATCGAAAAAAATATACGCGATCTCTGATACGCGCCTCTTGTATCTATATATCTGGAGAGTGGCATCACGTTTTGCATAATATGCCATTTTTGTAAAGAGCCATTCAGCGAGCGATGATCGATCACTCGGATGCCATATTAAAAGTGTCGTCGAGCATGTAGCACGTTATTATATCGCGCACGTGGCAGCACATTGAAGGCCGGTATTCCTTTATTTTTTTTTTTGCTCTGTATGCGCAGGACCATCGCCGACATGTCGCAGCCAAATAGCCAAAGTTCGACTATATCCTGTGACAGTGAACGATGAGCGTTTTTGTTTGAGGCTATAAACTCTTTCGCGTTTGCGGACACGTGCGATCGACTTGGCGATCTCATCGGGTTCGTTACCGTGATTAAGGTCTCCGCCATTTTGCCGATAAAACACGAGAGAAAAGAATCGTTCGTCTTCACCGCTGATAAATAATTCCGCTATGCGATCGTGAAAAACGAGGATCTGTCCTTCCTATATAGAATTCCTTTCGCGGCTAATTATTTTGTCGAACGCAGTGACGTAAAATGATAATCGTATTACGTGAGCAGTACCGATAATTAAAACTGACTCAAAATACAAGTAATTAAAAGCTCGTGTAATGAAAGGGCTTTTTATTTCTGCGCGTGCAAGATAACTAATCACAAAATTTAAAAGGGATTGCGCTATTTCTGCGTATCTTTTTTATTTGTTTACAACATTTTTTTCGAGAGGTAAAAAAGTTTTTACGCATTTTGTTGAAATTTTATTTGTGCTTTCTACGAACAAAATGCTGTGAGGAATTTTTTCGTCAAGTGCGATGATTTCTGAACGACGAAAAATAAAAATCAAGGAAATAAATATGAAAAAAAAGTTACGGGCCTTTTCGTGTGAAAATGTAACTTTTCAAATAGCACAATTTGTATACTAGCAACGTTGTTTCGTTGTAAAATCGTTGTAAGGATGGCCATTAAGTGAGAAAGCCGCTACGAAGTGCACGTTACTCGTTTCTTAGGTCGTTTATTCTTTTTCCAGCGCATCGACGCAACATGCATTTCTTTTCTCTGAGCTGGTGCATAAACCGCCCAGAGAGGATCCCGTAGCATCGAGCGAACGTGCGCATAAAATTTATGGGCTCTTCTAGGCTCATTCACTAAGCAACTCCGCGTTCGCTGTTCTCTCTGTTCTACGTAGTTGCCATCGTGATGAAGAATTTCAAAGAGCATTCGCGCATAGACGATTCGCGCAACACTCGCGTTTTCTCGCAGTATCGCGGCGAAACAAATCTGAAAGAGGTTCGCGCTTATGAAATAATAAATCAAGTTCTTAAGTCGAAGAAAAAAAAAATTTTAATCTATTTTACTTTTTAAGAACTTTGTAGAGATATTGAAATAAATTAAGCGAGAATCAAGTTTTTATTTCAATCACTTACAAAAATAAAATATATTTTTCATATAGATGTATTTCAAAAAGTTGATATATAAATTTGTTATTTTCTACAGTTAGGAGGTTGAATAATATTATAATGAACCTACAAATTATATATAATTATACATAATTTGATTTTTATAAAAACGACTTATACATCCACTTTGTCATAAAATTTTTGTTGCACTGAACAGATGCGCTGCCGGTTTTAATTCTTGGGTCTTTCTTTTTCTACTTCCTGTGACCCATCTTTTAAAAAGATACTCTTGGCGTCGAGCGCATTTTTAAATGGTGAATTTGAGCTTCATTTATTGTTAGGCTTAATTTGATTTAGGTACCTTATATTTATTTCTAATCTTGAAAAATTACGTGCGTGTTACATTTACATATTATTATATAAAAATTACGAGAATACAAATTATAAATACGTTTTATGATCAGTAATTGCATAGCTTTCATTAATGTTGTTCGATGGAAATGAACACTGATCGATTAATGACGGAAATTTCGTGCATTCTGTAGACTGCTTGCAGTATGCAAGAAACATTTTTACATGCGAACGTGCACGAGAATTTTCCCCAAAGTGTGAATAAAAATAAAAGAGGTTGAAAAAAAAGAGAAAGAAAAGTGAACTCCGAGCCCGCGCGCGCACACACACACACGCACACACACATACACACACAAATACACACACAAATAGAACCTTGCAAGAACGCAGACGACGAGTCGGGTTGAATTGTATGAGACCGCGAAGCGTTTCGTAGTAATCTCATTTTCATCGCCCCGAGGACAGCGGCGCGGCATTAAAGATTAAACTCTCCCAGATATTCAAACGAGGTGCCAATCGTCTTATAGCAACTGCCGGAGCAGTCAGAGAAATTTACTAACATCCTAACATCTTTGTCCAATGCGAATTGCATGCTGAATTATTCTTTCTCATCTCGCTGACGTATCTCAATCCCACGAGACGTTGATGGTAGGTCACTTGAAATTAGATTTTGATGAACAAAGGCGTTTCACAAGACGTTTTAAAATAAACCTCTTTCGACACAAACTTATATTAAATGTCGTGTTAAAGCGACAGGTATCTTAATATAAAATTTTTAATATAAAATCTTAATATAAAATTGTACTGCAATCTGTTACTCGCGCGAAAACGTTTTTCACTTTTTCATTTATTATATACAAATATTTATTAATCTGTCTCTAATTACTCTGGCGCGGGCGTACAGTTTCGATAAGTATTAGTGATATTAGATTAATTTACAAATCGATTTTGCCTCCAAACTCATCTGAAGACTATCGACGTAAAACGAATATTCTACATAATACTCTGGCGCAAATCAAATTACTTCTACTACAGCAAGAAAATTTTTCAAATTACTATTAATTTCAATTTTACAACTTACTGCTAAAAACGTTTTGAATATATTTTTTATGTAAATATTGTAATACGTATGCAGCATAGAAGTATAAAATGAAATATGCGGAACTTACATTTTTACAAGATTTATTCATATTGATGTGAAGCAACGTAAAAGCTCACCATTAACGTGTATAAGTAATACGTACAATGGACTGACATGAATAGAACATATAAAGCTATTTAGCTTATAGATGTAGTGTAACATAAAAATACACGAAAAAAATTCTCTCTCTCTCTCCCCACGCGAGCCATCAGCGATCTTTTTTACGCATCACGATATTTTGACCTCGATACGTGTCGAAATGACGTGCCTCGGACGGACAGGTCCAACATTAATGGCCACCGCGACCTTAACACCGGCAAGGGTGGAGGTTTCTACAACGACCTCGTTCGCGGCGTATTTCTTCCGCAGTCGATGCGATGGAAAAGCGAGCGAAATATACGGCGCGGCGGATGGACTTTCCCGTCGCAACGGTACGTCTGGCGATGAAAGCGCGACTTGCGACTGACGGTATTAGCTCACGTTGCACGATATTCGTCCTCTCTTCGCTTTCACGAAAGATTATCGCTGATGTCACGCCTCGAGAGACCGGTTTTAATCCGCTCGTAGGCGAAGATTCTCGCGCGGAACTGAATTCCAGATCGGGATAAGCGTTCTTCTCAAATTTAATTCCTTTCTGATGGAAACAGATTTTTTTCAAAGTTTCGAGGGAGGTATTGGGAACAGATCGCATTCCACTTATTACATTTTTTAAATTGCCGTTTAATTAATTTCTTGTAACAGCATAATAAGATACGTTGCCGTTTTATTAGATATACCGACCAAAAAAAAAAAAAAAATTACATACATAGGTATCCCTTTATTCATAACTGCTTAGAATTATTTTTTGACTTGCGCGGCGACCGCGATGATTTCGTTTTGTAATCATTTCTTTAACTTAATTTGTGTTTAAGTTAATTATTAATTTTTTACATGAAATATTACATTTTAAGAATTATATTCCTCGGAAAAAAATAGTTTCGCTTTTAAATAAGAGCCTATAATCGTTTTTAGTAATAAAAAAATGATTTTACACGAATAATGTTTTACTTATATGGAATAATATCACTAATATTTCAGTTTAAGTGATACATATATATGTAACGGTAGTTTGGCGTATTTAATGCTATATTGCTATTGCGTTCGAAGTTTCGACTTACGACTAAAGTATCGGAACGTAATCTCGTTGTAAGTAGAGGTGATATTTTATGTTTTATGTTTTATATTTATAGATCTTGGTATTACAGTTAAATTTTGCAATTTGCAATTTGTGGGAATGCGATATTTGGGGCTCACGATGAAACGAGATTCTGCATATTATCATTTTTCCCATATTTCCGATAGGATACATCGTTTCGACAGAATTTTTCGAATATCTTCTGAGACAGATGTTCCCCAAGGATCGCGACAATTTATACCCTTCGTTTTGGCGAATGACACAAAAACGAATATCGCGAATCAAAAATCTGTAGCAGATTTGAAATTGTGGAAGACTGCAGCGGGGAGGGGAACAAGGAAGGTTGGTCGGCAAGGAATGGGAGGCTGTAACGAGATGTTACGGGGGCGGGGGGCGGCATAAATCCATAATGCCGTAACGCAGGCCGGAGTGCTGGTTAGATTAGCCCGGCTGACAAGAACAAACGACCCGCACCAGGGCTTACTGTTGATACAAGTGCATAACGACCACACCCGCCTCCTCCTCCTCCTCCTCCTCCTCACTACCGTCCCGGTCTCCGCGCTGGCGCGAGACATCCGCCATTGATTTATCGCGCGATGTTTTAACCGCGACGTCCACAGTGCGCGGATGAGGAACACGCCGGACTAAATCGGAGCCACCTCGGACATCTATATCGAAGCACGGTGGTAGATAATCGTCGTTTTGCTTTAGGTAGGGAAAGCCTGCGAAACTTGATTAGCCAGGGAGCTTCAAATTAATCGATGAGCTCGTTTGCATAAATGTCTTGTTAGATCAACGTTTTAACGAGGTATCTTTTTCCGCTACGCCATACATCATGTGGTAAAAAGTGAGAAAAAGATTTACCTTGGATGAACAGCTTTGTGAATCAAACCGTGCGCTCATGCAACGGTACACCTCATTTACGCATCGATAATCATAACTGTTCAAGCAACGAAATATGAAATGAAATAATTATTAATTGTTATTAATTGTTGCATTCGTTCAACCGACTTGACGTATTTGTTTATTCATCCATCAATTTCGTTTGTCCAAGGAGTTTTTTATAATTCGTTTTTATTGCACGTATTACGCACGTTGATTGTTGCTTGAGAATCCAGTAATGTATTTATTCCATTTCTGTTTCTTATTTTTTGCGAACGGCCGCGATTCTATTCGGTTGAAAAACATTTTACAATACGTGCAAGAAATATGTAGCTGATACAATGATCAATTTCTTAATTTAATGTATTTTTTGTTCTTGGCTCTTAGCCGAGCCGACGCCGCGACGGTCATTAAAATTAATAGTTGAGACGGTGATACAAAGTCGCAGGTTGAGCTGACGCATATAGCGACGGACTTTGACTATCGATATCGGTCAAACACTTTGATGAAGCCAGTGTACCTCGAATACGAAGATATTCTGGTAGATCGATAAGGCGCACTGGATCCCGTGGTATTCAAAACAGGTGCGCGAAACTAATACCATTAGTACTGGTAGCACTCGATGTAGGGAATAGGAGGACTGACGCTGAATTTCATTATAGCGTAAAATTATACTTTGAACGGAGTGTAACCCGACCCGGAGAGAACTTTTCGGGAGACAATCAATTCGCGGAAATTGCATAACAAATCATTACCCGTTCCGCCCTGTCGTTGTAACTCGGACAGCCATTCGACAAATGGCACACGGTAACGAAGCGAAAATTACTGGACGCAATGGCGGAGGATAAAATCCTGTCGGCAGGATTAATTGCAGCGGTCACTTTCACAGGACGTTGAATCGAGATAGGCTGTAACAGTCTAACCGCACCAGTGCGCCTGGTCTTACGTTATCCGCGCCTTTGCAATGTTCTCCCACGCAGGTCCAGATGTTATCGAAGCGATTACACGCTCATACGCGCTTCTACCAGAGTGCCTTTGCTCCGAAATGGAAGAGCAATGATGCTAGCGGAAGTTACAACAGGGCTACAAGGATCTGTTGATATTAATTCCGCGCGGCCCCCGAGATTTAACATTAATGTGGGATGTACTGCAGCCATTGGTCGTGGTACCGCCGCGGGCGTCGACAACGCAAGTTTCTATGGCTTTGTAATAATCATTTTGAACGTCTACTATCAACGGAGTTCGTGGTACAACAAATAGGTGGTTACGTGTGATGAGTATAATACAATATGTCTTCAATCGAAAGTTTCTTCTTACGAAGAAATTCCGCGCGAACGTTAGAAACTACTTTTGACACGCTGGAAAACGATGGCGAGTTACCGCGGAAGATATCTTGGCAGAGTACAAATTAAAAGAGATATTTCTCTTACATTTTATTATAAAAAAAAAAAAAATACGATATTACAACATTTATAAAAATAGACAATCGTATTTTCAACGCTAGTAAAAATTGCACGCAAATTTTTCCCACTTGCGAAAAAGACACGAATATCTGAATAATTGCACTAATCATTTCGTAAAGTGTGAAGTGTAATGGGATTGATGAGCGTCGTAGCGCTCCAATAAATTTGAGACATGAACTTGAAGCTTGGTAAAGGCAAGGCAGTAGCTTAGGTGAGCCGCGAGTACGTGACGCGACGCGGCTTCGGCAGTTTTGCATATGATATTGCGCTTAACTTAGGGTAGATTACGCCCATTCATCCGTTCAGCTAAAGCGCAATCATTAATGCAACGCTTTTCCTCGTACGCGCACACGTCTGGCAACTGCCTAATGGCACACGCGAGACACCCGTCTATCCTCCGAAGTGGAATCGAGAATGTTAAATGACGACGCGGCGCACGGTAAACGTCTCGCCTCGACGGAATTATGCGGGAACGATGATTAGAATTACGTTGCGCATCGCATCATCGTACTCTTTCATTAAACACGCGGTGCAGATTTTCCGCGCTAGATCGCACGTACGTGTACGTATCCTTTTTACGTTTACGGGCGCGTAAGTCGGGTATACGGGTGAAAACTACTTGGACATTTTCCGTTTTATTCGTTTTTTCACACCCTCACGCTGCGAAATGTCCTCCGTGTCTGCTTCACCTTCTTCGCCGTCGTAAACGCATCGTAATTTTCTCCGGGGGTAGTTCAGTTCACGACGAGCTCGCGTCGCTCTTATGGTCGCGGAAATCGAAGAGACACAAAAATGACGTCGAGGAGAGGAAATGAGAAACTCGCCGCTCTGCGCTGTATTTCCCGTTTTGGTAATTCTTTAAAATCTATAAATATGCATTTCCGTTGATCTAGCCATGTTAAAATGATGAACGTTTGCGCTGACATATTGAGCCTCTTGATTTAATCTCTGAGAAAAGTGGATCTGCGCGCGCGAGTGGACATCGAAATCCTCTTTTCGTCCGTCACAGGGAGATCCAATTTGGTTCGAGGATTTCGGAGCTCGTAATAGGCCCATAAAGAAACTGCATGCGCGCCCAATAATAGAAACGGGTAAACTCCGCCGAGAGTGCTTCCACCGCGAGGCGTTTTCCGATCCAAAGCCGAAAGGAAAGAGAGACAATCCACCACCGGCCGTGAAGTGGACTGCGAGGAGACGCCATTACCCTCGACACGTCGGGGTTATCTTCCCCGACACCCGTGTTTCTCCCCCGGGGATTCTCCCGATCGTGCGCGTGAACTGGGTTAGTCCGAATAACTTTGAATGCTTTCGTATGCCTCAGGGCATTACGCCCGCGTGTAAATGCGAGGCCGTTGAAGATGATGGAAGGCCGCGATAACATTTGAGGCCACGGTAAACCTCGCGGAAACGCGGGCAAATATTGAATTGAACGAGATCTTAGTGCTTTCTTCTCGTTAGTCTCGATTTTAATCACCGCCTTACGCTTATCGGGGAAGTAGGAGAGAGAAAGGGAAAGCACCTTGTAATAGTTTAGATATTCATTTCTTTAAAACACAATCGCTGTAACTGTGAAGTTATTCTCTTTTCAAATGCACGCTTGCGCAATTGTGCGTAACTACGCGCAATCGGGAGCTCCGGGAAAGAGCGTGCTCTAATAATGCTAAAGATATTCTGACGGAGGGGAGGGGAGGGGAGACTAAGCGAAATTATAGCTTAATTAGTACTATTGGCTTTAATTAGTGTTGCCATGGTATTCCACTTTCTTCAGTTCGCATCTTGCGTCTGATATCTGTCACGTATCAAGAAAATTTTGGATCTAATTTACATTTTAATCATCTATTCTACTCAGACGGAATTATAAGCAATAAAGTTTTAGCATTTAGATGTGAATCTATAAGTAATCAAGTTTTAGCATTTAAATTGAGTATACGATGTCGCGGTAATAGTTAGATTCTAGAAAAAAGGAGGGAGAGCATTCTCTCTGGTTAATTATGCATAGTTAAACGTGACGACACACGTCTTATATAATTTATTCTTTAACGCGCAATGCAACGTTTAATTGAGCATGGCGATCAATCTTGTATAATTCGCTCGACATAGCGCGTAAAATTATACCCTGAGTGCACTCGGGTTGTAACCGCGAAAATGAAAATAGCAATCGAGTAGTCGCGTGTAGTCGTTTCGTAATTTTACTTGTTCTCACCAGCAACGCGAGAGACGCTTCATTTCGCTCGTAAAAGCTAATTCCCTAATTTCCACGTTAATTTATGCAAAGAACACCCCGCGCGTTATGGCGCTTATCCTAAACCCACATTTTAACGTTCCTCCAACGCTCTGAATAATCCAATACATCCGTCCGGGGCCATCCACGCCAAACACCGCCGCCCGGGGTTCTTATGCAAACGAGGACAATACATTTTTAATTTCATGCAAAACCACGCCACCTGCAACCACAGTTCGCGATGGATGCAGCGCCGCGAAACGATTCGACATCTCGGCCGCCGGGCTACTGGTTCCCGGAACCGTCGTCATTTCGCAATCAGCTCGTATTTTCCGATCGAATTAATCGCGCGGCGAGAGAGAGAGAGAGAGAGAGAGAGAGCTTCTTCGATGGACGAGAGGAGCTGCATGCGTATAGGTTGTGCCGGGTTTGCTAATGGCCAGCATCAGGAAGAGCATTGGATATCGATTTCGGCGAGGATCTCTCGATGCATTTTAACATCCTGACCCCGTGTGCGTTACGAGCGTAACGCTCAGATTAAATAGATACGGTTGTCTTACGTAACAAGTTATAAGGAGCAACGTTCTATAATTGTTTTTATTATGCTTTTCTCTAGCAACACAATTTTGAGAGATTTACAGATTTACATTTCGGCCCTTGCGACGAAGCAAGCAATAAATAATGTTGCGCCGTGTGATTCGGTGCGATTAATTATCTGATCTAATTAGTGGCGTTTGCTTTTCCGTTTCCTTCTTTTTAAACTGCTTAAGAATGTGCCGAGCTTATGATTCATTGATAGGATCACGCGACATGCACGACTACTTGAAATTAGGTCAGAACTGCTCAGTTAATTACGTCGAGGTAATAGATAATTAATGGATAACCGGCGACACGGTGAACCTGACAGTTTATTCTTGCAGGAACAATGCTCATAGATGTTGAAGCAAGAATAATAGTATTATACGGCTTCGCGTAACAAGGCTGTTTTGCACGTGTCTTTTTAGAATGTTCTTTGTTTAAATAACAATTTGATTAGGTGACACTGCATTACGATGCAGTTAATTATACGGCACACGAGAGACAATGCATGTTGTGTGCCGATCAAATACTCATATACTCGATCAAATGTAAATTGATAGTCGCAATTAACAGGCAATTAACGTAATTTAATGCATCTACGATTTAGTGATGGCGGTTTGATTTTTACGCAAGCGGATAGCATTATGCACCGCGCGCATATCACGCATTTCAGTGAAACGAAATAGCGTACGCCTGACGACTTTTTAACCGAAGAATCGAAAGCTTTTTAGGATTTATCAGTTCACGCTCTAATAATCCGACGTATCAACAGTTCGTCCTACGCTTTCGTTTGTCCCTTCATTTGTCGTCGATATGGGGAAAAGCACTGACCTCAAAATCAATTCCATTCGTGCGTGCGTCACCGTCCTAATCGTCGCGAATCTAATTACAAGTGAGCCCACGATGAAATTTTATTTTTTCACAACGGCGTTTAATAAAAGATCGTTCGCCCGTTTGCACATTTCGACTTGTCCATCCCACGCATGCCCGGCTATGATGATTGCGGATTAATTAAAAGTATCGTGTGGACAGAAGCGCTCGCTCGTTTAATGAAAGAACGTGAGAGTCACGAGACATTTAACGAAAATGGATTCCATCGCATATCGCGAACGATTGGGCGACATTTAATCTTATCGGTTTCCGGGAAAAGAGAACGAGCTTCTCGCGGGGGCGTACATGTAAATCCGAATAAACTGAAAATAATCGGTGTAAATCTAACGCGAATATCAAGGCTCTTCGTGGCTAATCGAATAAAACAAAGTGGGTGGAAACGAGTCGAGAAGGGTCTGAAATATCGGGTTTCTGAGAGAAACTTTAAAAGAGAGAGAGAGAGAGATATCTCTGTGGCAGATGATTATATTTGTTACGTCTGACAGTCGCCTTCAGGGAAATATTTTTTGTTCTATGCATATTAAAAAATACCGACGACGAATGCGAAGGACGGGGGTGCATCGGCGTGTCGGACAGGGCGGATACACGTGGACACTGTAACGTATAGCGTTGATAATAAATCGTGTCAAGGTGTAAAGGCAATAACAACTTGGCCTCGCGCATTGTCCGGGAAGTCACGAGCTTTTCCGCTCGCCGATGTCGCGTTCCGGAAAAGTAGTTTGAAAGGCGAACTGAATTAAATTTTGCCGTAACTGAAATGTCGTTTAAAGAACGATTACAGCGGGCCGTATTGATTCGAGAGACTAAGTAGTAGACAACGAGTTGTAAGGAGATATAGAGACGAAAGGGAAAAGCGGGGAAAAAGAAAGTAAAGAAATAAGCAGTTGAAATGACCAACTTGTTAAGAAATTCTCCGACGTTTCTTTCTTACCTTGATTACGAGATTTTAATCCAATCCTTTGCACCTTGTGTATTTCTCTTAGCATTTAGCAAAAGAATATTTATATAATGGGAATATCTATTTTTAAATATTGATTTTTATCACAGTGTTTTTTAACGATAATTATATATCGTAACTGCAGAGATTTTATTTTGAAATAAAATCAATATCAGTGGCATTTCTAAACGCCATTTGCACGATGACGCTCGAATGGATAGTTACCGGTGCGAAAAACTTCGAACGACTTTTTTATTATTATTATTATTATTATAGAATGTAAGCATCTCGAGAATATGACTATCGGAACAGATATTTTGCACGAAATTTCAGGTAGGAATGATGTAATAGGAGGTAGGAATTATTAATTATATTGCTTCTTTGTCATTGTGATATATATATATAAAGATTTTTTAAATTATATTTAATATAATTAAGTCATTAAAATTATAATTTTAAATATAATTGATAGAATAATATCAGATTAATAACGTAAAATAATATGGTTATTGTCAAATATATGAAGTCAAAATATATCGTAAATTATGTATAAGTCATGCAACTATAATAGCTCAATTATCAAAATTAATATTGAAAAGTAAAGAACGAGGCTACTGATATTATTCATGAATATCGTGAAACATGAAATATCGGTACGGTAATAAGCTGATCTAGAACGCGGCCTTGGTATTTTTTTTTTTTTTGTCACGTACTGTTTGTAATGTATTAACGTTACGATGTCTTCGAGCTTTATTCATGTACCAAGAATCAAGTCGATGACCAAAAAGATTCAATGAAGAGATATTTATATGAAATAAAATTTTAAATTTATTATCTACAAAACTTGCTAGAGAAAAATTATTATGATTTTATTTTTCTTCTTTTTTCTTCCTCGAAAATTTTTAAGATAAAATTTGAGGTCTGTATTGGTCTATATACATTTTTTTTTATATTTGTCGCAGAGAGATGCATACGTAAATGTAAAGAGAGGAAATGTTGCATCATCATGGAATATTTCGAATAATTTACTGAAAAAGCACACTGATGCTTATCTTTTTTTTATAATATACCAGTTTTATCTTCATATTTTATAGCTCATTTATTTGTGTTTATTGATTTGATTAAATTTATAAGCTTTCAAGTTGTTACCTGCTCGAATACACATAAACTTTGTGCGCTATTTTTCGATCCCTCATAACACGGAAACTTTTAACTTCGGTATTTTCATATCTAAATTTGTTATTCTATACTTTATCTTCAGAATTTGGTATTACAATGTTACATGGTAGTTATTGGATACTTTATTCAAACGCACTTCGCCAACAATTTGATCTAGTTGATCAACTTGTTAATCAGATTCTAACTGAATTTTTTGGTATTTGGTCTGAATGATATATTAAGTAAGTAAAAAATGATTTGTAAATATTATTTAAGATTCTCATTTTTTTCTTTTTTAAAATTATATTTAATTACTCAAATAGTCAAATTTATTACCAAATTACTTAATAATTAATTGCCTAATTTGTCTATAAAAAAGAAAAACTTTACCAAGCTGTCTCCCTCTCTAATAAAGAACAATTAATTCATTCTCTCCTTTTTATTGAAGAGAAATTGGAGAGAGAATTGTTGTTTCTAAGCTTGTATGCAAAAGGCAATTTCTGGGGTAGAGTTGCGGACCAAACGAGAGGCAATTCCCCAACCTTCTTTTCGTCGACTGAATATAAATGCAAAATTTTCACGCCTGAGAAAGGATAGAAAGGACACTGAAATAGAAAGAGGGACAGCTGGACAGAGAACAGAGTCATAGCTCGATTTGAATTCCTTTGTGCGTGTTAACGTGTTTCCAAGCCTCGTCGTTTTCGCTTTTCTTTCGCTATAATGACGTTTGATACGTTAAATTCAGAGCATGTTATAAATACCGATCACGCTCCGTCGCGAAACTAATTTCGAGTTTGATTCGAATGCAGGCACTGTACTCGAGACTGTCGATTCCATAAGCTCGAATTTCAGGATTTAACTTGGCATCAATTTGTAGAATTTTCAATTAATGAGCATTATGTAGGTAATTACTGTCGATATGCTAATGACACGCGATATTAATATTTTATAATAATTGTATATTTTGAAAATAAATAATTTGTGGACATTGGAATCATTGAATCATTTATTTTATTATTATATTTGTCATAGTAACTTGACATAATAAAAGCATTTTAAAACGTTATTCAAAAATTGTGCTAAATTTAATACATTGTTTTATATATATAAATTGATTTCAAAACTTTATTTCCCGCAGCAGAAAAAATGACTCGATATAACTATTAATAGTGCGCCATTTGATTAGAAATAATTATCTAAATGGTTATCTCTCGTATGTGCGCCTGTACACTTGATGTTGTGTAGGACGAGCCACAATTATTCTCGCAGCCGTTTGATTGACATCAAGTATCAAACAATGCGAATATTAGTACGGATCGCTAAATTCTCGTTCGGATATATATATATCAGCTTGTTTACGTGAATGCCTCTCGTAGATATTTACACAAAAGGATTGCTCGCGTTTTAACAAAAAATACAATGCACTGTCCTCCGGTGTCGATTTCATAGTGCAAAGTTTAATTAATCGTGATTGTGATTTATTATTATACTTGGGTGTTTAAAACGTAACATTTCCTATGCATCCGAGTATAATAATAAATCACGGTCACGATTAATTGAACTTTGCACGAGTATGAAATCTATACCGCAAAACAGTGCATTGTATTTTTCGTTTAGAACGCGAGCAATCCTTTTGTGTAGACATCTACGAGAGACGTTCACGTAAACGCGCTAATTAGAAGAGAGAATGAAATAATTGGAGAAGGACGAGGCAACGAACGAACTACAGGCTGCAGAGTCTTGCTCTGCGCCAACGGCGACAAAAAAAAATGGAACATCGTATTTCCGGCAGATAACTAGTTCATGTTAAACACGTTAATTACTAAAGTAAAAGATTTTTTTATTTTTTCTTGACACGTTTATATTGTATCTGCAGAAATTATGTTACGAGCGACATTTAAAGACATTGGCATATGAAAATTTGCATGAGATTAGAGATATTCGTCTCTCTTTGTGGGCAAAGCAAATAGTAGACCATATGATTAAATGTATAATTGTCCGTGCCATGTGGCACGTGCGTATAATTAAATAGTCTTGATATTATCATAATATGAAAGAGAGAGAGACAGAGAGATTTTTTTTACTCGTCGTACAAGGTGCCCAGTATATACTGAATAGATTAAAATGTATTGTTACACGAGTGTCCACATGAGAGAATTATTCCGTAATTGCAGGGTTCGAATTGCCGCGCGTGACATCACATTTTTTAAATAAAACATTTTATCGCTGAAACTGAAAAAAATCGCGGACGTTGCAGCGACGACGGGAATGTGTATTAATAGGTTCTCGAGCGCATCACATGTGCCGTCTAAATGGGTTACGAGAGCCTGCCAGACCACAATCCGCAGAGCTTAACATCAATTACTAATTGTCCTTGTCATTAATTTCTCTATTGCTTCTGGAAATGTAGCTCCTCCCGTTTTCACTCCGTATGCCATACGGCGCAATTATTGCAATATTTGCGATAGACACGTGCTTAACCTATTTCACTTTGTTCATTTTTAACTGATCATTTTCTCGTAGTTTTCAAACATTTATTTGCACTTGTGGGATGCATGCGAAAGAGCAGCCCTTTGTTGGCACAAGCGCTGTAAAAACAACGTGTATATATACATCTGTGAAGAGCAGCGATACTTGTTCAAACGCTTTACAATTTTCTATTATAATTTACTATTCGAGAAGAGTCATAATTCATCGTCAAGCGTCAGAGAACGATTTCTTTCCCCCTTCACTTCTGTCTGATAATTAATAAGTCGCCCAACTACTTCTGACAACTTTCCGTAGAACTCTAGAATGAGCCAAATTACCCGATATGCCGTACCGCTGGCGCATTGCGCTCTCATAATTCGCGAAATCTCGTGGGTAGGAGCGTATTTTCCCTCGCGATACTCGCAAACTCATCGAGCATAAAACATCATTCCGGAGTTTATCTCGTCCCTACGTAGCGCGTGCACACCTCGCTGCCGACTTTTGGGAATTCACGCGTGCGGACGGGGGTTGATCGGGCGGCGAGTCGGGCAAAGGGGGAGAAAGCTGTCTTTTCACGGCTGGCGAAATGCTTTCCGATTATCGCGTCCATGCAGCGCGTGCAATTGCGTCTGCAACGAAGCCTTTATCATCTATGTATATATGTATGTACCTATGTGCGCGAATTTGTGTGAACGCATCCTGCACCGCCACGGGTCTGCAGTCACACATGCACACACACACACACACACACACACAGTCGCAATTGCACGATTGCACACTGCGCCCACAAAACGAGGGCGATGGTTAAACAGAGTGCGCACGCTTCCGCAGACTCCGTAACTCTCCGTGCAACCTAATACCGATGCCCCATCGTCCATGAGAGATGCTGAAGGCAGTGCCAACCCTCAACATTAATCTCTCGAGCGGTATTCGTAATGTTTACGTTTAGTAAAAGTTACGAAGGTTATTGAGTTGGCTGTTTCGCCCGCTAGTTTGCTAGCGGTTCGCTGGGAATATTCGAGACTACGACGGAAGCGGCAAAATATTCAGAATTGATTTTTCCTATATTTTTATTCCATTTATTTTTATTTCGATTTCCAAATTGCATACTTGAAATTGCGTTAAATAGTGCAGCGCGTACAAATTGCACCGTGCTAGTACGATTCGTCACGGCATTTAGCATCTGGAATCTCCCCAGACATCGGGTGTGAACTTCCAACTTGCCTGGAGCTAGGTGGAATGCATATATACACACTACTTCGGATAGTGCTTAAACGCGAACTAGGTCTCTTGCCAATCCTGAGATATGAAACACGTGTAATCCTTCATGCCTCGTACGAGAGCGCTTTGAGCAACCGCGGCGAATTTGCGAGAGGGAAAGGAGCGCAACAGAATTCGTAATAAAAGTAATTATCGCGATTAAGAGTGGAGCCGTTCGTACTCTCTTTCAACTTGCGCGAAATTGCAAATCTACTTATCACCGACTAATTTTACAACCGCTGCATCGACTAATCTTGGATATAGGGAACGTTCGCGTGTCACGAGCTGGCCCGATCCATTTATTTATCTCTTCCATCATCATTTGAATTCCCTCTTAAACTGCGAAGAAACGTTCCCATCGTTCGCTGAAAATCTCCGTAAAATTGGCTTAAAGTGAATTTCGCGTGATCTCATATGCTAGTAGTTTTACTCGAAGGGCAATCTGGCTTCGAAGGTGAAACGATTTTATGGTAGACATATATCTATCACACACACGTACGTATATACGTATATACGTATAGACAGTTTTAATTTTAAGGTTCAATTAAAGAAGGATTAAAAAAGAATAAAAAAAAGAAATAAACGAAAGAGAGAGAAGGAGAGATTAGTCGCAGGAATAAAAAGGCATTAGAGCTCGCCATTTTTAGAAAGACATTTTTTATAGTTACATGTAATTCGCTGAAGGAAAGTAGATATTTTACGCAAATGTGGAATTTAAACTCGTTAAATGTGAAAAAGATATCTTTTTATAATATCGAATAAATTCAGTTTTCCGAGTGTATTTTATTCCGCGAGTGAAACGGGGAAATCGATAGCTCTACAAAGTTCTCAATTAAAAAGGTATCATTGGCCGTCATCAGGCTTGTACGATAAACGAAATTACCAAGTTGAGATATAAAATAATCTTGTTCGCATTTATCTCACGAAATACGCGATGCGGCAGTGTCCGGAGATGCGCGTTGGCATTCTCCAGGAGATTTCGTAAACGTTGATTTAAGATTTTCCCTTCGCGTACGTGCGGCGTGCGCAATTTTTGCACTGAACGCGACGAATACCTACAATACATCTCGTGCGGCGCATGCACACGTGGCGGAAGAGTGGAGTAAGTAAGGACATATCTCAGCGACGAACCGCAACCGAGATGGGAACTTTGCTAGTGGCTCGTGAGTGCTTTCGGTACTCTCGCGAGCGCCGAACCGTCACGGTTCGAGCTGAAGGAAAGCGAGAAGGAGGAAGAGAGTGCACACGCGAGAATCTCGAAACAAGAACTCGTCGCTTTTGTATTAAATTAACTTCGGCGGAACGTGGGTGGCACCCACCGGTGACGCGGGGGGAAGAAGGAAAGAAAGAAGGAAAGAGCTTTCGGGCTTGGACGTGATCTCAACCCCAGCGTCCTAAGAAGAAGGAAGTGTTTCTCGCCGCGGGATGGAATGGCGCTTCCGCCGCCGCCGACGACGACGACGACGCTCTCTTCTTCTTGCTTGTCAGCGATTCCCGGGGAATAAAATGCCGGAGAGAACTTTCACGACTGGGTGCTTTCGGAACGCGAGAGACGTGACGACGGAATACGCGGAGAAATGATCGGATTCGCGCCCCGGGAAGCGAGAAAATCGGCACCCCCGCGGCGATGAGAGAGAACAGCCGTGACAGCGGCGCGTTTCCGTTTGCTCGCGTCATCATTTTGCGTTTTGAGACGTTAACAAATGGGACGCCAAATCTTTTTTAATCGCCACGTCTCAATTTTCGTTCGCATCCACAAAAATTGCCTGTGATTAATTGGATGTAATTATCTTTGGAAAAAATCTGAAAATCTCTCTTGTGAAAAATGATAACAATCATTTACTTATAAAAACGGTATTCATTTTATACGTAGAAATATATATGTATTAAATAATCATCTTAAATGGCTACATAATTAAATGTATCCACTCACCCAAACTCAAAAATTTCAATTACATCTGTAATACGAATTTACATAAATAAATGTTTTATCGTTTATTTATATTAAAAGCTTAAATTAAGTGATGTTTATAAAGTGATATAAATGTACTGAAGTTACATGAAACTGTAATTTATGTTATTTGGCTTCGATTGCTATCTACTTGAATTGTAATTAATTGGCCTCGTTGAACCGAGCGCCACTTCTGGTATTAACACTCGGATACAGCTCAGCCAGAATATACAACGGGAGTAAACAATCGTCAGCAATTTAACGGCCAAGCAGTAGACGAGCTAATGATCGTAGACAATAATTATTCCTTTCTTCGAACGATGCTCCGCAAATAGGGACGATTAGCTCGCCCTTTCAAACTCATCGAATTGTAATGTCTGTATTCTGTATTGTGTTCTTTAGTTTCAAACGCTTAGCACGCAATCTAATTTTAAAATTAAATAAATTGGCAAGCAAAAGTTATATGTACCAGAAGATTACATAAAAAAAATTCTTTCGAGACTGTTGTCGCACATTTTACGCGAGAAAGTAACTCGCTCGATTAACTGCGCTTTCGTGCATCTATGTACACACACACACACACACACACACACATCAGAGGAGAAATCTCACGATCGCGTATTAATACATATTGCACAAAGCGCCTTGGGAATCCTTTTCACGATAGAGACGAAATTCCTTTCAAGTTAGTAGACATTTAATTCGGAATTCGACGAAGTGCTCGATTGAAGCGGATATGCATCAGCTGTCTTCTCGCAAATGAAAGAGGAAGAGGAGGATATATATATAGGAGGTTAGTTATTTTTCGGGCTTAGAAATTCTTGGTATGCATCGCCGCATAACTGGCACTGACGTTACAAAATTCCGTGGAAAGAACGCCCTTTCGCTTTGTGATTTATCCTTGCGTGCACTCTCGGCCTTCCTCTTTTCGGGCTTGCTCTCATTTGTACACGGTTGATTAAAAATATTCTTTTTTGTTTTTATATTTAAATCATTCGTGCTGAGTTTTATTTCACGCGAGGCATGTGGCGTACGCGTCAAATCTCTTGCATCTTTTGTTGCGTAATCACTTTATATAAACTTCTCGAAATTATGTTTTAGAAAATAAAACGATTACGAGCGAAACTTGCATAGTTACGGAACTTTTAATTTCACGAGATGGCCACGCAATATTTTCTCTTTCATATCGAAAATGGGGAGGAAATGAAAATATGAAGTACGATATGAAATTGAAAATTGAAACTTCATGTTGTATCCTCTCGCATCATGAAGCTTCGTCGTTGCATTATGTAACAGTCATACACGTTCTGCAAACGCATATTTCGCTAGAGAATCTAGGATAGCGAAAAATTGAAAATGCATTCGAGAACTGATCCCGTATTCCACGTATCTCTCGTTAAATCCCATAACCCTGTTGTGTAACAGTATGCACGTACAATTGGAATTGTCATTTTATAACAGTACTTGTGAACAGTTTACTAATGTTTCTTTTATTTGTCTGCTTTCAGGTAAGTGCGTTACATGGCTGTTACAAAGCACTTTTGAAATACGCACATTTGCAAGGAAAATCGCGGCAGAGCGTAGGTACACGCCGAAAGAACGTAAGTGACGTAAATATTATCTGCATTTAACGAAACAATAAATCACTCCCTTGACGCACGATGAAGCGATTACCAGCAATCTCATCTGTCTTGCGGTTATGTCACGTCAGAATTTTTTATCACACGTTGCGCCCTGCGCAGAGGCATTTGCCATGTTTTCTGCACGCCGTCTATTAATGTAAAACATGTAAAACGTGCACGTCGGATGCACTTCTCCTGATAAACCCGCGCCAGGAGATTTTTAGATTGCGATTTCAGGTACGCTACTTTCCGATTGCCATATCCATTAATGTACAATATATTGAACGTGGTGCATAGAGCAAGCAATTCGGAAACTGTGTCGGACACGGGTGTGGCTTAGCGCCAACTAAGCGGAAAATATGGTATAGGAACGTATAGCAACGGCAACTTCATTCTCATACCGTGGCGCACGGTGAAACAGAAAATTGTTCGGACAGTTGTACATTGTGGTTAAAGCGATCGAATAGGCGTTATTTCACACGAGCTGCGTTATTTATATAATATGTGCGGTGCTTCAACAACTGAGCGTTCATGCCGGGGAAACCAACATCCATTACGATATTTGACATTTTATGTCTGAATTGCGAAGGTAGCAGCAAAACCTGCGTCGGACGTATTTACGTTCGCCATACAAGAATTGTGTTTTTGCGTTTGATGTAACTTGCAATTAATAATGTCAGTCTGGGGATCGCTCCGAGAGAAGCCAGAGGGTAGAAAATAGTATTATGAGAAAAGAAGAGAGATAGAAGCAATTTATTGACTGGTTGTTTCTCACTCGAGCCTATACAATTCACACGTATCTATTCGAGCAGGAGGAATAGGAGGAGGAGGAGGAGGCGGTCGTGAATCAAGTCAAGTCCACGTGGAAAAATATCCGCACTGGCGCTCGTAAATGTCCGCCCATCGTCGCGGCACCTCTATCGGTGGTGTATCGTCTATATCTGAAATTTATTCCTCAACACTGTGCACGCTCCCGCGGGGCACGAATGACGAAAGTCGCGTAAAATGGGTTACGGTTCAGCCTTTAAGGTGAGAACCCGAGAACCCATCATTCGTGACTTACTCTCTCCGTCCTGATCCCGCGTCGTCCTAAAAATCGCCTTACTCCAGCTCGAGAATGTCCTCGGTGGCTGCTGATAATCGTTTATTTTAGTTTAGCCACTGTTCCCGGACGTTGCGGGAGATCCAGGCACACGAGCACTTTGTCCCTAAAAGGATGGGCTGCTTGAAAAAGCGAAGTGCGAGTTACGTTGGAGTGTCGATGGGAATAGAGGGAATTAGGGTGGGATCGAGGACTTAAAATAACATCACGAGGATAGCGACAAATATTTTCGTTCGTCATTATGCTATAGAAACTCCTCGTTACCAGCTTGGTCACTTTTCATTATGATTATCTACATTTATAACGAACGGAATAATAAACATTCATATTAATCGAATCGTTATAGAGAAAAATATAAAAAGAATTTGAGTCGCGCTTCGGAGAAAAAACATTTTTTTTTTTTTTTAATTTTCTCCGGAGAAAGGACGGAGGGGAAGTAGTGTCGTATGTATTATATTAAAGGTACAAAACATGTTTATTGTTTTCTCTTTTATCAAATTGCGAAGCGTGGCTCGGCTAATTCTAGCTCAATGGAATTGATACATCCCGCGAATACAGAATAGACCGTTTTTCTTCAGCGCGTAAACCAATTTAGACCGCGCTGACATAATTGCATTACGTCGCCGCGCAAGAAGAATAGTATCGTAATGCCCAACAGTTCCAGTTGCGCGCTACCCGGCTGCGCCGGGTTATAGTTGAATTAATAATTCGAACGAGGACGCAGTGGCGCGACCGGCGTGCCGGCATGTTTGCGAAGCAATCGTAAATCTAATATTATTTTTTATTTCTTGGCCGCACTGCGACGCTTCCGCGCGCGACCGTTTATTTTGCTTAATGCTCGCGTGAAATTAATGGCTCGTGACATTCGCATTTTCGCGTGCGAAATCGCGACCATCTTTTTCGCGACCATCTTTTTCAGCGAATCTCTCTCTCCCCCTTCCGCGCTTATATAAACGGCTCTACCTCGACGGGCGCAATCCGCGCCTAATCGAGATTTAATTCAGATGGATTATTTACACTCGAATTAACGCATGCCGCGCGTATTATCCCGCGAAGCGCCTCTAATCCTCCCCGAGAGTGCGAGAATACCGTTTGCGGATCAAATGGAGATCGAACAACCTGGTATCGTTTACTCCAATGTTGGCCACGCGATAGCTTTCTTTTATAGCCGCTAAATGCATACGGCCACGGGCGATATTTTTACATGATAATGCCATTTGCAAATCTCCAGCTACGGCGATCGTAAAAAGCAGCGAAATTCAGTTTCACATTTCTCGTTATTATTTTTCCGTCACAGTGCTGTTTTCCCGCATATTACCGAAAGTTCTCGCATCGCGAGAAGAGAACAATAGCGCGCTATTATCGTCAGCTTTTATCCGTTCTGATAAACGCTTCGCGATTTTTGCGGCAACTTCGCTGGAAATTCTTGCATTTTGCCGTCGAAAGACCGACCGGTTGCGTGCCTGGTAAAGATAGTGAACTTTCGTAATAACTCTGTGCAGCCGTAGGATATGGTAGACGATAACTTACTCGACAACAAAACACTTAGCAGTCTCGTTTTATCATTTAAGAAGCGTTTAAGAGTCTCGGGAGCTTTATAATGAAAACCGTTGAATTGTATGCGCATTGTGGAAAATTTCAACGCTAATCTGCAGTGAATATAACTGTCAGAGCTAGTTAAACTACCGCTTTTTGCAATATTAAATTTGTCACTGTATTCAAGCTTGGAACGAATTTTCGAGTTTCACGATTTTAATAAGCGCATTAAAGAAAAGGACTTTTATTTTATCCGTAAGAAATTGATTACCGCACTTGCCGCTTCTTATAAATTTATATTGTTTCTTGGAAAGTAATTTATAGAGCTGAATTGGATAACTTACGAATTTACTCGTAGCAATACGGGTGACGAATCGTAAATTATCCACAGTACGTTCCAACTTTTCTTTATCGAACGCTACTTTTATTTTCTGTGTAACTTATAAATAATTCCGTGTGTCGAAGGATCATCCTTTGAGTAAGCCAATTAATATCTTGCGGAACGTAATAGGAGGGCAGAATTGCGATACGTTAAAAATTACGTTTATAACTAAATTTATTATTTTTTTTAATTGTCGAAAAAGTATTAGATTATTATAAGCTCTGGCCGACATCAAACAAAGATATATTTGAATTGGCGATTAATCGAACCGTGTTCCGATTACACGCTGGAAAGGCAGTGTGATCGATTCCGAATTTCGATGACTATCGCGTATTTCCCGTGGCATGTGCAGGGTATTTCGGAATTGATTGAAAATAGACATCGAGCGAAAATAGCGCTGTTTTCGTTCGCAAAATTTACACTTGTCGCTCGGCTAATACATCAAGCTGAAAATTTCGGAGGTAATAATTTTCGAATCGCGAATCATTGAAAATAAAAGTATTTTTTTTTTCCGGATTTGTGCACATTTCGCACGGATTTCGACACACCCGATGCACATCTCGACCGCTATTCTCTATTTGTGTACACGTGCCGCAATTGCACGTATAGAACGAGAGGACTAGTAGAACTAGAGGAATAAGGAAAATGAGATGGAAAACCCGGCCTCGAGGGCTGCGTGGGCTAAGGCTCGGAATAAATCGATGGCAGCATGCAAATTACATTCCTATCCGAGGGCTGCTTACACACATAAATAGGAACGGAATACGCGTCAGACCGCCTACTGCTACTGATTTACTTCACGGTCATAAATTTGGTTTATCTCGTAATAATCAGTAATAAAATTGCACTTAAAATGACAATAATCATAGAATTGTAACAAGGAAAATTTGAGAACGATATTATGCGTTATTTCCGTTTTCATTTTTGTTCCATTTATATTTGCCTCCGCTTTTTATTTCGTAAAAAAAATTATCAGAAAATATAGGCTTGTTTTAATATAAAATATATGACAGAATGTATTTGAGCACAATGCAAAAATTGATTGTAGAAGTAATTGATATTTAATATAATAATAATAATAATTTTATTGCTGTGCATACCAGTGAAAGAAAGAAAATTAGAAAATAATATAAAATGCAAAATTTATAATGGAAATATTAAAATTAAAGTTGAATTAAATATTGGGAAAGTTATAGCTGTATTGCTTGCGATTGCTTGACCTCATGAACTATCGCTTACATAATGGTAGTTTATGGTCGGTAATTGCTTTGGCTATTCGTGCCAGTGAGAAATGCCAGCGATAGGGACGGTTCTCCATCGTCCGAATAACTCTCGTCGACGGTGAAGAACGGGCCGATATATTTTATTAACCGAATTTCGACCGCAAAATTGCCGGCCGTATCCACGCTGCCTGCATGAACCGATTTCAATCTACGATTCAATAGGCCAGCGCGAGACGGGGCACAGGCAGTTATGAATTGGGGCATGAATTCTAAACGAAATTCCCGATGTCACTATCGATACTTCCGCCGCAATATCCCCTGACAATCCCCGTAGTGATGGGATTGATGCATTCACGCCCGATATTGATAATTAAAGTTTAGGCATTGATATGCGTTATGCTCTAATACCATGTATCATATTACAAAAGCATTCAAAAATAATACAAACGATGAAACAATAATATGGAAATAATTTAGTAGTTTATCATGTTAGCGTTAAATATGAAATTCAAACAACATATTTTTTTTATTAAAGAAGAAAATTAGGAAAAGGGATTTTTCTAGATCCCTTGGAATAAAATTAATTACATTGATTTCAAATTATTATAACGTCGTACGGCACAGTTTAACGGTGCAAGGTTCTGTTTCATATAAGAGATTTCTAGTAATATACAAATTATTGAAAAATCATCGTAATTTGAGAAAAGAAATCGCTTGATCGGAAATTGCAAGTAGAATGATCGAGGCCATCGCTAGTTAGCTACCTCTTGTCAATTTGTTTCTCGCGAGCGCTAGAAAGACTGGGTGGAGTTTCATCTACCGAAATCGATGCAAGAATCCCCGCGAAACGCCCCGGCGACCGAATGAAGGTCGAGGTCTTGACCTTTGGAGCCGGAAAACTCGCGATTCTGCCACCAGCGTTTACACCCGCCTGCTTTTCCGCGTTTTTTGTCAGGTACCGAAGGTTTCCAATATTCGTTTATAGATACTCTGCCACGTTGCACGCTGTAATGTTTCCCTTTGGAACCACTGCAATTAACAATTAATTCAGTATCTAGAATTCTGATTGATCTCGAGAGAATTTTTAAATATCTTTATAATTCCTCGTGTCAAATATTTCATCGAATATTTCAAAATTGTAAATTTCTAATTAATTAATGTATGTTAATCAAAGTTGGAAAATTTGAATTTAGCAGATGTATGTGCGAGATATGCGATGCGACATATTTAGGTCAGAGCAGACGAAACTTGAGGATAGGAATAATATATAAGAAGCTAAAATACTGCGGATTGTGGTATCTTGTCAAAAGAGGGCCAAAGATGAGATGACTCATTTTTGTGATAACCTTTTAGAGAAGTTCTCTTTCTTTATTGCCGCTCCACGTGGCAGTTAAAGTCTTAGTGTCAGTTTTAATAAACTATTCTACATTTTTATGACAGAGCTAATTAATTTTTGTAAATCAGAGACGGAAACAAAAGAGATTAAAAAACATAATCGCTATTTTCTTCTTTGTATTTTCAAAATTAATCAATGAATATTTAAATTGTAAAATGATTTTTTTTCAGTATTTTTATCGATACGAGTACTGTCGTTTCAGGATATTAAGCTTTGAAGGAACAAGATTGAAAATATAATTTAAAAAAATTCAAAATTTTTAACTTTTAATATTATACATTTTTTTATTACAAGTTTTAAACAGTTACCAGGACAGAAATTTCTTTTAAAAGAGGATAAAATGCGGAAAGAAGTAAGATAATATCATTAAGTCGAATAAAATGATTATCGTTGACCGAATTTTCATGTTACTTCTTTGCGCATACTTTTTTACGCTCGCAAAGCATGATGGTGGTTTCTTATCTTTGTTCCTTCCACAAGCTGCTGATAGCCCGGCAACTTTACTTCTTGCCATCAATTTATTTCCATAAGCTGAGAGCTCCGACAATGAAGGCGAATGAGAGAGACGGGTGGATCCCTCCCAATCTTCTTGTAGTCTTTATGGTTTTCGAAACTTTTCTCTCTCATTTCGACGTTGGGACAAAATGATACGGCAAAATTAAAATGCATGCAAACTCGAACCGTTTTGCTTCTCTGTTCACAATTTTACAGTGCAAATTCTCAACAGTTATTTAAAATGGAAGGATAAATTAACACTCTCAACCTTAATTTATCTTTATATTTTCGAGCGTTTAAATTTTTACGTACCAATTTTTTCTAGATTAAAAATATTATTCGTTTCTTCGTCTATTAAGAAATTCATTCGTAACGATGAAGCATGCTTTTCGATCTTGTCGGTGACGCCCGTCTCCTGAGACGTCACGTTAGTTTCAGTTTTGCACAGCGTAATCGATCATAAGTCAGGCGTAGTAGAAAAAAGTCGAGATATGTTTCTTATATAACTTTCCGCATTACATTTCTTACCTCTCACAAGATGTTTACGTTAACGAGACATTTAGACCTCCTCCCGGTGACTGTAACTGTAAGAGTCATAAATATTTGCTGAGGAAAAATCCCTTACGCTTTTTTTCTCGGATTGTTGTACGCTTGCTTATATATTTTTCACCGCACTCGTGAATTTTTTCTAATGCAGCGCGTCCACCTTTCTTTTAAATTTTAGTGTTCCATTCTTATAAAGGGAAAGAGAAAGAACGCAAGGAAAAGAGAGAGAGAGAGAAAATTTCATTATTAAAATGTTACATAAAAATATTTCATTTACTTTTTATTCATTTCACGTATATACGTCTGTGCATATTTATCTATATTTTCATTAATTTTTTTTTATCTTGATATTTTTTTTCATTCTGCGAAAATTCTTTACGAAGAAACTTTATTCGTATTGTGATAGCGGAGGATAGAAACTGCATCAACGCGGTCGCCATCCTTTGAAAGCTTAAAACACTAACGTAATTTGCGTCTTTTAAATTAATTATCACATTCGTAACGTTATTAAGTTATGTTGATTACACGTGGGTCCCAGGAGAGAAATTTTTCATCCGTACGTGGGCGAACTCGATTACTCGATACGTTTTCTCGCGCGCGAATATCTCCGCATTCTCTGCTCTTTTCTAGATCGCGAAATAACTGCCTCGTTTCATTCGATGCCGATTTGATATCTCGTGCGTCCACCTACACTTTAACGAAACATTCTATTGAGACGCTGTACACTTCCGGCGTTAGCTCATGTATTATAGAGAGGATGGCTGTGCACGACACGATTGGAACTCCTCCACTGAATTTTTATACGTCCCGTGCAGCTGAGACCGCGGCGAAGCACTTCCTTGCAAGAAACACCGTGGAGGCGGTACCTACGAAGAATCGATGAGGAATTAAAAGAATGTCAAGGTTTCGCAAACAATTTCTTCGCAATGTTTTCTGTCTCGTTGAGGAGAGTAAAGCGGCTGTAAGCGAGATCCGTAATAGCGAGAGATGAATGTTTTCGCGTTACACGTTCATCGTTTTACGTTCAACGAGACTCCGCTGCAAATTTTTCTTCAAACGCATTGAACGTCGAAACTGTAGCGTTAAAACTATAACTGCGAACGCTAACTTTCTCTCTTGGTAAAGGTAAAAGAATAAAATATATAAATTTAAAATGATCAATTTTTAATATGCAACGCAAATGCTTGCAGCAAATTGTTTTTAAATTATTGTTTAATTTGTTTAGTTTATTTTACTCAATCGTAACGTTACACGGAAAAAAAACAATTTTACTGAAATACAAATCTGACAATAATTGCGTTGAACCATTAAAAGATTTATATTGGACGCTTAAACTGGTTGCTAGAATGTCGAAACTTTTTGCAGCCGTACCATATCATGACCGAATGTCTTACATAATAATTCTTACAACCGAACATAATATTATTTTCTGATCTGTATCTAATAGCAGCGAATTCGGGTGGACTGCACTAGCGCACTGGTGCATATTAAAGCCGCTGTACACTGATCTCATTTAAAAATAAAATATAAGTATCTTGAATGATAAAATATATATTTTACCAAATAATATAATAAAATATCGATTGAGTATTTCACAATTTAATCTGTTTATATATTTATATTAATACATATCGTTCATCGATTAGTGTACGGCGGTTTTAATGTGCACCAGTGCGCACTGGTGCGTCCAACCGAATTCGCTAGAAATGTTTAAACTACAGTAAAATTGCTCTTTCCGTGTAGCATCGGAGAGTAATATTACTTTTCTATTAAGTAACTTGCAGGGAGAAAAAAAATTTAATCGTTAAGTGAGCCGTTGGTCGTTTCACTTTGGATCGCCTCCAAGGAGGGACTAGTGAGGCAGTAGCTCTGATCGATCGGCCTCACTAGTCCCTCCTTGGAGCGAGTCAGCCTCTGCAGGTACTCTCGTGCGTAGCTCTGAAGATCCCTGGCGATGATGAATATGTGCTGGGATATCGAGGAAAGATGGAAGGTATAACGCGTTGGTGTCGATTGATCAACCGGGAGACGGGGAACGAGCTCGTCGCGGAGAGATCGAATAGGATAGTCGGCGAATAGGAGCTGCGAAGATTAGAGGAATGACGCGATATAGATGTTCATGATGCCGCACTATTGATTGACCGAGCTCCAATTGCGGCCCCAATATTTTTTCCCCTCTCGCTATTGTTATATTATAAAATCGGATAAAACGATATACTCGATATTTTTGCTCGTATTTGAATATAATACTTCAATCCGGAGTGATCTCCGTTTCATTTAATTATATCCAAATTTAAAAGTACGGCCGTTATTTTATTTTATTTTTTTTTTTAATTTAATTTTATAATAGTCTGATGCAGCTGTAAAGATTGTATTTCATGTTAATTAACAAAAAAAAGCGATACGTAGTCGCTTTATTTTTAAAAATGTTAAAATAGGATGGTGGAACCGTTTCTCAGTACTTTTAGTTATTTAGGTGTAGCGAACGTGCTTTTCTTTATCATAAATTAAATTAGAATTATCGAATTGAATCGGGTATTTATCACTTACAGTGTCACGGTGGCATATTAAACTTGACATCGTGAAATTTAATCATTGTATTGTAATCAAAATTCAAATCCCCGGAACTGATTGCATGCGCCCGACAGATATTACCGGATTGATAATATTGTGTCTGCGTATGTTTGCATGCGTATAGGAGCGCGCGCGCGAGGAGATTGTGCGTAACGTCGGGGACAAAAGCGTGAAGAAAGGCCCGTTTATTTGGGAATAAAATAAGCGGTCACCTACAATCGGAGTTTCGTTTATTGTCAGAGGATATTTGAACGGCCCCAATCGGACGCCATTCGCGCTGTTCGAATAAAATCCCGTGACGCGTGTCACTCTATACCGCGTGACATTCTGTAATAAATCACATGCGTTTAATTACGCCATCTCTATTTAACAGGCTGCCGCACGCACATAGCGGAGGAATATCGTTGATTATATTTTCCCTTCCCAGCGAAAATACAATCAACGATACTTCTCCGTAAATGCGATTCGGTTACACAATTCACGACACGTTCATCATTTCGTCGCATACTCTTAACTTTAGCCACGCTCCGTGCCGCTAAATGCATTCACATGAGTATTTACATGTGAGAAGCGGAATTGTTTAATTATTTTCGCTTAAACCGTTTGACATTTATCGTGCATCTATGTAATTGCAATTTACGAGATGGAAATGTAATCATACCAACTTGCATGATGTTTCAACGATGTTTTAGACTGCTGTATTGCAACGACGTAATAACGTGCGAATAAATCAAAATTTGTCAATGTATCTTTCAAAGAGAAGTCAATACGCATTCGGAGAACGCAGGACGTTCGTCTTAACGTTGCGTTTTCAAAAAATCAAAAGATATTTGAAGATTGTAATGATTATTTCTAAACACAAGGAAACATTGGCTACTTCACGTGGACATTATTATTCGCAAAAGAGACGATTTCTTTATATAAAGAAATAAAGAATGTGGACGAAATACTATATCATTGGCAACATCGCGTTTTACAAAGGCTTGCAAATGCGAAGTTCAGCTGATGCCAACCCTGACCGAGTTCCGAGAGGGAGACAACCAGGATGAGGCAGACAAGGCTGCGAAATAGACAGTGTTCGTTGGACATCAAAGCTTAAAAGGGTGGAATCGTATAATGGTTGAGCGACGGCAGTAGTGATTGACCTTGTCCGCGTTTCGGCTGCGAGAGGATTGCACGTCTTCCCAAATTTTTTTCGTCTGAATGACTTCCGATCCGCCGACATACAAAAGCTTTTTCACCAGTTTTAAGGATTTTCGAGACTTTATTGTATGTAGCAAGAAGACGCGTTTGAAATTGATGGGATAGGTTTTCTAATATTGTACACAGTAAAAAAAATAAAATGTCCTAGAAAGTGCACTCTAAAGTTAAGTTAAAATAACTCTTATTTTAAGTTATTTTAACTTATCTTTTGAATTATTTTAACTTAAAATTTAGGGTCGATTTTTTGGGACTTGCAAAAATGTTAAAATTACATTTTATTTTTTACTGTGTAAGCAAGAAAATAATCTTCAAATTGATTTCGCAATTTTCGTAGCTAACTATTCTTTTAAATTTATTAATACGTAGTGCTTGTCAATGTCATGAATAGAGGAAAGTAAGAATAATCTATACGACAGAATAAACTCGCAGCAGTGTTCGAATTATAAACAAAATACGTTAATATATAATAGTATCGTATAATTGGTTGTTATTTCGAATTTCTCATATTTCTTCTTCCTTTCAAAAATAAACTATTAGAAATCGTAATGCTGTCATAATTTTCATTTTTTTAAACAGTATACGCTACTCCTTCGTTCTTAGTGCACGATAAATCTAATCGTGACTCCTTCTAATCAAACTTATTAAACAATTTCTTTTTCGAGAAATTTTTCCGTAATTTCATCGAAAAGTTTACAAACGAACTCGCAAGGATTTAACGACGAAACGAATCTCGGGGGTGCTGTAAAAAGGGCTTCGTGTGAACATGTCGTGATGTCACGGGGCATCCGACGATCGGGCGATTCATTCATTCTCAACGCGAATAACCATTCACGAGCGACTGCCGGCGTGGGTGCAATAAACACGAAACACGTCGACTATCGTTTTCTCACGTGTCGTATGATATGTCGCGATTCTATTTCGGTGCAATTCTTGGCGGCGTGTGTCCCAGGGCGTCATCGACTCGCTCAAGAATACGAAACACATTCACCGTGATTCCACATAGTCGCTTCGCAACTCGTAGCCGTGGGCGGCTAAATCCTTATACAGAGAGCGCCCCGTCGGATATCCTTTTATGCACGGATCTTTGGACGACTTCAGTATCGAATTTCCATAGCGATGACCCGAGATGGAAGGTTCAATGCTGGAGTTATCTAATGTTCGAAAATCGAACTCGTTCGAAAAGAATCTCGCATCTCCATCGTGCGAAGATGTAAATGAAGTTCGCAACATCTGGTTTCTTAGTTGACCTCAAGTTTAATTTGCTAATGAGTTTTTGACGTTGAGCTCCAGTTATGTTCAAATATTTGAAAAGTGCTATTTCGAATGTTCACCATCGTGAATATTTACACGTTAACTCTTTTCATCATTTCTACCACCAACGGGTTTTCCGTGAATTTATTCACGGAACGGGATTTACGTCAATGCGTGAACCTTCGCGTGGAACCCACCGCAGATCCGAGGCACGTGCGCTTTTGACGTCACGTGCCTCGGTTAGAAAAATGAAGAAAAAACGATTCTCTAAAATCTTAACGAACCCCATCGTACTTTACAACGTTTAGGGCGGTATTTATTTAATAACTCGAGTCCCCTCGCTATATATTAGGGGAATGAAACTGTACTCTCCCTTTTAACCGAAATGAAAATCTTTATCGCACTCGCACGTGTTCAAAATTCTTATGAGACTCGAAATGCTTCGCCGGAATTCGTTGTATATCTCCCTTAGATTAACTTCGTAATCATCGTTTCTGGCTGAAAGAGCGATAGGTAATTTTCATGTATTTTGCAGAGTTTCTTTACCGAAGCGTATCTCAGCCCGGTGGAACGTTACATTTTGTACACTCCCCAACATTTATTTCACATTCCACGGTTATCTCGGGGAATATATAATATAGAATAGTTCGTGACAGGCTTAATAAAACATTTGGTAATCGCGGCACGAGACCACGTTGGCGTTGCAGCGAAACGAAATTCCGGTATTAAAGCGGAAAATGCGCTCTCCCGCCCAAGGGAAAATTCTGGTCGCTATGGGATTATCAAAAATTTCTCCTTCCGACTTTCGCGAGCTTCTCGCATGAAATTTTGCATCGCGGCGAGATCAAAGGGAACCGATAAAGACGTTATATAAATATATTTTTACACCTGCAGCTTATCTGAATTGCGTGAGAAATTCGGCGGCCATTTTCGCCCTTGGAAAAGTAATCTGAGCACGTACTGAAATTCACGTTATTTTCATCGCATTTCGACGCATTTATGAAAAAATATCACTCCTGACGGCGCCACTCGATCAACGTAATTGCGATCGTGTTTGCTACGTAGGTCGTTTTTATTAATATATATGCTTTAATACTTGGTCGTCGCATTCGGTTAATGAATATTAACGGCTGATTTCTAAATAGATTTGGATAAATTTCAAAAATAACAGAAATTTAATGGTAATCAAAGAAATGCGCAATTATTTATTCCGATACAAGTGAACGCATATATTAATAGATATATGCATATTTTGACATTAAAATGATCAGGGTGATTCTATCTCCAAAAAATTTCTTTAACGCATACTTTTTTTTTCGCCTCTTGTTCCTAGAAATTATTCTTTTGTAAAATTTATTTTTCGTTGAGCGACGTTGTTCCGTTGCAAGTTTTATTCTTGCAAAATAGCAGTGAAATGGATTCTTGCTTAAGGTTTACTTCGAAATAACTTTCTTTTCCTCTCTTTTTCTTTCTCTCTCTCTCAAATTTACATTTGCGAAATCCGGATTGTTGCTATTTTATGGACTGTACGTGTCACGAGCGACACGCGTATACGCGAACGAGATTACGGAAACTGTAACACACATTACCATACGTGATGTTCGTGGAAGAAGTTTACAAAGAAAATTGCAACCAATGTGCACACACGGGTATTCATAAGATATGAGAAAAATGCTGAACAAACAAACTTATCGCACGAAATAAAAAAAAACAAGGCATTTGTTGCCGCTAAGGATTGCGGTCGGCTTTATATTATTTATTGCTCGTGCATTTTGAACTTGCGTGTATTGACAGAAGAGCGTCGGAATTTTACCAAGCGAGAAACGTCCGATAATAGTGTAAGAAGAGTTGCCATCGGTAAGCCCGAGATAAAGTAATTAATTACTTCGCATAGAGCGGCGAATATCGATGGCAGTCGGATAATTGTTTTTCCACGGGCGACGGACGGCGTGTGGAGTATCGGAATTTTTTTTCTCTCGCGGCGGAAAATTTATTTCGTTAGAAACATTTTGCCGCCTGTGTCTCAGGAATTGTCTCGACGATGGCGAGAAGCACTCTTGGTTCTTTGTATGTCTCGAAACTGAAAAATATAATAATCTATCAGACGTCAAAGCGCGGTATTTCATATCGGTTTTTCTATTAAAAAGAAAGAAAATGTATATAGGAATCATCAGAAAATAATTCTAACTTTTCCAATGGGTTTGTTAATCGATTTATTCTCAATTTAATTCAATTTGAGAAAATTATGTAGCAAATGCAAGTCCAAAGCGTACAGATAAAATATAGAAATTAAAGCTACACGCGTAAATTGATTGAATCATGAATCGCTCAATTATTTATTATTTTTTGCTTTTTTTTAATCGACGCCGCACCTTTGATATCGCGCGTTAAATTTGTATGCGCGATATATATATATATATATATATATATTGATGTGAAGTGTTGACGGGATGGTACTTTAATTAACGAGCTATCCAGTCGCGGTGCTCCCGTTATAAAGTCTACGAATTCGTTGATTTGCGTTGGTTTGCTCAAAGACGCTTTCAAGTACGCGCGATTCATATCGAGTCGCGGCAGTCGGCGTTTACTGGCCATTTCATTTATTTTCCTCTTATTCCCTCCATTTGTTCCTTTCTTTTTTTACGATTGGTATAAACTTGTCTTTTTTACGATACGTCCATTTTACGAACGTCCATTTTATATAAGGTTTCCTCCGGAAATTGCTTATACACGACTGCACCAGGATATATTTTCCTGGGTCGAGGTAGGCTACTAATTGGTTGCACAAAATTGAAACGGTTCAGACGAGTAAGTGAGTAAGTCAACCCTCAATAAACTTCCGCTTTACCGTATTGCGTGCACCAGCGCTGCTACAAATTACTTTAACAGGTTAAACGCGACTATGTATATCTCTTTAAAACGAAACACACACGTGTGTGACATCTTTTCGTGCAACACTTTGAAACCCTTCGTGGTACTAATCGACGGTACATAAAAACATGAAAAAAAAAGAGTGACGCGACGTAAAAGAAAGTACTTCAACTACGAGATTTTGTAATTACAGAGCGGTTTTTTCAATGCATATTTTATGTTTGCTAAAACAACCTTTTTGAATGGACCGTTTACGCTCTAACCATTCAAACGATATAATGAATCGAATTCTCGATGAATTCGTCCGCGTCTCGTAAAACAGCGAAGCTCATAAACCAATCTCGCATTTCACTTTTGCTCATTCTCGTGAGAATTCGCGTCCGCGTCCCCGGGAGCGACGACCCTTTAAATTATCACTGAAGAAAAAAATGTTTGATAATAATCGTCAAATGTCGAGTGAAATAATACCAATTAAATATTTAATTTAATATAACCAAAAATAAAAATTTTACTTTCCTAAATGTTTAATAAGTATTACTAAATTTGGTTGTACTTCCTGAGTATTTAGGAAAGTAAAATTACTTTTATTTATATTATTAATCAAGTGATTAATTGGCATTCCTTCATTCAGCTATATTTGGTAGCTGTTACCCCAAATTCTATTTCAGTGCACGTAATCCAACATTAATCGAGAAACATTGCCGCGGGTGAGATCTGTAAATTATCTTAACCCTCAGCTGGCACACTATATTGGATTCGATATTTTGCCACACATGGGTGTACGTCACCCGATCATTTTCAATTGCGTATATATCTCAGTGCCTAATGCATAGAATTTGAACAATTTTTTTCTTTAATTGATACGCCAGACGGTCAAGAAAAAGACTAAATACAGTACCGGCCAAAATTATATCACCTTTCGATTATTTTTTAGCATAATTTGTTTTAAAAGGCACAAATCTCTCTTAAATCATAATATATTTTAATGATAAGTATAACTTACGTAAATAATAACTTTTTATTAAATAATAAAAACAGCAACACGTGGAAAATTATTTTTATTAAAAATTTTCAAAATATGTAAAATTTGAATCATAGTTAATCTTGAGTCATAACAAGTGTAAATAATGTGGAATATTAAATTTAACTGCTAAAACTAGGCTATGGTAGTAAAAATAATGATTGCGAAACGAAAAACAAAAAAGTACAAAAGTACAACTATGAAAAAATTAATAAAAAATTCGAAGATCATAGTGTATGTTGTCAAATCTCATTATACTTTATATACGAGGTATACCTTTCATCAAAAATTTACTATAAAATTTTGAGTGCATTCGATACACTTCGATAAAAGTTATGCTCCAAAAATCGAAAGGTGATATAATTTTGGCCGGTACTGTAGGTGCGAATATCGAGAAGTTAAATATATATTCGAAATATTCAGAAGAGCAGGAGCGAACGATTTATGAATGCCAAACATTTTTGTAAGAACAGCCCGGATGTACGACACCCAGGGCGTCAGCTGGAGTGTTAATATCGCGACGCGTGCTTCCGCTCTTAATATTACGTAGAGTCACGCATTATTGCAGAAAAGAAACGTCATTAGACAGGGATACGCCGCTGTGTACAGCCCAACTGTTGTAATTGTCCTCCTTGTAATGAATATATCCTGAGAAATATTTCCCTTGAAATATTATATACCTCGTGGCATTTCAAGGTTGAAGGGGGGCGTGTTTTAGCATACTATAAAACAGGTATCATATTAACATCGCTATGTGGGATAATACGGCGGTGAAAATGTGTGATGCGCGGGAGTCGGTCGCTATACACGCGCTCTCCCACCCTCGTCGTTATTCGCGTCTCGGCGCCGTCTCATCTTCCGGCTTTGCTAGTTACCGGAGTCCAAGGTCGACGGGCCTTGATGAAGTCGGGGCCGACATCAACTATACACGTTGATGGACCGTGTGCGTGGCTGTTCAGGGGTAACAGATGCTAGGTTGGGCGGAGGGGGCTCACATAATGATCGATACTTTCCGCAGGGATGACAGATCCGCACAGTTCATTTGGGCTTGTCCGTAGGCCTGTGCTCGAACTCACGTACACACACACATACATTCGCACATCGTACGTACGCACGTTTTTGTTCGTGACAGTGCAATAAACATTTAAGGAAGAACGAAAGCGGGATACAAAAAATCTAATTTGAGAGAATAACAAGAAAAATAAAACTCATACAAGTGCTTGATGAAACGAGATATCAGAAGCTATACAGCTAATTTTTTTTTGTTCAGATTCCTTCACTAAAAAAAAAAGAAGTATAATGATCGATACTGCTGATCCCGATCGCGTGCAGAGAAAGAGAGAACTGCCCTCTCCTTTCCTTCCTCTCCTCGCGTCTCTCAATCCGGAGCGCGGAACGGCGAATTTTCCCTCCACCTCCGTTCTTCTATTCGTTCCCGTGGCTCGCTCCCTCCCTCCAGACAGCAGCGGCACCCTCTCGGAAAATGAAAAGGCCCCTCCACCGCCACCCGAGTTTTCCCCAGTAACGATCGGTTCCCTTGCCCGGGGTACGAATAGCGGATTGCACGACGCCGGTCCTTTCCAACCCCCGCCGCCCTACGGCGGTCCGTCGGTCTTCCTCGATCCCTCGTGCGATCTCCCTTCTCCTCCCATTTCTCCTACTCCTCTTTCTAGCTGCAGGCATGGATTGTAGTCGCGTGGTGCCCCATTCGTCCGGTCTTTCCCTTTCCCGAAGCGTCCGTCAATCCGAAAATTACGCGTGCATTTAATTCTGCGACTGAACGAAGAACGGGATTTTGGTATATTAAATTTTGCCGCATATCCTTTTTCAATATATTTTTACGCAAGAATTTTCTGCGAAAAAGCAGTGTGGTGTTGTAAAAATCCTCTCGTTGCGATTTCAAATGTATCTTTCCGTATTAGGGATGAAATATGTGCGGGATGAATAATGAAATAGATCCGCGCGATATGTATATATGCTCCCCGGTAAACCGAGATGTATGGATGGTCCATAGCCAATAGATCGAACATGTGAGCTTTATCAGAAATACATGGATTATGTAATGTAAATATTGCAATTGAGTAGAGATGTACAGAAATGCGGTTGTAGAATTAATCGGCGGTTGCTCGCTATACATCGATCGATTATGTTTTTGTACGATAAATATCGAATATTGCTGATAATTGTAGCTAGATTGTCATTGCGCGATAATACACGTGACATAGCTTTCGTTCCAAAAATAGTTGCAGTTGTTATTATAGAGTAGCGTTTTTAATAAATATCATTATTTCTCATTTTCATTCGCATTGATAGCCGCTTTTTTGTTCTCTTTTTTTTGCATTTAAAAAGATAGAAAGTGTTAACTCTCTGTAAATAATATCTAATTGTTTTCTGTTTAATGAGGAAGGTATTTATCCGTGAAATGTGCGGTGTGAGGCAAAGGTGTACTATCAAGGTGTACAAACAAACGCGTATCTTTATTGAAAATTTTATTTCCGTTTTATATTTGTGTGAAAACAGTCAAGCGTAAAAGATATTTTGACAAACATTTTATTTTCTCTTTTACACGCTTATTTACTGTTTAAGCTCACAATTAGATTTTCTCCCGCGGATATTGATTATCGCTTCTCATTAATTATTGCAACTGCATGAAATTTGTCGATAGACGTTATTAATAAAAATGATGCGTATTAATCATACATGGAAACGCGTTACCAGTAAAATATTTATTATATAATTTTGCAATACATATGCAAGTGGAAATGATTATAAAAGTGGAATCATGCTGAGTATACATTGAACCGCCGAATATAAATACGCGAGAAATAACATAAAATCTCCCTCGCAAATCGCAATATTATTTCTATCGCAATCGCAATTGTGAATGCGAAAAGTTATCGTGAAAAAAAATAAATAAATAAAATAAGTTGACATAATTCTTATTTTTTTACCCTACCGTATAAACGATAAAATGACGTAAGATTATTACGAAGAATATTTTGCTTCTAATATTTATAATAATGCGAAGATTATAATCTATTAATCATTGAGAATTAAAATACTTGGAATAATGTTTAATCTTTAATTGCACGATTTGCTAATAAAGCTGGAAATGCGTTCAAGGGAATCAATATCGCGTTTATCGTGAGACTCGATGAAGTATATGTATAGCTATAACTTTCTAGACACATTATCGCGTAAAATTTATATCGAGGAACATTATCATTTACGACTTCTCGAGACATTAGTAAGATACTGTAGAATACTAATAAATGGAATTTTGTGTTCTTCGTTATTTTCCAACGCATCCATAAAATAAAAGAGGTATCGTTCATAACACAGTAATTGAGTTCGCTAGTAAAGTAAAAATTTCACATAATTCTGGAAATTCTTCAAAAAAAATAAAAAAATAAAAGGGATTCTCACAGCAAATTAAAAAGATATATTTTTTTATGAGTGTGGCAGTAGACAGTTTTTCGCGTCGTTTGAAACGTATTCCGACACTTGTGTAGAGTACGCGCATAAATTTAGCGTTAGGTGGAGCTCTGTTCTTCATGTATTGTATATATATATATATTTTGTTATATTAGAATGGGTTACTATTCTTCCCGTTAGATAAAGCCCGCTTGAATGCGCGTTGCGGGAATAAATCTTGGTTTCTTTCAAGCCCCGCGCGACGCGGTGGTGGTCTCCGTTTGGATTCGCGGCCAGCCAGATTCGTCGAAAGTTATCGGTGCAATTTGTCTAGTGTATCTCTTCGAATGGTCCAGCCCTGTCTCCATCCTTTGGCAGTCCCCACCGCGTCTCTCCTCGCGACCACCAGCCGAACGAACGCCCACACGTCTTTCCGCCGAACGAACGAGCGAGCGAGCGAGCGAGCGAGCGAGCGCGCCGGAGCGGCGCGGCGCGGTCGCGGTAATCCTCCGTTTCTACTACTTGTACGCGCAGCCGCGATCGCAACCACTTGGGATGCGCGCGCTTAGCCGGCTTCGACTACTGGGACTCGCGCGGCGCGCAAGTAGTAACGGTCCGTCAGTACGGGGCATGCTCTCACGGGGAGCGCACCTCGTTCTCGGGGAAGAATACGCTCACTTTCATCGCTACCAGCCTACGCGCGCAACTGGTGATCGATTCGCACTTCCGGGTCGACCCCCTCCGATGCACGGCGGTTCGTCAAGGTCACTCGATCGGGAACCTAAAGTAGATCGCGTAATTAGCGGAATCACAACACGGGACCGGCTTCGCTCTTACTTTTCGCGACACGTCGTTGGACTTTTCTTTCTTACCTTGTGCATTAGCGAATGATCGATGAGATATGTCGCACTTTCTTCAATCGCGCATAAGCCTTGCAAGTCTTAAAGTTTTGTTGCGCCGACTTTCGTTTTCACGCAACGCGTTGCGAGAATCATCGGAGGAGAAGAATCGCGAATTCATTCTCGCGCGAGATTCTGCTTTTTAATGTGAGTTTTTATTTCACTGTCCGCTGGTGCTTGCGTGAAACAAGCTGCTGTTAAAGTTTGATTTATCACTGCCACCATGCCATGTTGTTCCATTTTATTGAAATCATCGGCGCTGTTTGTTCGGAAATCATCGCTGCGCAATGTAATTAGCACGAAACGGACTAACATCGGACAGAATGCCGCATATCATCATCCTCGATCACCTTCAACCGCATATAATCGATTTGTCGCGGCAGACAGACCCACGTACGAAACTTCCGGCAGGAATCTCCAGTGAGCTTTCACACATAATACATGAGGGGTAGATGTATTTTTCGCAGACAGAACGCGAATGCGCGATGAGGATGTAGGCGGGGACATTAAAGTTTCATAAATGAAAAGTGGCTGACATCGGCAATTTAATATAAACGTACTGCTCCATAAACAATTTAACCGACGCGGCGGTACATTCTACGGGCGATATCAAGATCCATCAGCTCGCACAGATGCATCTCGCGTAGTAGACGAGGGAAGAGATATATTTCCCCTTTTAATATTCTCGCGAATAAGAGGCGTTTTAACATGCTTTGCTCTTAAACATGCGATATATGAATAAGCTCGAGAGCAATATCGCGATATTTCGACGAGACTCTCTCTTGCGGATATATTAAAACGCGATATTGAACGGTGACGATCAACATTTCGCGTGCGTACCACAATTCTTCTTGCCAACGCGTTAGGTATACTTTTGCGCGCGTGCCTTGAGCAAATCCCTAACGTTGCAACATAAATTGCAAGCGTCCGGAACTCGTGAAAAATTTCGATAGCCGAATTCTTTATGCGTTAACGTCTGTTTCTACATGTGAGCAGCTTTTGCAGAGAATGCGATGCAAATTCCGGCAGCTCGTTCTACGCCGCGTTCCATGGGAAAAGTTTGAAATTGCGCGCGAACCTGCAAACAATCTCGATCGATCGGAAACTCTTAATCCGGGATACGTTTGAAACAAGATAAAGCGCCGCATAACTACGAGAAAATTATGTTTGAAACAAATAAGAGAGAGAGAGATATCGGTTATGAACGTCGATTAATTTTTATTAACTTTCCGTGCCGCGTAAAGTAAACATTGTCAGATAAATTCTCTTTTTGCTCTTCTTATTATCGCAGTTTAATCGTTCGCGCGGTAGTACGATGTGTTTGTTACTTTATCGATTAACAACGATGTTCGTGCACGCATGGAAAATTTTCTATGCATTTTCTGCGAAATCGCTGGCGCTCTTTTAATTTATGACATCGTTCCGTAATAACAGATCGAGCCACACGCAATTAGAGGACGTCTTTAGACTCGGCAAAAAGTTCAATCTCATTTCTAGGAAGGTCTCAGCGCTTTAATCTCGCACGAACGAAAACCCGAGGAGAGGGAAACTTTTAATCTCGGGCTGGATTCTCCTTTTTCGCGCGCGAGAAACACGTGCTCGATGAAGTCCCACTTTTATACCCGCGCGCGCAATTTTTTTTCCACGCGTATATCGCATAATTATATGTTTTGATTTAAATCCAAGATCACCGCGGGAAATGGAGGAAACGCTTCGTTCGCGCCGAGTTGAAAGAAGCTTATGTACGCCGGCACAGTAGGATTAGCGACCGGGCGTGATTAAAAGTTTTTCGCTGAATACAGTTTGCAGAGAGCACAGACGGTTTACGCTTCTTATATCCCGGTGTTGTAACCACCGATTTAATGCGACGCTCGTTATGAGAGCGCGCAACTGGTGATCGTTTTAAACTTCCACTGTAAAGATGCTCCGATTGCGCGGCCATTGTTGTTGCACCTAAAATAACGCTGCTGTCTCTCTCTCTCTCTCTCTCTCTTGCCGCGGATCAATTGCCCGCGATGTGCATTGCATCAAAATGTGAATCAATATAAAATACCCATCGGCAAATAGCGCGATGTAGACGTGATACGGGCGAAACCATTAAATAAACTACGAAAAAAACTGAATTGCTTGTGAAAGGGCATTTTATTTATAAAAAAAAAAAAAAAAAAAAATGCGTTTCTTTATTCATGTGACATTTATCCGTCGCGAAATATTTGTAACATCGTCTCTATCTGTCGCCACAATTTTACGTCGCGCCTACATTCTCGAATTTTAACTCTGTATATTGCGCTGCTGTGTCGCCACAACTTCCTGTCGTTCGCATTTCATCGCGCTCGCATTCCCGTGTCGCACCGTGTCGTCGCATTAGCAGTCTGAAATCTAATCACCGAAAAAAAAAATGTGTTCTTTCCGAAGCTCTCAACATGGTCGCTACGTGGATTGCCGCATCGATCGATTGATTAGACGATAATTCATCTCAGTCGCTTCCGCCAGTCGCTCTCTTCACCCAGTACGGTTCGGGTCGCGAACCAATTCGGTTTGCCTCTCGTTGCTAGTAGTCGAGACTAGAGTCGGTCGGACGGTCGGGCAGAAGCTCGGGGGATAAAGAGACCGCGCGAAAACGAAGCCTCGACGGGAAGACATGAGCGGGGTCGGCTTTTTGGCGACCGTAAAGACGTTCGCGCCGGGCGGACGTCGGCGGCGACGCTGCGAGAAGCAGCAGAGGGTCTTGGAGCTTCCGCCGGGCTACGGGATGCAGCCGGATGTTGTACCCTCCTGGGATGCGGCGCCTCCTATCACGCCACCCGCCGCATTTTTGCCGCCGGGCTACAAAAAGGGCTTTCCAGGTGAGCTCTCTCTCTCTCTCTCTCTCTCTCTCTCTCTCTCTCTCTCTCTCTTTGTACGCAATCCGAACAAAAGCGTCCTCGCCGCGGGCAAAGGTTGCTTCCTTGAACTGAGATAAGATTTCACCGTGAAGATAGATCCCAATATGAGAGCGATCGTTGAAGAAGATATCATTCGCGTCTCTGTGGCAGATACTGCACGTATCTTTGTACACAGAAAAAAAATTAGTATCAAATAAATATCTTGAATTATAATATTTGATAAACGGACATCATTTCTCGAAAAGACATAATTTTGCTAACACGAAGAAAGAAAATTTCTTCATGTTAGCAAATTATGTCTGTTTAAAATTATCAAACTCTTTCAAGATTTTATATTCTTAGTCAGAGAGATACGATCCTCTCCAAAAATAGCACAATTTTTATTTATGTATTAATGTCATCGCATCTGTATTCATGTAACTTTCCCAATTTATGTCTTTCGATGTATAGACGATTTAACTAGAACGTAATGAGAACATTATTATATAATAGATAGCGCATACGGTGACCTTTTCTTCAGTGTCTATCTTTAATTATATATCGAGAGAGAGCAATTGCTGGCGGAAAGTGTGTGGGTTAGTTTCTGAATAACATACGATAGTGTTAACGCCAATAGTATTACACCGTATTACACGCATTAAGCATTATGCGTTGTTCGATTATTATTACAGTGCATTAATTACGTTACAGTGGAATTTGACCATCGGTTACGAGCATGCCGTTGCAAGCAGTACCTTTTTATCTCCATTATCTGTTAATTCAGTTTTGATATTAACAATTTTAACGATTTAAATAGTATTATCACATAATCTTTATTAATTTTATAATAAGTTTTATTAATTTAATTGAACTTTAATTCATTAAAACTTAACGATGTGAAATTTACTGATATTTTTAATTTATTTTAAATTTTAAATTTAACTTTTTTTTTAACAAACCCTGTGTCACGTGCAAGCCAAATGTAATTTATTGACATGTAAAAAAATGTTGTAACTTTATATATTAGTTATTGATGATTTAAATGTGAAAAAAAGTGTAATTTATCACGCTTGACGCTAGCTGGTTTGAGTCCACGGTGGAATTTCCTTTTTTCAACTTCCGTAAGAAGCACCTTGCTAATATCCGGATGCCCATTATCGTTAATTATATCGATTAAACCAGACGCAAGGAAGTAGAACGAACTGTGGGTTGATGCGATCGATGAGCGCGATAGATACCCCTCTTATTTAGAAAAGGGGAGGCGAATTCTAGAGAAAGAGAGAAAGAGAGAGAGAGAGAGAATAGGTAACGCGTAATTGAAGAAAGTAGTTTAAACGAGACATTTCCAGCAGGATCGGATGTATGTACGGACCGCCCTCGTTTCCCGCGATGTTTCGGAGATCGCGTTATCGTAAATCTCCCCGCAACACCATCGCGCGTTCCTTGCTTAATCTTTATTGCACCTCGCGCTAGAGCGCATATGTTGCGTGGCTCAGTCCTTATTTTCTCTCCGCATCGCTCTCGGGCACATCCTTTCCCGCGTCGTAACACGATTGTCGCGGGAGCGCAGTGCGGGAAGAGTAATGGTAGTGCTTTTTTCGCAAACCTTTATCTCGACTAGTCTGCTCACATTGCGAGGAGCAGCATTATGCACACGCCATCGTGTTTTATACCTTTTATTATCGTTTATATATTTTCTCGGTGCGTTTTCTTCTTCTTTTTTCTTTTATATTATTACAGAAAGAGTACAACAGCATTCTCGTCTTCCATATTCGTCTTTAATTGCTTTGAGACAATTATCACGCGGACCTTAAACGATTTCGAATCGATTAGCTTGCTTTGATTTTCTCACTCCGTTTAATCTCGCAGCTTGCAGCACCGAGCAGAGATGAACAGCGAGTTTTCGCCGGCGAGAAAATCTGGTACGCGGAGATGGGAAAAAAATTGCTGATCTGGTTTCCAGCTGCGCGACTCAACTTCCGCAGCAAAAATTTGATCAGAAATTTTCCGATTGGCCGCGCGATCGACTCGCGACGTGACGGCACGTCGGAACGATGATAGAGACGCTGTTGACCCTAAGGCGATGGCGAAAAATGACATCTGCGAGATGAGAGGTTCAAGTTCACGGAAGGAAATTTTCCCGTTGCCATACCTCCGCGCGCGTCCGCAATTCGTGCGAATTACGATTTTCTCTCGACTCGACAGCCGCGCCAGTTATCGACTATTCGTATACGAATAAAACACCTGACGTGTATAAATAATTCATCGTGATTTTACATTAATAGAAATTCAATTGGAAACCTCATTATCAAATTGTTAAATATTGCACGACGAAAAACGTGTATCGCGTACATTTATATATCGCAAATAATAAATAATTCCAAATTTATTCGACAAATTGTTTATTGATTGAACTAGTTCACAACGTTTTGATTTAAAGTCCTTTTCCAAGTTGAATAATATTGAATCATTTGTTCAGGAAACACGACCGTGAGTTTTTCCCAGAAAATTCATGAGTTTTTCCCAGAAAATTCATTTATACGGTACAAAAGAACGGAATTATAAAATGAGTAAATGGAGAGAACACACGAAGAAAAAAAAATTTGTTTTCTGAACAAATGATTAAATATTGTTTAAGCGACTCGCTTGAAAAGAATCTGAACCTTAGGTCGATACGTTGTGAACAAGTTTAACCATTAAACAATTTGCCACTTTGTCGACTAAATTTGGAATTACTTATTATTTTTACCACTGGCGACTGTAGGTCGCCTATAATCCTGAATTATAATAAACAATATTGCTAAACATTTAAAGGAAGTGCAATAGATAATCTTAATTAAAATAAATGAGTTAATTGTGTTATATAATAATATATTATTTGAAAATCTTACAGCGGCATTTATAATTTTTCACACAAATAAGATAGTTATATTAATTCTGTTACAAGTTTTTTGGCGTTGATATCTCGTCATATTTTCTCGACGTGATGCGATAACGCGCGCGGGCTTTCGAGTAATTCATAGCACGTGCTAGATCTCGGCCGTATTCTGGCGATTAGGTCGAGGTCGGTGATTTTCTTCTCTACGGTCGGCAGCTTCTCCACCGCTCGTCCACCTCGAATCTGCCTCGAATTTACCGAGATTATTAACGTCGGATGAGCGGTGACAACTGGGTCGAATTTTTCATTGATGAATCATGAGGCGCCGTTCGCACGTTCCTCGAATTTCGCGCGTCCTAGTTTCCTCTCGTCGTCTCTCTCTCTCTCTCTCTCCCCCTCCTTTTCTTGTCTCTCCTGATCCTCTCCGGTTTTTGTTTCTCCTCCGTTATTTCGTTCGCGGCATAAAATTCGCTAAAATACGATATCTGCATCGCCGACGATAAATCCCCGCGACGTTTTCTTGCGCGTCTTCGTTTATTTATTTATAACGCTTTGTGAGTGGCCACGTTGTGTTCTTCGACACCTCGCGCGGATGATTAAACTATGCGGCATCCCTATCGCACCCAGGGGGCCTCGGACCATCAGAACGTGAAAGTAATGAATGAAGCTGCGTCATTTCTACCTAACTTTTACTGCCCTTTTCCAAGCCGAAATGGAGTACATTAATATTATTTAGATTGAAATTGGCAGAAGTATACTTCATATTTTCTCTTGTCTTCGCTTATCTAACAGCTTCAGAAAATTCACGTTTACTTTAATTATTTTAACGAAGAGAAAGGGAGAAGCCGTAAATTGAGGTGCGAGGATATATTGGGAATTTTATATATCGCCAAGAGTATTTAGAGAGAAATTGCCGCGTCGATCGACAGCTAGGAGAAATATGTGCATTTTATTTAATAATCCTTCCATATTTCTGGAAGCAAGTAGCGTGAAAAGTTTGCGAGTAGGCGGCGCAAAAAAGAGTGGCTTCGCAATAACTTTTCGCGCGAGGCAGCGCGCGTACGCGCGGACCATCGGGATGAATTATAATGCACCGTGCGTTCTTGCTTTGCGCTGAAACAGAAATCAATATCGCGTTGCAGATTTCATGTGCTTTGGCCTCTTTATCCGATCATTATGATGACGGCTATTGTATAAAGTCTCGGGAATACCCGCGCATACAATTTCTACCGATACCACTCATGATTCGCGGATACTCGGCGTATGATAAATGAGCCTTTTGTGCTTGCATGTGGATTACGCTCGGCGCGATGCGGACCGCGTTTCCGATGTTGCTTGTTTTCTTTTTTTTTCAGAGCTTTTTAATCTCACGTCTGGAATTTATAATAGATGTCGGTGGATATATTTATGAACTCTGCGAAGAAGCGTCGAGAGAGAGAGAAAATGAATTAATTTTTGAAAAATTTATGTACTTCCGTACACACTTCGCAGTTTTGTATCATAGCAACAATGTAAATGTTGAATTTTATTGCTCGATAAAACATTTTCTTTAAAATTTTGCGCATTTTAAATGAGTACATTACCACCGTTAATTAGTAATTATGGACTTCAGAGATATTTTGTTACAAAGCTAACATTAACGAAAAGCAAATCGAGTGCATTTTGTTTCATAAATTAAGTATGCGTTTTTAAAATCCGCGTTTCTGGTTGTTTTGGGGATAATGACGACGCTAGATATGTACGCCGCAGGCAAATGTGTAATTCACGAATGACCTAACCGCGAACTTTTATTTTAACTTCTGCCCTTTTCGCCCAACCACTCAACAGCAATTTTCGCTTCTGCAGCTTTTTTTTTCAGCGTGACATAAGCGTATCCGTATTGAAATAGACCAGCGCGCTCGTACGCGGATCAGAAAAATCGACGGCGCCATCCGCATTTCGGTGTCGCCCACGTTGAGATTCCGCCACGTGCTATAAAGAACAGCTGATAATTCTATCGCCTCGTACTACGTGATAAATTGTGCGCTGGAATTTATTGACGAACAAGACGCAAGTAACTGAAGTGGCGCAGCTAGTACGCGGCTGCAATTACTGTCTAAAAGTATTGTGTAACGTAACGAAGTTATATAAACCGACGCTTTTCATTATAGATATTTGTGTTACGTTATTAATAGACATCGTTGTCTAAATTGCATACATATATACACAATGAATTTTAAATACGCGTAATGCACACATACACACACACACACACACACACACACACACATACACACACATATATATTCATGCAACGATTTGAAATCAAGGATTTTCCCTAATCGCACATTGGCGCGTGCGAGGGGAAACTCCGTAATTAGCACTGTAATTACTCGGATAGTCGGATAGTGTGCATAATTATCGTTAATTACTGATAAAATCCCGCCATTCGCCGGTCGGACTAATCCGGCGCGGATATGAGCACTTGAGTCCGTAAGATCTGCAGAAATTGTTTCGGGCTTCAATTAATTCAACGCCTGCACAATTTCTAGCCGCTGGCGTTTTCCCAACGTGCTGTTACAGTTTGTTGTTGTTGTTGTTGTTCTTCTTGTTGTTGTTGTTGTTGCTGCTTGGAAAACCAGGAAACCGACGTTTCCCACTCTCTGATCTGATGTTACATTACACTTTCTATAATTGTCCGGAATTCAACTTTGAGTTGAAGCGCACAGATACTAATTTCGAGCGGACTTGTAACAATATTTGATTACAATGAGAGGTTCTCGAAGATGTCACTCTCTTTCTCTCTCTTCTTTTTTTTTTGCGAGAAACGCCGCTTTAATTTCGATCTTCATTCGCATTTCGTTACTCGCGGATCTCCAAAGTTTCGCTGTAATTGCGGGAAAGCATCGTCAAAGTTGCAATCTCTTCGGGCAGAATTCTCCTGCAAACACAATTTCCACATATGCAATCATTGCGCGCGAACATTTGACAATTCGAATATCCAAATACTCTTGTGTAAACATTCAACTATTCGACGGCACCGCGAATGTGGATTTAAGGTAGATTAATAATCCGTGCAACCGACTCGGGCTCACGCTAAGTGGAACTGCAAATAGAACCAGATTATTTTTACGTCGGTCTGATCACATGTAGAAGAATGTTCATCGATAAAAGTGACGAACTCTTCGTTAATACAAAATACGCTCAAATATTTAAAAAAAAAAAAAAAATGAAAGCAAAATTCTTTGGGAAAAAAATCACTGGAAGACACAACGTGCGAATTTTATGTTAATCAATGTCGTATTAAACTCCGGGAAGAGATCCGATTATATTATGCAGATTAGCAGATAGTCATTATCTGCTTTATGGAACTCTCAAGCGTCAAAGCTCAAGCGTCAAAGCCCGTGCGCTTTAATTGGTTGGTCGATCGAAGCGCGTTAGCTTTTGCGTAACGGCGAGCAACAAATGCAGTCTCTAAGAGGTAATACGTAACCGGCAAACAATACCTGCATAACCCGCATTTATGAGTACGGCGCCATCATCGCGTGTCACAGACTACAATTCCCGCGGGCTAATGCCTTCAGCCCTTTCATCCGGTCTTGTGATTTACGCGCGCTTAACGCGTGCCTGTTAATTCGGCGGAAACTCACGTGTGCGCGTGCATACGTACGTGTGTATCACGTCTGTGTTTGCCGTCCGCGAGTAATCAATACATTAGCACTGTTATACGTCCGCCGAGTAATTATTTCGCCGCTGTAATCGAGCATTCCGCGATCGATATATCGGCTGCGAATAATTTGCGGAGCCGGCGCCGCGCAAGACGCACCAACGCCAACCGTGATATTACGATGATCGGTTATAACTACGAAATATCGGTTAATCATCGCCGCAATCTCGCCCGCGACGTTCGCGTTTATTAGCCGTTCCGGGGAATTATCTCGCGCGAAAAGGAACGCGATTTAATCCGGCGGACGCGCACGTGCGCGCGTATACGTCCGACCGAAGCTGCGCTTATACACCACTCGCAATTAATTTGCTGAATTCGGTTTGGTTATTCCGCGCTCCAAATTCGCGTTTCGCAGATGGCCAAGCCCCCTCCCCCTCCTCTCGAGGTTGTTCCGACTGTTCAGCTGACCTTATTTAACGCGAAATGAATTTAAATTAATTCGTTTGATTCGCATTCAAATGAATGGTAATTTATTTTAATTAAATGTGTCGCACGATTATTATGACTTGGCTGATAAGTTATTTTCTGTTGAATACGCGATGAAAAATCTGTCACAGACCGATACGCGACCGCGACCGCGACCGCGACCGCAAGGAAAAGCATGTCGCACTGTCAGTCAGTTAATTAAAATGAACATTTGATTAGATGGTTCTTAATGAGCCGCCGCTATTGCTGCGTACTTGCATCCTGCAGCTGCGTGGGCGAATGAACTTTGCGCTTTTGCTCGTCGCGGTCTTCAATATTTGGTATTATAATTTTAACCGACAGCATTACGTGATCGGAGACAGTGCCGGGGGATCCGCAAGGGGAACATACGATTTTATCGACGTAAAGAGCGATGACGGATATTAGAGGAAAAAAATCTATTTCCGGGAAGTGTAACGCGGAAGGCGGGAAAGAGTACAGAAATTTATTCATTTTTCAAAACGGAAAAATTGGAAACGTACCTGGATAATTCTACGAATTATATTATCGCGTACAGTAATAAAATATTTAATCACATGTGTCTGCTTTTAAATAATACAATGAAATCTCATTCGTCATAATATTGAATAATTTAAAAATCTGCCATAGACTGGTGGACGATCGCGACCGTCGTGGAAAGGCACGAACGTGGGACAGTTGAGTGTTAGAGAAAGATTCTTATTAACTAATCAACCGGTGAAGTTAAAATTCTGGGATGTTTTGATTCCATTATACTGCTTCCAATATTCATTTCTGCTGTCGCTCCGTCTTGAAATTTTACTTTATATCCAGAGGTGGTTTACTCTGCTCGAGGTGTTACCTGTATATCTTCCATTGTTCCAGTTGCGTGGGCGTTTTCGCCCTGATATCTCGATTACTCTCGCGACAACGCACATATTTTATTGAAACGCAATAACATTGGTAGCAGCTGCGGTTAACCGTACTGTGCACACGTTAAAAATCCGTTTACGCTTGGATGGAACAATTGTTAAGCCTTCGGGTGCGGCGATATTGGTTCGATACGCGCGCAACCGATGAAACCAATCGCATTGTCATAAAGAATGCGAAATTATCGGATTGCTGTCTGTGTATAATCGTTTATATGTTAGAGAAACCAATATATATACTTGATAAAAAGGAAGGAGGCGACTATCCCAATTATAAATTATTTATGATTAAAGATTTTTATTAATTCGTATAAATTTGACGATTAAACATTTTTAAAAAGATTGTTAAAGTCAATATAAGCAATAAATATTATATTATAATTTTGAAGAAAAATATATTTAATAAACTGTGAAATTGTGAATTTTGGAAAACATGTTTTTGTATAAATTTCAATTATGATGTAAATGTACATTATGTCAACATTGATGTTTGTTTTTAATGCATATTATTGTACGTTTACTGTATCAAATACAATCTACAAGAATATTATAATTTTAAGAAATTGTTAAAGACGTATGTTTAAATATTATTAAAAAAATTATTAAAAATTTCGATTTTTTTTTCATTATCAGCAATGATTAAGAAAGTGATTTTATATTATAATAATTACAAAAAATTAAAAAATGCAAGAAAGATTTTTCGTAATTTTATCAATTTAAGTTTGTAAATTATTCTTTATCTGTAAATTATTTAATTTTATAAATTTGATTCATAATTAGGACTATCACCCTATTGCATAGACATGCAGAAAAGATGGCTTTAAAATGATTAAAATGATTCAGTATTAATATAAGATCATATTTATCACAGAAAAATATTACCAAGAAGAGCGATTGTTTAATTTAATTTTTGTTCTTTTAATAAGTTATGATTATTTAACAAAGAATATTCTCTTGATAATTGTCTTAAAATACTCATTACAAATTTTAGATAAACTCATTATCAATTTATACTCTTTCGAAGAATATAATATTATAAAATTGTATGGAAGAAAAATGACAATAATAAACAAATCCAATTCTCGTTTTAATTTAATCTTCTTGATTGAAGTATTAAACTACTAGAATTCAGAATTTGAATGTTTATGAACAAATGTTTATGACAGATATGCGAATACATTTGAAATAGGTAATATTTACTTAATTTAAGCATATATTTTTCTGTACCCACACACAATTTATTTTAAGTAAATATTACTTGTTTCGAGTAAACAGTAAGTATATTTTATGGTTATTGTCGGTAAAACATTCTTTGTAAAAATAATCGTTTTTTCCAAAGAAGAAGAACTACAAATTGAATAATGGCTTTTCTTATCACTGAGAATGATATTCTTCTATGTGTACACAGATTTTTAATTAACAGATTAATGTTGTTTATTGTTTTTTCATTTCACGGCTTTGATTGCGTATCGGCTTCAATCCTGCCGCGGCAAACGGCGAGGTGAAAGTTGAATGACATTTTAATTAATTCGAGTCGCGGCCATCCGTTGTTTTTCGCCTGCACACACATCATTTGCAAATACGCATAAAAAGCAACGTTTTTGTACAATGCTCGCGGCAAGTGCAACGCTCGACGTCTGTCATTCATTCGCGCAATTCGCGCATACTTCTCCCCGTGCAATTTCATCGGTAAGCCCCCCTTCCCCCCTCCCCCGTCCGTTCGCCTTGTTATATTTGCCGTCGCCATCGCGGCCAACGCTTCATGCGATGCCAAATGGCATCCTGCGGTTTACGAGCACCCCGTAAACGCGACGCAAAACGCGAATCGTCGACGAGATTTTAGTGACGCCGTTCCACCAGGATTAATATAATCAAGTTAACCACCTCTTGCTTTACCGCTTGTATCTCTTTATGACGAATACATCTGTTAATATTTAGTTCTACATTATTGACAACATTTTGATTCTAACCGTTGTTATTGACAAATACCAAATGCGTCATACGCTTCATTAGAATATATTCTTTGTGTTGCGTTAGGTGAAATTGTAAAATTGTGAGAAATTTTAATAAGAAAGGGCATAAATGATCTGAATACATTAAAACGTACTTGCACATGTTCTATTTATGAGATAAAATTACGGAAAATTTGAGAGAAATTTTAATGGGGGAGAAAATAAAATGATCTGAATATGTATTAATGTACACGTTTTATTGAGATTTAATAGAATTTGCATAGAGATTGATATTCGACAGAATTACGTTACGTTACGTAATAAGATTACTGTCTGCGGAAATGCGACATGCAATTCGGCGAAATGACTCTTCTACTCATCAACAGGTGACTCATAGATTCGCAGGCCAACCTTTTGACGAAATTGGAACTGCGGGCGATTATCGGTCTCGTTGGCGGACAGAGAATAATGACGATGTCGACAGCTAAATTAGTCCTGCAGCCGTCTAGTAGTCGATCTTCGTAAATTCGCGCTGTTGAACGCGACATTTCAAAAACACATTTTCGTGTACGTGAAACGTACATATGGTACATTCGGGGTACACGTACAGACGCGAGCGTTCACGTCGGAGACGAGGATTATACGCGACCTGGCTTGGCGGAGGGGGCTAATTGCATCCCCACGATAACTGTAGCCGACATCATCCTTATCTCGTTGTCCTAATGGCCCAGGCCCGTAGAGTTTTAATTGGAAAAAAGTAACCAGCGAATGCCACGACGACGACGATGCCGTCGCTTCCCTTTTTACTGCTTCTCGGTGACGCTGCTGCTGCCAGAATTTTCGAGGAGAATCTGAAACCGCCGGAAACTCGCGTAAGAAAGCAAACAAGACGCGAAAGTGCACGTGAGAATTAGTTTCGTTTTTCGCACGGTGTAATTCGCGACTAACAGATACTTTTTGTAAAATACGTCGCATCGTAAATGTTGCATAAACACAATACAAATACGATCCAGGCGAATTTACCGTGAAAATCGCAGTCGTCAGTCGCATCGGAAGACGTGCATAAATTATGCATTTGCACGAATTTCTTTTTTTTCTCTCTCTCTCTTCTTTTTACCCAATACACCGTGAATCGCATTAAACGTTTTTCTAAAAAAAGAAAAGAAAAGAAAAAAACGGCAGTATTTGCTCGCTTTTCGCAGCTGTTTCCAGCCGGATCGCGATAAAAAAGAAACCTGCCACCCACCGTCGGCATTAACCCGTACTTTGTTGAATACCGTCTCTGGGGGGTTGCCCAGGGGGTTGCCGGGGAGCAGCCATTGTAGTCCGGAGGGTCCCCAGATGTGAAACGCGCAAAAAAGTTCGCGCGCCCGACGGACGGGCGAGATCTCGTCGCTATAAAATCTCGGCGCGGTAGGAAAATAGGCAGTGAAAAAAAGTATCGCTCTGGATTTACATCTTCGACGTCCGGCGACAGCGTCGATGTCGCTGCGATCTTTTTTTTTGTTTTTTTTTTTATTCGTTCCGCGCGGTCTGCCTTTTTTCCGTCTCTTTTTTCCTCTTATCTCCTGGGAGTTGATAGTTCGCGTGCAGCTGCATCGCGCGTACTCGTTACTGTTGGCAGAATAAATATACTCAAAGCCGGATCGACGTTGTTTGGCGTTGAAAAGCGAAAATACCCCCGACGATGCACCCCCGTAGTCCTTTTATCCGCTTATGTTTTTCAGAAGTGCTTAGAGTCAAAATGTCGGAACAAAACCATGCGAGCTGTGAAAATCGTCTCTTTCCGATCTAATGCGCGGATCAACTGTGACTTTTAACGAAGTAGAAATTGAACGAGAACGACACCACCGCGCTGTGTAGAATTGGAAACCGCTGATACCCATGTGCGCGACAGCCGCCATTTATATTTTTCGTCGAAAGTATCGTTAATAGGATTCTTTCAGCTTTCTGTCTAAATCTGAATAAGTGAAATCTTATTGATTTGCAATACTATGCTGTGAGATCGTCAATACAAATGTCCAAAAAAAAGGAATTTCTTCTTTTCTCTTTAATAAGTTTTTCAATTGCCGTTACAATTAGTAAATATTCACTATACTTATAGTTTGTCGCGTATACGAAGTTTATGAGAACTTAGAAATTGAGGAACTACTGCTGCAGTCTAAGTGATCCCCGTAAGGCTATACAATGACTCATTTACCTTCTGGAAAATTTTTAAAGTGACATCGTTTGCTAATCAGAACAAAGCAATATTACTCTTACAGACAGACCTCCAAAAATAGATCTACTATCTAATCAAACTTAGTCATGGAAAGAAAAATGATAGAAAATCTATATCTAATCGAGTTTTAGTCACACTGAGAAAAACAGTTGAGAAACTAAAATATTTAGTACGAAACGATCAATTAAACATTGGATTGATTCAACGGTCATTTAATTACAAAAAAAAGTATATATGATTTATGTCAACTATTGAAAATTTTTAATGAATACTTAATTAAACCAACTCATTATTTAGTTGCACGTGTCGGATTAAATATTTTAGTTTTTCAACGAATTTTTTTCTCGCTGCGTACACATTGTTAAGATAGAGACGTGGACAATATTCATAATGCTTAATGCTTAATTGTGATCATTAGTGTTGGACCATCAAAATAATTATGCAGGATGCTCAAACGGGTTGCTAGAATATTAAAATTTATTGCAGTTGCTCATCATGTGTGCGCTTGAGTGTCCTATATAATTATTTTGTTGGCTCAAAAAAAAAGATTTTTTTTTCTCGTAAATCTGTCTAGCTGAATTTTCAGATTATCTCCAACAAAACCGTTCTTTTTGTGTAAATATAGCATTGAAATCAGATTATTCGCTCTCTTTCAACGATACTATACACAATAGAAAACATTTTGCATTTATGTTATAATCGGTCTTTGTTAAAACTATTGTATTGAATTTTTACATATCCGAATATTAGTTTAACACAGTACGTTTGTTATTTGAATATTTTGCATTAAATTGTTTTCAATATTTTTTTTTCTTAGCGTTTAAATGACACAATTTATAGGCGAATGAACAATTAGCATAAAAATAATGTTTTGAAACGCTATAAATAAATAAAATGTGCGTGTCAACATACAAATATTAAATTAACACAAAGATTCAAGTGAATCGTTTGGGATATGCAACATAAATAAATTTTCCAACTGTGTATTGATTCCGATTTAGAAAGGATGTTTTTGTTAATACAGTATTGCACTTCTGCACGCAGCGTATAAAACTCGTATTCCCGTGAATAAGATTAAGATCCGCCAGCTGCCATCTTGCTGCCTTAGAAGACGTCTTAAATCCCTTACATGAAACACATTATTCACAGGTACAAATTGCGTCTTACGATGAGCAAAGCGCTTAACTCGCTAATTGTTATTGACCAAGAATATCTCCTTCGGAGCGTGTGCGACACTTGCTGGCCGGGACAAATTTGAGCGATGTTTCCTGGATTAGAGTCCGAGCTCGTCGACTACACTTCGAAATCACGTTAGAAAATGCGAATGGAACGAATAAGGGGCGCCTGACGCTAATAAATCATCCTTCAGTTTGCCTCGCCTGAATTACCTCGGATTTTCTAAACTGTCTTCGAGTTACTTAATACGGATTAATTTACGGGTTAATCCAACCCGATGTAATTGCGAAATTATTACGAATGATTGATTGCGCTTCGTTCGAGCTATAGCCGCGGCGCACTTCGAAGTTGCCTAATGGAATTGTCGGCAGGTCGCGTTGATTTATATGTTACTTAACAGATCGGCAACACAAAGGATCCGGAAATCCGATAATGCCCGTACGTTTTCCGCATTACATTTGCCCGATTTACTAATCGCGCACGCTGTACCTTTCGTTGTCCTCCACTTTTTCGCGTGATTTCTTTCTTTCTTTCTTTTTTTTTTTTTTAGATGGACGACCGGTGACCAATCTTGCGCGTGCGTCGATACGACGAGTGCAACAATAGTTTCCGCGATTTAGGTTTCCGGCTATTAGTCCGTACAGACAATGGAAGCAAGCGGCTCGAAATTTGTAATTGTTCTCCGTGTTCCGATGCTCGTGCGCCAGTCGCGCAACGCGGGTAGCTCTTTGAACCAGCCTAATTTGCCCTGCACGTAGTTAGGCTCCTCCTCTCCGCGCTTTGCGCGCCTTCGCGCGCGTCAGCCGGCGGTCTCTTCGCAAAAATCATTTCCATCCGGTTTGCCGCTGGATCGGGGCAAACAATAGTCTTGCCCGAGTGACGCGGTTTTATCGCGACTTTATGGCCCTCGTCGCGGTACATACAGGGAGAGAGAGACGCGACGACACGTACGCGCGCCGCGCAACACGCGTTGCACATGCATCCGCGGATGTGTTCCGCGAATGACGCTCCAATTGCGGTAATTGCGGTGGATGTGGCGCGTCGACGAGCCACTGCCCAGCAGGACCATCCATAATAAATGGCATTTTCTTTTGTAATCCGCGTATACTATTGTACTCGCCGGCAATCTGCAACCAGGTCAGCCCGGAAGAGAGAAACGAGATTGCGCGGATGCGCAATTAAAATCGATCGTTTTTACTATTGAAAATATATCTCGCTGTTACACTCGCGGCCAGCTGTACAAAACGAAAAGAGGGAACTATTTTTATTTCGAATCGTCGTATATATGTACTTGTCCCTCCCTCCCCCCCTTCTCTCTCTCTCTCTCTCTCTTTCTCTTGCTCTTTCCACGACGACATTTAGGCGGCATTAAAGCGGTCCAGAATCGTCGTAAAAAATTTATTACGTTTAATATTCACACAGAGCCCATTGAAACTTTTATTGCATTTAGGATTTTCAGCACGGATATTTTCAGCATCAATAAAATATTAAAGCGACGCGGCCGTAAATACCCGAGCATTTTAATCAGTCTGTGACAGATATTCGGGTATAACGAGATGCGAGATAATTATTTAAATAAAGACCGAAATAGAGAGGGAAGAGTCGGGAGTCTGTCCAAAATATTGAAACTGCCGGGGTTATACGGTCCGCGAGACGTTGCCATGGAGCAGATTTATTCTCATGCTCCCTCTCGCATTTGCCTGCCATTATTCAGCGAAGGGATTATTCTGATTACCACGTGAATACGTAAGGCTCCCCGAGGGAGCGTGAGGAATGCTGACTTGGTCGCATGCTTTTTCGGTGATGTAAGACGGAAAAGCGGTTGCCAGATAGGCGGAAAATGTGGTCAGCGACCTCGTCGTGACGCACGCGGATGATCCCGACAAGGTCGAAAAATGGTCTTGTTTCGTGGCTCGCCCGTGCGTGGGCGCGAGGGTGGGCGTAAGAATACACCGCGGTGTTTATAACTTCGCCGTGAAGAAGTGGAAGTTAACCCTCCGAGGGTAAATTCTACTGAACGTGCCATATATAAACGAAGAGGAGTCGGAAAAATGAGAAACCGCGAGAGTACGAAAATAACATCTCTCGCCGTTAAGTTAATAAGGACGGGATTATATTTGTCCGGTTCTATTTGTTCTTATCGAGCGCCGAATCACTTTAATGCGGATTCGTGTGATTTTATGATATATGCGGAATTGTAATATTTTATAAGAGAGTTAATTGAAATGTCAAAAGTTTGCAGCACAGATATATTTGTGTGACAAAGAAATTTTCTCGTCGATTCCGAATAAAATGCACGAGGATAAATTTTGAAAAAAACTAAAACTCGAAGAACTCTCGTTGCAATATTTCCGGCAGTTGAGCGTTTAAGCGGTTGTAAAGCTCTTCAGTTACATTTCTCTGAAAATTTGCCGGGAATCTTGTGATTATGAAACAGGCGTTTACAACGTGTCTGACTGCAAGCGCTTCCACTTGGCGACGCTGGGAGATAATTCTAGCTTTGTTAAGCGCTGTTATAACGAACTTGATGTTTCGAGTACGTTGCTAACGACCAAAACTGCATAATAATCGCGTGAAGTGGCATTTTGAACACTTTATGCATTTTAAAGTTTCCGAGCTTGTGCCACATGGCAAACAATTCCCACAATAATTAAATAAACTACGATAAGTATTATTACAATTATTATTTTTACTTGATATTATAAGGCGATAAAATAATTTACTTTTGCTCAATCTGGTATCGATGAGAAAGAATAACGTCCGATCAAACTTGCACTCAAAGGCAAGGATGTCTTCAAGTTGATTGCATGGCATGTTTGGCTGTTTTTAATTTCGAATTGTTCTGAACGTTCCTTTCACGTTGTTTGTTTTATCACGATAAGTACCTGAGACAAGTCAGACGAGAATTAAAGAATACAGATAAGTACGGATAAGCCACTGAATGAGTTTTGTCGCACGATTCCATTAAGATTACTTCCCTTTTCACGCAGTTACAGCTCATGCGACGGGGAAGAGAATGCCCATGGCATCATCAGCGAAACTGAACAAGCAAAAGAATAGTAGTCTGCTGATTCTTTCGTGGATACAACGTGTTTTAACATTCGATCGTGATAAAGGGCGTTATCAGTCTCGTGCTGATTATTCGCCGAGTCTGAACGCGTTAGCATTCCTCGCACGCTCCTCCGAGTAACGGGGATGGTGAGTTTCCCCTTGCACGTTCGTCTTCTCCCCGTAAATCTGATAAAAAACACCCAGTTAAAGAAAATCGTTTTTTCTCGGTAATTTTTTTCAGCAATCGCGGAAGATTCATGTGCGCGTTATTCTGAGAAAAATGTCTGGAGAATAACGAACGGATTACCCTGTTGAAAAGTAACGTACATATATTTACTACGATTTCGGATAAAAATCCGCATGTTACTTTTCGAAAGGCTAAGTCGGATCTTTCTCGGACAATTTTCTCAGTGTATTTTTTTTCTACCCTGTTGCAAAATGTATCATACCATTCTCGTGAAAATGTTATCGCGCTTCTCGCGATAACAAACAATGTGAACACTGTTGTATGATAAACAAAAATGTTTCGTTATTTTGAAGCGATCGCAAACGGAGAAAGCCGAAACAAAAATGTCAGCGGGAGTGGGACATCAAACGTAATATTTACAACCGATGTGTAACGCGCGGATTGAAAAGCGTTATCGCGGCCATTTATCCGAAATTCCACGTACGGTAAACTGATGCAGACAGTTTTGCATCGCGGCTCGCGGTAAGACACATGTTTGATTACGCTATCTCGTCGAGTCGGCGATATTCACGTCCACGAGCGAGCGCATGACAACCGGGCGGGTATGTACGACCGAGGGAAAAAAAAAAAAAACAGAGGTCGCATATATCGTACGTTCATTTTTCATACTTGAATCCGACCTTCGTCGTGACGCGGGCCAAAAGTAGAGCTTTTCCGACCGGGAATTATCGGGCGGTGCAGTTTTTGCGCGAGAGAAAAAAAAACAGCGCGGCGGTGTACAACGCTGTGTGCATTAGATGTTTTCTGCCGCAATTATGACGCGTCACGAGTGTACTTTAAGCTGGCAATAAGGGATTCTTTCGAGGATTTCTTTCGAGCACCGATTGAAACTGTAGTCGCGTTTGATTTCGAATAAATTGCCGCGATCAAACTCAATGTATTTGATGACAGTCTGGATAAACGGGCCGGATTTTCCTTCGAATGACGCGATCTATCTCAAATTACGTGAAATTGCAGCCGCGGCGTAATCTACATCAACCGCGATTAGATTCGCCCACAAGCTTCTCGTGTATGTACGCACACGTGGGCGACACTCGAACGTGCTGAACGAGCGCTCGGGAGACGGCGATTTTTCGATGGCAAAAAATTACCGACGTTACGTTTCCGCATGTCGTTATGTTCTAACGAGCATCCCGCTGGGGTACTCGTTACATATATTATCCGAACTCCTGCTGTTTGCCCGCGAAAGTTCATCGCTATTTATGGATTCATTGCGCGCGATGTTATCGCGAACAATTTGTAAATTGTACCGTAACGGTGAAAAATTGTATTTATCCTGCAACTAAAGTTACGCCTTGCGATGTAATTGTATTGTTCTGTGGCGAAAAGTTGAGCAGCAGTTACTTTTTGTGCGATTAACTTAACACTCGAACTATCACCGACGATATTAGTTTCTGTTATTTAAAAAAAATATATATGTGTACACTGAGGGAAAAAAGTTGTTAACTTGACTAAATTTTTCAACTCGATTGAACTTCTTTCGTTTAAACATTTACGTATTTAAATTAAATATATGTGTAAAGTTAAATATAGAAATGCTTAAACTGAAGTTCAACTATTTTATGTATTTACCTTGAATATATAAAATAAATGGTTGAACTAAAAAAATTTAACCGGATTAAAAAAATTTAGTCAAGTCAATAACGATTTCCTCAGTGTGCATATACCATTATATCAATAGTGTTAAACTGATTGTAAGAAGAATAATTGTACACAGCTTTATGTTTTTTTTTTCAAAGGAATGAAGTAAATAAAAATTAAAAAAATAATTTGATTAATTGATCATTCGCGTTGCAATAAAATTCACGAAAAATTTCTCGGAATGGATACTTAATATTTACAAAATTTCGCTAAAAGATATGTTAAAATATGTATGGAGGTATTCATATGGCATTATTCTCAAAAATAATACTTTAAGAATAACGAATTATTTTACGTTATATTATATTAATTCAACCAGAAAAGGTAGTTAACCTGGATTAATACTAATTGGTACAGAGCCTACGCCCGCGGTAAATGAAGGATTAAGTGTGCGAAACCGCATGACTGCGGGTAATAGGACATAGGTCTGGGAGCAGTTCCGAGCAGCTGGCTGGTCGAGAGCGATTAGAGAAACTTCTTTTCTCGGCAAATCCGCTGTAACTGGAATTCCAGACTATCATGTGTCTGCGGAACTGAGGAAGTTAGGGTTGCTCAGTGGATTGCAAGTGTGAGAGGATGAGATCGGATGGAAACGTTGAAGTGTTCTCCAAACTCGAGCGGTTCCCGTAAACAATGCTTTCCTTCCACCCAGATAACGTCAGCCTTTATCGCACGCGTCGTCGCCTCAACGACGCGAATCTGCAGTTCAGTATTATGATCCGGATAAAACTAGCGACAAATAACGATTGTGCCTCCTCGTGCGCAACATCGCCTTCCGATAGAAGAACACAAGACTCCTCCTAGGAGTTCGCCCACTACATGTTCAATTATGCACTACAAAGAACAAAGGAGCAAACGTACGGCGAACAAAAGTTATTCTTATCTTCCGAGTTAAACGGACCCGGGATCCGAGAAGCGGAGAGAGAGCCAAGAACTTTCCTCATGACTGTTTGATGCTGTTGCTTTTGCAAACAGAAATAGTTCAACCACAGTTAAAGTGAAGAATACCTAGTACGTGAAATTCTTTTTTACACGCGTACATATATTTTTTTTTCTCTATTTCCTACGCGAGCTTCCCTCTATTTCCTTGCAGCGGCAGTTTCCGTTTCGCTTTTCGTTTACTCGTATATCTCTTATCGGGTTCCGACGCCGTGATCTTCTATTTCTGCCGCGGTCTACTATTTCTGGCACGCAGGCAGGAAGCAAAGCATTTCCGCAAAACGGGAATTGCTCACACGGCGGATTCCGAGTAAAAGCGCATCAAGCTCCGACTGCGAGTATGTGCATGCGCGAAATGTTTCGCGACCGATTGTCCGTCGTCCGTACGTCCGTCCATCGAAGCGCCACGTAGGTAACCGATCTCTCGAAGCCCGCGCGAGAGTTTGCGCTATAAGCGTCGGAAAAGAAAAATGATTTTCTTGCACGACGCTCCTTATAAATAACCCCGGCTGTCTGCCGAGCTGTGAAGCCTGTGCGGGATCTTAAAGCTCTCTTCTACGTCGCAACACACTACACACGCTTGAACGATGATGTCACGGACCTGTGTGATGCCCGGTTACACAAATAGTATTCTCCAGCCGCGGTGCCGTTATTGTCATCGCCTTGACGGGCCACGAAAATACCGGCGCACGCCCGTCGCTGACGCGTCGTCGGGACGTCACACTAATATTTCGCGTTGCCACGACAACTTCCCGTTCGCGTTCTCGCGTCACTTCTCCTCGGCAGCGCTTTCCCACTGACGAACAGCGTTTCACCCTAACTTGCGGTAACATAAGTACCGCAGACAAAACGTCGTTCATTCGTTCGAACGTGGAATAACGAGATCTCTATCGCGAGATCTCTGAATTTGAAGCGAAAGGGGCTGCGAGATGCTGGGAGAGCCCGAGTCGCAACAGCGAGCAAAGTTACAGAACAAGATCTCCCGCGAGGTTTCCGCCGTTCCAGGGAAACTGGTTCCTCCTCCTCCCCCTCCCCCTTCCTTCCCAGTTGGTATCGCGAAACTTAGGCAATTAACATTGAGCCCTCGTCTATCGTCTGGCGTTTTACTACGCGCGGTATGCGCCGCGTGGCTCCGGCACGGACCAGACAAATGAAAGCGCACGTCCCTTTTGTTTTCCCCGCTCCGCTCGCGCGCTCGACCGCGCGAGACGGATCCCTCTTCATTATGCAGCCCCGTCTGCGATGTAATTTATTTCTCTCGTTTGTTAGCCGAACGACCCCTGGCTGCGATGAAGAAGAAGACGTCCGTCGTGCAGAAGCTTCCGCTTGATGCGCGACAAAGTTTATGCGTTTCCTCGCGCACGACGTGCGGCACTCGCTGCAACCCGCGGCTGTCAAGGGCGTGATATAGGGCGTTTCGAATGGCACTTAACCCTTTGAAATATTGCAATTGCGTTTCGCCGTGCGGGGTCACATGTCGAGGGCGCGGCGGCGGCGGCGGCGTGCCCGAGCAACGCAGGGGCATATAACTCTTTGGAGTACGTTTCAATTATGTCGCGGCGGATTCGAGGGAAGATACGTTCCAAGAATTTTTCGAATAAAAATTCCTCCGGCCGCGACCGAGAGTCTCTCTCTGCCATTTGTCACGATTAACGCGCTATATACATATGTGGGTCACGGTCGAAGCCCACCGGGACTCTAAAAATCTGGCACATGTGGCCGTTTCACGCTCTATAAACAATGCCATTGCTTTCGGCGGTTGGCTAACCGCAAAATCAACTTGCGCAAATATATGTTTTCCTATACCGAAACAATTGCGGTGAACCGCGTGTTTCTCAAACGTTTGTCAAAACGTTAATTACACATCCAACTGAATTATCTTCGAGTGCATCATCTCTTTGAACGTTTTTAATTTTTGTTCCGCGGGGGCTGAAAAAAATATATGTACGTATGTATATGTATATATATTTTGCCTTTCAGGAAACGTATGAAAAACGTATTCATGTCTGTTATTTAACTTTTCGCGGTTTTTTTCGTTACTCTGCCAGTCCAACCGGGTCACTGGCGCCTGATAGTGTTTTTAAAAGAGTTTTCGGGCTCTAAAAATCTGAAAAAAATTCCGGTACACATTCGAACATTCGAAAATACGATTTTACAATTCTTTGACCCGAAATGGTTTTTCAATTTTCTGTTTTGTACGTGAGACGGAATAATTCTAAATTGAAAATTCGCTTGGGTCTCCAAATTAGCAAGCGAAAAAATTCTCAGGCAAATATTCGCGATTGATCCGTCGATTTCCGGTTTTCCAGTTTTTTTTCACGCTCGCGCGGCCGTGACGCGCGGGCTCTCGCCGTTGTTAAACGAAATTCCTCAAACGTAACGCCACGTAACGTGAACGCGTTGCCAAGTGCACGCGGCATCGGTTCGGTTCTATTCATAGAGCCGGCCGAGCGACGGTACCCTCGTTGCGCCGAAACTCCAGATGCATCCATCGGCCGTGACGCGACCAGCCCAAGTTCTCCCGCAAGTGAGAGCGATAGTGCGTGCGCTTGGCAGGACCGTCGAGACGCGGTCGACGTGTAAGTGTGCGGCGTGTATATTAATGCACGGTTTGAACTTCGGCGCACATTCGTGTACGTGCACTTGGCTGAGAAGTTCAAGCCCCGCGGAAATTCGCCCGGTTCCGCGTTGGCCACCACAAAGTGCGAATAACCGATCGGGAAATTGCCTTGAAATCGCGACGGTCCATTCACTTTCTCCGCATACCGTTTATGTCGCCACGGGACGCGTTCTCTCGCGACTGCTGGCACGTAAGAGCGGAACGTTTGTGCAACTTCGCGAGGACGATCGCGAGAATTTCAATGCACAGAGAGACGACAGTAACGCGCGGAATGTCGATCGCTTGAAAATGCGCGCGGCTGTATATCAAGCGCGAACGACGGCGGATGGAAGGTCGTCGCATCGTGCGCCACTCTGCACCTCTGCTTCGCGGCGAAGTCATTCATCTATTTTCATCGCGGTGTGCGCGGACTCGGCGCGACTTCTCTAGCTCGCGATCAGTTTCGTGTGAGCCTCGCGACGCGTCGGAGGAAGCGGACACTCGCGCTCGCGAACTTGAGCTTGGACTACGCACCGAGTCGTTGAACATTAGTCACCGATGGGTCGCGTCGCTGGTCTCGAGTAAGCGTGGCGGACACGCGGCGACACGCGGGACTAATTGCGAAATTCGTCGCGGCGTTTTACGCGCCGAAATTACGCGCGAGCCTCAAGTCCGCGAGCCGCGGCCGCGTTAATCACTTGATGGGCCGGATCGTGCATCTCAACTGGCGAAGTAAGTGAGCGGGGTGCACGCGCGAATTAATTGCGCGGAATTCGTTGCGCGGAATTCGTTGCGCTGCTTAATCGACCTCGCGATCTAAATTGCGCGGACCGCGATATTAGCGCGTTGCCCGTTAAACGAGGGAATCTGTTATCTCGCGCTATTTCAGAAATGCCTATGAAATTAAGAGCGTAATCCATTACAATGATTAATGACGTCTCGAACTGCTGAACGCAGCTGTTAAAAATTCAACAGATAGTTTTAGAGACGCTAAGAACCAAATTCCTTGATAATAACGTCATGCTACGCGCAATATAAGACAAAGTAATAAATTAATAATAAGTGTAAGATAATGATTATTTAACAAATTTAAAACGCATGTTACTTTTGTCGAAAGCTATTTTGAAAAGTCTATAAAATTAAGAGCGTGATCTGTTAAAGTTAACCCTGCGAGGACTATCCTATTTTTCACTCTTCAGACTATCTGAGTCACTACACGGTTGTATTTTTCAATAGGTTTTGAACTCTAAGAAATCTGAAAAAATTCTGATATACTTGTATAACATTCTGAAATACGATTGTATAATTATATGTATAATAATTGTATAAACTGTATAGTTCAAATTTGAAGCAAAATCAGCAAAATGGGGTAAATTCCGAGTCATTGATCTGGATCAATCTGTAAAGGATTAATAATATCTTGAGCTTTAAATGCAGCAGTTGACAAAAAATTCAACAGATAGTTTAAAGAACCAAATTCCGTGGCAATTAAACGGCATGCAATCAAAGCTGAAGTGATAATAAATTAATAATAAATATATAAACTATTATAATTTTTATTATAGTATATAATTTACCGACAATTTTAAACACCTTTTAATAAATTTTCAACAGATGTTTTAATGAATTAAAATTAAATTCTCTGTCTGTTGCACTGTTTTGGGAAGCTTATGAAAACAAGAGCGTGATCCATTAAAGTTATCAAATGTCCCGATGATAAATGTAGTTATTAAAAATTCAACACTTTTAAAAATTTAAGAACCAAATTCTGTGAGAATTACATGTGACATGGCGCGTAATAAATCAATAATATGTGTAAAATAAATATAAAATGTGTATAAAATAATAAATAACAAATAACAATTTCATAAATTTTAAACACTGAATCTCTTTTAACAATTATGAAATTGTTTCAGCGACTATAATTCTTCTTTCCAAAATCAATAAAAATAGGGGTCAGATGGCTCAAGGGGTCGAATAGTAATAGGCGAACTGCAGATCCGCTCGCTTTTATGGTATGCTATACGTTGTTGACGTTATTAGTACAGCGTGTGTCGAAAGAGCCGACGCCTGCCCGTCATGTCTTCGAAATTCCTTTGGCGACGTCCCAAAACGCAAGGTCGGCTGTGTTTCCGGGACGTGTGAAATCTAATAAAATCGAATCGATCTTTATCACGAGCGAAGGAACGCATTCTTTCTGAAGAAATCTTGAGAGCCGGGCGACGATTTCTCATTTCTTCTTCATCGCATCTCATTTCTGCTTCTTCTCCTTTTGCAGTATTCATTCGCGACACTCGCGCCTTAATATGTATCATCGACCCATAGTGACTCATCTTCGCTCCCTGGCATCTAGTTATTTAGCCTTTGTGGTGTAAAAGAGCCGCCAAACGTGAGAAGGAGAGCTGCGCATATTTTTCCAGGAATATCGATCGCGCCACACTAATTTGGTTTGAAGCGAGAGCGCTCGAGAGACGTAGCTAGCTTTCAATTGTGAACATTAATGCGTTTGATCTTAAATTCAGCATTATAGAGCGTGCTGCACGCATCCGTGGCTCGCAATTTGTGCGAATCAATCGTATCTCCGTGGCCCTCGGCCCTATCTCGTTTCTCGCGCTGTATCTCCGGCGGTATTTGGAGTAGCGTTTCATTTTCGTCATTAAGCAGCATTGTCGCCGTCCCCGTGCTCCTTTGAGTACGAACGCTCCCAATCTGCGGGTTTATTATTCCTTTGATAACAGCATTCAATGACGTACATTGTCGCAATACTGACACTTCATCTATCTCGAATAATCCCGACGGTGTGTTGCCTTGTCATTAAACGTTAAATTTTACATGTCTACCCTTTAAACATTGCGTTTTCTTGTGGAAACCAAACTGCGCCAAACACAAAAGTAAAAGACACATTTTACCGAATATTTACCGAAAGAATTAAATACAAATGTGGTTTTCCAATAATTATTAAATACAATTAAATACAACAAATTCTCGATAATAAGTTTCGCGCAGTAGAAAATTTAACGAGAAAACGAACTATAGCTACTATATCGTCTCGTTGGCGTTTTCATTTGCGATTTGTCGTAATTACTGAAATTAATTGGCACACTAATTAAATGAGAACGTGCACGTCCCTTCGAAATTAATAAATCTTCCGAGTTTTCCGATAATTAATGAACATTTACGCAAAAAGATTAATCGGACGACACGTGTTTGCATTTCAACCAACATTCCTTTAAATTATTTCACGTGGGAGATGCGGTAGGTCTGCATAGATTTAGCCACGAGGAAAGTGCACGGTAGAAAATACTTTGACTGCATCTCCTCCTAAAATCCGATCCGGCCAATCGTTCGATGGCCAATTGATTTATCGATATGCACGTAACAGCGGTACAAAGGGAAATTTTAAAGACCTCGGCGCTGCATTTAATCGTCGTCGAATCGGGAATGTGTCAACTTCTCGAAATCCACAACGGATTTCTAAAACCGACAGTCAGCAGTCAATAAAACGCACGCGTGCGCGCGCGACAGGGAGAGAGAGAGAGAGGAGCTTTTTTTGTTCCACTTTGTATCTCCGTCCTGGAAATCGACGTATCCTTTTTGTGGCGAACGTCACGATGCCATCACGGCGCGTATGTCGAACTTTCGCAACGCCGGACGACAGATTTTTCGTCGACAACCAGTCGGCGAGGTGTGTCCGTTAGCCGGGGCGAAGACAAACGTAATTTGAAGGTACTGCCTGTACCCGACTGGCAGGTTTTGCCGTGACCTGGTTTTTCCTTTGCCGTGGTCGCTGCCGTACAAATGCATACTGCCGTTAATGAACAAATAATGTTGACTGTTAACAGCAAATTTATAAACTCATTGTCGAGAGCAAAAGGCTTGCAATTGAAAAGGTATTTAATGCAAAGCGTGCAATGCGACGTAATTCGACTGGCTTTTGTTAGATCTCTAATACATTTTTATAATATGGTTCAGGCACGCGATAACATTGCTTGAATATTACCCAACGTTACGTAAACGAGCGTAGTCGCTTTGGCAAGGGGTTATAAATACATCCGCAACGTCGCCCTCGATGAAGAAGTGACTTCACGGATTACGTTGGTCCCATCTACGCAACCGCGGTGCGGCGAGTAAGCCAATTACGTTATCTTGACGAGTACATTGATCGAAAACAGCCGTCAAAGTAACCGCATCGTTTCGCGGTAGTGATCGGACGAGAGTGACAGAGAATGTAATTTTATTTTGCGGACAATTCGATGGGACTTTTCTCTGAGCGAGCGCGTCGTCCGACTTCGTTCCGAAAATTCGCGAGGGCGAGAGAAATCGACGAGCCGCGTCAGCCTCCGTCAGCCTTCCGATCCGATCTGCGACGACGCATATAGATCCCGCCACGGTTCTGACCGGTGTCGAACTTTTTTTTCTGTTACAGAGCCGAAGAAGGAAAAGACTGAACAGAATGCGAATGGCGCGGTATCGCCGAGCGGCGGCGGCAGCGAGCCGCGGGCCGCCAATTTGGGCACGGCGATGCCGGTCCCGGGTCCGGCCCCGGATGCCGGGAACCAGCAAAAGCCGAACAGGCCGAACACCCTCGACGCCAGGGTGGTAGCCAGGAGGCTGATCTTGTTCGACAGTGAGTACACCCTCGCGAGCCGGCGAGCATGCGTTCGCTATTCTCGCGTTGTCGCGTGTAGTCGCTCAGAGAAAAGTTCGGCGAAATCGAGGCGCGCGTCGAAGGGTGCAACGTTGGTTCAGTGAATATACAGAGAGGGAGCGAAAGGCTTTCCTAAAAATTATACATCAGCCTCCGAACAGTCTCCTAATATCATAGGAGAAATTCAAATATAAGATGGGACATGTACAAAAAAATACGAATATTATGTTTAACATATGATAATCATATAGTCGAGGAACAGTCGACTTTATAAGTAAGTCGGCGTTTGTGTGTTTTGTATTTTTTCTTCGCACATTTGTATTCCGACTCTACAGGTCTGTGGTTTTATTTGAAAAGTCTCTCTTGCGTTTTTTCTTGGCTGTTGGATACAAAAGATCCGCAAGTGCACCGGCCGGTATAAACTTGGGTTTATATTCGTTATGCGGCTATCGTTATGCGGCTTATAGAAACTTTCGAATAAGAGTTTCCCTGAGAGTTATCAGTTTATAAGCCATAATAGCATCCTTTTATCCACCGTCTCGTGGAGCGATGGGCTCCCGCAAATTCCCGCTACATAAATACAATTATTCTCGATTGAACACAGACACAGGAGAAGTTTTTTTATTAAATTGAGCTGTCGCTTTGACGACGCTCGATTTTATTTGCATATTTTTAATTTTTTTTTCTTTTCTTTCCTTTTTCTTTTTTTTTTTTTTTTTTTAACTGGAGAACAAAACGGAACAAACGAGTTTAAATATACATACGAAAGCTATGTTTATTTTATTATAAAATTATTACAACACTCTCGGATTGGTTACAGTAGCAAGTACAATCACAAAATTTTCCGATCTTTCGGAAACATTTCGTCGATACCGTACACGATCGCTGTCTACATATTGAAATTTTCGTCGGTAAACTCGGGCTGTTGAACTAAACTCCTAAATGTTTATACGCTTTAAAATACAACATCAAGTTAAACTTGACATAATATTTTCACTGATATCGAAGTGAACACCAATTTTGTTTGTTTCCGTTATGTTTCGTCGTTGTAACATTTTTTTTCAAAAGAAAAGAAAAGAACATTTCTTCCCAGAGAAACAAAATCCCGAGGAAAACGTCGGCGAGAGATCGAAAGTGCTGTTATCAGCATCATGTATAAAAGCTGATAACAGCGTGCGCGCGACCAGAAAGCACATTTATTCGAATAAGTTTGAGATTAATCGCGCTTGCACGCACATTGCAAAAGTCGCGCGTAACAACGGGGTCCTAAAATTTTCGCGATAAATTTTCGACCGGGCTGAAATCAAATATGTGTCGGTGACAAACGCGGGCGGACGATCCCCGGGGAATGCGTGGTAGTCAAAGTATCTCGGCTGGTAACCGCCTGGAACTTGGTCCTTTTGTGTCAGAATTTAGGTGCGCGACATTATCAAATGGCCGGCAACGCGAGAGCGCGCGTCCACCGACTTGTTTAACATTCCAGCCGATACTGGCCGTGAGTGTAGCAGCGGGTGGTTACTCACGAAAAATACGCCGATCTCTTTATGAAGGGAAATTTTCTCGAAAATAAAAAAAAAACGACGCGGCGCAGACTCCACGGGCCATGAAAGGGCAGCGCTAAATTAAAAATTCCGCCCGGCGCGGCGTTCCGCGCGGTAACGGGATTTAATAATAAACAAATTCGACGAAGTCCGCGAAACGGACGTTTCGCAAGTCTCACCTGGCAGCTGCAACGAGCGTGAAGCTCGTGGCATTCGTTTGCCAAGATATTGTAGCTCCCGCGACCGTGATGAATCACGTTTCTCGCAACAACTGGCTTCGATGCAATATCGGGCTGGGCACGTGCATCCTTTCGATCGCATTTGGTGCGACCAAAGTTTTTTAAGCAACTTGTAAATAATCCAGCATATATTGCGTTTTTTTCCTTCTTTACTTTAACGCTTAGTAATACAAAGGCGTTACAATTTTGCGTTCACAAATTCAGAAATATCGACGTTGAAGGGAGAAAAGTACAAACGATTAAACCCAAACGCAAAGAAACAAAATGAGTTCGTAGAATAGTTGCACGAATCTAGATGCACGATTTGATGCACGTATGATTAATCTCGATGTGATATTGCAAGCCGCATTTTTCTTTCTGTTTCCAGTGGACAAGGGGGTGCTGGATCAGAGCGCCGACAACCAGCAGGTAATCGAGAGGTGTTACCCGTTACCACCTCAGAATACCTTGATGCTGTCGGAGCTCCCAGAACCGCCGATACCGTTGAGCGAGATCGGCCCCATACCACCCCCGCCGATGTTCAGCTCCCCGAGTCCCACTTTGCTGGCGAGACAGCGGCAAATCCCGCTCTCGGACTGCGAGGACGAGGGTAAGTGTCCGTAACGAAACATTAATGCCGCGGAAGAGAAGAGTACTGGAGCAATTAATTGGAGCAATTAATTGGAGCAATTTGTCACATGACAGAATCTCTTCGTCGCTTATTAGACTATCTCTCTCCTCCGTTGGCACGGTTCTAAAATGACCGATAAATCGGCGTTCCGTATAAGCAGTGACGCGTTGCCGGCGTCTCTCTCTCTCTCTCTCTCTCTCTCTCTCTCTCTCTCTTTCTCATTGTGTTTCTGTTATTCTGATTTTCAATAGCGCGATACAAAGTTATAAAATTACGGTCAATGGTAACGATGTACGTTATTATAGAATTGTTTAATACTGTTTATCTCATTACTAGGAATTTCATTTCGTTGTTAATTATCGGTCTGCGCTAATTGATGACCGCAATTTCCTATTATACTTGCCTCCGTGATGCGTGCCTAGTTATTGACCATCGATCGTTACAATTGTATCATTGAATATCAATAAATTATCTCCGACATAGCGCGTAATTATATGAATCCGAAAAAGCAATCAGCACGTCTGCATGTTTATGTAATACATTTATTTATTATGCACAAATCGTTGAATTTGTTTTCAATGTTTTTGCTTGAACTTTCCGAGTTTCGACAAACGACAAAGTAACCGTCCGATCTTTTCACGTGCAAAAGTTTTGAAGCTATTTGATTTCGAGGGATAATTGCGTTTCGTTGACTCGAAGTCTCTTAGTTACGTGAGTCTTCTTGCTGTCCCGACAGATGAGGAGGACGTCGACGTGGAAGAAGAGGACGACAATATGTACGTCTTCAGGGTGTCGCAGCCTGATCCAGCGATCGACACGTCCCGTGTCGAGGAGATACCGGCGAAGGAACCCAAGTTCCACGCCGTACCGCTGAAGAGCGTCCTGAAGAAACGGGGCTCCGGAAGCGGACCCGGCACGCCGCAGAACACGCCGACGCAGGAGAACAGGCCGCTGACGCTTCGCCAGGAGCTCCACGCCTCGTTCAAGTTAGTGCCTGCGACTCGCAGAGCTCGTTTTACACATGCTCAAGTATATCCATCGCTGCGGAAGCGTCCGGGAGGGGAAAAATAGGAGACTCGGGCTGTCAAAGTCACTATCGTTGCACGTTGGTTCAAAGCGTTCGGGGAGTCACGCAGAAGTACAATTCGTATAATTCCTGTTTAATGATAAAAAAAATGTAACGCGATTACATATTTTTATTTTTACTAGAATCTCTGTCTCTTTTTTTTTTCTTAAGTTGATTCTTCGTGACTGAATATCGTGATCTCCAATTGATGCATGCTTATATATGTTTCATGATTATCTTGGCAAAGATACTTTTGACTTGTCTTTCGAGAGAAATTGCTAGAATACATATATAATAATTTGTGGGAAATTTAAAATGCAAGACTGAACAAAGCCCATAATTTGGAGTTCCATTTTAGATATTTCATACTTAAATAATTAATAAATATTATAATTGAGCTTAATTCATCATCAAAATTTCTGATGAGAAAATGCATTGCCTCTTTCGTTACACATCACACAATCATTGGAATCGTAGAAGAAGCTTGTAGATCGTTTCGCTTTGAACCAACATTTTGCGACGGTCGCGTTTAGGAGATAACAAAAATAAGGAACGAACGCGAAGCACAGGTATTTGTAGATTCCTCTCGAACGCTTCGCACCGAAACTCGAAACTCGCCCTAAGAATCGAGCGCTCTTCGACAGTCACCCGGCGCGAACGCGCCGGGATAATCCGCTTCCTACGTCGACTTTTCTTTAATTAAAAATCGCTCCGTTCTCTAAAGCCCGCTTTCTCGCGGGTCTCTCGTTGTTTGATACCGAAAGCCTCGGAAAGCATCGGATCTACAAGCAGGGCTTCGAGTGCCCTGCTTCGTCGTGGTGTTATTACGCTCGGCCCTAATGAAAAGAGTAAGAAGCAGACGTCGAAGAGCCCTAATTTTTTTTCCGAACGTAGTCCTTTAATTTCCCGTCTCGCTGCTCGTAGTTTCCTTGGCAGCTCGTATACCGGCTGCCCGGGCGAGCGCATTTCTTGAACGACATCAATCCAAATTTATTCAATGGCAAGCCTCATCTGAAATATAATTTGGCATTAAGGTGGCTTTAACGATACTAAGATGTATTAGGCTGCTAAAGTGTGTTGAGTCTCGTAGTAAACATCTGTGACAGACGCGTAACTGCTCAGTAATGTTCCGATTATCACTGATAACTGGCGATATTGACATTTTTGAAACGTTTGTAAAAAAATAAATACTATTTCATATAGAATTTTGAATAGCACAAATATTAGATGTAAAGTAAAAAATGTAATTTGTATTATTTATAAGAATGCCAAAGCATTCTCTCTATCAGTAGCGTTACATTGTGAACAGTTTTATTCCGACAAGAATCAAATAAAAAAAAATGGAAAACATAAATAGGTAGTAAATAAATGGAATTTCCGGCAAGAACCAAACAATTCCAGATTATCTTTTTTTTAAATGGCTCTTTATAATATTAATTAAAGCATACAAGTTTGTTCTTATACCTATAATGTCCGGAAAGAAATGATCAGATTTATACAATAAACGATTTAAAAATGAAAAGTTTTTTGTTTCCTGAAAATTCAACTTTTTGAACTCGTTTGGTTTTTCTGGGAGACCCTTTAATTATATCACATAATAATTTATCATTATAAATTATTTATGACAATGAAAGTTTATCTATGGCGATAAGCCGCGTAAAAATTGCTGGGCAGAGAACGTGTTCAGCGTATTTCTCGCAGTATTACGATGAAACCCGAAATGCGAGACGGGATTATTGAAGGGAAACGTACGCTCTCAGGCGAGTACTCATGGAATGTACTTCGTGCACCCGTCATTAACATGTCAGTCACTAGTAAAGCATCGTATTTTTCTTATGCTTAACCAGAAGGCCACCGTTGAGGCCTAGGATGAGAATATGGTAATTGGGCATTGGTCTAACTAAGCATGTGTGCAAACCGATGGTATATATATATGTACATATACGAATTATGTATTTACGTCTTCGTCTTACGGCGCTGTTGATCGCGAGAGAACCAAAATGTTCTAGTCTCTCCTCCCACAGTCTCTCTTTCTCTCGATGGCTCCGATTCGCGAGTCACGCGAGCGCCGTGAGCATGGCAACGCTCGACGTTGTATTAAGCATGAGAAAACCTCAGGGAAACCCATGAAAAATCTCTCGTCTTACGCTTATCACGCCGCACCATTCGATCACGCACGACACACCACGTGAGTCGAATATCGCGCGAGAAACGGACGCGGAGTCCTTTTCTTTTCGCATGATCGATTGATCTCGCGAGTCGCGATCCGTCATCGGTCGTCGACCCGATGTCCGCTTGTAAAACCAACTAGCGCAACTCGTGTAAGTCAGACAATTACGAGGAAGTGCCTGTTATAACTGTTCCGTTTCTGTAAACGTACGATTCTCCTCCCCTCGATTTTTTTCCCCCCGATGCATTAATTCCGCCTTCGGAATTAAAATTATCCAATTATTATTCGATTGTATTTCGTGTGGCTCTTTCAACCTTTATTATATGAAAAAAAAGCATGTAGCCCGTTTTATAATTATTTCTGTGTATCTGACCTTTAAATATCATGTACATTCTATGTAAAGTCTTACGTTAATTATGATTATTATAATGAATTAATTATGATTATTATAATGAGTATTATGAATATTACGTCCTTGTCTGTAACTTCTTCTCTGCTGTACCGCAGTTTCTGTAGAGAACAGAGGAAAACTTACGAAGAGGAAGATTATCCAGTATTTTTAATTGTTACAAATTGTATTTGTCGATGTTCCAAGAACGCGCGGCAGTTACTTGGTAAAAGATTAATGTCTCTCACTAATATTGAGTTAAAATGTACATTTCACATTGCTATATGCGAATCTTAAGCACGTTACAAGAAGAAACGACAGTACTGCCGGAGCTTTTGTTCGTATTACATTATTGCAGCTTTGATGCTTCAAGCGCGCCGGCTTTTTAACTTTGAAAACGCTTTGAAAATATTTAGCCCGAGGCACCTCGCTTCTGACGTCACGCACTCTCTTCGCTTGAGAAAAAGGATATAAAGTTAAAAATTTTTAGTGCCAAAGTAAGAATATAATTAGCACAGGCTGTGATATGTGTCTCGCATTTGAAGTTTCACGCAATTTTCGATAATTTCGCAAACACCAATAACCCTTAGGAACGTGAAGCGCAACGCAAAGAGCAGATTAAAAGTCCCGACAAATTTTGGAAGTTGAGCACTGTGATATTAAATGCTAATATTATGAGAGGGAGGTCTTGCGATAAACTGCCACAAGGAGAGGAAAAAAGAAAAACTTGTCGGGAACACAACGTTACACAGAAGCGTTCACGCTAAATATATTCGTGGAACGTTTTACCATCTCTTACCATCTTCTTTTACTCGCGGAAGAAAATTTGCTGCGATATATAACTTCCAAAGTTTAAAATCCAAAAATTCTCGATGCGCTTCAGCAATAAGGTAGCGGCGCTCAGTACGGATCGATCCAAGAACGGCGAGTTTGGGCGACACGTTGAATGGGGCGTCCCGATCGCGTTAATCTTCGTAATTATTGCGATCAGCGCGTTCGGGGTATTTTTCCCACGTTTCGCCGCGCGCGTGGTCCCAGATTTTCGCCCTATAAATTTTCCCCGTCGCGCGAACGTGTCGCCGACTTCAGACGTGTAGCGCGAATAATAAAGTTCGCTCATATGTGGCATTCAACGTGTCGAACGGTAACAGCCGGACTTGGGTGGACACGGGCGAAATATAAACGCGCGCGAGAGAGTCTGTCGTTTCACGTGGCGTGCCCCCGTTGCTCTCGACGTGTCACATCCCTCTCGCCCACTGTGCATCCGCCCTCCGTTCAACCCGTTCCCACCCGCGCCCCTCGGCATATATGCGCCCATTCGCATCTCGTTCTCTTGGTAGCACCGTAGAGTAGAACATTGGTTCACGTAGCATCAACCAGCGATTGCGTATCGCCGTGGTAACCCGCACTAACGATCTCGCACGTCCCGTGCCTCGTTCTTTCAGCAGTCGACCGGTCAGATTCGGCCTCGCTCTGCCCTGCACGTTGGAGAACAAGGAGAACGCGAGGCCTTACGTCATCCGAGAGGACGCGGACGGCGACTCTGGCGACGGACAAGTCCTTTACAGGGAGGATTACGACGACGAGAAGAGTGAGTCGCTCCGCTATTGATTTCATTCAGTTTTTAACTCGCGAATTGTCCGATGAAATTGACAACAGTCCCGTAAAAAAAACGTTCCACTGACGTTTCAAGAGCCGTTATTGTCACGTTTCGTTTATTCCATCATCCGATCACACATCGATCGGAAAGCAGACCCTGTTAACCACGCCCATAGAAATTTATTAATTATGAAAATTTTATCAAAATGTTGTACCGCTTGCTCAACTGTTGTTCAATCATTAAGAATAAATATTAATTATCATAACCAATTGGTTTATGCAAATTGTACGAAATGTGTACCAAACAGAGAACATGAGAAGCGAGCAATATTTTGGTACAGTTTATATCTCGATAATCAATGTAAATAATAGAATGAATTTTGCAACGCGATTTTTCCTCGATGTTTTTGGCGCACGTGTTTGCCTCTCGGCAATCAATTAGGGAGATAGTAATTTTATGTTACTTCGCGGAATTTTGATGGAGCCGTAACTCCGTTTGATGACAAACAGCAGCCGCGTGGCGATCGATGGTGCCCTCGGTGAGAGAGTCAATCGCGTCGTATTTCGCGAAAATAAATATCCTATGCGTGCGGCCCTCAAAGATCCGCATCAAAATTCCGCCGCAAGCGGAGGCTTAAATCGCGCCGTGTACATATATGTACATCGCGATAAAAATGCGCACACGCGAATGCAGTTACGCGAAAGCGCGAGGGCCATGTTTATTTCACGCCCCCGCTCATGCAATTTTCCATCGAGATACGAGCTTTCAAACTCTCCCGACGTGATTCGGTTGAATGGACTTCCGAACGAATTCATAAATAGCCCCGCGCCGCCGCCGTGTATTCGCGATAACGTTTCTCCTCCCTTTTACCGCGAAAGAGACACGCGCGGCGGTGACACTACTCTAAATCTCGGAGATAAAGCTGGGGAGAAAAAGCCGAGTCAGTCGCAAGTGCCGGAAAAAGTTTGTGGAGCGTGGAAATAAAGAAAAAAAAAAGAGAAAGTGCGAGGAAACTTCGTTGGATGGGCTTTGAACGTTCGCGGGGGTTGAGACAATTCGAAAGAAGGTGGAAACTTCGATGTGCCAGCGTCAAATATAATCAATGTAAACCCCGCTGAAAGAAGAACTTGAGATTCATGCTTTCGCATTTAGCACTCCGTTTTTATCTGTAATTCATGACACTGAATGCAGCGTGCTACGCGCCGAGGGAAATATTTGATGAAATAGATGAAACATTTAGTTAAATAGTAATTAAATGAATTTTATAGTTATAATTACAAAATATATAGTTGTTTTGTCCAAAAAATCTGCAGTCTAACAAATTGTTTTTATACAACTATGAATATACAAATGGTTTGTTAAATGTAACTAAGATTTTGCTACTAGCAACTGCAAAGTTTATTTGATCGCTGTTTAACTAAACGTTTGGTTGATACTTCTCTCAGTGCACTGAAAGAAATGAAAAGAACGATTTTGTTGATGAATACATATATGAAAATAAACATATTGGATCATTAAAATAATTAATTTATTGAGGTGGGAAGGATATTCTAGGAATATCCTTCTTCTTTTGATTTTTGAATATTCTTCGACTCGTTGCCACGCTTTGGTCCTGGTTACCTGGTTTAATTTTGAAATTTTATTAATTAAAATTTTTTATTCGTTTATATAGACTATATGGGACGCACTCTTTTTACCTTTTTGATTGATTATATACTGGACGCTTAATTAATTACGGAGAGGGGCCGTTGGACCACTTTTATATCATTTCCAACCGAAAATTGTAATTCGCACTGAGAAGAATCCAATCCCGAGATCGAAACGTGTGCATAAAATTTATTATTAATATTATTTAGATTGTAAATTAACCGGCCTCACAGCGTTAGCTTTGTATTCTTTTGATTCGTTAGTTATTCCTTATTCGTAGTTTTTTTTTTAATTAAAATAATTACAATACATTGCATTGAGAAACATTTAGTAACTATTACCAAATTTTGTGAAGTTACCAAATGATTCAAATGATTCATCATAATTATTTTCCTATCTGTATTTCAACAAAATCGTACTTTCAGTGTAGACAGCGGAACGTCGCTAAAACGTTCTAAAGACCTGAATTTTACTTTCCTCTTGTTATAAGATTCTTTATTCGTACTTTGACTCGCCGCTTTGGGAGATTAATCATCGATGATTAATTATTCGTAACGGGCAGATTTATTAATATAATCATCATGCGTTAAAAGAAGAGTCGAAGAATCCAGGACCAAGATCGCAACGACTCGCGGATTAAATGTGCCTCTTATACGGGAGCATCGCACGTTGATTTTTTCACTACGTTACGTCTGCGCGATTGCTCAACACTTGAAATCAGTCTAGAGCGACCGGACTAATTATACTCGCGCCAAGTCGCACGTATCTGTAAGCGGACACTTCGGAGGTGGTTTATATTAATCCCCGAAAATAGCTGGCGAGTCGCTCAGTTTCTAGTCGTTCTTCCGTCCGGCTTCTTTATCGCGACGCAATTTTCCCTCGCCGAAATTTTTACTTTAACCGCGTAAGCGATCGTAAAGTTGCTCCCTCGAGATTAAGTCGATTCCTTAATTCGTGTAAATTCGCCTCGTCGGTAAACTCGTTCTCGCGAGGAGGTGATCGAGAACGTAATAATTCCTGAAATACATGACGCAGAACGGCCAGTGCGAACTGTGCGAACGGTAATTAATACCGTCGAGGCGACGATTTCGGTCCCTTTCGGACGCGCTCCGTGGCATTTTCCTCCTTCGAAATCGCATTCGCAGGAGACGAGAGATAGAGCGAGAGCGATGACACGATGCTGTCGATATGGACCGCGTCGACGATGTCGATCGTCTGCGCCTCGATCGAGCCGAGCGAACACGCCCCGCTGCTGTTGCATCGCAGCTTCAGCTGCTCGTCCGTCCTGGAGGGTAATTAATCAGCGATCGTGACGTGCGATTGGACGCGAAATTAATTAACATCGGACGAGCACTTCAGTGCGTCTGTGCGAAATTCATTCTAGACTTTACACGCTACTTTAAATCCAATAAATGTAACACGTTGAATTATTACTTGAAATTAACGTTTATCCCCCTTTATTAACTTGTATGAAATTTTCGTAATTTATTCCGCAGAGCATTGTCTATGAATAACGAAATAACGAGCTAAATGTAGACTCGACACCTTCTATCCCGACAGGTCGTTTGGCAGCCAAGATCGCGCGCAAAGAATCGCTCTCGCTGAAGCTCGCCCTCAGGCCAGACAGACAGGAACTCATCAACAGGAACATCCTTCAGCTGCAGTCGGACAATGAGAGGCAGGAGACGAAAGAGGCCATTGGCGCCAAGCTTATCAGGTGAGATAATCATTCGGTCGTCTATCAAATATTGTCCATCTAATTGCATCAGGGAAATCCGATGAGGGAATCTCTTCGGATACTCGTTCGTCTGTATTTTCGTTGGAGATGCCTGCAAATTGGCACTCGTTCGTAACGAATTCCCCTTGTCCAACGTAAAATTACGTTTAACTAATAATCCATTTCAAAGAAGCTTGAGGGATCCTCTGGCGAGTTAGGAGAAATCGTATAAATTTTCAGTTGAATACTCTCTGTCAGTTGATTGCGAAAATATAATTGCTGTGAAATATCTTCGTGCACGATGTAATGAAAATTCTGTAAAATCAGGAGAGTATACTGATAAAGCTTCGTTATCCACTTGCCTTCTTGCAGGCATTTAATAGTCGCGCTTCGGATAATCTCTTTGTATTTTCTTCCCTCATCAAAGAATTCATTATTGAAATCATTTTTCAGTAATAATAGAACTGCGTATATATTCGTATAATTTGTGTGGAATAATTGTTTTTCTTTTTCTCTCTCCCTTTTTCCATCGACGTGACTCCGTCACGATTGATCCGACTCATGTGAAAACGAGCTTAAAATAACAGCTGTCTCTCTCGAAAAGATTACACGCGAATAATAGGACGAGTGGTCTCGATCGCGGTGAATCACACATTGTTTGCACAAAGCGAATGCCTCGCTTTCTCCCTTGGACATCTCTCTCTCTCTCTCTCTCTCTCTCTCTTTCTCTCTCTCTCTCACGAAGGAAGATTAAAACGGCCGATGAACTTGCATTGATTCTTGTGCCATTTTCATTTCAGGCGGTTGAGCATGCGGCCGACCCAAGAGGAACTCGAGGAGAGAAACATTTTGAAAAGTGAGTTTGCTCAATTAGTTCCCGTCTGATTTAGTTATGACCGACAATCGAGGATTTCGAGATCGGGACATTATTTTAAAGCTAAATTTAAAAGAAAAAAATAACCAAGTTTCTCTTTCTCTGAAGTAAAAATCTTATCTACATTTTAATTTAGAATAACAATGTAGTCTATAGTCGAATATATTTTCTGTTTCATCAAATCGCGTTGCGGATTAAATTTTAATTCCAACTTGCCTTCGCTCCTTTTTAGAGCAAAGTCCCGCCGAGGAGAAGAAGCAGAAGGAAGAGAAAAAACGCTATCTTCTGCGAAAGCTGAGTTTCCGACCGACTGTTGAAGAACTCAAGGAAAAAAAGGTAAAAGGGAAAAAAAATCTTTCATAAATCTCGTGGATTTTCGTTGCTCTTTTTTTTTTAAGATTGACTATACCAAAAGTTGCACTCTTTACGGGTTTGGGTTTGAGCGATATTTTATCATGTTTCATTTTGCGAAGAGTTGTTTTTTTTCCGATAAGGCTTTCGCAATTTACGATAAAGCTATAAAAACGAAAACCAATACACTTATCTTTTGCCCCCATTCCGTAGATTATCAGGTTCAACGACTATATCGAGGTAACGCAGGCTCACGATTACGATAGAAGAGCCGACAAGCCTTGGACGCGGTTAACTCCGAAGGACAAGGCTGCCATTAGGAAGGAGTTAAACGAGTTCAAGAGTTCGGAGATGGCCGTTCACGAGGATAGCCGACACCTCACCAGGTACTTGACACTTCACGAATTTATAACGGAACCACTTTAAAATCGCACCAAATCAGCATTTCGTTAAAGTGTCCCGCGAAATGTATGCAGCGTCATAAAAATCAAATTATAGCGCGTATAATGAAACCTTAAATCTGAAATTAAAATTGTTTTCTTGATAAAATTTAATTAAAGCAAGCCCTTTCGTAGATTAAAGCGCGTAAGAGTTAATGAAAGCTTCTATAAATATTGCATATATAATTGGAAAACTTTTGATACTTTTTTGTTTTTTAGTATATTTAATTAATTTTAAATCTAATATATATAATACTTATATTTAATTTATTTTGTATATATATATATATATCGACGTTCAATGCTTTTGTAACTAACGCTCTTGATTTTCAATTGCAGGTTCCATAGGCCATGACAATTGCAATGTGTTGAGGTGCTACAGTGTGGTGCGGGTATACGTGAAGGTGCAGTGTGGTGGCTTCGTGTTGAGGCCGGGTGAAGAAAGAAGGAAGAGAGAATCGGCTGTCGTTATTTCCGGAGTTAAAGCCGGAACGCGCGATACTCGCGTCCGATCGGTGACGGTGATTTCTTTGACGTTGCTGCGTCGTGTCGTTCGTCGTTGTCGCCAGACATCATCCGCTGGCACTTCTTCCGTCATTGTCATTTATACACGTCAACGACAAACGCCACCATGACGTCGACGAAGATTGTGATAGGGTGACTCGCCGCCCCGTCGAAGAGGACTTGGCGGGTCGCTCGCCGATTTCTTTTCACAAGGGTCGTTCACACCCGTGCTTGGCCGAGCAGTTCGCGCTCTTTCCGACACCTTCCTAACTACTCTTCATGTTTGTATCTTCTACATTGATCTCGTTATAGTACACGCGTCAAGGCGTTTGTATTCTCAAGATATCTTGGAAATATTCTTAAAACTTTGCGCGATAAATTCTCAAGTAGATATGTTACGCGCGAGTTTCTCCTTCTGCATTGAATGATGTCATTGAAGCTTAAAACTACGATCTTCGGATTCAAAGCTTGCCGTTGTGAAAATCAAAACGCTGTATAGTAAGTAAGACTTTTTTTATTGAAACGCTCACGTGTGTGTCCGCTGAACGTTTACGCTGAATAAGATCAGAATCATTTTAAATTATACAATATTCTGTCCCTTTCGTATATATATATATATATATATATATATATATATATATATATTGACAATTTTTATTATAAATTTTTTAAAATTATTTTTCTTTGTTGTATAGTATTTATTAACTATAATTTAATAATAGAAACACGTCTGTTAAATTTTAGCAATACAAAAAATTACGTATGATGAAAACGCGTGTCACACGCACACGATGCGTGAGAATGTTTGGATTAATCGTGTGCAAGTTAATCGTGTTTAAAATTAAGCGTGAGTCTTCGGCGTAATTCTATGGACACTACGAGCGCGCGTGTGAACATACCCTTAAACGTATAAACACCATTTTGCAATCAAGCTAGCTCATCAGTGTCACCTGGCATCGTTGTATATGTAAATGTCTCTCAAATTTCATTGTAACACAGAGATATGTGATATGTTGCGTTGATATCACAGAAAAAAGAATACTCGAACCCAGTAACGAATATTCGAGGATCAAATGAGAGGTACATCACGTTACAAGCGATATATCTCGTAAAGTGAGTTCAGTTTAGTTTTTAACTGAAAAAAAAAATAAAAATAAAAATGTTTTAGTATTAATATTTTTATACGTTGACGAATGAACAGCAGCAGAATTTTCGCAAAATCATTTTTCGATATAATCCCTCGTTTTTAATGATTAAGATTATATTCGGCTGACGTCCGAAAATGTGATTTACGATAATTCCATGTTCTCACGATTTTCGCGCGTAGTCCGCGCAGAGAGTATTCATTGCTTGAGACTTTCACTAACACTATTGCGTGCATAGTTCGTTATAGCTCTTCGTATACACCGCGCGAGGAATGAAAACAGGCATTCAGTGTCTACGACAATCGGTCGACTGCTCGATTGACAAAAAAAAGAAACGGTTTTCCTTTACTGCCAGGTATCACTCTCTCGTGGAGCTGCCTTGAGGAGCAAGCGCTTACGATTATCTAAAAAAAATAAATAAATAAAAAATGAAATTGGACGTACTCCGTTCGTGAGAAATCAGAAATGCATTGTGCAATTAAACTTTGTACAGGAGTAGATAGCGTGTACATTAGTGACTATTATTATCATCATTGTTATATCGATAATATCGCTATAGGGACGCTCTATGGTCCTCGTTAATTTCGATCGTGTGCGCACTTTAATCGCGGCAATGTTAAATTCATTAAAAGCAGAGATCGTTTGCTGTTCCGTATTCGTTGATTGCGAATAAATTCACGATAAGGTCTCGTAAAAAAAAATGGTTAAACGCATTTATAACAAAATATGTACGTTTACATATTTTGAAGAATACGTTTACTTCAATGGCCTGGTAATAAAAGAACTTAACGTTAAAACTGGAAATTGCGGCCATTTATTATCGGATTAATTTATGTTCGCATCAACCGCATTGGAGCATCAACGATAAATACTCTGCTCATGTAAAAGCAATCTGATGAGTCAACAGATGGATTGTAGTTCTAAGTTATAGTCCTGTCTATAATATTGACGCGAAGAAGAAAAAATTGAATTAGGCAGAATTAGCGCTAACTAGACTGACGTCTGGTGACGATCGGTTTTTAGTATTGAAACTCGTTCAAGTCCGTTGTTCTCGACAGAGAGTAGAACGAGGAAAAAAGTAGTTACAAAATCGCCATGTTGCGCGCAAATTTGTATTTAGATTCTTAGCTGATCGAAAGAACGAAGTCCAACGAAGGAGGGAAAAAAAATAAGTAAAAGACGAGAAGACACGTGCCTCGATGTGCGATGTGTCTTGCACGCTTATCTCTGGAAGCTTCTTGCATCCCCTCCCCTTGCTTATCCTACCCCAGTTATGCGAAACCGACCCTCCCGCTCACGTCGCCGTTGACGCGACGGAGGTTCGTCGTACCTTCTTGTTTTGGACAACCGACGAATGAAACCAAAAGTAAAAAAGAGATTACGAGCTACGATCTTGCATGATATAGGCAAATCTACAGCAGCGGTGAGTAAAAGCGAAGTCGCGGTCGACAGTCTACTTTCCTCTCCTCGTTTAGAAATCCTAGTTTTTAACGATCGTCCAATGGGGTGAGAGGATCGGTGTGTAATGTGTCGATCTTTCTCTTAACCCGTCGGTGAACTCAGCTGTTCGATATTAATTCGTCAACTTCGAGGTCGTCGAAGGTATAAAGGACGAGACGCCTCTACCTTCGGGAAAATACCACGAAGAAGCACGTCATAAGGAACGTCATAAAATAATAAGCAGGGAGATTAAAGTGTCTCTCTCGTTCCATTGGTCGAGCGCTGTGGCTACCATGTAGTCGACAAATATATCCATTTCCGGATTGCCTGGGTCGGTACGAGTGCATGCCCGTATGTATGTGTGCGAATAATGTGCATGGAGAGAAAAATGAGAGAGCAGAAGAAAGTATGTGTATGATTACGAATAAATATTTTAGGAAGAGAGTGGTCGAAATTTGAATGGAGCGTCTCTGCGGCAATTTTTTTTTTCTCCGAGCTACGTTCGAAAACGTATCTTGATGTGTCATCCTGCATACATTTTCATAAGAAAACATAATAAAGAGTCTCATACGCACACTAGGAGTTAAATAAAAAAAAAAAAACAGCAGTTATTTCATGTTGGAATATATAACGGCAAAGTCATTTAACTCAAAGAAGCTTAAGCGTTCGGGATGAATTAGGCATGAATACATAACAAAGTTGATTCTTTAATCAATTTTGATTTAATTTAGATTTCGCTTAGAAATGTAACTCAAAAATTTAAAATTTAATGTTAAAACGATAATAATTGTGATGGATTTCCATCAAGTTTTCAGAGAAAAAATATTTCAGATTTTGTAACTGAGAAACTGTAGCAAGAGTAGTGTTACATCATATAAATTCTTCGCCAAATATATCAAATTTGAGGAAGAACCGATGTAAAATGCAGCTTTTGCGTTAAAATAAAAAGTTGAATAATTCAACATCGTTGTCGATGGATCACTTTCATCATATTCAAATCGGTAAATAGCTACTTTGAAACGGGATGGTTTGCATCTACTGTAGAACGACGTTCTTGAGCGTAGCTTCACATCCCCACATCTGTTCGAAGCGTCCACTCTCTGAGCGTGGAACAAAGGCAAGAAAAATTATAAAAAGCACGACATGCGAAACATATGTCTAATAAATGAATGGTTTTGTGTATGTACATATTGATATATAAATATATATATACATATATTCGCATATTGTAAAACACCGTGATAGGAGAGAGCCCACTGCTACACGCTACACGATATTATGCAATGTGTAAACGGTGAATACTTATAAATACTAATTTTTAGATAACGGCGCGCTCTAAATGCAAAACAATACACCATATACATATATAAATATTATAAATATAAATATATATATATATACATAGATATATATGACGCGGTACAAGCAGTATGTGCATTTTCCAGCACAGATAGTTGGTATTTTGTGTACAAAACTGAAAAAAAAATTGTTGGACATTTTCTCTGGACGCGCCGAGTTCGGGACCGCGTATCGTGACGGAGAGGCGAAGGGGATGAAATTAACGTGAGTCTCCGTTGCAATCGCATTGCCGAACGATTGAACAACGAGACGATCGGCCGATCGACGGCGCGGAACGGCACGAACGCGCGTCGCATCGCGAATCATCGACCCCGTAGTTAAGTCATATATCATCATCCCATCTGAATGTAATAATATTGTCGTCTAAGTTTAGCGCATTTTCTCTCTCTCTCTCTCTCTCTCTCTCTCTCTCTCTCTCGTTCACATCCTGCTCGACGACGCGCGTCCGAACCGTTCCTCTCTCTCGTGTTTTGCGCCGCGAATCAGCGACATACCGTTTATTCTGCAAAACGAATTCGAAATTAATTTTCTATCCTCTTCAGACGACTATAAAATTTCTTCGACACTTCTCTTTTGAGCGAAAAAGAAAAAACGAAATAGCCCATCCAAGAAAATGCAAACTTCTCACGATATTTCTTGTAAGAGATGGAAGCTAAGACGTCGTTTCGCGGTTTGCAGAATAGCGGAGGTTCCGTAGTGCGGTAGCCGTAGTGAAGTCTTGCTGTAAAAAGAAGAAACGAAAGAGGAAGGAAGGCGGACGGAAGTGAATTTGTCGCAACTGCACCGTGAAAACGGACCGACGAAGTCCACTTGTATCATAGCACCTTACGATAATGAAGCATTGTAACGACAGTAACAATAATAAGAAATCATGGTAATTTAAGAGTGAGCACGTGAGGGAGAGAGTGTGTAGGCGGTGCGAACCGGTGGCTCTCCAGCTCTCCAACCCTTTCCCGCGACGCTGAGGAGCCTCCGGTTTCGCGACCGCGAAAATAGGGCTTAGGGCACTGTCACGCGGGACACTCGTCGCGTACACGAATCCTCCGCTCGCGGACTCGGATCTGCCAAAGGGGAAACGCGCCGATGTCGCCGGGAAGTATGCGGAACGTCCGCGCGAGCGGAGGACAAACCGATCGGTCCCCGAGTATCCGGCGCAAAGGGCCAAGCCTAGAGATTTTTACCAAAATGACTCTACACCGCGCGAAGGTGAAGGCAGTTGCAGTTAATTCGTATCTCGTTCCGTTTCGCGATTGGAAAAAAAACTCGCGCTTTTACGAGGAACGATCGTTGATGAGGAGCAGCGTTCGGGAGTTCCGCTGGCGCGATCACCCGGAGCGAAATTTTGCATTTTTGCCGCGCGTGCGAGATCCTGGCAGATTTTATCCCGGCTTCTTTTATCGCGATCGTACGAACGTATATACGGTATAATCATCGTTTCCGGAACGTGCGACGGACAAGGTGTGCGACCTCCGCCTCCGCGAAGGATGGTGAATCGATTGATCTCTGCATCTTTTTTATTATCGCGCGTTTCGCCCGGATGCGAGGATTATCGATAGGATAAGGGGGATCGAGATGTTAGCTTAGGACAGACGTTTCCCTTTTCCTTTCTTTTGTTTTTAAAAGCAATGCGCTTGAATAATTATTTTGTGCTAGCGACGACTAGCGATGTAACTATTCGCGCCTCGCGTCGTCGCCGTATATCATTTAACTTGCGTTCGCATTGTTTTTAAGAAGCAACACTCTACACGCGTTTCCGCACGCGCGAGAGCGTGCTCTTTCTTTCCACTCGGTTTGCCTGCCGATTTATTAGCGTCGTTCGGTCCGGAACATTCGGCCAGTGATCGACTGCTGACGCGTTGCACGGGACGTAATTTGGAAAAATTGTATTATATATCGAAACCGAAAGATCCTCTATATGTAAGAATAATGATGTATATATATATATTGATTATTACACACGGTAAATTTGGATTAATTGCACTCTCGAGAGAGAAGCTGCGCCCCTGATCCAATGAAAGAATCAAGACGCATCGAGAGCTAGAGGGCAAGATTGAAGAAAAAAAATTGAGAATTTCATGAATTTATATATATATAAATTTATATAAATATATATTTGTATATATATATATAATGCATGTAAAAGAGCAAGACAGCACATTGTTCTTTCATTCATTTCGAAAGACGCTGCGTTTCCGATCCTGATCCATTTTTGTTTCGTTGTTAGTTTGTACGCACTACGATTATCGCAATTTATTGTATTATCGACGAGATACTGTAACAAACAAAAAATACTGTTAACTATTCTTAAAAAAATTAAAACTTTTGTAAACTGAGAAAAAACGGTTGGCAGAGACTTATTTGACGGTTCCTTTTTTAGATACTTGAGCGAACGTTCTCCGAGATGAGCTGTAGACCGTGTTTATACGCATACTTACGCAACAGCGCACATATATATGACAAACTAAATTATTGGTTGCTGAATTATTATTCGATTTAGCAACAATATTCTCATCTAAATTAGGCAAGTATTTAATTTAATAACGAGGATTCATTCGGGAAAATGGATGGACTTAAAAATCTTCGGGTTCAAAGAAAATTCAATAAAAATTAAAAATTTTTTTATTGAATATATTATATTTTTTTAGTTTCGTCATAGATGAAAAGTGTACTAAATTGAATTTTAGTTTCTTTCCTTAAAAAATTCTATTCGAGATTCATTAAGTGAATTATAAAGTTCGAACAGGTCATTTTAAATATTCAATTATATATGTAAAAAATTATTTGTTCGTGTAAAAAATAATTCTGTTTGCGCATTCTTCATCTTAAAGCCTGTGCGTTTATATACAATTAGTAAATAGTACATATTATATACATGAGATCATTCATGACTCGTTCGCGTAGTATTATCACCAGGGAAAGATTCAAAGTTTGAAAATGTTTCATCGAAACCTATTTTTTTTTGCTGTGTCTCTTGTCGATTTTTCACCCCTAAAATCCGGAATGGCGATTCCTGTATTTGACAAAAAAATGACAAATAATCCTTATTATTTAATCTTAAATTATTGTCTCTTATAATTTAATAAAAGGTCTCGTCATTCTTGATTTAGTTCTTAGCTCGCTATCAAAATAAAATACACAATTTCTAAACTTTTTTACGAATAATTTATATATTTTTCATATCCCATAAAAAATGTTAGTCTTTTTATTTTTTTATCAAGAAAGCAAAAATACTTTCTTACATAAATGCTGAAAACGTTATGTGTATTATAAATCATCTAATTTTTCCATAGTATTCAAATATATTTTTATCACAATGACTGAAAAGGAAAAAGAAAATTGTTATTTGGACGGTATTACATACTTACCTTTTTCAGCATGTAACTTTGGATATCGTAGCCCATGTAAAAAGCGATTCTTTGAAGACTGAGAAGAGACCGAAGTCTTAGACGAGGCTCCGGCTGTAAGAGGCGTTTCAAAAGGTCCCTCGCTGCTGGTGAAATATCCGCGTTCGCCGGTAAGATTCCTGGTACATTCGCGCAATTCAGATCGTCCTGGGCAATCCTATCGGCAGGCAGAAACTCCGACGACAGGATAGATGGATACTGCAACAAAATTGTGACACCTACCATCAGTTCTCTCAATTTTAACTCTTCGGAAAATAATAATTCCAGCCCTGTCAATGATTTTATTACTCCATGACATTGTGTAGACTGTTTTAATTGCTAAAGCAAATTAATTAGGTAAGTTTGATTTTCGTTCAATCATTCGTAACAATAATTCAAATGGTTAAATTGTCCGAAAGAAAAATCGATATCGCAGTACTCGGAATTCTGCCTCGAAGCTCGAGGCTAAATTTAGTCATGAATTAACGACCGTGCACCTTGCGCACCCACGCTCGGGACCAAAGAGTTTGCGGAAGGACGCAAAGGCGAGGAGGGCCATAAATATCTTCTTTTACGAGAGGTAGGCTGGTAAACTAGAGAAGCTATTACCAATGTGCGGATTCCGGCCTGTCTAGGCGTACGCTCGTACGCTCGCCGGCACCGGCATACTACACAGGTACATACACAGGCAGGGTCAACGGCCACTCACGACCCTCAACCTATTCGCTCGTTCATGTCCCTCCACCGTATGGTACGACCTCATACGACCTCACACGCCGCCTCGCGAATGTGCGTCCCCGCGGCAACCGTGCGGATTTCTTCGCGCGGACTTTGCAACACGCGCGTTGAGACTCGCGCCGAGTTCGCGCGTGTCAAACGTGCAAAACGGGACCCACTGGACGTTCCCTTTGTTGCGGATCGAGGCTGTTACGCGATGCGGTGGCGAAACACATTACCGCACGTGCTCGCGTTGCCGCGGAGAAATGGCTTTCGAACGGTGCATACGGCGTTATCCGCGGTGTGTTTACGGTATCGAAGGTATCTGGTTTTACGTAATCTTCGCGGAAGGAGTGTGGGAAAAGCGACGGTTGCCTCTCAGAGTCGTCGGAATTGTTAGTAAAACAGCGGCTTAAATATTCCGCTCGCTATATTTCCGTAGAGAGACGTTAAATGCGACGAGCAAGTCTCCGAAATCTGCAGAAGCGGAATAATTTGGACGTCCGAAGTAGTCGGTAACAAGTACTAGGAGAAACGAACGCGTTTTCCTCGTGTCTCGCGCGATACGTAGCTCCGAAAATTAATAAGCCTTCCAGAGAAGAATTATTTCGAGAGTTCCCGCGCGCGACTCGAACCCCCCGCTGCGTAAACTTTATTAATTTCCATACAGATCCGCCTACGTGGTTCCCCGGCAAGATACGCGCACACCAATCGCTACCTAGCCTCGACATTATTCCCGATTGTCACATCGTCGTTTAGAAGCGAAAGAAAGGAGAGGAGGTGAAGCGCGAAGCTTGGCAGGTCGTTGGACCACGCGCGTCGGATCCCGATCGCGCTCGGCGAACGGGATATTTCAATTCGATCTCGGCGCGGGAACCTTGACCGAGAATAACGGTACGGAATGATCGTTACGAGATCGTAGACAGTAACATATGGCTTTTAACGCCGCCGCCGCATCCGCCTCTTCTGCATAGATCGGTCGAGCTGTCCGCCTCGTCGGCGCCGGCGTTCACGGCACCTGATCAAGCCTGGAGGAGGCGAGACACGACGGCAGGAAGCAACGAACTGTGAGAGACGAAGAATTTGAGCTAAACGCGTTAAAGCAGCGTGAGCTAGATGCGTCCCAATTTTCTTCGCGTCCAACAAAGACTTTCCTTTTGTTTAACCGAAGCTCCCCGTGACGCGTTCGAGACGTCGAGGCGTCGTGCATCGCCTATTCATCCCTGCACGAACAGGAAACGCATTTACTTCGTTCCGCGAAACGCAGCTTCGAGAATTAATAATATCGTAGGGAAACCACGTTCGCTTGTAAAACGAATAAACGTTAACGAGCTCATGGCACGTGTCCTTCAGCGTTAAGACGTTGCGGTCTCCAGCGATCACGCGGACCGAATCGCAACGTCCGCGTTGACGTAACGTCTCTCTCGCCGAAACGTAATTTCGCGAAATTGCACTTCCTGCCACGTGCCGTCGATATGCGGCACGTGCAAAAAGCGCGATCTCGTTCCTTGAAATAAATCGCGGGTGGAACTGTGGAGGGTGAGAGTACAATCTCCTCTCTGCCACGAGGGTAATGGAACTGAAAGCAGGGCATGTTTTTCCTCAGTCCTTAGAAGGATTAGATAGAATCAGGAAATTCGATTGCTCCACTTTTCCTTGCTAAAACAACGTTTCGATCAAAGGATTATCTTGTTGATATTGCGATCGACGATAGCGGGGGATCTGCGAAAAGTTCGGAGTCAACAAACTCCTCCATGCGCGCGGCCGTATCTTCGACCTTTCTCTCCGCCGATCTGCCGGCGGAAGAAAAAAAAAAAAGGCGCGGAATGATGTATCACACGGATCCGTATACTACGTTATGCTAAATGTAAACGTACTGCGTTAACCCGTGGATTCCACTCGGCGCGCCTCGGGCAGCTAATTGTTGAGCAAACTCGATCCGGGCGCGCCGCGCGCCGTGGATACGTTCGTTAGCACCGTACCTCTTTCGCGGCCTTCGCCCGCAAATGTGAAGTATGTATATCGAAGAAATTTAGAGAACGTGTCTTCTGCGCCTATATTTCTCGAGTGTTTGTATCACCTTAAACACATATAGTACACACTCGTAGCCTCTTCCTTCAAGCTTTAGGATACAAAACGTTCGAGATTTCGTCGCGAGAACGAGACGAACGGGATGGAAGAAGAAGCGTGTGCGCATCTTTCTCATGAGAACTTTCGCGTCCCACGGAAAGTGACCGTTGCAATCATCATTACGGTAATTAAAACGACGGGAAAATGAGGTACAGATTTTCAGATCGGGCGGATTTCGTTAACGAGCGTGTTTTCCCGCTATGGGAAAAACGTCATCACGTTAATTCCGTAAGGGAACCTCGGAGAAATAAATAACCTTTTCGGATCATTCAACTTGTGCGACTGCATTAATGTGCAAAAGATTGAGCTGAGCGTGTACGACACGAGCGTGTAATTGAAAAAAATATTTTAATGATTGCATAAATTAAAAAAAAATTTTTTAGCTATTACAAATAATTTGGAATAATCATGTACAATAATTAAGAATTTATCCAACAATGATAACATTCTTAGAATCCTTTATATCTCACATAATTATTACTTGTCTTTAGTTATATCTATTTTTCAAAGAATTAAATCTACGAAACCATCGACTCCCGAAATATCTCTGGATAGACAAAGATATCAGAGAATCGCCGTCGTTCACATCACGCATGAATCTGTGCAGTAAGAGATTTACGAAAGAGAAGAGATCGATGAAGCGAAGGATGCGCGAGATCGAGAGCCGATAATGCGAAGGATCGGTAGAACAAAGAGCGCCGCTTTCGCGCGAAGATGGACGGAACAAAGGATCCTCGCTGTCACGGGGCTGTACATCCAGGAATCTCGCGAGACGGAGCACGGCAGACGATCGTACCCAGAGTTGGTTTGAGTGAACAAAGGAGGAGCGGTCTAATCGGATCGGGGGAGATCGCGTCGATCAAACCTCGGCGGAAAAGACTCGGGACACAATGCGAGCGTCATAGAAGAGGCGATCGGTATTGCAGTTGTGCACAGGACTCGTTTCTCGTCGAGGTGCATCGACCAGGGGGTCGGTTCTATTCCCGGCACGACGATGACGATGTACGCGCCGCGTCGCGCCGTCGCGCGAGAAGGTAAAATCTGCGGATGAGGAGTCTCGCGAATTAAGAGTCCATCACCGGTATCGGCGCTGAGGAAGAGGACGTGAGAATATCCCCGACGCGCAGCTTGGAGCTTTCCGAATACTTTATAGCCCGAGTCTCACGCCACAATATACGACGCCGTCAGGATGGATTATGCAAATCTTCTAAGCTCTAAACCTGGCGGAGCGACGAGGAGTGAATCGTAGATCCATAAGATGCACACAGAAAATCTTAGAAGAAAAAAAATTAATCGCTAAGTTGGAAGAGGACAATAGGAGAATAGTGATGATCGATTAAAAATTCAGGCAACGCTCTCAAGAGTGATACGTGCGTTAGAGAAAATATCTGTTGGAGCGCCTGCAAGCGCTATAAATAAACCTTATACCGTGCCGTCATCAGGATCGAGTCATCTTCTTCTAACAGTACACGCAATTAGAGCTGCTCAATTACATGCTACACTCATCATGCCGCAATCGACGCTGATGTACGTAGAGAAAAGGATCGTGCTCGTGAAATCGGAAAAGGAGATAGGGGGAGGCAGGGAGGAAAGGGAGAGAGACGAGATGAGAGGAGAGAAGAGGAAAGGAGAGGAGAAGAAAAAGCCATGGGACGCGATGCAAGGAAACGAGGAGGCGCGTGGAAAGAGGAAGAAAGACCGGTCTCGTAGTTAGCACACGGCGAACATTAACTTCCCATTAACCATCTGCCATTAGACGGGGGTGAGGGGCCCCGGAGAAGGCCCACTGCGCGCGCTGGCGCCAGAAATAATCGCCGGGGCGCGTATTAGGCGCCTCATGCAAAACCTGTGCGTGCAAAAACTTCTGGCTATTTATAAAACTGCCTCGCAGCAGCCGCGATAAAATTCCTTACGACGATGCTCACGATAAGGTGCAGGAAAATGTCCATCGATACCACGCACCACGCAATCGGACAGCGGCATCGGCGGAAGTTACGGCCTCTTCTTCAAGAATTGTTTAATTACCTAATTGTTTCATTTAATTACCATCGATTCACTTTGCATCGGTAATTTCTCTTATCAAACACTGTCTTGCACTTTAATCATTAATTAGACAACAAGCTTTAATCATAAAGCTTGTTGGGTCTGTGTGTGTGTGTGTGTGTGTGAGTCAGTGGCTAATTTTAGAATTTATATTTTAGATAAGATGGGAATTTTTAAGTAATTTATCAATAATCCGATTATCTGTTTATATTTACGGCTTGATAAACTCGTACGGTGAGTATTTGTACACAGGATATTTATTAAGACTTTATTTTTGAAAGATTTTTATTTATTAATATTAATTAGCAATTTTGATATTGGACATAATAGATTGTACATATATATGTACTCGTTAATAAATTACTAATTAATACGTTTACTTTCTAAAAATAAGTTTAAAAAGCATTCTCCGTACTCTGTACTTTTTACACTCACTGTACGCGTCTATATTCCCCGTTCTATATTCAGTTAACCGTGATAAATCAGGTGCGATACTTCGATATTATTTAAATAACGGGCTGACACACGGGTAATTGCTCTTTCCAGTCTCCCCGCGGTCGTTCTCTTTCTTTCCTTCCCTTTATTAGTCCATCAGTTGTGACAGTGAGATCGGCTGACGCTTATAAGCGAAGACGTCGAAAAAGGGAGGAGCGAAATGCGGAGACTCGAACGCAATAATAATCGGCCGGTCTAGCCGCGCAATAATTATGACCATCTGCGGAACGGCTATCTCGCGGGTCACTTATATGTGCGATAGCATAAGCCGCGTATATACCGCAGATAATAATCTATGATCTATAAATAGTCTCGCGGTGGCGGCGGCAGCAGAGAAGCATTGCGCCGCGTACCAAAAGAAGAGCTAAAGGAACAAGTCGTGTAATTACACACCGGGTGGAAGGAAGATAGCGGGTATAACCGCGGCCTCGCCTGCCTCTAGAGTGCCATTCCTAAGAAATCGAACGGTCGTACCCGTTCGTTCGTTAGTTCGTTCGTTCGTTCGCCAATATCCATTCGTCCTACCTCCCTCTCTTTCTCTCTCTTTCTCTCTAGATAATATTTAGAATCTATAAATAGAAAGAAGGAAAAGACGGGAAAGACGAGCTATTCGCGATCTGCATAATAAACTAGAAAAGGTTCAATGAATCATTCGCATTGGGGAACAATAACGCAATTACACAGATATTCTCTGACAGGGATGTTAATTTGTTATGAATGCCTCTACTTGTATCGTCATCAGGAACATCAGGATATCGACGTGAAAGGATAAATCCTTCCTCTTTCTTATCTCACGTAACGACGGGAATCTCGAATCGTCGCGCAAGTGCCCTGGGTGGTCTCCTCTCGGAGATCGGTCTCGGCTGCTAATGACTTATCAGCATCGTGGAAAATTAATGTTTCCGATAGCCGTGTATTACCCGAGATCAGAGATCTCGCGCGGTGGACGAATCCGATTCGCAAGGCACATAAATACGTCGTCGTGTCGCTACAAAGTAGCAATCGTCGAAACGATTCGCGATATATATCAGGCCCATGGCGTATCTCTTTTTCTGCGCTCCTCGAGGAAGCCGTGCCGAGTACGGACGGTCGGCGGTATCCTCTGGCGAACGCATGCACGCACGCACGCACGCACACGCATTCGCTCACGCGATCGCAAACCTACGGCTCTCGCAGGTAATACCGCGGGAATCTATAAATAGACCTCGACCAGGGGCGGTAAAGCCGCACCGGTTGCACGCCAAGTGTCTATCGCTCCTGCGAGATAGAGGGAAAAGAGGACCGGCCGGTTCAGCTCGGATGCCTCCGAGCATAGGCGCCAACGAGCAGAGGCGGAATCGGTAAAATCGACGACGCGCGACGCGAAACGGATTAGAGAAGACGGCAACAGGATGCCCAGGAGTGGAACGACATCCTGATTGTGTAACGCCGACAATTTTGACGAAAGTGCTCGTGGCCACCATGTGTGCCACCTCTAACGTTTATTCGGGTTCTCCCAAAAATCCCTTGGAAAAAAAGAATCGGTAACAGCCGTGAAATACCTGTTTTGCAAGATTAGATAACTGCTGATTCGTATTGATTCAGAGTTACCGCAACACCTAACCTTTGATTTGAAAGAAGTACGGCTCATCTCGAGAGAAACATTTGGAATTTCTGTGACACGCGTCAATTTCAGGATTATTTCATTAACATGAAAACAAACGACGACAAGCGGCTCTTTTCGTCCATTTACTTGATGAAAGAAAGAGATCAGCCGGGAAGAAAGGCTCTCGCGCCCTGCACGCTGATCAATGGCTAACACCCTGTACCAATTCCCAACCAATTCGCCGTGAGAGCGCACGCTGCTGGCGCTGCACGCACGACACGCACCTGCGGCACGTCTCGATCGCACCGTTGCGTGCTTTCATACTCGCGTCCTTCGTGGTTGTGCTTTTCGAGACGATCGTCGCTGTTCCCGAGAACGCGTCTGCGATTCTACCGCAGCGGGATGCGTCCGGCTCGCCGGCTTTTTATCCCGTTGCAGCTTCTTTTACCCCCCCCCTCCCCGCGTCACCCCGAAAGGAAGTAAACGAGAGATCGCGTTTTAGCCGCAAAGGACGGCGGCGGCGGCGTGATGACGATATCGTTGCGTGCGCCTGGGAGACGCTATCGTTGGCTCGGCGCGCCGATTTTTCCACCCGCGGAACTCGCCCGGCGCGGCACGGCGCCGGCCGCGAAAGGCCGAGAGAAAGAGAGAAAGAGAAAGAAACCAAAGGTCTACGATTAAGGCTGCGAGAGGCTGGTTTGCCTTGCGAAGGTTTTCTTGCGTCCTGCCATCGATCCTGCGGCGCGCATGGGTGCGCACCATATCCCCGGGAGTTTCCCTTCTCCCTCTCTCGGCGCTTCTATTAGCGAAGAATGCTTTTTGCGCATCGCTTTGCCCGGCCGATCGAGTCAAGGATTGCATCGCGAGGATCGCTCGTGCGAGAAGCGGTGACCGAGATTTATTGAAGCAGAATAAGAATACTATAAGGCGCACCTGCGATCGCACACGATCTGCGAAAAATTACAGCACTCACGCTCGCGAGCGTACCAGCCGTAACGTGGTACCGTAAATTAAAAGCAATTGTAACGCTAGGTAATAATCATAACAGGTCGCGAATAGAAAAGGCAGAGGAGACGCGAAGAGGAGACCGTTCGCGCCCGTTCATCGTTCACAGGTCCGGTCCTACATCCGGTATTACGCTGACGATGATATGGTCCAAGTGGCAATTACTTTCAGCATTTTTCCCAGACTCCTTTTCCGCGCGGATTGACAGGACGATTAAGACGAGGCGGGGCTCCCATTCGCGTTGCTTCCCTCCAGCTTCCTCGCAACTGGGAAACTCGGCGTGCGTTTAACTTCCTGCCGATAACGGCGGAGGAATTGACATACGCGATAGCTTTTTGCGCACACTGCGAATCCGAGTGCCTCGTTTAGCGCGAAATTCTACGTTTTGAAATATACGTTTCAATTGTGTAATTTTACCTTTCTATGCAGCGTGTTATTTTCATACGGAAAATTAAATCACACACACACACGAATAAGGCAGATTTGCAGTGTAGCCACCATCTCGAGAAAACGATTGAACAACAAACGCCCGATATACAGTCTACGATGATCGTCGCTTCGCGAGATAAATGCAGCGGAGTGGTATTTCGAGAAACAGTGAGCGCATGGCGACAACGGGGTAATCAAGTTCCGATTACCATTTTATCTTTGAACTTTCTTTCATAATCGAATAGCGCGGCCTTTATCGTCTATCCGAGATGACGAGGACGAAGGTTGCGCCGAGCGGGGCACGGTCTTAACGATAACGAGAACACCGACGACACGTACCGCGCGAGTCGTAAGGCGCGGACGCAGCGGCAGTAAAAAGCTCGTCCTTGTCGTGCGTATCCTCTTAAAGACACCCTTACTCACGTTTAATGGCACGCACAAAGAAAGGTAACGACTGTTGCGGCCGGTGTCTCTAATGGTCGCGCGGCGGAGCTAGACGCGAGCGTGAAATAAGATTGCACTCGCTGCCGCGATTCAGCGAGCTTGACGACGTTGTAAATGCCGCAAACAACCGCGTCGTTTTTAACGGCGGCATTAAGATATCGTGATAAATGATTACCGGGGTGAATTGAAAGGACCGTGGCGGACAGCAAACCTTCGCCAGTGGTACATTCCTCGAGAAAATTACCTTCTTTATGGCATCTCGGTTCTGTTACGGTCCAAGTAATGTATTTTCGATAAAGTATAATGGGCGTGCTTTCAGAATAGAATTTAGAGAGAGAGAGAGATCGACGAGATTTTATCTTTTGTATATCGAAAATATATCTAACCTCTTCGATTTTCGATTCTAAACATTTGAACATTAATATTGTATTAATCATTCATAGATTAAATGGAATTTTACATCTGCTTCGAATGCCACGTAGGAAGGAACGAGACAAATATTACTCATTGCCAGACTCGCTACAGAAAGGTAGAAGAATTTCTTTTCAGAAATAACCATGATTCTCTTTTTCAATTTAATTGCACCGAAGTAATGTTGAATCTCGGGCAATATGCATCTCGAAATGTCGCTCCACATGAGGCTCCACCGTGCGTCATTCGCGATACCGCGATAAATAATAGCCGCGACGCGGTTCTCCAAAGTTCTCCCGCTGGACGACACGCAAGTCACGAGCCGGAACGAAACGTTAACGAGACACACACGGGGTACGGATAGACCGCGTTCGCAGAGTGTGGCGACGACGCGGCGGGATCCCCCTCGTCGTCCTTCCTCCTCCTGTAAAGACGTCCCCTTTTCTTTCTGCTTAATAGCACGGACAAAGAAGGGTTGCGCGATAGTCACGCTCGCTCGCTCGCTCACGGAGTGCTCGGGTCCCCTGCAATCTGCACCGCGCGCGCATTACGCACGTTTCTGCGGATGCATGCACATTCAAGGTGCGTGCCTTCTCTTTCTCTCTCTCTCCGCTCGCGCACTCCGCCGGGGCATCATTACGCGAGGTGGTCTTCTTCTTGTTCTTCTACCGGCCTCGCCGCCACCGCCTCCCCTTTCTCCCCTTTTCTCATCCTCCGCGTTCTCAACCGCCATCATCCACCGCGCGATCGGTGCGCGCCGATCTATTTATATCGCAACGCGTATCGGCGGGCCCTTCGGGCCCTGGAAACTTGGAAAGAAGCGGGTAATAGAATGGCAAAAGAAATGTAACCTTGTACTTGTTACTGCTCCTCCTCGTCGCCGTCGTCGTCATCGTCGTCGGCGACGGCGGCGGAAAAGTGGCGTACAGATCCTTCGTCTGGATCCGTTCGCCGCTTTGAAGAAATATTATACGGAGGTATGCTACGCGTAGATATCGCGTACGCGATTCGTGGGAATATGGACTAATGGAAGCGGACGGGGATCGTGTAGATTAACGCGACTGCGATTCCAGATCACGAGAGAGAGAGAGAGAGAGAGATGAGATAGACACCAGCATCCCGCAGCCACTATCCAATCGAGCCAATGTCTCTTCCGCGAAAACAACCGTCGTAATACCGCATGATATCACCTGGAAATGTATCGCGGTACTTACAGTTAGCCATATTCGCGTTGGAAACGCAGTTGGACTTTTAGTTTCTGCTGTTTACCCTCGCAATAAGAACTTTAATTTTGTTCATAGTTTAATTTTGTTCTCTCTCTCTCTCTCTCTCTCTCTCAGACATACCCTTGAAAAATTAATAAAGCGTTTTAATAAACTGATTATTATATGAGTATATCGTTGATATTTTATCTGTTAACTGAATCCTGATGAAACATCATCAGTCACTGATATAGTAATCAGTTTATTGGAACACTTTTTCTTAAGGGTATCGCGATTTCTTTTAGATTCTACCAAATTAAAAAAACAGGATTCCTTCGCGGCAGAAATTTGATCGATGTCCCTCCTCGATCTTCGTTATCGCGCGAATACGTGTCTTAGGGCGATGAAGCGGACAAGGCAGGGACTTAATCTACATAGAAGAATCTCGCGAACCTTTCTTCGCAGCGTCGTATTTTTTCGAGGGAAGACAGGAACGTGGGGTACAAGCCACTATATCACATGCGGGCCATCGGACGGCCAAAGTTATTGCCGGTTTAGGAGTTCGTTGGCTGGGCTCTCTTGTTAGGGCCCCAAGGGCCCGAAAACTCGTTAACAACGGGCTTCACTTGGCAGTCGACGAGAGTCGCAGACTCCGTATCGAGCAGAGAAGAAAAAGGAGAGGACGGGAGGGTGGGCGAGAAGGCGAAACGGAGCACGAAAGGGGGCGAGTGCGCGAAAAATATGGCGTAGGGTCCACGAAGAGCGCCTAGCGAACCAACTGGGAGAGGATATTTCGGGCTATCCGAGGCGAAGGTCGAGATTTGCAAAGCGTGGCGAACGCGCAAACGAAGCGGAACGCGCACCAGCGCGGCGACAAACCGTGCGTGCGGAGAGAAGGATGACTTGCGCGACCTGCGACTCTTCGGTAGCAAACACCACCGTCGCGAATCTTTTATCGAACGGTTCGCGGAGCACGACCGATTACCGTTGATCAGCCGCACAGTTGCTTTTTATGACGATTAAATTTACAAACGACACAATTCCTTGAACCGCCAAGTGTTCGTCTTGCCGAAAATTCCGACCGGAAGAGTGTCTTTGCGTTTTATTTTTCAAATGTCGTTTTAGATTCTGAAATGCTTCGTCGCCCTTTAAAAAGCATAAACATTTTGCAAGCATCGGTTAGAAATTTAGATAAAGAAATTAGTCCCCAGAAATAATTGTAGAGAAATATTTATTATCGGAAGCCTAGATACACAGGTTGAAAGAGGCGAATCTGCGTCATTTGCGGATTGCGTCAAATCGATCGATGGACTGATATAGATCAAGTTTTCACTGACGCGCGAGTTGCCACGGTTACGCGGTCGTCGAATTACGTCGATTAACGTCGTGCAGAGACGTCGAATCGTTTATTTAACGACCATACGACGATCGGCAGCAAGCGACGAGCCGCAGCAGGTCGGCGAACCTGGCGAACGTAGCAAAACCTCGAAGGTCGCGGAGTCTCCGCCGCCGTTGCCGATCCGACGTCCCTTGGCGACCGGTCGCCGCTCGCCCATCGCCTTCGGGCGCCATGGAGGGTGACTCTTTTTCTTCTCGTTCATCCACCTCCTCGTCTGCCCATCGCGCGGTCCTTCCACCCTCCTTTCCTCCCTGCCCTCCGCGTGCCGCGGTGCATCGATGCACCGCGCGCGGTCCGACCCATCTTCATCTTCTTCTTCTTCTTCTTCTTCTTCTTCTTCTTCTTCTTCTTTCTCCTCCTCCTTCTCCTTCTTCTTCTCCCTTCTCGCTCTTCCTCCTTTTGCACACCGCGACCGTATACGGGGATTCGCACCGATACGGCTGCCGATCGCCGTATGGCAAAAAGCTAAACCTGCTCCCCATCTCATGTGCCGCGGATCTCTTACTCTCTTTTCCGTCCTTCCTCTCCATTCTATCCACCTATATCTCTCCTTCCACCCCCTTTGGCTTTGGCTTTGTCTCTCTCTCTCTCTTTCTCTCTTCCTTTATCTCATCTTTCTAAGCCTCGAGTCTCTCCATCAGGCTTTCAGAGCGGACTGAAGCCAAATGTGTTTCATCACGATCGCGCACGGTCGAATTAACATTTGAATAATTCATTTTTTTTCATCTTAGCGAGATGAGCACGTCATGGATAATGTTAAAGAATTCTTGGTGTTTTTTTCTTATGCGGATCAACCGAGACGAATAAATCTTCAGATAAGTGTCTTCAAGCGTGAGAAGGACAACGCAACTTCACTCGCAACAGACGCACAGATGCAAGAGTAAATTTTTATTACATTTAATAGGAATTTTTGCGAATAATCGGAGTCATGCTTAATAGCATTAACAGATTCCTTCGCATTAGATGAATCGCAAAATGGGAGCGCGTGGCGAGCAAAGCGGAAAGTTTCGCCGTACGAGTGGAAAATAAAGGGTGGACGCGACGAGGTGGAAGAGAGGAGGAAAAGGCGGGGAAACGCGATCTGGCACGTCGACGCGGTCTAATTTAATGACTGGCGCCAGGTTTCCCGCGCTAGCTAACATCACCCGTTAATCCCCCGAGGTGCGCGCCTCGTTACATCCACTCCTGTCTTTCCTTTGCATTAGCCTTGCGTATTTAGTTCGCCGACCGCCACCGATTTCATCACGATAAACACACCAGACTCGTTTCGCCTCGTCTTCCCTCTTTCTCTTTCTCTCACGGTAATCGACGTTCCTCGCGACTTTTGCGCGACGTTTCCGATAAACAGCTTTCGAATCGCTGATGATTAGGCGCGCACATTCCCCACCCGCGCGAGCGTGCGTATCCGCGCTAAAATTAGCTCATTCTGATATCCCAGCGCGATCAATGACGCAAATGTCACCTGGCGAATTGGGTAAGTGTACCTCCTATTTCGCGCCAGGCGAAAACGTTGATATTCGACAATTCCCGGCGAGAATAATGATTATGATCGCGCGCCGCCGCGCCGCACCATAGCTCCCCGGAGTGATGATCGATAGGTCGCGGTGTCGCGTGGCTTATAGTACGTTGATGGATGAGACCTTTCTCTTTCATTGCAGTCCCACGTGTGCGCTAATAACTCCGACGTTTCACGACGCTCGTTAAATGGCTTACGTATCGATCACGCGTCACACGGGCGCAGGGATAACTCGCCTTGCACTTCGCGCCGTCCGTGTATTATCACGCAAATGCTAATTCATTCGCAAAAGTCTCCCAACATTATACCAAAGGTAACGTCGCCGATTAGTACCTCTACGTGAGAAACGTCAGCTCGTTACTTCTCTCTTTATCTTCCCTCCCCCTTTCTCTCTTTCTCTATTTCACGCATTAGATCTAGCTATCCCTGTGCGCCAGAATCAGCGTGCAAAGTCAACGATTTCGTTGGCAAACAGGACCGAGGTCGACGTTGATGTGCCTCTGCTCGCGAATATCGATTGCGTTCGACGTTTAAACGTCGCTTCATTTAGAGATTTCACTCTAAATCTGAATCAGTGAAATCTTACTGATTTACACTGCTGTACTTACAACTATGGTCATCAGTGATTATTCAGTGTCTTTCGGTGATTCCGCTAAGAATGGGGCGTACTCTCACTGATCGGATCAATTTATCACTGATCTCACTGATCGGAATAATGTGTTATCACTAAAAGGCAGCGCATATCATTGATTGATATGGTTATAAGTATATCACTGAAATGAAGCTGTTCACTTTCAGATAATAATACACTGATTCCGATTTAGAGAGCACAATCAGAATCTGATCATAAGGCGAGTATAGGCATGGAGAGGCACAAGATTCTACGAGGAAGAAGGATTATACTCTTACTAGCTCTTTCTTATTTTCTTTCTCTTCTTTGGTTTTTATTTGTTTGGCTTTCTCAAAGTGAGCAAACGCCAATCAAATCTGGCTGTCTTACGGCTGTCGAAATTTGATTGGCGATTTGATGATCCGACCGTAGGGTCCCTAGTTACGTCGGAATCGAACCGATAGCTTCGCGCGGACATTCGTCGCCCCGCGACGAATCTACCGTTACAGATCGCCACGCTCCATTAAATCCACGGCTTGGCCGATCGCCGCCGATTCCTCGTGAACTCGCCGGCGGGCTCTCTCTCGCATGGATCGCGCGTTCCCGCACGCGCTCGACCCGCATATGTTATACGCGGCCGTGCGTCCGAGCGGAGCCGACTCCACGGCTCGTTTTCCGGGGTGGTTTCTTGGCCGTTGTTTTGATCGCGCGATCTAAGTATAGACGTGTGTTAAGCCGTGACATCGATGGCCTGGATTCGATCGGAAGAGAACGCTCGTTGATCGATCCGTCTCGCTGAGCGTCACGTCGATTACGTCGATTTTCTTTTCCGCGTCGTTATCGACGCAAATTGATATCGTTTTATTTTAACGCGGATAACAATCCTGTTTCCCAAAAAAAAAGAGAGAGAGAGAGAGCTTGCGTCGCCTTGTGTCGCACAGAATATGCGAAGGCGAGTAAAATCAGAACGATATCAGGTAAAAAAAATTTAAGGGCTCTTTTCTCTCGTTTTCTCTTTCAACTTTAGACGTAGTATGTTTCAACCAACTGTAATTAAGCTTTATAAGCCTTTCTCGCTTACATAAATTTTAGGATCTTTTTACAACGACGGTAGAGCCGCTGATTTATAGACTAGATAACAATTTAAGTTAGGCGAGCACCGACGTTGTTTCTCATCCATCAAACGAGCCAAGTGCGTTCACTTGAAAGAGACACACATACAAAAAAAAAAGACGAGATATGGGGAAATAGTTCGCGCAGCATGCAAAGGACGATCCGCGAACGTTAGTCTCGAAACTTCTTTCTCGTGTTACTCTCTCGGCACTCTCGGCCGACGACGCGTTGAGTAACGCGCTGATAAAGGCGAGAATGCCGCGGGAATATCACGATAATCGTCCGAATGATGGATAATGATCGGGGCGGCTGCCTTTCGCGCCCCACCGGTCGGCCGACTATTATTCAATTGAATTCAATGCTACACCGACTATTACGGAATTGACTTCGAGAACTTTCTTTCGGGCATCCGTCTCGCCGCACAGACGCTTACTTCCGTCGGTCTACGGAGAAACGACCTGTAAAGCGAGCCTTGGTCGTCAATTAAAAAATAAATAAATAAATAAATAAAACCCAGGATTGTTTCGTAGGAACGTTAAATAAGTTATTCTTACGAGCTCTCGGCATGTCGCGACATGTTCTCACCAAGTCAAAGATCATCATCGTCATTCTTTGAAGCAGCGACCGATATATACTCGCTGCTCCTACTTTTAATCAAGAGACTGAAGCTTATCGGGACTTGTAATTTCCAAACGTCGCTTATCTAACCCGTCGCCCACATTTTACGTAAACTCTACACCAACAGGCACGATCTCCTTCTCGTTCGAGGATCTGCCGAGAGTGATCTCTCACTGATAAAGTGGGCTCCTCCTCTTCTTCCTAGCGATATAAGGGCGACTCGAAGGCCACTCGGACGACTTCGAACGCCTTCTGTTCGTTCGGATTCGTCACACAGCTGGTCCCCGACGACGGTAAGAGGGGCACGCAGACGGAAACTCGCGCCGATGAATTTATCGTCGTCTAATTCCCAGTAGCACAGTCCCGTCACGTACGTGAGCATCGGGTACGCGAAGTGGAAGGCGCCGCGCCGCGTCGCGGCGTGGCGAACCCCCTGCCGATTCCACCGGTCGGATTTTTTCCCCCTTTCCTCTTCCGATCCGCAGTGCGCTAAGCTCGACTACTGACATTGAGATCGTCGAGAGAGCCGTCCATTGTACTTCGTACTTCGCACCTAGACTGCTAATATGGGTGCCGTACGCCGCGCGCCGGGACTTCCTACGTCGTAAAAGCAGCGACGTCGCTCAGCCAATTTCATAATACTCGAGAAAAGTATATTCAAAGATGGTAGATTGAGAAAGTGATCGAGAATTGTTATATAAATTTTAATTTTGAAGGATAAAGTTGAAGAAAATTTAACGTGATACAAAAGTAATTTTTTTTTTCAAGAATGTACAAGACAAAAAGTAGATTAATCTAAATAGTTTAGGCCCATTTTATGCTTCAATTTATTTTAATACTCTTGGAAAAGTTTGATAAAGTCGATAAAGTCTTCGCAATTTATCGCGTTCTTTTATATATAAAAATATAATTATTTATAAAAAAAAATGATTAAAAGATAGACTTGTATATCTTCAATCTATCAAATTTTGCTTTGCTATGTCAATATTAATTTTTGTCCAAGCATGCTAAAACGCTCAACGCGCACTGCTAGCTCCGAAAAGATTTCGGGAGACCCGAAATCAGCTCCCCTACCTCACTGACTTGACGTTGAGTAAAGCGTTGACCAGATTAAAATAAACATGCCGAGTGTTTCGAACGCTTGATATAATAACACGGTTATTTTACGTTATATCTAACCGGTTATACTCCGACCCATTCATCGGTTTATCGGGGGCGTGCAACGCAACTCGCAATATTAATGACGCGTCTTAATTGGTGCAGTAATAAAACGCAATTTCAGCGACGAGCCTCGTCGTCATTGCCCAAGCCTTGATTTTTTTTTCAGATAAACGCATCGCGAAAGGAAGGAAAAAATTAAAAAAATCCCACCGTAATGAATATTTATGACGCACGATCATATTTTCTATCGTCACTTTCCTGTCCTTGTCTCGATCGAGCAATGGTCTTTCAACTTGCATCACTCGCGTTTAAACATGAGACCACGTAACTCTTGCTAATACATGAAAATACCACGGAAAATGCCGTGAAAATTAAATCGCTAACAAAGCAAAATTAATCACAGATTTAACCACAGATTTAATGTTATCGCTTAATTAAATGCTCATGTAAACATGGATATTAAATTTTTTTAATTAACATTAAAATAAATCAATGTTAGAAAATAATTTCATTTAATTCTACTAGCCATTTATTATAAAATCGGATTATTTTAAAAATATGTGTTTCTTCTTCAAAAGAATAGAAGAAATTACTGAAGACTATTCTATCAATTCATATCAATCATTTATGTATTAGTCTATTTTTTTACGAATGATATTAATTATTGAATTATAATTATTTTTATTTAAAATACATAGATAAAAATTATAAATAATTTTGACACATTAATAAAAATAAAATTTGATGGTTCGAAAATATTACATAAATATAATATTTTTAATTAAAATTTTTATAAAATTGATCAGAAAAGAATAATTGATTGTAAAAACTTTATCGGCTTGTTAAATTTTTTTCAGAAACATTATCATAATAATCTAAATTCTGATGAAATATGACCTGCTGAGATGCGCAAAAAGAAAAAGCTTTTTTCAACTCCAAACTCTGGTGTTTCGATCAAACAATAAGACGATCGAAAATAAGACTGACAAGTCGTTTCAAAGCCATGATTAAGATCAGATCGCACGATGTATCGTGCTCAGCGTGCCTGTAATAATTCACCACGCCCCATAATCTTTCAACCGAAATATTCATGACAATTAGATAGGCGTTGACCCGAGACTGGATGACAGACTGAGATAAAATTATCCGATCACTCTCGGACCTAAGATCGAATTTACAGTTATGCGGGAAAAAAATAACGGGAAAGAAAGAAATAAAAATGATCGTTCCTTCTTACGCAGTTATTTTCTGGTAATAGAGTTCACGTCTGGCGAACCGACATCGCCGATTGTCCCTGACATTGACACTTTCTTAGACCCGAGTTAACGCCGATTTCGCTCAAAATCGTGTATTTTAATCAATCGCGCTAATCGCTCTTTTCGCGTGGAGCGAACATAATTAGTGAGTCTCTCCTAATTGACGGCGCCGAAGGTTGAGCTGGACCGGTAGTGCTCGTTTCTCATACTTAGAATGTATACTACGAATCGCACTAAACGATTTTGATACGTGAGCAGCGTGAAAAAAAGTGAAATTAAAGAGACGTATGTGTGCGTGTATGTAAAATATTCCTTCCTACTGCGTCAGTTTAAATCGAGTTAATGACCGTGACACGCACGACGAGTGAATCTTGCGAAAAGACGAAACGGCTGCCGCACGAGAATGCGTAAAACGCAAAGACATAAATCGATTAGCACCTATTCTCTGTTAATGTAATTGATTTTTTCTTATGTTTTTCTAGCGGTGTTAAGTAATGGCGCCGTCGGACGCTTGTTTTGTTCGTTTATTTTGTAATTATCATGTTACTGCGTGTTTAAGTCTTTTTTTTTCCACGCATACGTATAATGGATAATGCGGTCTAATGACTAAGCTTTCCATGATACGCCAGCATAAATTTATGTATGAGATTGATTTCAGAATTTTTATAGATGCAAAAGCAACGCGATGAGCATTTTATCCATCATTGCGATCTCCTTCATCATGGATATTGCATCTTATTCCAAGTATACGCGAATTAAATTTTTATTAGCACGTCGTAAAATATTCACTTTGACGGAGTAATCGATTCTTTTATCCCGTTCTCAAACACGATGCATTATCAGTATTATTATCGGGTTTGTTCCGTTCGAAGAGTTGACGGAGAGCTTCCTATAAATAATGGCAAACGTGATGTGCCTCGCCTCTCGCTGCGCTACCAGGAAGATACGAATTTAGTTTCATGGAGACTATTTCTAGGATCTATAAATCCAAAAAGACTGCAACGGATTCCCTACACGATCGGAATTCCCCTTATCGTTCGCGACTGCCCGGCCATTGACAAAGTCACGAAGCGACATCACGCTTAGAATATCACATCGAATTCGATGAATATCGCGGAAACTCTGGCTAACCAGGAAGACTGCTGGCATTTTATGTGGCATTACAGCAAGAAAATCGTATTTCGATTCAACTGATAATACAAAGATTTTCTTTTACTTCCAAGACAGTATTGTTGAGTACAGCTTTCCTGAAAAATGTTGTAAAGCCAATTAGATGTAATAATTATATGTAAATATTAACTAGGTGGAGTGTTGCTCTAAGTAAATTTCCAATCAAGTACTAATTCAAGTTCAGTACAGTTTCTGTTATTAAAATTTGATAGTTTAAGGTTTAATAAGATTTTGTTTATATTAAAATAGTGTCAATTGATTTATTCTAGCATTTCTAACACTTTGTAATTTACAAAGTAGAAGAAGTGTTTAAAAAAATTCTAAATTTTCACTCAGACTAATATTAATGTAAGAAAAACATAAGAGTTAAATGAAAATTAAAAAACGAGAAATGATCGCGCTTACGATTCGTAAGTTTTGTTCGAATGTACTTTCATCTTTGGAAATATCAGTTATCTATGCTTTGTTGATGTCCATGTGCAAAAAAAGCGTGCAGTACAACGTGTCAAATCTCAGAGAGAGAGAGAGAGAGAGAGAAAGAGAGACGATCCTTAAGTAAGGGATGAGTCACTTCAGTCAGTCTCGAGAGATAAATATGAATTAAACATCTCTATTCAAATACATATTCGTTAATTGACGATACTTATGCGCTGGAGAGCGTGGACCTTCGTCGAAATAGCCGAAAGAGGTATATATGCGCGTCCATGCCCGAAGCGATATAAACGGCCTTGGGTCGTTCATTATCGTCGAGGTCGCAAATTAATATAGAATTTGCTATCATTCGCCTAATGCGCGGCATTGGTAATCGCTGTTTGTACTTGTATAGAGGAGTGTATTTGTACAGAGAAAAAATGGAAGAAAGGCAAACAGCCGGCAAAAAGTGAAATCGTAAAGCAATGCTCTCAACTGTTTACAGATTTCACCTAGTTGTAAATCAATTTGTTTATGTAAATAACACTAACAAACGAAGAGTGCCATGTTTAATATAAATGTTTCATCGTTTATATATATATAATTTGCGAGAGCGTAGACGATGACGAAAATATGTGCGCATGAAATAACACGAAATCACGATACGTCTTATCCGGGGGAGCTTCTCTTTATCGGAGAAAATTCGTAGCCACGCGAAAATCATCCGAGGAACTACCTATGAACGCTACACAAGAATCGCGTGTTGCAAAGTATTCTAACAAACACGGTTCTATAGTACGGCGTAATTTAACCACGGACAATCTCTACACCGTGTACCCTATCATGCGCGCTGTTGCCTTCGATCCAAGTGGACTCCAAGGCCTGTTATTCGATCTGACCCTAATAGATATTCTTGTTCGTCCCTCAAAAGATAAAACCTTTTGACAGTACTCGTTGCGTCGAGAGACCCTAAAGAAGTCTGACTTGGGGGTGGACGTAATACGACACGACATTCGTTCCAAAGGTCCGCGACCGTTAAGCAGTGGAATTTTACCAGGACCATGTGTAGGGGAAATTTTCCATGGGAACGATCCTAGGAAGAATCTCTCATAGAAGGAGTACCATTTAATAAACAAGCACTTGATTTATGAAACTCCTATTACATCTGACTTATGACTGAAAATTTCTGGAAAGCAATAATCTCTAGAATTTCAGAATGCAATAATTTATCCTTTCAATATTGCTTGAAAAATCATGGTTGTTAACCAATTTCTAACATTTTTTTTTATCTTTGTTCCTCTATAAAAACTTTCTCAAGATTAAGTGCTGAAGTTATTCGTTAAAATTTAATTTCTTTTTGTCTCTCTCCCGTCTGAGATTATTGGTCAAAATAGATTTCACATATTTTTTTATCTCTCGTTATTCATTGCTTCCTTCATTTTCTTCTTCAGGAAAGCGACACATACAGCGCGATGGATCGATTGGTCTCACTCATTACCTACGTCATTGAGACGACGTGACCCTGAATGCAAACACGCCAGCCAAGTTCGCGGTCATTTCACATTTCGTGATCGCGCAAAGAAATGATGTGGATTACGACATCGCCGGCGCTCATCAAATGCAAATCGAATGTCCTCACCGGGCGATGAAGCGAACGGTTTTGTCGAGGTGGTCACCAGACGAATCGGGTGAAGCGCTCGGTTGGAAAAAGAACATGGGAATTGATTCGCGTACGCCTATGACGCGAGACGCGGTCGCACGCATTGTAATTCACTGATGCTCGGTAAACGCGTCAGTTGATGGAGTATGAATGAGCATATCGAGGACTCATCGTCGCGCACTCGCAATTCGTCTCGCGTACGGCGCGCGCCAAGATCGTCTTGCATTTCTCCGCCGCGTTGCATTTCTCATCTCTCCTCATTTTTCTCACGTCCCTTCTTCTTGTCTCCCGAGCAAGGTTCTGCGTTTCATTTGAATCCGTAACTTTTCGCAACATTCATCGCAGACATAATGTATCACGCAATCTTCAATTGCATAAATTTAAATTACGTTTAAATTGTGTTCGTTCATATTGTGTTTAAATTATGTATCGACTTCAATTAACTTTTCTCTCTATACAGGTAAAATTGTGTAATATGCAGAGAGAACGATTAAACCGAACGAGTTTTAATGCGCGCCAATGGGGTTTAATTCCACAGGGATTTAATTCACTCCTGTTCCGAGCTCTTAGTCTCCTGCGAAATTCTCAAAATACCGCGCGAGAACAGTTTCCTCTCGCGGGCAAAATTTTTCGATTTTTCCCGCGTGGCGGTAATTTATTACGGCAAAACTAATAATGCGTGCAAATCGATTCTCGTCGACCGGTTTCGTTAAGTCGCGCACTATATAACGAGATCATTCCCATAGCCGATAGCAGGCCGCCGTGCCCGGCACGGATTTGCGTCGAGATGCATAATAGAACGACGACTTCCCCCGCGTTCGGCAAAACCTGTCTTCCTCTCCCGACGCGGCGGCGGGCTGAAGGTGAATCTGCACAGTTCGCTCCCATACGCGACGATCGTGTCGAACGAACCACTCGTAAGTGAAACCTCGAAATTATGATTAACTCTTCATAAATCCGTTTGATCGTATGCATATGCATACGGCACCGGTTTTATAAAATAACTTCAAGTAGTTGAAACAAAGTCTGAGAAATATCGCCTTCGCACACGCTTACACTTATCTCGGCTACAACATTGTATACGTAAATGAATATCATCCGCGGCAAAACCTGTTATTAGCGCGTTTATTCCAAGAGCGCCAGTAAACACGTTCGAAACTCGATTGGAGTTCATTAAGGTGAACGTGCTGCCTCGCGAGAATGGACATCGTGATCTAGTGTGTATGAGACCTTACAGCACGCGGATTGTATGCAACGTATGCACCTGTGTCAGCATGCAAATGCGCTACTCACGGGGGACCGGTTCGTAAAGGTCGAGCATTATACCGAGGTCGTTTTCTCCGCGACGGAAGATCGATGATAACTAGCCTGTTTGATTCGCATGGCCTATTCGCGCGATGACACCCGATGCATTATTATATTATTTATTAAAATTTTGTATGTTCACACGTAAACACATTGGCACTGTTGAAAATTTCCATCGCGTCAGTTGTAATGACTTTTCTTCTGAATTGACAGCAAAACATTGATTTTCAATACGAAGTGTCTCTGTAATATGAGAGTGAGATGCTGAGAAAAAAATTGCTAAATAAATTCAAATAAATATGTTATTAGTACTGTTCAAATAATTTATTTACTTCAAACAAATAAAAATTATTTATTTATTTGTCGTAAATATTGCTTGCTTGAAGTAAGTAGTATTGGTTTAAAAATAGTTATTTGGACAGCGCTAATAACATTTATTTAAATTTAGCAATTCTTTCTTCCAGTGTATTAAACTTATTTACTGATTTACTGCAGAATTAGAAATAATTAAAAAGCATAATATATACGTAGGAATTTATTGAAGGCAAGATTGTAACAAAAATTAACGGCAACTTTAATGAGAAACGTTGATATAGGGAAACTAGATCATGCGAATGAAATATACGTAATGATTATTTTATTCATTCAGCGATTTTTTTTAATTACTAGTCCGAGTAGGAGAGAACTAAGAAACAGGCATACGAAGAGACTGGTACGACGTAATAGACAATATTCATATCTCGACATATCATTTTTATTGTAGAAATCAGAATTTACTACGTTGTTTCAAGTATTCGTATATTATCGGAATCATACGTATCTTTAAGTTCTAAGAAATATAAATTATGCATGATCGATTGCGGCAAATTGCCGCAATTATCAGAATGTTTAATAGAAAATATAAAAATCGCGCTTAATCTCAACTACAGAATCCAACAATACTGCATTTTGCAAATTGTTTAAATTAAATAATTCCCACCGTTCAAACAAGCCGGATAAAAAAAATATATTGCTCTGGAAAGAGGTCACGAGTTCGATTTTTCGAGCGAACAATTTTAGATAAAGGAAGAACGTCGTGATAAAGATGACAATACCAAGTTTCGCGGATCTTGGCGCGCGGTTGCACGCCAAGATCGGGAGATGCATCGCTGGTTGCGCGAACGTCGCGAAACGCGCAGGAGTGCAACTTCGGAGGGACGAGAGAGGTGATCGAAGCCGAGATGGAGAATGAGGAGGACGAGGAGGAGAAGACGGGGCAGGAGAGAGAGAAAGGGGCAGGAACGAGGGAAGGCGAGAAAAAGTCGCGGACGTTAAACCGCCCGCTCGCTCTCGGCCTTAGGGTAAAAAGATATGACAGAAGAGGCAGGAGAATAGGAGAGTGAGAAAGAGAGAGGTGGGGCGAGTAGGATGAGTCGCGGGATGGAGGAGGACGGTCGGATAGGAGGATGAGGCGAGATGAGGATGTACGAGGGTAGGGTGAGAGGCGGTGAGACGGGAGGCGGGAGGCGCGAAGAGGGAATCGGAGAAAGAAGAAGCCGTCGTGCCATCGGGCCTGTTCCACCGAGGTCGCACGTACGTCCGTATAATACTCGTAATACATGTAATACGGATAATACCTGTAATACCTGTGTAACGCATTATACACCAGCGCGCCAGCGACCGGCTGGCTCTCCCGCGGCAGCAGGCGACGACGACCGGTCGTACCTTCGCGTCCTTGCGACTTCGCCGCGACTTTCCAAGGGATCCCAGGGTGCCGGCAGGTGATTAGGATTAAACGGATGGGACGAAACGCCGTTGACGAAAGTCGAGTATCCGTCGGATAACATCTGACACGTGTATTCATGCCCTCGCGCCGGCAAGGGAGATGCACAGGCGAACACTCGAGAGAGAAGCGGAATGGAAAGAGAGAACGAATAATCGGAAGTGATGTCTATTTTTTTATTTTTTTGAAGAAAATAAATATCGTTTTCTAAATATTTCTAGAATGAGAATGACGAGCTTTGTAATATTTATATAAAAGAATTAAATCAACGCAGAAATAAATCGAAATCGCGCGCACCCAAATCAAATTACTCGAATCGTCCTTGGCGCGGACTTTTTTAAAGATGACAATCAATGTCGTGGAGATGAAATCACGCGATGGTCGTGAAGAGATAAGAGAAAAAAAAGTCGAAGGATGACAATGACGCTACTGAGAAGTCGTTTTATACGCGTTGTATGTGCCGTCTCGGTGCGTGCAAGTACTTGCCTGAAAATAATTATCAACGATTGGTGGACGAGGTGAAGGTCACTTTTATTACCGATGAAAGTCTCCGAGAGCTCGCAATCGTCCTTCCGAAACATAGAGATTAACAAGAGCCGCGTTGCACACCGTGATAATTTTTGAACATTCCAAATCGTTATATTATGAGTCTAGATTAGGTCTACCAATTTTACCGCGGCACTACATTAAATCACGATCGGACCGCGAATTAATCGGATAGCATAGTTTACGCGTACGCATATAGCCGCAATCGAGGAGACCATCGCATAGCGATGTGAATGGAGTCGCACGGGAGTGGATAAAGGAAACAAAATGGAGAAGAGATAGAAAGAGGGAAGAAAATGCGGGGGAGAAGGAAGGCCGATAAGAGAGGGAAGGGAGAGACGGGCGAAGGGCGGAGGGATGGGACGAGTCGACGAGCGAGACATGAATATATCGTATGGCTAAGGCTAAGTTAGGATGAGGATAGCGGCGATTATCTTAACGATCCCCTGCAGCAAAACCTGAACGGCAACCCGTTCCGGCCCCGTCCGTCGTCCCGCGGCCCTAGTATAGGCCCTAGCATATACCAGGGCTAATGCTGTTGCTGTTGCTGCCGCTTGGCTCCTGCAACGATGTTGTTGCTGCTGCAAAAGGAGCACGACAGAGCCTCGTCCAGCGGCGGGGATGGTAAAGGATAGAAGAGCCAGCTGAAAATAGCTTACCGCAGCCGCGCCGCGCCGGCCGGCAGGAGCTTCGCGAGATCAGGCGAGTTCAGAGATCCTTTCTCACCCGTCGCCCCTCCGCTCGTCGCGCTCTTTCTCTTCCCTTCTTTCCTTTCATCGTGCGAGCGACTTTAGGCATTACTTGCGCGATCTATTTGTCAGCACGTTCGCGCGAACGCTTCCGCTTTTCGATGCCCAACGTGAAACTGAACTGCTCGTTGTTCGCTTGAAGCTGATACAAGCTTTCTTCAGCCAGATCTTCGGATTTTCATAATCTCGATTTCTATCATTGTGTCGTTCGGACATTAATTTGTTAGCAATGTAAAATTTCCATTGTCCTTAATACGCAGGATGTAGATCTAAAAGTGAATATTTTCCTTCGTTGCGTTTCCGAGTTTCACCGATCGATCAGCACGAAAGCAGAACGGAATAAAGACGCGATCCTCGAGATATCGGCTGACACATGCCATCTTTATTCGCGAAGTGTGAGATGGACACGAGGGACAAATGGAAAAAAAAAAGAAGGACAACGCGGGACAATCGTGCGATGCGATGTACGCGTCAAATGAAAGAACAATTACATCGTGCCTGGTGTACGGGGAGGATGAGAAGAGTCGGACCTTGGGCTCTTTGCGAGATAATCATAACGTTACACGACGGTCCGCGCCATAATGCCGTGTAATGTCTGCGGCACGACGTACATTGCGAGATCATTTACCGAGAGTCTGCCGTTAAAAGTGGCACCGCCACCGCCACTGACGCACGATTGACTATTGCTTCCTCTCGCCACGGTTGATTCGCAAAATTAGAAACTCGTAGTTATTTCAGGATGATCGTGTGCGCATCGGTCGCGCGAAAAGATGAAAAAAAAAAAAAAAAAAACAGGAGCTTCGACCGTCGCTCGCTCGATTTGTGGGTCAGGAAGGCACAAGAGGGGGCAAGAGATGGTGGCAAAAGGAAGAGCCTCGACGCCATCGATAGGACGCTGTCACCTGGATTGCCACGCGTCATTATTTCATAATCAATGGCACACATCTGCGCTACATCGAGTCGAATCTTACGTCGCAAAGATTTAAACACTTGCGCCTTTAAATTGTTTCGAAGAACTCGTGCTCTCAAGTGCGATTTTATTAACTGAAAAACTTTTACTTCAGATCTATATTCTATATTTAATTTTCGTCCTCCCTCTTCATACCGCTAAATGCAGCTTTAAAATTAATTACAAATGTAAATTAAATCAATTTAGAAATTCAGATCGCCTCTGTCCTCTTCTTGACGAAGGAAAAAGATGAGAGGAAAAACCCACGAGTTTCTTAATTACGATAATCGATTACGAAACTCTGTGTACGAAGCAAGGAATCCAAATTAAATTCCGACATTGCGGTCAGCCTTCTGGACAGTGGGGAATCGTTAATTGTATCATTAATTAACAAAAAAGTAAATGGTGATGACAGGCATTCGGAGGGCCAGCTGCAACCGCGATATTACGGCCCACCTCCTTGTGCCACCGCATACCGTCATGAAAACCGGATTTGGTTTGGGATAAAATTAGGAGTCAAGTAGTCAAGGTCGGTTGGACCTGCCAAATGTTGACTTGCTCTCGCTTCTTCTTCTTTCACTTCTTCCATCTCTTCATCTCTCTCTCTCTCTCTCTCCGTATTCTTTTCGACGTGGAACGACCTGAATCCTCTGTTGCTATAGCAACAGCTCATTCACGTTGTGTCATTTTATGAAATTCCATAGCAATATTATGTAGAATAGAAGAGGCGTTTAAATAATCGCTTTTAACGACGTCTCACAGCCTCCGCGTCCCAGCCGCTCGCGCGAAGAAAAGACAGATATTGAAGAAGCGTATAGTTTACTTGGCGTAAACAATGTAGCGCGTCGAAGGAAGCCAGACCACTCTTGGGCAGTTGCACAAGAGCCATCCAACATACGAGAGCACCTTTTTAGATTTTTCATTTCCTCAGCGAAGGAAGCTGCGGGCTCACAGAAGTGTGCGTTATATACTGCTCGAGCAAACAGAACGCAATAGAGAAGTTATCGGTCTCGCAAACGTGTCTTTCGAGCTTTGACGTTTCTTCGCAATTTTTATCTTCTCGCTAAGAGGGAGCGATCGACTTCGCGACGGTGCAGTATAATTTTCTTCGTGAACAAACAAAGAGACTAGGCCTGCGAATCGGTCATCGAGGTGCGTAGGGATTTGACGAAAGCCAGGCGTAAGGCGTAAATCAGGGATCGAACGAGGGAACGCGCTCCTCTCGGGGCGTTGCACGCGCGAAGGACGCGCGGATTCATCGATACCGCGCTCTTCACGATCGGCGCGTATCCAGTATCGGCCGATCGGCAGTGATTCACCGTGATTAAACATGAATCGCCGGTCGTTAATCGAACGCGCATGATTGCCAAAGGTGAATGGAGAGACGCACGCACGGTTTTCACTTCGTGGTTTACGAGTACAAAGAGAATTGAGAGATGTAAGCGAGATGCTGCACAGTGTAATCTAAAGTAAATCGCACAGTCACAAGTTGAACGTCAATCAACGGTGATTGTAAAAAGGAATTTTCCAATCGGTTATCTATCGAGAAATATCTCTCAAGATACAAAACTCTCAGAACGGAGCACTTGCGATATATAAAAAAAGGAGTAAGGTCGAGTAATGATCCAGAAAAAAAAGTGCAATTCAGCAAATGTAGGACAGAATAGTCAATACACTGAGGTTTCTAAACTTGTTGCGTAATTTAAGGATTTAATATATAAATATGTCATTAATTCACGTTGCGTATTCGTTTACGAGCATGATAGGATGAAGTGTTGATATTACGGAATTATGATAAGCAGCTGTTACAGATCGTTCACGGCTCAACAACGTACGTCGTTTAGATCGGCAATGTAACAGCGTCCTCGACGTCGAATAACACGCGTCTCGCGTCGAGTCTTGCTAAAACTCTCTGCTGTTGACTCGTGATTCATCACCGGCAAGGCGATTATTTAACGAGTTGATTATCGACGTCGAATACGTAACTGGATCGGTTAAGGAAAATTTTTTGCGGTCGCGAAGCAATCGTAAAAAGATTGCTTGCACATTTCTTATTCAGGAAGAAAAAAAAATATTGTGGGAATATATAAAACAATGCGGAAAACAGAGACCGTTGTGTATAATGAAAATCAAGTTCGCGGCATCCGGGTTATTCGCGAGATCGTTGCTTCTGCGGAATATCGTAGGCCGCAGCTCCCATAATGTAAGGTAATAAAATTCCGACTTTATGCTGTGTCCTCGCTGCATGTGCTGGACTGTGAAAAATCGCATCTGTGCCAATCGGCATTGTGCACCGGGCAATGGGATGAAAGGACAAAGTGGCGTGACGGATTGATTTAACGGGAATTTCGCGTACTTCGAGTTTCAGGCTTTCGTGGCCGTATGATGAATTCTTGCGCGGAAAGTCGCGAAGAATAGAACACGACATTTTCCTATTTGTTGAAATAATAACGGAACTTCTGCTTATCAATTTAAATATGAAAAAAAATAGCGTTATTGTCTTATTATCATTTTTGCAATTACGTACACAGAAAGAACAATTTTGCTAAAGTATCTAAAGCATTTAGCTAAATACAGATCTGAAAATAATTTTACTGGACTATGAAAAAATTATGACGGATGTTCAGCATGATAAGTAATACTGCAAAAAAATTTTGACATTCTGGCAATCGGTTTGAGAGTTCAACAAATTTATTTTGATAGTCCAACGAAACTAGTTTCAAATTTCTTTCCAGAAATTTTTAAATATTTTAGCAAAACTATTCTTTCCGTATATTTTTTCAATATTTCTTTCTTACGTTTTTGTGTCTGAGACCTATTAAATAGATAATATTAAATATCCTTTTTTGAAAAAAATAAATATATTTAACGTCAATAATTTCTTATTATAATACGTATCCAATATATTCACCTTCTTATATTTTTGATTCATAAATAAAAATTGATTATGCGGAATTATATGACGAAGGCTTTGATCATTCGCGCGGGAAGCTTTGATAATCTCGTAGAAATCTATCATTCTTCCTCATATATATACTTGATATCCTTGTCCCAATTCAATAATTTAAATAGAATATCATTTTCAATCTCGCGCCTTGCAGGAATCATCTTCGTCGCCGGCTTCGTCATTGCCGTCCTTCGGATACTTGCATAAAGACGCTTTCCGGAATTAATACACAAAATTTATTTCTACGGGAGACGTAAGCCGCGGACGTCACTTGTAATTAGTGCCTTATAATTAAAGAAAGAACGGCGCCCAGACGCCATAAAAAATAATATAAAAACATGTGCATGTGTACTTTTTCTCAGAGAACAGCGGTTACGATGTAATCATTGGCATCGCAGTAATTATACCACAGAATCATACCGGGACTTCCAGCAGCGCATCTCTGTCACGATTTTTATTTTTTTAATCTTATAAACGAATAAAATTTGTATGCTAAGAAGTGTATCTTCTAAGAAGTGTACAATATTTTCTCTTGTGTCCATTTTTACCAAATTTTTATTTTTTTGCTTATATTTATGAAATAGGCAAAATTATATATTAGTAGAATATAATTCCGCATAAAAATATTTTTATAAAGTTGCATATAAAATTGATCTTTCCTTTCTCTTTAATCATTAAAGATAAAGATTGATGACACGTTAATTTGCTGAAAATCAAAAAAGTTTAGTAAATTGAGGTTCTTTTAGGTATACCAGATATACGCAGAAGCGTCTATATATAGATGTATGAAAAATCTGAGTTTTTCACAAATAAAAACTTAATAAACGTACATTATTCTAACGGTATATAACGGTTGGAAATCGCTGGTTGTAAAGCAACCGCCGTCTAAGTCTAACAACTGCGAGAATCCAGGAAGAGAGTACGGCGCTACAAAACGATACATTAAGAAGAGCGCTGATAATACTTACTGAAGAATGCGTACATGCGTTTAATTTTAATCCGCGATTTATTCTTAGCTACCAATGGTGAAAATAAATATATAAAATTTACAATTTCTAAAAGAAATAAATTAACAGTTAAAAATATTATTTTTTACAAATGAGAAGTACTTATTTATAATTTATTCTCGAGGAACTTAGGTCGGTGATTTAATTGAGATACTCATTTTCCAATTTTGTGTGTCTTTTCTACAAAAGCACACAAAATTAACTTATTCTGTAGTTTTCGTCTATTTGTAAAGTATTAAAAACACTTTGAGATTGCTCGTTTTATGATGCGACAAAAATCAAGGTAATAAATAGAGACGAGGTAAGAGAGGTCATCGATCTCGACTTGGATTAGCTACAACACAGCGTCAAAATTAACTTCGTGAATAATTCACGATTTTGATCGCATGTTAATTATTCACGAACCACGACATCGACCGTGAAAATCAACGTCTGGATAACGGATCTTCCAGTTAATGTGTTCGATACAAAAATATTTGAATAATAATTTTGAAGAAAGTATACCGATAAAATTATTTTAAGAAGAATATTATGTAAACGTTAAACAAACTGTAGATAAAAAATAGGAAATACCTGCATTTTTTTATCGTAAAAATTCTGTGCGGATAAATTGTGAGAATGTCCTAAATATACGAAAGGTAATTTAAATAGCGATAATAAATTACATACGCGGTATCCCAAAAACAACCTCGAGTAAATTTAAAAAGGTTGAGTAAAGATTGAACGCAAACAGTGTGATTGGGAGAATGATTTAAAAATGATAATTACATTTCTACGTCGAGGTTGTAAGGATCATATCAATAAGGATCTTGATACATCATCTTCAAAGAAAGATTAAAGAAAACTTAAATAAAAATTGAACATTAATATTTAATATATTAATGTTCGGTACATTATTTTTTCGAATACCAATTTAAAATCTTTATGCAATAAAGTCAATCAGCTCAATTTATGTTTAGTGTTATATAACTTCTTATTAATCTGATCATTTTAATATGATTAGTACTACTATTTTAATATTTTTCATCAAATCTATTTATCAGACTTAACTTATATAATTTATAATAGATAAATAATTATTTGTTATTACTCAACTTTATTTTAAAAAAGAGTAAATGACGCAACGCTAGTGATAAAAACTAAGTTCGAATGACTCAAATCTAATGATTCGTGGACTATCGATTGAATCGATACATTTCGGCAAAACAGTCAGCAAATTTTCAATGAGGAGTGTTGCGTCGGATGCGTACGAGACGGAACTACATGTAAACCAACGGTTTACATAATAGTACTCATGCATACATACGCACTGGCGCGTGTATCACACGCGTATACGACTCATCGAGCGTTCCTCGATGAGTCACAGCGACGAATATAAAACAATTTACCTGGTGGCGCACGGTTTATCGGGTTCGCAGCATTATTCGCGACGCGTAAAATGATGCACGAGCGTTTCCTGCATGACATAAATCCTAATAAATCGGCATGAAAATTAACAAAAATGTATACTTTGTCGTAAACGAGAGTCACGTTTCTTTATTTCCTCATTTAGTCACAGCATTTAGTCACAAGTAAAGTAACCCTCGAATGAGAAATAATCTAAAGGCAAATTTTTATCTCTTTTTCTTCTTTTATATATATATATATGAAAAAATTTAGCTTATTAATTATCTGTCAAGAAATATTTTATACAAAATTTTTAATTTTTCCATGTTTCGATAATATCGATAACGAAACTAAAAGGATTTTTTTTCCTCCTTTTAGAACCGAATAGACATTGATCAAGCACTTTAGACATGTCTGGCACGTACGAGATTCGTTTACTTTCATTGAGAAAAGCTTCGCTGTAAATGAGAGAAAAAACAGATGTAGTACTAACGACACAAATTTAGTCGAGAAAGATCCATCAAATCAAGTTAAGAAGAGGTCATTCTGATAACTCTACATTTAGTAGTCGGAGAGTATTAAATGAGGCAACAGGTTGGATCATTTAATAGACCTCTCCTAAATTTAGCGAGAAATTCTGGAGTACCGAAACAACGAGTACGTTCGTGGAAGAACAGCAGCACTTTTTAAGAACGGAGCACGTTTAGAAAGAAAGTTTCATTTAATAATTTTCTCGATTAAAAATTTATCATAAAAAAATCTAATTTGCGTTTTCCGAATCAGTTCGTCATAGCAAATTGAAAGATGAATGTCGAGTGACCCTTTTAAACGTATTCAAGGTTGCTCCATACAGCTTGTGTAGCTTTGCCATTACACTTCCGCTTGATATATTGAATGATCCCAAATGAATGCTTTTAAAACACAAACGCGACACGTCATGGCAGCATGCATGAGGCATGCAGGTGCGTCCACGGCGACCAGCGGCAAGTAAGAGCAATCGCATGTATAGAAAATACAATAATTTTTCAAATAAATAATTCTATGAATTGTTGCGTCTAAGAGACTGATAAAATCCTGCAAGCCTAGCAAATACTTCAAGCTTCTTACAATTAATGATAATTCAATACGAGATGCGATAATCACTGTTCTAACTATTGTTAAGAGCTCCGTGACTGATGTCTAATCAGTAGTTTCGGTCATGACTGTACAAAATTGAAGGCTCTAGAGATCCCTCTTGGAAAATCGTATTTTCTATTTCTTCTGACAATCTACTGTTTTTGATAAATGACTTGACTCTTTAACACGTTTCAGATAATCAAGCGTTTCAAATACATTAATTTATTCTATAGAAATGGCTACAAAGTAATAATAGGAAGTCTTAATCGTTTATTGCAAAATTCCCCGCCTCTAGTCGAACGCACTATACAACGTTAGCAACAGTTAAAGGGTTAAGCTCGTTCAAGGCGTGATGCTATTGGGTCAGTAACACGAGTCACGAGTTACAAATCCGTTCCCGAAGATCTCGACAAACTGGGCTCGAGGTACTGGGCATAGACGTCGTGGTCCGGAACAGAAAGGAGCGAAGAAATCGGCGAGCAAGCCAAGATCAGGCAGAAACGAGTAAGAGCGAGCAAGATAGAGATAGACAGAGAGAGAGAGAGAGAGAGAGAGGCAGAAATGCAAGAAGCGGTGTAGGAGGAAGAAAAAGAGAGGAGGAGGCGCAGGACAAGGAGGGAGATAAGGTAGGTAGAGTCCAAGAAGGGCGGCGAAGAGAAGAGGACTAAAGAGGGGCCCCTCCCGGTGGCTCGATCGGCGAGGAGGGTCGGGGCCCCCTTGCACGATCCTGGCCGTCAGCACGGGTGGGTAAATGGGTATATAAGCGGGGCCCCGGCGATTCCATCTCGACACACGACCCAACCTTCATCCCGATCGCCAACGGTCCTTCGCAAACGAGCGTAATCACACGCGCGCGAAAAAAAAAGAGAGGGAAGACAGAGAAAAGACAGGGACAGGAACCTCCCCCGCGTTCTTTCGTTCTCCGATCGATCGCGCCCGATTGAAGTTCGCGCGAACCGGTGAGAGCCGATCCGCGACGCAGGAGAAAGAGAAGCCGAAGAGGAAGATCACCGCCCGTGCCTGACGCCGACTCGACTGGCAACAGTTCCACATTTACGGAGGAGAGAAAAAGATGTGAGTACACAGTTTCCACTCCCTTTCGCAGAGTTTTGCCACCCCTCGACCGAAGAAACTCCCATTTCTCGCGACGAAGAGACGGGATCTATCGGCGAACTATCGGGAACTCGATGAACCTATCCGGGCCACTACGGATTACCTAACTTTCGATCGATCGATCGAGACACGAGTTTCTTCGTTCTTGGACACCCTGGCATCGCGCGAACTTTCCTTCGCTAATCAATCACGTAAATGTTAAGTGAAACTCTTTATTTCTGAAACGTCATCGATTTATTTATTTTTTCCTCTTTTAAATCGATGCTGTCTGTTTCCGTAGTTCAGTTCCGAATCGAATTACGTGATAGAGTCCCGCTGGACACCCGTTAATTGAGATCGGTCAATGAAATCTCGAATCGCAGTGACATGTGCGGTCGACAGGCGCGGTTGATTGGACTCGGCACGATTATTAGTCTCGCGTTTGTGCACGGGAGAGATTTTTCTCGAGGCTCGCAGCTAGTTGCATTTCTTTCGCAATACGCGTAGGACTCGATCGGCTTTGTCGCGACGACGACAACGACGACGACGACGATGATGACGATGACGACGACGGAGATAGTTTTGAAAGTGGAGCGCGATAATACTATTGTTCGCCGTTTGCGTTTGTATCCGTTCGTTCAATTAATCGGGGCGCGGCGAACGAGAATTTTCGAAATAGAGAACAACGACAAATGATTCGACAAACGTCCTCCCCGTCGCTATCAAAAAGAATCGCAATCCGCTCACCATTAAACAGTCGTTTGTACTAGAAAACTAAAAAAAATCGTATATAAAAAAGTTTCCCTCTTTCATTTGTATTCACATTCGTATTTTAAGTTTAAATTCCGGAAAAAAATCACAGAGTACAAAAAGAAATGAAATAAAAAGTAAATATCACTCGTGAACGTATTGTATTATATTCCTTATAATTTCATTATGATTCCCTATGATAACAATTAAGTTTCAGTACGTTTAAAGATATCTAACGTAAGGACAAATTTTTTTATCTAATTAAAATTTTTATGTAGTGTCGATCCTTGTGACGTGCACAGACACGAAACAGTATCTTTTCATTTTTAATTATTGGCAAACGAGGTAGAATTGCAATTACACAGACACATCATCTAATTTGTTCCTAAAAACTTAGAACATTAGAAATATCTCGATTCTCGCTGGATGTGCGTCGCAGTTAAAGGGTTAATAAAGAGAAATTAGGAGGTCAAAGCGAGGAAACGCGCGTCGCTCGCGTGCAGGCCACGCTCCGTCGTCATAATTTGTACGTTTCTCAAGGAGCGCAGAGCCGCGCGCGTTTGCGTAATTTCACGTCTTCCCCCTGCCGCGACGTGCTCCTACCCGACCTCTAATTAGCCGGCTTAATCTGTCAATCTACGAATTACCTGCGCCGCGACGTCCGCCCGAGGTCGCCAACCGGCGACCGTCTTCCCCGGCAATTTCGCAGTCGACGAACGTCGAACGTGCACCGAATCTCTGTTCGGAATCAACGGAAACCTCCCCCGCGTCACCACGAAGCACCTTCGCACAAGCCTGAATCAGACAGGAACGGATTTCGTGACTTTCGCGGCTTACACGACTGCGAATTGAACGGAGGAGCTTTGCGGCTTCGGATTAGACGAGCGGACATCGCTCTTTCAACACGCTATAATCAGGAAAGGCCACGAAGCTGAAAGGCTCCGAGAGAGAGAGAGAGAGAGAGAGAGAGAGAGAGAGAGAGAGAGAGAGAGAGAGAGAAGAGCAGAAGGCTATAATCATTGACGTTGGAGCGCTTGACGGCGCGCGCGACACTTCTTTGTAAGTGTGGTACCATTATTACACCTCTGATGATCTTGATGAGGTAATCGGCGTCCATCATCTTTCACAGGCATTTCCTGCGTCTATCGACCTGGCCGCCGAGCATTTATCTGTATTCGCGGCGCGATCAACGCGCATCAATCCTTCTCGTTGAAATTTCATCGCATGCTTGTTCTTCTTCTTTTTCTTTTCTTCTTTTTCCCTTTCCCGAGGATTGCGTGCATGGAAAACGAGAGATTGCATCGACAGCGAAATAGATAAAAACACCATCCGTCGTCGTTCGTCCTCGCGTAATCGCCTTGTAGGAAACAATTAACAACGCGTCCGTGATGCACGGACAATAAGTCGACGGCTATGGTACTTGAATTGGCTCGCAATTAAGTTTATTGTGAGTACGTGCCGTCACCGTGCATCCGGTATGATCATATTCGCCATAGGTTTAAATTCAATGCAAATATTTGGAGATCTAAGCTTTAGCTGCCTCTCGTACCCGGACAGCACAAAATAGCAAAAATATTGTTACAACGTTTTATTAGCAATATTGCAGCAACAATAAAATGTCCGCTTCAGAAATAATGATACGTAAAGTTGCTGCAATGTTGCCGCGACATTATACTGAACAAAAAAAAAAATTACTAAATTCTTATAAACATTTGTTTGAATACTTGCAATGAATATATCTATCAGATGTAAATAAATATTTGTTAAGTACAATTATCACTAATGTGATTAACTAACTTTTTTTTTAATGAATAAATATTTATGTACCGTTAACAAATATTTCATTGCAAGTAATCAAAAAAATTTTTTCCGAGTGTACGTATTAATCAATATTTCTGAAGCGGATATCTTACCATTGCTTCAATAATGTTGCTGAAACATTGCGGCAATATTTTGCGACATTTTTCCTATGCTGTGCTGTATGAATAGAGAATCTCGTAGATTACAATTTACAATTTATCCATCGAAACAAACAGAGGCGACTTGTAGACTCTCGGTTACCGTAATTACCATGGAGATCAGAATCAGCTTACGCAATTAGCGGATAAAAAGAGGTTCCTGTTTGCAACGCGTACGGACGGCCCCCGCTCTCCCGCGTTCTTGATAAAAGCGAGGGGGAGAGCTCGATTTCTGTTGGTTTCTACCGCAACGCGAAGCGATTTCGGCGATATTACGACGGCGACGTTCGTCTTCGGCAAGAACTTAATAGCTGCGACAGTCGGTAGCAATTGCATTGCCAAACGCGCATTGCCCCCTCCCCCCCTCCCCCGATCTCGCCGTAAAAACCGAGTCCTTTTGCCGCCTCCCGCCCCATTCGCTGTTCTCCGCAACTACGCCTCGTTGATCGTCGCCTTTGTCGCCACCTCTCTCGCCATCCCTCTCGACTCTCCTACGCTCGACGGTGCATTCCGGTTTGCCGCAACCGGACAGTTTCCACGAGGCGTACGACGAGCGCGGCCCCCGCTCTCGAGGAGCGATTTGAATCGATACTCGAGAATAGTTTATGTCCCGCAACTTTACCAGTTATGACTAATTGAATGCAGAATTATAATACTTTTACGACTTGCGAATTTTTAATTTACATATCATCGAGAACTTGTTTCACTACGTTACATGATTTGCAATTGATACTACGAGACTCGTGATTGGATGCAAAATTAAAGTTAAGCGCGATCTTTTGCGATAATATTTTCTTTTATCATCGAGTTCTCATTTATAGATTGATTAATCGACGACGGTTACGCAGAAAGGCGGGCTTGAGTGTAAAAGCGATTGTTTCTGTCGCAGTAACTGCGCTTAACTCGAGCGTAATACACACCGAGATCCGGCCGCACCGGACTCGATGACGCGTGAACACCGCGTCGTTTGTCTCCGATTTCACGTACGCCTATACTGGCGAACGCAGAATGGTCTAGTGTTTCGCTCGCGTGACGTATTTTGCGACGCAACAATCACAAAATGGAATTTGCGATGTAAATCTCATGCGATGTATCTATACGCTTCGCGAAAGGTGCGAATCAAAATTCGCGACGTCGGAAACAAATCAATTTTACATTTCACAAGTGCAAATTTAATATCTGTCCAAAAGTAGGATCTGCTCGAGAAATAAAAAGGGTTAATCTTAATAACAAGAGAATTTACATTTTCAATCGCTCGTAACTCATCCGCGATTGCTGACTAAATTTCTACGCAGATCTTCATTTGAGATACAAACGATCCGTCCTTAACGTCCCATCCCATCCCGCGTAACGCAAGCTCGAACGCAGCGTTGCGTATTCTTTTCTACGTTTTGCGGAGAGAGGTATTGAACATGCGCGGAGAAGTCGTAAACGCGAGCGCGTAACGAGCGTGAGGGGCACGCATCCTGTCATTAGTGCTATAATGTTCGCCTTATTCGATGCATTCGGTTCAATGTCATCCGTCCCTCTCCTTCCTGCCGATTCTCTCGCGACAGTCCCGATGTAGCGGCCGCCAACATTCAGCAACGTTATCGCGACGTTTCCTCCCCCCCGAAGCCCTGCGTACATGGCTCTCCTCCCCTCATTAACAATCATAGCTGTTGTCCTTTCGTCTCGCGATCCACAACCATAGCCCATTCATACGTTCGTCTCGGCCATTCATGCCGAGCTGTCACGATGACAGCCTGTCCTCACGTCCGTTCGCCTAACTAGAAGATTGCGGGTCTCAATATCTTTTCGGTGTAGATTCCAGCGAGATTTCGTTAGATATCGTAGGAGCATGAGAAACAATTGTGATACTCGCGATAACTTCTAATCTTGATTGTAATACACGTGTCGAGTCGCTCAACATTATAATAATTTTCATTATTTTTACTGCACATGTAAATAAAAACTTGAGTGTTCGTCTCATGGTGCCATTAAAAGTCATACAATAATCGTTCAACAGTCATCGTTTGCGGTCAACGCAATGAATATCAACATGAAAAATAATAGTCGACTAGTCATAAAGTTAATGAAGAAAGTAAAACGTCAAGATGATTTCGTAATCGTTGCACGATCATAAAGAGACTTCATTGCACGATAATTACACTTAACTATTTTAAAATATCGCGTAAATATTTTTCCTAGCAATTTAATTAAGTCGAGATTTCGTCAATGCCGCGACACGTAATGTTTTAGCGACAAGCGTGTCTAATATCGTACGTCCTTTTACAGATATCACGATGATAAAGTTTGCTGTGGTAACGATGGTATGCCTCTTGGGGCTGAAGATGATCGCTGCTATGCCAGTGGCAGATCACCACGAGGGTCATGAACCGCAGCCAGTTGCACCCCTCGAGGAGAAACCCGCGGTAGAATCCCTGAAGGCGGCGGAGACGCCTTCGGAGGTCGCGCAGAGCAGCGCAGCCGCGGAACCTGCAGCGGCTAGTCAGCCGGTGCAGCCAGCGGCCGAGCAACCCGTCGCGGTTGACGAGCCTGCTGTGAGGAGTAGCGAATCCAGCGAGGAGATTCAGCCGGTCGAGGCGAAGAAGGAGGAGCCGCTGCAGCCGGAACAGTCGAAGGTGGAACCTCAGGAAGCTCAAGTGCAGCCCAAGTCCTCCGAGGAACAACTTGAGGAGAAGGAGGAGCCAAAGGTATTGGCCACCGCTGAGGCCGAAAAGAAACAGGAGCAAGAGTCCCTCAAGGAAGCGGCATCCGAGACGAAGGAGGCCGTGCAGCCAGTGCCGCAGGAGCAACCGGTTGAAGTTCCGGTCGAGAAGAAAGTAAGTCTTTTTTGCCCTGATTAAGTAATTTTCTTTCATCTTTTTTATTTCGCTTTTCTCTCATTCGTCGTACCATTCTTGAGTTTAACTTCAACCTCTGATCTTGCATTGACATGTTTTTCAGGAGGAACAGGTAGCCGTCGAAGGCAAGAGCGCGGAGGCGGTTGAACCCGCGGCCGAGAAGCCCGTGGCTATCGAGAAGCGCGCTGACGACGTCGTCGAGATCGCTAAGAAAGAACCGGAGGAGAAGAAGCTAGAGGAGCCGGCGGCGCAACCAGCCCCCAAGAAGGAAGAGCCCGCGGAAATTCCCACAGTCGCCGCCACCGAGGAGAAGAAGGTTGAAGCGAAGCCCGAACAACTGAAGGAATCTGAGAGCTTGACCCACTCGCTCGCCCACGCCAAAATCGAGGACAAGCGCGTGACCCGCGACGCTGAGGAATCCGCCGCGCCAGCCGCTGCCGCCGTCGCCGCCGCCAATGTAGCTGCAGCTCCCGTTGCTCAGCCACAGGAACCGGCCCAGCAGCCGCAGGAGAAATCCGCGCCAGTCGCCGAGTCCGAGCAGCCTGTGCAGGAAGCAGCCGCGCCGGTAGAGGAACCGAAACCCGTCGAGAAGAGCGAGAAGGTTGAGAAGAGCGAGCAACTAGAGACGGCGCCCGCCGAGCAGCCGGCTATCAAAGTCGAGGAGCCGATCAAGAGCGAGGAGAAGGTGCCCGAGGTAGCTGCCGAAAAGGAGGCTGAGAAGGAACCGAAGAGCGCCGACTCTCCTCTCCCTCAGCAAGCAGAGGTGGCTAAGGAACAGCAGCCTGTGCAGTCTCAGGAGTCCAGCCAGATTAAGCGAGACGCGGCGGAGGTGGCCGAGCTACCTCAGGCCAAATCGGAGCTTCCGGCTGTCGAGGAGCCGCAACCGGCCCAACAGCAGCCACAACAGCAGCCGCAACAGCAACAGCAAGAAGTCGCCAAAGAGGTGAAGGAACGCTCCAACGACTCCTCCGAAGAGAAGTTCGCTGATGACAGCAAGGAAATCAAGAGTAGCGAGGAAGACAAGTCTTCCGAGGAGCAGAAGGACAAACCCAAGCTGGGAGAACTGCTCCCGAAGCCCGAGCAGTAAATCTCGGCGTCGGGGACGGTTTGATTGATGAAGTAACCTCAGCAGCGCGGCAGCAACAGCAGCAGCAGCATCATTTCGAGGAGGAGGAGAAGGAGGATCGCTCCTCTTAAGGATCGGGACGAGCTCAGGCATCGGCGTCTCTGGCCACCGGGACGCGGGCACGAGTTCGTCGCGAGACAACAGGAGCGGAAGCGAGAGAGAAAGAGTGTGTGTATGTGCGTGCGCGTGTACGATTGTGAGAGAGAGAAAGAGAGAGAGAGAGCGAAAATGCGAACGTCGGAATGCCAGAGTAAGAAGCACTCTCAGCGACGAATCCGGAAAGTGTGAAAGTACCGCACAAGTGTGAATGAGAGAGAGAGAAAGAGAAAAATAAAGAGAGAGAGAGAACGCGAAAGAGCGACCCCATCGACCCCATCGATCTTTCTGTAGGGTAGGGTTGTCCGATCTTCGACGGCGCACTACGATCTCGGTAGCGCATCTCCGGGAGCGCGGGACGATCGCGTGTTACCGGTTGCCGCGACACAGGCGAACGACACCGCGTATCGATCGTACCTTCGATACGCGGCGATCGACGCCCGCGATCCGGCGTTCCGGCGGACGGCAGACGGAGAACACGCGGCGGTCCATCACGGGATGCGGCTCGGCCTCGCTCCGAGCAGCATTCCCGTTCGTCCTGGCGGACATCGCGATCTGTCCGCGGGGACGAACTCTGTCCCTCCCCCTAAATCGATATCTTTCATCCCTTTTATAGATTTCCCCCTCCCCCGCGTCCCATCCGAAAATGACACACCACTGCAACACCCGATAAACTCATCCTAATAAACTATGTAGTAAGTAGTTCGACTCTCTCTGTCTTCTTTTTAGAGATACATGTGTCATTATTATTATTATTATTACGATTTAGTACCAGTACCACTATTATTATTAATATTATTATTTGTATTATTGCTATCATCATCGTTATAATAATAATTATTATTACTGTGAATCTCCTGACGGTCTCGTGTTACTACCAATCGCCCATCTATGGATCGTTCATATTCGTTCACGAGCTGTGAATTCGAATTTTATCGCATTCAAGACTTATCCAGCATATACAAAGGTGAAAAATTATAGAATCCAAATTTTATATGACAGTAACTATCACGAGATTCTACTCGATTCTTCTTACATAAATGGGGATATTTTTCAAGCGAGATATTAAAGCAAGCAGACTTTCGAGATTCCTGTTGTATACAACCATACGTAATTTTCCTCTAATACGCAATATTCCGATACATTACGAATGTATGTAAAATTTCACGCAAACTGCTCTTTTCAAAGTCTAGATTATAGTCAGTTGTAAGACTGACTTCGAGTTGCAGCGTAAGGCGCAATTTCGCTCGGCAAGAGTTACGATCGCACGAAGCAGTTGTCGAGTATCCGCGTGGTGTCCGGGAAACGGACTCGGTTGAGTGATACATCCATGAAAAGATAACGGAGCGGACGCGAGAGGAATGGATGCGAGAGAGCCACATTCGCTGCTGCGAATCGCTCACCGATAAAAGCCACTCGATTTGTGCAGAGGCTTGCGTTATGACGTTAGATCGTCGTGATAAGCCGCGATTTGTCAATCACAACGTCGCGCTTCAGCATCGCAAAAACGACCAGGATCAACGCCGCGGGTTGTAATAAGTTAACGAGTGACTCACGAAGTAGCACTTAGCCGTTCTCGACAGCGCGCGTAGAGTACGTACATAGAGTACGTACGTACGTACCGTGTCAGATACGATAATCGGAGGCTTCCGCCAGCCGATAAACATCTTCGCACTTCTCTAACAAGGCACAACGAGCGCGCACCGGCAGCGAATTGAGTAAATGATAATACCCCCCTTAATTTACGACCCTTAACCCTTTACCGTTCCCACTTTACTCACAAATCGTTTACGTTACGCAATAAGATCAAATAAAACGTGTCTTTCATTGCATTTCACGATCGTGGAGAGGAGCTTCATTCCGTTAATATAACAGGTTTCTAATTTTTTATCGAGTAACACATTTACGAGAGAATTTTATTAATTACACATCTAGATGTAGAATTATCAATCAAAGAATCCTGTCTGGATTCTTATCATTAATTACACATTTATATATAGAATTATTGATTACGGAAAGCCTATTGAGTATTTTCAGACAAATTTTGATGGATGGTACAGGAATGTCTAGCTTTCTTTGAAATAAATGAGGAAATAATTACATGCACAACGCAAATTAAAATTTGAAAGGAAGATGTACCGTATTTTACAATATTTACTTAAGAGATAGATCATCGTTTGTCGCGGATGTTTTAAGACTTCAAACTGATGAACTGTCCGGATTTTCATCATTAATTACATTTAAAAGATAGAATTATTAATTACGAAAAGCTTATCGAGCTTTTCAAATAAATTTTGATGGATAGTAGAGAAACGTCTAGCTTTTTCCATTCAAACAAATAAAGATACGATTATATATAATCGCAAACTAAAACGCAATTTAAAGGGAAGGTATACAGAAAGAACAGTTTGCTAAAAATTTAGCTAGATGCAAGTTTGAAAATAATTTTGTTGAACTATCGAAATAATTATGAAGAATGTTCAAGCACGATGGGCATAACGCTGCAAAAAATTTTGACATTCTAGCAATCAGCTTGGATGTCTTACATAATTACTTTTATGATTTAACAAAATCATATTTTCAGCTCTAGCCCAGCTACTTTAGCAAAATCGTTCATTCTGTATACGTTTAAGCCGTTATCTTCAGAGTTAGATCATTATTCATCGTCCTTAATTTATTTGACTCCGAGCTGAAGAACTGTCAGGATTCTCATCATTAATTACATTTGCATAAAATTATTAATTACGAAAAGCTTATCAAACTTTTTAAATTTTGATGGATAGTACAGAAATGTTAGCTCTTTCTACAGATAAATAAATAAATGACGATATACCTATCGTAAATTAAAATTTAATTAGAAGAGAAGATATATCGTATATTACAACATCTTCGAAGATCGTTCATCGGACAATTTAAGTATCTGGCTCCGAACTAAAGAATCATTCGGAATCATAATGCGTAGAAAGCGCAATAAATCCCACCAGTCTGCCAAGGGTGCAATAAACTGTCATCAAGAGCCGATTCGCAGATTTACGGCATCACAGCCCGATACCTTTCTATTCTCGCGCGAATGCCACTCCATAACGAATCGGCTACCACGAAGAATGCACTTGCATAAGAGCCCCAGCGGTCGCGCAAATGCTCGCGAATGTCGCATCGGAGATCCGACATTTCCCCTTGGTGTATTGATCCATCAAAGAGCGAGTGAGCAGCTCTAACGCACGGCGATGCACCGGGCAGGTAAGCGTAAACAAGACCGCGGTGCATAAGGTGAGTGCACCCGACGAAATGTCAAGGCGTGAAAGAGAAAAAAAAAGAGAGACAAAAAGAATTTTGCAACTTGCCACGAAGATTATTTCGTTTTGTTATATTGCTCTGCATTATCACAGTTTAGTACTAAATGCCTCCATAATTAATAAATAAATTACGTTAAGCAGTAAAAACAAAATCAGTCATTCGACACTATTTAGAAGCATCCGCTTTCCTCTCTATTATTAAATTAAATCCAATTTAAGACATTTTATTTTCGGCACTCAATTATTCACCTTAGAGTAATAAATTATTGTAATTATTGTTAAAAAATTTATTGAGGCAAAATCTGCAAAAAATACAGGAGTCTTATTTTTGAAAAATATTGCATACAAATCCTATACGTATATATTCATGTAACATATATTATAAATTAAATAGAATGTTAAATAATATATAAACCAGTAATTTAAATATGTAACATTAATTAAAATTTATTGTAAAAGGGTTTTTTGTATGCATATTTTTCAAGAATAGGCCCCCAGAATTGACTTATGCAAACTAAATTTTGCATCTTTTTTTCTTTAAATTTTTATTTATTTAATTTTTTAATTCCTGTTTATGATAATTTTACGAGAAGTGGGTGATAGTCAGTAAGTACACTTGCAAGGAGAAGGGATTCAAACGCCTCCGTGGCGCAATCGGCTAGCGCGTTCGGCTGTTAACCGAAAGGTTGGTGGTTCGAGCCCACCCGGGGGCGTTATTTTTTTTCTTAATTTTTATTTTCTTAAATAACAATCAGTTTACATCAACGCGATAATTGTTTTTATTAAATATTAAATATTAATAACTTTAAGTGCATTTAAGCACGATTTTTTATGATTTAATATTAAAATACAAATTGAATTAAAACGTATAGTTCAATATTATAAAAAATATGTACGACATAAAAAAATAAATAATAATTAAACTAATTTATTTCTGTTACAATTTTTAAGTAAGAAAAAAAATAATTAGAAGAAAAAAAAATATCTTGACCCCGACGTGATTTGAACACGCAACCTTCTGATCTGGAGTCAGACGCGCTACCGTTGCGCCACGGAGTCTTGTGAAGTTGAACGCTTCTAACGCAGTGATACGTCTAGTGGTATACTCAAAATGAAGATGCACAGTTCAATAACAAGAGACACTTATAGTAAAATAATATATAAATGTGATTTTAAAATAAAGCACGTACCTTATTTGTGAGTAAAACGCAGGCTAATACTCCCAGAGACCACCAATCGACTTCCTGTCCATAATATTCTTTCTTTAAAATTTCAGGTGCTGAAAAGGCATGATAAAGGATTTGTATAAGTATGGCAAAACAATATAAAAGCACTTTTTTTTTAGATTATATTATTAATCAGCCAATAATCTTATTACTATAAACAAATTGCATATACATAATAAAAAACTTATAGTCAAAATTAAATTATATATTTTGTAAGTCCTTTTAACACATATATATTTATGAATAAAAATATATACATATATTTTTTTTTATAAAATATCCTTTAAAACTAAGAATATATTTCCTTTAATGAATTTTCAGACATGACATTCTACAGATCATATTTCACTTGATGTTTGCAATAATTATATCATTATAATTTAACATAATCAGTGTGTGTTTAATACTCAAAACTTTAAATATCATATTTAAATAATGATTGAAACGGTAACAAAAAATTGATGGAAAAACTATCCTAATTGTCTCAGACAACGTATTAAATTTTTTAATTTATTTTTAACTTTCATAATCAATAGAAAGCAGTGTAATGAATAAAATTCATATATTTCTTTATTTGAATAAGATTCAAATATTTAGATTAAAATAGATTAGAATAGATTAAAATTATATTTCCTATTATATTTGTGGAAAATCAATTCTAAAATAAATTCTATAAAATTTTATTTTATTTATATCTTTTACTTATATCTTTATGGAACAAAATCAAATTTTCAGTCATCAAGATTAGTGTAAATATCTAGAAAATTAGAAAATAAGATCAAAATTCATTCTTCTTAAATATTTCCATTTAATGAAAATTAAACCATTTAATAAAGAAAGACAAAGTAAATAAATACTTCTTAGCAATAATGTATAATAATATATATGTTTATGTGTGCTATTACGAATGCATTTTCTTACCCATATATTGGGGTGTTCCGCAGAATGTGTTTGTTCGTTCTGTCCGATGCAGCCATTTGGCTAGGCCAAAGTCAATAATCACAGCGTGGCCATCTTCATCAAGCAAAATATTAGTTGTTTTCAGATCTCTGTGTACCACACCCGCATTGTGTAGAAAATCTGTGCACAACAGGTTTTTTTTGTATAAAAACACAGACGCTGGATTTTTATATGTTTTTAATAATTACTGAAATTATTTTTACCTATAGCTAAGGCAATTTCAGCTACATATATCCTAACTACCTTTTCAGGCAAACAGCCATACTCGTCGACTAGTGAAAATAATTCCCCCCCAGAAATATAATTCATCACTGCAATATTAATTACATCATTAGTTTGCTTAGAAAATTATATTAAAACTTAAATGTTGTAATAATAGAAACATACATATGTACAATGTCTTCCTGCCTTGCCATCTGTGGATGGAATTTACTATGAAAGGATGATGCCCAACCATTCTCAGTATCGCTGCCTAAGAAACATTAAATCTCTCATACATCATGTCAAATAAATACATTTATTGAAGCAGCATTGTCTCAGATGCATACGCACCTCCTCTTTAGCTTGTCTAATACAATTCTCTGCAACAATCATGGCTTTGCTAATCACCTTCAATGCAAAGACCTGACTAGTTTCTTGCTTTTGCACTTTATATACTTTTCCATAAGCACCCTTAGCTATTACATCTAGAAAGGTGTATCCTGTCTTCAGTGGTACCTCCTTGACTGAAAATTCTGGCAGGAACATCGACTGGGAGCGCGATATTGGCCATACCGTTTTGGAAGAGCTATGTATGTCCTGTGTAGCACCTTTGGTCCAACTGATAGAAAACAAACAAATTTTGTTCTTCTGTTCAGCCATGACATTTGATATAAATCTGTTATCCAGGATTACAATTACAATTCACTAAATTGTTACCTTCTGTGAGAAGCATAGGACCACTGTCTGCCTTCCTCATTAGCAGCCTGTGCTGTCGCACTATTGACGCAGCTTCCACCGAGCAAATCACTGAGGCTGTACTGTAAATTAATAATATCGCCTTTAACACAAAATAATATCAACATTTAAATTATTATGACGCGTCCTGCATAGAACAAGTGCAATAACTGCGACACTTGATACAGGATACACTGTTGTAGGTTAGGATACAAGAGTCCGGAGTAATACCTACCTGACTATCATACCACTGCTGATCACGATAGCTCTTCTTGGCGTTGGAGTTGCCCATCCAAGTGACAATGCTCCGATCGATCCTCGATCCTCTCAAACGACGGATGAGCGGCGATTCGAAAGCGGTGCTTCTCGATTCCTCATTCCGCTGTCGAGTTAATTCCAATCAAATTGCCGGGCGTACCGCCAATTTGTTTGCGCGCGTATATTACGTATTATTACGCCGTTGTCGGGTGTATAAATATGCACGGAGCGGCGCGTACGGTCACGTTACCTTGCACGCGAGTCGGGCTCGGTAATCGATTGTAAAATTATCAATTATCACGAAAGACTTCAACTACGTCGTGCTCAAAATTGCTGAACGTAGAATGTATACCGTGCAGAGAAAACAACACTAATAGAGCAAACAAACAAACTCGTTGCAGAATGAATTATGTTAAAAATTACATGAATTTAATTTCCGACGACGCGATCATGCGCAGTGCGTAAGCGAATCACGCGAGGACGAAGTCACAAAAACGCTTTCGAATATACCTTGTGCACACAAGACGCGCGTTATCTCATTAGAACGTATATTCCACGGCATGTGAAACTTGTTTTGGAAGACTCACGAGCGTTAACGATTCAATGTGACGAAGAAAGTTTGAGACACCAGAATGAATTTGGAGAATTGGGAGACGTGGATTGCAAGCACGCAAAGGCGCGGAACACCGTCCGCGGACCTGCGCAGTAAACGGTTGTTAAGACAGTCATCGAAATTGTAGACGCAAAACGTCTTTTGAATCTACTTTTGTACGACAGCTATCATAAGCGGAAACTGCGCAATGGTTCACGCTTTTATCCGATCGTGGCGAGACTTGCCAAGAAAAAAGCCATATCCACAATTTAGTTAATATGATTTTTCGAAACGCCATACGCCATCTCTACAACGTGAACATACACTACCATGCCAATGTATATACATACAGTCGGTCAATATCTCGGAAAGCACATCAATCGCCTGTTGGCACACCTGAGGGTCTATTAGGGGAAAGTAGGTAAATTGCACGCACCTAAGGGAAATTTATCGCAGTGAAGTGATTTTTAAAGTTGAAATCGATACGAGTACAGAAATAGAAACTTTAAACATTTTTTTATCATTATGTATTGTCATATTGAACAATTTTTTATTTGATAATGCTATATTCAGCAAAAAGAAGCAAGTGGTTAAACGAAAAAATTTCTCGGGCCTTGGGTAATTGTACGTGCGGTTGGATAAATGGACGCGGAGGAAAAATGAGGTTATAGCCCATTCTTTTAACTACACTACACTGCACTACACTGTACTAGTGGTACTATAGTTGATCTCACGTGGTCTCACGCCTTTCAAGATGGATGCGTAAAATTGTCGACGGCGGACTTGATTTGATAAATAAACAATTACTGGATGACTATTTAATTAAATTTAATAAACAATAGCTCAAAGAACGCAGGAAAAAACGTACTTTTGTTAGGTATAACAAAATTAAACGAATAAAGTAAAAATACAGACTTATTGCCTTATTTTCTGAACGCCAAAATCGCAAGAAAAATCATGATTTTACTTTTTCTTATTTTTTAAATTAACTACGTTTTTAAATGATATAACGTATGGTTATATATTTAAAAAATGCTTTCAGCCTACAAATATCGTCGTGATATAAGTTTTATTCATCGGGAAGGTGCCAAACCACGAAGCGTACAATTACCCAGTGCGTACAATAACCCTACTTTCCCCTACGAGTTTTTAACGCGAGTGAGTGTTTCGAGAGTTTCGTGGAGTGAAGTAAATTGTTGGGCGTTCGTGCCAACATTCGTCATCAGTCGAATGCGATGTATTGTGCAAGGTTGTGTCGCGTTTAATCGTGTCTTGCATCTTCTCTGCTGCCTCATACCCCGAGAATGAAACCGCTACTAATCATAAACGTTTCGCAGTTCCGCCATTCCGCATTCCATGCGAGCGCACCCTGCTCGACTAGGGTGTGAACTCTTTAGCTGTGCGTGGACGGCTCTGTCGGTAACAAAACGACATTATCAATTGCATTGCCTAAAGAAAATTTTGTTTGAAAGAATAGGTTATCGATATCCGAAAAGGGAGAATCATCGATGCGTACGCAGCGTACCTCGACGCCGTGGCATCAGCGCGCCTATGACCGTCCGTCCATGTGACACTAGCTGCTGCGCCTCCTGTGCGTGTTGCGTGCGAGTTGCGGGACCAATCGTGCGATTGGATTGATCCTGTGGTGTCAAGGAGTCGTGCGGGTTTTCAGGGGCGAATTTTGTATGCCGTTCGCGACCGCGGCCCGTGCCCGAGATACTTGCATGTCAGCCCGCGTCAGCGTCGAGCGCGTGATCTAACTATGATCAAGCTATTCTCGTTGAAACAAGCAAAAAAAGATGGCGAGTCACCCAAGGCTGGCACCCAGAAGAAGGCGTCCGCGGCACAGCTGAGAATCACAAAAGGTTCGAAATCGTTCGGAGCACGTTGTGACGCATCCCGCCCGTTGCCTCTTTCTCTTTCTCTCACCTTTGGCGTTCCTCTTTTTCAGACATAAACGAACTGAATCTCCCGAAAACATGTGGCACGGAATTCCCGGATCCCGACGATTTGCTAAGCTTTAAATTAATCATCTGTCCAGATGAAGTGAGTAAACTCTCGTTCAGTGCTCCTTACTGTCGATCAAACTTTCAATGTTACTCTCTTTGTCCTGTCGGAAATCTGGATTATTTTAAGTATAGACAATGAATGGCAGCTTCTGTTGATATTGACCTATTAATAATAACAGGTCTCGTATGCTTCACAATAATTTGAAGGTTTATTAACTGTTTCAGGGATTTTACAAAGGTGGTAGGTTCGTATTTAGTTTCAAAGTCGGGCCCAACTACCCGCACGAGCCACCTAAGGTAAAGTGCGAGACTCAGGTTTATCATCCTAATATCGATTTGGATGGTAATGTGTGCCTCAATATTTTGAGAGAGGACTGGAAGCCTGTGCTCACGATTAACTCCATTGTCTATGGTCTCCAGTATCTCTTCTTAGTATGTGCTCATTCTGCTAATATTATTTCTAAGTGCAATAAATGAAAACTTGTTATAATTTTATACCAGGGAGAAATTCTAACTATTATAAATATATATATGCATACATAATGTAACCAGATATTTTCTAATTTCAAGCAGGATAACTTCATGTTAAAATATAAGTGCATAAAATTATTAGTAACTTAACTCAAAATTCATTTTTATTATCAATATTGCTTGAATTGGGACATTTGATATATTTGGCAAAATAGTGGAACAATCATATCTGTCCTGTCAAAAGTCATCTGGTCACGTTATGTATATATAACATTAGAAGAGATTATTATTAATAAAAAAATGTATATATAGACGCGAAGAAATGTAGAACTTTGTTTTCAACACATCACTACTTTTTAGTATCCAATTATTGTTTATTTCTTTATTCGGGTTGATAGGAATAAATACTTTTGCAGGAACCAAATCCTGAGGATCCATTAAATAAGGATGCGGCTGAAGTTTTACAGAACAACAGAAGGGCTTTTGAACAGAACGTAGCAAAAGCGATGCGGGGTGGTTACGTAGGATCCTATTATTTTGAACGGTGTCTCAAGTGATACAGTGCCTCGCCGTCAATACTGTACACGCTTCTCCAAGGACTCACTGTAGGTGAAGAGATCCTGAACTACGGAATGAATGCAGGACCGCACGGTGTCCTCATTATCACCTGCGTGATAACATTAACATATTTACTTTCTTTGTGTCTTGCCAGGCCTATATATATTTAATTTGGAGAAAGTACTTTTTGTTGCGGCATACCCAGGAACGAATTGAATGCCATCGTTCATTGTTTTTCCGATGATTACCAATAAATGTTTATCGGCCATGGCATTATTTTAGTGAATTTGAAGTGCAGTGTTGAAGGGAATTGTAGAATTATAGTTTGACATTCGGCAGATAATAGATGTTACGACGTGAGATATCCGATTACCTTGCGTACAAACAATTCCGGACTCAAAATTGGAAAGTTTCCGGAATTTTTAAAATTTGTTTTTATAGATTATATACTTTAATTTATGAAGTATTTATTTTCTAGGGGGGGGGTGGGGGGAGGACTGGGAGCATCCTATTTTCATAATGTCACCGTAGCATCTATCAAAATCTGCTTTTCATTCAATTAATGTAACAAGTAACTTATGTATTGACTGAGAATGGAATATAAGGCTGTTACAAAACTGCTAACTGTTTCGTTTGGATTTTCGCAAACAGCATATTTTTACACCCGACAAAACGGAGATCTCTTTCTGATAAACGTAAAAATAATCTACGTCTTATTTTTTAATAAAACAAGTTTGAATTTATTTCACACTAAGTGAGGATATTGGTATACTTTATGTACAAACCTTACAGCGATTAACTAACAATCATGAGATTACAATCGTGGAGATTTGTTATGCTACAAAATTTAATTTATTATTATATTTCATAATTATACTAGAAATGTTGGAAAGTATATTTTGAACGTCACGCTTGTACAGAGTCTATACAAAATAATTGAGCATATCTCAATGTAGTTTAGAAAAATTGATACATGCAAGAATCACAGAAATACTTGTATAACAAAGTGTGTTGAAATGTGCCACCCATACTTCTTTCTGCTATTTGCTCTTGTATTGATGTATAAATTGGAATATTTAGATACCGTCATATATATTTCTCCACAATCCGTATGTATTTTGGAATTCATAATAAATATGTATAATCACTGATAAAAATAAAAAAAAGATAATTAAATAATCTGTATTTACACAAATATTTATGGAAAATAATTTTAATTATAACTACAAATTATGTCACAATAAAATTAATGTTAATATATTTCTGGATGTTTTTATTTCATTCAAAAAATAATCTATGATTGTGAATTCCAATTACTATACGATTGCATATATTTTGTTGTTTACTAAATATATCTAATTAGACAGATGTAAGAAAGAGCTAAATGCTAATCCACAAACATATTGTAAACTTCAGAAATAAAGGATCTTGGATAAATAAATAAATGACAGATACAATAGACTACATTTTCAGTTTAATAATGAAGTTTCTATAAACTTCATCCGTATATTAAAGCACCAGTATAGTTATCTTATTTCTTATCAGTTTATACAATATCAAGGCTTAAGCGTATATGTGATTTTTATCGTAAGACTCGTCGCCGCTATGCGCGCGATTATTTATAATTTTGTTATTTTATTCATTATATAAAAACTACGGAGAGAATATGCGTATGGTAAATGTTCGTTACAAAGAAGTTACGGCTCGTATCCTATAAAGAGCAAAGGAACAGGCTTTCTCGTCTTTTCTCCCTATCAGTTATAAATTTATTATTTTTTAATACAGTACTTATAGAACTTATGAACTAGAGAAGTGTCCTGGCCTCACTCCGACCTACAGCTTATTCTGCTGTATTCTTTAATTTAGGTCCCGTCTGCGCGTCTTAACGTTTCAAGGCACTTTTTTTAAATATTCTCGTTCGAAAATTGACACACAATCAACTTTTTCTCGTTACACGCAAAGATTTTAACTGTACCAAATGACGGGTCGCGAGTTCGGATCACAGTGCAAAGAGCGATGGTATCTCTATTTGATTGCGTCGTACTGTTTATGAAGTGGATACGATATTAAAAATCGTTGTTGTACATATCTGATAAAGAAACTGCAAGAAATTAAAATAGTCATAATTCCAAACGGGCCAATTTAAAAGCAGGGCACTGCAAAATAAAATTGGCGAATGTAAGAAATACGCATTCTATTTAAGTATAATTATATTTAAAAAATTATTTCTTATTTCATCCATTTTCATCATTTTCATGTATCCATTTGCCAATTTGAAGAGTATTATGCAATAATTATAATTACTTTTTTCTAATATTTGAAACAATTTAAATCATTGCTATATGTAAAGTATCCTCGCCTTTCTGAAATTTGAAAGAGATACGTGCGCATTGTGTATATATATATATATATATATATATACACACATACAGATACTTTAAAAATATATTGAGCAACACACATACATAGCTATATCCTTGACTTATGTTATTGATATCGTTTTGTCATTATTCATACTTTAAAACTAATATTTATTATAAACAAATAAAAAATGTATACAGACTTCTTAATATACTCTATGCATATTAAAAAGTCATGAAACTTTTTCTTTTTTATATTTCTGGTCATTTTTATGAAATAACCTATATCAAATTCTTTGTAAAAAATCAAAGTTCAAATTTCAAGTTTGTAAACATTGGATTTATAAGTTTTAAATAATTTCCCTTTGATTTTTAATTCAATTAATAATTAATAAAACGTATTACATATTTATTCTCTTCTATGTTAGCCGCTGTATTTTTGCAAGCACCCTGTCTACAGAAATTTTTATTAGGAAAATTTTCAATTTGTAAACATGATATTAAAATTATTGCACAGCAATTTCTTGCAGCTTTATATGAAAAATAGATAAGTCTCGTATTCGATAAACAGAATAAAGTTTAGTCGAGTATATAAAGCATATCAACAAAATGTTGATAAAGTTTCATCAAATAATATTTTAGTACGAACTTTTGGACTCTTAAATATAAGATCATAACTTATACTCTGAAGCGACACGTAATTGACAATACGTCATTTTGCATTTCGATATAAAAAGCACTCTCTTGTGCAGTAATCATTTCACTAACCACAGCACAGAACACCTCTTCTTTGTACGCCTTTATCATTTTGGGCTCTGATATTTATAGTTTATTTCTGCTCCGCGAGTTCGTCCTACGTAATTATACAATACCTCATGAAAGAAAGAGCTCTGCTTAGATTTGTCATATTTCTGTTAATGCCTTTTATAATACAGTATGGATATTAATCAACAAGACCTAAGATTATAAAGACTTTGTTACAATTATGGAAGCTATTGAAGGTGCTTTATTAAATCGGTGTAGCTCCATCTTTCAGGGTACAGTTTGGACAGAGCATAAAATATGGCAGAACTTATCTTTTTCAAAATAAAGCAAGCTGTGCTGGGATTTATGTAAAGTGATCGGTAACTGCAGAAAAAAATGTTTGGCCATATATAATACAATATACATTTCAACAAACTTGGAAAAAAAATAGTGTTTATTTAAAAATCTAAATTACTCTTACCTAAATATTCTCCGATAGGCAATCAATCCACATATTTTGTAAGAATTATGTCTAGTAGTTTTAATAAGTTACATTTTTCTTTTTTAGCAGAACAGCAATTCGCAAATAGATCTGGAGAGCGTACAACATAATGTTTTACTGAACTAATTGTAAATAATGTCAAATAACATAATTTATACACAGACTCAAAAAATTTTCATATATTTCTTTTGATATACCAATAATTTAACATAATGTGTGTATAATATATTTTTAGATTTAAGTGATTTTTTTGCTAAAATAATTTTAGTTGAAGCAAAGCGAGATTAAATATACATTTTATAAGAGAATAATATCTAGCAAGCTATGCTAGAATTTTCTTAACCAAAACTACTCTGAAAGTCAAATATCTCAATAGTACAATTCAAAATAATTTCAACTGTCAAGAAAATGTGTTATAGCTTGCTAGATGCAGAAATCTTACTTAAATCAAAAATTGGATTATTATTTATAATAAGTATGTAAAAGAAAATATACATTTTCACATGATTCCTAAGAAGCAAATCTCTGTTGTCTTGATAAAACAGTATACACAAGATTAATAATCTTATGAAGATAAATTTTTCGTTATTAAAGCAAGACTTTGTTGAATTGCCTTAGTAATGTACAATTAGTTTACATAAAAATAGGAAATGCATATTTCCGAAAAGGTCGTAATAATGATCATGTGCTACAAATGTCCAATCCAGATTCTGTATAATTTGTTTACTTACTTAGTTAATCTAAAATTGAAAATGATTACAAGTCTTTATCGACTTAAAGGTGTTCCACCGAAGTTAAACGAGGTGGGCACAGTCTGTGAGTGAAAGACATATCCTAAAAAAATGTAAGAACATAAATTTACATAAAAGTAATATAATTAAAATAAAGAAATATATAGAAATTATTTTATGTACAAGATAAATTCTCAATAGATCATAGAATTATAAAAGGCCGCATGATTTTACCTCCGCTCTGCTCAATCCTTTTACTCTCTAAAGCTGCTTTGCGCTGATCTGCCAAAAGAATAATCTCTTGCAGAGCTTTCTCTTGTTCGGGGCTAAGAAGACTCGTTAAGGCTCTGTACCAGGCCACATCGGTTCTTTCGATATCTAGTTAAAAATATAATACATAAAACGTAGATTTTAATATGTATCTCAAAATTAGTTTAGCTTAAGTAATACTCTTTTTAGGTAATTACTTTGTATAACTTCCTTGAAAACAACATATTCATCCTGATTGGAATCATCTGAATCTAAGGGTGTAGTATAGCTTTCAAGAGCAGTCTCTTCGTTACCGTCGTATTCTGAATCGTCGTCATCATCATCTGATTTATGATCACCGTGACCGTCTTGTATAGTCGCGTTGATCGTAAAGCCATGTTGACCGGACGTTCGTGTTATCTTATCCTGTAATTTCTCGAGGTATTCTTGATTAGCATCGTCTATATCGTCCTCATCCGATGATAAAACTTCTGGGAGAAAAAAACATCACATTTAATTAGCGAGTCATATAGTTATTTACATACAAAATATTCGAAATGACGCGTGACTTGATGTCAAAAACGGTTGACATGTAGTCAACGGATTCCGAGTTCGATCCCAACCGTCATTCCATATATACCTCAATCTTTTTATAAACAATTGAAGAATTGACGAACGGAATGATAACCCATACGAGATACTCACCTTCGTCAATATCACTCTCCTCATCATCGTTCTCGTCATCATCCGTATCCGTGACTTTAGCGGCATACGCTCTCTTCAAACCCTCGAAGAGTAAGATTAAGGATGGAATAATCTGCGTTGCACATTCATTAACAGCAGGCGGTCTCGCAGGGCCCATGCTAATTAATGTACATAGTCCGAGAACGCATAATTTACGATCGTGCAAGCTATGGAGAGAAATGACAATTTGTCATTACAAATACGAAAATTAGTATTCTGAATTTTATACTATCTTTCGTATTAAAATGCTTTCATGTAATAAAAACACATACCCCAAAAAACAATCAGTGTCATTAATCCACTGTTTGATGAAACGTGATGCGAGTGGCTCCGTGGACTGATCAAAGTTTCCTTGTAATCTGTCCATCGTTTCCAGACAGAGTGCGGGGTTATAATATAAAGCTGCAATGACTACTTGAAGACACATAGTTCGCAACTCCGAAGTTTTAACTTCGCGCATTAGGCGTTCGAGAACTAATTGCACAAGCGATGGTATACACTAAAATCAAAACGGTTTATACGAATTACATTTCAAAAATTAATTAGTTGCATTTGCACATGATTTCTGAAATATTGTGTAATATTACCTGATCTATATGTCCTTTGCATTGCAAAATTATAACTTCTAATAACTTGGCAGCATGACACTCTGGATCCTCACCACCCTCACCAGTTAAGACCTGTGATATAGAAAATAGTGTCTTGTTTAGAAAATAATACTGAAATATATAAATTCTATCGGTACTTACAGTTTTGCACATGTTGAACATAGCAAGAATGTGATTTTCGTTCGACAAAAATGCCGGAGTATCGACGGTGATGTAATTATGTAGTGCAGGCATCATATCAGTAAAATAGTCAAAACCATCTTTTTGGAACAGTTGATATATGAGTTCTAGAACTTTCCACATATCCTCAGACACACCTTTACCCGTTAGATCATAAACTAACGACAATGCTTCTTCATAAAATTCTGATTGAGAAAAGAAAATTTTAAAAATATTTTCTTAATATAATAATAAATATATTATAGAGATTATAGAGATGTATATTATAAATAATTAGAAAAAAATTATTAGAAAATATAAATATACAGTAAATATTTTTTTTCATATATTATAAATAATAAACAAAATAAACAATTTCACAAGGAACAGATTGTATATTTAGTAAATAAATCAAAATATTTAAAAAATATTGTCGTTTTTATCACAGCATTATTGATTGTCGATTAGATATTAACAAAAGTTTACTAAAGTATTAATGGTTTAATAATAAAGCTTTAACTTCACCAGAAGAAAAAGTTTAAATTCCGATTCTATTATTATGACCCTACAAATATTTAACTACAAAATATTCTGCTAATAATCTATGATTACTTGGAATAAATTCATTGCATATCAAAAGTACCCAAATAAATAAAATAATTTTCATAAAGAAGCTGGGATTTTATCGTTAACAAGTTATCTTAAAATGATCAAGAACGTTATGAAAGTACACTAAGTAATATTAAGACTAAAAATATAAAAATTATTAAAGTATCCAAATCCATGACAATTTTGTTAAATCCTAATAATAAAAAATTCTTTATAAAGAAAAATACAAATTTGACTAAAAGAACATACCCATCACACTATGTCCAAAGATATGAGCAACTACTTGAAGAACAATTGGTTCAAGTTGCAACATGATTTGAGGCTGTTCATCCATTACTGTTAATAGAGTTTCTATCGTGTTCAACAGACCCATTGCTGTTATTGCCTTCTCGTCGCTACCTTCATCTGTTTCAAGTACTTGGCTAAATGTAGCAGCCTAGAAAGTATCCATAACACATGTTGTACAACATAATATACATTTTATTTTATTCATATAATCATTTTTGCAGTATTACACGCTATCAAACTTCTTACCAAATGCTGACAAACTTCCACAGCAATTGGGACCAGTTGCTCAGTATATGTACAAACGATTTTTTGCATAACACTCGTCAGATCATCGTTTTCAGTTTGCCTTATGATGGTCAGCAACTCGAGCGTTATTTGTTTAATTAATGGTTCGATGTACTTTTGAGCCTTTGGTTGTGCTGAAAGCATCATCTGAAGTGCTATGGCCGCCTCGACTTTAACAGGCAAATCTTGATCCGTCAGGAGAGCGTTTGTAATTAATCTAACTGCCTCGACTAAAATTTGTTCTGATTTAAATTTAATTTCCGAGAAATAATGCATTACCCAACAAGCCTGAAAACAAAATTAACAATTTGTATTAAATATTATCATTATTAAATATTATATAATAATGGTAATTACTATCTCTTAGTTACAATTTTACTTACTCTCGCTCTCATATGTCCATGAGGACTACTGAATTCGGGAAATACATATTGCATTAACATTTTGTCCATTTGTTCTTTGTAAACCTTCTTCTTCAACAAAACATCGGCTAAACTTCCAATCTAAATAAAATGTAATTTTACATGTTACATTAATAATATATAAAACATACATGTGTAAAAATAATGAAAAATAATGTAAAATAAACGCGTAAACAATTCTAATAGTAAACACATTTTTCGTAAACGCACCATGTGTAATGCACCATCTTTTTGTCTTGGATCTGCATTTGGACTAGTTAATACCTCCACACAAAACTGCATCGTTTTTTGTAACATATCTTTTCGTTTTCTACATGCTGAATGCAATAAAGTTTGTGCCGCTGTCACTGGCGATACAAAATCTTCGAAAATATCTAGAAAAACACATTAGTAAGCAAAGATTCTTTACGTTTAGTTCATTGCATTTTAAACGGATTTAAATTTACCAAATTTTACTCTGATGTATTCGTATGGATCGGTATTCCACAGTTCTTCATCAGCAGCAGAATACGAGAGAATGGGGAATAAAACGTCGCGTATAATTTCAAACATGTGAGGCTTCAAAAATTTCCAAGAAAATGCATGGCTCACACTAGGAAAGATTAACATGATCATTAAACTTTATGATAATATACGTGTGAAACTTTTATTTATTAATATAGATATTTACCCTTGATTAATATAATTGATTGATTGCTGTATTACTCTAGGAGAAATATAAATTTTCCTACGATATTGATCCAAGATCTTTAAAAGAACTTCGAGAATACCGGCACTAAAGGTTTGCAAATACCATTCGGCAAATTCTTTATATTCTTTGGTTACATTTCCTGGACTACCGTATCTATAATTAACAGTGCAAAATCAGAATGTGAACGTTTCTTCACTTTCATATTTTAATGTCAGTTTTAACCACTGATCATTAATTCAATTTTAATTACCTCTCAAACATTCTATGTAAAATATGTAACGCCCATTTTTTACATTTCCACCAAGGCAGTTCTGCACGTTCGTCATCATCAAGATCTGGATTATTAGTTTCTGGCGGAACTGGTCTATCAGCTATTTGTCTTACCACATCCATCCATTGTGAGAACACTTCTCTCGAAATAAGGTCAAGGGGAAGTGTATACTGCAGGGATAATCGTCAAATTTAAACATTTTTTGATATTATTTTTTGAACACATTATAGCTATAATCCTTGTGTACCTGTGTAAGTGCAAAGAAAATTTTCAATATCTGTTTCTGGAGTAAAACAGACTGCTCAGATGCATCTGGCAGTAAGCGTAATATCAATTGATAGATCATAGGGAATAACAAGTTCATTGCTTCATTTAATGGACCCCTCTCTTCTGCTTTCTTGTACCTAGTTCAGAATAGAAACGTTGAAGCATTATAATCATTCCCTAATGGAATACCAAAGGTGCATAATGAAAAAAAAAAAACGTACTCAAAATTTTTAACAAGCTGATGCAGCGCAAGGAGAACACCAGGCCAACATGAAGCGTCTGGATTTTGCAGGTATATCGTAATTTTGTCCACTATTTGTGTCCATCTTCCAGGAAAGTCGTATTTAACTATATTACTGATGCATATCGCTAATTGTATTCTAAACAAATATAATATACTATAAATTTTTACACATACATTTATATAAATTTTTTATTAATGATACAAGTCAAATTACAACTTGCCTAATTAAGTCTGGGGCATGTACCACTGCATCTACTATAGCATCGCGTATCATTGCACGATCCTGCTCATGAATACTAAATTCTATGGGACCGCTGTCAGCTTCTTTATCCGCCCAATTTGAAGTAATTAAATTTTTTAAATAAATTACACCTACAAAGCCAAAGAAACATTGCGCCTCATGATTTATCCTTTGTCTTAGATGTTACACAGCATAAGGAAATAGGAAATGATATTTACCAGCTTGTCTGACAGGCATATCAACTTCATTTGACATTACTACTTGTAAGAGCGTTGGTGCAAAACCAATAATTTTGTGAATCTGAAAAATTTAAGCATACACATACCACCATATCGATTTATTATATGAGAATTCAATGAACATTGTTATCATGATCATATTATCATTTAATGTTATCACAGTTTTATGAGTGCATAATAATTTATAGAACAGAATGTATGAATAATAGATAGCATGTCATCATACATATATACTGCAAATACATATAAAAATAATACAATATATAGATAGCAAAATTGTAGGCCATGTTGGGATAATCTCGCTGGACGATACGACGCGTCAGCACGCGACGTATAGAGATATAGAGAATATCATTCGTACAATCTCGAGACCCGCGCTTCACGTTGAGGGTCAAAGGTGATCCAAAAAGCTTCCTTCGCGCGTGCGAGAGCGAGAGAGAGATAGGAGGTTAGGAGGCGCGAGCACGGGTCCGCGTGTCGTCCGACGAGAGTGAGCGAGCGCTCATCCCCGAGAATCGGAGAGCTGCCGTTTCCTTTCGCGGGTCTCGCGGACCAAGCTCTCGTTGGGCCGAGCTCGCTGTGGTCGTCGCGATATAGAGGATCGGCGTCCGCTGAAAAAAAGGAGAATCGCCGCTTTTGGCGGCGAGAATGGTAGCGAGGACACCGGCATTATCCTCGGCGAAAATACGTTCTCCCTGGTTTCGCGATATGTGCGCGAAACAGGGCAACAAGGATACGACACGGGACGGGGCCACATGTTCTCGAGATGCTCGGAAGTTCGTCCCTCCCCTCCCCCTGCTTCGCTCGTCCATCCGTCCGCCGGGCAGAATCGCGCGAGCACGTTTTCCCTCGCGCGGACACCCTCTCACGCTTACCTGGGTGAGCTGCCCCTCCGCCTCCTTCTGCTGTGCGGGGTCGATCGTCGCCCGCAGCAGCTCCGTGAGCTTACGCGCGTCCATCGCTCCGGGCCGCCTCAGCTCGCCTTGTATTAATTAGACGCTTGAATTTTTGTGATCGACTCTCCCTGCACCGGACTGCTTGACCCGGCGCATTCACCTCGCTGCTGCTGAGTGCTGCTCCTTGCCTGCCCGTGGAGTCACGTGACACAACACAACATGGCGGCGTGAATCAGCTTTGAATCGTCGCATCCGGTCACGGTCTGGCCGCGGAGCATGCGGCTCGCGTGAAATGCGATCTCCGACTACGCGTCCGCCATTGGCAGCTTCATGAATATCGCCTTAAAAAATCTTTTTTATCATTCCTGTGTCTATTTCTGTCAATTAATTCTCTTTATTTAAAACTTCTTTTTTTCTAGTTCTAAGAATTAGCGAAAGATAAAAAATAAATTAAAGCGAGATTAAAAGTTGATTTGCATTGACAAAAATAAACATAACCGCAACTTTGATCAAATTCTGAATCAATTTAATCGGCGGAATTATTTGAAATAAAATTTCTAACAGTAGATATAATTTCTTGTTTCTAATCTAATTTTTATCTTTTAGTTTTGTTGCTGAATTTATCTATTTACGTGTAATTTAAGAAGTGAAATAGATGTATAATTATAAAGAATTCTTAAAGAGAAGAAAAAAAATTTTAAGGATTAATGTTCATATATAAGACGCGTTTTTAAGTCATTTTATCCTTATTTTACATATAATGCATAATAAAAGTAGAATCTTTGGTAAACATTCTTAGAATTTTTATTGAATTGGAATACTTTTCAAAAATTTGAGAAAATCTATATTTTTTTCTTAAAATTCTGATTATTTTAAGATTCGTATAAAAGATCTGAGGATAAAAAAAAATTATATAAATATTTTTAAAATTTTCATAATTCTTAAAAATTATAAAAACATTCTGAGGGAAATATTCAACGATGACAATCGCGCGCTACATTTTAAAAGCGAAGTCCACTGCCCTCTGATTGGTCGGTTTTTCATATCCGTGTACGGGGCTCCCCTCTAATAGCAGACTCGTTCTCTTTTCCAGTTGTGTCGTGTGAAAATAAGACAAGTGTGCAAATCGAGCGTCAAAAGCAGTCGAAAGGAAAAGAAGGGAAAGATCGTCCGGTTGAAACAAAATGGAAAAGACGGGCGAAAAAGACTGATGAAAGATCCAATTGCCGAATGTCTAGAGCGATTGTCGAGTTCGCGCCCGGTCAAGTGCACGAGAATACAAATATACATATACAACAGATGACGGGCGCGGAATTAGGAACGTGCGAACGGGGGCACCGTGGGGCACCGCATGAGAACCCGCCCAGCGTCGTGCTGCCGCACAGCAATGCACCGACAAACTAAATAATCGACGTCAAAAGAGCTGTCAAATATGGCGAGGGGCAGCGAGAGAGAGCGGTAATTGACATGTAAAAATGTGAATGGCCCCGCCGCGGCCCGCACTGTGATCTGCGCTTCGATCGGGTGGGTGGGTCGCGCGCTCGTGGCCGACGCTCGCGGTGTCTCGCGTTCACGGTGGATCGGGCCTATCGCGAACGACGACGACCAACGACGACGACGACGACGACGATCGACAACGATGTCGGGCCCGTCGCCGGCGCCTGTCGAGTGCCGGAAGTGAAGTGGCACTCGCACGGCGAGGGTGGCCGGACCAGGAGCCGGACAGTCGCGACTGTGGGCTCCGCACGGCAGAGCCGGGTGGTCGGTGGCTACCGCCGGAGGAAGGGCATGATACGACGGTAATCGGCGGTCAACGCTATGGGCGCCCAGCAGACCAAGGACAGGGTGATCCCCGTCGGATCCACCGTACGGCAGACACGCAAGCAGCCCAGGAACCTGAAGGACACGCGCGTCATAGGCTCTAACATATTCACCGAGCACAGCGGTGAGAACACTCATCTGTCTATCAACCACATCTGCCTTACTCCATCTGGGTGTCGAGTGATTCTCGTGCACGTTTCGCTGAGTGTCTCGTTGAGACACGGCGATTCGTGGTGGAACTGGCATTCTCTCCCTGCAGCTGGCGTTTTTGACATAGTTGCGTTTTTAGAAATTTGCACAATATGATGTCATGGTATCTTTATAGAGCAATAAAAAGAGAGTAATACTTGGAAAGAATCCAGTTTCACGATAATGTTTTTTAAATGTGTAGTTGGTGTAAATTAATGTCCATATTGGCATGTTGCTGAATTAATATGAACATTTGTGGTTAAATGAGAGTTTTATAATAAGCAAGCATGTGTGTGTGTGTTTGTGTATATCATAGAAAAAGAGATAAAAGCTGAAAGTTACCTGCGTGAAATTCCATACAGACGTGACTAGTTAATCATCCTGATTGTATCTTAAATATTTTGAATATAATTATGAGATTTTCCAACATCTTGCATTATTACATAAGCAGAGAGCTGTCTTGAGATTATCAGTATCAAAAGCTTTACTTTCAATACATTTAAGGTTACAAAGAGGACCATTTTCAATTTTTTGCAGAGGCACTTTTGCAAAGTAGACCTCTACCTCACATTCCAGCATTGCCAGAAGGTGATCCTCCAACTGGTTCTAGTGTTCAATCAATTTCACAACAAGCTAATGTTCAACAGCATGGTGTGTCCGCTAGCGGACTTCTGGAAGCAGCAAATAGGTCAGTTCATTGTTTAAAGTCTGAAATACATGCCAAAAATATATACCATGCTTATATAACAACTGTTTTATATAATTCTGTCAAATTGGATTATAAAGAGCTCTTATAAATGTGTGTATGTATATATATGTGTATATATATATATATATATATATATATATATATATATATATATTTCTAATATAATGAAATCTTTGTTATACAGGTTATCTTTTTTATATAATTTTTTTATATACTTTTTTCTACACTTTGTGATTTCTAAGATGTAGAATATAAAGATAATGATAAGTATTGTCAAATCATCTGCTATTTTTAAGAAATTGTAATCTATTATTTTTAACACAAAATTTAGCCCTAGAAATAATTTCTATTATTTTCATGCAGATGGACTAGCAAAGAAAATCTCTTAGCACAGGAGGAAGATGATCCTCAATTATTTGTCGCCTTGTATGATTTTCAAGCTGGTGGGGAGAATCAACTTAGTCTGAAAAAGGGTATTAACTTTTTTTTTTATTAAATATCATAAGTATTGTATTTTCAAATATTAGATAAACATATTCAACTATTTATAAATATTACTCAAAGGTTATTCTTTAATTTTTCAGGTGAACAAGTACGTATCCTAAGTTACAATAAAAGTGGAGAATGGTGTGAGGCGCATTCAAGCACTGGGCAAGTAGGATGGGTACCGTCGAATTATGTAACTCCTGTAAACTCCTTGGAGAAACACTCTTGGTATCATGGGAGGATATCTAGGAATGCGGCGGAATATCTGCTGAGTTCAGGGATAAACGGTAGTTTTCTCGTTCGGGAATCGGAGAGCAGTCCCGGACAACGTAGCATCTCTTTAAGATACGAGGGTCGAGTGTATCACTATAGGATCAATGAAGACAGCGAAGGGAAGATGTTTGTTACAACGGAGAGCAAGTTTAACACGCTGGCTGAGCTAGTGCATCATCATTCAATGCTTGCCGACGGCCTTATAACGCAACTGCTGTATCCTGCACCAAAGCATAATAAGCCTACTGTTTTTCCGTTGAGTCCAGAGCCGGACGAATGGGAAATTAATAGGACGGACATAGTAATGAGGCATAAATTAGGAGGTGGCCAATACGGCGACGTATACGAAGCAGTCTGGAAGAGATACAACATGACTGTGGCGGTTAAAACGCTTAAGGAGGATACGATGGCGCTGAAGGATTTTCTGGAGGAAGCGGCCATCATGAAGGAGATGAAACACAGGAATTTGGTACAATTATTGGGAGTTTGTACTCGCGAGCCGCCGTTCTACATCATCACGGAATTCATGAGTAAGGGAAATCTTCTGGATTATCTGCGGAATGAGAGTAAACATCAGATCAACGCCGTGGTTCTAATGCACATGGCCACGCAGATCGCAAGCGGCATGAGTTATTTAGAAAGTAGAAATTTTATCCATCGCGACTTGGCAGCCAGAAATTGTCTGGTCGGTGAGAATCATCTCGTCAAAGTCGCGGATTTTGGTCTAGCCCGTCTTATGAGAGACGACACATATACAGCTCATGCTGGAGCGAAATTTCCCATAAAATGGACTGCACCTGAAGGTTTAGCATACAATAAATTCTCTACAAAGGTACAGAGATTATTAATATATACATATATATAATTACCGCGTATTTTGGATTATAAATATCAATTGGTGATTTTTTAGTCTGACGTGTGGGCATTTGGCATTTTGCTTTGGGAGATTGCCACTTATGGGATGTCGCCTTATCCTGGTGTCGACCTAACGGATGTTTATCACATGCTAGAAAAGGGCTATCGAATGGAGTGTCCTCCCGGTTGCCCGTCAAAAGTCTATGATCTAATGCGTCAATGCTGGCAATGGTCAGCGTCAGATCGGCCAACTTTTAAGGAAATACACCACTCATTAGAAAATATGTTTCAAGAATCAAGTATCACCGAAGGTAAATGAATTAGTTTAGATAATTAATTTTATTTAAAGAGAACTGCGCTCTTATTGTTTTATACATATATTGCAGAGGTAGAGAAGCAGCTTCACGGTGGAGGGGAAATTCCATTGTTAACATACAAAAAATCACAGACTGGAAGTACAGGAAATATACATGGACTTGTTCTTGTATCTGAGCAATTATCTTCTTCCGGCATTACGCAAGGTAATGTTTTGCTATCGATAATGATTCAACCTTGTAACACGTCTCAGCGTTGAAAGATACGAACAATAATTAGAATACTTGGAGTATGAAAAATAAGACAACTTAAATTTAATTTTTCTAAATTTTAATATATACTAAATCTAAAAAATATTAAATAATATTGCTTTTAATATTTTTTTCTTTAGAATAAAATATTTAAATATAATTTCATGTATCTTGTTTTACATCATAAATTATCTAATATAGATATATTTATCCAACGAAATATTTTATGTAGAAGGAACGAGTTCAGTCACTAAGCTGAGTACTTTTATGGGTGGCTTGTCAAGTAGGAGTAATAGTAACATGGTTCAAATGCGAAGATCTACCAATAAAAAAGGAAAGCAAGCACCGGCGCCTCCCAAGCGAACAAGGTATGTTAACTTTTTTTTCTCATAAAATGTCATCATGCATTTAATATATAACAAAATTGTATGTCTTCTGTGATAGTTTGCTATCATCATGCAGTTCTTTTCGAGATTCCGCTTATCAAGAACAAGACCAGCAAAATGTCGAAGTGAGCACTATGACGCTTGATGATGGCACAGATCTAAATGGTATTGATAAGATTTTTGAAGGTATTCCACTATATCAAATTAAGTGTAATGATGAGAATGCACGAATGCCGCTTTCATTTTATTTTTTTCGTTAATTTTAAATTGACTTTAAGTTTAATTTTTTATATGCATCTCCGCCTACAGTGATTTACGGCTTCTTGAATGTGGGTCATTCTCCTCGAGCCAGTATGTATACTTGAATGTTGAATACACACCGAATACTAATTTCCGGTATATAAGAGTATTTGAATATATTTTATTAATGCATACTCAAGCGTCTGCATCTCTCGTACATACTGTAAATCGTAGCTGCAGTTCTTCGTTCCCCCTTATACGAATAAGGGACGACGATACTTTACATATTCTATGTTATCTATCGTATTAAGTTATAAATCCAACAGGTTCCATATATACTCATGCATGATATTTGTTTTGAGGTATAAGTAGAACGTCATTTATTTTTTTTTTCTTGGTTTTAGATTTCTAGATATGTATCATTTTGATTTTTCATTTAATTATTCTCAATCTAAAGATTGAAACATTCCATCGCAACAGCATTAGTTATTATTTCGTCGATTTTATCATCATGATAAAACTCAACTGTGTTCAAGCAGTGTTATGTGAGTTTACTGAGCTTCCACTCGTACATATATCACAACAAATTATTCAGAAAACTAACACACGTCATATACTATTTCTCATTTTCTCACTAAATGTTTATTATCTACGACGTCATGGCACTCTTAACTAATAGCGATTGCAATGAGCACAATTTATAAGGATCTGCTATTAACTGAATGTCGATTAAAGGAGAATGACCCTAGGATGAATGGATTGAAGTGTGACAAGAAGGAAGAGCAGAGATTAAGATTGATAGGCGCCGCAAATGTTCTTTTCTTAGCTTTCCTCCAGAAATGTCTATAACGCGTTGCGCTTACACATGCTGGAGAGATATATTAGCTATAGATTGTATACAGTACACTTTATTAAATGGCGACTCAGGTATCACACGTGATCTCGTGACAATGGCTACACAGTCAATTACTACAGGAGGTTGCGATATGGACGACGACGGAGATGGGTCGCAAGGGACAGCAGAACATAACTTTGTTCCTCAACCGTCAACCTCGCCGGAACCAGTATCCAACTTACCGTGCAATCAGAAACAAATTAAATCTCGACCTTACACGTCTAAGGAAGTACTGCCTCAGAAGGTACAATCTTTCATTGAGCGGCCACAATTTCAGAGCTATATAAATACTAGACACATAAACATACCTTCTTTATCCGTGTTACGACGTTAAATATTAAACTTAATGCTGTAACGATAATATTCATGGATATATATATATATATATATATATATATATATATATATATATATATATATATATATATATATATATATCTGTATTGAGAATCTCAGAGTCCGTTTGTGATGGTAAATGCATTTAGCACTGCTTGAATAACTTGCGATGCTTGATTCGAGGAGGCAATCCCGCGATTTAGAGTGAAAATGTATTTCAGCTGGTACACGTGGGTGCGCTGGAGGTGCAAAATGTTAAGAGGGCTATTAATCGCTACGGCACTCTGCCAAAAGGAGCCAGAATCGGGGCATACTTGGAGTCCTTACGACAGAGCGGCATGCCACCAAATCAGGAGAACGTCACTGCGTCTTCTCTGTCCAACGCGATCATAGAACAGCAGCAGCAAGACATCATCACTACGAGCACCGTCATCGACGCGATTCCGCAGCATCGTTCCCTCTCACCTCGCCAGAACAATCTACGCAGTCAACCGCAGATGACACGCAGCAACTCTTCAAGTGGAGTGGTGAATACCTATCAGCCGCCGAACTCACCGCGCAGCCGTGCCGTGGGTATCCGGAAGACCAACACGGAGGGGATCGGCTTGCGAACTTTCCGTGCGCCGAATAATTCCAGCTTTCGCACCGCCAGCCCGTCAAGATCAGTCCAACCGACTCTGGCCGATTTAGAGTTCCCGCCACCACCGGTGGACCTACCGCCCCCTCCGGATGAAGTCTTCGGTGATCATTGTGAACTGCCGCCACCCGTGATAATGGCGTCACCTTGCATCGAGACCTCTTCTCACACGAAGATCGCAAGCTCGCCGGTCGGTCTTAGAAAGGTAAAAGCGGAATGGCGAAGCAAAGACGAGATCAGTGATTATGACCAGGACGATAGAAATAACGATGTGAGGAACGTGGAACCATCGGTAAAGGAGGCTAGCTCGCGATTCGGCGTGAATCTGCGACGTCGGGAAACGACTACCAGCGACGCGCACTGCGGCGGCAGCGGTGGCGGCGGCATTGGTAAATCCGCAGACGAGAAGAAGTTGGTTTACAGGCCAAAGGAGACAGTGAGCAGCGGCGCGATCAAAGCTGAATCGTTGGAGGCGACGATCGCGGCACCCGAGGAAGCGCCACCGCCGCCCCCACCGCCGCCGCCGCCCATCGACAGCGCCGTAAGCGGTGCCGGTACCAACGACACCTTCGAGTCTAAACCCGGCATGAAGGAGATGCTGGAGCTCAAGCTGATCAACGAGATCAAGCAGAGTGCGGACATGAAGCACGGTGGTACCGGCTCCGCAAGGAAAATCGGCAGCATTGCTAGTAGCAACGCGCCATTGTCGACGGCGCCGCTCGATCCGGCGTCGCAGCTCCTGTCCGAGTTGTGCGCCAGCTTTAGCATGGATTCCGCCAATAGACAGCATATCGTCCCGAGCGAGTATGCGATCTCAGTGTTAAAGAACAACGACGTGTCTAGTATTCAGGAACACGTTCACGCGAATATGCAGAGTGCACAGTCCGAGAGGAGCAGCAGTCACAAAGAGATCCCGTTGACTTCGCCGATTACGGAGGGCCACATACTGAGTGCCACTAGCGTAGGTTTCAAATTGAAGAAAGTAGATAAGAGAAGTAATCCACAAAGGGAGGAGAATCCGGACGGTCAGATAATCGATTTTAAGGCTCGGTTGCGAAAGGTGGACAACGTCGACAAGGAGAAAACAGACGAGAGGAGCAAGTCGTCGCGTTTCGATGACAGCACGCAGGGGAGCAACGTCGCGGATTCGGCGGATTCGTCGTCCGGCGTGGACGACGCGAACGATGACAAGCGCCGCAGTACCGGCAGTATTAGTAGCCTAAAGAAATTGTGGGAGAACAAAGAGGCTTCTTGTGATAACCAACCACTTAGTCCTAAATTAAACGTGAGAGGAACGAGTAGCAAGCAAGATATCGGCGACGTTGCGACGAGCGAAGACTCGCCAGAGGATCACAGCGGTGCCTCGACCAGGAGCTCGACCAGCAAAGGCGATCCGCGAGTGTGGCCTCCGACCTCGTCATCCTCGGTAATGTTGGAAATGGAAAAGCCGATCGTGCCGGCTAAACCGTTGAAACCGCTCGGACCCTCTAGTAAACACTTCGGTTCCTCAATATACGCTACACCAAACTGCAACAAGTTGCAAAGCGATGACGACGGTGGTAAGCAGACCGGTGGTGAATCGACGAAAGGGGCGAAGCACAGCGTGATGGAGATCTCGAATGTCATAGAGAACAGTATTCTAAATCTGAAGGGTAGCCCCACTATCGTCATGGCCAGTTGGCTGCAGCTCTCCGACAAGGTCGGCTTGTTGCACGGTATGTGCGTCAATCTGACGGACACGGCAATCGCGCCGCACGCGAGATTCCAGTTCCGTGATCTGCTCACCCGGCTCGAATTGCAGGCGAGGCAACTGCGGGCCGCCGGCACGCGCAACATCACCGAGAACACGAGACTCTTGTGTGACGTGCAAAACACGATAAAGGACGTGATAAACACCGTGCAGAGGTAAAGCCACACCGAGCTGGCTGAAAAATCAAAACGAGCACATCTTCCCCTGCGAGTTGTTCCCGCGCTCCTTCGCTCTCCTCCTGTGATGTATCCTGATCGCAGAAGTCACATCAGTCTCGTCCCTCCTATCTCTCTCTCTCTCTCTCTTTCTCTCTCTATCTCGTCGCATCCACATGTGGGCGTATAGTATACATAAATATATATATATAAATATATATCTAAGTCACTAAATAAGGTTTTATCAAGGAATGAAATCTTTGGAAGCATAGCAGTTAATCTACGAGCGAACACGAATAAGAGTGAATTTAATGTGAATAAGTCTTTAATCGATAATACGACTTTACGACTGCATGATTGTTAGGGGGAATTAATCCAAAGTTGCATTAGTCGTGCCGGTATACACTTCTTGACACGCGCTGTTACATAAAGGACACACACGTGACGTATACATCAACTCGGGCGGAATCCCATGCATCAAATTCTACAAGTTCGTATATATTTACATCTCACCGCCTGGATATTACTCGTGCGGTTTTTTTTTGAAAGATCTTTAGGAGACCGCTGTGATCAGCGTGCAATTCACGGGCCTGACAGAAATAAGACGGCCTTAACATGAGAAGAAAACGTATACACCATTGCATGAATTGAATTATGTCGACACGCATGACGGTTTTCATATACGAATAGTAAATGTGATGATTATAGTTACTATATGGAATAATCCGATCACGCAAATTCTCAGTAGTATATAATCGGCGTATTTGGCATACGAATGGGAGCATATTGAACGCGCGAAGGTGAGAGAGTCGTCACGGGCGCGGAAATATCGACATGCTAAACTCTATATCCTCGAGTCGCTTACGTATTGCGATATATATAAATCGTTTCGTTTTACATGTAATTTTATACACACGTGCTTAGTATATACATATATATTATTATACGCGAGATTTTTAGACTAGACTATATAAATACGGACAACACACAACCTAAGCGTAAGAGCCGTTTCATGTGTACTGTGGGACAATATAAACGATTTTGTATTTGTATAGAGTAAGTTGGGTATAACAGCTATATACACACGCGCGCGCGGTAATCGATTATGCCTACACATAAAATTATTTAAACAAGCAAAATCGAATGTAATTAATCAAACAATTTTTGAATGTTGTGTGCTTCGTTTTTATCCATGATGGTATGGAAATCATGATGATATGGTTCTTCCAAAAAGCACAATAGCGGAAATATTCGCCTGAAGACATCCATGTGGACCGTGAACGCGATTCAATAACAATTAATTTATGGGAAGTGCATCTTAATCGATAGACATGCAATGTCGGAACGAAGAGTGAGAGCCGGAACAAAGTAACGGACAAATAATAATATACGATACGTATTATCTGTGTCTTTGTACAGTATTCACGCTATCATATGCAACGGAAGGTTTTTAAATATCATGCATTTGTTACTCGCACTTATTCTTTCGTATTACGATTCATATATTTCGCGTACGTTTTACATTTTTTAGATAAAGAAACAAAGAAATGAATAAGCTTTAGTATTATATACGCAGTTAAATTTCTGTTGTTTATGACGATGTAATGTTACAAAGTTCCACGCGGATGCTCATTAGCGTCGGCTGTACGAACAAAAGTAAGCTAAGTTTCATAGTTATTACATCGACTGTAAAACTATTGACCCCCATACACCCCTTCTCCCCTCCCCACTCCCACCTCGATAGTACACCGAATTGATTTTGGAACTGGAAGTTTTCAGGCTTATACTTCGTTCGGCTTGTGCTCGATACTAAAGGAAAATGCAATAGATACAGGAAATAAGTCACCGATGAACCTATTTCTTATGACACTGCCTATATCATACGTTACAGCTAGTAGTATACATATTGAATTCACTAGTAGTCTTAATCATGTAAATGTATTTCTCTTCTTTCGAATTCAACCCAAGTTTCTTTATATATGTTTTGTACCTGTGATAAACTAATCAAGCCTTCTTCTTTCTCTTCTTTGCATCAAAAGAATCATGCTCAACAAGAAACAGTAATAGTTATATGAATTAAATTTTAGTCACCGGACGTTTATTCGAATAAAATTGTATTATTGAAAGAGATACTAAAATTAATGTTTTATATAATGTGTATTATAGTAATTTTATGTCTATTTATATACTCTATCGTATTTATTTCTAATTTTTTGAAATGTAAAATTACTCTCTTCAAGAATCGACCAACGTACTGATTTTACTAATACAAAATTTTAATATTGCTTTATACATTGATATAAGATTGAAAAGCAAAAATAAAAATAATTATCGAATTATGTTGTTTTTTTTTCCAATTTGAATGACTCGTGACTTTGACCTAAACAGCAATTTGCAACGTGCACAGAATTGTACTTAATTTGGCTATATTACACTATCGTAAACAAGTGATATAACATCGTGTTGGTTTTACATATATACATTTAGTATACTTCAATACAAAAGTAGAACAATAAATTATCACAAATTATCATATATCACATAATAACAGTTACAATTATAACAGTCTAATTATTGTTTTATCAAATTTAAACTTGTTACTGTAATAGTTCTAGAGTTCTATAAAGCGAAAACAGTTGTTTACAATTTTCCATTTGCTATCCATGGCTGTGACCAGGAAGGTTTGATTGAACATTTTGAAGCTCTTCTTGTACTTTACTTGGCCAACGATTTTGATTAGAAACATTAACTGGTTGTCTTCCTCTGAATCTATTTGCAAAAAGTAATATACTTTCATATTTCGATAAAATCATCCATAGCATTTTATACAATGTTATAAATGCGAGGATAAATTTAACAAACTTTGAGTATCATTGCGAGACAAATAGTGAAATAAAAACAGATATTTTAACACGCAAGTATTGAAATATAAGAGACTTCGTTTAGGCGCGACGAAAAATCCAAGCCAAAATCTAAGCCACAAAAATTAAAATACAGAATGAAATGTAATAGAGAGATTTAATATTTTCAAAGATTTCTACTTGTCTGATATTTTTATAGTCAAGAGAGTGCAAGAGTGCGATTATATTAGTATTTACCTATGATTGGCTGAGCATCAAGAGTATAAGTGACGTGTTCTGAAGATGGCAAATCTAGCCAAAACTTTTGTATATTGTCTTTGCCAACTATGCAATTTCTGTTTCACACCAGGGTTGTGTTATTTAGGTACATTTTCAAGATTGTCTGAAGTTACACACCTACAGTTAATGCAATATAATCAAGGAAAAGAGGGAATATGTTTGGTAGTACTATTGTTCTATACACATTCTATACTTGCTTCTCTCTGTTTGTCTAAATACTTGTAGTACAATTTTGTAAATTTCTAAGTAATTTGACAAGCCAACTCGATTTGATTAGCTCGTAAGGTCTGCGAAAGTGAACATAGATATAAGAAACCATGGTGTAATCAAATATATAATCAAATATTAAAAATATATATGTGTGTGTGTGTGTATGTGTGTGTGTATAATGCATTGCATAACTATCACACTCAAACGCTTTCAGAAGTTTTAACTTCATAAAAATACAATTGCTGGAAGGATAAGTATCAGCAATTTATTTATCATATCGTTAGCTATATATTTTAATAACATAAAAATTAATATTAATGTAATATACAGATCTAGGTATAATCGATTAGCAAGTAAGCTAGTTTTTCTGTAAATTGTAACAGTTTGGTTCATTGTTAGTTCTAATGAATAGTTTTTTCTTCAAATCATTGAATGTAATATATACAAACGTGTTACATCTTGACAATTAACACTGTTAATTATCAAAGTTACATGTGTCAGGTATGTGTGATACATTTCGGATTACTCAATTTTGTTTCATTTACTCTTTGAATTTCTATTTTTTTTTTTTATTCTTAATCTCTTTACCCTTGGTATCTGGAAACATGTATGTGTATGCAGTGTGTATTGCATAAGCTCATTTAATGCACTGACAGCTTATATACAGGTGATTTTATTTACTCAACTAAAAACATCATTAATTTTGACAGTATAAAACTAATTTATTCACTCAATTAAAAACAATATCATTAATTCATTCTAACAGTGTGAAACTAATAAAATGTAGGTCTCTATTTAAATAAGATTCTATAATTTTGTCTCTTATGAGATTCTAAAAAATACATTTGTGGATTTTAGATACAGCAATGATGCCGCATAAGCATGAACTGGTAAGACTCTCGAGTGAATTCAGCGTGATAATAAACATGTTAATTGACACCTTTCATGCCATGTCGTTTCTGCGCATTTTTGTATAGTACTAATCAATATTTTGGACGTAATTAGATATACAATGTCATGAATTGAAGTAAAAATGTGTTGATGAGAAATGAATATTCAGCGGCGCGGTAGTAATCGCGTTCTATATCATTCGTATAAATAAACGCACCTTTATTATTTTCCTTCCACTGTTTGCGTCCCTATCCGTGGACATTTCTGAACGACTCTCTTACCGAACATTACCAAAGTGTGCCAAAGTGTCTACAAAAATATCCGAAAATGCATCGGTCACACAAAGAATCAGATGGATACAGCAGGATACAGGTTGAAGCAGGTTGAAGCAAATTTCCGCACGTGGAACGTGGAACGCGACAGCATTTTTTTCGAGGACACGCGACACGCTTGACATGAGATGATAGGGAATGAAGCATGTCCAATCAGCTTACTACTTTATAAAGATAACTAGATAATGGTGCGAAATGATTGGCTAATGAGATTAAAATTCACAGTGGATATAACAAGCTAAAAAAATTTTTTGTCTAATATAAAATTCTTAAAAAATAAAATAAAATTCTTAAATAACATTGTTAAAGTTGTTCAATATCAATTATGATTTTTATTAAGGAATTATTATTATATCGTGACATAATTTTAACTCATTTATATATAATTCGTTTCAGACAATTATTTTTTCTTTTTAATTTTATATTAAGCAAATTATTTTTTATAGATTTCTTTTTTATCAGTAGAAGAAAAGGAAGGAATAAAATGTAAAAAAAGATTTACATCTCGTAATTTCTCGAAATTGTTAAAATAAGCATATACACATAACAAGATTAACTCTTTTGCATCTTTCGTTACCGAGAGACAACAATCTTTAATTCCATCTAGATGATAAACTAATCAATATTTGAACATTTTAATTTTGAAAAAATCAGGTAATTTTGAAAAAATCATCTTTTCACTATTAGAAACAATAATAAATAGAGAAAAATATTTTTTTCAAATAGAATCAATGCGAGGTTGAAAGAATTACCTCCAAGTTTATTTTCTTTTTCAGTTTCAGTGCAGATTCGAAAAGAAGAAGAAGAAGAGAAGGAGACGGAACTTCTCGCATCTTTATCGTTTCGAAAGGTCGCGCGCTTGCGCGGTATTATATGCACTTGCCGACAGGTGGCGCGGAAGGGCGCTCGCCGGACGCACCTGTCGGACCGGCAATCTCACGTGCTCTGGATGATTCGTGCGCGGGCGAGATCGCGAGATCTCGCTGGTTCGGTCACGTGACACCGTACTTCCACAGTTATTTTTTCAGGCATGATGGCGCCAAACGCCAGTATTCACTTTTATGTAAATATATTATTGATTTGGTGCGTACCGCGATCGAGCACGAGCGTTCGCCGTAACGCAGCCGGCCGTCGTAAGTAGCCGCGTCGCGGGGTAGCGCGCGGACCGCCGGCGGAGTGAGTAACGGACTGGCCTGTGCCGCCCGCCTGGAATCGCTAATGAGGACATGTTGGTTAGGCTGCCGTGACAGAGAGAGAGAGGACGAGGCCGTTACGCACTTGCAGGCAGGAGCCCGTCGGCGTGTTCGCGGCGGCTCGGGAGCGCGCACGGCGACCGCCGGCGGCCCCGCGGCCGGTTTCACGCCCGCTCGCGATCACGTGCCGCCTCGCGCGCGGAAATATATCCGGCTAATAGATCAATAATAAGGTATTTAATGGTCTTCCCGAGTGTGTGTGTGTGTGCGCGCGGGGGAGACTTGTGGTGGAGTGCGCGCGACGCTGCTGCCATCTGTATTGTCAATGTTGTCGGGCAGCAGCAGCAGCAGCAGGAGCACCAGCAGCAACGTAATGGAGCCGTGAGCATTCTCGTAAGCCGTACGCAATTGCATCACCGTGCCGACCCGTGATCATCCCGTGTGTATACAATGAGATTTAACGCCGCCCGCGGCCCGCTCGTCCGTCGACACGTGCAGTGAGTGTGAATGTGTGCCCCGTTAAAAACGCCGCGAGAGCGCCGAGGCGCTATACGCGAGAGCGCGATCGCTGGCGCCCCGTTCTCTCTCTCCTGTGCGTCCAATGTTTACATGATCGCTCCGACGGACGACGGCGACGCCGAGTGCATTCGTTCACCTTCCACGACGATCCCGCCGTCGTTCGCCACGGTCCCCCGTTCGCGTCTCCGCCGTACGGCGCGCACCGCGTCGCGACGTGCGCCAGCCACGCGAACGTCGGCCGTGTCGCGCCCCGCGACGGACACCGCTGGGGCACCGCGCGACGACACGCGCATCCACTCGCGGTGCCCGCGGAGGTTTTTTATAACCTCTTTTCTCTTCCCTCCGTGGAACGAAGAAACCAGCGAGCCAGCGCGGACGGATGCGCGCGTGCCGATCCCGCGTGTTTACAGCGGACGGCGACGACGACGCGCGGCCACGTTAGTGGTGTCGCGCGCATTGGAAAAAAAATGCCGCTGTGATCGAGGGTACTCGCACGCTGTTTCGCGCTGCTCGGCCGCGATTCCGAGCCCTTCCTCGCACACTCCTCGTCGTCCTCGTCGTCCTCGTCGTCCTTGTCATCGTCGCCGTCATCCGGAACGCTGTCATTCTTAATCCTTTGACGCTGTCGAAGCATACGTTGTGTCAATGTCGCTCCCTCATCGCTCTCGCTGTTACGTCAAAATAAATTGTGGCGCCTACTCGTTAAATACGGTGCACGCGAGCGATTTGTATATTTATATCTCTGGAATCACGATTTGAGAGACTACTTGTTCTTTATTCCTCTTGACTCTTGATAGATTGTTGCATTCATTATAGCATCAGTTTTTTTTTCTTTTAGTCTTTTTAGTGCGTTTTATAAATGTTTTGTGATAATATTTTTAAATGTTTTCTTGCTTCATGGTTTTCGTACGTGATGCTTATGTTTTTTTCCTATACATTTGATATTGGAATTCTTCTGTATATTTTATCGCAAGGAATATATGTCATTCCTTATATATTTTTGACATTTTCTTACTTTAACATTCGTGTACATGGCTCCTTCCATGTTTCTTGTCTTGACATTTGAGATAGGAATCTTCTATATATTGTATCGCAAGGAATATGTATTATTTCTTTTATATTTTGTACATTTTACTTTGACACTCTCATTTGTGATTTTCATCATACTTTCTTTCTATTCGAGATGTGAATCTATTATATCACAAGGAATATATTTCTTTTCTTGTGGTATTTACATTTTCTTTTCTTCTAGTTAACATGTATATGTATATGAATTATTCTCTATATATTATATAGAATATTCTATGTAGAATTGAGATTGAAGAAAATAATGTGCTAAATATTGCTAAGATGCCAAGAGGAATATAACAGAATGTGTGTAGAACTTCAAAGTTAGTGATAACCAGATAAAATTGTGAATTGTGTCAAATGTTAGCTATTAATGACATAAACTAAGTTCGGAGATACTGCTTTGCGATTTAATATTATAATTTTTTAAAATTACCTTTCGAACAATAATTTTCTATTAAAGGAGAGCAGTTTTGTGCCATTTCTAACTTACAAACAAAATTATTTGTTTATATTGTAATATAATTTGTGAAATACTTTGAAATCACAAACATGTTTTTTATGTTTCAGTTCTGAAAATAATCTGCTTTCCAGATAATAAATATATGGATAACTATGTAGTAAGTTTATTTCTACTTAATATTTTTTAAAATATGTATGGGAAAGTGAAATAGAAGATGCTCAAGAAGTACACAATTGTTATTTCAGGGTGTACACAGTTCACCTGCATGTGCCACGTACCACTAGCTTATTTGGCATAGTAGAATGGCACAACGAGGCAAGAGGCATAGAAACGACAATGATCTGGCGTCTTGTCCGGGCGCTATTAAAAGGCGCAAATGTAGATTGGGCTCAGCTGCCACTGGTTCATCGGCACTGGCAGCGACCATGGGGCCCTCAGAAGAAGAGGAAACGATGGCGTCATCCAGCCAAGGGGGGGCACCCTGGACCGCCCGATCTGTCAGCGATATCAAGATTCCTAGTATATACAATCGATCATCCGCGGAAGCGCCAGCGGAGTTATTTCGTAAAGACCTGATCAGCGCTATGAAATTGCCAGACAGTGAACCATTGAGTCCAAACGAGTATTGGGTTATAACTGATCAGTGGAAACAGGAGTGGGAAAGGGGTGTTCAAGTACCCGTTAATCCGGATTCTCTTCCCGAACCAACGGTCACTGTTACTCAGGCATCTCCTTTGAAGTTACAAGCTGAATTTAAATTGTGAGTGCATAATGTGTATAATTTTATATTATGTGAGATACCTTTATTGCTGGAAATCTAAAATCACTAAAAGGTAATGTAATATCTTATAATGAATCATTCCATGTATTTTTCAGGCCTAAAAAGTTAGTAAGAATATCTCGTGATGATTATTTTAACTCGGAGGATCATCACTTAAGTACTACTCCGGCAAGAGCAGAGAAAGCCTGTGCTTACGACCTCGATGACACTGACATTGCCTGGTTGGAAGTATTCAATGGTGAACGAGCACAGGTATAATCAATTATTTGGCGATTTAAATTGAATGACATTTCTTTGGAATTGATTTTTTAGCTTTGTGTATGAAGAATCTGTTAGATGTCTTAAAGAAAGTATATTTAAAAGACGTATAACATTTTTTCCATAGATCTTTATCTATAAAAGTTGTATTATAAAAGAGAAGACAAAGTTTTAATATATTATTGAGACATATTTTTTTTAAGTAATAGAATTTAAATTTCTGATTTCTAAATGTGGCATGAAACAATATTGATATTTGTTAGGTAAGGAGGATTTAAAGCTGATCAAAATATTTTTACAATTGTTATTTTTAATGATAAAAAAATTGAAAACATTTTTATGATTATTATTGAAAGAGAAATATATTTAATAAAAAAATTATAGATAATTTCTGATTTCTAAATATACATAAACCAATATTCATCAAAAAAAGAGGATTGAAAGTCAATCAAATCTAATATTTTTATTATTATTCTCTTAACATAAATAATTTGAAAATATTTTTTCAATTAATGAAACAATTAGTAATATGTGTAAACAATGACTATTTTATGATTTATTTATGTGAATAATGACTGTATTATGTGAATAATGACTTATTCTCCCATATATATAGTATTCAATAACTAATATAATTAATATTTTGTTAAAATTATCCAGGCTGGACAACCGCCGGTTACAGAATCGCAGTTGGAACGAGTCATAGAAGAATTGGAAGTGCGATGTTGGGAAAGGATTCAAACAATCGTGAAAAATGAGGAAGGGCTTGGGATTGAATATGATGAAAATGTCATTTGTGACGTTTGCAGATCGGTGAGTCGATTTATTTATTTTTATATAATCAGAATTTGGAATATATTCATATATAATGTATTGTTTCTCACCCACACGTATAATATACATTTTAATTTACGTTAAATTTTCTATAATATATGTCAAATTTTTATGATAGCCGGACTCCGAGGAGGGTAACGAGATGGTGTTTTGTGATTGTTGCAACATATGTGTACATCAGGCTTGTTACGGTATTACTTCAATACCCGATGGCTCTTGGTTGTGTAGAACTTGTTCGTTAAGTCAAAGACCCGATTGTGTATTATGCCCTAATAAGGGTGGTGCAATGAAGTGCACACGGAGCGGTCAAAAATGGGCTCACGTCTCGTGTGCACTTTGGATTCCCGAAGTTAGCATTGGTTGTGTAGAAAGAATGGAACCAATAACAAAAATATCCAGTATTCCGGTAAATAATCGTTTTATGATTATAAAGAACTACATATATATAATTTTTAACATTATTTAAATATAATCAATTTATGAAACATTTAATTGTACATTTTATATTATATGTTAAATAATTTAAATTAATTTGAGATTTCTTCATTGTGATACAAATTAATAGAGTGCAATAACAAATTGCAGCAAAGTCGATGGGCCTTAATTTGCGTTTTATGCCGCGAACGTGTGGGTGCTTGCATCCAGTGCAGTATAAAAACCTGTAAGACAGCGTATCATGTTACGTGCGCTTTTAAATATGGGTTAGAAATGAAGGCTATTATCGAGGATGAAATGGCAGACGACGGTGTAAAATTAAGGGTAAGCTATCATACGGGCGATCCAAATTTATTGAAATTATTGTTTCGCGAGTATAACTACAAGTCAATCTGATAATTTCGTGTTTCTAGTCGTATTGTCAAAGGCATAGTAGAACAAATACAAAAGACAAAGTCGGCGTTGGTGGTAGCGTGGGAAGTGGTGGAAAGGGTGGGTCAGATTCCGAGGATGGTGAATCTAGACGACGAAAACGGAAGGACATGACTTCTGAGGAAAAAAATCAAGCACGCGCAGCTAAGTATGTGGCATGATTTTACATGAAACAAGTTTTTTGATTAATCACATTATGTGCTAATACAATTTTGTAAAAGCTACATTTGCACATAATATGATTAATCAACCGATGAATTAAGAAACTCACTTGTGCTTTTAAGAATCATATTGAAGTCTACAGAATTAGATAAATATATCAATATATTTTATTAAAGTTATATCTTTAAAAATTTATTAAACAGTTTAAAATAATATAATAATTAAAAATATTAATATAATAAAATTCTATGTATCGCTCATTTTCAACATCAACTCAAACTCAAAAAACAAAGTTTTCTAGTTTGAATGTTTTGAATTATAAAAATTTTTGGTATAGTTTGATCTACTAATTGTAGAGGAATAAAAATACCATTACTTTTCACTTAGTCTATTAAATTCTATTAGTCTATTAAATTCTCATCAGAATTCTCTTCTTTTTTTTTAGACAACTTTGAAATGACAATTTTTGAGTTTTGTTATTAAAGTAAATGAGTAATATAAATTATATGAGAGAAAATGTTTTTTAACAAATACATCTATTGTTATATGTTAATGAATTATATATTAGTACTTTGTATTTTATATTTTTCATAAAGAATTAATCTTTTTTTAATTATATTGTAAAAAGTAAGCGTAATACATATGTTGTTTTCATATTAGGCTGCAAGAAATCGAAGCGGAATTTGATAAGCATGTTAGTATAAAGGACATTACTTCCCAGCAATTGGATATAGATCCTGATAGCATCATATACATATATAACTATTGGAAACTGAAGAGACGAGTAAGTCGTCGACATAAATCCGCGAATGTAAAAATATCAAATTGGATATGGTTTGTAATTTGTATTATTTTTTAGGCCGGTCATAATAAACCATTGTTAGCTCCTCGTTGCGGTGAACTTTCGAGCGCGGGAGCACGCGCTCAGGGTCAAGCAGCCGATGTAGAAAAAATGCGTACGTTTGTCCAGCTGCGACAAGATCTGGAACGCGTGCGAAATTTGTGTTACATGGTCGGCCGTCGCGAGAAACTCTGTCGCACTTTCTTGAGATTGCGCGAACAAACCTTTCACAAGCAGGCAATGGTGATGGCCGGACCGCCGCTATCTCCGACGACGGCCGCAGCTATTGTCGAGGCCAATCACGGACCTTCAATATACGATCGTCTCTACTCCCATACCGATGCCGAAGATCACACACATGACTTTAATACAATACTCGCTCGAATTAAGGTTGAATCACCCACGCCAGCGTCTAACGACGAGAAGAAAGTACAACCAGACTTCAATGGTGCGTCCAATAAGAAACCCTACTTTAACGGTTCGGTCAGAGGGAAGAGCCTGTATGGCAGCGATTTGTCGTCTATGAGTAGTAGCGAAACGGACGCGGTAAAACCGGAAAGAAAAACAACCGGCAAATGTACGAACAAGTCTAAGAATTTGAAGGTTGAGACCGAAACAAGCTCAGAAGATGAAGGAAATGCAATGGCGAAGAACAAAACTCCAGCCAGACGGAAAACAAAGAAGAACGTGCCAGACAGGTCACGAGCCAAACTGCGCGATAGTAGCGAGAGCGATAAGCTAGACTTGGTGAACAGACGTACTCTACAGCATATGGAGCTTGGTAGTTCCGGCAGTGAAAGTGACGCATTGTTGCCATTGAGCACTAACGCCGGTTCTCGTCTTGGTCCATCAGTAGCTTCTGCTATATACTCGGACACTGATTCGGATTCGCAGGAGCATCATTCCCACTCGGCTGTACTTATCACAAAAGCTGCGGTGAAGGAATTCTCAGCGGCGGATATATCGAAGAATACACAGAAGAACTTTACGTGTAAGGATGCTGCAAGATCAGACTATCAGGATGAATCCACGAAGAACAAGGAGAACGTGAAAAATTCCAAAAAGAAAGAATACATACCATCCTCTCTAATAGTCCCGCAGCGACAAGCGGCAAAGAAGGCATCGGAGATCATGCAGCGGACACAGGGTAAGAAGGAGAATACCGCAAGCGAGCCGGTAGAGTTCGTCAAGTCGCCTGGAGAACCTCTGAAACCAACTAAGGAGAAGCCGTCTGGCAAGAAACAGCGCGACAACAAAACACCGAAGGACACTAAGAATAACGACGTTTATGATTTTGACAAGGAGTTTGGCGACGGTACAGAGATCCTTGCTTACGTGCCGCAACGGCAAGCTGCAAAGAAAGCCGCGGAGCACATCAAGAGTGGCATGGGCACGAAACCCGCTCCACCGGATCTTGAGACTACGGATGGAAAACCAAAGAAGGAATTGCCGGACGGTGGTAAGAGGAAAGAGATCAAGAAAGAGGAATCACCTAAGAAAGAGGAGCTGCCGACGAGAAAGGAGGAGCCACTGATAAAAGAGAAACGGGGAAAGAAACAGGTGCCTGAGAGCAGCAATAGCGAAAGCAGCAGCAGTGATAGTAGCAGCGGCAGCAGCTCTTCGGAGAGCAGCAGCGATTCCGATGTAGCTAAAAGTCCAAAACAGAAGATGTCAAGCACTACTAAGGAGCCGACTTCCTCTTCAACCACTACTAATACTACATCCTCCGAAAGCGATAATGGTAATCAGGTAAAGAACAAAACAGCAAATAAACGACATACAATGAATAAAGTCGCAGACGAAGCGGTCGAGACTGAGAAGAGGGCTGTCGCGGGGCGGAAACTCAAGAAGCTGCCCGATAAGAAGCTTAAAACTTCCGACGGGCGGCGTGGACCAGAGTTTCAGCCGCCGCTTACTGAGAGAGAAGAATCAGGTAGAACCGCAGTACCTAAGGAGCAGCAACAGGCTCAACAGGCGCAGCAGCAGTCCGGCAAGAAAGCCGATCAAAGAGACTCCAAAAGATCGGGATCTCTGCAATCGGGATCCCAACAACCAGCTGAACAAAGTGTGCTCGGTGGCTCTCGAAATAATGATGGGTTACGAGGTGTTTCTGGGGCCAAGTCTACCAAGAAGTCCAGCCAATCTATCAAGCAGACCCAACAGCAACCGTCTACTCTCAGAGGTAAGGACGACAGCGGCGCAGCGACGTCCAGAGCGAAATCGGAGACTCGCAAACGAAAATCGAGCGAAGTTAGTGCAAAAGAAGACAAGAGTAACAAGGAGACGTCAACGTCATTCAAGAAAGTGGAAAAGAAATTAATGGAGAAGACGTCCAAGGAAACCGAGAAAGATAAACATGATATTACTAGTATTAAAAATGTTCCGGAAATCTTAGAATCTCCTAAAACGTCTGAGAGTACTTCTAAAATGGATGACAAAAAGATCAAGAAAACAAGTAATAAGAATGCTATCAATACGCTGGAGGAAGAGATGAAACAACGTCGGGCTGAACGAGACAGTCCGAAGAAGTCGTCAAGGGGTTTGGATAAGCTTCTTGAAAAACGTGAACACCTTGACAAATTGTCAAGGAGCAGGATCGCCATTCAGCAGGAGAGATGCAACGAGGAAAATAAAGACGTTAAAATTGTGGCATCCATTGCGAAGGAGACTGTCAAGAACGAGGACATTAAAAATCACATGAGCGAGGAAGTCGCGGTTTTAGACGCTATGAAATTTGAAAAGGAAGATGTAAAGAAGAATATTGAGACTACATTCGAGAAACCTTTGGATAGAAAGAAGAAAACGGAACAAAAGCTCGAGATTGAGACGCAGGCTGCTGTCGAGATGATCACGGTTGAAGACAACGTCACCAAGGAGCCAAACGATAATATTTGTTTGAGGTCAATGCCCGATAAAGTTTCTACCGCATTAATAGAAAACGTGACGTCCGAGAAAGAGTGTCAGCAGAAAAGAAGAAAATCCGTAAATCGTTCTATCTTCTCGCCGCAACACGGCAGCAAAGATCCCAGCGTGTCGGAGCTGTTCGACTTTGATCAAGACATGTTGACCGACGATATAGTGAACGATGACGGCTTCAGCATATCACGGGACGAAGAGCGAGGAGCGGCACCGCTCTCGTTCTCCTTCAACAATGAACTTTGGTTTAAAGAGGACTCGAAGGAAGACAGTGCGCGGGAAACGCTGCATTTGGTGGAGAAGCTGCGTATGGAATTATCGAAGAAGTCGAATTCTAGTCAGTTTGAGTTAGAATCCGTTCCGGCGGAAGAGGAGCTTCCGAAAAAGGAGGAGCCGCTTCTTCATCCGGCTGAAAAACCAACGGAAGAGCAGATATTGCTTCAAGAAAAGGTGGGCGTGCAGGAACAGCAATCTGCAGTGGGGCAGCAGCAACCAGTTGTGCAGCCGGTCGAAATTAAGAGTATCAGCAACTCGGAATCCGCGCAGATGTCTGAGGATCTTACATGCAAGAATCATACTATGGAGGACAAGAGGAAGCCTTGCTATTCAAGCAACAGCAATAACGAGCACTACATATATGGAAACGAAGAACGTGAGACGGCCAAAGTGACGGTGGTGGAGCGTGCGAAGCTCGATAGAGCCGAGGCGGACGAGAGATGGGTGCCGCCGAGCATGGATAATTTCAATCCGAGCGACGTGCAACATCTAAACACGCTAATCGACAATCAGAACCATCGTTACGTTGCTGCGGCCGCCGCCGCTGCTCATCAATTCTCGAACGATATCGGCACCGTGATACCGGATTCTGCGGCGACTCCTGACGCAGCCCTGGTTGCGCATCTCCAGCTCAACATGCAGGACCAATATCTGCAGTTGCAGCAGGCGCATCCGATGGAACGAGTGCAACAACATCTCGAGGCGCAGCATGCCGTGGCGCAGGAGCAATCACGCGTGCAGTCACTCGCGATGATAGATCAGCAAATGACGGCAGCCAGTGCGATACCAACGCAAATCGTGGACGAAATTACGCCTATGGAGATGGTGAATCGTCACCTAATCGGCTTGCCCAATTCGGAGGACGATCAGGGCAGCGAGATGGACCGCGCGTTGGACAAGGAAGACGTCTCATCGGACATCAGACAGGACTACACGCAGAGTGGATCGCCCTACAACGAGCTCAACGGCCGACCGGACACGCGATGGGCCGAAAGCCAGGTCTTACCTTCGCGACGGTCTACGTCGTCGTCCATCACATCTGCGTCTTCCGCGGAAGAGCATGCGGCTATTCCTCCTTACAAGAATGTACCTCCGATGTCTTATCCGCCGTGTTCAATGGATGCGACGCCATACCACTCGTACTCTGAGACCAGTTCTTACGGTGCCGGAGCGGTCTCACTGTTTCCGCCGCAGGCGTGTGCTGCCCCCTTGCCTTATCCGTCACCGTTCCCACCACCCTTCGGTGCCCCTTTCCCAACGCCGCAAACTCTGCTGCCGCACGTGCCGAAGCCGCTTGAGGAGTCTCTCAATATAGGGGCGTCGCCATGCACCGCCGCGTTTACCTCGTCGTCGCATAACATGGCCCTTACTGCGGCTATGGTATCGCCGACGAAGGTAACCACGCCGCCTCCACCACCGGTATCGCAGCCACAACAACCGCAATCACAACAGCAACAACAACAACAGCAGCAGCAGCCACCAACGACGCAACCAGCATCCTCGGAAGCGCCGCCATCGTCAGGGCATACGCCATCTTTGCTGTCGCAGCCGGCTAACTCGCCCTCCATGCCGCCATCCTTCCTTAATACCATCGCGGAAACACCGGCCAGCAACGAGACTGTCGTGGAGAATGTAACTGAAGTACTTAGCGCGGACAATAAGAGCGCGCCGTCTGGCAAGAAATCACCATCGAAACCGACGAGAACATCCGCCAGAGTGACATCTTTACAGGGCAAATCACCTGGTAAATCGCCGCGCCAGGAGACCACGAAAACTGCGCCGAGCTCTCGTGGTCGCAGTAGGAATTCCAAGGGATCCCAGCAGAGTTATCGAAGTCGCGGTCGTGGTCGGGGTCGAGGACGTGGTAGGAGCAATCAGAACTCGTCGATTACGATGGTACCGATGTCGAACGCGCTACACAACGACGACTCTATTCAGAACAAGTTGGTCGGCACTGTGTATGACTTCGCCTCGGACGAGGATTCGGCAAACGAGACCAACATCGCGGATTTGAGGACAATGCGCGAGCGCAAGAAATCCACCGACGTAAACGAAAAGAATCGCGCGAACGAACCTCTTAGCGGCGTGGCGAACGATGGCAGCATCCAGTCCCATTTGTCTAGTCCCACGCTGCACACCACGAAGAAGTATGTTGACGACAAGAAACTCGCGTCACCTGCGGCGCATCACGATCACCAAACTGCCATGGCCAAGTCCGAGTCGAGCACCAGTCATCAATTTGCCGACACGGTCATGCCGCTGTTACCAGGTCCGGTGGATATGCGTACATACAACTCGACCGTGGACCAGTCGAGTTCATCGGTCCACGGTCAGCCGTACGGCAACCATTTGTTAGGTAGCTTTGCCGCGAGCGTAAGTGCGGACTCGAACTTGCCGGAACTCGATGATTTATTGCATGGAGAATGCTGCGTGTTAAAGAAGACTGCCGGTAAACAGCAACAGCTCGCAAGCGGCGGCTTCGAGGAGCCGTGCTCGAAACCGGGCTTCGGTGATTCATCGGCGATAGATCCATCATCCGTGTCCAGCTTCGACGCCAACAAGGTTTCCTTGACCGATTCTAGAAATCAATTGAAGGTGAAAATTAAAGGTCCATTTCTTGATGCGAACTATACGCCGTCCACCGTAACACCGCTGACACAACAAACACCGGTGATAATTGCGCCGACCGCAACCAGCGTGTCCGTTGCTTCAGGCACTTCGAATCTACGTCGCATGCGAAAGAAGGAGCTGTTGCGCCAATATTGTTCGCAGGATATGAACATGGATGATCCTGCGTGCGGTAACGTCGCCTCTACGCCCTCTATTATCATTCCACCCATCAATCCAAATCGTACAGTCATTACCATCCCAAAAGCCGTAGCTTCCATGACAAGTATACCGACTCGCGAGGACTACAAGGCAGTTGTTGATGCGAATATGGAGAAGAAACGACGAAAAGAGCGCGGTGGCGGTGCGAGTGGCGGCAGTAGCTTCCTCGACGTAGTCGCTGGCGAAGAGGAGAGCAGTTCTGATAGAAAGCGTGGTCTTGTGATTGGCACGGTCAGCGATCGTAGAAGAGGCAGGCAAACCAGACCGACTGCGACTACGGTGACGAACAGCGGGCCGCCGAAGCTGAAGATTAAGATCGGTAATAGTATAATCGGTGGACAGGAGATGGGTAACGCGCAGGACGATCGTAGCAGAATAAGGCCGCCTAAAAAGCGACTGAGTAGCATCCCGAGCACGCCTAGTATGGAGGAACTCCGTCGCGAAAGTATGAAGTTCCGCAAGATGATCATGGCAGGCTTCGATAACGACGAGAAGACGAAGAATAAGCGAGATAAGAACGGCAAGCGGAAGAAGCGGCAGTCCAGTAAGAAGGAGGCGCGGGTGCAAATTCTAGAGGGTGGCGCCGCGACACCCAAACTCATCATACGGTTGGGTAAACCAGGCGTCAATTCTTCGGCGGCGAACGACGTGCCTAACAACGCACTTTTGGTCAGCGGTGGTGATGGGGACAGCGGTCAGCAGCAGCAGTTATCATCGGACAGCAAGGACAGCCGAGTGGGTCCACCGCCTCCCGAGCCCGCTAAGGAGGAGACCGGCGTCTATTCGATGGAGAGCAACGTCGACGAGAAGCAGCCGACTGATCAGAATGCGGGTGTCATCGCCCTCAAGAACATCCGGTCGGCGAAGGTGACGCCGATCCGGTTAAAACTGACTCGTTGTCAGGAGGGCTACGAACTGAAGGATCCGGTGACGAGTAGCGCGAGTGTGGACAACAATGGTGGTAGTGGTAGCAGTACTAGTGCGACGACGACGGTAACTTTGGTGAACTCGGCGGCGCCGTTGCCGATCGGCGGCGCCGAGTCGGAGAAGGCGACGACGGTGGCGGCGATGGCGGAACGTCTGTCAGCCACCGACGTCGCCGTCCCCGTCACCGAAACGAGAGCCGAGCAAGAGGAGCAGCAACCGCCGTGCATGGAGAAGCAATCTTCCAAAGAGGACGATATTCCATTGCTGTCTCAGTCCGCGAATCACAACTCGCCGGGGTGTCCGCCCGCACCGCTCCCGCAAGGATGCCAAGTTAGGTGATAATTAATGATAATTGTATAATACAGTAATTTAGTGATTCTTTCTTAGACGATTTTCTGCGTGCGCGTGTGTATTACGTACGCGTGCACGGCGTCGCACCACTCGTTTGTCGTGCTCGTACGTAAGAATATATTCGCTACATACACACTGAACACACGTTCATTATTCATTCATACACACACATACACACACACGTGCATACAAAATAGAATGTGTATATTGTTCAATACTGAGATAGAGACTCAGTAGAAATGTTGTAAGAGTGTAATATAAATTATTGATTATTGTAAATGATCTGAGGGTGAAGTGAAATTTCACAAAGTGCCCAAAATTTACCGCAAATACTAAAAAACACGTGCATTTCGTCGGATGTATTGACGGTCCGCACTAAGGTGTCTCCTCGTTGCGTAATCGTCGTTGTAAAACTATCTCTCATCTACATAAGTGGATACATACCGTTTGTGCGCCCACTTTTCCTTCGTAGCACGACTCGTTTGGTCAGTCAATCCCGACTAGAAAATACAGTAACGTAATGACCATGTGACATCGATCAATTTTTCATATTTTTTTTTTTTTTTTTTTTACGGATATTACAAGAATTCTCTTTTAAAGATCTTCTAAAGATTTACGGAATCGCTTCTAAAGAAATTCCGAGAAGAGTATGCTTGTCTATCAACCATAATACAGTACTGTTATTTTAATTCACCTCATAACTATTTATTACTTAAGCCTGTAGAACTTTACTCTGTAGAAACTATGGATGGAAAGCGATAAGTTACAAGTAGCGTCGTTACTCGTTACTGTTACTTTGTTATAATAATTTGATAACGACGTTTTCCATAATAGTAATAGTAAGATCAGGGTCACTTGATAATCGGCTCGTTTCCATTGAACGTTACTTATTGAAAGATACTAACGTAACGAGTCAATTGACGAGTTACTTTTTTCAATAAGTAAAGCACAATGACAATAACTCGTCAAAAGTGACTATCCCTGGCGTTACCATTACCGTTATGAAAAATTGTAACGTCATTACAAAATTGTTATTATAAAAAAATAAAAGTAACGGCTAAAAAAGTCATTATTTGTAACGCATTACTTTCCGTTCCTGGTAGAAACGCAACCCAGACTGAATTCCTCCTTAATGTTTGTCGACGTGCCACGCTCAAAGGATTTTCTTACACTCGTCGATGTGAACTCAAAGCAATATGATCAGGCGTGGACATAAACCGGTACGACGTATGAACGAAGCTTCTGATGAGAACAAGACTCGTGCTCGTGCGCAACGATTGACACCTTAATGAGGTATCGCGGCAGCGACGTAAAATTACCTTGTACAAGCATATTTCTCAAATCACCGCTTAGGTCGTGATTTTTAAATGCTAGTTATAACGAATTTTAATAAGCCACAATACTATTATACAATATTTCGAGCGATATACGATCGATATCGATTATTAATGTGGTAAGAAGAGCGTATACCAGCTGGAACGTGAAGCACCAAATGAGAAAAGGGATACGCATTCTTTTTTTTTTTTTAATTTTCAGAATAATTTACAGAATAAATTTTTTTGTTTTTACACATCTAGGCACATTTGTTTTTGTGCTTGAAAGGACAAGAAGGAAAAGAGAAATAAAAAGGATTTCGCGATTTGGCAATTGGAATTTGCATGCACTTTTTCTCGCGTTTGACAATTGAATTCATTGTCAGCAAGATGCTACAATATAGACAATTTTGCTCTCGAAAATCGTTCGTCCTTCTCTTTTATTTTCTTTTTTCCTTTTTTTCATTTCGTTTTTGCTTCACGCTGTGCAATTCGCACATACGATCATAAAGTTAGACGCGAAATTTAAAGATATTTTTTTATTATATTTTTTTACACGTTATAAATATATATATACATATATATATATATATATAAACACATATATATTACGTACGCGCCTCTCGCGCGATTTGTTACATAGTTTTTTTTTTTATAAGATCCAACGCGTCATTATTAATCTTCGATTACCTATTTTATCCCTTTTCACGTTGTAGCTCTGCGTGTATTTATTTATGATGATCAATGTAAGGCGCTATTTATTCACCATGTACTTTCCTTCGAAAGCTCCCCAAAAACGGATTTTAGACGATTTTTTAGTTTCCTTTCTTTTCTTTTTCTGTTTCTCTCTTGCTTTCTTTTTTCTTCTTATTCTGTCTTTTTCTCCTTTTTCTATCTTTTTCAGTTTCTCTCTATTTAGTATCATCCCAATTACTGTATGCTGCACGTTATTATTACTTTTATTATATATTTCTTCTCTTTTTTACATTAAGAAATATTATTTTAATCTCGCCGCGTAGATAACAAGAGTTATGCGTATAAAATACTCATGATCGATGAAGCGGCGTGCCATGTATCGATATTTAAAAAAAGGAAAAGAAAAAGGGATTGCGATCGAATTGTAAAAATAAAACGAGAAAAATTGTTTCCTCTCGAATACACGTCACGTGCGTAGGTGATTCGACGAATCACGAGACACAAGATGAAGATATTCCGTTAGTTCCGTACGAGGCCGAAGAACGACGCATCATCATCATCTTCACTCTTTTTAGAAAAGGATTCCTGCAAAAGTTGCCCGTGGTTAATCTTTCTTTTTCTACTTATTGCAGTATTTTAATACGAGCAACATTGTACAACTATTGATTCTAAAATGCTATGTTAAATTACAAATATATATTTAAACAGAGGAACATAAAAAACGTTCAAGGATAAACAATTGTTTGAAGACATGAAAAAATCGTTTCTGTACGCGTTGTATGAATCGTTTCTGTGCGCGTGTTTCTATTTGTCCAAATAATTATTTAACTGTAAAATTTGAAGAATAATAGTAATAACATATCCAGTTAGGATGTAGATAATAGAAGGAATAAGGAACGAAGAGTAAAGAATAGTTCAATATGTTGAATAAGGAAAATATGAGATATTCTTTTTCCAACATGTTGAACTTTCTTCTTCTCTATTTCCTATTTCTTAATCCTTCTATTGTGTCTGCACCCTTGCACTTTACGAAAATGATCCTAATGAAAAGAATGTGTACAGTATCTGGCTATAAAGTTTCCGAATTGATTTTTTTCTTGGAAAGAGACAAATAGAGCTATGTATCAGCCGAAGTAAAAATAATTAATACGAAGTTGTGTGCCTAACGTGCAAATTTTATTATTATGGAATTAGTAATTATTGAGTTTTACTCGTTTCGTTTTATGAGTTTTTATTTGCAGTTGCAGTTTTACTATTTAAAAACGAGCATGTATTGAAAATGAATTTTTAACGATTGTACTAATTAGTAAGACTATGTTTGTTTGCGAGTTGGATATAAAACACCATGTTTGTCACTAGTTGCAATCGTTATTAAAAATTCTTTCTATACACGCTCGTTTTCAAATAATAAAACTGTAGCTGTACATAAAAATAAATTGAAACGAGTAAGAACTCACTAATTATTAATTTGATATTAATAAAATTTGAATATCTTGGGCACAAGGCTTCAAACTAATCATTTTGGCTATCGATTGATATATAGGTTCCATTTGTCTTTCCATGAAAAAAAAACAGGTCGAAAATTTTATAACTAGACCGTGTATATGCGAAAGATACTATAGAGATGTGTCTCTAGAAAAAAAAATCTTTGATACATTCTTAAGATGTTCGTGTCTCTTTGTTATTGTATCTATTTATTTTTCGTGTCTTTTTGTTATTATATCTTGGTATGTAAAGGTATTGAAGAGAGGAATTGGAACTGATAGTTAGAGGTGAGACGTGACGAAGATTAGCGACAACTGAAGTCGATTGCGTGCAATTGTGGGGTTTGTGAAACACCCAATAAGCGAAACTGAGATTGTTTGCGTTTACACCAGAGTCCAGTTGTGCGCGCCGATTGGAATCTTACCGATTGCTGATCCTTTTGGTAAACGTGCAATTGTCCGTAGAAAAGTCCTTCGTCCCGGTCCCCATATATTATCGATTGTGGAGTGAAAACAATCATGGGAGCCGCGTATTAGAAAAGGTGATGAATTTTTAATAATAACGAGAGATTTTTTACACACACGTTTGAATAAAAATGGAATAAAAATCTGTGGGGGATACGGATGTCGAGGTAAAAACTGAGTAAAAGCATGACAAAAGACGGATAACGAAATTTCCATGCAAGCTCAAAGTTATCCTTTGTTTGGAAATGGTTCCCAACTCACTTTTCACTCTACAATTGTAACGCGACGCGCAGGATAAGAAGAAATTGTACATACTCGTATATCAGATAAGACACAGGAATCTGTAATTGGTATGAAGTTTATAACGGCTGTGTTACCGTATGAATCTAATCTTCCAGATGGTTTTTAGTTGCTCTCTTTCTTGGATGCGAGCGTATTGAAGAAAAGTCACAAAAAGAAAACAGAAAAAGAAGATAAATGCATGATCGCGCCGAAAGACTCGATACTTCTTCCAACAAAGATCATATAATCATATTTAGGAATGGGAAGTAAAGAGTAACAAGAAACCATTATTTTTTTTTTTTTAGTGATGATTTAGTACTGACGTTATAACTTTTCATTACGATAATGGTAACTCAGGATTGGAATAGTCACTTTTAGCAAGTAACTTATTGTTACCATTGAAAAACAGTAGCTTGTAACTTCGCTCCTTGACTCTCATAACGTCACGACTCATTGAGTCAATTAATGAGTTACTTTTTTTCTGTGAGCCTTACTATTATCGTATATGTGAACGACGTGTATATTTTGTTATTCCTTATCCGGAATGTTTTTGAGATAACGGCATCATTGACGGATATAGAAATAAGTTTATCGTTGATTTTAGATGTCTTGATAGAATCAATAATTTTATTAAAGTACACAAGTACAAAACGGAGTTTAACTGTACTAGCAATGTCGTTTATAAGATCACTTGTGACGCCTCGTATGTAGGGCAGATAAAGCGACAGCTGAGGACTAGAATAAAAGAGCATCTTGATAACATTAAACTTGATAACATTGAACTGATCCATCCAGATATTCCGTAGTAACCAGCCATAGAATTGTTTCAAATTATTCGTTTGATCGGGACAACATAAAAATTCTTGACTCGGAATCAAATTTCCATAAACGTTAAATTTCCGAAGTGACACAGGTAAAACGGCAAACGGAATACAAAGGCACGGAACTTCTGGATGATTCTTATTTTTGTTAATTGACTCGGCAACGGCGTTACTCGTAATTTCCATTCTCTGATATTTTAAAAGGAAGGTGTTGTAACGCGACTTGTTATCGATCGACGAACTTTCGGAGGTTGTTCGAGGATGAAAATAAAGGAAAGTACAGCAAAAAATTGACACCCCCCCCTCAAAAAAAAAACATTTATTTCATGATATCCTCGTAACTTTTATCTTGATTGCTGGCAAATTCCCTTGATCTTCTCCATCGCGCATTTTAGCGAAGCTCGCGTGGATGTACCAAAAGAGAGTTGTTGATTTTAACGGTAAATTCTTGTAATCAGAAAAGTATCTTCCATGTATATTGCATACTTGCGCGAACATGTTGGTCTGAAAATAGTTTTTTGCCGCGATCTTGCGTTCCTATGAAAAGGGTAAAAAAGGGTAGAAAAAAAAGGAGAGAATGAGAGAATGAATGAATTGCATACGTGTGAGAGCAAAAGAAAGAGAGGTGGCAGAGAGTGAGAAGGAGGGAGATAGGAAGAGAGTTTGGCGATACCGTTTCGTCCCAATTCTTTATTATCATAACTCTTTATTTTCTTGTTATAAAGCGCAAAGAAAAAAAAATCAAATAAGATGAAGTATTGTTTAGCGCGTCGGCGATCTTTGCGCGCTCGCCGGCGCCCTGAAATTCTCGCCGATCGCGGAAACGAGTCCGGTCTCTGCGGTTTCTCCGGCGCGTGTCGCGCACGATCATCGATCGACCGCGGATGAATCATCGATCAACGAGCCGACACGCGCAAAAAAAAGTTGAATCGGCTTAGACGTTTCCGCGAACGAGAGGATTTTTCCAGACATACCTTCATACCTTACATATACCGCATTGTACATTTTTTCAGTGATAAGCAGAGTTTTAAGAGCCTATTGTACAGAATTATAAAGAATAAATATTTGGTTAATTTTTAATCGTTTCATACATATATATATCGAAATAACAATTACTCGAATAACAAATAAATTTAATATTATATATATATAAATACGAATATATATATATATAAATATATAAATATATAAATATGAACATATATATATACAAAATATAAATATATAGATAATTTTATTATATAATGCAAATGAGTAATATGATATTTAGTTATTGTATATAGTGTAAGAAAGCTGATCTTGTAAGATACAGATAAGGTGTTTTAATGTGCACATAGTCGCGTCATTGTCAATGATCATATTATTACGATTAATAATAATTACAGTTTTTTACATCCCGCATTTTCTTATTCGACCTATGCCCACAAATCTGTTACTCATGGTAATTTACTATTATATATGTTAAATGGAAAAGAAAGTGAAATTCTGTTGCGAATTCTTAAATTTGTAAAAAGCATTTCTCTCACACGTTTCATAATCAATTTTTATGTAAAATATATTCACAGCTTTCTTTGCTTTGTAAGTTTTTTCAAAAACAGTTTTTATTTTTGCAACTATGTACGTAATTTTAATTTTCATAGAATGCAAAATTATGATGTATTTTATGTATTAACATTTTTCAGTACGGAATTCTTTACGTGAGAACATAGTCTACAATCAAGAGGAATGATGGCAGGAAACAAAGCATCTTTCACGTTTCTTTCATATATCCTTTTTATTCTTGTACAATGAAAATTTTGATGAAAACTTACGAAACTAATGAAATTGTCGAAGAGCTTCGTGTAACTTAAAAAAAGAAAATCATATGAACGGCCAAAGGTTACGCTGATAGCGACAAAATATCACGCAGATGGAACACGGAATTCACATTTCAACCCCAGTATCCCAAGCCCCAACCACCATAGCCTCGTCCACCCCAACCACCCCAACCATTTCGTCCGCCCCAGTATCCTCTCCAACCGTTCCAGCCTCCCCATCCTCCCCAACCGCCGTATCCTCTGCCGCCGTATCCACCTCCCCAACCACCGTAGTATCTATATGGTCGCCCGTATCTGAAAATTATTTATGAATTTTTTTGATTAGACAGCTTGAACATCAAAGGAATTTTTTAATGCAAATCGACGATGTGTAATTTAACGTGCGACAGGTTTTATAGAATATATATAGAGCATTCGAAAATCGCCGTCCTTTTAATGATGGACGACTTGACGAATCTTAGAATCAATTTTTATTTTTGGTGATGATTTTTTTAAAGGGAAGGTTCAATACTGAATATCGGACTTTAATAAAATAGTAAAAAAATTGCGCAGTTGAGAAGAAACAAATTGGTCTTCTACTAATATCAAGTAACCTTTGCGTTTGCTATGAATTAGAACTATTTATTATATTTATTATTAATAATAAATATAAATATACAAAAGAAAAGGTTAAATATGAAAGGTATCACTTGTGTTGTGCAATTAGTAGTCAAGTTAATATAAAATTGAAGATCTTTTTCGGTTTCGAATATAAATTGTACACAATTTTTTATGTCTAGTAATTTAAAATTGCAAAAAATTAGGCCTTTTATCATCGAGACAATTGTTCAAACTTTTCTTTCGACAATGTAATATTATTTTAGAGAAGCTAACTGTGTACGCTCCATGTTTTTCTATGACAGTAAGTTACGATATTTCGAGATGTCACTCGCGAGAAATGGATGAGACGCAGGCCCGCTAAATTACTGCAAATCAATTGTCGCAGCTCACCTTAGTGTTAATTGCCCATCGAAATGAGTCATTTATGACACGCGACTAGTTAGAATATTCGCGCGACGGAATTACGAGGGGCGTATAAACGTTGTGATTCATGCGCGGTCGGAAGAGACGTGGTTGTGAATGCAAATGAAAAAACACTGCACCACAAAAATGCAATAATTTTTCCAGATGTCTTACACGACTTTCATCTTTACGAACGAACAAGCGTAAGCGAGCAAGACGCATACAAAGTGTATCGTGAAATACATATATATAATCGCGGTTGAGTAAGCCCCGATTACGATGGGATACGTGATCGCCGTTTAATACTTGTCGTTAGCAGTCCCGACGACGCGTCCCAACTTTAAATAGTGGAGATATCAAAAGTACAGAAAAAGTCCCGATCGGAAGATTATACCGCGCAAATTCTGACTCGCCCTCGCGAGTGGAGGAAATCGGGGCTCGTTAGCACAAGACACAAGTTAGTATTGTATTTTGTTTATAATATAATTACCATTTCTAAAGTTTTATTTAAATTAAATAAGCATTAGATTTAAAAAAGAGAAAAATTTGCTTCAGGAGAAGGCAAGTTATAGATTTCTGAGTGTTTTAAAATTTCGTATTCATATTCTTCAGTTTGAAAGAATAAATTACATATTATTAAAGTTTTAACTTCCTTTTACTTTCATTTTACTTTCCTTTAGGAAAGTTTCTGTTATTACATGACATCTTACTGTGAATAACGACAGTAATTTGTTATAATACAATGATTGAAATCAAATGTATGTTGACTTAAATTTAAGGCAAGCTCAGTTCACGCGCAAGTGAGAAGCGTGCGAACATTCAATTACAATTTAGTAAGACGGTTTATTTAATACTTTTTTTAGTGAAGCAACGTTTGTTTCTCTATAATAGCATTTTAGTATTCGATTATCACAAAATAATTTCCAAAGTTTACACTATTTTCACCAAGTAATACATATATATATTTTTTTTGCCATCTGTTTTTTATTTCTATTACGTTTTCATTAATTTAATAGAAAATTTGTCATATAGGCACGATATGTGTCAATTTATCCTGCTGTCAAGGCAAGTTGGCTATTATGCGGCATGTTCGTATTTTATTTGTTACAATGAAATTATATCATACATAGAATCTCGTTCCTGGCATGAAAATATTCAGGGAAGGGTTCTTTCTATCACATTAGTACAGTTCAATTATAATAATTAGTTATTGTTTAAAATATCGAATGCCGAAAACTGTGCCAACGATCTCCGATCTTTTCTGTACTTCCCCGCGGGATAGAACTATCTTCATCACACGACAGTTTAATTTTACTTGATAATTTTAACGAAGGTACTCATCACGCGAATCTAAAATTGCCAGCTCCTCGTGAGTGACGTGCAGATTAAGTGACTGCAGCGAATGGCATTGAACGAGGTACATTGAAAAACACGAATCTATTTTTCTTTTTTTTTTACTTTGCGATAATATGCAATGAGTTTTATTATTGACGTTTTGGGAGTATTTTGGAAACCATTCATGTCTCGTACAGAAAGAACGGTTTTGCTGAAATACCTACAAATTTAGCTAGATATAAATCTGATATAAATTTGAAAATAATGTTGTTGAGCCATCAAAATAATTACGAAGACTGTTCAAATATAATGAGCAATTCTACAAAAAATATTAACACACTAGAGCAATCAGTTTGAACGTTTTACACAATTTAATTATTTTGATGGTCCAAAACGAAATTATTTCCAAATTTAGCTAAATCTTTAAATACTTTAGCAAAACCCTTCTTTCCGTGTAATATTCATTATTTACTTTATGGTCCCAAATTATCTAAACAATAATGATTTTGGATTCACGGATTTCCTGCGGTTCGCAATTAGAGGGATAGAAATTAACGACTTATAACTCACCCCCAATACGTAGCGTCCGCTTCTAGATCATTGGCATTCGCATCCGGTTGCGGTTCGATCTCGCTCTGCACCGGGGCTTCCCCGTTTTCCACAGCGGCGACAAACGTGAGGAAGGCAAACGCCCCAAAGAAGAACACCTAGAATCAAATTATATGAATAATAAATCATTGTACGGTTCATTGTTATCGTCTTCTCTTGAAAAAATTGCGAAAAACCGAATTGTTTTATGCGATTTTGATCTTAACTCGTGTTGGGACAACTCGGGGGTGTTGTATAGCTCGAAAAGCTCTGTATCATTTTATGCAATATTGTCGCGATTTTTTTGGCAATGTACTTGAAAAATCTTCGATCGCTCGAAGCTTCCGCTGGTTGCAATTCGCAATAATAAACATTGTCCATGACGATACAATGTCGGAATAAGCTTAAGAGATATTAGAAGATAAGAACATCTTTTTCTAAAAAAAGATTTATAATCAAACAATTTTTATTGATATATTTTGATGATAAAATCTCTATTATTATAATTATTTAACTTGAACTTTCTATATCTTCTGTATTAACTTGTACAATTTACATTTGGTTACTGTGATATCTATAGTTCCCGAATACTCAATTGTCAAAGATAACTCGTATCGAGCGTGATCGGTCTCGGACGCGAATTACGCTAATTTAGTTTATCAAGCTAGTTAATCGGGTTTGAGACTGACGTTTCGTGCAGTCGAGAAAGAACGTACAACACACGCGAAGCGGATGTAGCCGAAGCGGATGTAGCGCGAGAAGAGATAAAGAACCGGAATGAAGAAAGGAAAAGTGTATCGACGTCGAAGATATGAGAGGGAGTGATGCGGGCCACTTACGAAATGCAATGGACGCAACATATCGGAGACTGATTCCATTTCGAGTGCAGCGGGCCTTATATACGCCGGGACCGACGGCGCGGCGCGTTTTCGCGACGCAGGGTACGCACGCACCAACACCAACACGTGCACAGGGCGATTCTGCACGTCTGTCGTCGGCTACCTGCGGTTTCACGCGAGTGAGCGAGCGAGCAGGCGAACGAACAAGGAGGAGACGCGATCCGGACGAGGTGATACCAGTTGCTGCACAAAGAGCCGCAAATAGGAATGCCAATGCCGAGTATTTTCGTGGGATCCCAGGGGATCCCGCGATGATGATGATGATGCCGCGCAGACGCCGCCGCGAGGACGTGATCCTCGTAAAATCCGAAATGACCGTAATCCAACCTCGCGACTTCATCGCGCCGATAATTTTCACAGATATTCTCTTTGAATCAACCTGTCTTGCTATGAACCTGACTCCATTTTTCCACGAGGAAATTGAAGTGAAGTACCTTCTTTATCTCACGGGAGAGGAAGAAGAAGAAGAAAAAGAAGAAACTTCCACACACACCTTTACGTCGCAAAAACAACTGAGAATGTTGACAATTAGATGCCAGAAATAAATTAACAGAGTTTTGTCGGCTTCTTAGCATGAAGAATGAAAGCAAGACCCGTTTGAAGAATAAATATCTTCAGCATTGAGATGCATGGCCGGTATTAAAGTGGCTGACTTTTTTTTCGGTGATTCTTTAAACACGTTCGATAGATACATCATTTGTTTTTTCATTCCCAGAAACGAATATTGAATGCGACAGTCTCTAAAAAAAACCATTTTATTTTGACGACCACTGAAGTTTGTTCACTATGTTTCATTCCTTTTGGTCTCTCGCAAATTTGGATGAGCGCGCGCACTTTACTTTTCAATGCTAACTTATCGCAACTTTCGGTTTGCAATTAGATCACTCATAAAACAAATAATTAGTAATTAGTCATTTGTATGGGGATTTGCGCGAGAAGAACGAATCCATTCACACACAATTAGCATGCGTCTAATTGTGTCTAATGATACTTCTCGGTATTGCTTCATTGACGAAGAAGAGATCCTGGGAAGACGCGTTTTGGTTGCCGGACTAGAATCGCATTTTGTTTGAGGGCCATTTACGTTAAAGGGGGATGATAAGAACCAACATCTTGAAGAGATCATAATTTTTGTAATCCTATACATGCAAAAAATATCGAGGGAGTAAAAGAATGGCCGATCTCTTATAGTTTAGATTAGAAACTCTGAGACCTGTGTTTAATTATTGCTATCATCCAACCGGTGTCAGATAATATAAATGACATATCGATTCATAGAAGCATCTGTACATATAATATATGTAGATATGTACAATATGTATAACAAATACATCTAATTATGGAAAAGTTGTTACAATTGTCTTTATTAATATTGGCAATTAGAATGCGCTAAAATTGAAGTCAATGTTAAGGAAAAATGAGTGAAGGATAATACTTCTTTAATGTAGTAATAAAAGTTAAGTTTCAAGATCATTTTCGGCACAATAATATTAATTTGATAATGCCCCTGACCTAAAAGTTGCGCAATACTTTTATGCTTTATTAATTAAAACAAAGGTTGGACTTTTGATGACCCTGTTGTTCGTTTTTCTACAGTTTTTAAAAAAAGATTTATAAAAAATCGGCCGTTAAATAAAGAATGGCATTGTGAAGTTAATATATTATGAATTTTTTTCTTACAAAGCTATAAATATTCTTGTTACATTTACATTTTTATAAAGCGGTGATATAACCGGTCTGGTATCTTTATGTTCAAACTGTGCGGCCTTTTGAGCCGAAAATTCGGTCGAGGTAGAATTTACCACCGCCGTTTAGTCACGTTTAAAGTAAAATATGCAGAATTGTTAAAAGAATGTGGAATTATATAACTGAATTAAAACTCATGCATACATGTCGCGTAAAGAGAACTGTACGTAACGTGAACGACATTTCGGGAATTCTGATTTGATGCTCGCATTGTAATTTTTCAAATTATCTCACTGTGTATTTTACACTTGAGAACAATAAGATTTTTAAGAGAGTAAGACAATAAAAGAACATAAGACTTTGCGACAGTAAATTAAATAAATTATTTGCGCTAAATATTAAAAAATCTGAATATTGCATTAAATATGTAGATATATGTAGATATTCACATATACATAATTATACAAGGTAAGTTAAATAATGATACCATAAATTTGTGTTTTTCTTAATTCTTTTGTCATTAACTCTTTTATTAATAGCAAAAAATTTATTTCAACGTATAACAATTTTTACACTAAAACACAGAAAAGAGAGACAAAAAAACATTTCAAAATTTTAATTATTTATTATTTATTATTATTAAAAGGAAATTTGTAGAGCTACGAAACTTTCTGTTCCACATTATAACCTTGAAGTTTTAAGGATTCTGTATATCGATACAAAAAACTCTTATCAATAGTTTTTGCTTTGTTCTTCTTGTATGTTAATAATAAGATTAACTCAAGGAGGAGGGAAAAGGGGATTTAATGGAACCTTGATCAACCGGTCCCATAAGGAAAAAGTTTTCTATTTTGCAAACTACGAAGATATACATATATTGATTCCCGTGGATGCTGTGCCGTTAAAAGATACTGCTGTCGCCCGCATTTCCGCTCGTCAACTTAATTAGCGAACGTGTGCTGCACCTTTCCATCATTGAAGCAATGTAAATTAGAAGGTATCTTAAGACAGGAGTGCATTGCTGACCAATATCTTATTAACCCATCAGCCCATTAAGTCAAGGTGATTCCCCGTACCAACCGTTTATCTCTGCAATTAACGTCCAAGATTCAGAGCTGTATTCTTCTTTGCAAAAATCTTCATATTTCTTGTAAAGTGAGTTGTCAGATATTTTGAAATAAAATTGGATTACTAAAACTTTGAAGTAACATGAATTTCTGAATTTCTTCTTTATATAAACGTTTGTATTTTATAAGAAGAATCTAGTTGCCCAATTTAGAATTTAGTTAATAAATTATAAAGATTTTAGATTTATATAATAAATTTATAGATATCTCTCAAGTAATGACGATTATTACATTAAGATTATGGTATCAATTTGAGCAAAAAGGAAAACTAAAAGTAAATTATAACAAAGTTAATTAAGCAATGATCTATTATATTTATAATATTAAATATTAGATGTATTGAGTTATATTTATTATATAAGACAAAATAGTATTAGACATAAAGTATTGCTTTTTAATTATTTATTGAAGTTAATCTGTGTTTAATCTAAATATCAATTTTATAATCAAATATTGTCAAATTAATAATCATTAAATATTAACAAAGAATCGTTTTGTTATTTCTTAAATAGAAATATATAATTGTTTTTAGTGATAAAATAATTTCTAAGAATTTTTGTAATCATCACAAAAGTCAATACCAGTTTAATTTGTATAACTTTGATTTCTCTAATTCATTTATTTTCATGCGATCACCCCTATATCTAGATCCAGGGAGGTATTTGATCGCATTCCTTTTACTTGCGAGTATCATCCATCGACGGGGTATTCTCACGAGTGCATCAAACGAATGTCCGTTCGTTGGCTGTAAAGAATTTTTGAGAAACGTGCGACTGGCCTGCCTTGAGCGGGCTCGCCGTCGTCGCCACCACCGTCGCCACCGCCGTCGTCGTCGTGGATGCATGTCCCCCCGCGATCGGTCTCGACCGATTTGCGAAAAGGTGGAGGGACGATGAGAACGCAAGCGATGATCGCAGCGCAAAAAGACATACGTCTTCTCTGGTTGGCACGCGGGGAGGAATCGTTGACCGCAGCTCCTCCAACCAAGGTCAGGCATCACCTTTTTCTCGTCTCTCCCTTCCTCTTCGCGTTATGAGGGACTTGGAAAGGAGCTACAGTGACCATGGTCCAAGTCGCAACACCCAGCCTCGTCTTTGTTATCGCTCGGGCGCGAACGCGTCCCGCAGTGAAAATAAATAAGAAACTAGAGACGAGGATGTTTTCTTTTAAATGTGCTCGTAATAGATTCAGTATAGACGTATACGAGCGAGAGACGTGCTTAGTGTACATATATATATTATTAGCTACATCTAACATAGATTTGCATGTAAACAGACTTGTCAGTAGTGTAGAGGTAGGCCTTGTAAGAACAGATTCATTTTCACACACCAAGAGTACGTTGTTTTCTTTAAAACTGTTTATTGCTATTATATGAGGTAACTAACGGTTTCGTACAGTTATTGATATACATAATTATAGATAATAACGATAAAGAAGTCATCCTGGTGTAAAATTTAAATATTTTTCTTATTGCTGTAATCATCTCTTGTTAAAAGAATACTTTTTAAGCTTTGCTTTGGCACTACTTCCAAATTCTATCAAATATTAAAATAGATTTAATTAACAAGTGAGAAATATCGAAAAATATCTCAATATTTATTTAAACTACGTCCTTACTACTTATAGATTAATATTTCTAAAAAATTTCTTTCCGTATGCATTAATATCGTATAATACAGTCTTGTTAAAATTAGATTTAAAACGTATAACATTTTTTAACATTACTCCAATTATTGTAGAAGAGTATCCAGTTTGTGTATCAAATATTACGTATTCATCATAATGTCTTTAGAAGCGGTCTACTAAAACTATTCCTTAACACATACAACAAAAATTAATTGAAATTATATACTTCAACAATATAAGAAAGAAATACTGCTATTATTAGCACACATATATGTTAAAACGAAGTCCATTCTCGTTGAGTAAAGATTCACTCTAATTTGTTTTAACAGACTCAGAATACATACTAATATAGTGTACTTATATTTGATACTTATATATTTTCGATTAATCTATGCAATTTTCAATATGCTTCATAAGATCTGGTAAAGTAAGATATGCGCTCGAACACTTTGGACATACTTCCGTCAAGTGAAATTTTGTAGATAGTCCTGTAATGAAGTCCTGTAATTAAGTTGATACATGTTAGTGTCTAAATTTAAACAAAAGTACAAAAAAAAAAAAAGAAATTGTATAGAGCTGTGACAAATGTCAAGTCGTTTCTGTAGATTCTATTCATGTACAATATTCAATATATGCCATGTCGTATTTTAAAAACGACAAATAATCGTATAATAATAATTAAATGATAATTGAATAACACATGTACAATACTTGAATAATAATTTACAAATACTAACATAATGAGAAAATAAAGATAGGAACTATATAATATCCTTGTTCTAACTGTTATCAATACAATGTATGTACAGAATACATAATTTCCTTACAATTGTGCAATGTAAAACACAGGGCTAGAAATATTAATTGAAAAAATATGAACTGAAACAATCAATGACGTTGAATTTAATTTTGGATTATTCTCGCTATCTGTCTTTATCTCAATATAATAACTATATTCCTCAAAACATTTAGGAAATCATTCTTTTAAAGAAATATAAAACATAATATTAGCTGTTTTCCTTTTATTACCTATTTCCACCAATGTAGATTGATTTTAATCTCAATTTAATTTACTTTTTATCTTTTTCCAATTTTTAGAACTGAAGAAAGATAAAGAGTAAATTAAACTAAGGTCAAAGCTAATCTGCATTGATAGAAATAGACATAAGAGACACAAATCAACATAGATTAACACATTCGAGCACAATTAAATAGAACACAATATGCATAGTGTGTATGTACGAACTTTTAATACTTAATTAAAAAAAAAAAAATAAAAGTTACAAATTTCAATATAAATTAGAAATTATTATTTACGATTATTAAATTCATAATACTTAGTATTGCAATTTCTTTATGTTAAATGTGATTAGAAAACAATTCAAACTTTATATACTTATATACACTTATTCAAACAAAATATTGGGAGTTGAATATGTTTTATTATTGTTCAATCAGTTAAAAATATACTTCGACTCTTTTCCTGAGCAAAGTCAAAGGATGTCGATTAAATTTGAACCAAATTATTATAAATGAAAAGCAATACATATGTTGAACAGCAATATATATGTTGGTCAAAAGTGTCGTTTGTATTTTCTAAAAGAAAAACTTTCTGCCATAATTTTCATATATATATATATATATATATAAACTAAAATAAACTGCATTTATATAAGTAGACGTACTGAACATTAAAATTATAATTTATAAAAGAAATTTGAGATAAAATTTATAAAGAATTAAAACTTAATATATAATATATGCTGGATGTATCCTAATATTATTCAATCAATCATAAACACACTTCTAAATTATATTTTTGAAAGAACGGAGAGAACAAGGAAAAGAAAACGAAAGAAATAAATCTAGATTAAGCAGCAGATTTTGCAATGCCAACTATGTACGAAAGCGTTGTATACAATTAGAGAGCTATAGAGAAGAGGAAGATAGAACTTATTTATATCTATTTCATATCTGCATGTATATATACCAATGTGGAAAAAATTTGAATATTTGAATAAATATGTAATTACTTATTATTTCATTGGGAACAAACGAAAGATATAATTTCGATAACTCGATCGTTTCTCTCGCACAGTGGCATTGCCACTTCTTGTACGGCCATTGTATTTGTCACCGTTCTAGTAATAAAACAATAATTTTTATTTTTAAAAAAACCGTCGATAAAATAATGAACTTAAAATTACTTACTGAATGTCGGGATGATGCTTCTGTGTTGGCACTGGAGTTATCTTGTAGTTGTTTGTTAAATCTTATTTGTTTTTCTAATTCTGTACTTAAATTATTTTTTTCTTCTATTAACGCTTCTTTCAGTTTCTTTTCCTGCATAAAGTCTTCTTCATAGAGTGTTAATTGCGATCTTAACAGATTTATTTCTTCCGCCTACAAAATACAGCAGCATGAAGATAATTAAATTTAAGACGTAATGTATCGATTCCACATATGTATTTCAAACTAAGACGTTATGAAAATTACATTAGTTCAAATTAAGAAAAAATTTACTCACGCTTTGTGCAAGCTGTTCCTTTATTTTTTGAAATTCTACGTTTTTTCCTTTAATCACATGTCGCAAATTATTTGTCTCGCCCAGCAGCTGTTCGTATCGAACTTGTAATGCTTTTTTCTCATTGTGCAAATCTCTCTCGCAATTTTCATATAATTTGCTCTGATGGTCAAGTGACATCTTCTCTTCATTCAAACTAATTTTTTCTTGCGCCACAAGTTTTTTTTCGTCGTGCAACGATATACGTTCCATGTTCAAGCTGTTTTTCTGACTTTCAAGGAATTCTTTTTCTTTCTGTACATTATCTTTCTCTTGATTGAGAATTCTCTTTTCTTCTTCCAATGATTGCTTGTCTCCTTTAACTTGTTCTAATTGTTCAGATGTTTGTAAATTCAATTTTGTATTTTCATCAACGATTATTTCCATTTCATATAAAATAGAATTATAGTCTGAGAATATCTTTTGAAATCGATCTTGTGACTTAATAAGAATTTGTCTATCAGTAATAATTTTTACTTGCTCATCAGCTAATTGCTTGCAATACTGGCATAATTTTTCTTTATACTGCATTTTAAAGTTATCATCGTCAAGTTTAAGTATATCCGTAATTTCTTTTAAACCTTTTTCTATGGCAGCAAAGCGTTCTACTTGTGCTACAAAACATTCGGTTAATTCTTGCAATGTGTCGTTATATTGCTTCATATTTTGTATTAATTTTTGACGGTTTAAATTAGATGATGTTTTATCCGATAAATCCTGTGATTTAATGGGATTAAAAACCTGAAAAATTTAAAAACTAAATCAATTTTATTCCTTTAAGTAATTTAAAATATTTAGCAAATAATTTTTTAAGGAAACATACACATTGTAGCTTCTGTTCAAGTAAAGCAATAGATTCTTGCAAGGAAGCAATTTGCTGATCCTTTGCAGAACATGCTTCCGAACATCTCAGACTATTTATAGTCTTTACACAGTCTTCATAACTGTGGATGTCATTGCAATTTATTGTTAATGATTTCATTGCTGATTCTAATTCTTTTACTATGTTTTGCTCGAGTTCTGCTTTAGTGGTTGAAGCGTCAATGGTAGACTCAGAAATAGCACTAATCGCCTAAAAAAAAATTAAATAAACAATTTTGTACAATGCACATATACAATATAATATACATTTATGTACCTCAAATCCTTCAGTGTGATGCAAAAGCCAAAGTTTAGTTTTCAACTCTGCATTTTCCTTCTTGAGATGATTTATCAATTCTTTAGTCTCTGCAAATTTTTGTTTGTGATTCTGATGAACCTTGGTCACTTCTTCTTGCCATGTTGCCAGAGTATTGAATTGCTGTTTCATAGATTCATTGTTACTCTTCAAGGTTTCCTTTAACTTGACATTTTCCTGCAACACTTCGGCCAATCTATTTTGCATCTCAGTCATATTCAGCGATGACACTATCGACTTGTAATCCTGCAAGGAGAATATTTTCATTTTTTATTTTAGTCATTTTAGATAAGATAAAACTGTAAGATAAAATAAAATTGCAATATACGTACAATTGACATGCATTTTTGTTGAATGTCGATATAGGAAGCCAACAAGGAAGTTTGAGCTTCTACTGAATCTTTACCAAGTACTATAAAAGACAGGCTTTCGTCTTCAACGGCATTAGTTAATGAGTTTACATTTAGAGCTGTAGTAACAGGCTCATCCAATCTAAATGAAAGCTCTTTATCATTCACACTCATTTTCTGCACTTTAGAATTTTCAGGCTTCACATCTGGTTCCATATTTCGATTATTTGATCAAGACTGCCACTCACTCTCACATAAAAATTGAACATCAACAATAAAACAACTGCAAAATTAATTGTTATTTTTCTATAATGGTAATAATATTACTGATTACAAAGCATGAACAAAGCGAATATTGTTGTAGGCTAAACTTGTACGTTTTTATCGACAAATGACTCCTAATATTTCGATTCCTCGAATTTATAATATTTATACTGATTTGATAATAGGAAAGTATTTAATTTATACTTACACAGTTGTATATGAAATACCTATCACAGTTTAATTACGTTAATTTGTCTCTCTAAAGTTGCATCAGATTGATGCAACATTGAGGTTAGGTAACAAAATGCTACTACGGGTACTACGTAGCACATTTATTTTATGACACTGCCGATGAAATCAGCAGCTCGAAATATCGATGTGGTTTGAGTCTAAGCTAAAATAATATAATAAAAATATAAAATATAAGCGTGCATAGCTATATCTATAAATATTTTCAATGGATAACATGTAAAGTTTTTGGTTCTGTTCCGCAGCTCGATAGAGCCTCGAAATAATTTCCAGCTAGGAATAATCGATTAAATCGATTACTTTTGATTACTCGGCGATATATATGTTGATTTCATGTAAAGGCTCAATTTATTCAGATTTTAATTTACTTATACTTTTTATTTCAAAAGTAATTATCATCTGAAATACGTTTTGAATATAAAATAATAATAACTTGCATGGTAATACGAAAAGTGCATGCATGCGAAGTTAAAAGGAGCGGGATACACTGGTATACAGAGTCGATCTTGGCGCGTGAAGTTGACCGTGCGGAAGATGAAGCCGCTATATTCACGCTATTTCATAGAACGTGGCGGACGCGGGATGGACCGGCTGCAGAGCGAATGCGTCAATGCGGTTCGTTTGACAGGTGAGCGAGACTTATATCAATCTTGCATTAATATTTACTGCAAATTCAATCATCGCGTAATGTAGATTCGATGCTCGCGTGCAATGCGGCAGCGGCGCGAGCGCGGCGTCGCCGCGTCGATCTTGTTGCATACAGTTGACCATGCACGCAAAAACGAAGCTCGTCATTTTGATCCGTATTGTCGTCTGATTGCAGAACACGGTGAACGCGATGCTGATCGGCCCGGGAGCGAATGGCGTCGCAAACTTATTAAACAGGCAAGCGATGTCTATACTAATCCCCCAATAATGTTTTCTGCCAAGCTAATCATCGCATAATAAAGATTCGGTACTTGTATATCGATGATCCGTGAAAACACGCATTCTCGAATAATTAATGCCGAAAAATTGTATAGCGCGAATAATTGATAAAACGATGAGCATCGGACATTGCAAGTAACGCGCGCGAATATCTGCTTATAATTTTAATACGTTTATTCGAGCAAACGTGAAATAATTATCATAAAAACAACGTATATTATTTGTTGCCCGATAATGCATGAACGAAAAATTAGAAGCGGGACATGGAATCGTCGCGACGTCACCGCGGTGCGAGATGGCGTCGCGTCGCGTCGGTCTTACCGCGTGAAGTTGTTCGCGCGGAGACGAAGCCGCTCCTACGTCATCTTGAGCGATATGTTCACGTTTCACTTGCAGAACGGCCCGGGGCGGACACGGGACGGACTGGCTGCAAAGCGGATGCGTCAATGCGGCTCATTTAACAGGTGAGCGAGACTTATATCAACTTCTCAGTAATATTTACTGCGAAGTCAATCATCGCGTAATGTAGACTCGATGCTCGCGTGCAGCGCGGCCGCGGTGTGAGCGCGGCGTCGATCTTGACGCATAAAGTTGACCGCGCGCGCGAGAACGAAGCCGGCTCGCCATTTTGGTCCATATTGTCGTCTGACTGCAGAAAACGGTGGACGCGATGCAGATCGGGCCGGGAGCGAATGGCGTCGCAAACTTATTAAATAGGCAAGCGATGTCTATACTAATCCCGCAGTAATATTTTCTGCCAAGCTAATCATCGCATAATAAAGATTCGGTACTTGTATATCGATGATCTGTAAAAACACGCATTCTCGAATAATTAATGCCGAAAAATTGTATCGCGCAAATAATTGATAAAACGATGAGCATGGGACATTGCAAATAACGCGCGCGAATATCTGCTTATAATTTTAATACGTTTATTCGAGCAAACGTGAAATAATTATCATAAAGACAACGTATATTATTTGTTGCGCGATAATGCATGAACGTAAAGTTAGGAGCGTCGCGGCGTCACCGCGGTGCGAGATGGCGTCGCGTCGCGTCGGTTTTACCGCGTGAAGTTGTTCGCGCGGAGATGAAGCCGCTCCTACGTCATCTTAAGCGATGTATTCACGTTTCACTTGCAGAACGAAGTGGACACGGAACGGACCGGCTGCAGAACGGATGCGTCAACGCCGCATGTCGTTTAACAAATGAGCGAGATTGCGAGTAAAGTATGCGGAAATTTAATATGAAGCGTCACCGCGGCGCTGAGCGTCGCGATATATTACATGATCTTGGCGTGAAATTGATAGTATGAGAGACGAAGTCATTCCAGCCATTTTAATTCCATTCCTGTACAGAACATGGCGGAACATTTTGGTTCCGGAACGAATGCACGGCGTCACATCTCATTCAGTTGGTAAGAGAAACTTAATATCTAACAATCGTGTAATAAATCCAGAAACAGATTTATATACCCTGATTCGTTCAAACACGTATTTTGCAATATTCGTTCGAGCAAAGATCCAAACGTATAGCGCTCTCGCGCGCGTTGCGACGCTCGTCAGATTAATTGCGAGAAAAATGAAGCCGCTTCGCAATTTTAATTCTATTTTTTTTTTTATAGAATGCGATGGACACTTTTACAGGACGCGGAACGCAAAGTGGTTCCGAAATGAGTGGTATCGCGGTTTAATTGGTAAGTATATTTATACTAATATTGCATTTATTTTATATAACAATATCTAATAGTGGAAAATATAGATTCAGTATTGATACGCTGATTGTTTGCTTGAACGCGTTTTTTCTAATACTTGTTTAAGCTAAGATCAAAACGTAGAGTGTTGTCAATCTCGTCAAATTGTCCTCGCAGAAAAATAAGCTGTCTTAATTATATTCATGTTTCTTTTACAGAACGCAGTGGATGACAGACTGATTCGCTTTAAAGCGAGTAGCTCGTGAATTAGTTTGACAACTTGAAGAAGGAAAATCAAAAGGAGGTTTAACAATTCCAAAGGAGAAGAAGAAAACATATTGGGCATCAGTGGAGCAACTTGGTAAGCATTATTGCTTACTTGCGTAAAATTAATCTTTTTTTCGCATTCATTAGTTTTATTTATATGTTTTGAAAATAATCATTAAAGAAATTGAAATTGAAACTTTATAAAACTTTATTTTTATGAAAGTTTTGAAAATTACATAATTATTTTAATAGATATTTAATTGACAAACAAAAAATTTTGTACATATAAAAAAATATAAATCATTAATTCTTTTAAGCATTACTTTAATTTGAATCTTATGTTTGTTATTTATCTTATGTTACAGAATCATCGTAGCTACGCTGCTGACAACTCCACTGTTGCGCATCGGACGGTGAGTAATAAAAACTTTATTAACGAATCTATGACAAATTTATTAAATTAAATAATTGAATGACTTATTAAATGATGAGTAAAAACTTTATAGATTCTTAAAATGAATAAGCTTTAAAAAATTATAAAGGGTACTTAATCTTGGACTCGTTCTTCATCATTTATTAATATAAGTGTACTATTATGCTTGAAATTGCACTCGCACAGGTACATACCAACAGAGAGAGAATAGATTTCAGTATTTATTTATTAAGTAGCTATAAAAATAATATAAGCACGACTAAATTAACAAAAAACCTGAATACATTTTAATATTACCAAAATATTACCAAAAGTAACGGTGCGCAATTAAAAAAATTAGAAAATGTATTTAAAATTACACAAGAAATATTATTTTCTACACTAAGTTTTGCAGTGACCATACATTAGTTCTCTCTTAATCTAAATTGTATTGTAAATATTTGTCTGAAATATAATAAAAAATAATTAAATTTACAAATTCAAACAAAATCGATCAAAGTAAAGTTTCTTATTTTATTAGAAACAATAAAAATCAGAAAACATATTTTGAATTTTAATGATTATAGTCCTAAACATATAAAGGAAAATTAGTGAAATAGATTATTAGATTTTATTTATAGTTAGATTATTGAAAAGATTGTTAAATTAAAATTATTGCATATTACATATATTGCATATTTAAAATAAAAATTTTGTTAGGGAAAAAAATATTAAACGACTTAGGCATATACTTTTCTTAAATCCCTTCACCAAAGATTTGTTTGAAATTAAATATTTTATAAGTTGGTGTAAAAAAGTAATATGCAAATTTATAAATATTATTTAAATACTTTAAATAAACAGAAACATTGTTTTGCTTTGTAAAAACAAAGAATATGCTTACAAGAAATATTTATAATAACGTACATTTAGTGTATTTGAGAGATAATGCATTATTATACATAATTATACATAATTAAAATTTCTTCTATTGTAAAGTGCCAATTGAACCATGGAGTTTTAAAGCTTATTTATTTAATTTCTTAACAAACTGGTTTTATAAAAAATAAAACGCAATGTGATGTGAGATCGTATTCCGCGACTTGTTAAAATTACATCAATGTTATAAAAAATTTTCTTGTCAATAAAGATATTTGATTTCAATTAATACACATTTTGAATATAATAAATACAAAAATTAAAAATTATAATTTTTATAAAAAAACAAAATGAGAGAGAGAGAGAGAGGAAATATGCACATATTTTCAGTGACAAATTATAAAAATCTGAATATATTGCGCGACAACTTCACATAACTACTATAAAAATGACTTACTTTTGTTGAATCTCACATCACGCTCTTTGAACTTTTCATATGATGTACTTAAGATCAGATTTGAGTAACGACGAATCAACTAAGAATAGATAAAAAATTTATAATGTAATAATACATACATTCTACAATGTTGGAACAAATTTTATCAACTTATTGATTAATAATTATACTTAAAAATTACAAAAATAACTATATAGAATTATAAACATAATTATATAAACTTATATTTTAAATACGGATACAAATTAATGTGTGATTAATGATCAAAATTATTTTTTAAATTAATAAATAATTTTCTTTAACTAATTGATGATTATTATTATTATTATTAAATTTTACGCAATTACTTTTATTAAAAAAACACTATAAGAAAATAATGTACAAAACAATCAAAAATTAATTCTACAATTATTTGATTAATTATTAATCTCGGTTATATAAATTATAAATTAGTAGATCGTTTTAATTAATAAATAAGTTAATCGATTAATGATAAACTCTGTAGTACAGGTACTTTAAAGAACAAGAAATAAAAATAATAATTTAGGAATTTCTTTCTCAATGTTGTAAATGTAACAGACATTGCGATTTGTCAAAAAAACCATTTTCGCGGTTGACTGGGTACATGTGCAATTACGGGGTACAATCGATATCGGAGACCGATGCAATGTGAACTCTGACTTCTCGTCACGTTATCGGTTCAGTGAGACCATGTCTCATTGGACTTAGCGTCTAACCGGCCGATCAGCTGGATTAACCACGATTTGTGAGCGTGTCGCGGGTTGACAAAGCACCCCAGAAAGTGCGTCTCCTTTAAGTGACTCGCTGCCTGCGACTATGGCTTGTAAAATACAAGTGTCGTATGAATCGTGGTTAAAAGAGCTTAGTCGACGTTAAACGTGCGTTAAACGCGATACAAAAGGCAGAACCCATTCGCAACGAGCTCACTATCTAACCCGTACCCTTCGCGTCCGAATTGCTGATTCGTTATTTCGTTAATCGCGTAATTAGCAATGTCTCTTGCAGGTGCCCTAAGAAGATGTCTGCAGCGCTGCAAAATAATTTTTCAATACAGAAATTTTTTTTCACTACATGTGTAATTTCTATTTCTATTTTAAGTTTTTTGTGATAAATGCATTAGACATTGTGATTCGTTCAGAAAATAATTTTCGCGTTCGATTGAACATATCTGAAATTATGGGGTACAATTCGGTATCGGAGACCGATGCAATGTGAACTCTGCCTTCTCGTCACGTTATCGGTTCAGCGAGACCATGTCTCATTGGACTTAGCGTCTAACCGGCCGATCAGCTGGATTAACCACGATTTGTGAGCGTGTCGCGGGTTGACAAAGCACCCCAGAAAGTGCGTCTCCTTTAAGTGACTTGCTGCCTGCGACTATGGCTTGTAAAATACAAGTGTCGTATGAATCGTGGTTAAAAAAGCTTAGTCGACGTTAAACGTGCGTTAAATGCGATACAAAAGGCAGAACCCATTCGCAACGAGCTCACTATCGAACCCGTACCCTTCGCGTCCGAATTGCTGATTCGTTATTTCGTTAATCGCGTAATTAGCAATGTCTCTTGCAGGTGCCCTAAGAAGATGTCTGCAGCGCTGCAAAATAATTTTTCAATACAGAAATTTTTTTTAACTACATGTGTAATTTCTATTTCTATTTTAAGTTTTTTGTGATAAATGCATTAGACATTGTGATTCGTTCAGAAAATAATTTTCGCGTTCGATTGAACATATCTGAAATTATGGGGTACAATTCGGTATCGGAGACCGATGCAATGTGAACTCTGCCTTCTCGTCACGTTATCGGTTCAGCGAGACCATGTCTCATTGGACTTAGCGTCTAACCGGCCGATCAGCTGGATTAACCACGATTTGTGAGCGTGTCGCGGGTTGACAAAGCACCCCAGAAAGTGCGTCTCCTTTAAGTGACTTGCTGCCTGCGACTATGGCTTGTAAAATACAAGTGTCGTATGAATCGTGGTTAAAAGAGCTTAGTCGACGTTAAACGTGCGTTAAACGCGATACAAAAGGCAGAACCCATTCGCAACGAGCTCACTATCGAACCCGTACCCTTCGCGTCCGAATTGCTGATTCGTTATTTCGTTAATCGCGTAATTAGCAATGTCTCTTGCAGGTGCCCTAAGAAGATGTCTGCAGCGCTGCAAAATAATTTTTCAATACAGAAATTTTTTTTAACTACATGTGTAATTTCTATTTCTATTTTAAGTTTTTTGTGATAAATGCATTAGACATTGTGATTCGTTCAGAAAATAATTTTCTCGTTCGATTGAACATATCTGAAATTATGGGGTATAATTCGGTATCGGAGACCGATGCAATGTGAACTCTGCCTTCTCGACACGTTATCGGTTCAGCGAGACCATGTCTCATTGGACTTAGCGTCTAACCGGCCGATCAGCTGGATTAACCACGATTTGTGAGCGTGTCGCGGGTTGACAAAGCACCCCAGAAAGTGCGTCTCCTTTAAGTGACTTGCTGCCTGCGACTATGGCTTGTAAAATACAAGTGTCGTATGAATCGTGGTTAAAAAAGCTTAGTCGACGTTAAACGTGCGTTAAATGCGATACAAAAGGCAGAACCCATTCGCAACGAGCTCACTATCGAACCCGTACCCTTCGCGTCCGAATTGCTGATTCGTTATTTCGTTAATCGCGTAATTAGCAATGTCTCTTGCAGGTGCCCTAAGAAGATGTCTGCAGCGCTGCAAAATAATTTTTCAATACAGAAATTTTTTTTAACTACATGTGTAATTTCTATTTCTATTTTAAGTTTTTTGTGATAAATGCATTAGACATTGTGATTCGTTCAGAAAATAATTTTCGCGTTCGATTGAACATATCTGAAATTATGGGGTACAATTCGGTATCGGAGACCGATGCAATGTGAACTCTGCCTTCTCGTCACGTTATCGGTTCAGCGAGACCATGTCTCATTGGACTTAGCGTCTAACCGGCCGATCAGCTGGATTAACCACGATTTGTGAGCGTGTCGCGGGTTGACAAAGCACCCCAGAAAGTGCGTCTCCTTTAAGTGACTTGCTGCCTGCGACTATGGCTTGTAAAATACAAGTGTCGTATGAATCGTGGTTAAAAAAGCTTAGTCGACGTTAAACGTGCGTTAAATGCGATACAAAAGGCAGAACCCATTCGCAACGAGCTCACTATCGAACCCGTACCCTTCGCGTCCGAATTGCTGATTCGTTATTTCGTTAATCGCGTAATTAGCAATGTCTCTTGCAGGTGCCCTAAGAAGATGTCTGCAGCGCTGCAAAATAATTTTTCAATACAGAAATTTTTTTTAACTACATGTGTAATTTCTATTTCTATTTTAAGTTTTTTGTGATAAATGCATTAGACATTGTGATTCGTTCAGAAAATAATTTTCGCGTTCGATTGAACATATCTGAAATTATGGGGTACAATTCGGTATCGGAGACCGATGCAATGTGAACTCTGCCTTCTCGTCACGTTATCGGTTCAGCGAGACCATGTCTCATTGGACTTAGCGTCTAACCGGCCGATCAGCTGGATTAACCACGATTTGTGAGCGTGTCGCGGGTTGACAAAGCACCCCAGAAAGTGCGTCTCCTTTAAGTGACTTGCTGCCTGCGACTATGGCTTGTAAAATACAAGTGTCGTATGAATCGTGGTTAAAAGAGCTTAGTCGACGTTAAACGTGCGTTAAACGCGATACAAAAGGCAGAACCCATTCGCAACGAGCTCACTATCGAACCCGTACCCTTCGCGTCCGAATTGCTGATTCGTTATTTCGTTAATCGCGTAATTAGCAATGTCTCTTGCAGGTGCCCTAAGAAGATGTCTGCAGCGCTGCAAAATAATTTTTCAATACAGAAATTTTTTTTAACTACATGTGTAATTTCTATTTCTATTTTAAGTTTTTTGTGATAAATGCATTAGACATTGTGATTCGTTCAGAAAATAATTTTCGCGTTCGGTTGAACATATCTGAAATTATGGTGTACAATTCGGTATCGGAGACCGATGCAATGTGAACTCTGCCTTCTCGTCACGTTATCGGTTCAGCGAGACCATGTCTCATTGGACTTAGCGTCTAACCGGCCGATCAGCTGGATTAACCACGATTTGTGAGCGTGTCGCGGGTTGACAAAGCACCCCAGAAAGTGCGTCTCCTTTAAGTGACTTGCTGCCTGCGACTATGGCTTGTAAAATACAAGTGTCGTATGAATCGTGGTTAAAAAAGCTTAGTCGACGTTAAACGTGCGTTAAATGCGATACAAAAGGCAGAACCCATTCGCAACGAGCTCACTATCGAACCCGTACCCTTCGCGTCCGAATTGCTGATTCGTTATTTCGTTAATCGCGTAATTAGCAATGTCTCTTGCAGGTGCCCTAAGAAGATGTCTGCAGCGCTGCAAAATAATTTTTCAATACAGAAATTTTTTTTAACTACATGTGTAATTTCTATTTCTATTTTAAGTTTTTTGTGATAAATGCATTAGACATTGTGATTCGTTCAGAAAATAATTTTCGCGTTCGATTGAACATATCTGAAATTATGGGGTACAATTCGGTATCGGAGACCGATGCAATGTGAACTCTGCCTTCTCGTCACGTTATCGGTTCAGCGAGACCATGTCTCATTGGACTTAGCGTCTAACCGGCCGATCAGCTGGATTAACCACGATTTGTGAGCGTGTCGCGGGTTGACAAAGCACCCCAGAAAGTGCGTCTCCTTTAAGTGACTTGCTGCCTGCGACTATGGCTTGTAAAATACAAGTGTCGTATGAATCGTGGTTAAAAGAGCTTAGTCGACGTTAAACGTGCGTTAAACGCGATACAAAAGGCAGAACCCATTCGCAACGAGCTCACTATCGAACCCGTACCCTTCGCGTCCGAATTGCTGATTCGTTATTTCGTTAATCGCGTAATTAGCAATGTCTCTTGCAGGTGCCCTAAGAAGATGTCTGCAGCGCTGCAAAATAATTTTTCAATACAGAAATTTTTTTTAACTACATGTGTAATTTCTATTTCTATTTTAAGTTTTTTGTGATAAATGCATTAGACATTGTGATTCGTTCAGAAAATAATTTTCGCGTTCGGTTGAACATATCTGAAATTATGGTGTACAATTCGGTATCGGAGACCGATGCAATGTGAACTCTGCCTTCTCGTCACGTTATCGGTTCAGCGAGACCATGTCTCATTGGACTTAGCGTCTAACCGGCCGATCAGCTGGATTAACCACGATTTGTGAGCGTGTCGCGGGTTGACAAAGCACCCCAGAAAGTGCGTCTCCTTTAAGTGACTTGCTGCCTGCGACTATGGCTTGTAAAATACAAGTGTCGTATGAATCGTGGTTAAAAAAGCTTAGTCGACGTTAAACGTGCGTTAAATGCGATACAAAAGGCAGAACCCATTCGCAACGAGCTCACTATCGAACCAGTACCCTTCGCGTCCGAATTGCTGATTCGTTATTTCGTTAATCGCGTAATTAGCAATGTCTCTTGCAGGTGCCCTAAGAAGATGTCTGCAGCGCTGCAAAATAATTTTTCAATACAGAAATTTTTTTTAACTACATGTGTAATTTCTATTTTTGTTTTAAGTTTTTTGTGATAAATGCATTAGACATTGTGATTCGTTCAGAAAATAATTTTCGCGTTCGATTGAACATATCTGAAATTATGGGGTACAATTCGATATCGGAGACCGATGCAATGTGAACTCTGCCTTCTCGTCACGTTATCGGTTCAGTGAGACCATGTCTCATTGGACTTAGCGTCTAACCGGCCGATCAGCTGGATTAACCACGATTTGTGAGCGTGTCGCGGGTTGACAAAGCACCCCAGAAAGTGCGTCTCCTTTAAGTGACTTGCTGCCTGCGACTATGGCTTGTAAAATACAAGTGTCGTATGAATCGTGGTTAAAAGAGCTTAGTCGACGTTAAACGTGCGTTAAACGCGATACAAAAAGCAGAACCCATTCGCAACGAGCTCACTATCGAACCAGTACCCTTCGCGTCCGAATTGCTGATTCGTTATTTCGTTAATCGCGTAATTAGCAATGTCTCTTGCAGGTGCCCCAAGAAAATGTCTGCAGCGCTGCAAAATAATTTTTTCAATGCAGAAATTTTTTTTAACTACATGTGTAATTTCTATTTTTGTTTTAAGTTTTTTGTGATAAATGCATTAGACATTGTGATTCGTTCAGAAAATAATTTTCGCGTTCGATTGAACATATCTGAAATTATGGGGTACAATTCGATATCGGAGACCGATGCAATGTGAACTCTGCCTTCTCGTCACGTTATCGGTTCAGTGAGACCATGTCTCATTGGACTTAGCGTCTAACCGGCCGATCAGCTGGATTAACCACGATTTGTGAGCGTGTCGCGGGTTGACAAAGCACCCCAGAAAGTGCGTCTCCTTTAAGTGACTTGCTGCCTGCGACTATGGCTTGTAAAATACAAGTGTCGTATGAATCGTGGTTAAAAGAGCTTAGTCGACGTTAAACGTGCGTTAAACGCGATACAAAAGGTAGAACCCATTCGCAACGAGCTCACTGTCGATCCTGTATCCATCGCATTCGTAATGGTAAATCATTATTTTGCAAATCACGTATCAAATATTTTCTATATGTGACATTAAAAAGTTGTTTTTGATTTAAAGTTCAAGTATGATGTCAGAAATTTACCAAAGACGCACTAAGAATGCTATTTGATACTTTGTTTTTATAAGAAATCGAAATTTCTCGTTTAAATATTAAAAGATATTTTGGAAAATTATTGGAAGTTCTACCACGTGCGCAATCAGTTCAAAGAATTCATCAGAATTACACCCAAATTTATTTTGTAATTTACTCGATATTTATTATTTAAGTAATTTTATCTTATTTTTAATTTATTTTTATTGTAAATAATAATAATAGTAATAATATTAAGCAAAAATAGTACTGTAAATATTATGATTATAAAATTTGCGTTTTTGTTGCCCATTAATTTATTTGATTTAAGGATAGATAAATTTGAGATTGTAATTTAAACTTATTTTAAGTTTTATTTACTTTAACACGTATTAATATGTCATAATTTATATCTAATCGCGTACATACTTTGTTTATTTAAACTTGCGTTGTTTTATATTTTTATACACTAGAAATAACTTTAGAAATTCAATTAGCCGGTCTGGATATATTTCCTGATAATTATACGGTTCAAGTACTCAATAGATCAGACTCCTGTACTGACTAACATGAAAATCTGAGGAAATTTGTAACCGACTGAAAAAATTATATTTAAAGTATTAATTATATAAATAAGTATAATTTTTTGTAATTCTTTTTTATTAAAATACGCGCACTTCTATTATGAATATATTAAAAACATTTAATGTTTTAAAACGCAAACTTATTTGATTCGTCATTACTCGAATTATCTGATTGACATACAGCCAGAATAGATTTGGCCAGGATTAACGAAAAGAAAGACAAATCTGGTAAGAAAGTAAATTAAGGTAGTAGATGCTGACCAAAAAATATATGGTTGTCATAAATACATATGTATAAAAACACGGCTTCTCTCATATTTACATGTTTTGAGTGTATACATTATCAGAAACGGAAGTGCAACCACTTAGAAACGTAGAAAATTACATCGCGATTAAGATACATTTTCTTAAAATCTCAGATGACTTCTGGTTAAATATTTCGTTGAAATAACCAGCAAGAACGACCATTATTAATCGCGCGTAATCGAAATTGTGGCAAATCTTGGCCGGGTCCAAAGTTCGAAAACGCATCGTAACAGATCTTGGCCGGCTCCAAGAATTGAAATCGAAATTATGGCAGAGCTTGGCCGGCATCAAGAATCGAAATCGCGTCGTGGCAGATCTTGGTCGGCTCCAAGAATCGAAATCAATATTGTGGCAAAGCTTATCCAGCGCCAAGAATCGAAATCGCGTCGTGGCAGATCTTGGCCAGCTCCAAAAATCGAAATCGACATCGTAGCAGAGCCTGGCGTCAAGTATCGAAATCGCATTGTAGAAGTCCTTGGCCTGCTTCAAGAATCGTAATCGAATCGTAGCAGAGAAATCTTAAGGTGAGTAATATTTGCAACATGTACAGGGTGTATAACGCATCTAGCTTAATCAATCTTACGTTACAGATATTTTTCAGCGTGAGAAGTGCAACGAAATGACAACATCCGTCGTCGAATTATTATAAAACAAACGAACCGCAGCCGGTTCGTCGCGTCGCGCTTTTGTTTCGGGAGTGCCGTTTAAAGTAACTGGATTAAAGTAACTGGATTTAATTACTCCACGGGCGCGATTTTAATATCTTCGCGAGTGTTTCGCGAGTGAAACGTGAGGAAGAGACCTGACAATCTGGATCTGAGAGGAGGAGGAGGCCTGGGAGGCATCAGGCGTCGGCGTATCAACCCTTTCGGTTAGTTATTTATTTTTTATGTATTATTTGCTACTAGTTGTATCTTTATTCTTTATTTATGTCTATTTGGATTTAAATAAACAACAGAATTTAGAACAAAGTGCTTTTCGCTTGTGAAACTACAAGATTTTATGCTTAGAAGCAAGATATTTAAAAAAAATTATATTTTACTTTATTAATATCTAAATAATTAATGATTATTTAAAATTTTGATCATTTTGAGCGCTGCTATAATATTTCTTATACTTTTATGTTATACAGATTAACATCTCAGGATCTGAGAGGAGGAGGAGGCCTGGGAGAGGCATCGGGCCTCAGCGGAGCATCCTTGGGGTAAATATAATCTTTTGTTTATATAAAATTAACAGTTTTTCTTTCTTTTATCTGATTTCATCTCAATAAATTAAAAAAATAACTTAAAGAAAGAAAATAAAATTTTACAAATTTAATTTTATAAAGATATTTTTCGGATATGATTGTATTATTAAATATCTTATTAAAAGTTGAATTTTTAAAGTTTGACATATAACAATTATCTTTTGAATTATCGTTTATTTTTAACGCAGTTTTCATTTTTAAATCTTATGTTTGTGTGTTATAGTATCATCGCAGCTTCGTTGCTGAATAACTCCGCTCGTTGCGCATCGGGTCGGTGAGTCACAAATCAATTTTTATATTAATAAATTTGCAAAACCTAATTATAAATGTATTTTAGATATATACCGAAATAATAGCTTTAATATTTAATATAATTTTTTGCGCAATAAGGATGAAGACCCCTTTTTCAGAAACTATATAATTATACGTATTATTATATATATTGTACTATATTATACTATATATTATACGTATAATTGAGTCATAAGACATCTTAAACACACATTTTCTGAAATAGTCTTAAAGATATTTTATAATCCAATTTTAGATTTTGTGTTATCTGAAATATTGAAGATTAATTAATTTATTCGCAAGTTGAATTTCATGTTTCCACATCTATCAAATTATTGACCATTTTTCCTGCATATTTTGCATGATCATTGTTAGGTAATCTCGCTAATTTTAATAAGAGGTAAATAAATATATCCACAGATTTACTACTTTTATTTATAATAATATGTAATATATAAATGAAAATACGGGTAGGTAGGAATACGCGAATAGATACAAATACAGGTAGGCAAGAAAATAAATAAGAAAAGACAAGTAGGGATTCAAAAACTAATAATAAACTTAATACATATTTTAAAAATTAAAATGCTATAAATTAAATAAATGTTGCAAAAGAGAAATAAATTTCTTTTTTAATATGAAATACAATTAAACTATGTAATAAATCATATAATGCAGATGGGGACATACAGGTAGAAATATGATATTTCTATATTTAATAATGGAAAAGGAAGAGTTTGAGTAAAATTTCAAATTAATTTTAAAGTTCCGTAAAATTAAATTTGTTTTTGTAAAACTGTAATTATGTAATAATTATGTAATTTTTTTAAATGTATATATAATTACGATTTATAATTATTATATTTCAAAACTTTTATAATGTAATATTTAATATTATATTTAGCATATGTAATATAATACCATGTTCAGATAAATGTCATCATATTTATTTTTTTTTAAATTATCCATATTATCAAATTATCTATATTTTTCAATATTTTAACATATCGAATATAAATTCGATACTAATAACATTTATTTGGTTATGATAAGCCAAAATTATCGCGTTGATGATGTAAATTATATGAAAGGGGCAAAAGGCATACAGTAACAAAAAATTTATTAACGCATTTTATAATGAATTCTAAAATTATAATAAATTCTTATTTCCAAAAGTTTAGATTTTGAGTACCAAAATGTTACCAAAATGTCATTAATAATTTTGAATAAGTTTTAATTTAAACTTCCATTTTTAGAGTTATCATGAATTTTTTATATTATTTAAAAAAATATTTATTAAATAATGTGATGTAATTTACATTTAGAAATATTTGCTGAGGAATATTTAATTGTTTATCAATGTCAATTATGAATGCTGTATTTTTCTTCTCGTTTTTGAATGGGATCACTGACTTAATAAAAGAGTCTTATCGTCATTAATTACGCCAAGTGAACGCCAGAAAATATGTGATTCGTACCGACAAAAAGACGAAATTATTATCATAGTGAGTTATTCGTTGATTTCTGTTAAATCCATCCGCAAAGTTTAGTGCTTCATTGAAAGTTAGAGATCTTGTTACTGGAATTAATCACGAGTTGTCTTTGTAGTTCTTGAAAAAGTAATGTTTTTGGCAACGAATAAACGATTATTAATATTACTTATTTTAAGTAATATTAAGTAATATAATCGTAAATTTATTTACGAAATTAATTGAATAGTATGTTTTGAGAGATTTTTCTTTTTTTTTTTGCTATATATAAATCTCTATTAATATCAATGTTGTTTTAATAATAATAATAATAATAACACACTTAATATTGCAAAATAAATATGGATATAATGTAAGGTTATTTAAAATTAGCAATTTAACAAAATTGAATTTTGAAATTTTGAGTAATTTGCCTGTTTTTTCTTGGCAATTATTTTAACAAAAAAGTATGGTTATGAATGTATATATTTAATTGTCTAATTTTTTTTTACAAAAATATTTTTAGGTACATCCCGCAATTTAAGGATATTAAAATTAATTTAGTAGTGTAGTTTGTAGTAATATAATAGTTTAGTTTAATAGTAGGTGTAATTTATGTTTATAAAATACATACGTGTATACTTTGTGATGCTAAAAAATTTTGATTTTTGTTATTTAGATTATTTTTCAAAAATGATTTGTACTTTTTTGTGTTTTATTATTATGAATATTATTATAAATATATAAACTTAATTAGATATGTGCGGTTACAAAAGAATTCGAAGTGAGTCAAATGGGTATCCCTATATCAGCGGGATATTAACAAATAAAATTTCTAATGCGTACAAATAGAGAAAGTTAGTTATTAAAATTTATATTGCTAGAGTTTTATAAGTATAAAATTTTTTTAAATCCCGCTATTATCGGGTTTGGCTCATCTCGAACAGTTGGTACCCGAGAAACATTTGTACCTGCACTTATAATACACGCATGTATTTTATTGCTGTTAAATATATACCTTTGCAACCACCATATATTCCTTTATAACTATTCAATGAGAATCATTCTATCCATATGCATTTTTTAATAAAAATAGATGATTTTTAATAATGAGAGGATATATTTCCTCATACGCCAATTTTATGTATTAAAGATGCAATAATTGTCATTAACACGCAGCCAAAATCATTACTATCGAGATCGGTCTGAAGGATTCAAGATTCGTTTCTTCTATAACGGGATCAATTGTGTTTAATAAATTGTTTAATTTTTTTATGAAATTTGAAGTTGAAACAGAACTCTTTAAATTATATCTTCATTACAAAGATTGTTTTATTTTTCAAATATTAACTAGCGTACTACTTGGCGGAAGAACTTTGTTACCGTGAATCACATATATAGGTCTGTTATCCATCTATAAATTAAAATAAAAATTGTCTTTCAATCTCTTAAGATTTAATAGAATCTTAAAAAATAAAGTTTTAAAGGACGTTCGTTTATATATACTAGATTGTTTAGTTCATAATTATTGAAGTCAAATATAAACGCGTTTTTACGAAAGCGCAAAATATAGAACAATGTTAATTTTGTTTGAGCAAGTAATATTAATTATAAAAATTTTACGTTACACTGCCATTTAGATTTTGTATCTTTTCGAAAAAGTAATATCTAGAGTATTAATTAATATGTTCGTTGTCTTGATTAGTACTAATTTTGTATCGCAATTTATTTACTAATTTGATAATTAACTCATCTGAAAATTTTGCTTTTTTTCTAAGGATTAAATATTTCCGTAGAAAATTATATAAAATTTATCAACATTTAAATAATTCCGAAAAATATAATAGATAAATTTATTAATGACATTTTTTGGTCGCGAATTATTCGCGTTAAATGAAATTCAGTAAGTGTGCAAATTGATAATTAAATATAAATGACTTATTATTATTTATTAATATTTTAGCAATTATAAGTTTAGTAAAAATCTTGTTATCGTATGTATTTTCGACACTTTCGTATAATCTTAGTCTTAGTCTCTCGTATAATCTATAATTTTTGTTGTACTAATCACATTATTTTTATTATATTTTAAACAGCATTTTGTTATTTGTATTATATTCTATTGTAAATTGTACATGTTTTGTAATTATTATATTATATTTAATACGTTGTATGTGTAACATAAATTGTATATAAAACTTTAGAATTTAAGATAAAATTATCAAATTATATTTTAACACAAAATAATTGTTAAAATAAGAATTAAACAAAAAGCAAAAAAATAAAAAAAATACAGATATAAGCCAAAAAATACCAAAAAAAGAGGACCGCCGATTTTGTATATATATTTATATTATTATACATAATCGGCGGGGGTGGTGGAGGGCTTTTCTACAGATTAAACCATTTTTTCCAGATTAAAATTTTTGAAATAAGTTCAGAATAAAATGCAAGTTATTGAAGAATTTCAAGTGTACTTAAAATCTCTGCAATCTTTAATAATTATATATGGTGAAAATGGTTAATCTGTATAAAGAAAGACATACAACATAATTTTAATTTTATTTTCTTGCAATGTATTGTAAGACAAAATTTGTTAAATTATCATGTTTGAATAATTGGTTTTAAGTTTCTTAAAATTGAACAATTTTTATTTTAAATATGACTTTAGAATCTCCTTAATATTTTGAAAAAATTTCAAGATTTAGTTTTGCGATTTCTGTATTATCGAAAGTCGATAAATACATTACTGGGAGTGAATTTTCTACATAAAATATCGATTAAAAATTGATTATGCAAATTTTTTAAATTACAAAATTATTTGAAATTATATTTAATTCTTTTTAATATGTGTAAAACTTAATTAAAATATAATAATTATAAAACATTCTTATACGATTTAAACTTACTTCTTTTAGAATTATAATAATATTAGAAATTACACTAATTCAGAGTAAAAAATTACAAACAATGTATATTTAAAATTTCTCACATCTTACATTAGTTTTCAAACAAGACGTACTTAATCATATGATGTTTTGCATAACAAAATTAATAATAATAACTTTCTTGATATATTTATTTTTCTATATACATACAACATAGAAATTATTATTATTATTTTTGTTTTATAAAAAATGCATATATTTTATGTATATTTTTTAAACGGTGTATATTTTTAAACAAATAATTTTACTTAAAATTATTAAGCAAGGTAAATTATTTTAACTAGTTTAAAAATATATTTTATGATGTATTTTAACGCTTTAAAAAACTATTTATAAATTGTAAAAAGTAATTTAGAAATGAATAAGATATATTATACATCATATTATTTACAATTTTATTACAAATTTTTTATGAAAGATTTATTGACCTTCTAAATTACTAAATTCTGATAATTAAATTTAATATGAGTTAAATATGTTTTAACAGAAAAAAGCAATGGGAAATAGATATAACGAAATTAAGTTTTTTAACTTTTTCTTTAATTTGCTTTCTTTTAACGATATAATACAATCAGTGTTATAAGTATATAATTGTAAGTTAATTGTACAAAGACTGAGATCAAATTATAATAATAATTTAAAGTCTATGGGACTGCATGCGATAAATAAGAGGATTCGTATAACTTATTAACAATGTAAAATTTATATTTAGTTTACATTTACAAAATAGGTGTATGAATTTATTTTTAAGTTGCTAAAACTTTCAGACACTTAAATTGATTGAACATCAGTCTAATAATTTTATTTTAAGGCGATTTTTTATCTTGTTGGCTGGAAAAATAGGTTATTTTTAATAACTTCTTTTAAAAAAACTTAACACATTTTCATATTTTGTAGATATTATTTACATATCTTTCTTCCTATTATATATAAATTTTTAATAGAAACTGAAAAAAAAGCTAATGGGGAGTGTTCGAGAAAAATGTGTCTCTTATGACAAAAAATGACATATGTTGTAATTTCCTTCTAATACAAAAAAAAGAAAACAAAAAGTTTTTGAATTATATGAATCTATGTACAAAGTAGATTACAGACATTAAAAAATTCCAATTAGATTTAAAATTTTCTTATAAATAAAAAGAATACGATTTTTTGGGACCCAAAAGTTTTTGTAAAAGAAATGGTTAAAAATGATCTAGTTTTCCAGCCAATAAGATAGAAAACCCCCTTAAATTACAATAGATTATCACATTAATTTCCAGCAAGATACTGTATTTTATCACACGGGATTTTATATAATATAAAAATAATAATAATATCTTTGCTACACTTATTTTTTTTGTGATAAGGATATATTGTGTGTATATTTTATATATACATATATATATATATATATATATATATATATATGTATATATATATGTACATATATATATATATATATATATATATATATATATATGTATATATATATATATATATATTTGTTTTTTAATTGTTGTATCTTTATATAAATCATTTTTCCTAAAATTATTTAAAATATAATTAAATTAAATTATTTTAACTAGTTTAAAAAAATATATTTTTTTATGTACCATAAAATATATTATAAAAATATATATATAAATATTTTGTTTAAAGAAATTATTTATATATTATAACAAACAATTGGAAATAAATTAATTATCTACATGTGTGGTTTGATAAGTTTTGTGCCTAACAATGAAACATTATATATTTTTGGGTTTTGATTAGTAATGTCATCTTCATGTTCAAGTTCGAAACTTATTAAACAACTTACATATAATAACTAATAAATAAATTTACTTTTTAGCAATTTTTCATTGGCAAGCATTGCATTCAAAATTATTAAACTTTGATAATTAAATTTACGCTAATTTACGTTCAAAAAGAGAAAAAAGTACTCTTAAAGAGTGCTAAATAAAAATTAAATGTAGATTAGATGTCAAGATGTAACTTTAATCTTTTTTTTGCTCATTATTAATGGGCGTTACTTATTAACGCGCACTTATCATAGGCACATCATATATTAAGTTTAAGAAGGCATTTGTTATATGTTTGAATGTCTTTAACCACGCCATGATTTTATAATTAATTTGTTTTAATAACCAAGTTGTATTTTTTGTCATTGGTGGAGGTTTTCTTCTGAAAAAAAAGCAAATTATATTTTTAAAATAAATTGATTTGACTTTGAAGTTTTATTGTTTAGTGTAGAAATTTTATTTTAACTCTATTTTAACATAATTGATTTTTTTCTTTATTATAAAATATCATATGTATGTTATACACAAATTTTTTAGAAGATTGACTCACAAGAAGTATTAAAAATAATCTTTATGAATACATATGTATATTGAAAAGTCGCAATTTATTACAAAATTGTAAGATTTAAGATTATGGAACTTTGATTTTATATTTTAATTTATATTTTTCAGTGTAGTAGTATTTATTTCATTATATATCTTATTACAAGACATTTGTGTAACTTACCGTTCTCTATCCAATTGTCTCGTTTGATTGGTGTAAGTGTACATGTAGCATGCCGGATGAGAACTCGTAACTTTTATTCGATGAAACTTTCCTGTTTCAACAGGAATCGATTTCTCTTTCGACACAGTAATCACATTAACTGATTCTTCTTCGTCATAAGTTACCTCGCCTTCCAACACTGTTAAAGAAACGTTCACGAAATCGGTAGATATGTAGTTTTCCAAGTACATTTCCGGAAAGTCAGTCACGAATAACACATCCGTATAATTCGACCAAGTGAATACATGCTGCTGAATTTTATCCATTTTATCTCTGCAACTCATAAAAAATAATTTAATTAAAAAAAAATGAAATGAACGCACGACTATTAATTTAATAAACTATTATTAAATTAACTGTAAATTTTAAATCATTAAAAAAAATTTTATCTTACCGAGATACTTACTAATTATTATTAATTCTTTATAATAAAAAAATAATTAATATTATTTTTTTGACAGCATATTTGATGTCTCTATATCAGTGTCACATTATATCTAATAAATTAATTTAATGACAATAGATAGCTACCGATATGAACTATACTGCGTGAGTAATGGCATTAGAAACGAAATAGGCTTAAATGGGTGCCAATCAACTGTCAACATATCGACGTTCGGATCAAATATTCTCTGTTGAAATCTGCCGTTTAACGAACACCACACATCTATGTAAATGCTTAGATTCGTAGACAGTTTCATCCATTTTTCTTTATCTTCAGATTCATAATCGATCCTCAACGCTTCCTCTTTTCGGCGCATCAGATTATTCTAAAATTTACGCATAGATAAATATTTGATTAACGTGACTAATAGGAAAATCGAGCTTTATATGTACTTAATAATGTCATAAGAAAGAACATTTTTAAGAATTTTAGGTATTTATTTAGCTGCGATTTAAGAACCTTTAAGCATTGCGAATATTGTATCGCCATGTCCCCGTGTCTGACCCATCGATCATTTTGCACCCACGCGTCAGGATCCAAGTATTGTACCTCGTTGTTTATGTTATCGTGCACTTTGATCACTACGAGTATCGTGTCCCAGGCATGAACCATCATGTTCCAGGAATAACCATATAAACCGGGTACCCAATTATTATATCCCTGAAATACAAAACATTTTATTTGAATAAAGTTGTGGTGATAAAAATTATAAAAATTTGCAATTAAAATCATTTTATGCATTGAAAGGTAAACGTTCCAATAACCGAACATGTAATGCTCATGCACAGTCAAGATTAATTTTTTCAAGGATTTACGATAGAAAATAATCTAATTATATAGCTTTAACTGAAATATGAAATATGAAACGTTATTATTAACATATAGAAATACTTTTATATTTTTAAATTTATCTGAAAATAATGAAATGTTGTAAAGCATTTGAATGAAACAATATTCGAATAATCTAAAACGCTTATTTTTAATGTCATAAATGTTTATCATACATTTTTTTAATGTGCTGTTTATAAAATAAATACAAAAAGTATTATTTTGGCAAATACATATTTCTTAAAAAATTTTAAGAATATTATTAAGATATTAATTTAACTTACAATTAGTTGTATAACATTAATTTTTTTAACATTAATTTTAATATTTAAAATAACTTATCTCTCATAAACTATTTAAAAATTACAATTAAATTTTAATGTTATAAAAAACTTATTTAAAATTAATAAATTTCTGTGTAAGTGTCTAGGTACAGAGATGTGTTCGGTCACTGGGCTATTTAACTTACATAATTTTATAACATTAACTTAATTATAAACGGGTATCAGCACATTTTTTAAATTCTAATATTTGTATGAATACTGAAGTTATATGATGTAATAATAACAATAGGCTCCTAAATACCTTTGATATAAAATGCGAGTACGGCAAAAAGAACTGCAGTACAATATGGCACAGCAACAGTGACGTTACAAATTTTTGTTTCCTTGTAGTGTATTTCCGGGATTGTTGAGCTATCCGAACCTTTTTACTTGTCGCTTCTTTCTCATTCGACTGAGTCGAATTCTTAGATGACTGTGTATTGTTATCTTCTTCGTTGATTTTCTTTTCAGATTTCGATTTAACAAAATAATTTTCATTTATTTCCTCGTTCGTAGTTTTCTCTGAAAATAATTGGAAATATATATATTTTAAAATATATCCAATTATTATTATGTGAACAAAATTTTATTTTATTATTACTTTTGTGTATCTCTTTATTACGTAAGAATTCATTCGAAGGCAATATTAAGTTCGATTTCAGGGTTTCTTTTGCCTGGCTGTCAGTCTCCTTTAAGCCATTTGCATCGATTGAATTTACATTAACCGATACAATTCTTTGTTTCCATCTAAAGCACAGCCCAAATCTACGCGGCCAGTCCACACGGCAAAAGAGCGGCATTGTTGCTAGGCACACATACGGAAACATCCCTGAAAGGATTTTTTTCAAAAGTCTTTTTCTACATTTTGCTTAGACAAAAGTATGAAAGAATCTACAAATATTCTTGTCAAGCCTTATTCAAAACTTTTGTTTGTTTTAAACAATAATTACCTATGCTAAACAGTCTCGAGTTCATTAAATGAAAGGCTGTGCACAAGACCATGGACGGTATGCGTGTTTTTTCGAACAGCATAAAAAATCCGACGGACAGATCGAAGATAAAGCCGAACCAATGGACAATTAGAAAGTCAATCTGCTCAGGAGACAGAATTATTCTGAAAGAGAACATTTTTGTTATTAGATATCCTCAGACAGTCGGAAAACAATCCTGTTTTTATTTTATCTTTGTTTCGAATTCCACTTACTTAAACGGATAAAACACCCAGTGCCTAGACAGAGTCGTCATGGCGTAGCCTTCGAGCCATTCTCTGTCAGATTTCTTCAAGCCAGCCAAGAAATAAAGCGCAAAGAATTGAAACTTCAGAATGAAGTAATTCCAGTACGGCACGGAGCTGCCGTTCCGTTTCGCATCTAACGCGCTAAGAAATGACGTTAGATTTAAATACCTCACTGGCGATTAATGTGCTTTAGAAGAATTATGTGAAAATATGGAAATTTGACTTACAAATACTTGTTCGCTTCTGTTCCCCAGAACAGAATGGCCACGATACCGTAGAGATAGGTGTGATTGTTCCAGTAGCTCTTCTCCAGCAAGAAGACATACCAGTAAGGCAGCACGAAGCAGGCGCATGCGATTTTGAATCGCAGACCGAGCGCGATTCCGAAGGCACCCAGCCACATTACCGCGTATATCATTGTCATCCACGGCAGCGACGGCGGCTTCATCCCGTGGATCAGTGGAAAGTGACAGTCCCACGAATTTCCCCATTTTCTATCGACGTCTGCGAAGCCTCTCTCCTCGACGACATCTATTATCATGCAGAGACCTGAAAAAGGACGCGATTTGTCATTGAATTTTTAGGATGTATCACTGAAATCCTATAGGTTTGATCGAAAACGAGATTGGGATTGTTTGCGATCCGAATCGCTTTACGAATCATTACATAGGGCTTGTGACTCTGCATACTTTAAAACGATTTTAAACGTTAATTCTTTTTAATATCTAAAAATCAAACTTGATTGCACGCCGCGCAAACTGTTGTTAAGATAAAGACGCTCGCAAGTAATACACTTTTTCTACCGGCGAATCACGGTCGTGCTTTTATTGGCTCGAGCCATTAATTCTCATGACTGCTTTAATAGGTCTTAAATCGTGCCTAGTTCTTACGATTCAAATTCTTCATTCTATTTATAAAGTGTTGCGGTGAGTAAGATTAAACTGTATGATAACAGCCATGGGGGCAAATGTATTAATTTGTGGAATACTCTTCCCATCTTTGTGCCATCTTTGTAACATAAAACGTCACGATATAATTAAATTTTATAATTAGAATTGAATAATCTATTAATCCATTTATTCTTTTATGATTTTGTCCAATCATTTTAATTCCAGAATCCTCGGCAAATGTAAAAGATGTTTTAACTTGTCGCAGTTACATAGTTAGTTTGTAATTACAGACATTATGTAACTATGTAATTATCATGTGCGGGATGTCGTGTGGCTCCGCGTAAGAGCGACGGATTCACAAGTGACAGATCGCGAGTTCGAACTCATGATACAGTTTTTTAAATTCGTTATCTTTATAGCAACAGTCATAGAGAAACTCTTTAGACTTATTGTAGGTAATATATAGGAACTGATAGTCTTATTTTCTTTCATTATTGTAATATTAATCATGTGGCTTACCAAACAGAGCTCTGACCACTCCCAGACTGGCTGGATCGGTCGGGCGATACAGAAACTGGGTGAACTTCTCGAAACTCGACACATCGCTCAACTTAAAACCGAATAGTCTTTCGATATTGTTATTAAACGACGATTTCAATGACGACCAACGTTCAGACACGAATTTCACAGAATTATGCGTGTGTGGTCCGTCTTTTGACGACGTGGATGTATCTTTCGTCGGTTCATTTTTGTTCTTCCACATACCACCGCTTCCCGTTCTGCAAGCAAATAAATCACAATTCGATGAGGTTTCGTTGAGTCAAGAATTATAGTTTCTATTTCTATTCTGAGAGAATTCACTTTACTGTCAACCTGATGTACAATAATGCTTGTCTGTCCGCAATGTGTCTAACAGTCGAATATGCCTGGTGCTTCAATCCGCTACACGTCCTGACTTCTCTATTTTATGAATTCACTATTTCTTTCTCGTCTCTTTCTCTGAATATTTTTATCGTAAATCGATTGTCGTTTGTTAACTATTTGAATTTTCTATTCGTTGGACGTATCACGAAAAAAATCTCGAAATACAAAGTTCCAAGATTTTATTCGAACATAGAAGCTTATGAGGGTATGCGTTAGGACCGACTGAAAAGATAGAAACGGATATTCGGCCACTTGAAAACGGCAAAGAAAAACTATCAAGTTTAAAAGGCCTCTTGTAATTCAACCGTTCCGACGTGTCTATGTGTATGAGCGTTTGGTCCTCAAAGTATAAGCTCGCATACGATTGTGAGCGTCGTGGAGCAATATAATCGCCACAACAGATCTTCAATTAATAATTTTATTTTGAAGTTATTTTGCTTGAAGAGTTACCGAGACTGAGAAAACGCGTCTAAAAATCATATAATAAAAATAGAAAGTTCACAATCAAATTCACAAATATGACAACAATATTAAACGTTTTACTTTCTCTTTATAATTATAAACTTTTCAGAAAAAGTGTTTCAAAAATTGATTACTATATCAGTAACTGATGGTATTTCATCAATAATTAGTTTATTAAAACGTTTTATCCGTAACAGTTCTGTTTTTGAAGAGACACTATTTCTAAAATAGAAAAGAATTGTGATAATGAATTAGGAAAAACTCGCATATGAATAATTATACTGCTTAATAGATTGTTGCCTGGGGTATTAAGTTTCTTTAATTTAGAAAACAATCGCGCGTAGCATGTAATGATTCTTTAGAGAGCGAGAAATACTCGAGCGATAAACATTTCCAAGTACTTATTTCTGTTAATTTATAACAGGAAACTAGTTGTAATGTATGGTGATTGAATGAATTGTGGTCGCCGTCGACGAGAGAGTAAATCACACTTTCGTCGAAGAGATTTTATTAAATTAAATTAATTAAATATTATTTTATTAAATAATATTCAGTTTATTTACGTGCCACTTGAATCGATTAAAAATTTATATCGTTGGATTAAAATAAGGAATTAATTAGTATGAGAGAAATTTAAAGCACGCTTACATCGACATCTCCATTTCGTAAACCGCAATGCAGTTACGATTCTGAGAAACACTGCCACGTGCGATAATTATCGAAACAATTCTCGCGCATGTAGAATGCGTTGCACACTCGTCACGTGTTTCTCCCACCAGAAAATCTCAACGCGGTTTCAAAACAGATTTTAGAGAACGAGGGGCAGAGAGATCAAACGCGTGAATCGTATATAATACCTGGTTAGTTGTCTCCACGAGCAGAGATGACACTGTTGAGGAATCAGCCACCGCAGTGTGAAGACAAGATTCTTCGTCTTCGCTCTCGGTAGCGCTGTGTAGAAGGCTGGTCGGCTTCTGTCTGGAGTCTGGACAGCTGAAGACGAAAGAGAGGAGCACTTCGCGCCGGTTTGTTCCAGAGGCTCAGAGTAGGAATACCGTCGCCAGGCAACGTGGCACGAATTATTGACCCGCGCCCGCGCAATAATTATACTTCACGACATTTCTTCATCCCGTAAGCACTAGGATTTCACTTAAGAACATTATCGATATCTCGTTGAGATCGAAGCCTATGATCAGAAAAAAATCAGCTGTTAAATAATTCAACTATATTAAAATTAGAAAGATTATTCTTAAACATTTTGAAATATTATCTACGTGCTTGTTACAAGTGCTACTTTATTCAAGTTCAATGGTGTATACAAATTAACAGCTTTAATTTAATTGTTTAATTAATAAGTAATAAAATTAAAAAGAGAAAGATTACATTTAGTAAGAATAAAAAATCTGTTTAACTTAAAAATAACTACTTACGTTGAATAGAAGTATTAAAAAAAATTTTTTTAGGCAGTAAGATGAAACATAATTAAATCAATCAGATTCAAACGTAGTTTAGCATATTAGTCCAATATCTTCTATATATAAAATATGTCATACATAAAATCTCATTAGCAGTGCACCCAATAATTATAGTTCATCTTGCATGCACTAGTATTTATTAATAGACATCATTGATATCTCATATCGAAATCTATAATCGGAAAATAGTTAATATGTAATTACAATATTATATTAAAATTTAAAAGATTATTCTCAAACATTCTTTGAAATATTATCTTCGTGAATTTATCAAAAATTCTATTTTATGGTGTAAAAAAATTTATAGCTTAAATTTACTTTTTTTAAATTAGTGAGCAATAAAATTAAGTAGAAAGCATTACACATAATAATAATAATAAAATGTTGATTTAAAAAAATTTTTTTCTACTGAAAAAAATATCATTTTAAAAGATTTTTTTTAGTTGTAAGATGAAATATAAACCAATCAGTTTCAAATGCATTGTAACATTTAAGTCTTGATATCTTCTATATATAGAATACGTGATTCATAAGATCTCATTAGCAATGTCTAGATTACGCTCATGAGCTGTATACAGCCATACTATTTTATGTGTTACTCACGCAACGAACTTAAGCAATTATTGTTTCGCTAAACTGAATTGCACACTTTAATCACGCTTTCTAATTAAGATACAACAAATTGTTTTCCTCTGCGACTTGTTCGATAAACTGTTTTGAGATATTCCTGAGAAGTTTATTAAAATAAAAGTTTAAATATTCTTACGAGAATATTTTAGATAAATTCCAGATAGAGCGAACGAATAAATAAAATTCAAGACAGTTTTTTTCCTCTGCGATATATCCGGAGCAGGGTTAACAGTTCGAGATAATTAGCTGGTGTCTTATCATATGGATTTCCACGCGAGGTTTCTTTGCATGGTAACACACAACTGCCTACTATCGTTACTGACGCTACATTGTCAAGCGGTTTTTCGTGTCGATTGCATACAGTTGCGATACTTACAGAGAAGATTAACATACGCACGATTACGATAACAGTTCGGACCTGGACCGTTCAGAATGTCCGTGACACTCGCGGATTCGCGCTGATGTATTCCGTCGATTGGCGAAAGACGGCAGAAGCTATCTTCTTGCGAGTACCGTAACTACGAGCTAATGCGTCGGAGTGTACAGACTGTCTCCTCCGATTAAGAAAGCATCTTATTGTCCACTCGCTCCGCCGCGCACTCCAACTCGCGTTATCTCCGTTCGCTAATTTCGCTCCATATAACTTGGATTCTCAACGAGGCAGCAAATGAGACACACTAGTCGATAGTAAAATTTTGCTTTATGCTTTCCGCCTACGGATAAAAGGGGAGAAAATATCTTATCTTGAAAAATTATATATTCGAAGTTTTTCAGAAGATCCGATTTTAATCGTAAAAACAGATTTCCTGAATTAATGTGAATCTAAAATTAATTTTCTCTCTTAAAAAAAATTTGATTTTAGTAATTTACACAATAAATTAAATTAAATTAAATTAAATTAAATTAAGTAAAATTAAAATTAAATTAATTATATTGCTTATTTGCTACAATGACAATTTAAAGAAACAAAGTTTTCCCTTTTGAATGTTTTGAATCATTAGAATTTTATATCACTTTTATCATTATTGACAATAATAAAACAATAAGGCACTCCATTAAAAAAATTTATTTGTCTTTTACCTGGCTTTGGCAACATTATTTAAGGTCAAACCGGTATCATTATTAGATAGACTATTTTATGGCTTATAATTTTTATCTGAAACACTTTTTTGTAAAACTTACACTTTTCGAATAATAAGCTCGTGTCCAGTTTTTTGCTAGGGCCATAGAGCTGTCGTTATAACGCGGAAAGTAATTAAGAAAAAATAACTTTATTATAGTGATTTGAACAGCTCTTGAGACCAGCTATTACATTTTGTAATAAAAAATAAGTTATTCCGTTAAAAAATTTTATTTGTCCTCTACCTAGCCTTTGAGAAATCTCTCGAGGTCAAACTGATATCGTCAGGAGATAAAACATTTTATGCTATATAACTTTTTATCTCATTTTTAAGTACAATTTTGAAGTAATGATACTGATTTTATTAGGTTGCTATTGATAAAATGGTTGTCTTTGCATTTTTGATTTGATTAATCTTTTATTCGACGCGCACTTTATATAAATCTTACTAATAATATATATAAGAAGAGTATAAGAAAATATTAGAATAATAAAAAAAATAACAAATATATAAATGTACATTTAACTTTATATTCAGTATTGAATTAGAATTTTCTTTTTTTAAAGATTAAAAAATGATAAATTTTTGAATTGTCATTGTTACAGGAAATGTCTGATACAAACAACTATTTAGTACCATTAATTATTTTTCTTTTCAAAATATTGTTTGCGTCCCTTTTCGAATTGTCCAGAAGTAAGATTAAGCGCGGATTGCTGTAATAAAATTTGCATGTCGCATACGATTATAATAAATAAGTGTACGTAGTAAATAATGACAGTGTCACAATGGCCGAGATTATTTAATCACGCTGCTCGGATCCGCTGAATCGACATCAGGAGTCTTTTCGATCTCACAGCTGGGGTGTTTTAATGAATGGACGTCATTTCGCGCATTGCATATATATATATCCCCAACGGCCGTTTTAGGGCTGTAAAACAAAAGACTGATTTATTTCAGCACGCCCCTCAATCTGTCTCCGTGGACCACTTTTGATTAGTGCTGCCTCTTCAAGTTTCGGCCCTCCAAAATCGCCATCGTCTCGTAACGGATTTTACTTTGACGCAATCACCTGGCTCGATTTGAATCTGGTCTAAAATCTGGTTGTACGCTACTATGCTATAATTTTATTAATCTTCATTAATGTAAACAAGAGTGTTATTATAACAAATTAGTTTTTTATTATTAAATTTTTTATCATATTCAAAGTTACAAAATAAATATTATTATTAAATAAATATTGATAAGAATGAAAAATTGGTTATTATAAAAGAGTAAATGAAGAGCTAGAGAATTGCCGTAATTATATTATAATGAACTGCTTCACGTTAATTATTCTGCATTTGAATAGAACAGCAAATAATAGAATCATGGTGTCATAAATGTTGATTACAGCTGTCGGTCATTTAAAGCTGACATGTGCAACGCGTATCTCAACGGCGTCTATAAACTTTAATCAACTTTATGACGCTCGTTTTGTCAACTTTGAATCGTCCAAAGACGATAAATTTAATCATAACTGTCGATCTCGCAAAGATTTTAAATAGTCAAAAGTGAAATATATGCTTAACTTTACACATAAAATTCAAAGTAAATTTTATGTAAAATAATCTTTACTGATTTCGTTCACATATATTACATTTACGTCTAAACGTAATCTCACAGATTTTGATTTACATAAGGGTTTCCTGTTTCCTTCCATCAAATCGGCGGCAAATCGAGCTCGGTGTTTTCAGCGCAAGCGGGAAAATTAATACTAGTATTCGTTTATTCCGGCACGGGCCACCCCGGGTATTTAGTATTTACCGAGCGTATTTATTTTGGAATTCGAGCGGCTGCACCTGGAATCGAGAACAGGCGAGGAGAGAGAGAGAGAGAGAGAGAGAGAGAGAGAGAGAGAGAGAGAGAGAGAGAGAGAGAGACCGAGACAGAAAACGCGCGCGTCGCAATCGCAGACGTCTATTTGCTCAGCTATTTATCACGGTTTATTATTTCCCATTGTCGGCGAAGTCGGCGTATTGTTTGCGCACGGGAAGGGCCAAGGCGAATCTCTAAAACCGTGTCCGATCGAATTTGCATAGCGAGCGCAGGGTGCATCCGATTACAGGCTCTATTAATTGTGGTCTCGCATTGTTCTCGTGATTCGCGGGGCCTGATTTGCCAGTTTCTCGGATTACCAATTCTTTTTCGAACGGAGGCGGAGGGTTCGATCGAACCCCGAAATATTGGAAAGTATTTGCCTTAATAACCAATAGGGTTGCGTATAATCAACAGAGTTGCGTATCGTAAAAATGCATATATTGTTATATGAATTTTTGCAATTATTCATAAAATTTTCATAATTAATGTATTTGTAAAATTGGACTGAGCTCGTCCAGTGAGATTATTAGCCAATCCAAGTATTTTGATGAAATTGTTTAGAGAGAACTCAAATTCTTTTTTACAATGTATACAGAGTATTCGTATAAAAGCTGAGTGATATACATATATAGATTGATATTATTTTTCACGCTTCTTTCGGCGTTTCTAAAAATAATTCGATGAATATTTATTATTATTGTCACTTCGGACTCTTGTAACAACATCGAGGGATGGTTGTCAAGGAAAAGCGAGAGCTGCGTGATGAGGAGGGAGAAAGGGAGGGAGGTGGAGTTAGATGGAGTGGGCAAAAAATCGGGCATAAAATTAACAGTATACAGCCTGCAGAATGCAGTTTGTTGCTTGGCAGTAATATTTCACGAAGGTCTCCCCTGCGGGGCAGAGTGGGTTCGTTCTCCAGGGGGAGGACGCAACAATGGAACCCTTTACCGTGCCCCCGGTGCCCAGAGCCAGCATCCATACATCATCATTCATACTGGAAAAAAAGGCCGGGGGCACCTTTGCGTAGAGCGCAAAGGTTGAGGGGGACGGCGGAACTTTCGAGGCACCCCGAGTATTCCGCACTAAGTATTTCCCGAACGCTCTATCGAGAGATTACGCGTCTTGTCCGAAAGTAAACTTCCAGCGATTTTTTTTTGCGAGGCTTTGTCCGGAAACTCACGTCTGATCCGGAAGCAGCGATCGTTTTCTGTCGCGGTACGGAAACAATTGCGACGCTACGTAATTCTGTACATTCTAGCAGTTTAACAAATTTAATCTATTTTAATTTAACATAAGAAAACGTATAATTATATATATATTAAGATTAAAATAGCAGATAGTTTACAGAGACATTTAAATGAACTGAATTCAAATGACATTTTTATGTAAACTAATAAATTAATAATTTAAATATATTTTTAAATACATTCAACGCATGTTTCTAACTCTGTTAATTTTTTTATATTATGATTATGCGATGTTTCAAAAAAAGCATCCGCGAAATCTGCAGAAGAGCGGCGTGTCAGTTGTCAAAGTTGTGTTTTCGGAAGCCAAACTTCACCCCTTTGGCGGACACGCCTTTCTGGAGAAGGGAGGATTGCTCTTGTAAACAATGACGAGTAAAAATCACTATAGCGAGCCGAGAAACGCGAGAAACCGTGATCGACCGAGGAGGGAGGGGAGAATCCGTGATCGTCGAAGGAAGATACGCAATCGGTTTGACCTGGGGACCATCGATCATGGAAGAAATGGCAGCCGTCTGGTTCGCCGGTACCGAGACTCGACTCGACGTGAAGTGAGAACTAAAAAGAGAAACGCGAGAGACGAGCGTAATCCGCTTTCCGAAACGATGCAACCCCTTAGTAGACGACGACGACCCATCGGCCGTGTCACAGCACGGGTGACTGATTGTAAAACCATAGAGTAACCCACAAAGGGTTGCGACGCGAGCCGAGCGACGGAGAAACGGCGTGAGTGCAGTATCTGCGAGAGGGAGAGGGGTTTAAAATTGCGCCTCGTAATCGACGTGTAATCCTCTACAACCGTGACAGCCCGTACATAATGCGTGCAACGAGAGATGACCAGTTTGTTTTCTCTGGTAGGTAATGGACGACGCTGAATGGTGGCGGTTTATTCTGTTAACCCTTCCCTGTTGGAAAATCGTAAAGGCATAAGTGCTATAAATGGAAATTTCAACATTTCTAGTGGAGGTGATTGTAAATGCCTTCGCATCAGGCGCAATGACATTTACATTTTTCTTTTTTAAATCGAGCTAAGGTTCTCAATATAGGGGAAAGTTGCTGAATGCGTACCTATTTTATATTTTTATTTCATATAAGCAGCAAGTTTGGTGACAAAAATAAAATGTAAATAAGTAATATAGATAAAAATTTAACAAGCTTTGTTTTGTTTTGTGCGTGCTATCAGCATTTTAGAAAATCAGATACATTTGATGCAAATTTTTCATCAATTTATATGGCTGAAAATAACACGATTATACAATTTTATTTTGACTTGTTATTCTTTCATAAAAAAGCTTGTAGAATATTTTACAATTATTGTATATGTATTTATAGATATTTATAATCATTATAAAAATTAAATTGGTATTTGTATGAACTCTATCAAGTTTCCTAATTCGTACCATCACAAATTTTACTATAAAGAAATAATATTAATATAAGATTGTGCAGTGATAATAAAACTAGTAAAACTAGTAATTGCTGTGAATTAAAATACGTCAATTACAAAAATTAATTCAAGCCAATTTCATTTCGGTGTTTTTACCTTTTTATTATTTGTTAATGATTAAATATTTGATTACGTTTTAGATAAATTATTAATAAAATAAATATTAATAGCTTTTTATATTTTTAATAATTTTAATTCATAAATTCGATATTTTCAAAGACGATACGATTTAAGAGATCATAGGTATGTTTTAGATGACTAATTTTCTAAATCGCACCTTTCGCAGCATTTTACAGAAAAGCTTATAACAAATTAATTTGTTATTACTAAAAGATTTAATATGTAACAATAGATGACTGAAACATCAAGTTGCAATTTCAAACTTTGATTTGCAAAACAGCACCAAATGCAAAGTATAATAAAAAAACAGCTAAAGTGGTACGTATTTGGCAACTCTTCCCTAACGATTGTGAATATTCATGAGCATAAGAAAGTTTTAAGAACTCAGTTAAACCAGGTAGTAAAATTGAAATGTAGCTATTTCAGGCACATAATTTTCCCTCAATTAATCTCAATTACCAAAAGCGCCTTTTAATACATTGTCTTGAATACATCATTTTAATTAAGTTCAAGGGTGTTTCATGCGTAGGCAGATAAACACCTGATCAATATTCCGTTCGATTAGCATGACTTAGGGCAGTCTTCCAGAAGTGTGATCTCGATCACGCTTCCTTTACGCTTCGCTCGTCGCAGCTGCCGCGTGTAGCTGCAGTACTGCGCGGAACTCGTTTACTTTTTTCCGCTGAAAATCGCAGCATCAAAGTTTTTTTTTCTATCGCCCGAAGGGTGTCTTTGCACCCGAGTTTTCGCTTCTTTTCAAAACACAGCGCGTCATCTGTCACGCTTTCGTAATCCATCAACGACACTGTCATAATTTGTATTTCGTGCAAAGATAAAAAGAGGGTGCAAATTGCATTTATTATATTGCACAGTTGGAACACGATGAATTTATTTTGATATGTCTGTAATTCTGTTAGTTATTAAATAATTGTCTAATATATTAAGGAAATGAGAAACTACATATATGTGAATTAAAAGAGCGAAACTTCGAAATGCAAATCGAATGATGTGTACGCGTTGTTTGTGCACGCATATTAATTCGCTTGAACAATGTGGGCGAACGAATTAGGATCTGATTAGCATTCGTCCTCGAACGACACGGAGCGAGAGACTCGCTCGCATTATCGCGTACGAAGGATTTCTATTCTGCGAGCGCGTTCGTCCGGAAGGACGTTTTTATACCGCTGAAACTGCGGGGGTTACAGGTACCCCAGTTAGGAGACACCGCTTGTCCGATGGAGCGCGGACGATTGTCACACAGGGGTTGACACTGAAGGGACGGTTTACACCGTCCTGCCTCGCCGGACCTTGTTTTCAGGGAAAAAATGTAGCGATTTTTATCGATATTCCGTTTCTCCCCACGGGGATCTTATCCTTTGGGAGTCTGTGTTTTTCTTTGATTTCGGCGACTTACGATGAAGGGGATGTAGAAGGGAGATAAAAGGAATATCACTCGTGATGTCCTCGCGGTAAATAAATTTCTATTAAAACTGTAAGTAAGTTTTGTGAAATACAGGGTAAAAGCAGACAATATGGAGTATCCCTTTTTAAATTATTTATTATTCCAATTCTAATTTATACAAAAACTCTCTAATAACATGTTGGTTATAACGTCTAATCAATGAAAGTCTCCAAAATTAAAATCCAACTTCAGTATCAACAAAAAAATAAAAAATGGAAAAATGGAATATGTCAAACAAGAACAATAACGAACAACATTAATTACAAACTTGGTATTTATGTAAACTAATTAAAATACAGTTAAATATATTTATACTGTATAATGATACACAAAAAATAAAGTAACATTAACAATAAAAAAAATTAAATTAAATCTTAAATCATTACATTATTATATGTAAAATAAATATTATCATTTAAAATACATAAATATTATTATTTATAACAAGAACAAAAACGTTTATACTCTTATACTCGAATAATCTAAAATAAGAGAATATATGTATAAATTAAAAATCATTGCACATGAGAAATTATAAAATAAGAAAAATATTTTTTATAAAAAATAAATAAAGAATAAATATAAAATGTAATATTTTAAATAACTATTTATTGAAATTACAATTAATTATACTTATCAAGGGAATAGATCTGCTTTTATTGATAAATAACGTAGAAGAAAAGTTAGAATTATTTACGATTAAAACTATCACACAATCTATTCAACTCGAGCACCTATTTACAGGCCGCCGTAGTTTATCTTGTAGCATCGCAATAGAAGAGCAATGGCGCGTGCGGCCTTTTTTTTCTCGACGATATTATTTCACGGCCAACGGCAACTGTTTTACTTACTCGTGGACCCGTGGACCACTTCGTTCTCGAGTGGCCGGCAGCATCTGCGATGATTACTATATGCACAACACGCATGTTCGTTTTTTTAAAGACTCGTTCGTGAAAAAGCTCGATTTAAATGATAATTTTGCCAACAATAGACAGACTGTGAGAAAATTATTTTTAAAAAGTATAGAATATATGAAGAGTGCTCTTACTTCTAAAAATACTAAGTTGGAAAGTCTTACCGTTTATTAATTTATACTTTCATAAATCACTCGGAAATATACCTTTCGCGTGGTGATAGCATAGCTATTATTAATACGCAGGATAATTCCTACGTTATTTGGCCCATATTCCTGGCCCCGAGTTCCTAAAGAGATAATGATCGTTCCTAGGAGGGCGACCGGTAATATAATACACGAAGAATCCCTCGGGATGTGGAGAGGATGGATCCTCGCGAGCTGCGCGGACAAAGGCTAGGCTCTCTCTCCCTCGTCGAGTATTCCCCAGAAACGGGCTCCTGTCTCTCGGATCGGTCCGTCTCGGATTTTGCGATGCGATGAGTCGGTAAATCCCATTTTTATCGTAATCAATGACTCACGCGGCGAGAATTCGGCGAACGTATATTTTCTCGTAACTCATCGAAGCGAAAGAAAGCTGTATCGAACGGACTTGTCTTACGTTGTACAACAGTGAATTTTGAAATCCGAAGAATTAGTCTTTCATCTATATATGGATATTTAAAATATTGTAATATTATTAAAATATAGTTAGAGAATTATTATACGCAGAAAAAAATTAGTATCAAATCAACTTTATTGTTTGAAATTTATTGTTTCATATATAAACAAGAATATACAATTTTCTTGAAAGAATTTTTAACACGGACATAATTTGCTTACGTGAAGAAAGAATATTCTTGCTTATATATGAAACAATAAATTGTCGATTTGATACTAATGTTTTTCTGTGTATTAATAGTATTAATAAAACATGGAATATCTTGTATTATCTTGTTATCGATGCAGGCGCGAGAAATTAAAGAAACGGAAAAAAAAGAAAGTTTGTTAATATGAAAGTCGCGCTCTCCTTTCGGCGACGCTCCGGCAGATAAATGAAACAATGAGGTGATAGTATGCACGAGTACAAATATAATGGTAATGGCCGCTGGTAACTGGGGACCGAGGCGGAAGATTACGATCTGCTTGGCCATTGTATGTCGACGTGCGTTTACGGTATACGGGGCACACGAGAGGCTGGCTGGCGTTAACGTCAAAAGGCGTTATTCGCTCGAGCTGGCTCACCTGGCGGCCGCGGAAGGTATCTGATCGGAAGGTATCTCGACCTCGATGGGATTCACAGTAGATTCTAATGTGATCACTTTGTTTCACTCCCTTCGGACCACGCAACTGCCGGTGGTCTTCTCTCATCCGTTAACGGAAATTGAATTTATCGACCTAACTCTTAACCCGCAATTTTTTTTGGGGGGGGGGGGGGGGCAACCGGACGTCGGACGTCTCTATTTTTGCGAATAAAGAGAGAACTGTCTGGATTGATCTTTTGCTATATTATTTTAATACAGAATTTTTTTTTATTTTACGGTTTTGCTAAGATATCTAAAAATGTGTATATAAATCCGAAAAGAAGTTTTTATTACAACGTCAAACTAATTACGTACTCTTTAAATCTCTAGAGTGAAAAATTTCATGAGCTCAATTTTCATTCTGTAGGAGCGAATTTTTATTCTTATCAAAATGGTGAATTATTTGAAAAATTGAACCGGTCTAATTTTTACTATTTTGAAGTAACGTTTCACTCTACGAGATTTAAAGAATAAGACTCTTAAGATGATGGTTGCTAGAATGTCAAAACTTTTTGCAACATCGCTCATTACACTTGATTGAACTACATTATTTCGATAATCTTGTATATATGTGGTTATTTTGATGGTCTAACAAAATTATTTTCAAATCTATAGCTATAATAGCTAAATCTCAAGATATCTCAATAAAATGTCGTTGATATTGACAATCAACCATTGTCGAGATCATAGGGCTTTTCGATTTTGAAGTAATTTTTGTCTTTAGCTTATATTTTATTGATGCAATCGATCGATCGGATTTTCTCTTTGAAAAGTAATCGCATGTATTTCATCGACAAAGTTCGTTTGTACTCGTGCGGAGACGAGCCGTTATCTGAATCAGATTTAAGTGCGGGCGCCTATGATCATTCGCATGGGAGCCAGGGGTGCTTTTGTGAATAGCCTGAGCACGAAACGATTGAAGCAGCCGTATGAATCGTTACGACAATGACGTTACGTCTGTGATCGTCTAAAATTGTTTTTTTTTTTATGATTGTATCCTTCATACAATGAGGTGCTTTTTCCTTTTTTGTTGCTTAATCTCTGTACGGGATTATAAAATCTATTCGATTTGAAAATCAAGTCAATTTGAAAGATATGTATTAAAAATATTTAAATATAATTGTTATTGATTTTTTCTCACTCTTCTAGATGACATTTAATTGAATCAAGGTTTTCTTGTTGAGATTTGTTAAGTCTTTGATCAAATTTTATTTTATATGTATTTGTATTTATCTGTACACGCTTAAATGGTCATGCAAATCGCTTCAACAGACTGAGCGTTTTAATTGAACTCTTCTGCAAACTGCTATAGGCGTATCACGTGCTGCAAATATTTACGACGTGGTAGGCTGCTCCAATATCCTCCGGCAATTCCATTCGATCGCACTCCTGTCGTATTATTTTATTTCCTCTGACCATACTGTTGAATTAATACTGTTGAACTTGCCTGAATCATTGATCAGATCGTTTCTTCGTCCGTATTTTCGAGATCAAAATATCCAAACAATTAAAAAGGAAGTGATTTTGAACTAATGCATTCCTAAAAAGACATTTAAATTTTAATGCTGTAAAAAAAATGTTTGAAACGATGATTTTATCTCTTCTTTTTCATGAAAGACTGTAATAATTAAAAATTTTTATTTCTGCTTTTTTAATTCTACAAAATTTAGATAACGCTTTTTTTATTTTGAATTTCTTCTCAAATAAGAAAAATAAAAACAAGATAAAAATCTTTTTAAAACATGTAATCAGCTATGAAAATAGTTTTGTTAGACAATCAAAGCCATTACTACGTTTAAGCTGGATGCTAGAATTTTTGTATTTTTCATCACACTTGAGCGTCTTACATAATTATTTTGATTAAAAAGATTATTTAGATCTAGAGAAATTGTTAGATATGTATTTCAGCAAAATCGTTCTTTCTGTGTGAAAGATTGACGCAGTTAAACGCAACCTAATGAGAGTCAAAAAGTATCTGTTTAAACATTAGATTAATTCCTTATACCAATCGCTGATGCTAATTAATCTAATCGACACGCCAAGTGTCACAAATAACGAATTTGCCAGGCGAACCAACGGCACGTGGCGGTCGCACGTGCGTGCGGCCGCGATGCGAAGCCGCCGAGATTAGCTGAGAATCTCTCGGCTATGATATCTCAATTACGGTCAACTTTTACACGTTGCTCGTTTGACACGTGTCGCCGGATTCAGGGTTGGTGATACGGACACGTGGCGATGGCATTCATTCGTGCTCACTCCTCCTCGTTTCGTAATCTTCGTTCTCGCGCACCCACAGCTAGCCGCACGTGACCGCCGTCATTCATCGCGTTAACTCGAGATATCCGTTTAAAGAAGAAGATCGATGACGGATACGATCAATGGACGCGCGGCTGATAACGGTGGGAAATACGACGAAGGCGTGAAAAAAGCGATGATTAATCGTATCGGATCATCTTTAAAAGATATCCTTTCCCACAAAGTGGGAAAGGATATCTGTTTGCTTAATAAAATTGTAACTTATAATTTAAAATATTTCTTAAAAGTAGATAGTCAAACATATTGCATTTTAGTGATATGCTATTCATACCTCTATGCTTTATCATTTTTCTTCGCAAATTCATCAACTTGATATATAAATATTTTACTTGATATAAATTAAAGTTTTACGTAAAATTTCTTTAAGCATTTACTTAATACAAAAGTATACGTCATTTTTTAAAATATATAACATTTTATTGTTAGTACAAATAAGAGGCTTTGTATGTATTCGTTCAAAATGACGCTTGCTTTTTATCGACATATGGATTGAATTGTTCGAGACTCCAAGTGCCGAAATAACACCTATTCTATATACGGTATTCTATTTAAATGCTATTCTTATTTTTTGATCGCTTTTTTAAAGCCACTCATATCGCCACGTGGCACTTTGGCGCCGCAGATGAGCGGATTATTATTTTATCACTGTCCGGTCTTTTTCTTTTATCGGGACACCCCGTTATCTGTGAGCAATTCTTGGTCGAATTGACACGCACTTTGTGGGCAAATATGCGTACCGAGATGCACTGTTACAGCTCTGGTTCCGGCACGTGACCGACACGTGTCGCGTGTGATAGTTTGCAGAGTGTAGGTAAAGTGTGGCACGATTCCAGCCAATTGGCTAGAAAGGATTATCGCATGATAACGTACATAATCTGTCAAATTATCTCATCTTTGTCATGGAAGAACATTTCAGCTAATATAGAGATATGTGAATAAAGAATAAATATAAATTTTATATTATTTTTGATGTCAATGTTTAGTGCATTGTTAAAAATTGTTAAAAACGTTTTTCTTTATTACACTTTCCTATTATAAAATTAAAAATTGTAACTTTATTTTATTTTAAATAAAGAAAAATATAAACTTAAACAATTTGATACTAGAAAAAATAATTTGCTACAATATAAGAACAATTTTAATTTGAAAATATATTAATATTATTTTTTTATTGTCGTTTCTCGAATTCGAAACGATTTCAAAAAGTTCTTTTATATTTCTTTGAAATAATTTTAGATTACGTAGAAATATTTATTATTGAAAATGGTCTCGTTCCTCAGGAAGCGGATAATTGGGATAAAAATCTCGTTAAGCGGCTTAAATACCTTGAAATTACATGTTCGGTGGTTCACAAAGGTGGACGAGCACCCCCGTACACCGCGTTCTAATCGATTCGACATGGTCGTCGTGACTTCGATTTTCCTGGGCGCCTTTCCCCCTCGCTTTGGACCACCGTGGAAAATGCATAACTTGGTCCTTAGTGCGTTAATGCCGTCTGTTGCACTGCAAGTTGTCCCACGGAAGCTTTTTTCTACCTTCCGGAAGCGACGCATGATAAAAAAATTGAAATGTCAACCGTGATACTGATTCGTTTCTCGCCAATCGTTTCCGGAATGGAGACATATGTGGGAAGATTGTGATCAAGGGACTGATATTTTTTTTCTATAATTTCTATAAAATAGATTTAATAGATTATTTATAATTGATAAAAGTATTTTTTTCCCGAAAGATTTATAGTAATCATTATAGGTTTTACAACTGCATGACTAAAAATATAAATTTCTTCTTCTTTAAATAAAAGTTCTTCAAGTTTTTTTTCTGTAATTTCAGATATGCAAATCTGCGTTTTAATTAATTTTCTTATAATATGACGATTGTTTTCTGTCATTCAGTAAATTTAATAACGAATGTCGTTAATAATTCACAGTATATATATGCGCTAGAAATGTCTCTTAATAAAATTCTCCTAAGTAAACTCATCTGGTAAGCAAAGCGGCAGGTATTCAAACGGTCTGACCTTTCTTCTTCCAATCCTTTTAAATTTCACGAGATCCTAACGGGGACTTTTTATACCTATATTCAGTACTTCCTACTTCCTTCGTGTCTTCCGTTGAATTACCCGTTACCCGGATGTGATATCGGTATCTAATAAATTCTCACGAGGGGTAGACGATTGAAACGAAAAAAAAGAAAGAAAATCCACCTTCACGTGGTTCTCTTCTTTTTTCATGCTCGATCTGGCGCATCGGCTACGTTCTAAGGATCAAAAGGACCCGGCCGGATCGATATTTCCTAAAGTTGGGTAAATCGAGAGAGTACATCGCGCCCGGTCGAAGGATCCCGTCGAAAAGGGGAGAAATTGATGGCTCAAGAGCGCGAAAATCCTTTCTCGGCGGCTCGCCTCAGATCTTCGCCGCGAAGTGGTGGGTTTCAAAGGACCGCGGCCCCGACCGCCTTCTTACGAAACAACCGTGAAATGGGGCGCACGCTTCACCAAGAATTTCGGGGTGGCCCACGAAGCGATGGTCAGAAGCGCTCGCTTCTCGAGGATGCACTAAACGGTCGCCGATACGCGTGAGAAAGTCCGGATTCGCGTGAAGAAAGAGAGATTTATAAAATACATAAGTTCTCATGCGGAGCTGTGTTAAAGCATACACGGAAAAAACGCTGAAGTATATAAAAATTTAGCTGGATACACAGCTGAAAATAACTTTTTCGGACCATTAAAATAATTGTAAAGAATACTTAAGCATTATGAGTAATGCTGCAAAAAGTTTTGACACTATAGCAACTAGTTTGAGCATCTAACATAATTATTTTGATGATCTAACAAAATTATTTTCAGATCTGTATCCAATTAAAGTTTTAAATAATTTAGCAAAATCTTCCGTGAAAAGTACGATCTTGAAATCTGTTTACTTTCTTTCAAGAAGTTTTGAATAATAAGTACAATTTTCTCGACTTTACGTTCTGCTTCTGAAAAATTCAAGAATCTCTTAAATTTAAAAATAATATTTATTAAAGATATACTTAATATTTCTATTAAGAAATAAAGCCTATTAAGAAATAAGTTATAGCAATTTTTAATTTATTAATTTATTAATTATTCAATTTTTTACGCGCACTGTGAAAAAGAAGTTATTAACTTAACTAAATTTTTAAGTCAATTAAATTTTTTTAGTTTAACTGTTTATATATTTAGCTTAAATACATAAAATACTTTTAAACAAATATTTAGTTTAAACATTTATATATTTAACTACATGTATATTTAATTGAAATACGTAAATGTTTGAATTGAAGAAATTCAATTAAGGTAAAAATTTTAGTTAAATTAACAACCCCTTTCTCGGTGTAGTGTAATTAATTTGAATGCATATCTAATCACATAATAGAAGATTTATTAATTATACCGATTATCCTTGTAGATAGATATGATGAGAGTGGACAGAGTCATCCAAGCAAGTAAAAGCTTTTTTGTCGATCCTCTAACCGGACATGGCGGACAATTTAATTAACTTCTTGCTTGCTATCGTTAGATGGACGTGGATGAAATTTAAACTCGTTGGCAGATGATTCAATAGACGAATGGACAACCGGACAAACTAGCGGGCAATTGTCCATCTTCTCCGATTACTTCTCGGTGATAGTAATTAGAAAGTCGAAACGCGTTTAAGTGTTCCGCTTTGGAACGGATTGTGCTTTACAAAAAGTTTAAGCTGTACTATTAATATTCCGCTCTCGTTTTTTCTTCCTCCTTCTTTTACTTTGTTATCTCTTGTTTCATTATTCATGAAAATTATTTTTAAATGTATAAAAATGTAAATGAGTACACGTGCTGTCTTTTTAGCTGAACTTGTTGCACGGATTATCTTTTTCCATAATGGAGAAAAAGAGATAAAAGATGAAACGTTGCAAAAAGTTTAATTGTAAAAAATAGATAAGTAGTATGACACGGGAAGAATAAATGACAAAATGTTAATACCAAATGACGATCTGTCGTCGCACGCAAAAGTTAATAGCGCGTACAACTAGATTTCGTTGCCGATCGCATTATGATCGCCTTTAACTCGTCGCTCGCTCGTAACAGACAGTTATCGTTCCACGCACGGTGTGATTGTTATGAAATAATAATGTGCAGGGTGACGTTAGCGAGAAAGCGAGAAAGGCGTAAAGGGGTGAGGTACGTTGCTGGGGGTTGAACGATCGCAATCAAAGCTCGAGCCGGTGTATAACGGGAGAGGGACACGTCACTTCTGTATTTCCGGCGGTGCTCAATATCCGTGACTGGATTTAGGTAGATAATGAGCAATGATTAAAAGCCCGGCGCCGGAAATCTCAAGTGTGTTACATCGAACGCACGGTCCTAAATGAGGTTTAGGAATCAATTTTAAACGAGACAATTATAAATAGAATTATAAGTAGAGAAGTCATTTAAAAGCTAGTGGAAAAATAGAATTAGAAGTATGTAAAACTAATGAAAAAAATGTTAAAATATTATTTCTCACAACTATTAGGAATAAAGTTTTAACAATTTTAGCAATACTTACAAATTTTAACGTAATGACATTGACATTTTTGGATATTTGTAATTATTAATAAATAGAGTGAAAAAAATAGCATACATTAATGCAAATTTTTAATAAATAAATATAAACACTTTGAAACTTATGAGTAAAAAATTTACTCAAGACGCAATCAAGTTTCTTACAGTTCCTTATTTCTTTTTTAATTATCATTTTGTTCTTATAATTTAAATAATGACTAACAAAGTCGCAATTAAATCGAAAGCAATTGAACCAACAAATTTAGCTGATCGCTGTCGACCTCGTTAGAAATTCCCTCGGGGCCCGCCGTCTGGAGGATGACCCGCGCGAAGGACGGGTGCGAAATTTCGTCTTCTCACCCCGCCAGTATAACTCATCGCATGAACTGCGCGAAGTGCATCAAAATAAGAACCACTGCCATTCGTACGACACCAAAATACGGACAGATGGCTCGTTCGATCCCTTTGCTGGTGGTGGTGAACGCGTAGTGGTTGTGACGATGTTGCTGATCGCGCACACATTAGCATCGTCGTATACAGGGTGCTTGAAAATCGCGAATGCAACCCGGAAGCAATCGACGTAAAAGAGAATAATTTTGAGAAATTTTGTTTAATAACTTTTATAAATATTTGGATTATGAAATCTGTACAGCTTCAAATTTATACGCTGTATTTTTTTGGATATTTGATTTCACGAACCGTATATCTTTATTTTTATCGATCTTTGAATTTACGTTTTGTTTTTTTTGAAATAATTTTTTTATTTACAACGCTTTGATTTTATATTTTCTAACAACTGTAAATTCATACGAATCTCTTTGCTTTTTTTATTGCGCGATTCAAAAAACAAGTACTGCAAGGAGTTTCAGGTGAATAATTTCTTCTTTTCGTGCCATTAATTTCTTGAGCACCCCGTACACGTCGCAGCGAGTCTCCGCTGAATCCGCTCCGTGTAGACGACGATGCACACACATAGATGCACACACACACGCGTGCTAAACAATAGTTAAATCAGGACGAGGGGCGACCAAGGGCGCTGTGGGTGTTTAATGAGCTGCCAGCCAGTGACTGAAGGGGGATGACGAGAGGGGCCCGCAGGGGGAGTCCCTGAATTTAGGATTTCGTGGTAGCCGGCGCGGCGACGAGAACGAGGGATCCGCGTGGGGCACGAGCTACGGCACCACTTGACTGCTTATGGGACCAGCACCCGTGTAAAGTGTAGGAATAACATTGAATATGTTTAAAAGGATCTCCGCGCGCAACGCGCCTTTGCCATTTTCAATTTTCGGGACCCAAAAGGATTGACGGTGACACATTGCGCGTCACCTGATCAAAGGAATAACAAAAGTTCATTCTGAAGTTCTTAGATAAATATTGGGATTTGATCTAACAACAAAATTGAATATTCAGGCACACACACACACACACACACATGATAGAATAACTTCTATCGGGAATTTCTGGATTCAAACAACTTGCGACAAGTGAAATATTTCTTTTTCTTTTTTTAATAGTACCTTCATGCCATTTCACTTACGTGTCGACCAGATTTTATGCTCAACTGACCGCTGATTTCTAGCTGCTGTTCCGCTATTCAAGAAAATAACATTCCCGTGAAATAAAACTAGTAGCTTCTTCCCATTGAATTTTCTCCGTGAAAGAGCCGATATATGATATTGAATTACTAATTTGCTGGCAGTAGTTAGCGATTTCAAAACGAAGGGCTTGGTTACTATATTAAGTTACTATTTGCGGACGATTTGGACAGTTAGGGAAAACCGCTGGGCGGTTCAATAATTGGCCCTGAAAAGGAAACTCTATCCATCACCCGTACAGGTAAATCTTTTAAAGACGAATTCCAATTCAAATACTGCGCGCATAACTGTAAATAGTCAGTCCCGCTACTGAAATAAACAACTTATACAAAATGTTCTCATTAAAGAATATAATCATTAATAAATGTAATAATATTAAATAATGCTATTAATTTTAATTATGTAACTATTAATTCATATAATTTTATTTTTCTACGTTCATATTACGTATTTCTGATTTTAATTTGCGTGAAAATAGGAACGTTGGATAAGCAGGAATTAACTTTCAATTACGATAAATATTAACATTCCAAATTAGCATAATGATTGAGTCAAGCGCGAGCAGGATAAATATACGTTTGTTTCAATGAGTCTACTAAGCCCTCATTTTAGTAGGGTTTAAATAGACTGTCTTTTTTTCCGGGCCCCTCCGATTCGAATAAAACTCACGCAGATAGGAGACGAGAGATCAAACATACTTTCAGTGCGCGTGTAATCCTGCATAATCTCGATTCTACCAGCCCAATAAAACGTGCGCGCGGTGCTTCGAACTCGCTTCACAATGAAGCTAAATCAATGATTTGTCCGACGGGGCTTTAGCACGAGCTTAATCCCGGTTTTACATGTGATTAAAGTCCAGGGTGGGGGGCAAGAAAGTGTCAAGTCGGTTGATGTCATTACGAAATGCACCATTCGCAATAAATCTGAGCAATACTGCAAACAGCCAGATATATACAAATATACATGCAAAGCTCTTCTCTTTTATTTTAATTAAAGAATGATTCATTAGAAGACGATTTGAATAAATATTAAATGGATGCTATTGGTTCAGGCAAGCATGCATTTATAAGAGAGCCTCAATCTGTTTTCGACAAATTTTCGACAATTGTAGTTCGCGGTAATTCGTTAGCATCCATCGATGTCATCGTTGCTGTAGCGACAAACGCGATACGTCGCCGACGTCGAGAATCACGGGTGGCAATCGAACTTGTGATCTGCGATCGGCTTCTCGCGATCGAGAGCCTCGCTGTTAAACCTAAAGCAGCAACCCACGTCACTCCGGGATGAATGCCTGGCTGGGTCGGGCATTCTTCAAGTAAATTATAGTCTTGAATGGGTGGCGCGGCGGGGGGTTGGTTGGCACGCGCACCGCTGGGGTACACCTGCCCCCCGTAGACATCTGTCCCCCTGTGCGTCTAGCGCTGGAGTCAAACTATGGGGTTTGTATGCGCGTACGTACGTGAATATGTTTGCACGTATGTACGTGGCAATGCCCCCTCCTCCCCCTTTTTCTCTTTCCTCTCTTTTTCATTGCAAGTCTCTGTCATCGGCATGACGTTTTGCGAAACCGTCAATTTTCGCGACACCTATGATTATAAAATAACGGCTACCGGATAACGTTCCTGAAATTGTTCTCTGGGTACTCATTATATAAAGTATAAAATACACAATGTTCTAAACTTCATATTATTTGAAATTCCTACTCGTTTTATTATTTTTCATTTTAAAACTTATTTTGAAAATCAATTTTGTTATTAATTGAATAAATTAATCCGGCGCCATTTTTAATTTAATTTTTGTTAATGAAATAATAAATTTTAGAAGAATAAATTATCATAAACAAAACTTTTATTTTGAATTCTTAATATGCACTGTTTTAAATTCACATTAAATTAATAAACAATATACCTTAAATATTTCAACTGTAAAAGAATTAATTTCAGTTAAGCTGCTGAAGTATTTAAACTATATTGTTTATTAATTATGTGAATTTCGCTTTTTCCACTTATCCTGATTAAGCAACGTCGATGTATAAACGCACAGCAATTCGTGCACGCTTCATTCCTCGGCGTTTCATTTATCCGACAATGCATCACGCGAGATGAGGGTGCGCACATTAATCCGCGGTCCATTCTAATTAATTTCGTGAATCCTGGGGATGGGGGCGGCCGATCAGCCGCAACTCAAATAAGGCTTTCCATATTTTAGCACGAGCGAGTCACCGCGAATAGAGAAAACGCGGTGTGCTCCGTGGTGCGCCAGAGCGGTCAGAGTCGGTGGCACAACGCTGGTAGCGTAACCGGTATTGTTCGTGGTTTACCACAAAGGCCTGCAAATGCCGACTTGCAATGGAAAGCCGGCTACCCCGCACACGACGCGTCTAAACAGATGCGGAAATACGATGCTTACTGACTGAATTTTCCTCCGGCGTATGAATAAACGAGTTTGTACGCCTGAAAGTAAATCGAAGCCCCAGAGATCCATGATATAAAGGCACAAAAACAAAAATTAATTATTATTCTCGTTGAAAAAATTGTTTCATGAAATATTTGTGTTTACAAAATAATTTATAATTTATATTTGTATTAAATATTATATAATATTTGTATAATTTTTATAAATATTTATATAATATATTATATGTATAGTCTGTAATTAATCTTACTATATTCAGCGATTTGAGATTTGTTGTCACAAAAACTAATTTTCTATATCGTTTTCTTCTTTAGGAATGTATGTAGAAAAAAATAGAAAAAAATAGATTGATCGTTGGTTGTTTACCTGTATAAAGAATTATTTCAATAAAAAATAGACATGTGCTCTAATGAAAATATAATCAATAATAAAATGAATTAAGAAATAATAAAAAAGTCTGAATTATTTTATTTAAGTACTTTAAATATTTAAAATAATTTATCTAAAGTTTTATTGCGACGTAAAGATCAGTTCTGTAAAATAAACAAAATTTATTTATTTATTTACAAAATAATTAAAAAAACAATAATACTTGGGATAAATCATCTTATATACTTAAAATATTTATATTAAAAAATTGAGATTTTTCTTAATGTTGTAAAAAATAATTTTTAATAAGTTAAAATGAATAAATTATAAAAATATGTTATTAAATAAAAATATAATCTTATTCACACAACTTTCATATGTATATAGTTAATTTGAAGTTAATATTAACATTTTCGAATTTTATTTACTTTGCAGTAACCGCATGTCCGATACATCCTTAAAGAACTTAAAATCGTGTTTTTTTTTCTAATTAATGATCACATTTCTATAATAATGCGACCGTTTGTAACGCGAAATCTGTTAATTTGTACAGTTTCGGTTGAAAATGGTACGACTACCGATTCGTGAAGCGAATTAAATCTCAAACGCGGGGACGAATTGCGCTCGGCCTTCAAAGGCTACGGCCATTAATCTTCGATTAAGTGCTCAACGATCGGTCAAGGTAATTTCACGAGTTTTCCTGAATTAGGAAAGACCGTCTCTCACCCTCCTGATGACCGTGGCCCCGCTTGTCGTTCCCTTCATTGCCGTGCAGCGCTTTCTTTCTTTCCATGGAGGGGAACCACCGTCAGCCACCAGTATGTCACCGTACAGACCAGCGCGCCGGTACAATGAGGGTCGACCGTGGCGATCGATATGTGCACTCGACGGAAACGACCTAACGAAAGGTCGATCGAAGTGAAATCACTATGTCTGCGACCTCGCGACGCGCGCAGAAAAAAAAACAAAAAAATATCGTACATTTTGTTAATAAGTTATTACGAGCTTGATCTGAGGACCGCGCTTGCATCTACACCCACGAGCTGTATATTTGGAAAAAAATGAAAGAAAAACGTCTAGTTTGTATATAATAAACGATGACAATTATATTCTTATCATTAATGACAAAAAGAATTTGTCTAGAAGTAAATTAATTATACAAAATTAATATACAAAAGTGATTATTTCTCATTAAATGTATGGCGCAACTTGATATTCTGTGCTATAAAGAAATCTTATTCTTTCCTTTAATATCTTCTACTCGAATAGTATTGCTGAAGATATTAAAGAAAATAAATTTATAATTTTGTGCAAGAAAATACTAATTTCCGGCTTAATAAAAAAGTTTATAAACGAAGTTTTGCTACGATTTTTGAAAAGCGTTCTATAGCAAAGGTAAAAAAGGTTTGTTGGGCCCGTTTATACGTTATTATGTTTTTTTTTTTAAGTTACTGAGTACGTGGATGCGATATAAGCTCTCGGCAAAAACTGATTGAATCCCCCAAAATCCAACACCTTTATGGATGCTGGCCGTCTGTCGTACACTGTGCACACATTGATATATCGTCCGCATAATGGCGCTATTGAGGCATTACTATTATTGGCGAGATTTGGGGAAACGATCGAGCGTGCTAACGGATTCGTCGCAGCTTGCACGCTGTTTGCAAATAGATCTCGTATAGGAAATTATTGTTCGCGCAACAGCAATCTTGATGGATCAGTTCATCTGCATTAGCAATATGCATAGTCCTTTGAACTTATAACATTTATTTGTACAGAAATTAAATTTTAATGTGTAAACATAAGTAAAAAATAATTGAAGGCTTTGTTCTTTACAACTGAAAAAATAAGCAAACATATTTTATTACATATTAGATATTCAAATAATTGAATATCTAATATCTAAATACGTAAAATATACCACTGCAGAAATTAAAGTAAAAAAACAGAGAACATTATTTTTCCCTTTATATAAAATAATTTTCACAATTTAATGAGGTAAATATACAATTATGACAAATTAAATATATATATAAGTAATCGATGAAAAACAATAAAACAATAGGTAATAAATACGTGATGTAACTAATTGAATAATATGTCGTAGTAGTTAATCATGAATCAATATTATTACGGAATATTATTACAATGAACGGGTGGATCTCGGAAGCAAAGTGAAATTTTCTCAAGGACTAGAGAGGAAAATATTATCCTTCCATTTTGGATGCTCCGAAGGGCTGTTTTGACAGATCTCTCGGTCGTATTCCGTTTGATCGAACGATCAAACTCACCTATTTATTTTCCTAACACTTGGTCGTTACATTATAAGGGGATACCCACTTGCTCTAGTCATGCAAATTGCTTTCTTTATCAAGATTCTTTTGCATAATAATGAGCAAGTGCTATTCAAATGCAGTAAAGTTTATTCACGATCGTGGAAAATTGTCAAAAAAATAATTTTACTTTTTATCATGCAGATGTTTGGAAAAATTCGTAGCATTATGAGTCCAATTTTGCATTATTTCAAAAATTTACATGTAACTTTATAAAGAAACTATACAGATTACTATATATCATATGTAAGAGTATAGATTAGTACGATTAAATTTTATATTTAATTTTAATTTTAATCGATTAATTAACTCGTTATAAAACAGTTCTATATTATTTTTAAAATAAAGAACTGTTAGTGCAATTATAACATTTTACCTTGTTTGTACTTATAATGAATTATGTTATTTGTTGAAAAATACTATAACAAAAACAAAATTGAAATAAAAAATAATAAAATAATTGGAGTTACAAAATTAAGATAACGACAGAACTTATTTGAAGATAACACTAGCTAATTGTAAAAATTGGTAATTCAACTCACATTGATTGGACGAATCGTAGTCATGTTTTACGTGTAATCTCACGGATTATATGGGTGGATGTAACTTCAGACACGATTTGTGATACATCTGCTATGCGGTGGCTTCAGTGCAGGACGCGTGTCCTGGCACGTGCTTGTCCATTCTCAAGCCACCGTTCCATTCCTGTAAAGTGGATCAGAGTACTTCGTTGGGAGAATAGAATCTATAAAATTACGACTTTTATGTCCCAGTATCATTTTTCAATCTTTTATAAAACAACAAAAAATAATTTAATAGTAAAATACGAAATAATGAGCAATGTTACATACTTCTCTATAGATTCTATTTCTTCCCAATTACGAAACCTCAAAAATAAAACTTTTTATATTTTATTTTACATATAAATATAATTATAATTAATAAGGCATATCACCATGGCATGTAGTTGGTAAGGATTTCTTTAAAAGAAATTTACGTAAAATATGTTTTTATTGATCAGTTATAAATTATATACAATATATTCCCTGAATCAGCAGTTGCGTATTATAATAAGAGCACTGATAGGCATTTTATAAATATATATTTTTTTAAAGTAACTTAAAAGCTTATTCCTTAAGATATGCTGAACGAAAATGAGATCGAGCGCTTGAGATCAACTAAGAATATTGCTGACTAGAATAAGAGGAACGTAGATAGTATGGTATTCGAAACGCAAGAAATCTATCATTTATTATCTACAATTAATCTTCAATAGTGAATTCGACATTTTCTTTATCTTTCGCACTGAAACATTAAATCAAACTACTTTCTAATATTAGCGTAAAAAAAGCTTTTTTATTAATTTTGAAGTAAAAGCGCCAATCTTGTAAAAAATATTTTTCTTTCTCTTAATTGCTTTCTGATTGATGTACAGCAAAATATGCTTATTGAGGATTAGAATTGAATAACCTTTCTAATCGATTTACATCATTCTCGAATAAAATACTCTCTTATAAAGTAGATAACGATAATCATAGCACTGTCCATTTTTTTTTACAATCACGTCAGCTCTTTGGGAAAGAAGCATTCTTCAACTACAGTTACATTCAACTTCTTCCTGTAGTTAATTTTTTGATTAAGTACCAGGAGATAATCGTTCTTGTGTCTCTTCCATTATTTGTAACAGCGTAGACAGAGAGACTAGGTCTGAGCTGAATCCATGGATAGAGATAATCAACACTGAAGCAACTATTAGAATTTATCTGCACTTCGTCGACGTCTAAAGACACTGATACATGGCGTTGTGATGAGACATGTGATGATGAGTCGGCGGTACTAGCTGATGTTGAGGACGATGGACTTGGTACATTCTCTGGTCGTAGCATTGCTGGTACTGCATCGGTGGACTCACGCTCTGATCGCTGTAGCAATCGTACTCCTGCCATTCCGGCGCGATGAATCGCTCCTGAGGTGGGTACGGGAAACTCGCGGTATGTTGCGGCCCGAGCCTCTTCTGGGCCGCCACCGCGCAGCTTCCGCTTGATGAGGTGATCATGTTGCCATTCTCGGTGATGCTGACGGTAACGTTGCCGACGTTCACCGTGATCTCACCGCCTTCGGAGTTGCCTAGGGTCTGCGACAGTGCCCAGATGTAGTTGTGCGCGAACCGAAGTGTCTCGATCTTCGTGAGCTTCGTATCCTCGGGAAAGGTCGGTAGAGCCATCCTCAGACGTTCCAGGGCGTCGTTCAGAGTATGCATTCTGTGACGCTCGCGGTCGTTCGCCTTTATCCGCCGATTTCTCTTTAATCTGAGCACCTATTTGAAAATGGGCAATTTGAGAGAAGAAATCGACGTCTGATTTTCGAGAGAATTATTTGAAAGTGTAAGATTTAAACAAAAAAAAGGCAAACAATGATAAAAATTTTAATTGGATAGACCAATTAGAAGAATATCTAAAAGATATCTGGATTTTTTTAACGTATTTTAATGTAAGTGAATTTTAATGTAAGTGAACTCTTCTACATTATTTAAGAAACTTTTGGAATTTTTGTAATTACTTAGTATATAAAAATATATATAAAATGATTAATGGGATTTAGTATAATGATGGATTAAATATCAAGTTGCACTGATCTATATATACCTGAGTGGGACTTTTACAACGAGTGTTCCGCGTTTTTTTGCGCTTCTCTTCTTTAACCGGAGGGAACAGAGTGTCGCCTGAAACTTCGTGTTTCGGCGATTCAAAGCTAACATCGAAACCAGAATCGGAGGAGCTCGAGAGTTCATCGAAACCTCCCTCGCTACAGAATGAGTACTCTGACGACATCGCTGTATCTTGCTGTAACGCAAAGCGATAAAAAATTTTGTAATGATGCTTCTGTACTCATTGCATGTGCGAAAATTATTACGATCACGAGATGATTGTTTTAAAAAGTAAAATTTTCTTTTAAAATATTTAATTTCATTTAATTTAACTTAATATTTTCTTTTAAAATATTTAATTTTATTTTACTTCTTATTTCCCTCTTCAAGATTTTTAAGTTACTTTACACTTTTTACAATCTCGATAAAACCAGTTTTAATTCTTTTTTATCGAGCTTTTCTTAAAAAAAAAACGTATAGAATATATTACCACGTACCATGTCAAAATCCGAACTTGTAATTTGTCAAATATCTTCAAATAACTTAGGCAAATTATAGGCAAAGTGAATTTACCGAAAAGCACTTAGCACACAATATAAATTGCACTCTCGAAAAATAAGAACAAACATCAATCAAAATTCATATCACGCAACGACGGAACGACGGATCGAAACGAGAAAATAAGAATTCACCGACGAGCGGACTAGGCGGGGTACAATTTGGTACTGTGCATGTGGCAAGGGGCTCTTAGAACATATATACCGTCCCGGGGGTATTTCGTCCCCTCCACAAGCCCAGGGCCACCGTGAGGCTCCATGGGGCACCGAGAGAGTTCACCCCATAATCACCATAGAGGGGTACGTCTAGCGTTCTCTCCGCTCCCTTCCTTGTGTATGCATTAGACGCGTGCCACGGCGATGTAGCCGCCTTGTTAGAAGATTAGAGGTTTTTAGGACGATTACACCGCTTTGAGATTATCGTATATAAACGGTCCCCGATTTTTTACAATTAATTCCCGAATCCGTTTTCACTGCATTTGCGTCGAAAAATCAAAATACACAATGTTTCAAGAAACAAGAGCTAAAATTAAAATTTGCATTTCAAAATAATTTTTTAAGAAAAATTTCAAGCTTCTAATTCTTTCTTATCAATAAATTTTCAAAAAATTTCCTTTTATTTTAAATTTCTTTTTAAATTAAAAATTGTTCAAAAAAACTTTTTATTAAAAATAAACACATTTTTCATAATTGTTACTGCAAACAAAAGATTTTGTAAAAGTATTAATAACATGTTATGCTTTCTAATATTTAGAAATTTCTAATATTTACTTTCAAATACCGTCTGTCTGTGAAGTACAACGGGTTAACCGTGAACAGGCGTTTTTCATCAAACGAGTAAAAGGCGCACAATTCCGCATTGATAAAATACAATCTTTTATATATAAATAAATTATATAATTTGATTTACATATTATTAAATCTCATATATAAATATTTTAATAATTTTTATAATTTAATTAAGTATTATATTATTTGCACGGGAGGATAAAATGGAAGATTATAAAAAAACAATGTGTTCTTATTACTTACAATATTTCCTCATGAAAGTTTGCAGTCTTGTGCTTATCTAACGCTCGTGCATAATACACGGCTGAAAATAAGTTGTCGATAATCTAATAAAATCAACGGTGACCATATGTCATATGCGCTAATCAGCTGATAATGTCAGATATATCACTATAGAAACCAGTACCGCGTTAACGGGATACTTGGGGAAGAATTTCAACGAGCAAAACTACTGTAAAAATCGATTTTTTATATCAGTTGTTACTTCACCTTTCTTTCTCTATAAGTTAAATCTTAGTAATCTTCTTCTCAGATTCAATCTGCGTTATTGTATAACAGTTCTCATAATGAGATTAACATTTTATCTCATTTCAATTCTATTAAAATTATAAAGTAGATCAGTTAGAAAAATATTACGACAAAGATGTGCATTGATACACGCGAATGACAATTGTTATCGGGCTTCATTTTGTAACTTTATCAACCAAATAAATACCATAGCGCTGTAATATGAAAGAAAGTGCGCGGTGTTCAGTAAACGAGATTATCAAAAAGTGTATCTTATGCACTTAATACCGCAGGATATTAGTTTGCACAGGAATCAACGAAGCGAAGATAGGGGCACTGATCAATTTGATTTATGAGTATTAACTTCCATCAATCGCGGTATCATCAATTTTTGACACGCAGGAACGTTCCAGAACGATCGTTTTAATACCACGTTCACGGCCGGTGTCAGCAAAACTCCGGGATTTGACTTCGCGCGAGTTTACGGCCAATAATATAAAACCGGCGCCTACACACTTCGGGAACGAAAAATATCGAGAACACGTGTCGTCTGTTTGCACGAGGATTCGTGATATCAAAGGATATTCATGTACATTCTGAGTGTACTGTCAATAATTTGTCCTACCGAAACAAACAAATCCTCTTTCCGGTGATGATTATGTGAATTTTTAACTTCAAGTCTGATATTTGGTGTAAATCGCGTGCGAATTGACCAGATTGTAACATATGTCACTGGGGGACAATTGTAAATATCTCTCGTGATTTGTTTGTACAATTCACCAAGCACGGAAGGTTACTCGAGAAAAATTCGAGACATCCTGAGGTACTCATCGTATGAGTGCTTCTTTTGTTACAGTTGCGTTGAGAGAGGTTTTTGACTTACAATTACAGCGCAAAATTTTATTAATGAAATTTAGCATGTACGAAATATATCTCGTAAAATCTCCACATTCATGTCTTTTTTTATATTAATTAATATTAAAAAAATTAAAAATATATTAAAGTTCTGGAAATAATTATTATTGTTAATATTAATTGTCACTGTTTATTTTTATTTCTTTCATGATTAGCAGACTAAAAGATATTTTAATCTTCAATATTAATTGATCAAATTATCAAACTGATCCGTTTCGCATTAAAAAGTGCTACCTTATTGTCCGAGTTGTACGGCTGGATATAACGATTACAAGATATTTTTAAAAAATTGCTTTACATCAGGGAAACCGTTTGGATCATCACGAAATCGCTTTTCGAACGCTTGGTTGCAATCTGATAACGAGCTGCAACGCGGCACATGAGTTGCGCGGCCGCGGGTTCTTGCGCTAAATCTCCCTTATGCCGTAAACGGAAGATGAAGCGTTTAATGCGAGCGTATTACGGCACCGTTCGATCAATTTGCATAATTACAACGCTCCTAAGTAATTGTCCGGACACATAGTCTGTTTATTAACGTAGCACCTAGTAAAGGTACATCGACCGACTTAACACGGATCCGTCTTCGTATCCCACGCCATTCTTTCAAAGGCATTGCAACGGTTCAACGTACTATTATTTGCGCATAAAGAGAGGGGATGCCATTCATATTCCGCTAGTTTTTTTTCGTAGTGCATTTAAATCAGAAAAATTAAAAATTAGTGAAAGATTTATACAATAAAAAAAGAACAATTTTGCTGAAATACAGATCTAAAAATAATTATGTTAAAAAAACCATTCAAAAATTTATATTGGATTATTTACGCTTAAGCTAGTTGCTAAGAATGTCAAAAATTTTTTGTGACAGTATCATTACCTATGCTTGAATCCCTTACATGATAATTGTGAGAGTCCAATACAAAATTATTTTCTGATTTGTATCTTGCTAAATTTTTAGATATTACAGTAAAATTATATTTTTTTTGTAGAGAGACATTTATTATTTATAAACAAATATGGTGATAGTTGTGATTGCTTAAATATTTGAAAACCTGAAGATAAAAGTTTATTTTTCAGATTAGTTTATTTACATTTCTATTACATCTTCTATCGTGTTTGTTTAATGGTAGCCATAAGTTTTTAGCGTGAAGCACGTAGAGTGTAAAGAAAATTGTTACGACAAGGTAAATAGTGTCATAGAAAAACGACTTATATAATTTCTCCACTTGTTGTAAAGATTTAACTACAACGGTCGGAGCGTGGGCTGGAATGAAATCACTTTCTCCTCGTGAGAATATGGCACTCTATTCGGCATGCGCCTCCGGATGAAGCTCTGCTTATAATGAAATAAGAAAAGAATTTAAACATTCAATATTCACGAAGCGATGTTTGCGCGAGTTAGTCATTGCAAATGATTTCCTATATGAGAGAGAATGAGAGAGAGAATGGCGTTGGTCTGATTTATTTCCGGAGGAAATTGGTCTTTCACAAACATCCACGTTGTTAAACTTTTTATCGCTGACACGCTTTCTTAAAATAATCATTATTATTTCATGCGTGTAGCGTTATTATCTTGTGAAAATGTAACAACCGTGACAGAATACTTGACGAAAAATCTAAAAATATACAAACATATATGCTCGATTATTTTTATTTCATTGATTTTGATATAAAATTTTATAGAATAAAAATTTTCTATATAGAACAAAATTTATTGAAAGAAAGCTAAACAATTAAAAAATTTTATTATCGAAATCTTATATATTTATTATATGTTACAAATTCTTTTTTTAATAATTGAACAGAAATATGATATATTGTTGCCAGGAAAATGAAAGACCGTGAAGCACGCAAAAAGATGTCTTATATTTATGGCGTTTCCTAACATATATTTTTTCTGCAACATTATTTGCGCACCCTTTAGAGAACAGAGAGCCCCAACCCTTTTCACACTTTGAAAATTCGTAGCGCCGATAAAAGGTCGCCGTGAAATCGACGGCCGTTACAGACACATGTTCGATCGGCCGGCGGAAATATTGGAAATTACACGAAAGATTTGTCCCAGAGGCGTGCAGAATCGAAAATCAAATAAAAAAAAAGGGGCGTGTAGTACGCCGCGAGGTACGCCGATCGTACATTCGCCCAAAACTGTCAAGTCCCCAAAAAAGGGTTTGAAGGCGATTCGCTCTGATTGGATAATTTATCGGTGAAGTGCAATCAACGTAATCGCGCCAACTGGTTTCGCAGGTATCCGTGAAATATTTCTACGAGTTGGGGAAGAAAGAAACCTTTGTAAAATTATTTCTTTAAATTTCGTGAATGGGAATTTAGGGCGAGTAATTTTTGTTAAATAAATACAAGTTATTTAATTAATATTCTTAATTTTGTAAATGTATGTATTGGTGCATAAGTAATGATGCTTAATTATAATATCGAGTCATTTATCTTGCATTAAATGATAGACATACGTATCGTACTACAATATAATGACGCGAAGAAAGTTAAGAAGCGGATTTATTACAACACATCATGAATAAACAGAAAGCTGTTACGTGCAAACCACACGAATGTAGTTCGAAAGTAGTTCCGGAAAGCAAATTCGTGTTCTTTGCAAAATTGATCAGTTATTGGTCGTAATGACTCTATTTTATTCAGAGAAACTGTTCAAAACTGATGGAACAATAAGTTGACGAGTTAAATAACGATTTATTTTAACAGACACGTTCATAAAATCAACCGTGTCATTAGCTCGTGTTTGTCGTTTAAAAAATTACGTTTTTACAGAAGTAATTATACTTGAAGATTTTAATTATGTAAATACGAAACAAATTTGTAATTCAAAAAATTTTTTTAAAATACAAAATTGCATAAATTATGGATACTCTTTTTCTTCATCAAATTATTAAATTACTTAAGCAAGTTCATTCTAATGAAATGAAGGCGCACTAGGTCACTTTTTGCCCTCTCCCCCCCCCATGAAAACGTTTCAGCCGACAGGGATGGCACAGCCTCACGAAATCGCGATCCTGTGATCGGTTCGCGATCGCGATTATTACGTGAGAGGAATCGCCATGCCAATTCGAAAGGTCTCTCGCGTGTGAGAGAAGCGGGAGCTCGTGAGAAGTGGGTTATCTAACTGACAACACCCTGTGCCTCATGTAGTTCACGAGAATTTTCCCATAGTCGTAACAGGACAAACGTCTGCAGAAATAAGTTGCAAAAACAGAGAGAAGGGGAGGGAAAAAGAGAGAGAGAGAGAGAGATAGGAAGGAATTGCTTAGGAGATGATGTTTATGTTGGCAGACGCGATCTCTCCCACGACGCTCTCTCTCTTCCTCATGATCTTACTAACGTGTGCAATTTATTATCGTACAAACGCGCGTCGCGCGTGGACGCAACGCGTTACGTATCTTCTAGATTTCTGCAGCCCCACAAACACGAGATCCACCATTGTGCTCGGAAATCTACAATAAAATATGGGAATACAAAGGATTAATTTATTTCTCAGATTCTTCCTCCTAATTCCTCGTTAGATACGCAAGCCATCTCTACTTATATTTAATTATAAATTATAAGCAATGAGAACTGTGTAATTGTGTAACACGTGCGTATAACGCAGCTTTGATGTAAGTTAATCTTGATAGCGAGTGATTATAATTCTATGAAGATTACAGTATATTTTACAATATTTTGCAATTAAATTATATTACCCTCCTATTGCGTTACAATATTTCTAATAGAATATTATACGAATATATTATTAAAAATTAAAATAATATTAAATTAAATTTAATTTAATTTAAAATTAAAATAATATTCTAAAAATATAATTTTGTAATATTATAGGAATATTGTATTAATGTTATATGTCCAATTTGTATAATATTTGTAATTTATTATTTTAATATTTGTGGAATATTATAAAAATGTTCTACGAATATTATTTTTGTTAAAAAAATTAATGTGAAATTATTCTGCATAAAATATTCATAAACTTTATAACTATTACATTTAAAAAAGACTATATTTTTGATAAAATATTGAAGTAAATAACATTATTTATTTCTCATATAATATTTTAGAAATATTATTTAATATTAAATAATATGACGCTTTATAGGGACTAATTTTTCATTTATTCTTTTTTTTAATAAATTGCCTTTTGTATCAATTGGCTATCGGCTACATATAACTCAATTTCAAGAGTCTAACATAAATTCTCGGGACCAAACAGAGAATTGAGACAATTATCCGTTCACCAGCGTGGCGCGGCGATTTCGACAGCGTATGCTGTAGAAGTCGAGGCGCGCGTACATCGCGATTGGAAACCCAGAATCCGGTCCGCCCGATCTCCGACAGCTTGGATAGGTCTTGATCAAGCACGTTGTCCCGCTTCTATAGAGAGGAAAACAATCTCCGTCCGACTTTAGATACTGGCGCGATACTCTATCGTCGAAGGTGGAGTCGCGCTCGCCACGGCCTTTGCTAACTGTACAAATCCCCTTCCCCGCACGTTCTCTCACTGTAGCGAGGTCTTCCTCTTACCTGAGTGATTTTCTGCCTTTCTCTCGGTCCCTCTCTCATCGTCCTTATTCCCCGATCACGCTACGATTCACGGATACCTCTTTTCCGCGTCCTTTTTATCCCCACCGAGAGAAAGGGCGAAGACGAAGAAGAAGGAGAATGAAAGAAAGAGAGAACGAGAGAGAGAGAGAGAGAAAGAGAGAGAGTGGAAGAACGAGTGAAGAGAAGGGAGAAGAACGTAGCACGTCGAGCCTTCGGCATTTTAACGTTGCTCTTTTATAGCCTGTACACGTTAAACGTTCGCCTTAACGCGGGAGAGACCTTTTGAACTATCTCTCTGACGAGATGAACGAGAACGAGGAACTCGCGGGAGATAAACTTCACTGCGTCCAGATGCCATCTTTGAAACGCGGTTTAACTGCTGATCCTAATCAATCATATTATTTTTTTAATAAACTATTTCCATTTTACAAAAAACTTGAAATAATTTGCCCAAAGTATATTTAAAAAATTATAATGTTATATTTTTTTTATTTAAGATTCTTAATAAATAATTCTTTAATAATTAATTAGAACAATATACTTTATGTATACTCTCTAACGTTAAATTTACTCACATACTAATATAAGTTAAGTAGTACATTGCTCTTAATAATCATCATTTTAAGAGGCAACATCTTGCTGATTGGATATTAAAGTTGAAGCGGCTCTCAAAACTTGAGACTGTATAAAGAGGTTCCTAAATACGATAATTGTTTAATTATTATGGATACGCGAACGCTTCGTTGAATGAAAAAAATATTACTTTCTCTTGCAAAGCTTTCTCTTCAAATTGCAATTATTGGCATGCATTTTTTCACAGCAGCATTCGTGTGACTGAAGCTAGGATTCGCTTCATTTCAATATGTACAAATTCGACCTAAAAAAATAAACTTTCTCAATGGTATACCTGGAGACTAATCAAAGAGCTACGTCGAAAGGTCGCAGCACATTCAAGATTGCTTTTAGCAAACGAAATGTCAGGAAAACTGATGACGCAATTTCATTCTCATCATCGATTCGCTTCTCATTACAGCCCTCTTCTGTCGTTTTTCACTACTGTCAGATTACACGTCAACCATGTAAGTCAGTACAATTTATTATAAACAACGCAAATATTTTCGATTGATGATTTAACTTGTTTATCAAGAAGTTAACCGAGGCTGAATTACTAAATCCTTATTGCAAAAAGTTCAGCCTCATAGTGCTTATATCACAAAACAAGTTTTACATATTTTGTACGTCAATTATAAAATATAAAAGTAAAAATCAAATATGTATCGCGAAAGCTGAAATTGTTTTTATCCAGCAGACTTTTAATCGCGAAAAATTGCTCTACATTCCAAATTTCTTCGAGATCAATCCTCGCGTCCGAAGGTCGGATCAAACTGATTTTGAGGGTCACCTAATACCCCGATCAACAATGCGAGAAAAAAGAACTCGTTCCTCAGGTCGTCGCCGTCCTCGGTGGAGTACAGACTATAGGTTGTCTTTACTCCGAGGTGCGCGGCTTCTCTCTCTCTTTTCTCTCTCTCTCTCTCCTTCTCTTTCTTTCTCTCTCTCCATACCTTCCATTCCCGTGGTGGAGGCCGCATACCTCCTTAGGATGCAGTATAGACCTGTCCATTGGCTGGCAGACACCGGTTCTCTTTTCGGTCCGGAGCGACGCCGACGTTCAATGATACCGAGAGAGTAGAAAAGACACTCTCGCGTCTGTTCCCGTCCGTTTAAGTTACCTCTCCGCAGGTGCGTCATGCGGATCCGACGCGATTTCGCGAATACGTTTAAGTGAACATAGAATTGAGTGGTGCGCGGGAATATAGCACGTGCGGTGTCGTGACACGATGAGGTGATAAACCGTGTTGTGCAGCGCGGCATTTCGGAGCGACTTTGGAAGCGGTAAGTTCTGCGAGCTCATGGATAAGCTTTTCGAATTTGTGGCGTGTAAGAATTGCCGAAAACGTTTATCCGAATGTTAACTTTTCGACGTGAAGAGACTGATGAAATAACGGAGAGGATTTTCTGTAGGATTGGTGGTGATCGGTTAGCTTTTTTCAGTTCTTTTCAAACTCGGTAGGTGTCGCAGAAATATTAAATGCCAAAGGTTGGAAATTTGTTCATCTTAAGACAACAAAAAGTGCTCAATTAGATCGATGCAGATTTAGTCTTTGTCTCAATTGCCGATTGGAGATCTTATTGTTTTCATTACTGATTGAATGAAGGTTTGCATAATAGTGTTCCGCTAGGATTATTTCATCTTGTGTCAAAGGGACCTATGATCTTCAGTTTTTATTCCATTCTAGCACGCTTTGCGTAACAATTATTATCTTTAGTTGAGTACACTGGAGAAAACACTTTAGAGTTTATAAATTTATAAGAAGAAAACAGTACAAATAGAAAAGGAGGGATTTAAATCAAACATTGGACCAGAGTATGATTGCAAATCGACGTTCATGCAAATCGAGGGATCGAGGTCGTCGATTGAGGATGTCGTCTTGTTCTTCGATCATTTCTTGGGGCAACGGTATAATCGTGCTTCTTCTTTTGTTCAGTGCCTACAGAACGGTGATGCAGCGACGGCACTAAAACCTGTATCGGTTATCTGGTTTCAATAATATTTATACGTCACATTAAAATTAACAATACAACTTCGACAATTTCGAAAAATAGAGGAAACAATTCGGATATTTACATGTTTAAATATTTTGATGTGTAACATTTTTTACATTATAATATATAATTTAGTAACGTTATACATTTTATATTAATTTGCATTGCGTGTTCGAATTTTCGGGATTTGAAGGACGCGTTCTCAAAAATGCCAACGTATTGTTACGGATAATTGAGCAGTCTGGCGAAACCACTTAAATCCGAATTTTTATCGTCCTTTTCGTTACTCGTCGCGCAGAAACCAGTTCCAGTAGTTTGTTTGCGGTCTGGCGAAGTCCTGGTTTCAAGGAACCGGTGTCAAGTTCGAGGAACAGGAAAAGCTTCGTGGGCGCGAATTTTTCGACGGCAATCCTCCATGCACGCGTGCTGCGTGACTTCCGTCAATTATGGGGACAAACGATTCCGGGGATCGTCGGAATTTCCCAGTTATTCGAACGACATGAACCGAAGGTTCCATACTCGCGAACAAATCACACAAAGCGTATACGCAAAATCGTTATTACACGCTACGAGGAAGTAAAAAGTACGTGAGTTACTACCTTCGTTTCTAGGCTCATTTACGAGCGTTGATAATTTAAAAAAAAATGTCCTTTGCGAAACGTGCTGATGAAAGTGAAGATCTGCAGGAAGATATGCACGCACCAGAATATTCCTTTTCTTCGTCATTCATCCTGGCATCACTTGGTCACGCAGTGTCAGGATTCCAACCGCGTAACGTAACGGAGACCAGAGGAAGAGGGGTGTAACGGTTTTTTTCTTTCTCTCTTACTCTTTCCTCGCTTCTGGTTTCCTCTTTCGCTCATTCCTGCTACTTGTCCCACTTGCGCTCCTCTTTCCTTCAATTTGGCCATCTGTTTTAGAATTATTTTAAAATATAGGTCGAATGAGCTACAATCTCACCATGTTTCCCATTAATTTTAGTTATTGCTTACCTTCACAGAAACAAGGATATAGAAAATTCTGCGGTAAATTAAGCTTGGTATGATTTGCAGAAATTAAATAGTAAATTAGAATATTTAATAATTTTAATATAAAATTTCGTTTCTTTATTAATGTCCAGTATCGTTTATCGAAGACGTAATCTATAATTTATCAACATTTTCTTATTTGCTTAAAGAAGTGTTACTTGGATTTCTGGAAAAAAATTTACAAAAACAATGTATACATATTTTATGAAAAATTTCAATTTTATTACATGGATTTGCAGAAATTATTCCGGGAATAAATGATTAATACGTGACGTAACGTGACGTTATTTGCAGAAGCCAAACAACATCTTGCTATTAAATGTCAAAGAAATTTCTTTGCGCTGACTAATGAATTTACAAGAAGCAAGACATTGATTAAATTCAAAATTGATTTATATTCTTTATTATATAACAAAATTGTTATTAATGTAAAAGAATAAGAATTATTATGTTGCAAACCAAGGAATTATTTTACATTATTTATAATTCATATTTACCTGTCCGATGCGTACATTCAAATTCCACATAAATTCTTAATGTGATTGCTTTTTGTAAAAATATTTGTAACAGAGTTGTAACAACTTGTCATGAAAATAAAATTGCAGTAGCCATAAAACCGCAATAATTAAACATTGGACAGCGATGAGTCTATGACGATCTTTCGTAAGCGTTAATTTCCAAACAGTTTGTTGCACGAGAATTGCACTTGGTTCCTTTCTCGTTGCACAGCTGCGACCGCAGTCATCATTCAATCTCTCGGTATCATTTTATACTTGGCTGGCAGTAACGGTCACCTCTGTTTGAGGTTCTCCGTACGTGTCGCAATCTTCTCGACAGAACATTGATACGCACGCGGTTTATCGTCGTTACGGTTTTCGCACTTCGTAGTTTTCCGCATTACTCCAAGTATAATACGCGAAGTCGGAGAAACTGAGTTTCGAGATAATGCGCTCTCATTAACGTGTGCATCATTCAATGTTCGTGTTAAATAAGAATTGCGAAATCATAATCGAGTCTTTCAATTATGGATCAGCCTTATAAGCGCTATAATATTTAATATTAAACAAAAGAATTCCTGAAACATTATTTAATATTAATAAAAAGTGATTACATGTTCACTACTGATAAATATTGTATGAATATTTTATTGTAGGAAATATTCATGTGAGAAGTAAATAATATTATTTACTTCAATATTTTAAATTATCGGGAATATTACAATTTTTTAATGTAATAATTATAAAGTTTATGAATGTTTTATGCACAATAATTCACATTAATCTTTTAACAAAAATAATATTTAAAATGTAAAACGTTTTCATAATGTTCCACGAATATTGAAATAATACATTACAAATATTATATAAAGCAGACATATAACATTAATACAATATTCCTATAATATTAAAATAAAATAGTATTAAAAATATTGTAATATTTTTAAAATATTATTTTAATATTATTTTAAGTTTTAATAATTATATAATATTCTAGGAATATTGTAGCACTCATTGGGAGATATAAAAGTATCGCTCGTACCTGGAAATTTTCATGTTTATAAATAAATCTTACATATTCAATGCCATTAAATTTATTTTTCTTTTTTCTTTTTTTTGCATGTACGGATATAGGAGTACAGAAGTTTATTTATCTAACTTTATACTCAGAATGTAAAAGTGACTGTTAATTTTTTTAGTTTGGAGATTTCGTCGAATGAGTAAATTGGCTTCATTGTCCGCGAATTTGCATTGGCTCACGTTGAACAATTAAGAGTAATTGTTCTACGTAGTGAAATCTCGCGCTTTCAGCGTATGGTAATTACAGGCCTCAACTTTCATTGTGCATTCACAGCCGAGTGCCATTACCTGATTTTCAATTCGTTTAAGTCTAAAGAAAAAAAAGACTGAAGAAAATTGCGTTTTATCTAATCACGATGGCATAAAAAAGCAATGATGAAATTCAAGACACGCACAGTACCTTGCCAGTTTTATGACGTAATACAACGTGATCAAGTAAAATCCAAGTTATCACAGAGAAGAAAACATATTTAAAGTAGAAAAGAAACCTTTAGCTCAAAAAAGTATGCTGTTATCTAAAATAATTGTAAGACTTAAAATTCATATTAATACCAACAAGTGCAAAAATTCCACGAACATATACATACGCGCATTATCCTCGTGCCCATCAGCATCGTATCTTCGTATTCTTACCGAGCACTGCTTCTCGTCTTATTACGAACCCGCTCGTGCGTGCTCGTTCGCGTGTCGTATCTCTCGCTGCAGGAGATTGCATCTTGCATCGCGCGTAACACGCGCTCTTCCTCCTCCGGCGCGGCTAGGTAAATAGGGATTCGCGTTCGAGAGCTATTCTTGGGTTGTACGAAAAGAAGGGGGTTGCACCAAGTATACGTACCAGACAACCGTAAATTTCCTTCCTCTGGTCGATTGATAATTACATCTTCCGGGGGACGCGATTCCTCCGATGGCGGCCGCGGCCGGCAGAACGCGGAAGTCGAGGTCGCTCTGCACGCACGAAGGCGTCGAGGAAATGCAGGGCCATTACCCCACGTTGTATGTCACTGTTGCTCTTGTCGGCGTCATTTCTTCCTAGGTGCTTGGTAGTAACGCGTCTCGTACCTGCCCACGCGATATCAAGGATAGAACTCGAGGCTCGCTGATGTCATCTCGTTGCAAAGTGGGAGTGGTAATTAAGAAGGCGAGCAACTTTATACGACGATCGACTTCCGCTAATTCGCTAATGTGAATTCCAAATCAGCCGTCTTCTGCAAAAGAATAAAAATTATTAAGTTGCGAACCAAGAAATTGTTTCATGTTGTTTGTAATTATTCGTATGCCTTCGTATTATTCGAAGCATTTAAATCCCATAAACATAAAAATCCGTTGATTTTTTTAAAAGCAATTGTAACAGTCTAGCTCATCTTGCTCTATCAGCTCTATCTTCTTATTTAAAACAAAAGATTTTAACCTATGATATTAAAATCTCACACAAGAGATATCTTTTAGATTTCTAAAAAAAGATATCTTGTGTCATACATTTTTTGAAAAGTTGCGAAAAAATAAATTTTTAAAAGATATCTTCTGCAACATTTCGAGATGTCATTTCAAATATTTGTGCAGATGTCTTGAAGATATCTTCTAGAAATTTAGAAGACATACGACGAATATCTAAAAAATATTTTCAAGATGTCTTTTAGAAATCTAGAAATATCTTGAATAAGAAATATTTTTAATAAGACATTTTGTAGATATCCACAAGAGACTTCGACGTTTTCTGAGATATCTTCAGACATTTAAATAAAAATGTGTATTGGATACATAATTTTTGCGTGATACATTTTGCACTTTTAAAGTCCTCTTCTCTAAGCATAAAAAGATTTCTCTAAGTAAAAGACATATTTCGCTTTACATAAATTTTCTTAGAAGATGAATTATGAGGCAGACCATTTTCCCTCTATAAAACATGCTACAAAAACGGCTTTCTTCGAACTCATACGACAGATTTCTTCGGGTACGCGCAGGCGAAAAACCGTCACGCCTTTCTGCCGTTCGATACAATTCTTCGATTTGATTTGGTCACGTCGTGCGTCGTGCGTTTTCATATATAGATCGACTTCCACGAGCTCCTGAAATGGAATCTGATTTCTAACGGCGTTTCACTCGGCGGAAAACGCATTTCGACGTCGTGCCGGCCGGCTGAGATTGCGGAGGTTGCCGGCAGTACCGGTCGCGGTTCGCCTGCACGGCAGACTTCTCTCTCGCGTAGAACGACCAAAAAGAATGCAGCAGTAAACGGCAGATAGTCGCGTTTAAGTGGAAGCTAAAGCGCCTTCGAATCTTGTATCCTGCTCACGCGATTGCCGTTTCCTATCCGCACGCTCGTTTGCATGCGTCGATTGTAACTTTTCGAATAATGGTTCGACGAACTCACGACTAGCATACGAGCCTACGGTGTATGGCTTCGATAATATTTTTCGACGAACAGTACATACTTTTTTTTGCTTCGATAATTGTATTCTAACTCTCTTTTCTGTGCTAGAGATAAGCGTAATTTTATTTACTGCCATAATTATACATCGGATAATTGATTTTATTCTTATTTTCTATCTTTATTTAAAAAGTAAAATAAAATCAATTATCTGATTTATAATTTAAAACTTTTTAAATTTACTTTTAAGTAATAAGATATATTTTCTTTTTCATTTTTTTTTTATTCAAAAAAGTAATTGTCTTGATTATTTTATTTGAATTGTTGCTTCATTTATTATTTAATATTAATAGTTATTAGCAGTTAATATTAGTTTTTAAATTAAATTTGATTAATTTTAATTAGTTTATCTTATTGCTTTGCTTGTCGTTGCTATGACTGATTTTTCGATAAAGCACGAATCGATCGCAGATGTGGGCGATATTTTTACTGTTGGTCTCCACGTGGTCGTCGTCATGGGGTCAGGTGATAAACAGGGCGCCCCACTTCATCCAAGGTGGAGACATGGCCAGGTTGGCTGTGTCAGAGAGTGCACCACCTGGTGCTCCCGTTTATACCCTCCGCGGGGAGGATCCTGAAGAGTCCAGGTTGCATTATTCTATCAGCGGCGAATACTTTACCGTGAACAGAGAAACCGGAGTGGTGATCCTGAGGAAAGCCTTAGACAGAGAAACACAAGATCTCATTGAAGTCATTATTAGCATAACAGGTAAAATTGCGGAATCTATTATATAATAAGATCATCATAAATTAGCATGCTTTAATTTCTATAATAAATAATCTTCACGAAATTACAAGAATTGCTTTATATATTTCTATAATATTAGATATTATCTAATATATAAATTCTTGAGATTAAAATTCTCTTCTCGATTGAAGTTCTCTTTTTACTATAAAATATTATATACGTTTAATGTTTATACAATAAACTTTGATACTTGTATTGTCCTGTATATTGAATTGAACATAACAAAGAAATTTATTTTAGCGAGTTATTTTAATAAGAGAAAAATCGATTCAGTTACTGAGGACAAGTTTCTTCGTTCCAGACGAAGGTATCGCCGGGTCGGAGCCCAACACGGTGTCTCTTCGTCGCGAAATAGCTGTGCTCGACGAAAACGATAATCCACCGGTTTACCATGGCCGGCCGTATGCAGCCAGAGTGCCAGAAAGTGCGCACGTGGGTGGCTTGTTACTTCCTTCGGGCACGATCACGATCACGGATCGCGATGGTGGTGTGAACGCCGACGTTCACGTACAATGCGTCTCGACGTCGCGCGACGACGACGTCTGCGAGATCTTCGACGTCTCCACGGAGAAGGTAATTAATTTAGAAATATTAGAAAAATTTAATTAATTTAAGAAAAAAATACTAATTAAATTAAATAAAAAATAAATAAAGCCTTCAAATTAAATTAAGTAAAAATGTAAATACCTCTAGAATACATGTCAGTTGCAGTTGTTATTTTTAAAAATTTCAAATTGTCTTATAAAAATGGATGAAAAATGATTTATTGAGATTATCGCGACGGCTTGTTTCAGCTCGCTGAAGGGAAATACGATGTGCAGATCACTTTGGTGAAACCGTTAGATTACGAGAGGAGAAATTCATATTTGATTAATTTGCTGGCTGTCGACAGAGCCAGCGATCCATCGAAGAGGTTGCAGGCCAGAGCGACCGTTGCCGTTGATGTCCTCGACGTTCAGGTAAGTAGGTCTTGATCATCACTGAAATAACCACGCGCACAAAGCCGGCGGTAATCCTACATTAGATAATAACATCGTTTACGCTAAAATTAGCAAGAAATCATCAACCTGTTATTCAATCTTTGCCTGTCAGCGCGAACGCTATCAAATGAAGGCTTATCTCGGTCATGAGTAACGCTTAGAGTTCATTCGCGTTAAAGTGACGAGTATCCCAGTCCTATTTTTATTTCGCATTCTTTGTTCTACTTGTTAAGTATTTAGCATATCATATATTTAGACATTGATTTTTTAAGTTTAAGGGGGGATTCTAGTGTAATAGGCCAAAAAATAAGCGATTTTTAAGATTTTTTTTCTAGAAAACTATTAATGATAGCCAAATAAAACTTTTTGGGATAAAAAGAGACCTTCTTAATCCTTATTTACTTTTTATTAATTTAACTTTAATTGTAAAAATATTGAGTAATAAAAATTGTTTAATTAATAATGATTGAAAAAATTTTGAGACTTGTATCTCAATAATTACGATTTAATTTGCGAAAACGTGCAACTAAAAACGTTCAATTTTTAATAATTAAAGTAATGTTAATCGGGCTAAAGCAGCAAAGTACAAGGCATTGCAAAATTTATAAAAACAGAAATGCAATTACTATTGTAAGCAGTGAGATAAACATTTTGCATAAATTTTTTGTTTCAGGATCAGCCACCTGTTTTCCTGAATGCGCCTTATAGCGCGGCGCTTCCGGAGAACACCGCAGCTAGTCACACGGTTTTAATAGTACGAGCGCGTGACGGTGACACCGGTCAGTCGAGAAATCTGTTACTGACGCTGGAGGACGACGATGCGGGTCACTTCAATCTCGAAATGTCCCGCGACGGTGATGTCACGGTTGGCAAGCTGATCACGACAAACGTGTCCCTTGATCGCGAGGATCCTAGGATCCTGCAGAACGGTGGCATTTATACCTTCCGAGTCAAAGCCACCGAGCTGATCAACAATGAAATACCAGCCGACACCGCGACGTCGATCGTCACGATCGTCGTCACAGACGTGGACGATCTTGTGCCCACTTTTAATGAAGATTACTTCAGCATCAGAATCTCCGAGGACATTGGAAAGAATACTCCTCTACCAGGTCGTTTAGCTTGCTGAAAATCGTGTTTTTTCTTTAAAATTAAATACTTAATAAATGTATCAGTGTCTTTACATCATTAATTTTTCTTTAATTTTATTATTCTTTTTAATTTGTTTCAACTATTAAAAAACGATTTTGTTGTATATTTTTAAAATCATACATTCTTGTTGATTATTTATAGAAGAGGAAAAATAATAAAGAAATAAATTTGTGATTCTCTTTATTACGTTCCTCTGTTTTTTGATTCTTCTTCGAGAGAACTTCCTCGTCTTTAACGATATTGTGATTAAACAGGTCTAAATATGATCGTGAGCGATGGCGACGTGGGCGACAATGCGAAGTATTTCCTGGCGTTGCGAGACGTGCCGCGATACCCTGGAATAAGCAAAGCATTCACTGTCAGTCCTGAAGAGGCTCAAGGTCGAGTACCGGTAGTGATCAAGGCTAAGGATGTCAACGTTCTTGATTACGATGTCGATGATCCCGCGAAGAGGGAAATCGAGTTCGATGTCATCGCGACTGTAGCGAGCGAAGTGGTTAGTTTTCTTACAATATTTAAAATTAAAAATACCTTTACGTAGCTTAATACCTTTCTTAACGGATTAATAATTAATTTATGATAGAGCTTATCAGAAATTATTTAAATAACTAAGATACGTGAATTGAACAAGGACCACTCATTTTATTTTTTCAAAACTATTTAATAGATTAAATGAGACTAATCAGGCACCTTGTTACCTATATTAAATAGAGAAATAATCAATTATTTTTTATAAAATTTTTTTTCTTGCTGATTTCGCGACCACAGGTTGCCACCTGCAGAGTGCACATCCAGCTGTTAGATGCCAACGATCACAGCCCCGAATTCTCTCGATCGATGTACAAACTGACGATTCCGGAAGATGCGGAACCCGACACTCGCTTCAGTGATATTTACGCAAGGGATTACGACAGCGGTTCCTTCGGCCAGTTGACGTACACTTTGCGCGGTTTCGGCGCGGACAAGTTCCGGACCGATTCTCGATTAGGCGGGATATTCGTGGCGAAGAAACTGGATTACGAGGCGCAGAAGTCTTATTCCTTGACGATGGAGGCGACGGACGGCGGCGGTCGAGTGTCTGCCGTTAATATTCTTATCGAACTCGAGGATGTTAATGATAACAAGCCGACTTTCGAGCAGCCGGAATATTCCAGGACCGTTCGCGAAGGTGCTACCAGCTTTGATCCGCAGATGTTTGTCAGGGCGACCGACGTTGATGGACCGACTCAAGGCAATGGAAGAGTCGTGTATTCGATCAGCCGGCATAACAGCATGACAGATGATGTCTTCAAGGTTTGTCATTAAAATTTTCTTTTTATGTTTTATTAGATTAATTATAAATTTATTAATGCCTTCTTTAAATTTAAGAATAATAATTTATATGTTTTATATTTTAATAATGATAAAATTCAGTATCAATGAATGTGACGTTATACAATTATATTTCCAACCAACTTCTTATGATAAACAATTACTTTTTTGTTAATATTTTATTTTGTTTAAACTTGTAGAGTTTGATATTAAATTACAAGATTAAAGATATCTATATGTAATTGCCAAATTCTGTAATAATAAAATTGAAATAATATTTAGTGATGTTTTTTAACCCTTACTTTTAAATATGAATTTTACAGATTAATCCAGATTCAGGTGAGGTAACCATGTCGAAACCGGTTCGTTCCGGGGACACTGAAAGGGGTATTTACGAATTAATGATTCGCGCGACTGATACCGGCATACCACCGTTACATTCCGAGGCAAAGCTTCTCGTTCGCGTCGGCGTGCCTGGGAACCAGAAACCTATCTTCCGAGGAAACTACAAGTCGAATTTACCAGGTCCGAGTACTTATCGGGCGAGGCTCTTGGAAAACGCGTCACCTGGAACGGAAGTCATTCGAGTGGTTGCCAATGACCCCGACGGAAGAGATAACTTGCTGCAGTATTACATCGCGTCCGGTTCTAAGGATAATTTCGTTATCGATTCCAGGTACAACACAAGTTCTAGATAATCAAAGTATTAGGATTAAAATTTTTTCTTTTGTAATTTTTTTTTCTCTAATTACTTTAAGATTTGATACATCAAAATACAATAAACTAAGATTGATACCAATAAAGTTAATAACAATGGCTGGTTACAGTTCTGGCATCATAACTGTGTCACCTGACGCTCGCTTGGATTTGGAGACTGGCGATGAAAAATACGAGGTGATAGTGTACGCCGTTGATTCGGGTACTCCTGTCAAGGAGACTGCCACCACTACCGTTACGGTGAACATCATAGATGTAAATAATAAACCGCCGACATTCAATGAATCAACGTACATTGTTCATGTCTCGGAGCGCGCAGCCATCGGTACGTTGCCAAGAACAAACAGTTATTTATTAAAAATCAGCTTTGTGTAATATTTATTTTATTAAACATTGTTTTTTTAGTTCAAATTAAATATTCTACATTTTCTTTAAACATAATTATCATTAAATTAAAAAATTATAGATTCTTTAAAAATACTGCACTCTAGCTTTATTTTACTTGTTACCTTTTATTCAAGTTATTGTTGCTTATAAAGAATTTATTATGAACACAGGTGAGCTCGTATTGAAGGCGGTAGCAAATGATCCCGATACAGACGCATATCTGGAGTACTCTCTAGTGGAACCGACAAAGGCTGTCGACAAGACCGGGGTGGCTTTGAAGAACACTGCCTCTTACGATTATAAAACGGCATTTCGAATAAATTCCACTACCGGCGCGATAACTGTTAATCGAATGCTAGATTATCAAGTGGCCGCTGTCGTAATATTAACGGTGCAGGCGAAGGACCTAAACGCTGTCGTCGACAGGGACGAGCAGATAGCGAAGGTGGAGGTGATAATTTACATCCAAGCTTACAGCGATGACAATCCGACGTTCACCAATTCTGGATGGTCGCCAAACAACCCGACGATAAAAATCACGGTTCCGGAAGAACAACCTCTAGGTACGACGTTATTGATGCTCTCGGCGAAAGAGCCGACAACGGGATATTCGGTTCAGAGGTTCGAGCTGGTGAGAGAGGACGATGATGAAGGATACGTTAATGTGGGTGTTCAGAGCGGCAACGTGGTGCTGAGCAAGAGGCTGGATTACGAAGTGTTAAATCAGAAGGTAGGAGATTATAATTTTGATAGTTTCATTAAATAGAAATCATAAATTTTTAAACCAGAAATTTTGTAACACAAAACTATGAATATGGAATAGAACAATTGTTAAGATTTTATTGTGCAGTTGTTTTAAATTATTGGAATTATTCTAAATACATTTGATTTATTTCTATTTATTACATTAATGATATAGAAAATTAATATTGTTTTTTTTTAATTGTTAACATGTATTATAAGATATAAAATTTTGCTTTTATTTTCAGTTTATTCGTTTTAAAGTACGAGCGCTTGCCAGAGATTATGATATAACGCGAAAGATGTCGGAGGCCAACGTAATTGTCGAGATTCACGATGTTAACGACAACAGTCCCGTTTTTGGACAGAAGGATTATAAAATATCTGTATTGGAGTCAGCTAAACCTTCGAAAATTGTGTTAAATGTTCAAGCAATGGACATGGATAGCTCTAAAACCGAACAAGAAGTTCAGAGAGGATATGGCGAAGTGAGATACTCTTTGACGGGTGAAAACGCCAATCTCTTCGAAGTGGACCCTATAATGGGCAACATCCAGGTAAAACTCTTTTAATAATTTTTAACAATATCCAAATTTAAATTCTAGATTACAAAGAATCAAAAAAAATATTTAAAATAATGTTTAAAAGATTCTAAATTCTTTCAAAGCTAATTTAAATTTTAAACGCTAAATTTAAAAAGTATCTAAAATGCCATAATTTTCTATATATTTTCTTACATAAATTCTTATAGTTCGACCAGAATAAATAATAAAAATAATATTTCATAGATTGCCGCAAACACGACTCTCGACAGAGAGAGACAATCGGTGTTGCGTTTTTACGTCGTGGCATCGGACATGCCTCAAGGTGGAGCCGAACAACGAAGCAGTCGAGCCTTGGTGACGATCGATGTCCTCGATGTTAACGACAACGCTCCTAGCTTCGAACAGGAATCTTATACCGCGGTAATTCCGGAGAATGCACCGGTAAGAATCAGCGTGGTGAATATCACGGCTACTGACCCAGACGAAGGCAAAGGCGGAACAATTCACTTCGAGATCATCGACGAAGGTGAAGCTAATGGTAAGATCAAGATGTTACAATCATTGTTAATTATAAGTACTTCAATATTAATTTTCTGAGACATAAAGAGTCACATTTAGAATTAAAGATATTTTTGAAGTTTAATAAAAAAATAATTAATGATATTTAATTATTATTTCTAATTATTGATACTTTTTTATGTACGTACTATTTATGTATTTATGAAAATAATTGTATATGATCAAAGACGACTTTTTTTTAATCTATAAAAAAGAAATAAGAAGTATTTTGTGTGTACATTTGCGAGAATAATTTACTAGGATATTCATCGTATGATTGACTGCTTTTAGGATTGTTTAAAATAAATCACACGACGGGCGAGATTTATTCGGCACGAGCATTAACAGGCAAAGGCAGGACTGAACCGTACAACATGCGAGTGCGAGCACAAGATGACGGCGATCCAGTTCTGTACTCGGACGTGAATCTCATCCTGTACATCGGCGACGTGGTGAGCAACGACGGCGTACCATTGTTCATCAGACCAACGTTGGAGGAGGTGGCCTACATCGCTGAGAACTCCACCGTTGGTAGTCCGGTGTTCCAAGTGGTAGCGTCCGATCCTGACGATCCAAATTTACCGAATGGCAGAATCACGTTCCGTTTCCTGGAAGACGGTAATTTTGGCAAGGACGCGAGTGCCTTCAGAATTAACACCGATACCGGACTAATCAGTACACGCAAGTTACTCGATCGAGAAACCAAAGACAGCTACACACTGATTTTAGTAGCGCAGGATCTCGGTGAACCGCCGCAGCAGGCGACCAGGGTACTTCAGGTGATCGTGAATGACATCGATGATCACAAACCACACTTTAAACGCAACCTGGACAGTCCGCCAATTGAGCTGAACATCCTGGAAGAAATGCCGGTAGGCTCCAAAGTTGGCGTGATCGAAGCGGTTGACGAAGATATCGGTGAGAATGGGATGATCGGATACGAGATCACGTACGGGAACGAGGCGGGACTTTTCGTGGTGGAACGCCTGGAAAATAATTCAGCGATCATCAAATCGAACGGTCGTCTCGATCGGGAAACCGCCGAGTCTCACTTGTTGACAATGAAGTGTTTCAAATACTCTTCCAAAAAATTGGACATAGTGCCGAAACCATACAACAGACAAGACCCGTCGGAGAGGCAGGTACTTGTCAAGGTCTTGGACATCGACGACAATAAGCCGAGGTTTAAGAAGGATAACGTAACACTAGGGGTTCGCTTAAACGTGCCAATTGACACCAGCTTGATCACCTTGGACGCCTATGACGCTGACTCTAGCGCGTTGCCCATCAATTACAACATGAGTAAAGTATCGTTCACGTCTCTAGTTGATCCCGCCATGTCACAGAAAGAGATACCGTCGCAATTGTCTTTGAATGCACAAACCGGAGAACTCAGGACGACAGGCTCCATGGCGGGATACGCGGACGGTTTCATGGAAATGATCGTGTCGGCGAACAATTCAGTGACGCTGGGAGGCGAAACCAATATCACCGTGAGGATCTTTTTATTGCGCGATCGCGACATGCTGAAGTTCGTGTTCTCTAAGCCGCCGGTCGAAGTCAGGAAAACGCTGGAGGATTTTGAAAAGGCGGTTCAACAGGCTCTCTCGCTGCCTATCAGTGTCAACGTTTACGACACACAGTTCTACTCAAAGGAGGACAACTCTTTGGACTTTTCGTCAACTAGTTCATGTTTCCAGATGGTTGGCAAAGAGTCCTACGACTTGGATGAAATGCGATCCCTCCTGACTGATCCGAGAAATAAAGAATTAAAGAAAGTATATAAAGCATATCACGTAGAGAAGGTGCAGCACTGTGCTGCTGTGGTAGCTCGAGCTGATGCCTCCATGACGCAGATATGGGTTCTGGCCATTGCGGTTCTCGTCGGAATCGCTACCATAATCTCCAGCTGTACATTATGCTGCATGCATTCCAGGTAAATCTGTTATTGTCAATTTGTTATTTATCTCTAGTTAGTAGTTTACAATATAAACTACAATGAAAATTCTTTAAAAATAAATGTTTTATAAAATTATTTTATTTTTGACAATATGCTATATTTTTTATTAATTTTTATTATCTCTATTTTCTCACAAAAAATGATTGTATTATACATTTACATTAATAATTATAATATTTAATTTGCATTAATTTTTGCATTTAACTACATCTAACCATCGTGTTCTGCTTCTGCTTCTACTTCTTGTCTTTCATTTAGTTTATTGTGTTTTTATTCCTTCAATTTTTTTTATTTTTCTGACGTTTTGCTTCTTCTTCATGCGCAGCCGCTTCTTTTACGATACATACGTACAGAGAAAAACCTTTCTCACATTCTTGTGTCATATTCCTCACTATATAGTATATAAACAAAAATTTTAAACTTGTGATTAGTTGGAATATGTAAGTATATTTTTTATGCTGTGTATTTTAATATTAAATGTATTATTTGAAAATTACAGGTGTATATACAAAAGTGTATATACTTTATAAACAAATATTTTTGTAATATATTATGATTAGTAAAGTGTAATTTTTATATATTTGTCATAATTAGAATACAATATAAAACATACCTTCTTCCATGCATTTACGTATAATTTGGTGTCCTGGTCCATCAAGTTCTTCGTCAAGTATTTCATGTAACCTTGAATAAAGTTGTGCTTCTTTAATGTTTGTTCCTTCTATCTAATATTATTAAAAAGAATTTATAAGTAGCAGAAAATAGTAAAAATATTAATTTATTTTAATTATTTTGCTGAATTTAAGCGCTTATAACATAAAATGTATTTATTATAAATAACTAACATATTTTTTTTAACAGCATGTGTTATACTCATATTAATTCTGCATCAATTTGCATCATACGAACATAATATTTTATATTCATTTCATTAATAATTATTGTATGATAAAATTACTAAGTCTTTAATTATTTTTATTATTATTTATCAGGACAGATTAATCTGGTATTGTTGAATATTATATATAAAATACGCATAGCATATTTTTAACACTTACTAAATTCTGTTTTTTCAAAACACACGCCATGAAACAGCCATGATTTTTCGTTCTTTCTTTATTTGCTGGTTGAGTATGTACGTTAGCTATTATTTCGGCTGGTGGGTATAAAGCCTCTAAAAAATAAGATTAGTTAATGCAATAAAAGCGTGTTTTTTCTTGCAAAACTGTTAGCTTAAATAAAATGAAACTTAAATTATGAAATAGTAAGGAAGTGATATGACTAATTAAAACGGGTAAAAAAAAATTGGCAATGTAGCACAAAGAGTTGCTCACTGTGCGAGTTTGCTCACTATGCCAAAAATTCGGGTTTAAATGCGCCCAGAACAGTATAATTCTAAATCAATTTTTAATCGATTTAAAATTATACCGATCATCACGTAGGTGCTATATATCTACGTATATATGCAAAAGAGTTTGCCTACGCACTGATACAAGCGTATAGCACGCGAAGAAGAAGAAAAGAGAGTTATTTTAAATTGATCAAAGAAACGCAGATGAAAATAACATGGAAAATCTGTAATAATATACATATTCATAATTTACCATAAGCTATACCAATTTCACTTAAACAAGGTTTAATTTCATCTTGAATAGCTCTTACATTTGTATTTATGTGTTTCTCTTCTTTTAGTTTTGACGAACTAGACGACTGAAAATCATAAAATATTCTTATTTTATTTATTTTATATATAATGTTATATAATACACATATTATTTTAAAGAATTTTTTCATAATTATTTAGATAATTTATGTGATTTATTTAGAGAGTACTTACAGCAAAAATAAAAACACAGACCCAGAGTATGAAACCTTTCATTTTGCTTAATTTATTTCTCTGCAATAAGTATAACTATTTAAAATAACTGCAGCTATATCGTATAAATTCTCACTGTAATATATAAAATAAAGGTAAAAAAAAAACAAGCTCACACAGAGCACCCATTATACATATATTTGTGTACAACATAAGAATAAAAAGTAAATTAAAATAACAAAAAAGCTAAATGTAATTAATATTTGTTCTTTTTTACAGTTAGAAAATTGAATAATATTATATTTAATAATAATAAATGATAAAGTAATGCATATTTAAAAGTATTTTTGAAATATTTACGATTTATTGTAGCAAATTTTTATAAAACGACTTCTACATCTACACTTTGCCACAAAGTTTATGTCACGTTGAACGTCGCGTTACTGCTGATTTTCAGTCCTTGATCCGTCTTTATCTACTTCTTATGACACATCTTTTAAGTGTATAATGGCTCTTCATTTATGTCCATTTCTATTAATATAGATCAATTTTAATCTTGATTCGACATTTATGTCGACTGTGACGATGATGTCCATTTCAAGATTAACTTCAATTTCCGCGGTTTAACATACTCTTTACCCTTTTCGATTTCTAAGAATTAGAAAAACGTATAAAGTAAATTAAACTGAAATTCAAATTAATCTATATTGATGGAAATGAACATCAAGATAATTTCAATTAACTTCACTTAATTTAAATTAATGATTCATTTAATCAGCAGAGATTATTGAATATGGAAGGTAAAACTGTTATTAACTCCTTAAGTGTATGACATATATAAACGTCGTGGTTCTGAAAATACAAGAAGTTCAAACGTTATAGACGTTACAGAAATAATCATTATTCTTTTCTATAAATGTTGTGTTATTAAAGTTATCCAAAAACGGTTTTTGGGGGGATTTTGAGATCAAGAGTTTCGAATTTTTAGTCAACATTTTAAAATTTGTTATGAAAATTCAAAATAGCGGCATTAAAAGATTCATAAAATTTTCAAATATTTTATAAAACAAATGCGATAATTTTTATTTTTTTATTTTATTTCTTATTTATTTCACTGGCAAATTAAATGTCAAGATTATTGTAAACTGTATTTCTCTTTCAGATATAAGCGGCAGGTGAAACATGCGCGTTTGCGCGATCAACCGCGTCCCCCTCTCAGTTACGTGTCTTCTGGACCAGCCATGGTCAGTTCTGGATCTCACACAACTTTAGGTCCTGGCACGATGGTCACGTTAGGCCCACATGAAGGCCCATATGAGTGGGGTGCTGACACGACTCTTTATCATCCCAGTACACTGGGTTCAAGAACGTAGAAGTCCAAGAAGACATGCACAAGAATGCTTTTACCAATTATAATTGATTTTTTCTTAGTCGAAATGCAACTGATAGTAAATTATTCAGACATACGCAAAATTTATTTTTAAATTAAATAAAAAGAAATTTTGATTTTAAATTTTCATAAAGTTATGTCATTTATTTACTAAAAGATGTTTAAATTAAAAAGATTGTATGAAACTGACGCTAAGAAGAAATCAATTGGAAATGTTCTTAGAAAAAAATGCTCTTGGTGATTCCCGATGGAATTGTTGAAAGTAAAACTTTTTATAATCCCAGGAGATCTTGAAGATGAATGCAGTGGTCTATGGTGAAATGTGCATCGAAAACTGTTACAGTAATAAAGAAAAACTATTAACAACGTGTAATTTATAAACTTGCAGTTAAAGGAGAGATTGGAATTTGAAAGAAGAAAATCAATGGTGCTATACTCATGATGTAAAAAGTATTATACAATTTAAGACGCACGTATGTAATAAAGTAAGTATATTTGTAAAATTTGATATACGTGTTATCTTTAAGTAAATTTAGATTAGACTAATAGTATGTAGTTGTACAAGCGTAAGTATAAGTAAAATGTAGAACCGTAAATTTTTGACGAGTTTAGCGTTGTAAATTTTACTTATATTACACTTGTAGTATTGTTAAGAAGCTTTAAGTGAGTTCTCTGTTGTAATATAATGTAATATCATATTCGTATTTAAGACGAAATAAAATTGTACATTTTAGAGTCGACAATATATATTTTCAAGTTTGTATAAATCAGTTTTGACTCTTAGTTCTGTATTTAAATGTTTAATATAATGAATCTCTCTCTCTCTTTCTCTCTCTCTCTCTCTCTATCGCAATTATGATAATTAATTCATAAATTTCTTCTTTTTTTTAGGTAATACACGTAACATCAATTTATATTTGTTATTATATATATGTTATAAAATATGTATAAATTCAAAGTTCTGTTAGAATTGTTAGAAAAGAAACAAATTTACATTTCCGAAAACTCTTTGTTTAAAAATTGAGATGTATGTATATGTGAACTAGTTTAAAAAATGAAGAAAATTCATGTTCAAACTTTACTATTTCAAATTAGTTTAAAACTTTTTAAAGATTGTTATAGATTGCAGAAGAAACCTAAGTACAAAGTATCTTCTCGCTTACTTCACATGCATAACTAAAGCTTTCTAGTTGTTTTGATAACTCCATCTTGTAAACACGTATTATATCCAACACCGCCAGTGGCCTATGAAGCAATCCCCTATTAAGCGACGAATCTCTCTCGCCCGATCGCTGGAGATCACGTGAGATTTCCGAATACCTTCGACGAAAATGTCAAGGCAAAGACAAGAGAGAAGCAAGACAAGTTGGATTCGAGCAGACCATGCCATAAACATGATATTGAAATGTTTGTCTGGTTACGTAATAACCAAATTGACATCATTCTTTTGTCCAAAAAGTACTTAACATAAAAATGCACAACAGAAACGAGTCACTTCCCGCCTTAATGAAAGTTTGGGCCAGCAATTATTGAACCCAGTTGAAATCTCCATATACCTCGTAGCTATATCCTTATGTAATTTTTTATCTTTTTCTTCGGTACAAAATAATCTCTCTAAATCAATATGATATAACGTTTCTAAACTTCAAAAATAAATCATAACGAAGAAGTTGTGATTAAAGCATGATAATAAGGAACTACAAAAATATATTTCTCTAAAACAAAATACAATTACATTATACATGAAGATATTTTCGATGACTCAAGACAGGAACGTGACGTGAAATTGTTATGTAATATCAAACTGTCTCGACCATCGAATTATCAAGAGATTTGACAATTTTTTTTCGTATCACGTATCTTATATCTCTAATAATTATATTTTTCATTCAGTCTTAGCCCAAAAGACTGAAACGTTGAGATCCTTCGACGATATCCTTCGAAAGATCGATGCTTTCATTCACGTTAGCCTTTGAGCTGTCGATTATCGTTGTATTATCGCAATTCGCGCAATCTTTCTCCGTAGTCAGAATTATTTTTTGCGCATTAATTTCATATCTCTCCGTGCTGGCATAATCCTCGCCGACGTCTATTTTGTGATTGGGAGGCACGATAGCATCTCCCATGGTACCATCGCTGTTAACCAGATCTGAATAGGCTCCTGGATCGTCTAATACAAAATCTTCGTCTTTCACGTTCTTATCCGAACGTTCGTCCAAATTCATCTCATGATATCGCGTTATCGGAAGACTGGTTGTTTCTGAATGTTGTTCCTCGACGATCTTCGACTCCTCGATCGCAGAATGATCAGTTAAATGTTTGGCAATCGATTCCAAGGGAGACATTATCTTTCTCGCAAATTCCTGCCTTTCCTCGGGTTCCATCGATTCCGATCTGTGTATGATATCGTTTCTAGAAAAGTCACACAAAGTAAAATTATGAAATTAAATTAAATTTAAAATTAAATTAAATTTTTTTACAATAAAAATACCGATTACTTTGCGATAAATATGAGAGCAAAGAAATTATGAAGCTACGACTTGCAAGACAAACTTCAAATTTGAATTTTCAAAACAGATTGAATTGACGAAGTGATAAGAATCAAAGGTAATTAGCGCTAAGTTGTTAAGAATCGCACCTGTTGAGCTTATTCTTCTTTCGAGGATACAAGTTTAGATGAAGTACCATTTGCTGCCTCTCCTCTTCTTCCGACATAGTCATAGGACTAGGTGCAGTCATGAGGGGTATATGTTGAGGAGGTGGCGCATAAAATTTTGGTCCACGATATTGTACGGGTCTCCTCACATCGAAATCGTCCATAGACGCTTGCGGTCTGGGCCACGTCGCCGTAGTCTTCTTATTCTGTTCCATAACGTCGGTAATGGGATAAATGTCAAGCATTACGCTGAACGGTTTTGGTTTACGATTCTTCATTACGGTATTCGTCGAAAAGGCGCCAGCGGTTTCGTACTGCGGCTCTGTTATGATCGGTTTGCTGTAACCCAACGGCTTAGAATATATGGGATCGTAATAAGTGCTGTATCGATGTATTCCGCTCGGAGAGAATCTAAAAAAGTATGATTTTTTTATTAGTACGTCAAATAAATTGTAGATATGTTAATTATTAATTAATTAAATATTGTTTAATTTGTGACACAATAGCACAGTGATTCATTTACCAAATAAAAGTGGTATATTTTATTATAAAGTAAAAGATAATTTTGTAAATATGCAATAACGTATAAATTTTTATCTTCCCTGATTCTCGATTTATTAATATGTAATAATTTCGATATCTTGGATTCTATAGTTTTACAAATATTTATTTCATTACAAACCTCACGTTAGACGTGGCTAGGAGATTAACGTCCGCCGGGTGTTTCGGTTTGTACTGGTAAAAGGGATCGTTGTTGTACAACCCTGCTTTGATTGGATAAGGGGGAGCCTCGTTCTCCTCCGATTTATCGCTACTGGACATCATCTCCCCCATGTCGGGAATCATGTCGAACTTCTTCGGATTCATGTAGACGCCGGTGAACTTGATGCCGCGATTCGGCACCTCCGCGTTGTTCGTCAGGTACTTGATGATGTCCTGGATGCTCCTGGACGAGTGTGGGTATCGGTATTGCGTCAGCTGTGGGTACCTCGGCCGTTTGAACGACGTCGGTTGCGGCGTCTTGAATTCCCAGTGAAACGGCGTAGGTCGTACCATCTCCGTTTTTTCGTCCTCGTCCGAATCGGGATGTTTGTGCCTGCCAAATTGATGAAGAACCTTCCATGTCAATGCGGCCGATGCGCAGAAATTACTCGACGCGTTATGTAAATTTTTGCATTATCATTAATATCGGTTGTTTCTATGCGTCAGGATGAAACGTAAGCGTGATGAACGACGTTGCGAGTCCTGTGCAAAATGCAACTTGTAGAATCGACTTGGCGCGCGCGCGCAATGGCACAATGTTACCTAATGTAGAAAGTATTTCTCCTACACACCAGGAGAATGATGTCAATGATATTCGCGATATTTTCGGGATTATTGATAGGAGAATTAAACCCCCGATTTACTATCGCCGCTTGCGCGCGACGTGTGCCAATTCTTCCGCGTTGCAGCGCACGGAGGTCGCAATATCGAGTTAAATCGACATTTACAAATCGTCGTTCGTTCGTTCAAGTGAAAAAAAATCTTTGGTCTCTTAATTTTTGTTCATCTTGACAAACGACGAACGGAGAAATCGGACGCGCTGTTAAGGTAAACGCGAGGGATTAATCAGGATGACGTGTGTCGTTCACCTCTGTCTCACACGATAAACGATCGCATGATTATCGAACAATTGCTTGGCCTCGGGTTCCTCATTTTCATTGGCATCTTCCACGGATTTCAGCACTCTCTTCCGCTGCTTGAAGTTGTGCAGATTTTGCGTTCTCATCTCGGGCTCGCTCGCTTTCGCGACGCGTGTCTCGAACGCCATTAGGTCCGTTGTATTATGTTGCACGAAACTCTCGTAATTCTCATCGTCCGAACGATCTTCCATGGAAAGATCCTCCGTACGATTAGTCCTGGCTGCGTACATGATCGTGGAGTTCGCAGACTTTTTCGGGGGAATCGGTAATTTTTTGAGAGCATTCTGTAGTATGTATATGTGCTTTGTTTCCTGATTGATTTTACTGTTCCCCGACGTGGCGGACGTAAAATCGTACATAAATATCCCCACCTACGATGGTATTAAATTATTATAATGCAAACATTTAAATAGTATTTCAAAATAGTATTACAAAATAGTATTACTAGCAAAACGTGGTAAATTTAAAATTTCTGAAATCGAGTTTTTAATATCATTGTATTCAGTAGACTGTCTCAAACTCCACCAACTAACTAATAAAGTTATAATGAGATTGTGCAGTACAATTGTAATAAGCGTAGTGTAGTGCATTTGTAATGTGATTTCAAAATAGTTTCTTGTTCCTCCTGTAAAGTTACTGATTTTAGACATACCACGTTTTGCAAGTAGACCATCGATTTGTAGCATCTGACAATATACGAATAAAAAGTTGTCAAACAGATTGTGTTGATTGATAACATTAATAGGATTACAGCTTTTTAATATCTGTGAGGAGAAATAAAATTTAGTACGTTCTGTGAGATTTTCGTTAAGTAAACATTACTTTTTAATAACTGAGAATAGCAATACCAGTTCTTAATGAAACCTTAATTTTCAATTTGATTGCAGAAAGAAAATGAGCGGTTGCAACGTGAAATTGTAAAAATCAACAGTTCATAGATCCGCGAACGATGTTTACTCAGCATCTGAAACGGCGGAGCTACAATTAACCCGCGTTTCCAACTGGCGAGCCACGGTTAATCTATACAGAAACACAGTTAACGCCCTATATGTGAAGTGTGCAGAAATCTCGCTCGCGCTTGACTCCCCATGCATGGAAGGGATACCCGAAGATTCGCGGTGAAATTACAATTCCACACGCGTCTCCGACATTAATCACCGGAGAAAACGCGCGAACTGTAATTACGCCTATTGTTCCTCGCGCGTGGAAAGAACTCGCGGAGAATGCCGCCGTCGTTTAATTATCATATCTCGAAGGCGCGTGCAACGAAATCATGCGAAACAGGATGCGTCGCGAGTCAACGTGCAGACGTTTTATCGCGCAAGGTCATTGTCCGATAGAAATTCTACGATAGAACGCGCAGCGACGTCAGTAATTGTGAGAGACGTGCACGAAGATGAATAATGTAAGTATCCTTTATTCAACTGTAACGCATTATTCCAAATTTCTTTTCCTGGATACTTGACTTTTAACGAGCTATTTATAGTACACTATTAATGCTTCGCCTTTAAATAGGATCGCTATTTATGCAACTTCAGATGCAATCGGAATATACGTTCATGTTCACGTCACGAAGAAAGATTATCGTTTGTTAGAAAGATAGATAAAGAAATATTTAATTAAGTACCCGTAATTAAAATTATTTGCCGTGTAATTACAGAATTGTTAGCTTTTATACTTTTTTTAATTGTTCTGGTTTCGAGCTTTAGCTATGAACATCAGTTACGTCGTGCATTTTTTAACGCGTAATGAATTTAACAGATAATTAGTAATGGAATCTGTAATTCTGTTCTCTCGATTACTCACCAGTATCACCGCTACCACCACCATAATTCCGATCGCAAATTTCCTCACAATTAAACCGTAGCGACTTCTGTTATATCGATCACCGCGATCAGAATAAAGCCCTAGCTCGGATGTATTTATGGCTGATCTCCGGCCGGTTTCAAGCATCGCCTTCTGAGAGGTCTGGCGACTGATGTCCTTTACGATTACACATTGTCGATACTGAGCGTCTTTAATTAATCAGCTTACCGTTGACATGCCTCGCTGCGATTTGTCGATTCGTTTCACCTCGCCATTGTCAACACATGTAATCGCGAACGATCGACAGGCGTTCCTCGGCAATGATTATTTTGACGAAACGAATGAAGACTGTTTCAGCCCGGTGGCAGCTATATCGAGCACACACGACGTTACTCTTTCGCCGCTTCCCACGCAACTAACGATCGCGCATTTCTCGGTACGCAGTTTTCACTGGCGATTCCATCAGCGCCGTGAAGATTTCCTTTGTTCGTGGGGGAGGCTCGTTATGGTAAGCTGAAGGCAGGTGGTTATGGGCTACTTATTTCGATGCCAGACTCGAGTGCCACCGAGCGCGCACGACATGCGAGGAAAATCTCTCACCGTTCCGGTGCTTGACCTGCTAAATACGTTCCTAACGCTCCATTTTTGTCCGTTCATTCGCCAAAGCGACACCATGATTGCTTGCTCGTGATGTGCACTATTGTCACAGGTGTCCATATGCAAATATCAAGAATAATAGAAAACGATCGAGCTAGAGCCCTCGAATTTTTACATATTGAATTATACATTGAGTAGGTATTTATAGAAATCTAGATATTTATTGCAAGCCATAATTAAAAATTAATATTATTTTTTTAACTACCTTATTAAAATATTATCCTTTAACTAAAAGTATTTGTAACTATTATAAAGGAGAATTTAAATAAGTGTCTACTAATATTAATAATCATATATGTGCGTCAAGCTTTTAAAATATATCTCAACAAAAATATTTTTAATTAAACAGGTTTTAATTCATAAAATATTGTATGTTAATTTGTTAATTTATTTAAGAAACGAAATAAAACTGTGCAATCGTTGTTAGACATATACGCATTGTTATAATTGCGCTTTCAAATGTACAAACATGCATCTCATGCTGATTAGAGCAATTTATACAATCCTCTACACGCCTCATTTTCACACATTAAATGCATCGCTGAATTTTATAACGATGTAATATATGTAACATTTGGAAATTATTTCTAATTTTAATGTATGCACACTGTCGAATCAAAGCCATACGTTAAGACGAAATGATATGTAGGTAAGATTTTTCTAAAAACTTTTATTTTTTTCCACACTCATTACACATGTAAAAAGACACTCGTTGGTCGATTAAATTTTTGTTTGAAAAAAAAACAGTGTGGCAAAAACGATCGATATATAAAAAAAGCGATACTGTCTAAATGTTCGACAAATGATTCAGCGCTACCATCGGACAGGCCATTAAATAATCCTTGCTAATATTAATATTATGCATACTAATATTCAAGATTTCATTGATCAGTAACGCGCTTCAAGCTGCCCACATCAATGGCTCTCATCGTTTGCGAGTTTCAAACGGGATGTCGGGAATCGGGTAATTATATCCTACGGATGGCCTGGGTGTCGTGGGCGGTAGAGTTGGGGGTGGTGCTGGTCTTCCGGTCGGTGGCGGTGAAGTTGGCGTGCTGGGTGTGATGCTGTAAATTGGCGTGGGTGGCGGTGGCGCCGTCACTGTTGAATATACTGGCCTCGGAGTTGACGGTGGAAGATATGGTGGTGGTCGGGTTTGTGGAGGAGGTGGTGTGTACTTAGTGGTTGGTTGAGTAGTTCTGGGCGGTAAATAGATAGAAGCTGTTGTTCTAAAAGTTGGAGTATATCTTGTGGTGGGAGGCGTAGTTGGAGTGTATCTTGTGACGGGTGGAGTATATCTAGTCGTAGGTGGAGTGTATCTAGTCGTGGTTGGAGTGTATCTAGTTGTAGTTGGAGTGTATATGATTGTAGAAGGCGTTGTACGTATACTTGGAGTATAACTTGGGGTGGGTGGCGGAAGATAGGTAGATGGCTGGCGAGTATATTGCGTGGTCCTTTCAGTAAATGGTGGAGGTCGAGTAGTATATTGTGTAGTTCTTTGCGTGGTTCTCTCAGTAAATGGTGGAGGTCGAGTGGTATATTGTGTAGTTCTTTGCGTGGTTCTCTCAGTAAATGGTGGAGGTCGAGTGGTATATTGTGTAGTTCTTTGCGTGGTTCTCTCACTAAATGGTGGAGGTCGAGTGGTATATTGTGTAGTTCTTTGCGTGGTTCTCTCACTAAATGGTGGAGGTCGAGTGGTATATTGTGTAATTTTTTGCGTGGTTCTCTCAGTAAATGGTGGAGGCCGTGAGGTGGTTGGTTTCGTAAAATAACTTCCCTGTGAGGACTCGTGTGGTCCAATTTCATATTCATATGGTTCCGTTGTTGAAGGCGGTAGATAAGGAGGCGCAGTTTTGGGTGGAGGAGGTGGTGGTGGTGGCCTGGTGGCGGGAGGATATGTAAAGACGGATTCTGGTGTAGTGTATACATATCCTGGCGTTCGAGGAGGCGGAGTCCTTGGTGGGAAAGTTTGCGGAGGAGGTGTACGTGGTGGCGGCGTTCTCGGTGGAGGGGTTTGTGGAGGTCGTGTATATGGTGGCGGGGTTCTTGGTGGAGGAGTTTGTGGGGGCGGAATATACGGTGGCGGCGTTCTTGGCGGTGGAGTTTGTGGCGGTCGTGTATATGGTGGCGGCGTTCTTGGTGGCGGTGTTCTTGGTGGAGGAGTTTGTGGCGGTCGTGTATATGGTGGCGGCGTTCTTGGTGGAGGAGTACGTGGAGGTGGAGTCTTAACAGGTGGTAAATATGGTGGAGGCGTTTGTGGGGGAGGTATATATGGAGGTGGCGTTCTCGGTGGAGGAGTTCGTGGAGGAGGAGTATATGGTGGCGGTGTTCTCGGTGGAGGTGTTTGTGGGGGAGGTGTGTATGGCGGCGGCGTTCTTGGTGGAGGAGTACGTGGAGGTGGAGTCTTAACAGGTGGTAAATATGGTGGTGGTGTTCTTGGTGGAGGCGTTTGTGGAGGAGGTGTATATGGAGGTGGCGTTCTCGGTGGAGGAGTTCGTGGAGGAGGAGTATATGGTGGTGGTGTTCTTGGTGGCGGAGTTTGTGGAGGAGGAATATATGGTGGCGGTGTTCTTGGTGGAGGTGTTTGTGGGGGAGGTGTGTATGGCGGCGGCGTTCTTGGTGGAGGAGTACGTGGAGGTGGAGTCTTAACAGGTGGTAAATATGGTGGTGGTGTTCTTGGTGGAGGCGTTTGTGGGGGAGGTATATATGGAGGTGGCGTTCTTGGTGGAGGAGTTCGTGGAGGAGGAGTATATGGTGGAGGAGTATATGGTGGCGGAGTTCTTGGTGGCGGAGTTTGCGGGGGAGGTATATATGGTGGTGGCGTTCTCGGTGGAGGAGTTTGAGGAGGCGGTACGTATGGCGGCGGTGTTCTCGGTGGAGGAGTTTGTGGAGGTCGTGTATATGGTGGCGGAGTTCTTGGTGGAGGAGTTTGTGGGGGCGGAATATACGGTGGCGGCGTTCTTGGCGGTGGAGTTTGTGGGGGAGGTCTGTATGGTGGCGGGGTTCTTGGTGGAGGTGTTTGTGGGGGCGGAATATACGGTGGCGGTGTTCTTGGCGGTGGAGTTTGTGGGGGAGGTGTGTATGGTGGCGGGGTTCGTGGTGGAGGTGTTTGTGGGGGCGGAATATACGGTGGCGGTGTTCTTGGCGGTGGAGTTTGTGGGGGAGGTGTTCTTGGTGGCGGTGTTCTTGGCGGTAACGTAAACTCTGTATCTGGAGTTGAATAAACATATCCTTCAGTTGTTCTTGGTGGCGGTGGTGTTCTAGGTGGTGGTGGCGGTGTTCTAGGCGGCGGTGGCGGCGTTCTTGGTGGTGGTGGCGGTGGCGGGAATGTTCTTGGGGTTGTAGTTGTATATTTTTCTGTTATCACATATGTTGACGTTCTTGGTGGTGGTGGTGGCGTTCTTGGTGGTGGCGGTGGTGTTCTTGGTGGCGGCGGTGGCGTCCTTGGTGGAGTTTCAAATGGAATCTTCGGAGTAGTGTATACATATCCATCTGTTCTCGGTGGCTGTGTTCTTATCGTTGTTTGAATCCTTGGAGTTGTAGAAGTATACGGCGGAAACGTCCTCGGGGTTGTATACTGTGTCACTACACTTTGTGTTGATGTTTTTAGTGACGGTGGTACTGTTCTTATCGTTTGAATCCTTGGAGTTGTATAAGTGTACGGTGGCAATGTCACCGTCGTCGGCCTATATACTAGGCTTGTCCGTGACCCTCTGCCAATGAAATCATAACTTACAATATATGGTCGATAAAAAATAATTATTTATTGTTATGTAAATATTGATTGGTTGCAAATAACATTTTTTTAAGACAAATTTAATCAAACTGTATTATAAAAGTATTAAGATAGTATTATAAAGATATTAAGATTGCGACACTATTGATTACTTACTCAGTGGGTAAAGTGAAAGGTTTAGATGGTGGCTCATAGACGTAACCCTGAAACTGTGGGCTGTTCTCTATTGCACGTTTGCTTCTCTCATGATTTGTATCTGCATGACACGTGGAGAGCACGGCCACCAGAACAGCCGCCCACAGCAGCTTCCACTGCAACAGAACTTTCGTTAAAATTTCAGAATTCCAAATAATATAAAAATTATGCTTTATTAAGAATTAAATGAGGTAATGGATGTCGTGCGTTCCAGAGTGCAAAAAAAAAATACGAATACGTTGTAGTGACTACGTAAAATTTGATAAACACTGTATACAGACAATGTACAAGTATTTACAATTTATATATTGCAGCTTATATATATTACAGTTTATATATACATGTGTATAATATATTACGGTGAAGAGTACCCGACGGTGTCTGTAATTTCCATGAGCGCGAAGCGATTTATACGAAACGCAACGAAAATCAAATGCAACTAATATTTTCACGCGACAAATACTTTGACTTTGTTTGCAGCACTTGATCTTTTACGAGCGCAAAAACGCAGTCTTTTAAAGTTTTGCCTAATTTTAAATTTTTTACGACACTGATAGGTGTGTTAATCCCCTTTGACGCTAATTAAGGATTACCTTATTTAGTTGATGGAATTTAGTTATTTTTTGTTTTACTCAAACTTCATAGATTTCATATGCAGATTGTAAAAACTGCCTTTGAGAACTGCTAGCCTAATTTTTAACATACTTTTATTATGACTTTTTATTACATTTACCTTTACTTCTTATATACAACATATTTATCTATATTGTATGTATATTTGATTAACGATAACTATCATTACAAATACTTTTTCTTTGAAGCTTCCTAGATAATTTTTGCGCCAAGGATCGTCGATTGAAGGAGGAAATAAAAATCATTAAAAAAATTTTTTTTTGCAATAATTAGTCGAACGTTCACGTATGCAATTGTAATAGATCGAAGATCATCTCCGTGGGATAATCTCACGCTTTGTACAAGATAATCTTACATAACGCATCTTGGCCACGCAGCGCTATATAGTACGACGATGACGATCGTGAAAGGTTCACGAGCGTAGAATATGGTGTATCTTTTCATTGATTAACGTTCGACGACGCAAACAATACCATTTACTACACTATGCTTTCCGTTAACATATAATTTTTTTTAATGCAGGACACTTATGTGCTCCATTTTAAGCAATTAAGCATTAGCTATTATATTTCTTAACGTAAATTTGATATATTTAGTATTAGCTTTATTATTTGGTATTTACAACGTTAAATATTTTTAATTGCGACTTTTATTATTCAATCTTTTCTCGTTTAATTCTCATTATTTAATATTTTTAGTTTTTAATATAGTTTATATTTAAATTATGTTAAAACAAAGATGTATGTTCACAATAACACGTTATATTTGTTTCTTCAACATGTACAGATAATCTTCTACATGACAGATGAATCGCGAGTCTATTCAAAGGCGTTTGCTTCATTTCATCAGATTCAACTGGCACTTTTGACTGACAAATTAAATCGCTGTAACCGTTCACGGCGGTACCTGCATTCGACGAACGACGATTCTGTCCCGAACAAGCGCGTCCGGTGACCTTTAGCTTTATAATTTATATGGGAGGATCGCAGAGCGTACCCCCACGGAGAGAAGACAACCTCTCCCAACTTGTATCAGTGTGTGAAAGGTGTTTGTTGTAGAAGTGTGCTGGAGTCGGTTAAAGAAGCGATACGGATTATGGAATATCGTGGCAAACGCTACATATCTCAAAATCAGCAATATTAAAGTTTCTAAATAAAAGTAGAATTTTTTCTATCAGAAACTTTAATTCTCAATTTATTCAAATTTAATTAAAATAAATAGTTTAACATTTTTATTTTTAAAAAGACATGACACCGCATTAATATTTGAATTTAAGCTAAAGCAAATGTTTAAATATTGAAATAAATTTAACTATATAAAAATAAATTTAACTCTTTAGATATTTTAATCATGAAAAATTTAATACTGACTCTCACGTATAGATTGCGCAGTCTTTTTTAAATAACTACGAGATATCATTTGTCAACGTTAAATGTGTGATAGTAATATTACATAGGTGTGTTTTAAACATATTTGTGACATAGTATGTGCAATAAAATTATTATAAGAGAACTGTGCAGGAAGTATACATATATAACTGTGTAAATATTCATAAATTATTGAAAACGATGGTATATAATGTTATAAAACACAAGTAAAAACATAGAATTAACAGTTAATTTAAATTTTATTTTTTACTATAAATATAAGATAGAAAATAATGAGCTTCTACAATTCATAAGAAAGCTTGTTATAATTGCATTTTTAAACTAAAGATTGCTGTTACAAGATATAATGTATTTTTCAGATAATTCTTGCACTTCCCTGATGGCACATCTGTGGCATCATCTAAGTCAATCGATTACGTCCATTAACTCGCCACTATATCTGTTCTACCTTTGGCCTTTTCCATATTTGCTTTAGACAGATTTCTCTTGTAACGTGCCATTGCACGAAACCTATTGTGCCAACAACAGGGCGTTCTCTCTCTCTCTCTCTCTCTCTCTCTCTCTTTCTCTTTCTCTCTTTCTCTCTTTCTCTTTTGCTTGAGGCGAAACTATAATCACAAGAACTTAATAGTCATGTCGATTGAGTCAATGGCAACTTATGATTTCGAATAAATTTTTGCTGCTTACGCAAAAGTATTATTTAAATTTTAAGGCGTTGTCGAATCAAGTGCACTTACAAGATTGACGTTTTATTTCAATTGAAAGAGAAAGCAAGAGAGAAAGAGAGGAAGAAAGAAAAAGAGAAAGAGAATTTATCATTTCATATTATACTTAAAACAGTTTTGTGAAGCTAGTTTTCAATTTGTAAAATTAATTTTACATATATTTGCTAATTTTTAATATAATTTTGAATTTATTTTGTACTCCTTCATGTTTTCATTAAATTATTCATGTTCTAAAATTTCAATTTAATTTTTAATTTAATGAAAACATAACCAAGAATTCGTATCATGACAAAGATAAACTTATTAAGACTGATCAAAGAGGCATCCACATAGAATATCATTATTATGTACAATAAATGAATATTCTATGTATAGGAAGTTCGATAATAATAATACCGGTTTTAATGAGGCTGGTGTAAGTTCACGGTGCAAGTCTCTTGGAAAATTACGTAGATTATGTAAATGTGAAGAGAATCGCGAACAACATTCTTGCAGGGCGCTTTGTAACTGCCGAATGTAAGATTATTTCGTGAAAAAGACAGGATTTGCACGGTGTAGACCCACTCTCCCTCTTCCTCCCAATCACGAAAAGTGCCAGAAGTTGTCTTTGATGGAATTTATGACAGGATTTATTTGCAAACCATTTACCGGTGACATGAGTAATCATCCTATTCTTGCAACTGTAGGATACTCAAAAGACTTCGAGAAAGAGACGTTTGCGCTTTCTCAAGAGACTCGAGAGATCATTTAAATTTAAAATGCAACGCAATAAAACGCAAAAAAGTCGATTTCGAAACTTTGTTGTGCGGAATATACGCACGCGCAAATTACTTTATCGCGGGCGATTATATTTTCGCTGCACGTGATAAGTAGGGCAATTATCAGAGCATAATAACCGGTGGGCACCCGGTAGTGCGCCATCCGCACTTGTTCAGCGCCGCGCAAAGGTCCGTGTAAATTAAGCAAACAATCGATCATTCTCACAAAGTATCCTTAGACACTTCATTTACATTTGGAGAAAGCGAGAGCCCGCGAGATGCTGGCCGATAAGCGACATGAACCTCGATGGCCTTTTTCTCATTGGGTCGACGTGTGCCTCGTGTAAGGTGCAAAATGTCTTGCGCAACGCAATCGAGCGTTGAAATTTCTAATCACGCGACTGTCGCTAATAGACACGGAAGAGAGTCGATCGAATCGCGAGGCAATTGCCGAAGATATAGAATTTCTTTTGTGCGAACTTTTCCGAGATAATTGCGCGGACAAATGAAAGAGCCCTCCAGAAAGTGTTGCAAGCGCCGCGCGTTTATAAAAACATATTTTATTATAATAATTAAAAAGAGCAAGATGTAATTAAAAACTTTCTACATAATCTCATAGTATTAAAACTTTAGTTAATATAACTATGTAATGAAAAATTTTGTAAAGTAAAATCTTATATTAATTACAAGATAAATGTGGAGGGTGATTTAAAGCTTTTATCTTGAAAACTTTATGGGCTTTGAATCAAGTCTCATTAGAAGTAGCATACTTAATAATGTATCTATAGTTTTCGATGTAACAAGTGGATTCCATCAGTAGTATCTTCAAATACTTGTACCGGATGTATGCAAATTACGTGACCTTCCCTGCGTTTTAAATAAATGTCAAGGCTCAAAAAATTGTTAATAGCCGGGGAAGTACCAAGCATTGGGATATTGTCAAATCAATATTCCGAATGACGTTCACGCGAGGAATCTATGGTAATAAAAAAAGCATAGGAACGTCTGGTAATCACATTGCACGTTTCGTGACAGCGGGCTATCGTATCAATATTACCTATCACAGTCGTTTTACTTTGATTGAATATTAACTATAAAAAAAGAACGTGCAGTAAAGGGATTCAGCAAAATTAATGGTCAATCATCTCGTCATTATGTTGCCATTTTGTAACAGATGGTTCATGAAGATGTATTAATATTCGTCTACCACAGCATACATTACGAAAGCAAGCAATGTAACAAATGTATGAAGTGAGAGAAGATTCTGGGGAAAAATTAATGCACTATTTTAGTTTTATGCATTAATATGTATACATACATTTACATATTTAATGTAAAAATGCAAGTAAAATAAAGAAAAAAAAAATATATATATAAGGTAAGTGTTTCAATAATCTGTAATAATGAATCAAAATTATTGAATATTTGCAAGAATTTACAATATAAAATAATCTAATTATATAATTAACCGAAATAAGAAATATAAAGCCTTATTTTATTGTTATAAAAATAGAAGAAAATTTTAAATTATTCCAAAAATAATAAAACTTTGTAAAATATTCAAATGTTTTTAACAATAATTTTTATAATACTTAAAACAGTCTATTTTATAAATATCTCAAAGTATTTAAAAATTATAATTAAATTAATAAAGAAAAGACTAAAAATACTTAATAATGAATTTTCGTAAATGTCCATGTATAGGAACATGTTCGGTCATTGGGACATTTACCTTATATATTTCGCAACGCGCGAAATTCGGAGCAACGTGAGGGTCGGGGAAAATCTCATTTCGCAAGACACGATTCTCTGCGTAAGGCGCATCCTTGACAGAAAAAAAGCAGGTGCCATAATTCGTGAGCGACACCCAGACTGCGAATCGCATTCTGATGTCGGTTAGCCGTGGAGAAAGCAATTTGTCAGGTTTGACTTAACGCGCGGCGGTCCGCTCTTAGCAAAACAGGCTTAATCAACGTGGGGTGCGTGTGCGTTCAATGGTGAGCGTACACACAGCCGGGTCAACCTTATAAGGTGCAAATATAGTTTCTTGCATAATTCGTGCAAGCCACCAGCGAGTTACGTCTTGCTAGGCACTAATAAAGTACGATTAAAGCCTTCGGAACAGGTGCTTTCCAATTATCTCACTTAACGATGATAAATGCTCGTATCGATTAGCGTAATCTCCACTGATTGTGTCATATCTCGAAACGGAGTAAAAGTCACGACGCTAAATACTACGCATAGCAATGAAATGACAAACGAAGTGAGTAAAATTTCTTGAAAAAAATATTACAAAATACGTGTGAATTATAAAATCTATCTCCTAATTTTTCAATTTAGCAAACATTCCAGTCAGCACACAGTTACATTAATTCATGGAATAGTTTCCAATTTTTCACTAGAAAGATTGAATATTTCGTAGAAGCCTCTTCTTAAGAAGGTAAATTTTCCAAGAATATTCTTAAGTTTAAAAGTACATTATCTTACATATCCTAATAACATTCTTCAAGCGTATTGCTTCATACAAAATAAAATATTTTATGTTCTAATGCGGTAATCATAATTTTTCAAATATTGTATTATATAAGATCTTTGAACACATAAAAGTCATTCAAAAAATATTTTATAGGACAAACGTAATATTATTCAATATTTCAAGTAAAATTACAAAGAAAATTTATATAATATTCGTTTAAAAATATTTGAGTGAAAACTAGATTTCATAGAATGTATAGGAATATGAAATCTTCTCTGTGTGTTGACTGGGTTATTGAACTAATCTAACTTCACAAATTTACAAATTTTTTGTTATTTTCTTTCTTACAAACCGCGATGTTTCTTTTCTAATTAGAATAATGTACTTGATTAATTCGCTCAATTTTTCAATTATTTTAAATAACCTACTTTCATCATGTAATAACAAGAAAATAAAGATCTAAGCACCATCTTGTAATTATCTTGCACCAGCCAACATTAATGAGTCTTTATTAATTATTTGTTCATTAATAACTAGTCAATATTAATTACTATGTTGCGCGGCGCGATCATCTGTGAAGAGCATGGAAACTTCTGTTAATTGCACCTGCGACTCGTAATTACTTTCTGCGTACGGCTTGACGTCGAAGAACAACGTGACTCGAAAAGACCGACGTGCCATTGTCGAACGCCGACAAAAGTCTCGGCCACGTAGTACGATGTTTTCACTGCTTAACATGACAGAGCCGGTTCTTTCCACGCCGGATCGGTACGTGCGAACGGAAAACCCGTACCTTTGCTTTTCAACCCCATGACATTTCCACGTGCGTTTAACCGATCGCGTGTTACATAGTAAGAAACTTGCAGTAACTTATCTCGCGCACACATTATAAAAAGTACCACTTTCCTCCTCGTATTAGGCGTAACGGTATGTAAGCATTTATATTGCCTCGCGCTACGATGTGGCATTGTAGTAAAAACTTTGAGCTGTATCTAAGTTGAAAGTTTAAATTATATACAAAAGCTGAGATCTAAGTTATAGAAACTACTGTAAGAGCGTGCTATAAAAATGTAAATCAAATTATATAAGTTAAAATTGAAGGCATCGAAACGCGTTACGGTATTTGTGGTGATCACACAAAACAATTTTTTTATTTCTCCATCATCTGAATTTATCCATTACTCACACTGTAAAGTATTGAGGAAAAATTGATATACAGAAATTATTAATATAGATAAATACTTTAAATGAATATTATAATATATTCATTAACTAAATATATTTATTTAAAAAGTATACATATGAAAAATATTTCTTATAAAATAATACGGTACCTTTTTATTGGTGCAACCTTTAAATAAACATCTTTGTTACCATTTTCCTCAACACTGCGCTGAAGTAACGGTGAGTTACTCTGTTTCTACATTTTTTTAAGTGTCGCTTTAATTAATGATTTAGGCGATAACAAGAGAATACAACGACGAGTTCATATTTCATGAACCTGCGTGGGATGTAACAGCAATTAAGAAGAATCCAATCTCGCGTCGCGACGAGTCTCCTCGACGCTGCCAAAAGGCAGAAGTTCGCCGATGATGATGCGCCGCATTATAATTGCATTACGCAAGCGGACCGGCGGTTGACCTCGCAAGATCGATCCTGTCCGGATCTCGCGAAGAGAAAAACGAGGAGGGATACAGGTGGGAGAAGAAAAAGGACAGCCGAGTATTTATCGTTATTACGAAAGGACGTGGGCTCATCTTGAAATTTACTGACCAATTTGGTCCCGCGGCGGTCTCCCTTATTGCATAATCAAAATACCAATGAACGGCTGGTGTCGACTTATCGCCTGGCTGCAGTTCGACTGATCGATGCGAGTATGGGAGAGGACGGTGCCCAAACAAATGCAAATATTCAGCGTTATGTCGTATGCAAGTGTGAGTCACGAAATAGGCGTGAAAATAGTAATCTCGTATTCAGATCTCGTTGACGAACGACTGTTCGATAGTGATAGACAGCGATCTGTAACGACGGATACTGAGATGCTGCGAATCGCTTTCTACGTCGCGTAATGCTGCTTTGCATTTCTTTCGTAACAAAGGATCCATGGATCGTGTTTCAAACGGACAGATTGTATCGCGCGTTGATAGCTCGAGTTTAAAAATCTGTTTTAATTAAAGTCAAGGTACGATTAACAATTACGTTATTTGTAATTTGAACTGTACAGCGTCTACGATTTTTCAATTTTGTCGTTATAAATAAAAACATTACTGTGAACTCAAGAAAAAAAACTGTGAGAAATATTAAAATTACTTTTGTGATCAAATTTTGATATTAACACTTCGATATACGGATGGAATTAATAAATCAGTTATTGCTAACTGAATTAATCATAGCAAAGATGAAAGATGTGCCGAGAAATTAAAAGTTATTTGCCACGTTAAATATATCGATGAATAGCTGCCAATAATTTTTACCCGGTTTTTTCAATCGTCTTTCAATCAAGTAGTTAAATACCGTAAGTTTTTTTAAAACGCATTTTGTGCACAATAAAAAAAATCTCACGTAAAAATATTCAACACCGATAGAGTTATGATAAGACGAATGCAGTTAAATTACGCAGTAAAATTTCACAGTCTTGAAAAACGTTTCTTGAGCAATGCAAATGTTTCTGAAATATCGAGCCTTAAGATATATAATTGCGAAATTGATAATACCTCTGTGAATGCGGCGAAGATTCTTGTGTATTATAAATATGGTAATCTCAAAATGTCCCCAGTCTTTGGAAGTTAAAACTCTTTCGAAATTAAGATATATTTTTATAATATCAAGAACGGAATTTCCATTGCGCAACTTGTAACATAAATTTTTTATTAATTTAGAAACATGTGGATTTTTTTTATACCGCAACATCTCGAAGAAGTCCTCCATTAACATTTTTTAAAATCACAGCATATATGATCGTAGATTCCATCAATTAATTTTTTTTTTTTTTGACAAGCGTAGAAGCTTGAATTTTTTATTCGATCGACACAGCCCAAGACGCTTAAGAAAATGCGTATTCGGATGAATTCACAAATTTATGCTAAGCGAGTAGCAAATTATAGACGAATATTTTTAGGTCTTCACCTAAATGGTGGACTAGCATCAAATCTTCTTTCAACCATCCAAGCAACATTTCTATGTTAACGCGTTACTTAATGTTTAGATACGATGTGACGATGAGCCATAAATATTGCGTCATTAATTTTGAAATTGTCATGATCCAATGCCGAATTTCAAAATTTTATTAATTCATATTAATTTATATTACAAATCAATTTGTGCATTAAAATTATCGCTTTCACAATATATGAGAAAAGTTATTGATTTAGTTATCTGTAACACTATGGATATTATATAACTGCAATAAAAAAATTTGCTATTTGACTTAATTATATAGTAAATAATTTTGTATTGCAAATACTGCAATGCTTAATGTGTTTGCATTTATATTAAAGTAATTTAGAATAAGATAACTAAAAATAATTGTTACTTTACTAGTGCAAATTCAATGAAATTAATTTTATGATATAAGAAACGATTATATAATCTTACAAAAAATTATGAATATATTATTGATATCATTACGCCCATTGTTCGCGTTGTTTATAACATATATCAATTCTAACTTTTGTTTAGTGGTCAAACTCGTTTCGCGATGGTAATCGTGACGATCGAACAGAGTAAAACACGAAAATACCAAATTGAATCTTTTCAACGTGATTCTTGAACGTGACGAATCATCAACGGGACAATTCATCATTCTGTTGACGGGCGATAATCTGGGGATTTAGAGGAAAAAAATCTTCTTACGGTGGAAGATCCGTTATGTAACACACCGTGCACATGCTTCGGCAGTAATTACGACATTTTTGCGGATCGTTAACGATGCGCAGTCATTGACATTCGGCCTGAATGGATGCCAAGCAGCCAGCGGATAGATCAGTGAAAGTTACGATTGCAAGATGTGCAATTAATATCATAATTGATTAATCACTGATTACAAATTGAAATAAATTTTGTAAATAAACTAATTTAGTTTTTATACGGAAAGAAACAATTTTATTGTAACATCTAAAAATTTTGCTTGACACAGATGGAAAAATAATTTTATGTTTGACATAATAAAAATTATTATGTAATCTAAGATATTCAAGAGTGACGGACTTCAGGACTGCTGCAAAAAGTTTTAACATTCTAACAATTAGCTTAAACGTCCAATATAAATTTTTTAATGGCTCAACGTAATTATTTTCAGATCTGCATCAGCAACATTGTTTTTTTCGTGTGCGATTCTTTAATTATGTATCGTATTCAATTTTTTTAAAATTACATTATGGTAATCAGTAAAATTTATCATAACATATTTCTGTATAATTGTAGTTTTAATAATTTGCGTTTTAATATATATTCTTCAATTTTTGTTTCTGTATTTATTTAATATTCTCAAAGCTAAAAAATATATTTACTTTTAATTGTGAAACATTGATGATATTTACTTACTTATTGTCATCACATTAAACGGAGAATATCGATCCTAATATTTCTCATGACGCAAAAACCTTTCACGTGAGGCTCGCGTGGTCTTACAGTTAACGATTGAACATCTGTTTCCATCATCTTGTTTATTAAAGATAAGTGTCGCGAATAAATGTAACGTTCTTTTTCATCGCAAGTAGAATTGTGCCAATGATGTAAATATCGTCATTACATATTTAATTCTCATTCATAATTTTTACATGCAAATCGCATTAATATATTTTATTAATGCGATTTGCGAATTATTTTGTCACCAAATCAATCAGTCTATTTTTATGACAGTATAAAAATTGGTTTACACGCTAAACGACGATGCTAATTAATTGTATATACATGAAAAGTTATGCAAGTTATAATCGGGATTACCGATCTTTAACCTTTCGGTCAACTTGAGTAAAAATTTCAATTATGCATCGTGTCGGTGTAAAACCATTGCACGCTAATTCTACCACTCACTACAACTAGTCGATAGTTACTCGTTAACGTTTGGGTTACATTTAATCAAGCGACCGTGACGTGAAGGAGTTTGATTAGCTAACGAGAGGATCTCGTTGACAGTCAAGCCACTCATTCTTATGAATAATAACAATTTATCAACATTATACATACAGAATTGTAAGATCTAAAATTATAATTTTAATGATAGGAATTTTTTGAAGAATTTATGAAATTAATCAGTACAATTATTTTTCAATTTTATAACAAAATTCTCAATTTGCTGTTAAAATAAATTTTAGATTTAATTCATTTATTTAATTAGTCCTTTTAAGTGCAACAGATAATGAGTGCAACGTTGGAGCATTGCGCTCCGAAGAAAAAGCACGGAGATGAATGAGGAAAGTGAGAGTTGACAAATGAAAGCGATTAAGATCCCCAAAGGACTACCGTCGATTCATGTATCTTCCGTACTTCAGTACGGATTCGCCTAATTTGCATAGAGCGTGCTGGGCCGTGAACCGCGGTGAGAGACTCGTTAGGCATCGCAACTATGCCTTATTTGATGTCGAACAGAAGACGCGGTTGTATTACGTCATGAGATTCTCGAGACCTCTAATGGCACGCGAACCGAACAGTTTGATGGCGTGTAACTTTTTACGCGCGAGAATCGCACAATTGACCTTTACCGAACGAAAATTTACCTTGTTACGTGACCGTCCCCATTTTAATCCACGCATTAAGCAAGATTAGGCGGCTCTAACTCGATTTGTAAAATTCGATGAAATGTGGATATTACATAAATCACTAAAATTTAGATTTATATTCATCTTTTATCCTTCGGTCACCGACTGTGATCCCGAGTCAGCATCGATGCGGAATCGCTATAGAATCGATTCTAATAGCGATTTCGTATTGCTAACTAAATTCAAATTGTGAATAATAAATTTTATAGAAGACAAGATTAATAACAATTTTATTTAAATGATGCTTTCAATAGTCACGTAGCAGATACGGAGATGATTTTAGTCTAGAAGAATTTTTGTAAAAATAAATGTGAACAAGTTGGTGGATTAGCCAGTGAATGGTATTCTTCAGAAATTTTATATATTAAGATTTGTTTTATACGCAAAGTGAATGTAAGTTTTGCATTTAACGAACTTTTAAATAAAATATTGTTATTCGAATAGAAGCTAGCATGTATCAAAATTTTTATATAGTCATAATTTATATTTTATATTAGATTACAAAGATTGAATACATTTATTTGTAAAAAATCAGTTAATCGATTAACAGATGCGCTTTAAAAGAAAAGTTTTTATTTCTCTTAAGTATGTTTAAAATAATTTACAATTAACTAATTTTTTACAAATAAATTTATTATTTAATCTTTAATATATAATATAAATTATAAGTTTTAATTAATAGTTAAAGTTTTTTAATTACGGGAATTTATAATTGCAACAGATTTTAATTAACAAAGAAATTTGAAGGAACACTGTTTTGGAATTTAACGTCAATATTTTTACTTAATAAAAATCTTTCTTTTAAATTTCCAAAAATTATTACAATATATTTTACTAAATAATTTTCAGTCTGATTACTATATTCTTTTTTTCATTTGCGCATGATTTTGATAGCATTACAATTTTTTTGTTGTGAAAAATGAAGTTTTACAATAAGAAATTAGCAATTAAGGAAATTATAAAAAATGTGCAAGAGACGGATTTCAAGTCAAGGAACAATAATAACCCTTGGCATTTGCAGCTGCTGCAACAGCTGGCTATCTCGCTATTAATTCCCGCGAGAAGAGTAGGTTTATGTGTAAATACCAAACGACAGGCTCACCGACGAAAACGCTATTTTAAAGGAAAGGAAAGTGCACGTGACGGGTGTAACGCTTATACGAAAATCGAAGGCGCAAAAACGACCAGACCATTCTCACCATTGTCACGAGAATGCATACGGAATAAATTATCGCCGTTGCATCTTTGCTGTTGCATTCGCTGCGCTCAATACTTTCTACTGCGAATAATTTGCGTTATCGCAGCATGACAAAATTTCGACTCCAAAAATGTATGCAGAATGTCATAAAAAAACTTATGTAACGACACAGCGGACTCGATAATATCATAAAACTTTCTTAAAGAATTTTTTCTGTGATAATCCAAGGAGTATCTAATTGCACAACAACTTCGAATTAAATTTTACTAAGCAAAGAAATAATGGAATTAGAAGAAATTTAATTTAAAATTGAATTAACATAAAAGATTTTATACATCAAATTCAATTGTTTAATATTTAAAAATTTAAGAACTTTGTACCAAAGTACTAAATAAAGAAATTTTGCTTGTCATATAAAAATCGATATAATAATGCCACTTTACATAAGTTTGCTCATTAAACTCATGTTAATATTTATACTTAATTTTTTTTTACAAATTTTTAGTTAATTTATGTCACTTTTTTAAAAATATGGCAACAAAATTATATTCAAAATTATCATCACATTTGTTTCAGCGTTTTTCATCTGTCATAAGATGCAATATGATTTGCACGAAAACGCAAAGGTTTCTAACGACTTCAGGACATTGGCATGAAAGATCGATGAACGGTGAAGGGTACGACGCAAAGTTGAATTTCTCGATTTTGATTCCCGAGTTGCAATTATTTCCCACCAGCTTTGTTCACTGTATCTCACTTTTCAAGAACACTTCCCGATAAAAAAAGTAGCCCGCAACCCCCTTCGCGCCGAATACACTACCCACGGACGGGGATGTCCGTGCCTATTTTCTCTCACGTCACTTGCGTTTTCACGATTCGTGATGCACTGCTACTTACCATGATTCGATCGTTGCGCTGATCACCGATGAGGATGACCAAAACAGACACTTCAAAACGAACACATGCCTCACTCGGGAGAGCGCGAGCGTCCCGGGAGGTGACTTCTTCGTCTGCAGACGACCAAGAGCATTTATAGGATTTACCCGATTGGCTGGTGGGGAGGACTGAACGTTCGGTCCATGACGATTATTGCCAAGCCTGAGACGTCAGCGGGAGGATGCTGTAATTCTTCTACTTCCACGCACATGTACAGGTGGGGGTTGGACTGGGAAGGTAGAGGAAAAGAGTCGGAGAAGGATAGGGGAAAAAAGAGAGAGAGACAGAGAGAGAAAGTGAGAGTGAGCATCTCGTGAAAAGGACGGAGCCATCCGCGGTATTCCAAAGGTCCGGCCGAACGATGGATGCTGAATGGCGATAGCCGAAGGACTCCTCGTATTCGTCCCTGATCCCAGAGCGCCACGTCCGGAGAGATGATTTCGAGAAACTCAAGGACGTGCGCGCAATCGAAAAAGAGGAATGCTATCGCGAGTCCGTGTCGCCGACTGGTGCATATGCATTTCTCTCTCGTGTGGATGTTCAAGAGAACAAAAAAAGAACACGCAGATTCGGTGGCAGCAAGATGAACGATATTTCGCTTGAACAAGCTCCGCGATGTCCTTATTGTGATAAAAGACGCAAAATAATCGTATATGTTAAAGTGCATATACAAGCTTTGTGTTAATAATTGGTTTTAATCTGTTATGCTTCATCTATCATAATGTGTCATTTTACTGATCTCCTTTTAAATTAAGAATTTTTATTATACGTGAATTATCTTTTTATGTGTTCCATTTTCATTGAAGGAGCTTTAAAAATTTGTTGCTTAGAATTATTGAAAATTTAACTTAAGAACGGTATTCATATTATAGTCATAAATAATTTTCAATCTTTGATTGAAAGCGCAATTAATTATAGATTCATTTTCTATATTCATTTTCTTAATTGTGCTTTCAATCAAAGATTGAAAATTATTTATGACCATAAATACAAGTTTGAGTATATATTGTCGTCATTAAAAAATAAGTAGCGAGTCAAAATATAAATCAAATATGCTCTATAAAAACGTTCCCGAACCGCATAATCTATTGTCGTCTATCGCTGCATTCTCTGCATTCTTTGCGGAAAGAGACAAAGACGCTGTCTCTTCCGCACCGCGATTCACTAAAATAGGATTGACACATACGTCTAAATATCAACGGGATCAGGTCTCGTTTTTATATTTTGGTTTTGCTACATAATTAAGCGACAAAACGATGCGCCAATAATTATCATACCGTGACCAACCTGACAATAAACTTTATGATTTCATTATGCAACTGTTTTTTTACATGATTTTTTAATTACATCTTTTAAGAGTGTAATTCAAAGTGACGATAAATATCGCTGTGACGGTAAGCGATTGAACGGCCTGGAAAGACTGTAACACACTTTGCTATCATAAATGTCTATCGTACGTACGTCTTTGAAAGACCGCCTGTAACGATTCTGTCGATATAACAGCGCGGCAGCCGATCGAATTTAATAGCCGTCGTAAAGCGAGGGTGACGAACATTTTGCGCGAATTTTGCGGTCCGCATTTACAGCTTGTGGATATTGATATTGTTGACATTTGAATACTGCGCAAGAGTATTATAGACTGCGCGTGATGTAAGACTAATCGATTTACGATCGCCGGCACACGATGAAAGCTGTTGGCAGAATTTTGATATTCACCTGTTAATTTCTCTCATCCTAAAGGCATTAAGATCGAAACTACTTCTAGTTGCTGGCTAAAAGTTATTTCGAATTAATTAGAGTTTAGAATTACTCCTCTTTTATTCTATTTCTATTTTACATTTTTATTTCTATTAATTTTTTTTTTATTCTTTATTTTATATCTCCTTTTCAGTTTCTGCAACAAGACAAAATCATACTCTCTAAATTTTGTAGAATGAAAATTGAATTCAAGTAATTATATTTTAATAATTAGCCGCTCTAAAAATAAAAAAAGTCTCTTATAGAATTGAATTGGACTCCTATTCGAGAGACTTTTTTATTGTTATTAACGTGGCAAATTACTCGAATAATTAAACAAAATCAATTTTCATTTTTTTAAAGTGACGTTGTACTTTAAGAGATTTAAAAAATAAGATGAAAAAATGCGCAATTTCTTTATGTGTGCATTCTAAATTGTTTCACAATATTTTATAATAAAATTTTATTAACGTAAAGATTTTTTTATGAAAAATAAATTATATTTTGTCGTTAACATAATTTCTTCAATTAGTTTTACTCGATGCCACGTACTGGATCGCATGTGGCGTGCATCTAAATACGAGAGATGCATTTTACACGACGATGACTTTTCACTTATGCGGGGAAAAAGTAGCAAAAAAAAAATCGACAGATTTTCATTGCGCAAGGAGAAGGCATTAATGTTTCTGCTCGAGTCGTGTAAACTCGTCATCGGGGTTCGAGACGCTTAAACACAATGATGCTCGAACGGTCGTCAACGGGTCATTGCAAACATTACGCGAGCTTGCATTGCGCGTGGCGATGCACCAGCTACCGTAGGGTCCAATAAAAGTTTAGTGCCAGTGGCGCAAGTACTTGGAATAAGTGCCTAAGTTATTTACTAACGGGAATAGTACTCGTAGAGAAATCTTCAGTCTGTGCACTCTTCTCGTCTGTTTTGAGGTGGCAATCAATTGCGGTGTCTGAAAATTATAAATAATTCGATCAGTAAGCACTTAATTTTGCGAATCAAAAAATTAACTCAAAATATAATAAATGAATAATTTTTTTAGAGTTTATGATCAATTTCCTCAATTTTATATTATATATGTTTACAATTGATTTGATTGCAATAAAATTTTATAGATAATAATTGATCTTCATTATTTGTCCATATAATTTCTATATAATAATAATTAAATTATTAAAGATTAATTATTTCTTGCCGTCAATGTTACTAGCTTAATGATTAATAATAATTACGATGCACATATCTGTACTTGTACAGAGAGGCAATGAAGATACGAGTCTTCGAAGATGTGCAGTTTTCACGGAATGCTGTATTCCTAATTACGTATATAGAAATGCAATAATCTTGGCGACAGAGTTGCTATATCTCCCAACTGTCGATTTTTTCTTCTGTGTTGCAGCTTATAACGCTTTGCAACATCGGCAAATCGCTACTTTAATAAAAAGTGATAAACATTCCGCGGTCGTTAGATTTATTACCAGGATATTCTTTGCAAAAAAAACATATTTTTATTCAGAAAGATCTTCAACTTTTGACAGGTTTTTAAAACTCTATATTATATAAAAGATATTATTGCCCGACTATTAAATATAATTGCAAAGTAAAATGTTATGGGAGGACCCAGACAGCATATTGTTTAAAATCGGTACATAAGATACTTTGAGATATCTTTAACAATTCTTTAAAAAACATTTTTAATATTTTTAATTGCATAAAAAACTCTGAAAGATATATTAAAATTATCTTATGAGTCGATTTTAGATATTCTAATCACTGGAGGGTAATTTTTGCAAATTTTGGACAACTTTCTTTTATTTTTACTACTTTCCATCATTTTATGAATCTTTTTTTAACTGTCGATATATTCTTCATTTTTGCTTGCTCGCCGCGATTATTTTCACCGATTATCTTTATCATCTTCTAAAGATTAATTTTCTTGCACTTGAAATATAAATCACGTTAGATGAATGAGCGATTACGCAGCGTAATGAATTTGTAATGCAGACGAGCTAAATGCAATCGCGAATAAAAAGGATCGCATCCTCCGTTCGGCGCGTGAGAAATTTCTTCGATCGCGAGTTATCTCGCTACGCGCGATGATTTCAGAGGCGTGGGTGCCGATCGCGCGTGGGAAAAAGACTCACGATTTTGATCTGTAAAGTTTTCCAAATCATCACTGTAATGAAAATTGTCGATTAAATATACATGCATTACAAATATAAAAAAAAAGGTATTTTGATATTTCTAGATTTTATACAACGTTCAGTTCTCCCGTTTTTATCTCCACTGCATTTGTTCTCACATTCGTTTTAGTATGCCGTCACACAAAGGTTGAAATCATGATCGGTATGACCTTAGACTGTCGCCGTTGGCCGTCGTTAGGACTAATAGAAATGTTCTTCCTGATCAAGGCTCCTACATCCGCACTTTTGTACGCATCTCGATTTGCCCGCGAACGGTAGACAACTGCCGCGACGTTGTAATTATCCATGAATGAAGTTCGCTTCTCGTGAAGCTAACCTTTCGCTTAGTATTTAGTTCTCCATTGAATGAAGAGGCTCGACACAACCGCGAAGAAAAGGTCGTGATCGCTCTGCCCGCGCGACCTTCGATCGTCGCGCTCCGCCAGATAAGCCGTTAAAGGGATACTCTCGATAGAGAACTACGTCGGCTTTTAAACGATGTAGGCATTGTACTGGTAAGGAAGAAGAAAGCAGTTTTGCCAGAAATACTATCGCAAAGTTATCAAATTTTTGATTAACCGGAAATACTCGCGTGACTTTTTTAACTCATTTTAACACAACAAGTACCTTTATTTTTATTTATAAGTAATTATAAAGGCATTTTTTAAAACGTAAAATAATAATTTTCAAATATTAAAAATTAAAAGAAATCTATATTTTTAGAAATATCTTGTTACGTAATATATTTAAATAATAAATTTATAACTAGCGTCTGAGTCAGTTGACCTTCATGCAGGTGTTTACGGATTAATTTTGATTTTTAGGAGACGATTTATTTTTACAATCAGGACGCGTCTGTTTTTTTTATCATTTAATGCAATAAAGCGTTGAGAATTTACGATATGTCTCGTACAATGGTAAAAACGGATGCAACACAGTAAATCCTTGATTACCGCATTCGTGGAGCTTTAAAACTATCGACTCCATTAACATCTATGACAAGACTGCGATTATTTTATCGGCCTATCGACGAATATGCTAACAGTCTTTCTATCGTGATGCGAGACGTACGAATTATTGGTCGTATGAATTATTCACGTTTCGACACACTCATTTGCGTATAAGTGATGCCAACAGTTTGTCTCTTATAATATCAACTTTATAGCTGATCGGTTTACACTAAGATTGGAAAGGCGGGCAGTACCTAAAAGGATTTTCAGCGCTAATAATAATTTAAATTTCTTTATCCGCGAAATTTTTCTGCAAAAATGAATCTAACATATACCTCCTGGAAAAGATTTTATTAATAGGTGTATATCACTTGCAAGGTTTATTGCAACGTTCATCTTCGTATTAAGATTAGCACGGACGACCTTAGGAATTAGAATTATTTGCTTTCCATTTTGTCCTTGAACTATATACATTTCATAATCGTGTGTTTCAAAAACGTAGTTTTACTAGTTTCTAAGAATTTGAATACAGATTTGATTCTCATTAATACGAATGTTGGTATCTCGCGTCTCGATCAAATGTGATTCTTGCGTTCCTGAGGAGTAGTAAAAGTTTGAGAATGACAAATCAATCCTTTCAACGCCTAAATTTTTATACTATTAAATCAGATAATATAATTATATTTAAAAAAAAATTAAATTGAATAAAAAAGGGAAATTATGTATGTACTAAAAAAAATTATTTAAAGAATATTTAAAAAAATAACGGAAATTAAAATAAAAATTAAATTTCAGACATTGACAAGAAATATGCAGACAAATATTATCATTCATTTGCATTCAAGTTGTTTCATTAATCGTATATTATCTTCTACATTTTTGAAGTCACTGGAATTCCCGAAGGACGCGAATTCGTTACCAATGCATTTTTTTAGACCCCCGCCAAAAAAGAAACGAAATCTAACTATATATAACCAAGTTATAAATTTATTAAACCTTACAACAGGATAGTATTAAGTGCCTTTTTTTCTAGCTTCTGCCTAAAATGTCTGCAAAACATTATCTTGATTTTTATTAGCACGCATTCCACGTAGAACATTCTTGTTATATAACAATTATGACTATAACTATTAATATTATCTCATACTGGCAAAAGGAATAGGGATTTATATGCGTGTAAGAAACTTTAATGGCGCTACCCTCATCATCAGCCGCTATTACGTATTACTTATGAGGTAATAAAGCATTATAAAGTAACAAATTTTTGCCACCTTCGGCGAGTCGCTAGTTAATGCATTAACAGCGTTGCAAATTGCAGAATGTTCGCATGATCTTTCCCAATTCATTAGAAATACTCGCGGCAGTAGCATTTCGTTGTACTGTTGAATTTCATTTTTTTTTTTTTTTTTCAGAACCTTTTATAGAAGATTCACAGTCGAAAGATTCACATTATTATTCCTTGAAATTAATTTTTATTGAATCTGTTACGCTTCGAGGAGCGATATAAACGCATTGCATGACAAAGCAATCTGAAATATGGTTTTTATCATTAATAATATCGCGCATATTAGGTCGATTATGCATGAGGAGAATGTAAAAATGTTAGTGATTACAATCTTAGGCAATTTGCTCATCTTATTATCATATTTAATTATCATAACTGCAAATGAAAAGAAACGAGAGATTCCTAAACAGAATTTTAAGAAAAACTCTAAATAATAATTAATAATTTACTTTAAAATATTTTAATGTCTTTTTTTGTTTGCTAATCTTATTATAATTTACAAAAGTATAGTATATTATTATGAAATTATAAGATGAGCAAATAGAAAAAAAATATTTAAAAAATTTAAAAATTATTATCATCAGTTATATCTTAATTTTCACTAAAATTCACTCTAGGAAAATTTATTGTCAATAATAAGTCATATGACGAAATTAAAACACAAGATTAGAAGGTCTATGGTTCTTAGAAAAAATAACCTTGGCTGAGGTATTATTTTTATGCAATAAAATACTTTACAGTTTTTCCGGGGAGGGGAAATATTATATATGCTTCTAGCAATAATATTATATATTCCGACTTCAGGTTTCAAGTTCGACGAATATGCGGCGTGCAATTTAAGTTGGAGATAGTATAAATTAAAAATTATTATTCGGGACTAAAAATCGCTGTGACTGACACAGGAATTCTAATCTTGTGTTAAAATTTATTGTGTCTTTGTTTTATCAATATATAATTTCAATCTGATTTGTCGATTAATAATGGTTCGTTGAAAACGTTTGATGTTCTTGATTGAGATTGTTGCTCTCATTTCTTTTCAGTGATGCATCAGAATTATTCAGCGCATTCTTTGACAAACACGTAAAATAACAATAGTGGAAATCTGCAGGCTCTTTCCTGTTAATTGTAATTTATTGGACGGATTTTCCGAAAAATTTACAGTTTAAAAACAATTAACTTTCTGTCAAATTTATCGCGGTCTCTCTTCACGTTATTAAAACTTTCTAAACAAATCCGTAACTACAGATGTTTCAAAATAGCTTCGCTGGTAATGTTTTGATATCGTGAGGTACAAAGCGATAGAGAGTAGCAGTAATGCACTCATGGCCTTGTGGACAAAATTTTCGCCATTTAAATGTCACGGGGGCGCCGAAGAGCTGTTTGTAGCGGTTGACGCGTTAATAACCATCGTCGTGCCGTGTATCACATGTGTTTTACTTATCTTCTTATCTCTATAAATTATCCGTCAAGGTTGCTTTATGAATTCTGGGTATGCCTCATCGATCGAGCATCTCTTATTCGAAGGAAATTATTAACGAATGTTATAAAATCTATTAATCGCCAAAAGTTATTAACAAACTTGACAAACTGTCCACCTAGGATTATTTCAAGTTAATTAAAAAGGACAAATTGAAGACGATATGTATAGTCTGCTCTTCTCTTCAGCTAATCTATTGATGTTAGCTAATAATAGGTTGTTTAGATTACATGACTGAAAATATTTCTGCGGTACTGCGATCGAATAAACTCGTTCCTTCCAGATAGAAGATTTCGCTTTTTATAGTTCGAAATTCGATAACCTTCGTCACGTCCTTGAAGTAGGAGAATGTTACAAGTCACTTCCCACGATTAGAATATCGCTCGACCATTGCTTGGCTCTTGATTCCCGGAATAATATTAGCTGTTAAACGCATTTTTACTAAATCCTGAATTTATCAGTTGTCTCAGAAGCTAATTAGGTGTAAATTATTAATCGAGCTGTTGCATTATTAATGACCACGGCTGAAATTATTTTTATTGTAAAGCAGTTCCGCGTTGATTGAAAGAAATAATTATTTTTTTTATTGTAATAATTTATTTTGTTTATAGGACAAACCTAATCGGCCTTTTTATGTCGTGCATGAAAAAGTAATTGATTCCGCAACATTTTGAAACGATCTGTGTAATATTTAATTCTGACCATCAATTTAATTTGCTTATCTCTGTGTCGGTAGCTCCGTAAGCTATTGGACACATTAATACACTTAATTAATATCAAATACCAAGAGATATCATGGACAGAATCACTACGTAAACTTTGATTAGACCGCAAATAATTTATATCATTTCGCAACATCATTTTCACATGTAGAAATGCGAATCGCCGAACGAAAAACGTAAACATAATTCGACACGAATTTACATTTCCTACGAAATATCAAAGGTATTGAAAGAATAGCCGCAGGCATGATGAAGCGCGCGATGTTACACGGTCAGTTCCCGGCTGTCGTAAGCGTGATGTAAGAAGAAGAAGTAGAAGAAGAAAGAAAAGAAGACAGGTGTGACCGTTGCGGCCTGTAATAAGAAGACAAAGAGCTTTGTATCGTGAGCATCTTGCGCGATTTCAATAAACTTATGCGTAGGCGGACATTCTCGTTCTTTCTCTTCGAGAGCACTCGAAACTTCATGATCGCACCGGTCGCACCTGTCGCGTTTTACATAAATATACTCACACGCGAGGACGATCTGCGAGGACGGCTGACGCAGATAATTGTCTTTCGTAATTTTCAGAGGCAAGAAACAGATCATCGAATTGAATTCGTCCGAGTTATCGATTCATGTTGCGTTATAATTATTTATTTACTTTATTTAGCATTAAAATTAAAGTTGTTATGACAATAATAATTGCTAATTAACTATTTCTAATTAATCGTTACAATTTAAAACTTCTGAAAACAACATTAGTAAAATTGAACGTTTTTAATAATAAATGACGATTTATTCTTTTAAATACGTATTCACATACCTGATAATATCATATTTATAACATACGAATATATTTTGCAACACTGTGATTTTATATATTTTTTTTAAACAAACTCTGTCCTTACTATTATTATTTACTTTTTTTTAGAATTTTATCGTAGACGTATATTGCGTGCACAAGCATCTGACAGAAGCGTTACATAAATAAACATATTCTTCGCGGCATTAAATCAATCTCGGCGACAAAGAGATGCAGTAGGAAGAAAACGATGTAGATCATCTTTGAACTAAGCTCACTCTTCAGATGGTATTTCGGAGAAAAAATCCAGAAGGAGGCCGTTGTTTTATATCCATTTTAATGTGTCCATGTTAACCGTGGTAGCCATAACCACCGTAGCCACCATAACCACCAAATCCTAAGCAGCAATGAAAAAAATACTTTATTATTTCCATGTGAACGATTTCTTTGTCAGGGAATGCAAATGCGTGTATGTACGTATATCTAAACGATTTCTTTGTCATGAGGATTATACAAGTTAGCACGCGTATGTAAGCTTCTCTTCACAGTTTGCGTGCAGAAACTAGCATAGGCTTGCTTGTGAACTTGTGTAATAACAAAATTGTCCTAGATATTTACATACAAAACCTGCGTATTATTTTGACATACGTAACTTATTTGTCTTACTTTTATACATGAACATCTCTCTTTCGTAAAGAAACGCAATTAATTCGCTACAAAAAGTTTTTTTTTAATTACTTGAATTAGAACATTACTTGATTTCGTAATTTGTTACAATATACAATATTGACATAAATTGTCAATAAAATGTTGCATTAAATAATTATAAATTAAGCATTAAAGAAATTAAATATTAAAGAACTTGCGAAAATTAATAAGTTGTACAAAATTAAGGAAAAACTATGCAAATCTATGAAAAAACTTATTAAATAACGTGTGTGTAATAAATGTTAGAAATAAATTGAACAGATTGTATTATAAATCACCGTATCCGCCGTAGCCGTATCCATGTCCGTATCCATGTCCGTACCCGTGACCATAGCCATAGAATGGGAACCTATATCCATAGGCATACGGATAGAAACCATATCCGTAGCCTAAATATCCCGGTTTTGCAACTGCCACGCCGATTGCAACGGCTAAGAGCAGAACAAGGTACTGCAACAGCCAAGTGAACAGACTATTAGACTCATTAAGAAAATTCCAAGAAACCAGTGCAGCTTAAATGTACCATGAAGATTATTAAAATCGAGGAGTTGGTACGTGAAATTCTTATTTTTCTTTTTTATAGTTACATTGACGCAATATATTATAATAAAAATATGAATGGTTTGTCCATGAATTAAAACAAGAAATAAAAAATATTAAAAGATTGCTAACTTTACATTTAATGCCGCATTTTACTAATTAAATTTTTTAATAATAATAAGACTTTTTAATAATAAAATTTTTTAATAATAATAATAAGATTAAGACCAATAAAAATATCAAAAATAAAGATGAGAAGGTCAATATCGGTCTACAGAGAATCTTAGTGCCTAATAATAATTTTTTGTAAATTTATAATTTTCAGCTCACGTAAACTGCGCACCACATATTTGTTGGTCCCGAAACACAGTTCTTAACGTAACCAGAATACATAATGCGTACGTCATAAATTAACTTGACAACCAGTTTGATAATACTGGTGCTCACAAATATCTTAACAATACTGCAAAGAATTTTAAATATTTTGTTTATAAAATAAAAGAAATTAGAAATATTATACAACAGATGATTACTTATCTGATGCTATGGTCTACTCGGTACGGCAATTACGCTAAGAAATTATCATTTTACATACATCTTTTTAGATTTCGTTCGTGCGTGTGGCAAAGCAAATTACTTAAATGACTGACACATTGTCATCGAGAAATATGAAAATTTGACATTAACATATAAAATAACATATAGTATCAACAAGTACAAGTTCCCATTGCACTTACAATCTTCAGGCAGGCCATTCTTTCCCGTACTCGCAATTATTGTTTATGGTCCGACTGACGTCTCGTTAACAATCGCACCGATTTTTTCTCATCTGTCGTCGTTGAACACCACTGTCCATCGTTTCTGCGACACGGGTGCTTTTATAAGAAAGGCGGGGTCCCTTCGCGAGGCGGTGTGCCCCCCACGAGCGGTACGTTTTTCCGGGCCTCGCACTGGCCTCCTGTTGTGCTAATAGAGAACTTCATTGTTACCCTGGGATTATGCGAATTGCGATTTTGCGATTTTGCATTATGAAAGAAACGGCGACACCGGCGATGTGCAGTAACGCACGTGTGACGGGGTCACGTAAGTCCACGCCCGACGGGGGCGCCTTGACATCCAAATTTCTTCTTCGACTTGCGATTGCTCGCGTGTGTCCGCGGCGCCATAAACCCCTCATTACGGCGGGAGAGAAGCATACGTCGCAACCACCGGTTGCGATACTTAATGCCGCTGCCGTAATCGCTAATCGCTTATCGCCGGCAATAATTCCCGGGCCCGCCGGCGAATCCCGCCAGCGCGGCAGCGGACCGGCCCCGGAGGAGGAAACGCTCTTCTCCGAGTATCGTAACCGAAACAGAAAGAAGTGACAGACGCTTACTCCGGCCAATGATTACGCAAACCGGGATTCTGTTACAAAATGTGAAATTACGTTGATAGACCGCGCGGGCGCGTTTGACATATGCGTGTTCGATTTGTCAATTGCGTGACGACATTCCTAGCGACACGTTCGATGTGAAAGAAGGCATCATTTAGATATTGAAAATGATGGCGGTCGTGACAGAGAAATTTATTACCTATGCTCGCTCTGGTTAAATAGAGCCGCTGGAAATTAGAATGATCGTTAGTCCCGTGTTTGGGGATTAAATATATGCGCAGAATATTATAATAGAGAATCCTAATAAAATGATGCCGAATTATAACGACACGTTGGCTCCGTAAGAGATACAAGATAAACGAGTCAGCTTTGCCAGTCCAACATGTAACATTTAATTAATTAATTCGGCAGAATCTCATTTCTTGAAAATTCCATCTTTCTCTCGACCAGGTATTCATTGTAAATCTATTTTTATCAAATGTGACTAATATCTTCTGACCCACCTTATCAATCATGTCTTGGCAAGGCTCATGTAATATACGGCTTACGTAATTATAGTTTCGCATAATAATGAAGCGGTTAATAGACGACGTATCACATTGGCAATTCTAATTCTAGTCGTTCCCATGTAGAAAGTTACTTAAGTGTCATCAATTTATTACATACATCGATATTTTGTAAATAGTGTAACAGAGAGCTGATAAATTTTTAAGAATTTTAAACACACAATTTTACTATTATTTTTTTCCTCAATCGATAACGTATGGGAATTCTTTTATATTTACATTCAATTTCTACTGAATTTACAAACAACACAACTAACAGTTAGCACTTCCGTCGATTGAAGCATCATCGATATGAATATTCCGCGATTGTCTTCAGTTTTATCGGAATACGATTTTTTTTTGTTACAATTACCTTCACGGTCGATTATTCACACATTTTCCACTGTGTCGATTTATTTTCCGTTCGCAGCAAACAAGATCGGATCTATCGATATTTAGCGAAGGATTTCCTGCGTGTTACGTAAATTGTTATACATTTACCTTGAATTAAGTGCCGTGACAATACAATTTTATGACTTTTTACAATCTTATGGGGATTTTAAGAAACACTTTCTTTAATTCAATAGTTAATTTTTAAGTAAAAAAATATGTATATGTATTTAATGCACTACAACAAATAAAATTTAATTGTCATATATTTTAGTTTAAACATCTTGTGTTCCAATTTGAGAGTAAAAAATAATTTTATTATTTTTTTATGTAAGTCAAATATGTCTCGTTAATGGTTATCTTTTCACGCAAACGGATGCAACTAATTGCATGAAAATTAAATGTCTCTAACTTTGCGTGTCTTGCACAATCGCTTTTCATATCGTCATTGGCGCAGCAGAGGCGACGTATATGCAAAATCGTATGGAGGCCACGAAAATTACTGGACCATGCACGGCTCCATACGTTATTACTAGAGACAAAGAATAATTGTGTGGATAAAGGCCGGCGGGGCAATAATCATGAGAACATATTCTACATCATAATCCTGAGAACGTCGTAAGGGAGACCGATGATAAACGTACGAATGTACGTGTCGCGCAGCGCCTGTAATTAGTGAGCCCGTTAATTATCAAATTATCTTTCCTACAGTCAAAGGTTGTGTTGCCGCATCTTCAAAGGATATAAAATTTATAATATATCTTTTTGCATATATATTATCAGTAGCATAATTTATTTTTAATGGGATACATAAATAATAACAGTCAGCATCTAAATAACATTACTTAACATTTAAAAGACTGAATATGTTCCTACATAAGCTGTTCCTAATTTATAAATACATTGTCAACTTTACATTTTCCTTGCAAATCTTCATCCGTGAGCCCTAAAGTTTTCGTTCGCACTTAAAATTACTGACATTTCCACCAATTGATTATTTTGAAACAGAATATTCCCTGAAAAGATTATTTTTAAATAAAAGATAATACTTTGACAAATTTCTAATATCACGTCATATTTTCTTTATATTCTTTATTACAATACATTGTAGTTTTAACTTTGCTTTCCTTCGTTAAGTTTGTTGATAATATTTCAGAGGATTAGACTTTTCGGTTCCGGAAATCAATCAGGAACTGCATCAGTTCTTTTTGTCCCGATGTCTTGAAGCGATTCGTACTTGGAGCCGGCGCTACCTCCTCCTCGTTGGGCTCGATGATTCGCTCGGGAGTCGCATTTTCCGTTAATCCGGCTGGTGCCATCGTTGTCTCGCCTGAATCGTCAGGTTTGTTCTTCGGCGGTATGTATTTCTTACCGCCGTGAAAGTAAGGTCCGTAAGGATGGAGTGGAAATCCAACTAGATACGGATCGGCATATACTGGATAGCCAACGGGGCCAACCCCGACCACAGGACCTCCTTTGAACACTCCATGGATGTGGTCGTAGGGCAGAAGATTGAAAGGGGAAGGGAATCCAGGGAGGGGAAACGTCCCCAGCAACGGCTTCACTAAACCGGGTCCATAAGGCGGGTACCCGTTTTTTGTCGAGTTATTCTGATCGTCATTATCAGCCGAACCTTCGGTTTGTCTCTCACTGTTAGTATTGCCATTATTGTTACCACTGTTGCCGTAACCATAACCATAACCGGGCGGTCCGTAGAAATCGGGTCCGTCATTGTAAGGCCCGTAACCGTAAGGTCTGTTGCGTCCGTTTTCAGAAGAATCATTTCTGTTTCTCGGATAGGGTCCGTAGAAGTCGCCGTATCCTCCATAGGGAAATGGGGAATTAGGCTCGCGTCCGTTTTCAGAAGAATTATTTCCGTTTCTCGGATAGGGTCCGTAGAAGTCACCGTATCCTCCATAGGGAAATGGGGAATAAGGGTTGCCGAAGTAGGGCGAACCGTAAGCTCGGTTGGTTCCGTTGTTCTCTCGCGCGTTGTTCTCCGAGTTCGCATCATTCGAAGACCCACCTCCATACGGATGATAATGATGATGATGGTGTCCGTACGGTCCGAAACCATGGAAGCCATCATAGGGTTTATCTAAAAAGGGCCCGTGGGGAAAGGCTGCCTTCGGAAAACCACCGTGATAAGAAGGATATAGATTGGTAGCCGAGTCCTGGATTTCGTCGGTCGGTGAGTCGGTATTAACGCGGGATTTCGGAGTCGCATCAAGATTATCATTGTTTGTTAGAAAATCGTAGGGTTTGTAAAAGTTCGGCTGTTCCTGGCGTAGGTAGGGAACCGAACTGCCTCCTAGGGATCCATCGAGTCGTTCGTTCGATTCAGATCGTTCTTCGGAAGAGTCCTCGTAGAGTCCTTTGTAAGGATAAGAGCGTGGTTCGTAATAGACTGCGTTTGACGTTTTATCAACTATGTTATTCAGGACTGGATGTGAATACAAGTCGTCATTTAGATTAGATATCCTCTCGGATTGAAAGGATCGATTGTTGCGAGTTTGCACCTCGCCCAGGATGGCCGGCGATAACACTGAAGCAACATTCTTAGCGAAGTTTGCTAGGATATCCGGACCTGGGTTAAAGAGAACGTTTTGATTAAAATAAAGAAAGTGCTGAATTTAAAGAAGACATGCTGAGGAATTTTAATTCTCTTCCTTCGTTAAATCTTGTACTAATAATTTTTGAAACAACTTGAACTAAGAAACTTTCTAATCGTGAACTAGTTCATTTACTGGTTAATGACTTATCCAATTGCATTTTTTATGTTTCCTATGTTGGTCTAAATTTTAATTTGTATAATAGTAATTATCAACATTATTATTTTAATGCAAATTTAACTACTAATTGTTTTTACGATTAATCATCCAAAAAAAAATTTGAATAAGTTATCGAGTTGTTTAAGTATTATATTGTAACATTTTCAAATTTGCAATATTTTTTATAAATGATAAGTAATAAATTGTTCATAATTAACAAACTTTAGGAAGACATTCTATGCTTACTGACTGCACTTCTTGCTGCTCTTCCACCATTTATCGCGCACAAGAGTGCGACGCAGTATAGTTGTATCTGTATAAGAAAAAATTCAATATATTAGATTAAACTTACCAACACTGTATTTACATGGAATAATAATAAACTATTACACTAGTAAATAAATAAATACTTTAATAATTAATAAGAACTTTTAATAACTGTTACTAACTGTTATTAAAAGTTGTTATTAAAACTGTTATTAAACTGTTAATAATTGTTTAAAACATTTTTATTTTATCCACGATGCATTCACAGAAATTCATTGTATTCTCAATATTAAAAATTATTAATTGGATAACTTTTATAATTTTATAATTAAACTATTATGATAACTTTTTTCTAAAAAATTAATATTAAATATAATAAATACGTGACTGCAATAATAGAAACTTTATAATAATTAGTATACGTATTTAAGAAAAATTCAATAAATTATTACCTTGCGACTGCTATACAAAAACGTTTAAGATAAAAGTGAAAGCAAGAAATATATTTTAGAAGCAAACTTAATATTACGCAGATTTATTTGAATATACTATAATGTTGTTAACATATAAAATATAACTATATGTATTATATTCCGGCATAAAAGATTATTTAATTCGGCGTTTGGCATTCAGGATTTTCCGCAATAAATTACGAACTGCGTAACGCACGACGAATAGCGTGACCGGCACGATACTCCCCATGGAATTATGTTTTATTTGCTATTGCGCAAGGAAAGGCTTATATGCATGTAAATCCGACGGTCAGCGCATCGTTTTAGCAGCGGGTTTTGCAAAATCTCGGTGAAAAGAAGCGGCGGCACACACACACACACACAAGTATCAGTTCCAGATACACTTATTATCGCGTCTCGTCGTGCGGAACTTCCGATCCTTATAATAATAGAATCAAACTGGTCTGTGTGCGGTCACGCCGATTGCATTTTTGCGAGAAATACGTATAGCAGAAACGCTTTCTAGCATATAAAATTTTTGGTGAAGTTACTTTCCGGCTGTAACGGTAATCTTGTAAAATAGATAAACGCTCCTGGCATTAGTTTCTGAGAAAGTAATTAATGAATATTAATTTTAACACATTTGCAGAAAAAAATTCTTTAGAGAGGAGAAACTCAATAACGGAACTTGTAATTGGAAATTTTCTTATGATTTATGTAAGACTTATACGAGAAGGAATTGTTACGTTTGCATGGATGTTTCACCGGCTATTACTTCTTACCCGTTATTTTATAAAATACATAGTTGAAGTTGAAGTAATGAAGGAAGAACTTGAAGACGTTTTTTAATGTAGGTATCGACATAGATGAATAATACAACTTTCGTTGTATACTGTGATATTAATATAAAAATACGAAATTTACATCATATTACTAACGTTTAAAAAATATGTGTGTGTGTGTGTGTGTGTGCGCGTGTGTGTGTAATAGGTTTAGATTTAGAATAGAATCACGAGATTTGTAACATATTATAAGAATATTAGTAGAATCACTGGCTAAATAAAAAGATAAACGACCAAATAGGTTTTTAATTTATGTACCGATTTTAGTGATTAAAGAGGCAATTGTTTCTATAAATATGAAATAAATGTAGATGTTATTAATTTTAAATAATTTAAAAAAAATATAGTTTAGACACTGCTCTTATAATTTTGTAGTTCGAATCAATTCATTGTTATAGAAAGTATGTTGTATGCTCACCGAAATGAAAATAAATAAATCTAAAATTGAAAGAATGATGTTTATAAAGTACAGCGTTACAATGCATTATGAGATCAGGCTACATTACTGGCTAAATATATACGTTATATTTTATTATTATTTTTCTTGTGAAACTTGATCTCTTAGAAAGCTCTGAAGATATAATTTATTAAAAATAGATGCAGAAACATGTTTCTGCTTCAAGATAATTGTACAAATATAAGATAGACAAGAATTCAAACGTCAAAAACGTTACTACAAGAGAAATAATAATGTATCGTCTATTCAGCGCGCGTTAAAAGAAAAGAAAAATGAATTTCCATTCATGCATGTTTATTCACGAGATTGACTTTAGCAAGTCATGCACTCGACACATATGCTCGTCTGTATTTCTTCGCGAATTATCACTATTACGATTTGGAATTAAACTGACATCTCTAAATTTTAAAATGTGAGATTGCACATTTCGATAATGCGTTTAACGGTTGTTAAATTTCTGTGTGATGGTATATTTGCTCTTTGAACCAAAACGGGAATATTTTAAAATTTTAAACATGTGATCCACAAACTTGACATAATTCATAAAACTACAATTTTTTCGCATTTTAATTAAGCAATTGGCATACTTTTTTAGTAGCTTTTATACACGTGTTTTTTTTATTAATGAAAATAAAATATTAAATAGAATATACTTTCTTATTAGTTTTTGTAGAAATTAATAAACATAGTACTTAATAATAAATCATTAAATATTCTAATTAGAATTTTTTAATATTTTTTATAAAACACAATGCCTAAAATTTATAATAAATTAGACACAAATTTTTAATCAAGTTATGTGTTACACTGCAAAGAAGTATATCAAAACAATAAAATACTTTCGTTGATAAATTTATATATAATGATTTATACAATTATTATATAAAAGCATAAAAAATTATTCTCGCGTATATTAATTCTAAACGAGAAATGCAAATCGCAAGTATTTTCGTTGACATTTCGCAGTTTGACACTTTACACAGATCTATTCGGCACGTGACAAAATTTTTTTTCCGTTTGCGATGATTTATTACGCTATCACAAAACGTTACAAAATTGCAATTTTGTTGCTTTTGGTTGCTTTGGTAAAAACCGCAATGGTTTTTATATGCAAGGATACTCACTTGCGAAGCGTAATGCATCGTGCATGTGACTCGTGGCGACTAAGGGACAGACATCGTGTCCGATGTCATTTATACTTTCCCTTCTTAAACGCCACTTACCCTCGATGTTGAATAATAGGGTGTAAAGGGTAGATCTTAAAACAATTGCAGCCTTTATGTTTTTTTGATTACGCAAATTATATAAGCTTTATTAAATTTATATGCAAAAGGTTATATGTGTTTGAAGAGTCTAGCATTTACATATATTAACGCATCAAATTTTTATATCTGGTATTTATAAATAATTAAAATAATACCAACGCAACATTTGACAACAATATATATTCATGCATTGTTATGCAATAAATCTTGATATTAAATATAATAATACAATAAATTTAGCAGGCAAATACAAAACAATGCACAATACATAAAATAAGTATCGTGTCAAAGTCTTCAACTGAAACTTACGAGAACATATTAAATAATGAGTATTAGCATTTATAATTGCGGATAATTTACGCAACAGTCATTTTGTAATACTTTAATTTTTTGGCATAAATTAACTCGGCGAAAATTACGAATTAATATTAAGTGCTTCATCTGATTGTTTCTATTCGATGTCATAATAGATATCGTACTGCGAGATGCAACTTCGCGATGTGGGTGGTTTAACATTCTTCGTTGAAGAACTTCGTGAGAAGAGAGTTCGGCTGACTGATGTATGCATCTGATGATTGATGGCAAAGTCATTCTAACAGTCCGGCAAACTAATAGCCAATCTGGCTGATCGTGCCGACGATACCAGGGGCGATGACACCGGGAAGATTGTAAATTTGTACCGGTCGAGGCGAAATTCCCGCCAATCGGGTCGCTCGGAAATTCGGAGTGAATATTACTGGACGTTGAGTACTGCTCAAAATGTTAAACTGTCTGGCTTGAGGCTCATTATTAACCTGCCCGTATCCCGGATACTTGGCGACCATACCGCTCACGCTTCCGTAAGGAATCCCACCTGTTGAATGAAGCAATCGTATAAGTAAAAACTTCAAACACTTGCAATTAAAAATAATATTACAAGGCGAGTAATAAATAAATTAAAAGCTAGATATGTGTGTGTGAGAGAAAGAGAGAAAGAGAAAGAAGTAACACGTTACGCATCGCTTTTACTTTTATTTTTTATAATAGTATAACAATTTGGTATTAAAATTATATACCATTTTTCATAATAGTAATCCTGAGATTGAAATATTTTGACAAGTATCTTGTTATCATTACGTGCTGCTCATTGCAAAAAGAAACTTGCTAGTTGACCCGTTACGTAACAAGATGCTTTTCACGACAATGACTAGTCCGACTCTGGTCTTACCATTACCATTATAAAAAAACATAACATCCGTACAAAATCGTTAAGAAAGTAACGGTAATGGTAACGGCGATATACATAACTCGTTATTTTCCTGTCATCGCTTGTTTTGCGCAATGCAATTTTTTTATGAATATATAACTTTAATAATTATTTCTATTTCTTATCTACATTAATATTTATTTTAAATTTAATTTTTGAATGACTGTACTTGTATTAATTAAGATATTAGAAAATTTTGTCTACATTTAACAGTTCCGAATAATAAATCAATGTTTATAAGTGCAAATTATTTCCACGAATTGTAATTTTTGAATTTGGCGTTTGCAGTATTGTAAATTAATTACACATTCATAAATTCATCAGACTTGAATCTTAAATTGTAAACATTCATTTTTTACGAACGAGACAGAACAAGTTGTTTAATGTCTTCTAAATGACTGGTCTATAGCGAATAAAAAATTGCAATTTTGTTTCATTATAACACAAGCGAATCTCGGAGATATGTAAAACAGTTTTTTTAAATCTCTGTCTGGAGGATTGATTTAGTCTAAAGTAGTTTTGGTGTGATTGATAAATAACCATATCGAATTTCTTATACAATTTGTAATGCAATTATTTTACAAAAAGCAAATTTGATTTTTTGATAAATGATGCATATCAAACTAATGAATATTTATTAATGAAAAGTTAAATTAATGAATTGCTATTCTGTCTGACATATAACTGCAGTATCCAATGTATTTGCTGTTTCTTCGGGTGAAAGGAAAGAAGGAAGGTTTTGTCATCAATGATCACTGGTGCTGCATTCTGTTGGAATACAATCTGAACTGTACTCAAAGAAATAAAATATAAAACTACTTAATTTATTTATTTAACAAACTACGCAACATTATATTTAGTTTAAAACATTATTAAAACAGATTGTAAATATTTTTTATATAAATTTGTCGTCATTAAGGAGACTTCAATTTTTATAGATAGTTTGATGAAATTAGTAAATTCTAAATGTTTTTTACAAGTATAAAATTGTAATTGCCTAAATCCTTAAATTTTGTAAAATAAAATATAAAAAAGAAGTAACATAAATTTTATTCATGTATCTCTGACTTAAATTTGTTGGCAAGTTGAGAAATAGAAGTCTGACTTACCGTACGCCAATCCATTCATCATTTCCACTATCCCTGCGCTATCTGGCGTTGCTGTCGATAATTTTAACAGTACCATGACGCCAAATAATAGAGTGGCCTACGAAAAATCACATATAAAAAGATACAATCCGGAGACTTCAATGCGTGGTAGAGAATATCTTTATATCTTTATATAAATGTATCAGGGCAAAAATGAAAATAATAATTATTTATCTTATATAGTGATGTTTCTTTGTTGTTTCAAAAATATACAAAGTTTTCTATAATTTTATATGTTATTAAGTTTATATATTGTACTTTAATGTATATTAAATTTTACGTAATAATTTATAAAAAAAATTTATTATTAAATAAAATTTAATTATATGTATTCAATTATTTTAAAGTTAAAAACGTTATTGATAATCCATTAGTAAATTGTTATTTTACAATTTGCGTATTTCCTTACATAGTGAGTTACTTGATACAAATTTGCATCAAATGCTCATTTCTTTATTTATATAAAAATGCAGTTACTTAGGTAATTACATAAATTAAACGTACAATTATATACATTTGTATCAATTATTAATTTAAAATTAATTAATAAATAAAGATTTTTATCGTGTAAATGTATATTCTCGAAGCTAGTTGCATTAAGGCAAATTTAGGCAATAGCGTACAGAAAGTGTGTCATGCTTTGCATATCAGTTTTCCGCTCATTTTATATTTCGTTGACACAATCTGTATTTGTTGCACAAATCTGTTAATGTTTTTAAATTGCTAAACAGCATTTATCCTCAATATTCTTAACTAAACGCGACATCAAACAGACCTTAGACTAAATAGATCAATAATGTAATTTCTCTTCTCATTTTATGAATTATTAAATAATTATTAAACATATAAAACGAATAACGTATCTTTTTATTAAATATAATTTATCTTTATTATTAGTGTAATAATTTGTACAAATGTTTATGTACTTTTTTTTTACTCAGATGTTGCTTTAACAAGCCCCGCCCTAAACATATATTAAAACACATTCTTCTTGAACGTATATACAATATTAAATTTCAAGTAAAATTATTAAAATCTGGTCATATATATTCAGTTCGATGTAATTAGCATCTTATTAAACAGCTCAATTTTGTATTTCTTACACACTTCTCGTCTATCTTGGAAGAATATTAAACGCGTTCAATCTGTTATTGAAAGCATCATTAAATTTGAGATATTATCTTCGCATATAAAATTACGGGAACCACTTCACATTCTACCCACGGTTTGTTACCACGTGATCACGGGACCACCCTCGGGATCACTCTAATTTATTTCCGGCCACAACGCGTCTTGGCGTTCACGTACCTTGGCGGGCAGCATGTCGTCGTTTCTAGTGGTGCACGACACGTATTCCGAACGCGTAGATAAAACTAGAATACAAAGGCAAAGATCGAATTATATACACGTTGCGTAGGTCGGCGTGACGCGCACGTTAACGTTGGCCAATCGTAGAATCGGCGTTCCCTTTCGATCGCGCGCGTTTTATTCCACCGTCTAGGATTTTATCGGAGCGCGTGCGAGGATATCGTGGGGCCCACCTTGGAACACCTTAACCTTGGAGAACCGCAGCCACCTCTCACATCTACGCGCTTATAGCTCCTATCCTGCGCACCAAGGACCGATTCCTAAGGCGGGTACGGACTCTCTTTGTATCCCGCGTTTGCGCTCTTAACAATGCTGACGAGCGTCCTCGCCAAATGACAAATGTTAACGATGTCCGTTTAGATTGGATATGGTTAAGTTGATAAATGGGAAGGACGTAAAAATTAACGACACGCTCAAGTTTTTTTATATTTTTTTTTTGTAAGAATTGTCATACCAAAATCGTTCGCAGAAGATCGTTGATGGCGTTAAACACTTGCAAATAAGATAAATTGCTGTCTCATTTCGAGATCATAATGATGTGTACATAAAATAAAATTTAGATAATAAATTAAGCGTAATGAAAAGTGGCTATGAGAGTTCGGCGCGAATTAAAGATGTAATTCTTTAATTTAAATTTAAATTAATACATAATTAAATGATGCGGATAAATTTTTAAATAAAATTTAAAAATTTATATCGCATTTTACATAGTACATTGTTTAAATAATAGTAATATTCGTTAACCTTCTGTATCTAATTGTCTGTTGATTGTCAGTTGATCATTTTTTTTTCATGTGAGAATGCTCATTGAGAAAGCACCTTGCAATTATTTAATGTAATTAGATCGCGATTATTGTCGCGTAATGCGTTTTTATAATGGCGCATTAGCGACGTCTACTCAACGAGGGAAAATGCTTGGAAAGTATCTTATTAGAGACGAAAAAATGCGTCGCGTCAGATAGCCGTTTTAATATTTTTATTATCACCTACGTGATCGCGCAGAAATAACTTAAAAAATGCGCATTGCATGAATAATTGAGCAGTGTCATATACGCAATTTCCTAAGCAGACTGACCGTCATTTCAAACGCTAAGTAACACGTCACGCGACGTTTTAAAGCGAATAAATTCATTACCTTTTATTCTTGGACTGTCATCAGATTCGAAGTGAAATAATCAAATGCCTCCTCACGATGTTATTCATTACACGTCGAATTGATGTCTCTCTAACTCGGACATGCATCACGGAAAGGAGAACCTCGAATTAGAAATCTTCGACTATATTTGCACATGCACATGCGTGATTTATCTGACAATGATGAATTACTTGCCACAGATATATGTGTATTCGTCACGCCTGTCTGAACGACTGATACTTTTCTTTTACTTAGTTGCAATGACCGGTGATACCCACGCGTACCTTTCCTTTCCGGTACAGAATTCCATTATTGTAAGGCGAGACAAAATTATCTTTCTCTCCGTTATGTTAACTGCTCAAACACGTGACTCGAGTAAATATGGGCTAACAACGCGTCTCAGATAACTTTATGATCATTGTAGTTGCACTTGCAGGAATATAACTGCGGAATGCTTTAAGAATGTTGCGTGCAGAAGGAAATTTATGTTTAAAAACATATGCATTTGAAATTATCTTCCTTTGACATCCTGTCTCTTAACAAATAATGTTTGCATTCGTTAAGTAACTTCATTGTAAGTTAATCAAGAGCTAAAAGTGCGTATTAATTGTGGAAAGATACGGCAATTAATGAATTAAAATTCTCCCACATTTAATTTGTGTTTCATAAAAAAAAAAGATAAAATAATAATCAAAAATAATATCCATCTCATCTTTTGTTTTAAATATTCTGCGTACGATTGTGCAATAAGACACAATGGTAAATCACGGAGCGCAATGGTTGCCCAAACGTATTGTGACTTAGCTGCATTACGCATAATTGTTCCGAGTTTCCCTCGTTAATGGATCGCTCCAGGCAGATAACAGCGCAATTATTAATACGTCGCTTATTATTCTGCACGAAAAGATTATCGCGCTCATGCGACGAAAAATAGATCAAGGGTATCCGCTCTTCAAAGACGGTTTGCTATTACATAACAAGGTTAATAATCCAGTAGACTCACGAATCGCAGCGATTGTTATGATAATAAATATTGCCGACAAAGTATTGCAGTTACGGAGGAGAAAGCGACAAAAGATATTAGTTTAATGAAAAACCGCGCTTAATCATCGATCAATCATTATAACTATCCATGGAAATAATTGATAAAAAGCTCGAGTAAAAGAGCCTTTAACGAGAGAAAACTGTGTTTGGTTAAATAAGTTTTTAAAACACCTCTGTTAAAAGGCGCAATGAAAAATTTAAATATAAATCATTTTATTATTATGATTATTAGTAACATATGTAGAGATAAAATGATGAGAAATTATTGTGAAGATAATTATGCGAAACTATTTACTTTCTCTTCTGTCCTGCATCAGATATTACGTATTATAATGAAATTATTTTCAACGAAACACAAAATATTGTAATAATATTACATATCCACGTATTGTACTATTTGTATTATTGTGGAATAATTAATTGATTACGTACTTTGCGTGGGAAAGGTTTAAATGCTGAGCTCGCGAAAGCGGACGAATTATGTTACCGGTTGGGCCAAAAAAGATAGAGATTATCGCCAACGCGGCGCATTGTGAATTCGTGAGTAAGCAGAAAACTTTAGTACTTAACAAGGCTTCTTTTTACCGTCCCAAGCGACAGGAGATATAATTTCTCCGGTGTTTCGCACGATTTCTTCGCGCGCCCGTACAGGCCGCGCAACAGTTGCGCTGATGAAAAAAAAGAAAAAAAGAAGAAACGGACACGGCGACGATTTCGAGTGACGCATTATGCAATCTCTCTGTAACGTTTATTTAACAAAAGTATCCTAGACTATATACAACAACTCGTAATTAGAGGTCGGAAGAAAACTATTACAACACCCTCGATTGGATCTCGCTTAATCATCCGCGTCTAAAATGCGCGCTTTCTCTAAAACAAAAATTAATTAACTCTAAATATGCTACAACAACTATTGAAAACAAACATTGAAAGTATCGTGCGTACTGATTGAAGTAAACTCGAGTGCAAGTGTTCGAAGTTATCTTTGCGCCGCGTCTGCTTTTGCAAACATTTTAGAATTTATAAAAATACCTTCTCTTAATATGTAATTAATTTTTTTTGTATGATACGTTTAATTTTTAATTTCTTAATGCCTGATGAAAATTACTTGTATATTACTATTCATCATGAGATAAAAAGAAATAGAAAATGGAGCAAGAAAAACAATTTCTTATAATTGTTTAAAATAATTTTAAAATTGATTTTATATACGATTTTGCGATTTTGATAGAGACGCCTTGTAACTGAACGGAAAATACGGCAGCTCCAATTATTTACGCTCTACGTAATAATACAGCCTGCGCTCTGGATCCTTTATGAACTTGGCCTGTAATAACGGCTTCTGTTTTTGGCTCAAATCTTCTTCTTCTTCTTCTCCTTCTTCATTTGCCTTATCGTTATTTTGATCTTTCTTGTTTTCGGTTATCCTATGCGATTCAGTTCTTTCGTTGGCTTGATTTTTATTCTGATTTGGTGGAATATTCTGCATTAAGTTGCGTACCGCATAGATCTGAAACCACAAAAACTTTCATGAATAAATGAGTCACATTGGACGTATAATTATACCAACGTGCATTCATATAGTCAGTTTTAATTTACGTCACTGTATACTCAATTTATGAGAAGACATAATTTATAATATCACTTCGGGCGTAAAACACGTTTGACGAATGACTCGCATCGTACACTTTTATATTGTTCTTTATCACAGATTATTGATAAATAACTCTTGATTTAAGGTTTTTAACTTAAAAGTTAAATTTGTAATATATAATATTTTATATTGTACTGCTATTCTGTCTCTTGTGATTCTTATATAATTTTAAATTTTTTATTAAAAAAAAATTACTTTAACCGAAAAAACAAAAGAAGAAGAAATTCGTGCCTTAATCATCGTAATTCTTTGAAATCCAAGACACAGAGGATATTGCATGTCTCGAGCCGTATTCGGTCAGCTGAACCGTCCTGTGGTGCGGTGACAAACTTACTTCTGACGATATTCCAAAGCCACCGTTGCCATTATCATTCTCATTGTTAACAATCCCTTCGTTAGAGCCAAAATCATTTATCTTCTTAACCTCCTCCCTCTTCATCCCAAAACGTCCGACAGCATTACCTCTACTTCCGTCTTGAGGCTTATCCGATATCACCGACTTTTTAATCTCATCCTCATTAGCGAATTTAACTTCATAATTTCCATTCTTATCCTCTTGCTTAATTAATTCTTTTCTATCATTTGAATCTTCATTGTTACCATCCCGCGTATTATTATTCTTTCTGCGTCTGGATTTCATTCTCAATTGCACCGGCCTGCTTTGAGCGGACGTCGGATTAGTCTTCATGGAATCGAAGTTCTTTGCTTCGTCCGGATAAGTGGTCTTCGTAACGATCTTCTCCTTCGAGACTGTCGATCGATGCTCGATCGTTCGTGTTTTCGGAGTCGACGTTTCTACTTGAGAATTGTCGGTTTTGGTCGTTGCAGGCGTAGAAATTGTTTTATCCGCCGCAGTCTTTTCAGAAAAATTTGACCTGCTTGTCTTCTCGTCTTTCTTCAAATATTTTCTTCGAACGGGTGTAAAAGCCGACTTTCTCGGACTAAAATCGATGCTCGCCGAAGGTGTAGTTGACGTCGTCGTCGAAGCATCAGGTTTCCTGCGTCTTTTTTTGAGCTTAGCAATTGACTCGGCAGATGCATTATCGAGGGAAATCGTAGAGTTGTTTCTCGATATTCTTCGACGTTTCTTACGTTGCTCAGTCGTGGAAGGAACTTCCTTCGTTCCATTAGATAACTGACTCGGCTGGCTGCTCGTTACTTCTATCGGCTCGTCCAAACTACTTCTGTTTAATTTCAAATATCCCGCGGCCTCTTCTTCCTTCTTTCCGTCAACATCTTCGCTCCTCAGTTTCTTCGAGTCAAAGCGCGAGTTAGTCGACACGTTCTTGTCAACTCGAGAGACTTTTCTTCGCACATTCTTTCTTCCTGGCGGCTGCGTGATGTCCTCGGGCACGAGCGTCCCTCTGGAGATTCCTCTATCTGAGGAGGGTAATGATTTCCGCGCATACGAAGGAGAGCGACTTTCGATCTCTTTCGAAGTTTTTCCCTCGGGTTTATCGTCTTCCTCTAGAAATTTTTTGATGGATCTGCTGATTTCACGTGCGTTAGAAAACTGTGGCTTTATGTCGCCGGAACTGTATCTGCTGCTGAACTTTGTCAACGGCACTTGCTCGGTGCTGGAGTCTTCGCCGGATTCATCTACATATCTGCGCGAAATACCGTGTCCAACTTTCAACCTTTTGGAAGGAACATTATACCTCTCCCAAGAATAAATGGGTCTTTCATATCTCCTGGATTCCTCCTCGTCCTCGTCGTCGAAAAACCGCGCCCTGTTTTGCCTTCGTTTCCTTCGTTCTCTCGCCAGTCTGTCTCTTCTTTCCCAAGGGTATTCGTATCTGCCGACATCGTACAGCCATTGACGTTTGTCTTCTGGATATTCTTTGTCCAAGTGCCAAGGAAATACGTAAGTTTCGCTCTTTTCCTCGCTCTCCTCGTTGGAATTGTTCTCCTCGCTTCCTTTTTTAATCGCAGACTTGAATCTTGAAAATGGGAATGGTTTGTAGAATGCCGCCTTTTCGTCATTATCGTCGTCTTCAGTCAACGACGGTCGTTTCGGGTATGCAAAAAACGTCTGATCCTTGTTTGAATCTTCCTCCTCCTTTGATAAATGTTCCTCAGAATCGTCATCTTGTGAGAATAAATTTGTCTCCGTCGGGGTTTCAACCTGTTCTTCAATTTTCTCGGAGGAATCGTTATCCCGTGGATTCGCCACATTTCCGAAGTGGTCAGTCTCTTCCTCCTGCTTCTCTTCGCTGTCATCAGATTCATGATGTTTACTCAACGGCGTTGTTGCCTCCTCGGGAAATGCTTCCGCGTATCCCGGTGGATCAGACTTCAGGTACTCTCGCAAATCCAGGACTGCCTTCGTGCTAGGAGAATTTGCTGTCGCCATGGTCGTAGCAACGTTCTCGTCGACCTCTTCGCTAACCTGATACGTGCTAGTCGTACTCTCCTCCGTGTCTTCCTTGAAGAAGCTTTCTTCAGAGTCCGCATCAATGTTCTCAACATTTTCTGGTTCTGAATATTCGTCCTTTTTGTGGTAGATCATTTGTTGTATCGCGGATTCTTCAGCGTGATAAACCTCAGTTGTGCTACTTTCTCTATCGCCTGTTAATGACTTTGCACTTTCGATTCCTGAAGTGCTCTCGGTCGAATTCATTATCGTAGAATTGTTCTGCCGATCATCGACTAGTTTCTTCTTTCTTTCAATGCGATTATAGCGGGGCTCCTTTCGCCTGCTATCCTCATCCGTCTTTGAGCTCGTGGTAAACTTTCCGAATCCTCTCGTGTCCCACTTGGGCTTCGAGTATCTGATTCGATCTCTGATCGTGTAGACAGTTTTCTGAGGTTCACTTCTAACGCCGCTGCTCGTGGAGTTTCTTCGTTTCTTCTTATCATCCATTTTCAGAGTTGTAAACAAGCTTCCATCCAGCGTGCTAATTGGCCTACTCTCTTCGATTTCCAAATCCAATAGTTCGGCCGTTGCATTTGTTTTGTTCATTGCTTTTTCTGTCACTTTTACAATTACATCGTTTCCAACATCGACTTTTACAGATTCTCCATTAATTGTAGTCTTTTTATTCTCACTAATCGTAATTTCAGAGGAATTCTTTTCAGCATCGTCTGTAATACTACGCTTGTTCAACTTGATAGTATGATGATGAGCGATGATGCGAGGAAAAGTCGTGGACCTTAGCAAAGACCCTCTGCTCTTAGCCGGTGGTCTAGGCTTTCTATAACTCTGTCGCTGAATTAAATACTTCGGAGGAGGCAGCAATCCTTTGATCTCCGACGATTTCGTGATTTTCGTGTTATTCGCAACATCGGTAAGATCAATAACTTCCGGCTTCGACGTACTTCTTTCGTTCGAAGAGTTCGACGCAACGTCCACAACTTTTAACATGTTTTCGCTGCCTGCGGTTATTAGAATCGAGGATGGCGGCAAGGTCGTCATCTCGTAGACCTGGTAAGTGTTCTTCATGTTCCTGATGTTACCCATCACGTCTTCATACACCAGATTCTGATAGGACGAGGTTTGAAACTTCGGCACTGACGTAGTGGTGGAAATTTTGGGCCTGTGTTTTCGATTCTTCACTCTGCGCATCATATTGGTCAGCCTCGTGCCGCGCATGCTGTGGAAATACGCGTTCCTTCCTCTTCCGGTTTGCGGGTCATTCTTGTAATTGACGCGTATCGATTCAAGGGTCTCGTACGGACGAATTCTGTTTCGCCACTGGCGACTACTGCGCTCCGGCTTCTTCGAGACCTGAGGCACGACGTAGTCGTCGTTCTCTTCGGGAAGTACCATGATCTTCGAGGCAAACTTCGTGGGATTTAATTCTGTAGGTAGAGTCGGTTCCTCGACCAGTTTTTCGCCAAACAACGGGTTGTCGAGGGGATTCTCATCGAAGTACTTGGCCTTGAAGCAATCCAGTTTGTCACCGAGACCACGAAGACGCGGTAGATTCTGCTGCGGACCTCGTTCGGGATCCGGCTCCTCTTTCTCGGGCAATACCTTGTCCAGATTGGGCTCCACCTCGTCGCACTGCTTATAAGCGTTTCGGGAATCGTAGAACTCCATTCCACGTGATGTCTTCCGCGGTACTGTTTCAGGATCGACGACGTATTTCAACGCGGACACGTTAGGTATATCGTCGTGGTTGTAAAAGGGATACTTTTTCAAATCTATAGCAGCTTCTGTCGTCGTGGAAGGTTTTATGAGCTCGTCTTCCGCGAGCTCGTCGACGTAATCAAAGCTGGGGACTTCAATTTCGATTTTTCCATTTTTCTTCGGTGAAGCTTCGTTATCCTTCTCGTTAAAGCGCACTGCAATCTCCTCATCGATAACATCGCCGCTAATTTTAGGCGACTCGTTTAATAACTCCTCGTGACTCTTTTCGTTTATTTCGTTCTTCAAATTTCTCGTCGACCTTTCACTTCCGATGTCTCTTTTCTTCTTCGCCAATTCTGCAATCTCCGTATCATTCATTCGCACATTCTGCCTCGCCGAATGCATCACTATTTGTCCTTTCTCAATTATCTCTGGAATGCCAATTGTCTTTCTCGCGTCTTCAATATTTTTCCTTTCACCGATGGAGCTACTTTTGTTTCTGGATGTTCCGCTCTCGTCTCCTCTCGGTCTTGCGGGAAATGCTAATTTCATAGCATTTGGAACATCGATCGGCGCATCAATTACTTTCGGACTCGACGACTTTCCTTCCGATCTATCAATTACCCTATCAAACAAACTTTTATTTTGCTGCTCCGATTTATCGTCATTGGTCACACCATTGTTTGTTGCTGCTTTCACATCAATGCCCGCACCGTTACTACTACCGTCGCGAAATTCACTTACGTCGGATCTTTTTCTCCGGGATCGCGTTCTCCAGCTCGCTTCAGGACTCAAAGACAAATGTTTGAACGCGTTATCACGTTTCTTCTGCGGTTTGCCACTGACATGAGAATGACGATTGTCGCTCTTCTTATTGCTACGATAATTTGCGTAAGTGCTCGCCAACGGCAATGGCGGTGGCGACAGTTTTGTTGTCGGAAGTGAATTTTTATGATGAACCGGACGCAGCGGCTGAACGTGGGAAACGGAATTGAAACGGAACGGCAATTTCACGGGTTCGGAACGATGTTGATTTTGCAATGGGCTTCTCCGGTTAGTCTCCCGAGACGATTCACTTTCTGCGGACACGCTTGAACGATTCGTCGGCGAAGGATGATCCGTCAGGAAGATCGAATACGAGGCTTGTTGAATCGGCGGCCTTCTCAGGGTAAAATCTTCTGGAAAACCGATCTTTTTCTCTCTCGGAAAAGACACGGTTTCTTGCTTGTTTTTAATATAACTTAGCATTTTATTGTACTTAGCGTTTAGCTTATCACGAATATTCTTGTACTCATCTTCTTCTTTGGAGGACGACGGTGAAGTCTGTTGACGGAACGATTGTTGAGCGACGGATTTAACGGGTTTCTTTTCACGAGATGATGGCTTCGCTCTCGCCAGAACCTTGTACTTGAGCTTATTTTTAGCAACGACGATGTTACTATTGTCGAGAACAGGACCGAGAAAAGGATTTTCATGGTAATCGGCGATTTGCGCGTAAGCTTCCTGAGTGAAATTAACTGTCATGACGGTCGGAGTGCTACTGGATACCGTAGCGTCGATAAGAGTCGTCGAAGATGAGTATGCTACGTTTTCAGGATTTAACAACGACAAGGGTTGTACACTGGCAAACGCAGATGCAACCGTGGACGTAGTTATTCCGTTGTTGGCGTAACTGACATCGCCGCTTTGTCCGAGCAGATGACGACTGTGCGTTTGAGCGGAGGTCGGGCCGAATTCCACGTGATCGGAGAACAAATTTCGCGGACGGAAGCTGCTCGGATCGAAGAACGTCGGGCGCAAAGTGACGCTCTCCTCCTTCGTCACTAAAAGATACGGACCGTGACCGTCAATGGTGGCAACCGCGATCGGCGTTCGCGCTTCCTGTTGCGGATTCATGGTCGTCGAATTCAACACGAGCGTGGATTCGGTGGTCGATGGACCTTGCCTCGCCTTGAAGTAATCCCAGAAGAGGTCGCGGTAACCAATCGTCGTCGGTTCGTCTTCGACTTGTAGAAACGAAGCTGTCGTATCGAACGGAGAGACGTAGCGTAGGGTCGTCTGATCCACGGAATATATCTGCGAGTTCGGAGAACTTGTCACAAAACCGTAAGGTCTCGCTGGCTTTTCAACGTCGCTTAAGTCGGCTTCTTTAAACGGAAGCACGGTTGTCCTGTAATTCTCGGAATAGAGCTTCTTTTTTTGTTTCAACTTGTGCGATTGCTTAGATTTTTTAGTTACACTGCCGTCTTTTCCATTTTGCAATTTGGATTTTTTCTTCTTTTTCGTCTTGATAAATTTATTCTTGTGCTTTAAATTATCGTGAGACTCCTCCAATTCCGAGCTATCAGTCTTGATATCATTGCGAACTTTCGATTCTTGTTCGTTTTCATATATCTTCGCACTCTTCTCGGCCTCTTCAGCATCTTTCTCTATGTCCTCTTCTAGTTTCTGAATATTATTCTCAGCAACGAATTTGGGATCTGTTTCAGATTCCTCCCAACTGCCCCTGCCGAATTCTATCAAATTACCTCCATCGTCCGTCTCGAACTTCCTATTTTCCTGCAAGTGATCTTGATAGTCTTCCTCATATTCCTTGAATCCATCGGGCTCTAAGTTCTTTTTCTGATCGCTTAACGAGTTTTCTCCCTTTTTCATTCGATCGTGAAGCTTGCGTGCAAATCCTTCGTGAAAATCAGCGTCCCTGATGTGTCCCGCGTGATCGTACGCCGAATCCTCGTAGCCCTCCTCGGTGTAGACCGTGTTGACCTTCGAATTGGTGACAACCTCCCTCAGTCTAGCCGCGTTACGCTTCTCCTCGTTCGTCTCCGCGCTGTCGATCGCCTCTCGCTGCGGCAATCTCTTTACAGTGTGCTTCCCTCGAACCTGAGCGTGCAGCTTCGTCGGCACGAAGTCCAGAGAAATGTTTTTGTCAGGTGGCGGCTTCGCCCAAGTTCCAGGACCCACGTATTTCGGTTGAGTGGGCACGTCTCTGGCCTCTTCGTGTTCCGAATATGGTATCACATGGTCTGGAGGCTCGTCTGGCTTATCCAGCTCTTGCCTGCCGTAGCCGTTATGCTGAAACGGCCGAGCGTATCGATTCAGAACAATCGTTTCCGAAGAATCGAGTATCTCTTCTGCTTCCGCGCTCGTCGAAGTTGGCAAATCGGTTGTGAAATCTTGATAGGTCGACGACGTCGTGGTGTTCAAGGGATGCAACCAGGCGCGATCGGTAATTTTATCACCGTCTGTGGAGCCAATGTCGATCGTAGTGGTGACTATGTGGAGATTCTGACTCGATGATGATGCGATATGGATGCTGACGATTGTTAGAATAAAGATCATAATTGGATTATAGATGTCTCGTTGTTGCTCCATTTCTCTGGACCGTTCTTCCTTTCACAGCACTATCGAGATGAAAAAATATTATTAGACATGTAAGTAACAGTGGCTATAAGAGTAAAAATAAACTTTTCAGTTTAGCACATCTCATCACACAATTATTATTCGAAATATTAATAATAATGTTGAAGCACTTAATATTAAAATTCAAATAATAAAATATGTATTACGAATTTGTATTGCAACACTTGAGAAGAGGAGGGACATGTAATATTAATCGCGAACTGCATCAGTTTAAGAATGAATAGAACGATTAACTATCGAATTCGCTTTTCGAACGTGACAACAAACTGCGACTTCAGACTCTTCACGGGGAGACGGAAGAAGACACTGTTACTCGGTTTTCAGTGAGTGCGTATTCCAGAAACTGCGAACAACAGGTGGCGCTTATCAATTTGCGTTCATCGCGGCGAAGGAGAGAAAATACGCGTATTTATACGTGCGAGCCGCCGATGTGATTTCTAATCATCTTCGATCGAGGTCTTTCGTCAAACTGACCGGCGGTGCGGGCCGCGTGGCCTAATTTATATTTTCCAGCCAGCTGAAAGCCGAGGTAGGGTGAAAAAGCGTTGGAACGACCAGATACCCTGCTCCGCGGAGCGTGCAGATACGATCGTTCAACGATTCTGTCACTCTCGATTGGATTTCGTTCGCCAGTCCGTTTCACCCAGACGCCTCTCTTCTCCGGTTCGCGTATTAGAAACTCCGACGTATAGCTTCCACGGCATCCTAATTACGATACGCTCGTACCGTTAATTTTACGGCGCAATCACGAGCGCCTCGTAAAAGACACGCGAGAGAAGGAGCGCGTCGTTAACCGAACGAAATGCGTCGCTATTATTACATAAAGTGGAAAAACAGGGCGCAAGTGGAAGAGGAGACAGGGATGCATCATGGGAATATATTCGGCGGGACGATCGTACAGCACGGCGCGATTTACTTCGTTCAGTCAACTGTGAACGACTTCGTTTCGCAGGCTGCGCTCCGCTCGTCTCGTCTCGGCGTGGCGATTGTCTCTCCCGCGTCTTTCCGCATTGGGCCGCGAAGCGTGTCGCTGGAGCTGCAGGACTTTCCTCGCTTCGACGAGCCCGTGAGAAAATTACCATAGAATGTAATTTCCATTTCCAGTGCAGCTACGAGCGCGCTTAGATAAGTGAATCTTCTTGCGTGCAGTATTTGTAACTCCGATACCATCTTTGTCTGTACAAAACACTGCGAACCTTTTAATAAAGACCGTTTAGTTTAGACGAATCAGATTACCAAGTGGAACTTTTTTAACAGTACGAATCTTCTAACTTTCGACAATTAATTTAATCTGTAATCATTTTATATTCCGATCATAATTTAATGAAGAAGGTTTCTTTCTGAATGCACAATTAAATTATATTATAACAATTAAGACGCGCCTATTAAGGTGATATTAAAACGGGTGAAGTTTTTTTATGATCTATATTTAGATGTTTTTGGTGTTAAAAGACAGTCGTTAAAATTGTAACTATGAGCATCAATTCGATTGAATTTTATCGCTCGAACCGAGTCGACTGTAAACGGTACTATTTCATCATCAATCTTTAGTCTCGATGGCGCAATATAATACTTTTTACGAACGCGAGAATGTGATTGTATGCCCGTTGTTGTATCATAAAAAGAAGGCGTACGTAACAAGTGTGTATGCATTTAACTATTTTAGTAAGACTGTTTTAGTGCTTCTAAAACACTTTCCTGTCGTTTACGGTATAATATACGTTCTATGGTGTGCTATATATCGTTCCGTTTAATCAAGACTTTTTAAATGGGAAATGCTTTCTATTTTTACTTTTAGATTTTAGAGTCCGAGCAATAAACCTGGACGATTTCAAATTCAAGCGAATAAGAATTTAAATTAAAAAAAAATGAAAATCATCTTTCAATCCTTACAGTGTAAAACTTCATTAAATCATTGTGTCTGTAAAGCTGATGTTTAGTTGCTTGCTAGTTGTTGTTTTTTTGTCAATTACAATTGAAACAACTTCTCGTATGATTATTGGTAGAAATGAAAAAAATTGGAAAAAAATTATTAGAAATTTACATATAACAAAGACTTGTATAATCGTAGACAAACAAGTTTCTTTGAATTTTAGAACGGATTAATAGAAATCAAACCACGACAATAATAAAACAAACTTGATTCTTTCCTGTCTCTTAATGCGCACCTTGTAGAGAAGTCTTTGCAAAACACACAGCCACGAGAAATTTAGCTTTCTCCATTTATCCGAAGATGCGGTTGCGTTATATTAAAATATCTTTTAGATTTTGCATAAAATAAAAATACCGAAGTATTTTTATCCGCGATGTACTATCAAATGTTCATTTATCCTAGCATAATAGCATGTTGTGTAAAAAAGAAGAAGTTTTCGACAATACGTGAAACGTGAAACTGGATTTACAGATCACTGATCAAAGTTACGGTGCGTAAATTGTGACCGTGTAAATTTCATGCTAAGCGATTGGGCATTGCTTGTATCACGAATAAAATTCCAAACACTTTCTCTTGTCTCTTACTGCGTGGAGCACGTTACAAAATTGTATCAGCCTACATCAAATAATTATAAATAGGTATTTATAGTAGATTAAAAACGAACGATCTAAGAATACTTTATTGGTGATACAAAACATAATCATATATTGTAAACTCCTTAAGTATAATTTATAAATAATTCATAGTCAGAGGTAACGATTAATAAATATCAAGATTGAGATAAACGTATTCAAAAGTCCAGAAAGAAAATGAAACGGTCATTGCATCTGCCCATTTTGGCCATAATACTCTAAAACTCTAACGATGTATTTTCACTATTACTATAAAAAAAATTCTTCAAGTAATAGTTGAATAAAAATTTATCGCAGGTTACTACGTCCTCGCGTAAACTAATTAAATGATAAAGAGAAATTAAAATAAAGTACGTATTTAAATTTTCATGACAATAGAAAGCGTCTCGCAGAATGTCTACATATCAAACTAAACGTAGGCTAGTCTTTACTTACAATTTTAATTAAATTATGGATCCTTCTTTTTCTCTTTTGTTTAAGAAAAGATTGAAAAAGGTTTTAACAGCACGTTAACAATGAATATGTTACCGCACGGAATACCGTGTATTCCTTTATACTTTGTCACGATTGTAGATATTAATGTAAGAAGCGCGAATTTTACGAAATACATGATTTGGAATCTTCTTTAAGGTAGGATGTCAGGTACTCCGAAGGAAGAACACTACGATCTAAGATATCATTGGCTTCCACGCGTTATTGTCGTTTTGAACCGATGCCGATTGAGTTGCGGATTGCGGTTCTACGGTAGCGGCCTGCAGCATAGAAGCTTCCGGCTTGAAAAAGTCTATAATTGGATGATAGTTATAGTTGATTCTCCTCTGTGGCTCCTGGTATTCGTCGTCGAAGCCTCCGTTCTGTAATCTCGACGAGGCATCCATTTCCAAGTCGTACGGTTGACTGTATCTAAAAAATTATTCTTGGTAGTTCCAAATATTTCTACTAAATTTTTACAATAAGATTTAAGTTTTTAAAGTTTTATTTTAGTTTTTTAAATAATAATTTAAGCTTCTACAATCCAAATTCCAAAACATTGACATTTCTCATTAAATTTAAATGTCATAATCTGACAAAAATTAATTTTCTACATAAATATTTCTACATAAATATTTTATAAAAATATATAATATTAAATTTTACATTAATTTATATTAGTAAATTTCATCTGTAAAATTAATTTAAGCTTTTAAATGTCTTCATTTTAATTTTCCAAGATTAATTTAAACTTCTAAAATTAGTTTTGAATTTTCAAACAAAGTTTAACATTTCTCCAAGAAATACTAGACATCATAATCTGATTAAACAAAAATTATTTTCTTACAAAGATATTTTGTAAAGAGAAATATTTCTTATTGAAAGAAACTAAACTCTGATAAAAGTAAAAAGCGTTACACGCTACTCACCGGTTGTTGACCGTACTGTTACGAGAAGTTTCTGTGTAATCCTCGTGGGCGGTGGATTCTCGTCTGAAAGGTGGCCTGCTGAGTCGGTTGGGTCTGCTGCTCTTGGATATCAATGGACCTTTGTAGCCCGGTGCTCGCGTGTTGGGCGCGTGCTGTTGCGGCAACTTGTCGTATGGCCGCGGGATCGGCGAGGGTTTTTTCGGCCTTGTTCTAGATAGAGAAAAGCTGGGTCTACTCGTCGGGTTGATCTCCAACACTGAGGGTTTCTTATTGCTGGACACTGAAGGAATCGAGACTGAGTTTGCTTAGGTCGTACAATGTCGCGAATGTCGATAATTCTGAAGTAAAGTACCGTGGCTGGAGTCGTAGTTCAACGTGGGAGTGAACTTGGTAATGTGATTGAGGACGACTGGCTTGTTGAGATCCTGAAAATCGTCCTTCTGATCGTTGATCGTCGCGAAATCCGCGCCCGGGAACGTCTCCTTGGGCTTTATCGGGGGATCCTTTTGATGCGGCGGGAAGATCTCGGAGTAACCGTGCACGTGGCAACTGCAGCAGGTCGGCACTTTAAATATGTCCATGTGGAGTCCCAACTTCTGGTCCCAAGTCAGCAGTCTGTGATAATTGTAGATTTGCACGCAGGAGGAACGATAGTTTTCGGAGATAAATGAGCAGCTCGACTGTAGATTGCTGTGAAAAAACATCAATTGTTAAAAAAAATATTGTTTAATATCGCTAAAAAATGGAGTAGTACATAAAAATAAAATAATATATTATTACAAAAAGCGTGTATCTTTCTCTCTTCAGTAATATATAATACTTATACCGTCACACAAGAGAAAGAGAGAGAAAGAGAAAGAAAGAGAGAGAGGGAGAGAGAAGAAATCATGTAGGTACATATTAACTTTAATTAATTTTAACGATAATCAGCGCTTTATAATTCTTAAATTGCATATTACATTTTACGTAAAACGGCAACGCATACAGTTCTTACACAAGTATTCTTATGACTTTGATCAGTTATCCTTTTTTCGATCGTTTAAAATGAAATATTATGTAACTCGATAATTATAAGGCCCGCAGATAATTACTCTTCCCTCTTTGAATAAAATATCGGTTGGTTATCATACTTACGAGCATTTCTCCAGTCGTATCGTCTGGGTGTGTTCACCTGTATTTATTATATACTTCCATACTCCGGAAGCAGCTCTCGCTAATTGCGGGCGAGCATATTTGACAGTTGACGGACAAGTGAAACCCTCCTCCACGTTGTCGAACGGATTGTCAGATCGTCTGAAAGTATAAAATACGCAACAGGTAAAAATAATTGTCATTAAATTGTGAGAAACTTCAATTCCTTAATTATTTAATCTTTTTAACTTAAATTTTTGCTCGGTTTACCATAATCCAACTTGTTAAAATGTGATACATGTAAAGAAAATAATCTTTTTAATTTTGTTTCTAAATATACGTGCGTATTACTTTTTACTTGTTTAAAGTCAAGACAAATTTAAAAATGAAGTAATACAAAGCCTGACTTAATTTTCAAAAGGTAATTAGAAACACGGATATTTTGTTTACCTTTTAATTTCATTGCTCTCGAATCTGTTCTCATACTTATTCTCCAACGGTAGGGCGCTCGGCAACTTTTCTTCCGCGCTTCCGTCTTGCGCCTTATAATCGGTCAACAATGCGGATACCATTTCCTTATTGGACCTTAAACTTCTTATTATCGCTTCGCTAGAAAGTTAAGGCCGTTATTAATGCTTTTTCGCGAAAGTGAATCGTAGTAATATTTCTTCCAACATGGGAAATTTCTTTTACGCGCATTTCGCTACCCATTTGAAAGACTCGAAATGATGCAGACAGAAGTAATGAAAATTTTAGAGCAAAAATTAGTAGGAAATACTAACAATTGCTCAATTGCTCAATGCACAGCTTCGCAATAAACCAGTTAACGCAAATTACCTATTTACAAAAGATAGCTTGAAAAAAAAATGAAACAGTTTTAAGACCTCTATAATAACGCGCTTTGTCTGAACACTAGTAATTAAAATTTTTTGATCTCGTGCACAGTCAATGCTTCACTTATCTCTACAATTTCGTCACCGTTATTTTAATAACCGCGAGAAGGGGCAGACGCGGAAAGTGAAAATATTGCCGACATGCCAATTAAGACGGGCCGAGAGATTTTAATCTCGGCCGTATGCAAATTGGCCGCGTAACAATGTTCGTCATTAATCCAATGCCGAAACGAAAGTTCAGGGCAGACTCACTGCGGATAATCGTTGGCCTCGAGACACACCGTCTTCGTGAAGAAAGTGCATTCGTTTTCCGTGGGCCTCCTCTTTGGATCGTTCGGCCGTTTAGACGGCCGCATGACGGCCGGCCTCGATAAACCTGCGAAAATCATCAGCGATCTGTCTCGGCCTGTGCCACTTTTATCCGGCGCGGATTTGCGATTGTGCGGTTATTACCGTGGAAAACTGACCTGTGTAAACGTTCCTCCTGTTCGAAAGAGACGGCCTCACGGTCCGCACTGGCTTGACGAACACGGGTCGTCGTCGCTCCTGAGGTCTCACTAGCCGTAGCTCTTGAGCCTGTAATTCGGAAAAATTATTTCTAAAGATTCTTACAAAATTAATATTATCATGTTATTACATTGTTCTCATATTATTAAATTTAAAACATTTTTTAAATCTAAGTTCTCTTCATTTCTTCGCTTCTTCATTTCTTCATTTCCTCATTTCTTCATTTCTTTGCTTCTCCATTTCTTCATTTCTTTGTTTTTTTATTTCTTTGTTTTTTCACTTCTTCATTTCTTCATTTCCTTATTTCCTCATTTCTTCATTTCTTCATTTTTTTACTGACATTGATACATAATAAATATGATAAAATTTATCATATTATTAATTATAATAATGTGTAATAAATTTTTAATTGCACTTTAGCGTGCGAACATTAAATTTACGATATATTCTCGGTAATTAAAAACACCCACAAGTATTGTCCGTGTGCACTGACCTTAATGATCGTTTACCTAAGTATACCTAAGAGGAACGTTGTTCGCACACCGAATGTATCGCGCGTCTAAAGTCGTCGCAGACTTAAAAGTGCTCAAGATACTATCTTCCCTAATTAAATGTAATACGAAATTCTGCACCGCTTAAATAAATAAATGTGTCGTCGTTCGTCGCGGAGGAAAAGACATAATGAAGTGGTTCCACTTAAAATCGGATTTTTATCTCATTCCGATCACTCTCTATAAAGAAGAGGCTTCGCTGTAATACCCGTCGCCTCTTATCTATTCCCACGCAGAATAAATCAACATCCGCCTATATCCGTTCAAGTCGCTCGCTAATTAATGTCCGGAATGGAAAGTCGTTCTCTCGCGCGATATATCTGACGGTGTATAGTAATCGCGACACCACTCACGAGATTCAAGAGATGGTCCTTGCGACGAAGTCGTCGTAATAAAATATGTCGAACACGTGAAAGTACTTGCATAAAAGGCGCTGCTTTAAAGGCCGCCGCTACAAGTGAAACCGTACGATGCGCCCGTTCTAAATCCGAGAAATACCGTAATCTAAGCTGAATGAAGGTTCCACAAACGTTATTTTTTCTTTTTTTTAATTTTACACGTGACATGAGCCTGAGGTAAATTGAAACATCCGGCGGAGCCTACGAGAAGACAACAATTACAAAATTGACATGTGTCGCAAACGTTCATGTGTATGCTGATTTCGCATAATTGGATTTTTAAAACGTATAAAAATTTGTATATAGAATAATCTTTAATTTATTTGAAGTGCGTTAAAAATGATCAATCGTAACGTAAGAATTTTCGATTACAATCAATCTCGTAGTCGAAAGTGAAGAAATGAATGATGCAGAGCGATCTGCATAAAAAGCTCTACATATCATATTTATGTGACGGATACTAATTTAGATATCACCTTGGTAGTTTAGAAATCGCCATAAGCTCGAATTTATTAATGATTGCATGCATAAAAGTCGATATTTATCAGCGCCGCGCCGTGAGAAACTCGTCTGCTAGGGAAAATATACATATTTATATTGAACCGATGGGATAAATCTCGTTGAAATTTACGACAAGTGGACACGTCAAACTCCGACTTTCTACCGTTCTCCGAGACGGTGGGAAAAAGTCGAGGCGATAGATCATTTGCGCGTGATCGCGTAGAGACAATATTATTCTTTTTTTTTATCTGCACGCGGTTTTAAACTCACTTCGGGTAACGCTTCAGGCGTCTCGTCCTCGTCCTCCTCGCTCTCCTCGGAGTCGGAATCGTTGGATATGATCTTCGCTATGTCCATGTTGATCGGTAGCATCAATTCCCTGCTCGCGTTTTCTCTGTTGCTACCGCTGAGAAGAGGCTCGACCTCCTCGAATGACGACGAAATCGTTTCGTTGTTGGATATTCTCGTTGTCGTTGCCAACTTTTGCGACGATATGCTACGTATTATTGGTGTCACCTCGCCAATTTGTTCTTGCTTCTCCGGCGCCTTTATCGCCTAAAAAGAATAAGGAAATTAATCGTTTATCTTCGTAAAACGAATATGATTTTAAAAGACATGCAACTCGTAATTAACATCTTATCAATTAATTTATAGAGTTTTAGATAAAGTAATTTCTAAATGTATCTGACCGTACTATCGTTCGTTTAAATATCAGATGCTTGAATGAGGCTGAGTTAGTCTCATTTGATTTATTTTATTATATATAAACACTCTTAAATACAAGGAAAAAACGATTTTGTTGAATTTAGAAATTTAACCAGATACAAATCTGAAAATAATGTTGAAAAAATTTTATTGAATTAAAATAATTATGTGAGACGCTCAAGCTAACTGCTAGAATGTCTCAAAATTTCTGACTTATCACGCTTCTACATAATTATTTTGATGGTCCAACAAAATTATATTCAAAGTATCCAAGTTTTTTATAAAGTTTTTCCGTGTAGATTAGTTAAAAGATAAAATTGATTAATAACATGGGTTTTGTTCAGCCCAGATATCCCAATATCGATTTATAAATTAATAATCTGCCAAGTTTTATGTACCACGAACTTTCTTTGCATAAGTACTTCTCTATCTTGAGTTTCCTACAATTGGTACTTTATGAAAAATAAAGTCGCGGTATTGGGTAAATGTCATTCAAAAGTTCTTTGTGCTCACTTACGGATGCCACTACTAGGGTTTTGCTCGTTCTGTTCTTGACGTCCTCATCGGCGAGCTTGAGGGACGTCGATATCTTCTCCCGTGCTTTCTCGTCATCGTCGATATTCTCGGTGTTCTTCTTCTCGGCATGGATCGAGGACAGTAGCACGACTGCCTGAAAATGAAACGAAAAGTTGCATTACTGCGCCGCGATATTGCGATAACACAAATTTTATAATTGGGTACCGCGCGAATAATATATTATTAGATAACTTAGTAATTATCACACATATTTAGAAATTAGTAAAACATCATATACAGCGTATTAGTAAATCTTGAAATTACATTATGCGTTATTACGTCGCTGTCTGCCTAATTAATTGTCAGAAGTGTTAAAAGGATGTTATCTAAATCTTATTAATACGGTAAATTATAATTAACAGTTAGGTAGGAAATCGCGGCTGATGCGAGCTGAAATATAAATTTTCATAAGGGAATTAAGTAGCATGTTAATTAAGCAGTGATATCGCTAATTAGTGGGCGTCGCGCGCGAGACGCCGATTTAATTGAATCGCGAGTGAAAACGGCGCGCGTGGTTCAGCGGGGAGACAATAAAATGCAACTTCCGGAAAGAACAATCGTAACGAGCGTGCAAAGCCGCTATACATAGCCGCGAGTGGACTGGCAAGGAAGCGTAAATTACGTTACACGTATCTCTTGTTTGCCAAGAACGTGGACCGACTATCGCGCAAGAGATCTTTCCTCGTCTTCCTTTTTTTTACGAAGGAGGAAGCCTGCCGGAGAAACGTCGGCTGCGCGTTTACGTTCGTTGCACCGGAAGCGCAGTGGCTGCAATGAGCTTTTGCAGAACGCGAGAGATCGCGTCGCGATATTGCGCAACCGTCGAAAAAAAAGGGAGCTCCTTAACATCCCGTCGTATAAAGTATTACTTATGCAGATTTAACGGCTCGGTAAATAAGACTTCACTCGAATATGTAATTCAATATGTAATTCATGTAATTTCGGCCTGGACTTGAATTTAGTGAAAGTAAATATGGTCGTAAGTTTCATTTAAGGCTGGCTCTTGGCAACCCGTAATTGGATGACTTGATGAATTTATTTTCCAATTTAATTATTTTCAACTAAACGAGTTAATTATCATGAGTAAGAGATAATTATGTTGAAAGCCAGCCATTAGCTGTAAACGCTAGATTTATACTCGACGTATTAATGAATGGGAGGCGATATTGTACTTATTGGTGCTCAAGTTTCATCAATGATTAGCAAATTGGATCGTTATTCTTATGATTAACGCTTATTAATTTCTTGTGCCTCGACGATTATTGGAACAAAACCGCTTTATTCGTAAGCGAATATCTCTTCTCGATACTCTACTAAAGGCAACTTAGTTTCGCTAACGTACGATCGAGCTTGGGGCAACAAATGCAGGATGCAACTACACGCGCGCACGTGAGAATGCATTATCCACGATATATCACGCGATGCAGTATGCGCCTCCAACCCTAAGAGAACCCACTTCTCAGCTTAAATGCCTCGACTATTATCTAGTCATTAAAAATGTATTTCTTTTTAATTTGGTGAAATGTGTGAGAGGATAAGTCGAGCGGTGCTTACTGGTTTATAAGCAAATTTATAAAAGTTAGAAATTCTGCGAGTCTTCTCAGCTTTAACGAAGAACAACGCCTCCACAATTAACCAGTCATTAAAAATGTATTTCTTCTCAATTTTGTGAAACGTGTGCAAAAATAGAACGAACAATGCTTATTTATTATACATAAATTTTTGAAAGTTAGAAATGATGCTCATTTAAGATTAGAGAATGAAAGGGAAATGTAAGTTGGAAGAAGGAAAAGGATTTTTCCAATTTTTGTCAAGGTTGAAGTAATTTTTCCTCATTATTAAAATAAACTCATTATTAAAATAACAATACAGAAATATTTAAAAAATTGTATTTAATATTTATATAATTAACGTTATTGTTATAACATTTTCTGTTTCTTTTATTTGATTCTATTATGATTAAAGATCTATTGTGCCTATTATTTTATAATCGACGTAACGACCCAATAATCGTCGAGCAGACGATTTCACTGTGTGTTCAACGGACTCTTCGACAATAAACAAAATTGCGTGACTGCGTTTGAGCATTTCGTGATGTATACTTCGAGCCGATATCCATATTTATCGCGTTGATAAAGAGCATTCGCGAATTCTCGCGCGAGAGCAAACTCGGTGTTTCAGTGTGTATGTGTGTGGATGTGCAAAACATCTATTACTTTTCCTCATTCCAGCGAGCGACTGGATCAAGGTCGCGACAAAGGTTGTTCCACTTTAAATCAGGTAAACGCAGAGAGCATCAAACGGTCAGAAATCCAATAAAACAAGGAACTTCATTCATTTAATCCCAGTAATAAGAAATAACTTTCTTTAAAAGCGCGATTTTTTTTCTCTTAAAAATAACAGCTAATAAAGTCAACAATCTCATCTTTGCAGCTATTGATGACAAATTGATCTCATAATTATTTTTTGTCAATTTGGTTGAAATGTGCTACTTTGAAAAAAATTCTTTTACATGAAAATATTATGAAAGTTTCTCCTCCATTTGGAATAGTTATCGCCATAAGCTTTAAAAATTTCAAAGCTAAAGGGAAGAAATCAACAGCAATTAACCACTAAATTAAAATCGGAACAGCAATAAGAAATTCCAATATTTTCAATCAGCCACAAAAGATAACTTCATCGAGAAGAAAGCTGTCAACTAAAAGAAATTCGTTAATTTGGTTAAATTTTTCAGCTCGATTAAGTTCCTTCGGTTTAAGTATTTAACTATAATTTTGATAAATATTTTTAAATCAATACTTAAACTGAAGAAACTTAATCGAATTGAAAAATTTAGTCAAGTTAATAAATCTTTTTCTCGGTGTACACATCGCCGAAAGAAAACTGAATCTTACCAGCAACGCCCAGTACGACCGTCCTATCCTCATCCTAATAAACCACTAAGACTCATCAACAGTTTCAGTCACAACCGACTTACAATTATGATCTTGTCACTGTCACTTGCACTGCAATTATTTATCAATCTCTCAGCACTATCATGGAGCAATTTCATTAAACACTCAACGAAAGAAATTTTCCTCACAAACACTGCGTGTGCTCGCGGAGCAGCTCGATGACCGACAAGTCAAACTCAAATACGAAGGACCTCCGTTCTGGAAGGATCTCCGTCCGTTCGCCAAATCCACCTGCTGCTAATCTGCTCTTTGAACTGGCGCGAAACATCAGCTCTCTCGTGGTGGTAGGAGACGAAGAGCCTCCCCGCGTGGTCCACGTGGGGATAATGTAGGAACACGGGATCTCCCCCTCGTGCAGCCGTGACCGAGAAAACCAGACCGCCGTCGGGTTGGTGGATAAGCGTGTCGTACCGAAGAGAAGGAAGAAGTCGGCCAGCCGCGAGCTCCTCCTCTCCGTCCGTGCGAGAGAGCGCGGCTTTACTCTCGGTCAATAGATTACACGCAGCATCGCACACTTGTACTACGGTATACAAGGTGTTCCAGGTTCACCGCACTTTCTTCTGTCTACCTAATTATTGTCTCATCAATTAAAAAAAATCTTTCCTAAAGGACGTCGAAGAGATTGCTTCTATGCAACGAACTTTTAACGATTTTATGAATTAAACTTTAGTTAATTGGACTAAACTTCTTCCTTATTTTTTTTTTATTTAATCTAAAATATTATAAAGGTATCTAAAATTTAAAAGAAATAATTTTGTCTAAAAAAAAATTTGATTTTAAATTGGTTGGAGAATTAAATTAAAGGAAATGAGAAGAACGTGGGACACCATATACACTAGCGTTATACTCATCACATTAACAGATGATCAACACGCTGTTCTTTCGGTGATTACTGTTCCGGATCTCATACTTTCGATGTGACACCCTATTGTCGAGAAAGTTTTTCTTCGCGATTGATCATAGCAATCTTTTTGTCGCGTGCGTGAAGCAGGTGACTCTACAGATCTACGGACAGAATGTCTTCAACCTATATTTACCGATAGAAAGTCCGGATTTTTTCTAATTAATTTTGGGCTACCTGTCCTCAATGCGTATGAATTGTAAATTAAAATTAAGATCTTATCAATATATTTTTCAAATATTTTTCTATTAATTCTATCTATTAATTCTAAAAATTCAGTGTATTCTGATAAATAAAAGATTACTTAACATTATTTTGAGAAATGTTAAATTGCGTTAGACGGAGAAAGACACAGGCACTTTTACTAGTTACTCCAAGTCTATTTGAATTGTCACGCATGATTCAACTCCAGGACCAGCGCTTTCGAAAACACGTTTTTATTATCATAAGATCTCACGCTTGGCTGGCTACTTAGATACTCGTCTCTTTAGAAAATGGCATATCGTCGAAAGAAATTAATCGGTATAAGTACCATAATGAATTAAAGGATACAGTTATTTTCTCTCTATAATTGCCATCTTTTTCTTTTTATAGCCCGATTATATGATTGTTTAGAGAAAGTTACCTAATTTTGTGCTTGATATTTTCTGTATGATGAGATATCGATTATGTGCTTCATTGTTTTTGATGCACTCATCGTGACGTATTTCAGAAACTGCATTTAATAACAAGTCTGCTTTGCGTGAGCCAATTGTCTCATTTGCAGAATTAAATGTCGGGCGATTAAGATCTAAATTAAGAATTGTATAATACCGCATTTATTCTTAGAAATTGCATGCAATCGTGAACTTTCTCACCTTGGACTAAGTCACATTAAATTACTTGGAAAGTGCACCAAGCACTGTAATATCGAGTAATCTAAGTAACAATAATCGTGAAAAAGTAAACGGCGAAAGTGCTATTTTGCATATGCGGCAATATTTGCGTCCATTTCAGCAAGAGACACATTAACGTGATAAGATCGCGTTAAGCACGAATATAAAAAATACTTTCTATTAATTATATTTTGCATGCATTATGATTTGTCATTAGTGCGTTTTTAATATGCATTTTTCGACTCTCTCATTTTCGCGAAATCTAAATTTCGCTGATACTTATATCTGTATCTGTCTAATATAAAATTCAAATATATGTTATAAGCTAAATCTAAAATCTGTGTTTAAGAATAATTTAAGTGTCGCCTTTTTCCTACACAAATCAATTAAGATGCGTTTTTGCCCCATAAATTTAATTTTTGCAAATATATTAATTTTTACACGGAGAGAAAATTTTTTTTAATAAAAAAAAACACATTTGCTTAAAATCATATGTTTTGATGCAAGCATCTGTTTGTTCTGTTTAAGTAAATAGACGTTACCTTAAGTACATAAATTTGTACTTTATATTTTTTCTATTTAAATAATTTTGATGACAAATAAGCTAACAATATTATTAAACTTGAATAAATTGTTTTCTTAGATTAAAAAAATCTGATTCTCTTGGATATAAAAATAATGTAACAGTAAAAACGTTCTAGAACTGCAAAAAAATGTTATTTTATTTACACAAATAAAATATGTCAATTAAGAAATTTTTAACTTGACTGCAAATAAATAAGCTGTCGAGACCCGCCAAGTAAATAATTTTTTTGTGTCAAATAAATTTTTTTTTTTGTAATTTTTCGTATGTACAGCTATAAACTTTTAATGACAATTTATAATTTATAATTAAAATTTATCACACGTAGATATTATTAGCAGCAGAAAAACTGCATTCAATATTCGAAGAAGAATTTCCAGGATATTTTCATTTTCGGGAAAGTAACGGGAACTAACGTACGGCTTAAAACCTTTTTTTACGACAATGACTTTCTTCTTCGTGGAGACAACGATGCGCCCGAAATTCGCTGCAGCTTTATTCCGCTCGGAAATTCCTTCGGTTTCCCCGTCGAACTCCGAACTCCGTTTCTAACAACAGCTGCTTGATGACGACGGAAGGGGTGAAAGCGGCGATTCTGCGCTACGCTCAAATAGCATTTCAACGTACGATAGGCAGTACTTACTGTCCTCGGTTACGCACGCCGTCGTTAGAAGCTGTTTAACCGGTACGCGTTAAATTGTTTCAGAGAAGTCGCGAATAAAGCAGCTAATTTTCCGATATTAAGAATTACCAGCCTACTTTCGTGATGAGTATTGATGCATACGGAATAAAGGACACTTTTTCCAGGAAACGAGGCCATTAAGACCTTTTTTTATTACCAGCGAGGTTGTCTTGAAATCATTATGTTCTTTAACAATCGAACTATTACACTTTCACAAAGAAATTAAATATAAAAGTGTAATTACGTGATCTTGGGAAAAAAAAGAGCGAGTTATAAGGTGGTGACGTTTAAAAATGTACAAAATACGTATCATTGAACGACATAAATAATGGAATAAGAAAATTTCCGCTTTATTACAGTGTTATTTAAAATTAATTAAAAAATTATAAATAATTTACCTCGTTAAAGGCTGCTCTGCTATGACGGCTTCTCTCGTTGCTTAATAAGGTGCTCGACAGACAGGTGATCGATATACACAAGTTCACCGTGAGTCTTTTGCCGTCCCGTAAATCGACATTACGTGACCTGGCGATGTTATCATCTAGGAGTGAGTAGAATAAATGCTGTAAAGCGTGAGAATGTAAATTCGGATGTTAAGGCGAGCGTGGGAAGAAGCAACAATCGAAAAGCGAAACGGAAGTCTTCCGGTTCACAGAAATTCTCTATGGAATTGTATGATAAATCTTTTTCTCGAAAAGTCTATTAGAATTATTAAATAATTATACGAAAGACGTAACTCGATCATTTAGAATATCTCTGTTGCTTTTAATGATACGAGAAAGTATTAAAGGAATACGTTGCTCGTTATAAAGAAATAAATATTTTTTATACTTATTATTTTACAAGATTTCGAAATCATTTACGTTTTTTTTTTTTTTAAATGAGCATATTCTCATTAATTCAGTACGTAATAATGTAATAACAAAACAAATCCAACTATAGGATACCTTCACATCAAAATGACGTTAAATATAAAAAAGAATTATATTTAAATGTCTTTAAGGGGCAACCATGGTTAAATTTATTTTTTTTTATGCACTATGTTTGTACTACTGTTAATGAAAAAAGCCATTCCATTAGGAAAAAAATATTGGTGATTTTTAACTGATGAAATTACAGCAAATACTCTGTATATAATATCTTTAAGATGTAACATAGATATTTATATCTTCAAGATAATTTATGTGTTTTTCTCTTCTTTTCCGAAACGGGACGTCGTTAAATTTTTGCAGATAAGTGAGCCACTCAAACAATTCTCGCGTGGCATGAGTCCCGTTCTGGAAACAGGTTTACTCTTATTTTTTAATCGCCGCTTTGAAATTTCTTCGTATCATTCTTCCCTTTCCGGATTCACGTCCGAATCGCGGACAGGTGAAACGCCGCCGACCAGGAGAGTCGCAGGAAATGTGGGTCGTGTCTTACGAATCTCCACGTTCGCAAAATTGATGCTGATTAGAACGAAGCGAAACGATCAGAGATTTTCAATGAACGCTGTGAAGATGCCATTGAAGACGTATTACGAGAATAATCGTCTTACAAAATTACATTCATCACATTAGATAATCATTAGTAATAAAATGAGAGAGGGATAAAACACTTTATGATTTCAAAAATATCGCACGATTCGATTATCTAATTTCCGTATAGAGATATTTCGTTCTGCTACACTTGTTCTCAGTTCTTCACACTTTTAGGATACCTATGTAATATGAAACGTGCTTATGTCTTTACACAAACTAAAGTGGGACAGCCTGAGTAGCTCTTCGTAGTCTAATCTCGTATTCCAGTACCCTGAATATCTAAATATTCTAACGACTTGTAGCGGGAAACCGAAGGAAGCTGTGAATCAGCATGGTGAAGCTATATGTATACATGGCTTTCCTAACGCTCGATTTCTAAAAGATTACGATGATAGGCAGCTTTGGGAAAAATAAGCAAATAAAGAAAAAAGTAAGGTGAGATATTGGGTGGTGTTATGAATGAAAGTGGAACGCGGGTCGTTCGCGGATCTTCCCTTGATTGCGCTTCGATCCTTAACTCCCACGGATTAGAAAGGAGCGCACGAGGGTTATGACTGCGGGGCTCTCAGACGATTCTGCGGCGAAAGTCTTTCGCGCGTTAAAGATAGTCGGACGTTGACATTTTTGTCGCCGTCGCATGCGTACCACCTCGATGAAATTGAGCGTGAACCCTGTGAAATGGTTTATCATAATTACATGTAATCGCGAAAGATCCGGAGATCAGAGATCCGTCTGGGAAATAGAGAAAGTCCTTGTAAATCACTGTAGTCACAGATGTAATGATAAGAAATTATAGTGCGAAGACTAGAAGAAATGTAATTGTTCACACGAAAAAATAAAATAAAATGAAGTAATGTAATAATGTTAAAAAGAAAATACTTCAAAATGCTATGATTATTTAAATATTGGGTTGGTCAATAATTTTATGCGGTTTTTGCCTCATAGATGAGATGGTTTTTTTTACTGAGAAAAACAGGAAGTTCATTGATCGAGGAATTATGAAGCCGAAAGATGACAAGAGATAGTAAATAACAGCCAATTTCTTGAAAAAGTTATTACCTTCTATTAAAAAAAAAAAAAAGAAATTATCTTTCTTTTACAGGTAAAAAAATCACACAGAATTAATGACCAACCCAACAGCAAACATCTCAAGTGTATTTGCTCTTTACTAAACTTCCGTTAGAAAATTAATGCGGAAAGTTCCTCTGCTTTTATTACAAGGTCTTCGTTAAATCGTATCCCACACATTCATAATTGAAATTTATCGCTGTTTCGCGAAGATCGATCGCTTAGCACGTCGATCGACGTCGATGTTTCATCTAATTGAACTTTCGAAAGTATACGCTAAAAACATGATTAGTTTCTCCATTTAAGAGACATCATCATCATCAGTCAATGTGCTGATTAAAGAAATATATGACGTATCATCTTGAAAAGATCAGTGAAGTTCTCATTTTACTTCCTTAATACTCAGAAAGGTGCAATATCATGGACGTGTGACGAAAATCAATTGATTCTCTCCCACTTTAGTCTTATCGCAATTACTATAATTCTCGATCCTCGTGCTTTCAAAAAAAAAGAAAAACTAGAACTATATGCAAGTTATGCTTTTAGATTGGCCCAATTTTTCTGCCTTCTGAAATGTCGACCCTTTGAAACAAATGAGTTTTTTGTTAGCAGTAAGTGGCAATCGTTTTCTCTTCCATCATACTTTTCGATTTGTACTGTCTTTTTTACATTCGGGGAAAGATCGATTTGATTGGACCTTAGTGTCGCGAGATAATCCGATACATCGCTTCGTCATCGAAAGCGAGGGAATCCGTTGCCTTAAACGAGTGTGGGATATTTTATGGTTATTTCCCGAGATTTCAGGAATGCGATCCAATTTACGATAACGATCCACAGCATCGGACACACGTCGTACTTGTCCCGGGCATCTCGAAGAGCGAAGACAACTGCACGGGACGGATAAGTGCGCCTCGCCTCTGTGGATACTCTATCACGGATACTGACGAGAGTAAGCCGATACTTACGACTTCGAGGCACGAATCCAAGAACCAAGGCCGCTATTACATAAAAACCTGATTACGGCTTGCACGGTGGAAGTTAAATGTAAAAATTAATTGCGCGATTACTCGCGCGCAAGTAAAAAAGTGCCCCAACTCTTGATATAGTAAATATGTTTTTCTGCAATGATAAAATGCAGACATGCGTAACATTAATCTTAATTATTGTTATATATTCCCGCAGTCTCCGGAATATATTAAAAAATTTATAAAGTTATAACGGCATTTATTATTTTCATTCAATCGTGTTATTAAAAAATAATCTTTTTTCTGAGAAATTTTTTTTTTAAGAAAATGCAGGAACACACAAGAGGCCAAAAACCTGTTTCTCTTAAAACGCCGTTATTACTCATACGTTTCTTTTTGATTCTGTAAGTTACAGTAAGTTAAACCGATACAAGATCGTTCCACTCGCGTGAGCAAATCGTGGCGATGGGGAGGTCTTAATTAATTTCATTAAGCCGTTTCCTTCGCGCCTTTGCATCTGTAAATGGTGATCGCCAGATCGATATCCCGGTCGGGAATCTGATTCTTTCGACCTTGCCTCCTTCTCCTCCTGGGTACAGTGCGGTGGCACATGTAAATCTCCGCTGTCCACCTCCTTTTAGCCCGCGGACTTTGACAAAACGCGCCGGACGTATTTGCATACCGCGCCTTTATCTCCTCCGGTGCGCGTTCGCGCGCATAAATCCATATTCACGTTGCAGTAAATCTGCGGCGCCCGTCGCGAACGCGATTTCATAAATCACGAGGACCGAAGGCGAAACCCGCCTTCTAATTGAAAGAGAAGGAAGCGTCTTCGGTTGCCCAGGAGTAACCCCGAGAGAAAATCCTGCACTGTGATCTTCTTTATTTCAACACTTTCGGCAATCCGATATCTATACACGGAAAGAACAATTTTACTGTAGTATCTAAAAATTTAGCTAGATACAGAGTAGAAAATTTTATGTTGGACTATCAAAATAATTATGTGAGAAATTTAAACGTGATGATATTGATGCAAACAGTTTTGACAGTCTAGCTGTCAGTTTACACGTTCAATGTAAATTTTTTAATGGTTCAACATAATTATTTTCAGATCTGTATTTCAGTAAAATTGTCCTTTTCGTGTCTCTCTAAATTTACTCTCTAAATTTCATAGAGTGAAAAATCACTGGAAAAATTTCGCTCAATATTCATTCTGTAGAAATAAATTTTCACTCTACAAAAATAAATTTTTACTCTTATTAAAGTGACAAATCACTCTGACTCAATTTTCACTTTTTTAGAGTGACGCTTTACTTTATGAGATTTACAGAGTACAATTTATAACTATCGCCGTTTTGAGCTCTTAAAACTACAAAAAATTTACTTATTGTTTCAAAACTGAGATATTTTCTCTTCAAATTTAAATTCTTCAGAATAAGAAGAAGCAATAAATATTGAATAAATTGATGCTAAAATAATGTCAAATATAGTGTGCTAGACTTACTACTAGACATTTACATCATATTGCAATTTCATTAAATCTCCTTCTTTCAACAGTACGATTTTTCAGTGAACATACGCAGTTGATAAAAAGAGTATTTATATATCCTGCAATTTTGAAGTAACTTTGAATGAAGATACATTGTTGTAATATCCTTTATCTGATGTGCTGCTAAAAACCGTGTAGTCCGACAGAAATAATTTGCATCAAGATATCTCGTTGCAAAATATGTCAAGATTTTCAATGTTTCCATATTTCTTCTTAAAATAAAATTATTCCGTATAACATTTGCTGCGCACAGATACTCGTTTTTTTTTACTTACTGCTTACACAGAGCCATCATATGTGTTTATAAAAACAGATATGCATGACTTCGATAATTTTACCTCGGAGTGTAGAGGCAGCGTTATCAAACAAGATTACATTTTACGACGATCGGGGATCTTTCGCGTTGAGATAATTAATGTGCACGCGCGCAGCACGCGATGCCAGTTTCGCCATAATTCACGCCATCATTTTTCGCGCTTCCAAGACTATCTACTGTAGACACTTTACGAAGGAAGTGGCAGTTGGAAAATGTTTTCGTGCACACGATGATTTATACCATTATCTTGTCAAATCTAGAGAGACAAATCAAGGTGCATTGTTATAGACTAAATTCGATCTGATCGATAAAATACGTAAATAATTAAATTTTCTCATAACGTTTACTGACAAAAGTTCTTAATACAATCGAGTCTACATACAATGTGTTGGTCGCAACTTTTTTTTTTCGCGATAATAACGCACAAAATGCATTATATCCGAGAGCAATGTCTCGAATGATAACGAAAACCAGCCCCTATCAAAGAGCGAAAACGATATCGCAAAAGAAGACAGCAAAGAAAAAAAAAATACTTAATACAATAATCAACTGACAACGGGGCATTAATCGGTAATTTTCTTTCTTTTCTTTTTTTACGACCGCGATATATTATATTACGTTGCCGATATCGCAATTTCGAGAGAATTGGTAACGCTCATAAAAGCGGAGAATGAAAAAAGGAAAATAGCGTGCGATGTATACCGATCTATACCGATCGTCGCCCCAAAACGCGTCGCGAAAGACTAGAATGATTAAGAATAAACGCGTCGGGCGCGATTGGAAATACGGGATGGACGTACCTAACGATTAATAGTGGGAATTATTGTTACAGTATTACGGCGAGTAATGCGTTTCGCAGAATGGGGCATCTCTTTTTGATTTCCGGCAAATATAATATTTATCTTTATATCTATATATGTATATATTACGCAGGGGACACAGTATGTACAAATGCCGCGACGCAAAGCTGAGTCTCGTTGTTGTGCCATTCAAGTTCAACGTGATGAATTGAAGTCTTTCTATTGCCGTCTCTTTCGTTCGAAGTAATAATGAATGAATGTCAAAATCTCAGAGCAAAACTCTCTGCTGAAAATAATATCCGCTGTCGTTTCGATAAACTGACGTCCGAATGTGTTTTTCTAATAAAAAAAATAATTTATCTAAAACACATAACGTAACAGCAAGTTTTCATGCAATCATCAATTGTGCAAAATCAATGTATACATTCTTTCGTTTAAATAAATAAAATTAATAGGATAAAAATTAATAGATGCGGAAAGATTAACGCACGGTAGTTCGCGTATAATTAATTGTAAGAATACTCTACTTACCCAAGAATTCTATTTTAGATAAAATACTCGTATTTTGCGGACTTGATAAATTTTTCTTGCGCTTTAAGCATCGTGCTTACATAATTTTTTTTTTCCATTATTTATCACATCATCGCGCGTTACAGTGTTCCTGTGTTCTAAGTTTTGCATACTTCAGCAAGATGAAAATCACATAATTAATTACATGTATACTTCAGCGAATCGTAGAAGTATCCAATGATAAAAATCTATTCGTAACTATTACGAATGTATGTGCGACGTTGTTGCTGAGTACATGTCGTATTCGCATAATAATAAATTAACATCGCATCTTGTTATTACAATCTGCTATTGCACAATGATAATGAGACTCGTGCAAGTGTACTGGACGAATTTGAGTTTGCGGACGGATTGCGATTTTTACATACAAGTCGGGAGAATTTTTGTACAATTGGATAATTCCCCGTTGGCCCAAGTAGCAGTTGGCGATTCTACTTCGCGAAACGTGAATACAAAATACCTACGAATTTTTGAAGATCAAAAACAGGACATAGGACGTCCCACAGATCTCGCAGAATTCGATAATCTCAATTACGTTCTACGAGGGAAAGTCGCTCTTTCAAGGATCGATACGTCGAAAACTCTCCCTGCTCACGTGACACCAAGTGTCAGTGCCAAGCGCGAGTCTCTTCGCTTCGAAATTTCCCGATGCGATCGAAGATGAGCCTGAGGTTTCCTCCGTTGGCCGCTCTCAGTCGGTGCACTCGGAGGCAAAGCTCTCGAGGTCCACGTAGTGTCCGTTCATGTTGTCCTCCAGCAGCTGGGCGAGATCCCTGCGTAGAATCTGGAACTCCGGCCTGCGGTCGGGATCGGCGTGCCAGCATCGGGATATCACCCTGAAGAGCTCGCTTCGGCAGTGCGAAGGCCTCTCCAGTCGATAACCGTTGTGCACGTTCCGCATGACTTCCCGCGCCGTCATATCCGGGTATGGTGTCGAACCTGAACAGAGAGCACAAGGTGGTGCGATTATTACCACGGAATATCAGCTAGGCCGCTAGGTAGGTAGGAAGCTACCTTCCATTGGTTACTGCACGTTTCAACGAGAAACAAAACAGATATTTCTCTCTTCTTCGTAAGTAGATATTTAAGATTATCGTTTTACACGTGTAAATACATCGAATTCTTGCAATTTATTGTAGAAAAAAAGAGGAAGTAGAGATAACATAGAAGAGAAAGGAAAATAAAGATTTTCAGAAAATCGCTGTAATATTTCGAAGACATACTTAATAGTCATACATTTTATAGATTAATTTTTTTCCCCTTCTTTCAATTTGTTTAATTAAACAGAATTGATCAAAGTTTACGTTTAACGAACAAAATAATAAAAAGGCAACGTGCGTTAATGTTACTCTTGGCACTCCTTCAGCGATATTTCTACAGCGTTAGCTGTAAAGCTTGTCCGCACACGTGTATTCTTATTTTGACATCGAATAACATCGAGATAATTAATGGACTCTCAAATCTTTTCTACTTTAAAAGACTTTTGATAAAAAGAGAGAAATATATTTATACGAATAACAAGCTATCAAAACTAAGCAAGTCACTTGGTTCTGAAAACGGACGACGGAAAGGCACGTACCTAAAGTGACGATCTCCCACATCAGAATCCCGAAGCTCCAGACGTCAGTCTTCGTCGTGAACAGGGAGTAGATCAACGATTCGGGGGCCATCCATCGGATGGGCAGGGCGTTCCTGCCGTGCCTGGTCTCGATCACCTCGCCGTCCTCGTTGGCGAACCTCGACATACCGAAGTCGGCGATCTTGCACAGCTTGTTGTGATCGACGAGGACGTTTCTGGCGGCGAGATCGCGGTGGATGATCTGCGGCAGAGAAGGAGAGAGAGCCAAGTCACACCGACCGCTCGAGAGGTGCATGTTCCATTACGTGTGCGATTGCTTACGGCCTGCCCGCATGACGGGGAATTACACGCTATTACGAGTTCGGTGCAGCCATCGAGAGCCTGTCCCGAGAAAAACTCGGGCCTTGAGTCCGAGCTCTTGCACGCGCGACAAAACGGGATTCGCGGCAGAGGAAAGGAACTTGTCTGCGCGAAGGCAAATATTATTTCAGCGACAGCCGAGTCTCGAGTGTGCTCGATAGATCCGATCAATCTAGTAATGTCGATCCGCCGATATGTGCTCAACTACTAGAAAGCAAGGATATCTGAGAGGAATAAATAAACGGGAATTTCGTCGATGGGTTCTAATCCAGCACGCGCAACGACGGGTGAAAGAGACGTCTGCCTGGCCTACCGAACGTATGATAAAATAAGAGACCAGCTTGAATGCAAAAAAAAAAAAAAAAATACTGAGGTACGTGTAATTCGATCGTGGCGAATTGCGCCATGACCTCATGCCAGCCTCGCCGTTGCTATCAATTATATTTTAATCGACCGTTCAACGTGCATTCGGCCAAATGAAGTTTCGCTAAATGACTCCGAAAGCCACAACAAGAAACCAAGACGATAATTATGATACGCAACGAGACTGGATGATGCAAATACGGCGTTACGAAACGTCGGGCGCATCAGCTGCGTTCGCCGCTGCAAAATTCCGCTCGAATGCAGCGCATCTATCTAGAATGCATCTACGCACGTTCGCAGCTGGCGTACGGGTACGCGTCGTGCACTATCATTTAGCGACTACGTAATTGTCTATTAACCCGAGAGAATAATTTTCGCTGCGCCGTTTCCTGGAAGCTATTACACGGACGGAAACTGGTAATTCGACATTTGATCGGGCGTTTCGCGGGAGGGCTCTTTTGTTCCCCTAATCACCTATTAATCGTCAGGTGTATCCTCCTCAGAGTCGTCACGCGCTCTCTTCCGCGGAAAATTTTCTCTTCCCCTACGCGACGCGTAGCACATACACATGTACGTGCCGCTCTGACGAAGAGTCTCCGAATGAAAAATATATTTACTCCGTCGCGCGCGAGCATTCCAGTTTTAATTGATGATGCATCGAGCGGGATAAATTGGTACATCGGCCACGCAACAAAGTTGCGCCTCTCGACTGTTTGCACAGAATGTTGGCAAGATTTTTCGGATACCAGTTTGCGATACTTGTATCACGTGGCAAACATTCCATCGGCGTCACGTTAATCTTTGTTTATCGCGGCGGCGCGTATTACGACCCCTAAATATACATTATCATCGGGAACCAGCTGTGATCGCCTATTTAAGAACTTCATAATAAAACGAAATCATCCGAGTGCAAGCATTGATATTCGCGTATAAAAATTAGAAATAAAATTATTTTTCTCAGTCTCGGGAACGCAGAATTCTCTAAAATTTAGGAGTCATAAAGTTGTTTTCTCGATGACGTACAAATAACATAAACATATTTTTCTATATTTTATGACAAAACGCAGTCTCCTAGTCGCGAAACTAATCAGATCGCGCCAGATTATAAAAACGTCATCGAGGGGCCGTTTATCGTTCTCGAATCAAGTGAAAAGACACTGGGCGAGTATCCTCGAACTCGTTCTTTACGAGAAAAAAAACTAAATCTTTGCCTAGTGACACAGATCCACCAGGCAGGAACGAACGCGATGGTGGCGAGTTTTTACGACTCTGTGAAAATGTTTGAGTTTAAACATCATTAGCGGATTGTTTGTCGTGCAGTCGATGATCCCCCGCGACCTTCCACCGGCAGAATGTCCTCGAAAGACTCTCACTTTTCATCTTTTATAAGTACGTAAAAAAAATGTTAACGCGAGATCTTTTTTCAGGTCCATCCTTATAAGCAGAAATAGACGGGATTTAATTTCTCAAATCAAAATGGCCAAATCGTTCCCGGTAAAAAGTCATCAGTGCTAGCTATTACCGAGACGTTACTTTGAAACCATAAATGCTTCATGCGAAACTATTTCTTCGGTGTAGTAAAAAAGTTAAAATCGCGTACGAAATGACTTAGCTAAGAGGATGAGTACGACCGTTCATTATTATTAACCGTGCATTAATTCTTATATTTGCATCATCGCATACAACAGCAATTTTGCCTATCTATATTTTAAATTGCGTAAGGAAAAACTATTCATCATGTTTCCCAAGCAATAGAATGTTAATAATTGACCGTAAAAGTTATTAAACGTGCAATGCTTGCAGTCATGTCGCAAGCAATAAATGTTGATTAATTTAAAAAATGCACGTTGTCACAAAAACACCCTCGAATTTACGAAACTAAATAATTAATAAAGTTAATAAATAATAAAGTTTATAACTTAAAGAATTTTAAACAAGATAAATAATCACAGTGTTTTTTTGATAAACGTTATATTTTTCGAAATGTTTATTGCATGCATTAAATTGAAATAATTACTGCAATCTATCAAAAGCGTTTCGAAACTCTTTTTATTCGACTGTAAGTCATCAAATAAATTCTTTCCTAACGTTTCCTCCGACTCTGAACGTCTCCTTCGAATACATAAAAAATTATTCATACTTAAACTCATATTCTTCGAAAAATATTATATTTAGGATGGCATTAACCGCACGATTAACCGGTCGCGCGTTACTTACGGCATTGGAGGCTCGTTAAAGCGTGGAAAGATTAACGAGAGGGCTTGTATCTAAATATTTTAAACGGCTACGGTGCGTATCGATCGTGGAGGTGTCGTGCCGAAATTTATCGCGATTCCTTTCCCCTCTTGTTAGCGGTCTCACCACGCTATTCTGTTGGCGGTATGTGACGCAAAGAAAGAAAGAAGGAAATCGCCAAGCGATCGCCAAGCGATCGTCAAACAGTCAGGGTTGAAGCTACTTCTTCTCCTCTTCGGCGGAATAACAATCACCTACTTCGAGAAACCTAAAGGACCTTCGGTTCAGCCGTGCGTAACAAAGCAAAATTAATTAGCACGCGCTATTACACATCAATCATAACGATCTCGCATCGTTAATATAGCGTCATTGAGAACTGCCAGGACACACGTTGTAATAATAATATTTATTTTCATTGTACTTGAAGGAACTTTTTCTCCTTCGCGAACATGACAATTACTTATGTTGAGACCTTGCGAATTTTTAATTTTTTAAGTAAATATCTGCTGCCGCGAGTAAAAAAAAAACTAATACGACATTACGATGACCTACTAATGTTGCGTCATTGAAAAACCGTAAGCGTCATCAAGGTCTGTTACCGATTCACCGGAGCGATAATTGATGAAACGTGAAATTTTATGTTAGTCTTGTGACATCATCTTTACTTAAATAAAGAGTTTTTAAAACGATATTTATAAACTGACGGGATTGTAATCGTTTTTCAACAAGTTTAAATTATTGTGAAACGACAAAGAATTATTTTTAGAAATTAAAAAAAATGTTTACTATCCTAATAAATAGAATTATTTAACAAATTATTATAAACCTGCTAAAATTCTGCTCACTTATTAAAAGTATAAAGAATAAAGACGCACTTAAATTCTTTTCGTCATTAATAAAAAAATAAACGTTTTATTCCGTTTTATTAATAAAATTTTATTACAATAATGTAACTCTTAATTAAATTTGAAAAAAAAAGGAATTTTTTAAATTTATGTAACATTACAGAACGACGGAGAAAAGTAGAAAAAAAGAGAAGATAAAAATACGTATCGTCACATGCATTGATTTCATCGGACTAAAAATTATCATAAGATTTATTCGCGATTCGCGTTTCTTCTCGTATTTCTCAAATTTCTTTTTTAATGAAAGGTTCGATATAAAGCCGAAGAGAAAAGAAAGCAAAAGAGAATGCTATCTATTCCATGCGTACGCATCATGTGAGAAATAAATTTACTTTTGTTCATAAATATGAAATATGAGCAATAAAAGTGTATCAGACATTCCCACGAACATTAAAGTGATCTCAGCTGAGATTTAACTGCAATTCTCTCAGCCTAATTGTATCATTAGAGAGAGACAGTTAAATCTTGATGAGCTCCAATGTTTACACTGGGAAGTGTTCTGAGAAAAGTATTCGTACCTTTTTCGACGCAAGATACTCCATGCCTCTGGCCACGCAATATCCGAAAACCGTGAGATCCCTGGATGTCAAGGCTGCCGAATCCTCGCTGAAGTTGTAAAAGTACTGCCTGGTACGGTGATCACGCAGATACGCGAGCAGTTTCCCGTACATGACGTACTCCAGTATGAGATAATGAGGCTCTGCAATCAGAGAAAATCGCGCATTGAATCCTTTATGCTCATTCATGGAACTCAAAGCGCATTGGAGCGTGTCGCTCCTGCGTTACGAGGAAGGGGATTTCAATCAACGAAGGATAACTCTTATTCATCAACTGTTACTCACGATTCAAATGAGTAATGCATTTTTAAGGGACGAAGCAAACATATGTATTACGAGGTGCGCCGTATGCATTTGCTTCAATTGTAATTTACTATTCAAGGTACACTTTATCGCGGTTCAGTAAATTCGTCGAAAACATCGTCGTGTGTTTAGATAAAAACGGCAGTTTTCTCTTGTTACACTTTCCAAGGTCGACTGAATTTTTCTCGACTGCATTGGTATGAGTTTTATTACGATATATCGGAAAAAATACGAGCCTGTAATCAACGTGCTTGAGTTGTAAACATATATATATAAACTATTATATGTTAATGTTTCAATAAAATATAACTTAATCGAGGAAATAATTTATTTAAATATTGTAATATATTTCAATATCCAATGAATTAAATTACAACATGTACACACATGCAGGAACAAATTTAGTTAGTATAAACAAGCTTTTTTTACACGTGTTTCATAAAAGCAATTACATTTCTTTATATAAAATAATATGTGATTACTATTATATCTTCAATTAAACTTTTTGCTGACGGTACTACACTTTTTTCCTAGTGTATAATTATTTACGTCATTATTGACATCAAATATCGTGACACGTTCCAATTCGAAGCAAGGTTTTTAAATATTTAATTATTGCTTCAATGAAGCTACATTTTATGTGAAAATTACCCAATTATAGTACATTTAACAGACGATTGCTATTATCGTAACAATGATGGATAAAAAGACGCGCGGACGATTGGAGGAACACGTGATGAGGATGCTGGGGAAATATTTCACGTTCGAAATAATTTAAGGGACGCACTTTTGAAAGAGTTAGTATCGCTTAGTACCCGCTTGATTGTAACTTATGGAGCCACTTTTGTCGGCGCGTCGAATCGTAATTCTTATATTAGGCCGATATTATCGTCCTGTCTAATAATTTTTGTTCGCCAAGTAGCATGTGCCAGCGCGCGCTCGTATTCGCTCCGAATTAATCGCGCCAGTATATTTTTCAAAATGGATTAAACGTAATGCTTCCAATGCTTGCTTCGACCGTATTAAGTCGTGCGTTATTAACGTATTAGCAATTTAATATCGTGTCACTGCATTGTATTCAGTATTTGTTAGTTGTATCGTAATTATATCACGCTACGAAAACTTATACATGAATATATTAATATACTAATAAGCTTCGATTAAATCTGAATAATAAAATCGTCATTTCACTGAAAAATTAAAATTAAAAAATTACAGTTACATTAGCAATTACGCAATAATTTATTTAAAAAAAAAATTATTTTATATGCAAAATTACTTTTAAAAATTAAATTCTGAACCTTTTCTTACCGACTCGATTTTCCTTTCATTCGCGAGACCTGTTAATTAAACTAATTAAAAATAAAAATCTGGTTCTAAATAGATATTTATATATTTTGTCTATGCAAATTATAGGTAAAAAGAATTGCAATTAAAAATGTGGAATTAAGACAATTGCTGCATATAAAGAGATTTCTTTTCAAGAGCAATGCCTGTTAACCTTTCGTTGGAACATGATATATATATCGGGGCTCCGATTGACAAATGCGCACGTTGAACTCCACGCTGCAGCTCTTTCGTTGCAAAAATTGCAGATCGGCGCCTATGTCGATCGATATGACACGCGCACGATACAATAGCCGTGACGAATGTAAAGCGATACGAATGTTCAACGTCGATACGTGGGCTGTGGTATCGTTCACGTTTCATTTTCATGTAAATCATATTTTGCGCATGCAAAATTGATGGAAAACGCACTCGCGGAGCGTGCCGAAGTACTGGTAAAAAATTATACATTCGACTGACGCGTTGGAACAGGCTCCTTTCCAATCTCTTCTTGATTCTACGTCGTATGCTAATCATCCCGATATAGCTGAATGTAAACAAAATTATAAACCCGATGGCGTTTCGAGATTTTGACGCGAACCGACAGTTTTTAATCACGAAGTATAATAAGGCAATTAACTCCATTGAATTTTAGGATTATTCATTTCTCAGATGAGGATGACGCAAAGTATCAGAAACTCATTTCAAACAGGCGCGAAGTTTTGTTGTAAAACAAACCGCCTGAACCTAACCACGCTATCGGTCTCTCAAACTTCTAGAATATTATCCGCATGAAAAACTCGTGTCTAAAAAAAAAGACACTGTGTTCCCCGAGTTCGCAGGTTTTAAAGAATGCCGCTTCTTAATGTCGTTCCTATTTCGTACGCGTCGTCGTGCAAGCGAGTAAGCTGAAACTTGATTAGGGGTAAAAGGAAAAAAGAACGGACGATGGCTGAATAAGAGAGGCTCATCATTTTTATCAGGCACGAAGCATTTCTTTGGACGGAGAGGAAATTGCTTCGCAACAAAAAGCTCAGCGCAACCGTGAGATGATGTGTTCATTAACGCGTCAATTTGATGCACGCAATGCGTTGAGAATGTTATTACTTAATTTTCTAAGACCGACGTAGAATTGTTTTTTTTTTTTTTCTTAACATTACTCAAACATGAGAAATTGTAGAATCTGTGGCGTCCGCCACTCGATTCTTCGGCTGCTAATAATTCTCCCGGCGGTCGAAGCACGACTGTTCGACGTGAGGTTTATTTTCGTTTGAACGGCGATCGTAAAACGGTCAAAAGACTTTCCTTTGACGAACGTCGCCGGAAAGAAATTCGAACGTGGCCGCAAACGATAAACGCGATGGAGCCAAAATTTAAATGTCGTAAATTTTATGCGGTGGCTCGTCTCGTGTTCCTGGACCGCGCCGAGCCTTCCATATTCGCCATTGTGCGAGGGTAGAGCTGCTAGAGAGAACCCTTTTTGGCCCACACTCCCTGAGACGCGTCGGCGACGCCCGAAAAATACGAACATTCCTCTAAAGTTCGCGATTTGCCAAGCAATCTCGATCTTTACTGCGCCCACGATGAGCATTTTATCGTTGCGATTGCCCGTACGAATATTTTTTTTTTCGCCACGTCTATTCCTTTCACGAACGATCGTTTCGGTGATTAAGTGTTGATTAGTTCCATTACACATTAAACAAATAAAATAATTGCTATTTTACGATCGTTAACGTTTCTTCAGTGCAATCTCAATGCCAGACTCTTTTTTACTCTTCTTAAAAATAAAAAAAATTAAATTACTTCAAAATGCAGAAATCCATGTGCAAAACAAAAAAACACTCCATAATTAGCTCGACATTTTATAATAATAATTTAATTTTATTAATGCCAATGAATTGTCTCACTTAAATGATGATCGATCATCCGCCTGATCCGCCCAGATCTTATCGTTGCCCGCTTTTTTATTTAGCTCCCTTTGATTCGCGAATGGAACGGCCGTATCACGAGGATATCTGCTTAATAAACGTATTGTGCCGTGAACAGGGGCTTCGCAGAGATGCGTATGGAAATTTATACGATGAGAATGACGATATCGAACGGTGCCTGGAAGAAGAGAAAGATGTATAATGGAGGTCTCTGCCTCTCCATGATTCATCTCGACACGTGCAAAATTGCTCGAACTTTTTTTGACATCTCTACCGTAAATTTAATCCCCGCAAGAAAATGCAAAAAACTCAATTAGTTTCTAATCTGCAAGAATATATCTTTCTTGTTCATTTAGAAAAGCTAATCTACGTACATACGTGCTTTTTGAAAATTCTAAAAATTATTATTATATTATTTGAGTTACAAATGTTTTATGATATATTACCACACAGATATATTGTAATAAAATATATGCATTGTATATGTTTAATTAGAATTGCTTTTTATAGAAGGAGAAATATAGAATTATCCCTCCCCCGTCCACGCAACAGAATTTTTAACATTCTTCAAGAGCAATATAAATTATTTACTGCACATAAAATATTTTATAAATATGTTTCCTCTTTATTGAACCTTATTAAAGTTCTGGGAGGGCATAATTAATTTTTCCTCTCGCAATTTTCCGTAATAAGGGCCGCTCTTCAAAAGAGCAATCCATTTATCCGCAAGGAAATTGTTTGCCAATTTATTGTGCACTTTCGATAATGAAGCCCTGGTATGTACATACATACATTGAAGCGCTTTCGATTACTCGATCCGGTATTGTGGAAGCAGGATGCTGTTGTTTTTAATCAATCAAGATACACGATGAAATAACAGAGAATCATCCGTCGACTTTATTCTTTTATTTGCAAATTTATGCAATCGCAGATATTTTTACGCCAACTTATGCGATTCGCATGAAGACAATTGCGTCATATCAAGTGGAAAATTAATTTTAATTGAAGAAACATTAATAACTCCACTGTCCATAAATTCGAGATTTCCAGACGCACGATTTTGATTTAGCGTCAGAGGTACAACAGGAAAACACATAATACGCGAATTGTTTGCACGACGATTTAATTTGCAGTTGTCAAGTTTGCAATTATTATGGCGTAGATAACGACACACAGCGAAACGGATAAATCTTTCTGTGCAAAACAAAGCGATTCTCACGTAATTATCATAATGGCTGTCTAATTTATCGTCCGCGCGAGCGCAATCGCAGTAAAGACAAACATTTTCACGCTGACCGTTTAATCGTTCCCGCGTCTAACCATCGTCTTATGCAATCGTATTTAAAACATATAAACCAGTCATTCGACAAAATACGCAAAATGCATTTTACGCATTTTACACGGACAAATTATTCGTTTTCGATGTAAATACGCGGTTTAAAGACGCGATAAAACTTTTCTGCATTATGCATTTATTGTTTCGGCGCGTCTAAGATTTGCAATAAAGTCGTGCATAATACATCGAGATCGAGTTTAGAGATTTATCGATTTATTACATTTAATTATTTATTACCCTCGTGGGACGTGTTGTTTGCAGATATTTTAATAGTTTGAGTAATGAGCTAGGGTCGCTGTCTCACTGCTCGTCCGCGAATTTCGATTAAACGGCAAGGACGACTAGTGCATCGCGAACGCATCGCGGCGGCGGCAAACCGATTGAAGGAGTCGCAATCCTTACGCGGTTCTCTCTGTTAGCCGGGACTTGATTACTTAATTACTATATACTGGCGATCCGTGCATTCTGCGTCCAAGTGCCGGTACTTAAAACGCCATCGGTTTTTATAAAGTTTACGCTGCCAAGGCCCGTGCGCGAGCGGCGACATGCAAGGTCGTAGATAAGTGACGGTAATGAGGAAGATTCACTGAGCACAGTTGCCGCGTGCGGCTGCAGGTGCAGCGCCGATTGCTAGCCGATGCAAATCGAAATAGGGACCGCGCGGCGAGGATGCGTTTCCGCGGGAAATTGCGCGATGCGTGTCGCACCGCCGATACGTGTGTCGATGCCATATGGTATAGTGTTTCTCCACTCGGTTGATTATACCGTACGACCAGATGTGCAACGTATGCAGGTCTCAGGGTGGAAGTAATTCTTCGTTAATTGAAAAAAGATGATACGATGTTCGCTCGGATGTTTCCGAGCAATTACGTTAGAGAGATGCCGGCTATTAAATTAATATTAACGATCCTGCACAACTTTTATTTTGCCATTTTTACCGCAGTATTCTACTTTAGTTTCCACTCGGAACGCCGAACTTGTACAGCGAGGGATAAATAAATTCACTTTACCTTTTGAATTTTCCTCGTATTAAAATTGTAAATTAAGATAGAATTAAATATCTATCTATGTTAGATTAATTAGAAAAATTATTCTAATTATAATAAAAGTTTATTGTATTTCGGTTTTTTAATTCATAAAAATTTCTCTTATATCGTACAGCTATGCTCGAGTCCTGCACTACGTTTTTCATCGGAAAAATATCACAGAATAAAATAAACAGATTGATAATCTGATCGTACAACTTACTTTCTTCGGTACAGCAGCCTAAAAGCGTCACGACGTTCGGATGACTGCCTAATTGCTTCATGATTTCGAGTTCGCGATCCAAGTCCTCCTTTTCCCGATCGGAGGCGCCTTCTTTGATAGTTTTCACTGCCACTAATCGGGTCGTACCTTGATGACCTGTCAAATCGTCGGCTTCGGCTTTCCACACCTGGCATTTCAATTCAATCATCATTTAAAATCCAATAAAAACTTACATCTCAAAAATGTATAAACTCCAAAAATATTTTTTCCCTTTGAAGATGTGTTAACTAATCGACTCTTGCATTTTTTTTTAAATGCATTTATTCCAAATGACGTCACGCATTGATAAAAAGTAATTTAAGATCGCGGATTCTAATTTTATCGGGTCAATTTTATGTTATTGCAACGAAAAAAAAAAAATTTCTAATCACGATGGGAACCCATTATATAAACTGCTCATTCGTCTTTGCGTTACTAGAAAAAATCGCGATGGATTATGTATTCCTCAAGTTTTCCCACAATCGATTTTGCATAATCAATTCAATTATACTAACATTACGCTAACTGCACATTATCGCATTTCACAAATAAGTACGACGGTCACAACGCAAATCGCATACGTCGAGAGAGCTGTTATTACTATTGAAATCAACATGAATGGAATTGCGTAAGTAAAGGAGTAGACAAAATAGCTTTTGGAGATAAATATCGGAAGAAGGAACCGTTGAACTTGGTCGCGAAGGTTACGTTTTCGCATGAATTTCAGATATTTCGTAAAAACCATCCGACAGCCGCAAATTACAGGCTTCTCTTTCTCTCTTTTTTTACAGGGATACCGCAGGAAGTATCTTCTCACCTGGCCGAAGTTTCCTTGCCCGAGGACTGTCTGTAATCTAAGCTTATCTCTAGGAAACTCCCATCTGGATTCCTGGGATGGCGGCGGCGGCGGCGGCGGCGGTGGTTTCTCAGCTTCGTGACACTGTACGGAGAGTCGAGAGGGTTAAACTACGGTTTAGAAATGTCCAAAAATAACTGCTAATTCACATGCGCGAGAGTGAACGTTCGACGTGTCCGTCCCGTCGCCTAGAATTAATGTGTCTCGCGCCTGACACCACTAAAATTACTTTCGCGTTAAGGAAACGAACTTCCGGGATTTTCCATTGACGTGTTTCTCTATAACGCAAAACGCGATCTTTCTATACGTGCAAAACGCGATAAAATCAATTCATTATGTACTATATGCAAAAATAACCCGCTCTGAATTACTTCTTATTTATGCAAATTATTTTATCAGATAAAAAATAGAGAGAGACAGGGGAGAAAGACAGCTAGTTAGATTGCACTATAAAATTAATATTTCGATATCAACACGTAAATTAATTCAACTCCGGATATTTCTTCGCAATCGTTAAATCGAATAAAATACAATTGTAAGTGCGAAAAGAATCTTGCGCCAGAGATTTCGCGTCGAAGAAGCTGTGCAAACAATTACTACGTGACCGCTGTCGCATTAAATATGCAGAGCGTTCGTTAATTTCTCACCAAGTGCTGTATCCTCGGTAACTTTGTGATGGCCTTCTCGATGGACGTCTTGAAGTCGCCGTTTTCGAGATTAAGAGCGTCCTTCCTGCAGCTTATCTCCGATGACGTGTCCGACTCCTCGAGCACCTGCATAAGCAAATCAACGTCAGCGCAACGTGTATACAACATGCCGCTCGCACGCGCGTCGGGGAGCCGCTTGAATCGGTCGTCACTCCCGTTTAATTGGGGAGCGCAATGCCGCGTGGCAATGAAGATCAGCGAGATAGATCGAGGCGGCCCGAGTGTAATTCCGCGAGGGTAATACTGCCGGAATTAAGTTAGACAAATATACCGCGATTCTACGCGAAAATATAACGTCGACGTTTCATGCAACGGCGATAAGATATGCAGGCAAGTGATATAAAAATAATTGCCAACTGTGCTTTCAAGGAAATCGAATAAACCGCAACTGCGCTGAATATTTTTATTAACCGAGAACAACGGTAAAAAGAGTTTCTTCCTATCTATCAAACCTTGTTTCAGTTTATAGGAAGTTGTAATTAATTTACTTTCATAGTGAAAGAATAAAGGTTGTGGTATTAATTGTAATATTGGGGCACAAAAACTTTTAATAGAACTTTTAACTTTGTTTTTTTTTCTCTCTCATTCTTGTAATTTTTCTATATAATTATTTTAAACTTGATAAATTAAAAGGTCCTTAATGTATGAATTTTGGATCTACCTTTAATATTCATATAAGTTTTTTTTTTAAGATACTTGTAGCGCCACTGTTAAATTTTGTTAAGATACTTATAACGTCTAACTATTAAATTTGACAATCAAATTAATTTGAGATATTATTTCTAGTTTCAGTTTACGATTGCGTTGTAAGTCCAATCATATTGGCACAAGATTTACTAAACTAAAAAATATATTCAACAATTGATATAAAAATATTATCAAGTGCCAAAGTTTGATCGAAGAACGGCACTTATTTATTGTATCATTCACACTCGGCCAAATATTCAACTCGTAATTGTACAATAAATTACGTTTAATTAATTACGCGATATTTTATCCACACGTAAATTGTTTTGCAAAAGGAGCAAGAATCGTTTATGCGAGAATCGTTACAAAAAGCGGATCAGGTTGCTTGTCGACGACGAAATTTCAATCGTGAAGAACACCGCCCGAATTTAACACCGGGTTTTAGACGAGGTCCCAAAACGGTCTTGCTTATTTATTTGGTCCCTGTACTCGTCCTTTCTCCCTTCTCCCATTTGCGTGGTCCTTTTTTTCACCGTCCACGCAAACCTTTGTACCACCATTCAGATTTATTTCCATGACTGTCAGGTTAAATTTAAATTTATGTCCGCGTTATTATTTATGAACGTCTCGCGGGCGTGAAAGCATTTCGCTTATGTCATTTCCGGAAATTTTGTGGCCTGCACCATTAACGTAGCTATCACCTTTGATGCAAAAAAAAATTGTTGACGCATGTTATATTCGTGTTAAGTATATCAAAAACAGAATTTCAGCCAAGAACCATAAAAAATATGATAATTGAGAACTATAACAAACTATAAGAAAATATGATTTATCAAGAAACGAGCTATAAAGAAAAAAATATCAAAGTATAAATTTACAAGATCATCTAATTGGCATATCATCGATGTAATGATTAATAATCACGCAAATGTAATGCTCGACACAAATCCTTTTTACTTTGAGACGCGATTCTCTCGACGAGGCTCGCACGCGAAGATTTTCGACCTTCGATACAACCTTCTTCTCGGCTACCCGAGGAAAATTCCACGAAAAAAGAGAATCATCATAGATAATGAGCCGAACAACAATTTTTTCACATTATCCAGCGTTCGCGTTCATTTTCTCATTACTACAGCCGCGCGCCGTTCGATGATACTGCGCTCGAATCATCCCAGGATTATTCTGCATACAATGAACTTGTAGTAATTGTCGGGGTAGGAGCAGGAGGGAGGGCACGTTAACGATTTTATGAATCATCACCTAACCTTCGCAAAAGAATTATTCGATGACCGCGTTTGATATTCATTCACGACGAAGTCACGGCCGTGATAACGCGACGTAGAACTTGCGTGGAGCTCGCAAGAGAAAAAATATAATGATAATTACAAATCCGATCCTACGGAAACACACTCTATTTTTTATCACTCGGAACTCCGAACGCTGCAATATCTCATTATAAATGATAAAATCCGTTTTAATTAAAATAGCGCGGCTGTTCGGGACGGTGTCCTCTGCTAATTACGGGTCTAGCGCGGGCCGCATTCTGGATCAGGTAATGATGCGTAATAGCGGCGATTCAGATGTTCGACGACACGCGCGCTGTCGCGCCAATTATCAAAATGTTACCATAATTCCGTGGCGATCCGCGCGATAACGAACGTCGCTGGTTGATGGCCGTACGATAAACGCTAACGCGCGACGATAATCCCGGTCATGCCGCGTAACGGTACGTAAGTGGCACTGCTGCATGAACGGCGATTTGTACCTCAGCATCCCGGCGTGCATCAATTAAAAATACAGATGCACGCGGCGCTTTTTCAACGCTCTCCCGCCGCCACCTCCTCCGATACGATAATCTCGATCGCTAACCACACTCGAGAATAGAGATCCGATCTCTAATTATATCATGATATTCTATGACTCACGTCAGAATAGAACATTGTGCTGTTTGTTAAAGACATTAAGCGATCTGCCTGCCTTGTCTCTCGCTCACTTCATTTGTAAAAATTTGTATCGGTCTAGATTTTGGCCTCTTCTGACTTGTGGAAATTTTTTAAACGCTCGATATTAAATTTCTGTTGTATTAAAAATAGTAGAACTACGAGAGATTGCATAAAGTATTACTTTATGTTCAGATTCCCAATTGCGTTTCAGCTCGCTTGTGAAAATCCCTTCATTTGCAATGAATAAATGCGTCAACAAAATTAAAGGAGACAAGGTTTTAACAACGTATCGCGCACATTTGGCAATTTACAGAAATTACGCTGTTCTCAGTATCTTTCTATTAAAACATCATATCTGGTATAAATCTGGTATCCGCAAGGCTTTTTCCCTTCAAATATCCCTCTCTATTATAACAGCCACGTGTCTTCGATATTTAAGCAGATTCAAATCGCGCCTACCAGTTCTCCGATCGCTACGCCGCCGACTCGGAAAAGAGAAAGACGAAATATCACGAATCGATCTAGAGCGTGGCGCGGCGATTCGCGCATACTTTCTAATCCCGATCTAAGCTAAATCGATCGCACGCGGGCGCGCTAAGAAGGCGACCTCAAAACCTGGAACTCACTCACCTTACGATTCCTAAGTATCAGTCTTCTGAGAATGAGCCCGACGCCGACGGCGATGGGAAAGACGACGAGGGTGGCCAGGATGTAGCCGACCACGGCGACCGTCTCCTGAGTGGCGATCGCGTCGCCGTCGTGCCGCTTCAATATCACCTCACTGACGTTCATCGATTCCCGCGGGCTCAACGAGATCGGCTCGCCGGTCTCGAAGAACGTCCTGTTGAGCTCGCTGGGATGATACATCGTGCCGTTGTACTCCGGCAGAATCGAGTGATGATAGGAAGGCCTGTACCTCGTCCTGTTGGCTGTGGGTGCGAAAGAAGAGCCTTTGGACACTGGAGGGACGGTAGAGGCCTGAGACTCGCGAGACTCCTCGTGTTTGTCTTTCCGGGAGCTCGTTGGGATTACGGTGGGTTCCTTAAACTTGGGAACGGGAACGGTGGTCGACGTACTTCCGCCGATTTCCGCCGTGTTATTGACGGTCGTCGCCAACTCGGGAATTTTTTCCGTTGTCGTCGTCGTCGTCGTCGTCGTCGTCGTCGTCATCGTTGTCGTTGTCGTCGATGCTGAACTGTCCTCGTTCTGCGGCTCAGACTCTACCGGAAGCACCACCCGCGGCCGTTCCGTGCCGCGAGCGAAGCCGTCCATCGGCCCACTACCATTGAAGATATCCGACGTATTGTACAGATGCATGATCGGCAGCACGTCGTCCTTGTCTTTCGACTTGTCCGATAAATTACGCGCTCTGACTTCCGGCGATCTCTCGCCAGACACGCGTTTCCCGTTCTCCGTTGCCGTCGTGGGCGTCGACGAGGTAGGCAGGACTTTTGACTTTCTGCTCGAAGTCTCGTCCACTTGAACGTCACTCTGAATCGGCGGAACCATTGTCGTCGTCGTCGTCGTCGTCGTCGTTGCGTCTTTAGCTCGGTACCTCTTCTGGATCTCTGAGGGATCCATATTATTCACTTCCTCCGCAGTGTCCGACGGCCTCAAGGTACGAGTCTCCGGATCGACGGTAGTCTTTTCCATTTCCGTTAACATTCTAGGCGTGACCGGGAAAACCGGTGCCGCTGGTACTGCCGTCGTCGACGTTGTTGTTGTCGTCGCCGCCGCTGCCGTCGTCGTCGTCGTCGTCGTAATCGTTTCATCGATTTGCTCGATCACTGTCACGATCGTATCGACGTCGCCGTCCGTCGTTGCGTTTACCTCACTCTCGGTCTTGTTCGGCGTCGCGACACTTTGAACGTCTCCAGCATTGCTCCCGATATCGCTCTCAACGTTTAAACTCGACGCGGTAACGACATCTTCCTCAAGACCGTCAGGTTTCTCCAGCTCCGTCGTCGCGATCGCATCACCGAGGACGGACGGATCGGTCGCGTCCATCGTCTCGTCGTCGGTTGCACTCGAATTTCGATTCAAAATCCCCATGACGGTGGTATCCTGCGAGCTACTGCCACCCGGCACTTCGTTCACCCCGCTGGCACGCGTAACTTCCCGTGAAGAATCGACACCTGGCACTTCATCGTCCGAAACTTTCCCGCGATCCGCAACCCGTGTCCCATTCGACGATCGATCGTTCACCACTAACTTATCCTTAGCCCCATCGATCTTCTCTTCGTCGGACTTGACTCTCCTGGTACCGCTCGAAGGGGATACCCCGCTCGGAGAAGTCAACACCCTGCGACGCTTGCTCACTGCTAAGAACGAAGATTCCTCGTTGACAGTCGTTCTTTGATTCAGCACCGCGCTGGCGCTCTTCCGTAGGAATCTCCGATCGTTAGCACCCTCCTGCTCGTTAATTCGCAATTTCGTGTGGTTCCACTTGATCGATCCTCTATTTCCGGTCTCTGGTAGTCTGGCGAATCTCGTCGGCGAGATAACGCTATCGTTCGCGGCTGAATGCGACGAGGGCCAGGTAGCCGCTGCTCGTTGACCGGTCGCTCGTTGCTGCTGCGGAACGACTTTCCTCGATCGTTCCCCCACCAGACCGTCAACCACACTGGGCAACGCTCCAGCAGTTGCGGCTGGCTCGACGGTCGCGCCAGCACTGAGTTCCGCCGGCGTTCGTGCCGGTTCTATACTGCCATCGCCGGCACGAGGAAACAGAAGAGGAGAAGACGGCGGCGGCGGCGGCGGCGATGGTTGCTGCTGCTGCTGCTGCTGCTGCGACGGTTCACCACTCGTTATCTCGGCACCGCTACCAGCACGACGATCAGTAGTAGCACCTCCTCCTCCTCGCTTTTCCTCCTCGCCGCTTAATCCGGGTCCGGTGTAGTTGCGCAACAATCGCGTTACGTTTGTTATCGTGTAAGCGTACACGTGTTGCTGGAGATGCTGCTGAGGCTGTTGGTCCAAGTCGACGATGGCGACAGGTGTGCTGGACGACTCCGTTGTTGAAGGCGACGTCCCTGACGGCGATGATTTCGGAACGATATCGCTGCCGGCCGACACGCGAACCGGTCGATCTACGACGGGATCCGCGACCGGTTGCGGCTTAACGGTATTCCGATGGCTCCGCTCGCTCTCGATCGCGAAACTCGAAGAGAGCCCGAAGCTGTCGTCCGGCACCACGATCCGCAGCGTCGACGATTCCGCCTGCGATGGTAACAACGACATCGTCTCGTCGCCGTTGTCGATCTCGCGAGGCCTCGCGCTCGCTCTGTACGACGTCGGCACCGCTGTCTCGACGCTCGTCAACTTGTGCACCAATTTCTCCGCCTTTCCCGCTTCCGTCTTCACTTCGGTAACTTTCTTCTCCTCGTTGTCCTTCTCAAAATCGTTCGTTGTCTTCTGGAGACTCTCGCTGGCTCCGTTCGAAGCTGCGACCATCCCGTTTGAGGGTTTCGCGTCGATTTCACTCTCCACAACGGCCTTCGCTTCGGCATCGTCTTCAGATGGACGCTGTCGCAATATATGGGTCGTCGTGCTCGCCTCGGCGACGTGGCCTGCATTTCCTCTCTCCTGCGGGACCTGATCGCGGGTGCCGTCCGCGCGAGCGTCGTCCACTACATTCATCTCGCTCCTCGTTTCCGATCCGCCAACGATACCGGGGCTCGACTCGTTTCCCGGAATAACGTTGGACACAAGGTCCGCGGTAGGCCTCGGCTTCCGGTAATACAGCCCGTTGGCCGAGCTCCTGAATGTATTTTTAATTCTCGATACCTGGTTCTTCTCGACCGTTCGACGTTCTGACGTTTCCAACGCAATATTCATCTCTTCGTTCATAATCTCCTCCACCGGCGTGGCTATCGTCGCGCTGAATCTCTTCGTGGAGTATCTTCTGCGCGAAGAAGTCGGATTCGTCGACGTCGTCTCCACGGAGTTGTTGCTACTGCTATTGGTGACGCTCTGCGCGTCCGGCTGGAGCTTCTGGCCGAAATAAAGAAACTGCGACATATCCTCCACCGGAATATTGCTCTCCACCGGCCGGAAATGATTGTACAATGACTCCGGCATCGACACGATGTTTTTCCTGCGCGTATCCGCGTCTCCCAATTTTTGATTGACGAACGTAGTCGATGTTGGAGCGATCGAAGATGCTGAAGAGGTGTTCTCGTACGTCTCGGTCGTCGACGTCGACAGAGCTTCGTCTTTAAGCGCCTTCGTGGTTCGTGATTCGATCTCCACTCCCGTCGCGTCGAGATTTATCATGGAAACAATTTTTTCAATTGATTTTCTCGACGACTGCGGATTTTCCTCTTCCCCTGACATTTCCGTTTGTGCGCCCGTGACGTAAACGTTATGCCTGGTCTCCTGGGTTTCGAGTACGTCCGGAGAATCCTTCAAGACGGTGTCGCCAGGCCGTGGTCTACGACTCGAGAGAATCCGATGGTGCTCAGATGAACGTTGATTTAGAATCTGTCGCCTTCTTGCAGTAAGAATGTTGCGTAGAGCCTGCTCGCGTTTAGCTTTTGATGACATCAGGTCCGCGTGCGGGGATGTACGCCCATGACGATGATCTGTGATTGGCGCACCTGCGAACAAAGACGAAATCTCTGGTAGATATCCGACGCCTTTAATTGCCTCAAATAAATTGAATATATAAAAACAAATGATAAATTAATAAATATAAATATTGATGAGCAAAAAACAAAAACTTAATTTTGATAATTTATTAAAAAAAAATAATTCTAAAGATTTGCAGAATATTTGCTGTATGTGCACGTAACAAAAAGTGAAAAACATTAACAAATTTCTTAATTACCTTTAAAAATTTGTTACAAAAAAATATAGAACGTAATCTGAGACCTTTAATTGCCTCAAATAAATTTAATATATAAGAAAACGGATGATAAATTAATAAATATAAATATTGATGAGTAAAAAACAAAAGACTTAATTTTGATAATTCATTAAAAAAAAATAATTCTCAAAATTTGCAGAATATTTGCTATATGTGCACGTAATAAAAAATGAAAAAATAAAATTAACAAATTTTTAAATTACTTTTAAAAATTTGTTACGGAAAAATATAGAACGTAATTTTAGAACTTCAACAAGATATTTAGTTGAATTTTGATTTATTATTGCATTCAGAATTAAGACGAAGATCTCATTTATTTTCATTAAAAATAACATCCTTCATCTTTATACATCGTTTACGATAATTATACTTTGCAATCATACAGTAGTATGAATTGCCGCATTGAAGAGATACGCTTTAACGCGCGGGTTTCTAAATGTTAATTGATCGCATGTGAAACAGCGATACAACGTGTAACTGAAGCGATTACGGATTCCGGTTCGTTCCGACACGGTTCCGGCGGCGACGGCAAGGATTTTCTACGAATGGATTAATGCGAATCGCCGTTCGCAATCATCATTCCTCAGGCGTCTCGGTGAAAACCGGAAGAACCATTGACCGCCTCCTATTCACGCTACACAGCAAACGTAATTAAGTTCTCAATTATATTTGCGCCGCGCGTGCGACGTGCGAAACGAAAGAAATTCTCAAGAGAGAAGAAGTTCTTCGAGTAACGGTGTTCCTCAGGATCGCGGATGGCCGAGTGGGTTTGGGGGTATGAGAGGTCCGGTACCGTTACCTTTCACAGTTCCATGTGCCCAACGAGCGTTCCGCCAATAATAGTCTGTCGCAATTGTAAAAACGATCGGAGTCGCGTTTATAGATCTGACATCTCACTTATGTTCAAAAGCATTCTAAGCATTCAAAGCGCCGTTGCGATGCCAATCCCAATCTACAAAATTCCAATGTTGGAATATCTCCGTGTGTTATTCTTTAATTGATATATAACAATTACAATTCCATGTGACGAGATTTAAAAAATGGTCGATTTTTTTCGTACAAATTAACTCTCGTGAAAAATCTTGGATAAATGAGAAGTAATAAACGAATAAAGCTTTAGTGCAACGTTATTACACATATACCCATAAACTCTTCCTTTGAGCTTCGTACTCGGCCCAACTTCTCGTTCCTCCGTACTTATACTCAAGAATTGCTCCTCGCGGTTTTCTCATGGTACAATAACGTCCGCCGACAGCCATATCGTGCAGATAATGGGCGTTGCTCGTTTCGCTTCGCTTCAGAAATTCGTTCGTACTGTAAAATGCCGAAGAACGCGCGCCATAATCTCTACGTACGAGCATGTACCACTGGGGGGATCATTAAGAGCTCGTCGTCGGCGAGGATCGAGAAGAGTGGATGCTGCGCATCACGAATTTATTCTCTCATTGTCTGGCGTAAGCGGGCCCGACCGACGACGCCCAAAGCACACGACGTCCGACGCTCCTTGAATCGACAAAAAACTCGAGGGACGATACAGCTGTAACGAACTTAATTTACAGCGACGTAAAAATCCTGCTTGTCAGCTCGTTAAAGAGCCCAATAGATGCTATTTCGTGACAGCGTGAATTTCCGAACGATTCTAATGCACCGTGAGAATTTAAGGCCTCGTGGATTCGGAGATTATCATGACATACGGCGGCACGCTTTTCATCCGCAATTCTCACCTAATGCGTTTATTCTCCGTTAAAATGTTTCCCGTGACATCGAAATAATAAACTTTAAACCGATGCGTTTTGGAAGTTTAATGCTCCGTAGGGATTTGCGAATATACTTGTGACCGCTGGGATGGGTAATTAATCTTGGATAATAGAAAAATCTTGAAAGTATTTTAAGAAAATGAGAGAAGAGGACAACACTCGGGAAGGTGTATAAAATTTCCTTTTTTTTTCGATAAAAGTGCATTCAAGTTTTCTGAAATTTATTTTTAATCCCGAGTAGGGTCACTGCACCAGTCACTGAACAATTAAAAAGTTGAACCAGTTAATAAACATATAAATGAAATTTTAATATAATTACACTTTTAAATAAAAAAAAATGTTACTTTAATAAAATCTTTATGAAAACTAGATCTTAAAAAAAAAAATACAAGTAATTCGCAATTTATTATTTTAAAGTCTTATTATTTTTATACTTTTCTGAAAAAGTCATTCACTGGTGATTATTCAGCGACTGGTGCAGCGACCCTAAAATGCCTCGATTTATTCAGAAATAATAAGATATACTCAAGCTTATGCACATGTGTAAGGATCAATTTTTGGTCACTCGAACTTGTCACCGTGTATACGGCAATCCGAGGCATTGCAGGCTCTACAACCAATTCAACATTTTAGAGATACATTTCAACGAAACAGATATTCCGAATGTGCAAATCGCGACGTGGAATCCGCCCCGTTGCGGAGCCTGCTTATAAATATACACGAGTGTTCCGCCAACCCGAGCTCTGAATAATGCAGTCTGCCTAATCTCAACCGAAATCGCGGGAATTGTCGTCTAACCTTCTACTCGACGCGGAATTTTCACCAGTCTCGAGAAGATATAAAGTAAGAGAACGTAAAAAGAGAGAGAGAAAAAAAAGAAGAAATCCGAAAATTCTGCAATAATTCAGAAAACGCAACTCGATTTCGACATTGAAGTTGATAAATAACTGAAAAAGCATAATTATATCTTTCAGCATTTGAACATCTAAACACTGCTATATTATGAACGCTGTATCGCCACAGAATTAGAACGGACGACTGTAAAAATCGCGCTGTACGCTATAAAAGCGAGAGAAAGATGCGCAAGAGAGACAGGGCTCGCTGTCGCGAGTCCGCGAGCCGTCGTCGCGAACCGCATCGTAATATTTTACGTGGACACGTGTATGAGAAAGGTCAGTGTTGCTCCTGTTCTTGTTCCGTGGGTTCCCGGTCCTCCTTTTCCCCCCTGAGTCCTGACGGCCGCGAGTTGACTGGCTGGCGCTGGCTGACTGCCCGAGTGAACTACAATGCGGGTACGTGAGATGACTCCGAGATGTGTCGCACACTCGCGAGTTGGACCCACGAGAGTGCTGTGGTCCCAGATTCGACGTGAGATGCGTGGGTCCGGGTACCCGCGAGTCGCGCGTACCGTTTTCACTGTCCCACTTTCCTTACGAGGTACGCGCGGTTCGGCTCTCTGTTTTATTTTTTTTTATTTTTTATCTTAATGCCCGTTTTATGGTCGCGAAAAGAAAAAAAAGCACGCCCGTCGTGCATCGCGATTTTAATAGCTGCGATTTTAATAGCTGCAATGTAAAAAGGCCATTCTACAGAGGACGCGGAATGGCGGATGGCCGCGATCGCAAACGCGAATACGACAGCCTAACAAAAGCGTTAATAGCATCATTGACGCTTCTGATAGGCCGTTGCGTCCGCACTTGTGCTCGACATGCGCGACCTGCGTTCTGCGTCTTATGTAGAATAGCCCTGAGGCATTCTCACGCCGACAGGCGGCCTTTGTTTGAAGGGAGGAATTGTTCCCCGCGTTGTTCTGTGTGAAATTATCAAGTGCTCACGCAGTATTCGTGCCGAAGCGCCGATTGCGAGAACGATAAAATAATAGTAGCGTAACAATTGGCATATTTTCCATGAATATACGCATTAGCTCGTGCGTCTACGTTTATATTATTTCTCGTAACGGCATATTTTATAGCTGAGGCATCCTAATAAATCGTCGCAATCGTGCATAAAGCGTTCCAATTTTGTCCACTCTACATAATGGAATATTATTTCTGTTCAACTTCTTTTTTTACATCCTGCGAATGTCCCAATCATGCTTAAATAATATACAGAAAATACTTGAAAATTAATACCGTGCTAATTATGAACGGTTCTCGAATTTTAAACTGTTATATAAATAAAAAAAAAAGTAATTGTAGCTATGTAAAAATAAATTGTAGCTCCAAATTTATTACAAAAGTTCGTAATTTTTTTATGCAACGTATAAACTTGAATCTTCACAGTCATTCGACCATCGGTATGCGCTACTAATTTACTGCTATGCCTCTCATGCTTGATAAAAATGTCCGCTATGCACGTTACAATATATGTACGCATAATATAAAAGTTGGCAAGTCTTAATAAGTATGTCGCGCGGAATTTGCACGTAAAGCCGCAACAGGAAGCAAATTGCCCGATGCAGTTAACAGATGTTAGGGAACAAGATAGCGGTTGCGGCTTAAAGTGTCATAATGTGTCAGTCTATATGGCGAATATGTCTCTATTACCGGCGCTGTTACGTAATATTGAGTATCGTACGTGCGCTCAAAGGTATTCCATGATGCTGCCGTGCGCCTCGTCAGCTTTTTCGTCGGCTTCCGAAACCCAACGCCGCTGAGCTAAGTGCAGATCGCAGCAGATAAATAGCAGATAAATATTTCAGGCTTGTAGTCACAGGTGCGTGTAATGCGATGCGATTCGAGCTCGTGAGTGTGCGTGTTCACAGCACGCATGAAAAAATCGCGTAAAAGTCTTTGATAGAATGTTCTTCAAATAATATTCTCTATTCATTTGATCTTTTTAAACAGTTCTTCTAAATCGTACACGCCTATTATAAAAATTAGATTGCAATTAATAAAAGTATTGCACGATTCGGTTAGATTTTTTTAAATATTTTCAGTTGTATTAAATTTACAATAATTCTTGATTTGTTTAATGATACCCCTATCAATTACGTATCTACATATTTCTCAACAAATAAATGACAATTGTATATGTTCAGGGGCAAAGCAATAATCTTAAAATACATTTTCATTCATTATATTAAATATTACAGAGGTAATCAAATCCCCCTTTTTAAATACCTTAAAAAATTGATCCTACGAGTTATTTAAATCGGCATTTTATTTGTATATGCATCTCCCGGCGCACGGGGAACGCGTCTTAAAGTTGTATTATTCTTCTTCGAGGAGCGATTCCCCAATGAGAGAACTGCTCTCTGAGCCTTCGCAATTTATATGTCCCGTTTCGAGAGGGTCGCTTTGTTGACCGGATTTTTAGGGTCGCGTTAGTCCCTCGTGTCGAAGATAACCCCTTGAGTTGCTTCATATCTATGAATATTATCTGCGGCTTTATTCACGGAGCCTTGGCCCCGGCGATGATCTCGATGTCACGAGGACTCGCGCAATGGCTCAATATTGCGATATACCCGCGAGCACTTCGTTCTGGATCGACGATATAAAAAGAAAAGCGCAGAGTCACGATTAGCTGGCACCTTGATATATTCAACAATAAACGTGCCAACAAATAATTATTTATTTATAATTTTAAATTACTCAATTTAAAATCAATCAATTATCATCGATTACATCAATTAAAATCACAATATGCGTATTATTATAAAAATAAAATCAATCCATGGTAATAATTAATTTATAATTATTAACATAGTAAATAAAATTGGCAGTAAAGTATTTTGTTAATAAGGTGACTAACTTTACTCCTGTATTTTATATCATTCCGAATTCTAGTTTGATTAGAAATTACAACTGTAAGACGGTGCAGGGGCATGTCGGGCATCGACACTTCGGCAAAAAGTGTTACGCGAAACGGCGGTTACAAAAGCGTATCTCACATAACAGCTAGCTTAATTGTGCTAGAATAATCTGCAACGAGCGTAACAATATGCATGCTACCCGGCTTGCAAATCAGGAAAAGCTGGGCGGAATAAAAGCGGAAATGAAAGCCGAAGTGAATCTCGTAAGATCCAGTCAGACAAACGCAGAATCCGTAAACGATGCAATGAGACAAGATCTCGTCAGTTTTTTTTTTTTTTTAATTTATTTCGCGTAGCCTGAAAAACAATTACTTCGACACTATAATACTTGATTTCTCCTTTTCTTCCCATAATTATATAGCGGCTAAATAAATTTTCTAATTATATAAAATGTTCCATAGCAAAAGGGAAAAACAAATTATTTTAAGATACATTGCGTACATGTTCTATTCTATCGTTACCGGAATTTAATTCATCGTCACACTTTTGTATAAACCGACAGCGTTATGATTTTATCAAATTGAAATATGAGTACAAAGAGAAAAAAAAACAGTTATATATTTTCGCATTGAAAAACTATGTCAGATGCCTCGCGAAGATATGACTTTACGATGGAAATAGAGCGTTTCTATAAAAAAATAAAATAAAATAAATTCTAATCGAATGCAAGAAATAGCTCGCGGCGAGCGCGAAGCTATTGTCCGCGCGGCATTGTCCGCGTCATTCATCACCAGTAGTCGAAACATTCGCGATCGCGTGCACCCTTACGTAACCGTTTCATACGGCATCGTCCGTTCCGGCAATTTGATGCAATCAAGGCCCGCGGGTTTAATGAATACACAGTAATAATCCGGAAAAAGTGCGGCCTGCCTGGCTGCGAGTGGCCGAGCCGCGCCGGTCGGATGCGGATCGTTCGGAGAAGCAGGAAGTCGCCAAGCGTGTTCCCTTCTCTCGTCGGGAGGACACGACAAAGAGGATCGTTTTCCGCCTACGCTTCCGCTACCACGCGACGACAAATCTCTTTAATCCGGCGTGATCAACGATCTACATGGAAGCTTCGAGGTGCGAGCTTTTCCCCCCGCCTGCCTCTCGCGTGCAACTGCAAATTGCGTTGCACCCTCGCGAGCGAGGCGACAATTACTCAAGGCTCGACAGGAAGTCTGTCTTGTTCCGCAGTTCTTGTTCCGCAGTCGCACAATGGATTATCGATGCATTCTTGTAAATTGAAATTTATTTCCCGACGGAGAAAAACAACACAAATTGATGACTTGAAAGGTCTTATTATTTCGCGAAAAACATTACATCCATTTTTCATTTTCTTAGTGAAAATAACGAGCAATATTTAAAAAATGACATTAAAATGTTTCACAAATAAAATAGAAAATATAGAGATAAAGAGAAAATATATTAAAAAGATACATCAAAAAATATTATTTGATAAGTTCCACTTTATAAATTCTCTATTGCACAAATAATAAAGTTTTCTCTAATTTTAGAAATTAAAAATAGATCGACAAATTCTTTTTAAATAAAATAAAATAACCAAAAATAAATGTGTGTTAAATTCTTTTGTTGCTTCATGGTTGAACGAGAGTTTCTTTTTATTTTACATAAAGGGATTACGTTCATCTCTTTGGAAACGTATTGCTCGCGTGAATCGAGAATGTATAACTGATTACGGGTTCACGACGTGGAACGTCGAACTCACTCGCGGCAAGGTCCCATTATTTAAAGCTGGTCAGATATCATCTGCAGGGAGAGTCGTCTTCTGATCCGTGAAGGCGTACACAGTCACGACGAGGCGCAATATACGCTTCGATGCGAGACCGAAATAATGTTATCGACCGGCCGATTTCTCGATTCGGTCTCCGACCTATCTCGAACAGTTTGTCCGTTGCCGCTGGCGACAACGCTCGTAACAATGATAATTACAAATTGTCGGTTTTGATCGACGTAATGGACAGTTCATTAAATCGCCGGCAACGCGCTTAATGTATCGCGCGACCGTTTGCGCCCCGAAAATTCGCTCGTTTATCCATCGCAAAATTAAATAAGGCGGAATCAACGGCGCGAAAAAGATAATCGACACGATGTGCAAGTTCATCTAAGCAGCAATCGCTTAGTCACAGTAACGATAATTATCTCTCTTGGGTTTTTATTGACGTCATTATCGCAAATGACACCTTATTGTCGTTACGATGATTGCCGCAGTAATAAATTTGGATAATTAGATAACAACGCCGTTTTTTCGAGAATCGATAATTACGCAGGTCTAAAACGCAATTGCACAATAACGATGAAGCTAATAATGAGAATCGAACAGCCGCATCCGGGTCAAAATGTTATATTTTTTTTAACAATCAGCCATTGCATCGGTTGGAACGAAGCGTCGAACCCCGGGTGATCGATAATTCTTTTTAACACGTCAATTATGACGAGAGAAGCAGGCTTTAATTTCTTCACGAACGTGTTTCTACCTTTCGGAACTTAATAACCTCTGCAACTCTATTCTTTGTCGGTCATGGACCTGGAAGCATCCGAAAGAACGGCGGGCATGGCTGATTCATAGATTAATTTGATTGACGAGCTACCGCGGTCGCGAAGAATTATCTTCCGCGCCGATCGATAGTACGCAACGACGCGTGTTAGGCAACTGCCTATCAATTCTTGCCTTCGTAGTCTCGTATTACCATAAAAAGGCAGACCGGATTGCTTGTTCTGCGAAGAAGTCTAGCAAGATGCTTGCAATATTCATTTTTTTACACGATGCCTTTCAACCTCTTTTTTGTTATCTCGACAAAAATAATCATTCAATTAATATTTTATTATGGTCTTTTAATGACAAACAAAAAATCAATCACACGTTGTCTATCTAAATTTCTCACTTAGATAGTACTAGAAATGTGACGAATAAAACTATTTGTGCTCTTATTCCGAATATTTCTCACTTACAATCGCACTCACTTGGATTCAATTAATTTTTGGTAGCCTTATAATTTTATGAATACAAAAATAAAGTAATAATTATGAGCGAATTTCACGAGAGAGCGAATTATCGACGTGCAATTGTGCAACGACGATTTGAGAAGATCCGAGATGCATCGGTACATCATCCGCAGCGCGAGTTTCTACGGAATTGTAATGCAGTCACGTCTATGTACGAGTGATTTATCTCGTGAAGCGTACATCCGTTTCCGTCGACGGTCCGCGATGGGAGCACGGATGGGGACACTCCGGTCACTGAGCACGCATAATCCTGCGATAATTATGTAACGGATCGCCGTCTCGACAGCGATCATCGACCGATTGTGAATCAGCTCTCGAAAGTCTTTGACAAATCCCGTTAAAGAATTAAGTTTACTTATGGCTGCGAAAAAAAATGCTACGTGGCTCTTGAAGCCAGATTCTCTTGAGCTACGAATTTACATGACAATGTAATTAATCCTCTAATTAATAACCGCCATAAATCGCCGGTAAGGCAAGTAAACAAAATTAATATTCCAAGAACCATTCAACTAGAATTGAAGAAAAATTTAAACAGACGAGTCACAGAATCGTAGATTACATTCGATCGATCCTAACACTTGTCAGTGTTACACCAGATGGATCTTAATACAGCAATTGTACAGAAAAAAAATTAGTATCAAATCGATAATTCATTGTTTCATACATAAGCAAGAATATAAAATCTTCTTGGAAGAATTTATAACCTTAAACAGACATAATTTTCTTTCATAAAAAAAATGTTTCTTTTTATGCAAGCAAATTATGTCTGTTTAAGATTATAAATTCTTCCAAGAAGATTTTATATTCTTGCTTATACATAAAACAATGAATTATTGATTTGATATTAATTTCTTTCTGTGTGTGTAAAAAAAAATTCAATCTTTCGACAATAAATATTCTAACGCAATCATATCATTCAGACTACTACCAGCGCTTTAGTGATGTGTAAAAACATATTTTTACATTTCTAAAAAAAAAAAAACAAAAAAAAACTCGCAGCCGCACATAATAGACAATTTTGCCTTTAAAACATACTACTAATAATAGTAAATTTACTAGTAACTGGAAGTTATTTCTCCATTATTTTATAATTATGTCAGAGGAAATGGCACAACTCATACGTAAACGCAGATATTATAATTGCAGAGTCATATGATTGATTACTGTATTTGACGGCACGATGACGGCAGACAATTGGCAAAATTCACAGGTGACGAGCGAGGAAAGACGCGCCGCTTCCTGGACCATGATCTCTGGCTCGGATCGAGACAGGGTCACGGTCATCCCCGGTGCATTTCGCATAAATCACTCGCGGCGCGAACACGCGCCGCGATTAATCCAGATAGCGACTCACACACGCGCCCGATTACGCGTACATCGGAGATGGTATCGAGCGCGGCCGGTCGGTTGCATAATGCCGATGTTCCATTAAATCGCACGCGGATCGATCCTCGACTCCGGACGGGGGACGCGAGTGCACTTTCGGAGTTGCGGTCGCGGCCGGGGAATACGTAGGAAATTGCGCGAGAGGAAACCCGAGCTCTATACGCTGAAAGCGTTTTGCGGGATCGTTTCAATTATTCGCGTCGCGCACATCACCGGACACCATGCAATTCCTTGCCGCGCGATTTTCGACGCGAGCTCTATGATTGATCGACTAGGGAATATATAATTCTTTTGCGCGACATTCCCGAAGAAATGATCGCGACGATGAAACGGGAATTACGATGGTAACGCGCTTATTACCTGAGGAATCTTCCGGTATCGTCGAATCAAATTCGCGCGTACGGTTATGCATTGAAGATATTATCGTGCGGCGTGCCGTTACGTAAGATCTTCAGGAACGCACAATGGAGCCCCTCGATGTTCCATTAAATCGTATGCAGATCTCGAGGCAACAATGGAACGCGGACGGTCGAATCGAGACTCGTAAAAAGTAGCCGACCGCATCCCGAAACGCTTCCTGGATCGAAAAGCGATCGTGCGGATGCGATGCCGGAGAAGAGAGGAAAGATTAGCATATTTTTGTATGTGAGAATACCGATGGTGTAAAAAACACGAAGAACATTAAGTACAGTGTCATTGCTTATAAAAAATAAGTAAAAAATTAAAAGTATATTATTATTATTGTCACTTATATTATCGTTCTGCAAAGGTAACCAAGTTTTACCAAAAACTGTAAAAAAAATGTGTTAAATAATTAAAAGTTATAATATTTGCATATGTATATTTTTCTAAAAAGATAAAATTATTAAATTAATAATTAAAGTAATTAAAAATATAAGAGAACATTAACTAATATTAATTTTATTAATAATTCATCGAAAAAGCGATCAAATATTCAATAATTAATAAATAACAATGAGAGAGATAAGTAACCACCAAAGTAAAACTGAATTAAACGCATTCAGCAACTTTTCTCTACGTCGTAATAAAGACTATTGTTGTAAGATTATTGTTATTGTTGTTGAGGAATACCACTTCATTAAAACGAGCGACGAGGTAAGAAACTTTTACGAATGATTAATTTCTCATCCCAGTTATTGCTTTTCGCCATCTTCGGCCACCCATCTACACCCACCTGAAACTTTCAATGGAACAGTGTGCTTGTTATACCCGTAAAATAAGATGGGTAATATATAGTAGACAACACACCTTCGCGTCTTACGTGTTGGCTCAGCTCGATACTACCTCACAAAGCTTAACGAATCGCGGCCGCGTGTAAGTAGCCGCGAATAATCCGCGCGCCGGGATCCCGCGCGAAAAATCCGCGGCGGTAACATACGAGCACCCGAGGGCACGGGTGATTGAATATAAATCATATAAATTGCGTCTATCCGGAATTAATGTACACGCTCGTGATTTAAGATATTGCATCTCCCTTCCTCCTTCCTTCTGCCTCTCTTTCTCTTCTCCTCGGCCGTAATTGACGCGTTATTTCCGCATCCACCGTTCGAGACGCCGAGGTGAAAATTCATCTTCGAGGCACGCGATTTATCCCGCGGGATCTCGAGGACTGGCACTCTCCGTATCGATCCCCTTCGTTTCCTTTTCCCTTCCTCCCCCCTCCCGCCCCGCGAAGGAAGACGCGCGATCAAGATCAACGACTCGGCTCCCGCGAGTGCAAGGCGCGATCCTTACGCAAAGACACTCCGCTACGCGATCTTCCGTCTGGACACGGAGAAAGGTGTACGCGTTATCATAGTCGTGCATCAGCGGGACTCGCAATATCGAGCTCGCGTTGGGGGACAAAGATTCTTTTCTGCTGCTTACACAGAAAGGTATGATGGACGATGTACCGCGAGTGGAGGTCGATGCGCGAAAAACTATGTGCAATTTAGATTTATCTGTATCTCTCAGATAAGTCACTCGAGATAGCGATTATTGTTGGCGTAATAGTGGCGGTTACTGTGCAACAGTTGACGAGGAGCAGATTGTAAAATAATCCGTAATGATCGCCGTAAGTATATATAATAGTTCGTGCATGAAATACTTAACGAGTTGGCACGTAACGTTTAATATGTAATAAGTTATAATAACTTGATAAAGCGATATTGTGTGTTAAATAATAAAGCCGAGAAGTCGTCGAGACAAGACGGGGCTCTGCAATTATAGTTCTCGCGTGTAACGTAAGAAGATAATTTCATTGAGGCGCGCGAATGGCGTGAGGTAACATTCGTGGATTAACGTTGCGATATACGCCTCGCGTTCGCGAATCCGTATAAATAGTATAAAAAAACAAATCATAAATCATTGTTACGCGTCGCGGGGCTACCGGAATCCATCGGGAAAAAATGCACAGAGCTCTCTCTCTCTCTCTCTCTCTCTCATTCTGTGTCTAATACTATGTAAATTTAACTGTGAGCGAATCCGACGAGGAACGATTAATTACGGTATGCAGCTATTGAGTGATTTTTGCCCCGATGCCCCCGACGAACGGTAGTGTATTTCACTTACATGTCGCTGCTTTGCGATACACGAGCGATCCTTAACAATTACACGGCGAGCGCGGTTGGCGGAATCGAAAGATATAGTGCGGCATCGGCCCAGGGAAAGGAAGAATTATTTTCTACCTGGATATACACACGCGCGCGAACGTATACGTATATACCACACGTGGTGGATTATGCTTGAAACGCGCACGTTCAAGGCTATCTACCAAGATCACGGTCGCGTCGTCCGGTGCCGGACAATCGCCATCAGTCATCGAACGATTCTCCGGCGCACGTTACATACGCATATACGAAGAGTAATGGCGAAAAAGAACGGCGACACTGTACGCCTGCGATCCTTGCCAAACATACATCACTCTGCAGCAGATTCGAAAGTAACGAAGGCTATATCTTACTCGTCATGTCTCGTTTACGGATGACCCGGAGTTTGAGTCCCAACGTCCGTTTATTTTATTTTATTTTATTCCTTTTACGTCGATTATATTACTGTTATGCGCTTTTCATTAGTGGCTCCCTCGGAAGTTATTGAAAATTAAATATGGCGCAGCTCTTTGATGTATTGCGATCACGTGCTCCAATAAATAAATTGTCGGAAGTTACGTTGGAAATTATTTAATTATAAAACGTAACCGCGAATGCGTTAACATCGCAGTTAATAGGATCGAGGATCGGGCGAAAATCACACGAGCGGCTGCGAAGACGTTGGAGGACTTGTGTGAGAAGATATTCGGTGCCGGAATACCGCCTTTGATCGAACGTGTGATGCCGCGATATTGCCATGCACGACCGGTTTTAGATTAGATAGAAGAATTATTACACGGCAAAGTTCATTATCCAGGCAGAGAAGGGATTAGCCAATAAAGCGAAAATATAGCTGTGGCAACTAAAATGTTCTTGAAATAACGGACCTCTAATATCGCTGCTGCCGAAACTCAATTTATTAGTTTATTAAAACGTGGCAGTAAAAAAATATTCACTGCTGGGATCAAACATTCGTGATAGCGCGTCCTATAAACAATCGCGATGAGAATGCACGATTTTGAGCGTGTAAGGTATTAAGAAATACTTGGCTGCCATTTTTAATTTTTTTCGCAGCAAATGTATTTTATCTTTAAGCCGACAAAAAAATTCAAACTATTGACATTTAGTTGATATTTCTAAGTCATTTCTTTCTGTCTACAACGTTACAAATGCCATTTACTTGCGCTCTAAAGTCTCAGGGCAATCAAAAAGATTCATCGCGAGAAAAAGGTTGTGGAAAATTGTGTCTCTAAGCAGCCTATCAAGGCGTTGTATAATAAATTAAAGAATGCAATAGTCGAGAGCCATTCTAGAAGCGAGACACTTTTTGCGACACCTGCTGTTGAGTCTCGCACCTGCTTGAGTTGATTAATGAACAATCTACGTATCTAATCTCACGTATTACGTAAGCGCATAATGATTTCAAACACAAATGTAAAAAATGTTATGATTGTAATAAAGTGGAAAAATATATGTGACAACGTTATCTTACTTTTCCTGCAAAAAAATAAAAATAAAAAAAAAAAAAATAAAAGAGTGATCGAAACAAATAAAATCAGATCTAAAATTAAATCCTAATCCTTTCAATGACGATGCATCTCTTCGACTAACGTAAAGCTGCTGCTGTGCATAACTGTATGATTTCAAACGCAAATATAAAAAATATTATCATTGTAATAAAGTAGAAAAATATATGTGACAATGTTATCTTACTTTTCCTTGGAAAAAAAAAAAATAGAAAAGAGGACAGTGATCGAAACAAATGGAGTCAGATCTAAAATTAAATTCTAATCCTTTCAATGACGACGCACACCTATTCGAAGTGACTAATGTAAAGCTGCTGCTGTGCGTAACGAATTAATTTGGATCGATCGCGCGTGTTCATGGGAGACAAATAATGACGATCTCTATCGAGATAGCTCGAAAACGGAGATCGGGACGACGCGATACTTTCGCGAAGTCCTTCGCAGGGTATTACCCGCCGTCTAAGCCCGGCACGACCTTTTGTATGCGTAATTCGACCATGTAAATTGTAACTCGACTCCGACTCCCGCTTATCAAACGGGATTCATCGCGATTCTTTCGCAGGATGTCATTTCGACGTCGAGGGCTCGCGGCCAATAATCAGCGCCGGAGGCGATCCACACTGTCATTCACCGCTACAACCAAGCTCCCGCTTGAACGTTGAACCTTGATTGCGCGGAGAAAGATCGGCACCTTGCTGCGACGTCTCATGCTAATGAATTCCCAGCGACGTTTATTTCGACGTTTCTATCCGCTGACAGTGAAATGAGCGCACTGACAATCTCACGTCACTACGCACGAATGCGGTCTCGATAGCATTCACGATCGATCAAACGGAAGTTTTGTAAAGATTTATCTCGCAAATTCATCATTTCAAAAACAAGCCTTTAAGAAGGTTACAGAAATATTATCTGAAAAAATATGCAAATTTTATTTCTGTTTTAGAAAATTGCCTATTATAGTACATAAAATGTTAACGTATATTTTATTTCTTTTTTTTACAAAAAATTGAAGAAGAATAATTAAAGAAAAATTGAATATCTTTAAATTTGTTGCAAAACAAAAATAAAGATACTTATCGATTGTATATTTTTCAGATCAAACGAAATTTACAGCTAATCAGCTAAGTACATTGACCACATAAATGTAACGAATATATTCGCTCTTCGTGATGCTACATGTCTGGCAAAGTATTGTAATGAAAAGAGAGAATTCTCTCTCTATGAGATTATTAAGCGCCGATTAAAGCTGCGATAAATAAAGATATACGCGAATTCATTCGTCACCGTCGCTTATTAAATCGTCAAAGGGCCGGCAAAGGGCCGCGCCAGTACCGCTACCTCGACTGACCCCCGCGGAGCGTTGCCGCGACCTATCCCTTTGGTCGACCGATCGCGAACAGATCGGCGGGTGTGCATACGCCGATAATTTACACGGCGATCGTCTTCCGGCAAGTAATGCCGCGGCTAATGAGCCCACGTGTCCCGATGCGCGCGTTACATAAAGGCGCGCGCGGATGCGCCCCGAGAGATACACGGATGTATACGATGCACCGGGCTTGATCTCGAAGTCACGACGCTCGCCCGCAAGACGAAGAGCAGCGCAGCGTCCCCGCAAAGGGCAACGCGATGCACCGCTCGAACGGGGAGCCCCCCCGCCCCCTCTCTCCCGAGAGCGCTGTTAAGATCGGTCGCATCGGTCTCGACTGTGTCGGTTAGATTGCAAACGTGTAACGATGCCCCGAGCCATCCCGCAGATTCATCGACGTGGCATCGATAACGAATCTGCGAAAAATCTTGGCCTTATGACGCGAACGACGTACGAAACCGGTGACAGCGCCAGTTGCATCGTTGCGTGCAGTGCAACGCGGACGAAGGCGGCATCAAATTAATTGAGTACGTATTTTTGAAGAAGCCGCGAGATAATTCAATGTATCCAGTTGGTATCAAAGAAAAATTAAAATGCGTTAGAATAAGTACAAAGAAACAACTCCCACATAAAATTCATTAGCTGCTCAATGTCACACTTCTCGTCATACTTCTGACTTACTTCACCCAATTTCGTGATAAAGATCTTAACGAAAGCGTAATAAGAATTAAAGATCACTACGCAAAATGGCATGAAAGGTGCATTATTGGATTGTAAAATGATTTAGGAGCTCCGAGAGGCTTGAAAGGACCCATTGATGCTTTCAAAAGACTCGAGGATCACCGTGACGGACTACTTAATACACGTTAATTTTTATTCCCCGTCGTTCCTCCTCTCGATTCCTCTGAGACAAAGCCCCGCTAGGATAAGTATCGTTACATGTGCCAAGCTACGGGGATGGTCATAATGTAAGCATTGAAACCGACGGCGCTACGCCTGAACCGTCCATTGTATTCCGCGGCCGTGGTCGCGCAGGTTCACAGGCAGCCTTGAAGAACCGAACCTCCCAGCGCGACAAGATGATGCATTGTTACAATGCGCGGGCTCATGTCTGGGCCCGGCCACGCGGGGTCACGCAGAAAATCGCGAAGGTTAAAAGGTATCAACGTGGAAATATCTATGCGCACGGTGGCTCGCAGCGAGACACCGCGCGTTTCGTTTTCAACGCGCCGGACGTAAAGTGGCCTTTACACGCTCAATATTATTTCACAATGTTCGAATATTATTGATAGTCTGGAGACTGTATTAAATTTGTTTTGCACTGTCTAGAAAAATATTATCGGACAGTTATTGGACGTCTAGAAGTCACTTGAAACTTAAACTACATGAAGAGTTTAAAAAAAAAACCATTTGCAATATGTACACTGAGAAAAAAGTTGTTAAATTGACTAAATTTTTCAACTTGATTGACTTTCTTCAGTTCAAGTATTTATGTATTTGAGTTAAATGTATAATTGCTTGAAACGAAGTTCAAGTATTTTATGTATTTAAGTCAAATGCATAAAAACTTGAACTGAAAAAATTTAATCGAGTGGAAAAGTTTAGTCAAGGTAACAACTTTCTTCCTCACTGTATAATTATGTGCAGTAGAATTCTAATATAAGTATACTACACTTATATTAGAATAGGAATTGTAATACATAATATAATAATGCGCTAATAAATATCGCAGAAATTTTTACTATAACTGCATGATAAAACAAACCTCATCTTATAAAAATAAATTCAATTTTTCTGTTCAAGCAGAAAGTAAACGTTATGTGATAGCTTTAATTCATTCGCTATTTTAAGTAATATAAATTTCTAGACTTCTCGACAAAAAAATTTGTGTGATGTAAGTATCTTCGCAATATTTAGACTCTACAACTTTTTTTATATAATACTTCTATTGTCTGCTCGCAACCAGTTTTGACTACTCAGTCGAGACAGCCTCCAGGAGAGCTGACATATGTTTAAATATACGTTGGCCGAGTCGAAGGGCTCGTCGAGATTGGCCTCGATGCTCCACCAAGGACATCCTAAACTAACCCGACTGGAGCCCTGAAAGAACTGACCCAAGAGCGCAAAATAAAAAGAAGACCAATCGTCTGGGTGTAACGTTTCTATGGTTACCTGCGATGATATAATTCTAAAAGATCGTAGAGCAGATACCTTCACTCCCTTTTATTTTTTTTTATTTTTTCTCTAAAACATGTCTTTTCCTGGAATGATCCAAGTGTTATGCAACGATGATGCGAACTTGAGTTCTTTAGACTTGAATTTGATATAGTTAAATATCATTTCTTTTCACAATAATTTTAAGTTATCGTTTTTTTTTTTTTCAAAAACCAGAATTAATTAAAAAGGTAATTTAAAATTCACGACTGCTCTCTCAAGTTATGTTGCTTTAGTTGCTGCCTTAATGATAAAATTAAAAAAAAAAAAAAACACGATGTCTCGAACATTTCTTACAACCATGTACGCTTTGATTCATTTTTGCAACAATATTAATCACGGCTTGACAAAACTTTAATCGGCAGCGATCGTTCTTCGTACTTTTTAATTTCGCAGATGTAGTTATTCCAGCCGGCATTAAACTCGCCAGCGGCAGAGCCAGATCCGGCCACGACGTATGCGAATATCGATAGAACCAGCCACGACGTATGCGAATATCGATTCGCCCCCGCCGAAGCCGATGCAATAATGGATATCGATGATGTCGGAGGAGACATCGGTATGTCCGCACGCATTCCGGCAGCCAGTTATAAATCACTGATCCGTATCTCGGTAGAGAGGGGTCCCCTTAACCAAATGGATGCTACTGTCGATTTGAATTACTACCCTCGGCCGGAGAGCCATCGCCAGCGAGGCTCCAAACGGTTCAAAGTTCTATGTAAACTACCGCCCACGTTTACATTCTCCTCGCCGGCCACCGGTGCATCCTCGGCCGCGATAGCGGTGACCAAACAGATCCTATGTCTTCCTCGAGTGGTCTTAGAAGACGTCCGAGCGGCAGTCTCCCGCGCGGCAGAAACCGAGATACCGGCATTAGAATTCAGAGTGGAATCGAGTACGACTCGAAAGGGAAAGAAAGGACAGGAACGTCTCTCCGTCTTCGGTAGGGATGTAGTAAGGCTAACAACACTTTCACACGGGACGAGCGACTATTTAATGGTCCCGAAATTAAACGGTGACGAAATGAGAAATAGCCCGAAGGTTCGTTGACCGTTTTATAGACATATGATAATGCGCCGTAATAATTTATGTATGATATGTGCGTGTTAATTGATACGCGACGTCGGCAAATAAATGAAACTCGTTTTTGAATTTCAGCTCCGCGCGAGGCAGACGATATTTAATTATTAAAATGAGGCGTGGTACCCGAGAACTCCTCCGCCAATAATTTCAACGATCAATTTACAGTTCATCTCCTCTCGGGAAAAAAATAAATTAGGGAACGCTCTCGCGCGCCAATTGTTCCAATATTTGACACTCGTATATTTTATATCTCTTTACATCTCGTGTAGTATAATTTCGTAAATGCGAAATCCGTGTACAGTTCATTCTCATAATTAAATAATTAAAAATACGGCTCATTGTGTTTTTTGTGTTTCATAAATTTAAAATCTCCAATAGAACCATTTACTTTAATTATGTTACCCTCGACAATCAATGTTGTTATTTTATATCGATGTATTTCGAGTGAACTGAATTAATAAAAAATTTATCTGCAATTTTAACAGCGTTTAAACCCATGGAAACATCTATTTTCACCTGACTCGTGAGCACGCGTGACGGAGATATTCGCACGTTCATGCGTGCGAACGAGACAGAGATCTCGCGTTCAGATGCACACATACGTGCGTACGTACGCAACGGCGAGGTATACCCGAATAAAGTGTTCGACACATTTACAAATGAGCCGAAGCGAGAGGCGCGAGGGATTATTTTGAAGGCAATAAATACCGGAGATAAATAATCGTTGTCATGGCGAACCGCAAAAATTCGCGCGAGCACCAGGGGTGAAGATGAATATTAGTCACCGTGACGGGGACGCGCGAAGGTAAATGCCTACGATTATCGTCATTACCCGCCGAGATAATTACACGTATATGAATAAATGTATACAGATTCAAATTACACACGTTCGTCCGAAGATTACATATATTTCATTGTAACTACTTGAAAATAACGCGTATTACATCTCCTCGATATTCATTGCATCGACAAATGCAATTTGTCTATTCGGCCCACACAGGTGACTATTCTTTGAATAAAAAAAAAAATGATCTAGCTGCAAATGAAGTAAGTGAATCGGTGACTTTAATTAATTTCAAAATTTTGATCTATCAATTTTCGAGAAAAATTAATGAGACTATTTAAGATGTGATCCATCAAAGTCTGCAAGAAAATCTCTTATGAACCTAAAAATTCACCATTTGCGTGACTGTGGTCTAAAAATAATTTTTTAGAAGTGTTCGACGCAATAAAAAAGCGTTTGGCATACTTGATTCTTTGTTATACTAATTAGTAATATTATTTTAATTATTTTATTATTGATTACACTTTAATCATCCTACAGATATCTTAGATGCTGAAGAAGGGCAAGTGAGCCCAAAATGTGCATCCATATCCTAAATTTTATGATATAAGAGATTGAAATTCAATTATATTTTTAATTTAGTATTTACACCTTAGACTCTTTTTTTGCTCTTTATTGATCTTTTTCTAATAATTCAAATTGCTTTTGCACACTTTGAGGTAGTAATATTCTTGATCTTTCAAAATTGAATTCAAAATTCAATTTCAAAATGTTCATATCTTCTTCATTCACATTCTCGCTCATCTCTCATAGAGATGAGACTCGGGAACGGTATCAGTTACCATTATCAGCCTCGACGGGAGCCACGTCTGCCGCGTTAGCAATAATATAAAGGGCTCCACGGAGAGAGTCCTGAATAAACAATCGGCACAGCGCGGTATCTCGCATCGGGGGATCGACCGCGAATATATCCCCGTGTATCGCTCACGACCGACACCTTATTCTCGCACAGTCGGCGAGAGCAAGTGCAGGTTTCAGGGTGAATGCACGGCAGCGTCCGTTGCGCAACCGTGCCGATATATTAAATCGATCGGCACATATCGATAGCCCTTGCTTTACACGCGAGCGCATGGCTCCAGCACATTGTTGGTATTCCAGGCGGGAGAACGCGGTCGCGAGAAGCAATAAGTTCGGAGTCCTCTCTCGGCGTGCCGCGACCTTGCGCACGCCTCGTCGATATTATTACAGATATTTCTACTCGAAAAAAGTAGAGTGTCAATCGAATTTGCGTTCTACGCTCGGGCGACTTTACGATGCTCGCTAACAGACGCGCGCGTTCCGAGGAACCGTCATTGACGACGAACAAGCTCTCTTTGTGCGAATGGAGCACCGAACTCTAGCTCGTAAGATGTTTGCAGAAACTGCGATGAAAAATCTGATTCTCAAATAAATTTGAGAATCAAACATACGTTATGTATAATAATTGAAATTGATGTTAATTAGAATTGATAAATTCGCATTTGCATCCAGCGCGGTTTGTTTATTTTTTCAAAGAAAAAAAATTTTTTATACATAATTTAATATATATGAAATATCAATATATATTTTTTTTTTCATATATAATTATATATAAAAAAATTGCGCTGGATGCAAATACAAATTTATCAATTCTAATATATATATATATGATTGTATATAAATAAATATATAATTATATGTAAAAATTTTTTCTCAAGTTATATATGTCCATGTATAATTAATTATATATAATTATATAATATATCTTTTATTATATATTTTGGTATATAATTATATATAAAAAATGTTTTCGGGATTGCCTTAATTTAGCTCTTATTCGATTTTGAATCTCATCAAACTTTCACTGCCATTGTTATAATTTTAAATTTGAGAATCTTTAATAATAAGTAAAAATTCGCGAATGAGATGTTTTAAGCGAAACAAACGGAATGGCTCGCGACGTTTTAGCGAGCGACACGAAGATCGTTCCCGTGGAAGAAATCTCTCCCGATCGTGTTCTGCCTACGCCTCGACGATGCAGTGTATTGTGTAGCATATCGTGCGATATTAACCGCGATATGTACGCGGGGAAACGACAATGGAATCACGACGGTGCAGCGCAGACAGTATGGGACGAATGAATGATTCAGAGTCGGGCGATTCGAGACAGTCCGCGATGTGCCACTGCTTAATGCAAAAGCCGCATGGCTGCATAAATAACTTCGCCGTTGTCTCCGTCGAGACGTTCCCGTTCTTTTTTCTTTCCGTGACACACAACTTTAAATTATGACACTGTTGACGGCACTTTGTCATATCGCTTGCGCAACGCGTATTGATAAAAAAAATGTACATGCGGAAAAAAGTGTTCTGCATATGCACTTTGCACATTTTTTTCAAGCTGCAAGCATAATAAAGAAATGCATAAAGAGTATACTCGAATATTGTTCTGATGTTCAAGATGAGCATTGGAGTTAGAGCATTGGAGTTAAATGCTAGAGTCAAGTGCCATATCAATCATCGATTATAGAAGCAAAGTCCAAAGATATAATATTTTCATTAATAAAAATTGTTTAATGCACCTGGAACTATTTGAATTTGTAACCCTATCCTCTCTTCTGTAACTTTATACCGGGATAAGGCCGTTATTAAACTTAAAGCAAACATCGTTTGAGAATCGAGTGCAGCGTGCGGTTCTCCGCGCGTCGCAACACCGAGAACCGGTGTTGTCGGGAAACGGTCGACAGCAATAAACTTTCGACACCGGGAAATCACTAGTTTCAGGACGCGGAGGTAGCTAGGACGAGTGCTGTTGAGGAAAGCGCCGCGCCGCGCGCCGGTTCCCTCGCTTGATATACCGGCAGTTCCGTCTGCTGGAAGCAGAATCGCAAAACGGTCAGAAGTGGAAGGGAACGAGAGAGAGAAGACCTGCAGGAGAGAGGAAGAATACTGAAAGAAGAAATACTAGTACCGGGTACACACGCCGTTTCTCCTCGTTCCTCCAGGAGCGCGTCGTGACTCCTCGAGACTTGAATCTAATCGATTTTAAAGACTACCACAGCGGAAATGTAAGCTGGCAGAAAAATATTACATTGAACATCTCGGAACAGAGAATATTTTAATCTTTTCTCCTATTTTTTTTTTTAGAAAATTTTTTTATTCATTGAAAATGTCTTTTAAAAAAATAACTTTGTTTCAAACAATTTCAAAAGCTACGCATTTTAAAGTATTTATATTAAGAATGTAATCAGATACAAATTTGAAAGTAATTTCGTTAGATCATCAAACTAATTACGTGTAAAACGCTCGAGCATGATGATAAATGCTACAAAAGAGTTTCAACATTCAGTTTAAGTGTCCCACAGTAATTATTTTGTTCGACAAAATTATTTTCAAATCCATGTAGCGCAATTTTCAATTACTTCCTCAAAACTGTTCGTTGGTAAAATAACAAAATTCTTCGATCACTGTTCCAGGCTATTCTCATACATATTTATTCTTCTATCTTCCTGTTAAAATTTCTAGGAACTATTTTTTTAATTTCGAGGCTCATTAGAGCAAACAGATCCCTTCTTACGTTCCGCTCACTTTCTTCGGCACGCACGGTATATCCACGTAATATTTAAAGAGATTGCCTCTCTCGCCATGGTTATAGCGCTCGAGGAACGTCGCCGAGGAATCATAGACGGACGTGCCGAAGCTGCACTCGCTTCGTGAGAGGACGCCGAAGCATGTCGGAGATTACACAAGTCGTCCCGACTTCGCGTTTGGCCTCTCGACGGCCGCTTCTAGGCGGCCTCTAAGACCGACGCGGAATCTTAGCGTGATCAGAATCTGCGGTCAGCGAAGACGTATCGCCTCATCTTCGCCTGCTCTCAACGAATCTTCACACGCGTAATCGCATACTCAAATTGGTTGCGTAACTTTCCCGTAATCTGTAACGATAGCCGCTCTATGCGCGCGCGGCGAGGAATCGTAAATAACATAAAGGATTACACCCAGTGATTAGACCGGGCTACGGGATACTGAGGTTATCAGTGTAATCTCTGGTCATTAAGTTTCTCTAACGCGCTTAGCTCGAAAATTGAAATAAGAAGTAAGAGGGATATTGGTGCTTAATAATAATTATACATCAATTATTAAATATATTTTCCAGTCGCTTATAGATTGTTTTAAGATGCTTATAGTATCACTATTGAATTTGACAATTAAATTGAGATGTTATTTCCAGCTTCATTTAACGATTGCGTTTTTAAGTCTGACAATATCGGCACACAATTTACACATTTACAGAAGTGAAAAATATATTCAATAATTGATATGAAAATATTATTGAGCGCCAGAATCCGCTTCGATCGAGAAATGGCACCCTCTCTTGTTTCTTGCGTTATTCACACGGTCTAATATCCAACTTATTATTCTGGAAAATTGAACTCACAGCGCTATCGCAATCGTGACTGTACGTTGAGAAGGTATTATTTCGTCCTGCTTAAGGCGTGAATTGCGTATCAAAAGTATAATTTATATACAAAATGATTGGAATTTGTTACGGATCTTTAGAAAACGATATCGGCATTGTTTCGCTAAAACGACCGTCCGCACCTTCGATCCGGCTGCACAAAGAAGCACGCATTCGTGTGCACGCAGCGACGCCTGCGATACCACAAATTGCTCGTCGATCTTATCGAAGCAGAACGAGAGGAGTTCGCCGTCGGACGTCCGTTTTATCGATCTCGCCGAAGGAGAGTGACGCTCTCGGAAAGAACGAAAGGAGTGCAGCGTGCAATGAGAATCCTTTGAGCGGAAGGACACGCCTAGAGTTTCGTCTCGTACGCGAGGAGACCTTCAAGCGCGCGCGCGATTATCCTCGCACGGATAATCGATTGTACCGTTTTATTCGCGGGCGCGTTGTGCGCCAAACAATGAAACGAGTCCCGGCCATTCAAGAGCAAAGTCTCCCTCGCGACCGTCTCGTGAACGGTTCCTTTGAAATTGCTTCTTGCGAGAGGAGGCGCGAGAAACAGGATTAGGCGTTCTTTTGATACGGATTTCTTCGATGCTAAATGCCGTGACACAGAGACGCGCGCGATGACAGGTTCTAGCTACCAGAAAGTTATCGAAAACTACGCAAAAAGTTTCCGCGGATAGGTTCTTGTGAAGAGAAGTCTTTAAAGTCACCTATCAATTTCTCTTGTCAATCATGCGTGTGTTAAATGTACAATTATTAATTCACTCGAGAAAAAAGATTTGGCACTTCGAGTTATTCCAAAAATTTCCTCCCAACTACTTTAAGCAACATTGTTAATACTAACACGCGTATAAAACATAGATACGCAACAAAAGATTGATTAGCAATTTTAATTTTCGTGAATCTTAAGTTTGGGGAATCCTGCAAATGTTTGTAAACATTTGCCTAGATAATTATTCAGCCCAGATAATTAAAGATCCGCTTTAGACCGTGTACAGCCTTCTCGTTATTTAAATAACTAAGAGAATTTCTTTCCTTATTTTAGGATATCTGTATCTCTGTGGGCGAAGATCATCTGTCGAAACCTTGAAGAACCTGTTGCCCACGAAACCGCTGATTTCCACCAGGTATTTGTTTCGCGACGCAAAAACGCTCAGCCATGCAGAACGAAGTGGCGACGGGTGATCGACTTCATTCACTATTTGCGTCTCTCTCTCTCTCCCTCTCTTGATTACCGTGGTTGAAAATGATAGCACGAATCGCTTCTACTGTGGTCGCGCGATCTGTCTCTAGCCGACCGGCATTCCCTCAGCTCGGTTAAAGACCCGAACGACTTAAGACCTAGCCTAACGTAGGGTCCCATAGAAACCCTTCCTACCTTACGTGCCGACACGATGACTCGTATCGATACGCGTGTGCGTGAACACGTACGTGCACATGCACGCACACATCCACGGCCACGCGTAGCGACTGACGCTGAAGGAAGAGTACGTACGGCCATTTTGTTATATAACTCGCACGCGAGAAGCCTCCTCCTCTAGAGGCCAAGAAAAAGGCTAAGACAATGCCGCCTTGCGGCTTCGATCGTATAAGGATCGTCTCTAGAATGCAACGACCCCTTCGTCCGGAGGCCTATAGAGTTACGAGTAATGACGAAAGTTGCGCTTCCCCGCTCGAGACACGGCTTTGCCGCTCCTTTGCTTGTTTATTGTCTTACACTTAATAATACATAGTTGTATAATAACGCTATAATGAATAAGATGTAATGATGTAATGAGTTGTTAATTTTATGATAACCCGTCCACGCATAGTTCAATGAATCTCTTGAATTCAGTTGCTCACCTGCAGAGTTTGCCTCGCCACTTTGAAATAGTAGGACGAGTGAAAGACACAGACTGTTTTAGCGACTTTGCATCGAGACTGAGAAACCGAGCTGTTCCTCAGGCGTCAGGCGCGAGATCCCGGGGCCCCGAGGGAGGATTTACGTCCCGAAACGAAGGGAGGCGATACATGGGATTCCCCGCGCGTGGATCGGGAAAAGAATTTGCGAACACGGTCCCGGGAGTCCGGTGTCTCTTTCTCCTTTGGGGAAATGGAGGCCTCCTCGCGAAGGGAGACTAAGAATATGAGGATTCGTGGTAATCGAATAGATTACCCAAAGGCCGTTGGCCGTTCGTACGTCCTGGTATCCAGGCTGACCATTGTCGGCCATTTTTCTCTTTTGAGCAGGCTATTTATCCCACGAACCTGTGAACGGGTCCGCGACCACCTCGCATTCCACACTGGGCGGAGAACAATGAACGAAGACAGAAAGAATCTTAAATTCTATAATTACCGGGTAATCTCCGAGCTATCACTAAAAAAAAAAAAAAAATGCAATAATTGGAGAAAAAATAATAAAAACTAAAATTCGTAGCGTAAATTTGCGTTGTGATTTCTATCGTTTGTGTGAAATCAGATGCCGTTTTAAAAAATCCTAAACTATTTCACCTCAATTTGATCATTTTTTAATTTTCCTATCCGCGTTATATAATATAATTTAAAGAAAACTCTAAGAAAATCAATCTTTCATCTTATTTAGGTCGTCCGTATCAGTTCAGTATTGGCTCTTTCCGGAACATCGATATCTATGTCACGATTCGTTACTCAAGCCGGCGTGAGTAGCCTTGGATTCTCGCACAGGTCTTTGCACCGCTTGATGCATAATATGCGTCGGCTGGAACTGAATCACGCGCAGAAAATGACGAAAAAAATTCGCCAAGGATTACCCGTTCTGAATCATCTCAGCGAGCATTGTACGTCAATCTTCCTATTTCTCTCTCGCCGCGGTAACTACCCTTCGGCCGACCGAGATGATAAATGGGCGTGATTTTCAAATGCACTTATGCGAAGCGAAAGAGTAACCAACGTCAACGTCCGATACTTTATTTCTACCGATAGTTCATTTTTATTTAAGACGAGTTGCACTCATTGACACGAGTTTGCAACAACAATCTTAGATCAGCGGCGAATTGCTGTTATTGTTAGAAGAACAATAATCTCTGAGAAGCAGAACAATAGCGCAATTATATATCACTATATACAGAATATTCTTTTTAGAATTTACTCTCAAAATTATAGTAGTTCTAGGACGTGACATTATAAAAAAATTTTACTAAAATTAATAAATTAATCAATAATTTTTAATGTTTAAAAATTAATAATTTTAGTAAAAATTAATTTAGTAAATTTTAACCATATTTTTAATAATTCGGCCGTAACTATATTTTATTGTAGCAGATATTGATAATTCAGAGAAAATCGCATAAAATTCTTTGAAATACCAAGTTGTTTCACGACTGTGTGATTTGAAAGGGTACTATAAAATCTAAAAAAAAATTCTCTCCGTGTGCGTTTATTATCTATCTCCGTTATAGCATTTATTACCTATTTATTACGTATATTTCATGAAAGCGAAACACAAATACCTCTCGAAAGCTACAATAAAGAAAGACCGAAAGTGCATGCACTCTGTAATTATAGCGGTAGAATCACAGGGTGAGTCGTGGCATTACATCCTTTGCCTTATTATGTAACGTCTCTAGAACGCGACGTTTACGTTTAACAAGGAAACTGGATTCGTCCCGGGTACAAGCGTATCAAAAGCGTACATACGAACGTACGTGCCTCATCCCCTGCTTCGCCGTCGAAGGCATACGAGGGAGCCGTATGCGCGGCTCGTTTTTACTCAACTCCCCCTCCCCTTCCGCGATTGCCCTTCGGCCTTCGGCACACCGCGAATCTGCATGCGGTAATGACTTCCTGCCGTAAAACGGCAAATAATAAAAGTGAACGGCCGAGTTACGAGACGATATGCGCGTGTGGGTACGTACGTCAGTGCTGTAACGAGAGGCATTCGCGTCCGACCGGGATGCACTATCCGGTGCATCCTGTAGTACGATGCAATCGCTGTTGTGTACGTGCGTTTCGCGCGATTTTCCCCCAAGAATGTCGAGGACACGTAATCGCTCGATATCTTTGCGAAACAAAAAGTAAAAATCAAATTGCATTCAATTGTCGGGTAACATTGCATAAATATGATAAAAGAATCTATATTATATTTAAGCATAAATTTATCATTAATACCATCTTTTTCCTTGTAAATATCATAAAATATTAAATTATATATTATGATGTATATTAAACGAAAAATCAAATTGTATTAAATATAAAATTTATACCACGTTATTTATTTTATACTACATTTTATTTATTATTATTGTTACTATGCTCCCTGAGTCCGTACGCGTGTGCGATTGAAATTAACGCGTCGACGTCGCGATTTTGCGACGAAGTAAATTCCCAAGGATTTAATCGTCGAGCGCGAGTCGTTGACGTCGCCGAGTCCAGACAGTTAAATCCGATTTTTCTCCTGCGACGTAACTCACCGTCTGTCAACGTTGCTACTTGCGGAGAGTTGCGCTCCTCTAGACGTCCTCTAGTATACGCCTTGATGATCGCTTCCCGCGCCGCATGACGTACCTGCATTAATGCATTCGAGCGCAGCTGCGCCTCGCTGCGAGATATCCATAAGAGAGCGCGGCGAAGGTGCGCGTAAATAATAAGAACCGCTCGCGATACAAGTTTCTAGTAATTCGGTATTGCCTTAATACAACTCTTAATCACGCGCGCGCATATGTACCTCGTAACAATCGTACGCGTCCGCTGGAAAACGTACGATAGCTACTCCGAGTTCCTTCTTGGGCAATCGTCGTACTTTCATCCGAGTCACTCTTGCGGCTCGATCTTTTTTTTATTATTTTTTTTATTAGAAAACACGACTAAATAAAGTTCTGTCTTGCTCCACTTATACCGAGCCCTCTCTTGTTTTTATTCTCATTTCTATTACCCTGAGATTAAAAGTATCTCTCTTACTTCAACTTTTTAATTAAAAGATGAAAAAAACAAGAGTTATTTTTCACTGCCCTACCCCTTTTTATCTTATTTTTATTATTTGTAAATTAGGTTGTATTCTGTTTTTCCTCGAATGTTTCCTTTAGTACCGTTTACAACAACGTATTGAGAAAAAAAAATCTTATGCTCAAATAAATATATTTATTTCGACATCATTTCCTTGATTTAAATATTAGCTAGCATAAAATAATTTATTTTTAAACTTGGGAAATATTTTCCTAAATCAGAGACATAATGTTAAAATAAATATATCTGCTTGAAATAAAATAAAAGAAAATTTTTCTGTGTACGTGTACGTATTTAAATGTTCGCAATGTATTGAGCTCGAGTCCGCGGGTTCGCCAAATGACTGTGCGGATCGGTCACCCCTGCGGGATCGCGGCTCGATTCCAACAGAAATCCCCATTTTGTTTCTTTGCGATTTAACGAGCGACTTCTTCCCCTTCCTTTCTTTCGATAAAAAGCGATGGCGGCACTCAAAGCTCTTAAAAATGGTTACGTCGTTTACATACTTCTGCCCACGTACGTGTGTAATTATGCAAATTATACTTCAAGACGTGTAGACACGCGTAGGTAGATACACGCACGGCAGATATCGACATCAAAGTATGACAAGTTGCGTTTAGCTGCAAAAATCGAGGGCTTGAGCAATCGAGCACTTTTCACTGACGGGCGAACTTTGTTACTGTTTTTATCAACTTCGCGATCGTGTTATTCAATTCTTACAACAAAAAGTGCATCTTATATGTATGAGTTTCTTTTCTTCGGCTAACTTTGAATCGCCTATAGTAATAATTAATGCTTCTGCCATTTCAAATGAGAGAAAACTTTATTGAACGATTAAATTTGTACGCAGAAAGTTGCACATCCACAATGTTTTTCTACATAGAGATTTTTTTCTAGATACATAAAAAAAATAATTAGTATCAAATTATAATAACAATTCATTGTTTCATATATAAGTAAAAATCTAAAATTTTCCCGGTAGAATTTATAATCTTAAACAGACATAATTTGCTTACATGAAGAAAAGAATTTTCTTTATGTAAGCAAAATGATGTCTGTTTAGGATTATAAATTCTTCCAAGATTTTATATTCTTGCTTATATATAAAACAATGAATTGTTGATTTAATAATAATTTTTTTCTGCGTAGTTTACAGTAACTTTCCTCAAGTTTATTTTGTGCATCGTTTTTTCTTCCACGTGAGATTTTCGCAATTTCGTCCCACGCCTGCCCATTCCTTTCGCGTGAGATTTTCCCAGTTCATTTCCTATCGCTTTCATGCCGACAATTTTCTCGACGGCCAGCCACACAAGTTAGATAATATGAAAAAGGAATTTCCCGCTTTTCCAAACAAAACTACGCGGCGCTCGCCAACGTGATTTTCCTTTCGAGAAGGATGCCTCACCGTGACGGAAGATAATAACGACGCTGCCTTATCTCCTCCTCTCGGAAGAAGACACATAGATCTCCGGGTTAAATTGCAGGTTCTACGTTGAGCGACGGGGTCTAGCGTGCACCGTGTAATTTGTTTGGGAAATCGCACAGAAAATGACGGAGCTTCCCTGCACGCGCGTTCAGCATATTCTTTCTCCTCATCTCTCTCTCTCTCTCTCCTTCTCTCCGAAGTCCCTCAGCGGGTAGCCTACGTTGACGGATGATGAGTTATGTCCCTCTGGAAAAATCGGCGAGCTACTAATTATCGCGGCCGGTGAACCGAGCCTACCGCTCCGCGCGGGCCTTTTTTTAGCGCCCCGACGCTATGTATACCTTGGCCTTCGTTGATCGTTCAAGGCTGCGCCACAAGACGATGCACTCGAGTGCATGGTTAGACGTAGCGTCACGGGTACGTGTAGTATGATTGACGCGGGAAACGTTTTCTCTCTGTTAAAATTAGTTTCCCACAAAATATATGAGTCAATATGACTTTCGGGATAAAAACATTCCTATTACGAGACCATATTTAAAAATGCACAGTTCATAAATATACGTAATGAAACATGTTTTATCTTAATTTATGAAATTTATCTTCATTTATAAAACTTATCCCGATTTGTGACATAATAACAAAAATAATGTGTCTCTGTTTCAGCAACCATCTTATTTAAGATGATAAAAAATCTTATCGTTGCTCAGCGACATATTCTATCTACAATTCATCTCATCGAGCATGCGGCGTACAAAGAAATCTCACACTGCGCCGGTAAAAATTTCGAATGTTTCAGAAACGCGCGAATTAATTCCCCGCTGAATCGCGTTTTGCCTCGGGTTACATATCGCATGTTGAGACTCCACCAGCCGTTAATACATGTCTATGATAGGAGCCGGCGGCTTCTGCAGAAACTAAACGTTTACGACATAGCGCATACATCTGCCTATATTCCGGGACGCGCTGCAGGTGCAGCCGCGCAATGCATCCTGCGATGCTTCACGGGGAACGGACGCGAAACATGCCTTCGAAGAGTGTAGTACTTTTCCGCGAAGTCGAAGTTCGTCTGAAATGACCAGAGTTTTTTTCCGTTGCGGAGTAATAATTATGAAGAATGCACTTCGTATACAAGTTGCAGCTGCAAAATGCATCTCGCGGCTACAAGTTCAGTCGAACTTTTAAGAATGTACGGATCATATTTTAAAACATCACCAGAAATATAAAAATGTTATAAAATATTCTAGTGTTACGTTTGAACATCTGTGTAAAATTTGAGCACAATTCAGTTATTGTTTAAAAGTTATTTAATTTTTTTCCCCTCTTGATTCTTACATAAAATCGCGTTTTGCAGTATTTATTTGCAAATTTATTCGGGAAGTAGCATTACCAATTAAATGAAAATTGCTAATAAAACTCTAATAAATATTCATGCAAAAAACACTTGCGATCAAAATTTTTTGTTATTAATTATGAAAAAAAGAATAAATCTAGAGAAGCATTCAGTTTTTAAATTTTGATAACTTTTAGCTTTTAATAATTTTATTACCAAAATCTTCTCAAGCTGTACGGTATCTATTTCTATTTCTTCATTTTTGTGTTTTCAAAATTTATTTAAAAATACAATTAACTGTTATACAATTAATTGTTAAAAAATTGACAGAATAATTAAAAGAACAAGTGTGGATTTTACAAATAAATCCCTGTTCGTAATTTTCATCTCGAATTCCGTATACATTGCATTTAATAATGCTCACGATAAAATTAAATAAAAAAAAAGAGAGAAAAAAACAATAACCTCGGTACCATCGCTCTTGGAGAATCGATGGCTACGATCGCGAGAGATTCCTGTTCAAACTATGAAATCGTTACTTTACGTCGTGAAAGGGCTGGCACGCGGAAAATCGGCAAATTTGTAATCGACACGACGCGCTCGAATTCGCATCCCGCCGCGTCGGAAGGATCCCATCCCTCAGCTTCATGTATATTTAAATGACAGTTTGTAGGGCCACCTGACTCGACGCCTGGTCATCAGGCGCGACGTGCCGGCCATTCGCTATCTCGAACGCATCGTCGTACGTTGCAACCGGCCGAGATAACAACATGGTATTTATATCCGAGCGGCGTCGCGAGAGGAACCCAGAATCTGCGGCTGATTATTCCATCCCCGACCCTTCGTCAGTATTCCGCGCGTGCATCTCCTTCCTATATAGACAGCTGCAACGACGCAATGCTCACACGCGCACGAAATCCCGAAGCCAACTCGATTCCGCGAAGGGAGGAGATAATTTCGTCATCGGGAAACCGTTGATGTCTTCGCCCAAGAGGAGGAACGCGATCGATTTAACGAGTCGTCGATCGAAAGATTGCCTCGGGCTTGGTAAAAAAAAAAATATTTATCCATCTCTGTCTTTTTCTTTCACCTAACGTTCCTACTTAACATTTCTTTCTTCTCGTAACACGTTCCTCAAATCAACTTGATACCTATAAAAGCGAGGAACGTGCCATTCGATTATATAATAATCATAAACGCGATACTTCGGATGCTGCCGAGCATTCTTCAGCCGTCGCTTCGAGCGTCGCGATGGACTCTCCCGTGCCTCTTCTCATAGCGCCCGGTGTCTTCTTCTCTATGTCCCCTCGTCAGGATATATGCCATATGTTGCCGCGAAGAAGGTTAACGACACTCCTGGCATTGACTTCTGACGTTGCTGCGCGGCCGTTCGGCCGACACGACGTGCACACACGACACGCGGCCAGGTCTTTCAAGCTTTTTGCCTGACGGAGGCAACCTCTCGGAAATTGCGTCCATTTGCGGACACAAACGGCCGCGCGGCTCAGCTGATTCTCCACGATCTAAGAGACTTGGGCGTTTTCGTCTTCGCTCTTCCGCGTGAATAACAAACAAACGCCACTAGGCACAAGCTAATCTCTCTGGACACTCGAGTCTATTAATTTCAACTATCAAAACTATCAGTAGCATTCTTCACGAAATTTTATGTAATTATACTAAAGCTAATTTCAATTTGAAAAGAAAAAATTCACTTTACCTTGGTTATTCGTCACCTTCATAAAGCAGAGATACGTAAAATAACATAGGATAAAATATGGAAGTGAAACAATGATTATAATTATGTAACATAGTTTAAAGAGACAAGAAACAATACGGAACTAGCCATGAAAACATTTAGTCGTAAGGCAATTAATTCTAGAATTTAGGTAATAGTATGAAGATATGGATGCGCGAGTGTATTAAGTAAAAGTTGTAAACCAAGTGCTTTCTCGCTGTGAAAGCTGAAGAAATAAACCCCATTCAATTCTATTCTATTATTTTCGCCATCTTCTTTACGTTCCATTCGAATTAATAATAAAATTCTAATAATTCTTTTTCCTCGTACACGTATCTGACAATGAAGCAAACAATGGATTATTTACCACGCTGATCGCACGTATAAACGCACAACGTTTTTATCGTTATCCCCCATCTCATCTCGAAGAATAAGGAATACGAATGATAGCAGAAAGTGGGAAACGGATGGAGAGCGTGCAGAAGCGCGCTGTCCATCCCACTGCAACGAAGAAGAAGAAGAAGAAGAAGACGGCGATGACGGCGAAGAAGAGGAGTCCGATTCAAGGAGAACAACGAGGAGACGAATGATCCAAGGAGAACAACGCCGAAGAGAATGACTCGCGTGGCGCGACGTCGAGCGTCGTGCGGACGCGAAGAGGATGACTCGCGCGGAGTAAACGAACCAAGAAGAGAACGACCGCGAGGCGGTCGACGCGGCGGGGTTCGGCCGTTCTGGTGCAGAGTCAGGTGACGAGGTAGCTTCGACCCTTGGTCGTCACCGCTTGGCGCGGTGACAAGAAAAGCGGTGAACGCGTTTATTTTAATTGGAGCCCGGTCGCGACCAGTCGGCAGCAATTCCGCGCGGGCCCCGCGAGGACACACACACGCTAGTTCCTCCTCTTCGTCTTCTTCTTATCCCCGTTGGATAATTTAAGGATTCGCTGTAAGTGCGTCGGCTGAGACGAATGGCTTCCCCCACGTCGTCGTCGTCAGCGGGCGCCGAAGTTAATGCGTCGCGATAAACAACGGCACGGCGCGAGATTCGGCCAGTCGCTTTTTCGGAGTTCATTGCCGCCACTTTGGCCCATCGTTCGATTGACATGGCGATGTGCGCAAATATTTGTCGGACGGCGCGCTGCACGTTCGCAGTCAACAATTATTCGCGACGATAAATAAGAAGCGTGTTAAAAAGAAACAATTTTCTCCGGACACGTGCGATTTAATTTTATAAGCTGATTATTGTTCTAATAAATTATTTATTAACACAGAGCGTGCAAGCCTAACTGGGTGTTGATGCCGTTATTGTTTAAGTATCTTTTTGTTTTTCGCTAATTGGAGATATTTACTATTTGTTACATTACAACGGACGTTTCGATCCTAGGTTCGAGTCTTCTTCAATGTTTCTTTGATTTATAAATAGTAATGTCAAAAAAATATTGAGAGGGTCTGAACGGAGAGCTAGGCTTACATGCTCTACATTAATAATTAATTTTTATTTTAAAAAAAATCTGCAAGATAGATCATTATAAATTAACAAATTTCATCAAAGATGAGAAAAACATTGTCTAGCATAAAATGTTTTTCAAGGGTTTTTCTTATAAAATAAGAGCTAAAGTAAATATATGATTAAAGTTTTACAAGACATGCTTTAAATATATCCAAACCTCAATTTTAATTTGAATAAGATTAATGAATTTATTGCTTAAAAAAAAAGCGGGGAAGCAAATTGCTTTCATTTAACAGCGTGTCAAGACGTATTTTGAGAGGCGACGATTGCTCTTGAGTGCGATCGAAAAATCGCAATTTTACAGTGGCAGAATTTATATGAACGTCGAAAGGCGCGAAATTAAAAGTCCGTAATATTTTTGCGAGTTTTCAATCTTCACGTGTAATCTACAAGGGACGCGTAACAAAAGCACGAGGTCATTTGAGTAAATTATTGCTGAAAAATTGGCCGGCGTTACTGTTAGACTGGAGCTTCGGTAATAAAAGTGCGACCGAGACTGTTAACAAGAAACGCGCGCGTATTTAATTTTAATTGGTGCCAGGGCTCCAAGCCCGTGCGCAAGGACGCGCAATTTCTTCGCCGGTAAAGGATAACTTAAAGATTCAACACGTGTGACGAATAACTCTCGACATCCCCGAGTGAAAAGGTGCCGAGTAATCTGCCCCAGCATCACGCGCAATTAAACACGCAACTGCCTGCAAATTCCTTTCATCCACTTTGCTGACGTCGCAAAATATGTTTCCATCGCTGTATTAATATTTCCTTTCGTTAAATAATTATTTCCTTTGTACGCCAGAATAAAAGTGTCGAATGCAATAATTATAATTCAACGTGCGTACATCAGAGACACACGTATCTCTCCGTAATTATATGTTTTATTAAACCGCGATATGTTATCGCGCTTCATTGTACTTCAAGATCTTCGCTCGCCAATGTTAATGAGTAATTTCGTAGAAAGAATTTATTATCGGTACCTAAACGCGTTTATAAGCGGTTGATTAAATCAACGGATGGACTTTCCTTGCCTTCCCTCTTGAAGGCAAAGCCCTCTCGCGTTCTCATAAAACTCGTCATTAATGCAACGGCGCTCATCACATCGCGACTAGAAAGGTATCCCATCGCAGCGAAAGCGGCTATTAAAGCGATTACAGCGATAGACTGTACTCCTAAAGCAATAATTACGAGGTTGAATTTACATTTTCATTGCATTTTCTTGCAGGACAAAACGTTCATGCCTTAGTAGCTAAAATTCGAGACGTTTTTGTAAGGAAACGCCGGATCGGTATCTATAAAAAGAGATACATCTGCGAAAACTTTATACACTTCTTCACTCGCACAAAAAAACCCGCTAAAGGAGAAACAGAATTTACGGTAAAGATTGAAGCGATGTAAAGACACGCGCAAAAAATCGCCGCCAACAGACGATCGATCTTGCGAATAAACCTGAATACTAGGATCGATCGAATCTCATTGTGATCGATGAATCGTCAGCGATGCAACAATAAGCGATGTTATCACCGTACGCGCTGAAGAGAGCAAGAGGCGAAATGGAAATTTATACATTGATTGTTATTATCCGTTTTAAATCGTCGTTTGCACGAAGAACGTCCATGAGAAGCGACGTGTATTCACGTACTCGGTGATAATCATCAATTATGACGAAGAATAATTAATAGCCGTGTAGCCAGATCCATTAATTGATTTGTATTCACTTGTGTTATTTATGATGTGTATCACGTGCCTACATTGCATTTGCCATGTACGTACGTACGTACGTGTATGTCCCAAAACGGCGAGAAAATATTTAAATTTACAATAAATTTGCAATTGATTCAACGTAAAAATACCAAAATAATTTCTACACTCAATTTAGGTGCGAAAATTAATTCAACGCCTTTACATTAAATTAATTACAAATACCTATATATGTTTTGCCAAATTACACAGTATATTATAAATGTTAAAGTAGGTACTTAAAAATCTCAAAATAGTGAGAAAATATTTAAATTTACAATAAATTTGCAATTGATTCAACTTAAAAATACCAAAATAATTTCTACATTCAATTTAAGTGCAAAAATTAATTCGACGCCTTTACATTAAATTAATTACAAATATATATGTTTTGCCAAATTACACAGTATATTATAAATGTTAAAGTAGGTACTTCGAAATCTCAAAATATCGAGAAAATATTTACATTCAACACATTTATATACAGAAATTTTAAAAACTCTATAAAAGAAAGACAAACGTCGCGTTTCCGCCTCTTCGCAACTCGCGATCGCGGTAGATATTTGTCGGCGGAGCGCCTGCATCTACGGTGCGGCATCGCGGCTCGTCTCTCACCGTACTTGGACGAGAGTATATTGCATTTACGTGTTACCTCTCGTCCCTCTCGTCGGCCGCGCGCATCCGCATTTATCGCCGATTTTTCAGAGAGATTCCCGTCCGCCGTGTCTAGGCGATCTCGTAGCCGCGGTCCTGCACACGACGACGCTGCCGTGGCGCGGCGCACCATGAGGGTACCGGTAAGTCACGAGAAGCTCACGAGAGAGCCGCGACGACGACGCCACGCCACGGTGAAGAGCACCGGTGTATGCAGGTCGTGCGAAAGTCGGGCTCGATTTGTCGATGCACGACTCACGATCGCGCGCGAGCTGCACGCAGCACACGAGCAGCAAGGTTGACCGTGCGGATGTGCATCGGGGTGCATCGGATGTATTTACCGCGGCAGCTCGAGTCGCAACTCTTTCCGGATCACTGGTTCCAATTGGTACCTCGTTTAGTATGCGTTGTGCATTCATTATGCAGCGCGTATCTGGTTACAAGGTTAATAAGAAAAATAGAGATGCTTGCCTACTCGTTTTCAACAATCTTGAATGTGCAAAAAAATAAAGAACAAATGTGCACTGAGAACACAGTAAAATAGCATTCCTTTCATCGACTTTCTCTTATTAATTGCGAATGCTTAGAGAGAATTTATCTTATTAATTTACTTTATTAATTGCATCTTACAAAATTTCGTTTATAATTCCGCACTGTTAAGTTCCATTCTGTTAAATTATTGTTACAATTTATGTCTTCAAATAAGAAAAAAAGTATTTTACATCACGCACAAATGTGTTGTTGTTGTTTGTTTGCACCTCTTTTGTTTCTCTTATTACCTCAGCTACCCGACACTTGATTAGAAGGTACTTTGTATCGCTGGTCATGCACGCGAGTAAATTACGGGAGATACAAGAAGCGGCTGCGAGAATCCGATCGTGCGAAAATCGATGAACGGCCTTCAATCGGTTCGTTAAACCGGCAGACGCTGCGAAACGAAACGCAGGCGCGGACGCGTTGTCACCGGTCGGTGCATCTAAAAGTGCATCGCACTCATGCATCATGGTCGACGTAATGCGGGCTAGCTATAATAAATAGTGAAAAGCTAAATAAACCGTTCTTCGCATCGTGAAAAAAAACGCACATATTATCCACGTCATTTTTAATTTGATATTATGATAACATGTACGTGTGATCTGTGCAAATATACAATAAATACACTAAATTACTAATGATTTTTTATACATATACAAGATATTTAATGAATAACATATTAATAAATTGAATTAAATTCTGTTAAATTCTACTACATAAAGAAAGAATTTTTTTTCGAATTTAAAAATCACAGTAAACAATAGAGACTTCAAAGAATTTTATACCATTAATAAAATTTATTATAATTCTAGTAAAGTTTAGACAAATTTTATCAAAATTAAATTACACTAAAATTATAATAAAATTCTTTGAAGTTTATCTAGTCCCATCGTCATCGTGATTTCAAGGGTAAATTCTAAAAAAAAATTTCCTCTATGTAGATTAACTTCTACATTCATGCAAATTTATTAATGTAACATTATATTTTCATGTGCTATAAATTATTTCGCAAACTCTCTCCTTGAAATATTAAATATCTAAATGCTTCGCGAAAAAATATCTAAATTGCTCTTATATCTCCACATGCTGATATAAAAGAAAATATTATCGTCAATTTCTATCTTTTATCGAGAAATCGCAAGTGCGATAAACATCGCACGGAATATTCACGTAAGCATGCAGGTCACGTGCGCGCGGCGTTCACGTGCGATGCGTTACGTGCGAGTTCCGTCATAAATACGCGGGATATCCTTTCCGGAAGAAAGTTCCTCCGACACGCGCTCTCGACGTTGCCGCATGTGGCAATCGTATGCAGAAATCAAATGCAGATGCGTACATGGCGCATCCGTGGTGCGACAACGCATTATCGCGGAGCGTGCAATAACCGGGCGATCCGGTGAAAGTCGCGGAGAGGAGCTTTAATGGTCAGGGAAATTGCGTATTACCGGCGCGGCGTAACCCGACGAGTGTCGCGCTAGGATAATACCGAGAGAAATTTACACAATAATCGTCGACGCTATTTCAGAACGTAAATTTCCTATATACGTTGCGCAAGTTACGCGATTATAGTAATCGCGCGGGATATACCCTCCATCACGCGCTCTGATGATCGACATTAGCGCTTCGTACAAAGTGTAAACCGCGATATGTCGATTTCGAATTTTTATTTCGTATCAATATCGTGTCGTGTCTAAAAACGAAAGTTACGTATCGAAGCGTAAGCGGTGGTTTTCCGTGGCATTTTAATTTTCAAGTCAATGACAGTACAATTTCCTCAATGATGTCCGCAAATTGCTCGCCTCACGTTCGCCCGTCTAATACAGAAGATCTAAGAGCCTAATGTGTTTAACGAGATTGAAAGGATCGAGAGAATCGTGGTTATAATAGCCTGTCGTCATCGAGGATGATAGCACGATTGCCCAAGCAATCAATCGTTACTTCACCAGACGACCCCGGGGGAAGGGGGGGGGGGGGCGTCGACGAAAGTCCTTCGTCATTAAGGATCGACTTGGGCGATTAAAGGAAGAGGATAATGCCTATCCGCGCGCGGCAACGGAAAACGATCTCCCTTTGCGACACTCGACGGTTACGAGACGCTTAATTATGAACGCTGGGCTGCGCTTAGATAGCTCGTTGCTTAATGAAGTAACGAGATAATTCGGTTACGAACGACGTCCGTGCGCGAAATTGTCGAAATAAGATCCAAGGCCGTTGAGCTGACATTTTCACCTGCGATTCGTCATCATCGAAGGAAAAAGGATCGGTCGGCAAATGACGGTTCGCAACAATGGTCGCTGTTGCGTCTAATTGGACGATCGATTACGACCGAGATCTTAGAGCCGCGACAGTCCCTTGACGTAAAAACATGTACCATGCGAAATGATGAGAAGAGAGAGCACGTCACGTTGACTTGTGTAACAAAGAATTTGCTTCGTTCGTGATAGTCAGAATTGCGAAAAGACTTCCCGATCTACAATATTTCCACGTCGCGATGTAAATGACATATAATTTCCGCGTGTCACAAAATTTCTTTTCTCCCTGAGTTAAATAAAATTTAGTTTCACGTTTCGCACGATAAATATTAATACTGCGCTGTACAAATATATATATACTGACATGTTGCTATCGAAAAAGCTAATAATATACTGACAATATAATGACAGTGCAACAGATGAAAACGGTTTGATGCCCAAAAAAATTAATTCCGATGATTCAGTTAGTTGCAAAAATATCGAAGACCGAAGAGAGGATAATAAGATCAACAGCGGCGTGACGAGGGCTATTATACGTAATGGATGCAAAAAGGATCAATTAAGCTGGATGGTTCACGTAGAATTTTTAAAAGAAACTTGCTCTCGCAACGCGGAAAGCTGCGTAATAATGCTGCGTCACGCGTTTTGAAAGGATCTACTGTAGTCATATTCAAAACTCGAGACACAGGTTAAAGTTAAAGGCATATCCAATATCGGCATAATAAAATATATCGCCCCTGCTATAATAAAGTAGTTGCGCTACAATCAACAAATTAATAAGAATATAAAAGACTGTATGAGGATTACAAAGAGAAAAAAAAAGCATTACAATTCTTTTCTTTCTCATTTACACCCAGAAAAAAATTACGTTTGAATTAATGGCATCGTTTCTTTAATTTGGTTTTTTTTTAAGTTGAAGTGAAAATATTTTTGAGAAAAATAAAAATTTATTTAATTTCAAGGAATAATGTTATTAACCTTTTTCAAAAGTAAATTATTTGCTTAATTTAAACAAATAATTTTTTAATTGAAAGAAAGTACTGACAAAAATGTGAGAAATAATATAGTTGTTTTTTAAAAAATATATTTCTCCTTAAAAAAAGATTTGCTTTGCTTGATCAAATTCTTTCTTTAATTCTAATAAAAAGAACAACGAACAAATTTCTTCAAATCAAAGAGACTTTTCTTTAATCGTGTAGCAATGCACAAATTTCTTTGATTCAAATTTTTTGACTCCAACAAACTTTTCTCTGGGTGGCAATCCAATTATCCTGCAATTTATTTTATATTATTTAATTTATCATAAAACTTAAAATATATAAAAATCAGACATATCTCAATAATTATTCTTTAGTAAAAAAAAGTTGCAATAGTTAAAAAAAGCAATAGATTTTAAAGTCAATTTTTTTCTCAAACTAGTTCAAATTTAACAGAACATGGATTAGCCCAAGTACACCCAGAGAAAAGATTCTTTGAATCAAAGAAAATTTGTTTGTATTATTTCTTCAATTTGTGCATTGCTATACGGTCAAACAAAAGTTTCTTTGATGTAAAGAAATTTCTTGGTTATTTCTTTTTATTAGAATCAAAGAAATAATTTGGCTGGACAACAAAAATCCTTTTTTAAATGAAAGAAATATATTTTTAAATAAAAAACAAGAAACTTATTTCTTATAATTCCATCAATATTTCTTTAAATTAAAAAGTGATTTATTTCAATTAAATAAATAATTTGAACAAATAATTTATTTACTTTAGTAAAAGCTAATAACGTCATTTCTTGAAATCAAATAAATTTTTATTCTTCTCAAAAGTATTTTTACTTCAATTTAAAAAAATATGTTTAAAGAAAAAATTTCTTAATTTTAATCATAATTTTTCTCTCGGTCTATCAATTCGAGAGCGCCCAAGAGCGACTTGGCGCAAGCGAATGTGAACGCATCATACCGCATTTCCGGCGATGCTTGGTCTTCTCACGACTCTCGGCGCCGCACGCATCAACATCCGGTCAACGTACCTGTAAAGAGAAAAAAAAACAAGACTTTAATTAGAGCGAGACGATTCACAAGCATAATCACGTATCGCCGTCCGCGTCGCCGTCGTCGTCATCGTCGTCTCGCGCCAGGAGGAAAAAAAAATCGTGAAACCGTGTTAGTGTGTTAAGGACAACGGTTTTGCGGGTACGCGAGCGCAATCGGCGTGTCCCTTCGCAGGATCGGCCGAGCAAGTACTGACCGTCGCGCGCCGGATGAAGTCGCTACTTAATGTACCGCGGGAAACGCGCGCGCATCATGAATTTATGATGCGCGCGTACGCTCGAGGCCATTACGCCAGCCCGAAGTTCCTCTTATTACCGGGAGCAATCCTGGCCGGAGTGATAAGGCCCTGATCCGGATTTCCCTCTTCTTTTTTTCGCTCGCCATCCGATGCGCGCTGCAATCCGTCTATGTACCTTTTTCGACGGGCTTTAATGGCCGTTGAGGTTCTCGCGGTCGCTTTTGCGCGCCGCGTGCATAATGCATGCGTTATCTAATGCGCCGCCTCGTTGCCCCCGGTCTTCTTTGTCCGAGCAGGAAATTGTGTCGTGTAATTGAAGCGATTATATGGAAACGAGCGTGACAGCTACGGCAGAGCCAATCGACTTGGTCAAGTTTTTATCGATCCTAAAGATTACATCGATGCACTTTGAAACATTTGCGTTTGTTCTAGAAGCTAGGAATCCGAGGCGTTGCGATGAAGAGATCATCGTTAAATGAATTATTAAAGAATTGAAATTTTTTTAAGATGGATACGATTGATCTGATCATTCTTAATAAGATAATTTAAACCTCAAGAGGAAAATTATTTATAATCCTAAGAGAGAGAAGACGTGAAAATGCAAATTTATGACGTTCGACGGAATCGCGTTTCTCATCGCGTTTTTCACGGAAAGTGAGCACGGTTGTTGCGAGAATCGAGCCCTTCGTACATCGCTGATGATGCATTCGCGTGAGCAGCAGCACACAGAATGCCAGGTGCGTCCTTCGTCAGCAGCCCGGTACATCGCTTACTAATCATGCAAATTCCAGCGACGCGAATGCCGCCAATGTCGGATTGTACCTTAGAGAAATGCACGTCGGCCGCGCAGCGTCGGCATTCCCAGAGAGAATCAAGAATTCTCCAGCGAGATTAGTGGCCCCCCTTGACCCTTTTACGATTCTCATAACAATACGACGAAAGAAGTCCAAGAAATTCTGTAGCAAATGCCACTGCTCGTAATAATAATTACGAATCAAGCTGATAGTAAACAATAATAAATAAAAACAATAGTAAACAATTCGGCCGAACAAATGATAATTTAGGAAACAGCAGTCTTATTTTAAAATTCGTAAAATTACGATGTTTACACAAATAATCGTTTCGTAACTATTACACATTTGATTTAACGTACGCAGTAGAACAATTTGTATTTATGTTAAAATCGGTCCTTGTTCAAATTTTTAACATATCCAAGTGTTAATTTAACATCAAAGAAATATCAATTTTATTGAAGAAACGTGTTTTCATATTTCGTTTTCGTGCCGAAGTGTTACACCTTGCGTGTTAATTTTTTTACATAATACTTATGTTACTTTCAAACATATTCATTTTGTGTTAAGTTAACACAAAAATTCGAGTAGACTGTTTAAGACGTGCGATGTTACATTTAACACAGAATTTTCCAACAGTGTGAAAAAAGACATCCGTAAAAAGGAGAGATTTCTTTTTCCGTTTCGCCGTTTTCCATTCCGTAATTCACTTCGCGGATTCTACGCTTCCCCTCTTTCCATACTTATTTACACGACTCGAGCACGTTTGCCTAGTTCCTACATAATTGCGTTAATTTTCCGACGTTCCGACGTGCTCGGCCGTGCAAGATATTCCCGGTCTGGCAACGCCAAGCCGTCGGAGAATCGCCGACGAACCAGGAACAGCCGCCGGCCGGACGTCCAGGAACATATGTGCATCGAGCGATGGCACGTAAGTCGAGGCGCATTCTGCAGCCGCGGCTGTTACACGCACGCGCCCGAGATGCAACAGGTTCACCGTGCGCTCTTACACGCGCACATGCGGACGACAAGTGCATTCACGAGCGTGCCGCCACGCGAGAGGAATTTTCCCTTCTCTCTCTCTCTCTCTCTCTCTTTTTCTCTTGTTCTCTCCTCGTCGACTCCGCTCATCTGCGCGTTTTCTTCTCTCGCAATCCCGAGAACTAGTTGTCGTACCGGTGTTTCGCGCGCTACCGCATTTTTCCGTGGGTCAGAGCAACCGCCGGAGCGAGTATGCCCGAGAATCTCGGACGGAAGAAAAATCATCGGATTATTTTCCTTGTTATTATACGGATCGTCGACTGACAGGCCGTACGATCGCACGATCGAACCTGATTTCAAACGCGTAAGCGACAGGGAACGCGTTTACTTATGCTCACGCTCGTGGAACTCGATACTCGTGGAAAAAAGGAATTCGAATGATTGCCACGGAGAAAAAAGTATTATAAAAAAAAAAATGAAAGCGTTTCTCCCTAATGGTGTGCAGCTCGACGTTTGTAACGCAGGCACAGCACAAATAATTAGATAAATCTAATTGAGGCTTGACATTTTATAAGCATTATAAGCTGGGGGAAAAAAATTAATTGTGATTGACTGACAAAGATTGCCACGTTTATCCGAACTTAAATTATACCCGTCAATTTATTTCACGATCAGGCGAGGCGAATCTGGTGTGCAATGTGCAAAAGATCGTAACACGTTCGCTCTCTCTATCTCTAATAGATACACGATTTAATTAAGTTTGTGCATGTAACTTACCGCCACAGCCGATGATTGTTCACATTCTCTACCGGTAACTGGGTGTGAAAGTAAATCTGCGATCGTTAAGAATAATTATATAAATGGCGCTATTTATTACGCTTGTAAGGAGCAAATTATCCCTTGGAGCCATCTGAGCTAGCCATCAATGAGATAAACGGACGTTAAGTTCCTTTCAGTCAAGCCGTATTTTCCGCTTTTGCAGAGCAAAAATATATATACATGTGTATAACGTATAATTTATATTTTCTCATCTCCCAAAATAAATTCCGTTCGGAAACGCACATAGAATATACGTACAAAAGAAATATTACGTAAAAGGTGGCATTCAGTCCTCACTGACTCGTCCAGCCCGACGACTCCACGCTTATCTGAACCAAAAGTGTTTATGACGAAGCAAATTTTGCGAATGACTGATGCCTGAGAAGCTCGCGCGATAACGCGCCCGTTCCTCGGACTTTCCGACCGTTTGGCCTTTCGCTCACTCCGTCCGCGGTCGTCCGCATGATAAATGCAATCCGATAGCTCAATCCGAAATACCTCCTTTCGAAAGCATCGTACGATGTACCGCGATTAAACGGGAGAGTGACTTTCACGCTAGTAACAATAACGCTATCCTCAGCTCGATCCCGGCGTCGTTTTACACGTCCTCGAGACACGCGCGAAAGTGAATCCGCGTGTACTTGGAACTAATAGGCCGATAAACACGTCGTCTGAAAAATTGCACGCGCGACTGCCTGCGGATTCTCTTCGCCTTTCCTGCGAATGGAATAATAATGGAGCACCTCTTCTTTCCGCGGAATGTACGCGAGTAACGCCAGGAAAGGCGCGGCGCTTTGTCGCTGGATAATGACCACCGTGCCATCCTTTGTGCAATATTTGCGTAACACCCTTCGTAATACCCGGATCCGGTAATACGCGGATATTACGAGAAATTAAAGAGCGACATAAGGGACGTAAATTGCGTCTAGAGCCTGCACAGCCCATTGGAAATGGAAATTGGACGAAGTTAAGTATCAAACACGAATAGAACATAATACATCGCAAACTTATGATAAATCTTTTTAATTAAAATGAAATCTATGGGTATTATAAGGATTAGAAATGTTTTAAATAAATTAAAATTTCGTATTTAAATTACGACGCGGAGAATTTTTGAAAAAAAAAAAAAATATGTTATGTCACTTATTAGAAGTACGTTAGAGTTTCATAAGAGGGTTTTGTTCATAAGAACATCCATCAACACGCGTGCTCATTCAAGCGCGACTCGAGAGCTCGCGCAAGAAACGTCATTTCAATCAGGCAAATTCGTTTCACGGTTCTCACCTACGTTGCCGGCGTGTACATAAAACGAGTCCTTAGAGGTCCTCGACCACCCAGGGACGACCGGATTTAAATACGAAAAATTCAACGCACGAAGCTACGAAATAATAATTACGCGCTATTATGTAAAATTCTCGTTGAGAACTCATTCTCATTGTTCCTCTTCCGCGTGTGAGGATGGCAGCATTCCTTTTGGGACCTGAGAAAATTTGACGGCTCCGCTTTCATATCGCGTGTCATCTAATATTGCTTAAAAGCCTAATTATAAATTTAAAAAATAATTTTTTAATTTTTTCGGATAACTTAATATTTTTCAAATAATAAAAGTATAACCGTGACTCAAATCTAAAACAAATATTCACTGCGATTAAGGGAACAGATATGCTAATAACATGTAATAAAAATAAGATTAATTATCGTCAATTAAAAAAGCATGATCCACGAGTGTAACTAATAAGAAATAATATATCATAATAATATTTTTACATACGTAAAAATACATATTTTAGCATACGCAATTAATTAACAAATCACGTGTACGTGACGCAAAAAACCATGAGTAACTAACAGGTTGAGATATATCGCTCGTAAAGCAGGTTGTATTAAACATCACGACTAACAAGATCATTAACTCCCGACTCGTAATTTTCAGCGTCGTTTGTACCGTCGTGAAAGCATATACAGTACACCGAAAAAATTTCATGTTGAAAAATTTGACGTTATTCTTTATCCATCTTTGGACTTGTTAATAATAACTTTATACAAATATTTCACCAACCATTATTTTTTCTAGAATTTTTCCATTGACATATAATAGATATTAAACATTAGTATTTAAGTTTCAAATATAAATATTTAATTAAATTAAAACTGCTCGAAGCAAAATGGAACTTGATAATACATTTTTTCATAGACACATCCTCCTGTTTGAAACATATTAAATTTGTCAGATTATCTTTTCTTTGTAAAACAATTTTGTAATCAGATTGCAATTTTCACATGAGTTAAAAACATTTCCATCAATATTCGAATGTACAAGAGAATATTGCCACATTTTAAGAACACCCTATGTAAAACGAACGGAGGCTGCTGACGACGCCGCGCGAATATTTCTTCGCGTGATTGTCGCGAACGAAAGCTGGTAAATGCAGAGAAATTTGCATGCTTTATGCAGTCGTAACGCCCAGCAATAAAGGCGGATGGGCGTGCTGCAAGTCTGATGCGTCCTGACGTAAAATTCATATACCCCGCGCGCGATTGAGGCCCGGATCCTCGGTTCTCCAGGCAATCCCGCCAAACCCCTCAATTAGATTTTGATACGCCGAGATTTAAGGGTTAAGGGTCGGTACGCCCGCAATAAGCGGGATCTGAAACAATTTTCGAGTGTGCCGGCGCCTTCGTGCCTCTCGGGCAGCATTGAAAATGAGGAGACATGACCCGCGGCCGTGCAACAATTTACGCATTCGATTATTGATACATCGATCTGCCGGCCGAAAATCGATGATACTTCAACGCGATCCTTCGAGACTTGAATTAATAATTAAATAATTAAACATAATCGTGAAAATAGTCAGTGCTGCAATTTTTTTAACACATGATAATAATTATAGATCGATAGACTCATGGTTCTGCAATTAAGTTGATTAAATGTTACCGTGAGAAAGACCACTTTCGCATATACCTACGCCATGTATTATACATACGTGTATGTCGTAGTGACACTATTTTGTTCCCACCGTGGTGAATTTAAAAGGCAAACACCTATTTGAAAATCGTTTTCATTTATATGGGTGTTCTTCGAAAGTCGATTACTATTACGTTACTAATCGCGGCGTGTAATGAGCGCATTAATGGGACGGGGCGTGGTGTGTTTCATCTCGGGTAGTGCGCGGCATAAGATTGAGCGTGGTATTCGCGAATAATTAAAACGACGTGTTTCAATTAACGGCGTATACATTTTTACTTCCTCCGACAAGACAAAGGTGAAGAGACAAAGACTGAAGAGGACGGGCTAATTAACGGTAATTTTTTCGCAAGTTAATTATGCTAAGCCGTCAAGAGAATGATAAAAGGTCGCCAACCTACGATAAAAGAAAAGCAAAGTGCAAGGGAATGTGCGTTCGCAATGAATTACGTTACGAAAGGTGTCCATAAAAAAAATTTTCCTAATAATTGAAAAATTTAGTGTAAAAAAAAAATCGTGATATTTCCATTAAAGTGATATTTTAAAGGAACACTTTGCTTTAATAAAACTTTACTATCTCGAAATAATGATTTATAATATCTTTTCATTTTCGCAGACAAAAATAATGATATTAAACGCGTTCAATCGAAAAGTTTCTCTATTGCTGTTCTCTATTTTCATTTCGTTTCATTATACATTTATTAACTTTCGGCGGAGAGCCGTAACTTCATTCTACGCTATTTCAATAGAAAAATAGCGCACGCAAATGCACGCGATGCAACGCGAAACGCACGGCAGATCCTGATAAACAGCGGCCGCGGATAATTGAGTTAAATCACGAAGCTTTCGTTCGCGCGGGCGCAAAGCGACAAGGCGTCCCTTAAAATTCTGCCGCGAGTAAGTAACGACTCGATCTAATCAATACGACTTGTTTCGCGGTCGCTTCTGTATGAACGGCGAGCGAGCCCTAAGCCGCCGGAGTCCCCACAGCGCGTTGCTTCACATCGCGTTTCTCCTCTCCTTTCTTTCCTCTTGCAATCTTAATTAGTTCCACGCTTCGCCCTTAGCGCCGCTTTATTTATTGCGCGTTAATGTCGCTACCAAAGAGATCTAAGTAATTTATAGCCCCATTGACATCGTTACAATTCTATCATTGATTGAGATTTATTCGTTTTACGAAACTTACTGCTGAGACGGTCGAAAATACGATTTATTAATTTTGATAACAAGACGAGAAATTTGTTTAATGGAACAATGAAAAATGTACATTCTCTAACTTTCTTTTCGTCTTTTCTCTTTACAATAGTTTTACGGATCGACGTTTTTTTTTTTTAAGATTTCGACGCAGTATACCTTCTGCGATAATGCGCTTAGCTTCCGCGGACTTCCCGATGGCGATAGGTCGCGTTTATTACGTAACGGTACATTAATTAAGCATTATCGATTCTGAGTAACTGGCATTCACCTTCTCTAAAGCGGCTTTTTGCGAGCTCGAAAAGGCCGCTTTCGTGGGGCCACCGGTAAACACGCGCGCGCGCGCACCCAGATTCCTTTTTGCGCTGTACGAAACGGCCAAACCGGCTCGAATAATCGGCTTAAACGGCCCCGTCGAGAGATTCTTGTCGAACGAGATTCGAAAAACGAAGAGGAACCACCGGGAAGCCGCGACCAAGAACCGTTATGTGGCTCAGGTCAACCGGGCAACTGCGGTACCGGGTATCTCGACGCGCGAGTCGCAGTTGCAGCCGGTAGTTGCAGTCGTAAAACTGCATCCCTCGCGCATCGTCACCGCTTCATTACGAGCCACTACGTTGCGCTCTCGCTACGCTAGGCTAATACAATACAGAACATAATGGAAAACCGGGAATGCCCATATTTCAGAATAATCAATCTGGACTTGCGGTTTTTAACACGTTACGCGAAGAGAATCTATCGATCGAAAACGTGACTAAATTAAAGTCAATGTTCGGAAAAATTAATCGCGGGGCACAAAATAGCGGTAAATGCGCGCAAATTTGCATTCGGCATAAGTTTAACCGCAAAAGGTATCGTACAAACTTCTAAACTGCGTAGTAATAAAATTATTGTTATTAAAGAAAGTACTGTAATTAGTAAATTATGCCAGTTGTAGAATTAAATCTTAAAAATTAATAAACACGCGGTGGGTGGTCATACTTCATAACAAATACCGTTTGACATTCTATTATTTCTCGCAGCTAATTATCGCGTTCGGCTATCGAGATTTTTGAGCATTTTAAAATCAATCACGAGACTCTATAATTACAGTTACTTTTTTTCGTGCAAGACATGCATGTAAATTTTTTAGGTGTATGCCTCACTCGCGTGGAATACTCGATCACGCACAGCAATCTTCAAACTTTGTTGCATTGAGCTCTGCACGTGCACACACACACACTCGCGCGTACGAGACTCAATGCACAATGTTGTTAAGAAGATAGATAAGTTCTGTTGGATGCATACATTGCGTGTGTAAGCCCTGTAGTAGGATTAACTACGCGGGCCGGTAACGCTTGTCTGAACTAAATGGATGGGATTATCTTGAATGTCGAATATTTAATAACCGTGAAGAGATTCAAACTCGTATAATTACAAACGTAATAAATGAATGCAATATTATTATGACTCATTCATTAAAAATTCTTCGAGCTTTCTGAAGATCGGTAAGGGACACTTTCGTATATATTTTGTAAAAAAAATTATCAAGCAACATTTTAATCTCGATTATTAATCCGATTGTTATAAAAAAAAATATCAATTACATTGTAAATAATTTAATCATATAAATAAAAATTCTAAAAACATTTTATGAAACGTTTTGAGATATAACGAAATTTATTTACTGCGCTGCAAAGGTTTTTCAATGATATATGCCTTCCCCGCAGCATCCTTTAAATTTCTCTTACTGCCGTTTCAATGCGGTCAATAAGCTATAAACCTGGCTCACAATGTTGCAGATGCATACATCGTGCCATCGACAGCGTCATAGTGCAGGAATTCCTACCGCAGAGGAACATTTTAACGAATGGGAATATTGCACGTGGCAATAGCGTACGGGATGTAATTTTATGAGCGCAATTAAAACCTAGAGTTATAATTTGACGGTGGTAATTAATGGCGAGCTTTATCCCAGCCGGTTCTACGATTATCGCGGCAAGTATTACTCCCACAATGAACTCCTGCGATATATGTGTTTTCCGTATAAATCGAATTTATTAAACGAGTCGGGCGGGATTTGAGCTCCGGACGGAATTCAGCGTGCTCTTCCGCGTGCATCGCCATCGAGGATTTTTCATCTTGGAGCGTATCGTCTTAAGAGAGCTCTGCTACTTTGAACGTAGCGCTATAAATATTAGCAGTAATATCAAAAATATAGTCTTATAAATTACATATAATAACGTGAAACATTTAAAATATAATCCTGCAAATGATATAATAAAGAATCTGAAAATGTCAAAAGCGCGTTCCACTTTAGCCTAAGCTTCTTATCGTGAGACAAAGACCGAGATAATCGGTCGTAGCTCGTCATATAAGGCGACCACGAGTCGGATAGTCACGAGATATAAACCGCAGACAAGTGACAATGTAAATCACGCCTACAAAGTTGCACTGCAGAATTATTTATCGCGCATAAAAAATTGCAACGCGTGAGAGATATGTATGTCGAGTGCAACCGATGCGCGCTGAATCTATGCAATTGATCGAGACTCTATGTTGTTAAACATATATTTTATTATTATATATATCATAATATATTTTTAATGAATTATTATATATATCATAATATATTTTTAATGAAATTATAATAATAAAATATACAAACATACAATTATATATTTTATTATTATGTATATTTTATTAAAATATATATTTATATTACGATGGATTTCTCGTTAGAATTAATATACATACTTGCGATATTACCCGCACGGAAAGAACGATTTTGCTTAAAGTATTTAAAAATTTAGTTGGATAGAGATTTGAAAATAATTCTGTTAGACCATCAAAATAATTACGTTGGACTCTCAAACTGAATTGCTAGAATGGTCAAAGTTTTTGCAGCATTGCTCATCACGCTTGAACATCCATTACAATTATTCCGATGGTCTAATAAAATTGTTTCCAGATCTGTACCCAGCTAAATATTTGGGTACAATAAAATCGATTTTTCCGCGTGGCCGATGCGTTTGATCAAGTACAGGAATTCACCGCTGAAAGCACTAGATAAAATTTCTTCTGCGCGCACATTCCGAGCGGGTATCGATCCGTAACGCGAAAGAAAATCTCTGCAGGACATTTTGTCGAGCGGACTCTCGACGGAATCTCGCGTCGCCCTCTCGAAAGGAGCACGGGGCGAACCGCTGCGGCCGCAGCCGTTTTCTTTTTCTCGACGATCGACACGCATTTTCTAGATATCGGCTTACACCTTTGCCGCGGGGTGCTGCAGCCACGCGATCATGCGTAATGATTTCTTGCTCGTTGATCGCGCACCGCGCCGTGGGCACACGGGCAACACGAAATTGCAGCGCGCAGTGTCCGCCACGACCGATTAGCATAATGTTGCTGCAGATTGTTGCGGCGGATACTACTGCGCGGGTGAAATTTAACAAAAAAAAAAAGAAGATCGCTATCGCTTTATCTCCCTCGTACTCTTTCGCTTTTCTCCCTTTCATCTTTTCATCGTCTCGATATCGAAACTCGGCGCGCAATTTTCCCCGCGACTATTCGGTCTTATTACGAGGATTGTGAGACGTTCTTGTCCACGAGAGTGGATTTAAATCAACGATCTTTTGACGCTCCCTCGCGACACACGGATACACGTGTACTCGCGCGCACGCGCGTGTACGTGCGCAGTGTCAAGAGCACCTTTCGTGCAGCGCCGTAATGCTCATATTGCACGCGATATTGTTGCGCAGCTGCGCACTTCACCTTTCCACATTTCCTGCATTTCACCCACGCGTAATACAGGTACGCCGATTAACAACGGGAATTGTTACGCCATTGATTTCGTAACTTTTATCACAGTCCCGCAAATCATTGTTACTTAATTAAATTGGAAATGTGAATGTGAAGGATTACCCGTGAAACTTGAACGAAGAATTCTCCGATTTAAATGTCATTTCTTGCCAGAACGTAAATAATGAAATGCAATTTAGGAATCTTTCGCAAAATAAATGTACAATTGAAGACGTGCCTATAAAAACATAATGCTCCGTATAAAGTGTCTGCTATAATTCCAAAAAAAAAAAAAATGTTAAAAGACAGGCACAATCCTCGCACGTATCTCCCGCAATGCATCTTCGCATCTTTCACTGTGTCTCACAAATTGAAAGCCTTATTACAACATTAGATATGATTGCGCGCATATTTCCTAAATTGCACGTCCGTCCGAGTACGAGCAGAAGAAGGAGATGCATCGCTACGCAATGCAAATTCCCGTACATGTTTCCAGAACTGCATCGGGCGCATCCGTGTTCGTGCGAGACCGCAACGCACGTGCACGCGACGTTAATGTTGGCAGCAAGGAAATTTACTTTGTTTTATGGGACCACGAGGCGTTATTCGTTAAAAATACTGAAAGGCAGAAACCGTATTCTACTTTCCGCTTACACAAGCGGACTGTACACATTCAAAATTTGTTTGCGGCATTACAATTCTTCGCAACGACGTCTACGGTTAAATTTGTAATCTGTACTGGTAATTTCAAGTTCAGAATTTAGAGAAACAAGTGTGAGACACAGCGAGAAATATATTTTAACGAAAACAGAAATCTTGAAGTACGCGTTATTAAAATTAAATTCATTTTAATGCGCAACAGGTGAGTTTTCAAGGTTGCACCTTCATGGCCGCGTAATGCAATTGTAACGTTACGCTAAAGTAAGGCAATGCTAATGCGAGGTAATTATAATGCGATCTACGCAAAACTTACTTGCCTTCTAGTTAGTATCTGCTAATGATTATTTTCCTGCGAGGTATGAATAAATTCATATGATTATCGTCGGCCTCCATTCGTATCGCTCGTTACAATTTTCCGCATGGAATTTTTATAACGTTCTAAAAATGTAAAGCACACATTTCTTTCGTGATTATGAGACACGGTAGTGGCTCGTGATAAGCATTCACCTTGCGCACCACGCTTCCAGGCACAATATTATATAACAATGGCCTTTAGGTTATTTACTGCGTGCATAATGCTTCGTGTTCATAAAAGACTTCGTACATATTTAAGTCACATGACGCTATGGAATATCTGACAATATTTAAATATTTTTACAAGTCAATAAAAAAGTTTCTTCAAGGCCAGTACTTATTATCATTTCTTGTTTCAAAAGCGTATTGTTTAACACACTCGAAATAAGGTTTCGTATCTCGTGACGAAAATGATTCAATAATATCTTATATCTAAAGACAGAATAACTAAAATTAAACTAGAAAGTAAGGAACAGTTAAAACTATTTTTAATTTAGAAATCAATTACTCGTACAAAATTTAATTCTAGAACTTGCTGATTTGATTTCAGATTCGATGTTAATTCAGAATTTTAATTGACATCGTATAATCTGCTCTAATATTGCATATGATCGTAACAGATTGTTATCACGATACTTGTAATATTGAAAGATTATTACTATAAAATTATGCGGTCAAGTTATATTCGCGCGATATAAAAATGCCAAGTTTCTCCGGCGACCGCGAAAAGCCGAGATGTTATGCGATTTCGTGCCCCTGAAAGTAGATTGTTACGCGCAATCACGCGCAACGATCGTTTCTTCGAAACGAAATGCGAATTCAAATAATTTTATACAATTTAAAAGCTATTAAATAATTTAAAAATTTCAATTGAACACATTATCATCGTTACTACTTTCATTCTATATTATGCATTATATCCTTGTTCATTCGCTTTTATCTTATTTATTTGTTAATACTTATTTTCTCATTATATTTTTTAGTATAAAAAAATATACAATTTTATCGCACGAATTCTGCGTGATATAATGTTTGTTTTGAAACTGTAAATCTTCATTTTTCTCTTATATAATAATATCAATTGTTCAAAAATTATCTCTCTCGATGATAACGAATTATGTATATTTAATATAATTCAAGAAAATATCGTGTTGCACTTTGCAAAATCGTACACACATTTACTAAATGCACTCCTACGCATTCTATACGTCCGTTTATTTTAAGTCAATAATCGTAAAGCGCAGCGAAAATGGAAGACATGCCAGACGAACATAAAGAGAACAGCATGATTCTGATCGATTGATTTTATGAGGTTTCTCAGGTTTCTCGGAACTTAAATTGAATATCCTTTTCAGATTTAATTTAAATGTACTTCTCTCTTTGAGAATTTCGGTATTGAGAATTATTCAACAATTTTTTATAAATATTTATTTCTGTTCAGCCCAAATATCATTGTTTTAACAGAAATTCATTAACTAAGAGATCACCATGAATTTAAATAAAAACTAAGATTTAGCGAATATATTGAAAAATTAATTCTTACAAATATTTAGATTTTCAGAAGGACCGAACGCCATCTTTGCATTCTTTTTAAGGAAAAAATCTCTTTTGAATTAATTAAAAGAAAACGCAAATAGCTAATACAAGGCATACGTCGCATGTCTCAGGCATTAATTATATTTTTCTTTTACTTTGAAAACGTTGAAACAAATATGTTTTGGTATAGCTTGATTTAATTGACAGCGGAGAGATGCACCAAACGCGAGCGATTATCGTAACGCACTCCGTTGTATATAAATACGCGCAAAGTGCGTGCACACGTGTATATACGGCGACGATAAAAGTCTATAACGCCTCGCTCAAATGGCGAGTGTACAAGCAATTCAGTGATATATCCGCACTTGCGTTCGGGGCTGCTGATGCAACTGGAAACGCATTCTCCAGGCGGCGGGCGCGCGGCGTCGCGTCCGGTGCGTGCATGCACGCACTCACGCATGTAGTACATACAACAGGACGGTCACAACCTATCGTGCCTGTTCTCAAAGCGGCTTCGAAACATAAAATATCGACAGAAATAGAATCACGTAAATCAAAATTAATTTCATTTCTTCTGTAAACGTATCGAATTTTTACAGGCCCAACAGGAACGAAAGCGTTCTAAATATTTAAAAAAAAATTAGTTATAGAATATTGAAAATATGAATAAAAGATTTTAATTAAATATGTTCTCTATACTTTTCGTCGCCGCTTGCCTTTGATAACAAAGATTTATAAAATACGTGAAATATTCTTTTCTTATCGCTTATAAATGACTACATATTTTTGAATTTGCACATGTGTACTATATTTCAAACAAAACTCTACGAGTAAAATTTATAATTACTAATTCGTATAGAATGGATTATGGATTTAATCATGAAATCTGGACATGTGCTTCGAGACATCCTGCAACGCGCAGATTTTTCCGGCTGCGGAAGATCATTCCCGCTGACTAACGCGTCCAGCGGATTAACGGCCGCGTATATAGCAGTCACAATGACGGGACCGTGTCGATGCAATTGCAGGTGAGAACGAGGGACTACACCGGTTAGTTCCTTACGGATTATGGGCGACACGCAAGCGGCCCACGGCTATAAATTCGAATTCACGACGCGGCACTTTCATTATCCGCCTGCGGCGAATCTTGTTTCAGTATCGGGACGCGTGTACGTTATTGTTATCGGTTGCATCCCGTCATGCGACGACGAGTTATCGGATAATAATCTGTTCGAACGTTTCACTTATCAGCGGAAAAGCTCGGCTGTCTCGTGAAGATGATGAATTGAATCTGCCTGAGGCTTTGCTGACAAGTGAAGCTGCAAGAATAGAGTCGTTTTGCGATTTCCCGAAGCGATTTCTGCTTATGTAAGATTTCTGTATTTTAAAAAACACGTATGACATATGAAGATTTGAATTTCTGCTACGAATTTATCTGATATAAAATTAAAGATTTAAGTCAACCCTTGTAACTTTTGAGGATATTTCTAACATAGTTAAATAAAATTGTAATAAATTTTCAAAGTACTTCTAAATTGTTCTATATGTTACCCAACTAATAATTATTATTTCAACCCTCTTCTTACAATATTTATCTTTAATTTGTTTGATAATAGGGTAAACGCGGGTAAGATGGCCATAGTTTTTCAAAATGCAAAGAAACGCATTTTTATTTTTGTTATTTTTTAATAATATTTGTCATATCACTTCATTGAATTTTAAAGTTAATAATACTATTAAATTTAAAAAGAAAACACTTATTAGAAATCTAATATTATAACATATGCATTGGCCATCTTATCAAAATTTTAAGGAAAAGATGAGATAGTATTATGGGACAGTTGGCTATATATGTTTCATGTTAAAATTGAATGTAATATTTTCTACAGTGATAAATAAAACTTATAATTTTATATATTTAGTATAAACACGTATATATATATCTTTTATATATAAAATTATATATGACTTAGTTATAATTATAATATTGCAATAGTAACATAAAAATTTTAAACTTTGATATTGCAATAATAACATAACAATATAATTCTTTTAAAGTAAGGAAAAAAACAGATTTCTATAATTTAAAAAAAAACAATGTATGAAAAAACAAAGTGGGCCATCTTGGCCAAATTGTAAGAAAAAGATGATCATAGTGTATTTAAATAAATAGTGAAAATAAAAGCACAAATTATAAGTCATGTTACAATTTAGGTTCCTTTATTATATACGTAACAATAAACGTTGGTTATGATAGCTTAACAGTAATTTATAGCAGCTTTTAGAAGACACATGCAAAACTTTGCAGGTAGTAAAAAGGAAAAGTATTATATAATATTCAGAATAAGATTATTTCGAATAGTGTACGCATAAAATATTATAAATATTGATTATTTTTCAGAATGACTATAAAAATGCACTATTTAGCAATTACTGGGGAAATTACAGACTATGTCCATCTTTTCCGTATGGCCATAATACCCCAATTTACCCTACATCTATGAATGCATATTTTTTATTAATTAGAAATTTCATTTTTAAAAAACAAATTAAATCTATAAATACTAAAATAATATAATAATAATTTAGTAATTTCTTGAACAGATAATTTCGATGAAACAAATTTTAAACGTACAGAACGTCCTACACATTTTCTTCAGTTATAACTCAACTATTCGGCGAATGAAAAATAGGATGATTGTATAATGACATATTTTATGCAGGATGCTCGTGGAAAGGTTTTACAAGTACCATTAATATATCATGCCTGGACCGTCATTTGTCTGCCCAAATTACATTTTCGACACTTACATCCTCTTAACGTTAAACCATCCGGCTAAAATAAAATGCGCCACATCGAAACATAAATCGCATCGCGTTAGGTTCTTAATGGCAATGATTGGTAAGATTACTCCATGGGTACGTGGGTGTCGAAAGGTTGAAAAAAAAGGTTAAAAAAAAATCCGAAGATCGATAACGAAGCGCATGTACCTCCCCGAAGAATCTCTCGTCTTCCCTTATCCTGCGGGGAGAGATTCTTCTCCCGTCGTGCTTCGCCGAAACCTTCGTTAAAACGTGAACCGTGCGCATAATCTTCGTTTAAAAAGTTATCGCTTTTAGATTGTAATTGACGCGTCTACAATTTCAAAAATATTGTAGCGTACCAGATTATAAAAAAAGTTACTAAATTTACAGCTCTTTCAAGAAAGAATAATTCACATTTGTTTTTTAATAAAATAGGATTTTTAGTTTTCAATATTCTAAGACTTCTTTCTGTAAACAAAGTTCGTTTTTGATTGCCTCGAAACAAAGGCGCTATCAGACGTTATAATAAGCTTAATTAAACAAACGGTTCGCTCATGAGCCTACATCAATCTTATTTGAGCTCCGTCATTACTTATATTATACTTCAACCTTACTTCGTCGTCGTGATTAATGGAAGACACACTATCTGAAAATCTATTAATCAATAATAATGAATGTCAACGATCCGCGGATCGTCTCATTTCAATGACTCTCGTGGACTCTGAACATTCAAACTTGCTACGAGAGGAGATACGCAGTTTGATACGACAGCCGGTATCTCTCTTTGAATCTCGTCTTTGCGAAAAATAATCGTAAGCAGTACAAATGTGTTTATAAAGCTGGCGAATTCTTTCCGCTCGAGGTGAGAAATATTATACCGATCGCTTTTTGTGATCCTGCGAGCTACATTGTGAAGTTAAAGATTAACAAATGCTCGCCATGGATCGTGCGATAAAACTCTCGATGCGTATAAATACGAACGGCTTCGATCTATTCACGTGGTAGCGCTCGCTCTGACGCAATCAAATAAATTCTCTTTATTTTTAATTAGAAAAGAATTCTGGAACTGTAAAACAATTGTTCAGTTTTTGTGTAAAGAATTACTGCAAACTTGTTAAAAATGAGTCATGAAATCAAATACACTGTTAAAAACGGGCAGCAGAATTTAGTGTGATGCGATGGAAGCAAATTTCAAGTAAGTACATTAAAAACATTTAATCACATTTAATGTAAATTCAATAGCCGAAGTGCACTAAATTTCAGTTATGTGTAACTTAAAACACATAGAACCTCATAACTTTTCTAACAGTGTACAAGCAGAAGAGACAAATAATATATTTCAGTGTATGTCAATATAAAAATAAAGAAATAAATATAGGAATTATTAAACGATGTTAATATATTGATTGCAAAATGTCAAAGTAAATACTTGACAATGAAATAGTTCGAACCAAGTCTTACAGCTAGATCGGAAACGTCGCGATCATTTATTTCGTTTATAATTTAAACGAGGCCGACGTCGAAACCAGCTACCGTCGAGCTCCCGCCGAGGACGTCACCATAAATTCCGCGCGCGGGTGAAACCGCGCGGACCCGAAGGGTTTTCAGCCGGCGGCGGGTCTCCCGGAGAAAAGGGCCCGACGAAGTCTCCGCGGCGCGATGCAGGCCGGGGCGTCCCGTTCGCAAGGGCCGCTTAATCACCGGGGGTCTCGCGCGCGGGTTGGGCCCCGTTGTTGAAATTAATAAGCGCCAAATAAACGAATCCGCCGAGACAAATGGCGGCGCATTGTGCATGGACGAGCGCATTCGCGGCCGGCTTATTTATTTCGCCGCACGGGGAAAAGAGAGAGAGAGAGAGAAAGAGCGAAACGGAAAGGACCCCTCGAGGCCGAACACGGGTCCCGCCGTGATTAAGGAGATGAACGGATACCACGGCGGAGATTTTTTTCACTCCTTTTTCCCGGGGTGCACCGCCCGATCCGTAACGTCCATCCATTCGCTCCGTTTCGCTCATCCGCGCGGCGTATACAGGGTGTCCCTTAGCCGGTCATAATTTCGAGATTTTATCCTCGTAACGCTAAAAAATATTTCTAGTCAAATAATTAATTTGGAGAGAAGCGGAGGTGGTTATTTATTAACTATGGTGAATTGTTCCTGCAATCGTGCCTTTTGACAGCATTATCTGCACATACAATTCGTCAAATGATTAGCGACGTCATGCAACAGATGATGGAAAATAATTAATGTGATCCAACCGAGAGATAAATACTTGAATATTGTTATTCGTGCGACTCCCTTGCAAAGATAAATTCTTCGTCGATGGAAAATGGGCTCGCCGAAAACGTGGTAACACCCCGTATACCCAGTAGAGAAGACCGGTGGCCTCTCTTCCGACGTCCGCGAGATGGGTAATGTACGATACAAACAAAAAGCCGCGCACGCTATAAATCAAGTATCGAGAGAACCGGGAGAGATTGCAGTCAGTCAGAGACGAGAGTGAGTACGTACTCGCATCCGGTCGACTTCGCGGCTGATCGCCGTTCGACATTGTTAGCGGCTCGGCGTGCGAAGAGCTGGTTAACCGAGAGCTTTTTCCGTCGCCCCTCTTACCTTTTATCGGCGAGAGAGAGAGAGGGGGGGGGGAATACTTACGAATCCAAAATGAAAAAGGCAACGCGTGGCAATGCACAGCTACGACGGAAAGAAATCGAGATCGTTAACTAGCTTTTAGCCTTCGCGAAAGAAGTTCGATAATTAAAGGGGAGAAAATAAGGTACTTGAAATATATTACTCGCTGATGATTAATCGCCGAAGACGCGGGGAGAAAAAGATATCTTTCAAGCACGTATTTTCGTCCTCGCTTTCCTCGCAGCTTTGATTTAACATGACAAATTTTCAATTCTAATGCTCGCCGTCGTAATGAGATCCCGACGAGCCGCCGTTAAAGTTGCAACATTTATCCCAGACGAGAATTTATGACTCGTTTGGCTCATCGGATCGTCTCCCGTTTCAAGAAGTCAATGATCATCGCTCACGACCGAAAGAAATAAACCGGCCGGATGCCGCGGCTGCGATCTGATCGCGAGCGCGCACCCAGTCGGATACAAATTTTCCGCGGCATAAATTTTAATCGCGTCATTAATGATCTTAATGAGAGCTGCGCTGAGGCCGGCGTCAGTAGAGAAAACTGGTGGCTACCGCGAACGACGACTCTGAAAAAGAGAGAGAAGAGAAGAGGAGACGCGAGTCTTCTTCCTCGCAAGATCGTTTTTTTGCTCTCACCAGGCGAACATGTAGCGTCCGGTATGTGCGCCGTGTTATACATTGGAATCCCTCAACGACGGCAATTCAGCCCCCTCGTTGCAACGTCGTCGCTGCAGCGGCGATGGAACGACCGGTTATAAATCACGCGAAGAGTTAGGATCGCCACGAGGTGCGTATTAATCCGATATCGAAGCTCGACAAACTCGAGTCGCTTAATAGCCGCTAAGCAAAAGTCGAGAAGCTCAAAAAGAAGAGTCGTATAATTTAGCGTGTGGAACGCGAATTATTTGTTGTAAAAAAATAAACGACTGCAAAGAAATAAAATTCACGTTATGCTTCAAAGGAGAGCACATGAAAATGTAATAATAAAGCAAAGTGAGATCAACAATCGATGTCCTCGTCGTTGGTCTCGGATTAGAACGGTGAATTTAAAAAATTCAATATTAAAAATCTGATCATGTAGAAATAAAGAAAATTGAATCGCAATGTCACGTATGCATTGCGTATTTTGTATGACATTTTATTGTTATCAGCAATTTTTTCCCCACACTTCCCGGCATTATAAATACTCTTTTTCTCTTTCAAATACATTAAAAAATTATGTCCTGTGGAATTAGTTTTTTATGTTTCTGCTCGGGGTGAATTTTGGCCATTTTCATATACCCTGCTTTAAATGTGCAATTAGAAAACAAACTGAAATTCCTACATGTAAAAAAATGTTATTATGTATAGTTCCAAAGTGATCTCTCTGTGATACGTTAACAAATGTTACACTCGTAAAAATTTCTTTTTGCATTACATTTAAGAAATTAAGAATCCAAATAATAAAAATACATTTACAATATAAAAATATATTTATATTTTATATTTTATATTATAAATATAAAAATATATAAATAAAATTTCTGTCACAATAAATGTTATACCAAGATGCGTATATTTCGTTGCATCGCTAAACAAGGAAAATGAGGCGAAAAGAATTCAGGGCATTCCTAATCGTCACGCACGAATTAGTCGCTAATTAATCATTCAGCCTTCGCGAGTGGTCGACAGTGAGAGCGCGAAAACTGGATCGAGGACTCAAAGGAGATTTACCGAAGTGCCATTCATTGTTATTCGATAACGAGTTGAATGACGCACGATGGGGGGTCTTTATCGGTTATGTTAAACAGCCCTGTCATATTCAGTGAACCCAACGCTCCAAAAGAATCTTGAGAAGCATGTTTCGTTGCAAGTAATTAAAAAGAACCTTCTGGAATGAGCACCGAGACGGATGCGATTTCGACAGAGACGGTCTTGCCGATTTTAGGTAGATAGCTAGAAATACTCTCTCCTCTTTGCCTCAAATATTGAGGAAGAGGAGAAAGAAAACGATCCCCGAGTGCGCTAACGTTAAATTATGGATTTTTAATTTCACTTTTTAATCAAGATAATACGTAACTAAACTTATTAAGAACGTTGAAAAAAAAGAGAATTAATTTTTAATAATTATTAAAAGACTTCCGTCTGATCAATTTTATCTCAAGCAACTCTAAATGATAAGAGCTCGAATTACCTATCTACCTGTTATATACCTATTGAAATAAACGGAAATAAATTCGAAAATCTGCGACAAAGGCATGCTTCTTCCGTGAGCGAAACGACCGCAATGAGAAATCGAAGGGAACCCGGTTTGGCCACGCGAGGCTCGATTTTTAAAACTGTCAGCTGGCCCGAGGGGGCCGTAGATCTCCCGATAGTGCGCAACTTAGGCTCCATTAGAGGTGCGTAAAACCGTCGGAGGAGAGAAAGAATCGGCCGTCTCGGACGGTCGGTCTTGGAGAGTAAGCGGAGCGCGGCTGTAAAGGCACATCGGCCGATTTCACGTGCGGTACCTAACCGCGATTTTTTGTTTCCGCCGCAAGAGGTAGAAGAGAGAGAAAGAGAGAGAAAGAGAAGAAATGGAACCCCGACCCCGTTCCAACAGGAACAAACGCGAGCCTTTGTGATTCACTGCCGCACGTCGTCGCGCCGTCGAGCGGCCTGCAATTTTCGCATGCAAGTTCGCATGTAAAGGCCGTCCGGGAGCGAGCTTGGTTTCAATAATTTCCTGAGTTTTTCGAAGCGCGAGGAGAAGCAGAATAATGACTCCTTAAAAAATAAATAATAAAAGAAAGTAGAGAGAAAAAATAAAGAAGGAAACAGATATTAGTTTCTTCCGAGAAAAACTCGCATTCGGTCTACGGTATTGTAAAAACCGAATGTCTTTTCTGTCTTAGGACATTTCGCAATTGTCCTACACTTCATCTTTTCATTCTTTGATGCAACAAAGTTAATCTATTCCCTTACTAAAAGATTTAATCTTCAACGCGATCATTTACACAGCTTCTTAACCAGGATAAGGTGAAAAGTCGTAATCATTTTTTAACACTTACATAATACTTTTGTCTTTTGAAAGTTCTTCAAACTGATTGAAAAGTGTCGTATGCATGCACGAACGCACATTCTCAAGCTGCAATTTTATAAACCAAATCAATCGTAGCGAGATTGACAACGAAGTGATTCGCGTGTAACGTTTTACGCAACGCGCCGCTCGCTAAGCGCCGTTTCGTGTTAGATTTCGCGCTTCGCTGAAAGGTGCTAGACAAGGGTTTGACATGCGTTAGATAACCAGGAAGCTAAGAGCAAACGAAGTGTCAGAATTAGATCAATACAATTCGTAATATTCAATTTTTGCGTTATGAAATAATTTTACTATAAAAATATCTTTTCTAACGCAATTACTTCTTACTATTATTAATAATACAGTTATATATTAAGGTCTAATTATTATTATCGATGATGCAAAGTATTTAGAAGTAAGATTTATTTCGCTTGGAAAACAGTACTTTCTAAATATTCAAAAAATATAATTTAAATAAAATGCATTTTTCTGTTATACATATTTAATGTGCATATTTCAATTAGAGAGTTGAAAAAAAAATGTTCTCTAGACTAGTCCATTGATTTCATTGCGATCTATAAGTTGTATGGAAATGGGAGAAATTAATTGAATCAAATGAATTAAGTATCTTTAATCTTTCGTTCCTTTTTCGAATGCAAGATTACGATATCAAAAAGTATCGACAAACTACGTTGAAAACTACGTTTTGTTACGATAAAAACTAGTTTTCCTCGCTAATAATGATCCAAGATAACTTTCCAAGTTCCTACTTCCGCAAGCTAATGCCTCGGCAGTCATTAACGCAAGATGCTGTTTTTCAATTAAGCAAAGCTTCTCTGGTTGCTGACGGAGAAATGGCGGAAGCGGCAGTTTATACTGCGACGATAACGCGCGATCGTGAACAGGATATATTTTGCGAAAAGAATAACCTTTATTCATCGGCGGCGGTGGTGGCCGCGAGTATCGCCGAGTACTCCCCTCGGCGTTTCTCCTTGCATGAGATTTTACGGCGGATGCACGCATTACGGAATTTTTGTGAGACTGCACCGAGCGACGAACAAAAAGCGTCGTATTTTATAGAGCGAACCCCTTCGTCAGTGTTTGGTCAGAAAACACCTCTTCCGGTCTCGCGGAACTTCCCGTGCCTCGAGAGGCAGCCTTCCGAGACGTTCTCATGAAAATATTCACTATATAGAGACGCGCGAGTAACAAAGCTTTACTGCAACAGTCTCGAGGTATTTTGTATTAAAAATGTAACTTTTTATAACTGCCAATTGCGCGATTAGAAAACAAATTGTAGAAAGTAATCGGAGCATCATTTGCCACGTTTCACTAAAAATTTATATAACAATTCAAAGTCTCTTATTTTTAAATAATTAAATTTAAAAATGTCAATAATTTATCTATAAGAAACTTAGCTTCAAAATTATTTATACGTAATAAACGTGAGACTGCTAAGGATATTTATAATCGACCGAATGTAAAAGATATGCATGTAATGTATTCTACTACGAAAATATATTACTGTTCGTAAAGAAACATCCCCTCAAAAAAAACCCTGCGTCCCCTGCGTGAACACTCATTATCATCGCAAACGCAAACGACACAAACTGTTTAATTTCGCAATTGCGTGCGTTTTACAAGCAATTCGGCGTCGCCCCCACGTCGCGCGCAGAATTTCTCCTCTGCATGGAATCTCCACCGAAATCGCGCGAATTTGTCCGCGACGGAGAGACTTATTCACTTATTTCAGAATTTCTCTCCGGGAAAACCGACGATGTTGACGCGAGCCGAAGGTCACACGTCCGATGGCTGGATTATTTCCAAGGATGCGTCTCGGAGGTGGATGCGCCGCGTTCTTTTGCACCTCTCTTTTGTATCTTTGCGCTTGCCAATGGATCCGCGCGGGAACGTCTCCGTATTCCCGGAGGGGGCCTTCGAACCGACCTCTCGACACCGAGAGAGGCGGTGCACGCAACTGCATAAAAGAACGGCTCCGAAGAGAAGATTCATCACGCGCGCGCGGCGTCGCCGTCCCCTCTGATTCGATAATAATTATCGACCTTGCGGTGAAAAAAAAAATCCGCGGGAATACTAATAACCCGCGAGACAATGCAACGCGCCAAGAGCGGCGTACCCTTTATCTTGTTCCGCGAGCGTTCGCCAATAGCTCTCGGCGTGTGCTGTCCTAGAAATTCCACCTGGCGAGGAAATGCGCACGCGCGAGACTGATTTTTTTTTCCTTATAATTAAAGGATACATATGAATTTTAGCTTTAGCTTTCCTACTCCATTTACTTAAATCAACTTAACATTTCGTGGCACACCCGTGGAGAAAAGTTTCTTCGAATAAAAATAAAATTTGTTTGAATGGAAGAGATTTGTGCATTGCTATACGGTTAAAGAAAAGTTTCTTTGAAGATTTGAAGAAATGTTTTGGTTGTGTAACCGAAATTTTTTTTTTATGAAAAAAAGTATATTTTAAAAACCAGAACAACTAAATTATTTCTTACATTTCTGCCAATATTTTCTTCGAATTAAAAGATCGTTTGTTGAAATTAATTAAATAATTTAAACAAATAATTTCTTTTGAAAAGAAGAGCTAGTAACATTTCTTGAAATCGAATAAACATTTATTTTTCTCAAAGCTATTTTCGCTTCAAATTAAAAAGAAATCAAGTTGGAGAAACGATTTCCTCAATTTAAACGTAACTTTTCTCTGGGTGGCATTTATAAAAACGTGTGTGTGTCATATATAAATGTACACGAGTGGCCGGAATGTATCGAGCTCGGGTCCGTGAGTTCGCTAAACCCAAATGACTGTGCGGATCAGTCATCCTATGCGGAAGCGACAGATTGAAGGAGGAAAAAAGACCTCACGCTGCGCTTGCGGTTAGGGAAGAAAATGATTGTACGTGCGGAAAATGAGCTTTCGCGCGAGGTGGACGTAAAATTGATGCCGCGTTTGGGAAGCAGGTGCCTTTTACGAGAGGCATAATAGCCCGCGCCATATCGCGGCACTTTTCTCTCGCGACGACGGCGTTCGAGGCCGAGAGACGGAATTACAGCGACAAATTACGGCGACGTTCACGCACATATTTTGACACTAGCTATTACGTACGCACAAAGAAGACGGAGAAAACGCGTTCGTAACATCGCGTTCTTATGCATCACTAACGTAAACGTTTATACTTGCGTATAAACGTAAATCAGGACAAAAGTCGAGATCTCATTGGTGTCGCCAGCTTAACACCTTCGTGACAATTAACGTCGCGCCGTGTGTGGAAATGTGAATCATCGTTTTAAAAATGACGAAGACACGTTAACCGGTAGCGTCACGCTGTCACGACACTTAATGCCAACGCGCGTGCAGCGACTTCGTTATCGCGCCGAGAGCCGCAAAAATCCGCGAACGATCCCTGCCTTTTACGAAGACGCACTCTCTATCGCTAACATAGACGTTAGTTTTACGGTAACTGCAAATGTTAGCACGAAACTCTCGAACCTTCTTCTTCACTTCGTTCGCCCGCTCGTTAACCCGGTTACGATAAATCGCAGTTAGCGTATTCCTTGTTCGACCACATTTCCTCGCCGTCTTCGCGGACGTTATCGTGGTGCGATCAACGACTTTTAGAATATAGAAACTCACGGTCTTACAACTCTGAGCGAATCGAGCGAGCAGATTAGGCGTAATTATTGCCACGAGTTATTGTCCCGAAAGACTGTAAAATTGTCGACGTAACGAGAATTGTATTTCATAAGAGTTTCTCTTTCTGCAACGAATTTTCAGACGCCTCGCCGCCGCGAGTCATACGACGTAAATTCTAATTAGCGTCTTCTAATTACGCTATTTCGATACTCTTAACGTAAGCGTAATCTCGACGTACTAATACGATATCGCGCATTGCAAGACGTTCTTGAATAGTCGTTCTCAAATAAAAGCAATATATTCGCTCGCGGGCCTTTAAAATTACCATTACTATACGCGAGCCGCAAATAGCGGGAAGGTCGCGAATAAAGATCAACTTAATTGCACTGCCAAAGTGCACAGAGTTGCATTCTGCGAACCGAGGATATATCGCGAGACCAAATTCGGATGGCTCGCTAATGTGCGACGAAAATGGCACAGGCTACACCATCGATGACGTCAGAAGGATATGAAAATAATCCCAGCGAATGATAATGAATCGACATGAATAGAAATTAATTCACTTCAACATTTTTGAATTCGCGCTTCAGATTTTTCGAAATCCATTTCAATTCAAAAATAATGTAAACACATCCAAATTCAAAATATTTATTTGGTATTTTTTTTTCTTTTTTTTTTTAATTCATTTAAATCTAAAATTCAATTTAACTCATTTAAATCCAACAAATAATAAAATGGAAACATGAATCCATTTAAATTCAAAATAATATTTCATTTCAAATTCATTTCAATTCATTTGAATCCAAAAATAATATAATGGAGACATGAATTTATCCAAATTCAAAATATAATAATAAACAGCTCATTTCAAATTTCAATTTATTTGAGAATCCAAAAATAATAAAATGGGAATATGAATCCATCTGAATTCAAAATAATAGTTCATTTTAATTCATTTGAATCCAAAAATAATATAATGGTAACATGAATTTATCCAAATTCAAAATATAATAATAAACAGCTCATTTCGAATTTCAATTTATCCATTTATAAAAATCCAAAAATAATAAAATGGGAACATGAATCTGAATTCAAAATAATAAATAGCTCATTTCGTATTTAAACCCAAAAATATCCCGAAATTTTAAAATGCGAATTCGGATAAATTAAAATAAATCGCAATTTTCAATCCATTTAAATTTATTTGTGTTTGCTGAGATGATTGCGCGAGGAAAGCGACAAAAATTCACGTGAAAATTGAAAGGAATTAACATTCTTTAACAGAATGACTTGAAAACTAAGGGGAGAAAAATAGACGCAAGTGGTAAACGATAGAGAAGTTTCTGATACCGCGAAGCGACATCGCTTTAATGGCGTTATTAAGAGAAATCCGAACTGGGGGAGCACGACGTGTGTACAGGGCGTTGCAAAAGGCGCAACGCGACCGCCGATGATTTTATCGGAGGGGCAAGAGAACCTGTTAGAAGAAGTGTTATTGCAATGAACCGCTGTATCTTATATGCACGATCGCAAATAAATTTCAACAACCCTGAACTACACGGGCTCCTCTTATTTTCCGCGGCTTCGCAGTCCACTCTCTCTCTCTCTCTCCTTCTCCCCCTTATCTTCATCACCTGACGCGATGCGATCTACAATTTTGATTTAAGCCGCAGCAGATTTCGAGTTCCCGAGTTTTCGGCGCAATTAAAAACTCCAGTCATATTTCATTCATCTCTATTGCGCTGAGAAAAATTTGTCCGCCTCGATCGTCACCACAACGATTTATCCACGTTTCCTTCATCGAACGTTTATCCACGTCAATAAAATTATACGTAATTCATGTTTGTGAAATTATTAGGGATATATTAAGAAAAGTTTAAAGAATCTTATACAATTCTTAAAAAAAAAAATTGAACCATACCTGATTCAAGGATTAAACAGACATCGTGGCACGCCATATCGTGGAATGTTTATGTCGAACTTCCATTATGCAGCGCAGCCGGATAAGGGCCGATTTTATTCATCCGCCGTCTTTTGCCGACGCTTTTATCATGTTTCGGAGTAATAACGCGCATGCCGTTGCCGTATTATGGTCCGCAGATAGGCTAGTAACATAATACGGCGGGAAAAATCCCCGGCCATTTCATTAAGGTCATCCCCCGATCGAGTTCGCGGACTTCAAGGCAAACCTATCGGCACGCGTAAATCGTTCCTCTCTTTCTCTTTTCTTCTCTCTCGCTGTCACTCTCACTCTCTCTCTCTCTCTCTCTTTCTCTCTTCGTTTCGCTTTTACGAAGACTATTACGAGACCGCGAGAGCGCCGAAGTATGTCGAATCCTTCGAAGAATGCGCGCATCTGCGCGAGACAATGAGCGTTTAACATAATATCAACGTTGAGGAAGGACTCGCGGACCGCCCACGCGCGGCAATTTATTGACAATCGTTATTCATGGCCTAGACGTGAATTCGTTTCGCGTCGCTATAATTTCGCACGCGAACGCTGGCGACGATGACAGTTACCGTCACTAAACTTTATCTTAATTTAACTATCTATTATAGGCCACATTAAAGTAACCTATTGTAAAGAGAGTGATTTATGTGGAACGATATCGATATATGCGAATCTCAGTTCCCTCCTGTTTCATTGTCGCTTACGTAAAAATAAAGTTACAACATTTGTACAAAATAAATTTCTAGCAATGATACAATTAAAATCGAAAAGAGCTCGTAGACAGTCGAAGCGAGATGTTCAAATAACATTTCTGTGTGTGATTTTATATACAATTTCTAATTCTCCGAAGGAAAATCTCTGTGCCATTGATATCGGTTTCGAACACAGCTTTTAAACTGAATTTAGAAAATATTATAGGACTGAACTGGCAATCAATTTAGTATTACTGAGGCCAGCATCTCCAAAGTAATTTTTAGGTCAATAACTGTAAACTGATAAATATCTCGGAAGTTAAATATTTTTATTTAATTATAAGCAAACACCCCCGCCGGATCAGCTGTCCTTCGCCTCCTGTACACGACAGAACAAGGTTGCTAAAATTTATTCGCGCATGTGCAGAGGAGGCCACCGGCGTTGATTTATCCGTCTTCGCTTTAAAAGTCGCAAGGATATTTCTGCCACGCTCGCGCGCACTCGCGCTAACTAATTGTTGCGCCGCGAGGAATTAACGCACATATTTGTACGCCTGTATACGAAGACATCGGCGAAAAGAGAAATAATTTTTATCGGCGAGTTATGCCGATAAGGAGACACAGGCCGATCGTGGGTGTGCGCGGTGAATGAAGAAACGATGAATACGAGGTCCGTGTCGATATGATTTGTTGCCCGCTTCCCGCCCGGCCAACGAGAGCCAGTGGAACAAAGCCGAACCTACACCTTCTAGCCTCGAGTATAATACGCGCGTACGTGGTGAATCGCCCATGCACACGGTGGTCGAGAAGGGCTCGCCTAAGCATATCTCTGCCGCTTAGTAATCCCCGATGAACGCCGTCGCTTGTCTAGCCGGTGGTTATCTACGATTTCTGTATGGCGAAATGGATTGTCCTTCTCGGAGATAACGGCGAGAAAAATGTACGGGTTGAGAAAACGAAAGAGGCAAGTTGTAATACAATATCTTTCTAGGAAATATCTTCCAGGCATCAAAACTCATTAAATAGCGAATATTTGTTATTAATTACTCACGTGAATGAGCAGGAAACCAATATTAATTACGACAAATGACTGTAAATCTCTCTGCTCTAGAGGAATGATTGAATAATTGGTTCTAGCGGAAAATTACAAGCTGAATATATCTGCTCTCTAAATCGGAACCAATGTATTATTCACTGAAACAATGAATTGTCTGATTTCAGCGCTACACTTATATAATAACCGTATCAGTCGGTGATATATGCACTGTCTTTCAGCGATCTGTCTTACGCTGATTCCGGTCAGCGAGAGTACTCCCGTTCTTAATCAGAATCACTGAAAGACAATGACGATTATGTAAGTGTAGCACTGCAACTCAATAAGATTTCACTGACTCAGATTTAGAGAGTGCGTATGAACATGAAGTTCCAAGATTACTCTTTATCGCAGGCAATTTAAAATCATTCCTATTCATTCGCGCAAGTTGCAATTTCTATAAAATTAGTTTCTAGCAGCTGCAATTCTTTTTTTATAGACGCGATATTAACTCCTCCACTTTTTTTTTTTAAGACGGGTGATTTTATCGTTTCAGAAGTTCGTCGGATTTTCGTTCAGTTAGAGAAAAGCAATGCTGGAACAGGATTCTTCGTCCTGAGAGAGACGATAGACGACCTACTTCGGCCACGTTTAAGACGTCGTCGCCCGAAGTACCGTAAACCACGGCAAAATTGATAAAAGTGGGAAACACCATTCCTCTCTCTTTCTCTCTCAATCTCTTTCTCTTCTCGTTTGACCGCGCTTTGTAACTCGCAAACAGCGATGTACAGTTACTTGGCCTGACTGTTTCTCTCACTGTGAATGTGCGAGCACACCACACAGGCATGTAACATGTGCATGTAATATACGCATGTGCACACATGTACGTACTCATCGTTTCATACATGTGTTTAAACGCTTTGTGTCACGGAATACTTCTGCGAAACACTTGTACTTTAACGGTAGCAGGACTGTTTGGATGGAATTCCCTTTCAATGGACTGAGAGAAAAAATAGGCATGTATAAAAATAAAAAAATTTTACTTGATACTTAAAAATTATTTAATCAATGGATCCTACAGGTTATTTGCTTACAGTCAAGTAAAAAATTTCTTAATTAAAATATTTATGTAAATAAATAAAGAAATAATGTTTAATCGGGTGTTTCTTTTCTCTCAGTTCCAGAAAATATTTGCTGTTGAAAAATTATTTTTATATCTATAAGACAGATTTTTTAATTTAAAAAAACAATTTAATTCAATTTAATAATATTATCAGATTATTTTTAAAATCATTATTTAAAAAATGTAAAATACAAAATTATATACTTGATATGTCTACTTATTTTAACGTAAATATTTTTACACATTTGATTAAATTTTTAACTTGATGGAATTTCTTCAGTTCAAGTATTTATGTATTTACATTAAAAACAACTTATTTGAATATTTAAACTAAAAAAATTTAATCCAGTTAAAAAATATAGTCAAGTTAACAATTTTTTTCGTAGTGTACCTAAACAGAACAAGCAAAATGTTTGCATCAAAATATATGATTTAAAAAAAATGTATTTTTCTATTTAAGCAAATTTTTCTCTCGGTGTAAAAATTTTCGATAATCTCAAAATTAAAAAAATTACAATAAGAAACTCTAGATTAGTTAGATTCTTTAATAACAAAAAAAGATAACATTTTTAATATTATAATAATTCGAAAAAAAATGCGAAGTAGTTCAAAATGATTTTTTCCTCTAGGCAAAGTAACACAAAATGTATGCTCCGTAATAGATTACGTCGAGAGTATCAATTTTCCGAGAAAAATCTAAAGATAATTATACTTTGAATGATGTACTTTCAAAAATTTATTTACGATGCTATCGTAATTACTCGTCTGCGGCGAGACGCAATACTCGGGTGTAATCTTCGATAACTATCTTACGCCGCGCTCGCACTTCGTACGCAACTTCAATTTGTATCTTTAATAGTCATTTCAATTGTAATCTACCATCAATGCGCAATTATCCTGACATCCTTCTTGAGAACGCAAACATATGATATAGGATAATTTTTTTTTTTTCAAAATTGTTTCTCTGGGACACGGAGAATTCCACGTTGAAATCCTCCCATTCCGTAACTTGGCATTTTCGCGAGAAATTTTCTTTTCTCTTTTCTCTTTTCGATCGTGTCGCAATTTATCATAATACATCGCGTCTCGCACGCCTCTCGATTGATCGACTCGCACGAGTCACGGGGTTCTCAGCATCGATAAGCATTCGCTCCGGCGTATCTTCGTGGGCGAAGACGCGCGAACGAGGATGCACACGACCGAGTGGCCCGCGGGCGCTTCCCGCGATGCACAATTACCACGACAAGCCGCGGCGTAGCGTGGGCGTAGCGCAGCTTTCACCCAACGGATCGCGCGTGGTCGCCGATGCGGCCGGGATAGTGCCTTCACTCACTCGAAATTTGTCAACGTCTCCCGTGCTCGCTCGCGCAATTCGCAATATCGCATTTAATTCCCTCGCCAGGGGCGATTAGAGGTGCCACGTAACCAGGAGGCACCTGCTCGTCGACGCACCATCGCAAGCTGGCCGATGCAAATAAAAGAGAGAGAGAGAAAATTATTCTCTTCTACAGTCGACGATCCTCCACGATACGTAAACGTTAATCGTCTCGCTATAAGCGCGTACGTATCCAGTCGAGATCGAGAACGATAAGTGCGAGAAAGATTTTAACAGCCGCGCGATCAAGGCTTCTAGATAAGAATTGCTTTGATATAAAATTCGCAAATATATATATATATATATATATATATATATATATATATATATATACACACACACACTTAAAAAAATTACTAAATTTCAATAAGTATTTGTTTGTATAATTGCAAGAAAATATTTACTAAATATAAATATATATTTATTTGGTAAAAGGACGACTAATTAAATTTAATTATCAGTTTTCTTTAATTGACTAAATAATTACGTACTGCGAATATTTTTTTGCAAATATACAAACAAATATTTATTAAAATTTAGTATTTTTTTCAGTATATATATATAGATAGATAGATAGATAGTACACTGTTTAATATTAAAAAATCAAATTTAAACCAATTCCTTGAGTTTTAGAGAACATTTTGTTATTTTTAATTTCTAAGAGCGTCGACATTTATTATTTTAACACAAACTATGTTATAGTTATAAAGGAACAACCTCATCTAGTCAACTTCTATGTTTAAATTGCTTATAATGTATCCGTATTAATGTATGCACCTGGTAAATAATAAATTAAATTGGAATCAAATTTAACATTTTTACAGTTAACTTGTTTCATTTTATTATTTTAATTTAAATTGACGACATATTAAGTAGGAGCAAAGGCGACTTGTAAGAAAGATTTAAAATAACTCAAATTAAGTAGAATTCGACAATGTATGCAAACGTAACGTACATATCTCCTAATTATGATACAAAGATATGGCACGATGTTCGAAAACTCGAACGATAAGAAGTGCAGCTACTTATAATTAATCGTCAATCAAATACATCTTTCACATCTTATCCATATCACGGGTACCATCATTTTCTTGTAATTGGTCGTTATTCGCGCCTGCAATTACCGTGACATTCCGCCGCTATTGCGATACATATCGAAGCGCCAGACACTAACGATGTAGGAACATTGACGGGGACGCGATCATCGACGATCGATCGAGTCAATTAATTAGTCGCGCGAATTCGCGGTCGACGTGTTCCCGGCGCGAAAGTACAAGGAGGAGGGCACGCGATATCCTGATGAACTGCACCGACCCACAAGGGACGATCGAAAATATGCCTCTCTCGCCGAACGCTGCGGTGCCATCGGCCAATAAAATGTGCCATCGGCCAATAAAATATCGGGGGTATACGCGCCGCGCGCGCGGTTGGAAAAAGGGACGAGCACTCCTCCGCGTACCTCCCGATAAAACTTATAGCGCTTGTAAACCATCCGGTGGACAGCGCGGCGCGCACGCGAGAGTAGGAAACATGCACTTTATAATAATAGTAAAAATAAGGACGGCGACGGCGACGGCGGCGGCGCAGCATGCGAACTTCTTGCATGCAAATGGATTGCGGGAAAGGCCAGGAGTAGTGTGGTATATCTCGCTCTTGTGTCCACGTTCTTGTGCACTGTGTACTGCAACGCGAATATATACGATCCACCGTAGCCGCGTGCGTATTTCACACGGGCTACCGCTGCACTGACCACGCAGTCGACCCTCGAACTAATACCCGCGAGTCTCCCAAGCGAATCGAGCGCAAAGTTCGAGGGACATCGCGGGTAAGGTAACATGTCCCTACATCCGAACACTTACATAAAAACTCGTTGCTAATTTTAAATGTGTTTTTTGATAACATTTAATTTAACTCTAAGCTTTAAATAATTTGTAAGGTATTTGTAAAGTGTTTTAGAAAAATTAATGAAAAAAAGTATACTTGTTACATAATAGATTAAAATTTATATTTTGATGTTCATAAAATTGTTTTAAGGGTGTATAGGACAATTCTCAAAACATTAAGAAAAGTATGAAAAAATTATTTTATATTGCATTTGAAAGTACAAAAAATTTCGCGGCAATTTTCTATTTAAATAAAAAAATTATTTCAATAAGAAGTAGACATGTGCTTTAATGAAAATATAATTTGAGATAAGTTCTGTAAAATAAACAAAATTTATTTATTTATTTATTTATAAAATAACTAAAACACAATAAAGCTTTGTGTAAATCATCTTTAATACTTGGAGAATTTACACAAAAAAATTGAGATTTTTCTTAATATTTTAAAAAATAATTTAATTTTAAATAGATTGAATAAACTATAGAAATATGTTATTAATTAAAAATATAGGTAATCTTATTCACATAACTTTCATATAGTATATAAATTATTTAAAGTATTAATACTAAACAATTTCTAAATTTTATTTACATTGCAGAGACCGTCTGATACATCCTTAAGTAACATGTATAACATTTGTTAAGATCGTACCTTTCGTATTTATTTTATAAACAATACAAATGTTCAGATGCTTTGTAAGTTTTTATAATTTTCAGATTAATTAAAAAATTCATCATATTTCTACATGTTAACAATAACATTTCACATTTCATATGTCAGTTAATTATATAATTAAATTAATTTATTATAAGTCCTTACAAAGATTCAACATTCTTGATTTTGTATTATTACGTGTCCGTGATTATTGGGACTTTATCTCACCATACCTCCGGGCATGTTCAGCGAATATTCAAACGAGTAAAATTAATAAGAAATTGAAGAACACGAGAGAATGAAGACGCGATACTTATCAATGATAAATACAATTTAAATAAAGGAATACATTCATATGATAAAATATACCTAATCAATGATTAAATAACGTTGAATAAAAATTCAAATTTTATAAAATTGTTCAATAATTTCACAATTTTATATAATATAAATTCATAACATCATCGATTCCACATTTCGATTGAGCTATGCGCAAATACTATGGGAAACAATCGCGTCGAATATGACTGTTTACGCGCCGATAAGAGGAATAATCGCAGCGTAATAACATAATCGCCGTTGCGCAAGTAGAAAATCGCAGGTATCGCTTCGCGAGAAGCGACGAGGATCGATAGCCAATCGACGCGTCCGTCGCGAGAGCAAAATTTTGCGGCGCGCAAACAATCGTCCCGTGATAATTATCGTGAATATTTCCCGACAAAGAGAGAGAGAGAGAGAGAGAGAGACGCACGAGGCGAGATGAGGAGGGATCGAGCGTTAAGGAGCTTTTGCGAAACAAGAAAAACGTCGTCCGCGTGAGAGCGGCGGGCGCTATTAGCGGCGAATTAATCGCGGCGAACGATTAGATTCACGCTGCGCACGAGACGCGCAACTACCGCGGGGCGATTAAAAATCGCCGGATGATCGGTAGGGCTTCGCGAGCGGGCGATATATCGAGTTGTTTACGAACAACGTCGACTCGGCATAAGGAAGAGTATTCTTCGGCTCCTTCGAGAGCAGCGGAGCGCAAACGGATCCGCGCGCGGTATTTTACAGATAGGATCCTAAAGTATGTTGCGTAAATAACGCCGTGTAGCTCGCCGCATGAGGTGCCTTCTGCGAGCCGCCGCCGTTTGCTCATTGTGCCGTCAAATATCTTATACGCCAATACGAGACAGTTTCGATATATCGGCACGACTTAGCCTGCATCTATGAAGAGGCGCGCGTATAGATGTCGAGAGGTTTCCTCATGCAAATCGCGACAGGAGAAAAATTAAAAAATATATAACTGTAACAGCTACATTCCGGTTACGAACGTTTCAAATCTGCATTGCAAGGTTCACAAGTGGCAAAATAAATTGTTGCATAGAAAGAGAGAGAGAGAGAGAGAGAGAGAGAGAGAGAGAGAGAGAGAGAGAATGTATATTTTCCTTTCTGACACTTTTTTCTCAAACTTTCTTGCCTTTCATCCTTCTTTAAGAGACCACGACTGGAGTCATTTTAAGTGGTCTCCGCATGTATGCGATTGCTCGTAAGTGTGGTAATTATCCTTGCACGTCTGGCAAAAGACTTCTGCGCGCAAAACAACGACATTTAAGATATTTAAGCCCATTTGAAATTAATATCGTGCAATCTTCTGCGCGTCGGCAAAAATCTCGGTCTATAAAGCGCGCGATTTACGTGCGCGAGTGAAAAAAATTCGATGAAGTAATATCGCATGCACGAATCAGGGAAGGGTGCTTTGCGAGAGCGGGAAAGGGGGACGACAAACCGCGCGGCGCGACGCGGCGGTAATCGAAAAACCTCATTACGGAACGCCGATGATCCAACGTGCGTAATTGCCACCTTCGCGCGTTACCACGACACGAGTAAAATCCAATCCGGTCGATATTTACGATCGAGCATTCTTAGCGCGAGACGCGTAGGGAAGTGACGAAAAATCCTTGGTATTCGCGAACGAGCGTGATCGGGCCACCGTTTCGCGTCGACTCGTCGTCAAAAGATCGCGAAGATTTCTTTAACGTCGGCTCGTAACACCCATATAGATGTTTTAATGAGAAAAGTTCCGCCGTGAAACGTCAGAGGAGACTCGAGAAAAAAATAAAGTCAATGTCGTGGATGCGGCAAACATCTCTCACGTATCAATTAATAATAATCATTGTAATTACACGGCACAAAACATTTATGTTGAAACCGGTTCTTGTTAAAATTTTTCTATTAAATTTTTAATATATCCAAGTGTCAATTTAAGATAACGTGATATGCTAATTAAACATTTTGTGTTAAATTAATATTTAACATTCCTTAGTGTTAAAATATCACAATTTACGAGCGAATAAACAAACAGCATAAAAATAATGTAGTTTTAAAATATAAAAGTCTAAGATAGATCAATAAAATGTACGTGTTAATGTATTATAAATGTTAATTTTATTGAAGAAACACATTTCCATATTTAGTTTTCAACCTGTGTCAAAGTGTTACATTTTTCTTAATTAATTTTTTATGTAATATTTATGTTGCTTTCTAATATATTCATCTTGTTAAATTAACAGAAAAATTTGAAATATATGTTAAATTTAACACAACTGTGTATGATATTTCATTGTTGAACAAAGGTTTTAAAAAATAAAATAAAATCCTCAAAACTAACTAAAAAACTTGTAAAAAAACCGCACTGTTCTCATCGCAAAAAATATTTGCATCAAAATTCAAGGATGTTCAAAATTGATTGACGTTGCTTAATCATCTATCGATATCTTCCGTACCTTGACAGAAATATCGCGTCGTACGGGAATGTTTGGCGTCGCGATTTATATCGTGAATCCCGTAATTATTTTTACAAAATCCTCGCTGAAAAAAAAAACAACAAAATTTACGTCCACTCTTCTCGGATGATTAATCGAGAAGGAAATATGAGTGGGATTCGATATTCACGAGACATCTCTGTCACGATTAAACGCCTCACTTGAGCCGTGCACCTGCACACTATGTTTGCTATCTGCTGACCGGTAATTACGAACGACGATTTTGCGCAGTTTCTTCCCAGCTGTTTGCTACCAGCAGTGATGTTGTTGATTTATTTTCAATTTTATTCGAAGATCCTTCTATTTTAATTAACGTCAAATTCTCCGCGCAAATAAAGTCTTTTTACAAAATATAAAATTCCTACATAAAATTCCTTTGATAACGATCAAAGAAATCAAAGAAATTTAGATTAAAAGCCTGAAAGGAAAAGATAATTATATCAACATGCCACTAGTTTAATTTAACATCCATATCTCTAAAATTCCTTTCTCTTAATATATTCCTGCAATTTCTTTCGCGTCGGGAAAAGAGGAACGAACAGAATCGTAAACTCCCCGGTCTCGTGCAATTTTACGCTATGCCTAATCTTACTGTGCGGTAGCTACGAGCCTGGACTGCGAACGAATCGTCAGGATAACGATTTTACAACCTTGCACCCGGTTTCAAGCTTCCGCGAGTCGCATCCCGCGGACTTTCACCGCACCGCGGAAGATCCTGTGTACGGACCATAACCTGCCCCAACAAGCGGTAGGACACGGGTGTAAAGTCTCGTGACGGCGACTTTATTCGCGCTGCCGCAACGATCTCGAAAGGAACGGTCCGTCCGAACGCCTTTCTCGCCTCCGAGAGAAATTTGTGTGAAACATGCCATTTTGAAACATGCCATTTTTGGCGTGCCGCCGTAGATTCTAATCGCAAAATTTCTACGGTCGTGCTCTCTAAATCGAAATCAATGTATTATTCACTGAAAAACAATAAATAGCCTGATTTCAGTACTCTCTAAATCTGAATCAGTGGATAATCACTGATAAACAAGTGGCATACTTCACACTAATCAATCAGTAATTATCTTAACCTAATAATCAATGAAAGGTTACTGATAGTCATTGAAAAGTTCTTATTGATCAATCTATTAATGAATACATAATAAATTCGTTGATTTTTCAGTTCAGATAATCACTGATTACCAGTAGCACACTTGAGACTGATGATCAGAATTATCCACTAATTCTAATTTAGAGAGTAGTACACTTATAACTACATCAAATGAATAAGTCACTGATGATCACAACTATAAATGTAGCACTGCAGATCACTAAAAATTTCACTGATTCAGATTTAGAGAGTGATAAGCGCAGACAAAGATGTAAACACAAATAAAGTTCGGATGTCTTGCGTTCGTCGTCTAATTAATCGTTTCACTCAAATTAGAATTCGTCTAAAAACCCTAATTAGAATTTATTTGAAATTTCTTGTTTTACTTATTGGAACAATGTGTCCTCTAGATCTGAATCAGTGGATAATCACTGATTATCAGTGAACGATTCTGATCGGCAGTCCCAATTACGCCACTCGTAATTAGTGATTATCTGAATCGATAAATTAATCTTATTAATGATTATTGCATATTTATTAGTATTTGTGAGTGTACTTGTTAATACAGTGATGAATAAGATCGCCAGTAATTTTTCATTGATTTTTAAGTTAAGATAATCACACTTGGGACATTTATCAGTTCCAAGTATGTCACCGATAATCAGTGATTATCCACTTCAGATTTAAAGAGCGAAGTTGTACAATATTTTAAAAACATGTTAATCAATCTGAGAAAGTATATAATCGTTATTATTGCCAATTATTACACAAAAACTTATTAGGAAACGTGTGTATATGACTGGCGAGTCGAGTAAAACGCGACGTGAATGATTATCCCTTAATAGCAGCGCCTCGTCGACGTTGTCGCGCGCGACTAAAGAGCGATCATCCATCATTCGGAGGAGAAACGAGGGGGGAAAAAAGAATAAGCTCTACGTGGATTTCGCTTTTCCCCCGATTGCAAGACCTTTCTTCCCCCGGTGAATATCGGCATGGGAACCGTTAGGTGAAAGGGAATCGTAAACACGCGCTCACGTCGGAGCGAAGCGAAGAAACGCGCGCGCGGCTTTTGCGAGCGGCCATGCCTGCTGCTGCGGAGGATTGTCTCTCTCGCAATTCACCTCTAGTAGGTAGGTGGGTTAACACACCTTCGTTAGAAACCAACGGCCGTAATTTATGACGGCCATTCTTCCCATTCGACTATCCAACGGAGAAGTCGTTAGATCGGCGTAAGGAAAAGCCTTTAACGTCCGGCGATCACCTTTCCCCTTTTACGCGCGATCTCTCGTGGATCTCGATTAAATCGGATTGAGAGCTCGGAAGACTCGACTCGGCAATGCCGCGATAATCCGCGTTTACGAGAGTACGGAAGCCGATCGATTCGATTCGCAAAAAAGAAAAAAGAAAAAAGAAATAAAACGCGACGCGTAACGAGTAACGCGTTCGATAAATTCATCGCGGACTGTGACGACTTTCGTCGCAATAGACCATCCGATTACGCAGGATACGCATTAATCATTGTGCATCGCGTTTAACCTACATATGTGTGCGCCTGCCCGCACGACACACACGCTCATTGATAAAGACAGGTTACAATGCGCGTTACGACACCATAGACGTACGTTCGCCGTGTATCCAGCGACTGGATAATGATAGTTGCGTCGAACAAACGCTATGCATAAACGCGCAGCGCGAATATTAACATGTACATTGGGGTTGCTATTATTATCACTACTATAATCGAATCGCTTGAAAATTTTCGCGTTATGTTTAACATGTCATCATCTCCTCCTGTCACCTCTCTTTCTTCATTATCCGCTCGTATAATTATACAATTGCACAGTTCAATCTTTATAAATGTTAAAATTACCGAGCGAAATATTAATGCAATAATTCGAGTATCCAATTACGAATTCAATTCGTGAGAAATTGTTCGGATAAGGAATACAATTACTGGAAAAGGCTGTTCCCGGCTCTTTCGAATACGAGAACTTTTACGGCGAGAAATAATTTTAGTATATACGTGAGTGCACCCGACCCAGTAACGTGAAACGTAGAAACACTTGGGAGAAAGAAGAGAAAAATAACGCCCAGTGGAGAGAAGTTCAAGAGAGGAGAAGGCTCTCAATACAGGATCGTTCATCCAGCTCGCCCGAGAAAGGCGAGAGAAATTTATGCATACGGCTCTCTCTCTCTCTCTCTTTCTCTTTTCTCCTCTTCCATGCCTGCTAGCGACCATTCGCCATGCCGGCAGCGGTAATTAATCCGAATGATGATATTCAATAACTTTAATCGATATAGCCCACCGTGCACGAGGCCTCACGTGCGCGCGCGACGTACACGAGCAGTCCGCAAAAGTGTTCCGGATGATGAAGCCGAGGCGAAGCGGCAGCGCGCCTCGGCACCGCCGGTCGAGATATACGAGCTTACTCCCGGGAGTAATTAGAACTCGATCATTTCGCGAGGGATGAGATCTCGCGGTGGGATAAGAGCCAGGAGAGAACGACCCGCATCCTCGCCTCTTTTAGCGGATCGTTCCGAGACTTAACGCAGCTGTAAATTTTGATACTCGTCCGTCCGCGAGTGTGTTGCGTGTTCAATAATGCCAATATGTAAAATAGAATTGTGTAAAACGTGGGAATAATGTAAAAAATATTAAATTACCGCATAACAAGGGAATTGTGGTGTGACTAATGGTTCAACAACCAACTTTCTTAGATTTCTCTAGTGGAAGTGTTCTATTAATTGAGAATTTCTATTAACATTCAGCGTCCTACGCGCTGTCTAGAAAATGACAGTGATCTTACAAGTGATCTAAGTAGACAGGTAATAAAAAGGTACAATCCCTCTCACGGTTCTTTTTTTTTTCTTTCTTTCGTTTACGTCTGCGTATATAAAATGTATAGCGAGCGTATGCATTGCGAACGGACATTTAGGATATGTTTCTATTAACTTTCTTCACGATGGAATTTAATTGGTGCACGATTTGCCTATTCAGCCGCAGCCGCGACGTGAGATATTTTAAGCGCCATTCTTTATCTCGTCACGTTGAAACCCGATCTATTGGGAAGCAATTACAATATTCCGCATTAACTTATCGAGCGTCGGATGGCAGAAACGTGACTCATCATTGCATCGCGAACGATTAAACTTTATGCATGCCTCATGCATAAAGTTTCGCCGTGCGACGAGCACCTTTCGCACAGTAAAACGGGAAGGTATAAGTGTCTACGTATCGAAAAAATAAAGACCCATCGGGCTGCGAACAGTGAGAAAGAAACGCGAACGACGAACGAGACGGGATGAACCGCAATAATTACAGAGAAAAAAAATCCCGACGCCAAAGTGAAATTTTATTTACCGTCACTAAATTTCGCGCCGCGACAGCGCGTATATCACGCACACGGCCCTCGTGTATGCATTAACACGTACAAACACGTACGGACATCTAATACATATGTCCGCATCAGGGACAGCACTTTACCAGGAGCTAAATAGAGTTCTGCCGATTTCGCTTCACACAAATCAACTTCAAAGCTCATCCGAATTCCGCGTTAAATTTTCTTAACGCGCAATATTTCTTAACTTAAATTTAAATCATGCACACGTATGTTTATCCAATTTAACTAGGGTCTCGGAAATAATTTAAATTTAAATCTCTTAAATTATCATTTCTTCAACACAAGTCAAAAATTAAATAACTTAAATTTGAAAAATATTCTATATAGAAAATTTCATTTTATTTTGATATTAGAATTCTTTGTGCGTCTGTAATTATTATAATATAATTTCCCATCTCGTTCAAATAATAATTCGCCTTGATAATTTAAGAAATTTAATTTTTTTCTATTTACATCAAGCTTGAATTACTTAATCGCACTACTAATACTGCTTCATTAGACTGCTGAGGCAGCCTTCGTCGAGGTGTTTATACGTCTAAAAGCAATTGTGAAAGCCATTTGCATACGGAATCTGTAAAAGGGCGATCGCAGGGGCAGCCGAGAAAACACTGTCATGTCATGTCCGACTGAAAAGATGAAAACCGAGGCGCGGTTCGCGCTGATGAAAAACTAGCGCTGGAATTCGCACTGGCGAAATGAATTGCGTGCACGCCTATCGCAATCATTCACACGGCACTTTATTGAGCAAGACTGGCTATGCAGCGTATACTTAGCGGTCGTGCACACCTGTTGTCATAGACGATATTTTCTGCAGTGGCACGATCAAAATCTCGTTCCTTTTTTTTTCTCGGATGAGCATCGTAAATTTTTCCCGTGCAACTGTGCACAGATTTCTGTTATCAATTTTTTCGCCTTAATTTTTTATTAAAATAATCAACGATCAAAAGCAAGTGGTAAACAATTCCGGTGAACAAGGAAGACATTTGAAGTAAAATGAAAAATTGTAGATCCGGACGATTACGAATACTCTGTAGAATGTCGAACCGATGTTGATGTGAAAGTGTTATCTAATAACGCGAGCTAATTGCGCGTACTTATCTTCCACTGAACGTAAACGATGATTCGACGATGCGTAAGCCTTCTGTTAAGTCCCAGCATTGTGTCAAATACGACGTAATGCCGCGTAAGAACTTTCTCACGTGCGTTTCCACGTCGCGACACTGACAAAAAGCGACAGATCTTCTTTCGGCGGTAAGTAATCGCCGCGCGAAATTCCAACCATTATCGCGTGGGAAACAATTTCCTTTTTTTTCTGAAACGCAACACAACGCGCGGCTTCTCTCGCGATAATAAAGTTTTCCTCAAATAAATCAGTCGATAGCCGGCGTTGCTTACCAGATATAATTATAGTATTTGTGGCGCAATTTTGCCTTGACACGCTATGCAATTTTTCGTAAATTATAGTACGCGAAATCTGAATTACAGTTTCCCAAATTGCCATTTCTCTATGTCAAAAGATCAAAAGTGCTCCACTTAGATTTTCAACCGACCACCGTGTAGATAAATATCGGCTTTTCTCTATTTTTTTTTTTTTTACCATTTCCGCCATATAGTATTTAATTGCACCTGTGTGCATATGTCCATTATGACAACTTTCTTTCCAGTAATTACTAAATATTTTCGTCCTGCTCTCTGGCGTATACAATAACGTTCTGCGAATTATTTTCTCGAAAAATGGACCTCGCGGAAAAATCTCGATACGCTCTCGCGCAAGGTGCTGAAAGCGAGATGATTATTGCAGAACTAATAGCGCAACTTATGTAACAGCATTCACGCGTAAACACCCGTGGTAAGATCTCGCGCGATCTCGATTATCTCGTTAATCTTTTCGAAGTTTTCCCTATGCGAAAGTTTAGAACGCCGAGCGTCGTGCAATCGTCTAGAGATATCGTCTTCTAAACAATTCTCTGCGCGACTTTTGATTTACTTTTTAACGAATAAAAAGTTATCTCAATAAAACAATTTATACAACATTTTAGATTTTGCAGTGATTAGAAGAACCGATTAATTTTTTTGCGTGATAGAAAGATAAAATACGCAGTTTAAAAATTTTAATTAAATTTAACATACGTATACCCAAACAATCCACTCCAATTTTTCTATTAATTTAAAATAAAATGAATATGTTAAAAAGTAACGTAAATATTATGTAAAAAATTAACACAAAAAATGTGACACAGTTTGGAAATAAAATACGAAAACATATTTTTTCAATAAAATTAACATTTCTAATATCCTGACACGTACATTTTATTCATTTATCTTAGACTTTATATTTTAAAATTATTTTCATGTTATTTTTTTATTCGCTCATAAATCATGTTATTTTAACACTAAGAAATATTAAAAATCAATTCAGCACAAAATGTTCAAGTAATATAGTTACGTTATGTTAAGTTAACACTTGGATTTGTTAAAAATGCAACACAAAAATTTTAACAAGAACCAGTTTTAACGTAAAAACAAAATGTTTTCTACTGTGTAAGGTAATAAAAAAAATATATATGATAACGCTTCATCTTTTCCATTGAAAATAACTTGAGTAAATCGTTCTTTCTCGCTTCCTGAATAAATTAGCGGATACATATCGCCGCGATAAGACAATTAAAAATTCTTTTTCCGTAAATTTATTTCCATCTACGCGGAACACTTGACGCGCGAGAACCGCTGGTACTTTAAGTAATTCGCCTCTTACGCTTGAACCATACATCTTTCTCGCCTCTCTCAGGCGGAAGTTATAATTTTCTAAGACACCTACAGAAAGAGAGAACTCAGTTTAAACGGTCCGCACACACATCGAGTATTCCTCACGCTGGAATTTCCTCGCTCCACGATCGGCCCTTCAAACGTAAATTGCGTCGGACGAACTAACCACGCTCTGCCCGGTTACGGCGGAGCTTACGTAAGAGCTCGTGGTGAGATCCGAAAGAAATGTTGCAGGAAAGTAAAGAGAGACGACGCAGAGAGATGGCGAGAGAGGAAGAGAGAGGCAGAGGATGAAAAGAAGAAAAAGACGGAAAAGTCGAGGAGCCCCCGATGCTCGACGAGAATTACACAAAGTTCTCCCGCGAAACAATGGCGAACCCGGAGATGTACGGCGAGCGCGGTCAACGCGGCTGAATTATCGGCATGTTTCGACCCCCTCGTGCACGAGGAGCTCTTCTCTCGCTGGATAGCTCGTAACGTACGGCACCTGCGAGAACGCACATCCCGCGCGCGCGGCGCGCGCGTGCACGCACACATCGCACCGGGGCGCGCTGGGCGAAAACAAGCGGCCGATCACCTCGCCGTAGGAATTCCTATCACAATAACGATCGGTTGTAAACCGGCGCATCCACATCCGATGATTCGAATCCCCGTTTCGCGGCTCGGATAATCATCTACAGCCGCGCGGCTGGCCGACATGCGTGGACGCGCGCGAATCCGAGCCGCGCTCGCGTTCGTACGAGATCGCGATGATGTTACACGGCACAGAGACGCGTTGTAGCCTTCTCTCTCTCTCTCTCTCTCTCTCTCTCTCTCTCTCTCTCTCTCTTTCTCACGAGAATTAACGTAGACATTTAACGCATCGACCATTGTGGCGAAAGATGTCATCGTGAGGTCATCGATGGTACAATGATGAAAAATGTCGAAGAAAAGACTCATTATTAGCTGTTTCTGCGATTCGAGAGATATTCGCGATTTATGAATAGATCGTTATTACCATCGCTTACCATTTAATCGACGTTTTTCTCCGCGCAAAAATTGCGCGGCGCGTTTCAGAGAAGCGCACCGGGCGAGCCATCGCCGGGCGAGCCATCGCCGTCGTCGCGTCATCGATTGCGGCAACGATCGCGGCCGCGCCGCGATTCGTATCGCGATTGATCGAAAACCTTCGACGACTTGGGCGAAACGACGACGACTGTTGACCTATCGGTCGACATCCGCCGCGCGGACCCGTCCGTTATTCCCACGATCGGGAAAGGCGGAAGTAACGGGACATCTCCAACGATGGTCGCCGTGATAATTTTGAGATACGATCCGTCCGGAATTAATGATACCCGCTTGCTTGTTTGTACGATCCGTCGGTATCATTACGGAATACATTATGCCAGGGTTGTCGTACCCGGGAGCCTCGTAAAAACTCTTCGATGATCGATCACGAAGAGAACCATTTCTATAAACGAGCTAAACTGGTTTATGCTCTCCTCCGTGCTGTCTGCCGAGAAGAACTGTGCCAATAATGAATGACATGTTATGTGACCGGGAGAAACCATGAAATTAATTAAGTGCAGAAAAAGATTTTATACATGATGATGCAACGCGCGAAATCTAGATTCTAGAAATATTGCACGTGAGATTTATATATATACACTGAGAGAAAAAATTTCTAAATTTTAATAAATATTTATTTGAACAGTAGCAATAAAATATTTACGGTACATAAGTATTTATTCCGTAAGAAAAAATAATCTATAAATTAAATCAGTTCAATCAAATCACTGTTCAAATAAATATTTATTAAAATTTAGCAACTTTTCCTTCAATTTATATATTAAATATAAATTGTATAAATGTTACGTAGATAGTATGGGAAAGTATGGTATCATTAATCATTTCAATAATATATAACTAAAAAACAAAAATTCACGAAACTAGTGAAACCGCGACACAATTAAAATCCTCAATTTTTCTTCATCCAATTTATATTCGAATGATCGATCACAGGGATAACGAAACTCATCGCGAATTCTCGATCTCACAACGATGAATTAATTCCCTATCAAATCGTAACGTTCATTGTCTTCGATCTCGAATCCGAGCATCGGGCAGCGATTACAGGAGTCCGATCGTGCGGGCGGATTATTCGTATTTCTTCGCGCAGGAATCCTTTCCCCGCTCGCTTCCTGGTTGAAAACAAAATACCAGATTTCAATACGAAGGCACACGTGCTCTCGCAGCGATCGCAGCCGATGGGATCCGTACCGGTGAAATCGAGATAGCCGAGGCGGTCTAATCTCGGCGCATCTATCAGCCACCTCTCGACCCCGGCGATTCATCTGTGCCGTGTCGAACGTGCCTACACCTCTAATACGCCTCAGCTCAAGCGACTCTCTCGGCTTCTATCTTCTATGCCATTCTCCTGCTGCTGGCTATCGTTTGCGTCGCCGCGTTTCGTTCTCGCATCTGTCTCTCTCTCTCTCTCTCTCTCTCTCTCTCTCTCTCTCTCCCTCTGTCTTTCGCATCGAGCTTTCATTATTTCGCGAGATACCTCCGAGAACGAAACAAAAGGCGTGGGTGGGCGGAGAGGGAAATCGGCGTCGGTAAATCGGTGATCGAGCCACCGTGAGAAGACGCTTGCGGGGCTTTCGACGCGTCCCAACAACCACGATCCACCACCTCGCTCGACCCTTCGGATCCTTCACGCTCGACGTACGCGACGACGGGTGAATACGCGAAAATCACGGAATATCCTCTCTCTCGATGAAGAACGCCCCGGGTGCGAGACGATAATGGTTCGGAATGCGCGCGATTTGCGCCCGAAGCGAGAGGAGCGAAATCGTCACGGGTCGCGGTGAAGAATCGTATCTGAAATTTGCACGTTTCTTCGATATGAATTTCCTGACGAAAGAAAAAAAATGCGGCTTTTAGATGATATTCGGCGTCTCACTTTCTCTCTCTCTCTTTGTTTGAACTTTATTAATTGCCCAAATTCGCGAGAAACAAATAAAGTATATTGCGAAACTATCTCTAATAAATCTTATGTTCACAAAAATTTTTTTATATATTTTTTTGTTACGAGGAAAAATATTGTTCTTGCACTGAGAATTTTCCACGAGTCGCGAAAAAAATTAGCGATTTAAAAAGAAATCCCACGTCATTTACAAAATCGCTAGTTTCATATGACTATTAATTAAAAGGAGAGGGACATTTGATAATCTACATTTTCCATCGAAAAATTTATAAAGAAAAAGAGAACTGCGATGTTGAAACTGTCAGCGTGTTTCACAAATTCGAAGTAGGAAACGGTAAATCCCAACCCGCGAAGCGATGCGAATGAAGAATATTTTATTACGTCGCGGTTACATCTCGCATGCGCATTATCCCGGCATTCCCCGTTACCCTTTTACGAACGCGACGCAGCGCGGCGCAGCGGAAGGCATGAATCTTTATGGCACGCAGCTGCATGCGTAACGCGCGCGTAGCACTTTTCCGCGCATGGACGAGCGCGAGCACTTTCGCGGCGCGTTTTAAAGGCGCATTATACGCGCTGCGCGTCCCCGTGGACGGGAACAGAGAAAGCCGGAGGGTTTGGAAGGAAGGACGGACCGACCGACCGACCGACCGACGCCGACGCGGTAATTCACGTGGCGGATGCGGTCCGCCATCACCGGAGTTCGCTCGATTTCACGGCGATTCGTAACGATGCCCATAATCGTTGACACGCTGGAGGGAAATCCTCCTTTTGCGTTCGCGGCGAACGATCGCCAAAAATGGGATTCGAGCGAGAGATATTTCGCGATTTACGATATCGACGACCGCGAGAGCTAGGTCAGGATAACGCGTACGCTGTTTCAATGGACGCCCGATCGGCTTAATTTACACCACCGGAGTTATTATCCTGATATATCGAGGACCCGATTTAATGCGCATCCTCAAAACGTGTATACTAATTGTCCAAATGTATGAACGCATTCCGATTTTTCACGGACTCTTTCGAACCGCGAGTTTGTTCAATTATTTATTCGAAAACTGTTTACCACTGGATACTACGACAACTTCTCGCACGTGTAAATAATTAAGTCTATAATAAGATGCTGTGTGTGTGTTTTAGTTTTATATGAACGACCGCTAGAAATATAACGAGCCATTATAATGAGAATCGTATCTTTCGGCTGGCGCTTGCGTGCTATAAATAATTAGAAAGTCCGACCGTTTTATGGTAATAAAGAGATTATCAGGAGCGGAAAAACGCAAGATTATTAACTTGGTGGTGTACTATACCGCGACTAATTGCAAATGAACCGTACCACGAGTGTTTCAGAATTATCCTATTTGCAGTCACGTAGAAAAGACGCGGAAGTCACGTTGAGCCTTCGCGGTCGGAATTTTTGCTAATTATGTATAAAAAAAATATTGCACTTTTTTTTACTCTTGTAAAACATTAGAAATGACGAAAGCGTTACATCTTTATAAGCAACGTTCATAATATACCATATATACTCCAAAAAAAAAACAAATAACTTGTAACATCTTGTAAAGAACTTTCTAACTTATGAATTATATTGTAACAATCAATTTTCTAGTTTAGTTATTCAAAAATTAATTATTATAATTTATTATAATTATAAATTAATAATTTAAATAGTAATGGATTAATAGCACAATAATTTAAAGAACTATCATTCTATTAAAAACAGAAGCTTATAAAAAACTTCGTGTTTAACGAATTATAATAATTTTTTAAATTTAATTATTTAAAAATTGAATATTATAATTTATTATTATTATAAATTAATAATTTAAATAATAATGTATTAATAGAATAATAGTTTAATTATTTACACTTAATAAAACAAATATACATAGATTTTATATACAAATATTTTGCAAATAGTTTGTTTTCAAATATAATTTTATCTATCATCAGAAATAAAAAAAAATGAAAAAGTTTTTAATAATAATTAATGGCAAAAATAAAAACAGAACGTCTTATAAAAACATTACTTCAAAAAAGACGTGACTCAAGAATTTATACCAATCCATTTTATGCGTGTAAAAGATAGAGGATACTGTCGCAGAGATAAAGGCGGTACGGAGAAGCGGAGAAATACTGTATGAATCCCAGCCAGTAATCCCTAATTAACCGACATTGTCGTCGTTTTAAATTATTCTTATTATACTATCATGAAACGAGCGTCGTGAATGGTAAACTCGTGCAACCACTTAAACGGCAATAACGATACGCTCGCCGGATGCGTGAGACGCTCGATCGCTTTTTCGCGAATGCATGCGAACACGAGGAACGCGACTTGGCGTGAGAGAAGGCCATAACTCACGCTAGGCGAATATCGATTCGAGGTCAGGAAGGATTGAGAGGGCGGTCTTCGGGAAGAGGGATATCCAAGTGGATGAATCTACGAAGATAACTCTTAATATCGTGTTAATTATCCGAGCTGAGGCTTAAGCAATTCCGACTCCCATGCCTGGCGTGTACTTTATGGAAACGTATCGCGCGAACCGTAACCGAGGCGGACGTTGAAGCGGGCTTGCCGGTGAGAAAAACGAAAGATAAGTAAAAGGATTAGAGGCGAATTTCGATAGTCGCTGTAAATCATGCTCCCTTATATCGAATAAATACCGTCAGCAGGCGCATTCCTTCGCCGCTCGCGGCTCTAAACAAAATGGCACAATGTATGAAAAATATGGACGAAGGACAGAAATAAGAGAATTCCCCATTCAATATAAGAAGCTTATAATGCAAATTATGACGACGCGGTGTTACAATACATTTTTAATACGCGGAAAGTTTATGGCATGCCGAAGTAAAAGCTACTTGAGAATTATTATTCCCATACTTGGAACAGAATTTTCAAAGCGGGACAAGTGTTTAAAGAAACAAAGGTAATAAATTAGGCATTATAATTATTTACAATTTATAGTTATTTCAAGTTGTTCTTGGGAAACAATTTTGATCGACGTACTATCGACTCGAGCACGAATCTTATTATATTAAAGTATCGATTTACTTCGGCGAACGCATAGGGCACGCGCGCAATAAGAGAACGCGCGAAAATAGCTGTTGGCGATTGATACCTCGATAATAGAAGTCGAATGGACAGCTTAGCAGTTACATGGGAATTTGCGGTGAGAGCATTCGCGAAGATCATACGCAGAAATGTTTCTTCGATTTCACTGCATCTTTTTGCGGTCGATGGATTATGCGAGCCATGTCGAAACAAAAGACGAGCAATGCGCGAAGATTTTATTCTTCACTATATTTCAACAATATCTCTAGAAATATTAATATTAAAAATGTGACACGTAATTAATATTAAAAAATTTATTTCAAAACAGTCGGTCGATGAAATAAAATTGTGAAAGAAGTTCAATAAAAGTAACCATGAAAGAAGCCTCAATTATTATGACATGTAATTAATCATGAAATTTTTGTGTTTAACAGAATTAATTTTAACTTTAAAAAATCACAACGTTTCATATAAAATGTTTCGTTCGCCAAATAATTGTTTAATTAATGTACAATAACCGAAAAGTGACATTTGTAACTTTCAAATTGAAATCTAATCGAAAATCTTCGATACGTTATCGATGATAATTAAAATCTCACGCAGCGCTGTTGTGAATGTTAAAACTAGTAAATTTATTCAAGAATAAATTTATTAACGTTTAATAAAACGTTGAAAAGCGGATTATCGAATTGCTTCGTGTCTACCAAGGAGCATCTAATTTGCAGAAAAATGACGGCTCATTTCTAGCTCTTCTCTTTAACATAATTGCAGCGATTACGGCGCGGATCAGCGGGATCGCTCTGTGGGACCGCGATTGCGCGACGATCGTTGTTAAATTCATCCGAGCGACGACGCAGTAGAGCCTGCAATTCGTCGCAATTAAAGCCCACCGCCGATTGGCATACTCGTCCCGTTATTACGATCAGATAATCCGAGCGTAACTCCATGCCCGAGCAGGTGGGCGGTTCAAGGCCACCACGTGGCCTCTGATGCATCGGATGTGTGCACGCGGGCACTCACACGACGACGCCATTTTCACTTTCGTGTGAAATCACCGACAGAGTGATTGATCCAGAAATCCGTTTATCGACTTGGCACTTCGAGCAAGAGACGCGTTCACTTTCTCACTTTTGAAAAAAGCTAGACTACACAATGTGAGCTACTGTTTCCGAGACGACTCCTTTCACACGTTATTCAATACATGCATTATTTGGAAAGTAGTAACGACTACCTGCTACAACTCTACACTTTGCTCTTTAATTGTACACTCCATCGAAGATTGAGAAAACAAGCTTCCGATAGGCAATTAACAAGAATGTAAATCATGATAATGATTTGCTGCATTGAGAAAGAAAAGTTGTTAACTTGACTACATTTTTCAACTCAATTAAATTTTTTCAGTTCAACTATTTATATGTTTGACTCATACAGGGTGTTTGACAACTGAAGAAATTCAATCAAGTTGAAAAATTTAGTCCAATGAATTTTTTTTTAGTAAACCAATCAAATTGTGTACTCTGATGTTATTCTTATATTATTAGATTGTAAGGTAAAATTGATTAAAATTATATAAATTAAAATTTTTGACAAAATTAATAATTCATTATTTATGATAAAGAATAACAGAAGTAATTTTATTAATTATATAAATAATTTATAATAATAGTTATATTGAATATGTATCTTCATTCAGCACACGTTTTGCTCCAAATCAAGGGATAAAATTTAAATTATTGAACGATTAATTTTGACATTGAGAAAAGTAAAGCTATACTCTAATATTCTTCTAATTTCACAAAAAAATTGTTCTGAAACTTTTGTTAATCGCTTAATTTCTCTTCCTGATGTTAGTTGCAGAATTTTATTTTATTTTATTTTATTTTTTTTTTTTTGCTAAACAAAGAAATTCGCAAAAGTAATGCTTTGATACTTGTAACGATATGTTTACATCGAAGCGGATAACCGAAGCGGATGTATTTGTCGCGGCCGATTAAGAACTGAGAAATATACGGGTTACCTTTCGGTCATAAAGATTCGCGCATCATTTGTTTTGCGCGCGGTGCACTTGCCGAGGAGTCTCTATCAATATATATTCTATCAATATATATGGCGAACAGCATGCACAATCGCCGCGCCTTTTCTCCGGCTCGAAGTATCCCATAATTATAAGCTCAGACGCGTAAAAATCTCCGCAGATTTACGGATCTCTCCCCGCGCGTGAGCGTCTATAAATAATCGAGATACGAAATATTCGGTGATAAACATTTTTCGCCATCACACTCGCCGCGCCGCGGGCCGCGATTGTCCTTCGAAGATGCACTCCACTATACAGGATGTCTCGCGTTTCCCCGACATTGTTCACGGAATCTTCGAATAATCCAGAGTCCTTTCTCATTCCTTTTTCATTAACAAAATTGTCCAGCTTCTTACAGTAAATTATGAGATATTTTTCACAATTTTTTAAACTAAACAAAATTTTAATTAATAAAGGGACAAAGTACGAAACAAAGTTCTGCATTTTATCTTTTCAATTTTCCAGAACAAATTATACTTTAATTAGATTATAATAAAAACGTGGTATAAAATTGACCTTTTGCTGTGGGGAAAAATTTACTCCGAATTATTCGAAGAGGTATTAATCTAAATGAAAGTGAAGACGAATCTGAGACACCCCGTATGCCGCCCACAGCGCGGTTTTAAAAAAAAATCGCGCAACATCTCGCGCTGCGAGGAATTCAGAACGTCGTTTATCAAGCGTCACCGTTCGCTTATCAATGCGCGGTACCTTCTCCCGTTTCTCTTCACTCCGGACGTAGCCTGCAATTATGTTCTCATACTCGGGGGGAAAAATCCGCGCCGATTCGCGTATTCTCGTTCGGCGCGCGTTGCTCTATAAATAACACGGCGATACACGCCTCGACGTATCGGCCTTTTCGAGGTCGGGAGCGCGCGAGCGCGCGCGAGCCCGCGGGGCGATATCGCTGCACTCGAGGATGTTTCAATGCATCATCCGGTGCACGTGGTGGTGCGCAGCGCGCACGCGAATCGCCGGCGAATCCCTTTCGTCGCGAAGCGGCGCGGCGCCGCGCGTGGGCGTCCGTTGCAGGTCGCCGATAGGCGAATTAAGATTCCGCTATCGGATCGTAAAGTTCGCACACCGTCGACCGTTTTATATACCTTTAGGTAACGTTATGCGCTTCACGTTCTCGCGCGAATATTCCTTTCCAGGCCTATCCTTTCGTTATCCTTTCGATCGGCAACGTCCGAATTTAATTATGACTCAAGCGGGGCGCCCCGCCGTTTCGCGTGCGCCACGTTTGCCGGATCGGCTTGATTGATAATTAAAATACCAGACGGCTCCTTGCGGAACGGTCGACAATGGCCGCTACTCTGCGGATCATAATTACATCAGAGTGACCGCCGCGGTATGATAATGGTCCTCGCGATTTCGAGAACGCCCGATCGCCGTTGATTGATCGATCGCTCGTTCGCCGGAGAACGAACGAACGAACGAACGAACGAACGAACGAACGAACGAACGAACGAACGATCGATCGATCGGAGATTGATTGATCGGGGGAGGGCTTGTGTAAACGCCAGATGGGCCGTGGGTTTCGCAAACGAACCACGAGAAGACTCACCCTGATTCGAGAATTCGCGTCGGTTGCCGACAGACTGGCGGCGCGCGTGATCTAAAAATGCGATAATCGTAAGTGCAGTGCGATGAAGGCACGCTCGCACGCACGCACGCACGCACACGGGCACGCATCATCGTGATCTAATTAAACGGATGGCCTCGATCCCAAGAGGCTTTTACGACTTGTAGCTCGACCTGCTAGTTCAACAAAAACTCGTCCAAGAAAGCTGTAACGCCATAGACTTACGGGGTTACGTTTCGTAATGGAAACGACGATGCTGATTAGAGGCAGAAACAACCGCATCGGGAACGCGCATTAATTGAGAAGGGCAGAAGCGAGATTGGCCGAGGCTACCACTTGCACATTAGTGCGGAATTAAACAGCGATAGACGCTTAATGGTCCGATTAAACCGCGAAAGACAGGGCCGAGATATGATATGAGGACGTTATAATTAATCCGTTTTTTTCCGTGAATAGTCAAGACGAAGGGTATTCCTCTCAAATATCAGAGCATTAACGTTTTTTCTTTTCTCTCGATTTAAATGTATACTCGAAAAGTATTCAGTAAAATTATGAACAAGTAAAAATGAGATAAAAAAAAATAGAGCAGCACGAAATGAACGACTCTCATTTTGCGACATAATAACGAAATTAAAGTTCGTCCCGCAAGCGAGTAAGCTGCTCGATTTATCCGTTCATCTCAACCCTTATCTGAGAATGCAAATATTGCGGTATGAGCAAGTGCATTCCTGCGCGCCTTCGTTAATGCTGCACTTAGGCGGCTGCTCGTCGGGACGATCGGTGGAGACGGATTTTATCGTAGATCGATAGCGCGCGAGGAGACGGGGCTAGAAAGGGGAACAGTTTAAAAGGTTTACGGCGACTACTTCTAAAGTTCAATAGCAACCGGAGAGCAGGCGAGATTTGCCGCTATTTATTTTATAGACGTGCTCCACTTGCCAACCGGCTGAAAGAGAGAGAGAAGCTGACCGATTACCATTCGCTTATACAAAGACGAGGAAAATGCGAATGTGCGGCTGAGACGGAAAAGACGGGGATATAGAGTAAGGAATGACGAGGAGAGAGAAAGAGAGAGAAAAAGAGAGAAAGAGATCAAGGTTTACGACGGTTTAGCTTCAGCAGTTACTGCATGCCACCGCGCGGTGCAGAAACTCTGCGCGTTTCGAATGCAACGCGCGCGATTCACGCGACAAGTTTTGCACAGCTCACTCCGCTCCGCTTCGAAAGTATGAATTGCCACATCTGGGTTCTGGGTCGCCGAAAGCGAGAGCACCATTCCTCGAGAACGACTTTCGCTGTTAGCTTATCGGACGCTTCCCGTAATAGCCGACGATTTGGCGGGATGGCGGAAAAGCGTTCCGCTCTCGAGGTGAGAAAAGAACCGCGTGATAAAAGCATGCAGAAGTTTGCGCCATGCAAAATATGTGGCGCAATACGTTCTCAAGTGTATCGGGGAGAAAGAGAACAATTATCAATAGATTAATTTAAAAAATCTATATAAGCACAATTCATCCGTTATATGTTAATTATAATAAATTTAGTTGTAGAGCTCAATTCTTGCCATTAAAACACAATTGAAACTTTACGATACGTACAAAGCGGTATCAATTGTATAGCTAACAATTGTCTAGCCGCAATGATCTTTCAAAGAGATAATTGGAAAAGGGTTCAATAAAGGAACTAGAAAGGGAAGAAATGCTTCAGAAAGTTCCCAAGACACATTTCATTCAGCCGTTGCGTAATTCAATAATGATCGAAAAGAGGCACGATCGGTGAAATAGAAATCGTAAACGCGCGAGAGAGAAAGAGAGAGAGAGAATAAACAGCGAGAAACAGAATTAAATAATAAGGCATGTAGACGTAGGCAGAGAGGGGGAATTTTCGCACAATCGCAATCGAACGCCCGCATCGATCCGTATCGTAGCATTCATCGCGATTCGCCCGAGCCGTAACACGCCTCCGCTAAGTAAGCGATTTACTCGCGTGTGCGGCACCTGGACCACCTTTAACATATATGTACGTAATACGTAATACGCGAGCGTACGTAGCACATAACGAGCGTGGGAAAGTCGCTCGTATGGTTACGCGACCGATGATTCGATTACAGCTAATGACAGTATACAGTCGATGTACAACTCGCGTGTATCCCGAGTCTCCACTCGGCGAGATACTTCGCGCATTATCGATGCAAAATCGATCACGGGGTTCACTCCGCGGCACTCGCGACGCGGGGCGCCGTCAGACCCCTTGCCGAACCGCCCTGAGGCAATCGCGTCATCTTCCATCGTGGGACCGCGCTCCCGTTTCGCGCCGATTTCGAGTAAACGCTCTCGCCGGCCAAGGATCACCTTGGGAAACGGCTTCTAATTTCAATCACCGTAATCCGCGGTCATTATGCACCATCGCGCGGTTACGGTCGGCTGTCTTACGACGATCTCACAACGATCTTACGACACGGCAGCGTGATAAATCGTAACCGGCCAACTACGCGAACGGAGATGATTTTCATGTATGTTTTGTATCAGAGTATTGCGAATACTCCATAATTATTCGTATACTCGATTTGCAGTAAGAAGATTAATTTAGTTAAGAGCAGTAAAATAATAATTACTATATTTTCCAATAAAAATATAGATCTCAAACATGATCAAGATCTGTCTGAAAAAGTCAAAATATCAGTTGACTTTGAGTTTCTTGATAATAGGAAAATTTTCGAGCTTCTAGAGTATCAGAGAGATAACTCTAATTAACGATTACGTACAATGATACAAAAAAAAATAGTCGCCTAGTTACCGATTTTTTTTAACAAGATATATTAATTTCAAATCCAGCCTTCGTTATCGGCATCGATGTCTTCTCTCTAACAAGGTGTCCCGAGGTTAAATATGTCATTTATCATTCGCAACAGGATTAATTATCTCGTTCAGATATTCAAGGACAAACCTAGCAATGAGGTAACGTCAGCGCGTCTTCCTTAAAACAAATAGATAAGTGAGTGATCCATGCACATTTTTTCTACTATACGTGTACACAAGGCATGTATAATGCATAACGTTGCAATCGTTAAGATGTTGACTGCGTAAATCGTAAGCACTCGTATCACGTAAATTTACTCTGGCGTCTGTCGATTTTGACAGCGGATAACGTATTGGTAACGCGTGCGACGGGAGACATCAATGCATGGATAGACTAGATGCTTCGCGTAACCATTATTCTCATTACACGTAACAATGAAGAAATTAAAAGAAAACAAGATATCTCTAATTTCTTAAGAATAAAATTTTATAATTAATTATTTATTCGTTTTGTTTCCTGTGTTTTTTTTAAATTGTTTAATTTACGATCTATTTTTATAAAATAAAATATTTCATCTATACAAAAAATGCCTACAAAATCTAAAATAGTTTATTTAAATGACCACAAATTTAATAAAAATTTAAAAGAAACAAGATATCTTTAATTTCTTAAGAATAAAATTTTATAATTAATTATTTATTCATTTTATTTCCTGTGTTTTTTTTAAATTGTTTAATTTACGATCTATTTTTATAAAATAAAATAAAATATTTCATCTATACAAAAAATGCCTACAAAAATCTAAAATAGTTTATTTAAATGACCACAAATTTAATAAAAATTTAAAAGAAACAAGATATCTCTAATTTCTTAAGAATAAAATTTTGTAATTAATTATTCGTTTTGTTTCCTGTGTATTTTTTTAAATTATTTAATTTACGATCCATTTCTATAAAATAAAATAAAATATTTCATCTATACGAAAAATGCTTACAAAAATCTAAAATAGTTTATTTAAATGACCGCGGATTGTGTAATCGGATTACGAATTGCAATTGAAAGCCATTTCCCGAGAATCGCATTAACTTCTCAAGAAGCAAAGTTCCAGGCTATTAACGTAGAGCGATGCGAATTAAGATATTGCGTAGGATGAATATCACGCGAGTTCGAGACGGCTGCAACGGTTTATCGTTCCGCAGTTACGTTCGAATCGGGCCGTGATCTAAGCGGAAAATATTTTCACGACGATTGCGAGCGCGCGGTGCAGGCAACGTCGAATAGGTCGGAAAGGTCTCTTATTAAAGTCCGTGCAAAATGACCGGAGTCTTTGTGCCCCGCGAGCCGCTGTCAGCTTATTGTGCGCGGGATGCTGCCATCTGTTTATTGGCCGCCCATCAAGATAACAAGACTCCTCTTTCCCTCCCTTTTTTTTTCATCCTCAGCTCTACGAGAAAGGATCCTGCGCCGCGAGAGACAAAACCCCTCATTACGACCGCGTCCGTAATTAAGCATTATACACCAAGAAAAATACGTCTGTCCGCTCGTTGCCCGGCAATTAGTTTTTATATTAGCGTCCTGTCAAAAGTCCGAGAGAAGAGATTTAAAATAAAATAAAAAAGTATGCGACACGCTTGCAGAACGCTAAAATACTAGTTATACATTTTCAAGCTCAGGATACGCGTCCTTCTTTCCGATTGATTCATTCAGTTGAGCATCAGCGATTAAACTGATCTGCGCTCTTTCGTCTCGTCGTCGTATGAAAAATTGAGAAGCTTAATAATGCAATATCTAAGACGTCTATTGACTCGAACTCGACGTCGACCTCGACCCTTCGTTATTCCGCTCCTCCACGCTCTCGCATTGTTGCCAGAGATTTACGCACCTTCGAAGCGATAAAGTACGCCGTGGTCCGCAATTTCTTGGCACTCGGACCGATTGGCCACCTTGCGAACGGCCGTATGCATACGGCGCGATGCGTATGTATGAGCGCGTATGTGCATGCATATGGTGCACACGAGGGATTAACATGTTTCCTATGTAACGCCACGCAGCCCTGACCGGAGACGTCGTCCTTCGCGCTCGCTTAAGTCGACATTGACGTCGTTATCCGTCGTGATATGCGCTATTCAAAGACCCGGCTCGCCTATCTTTCACGGTGGGATAATGATGCACGGCAATCGCATTGACATCCGTCAATGACCGAGGGCTGCGTGGGACGTTATCGAGCAGAGGTCCAAGAGAGAGATGCTGAGAAATTTCAAAACTGACAAAGTGATCTCGCGCGCGAAGATGAGATACAGAAGCGATTCAACGGAGATCAGAGAAGTGGCCAAAAAAAAAAAAATTAAGAAAATCTGATATTTAACATATGTAATATATTCGTTTCGCAGATTTTATCTTGTTTTATGGTAATCTCATTTGAACGCTGGTAGGATCGGGTGTCTCGCCAAAAACGTCCTACATTAATAAAAGGAATTTAATTTACATCTGATTCCGCGATGATAACGACGCGGTGGCGTTAAAATTTTTAATATGCGCAGCGCAACACGCGTGAATGCGATACCTTAATTGCCACCGATGGCGTCAATGTATCACCATGTCGTCCCGAACAACGCGCTTTTCATCTTGCGCGCGGTATATCAATTGCGATCGCGTGTACCTGATTCTTACGATCGCGCGCGCGCGCGCGCGGAACAGCGCCAACATTAACATATTGAATAACTAATGGGAATGCGAGCCAATGCGAGCGGCGCGGCGCCTATTAAGATTTTCATCGATCTCCCGTGAAAATTGAATAGCGCGACGCTATTAAACGAGGGAATATTCTCATCCGAAGCGCGCGCGCGCGCGCGCGAGAACCTTGCACGTCCATCTTCCACGACAATATAATCGCAATCGCATAAACGATTCCAAGAGCTGCAACGCGTCTCCCCGCGGTATGCAACGCGTTGCGGTATTGTTGTTACGTCGGCGTGTACAGTTAATAGGAATAACGCGTGACTAACGTATCTCGTAAAGCAGGTGAGCGTATACGGATCTCGTTACATAACGCAATCGGTCGCGGGTGCGTGCGCGTACGCCGGCGACTTTGCCACATTGCGCGGTGCGTAAAGCTCGTTTCGCACGACCTCTAATTCGCGACAGCGCGCTATTCGGGATTTTATGCGTCGCGTGCGAGTAATGAATGATTTATACTTTACTTTTGTATTCCCTTTGAATTCTATGCAGCTACCATGTAGTTATAAAGTCGGAAAAATTGTATCTTTATACAAGCGGTACTGCGAGCTAAATACACGCAAAAGAATTGTAATTAAAATCGTGATAAACTCGAATGAAACTGATTATCCTTACGTTACATTTTCGATTAAGGATGCATCGGACATACAGTCCCTGCGAAGTAAAATAAAATTTGGAAATGCGTTTAATTTTAACACTTTAAATAAACTATATACATATGAAAGTTGCGCGAATAAAATTGCATTTTTATTCAATAACATATTTTGTAATTTATTTATTCTAACAAATTTTTTTATTATACAAAATTAAATTATTTTTTATAACGTTAAGAAAAAAACAATTTTTTATGTAAGTATTCAAGATAATTTTCAAATTCAAAATTTTATTGTGATTGTCTGTTTCGTTACTTTGTAAATAAATAAATTTTGTATATTTTACAGAACTGATCATTATCTTATTATTAATTATATTTTAATTAGAGCACATGTCTATTTTTATTGAAATAATTTTTTATCCAGATAGAAAATCGCTGTCACCCTTTTCCTGTTACTCTCAAATGTAATATAAAACAATCTGTAATTTTTTCGTAATTTTCTTAATATTTTGAGAAACGTCCTATACATCCGTAATATATAAAACGGGATTTCTTGCATCCACGGTATATTACTTTTTTTTAATTGATCATGAAATTTGATCTCTTCCGAGTATTGCATTGTATACAAAACGGGTTTAATGTACGCATATACATATACGGTACATCCCATCCGTACGGTGCGAAATGCATTTTGCCATCGGCCACATTTCATCTTCTCTCGAGTCGGGGCTGCGAAAAACAGGCGCGCGCAATCTCGTAAAGTTTAATAAACAAGCTGCTATCTGCATACGCATCTCCCGACTTTTCCATTAAACTTTCCGCGGCGACTACGAAACGGCAAGACACCGGGTAATTTTTCACGACTCCCACGCGCACTGTTTGCCCACATATTGAACTATCTTTTAATCGGTATGTCGAGAGAGAGTGCGTGTCGCGTGTGTGCGCACGATTTCGCAAAACGTTTCTCTCGATTTTGTTTTTTTTTTTTTTTGTTTGTTTAATGTCGCGCACCTCGCTGATTTTTCTAAACCATTATTCGTACGTAAATTACGAATGCAATGTATAGATTATCAGTTTGTACGATCTGCAGAGTAGAAACATAAATACTGTGTGAGATTATGAATGATATTAGTTTGTACGATCTATGTATAGAATCACCACAGATTGAATATCACAAGATAAAATTGCAACGAGTAAAAGCTCTTAGAAGAAAATTACGAATCTGTTTCGACAGAGTACGGTTATATCATTTCAGTTAATATAATAAATCAATGACGAAATATAACATTTTAGAACTCTGGAAGAAGAGATTATAATACAAAATAGTATATTGAAATCTGAAAGAAAAATGTTCACACTTTTCACTTTCAATACTACATTCTTTCCGATAGAATGTTTCCGTTAAAGTGCTATCTGATAAAAAACATAAAATATCGATTTGTACTTCTCGATCTTGATTTATTGCGAGTGCATTTTACATCGCATCTTCCTCGATGCGCACTATGAATGACTATTTTCGGAATCACAAAGATGAAAACAGTTGTGTTGTCATTCGACGAACTAGTCCTGCAACCTTGCAATTCCATACGGAGGTCTGACGAAGAGGACTAGAATAATAGAGAGAGAGAGAGAGAGAGAGAGAGAGAGCTGGAAACGGTACAGCGCAATCGAGAGTAAATCCTGGCCTCGTTCGCCAGAGGCGTCGCGATATTCTGGTCGCAATGTAGGCATGCGACTAGTTTGGAAACGACATAATTATCGCCGCGTTACGCTACGGTTACGTTACTTTCTATGTCGATACTCAATAACGATCAACCTCGATCGACTTAATGTCTCCTACCCATTTTCTCTTTCCTGACCCAATAGCAAATAGATGCCTACAATGTAGAAAACTATTCGTTTTCATTAAATCTTCCTACCATCAATTTTATTGGTTATCAATTTTAACATGCAGTATTAAGAGAGAAAAATTCAAAAATACAAAAAAATTGAGATTCTTCTTAAATGTTGTAAAAAATAAGTTAATTTTTAATAACAAATAGAGTAAATAAACTATAAAAATATATTGTCAAATAAAAATATAATCTTATTCGTACAACTTTCATATGCACATAGTTTACTTGAAGTGTTAATACTAAACGTATTTCTATAATAAATTTTATTTATTTTGCAAAGACTGTACATACGTCCGATACATCCTTAAATCTGCTGCAGTTGTAATTCGCCAAAGCATGCTCAATACCATATCTAATATTAAATGAGCCTCAACAAAGACATCTCAGCTAATCAAAGCATATATTCTAGAATTATCGGCTTCATCTTTGATCGCACGTTGTAACCTGATTGCGGCAACACGTGCGAGGGTGAGATTACAAGTGCGCGGTTTTATTGAAAACTGACACGAGCGCAACGATGTGTGTCGTTGATCATTGGGGCAAGGTCGCCGTAATCGATGTCCCAATCCCTCTTGTGCGCGAATTACGCCACTCATTAACACCGACATTGCGCATAATCGACATGTACGTTGGCAATTAATGAGGCATCGGGATTACGAGATCGAGAGTGGCGAGAATTTCAACGAGAAAAGCTTCAATATAAAATTCAAATTGTCTCTCTGAGCTAAAGATGCGCATTTATCTAATAAATAAAAGCCTAAATTTCATAAAAATTTTCGCATGAAAATTAAAATTGGAGTTAATTCCTAAAATGCTTTCAAAATTTGCAGTACTATTTTTTCACAGCTAAGTCTAAAAATTATATTTTCTAAATATTATACTAAAGTTTTCATATCCAAATATTTTCCTATCAAATAATATGATTTCTCATTAATTTTTTAAATACCAAATTATAATTATAAACTTGTTAAAAATTATCCAGGTTTTTCCAGGATAAAATTGTGCTCAATAACGTTTAGGATCTAAAATTACGTAATAAATTATCGCTTCAATTTTTTGAATCAACAAGTTGTCAAAAATGTTTCCATTTTTATTGCTTGCGATTTGACTACGAGTAACACCTCGTATTTTTTTAACATACCTCGCAAGATTTGTCGAGACCCAGGCAGCAACTCCCAATGTCCGTAGCGGACGGTAAGATGCAACGCGACTTTTGACCGAGCATAAATCTCAGTCGCAAAGGGTTGAACACGATACCGGTGCGCTTCGATTGCGCTCGTAGCTTCGGGCGGATCGTCGTCGTGGGGAATCAACGTGGTGATAGCAAGAGACGAGAGCAAGAGTCCCCTTCTTACCTGCAACAGAAAACATTTTCCCATTAGACCACATCCTCCCGGCCATAATTTGCATTTGCGTCCTCCTCTATCTCAGCCTGTTTCTCAAGGCTCAACCGTTCCACCGGTTGCATAACGTAATAGCGAGAGCGCGCGGGCCAAGATTCGCTTGAATAGTGCGTGCGTGTGCGTGAAACGCGGCCGATCTCATCGTGGGACTCCGGTCGGCGAGGCACCGGGAAACTTTCGCGCTTTTTCTCCCCCACGAATCGATCTAGCTTTCACGCACGAAGCATCGGCAGCGAGAGACCGAAGCAACAGCTCGCACTAAAGAGAGAATCAAAGGTAAATGACTGTTTAAAAAAAATATTAAAATAATAAAGCCCGTATTCGGAACGCTTATAAAGATGTTGGCGCATTTTTTTTTGTCATTCTATCTTTTTATAATTGAAACGTAAAACAACACTGAGAGAAAAAAAATGGCTGCAAGTGCCATAAATAATTAATAATTTGGATAAAACGAGCATCTTATGTATAATTATATGTATATATTTATTCATGAATGTTATTAGATCTTTAATTATATTTAAAACGTCTAATCCGTCTGAAAAAATACTGAAGAATATTATTTCGAGCATTATTTCGGTCGGAAGCCCGCATGTACCGCGAGCTAATAGCAGGGATCACGTCGCGCTCAGGGTCGTTAAGAAATATACAGACGTCTACGCGCATCCGAGGACTCTGTATGTTAATTTCATGGCGACGACGCTTTGAGGGACGAGGGTCGTATCGGCGTATTTCGTGCGGCCGCGGCATCGAAGTCGCCGCGTGTCGTAAAACGCCTCCACTTTCTCCTCGCGGCAGGGTACAAAATGCGAGAACATCGGTGAACGGATCGATCGAGGGCAGATGATCGACGATCGCTAGAGCTAAGTCGTGTACGCGATACCAATTTAATGTATGGTATCCGATGCCGCCGTGAACGCTACTCGAGGGAAGTGGAAGAAGACGGGCGTGGGCGGACACGGTTACCGATTAAAACATCGTTTTACATACTGTGAAACAATAATAATTTATCCGGCTTTCGTAAAAAAAAAAAAATAGTTTCTTACAATTTTAATTATTTAATTAATTATTTTCGATTGAGTAAAATTTCTCGTGGCTTTAATTGTTTAGATAAATAAAATTTAGTAAAATAAATTATAAATATAACGTATAACAAATTATATAATTATATTTACAATAAATATAGAAATATATAATGTTGAAATAAACAAAAAATGTACAAATATTTATTCTATAAATAAAGAAAGTGTTTTGCATGTAAACACGATCGGAAATTTGTGCACCTACATTAGCATGCGGCTGTAATATTTCATATTTTACTTCACTCCTACGTCTCCCACGTCACGACATGGCATAAATCCTATCCTCCAAGCCCGCAGCAGAAAAAGATGAATACACGCCTATAAAGTATTTAGTTACGGAAATGCCGGCGAACATTCTTGGCAAATTAATTCGCCACTTCGTGCCGGGATAATAAACGACGAGCTACGCGTTATCGTGCCCGCGAGTGTGTGTTAGGTCGGACATTGTGCAAAATTGTGGTGTGCTTGTTAAACACGGCGGGATAGACACAGCGTGAACGAGACAAGGGACGGTGACACGAAAATACATATCCTCTTCCAGGATCCTTCCTCGTAAAGCTCCTACTTCGGCTGGTGCCTCGAAGAGAGACACCAGCCGAGCGCGAAGCAAATCTACGAACGGTCTAGGACGCTCTAGAGACGGAGCATCGCGTATAAATTCTACAGAAAAGATTTAAAACGGCGCGGACAGAAAGAGAAAGGCGACGCGTGTCACATGTAAAATTAGTAGATATCGGAATCCGACAAGCAAAATCATTCGTGCAACGAATACGTTATTCAACGGATACCTACAACTCCGCGGTGAATCCTAAGAAAGGGGGTTCGCCCCGAGAAGAAGCGAATTCAATAAAATCCTATCCGAAAAAGTGCATTTTGCTAGTGTATAATAGAATAGAAATAAATTTTTACAATACGCATCATACGCTTTTTTAAAGTTTCAGCGGGTGTCTCTTCCGAGGTATTTTTATGAGACGATAAAATTCATGATTAAATGAATTCTCCATTATATTAAATTCCTCTATCACAATTTCGTTCAAATATCGAAAGTAATTATAAAAAATGCTCAAGTATGACAAAATGTACCGTAAGAAAGTTTGATATTCTAACAATTGACTTCATGATCCTATATAATTATTTTGATAGTATGACAAAATTATTTTCAAATCTGTATCTAGCTAAAAATCCCATACTTAACAAAATTGTTTCACATTACATTCTTTTCGTATACTAGTATATGTGTGACAATAATTCAAGAGAAAATTTATCTTATCATGTTCAATAACAAAATATACAATTACGATATCTGAGATGTCGATGCAATCGAATCAAATTTCACTTCCTGTTCAAAATACATCTGAGATATCTTAATATGACGCTAAATATATCTTCACTTTGAAATTTAAAACCAAACTCTTCTGTTGCCAATATCTTCTTTTACGAAAAATAAAAATTCAAGAAGGAATTAATCCATCTAGATAACGAGTTATTACATTTGTGTTATTAATCGGTTTTTCTAAGATACAGCTGTCATCTAGTCGAGCTAAAATAAACAAGTAACACAAACGTGACATAAAAATATGTACAAATATCATTATATTCAGATTGAAAATTCTGAAATCTTGCATTATAAAATTATAATCTGCAATTATATATATAGATATATTTATTAAAATATTGCAAATCTAAAATTGATCTTTTATAAAAAATTGATAACTGTTTTTGTATGTAATTTCAAAATAGTATTTCGACAAAATTATAGCAAATTATATCTTAATGATATAGTTAAATTTGACAAAAAATAGTTTATTAATTAAAACAAATAATTTAACTGTTTTATAAAACATTTAGGAGTATACTTAATCCATATATATACTACAAAAATGCAAAATTATTCTTAAATTATAATTAATAATAGTATTGTTGCAACATAAAATATTACGTATTCAGCACAGTTAAATTATAAATAAAGAAACAGGTGGTTTTTAAAATAAATGTTAAATGTTTTGTATTTCAAATTGGGATTTATCTAATTTTTATAAATATTATTAAAAAATTTTATTTTGATAAAACTGTAACGTTACGGAATATAAGCATATTTATCAGACAATTTTTGTCAATTCATGAGTCACTGTGCATTATTTGCACAATGTATCTGGGATGTTATCAAATTCAAGATAAATATTTTATTCTAAAGAGGTTTCAAACAATTGAACCCGGAAAATTGTCAGTGCGTCTGAAGAGCAACTGGGAATCATGCTGCTGAAACTACTAATCGCCTTGATTTGTTTCGGCTTTCACAAAACTTCGAATACATATAAATTAGTTAATTGTTGTCATAAGATGGAAATAATATAAGCTAAAAAATGTCTTTGAGTTTAGAACTTAATATAAATTTTTCATAAATAAAATAAAAACAAGCTTATGATAGAATCGCACTCGATTTTCACTTATTAGTAATAGTGGGGGAGAGTGGGCTAAGTCGGACTTCGTTTCAAATAGAACCTTTTTAATTGAATAAACGCGTGCGGCTACGCGTGCATGGGAACCAGAGGTAAAAATATCTGTTGCTTTGGAGAAATAAAAAAAACATCCAAATTTAAAAAATAAACTATGCAAAAAAAATCCCCAAATAACATTCATCTTTGGGATCGATTGGAACATAACTCCTGCTGATCCATCGAGAATTCGATGGACGTTTGACCCAAGTTTCCAGGAAATATTTTCGCCTCGAGGGGAATGCAACGGGTGGGTCTCTGACGTCAGCTCGCATGATCGTATCTGCGTCTGATGATCAGTCTCGTGTGTCGTGTAGGAGCGTAGAAAAAAAGTGATCAGAGGCGTGGTTAGAACAATGGAGATACTATCGATCGTCGTAAACGCAAATATTCTGACGAACTAAGTCGCTGATACAGCAACGTCCGCATAATGTGCGCCGCATAAAAAGCAATAGTCATCGCAGGATGGTTTCAGATACATTGTAAGAAAAGACAAGTTTAGTGCTTCACAGTCTTGCATATATATTACATTTCGATCAAGATAAAAAAAAATGCTGAGTTAATATAGCAATTAAATTAATAACTAAATATAAAACTTTTCAAAACTTTCTTTTTTCCTATTTTCTCTATTAATCACGTATGTGTATAATTATATAGTTGCATAAACCTTGTAATATATTAAAAAGACTATAATCCCAGATTGCCTGTACTTTTCGCAATTCAGTTAATCTCACAATACCGCAGTTACGTCGCTGCTTGGCTAATGGCTATTAGCAATACTATGATAACCGTTTTAGGATTACCGCACGAGCACGGTCCAACAATCCTAGAATGACCAGCGCTTGCGAGCGGAGTGTGTATCTCTCCGCCTGTAGTTTCACTACATACGCGCGTTGACGTTTTACGAGCATCTAAGCCTGTCAGAATACTGGCGTTTATGACGGCCGATGCCATCTTCATGTCCATTGTCTCAGCCACGCCTCCGAATCGGAAATGTATTCTGTTGAAATGAAATGCTTAATACAGACGAAGTGCGAATGCAATTTCAACGAGCCGTTAAAAACCGAGATAAACCAGAAATTGCGGCGCGGTGACAAGAAAAGATGGATTAGCAACTATCGATAAAACACGCCTGTCTAATTTTTGTATATCACGGCACCCGTTTGACGAAACCGCCACTTCTTCTTGCGCTTCCTTTTTCCTCGCACAAATGTATCATTTCGGCACGGATTAATGCGCAAGTTGCCTCTATTCGTCGGGTCAATCGCCGCAAGCCCAGTGAATTAAGTCGTTACGGGCGCGATTACGATTCCACGCCTAATTTGTTACGCCTTGTGAGTAGTCCCGAGCTCTGACACGTTTAATAATGCCGCGTCTTGTTTTAGACTATTTTTAGACGCCGCTCTAACGCGAGCTATTAGTTGCAAAGTTCGTTCGTAAGAAGGGGGTCAAGTCTGCAGTCTGAATCGTGTGATTTGGCGCGAAGCTATCAGCGGGCAAAAAATCCGCGCGGCTCGGACGTGATCGGTACGTTGCTATTATCCACCGGCACGAGTGCGTAGACACGAGCGAGATCATTCACGCTAACGAATCGAGAATCGGAGAGAATGAGAATGCAAACGCGCACCACGCACGCTCCCATTCTGCGGCACGAGTCAACCGCGTTCATGACATAGTTTCAATTCACCCGAGTCACTCGCTGATCTAAACCGGACGGAATGAGAGCGGTGAAACTTCGATTATCCAACTATTTAATTCAGCATTTAAAATAATACAGAAAGATGGACTTGATGATAAATGGAAAAGCAATTATCGCGCGCATACCTTTCGTTCTTAAAAGCAATTAAATATAAGCGTGCGAGGGACGAGCAAGAAATTTTTAAATCATTATGAAATTATATTAATTACACAATAAAATCTTGCAAAATTGAGAAAGTTTGTAAAATGGACTTTTGAATTTACAATATTATACTTGTGGATAATTTCGTGTAGAAATAATTATCAGTTTCTTCTGATTTTTATATGTATACGAAAGAACGATTTTGATAAAGTAATTAAAAATTTAGCAAAAATAATTTTGTTGAATCATAAAAATAATTATGAAGAACATTCCATGTATGACTAAAATACGTGCAAAATAAAATAATGCAAAATGTTTTGACATTCTAATAATAAGTTTGCTTCCTTTTATTTTTATTTTACTACTGTTTATTTTTTCATTTTCAAATTTATATCTAACTACATTTTTAGATACTTCAGCTGAATCATTCTTTTCATGTACAAATAAAAACAATCAAACGGTGCTAAGTCGTATTTATCACGAAAAACCATAAAACCGTCGGCAAAGCGATTAATTAAATATTGCAGCATTCGCTGCTATCACTGATGCATTCGGTGCATCAATCCAGATTGCACGTAGAAGGATCGATGCTCATCCTCGAGTTTCCTCGTGCCCAACGCGGTTCATTAAACACTAGACACGTAGCAGCGCGACATATCGAGGACCTCCATCAAAAGCTACGACGGTGCACGCGATCTCCTCACGTTTTATCCTTCGACGGTTCTCCGCGCGCCGGCGGTTTATCGCGATTCCGTGTCGTGACAACGATGAAAAGCCGATACAACGAGCATGTAATGGGGTTGACGAACCCTCGGAGTTCCAACTAGGTGGCGAGAGGCAAGGCCGGACGTGGATAAGCCAACCGTTTTTCAGCTCGCCGTGAAGCCAGCGACACACTTGCGAGACGTTGGCCTCCACCGGTCGAGACTGGACCGCGTGTGTATAAACACGGTGGATATCTTCATTTGCGTGTTTGTGGGCGGCGGACGAGCGAGAGAGCGGACGAACTGCCATGGCGTCGTCGCCGCGCTCTCGTGTAGCATCGGAGAGCAACGGACTGCGCGGAGCATGCAATCGGAATAAGTAGGCAGTCTCGAATCCTTATGTGGGTAACCCGGTCCCACAAACTCGTTCCATCCTTCCGCGGAGATCCTTCCGTGAGAGCGTACCGCGGTCCTTTAAACAAGACGAACAAGGCGAACGCGCGACTCGCGAATAAGGACATTCCCTTTCTCTCCCTCCCTCTCCCTCCGTAGCATTTTATTTTCTTGCGTATTTAACGCTAAAACCGTTGATACCGTAAAACGACAGCGAAAGGATTCGCAGTGCTCGATTCCGTTAGATCAAAGTTACTTGAATTAATTAAGTTAATTTTATAATGTAGCTTATAATTTTACTCCTCGCGAACGAGGCGAGCAATTTTCCGCCGGCGTTTCGGAAGATGAAAGTAAAGCGAAAGAGAGAGATAATGCGGATACGCATCCGTGGCAGAGAAAAGGAAAATGCGGCCGGCTGGTATTTTAATGTAACTATATGTTAATATATCATATTCGTTTATATACCTACAGCATTTGTTGCACAAAAAAGGGGAACGCAAACTAAATAAAATATTGTCTCTCTATAACAACATGAATATTGAGAGAGCGATGCTAAATTAAAGAAAAATATTGGAACTTGTGCAATAGAAATTTTTAAGTGCTAATCTGCGTACTATTTTTTTAAGCTAATTTCAATTGTTTATCGCGATGACTCGTGTGCGCGCATTCTAATATTTGACAAACGTGATTACAATTTTTTTGCGCTGACTAACGCAAAATCTTCGTGACGGAGAGAGAGAAAGTTAAAATACGCTCGTCAAACATTGTATGCATAACGTTAGAAATTTCCTTATATGTTAGCTCTTATGTAAAACGTACTAACAATAAGTGCCTTGGCGAGGAAAACTTTTGAATGTAAGACTGCACATATAAAAAACAATGCTGATTAATCTGACGGTAGGTTGCTATTTAAAGCGGATTAAGCTAAAAAAGAAACCAAGGAAGTACGTGACTGAAATAAATTTCGCTGATTCTTCCACCTGTCCTCCGCTCGTCTTCTTCAATGTTTGCTTTCTTCAAATATTAATCGTTAAATAATCGTTGAGTAATCGTTAATAATTGTGTCAATAGACTTTTAGTTAGAGAATACTATTTTAAACAAAATTGTTTCGCTCACTCCCTCCAACGTTACAAAATATTTTAAGTTATTAAAAAAAAGACTTCCCAATTCTAGCAAAATCGTGGGATAATAATTTATAAATTAAAAATTGCACTTGTGAAATGCACTTTTCTAAATTAATACGTTTTTATAATTAAAAAAATGTGTTTGCTAAATCAAAAACTCTTTCGATATTACTCAGGCATGTAAAAATTAATTTTCGATACTATATATTACATATATTCAAGTACTAAATGTGTTTAAAGAGAATATTCAAATAAAGATCAGAACTCTAAGAATCTTAGGAATTGTTTGCGTTTCATATTTGAACGTGACGGTCGAGCCAGTCACGTTTGCTCTTTAAAGGCAAGGTTAATTCTTTCCTCACATTTTTCCCATTTTTTTATTTTTTACACATGCATATCTCCTCTATTACACAATGCTTTCGCGAGTACCGCGGATAACAGAAAGAAGGTCACGCGAATTGTCACGTCTGAATTAACGTTGCGTCAACTCGCGTGTTCTCAGGCAAACGCTAAAGTCGACGAGAGGAGCACTCGTCGCTTCTTCTTGTTTCGTGACAAAGCACCGACGTTTATTCACCGCGAGCTGACGTCTAACAACGCTAAAAGAGCTCGCCCGGCGAAGAGCCGCGAGAGGTCGTCGAAATATTCTCATTGTGTAGCCATTTGTAAGAATCGGATCCGTACGAGAACCAAAGTAATCGATTCTACAATGAGCGAGGTCCGCGCCGGCCGTTCGTCTTTTCGACACACGATCAACTTCCAAATGAAAGCCTGTAACGCGGGGACGACAGGTGCGATGATAAATACAGCGTGGCTTGTTAAAAACGGCCCTGTTGCGCTTGTGCACACGCTTATTCATCTCCTGGAAGATTACTATGATGTAGGAGGACAAGACTATCCGAAGAAGGCATCAAAGAGAGAGAGAGAGAGAGAGAGAGAGAGAAGGAGAGATGCTTTTATGCTCTTCAAAATGAACGATCGCGTACAAGAGCACCACTCTAATTTTACCGTTATCGTCAACAATTTCGTGATCACCATTTACTTCAAGTAATTTAGTAATTAAGTGTAGCTAAGTATGTTGAATAATAATGAACTTCGTATTACAGATAATGCAAAGGATAAGCAAAGCGAATGAACGTACGACAAGAAAGAATTCGTCTCGCCACGGGAACGAGATTGCGTTATGCATGGATGCTTGTGTACGCGCACCTCGTATATTAGAAGGTTCTAGCGCACCGTTGTCGTTCACCACCTTTTTTTTCGGCATACTTTATCTAGATACGGACGTTAATGTTCCGTTCGCGAAATAAATCCCGACGTGTTACGACCTCGCGCGATCTTTTTCTTCGTGGCCCAACGCTACAAGGAGCCTTGGTTTTATAACTGCTTTTTCACGGAATCGACCCTCACGAAGGGTACCTACGATCGCGACTAACTGGCCACCGGGAGAATTATGAGAAGAACGCAAGCAGCGCAAACGAGGCCGATGAAGATGTGGCGAGCGCTGCGCCGAAGACCTTCTCGCATCTCTCATTTCAGCCGTATGATTTATTACGGCGAATCTTTTAAACGACGACGCATTCTTATATCTTCGATCTCCACCCTCGACGAAATCGTATATTCATTTTTCAAATTCTTGTGTTACTAAAAAAAAATTGCGAGAGGTCGGACCCCTGCGTGTCCGCTCGGAGAATTTTCTCTTACGAAACATCGCGAAACGATGCGTAAATTGAGGAAAATTTGCGCAATTCAAGTGTACAATAGCATCGTATTTAAAAACGGTTTAGCTCCATTTAAATTTAGAAACTGAAGGCGTCTTAGGTTTATTCTTTTACTTCCTAATCAACGACAAAAAATTTTAAGAGCGAATGCCCGAATTTTGGCCCCAGTAAGTGGATGCAAATAAACTTTTGCACGAGTATCGTTAAAGTTTTATTATACAATGTACTTAAAAAATTTGATTTAAGCATAAAATTTGCAAATAAAACGCAATTTCATATAAAAGTCAAGAATAAAGTAACTTTTATGAGATTATGCTTGAATTTGACACAGACACACAAACGCAATAAAATAATTTATAAAATTTTTTAATTTTTAGTAGTACTTCTAGATCCTTATCTCTTTTTTAAGCTACATAAATATTTTTCTCAGTTGTTCAATCATATGAATAATCTCAAAAATATTTGGAAAGTAGTATAAGAAATAGCAGTAGCATCGAGATAATTTCGCCGTAAATTCCTATGCGCGGGTCAAATTTAAGGGAAGAAAGATATCGAAGAGGAACGCGGTTATTTCCTTCGTGGCCATCGATCATCGCCTTTCCGGTGCCGCACGCTCGGCCTCGTAATTCTCGCCCAGGGCGAGAGAAGACGATGCCGCTCTATTAACCAAATTTATAGACACCCGCGGATAGAATCGAGATGCATCTTTAAACGAATAGTAGTCCGTTCCAGTAGAGCCCGATATGAATACATTGAACGGGCCCCTATGCACGATGCATAGAAACGACGAGAAAAGAAACGAGTAGGCGAACGTAGGAAGGCAGGCAGAGAAGTGCATCGTTGCACTTCCAGGAACGGTCGTGCTAGCGCATCTTCATTATCGAATCCGGAGGAGCCCTAAGGGCATTGCAATGGAATTGCGCTTGGGCCCGGATCAATTAGCGTACACTCTAGGGCCTTCGTGATCTCGTGAGCCAAAACGAGCAAAGGCCACAGATGCACGTGCCACGATGCGCTTTCTGCTTATGAAAGTAGGCTGAGCGTCGTCGTCGCGGGTCGTTTCCTCCTCCACCCGAATATACGAAGGGGAGCACGGAACTCGCGGAAATTTACTTAGAGAACTTGCGCGCCCACGTATGAATTATTTTCATATCCAGAAGTGGCGGCACGAACGCATGAATATGCCTGTTGTTACGGGCTATTCCGATAAATGCAATCCGCGGCGGGCGTCCGCTCCCAGTCCGCATAAAGGCGGACGTTCACGTTGCATTATTCAATGTAAGACGTTGTCCATAAAGTGGACGATGACAGCTGAAAAGCGGACGCTATTCAATAATGGTGATTTATGCATATTGATTTTAGGCCGCCGCCGCCGCATCGCACTGCTCGAGACCATCACGATATAATAATACTTCAAGAGACATTACAGTGAAATCTCATCATAACAGAATCTACGGATGGGAACGGAATCTGTCGTATTAAAATTTATGTTACGTCAGATAAACTAGTTTATCCAGACATTACAAAGATCTAATTTTTTTTTCAAATCGTACGAGAGAGAGCACTTCTCTCTCCTCAATTTAATTTCTGCCGAATCACTTCTCTGTCGTTCCCAGCGCGTTAATGAGTCGGAAAAAGTCACGCCGACGGCAGGAAAATCCCGCGATCGCCGATTTGGATCTGTAGGCCAGTTTAATGAAGTGAATCAGGGTTCCTTGAAACGCCGTACGAGGCGCGTGCATATTTAACCCACTCGGACGACACGCATCGTAATGCGAATCATGCGCCGCGCCGCGCCGCACGCTGGTGACAAGAGGCAGTCATAAAGAACGTCCTCGTGCCACATACTTCGGAGAGAAAACGTATTTTCATTCGCGATAATCTGCGCGGTCTGCAGCGAGACACGGAGCGGCGCGCGAATTCATTATTAACGATCCTCTAATAAACAAGCGCTAAACTAACTTGATTTCCAAAGCTCGCGCCGTGATAATGAGCCTCGTTACGTAACGGTATTCCCGTCGAGGATGCCGACACGAGGAGCGCGTTAAAAGGCAATGTAGATTCTTTCGTCGGAAGTTCTACGGCATGTAATCTAATCAACGGCAATTTAGAAAAAGTCCACGTGACACGGACCGCCACTTTACTCTCGCTAACGATAGAACGGTTCGTGAAAGTTTTGAAACCATCAAGCACACATCTCGCTGTCACGGGAGTATAGTTCGACTATCAATGAACTCGGCTAGGCGCTTGATATGTCAAGAGGCTATTCACTCGGAATAATTGCATGTAAATTCACGAAGAACATGTGGTAGATAATGGCTACAATACCCGAAGCATGCTCCATCGAATTGTTCAATAACCCTATGAGTTCTCTATAATATTATTTATTTTAATATTTTTAATTATCAGGAATAATAACTTTTAAATGTAATAATTATTAAGTTTATGAATATTTTATGCAACAGTTCATATTAATTTTTGCTCGCAATAACATTCGTAGAACATTTTCATAATATTCCATGGATATTAAAGTAATGTATGTACCACGAATATTACGTAAAAACGGACTTATAACATTAACACAATATTCTCATAATATTAAAAATATTCAATAATATTCTCGGGATATTATTTCAATTTTTAATGATATTCGTATAATATTCTAAGAATATCGTACGCTTATAGGGAAATAACATAAATCATATACATGTGAATGAAGAGAGATGGATCCCAAAATTGGAATTATACACGCAAAAAAAAAATCTTGACCGAGAGATACAATTCTTTCGTAAAGATCAAATTCTTTCCAATAGTCTTTGAGCAATGGGAGAACGTTTTTATATTTACCATACTTTTTTCAGTCACGGATTTCTCAATCGATTTAACAGCGCGCCGCGCCGCGAAAGATTTTTACGCCACTCACGATTTTAATTATTTCCACGGTACGTAGGGGTTAACGAGTGATCCGATCGCGCGTGCAAGAAAGGCACCTCGTTGTTCGGCTGTTCCTGCCGTTCGTTCACGGTCACGTTCCTCGTCGGCGCGGCGCACGCACGCACGCCCCGTTCGCCGATAATTTTATGGTGCGCAATTCTGCAGCCTGTAGACAAATAACAGAGCCCAACCGCGTCGTGCGGCTCGGACGCGCTGCATCAACCGCGAGAGATGCATTCGCGGGATTTATCGTAGGAGGAGTAGAGAGGACGAGGGCAGCTCTTCGTCCGATAGCCGAAGAGATGGTTTCGTTCGTTTGCCTCGCCTGTCTCCTCCTCCTCCTCCTCCTCCTCCTCCTCTTCCTTCTCTTCATCCCGACACACAACACAGAGCCGCAAAATGCTCTCTCAGCCGTCTTCCTGCCATTGTGCACGACCACATTACCAGACGTCGGATTCGCAATACTTTGCAAGCGCAACGCGTGTCATGTTGCATAAAGCAACGTTACTTAAAGGCGCGTCGACGTTCCGGACCTCAAATGTAATGCTTAAAATGCCCGGTTATTATACAGAATGTTATCAGGAAGGAAATAGTACAATGTTAAAAACACGTAACAAAATTTGATGTAACGTAACAAAAGCAAAGTTCAAACAGGTGCATTTAAAAAAATGCAATGTTGTTAAAAGTGCACTAAATCTCACGCACTTCATTTATTTTTCAGTAATAGATACATTATGTAAATTTAATGCACTTGTGTAACTTAGAAATACATCGAACTTCATGACATTTTAAACAGCGTAAGAAACTATGGGATTTTGTATTTGTTAAATTGAGAAATGAAAAATATAAAAATATCAAATGAAAATCAAATCCCGTGCAATGATCCTAAAAATCCTCGCAATTTCGGAAGATTTTGTTCTAATTTTTAACGTGCTTTTAATGCATTTAGATCCGAAAACACATTTAGATTCTCGACTAATAAAGATGTGAACAATGAAGCTTCAATAGAGAAGTATGTAGATTATTCTATGTAAATTATCGACAATATCATAATACTCCCGCGACTTTCTCTCGAGACACGTGTCACGCCTTATTAGCACCGCTAAAGAAACGAGACTTTCCGTTGCAAAAAGTCAGCACAGCTTAATCGCTTTATCGAACGGCAGAGAATTTAGCTGGCTGTCGATCGGACGTTTCTCAAAGGCAGGTATACGGATCTCTTCGTCCGGCACGCGCAAGCACGCGAATGATAGCCAAGAACGGCGCGATGCGGCCATTGTTTAGTACGTGCAGCATTGCACCGCTCGCGGTTTCACAATCAAGCGTGGAATCGTGACGACATTATATTCATAAGACCGCGGCGACTCGCACGAAAGTGCGCACGTATTCCCGCGGTGTCGACGTCGCAAAAAAGAAATCGTCGCGTCCTAATGCGGTTGAATATCGTTCGTTCGAATCATCAATTGATCTTTCTTTTTTTAGCAAGTAATTCGAGAGATTCCTCGCTTTCTCCAGATTAAAACAAATCTAATAAAGAATTGCTTATTACGTTTCACGACCACCGCTACGTTGTACATTGCGAAAGAATTATGAATAGGACAATAACTCTCCGGAATTTTTTTATATGAGGCTGTTTAGTATCAATAACTTTCAATTGTATTCATGATGTATAAATTAGTCGCATAATTAAAAGATTCGATAGTTATTTAATTAGATGATTTAAAGTTATATAATGCTTTCGCTGTCACAATTCGTTATATTGAGTTTGAAGTATTGCCTCTAGAAAAACTTTTTAATCGACCAATTTTTTAACTCAAAACAGATGTAGAAAATTATGATACATTTAAATCTCTTCTGACACGAATTTTAAATACCTATCTTATTATCTGTAGAATGTGAAGGAGAGTTTAAGTTATGATTCACCTAACCGCAGAAATATCCTCGACCGTCCCAAATTCCAAGAGGAATGACTAATGAGTTTACACTTTAATTTCACCGGATGTCGACGATGATTTAATAGTTTCGGAACGGATTTAAATAACGTGAAAGTGAAGCTACTTGCAAATTAGAGTGGACAATTTTAATTTACATTCGAGCACTTGCGCGTTTTCGTCTCCGTTTCCGAGAACAATCCACGTGCTTAACAACCGAATGTTATTGTAAACCCGGGAGAAAACAAAGCCAAATTAAGGAGAGAGAAAACAGAAGATGGTATTTCGAAAGATCAGCCGAGTTTACGGTTCTAAATCGCCACAAATGACAGTGAACGTACTTTCCCAGAATCGTCCGCTTTATGTTGCTTAATTTTAATACCGAAGAAATGAATCGAAACTAATGAAAGGGAGGTTAATTAATTCTAATGCAAAGTGAAAACAACATTGCAGTTTCTAATCCAATATTGGTGATATTAGCCTTTACCTTGAACACTAGCAATTATTTTTGTCATTATTAATTAACGAACTAGTAAATAATATCTCATTATTTCTACGTATTTTAAAGACACAATTAAATAATTATATTTAATTGTATGCAATTAAAAAATATATATTTTTAATTAACACGTGCGTATTATTACGTTCGTTAATAAATAATTTTTATGAAATTCAATGATTCATACAATTAACAAAAAAAAACCCGCTATTTCTATACTGAGTTTCTACGATTCGTTGTCTAAACGAAGTTTGGTAATTGTCTTGTATAAAATCGGATGCAATTCATCCCTGCAAACAAACAGTGATGCAACTGGTGAGCTAGCATAGCGTTCACGTTACGAACTGTCATCAAGTAAAAGCACCTGTCTGTTACAATGTGATGGGAAAACATCGCTTAAAAACTAACGATGAAATATTGCCGGTATAACGATCGCCATCCATATAACGACAACGATAAATAATCATTGCGCGATGTGGCGGCGCAACACTTATCGGTTTATCGCTACTTTGACAGTCTATTCACCGATCGAGAAAGTTGCAATTGCAGCTCGTACCGTCGGAAATAAATTCTGTCCGACGTTTTATCTCAGCGTTTATTGAATAACCGATAAAAAGGATTCACTGGAATCTGGTCTATAAACAAGAAATCGAGCGATTCGTAAATGCTACGAAAGACGTGACAAAAAAATTGTTTGGTTGAACAAACGCAAGATGCCAATTAACGCACGATAAAGAATTCGTTGCATTTAAGACAGATATTTCACAAGGCTCGTGGTAGTTGCATTAATGCGCATCGTGCACTTGTCGAGCAACCACAAAGTTTACACTTTAGTAAGAGATTTTTACCCCAAAAAGAACGAGACGATACGTTGCACGACTCGGTGGCGATGCAACGGATGTGTCGATGAACGCGAGGTGTCTTACAGTGTGTAATACCTACGTCGCGCTTATCTGTCGGGACGACAAAGCGCACTTACAGAGACCACCTATGCTTTACAATCTAGGACCCCCTCGTTAATCCGCCGTCGCCGGAGGACGATCAGATCGTGCCCTACGCTTTTACGGTACCGAGGTCAATGCACGGATGTCGTCGAGGCGTGTCGAAGCGTGGTCGAAGGAAGCGCGGTGAAACAATGGGCGAGAATCGTTAAAGTGTAGACGAAAATATTGAAAGTTTGTTCAGCATAATAACAGAGGGGAAATATTTATATAATATTGACCGCTAAAAATTCGATTTTTGTTTAATTATCATTCGAAAAATACATTTTTGCTCGATTGCTGTAAGACAATTATAAAATAAGTCCAACTTCTTCAACATTAAACACTGAGAGAAAAGATTTTGTTAATTCAACAAATGTTGTAGATATGGTGACAACAAAAATGTGATTTTGTTGTCACTACGTGTACAAATACTTGTTACAGGTACTGACATTTGTTAAATTAGTAAAATCTTTTCCCTCAGTGAAGATGTATAGGACATTTCTCAAAACAATAAAAAAATTATGAAAAAAAATTATAGATTGTTTTATATTGCATTTAAAAGTAGTAGACAAAATTTGCCGGCGTTTTTTATCTGGATAAAATTATTTCGATACGAGAAATAGACATGTGCTCTAATAAAAATATAATTAATAATAAAATAAGAAATAATAGACAAAATCTGAATCTTTTTATTTAAATATTTTAAATATTTTAGATAATTTATGTAAAGGTTCATGCAATTCTGTAAAATAAACAAAATTTATTTATTTACAAAATAACTAAACAGACAATCACAATAAAACTTTGTATAAATCATCTTGAGTAATAAAGTTCTTTAATTTTTAATATCAAATAGAAAAAATAAACTATAAAAATATGTTATTAAATAAAAATATTATCTCATTCATACAACTTTCATTTGAAATGTTAATATTAAACACATTTCCAAATTTTATTTACTTTACAGAGACTGTCCGATACATCCTTAAGTATCATTCGAAAACTATCTAAGGCTGTAAAATAGCTTTCTAAGCTGTGGAAAAAATCTAAATTCTTTTTATACCAATTTTATACTGACCAAAAGCTTTACCGGTGCGTTTACTGCAGCATTTTCGAGTTTTTTTTACAACCTGATTCGGTTGGTAAGCCGTATTTCGGTCCAAATTGAACGCAAGTCTAAACCGAACGATACAACATCCTTCTAACGCAGCACTCCTTATCTCGATTAAAAGTCCGAGTGTCGCGTATTTCATAGCGCTCGCACCGCGCGATAAGAGAGTCCGCGTAGTAGAAATAGACCACCTATGCGCGACGATACCGAGACCTCTCGTTACCCGGCCCCGACGCCGCAGGACGATCTGATGCAGGCCGCCGACTTGGCCGACGTCCACTTCCTGCGCACCACGAGACGCTCTCTCTTTTCACAACCCCCTGCCCCTGCCTCTCCTTCGATCTTGTTCCCAACACTTTCGCGAGTTCTCGCCCTCTCCTCTCCTCCACCTTCGTCGTCTCCTCCTTGCGGTCTCATCCGCCGCGCAGCGCGCGATCTGTAGGTGGCGAGGCTCCGTTGATCTCATGTTTCATATTTATACTCTCATCTGCATATTACGAGCGGGGTGTGCCTTAGAGGTGACGGCGGCCGGCTAGTTCGTGTTCCCGGACGCCTCGACGGCTGGAATGCGCTGGATTAGATTGCCGGCGACGGCGGGCATACCTGCCTCCGGCCCGTCTACCGGGACTTGTATTTTTTCTTGCGTTGTGACAGCGATTCCTCAGACCACGCTTCGATGGAAACGCACGCAGACGTGTATGCGCGTGGCACTACAGCTGTGCGAATCCGGTAAAGCGGAACGAAAGGAGGCCTCGTAAAAAAAACCCTGTCAGATGTCAGAGCACTGACAATACCGGTGGTTTTGGAACACGTTTAATCTTTGATCATTTCCCTCTCCGAGCGCCCGTTCGTTCGTTACCCTTTTAATGCGCTGTGTTCCATTTTAAAAACTGCTCTACTTAGGATAAAGTTGTTGAATGCCTATATCGGATTCTTAAAACGTAACTATTCAATGTTTTACACTTCATTTCGTATTAGCAATTCATTTAGTGACAAAAATAAAAAATAAATAGGAAATAAATAATATATACAAAAATTTAACAAGTTTCATTTTATTTTGTGCATGATATCAGTAATTTAGAAAATCAAGTACATCTGAATATAAATTTTTCACTAACTTATATGGTTAATAATAACGTAATTATGCAATTTTATTTAAATACCTTTTCATTATTATTTATTAATTATTAAATAATATTTGATTGTTTCTTTAATAAATTATTGGTAAAATAAATTTTAATTAATGGTTCCTTATATTTTTAATTACTTCAATTCATAAATTCGATATTTTCAATGATACGATAAGAGACAAGTACGACCGATTTTTTCACACTTTTCGCAGTGTATTAAAGAAAACATACATTATAACAAATTAATTTGTTAAAACTAAAAAGTTTAACATAATAATAATAATCGAGCTACAATTTTAAACTTTGATTTATATGTAAAACAGCGCCAAATGCAAAATATAATAAAACATAGCCAAAGTAATAAAATTTGACAACTCTCCCCTAAATTTAAGTGATTGTTCTCTAAAAAAAAATAGGATCAGCAAAACGATAATAAACAATAGATGCTCGGATAATTCATTTTGTATCTTTGTACTTTTATAAATAATAGAATTATAAATTTCTTCACGCACGCACAATAATAAGTCATAATAAGAACTTCTCTCGCTTCAAACTATTTCACCTTCTCATTTTTATCACGTTTACACACGTTTTAAATTGCTTTATTACGCATTGCAAGTAATCCCTATTTCATATTAATATCTCGCCGCTGCGCGTTAACCGCGGATTACGTCGGGATGTATTAAAATCTGGTATTAACGCGAGAATAACGTGATTCCGGTGGAGCGCGGAGTGAACCTTTGGACGAATGTTGCAGAAATTTATAGACCTGCCTAGCAAACATATATATTATATTTTTCCGTGAAAATCTTATTCAGTGGCAATCAAGCAAGAGCGTTATTACCAGCAGGCGGATTATGTATTCGTTTGTGAGCCCTCATATGGCGATCATTATCGCACAAATGAACTCCGCGTCTTCGTCCCGACGACTCCGACCGTAGGCGTGCATTAGAATTAACCCGTTTACCATCGCCATCGTGAGATACTATGGCGTTTCCAATTAATGGACACTAAAGAAAGACATTCGTGCTACCGCCGGGCGACTTGATAGACGTCGTAGCTCTAAAGGAAACACACGCCTAGGAAAGTCGTCGGGAATCCGCGTTCGCCATGCTCGATACTTGCACGCCTGATTAACGCGGACTCGCGTGTAATTACATCGCGATTTATCGCAACTATTGCAACATCTCCGCCTTAACCCTTATTTGACAAATCTTTTTTTTAATATAAACTTATGCGCAACGTAACTTAAAAATAAACCTATAACTTTGTACTACGAATAATACTTTGATAAATATTTTTGCGTAAAATTAAGAAAGAGTTCAAAAACTTTACAAGATTTAAAATAAAAATAAAAAAGATTTTAATTGCTATTTTAATTGGCATCGGAAAAATGGAATTTGAACCAAGAATTAATTGTGAGACTAAGAAAGAGATGTTCGACAGAAAGAAAGAGAAAGTTGCGTTAAATAAGGATTAGCCTATAGAAAAATCGAATGCATATCGACGTAGATATTGTGTAACATTAGGACAATTAGGGAATTCAATTTTCCGCGGGGCAAAAACCTTTAATACTTTTGTAATCTCGGTGATCGCGCGTTCAATTTTCCGCGGCATAAAAACGCGCGGGTAATCGAAATTTGCTTCATTTCTCGACGTGCACACGGCCTCTCTTCCGCGCTTACGAAATCGCGATGCAAAAACGTCAATCGAATCCGTCCACTGATGCAACGCGCAGTTTCTAGACAGATGGGATTTTGCCGGCGGAAGAATTCTAAGGGTATCACAGGTATATGCGAACGCGCGCACATACGCGCGACCATTGCACACAGACCGCAGTTATTTTTCTGGCAGACTCGTTGAGCCGGAATGAAACGTTAGCTCCTCACGAGCGACCGACGACCGAACGATAGGTATAGTGTTACTAGAGAGGCGCACTCTCTGCAAGCTGCTGAAGAAATGCTCGCCGCTAAAAAAGAATGTTCGCAACGAGCGGCAAGCCCGACATCGACTCGATCTTCGGAAAAGGAATCGCGGTTCGCCGACGTGCTGTTTCTGGTTGTAATTTAAACCTTAACCGGCGAAGGATTCGCGGAAGATGCGTCATGTCTACGCTCGTCGCATTTTGATCCGCTTGGTCTACCTCAAGTTCCATATTTGAACCATTAAAATTATAAATTGCAATGCACTCATAGCCATCTGAAATGTTACATCCGCACTTAGCGTGTTTTAAAGTTTTTACTCATTCGTTTTATAGTAATCGATGAAAAAGTGGTCCTATAAAATAAAGTAATGTATTTTTTACGCTACTTAAATCTTATGGAGCGACACGTCGCTCTAATGTCCATTTTCACCAATGCAAATTAACTTTGATCTCGGTTTAATTTACTTTTTATCGTTCTCTAGTTCTAAAAATTAGAAAAAGATAAAGAGTGAGTTAAACCAAGATCAAAATTTATCTACATCAATGAAAATGGATATGAAAAATTTGTTTCTCTAATGAGTGTTAAAAATTACTCTTATGAGAGTTTCTATCCGAGTAATTGCAAATACAATTTTCGCTCAACGAGACTTAGAGAGTATTGAGAAAATATTAAATAAACTTTTTTTGCTAATTATTACTTCGGAAATTCATCCAAACGAGATCTATAATTTGCTTTCACTTGTTTTTAGAAAATAGTCGCCCGAAGCATTAGAAAGGTATCGGGACGTCGCAGCGGCATTTAGAAATATCTTCCTTTCGCCGCGTGAACAAAAATGCCACGTAAATGTACTCGAGATAAGTACAGCGCGATTTAATCGTCGTGGAAGTGAAAGATCAAAAAATCAGAATGTCTCAACGCGATCGAGGGATCGTCCCATTTCCGCCATTCAACCCTTCTCGCGCGCATTGTCGTCTCGGCAAAAGTTTCTCTCTCATTATTTCCGAAACGACCGTTATTACGCGGAGGAATCCTCGACAGGAAGAGATCGCGAGAAGCTAATTGTCGTCTCGCAAATTGGTCCTTAATACGTAGCTGTCGATTTGTCTCCAGACCTCTTTCTCTTTTATTTATCTTCCAGAAAATGTAGTAGAATATTACAAATACGTACCAGATTTTTCTTCCTCTCTCTAAAAAAGTTTAGATATAATCTATATAACTACGTATCAATAATAGTATTAATACATGCAATAGCTTAAACTCTCTTAGATTCACAACCGAGGTTGTGAAACCAACAAAGAAACCAACAAAGATGTTCAAGATTACAGAATATTCTAAAATCGAAGAAATTTTTTAATGGGGAATGGCAATCAAATTAAGAAGATTAACAAGAATTAACGATTCGAGAGAATTTAACAAATGGAGAAGGAATGGAGTTACTCGCTTTTACTCTCCGATTAATTACTCGAAGCTAACGAACTCACTCGTCCACTCAAAATAATTTGTAACTGCTTCCTAAATACTTTCATCGAGGGATCGCCGCGCCGCGCCGGCAGGATGGAACGCTCATTAATTGCTCGAAATTGACGGGCAAGCTCGGGATAACATCGAGCCAATCTCCTGGAACTGCCCTCGTCTCCGCCCAGCTAGAAAGTGGCACCTCTCGAACTTTAATAAACGAGATGGGGCCCCCCTGATATCCACGAAACGGCCGGTTGCGATCGAGGAGGAAACAGGAAAGATGCGAGAAAAGGAGCAAGTGCGAAAAAGTACGGGAGAACGGGAAATCCTTTTAACCCCTAACCTTAAACCGGCGAAAGGACGATGAAATCGACCGCAGATTTAAATAGCCGTGCCGAGATAGCGTAGCTAAGTGTGTATAATATGTATCTGTGTAACAGAAATCGAGAGTAAAGTTAAAATTAAATCGAGATATATTAATCTTCTCGTGCTACAGAGAATTCCTGAATTCCTGGTATAACTGCATTGCAGTCAAAATTTTTATAACTTCACATGTATAGTAAAATTTGTCGATCCAATCTCGTCTAAAAATTTTTCTGTACTTTTAACCATTTGAAAAAAAAAAAAAAAAAGAGATCGAGTTAAAGATATTTTGTATTTAAAATATTCCCTATTAAAAAGACTTGGACAAATACTAAAGATAATAAATGCGTTTCACGCGAAAACGCATTATTTAAAGGAAATAACAAGCCACCGAAAAAAAAAGTCGTCGCTTCTTCCTCGATGTTAAGATCCGTGCTACGCGCACTAATGCTCCAACGTCATGCATATGTATCGCGTACTTTTGCGAGTCGAGGCGCGCGTGTTTATCAAGCCGCACTTCTTGCCGGGCAAGAACAACCATACAAGTGTCCCGGCGTGCAACTAACGACGGTGTCATTAATATAACTTTGCCTGAGCCTAGGACGCAACAGCGTACGAGTCGCGTACGCAACGGGCCGCGGCTGCAACCCGGGAGAGGTGATGCATCGCGCGGCGCAACTCTCGCGCGGTCTTCCCGAGCGTCACAATGCGCCTCGGCGGATGGGGACATTAATCCTTTGCCGGGTTTTAACGTCCGCTTTCTGCGAGGGCTCTCTGACGGTAGGCGGTAGCAACACGAACTGCCCTCGGGAGTCCTAACGTACATACGTAGGATCCCCTCGGCGTAAGAGGATACTCGGGAGGACGGCCGGTTGCCGGATAACGCTTTAAGCGTGGCGGACGGCTCGAGAGGGCTACTATTACTCACGGAGAGGTCCTCATTATCCTCGCGGGCTCGCACCGTGATAAGCACATTTGATCTGCTCGTCGGGTTTTAACCTGCCTACGTTCCTAGCTTTAAGATGCGCTTAATTACGTAGTGAAAGTGCACGTTAACATCGCGCACGAATGCGAGGAGTCCGTAATTTCCAGGCGTGAGACAGATCGCAGAGTGTAGGTGTTGGAAATCGTAATTTCAAGTACCAGCTTCGTAACGCGCAGTTAAAAAATATCCTTTAAGACGTTAAAAGTCAAATGCACAAAAATATATTTTGGAAAAATCCTTTCTTCTAATAGCAGATTTATTTCTACTACACTCTGGGAGAGAAGAAACATCTCAAAACACAAGTTTTACTTAAAGCAAAAGAATGATTTACCTGGAGATAAATATTTACTGGCAGTAAAGTTCTCTATTGAAATATTGATGTAGATAAAATAAAGAAATTTTTAATCAAGTAATTGTTTCTTGCAGACAGTATTTACTAATTGGACGATTTTTATATTCAAAATAATCAGATTTTTAATCTAAGGAAATTTAATTAAGTTTAATAACATTATTAGTTTATTTGTAAAATTATTATTTAAGTGTAAAAAATATAAAAATTATGCACATACTTAAGATAAAAATAAATATTTTTACTTAAACACACACACACACATACACAGAGCAAATAAACGCTTGCATCGAAATATATGGTTAAAAAAAATGTATTTTTTTTTCATTAAAAAAATTGTTCTCTTAGTGTGTCACAGAGCTATTACTCATAATAAGAGTTACTCAATAAAGAATATCTTCAAATCGATTATAATTCAAACGTGCTCTTATATGTGATAAATTACGCGTGAAAATTAAGCATTGCGCTATGAAGGTTATGCGATCCTAATCTTTCATTTAGCTCCTATTCTTCACAAATTCACGTATCCAACGCAGGAATCACTGTCAGGTATTGCTAACTCCGAAGACGAAATCCTGACATTATCTGAAATCGGCGGGCTGTAACGCGCCGCTGCGATCCGAATTATTTATTTCGTCAGCGAGCCAATTTAATCTCCGATCAGACACGAGTCGCTACGCCCAACAGGGAAAGACACCGACACCGTATAGAGGAGGGAATCTTTAGATATACGCGTGAGATAAACTTTGTCAACCTTACGGCGCGACATCAAGCGTGAAACGGTCGCGGTTGCATCTTCCTCCGAAGGCGCACTTAGATGCACTCACCTCTTGACAGCTTCGGCTCGTTCGATTCGAGAGTTACACGCAAAAAACAAGTAGCCCCATCGAGAGCGGCCCGTTTTAGAACATACAAAAAAAGGTGAAGAGCGCAGCGTTTGGGCAGGACTTAATCTAATCGGTGTCAAAGCTCTGATGGGATTTCTCGCTTTGCTTCTCTCAAGTGTCGCATAAGATCGGAGATTTACATGATTATTCGACGTCATTAGCATCCCGACGCGATAATACTGCCATTTAAAGTCGATTTTTTGTGTCTTTGTTAGAAATTGCGTATCATAGAAAGCCATTCCACGCGCTAAAAAATGTTGCAAAGGATAAATTTAATCGCTTTTATTTTATGGATTTTCAAAGAGTCGTTAATTATATTGAAAAAAGTAAATTATTTAAAAAATGATAAAAATACAAATAAGACATTTCTTTCTGTCTTCCTCAAATCGTTCTCCAATTTATACTACTATATAGATATTCAGTACAACTCCTTATATATTCCGATTAAAATTTAACCCATTAAAATTAATAGAAAATCTGTTTTATCAAATAATTATTATAAATACGAGTTATAATAGATGTATAGATTTTAATATGAACTTCAAGTGTCATGGTAGTAACTTCATAGCTGCATTCGCTACGTTACGCTCATTATTGCAAAAGCACTCGTGAAGGTAATATTGAAAGAAGAGCGGAAGACTATGCTCCCTCGATTAGAAACGCTCGAGGTACGCGGGAAGATATCTGCCGCATCTAACCCAAGATGATCGAGTTCATTGTTGGGCCTAACTCTCGATAGAGTCTTTGTCCTTCTCTACTCCTCGCGCATCGCTACGCTCGCGGCTATTGTTCGGAGTCAGGGTAATTAGCGGACCTTGGGATAACGTCTTCCTGCGCCGACCAGCGACCCGCGCCTCATACTGGACCGCGATTCCTCGTTCCGCGAGGCGTTTAAAGATTTCAAGATTAGCGAGGCTCCAGCTTCGATAGGCTGAATATAAATTGAACGTCGCGTTGGCAAAATATCGGTCAATGCCGAAAAGTTCCGAAGATAAGATCGAGATTCTATTATCGGATCTTTTCTGCACAAACATTTTTCTTGCGGCAAAATCAATCAATTTATTTTTAATGAAGATAAATTGAAAACGAGAAATCACAGAAATTATAAATGCAATACATCTCTTACTTTCTCTGATGTAAAATCAAATTAAATCTCAAGTCAAAGTTGTGAAAAAACTTGCGGACAATCTATCTTTAAATTTCCGTGAAATATTCTCTTTTAAATTTCATGATTTACATTTCGCGATTGGAAATTTGCAATTGTTTAATAATTCCGTACTGCGAGCAATTTTACTCCAAAATATCAAATTCTGGAGTAATTTGGGACCAGGATGAACAGAAACGAAGCCGCTTATTTCTCGAGGGCTATGATTACATCTCAAGATGACGGAAAGCTAGTTGAGGAATTAGCCTGGCAGGAGGAAGTATGCCTTCGCGTGAAACGTGACCACCCGGAGCAATCTCGCTTCAGCGCGAAGCTTCTGCATCATCGAGGACGCGTTGCAGCGAATGTCTGCTATATCTGTTCACGTGTACACGCCGCGCATCACGAGACGAGACGAGACGAGGCGCATCTCCATAATAATTCGTTTCTCGGAAGAGACGAGCAGCTTCGCAATTAGACCCAACCTTGAAGCCGGACGATACATCCCAGTTTGATAATTTTGTGCCGGCGCAAAGTCATCATGCGAGGAACGTAATCACGAAAATTGCCAGAATTTCCTGAAGGAGCGCGTTACGCGCCGCAGCCGCGGCAAGCTGCAGCCGCGAGCGAGACCCGCGCTTGACTATCAATCGATTACGAAATACAACGTCGTAAATCGCAGCTTAAAAGAAATGATAATTCTCTTCTTAATCATCCTCGCGAGAAATTGATTTAGTAGCGGCAGTAACTTCGCGAGCGCGTACCACAAATTACAACACGACGAAAGAGATATTGCCTCTTGGGAGAATTTTTTTACATACTGATCGTTGCAGCTTCAATTGGACCGGGCAAAACTTCAAACACACAGCTCCTCGAAAAGAAAGAATTGTTGGAAAAATAAAAATTAACTCGATACAAAAGGCAATTTTTTTTTTGTAGAAGACAAAAAACTTTTCGCCAACGCGCAATGTGTTTCGATCGATTGCGCAGGTCGAGATGAAACACGCTGTATCAGCGCCAGCGGTGGCTGGTCCTGGCATAAAATTCGAGCTGTCGAGAAAATTACAGAGGTCCAATTTCTGCGCTAGTTTTTCATATAAATTAATTCTCGAAATTCGCGTATTCGTCGAAGTCATTCGCCGCTCGTTCCGAAAATGAATGGCGAGAACGTTGATAGGGGTCCTTTGCATACGTCCGTGCCACGCCGGCGGTACCGCGCGATTTATTACAATGTCCTGTGGCAAGTGCATCATCGCCGGCGGGAGAACGCGCAATACTCTTGATTAGTTAATCGAAACGGCGCTGCAGCCTCACTCGCGACCGTACAAAGAAATCGCGACTGTGCACGTCGCGGGTCATTAATCAATGCCACGAAAGGATATCGCTGATTGCCGCGCGGATAAGCTCATCCTTTTAACCCCAAGAAGAAAAACAAGGTGTCCTAATGGACAAGCGATTTTGATGAACCGTCGTAAAAGGCTTGCGTAAGCTGCCGTAATTACACATTGCTTATTTCCCTCCAAATTTGAAAAAAATCTTCTATTCTTTCTTGCTAATAATACAATAATTGTGTATGTATTTATAAATATTTATACTACAAAATTCCACACGGAAAGAATGATTTTGCTGAAAATAATTATGCTAGACCGTTAAAATATTTATGTTGAACGTTTAAAAAGATCCTAAAGCAAATTACCGGCATTGTTTTGTTAGAAATATCTTGGAATTGGTTTTCAGAATTCCAAATTCTTTTGCACAAGTAAAAAGAACAAAGAGCGATTTCTGGATAATAACGAAACAATTTTTTTAATTTATAAAACTTTTTAATGTATTTAAAAACTGTTTTAATTAATTAATTTAATTTTGTGAAAGAATTTAAAATTCTGTAGAGCCAATTCAGAGATATTTTCCAATAAAAAGATGTCCAATAAAAAGATTTATTTTAGGATCCTCTTAAACTGGTCGTCAAAACATCAAAACTTTTTTGCAACGACATTACTGTGTTCGAAGATCCTACATCATTATTTTGATGGTTCAACATAAAATTAATTTCTGATCCGTATCTAGCTAAATGATTAGACAGATACTGCAATAAAATTGTTCTTTCCGCGCATACGTTTAATTCATATATCCAAAGCTATGAAATTCCGTATCTAATAGTAATCATCCCTTGCCCAATACACAATTCATGTATTTAATAACCTTCAATTAATTTTAATATCAGTCAAGAATAGAGAACGTTCATTGAGGAATGCCTAATGATTCTGCATAGCTCTGCAAAATCGGGAAAAAGAATCGCGTTCGGAGTTAACGGATCTCGTTGCACGCCATTCGCTTTTCACAAGCAACTCTTGGCGAAAGGATGAATTCCTATCGTACACCGCGAGCTTAGATTGCCGGGTAACGTTCTGTTACTGCAACGAATACTAATCGCATCGTATACTGCCCGCCTTCGTAATACCTATGCAACGCGTGTACCTCTAACATCGGCGCAAGTCGTCAATTCTTTAGCACATTAACGAGAAACCTACAATACAAGAAGCTCGCGGAAGCATTTAGTTTGTCTATTATTGTTTCACCATCCAGTAGAATATCTCTAGCCGACGTAGACTATTATTACGTACGCGCATACATTTGCATAAGGTGAGTTTTGCGTCGAGGGCCCGATACTGCCGGGTAATTTAGGACTTACAAATATTATCTCACAAACGTTTTCCGTTCCTGTTTGCAAATGTCTTACGAAAGACAAGCAATTTTCCTTTGGCCGAATCTGAATGGATGACAGCTTCTAAATTGATTCTCACGCCGTAGAAAGTATCACGATTAATTAATCACTGCGTCAAATGCATCGTTTGCATTATTGCTGCAATAAATACTTAAATTAAATCAGAATCGGGAGTGGATCATTTTTCTAAATATTTCCACATAATGAAAGATCTAATATTTCTGTAATAAAAAAAAAACAGAATAATCCCATCTACGCTCGCCGTAATTACAGTGAGCCCATTTCTTTCTCACGACGTGTACCGATGATCCGCGATACGAGGATCACCGTAGATTCGTTGCACGCTAATGGGGTCATTGTTATTAATAATTTTCACCCCGGACTCTCTTCTCGCTCCCACGAAACGGGCGCGCGATGATCCCGGGATCGCGATAGGAGGCATGCGAGCCGCGCATTGAATCGGATTGAATTGTTTCTGGATCATTAATTGCCGTTTCGACGTAGGAATGCCGCCGACTGCACGGGAGGGATCGTTATTGCGCCACCGGCTGGAACCACCGGCATGACGATCGAGTCTTCGGCGTCGATCAAGTTTGCTAAATTATTGCAACGTCGATCGCGGCTCGCCGATAGAACAACCAACCGGCTTCACAACGGTCGACTCACGTTCACGGCTGAAAGCGATCGCGAGAAGTGAACTTTTACGACATGCTAATAAATTCGTAAAGTCTGTGCGCTTATTGTGTTTGATTTGCAAAAAGTCAAGCGCGCCGAGAAAAAAAAAAGTCGACGAGACGTATGTACGCGCGACGGAGGCGATGCAAATCGGCAGGCTCAAGAGGATATTCGAGATTAACGCGATTTCTTGGGAAAACCGGACGCGCGTCACACTTGACGGAGTAATCAAACGTGATCTCATCCCGTTTCCAACGATCGCCACCTCGCAACGATAAAATCATCGTGTTGTAATCAAAACTATAATTTTCCATGTAATACATACTATCGATGTCGTTGCTCACACTCGTGTCATGACTACTGAATGTCAAGATAATTAACCTTTTCGTCTATATGCGTGGCGTAGAACTCTAACTCCAGCCTGTTTGCTTGAGTCACGCCACCATTTTCCTCGAATATCTCGGATATTTACGAGTTGCATGAAAGTCCGATAAAGCGAATCTTTTATCCCAGCAATAAATCTGCATTGTGGGACTAAACTTTCTTCGAAGGCTACGTGTACCTAGTTCTTTCGATAAAACTGACTACTGTAGATTAAGCTTCAGAAATCATCTCTTTAATCTGAGAAGAGTATTGTTATGGGCTCCAACTAGATAAACAACCGGCTTTATCGCGTATCGCAGCCTATTTGTTAGACCATAATGGCGGGAGAAAGAGGAAAGCGTGAGAGACGATTCGTATATCATTCTCCGTCGTAAAAGCTTGACGGATGGTGGCGGCGAGAGAAAAATTAATCCTGACGTGAGCTAACCTCGAGACTTATCAGATCGACGAAGATGAATCAAAATTCAGTGTAGCGGATTCATGGTTCGCGAAGTCTATTTCTTGTAAAAAAGAAAAATATCTCAACATCCGTTCTATATTAAAAATACTTTCCAAATTATAGATACGTTGAAAAATAAATAATGACCTAATTTTTGTGTTTGACGACAAAATATTTTTCAAACATTGATATATATTAAACAATTATATATATACTTAAATCTTCAATTTTACGCACAAATATTTTTCTTTAAAAAAATCATAATTGCTTGTCACAACTTGAATTCCTCGTGAACGTGCGCGCAACTAGTAAAATGTTTGCTGATTTATTATTTTTTACAAGACAGACACACAATCCATTACGCGCGAAAGGTTTAAAGTCATTCACGTCGAGAGGCGAAACGTGTCATCAAGACACGTCCTCGCCCTCGTTTTCGTCGCGTTTGTAAAGAAGAATTTACATATCTCAAGCTCATACTATACTTTGGTTACGTAACCCGCGACGACGCGGTATTGTTGCAACTAGTTAGAACAGAAGTGCCGATGCGACGCGCGTTCGCTTTGACGAGTCAAAAGATTCCCTGTTATCTTGAGGGCCTCGTCGGCAAAGCGACGTTGAAAGAAAAGACTGGGTTTCTCGAAACGGGGACGACGACGACACAATGAACCAGGAGCAAACGCGCTTTCGGCTGAATTGTGGACGATGAAAGCAATTTTTGCCGGATATGGGTGCCACTTCCTTTTCCCATTCGGGACGCGCTTTCAGAGATGAGGTCACCAGAAATTGGACTAACGGCGGCGGCGTGTGTGAAGGATCATGTAAAGTCGTTCTCTTGCGAAATGAAAGCTATTAACTATGGTAATCCTCACCCGATAATTCCTTCCGCTCACAGTAAGTATGATAAATTCTCAGAGATAAATCTTTAGAGCAATTGACCCAAAAGCATGCGCGCGTGTCACATTACTATAATAATAATCGTGTAATACAATAATTATATCATTATCATTATTACACTGTAATTATTATTATATCATACTATAATATCGATGTATACATTAAAAACAGAGTTTGGTAAATAATACAATAATTAAACCCAGATGATAGTTACTTAACTTTGAAATAGCTTCAATTAAATATCCACTTAATATAATTAATATAATTAGATTATTAAATATTACAAATATTTAGGAATATTTAATAATCGTTGAGTAACCGTCTAATCACCGATTGATTACTATTACTATGTTTAGAAGGTTATTACTACACTGACAATGAGAGAAAAAAATTCCTAAATTTTAATAAATATTTATTCGAATAGTAGTAATGAAATATTTACGTTACATAAATATTTACTCTATTAAGAAAAAATGATACTTAAATTAAATTAATAGATCTTGTAATTTATGTATATTTATATTTACATTTATATTTAGCAAATATTTTACCACTACTTCAATACTATTCAAATAAATTTATAAAAATTCAGTAATTTTTTCCTCAGTGTAAATACATAATTAAAAATATTTAATTACATTAATTGGACATTAATTGAATTTATTTTACCAAAGCTTGATTATTATTATCAAACTCTTTTCTTCAGTGCAGTGTAGCAAAATGATTAAAGTTCAGAAAAAGGCAATTTGGATAACTATACTTACAAAAAACTTTGCAATAAAGATCTGTATCAGTACTTACATCATTGTACCGATCGATAGCGGCGAATGATAAACGCCTAATTTCGAGAAAGCATTTCCGGATATCGATCGGACTATTATGTCGTAATAACGTCCGCCGTTCGCACTTAGAACACGTAGACGACTATCCATGACTGATTTCAAATTATGTAACCAATAAATTCAATCCCGGATAATTCACGCACGAACTACGTGCAATGTTGAACACGATAAAAAGACCTAGATCCTTGGAATCCCCGCGATTCAAGCCTGAAAAAGTCGCATACAGGATGCGGACACGGGTGCGATTTCCTGTTAACGTAATACTCAAAAGTTTCCGCCATTAGCGGCAAGGTCGTCGTGTTTTCATGAAATATTTGAAAGAAGACTTGCGCTGTACGCGACGATCATACGATCGTATGTAGCTGAACAATGCGGAAGCGAAACAAGGGGAGCCTGGTCAAACCGCAAGCGCGAGTCGAAACGTGAAGGGCCGCGCAGCAATTTGCCATTCTATTAGCGAAGTAGCGACGTTGACAACCTATAGCGCAAGAGATTGCGAAAGTACCTTCAGTTTTCGACTTGCCCTCGCAATTACATCGGGGCCGCGCGCATCGTTTGACTCGGTATGAGTAATAAGTCGGCAATATTATGGGTAATGAGCACGTGGTGTAACAAGCGACCCCGCGTCTCGCAAGACACCGCAATTTGTATCTATCCTCCCCTCCCCCGAAACGCGGAGAGCGATTAGGGTAAATCCATTTGGCGTTATACGGATTTGCTCTGCACGCGCATTGATTGCCCACCGCGCGGCGTAAATTATCGTCATATACGTTTATTTACAATGCTGCGCTCACATATGTGCCACGAAAGCCCGGGTGATTAATGCCGACGATGATTTGCGTGAGAAGTAAACGAGCGCTACTCGCCGCCGCGAAATTTCGCATTCGAAGACGCGCGAACATTTTATGGCACGGCGCGCAAAATCACCCGTGAGAACGTTCATAAAATCGATCATAAATAGTTAAATAGTTGGGACATTTGGCTCGTAGCGAAATTTTCCATGGGCAATAAAGACGCGACGCGCAAGTGACGAAAGCAATTAATAAAAGAAGTGAAGTCATCAAATAAATTATGATAATAACAAGAACGCAGTAAAAAAAAAAAAATAATAAGCTTTTCTAATCTTTATTTCAACAGGTGTCTTGATTCATCGTACGCGCGATCTATCATTAAAATGTTTCAGTGATCAGACGCAAAAACCTCGAAATTGGATAGTATGAAATAAATTTAGAACGATGAAATTGATAAAGTTGTAGCCGATAATGTTTTAATCGAAGCGTAGATAGCTCCCCCGTTGCGGGGAGTTGAATTCGCTATTTATTGAAAGCATTCATGCCACGGGACAAGTGCCGGACGCTTTTCAGCGAACGCGGAATAGAAAATGCCGCGCAAGACTTGGAACCAGTTTGCCGATTACGTGTACGTGCATGCAGTATCCGGTAAGGTGCTATTCATAATATTCCATCATCTGGAAATGCCTCATCTATTCCCGTCTTCCCTCGGGCGTCTCCATTATCCTTAATTATCCGTACCTAGCGACCGTGCAACAAAAGTCCGAGAGCGCCGAGCGTTGCTTTTCCGAGCCCTTCCTCGTGTGCGAGGCCCTTCTCTCCCTGTCTCTCTCACCTGTCGGGCTCCTCTCCCCGAGCGTGCCAACGCTAGTTCTCTAATCGCCGATAAATCCCACGAGCGAGAGCCCGACACGCTCGTTCCTTACCGCTTATCGATTTTCTAACCCTCGCCGCGGCGATCCTAAGTCGTATTTCCGTCGCCATAATTAGTATCTTCTCCTCGCGGACGTGTAATTAGAAAGTTTTCTCGTCTGATACAATACGATCACATAAAGTCGCGGATATACAGCGGTATATTTCGTTTATTGTGTTTCGCCCGTGCACTTCCGGTTGCTCCGAGGTGATATGCGCGATTGGACACGCGTAATAAGAGTCTTTGCTAACTAAACTACGTGCCGCCCTCCACTTATGGAAATGTCGCTCTATTGATAAATTGAATACCGTGTAACGTCTCTCTCAATTATATTATATAATGAGCTCTACTATAACAAGCCCTGCTTCTCGTACGGCTGTGTTATTTAAAATTAATAATATAAGAAAATTGTTAAAATATGACGGTAATCATCAATAAATAATTACTAATTCTAACGAGTAACAGCTTTATAACTGCATAGTAATCGTGAAATCTAGCAGTGTCAAGCCTATCGAGTTGCAGGTTTTAGAAACATCTACTTATGTAACATTACATGTGTGCATGTGCACTGAAAGGAGAGTTTAATAGTAATAATCAAGTTTAGATGATAGTTATCAAGCTTTGGTGAAATAGTTTCAATTAAGTATTCAATTAACGTGACGAAATATTTAGTAATATTTAGGGACGTTTAATAACCATTTAATAAGCAATTAGTTACTAATATTATGTTGATTATTAATATAATTAATAAATATTTGGTTATATTAATCGAAAATTTATTTAAAATTATTTCACCAAAGTTTAATTGTTATTACTAAAATCTTGTTCTCAGTGTGATTGCAAAAATCCCTATAAACACACAATATTCCTAGAAATATTACATAGATATTATTAAAAATTAAAATAATATTCCAAGAATATTATTCAATATTTTGAATATTATTTTAATATTATAGGAATATTGTGTTAATGTTATATGTGCGTTTTTACATAATATTCGTGGTGCATTACTTCAATGTGCACATTACTCCAATATTCAAGAATATTACAAAAATGCTCTACAAATATTATTGTGATCAAAAATTAATGTGACTTATACATAAAATATTTATAAACTTTATAATTATTACATTGAAAAGTTATAAAATTCCCAATAATTTAAAATATTCAAGTAAATGATATTATTCACTTCCTCATATAATATTTACATAATATTATCAAGACCGTTTTTATTAATATTTTAAGAATATTATTTAATATTAAATAACATTACGCCCTTAGAAATAATGTTTACGAGAAAAGACGCGGCGGTTCTTTCCACACGAGTCGTCCGCAAATAGATGCACCTATCCTACTGCGCTTTTCCTCCCAATCTCGGCATGCGGCCTCGTGCGTCTCGAGTGATTTACCATTAGTTTTCCGAAGGCCAATAAATCTAAATGCGGGATCAAGTGAGGGCGAGAGAGCGCGGCCGTTCGTTCACTCGCTCGCTCGCGGCAGTTCCTTATTCTTAGCGCGATACCTCTCTCTCTTTCCTTCTCTCTCGTACCGTAACGAGCTCTCGTGTACCAACGTCGCTTATTTTCTAGGAGCGGCCATCCGTTTCCACCGCGCGGCCACGAGCCGCGCCGCGAATTACGGTGCGAAACTGAGCGCCGGTGTGTCCGGTCGCGTAAGACACGGCCCGACATCGCTCGCGGGTCGAAGGTGGAGCGAGCATACGTGCACATGCATCGCGTACTTTCAGATTCCAAGCCCATGGATGCGGGCAGAATTTTTCTCAAGGGGCTAGATCTCGGGAACAAAAAAAATCTACCTAGGCCTATGTTCAAAAAATTCAATTCTATGCGCAATCGCAGTTTCTCGTGTCGATATAATTGCGCGACTCTACTCTAAGAAACTAGAGAATTTAATTCTCATTCTGATAATATCGGAAATGCGATATTTTGTATTTCTTTCAAACATTCTGTAATTGCACTTAAATAAAAATCGACTTATTAAAAAATTGTGTTCGATATTAAGACGTCTGCACTGCGAGAAATGGAAAGAACGATTTTGTTGAAGATACAGATATGAAAATAATTATACTGGACCATTAAAATAATTGCATTGCAACATAATTATTTTCACATCTGTATTTTCAACAAAGTCCTTCTTTCGTTGCACAGTAAATTCGAAAGACCATCAAACGCTTCCGAGCAAAATTGTTCCGCCGGATTCCGCAAGTAACGTGAACTTGGGGCGTTGTAACGTGAGTTTTACTTCGCATGATGCATTTCTGGATGCGTCGCAGCTAGAGTCCGTCGACAATGTTTACAGGTGTGTACCGAGAGTTTAAGCCGCGCTGTACGAGTAGGAATGTTCCGCGAAAGAAATGACTCTTTCGTGCATTGCGTCGCGTGCACCGGCCAACCAGTATTCTGCGCAAAATGTAACACGAGGGTATTATCGTGAAAGTGCACGCGGGACACGTATGTTAACGTGTGTGTTATAGCGAGGCAATAAGTCCGCAATGCGAGTAACTCGATGCATTGATAATAATTAACGAAAGAGAGAAAGAGAGAAGAAAACGCATAATTATCCTCTTCCTTTGTGCTCAGCCGAGAAACTTTCACGTAAATTCCATCAGCGAGATCTGTGCGCAATAGACGCGTAAAAAAAGTCTCATTTTTTTTTTTTATTTATTAATATCCCGATACTTTGATTATTATTACCTAAGTGGCTGGAAGAAACCTCAACTTCGAATCTCTGTCGGGTAATCCTTCTGCACGTAATCATGCATTAGACATTTAAGTGCGTAGGCTTCTTTTTATCCTCACGAGACTTTAATAAAAAATCTACCTGGATTACGAAATCACGCGCAAAGAGCCGGCCGGCCGGCGAAAAGGACGGCAACGTCCGGTGGCGGGGCACGCGGATAGGAGAACGGAACGAGGAGGATATAACGATAACCGCTTGACCGGCATTACCAACCAGCCCGGCACCACCACCAACAACGTTCGCCGCCGTCAGTGTGGGGCAGCGTGGATGTGCGTAGCCCCGATATTACCATATTCACGAGGTTTCCATCTCAAAGTCAATGTCACGGTCCGGCGATGGAACCCGTGAGGCAAACGCGAAACGCACGGGGAACCTTGAAGGATGTCAGTGTCATGGTCCAGTCGGGCCGCGGGCGACAACGAAACCAGTTCGAACTCACGTGAGGCACAGCACCGGGTCGGACCCGGTTGTGTTTTGAAACAATATTAATGGTCGCGGGATCCGGGGATCCAATCGGTGAACCTGCCCGAGCACTCGAGCTCACCGTCGCTGTAATTGATACGTCTGTAATTGATACGTTGACTCGCATTAATAGGTGCAACCGTTACGACGAATTTCGTTTCGTGACGCAAGGATTGAAATACTTTTAATCAACATTATAAAAATGTCTACGTCACGTGTATTTACATTTTAAAATTGAAAGAGAATAAAACTTCACATTTTTTAAAATATTTTTTTCTACTTTTTATTACTTTTTCTTACAAAAAATCGGAGCTTTATTTATGTAAAAATACAAATGGATCTTTTCATGAAATGCAATATAAAAGTTCTTTACGTATTTATTTCTCATACGTGCGTTTCATAAATTTGATAATCATATATGAAAAATTATTAAATCAAAAAAAAAAAGATAAGAAGCTAAGGACAGATCTCACTTGGATAGATGCAGAATATCAGTAATTGTTACAATTTTTCTAAATAATATATGTGTCACATATATGAGACTTTTAAGACATTTAATATAGTACAAATACTACACTGAAAAAATTATTAAATTTTAATAAATATTTCTTCAAGTAGTACTAATACAATATTTATTATACTAAACGTAAATATATATTTATTTAATACAAAAATCACTAATTTAAGTCTTTTTTTTATAAAATAAATATTTATGTACCATAAGTAAATATTTCATGAGTATTATTAGAATAAATATTTATTAAAATTTAGAAATTTTTTCTCTCACAATCAGTGTAACTGGTCATGTAAATTGACTCATTTAAATTTAATATTTATTATTGTTGTTATTGTTATTAATCACTCAAAAAACGCGCTAAATTTCGTTTAGCATGCAAATGTATTCCGTTTAACTCTTCTAAAATACTCACAAATTTAAATCTGAATTAAGTTTCGGCTGAATAAAGTCGGTCAGAATCTGAATATATTGAATCGAAAATTTCATACTTTCCCAAAATGCCTAAAGTTTTACTCATTCGCTTTCATGACACCAAAATTAACGCCTCGTACAAAGTACCGAGAAATAAACTTCAAATCAGTTTCGTTCCTTGCGATTTTCACGCTAATGTAATCGGGCGATGACGATGGCGAAAAGGGACGAAGCCATAAGGGCGCGATACATTGAAAAATGGGATAATGGCGCGATACAGCAACGTCATACATACGCGAGAGCGATGCTAATCGCCGTCAGTCGTGTTAACCGTCGTCGACCTCTCGCGCGAGAACAGCGAGCGACATCGCAAGGAACGAGCCTGTCGGCCTGTCTGTAGGCACAGATAAGACGCCCGAGCGAAGTGGCCTGGCAGCCAAAGTGCAAGCGAGCACACGATCTCTCAAAGTTAAATCGACCTTGGTACAAAATTGCCGAGGGAGTATCCGCGGTAATCGCGGCAAGGGAGACCGGAGCACAGAAGAGACGATAATCGCGCCGAGTGAAGCGCTATCACATGTCGCGTCTGCAATTTTCGTGAGATGATCTCGTACGATTCCGAGAACAGAGTGCACATGTTTTTCTTTTTGTCAGGGAACGAGAAAGAGAGAGAGAAGATTTGTCGAGAGGGAAGACAAGCAATATTCACAAATTTCTTCTCCTTTCAATCTTGATAAAGCTCACTTGCAACATTTGCAGAACAAGCAGACATAATCTTCACATCATCGAAACTTTTGTTATAGACAAGAAATGTTACTTGTTACAATCTCGTAACTTCCAAAGCAACGATTAAAAATAATTAAAAATAAAAAAAAGATTTTATTCGTTATATTTTACAATAAAATATTATACAGACGTAGTTTTGAAAGCGATAGTTTCAATCTTCCGATTAGTACTTGCAGAAATGAGAAACACAAAGATCGTTTTTATTTCATCAAAATCGTCGGGAAAAGATTCTTTATCCGAACTCTTTATGAATTAAAAGACTTGGTGGTCCGATATATCAAAGATCCGGTTTGTATGTTTGTCAAACTGATCCATAAAGACGCTCCCAATGGAGTTCAATAGACACTTTCGTACGGCGGATATCGTAATGATTTCTTTCAATGAGACGAGAATACAAATCAGGAGATTACATCGGCCACACGTGGAGAATAAGATTTAGTTAAGACGCATATCGATCGTCCCTATCTCGATCGCGTCTAACAGAAATCCCTTATAATAAAATACAGAATTATCTCTCTGCCTCGTGTGTCTTTCAAAGTAAAAAAAGTATTTCCATTTACTAAAAATCGCAAAAATTTTGAAGGCTCCGATATTCATTGCAGCGACTTTTATGCATTAACATAAACTTGGATCTAGTTCAGAAGATTTAAACATCTGAATAAAATTTCGCTTTGTAAGCATTATTCTGTACATCCAGAGAAAAGTTTCTTCAAGTAAAAAAAAAATTTATTTGAATAAAAGAAATGTGTGCGTTTGCTATACAGTTAAAAAAAAGTTTCTTTAATTTAAAAAAATTTGTTGATTGTTTCTTTTATTAGAATTAAAGAAATGGTTTGAATGTATAAAGCAATTTCTTTTTTTTTAATAAAAGAAATATATTTTTAAAACCAAAACAACTAAATTATTTCTTACATTTCTGTCAGTACTTTCTTTGAATTAAAAAATTAGTTGTTTAAATTAAACAAATAATTTTAAAAGACTAATAACATTATTTCTTGAAATCAAATAAATTTTTATTTTCCTCGAAGATATTTTCACTTCAACTTAAAAAACCAAATTAAAAAAACGATTCCATTCCAATTTAAACATAATTTTCTCTGGATGTACATTATGTATTGTATATTAATTTTTATCTATGCGCGGGAGGCACGTTTACATTTATAATGTATGACGATCTATTGCATAAATTAGAAGTAATGTGACAGGACAAATAAAAGTCGAACAAATAAATCATACACGTCCGCGCGACAACAAAGGATACAGACAATATTCCCATTGGCCTGATTAACGCGTTTAATAATTGCATTTAAAGAAAAGAAACCTAATTAAATCGCGAAAGTAGTACTCGATGCGCAATTCAAATCCGTGAAGAAATCGACTATCTCGTCCATTTAATTAACAACGTGCGCTTCGTCTACGAGGAGCGGAGGTCGCTGATAGAGTAAAGAGAGAACCACCAAGGACTTTCACTTGTCTCTCCCGCGTGTCAAGCCGAGTCCTACGCGGGTCGTGCGTGACGTTCTCAATTTTTCTACACGCACGACGCACAATACTTTTACTAATAATCGCATTCGAATGCGGGAACTATCAAAAGTGAAATGGTGCTCGCCCTGATCCCGAAATTTCCTTTCACTGTCTTCGAAAAAAGAAACGATATCTCGCGTGTCGTTCGACGTTCGCGTGCCGAAAAGCAAGAATTCCTGCGAACGCTGTTACAATTCTACAACGATCAGTACATTATCTTTTTGCAAGAATGCAGACAAAGAATAATGTCAGTCTTTAGATACGTAAATATGTAAACTGTTTAATTTTAATATTTGACAAATTATTATTCCATATCATGATAAAATAAAAGCAGAATTGGGCAACCGGTTAAAAAGTTAAATAATAAAGTTAAAAAGTTATTAGATTTTAATGTAATTTATTAGTTAATTTTTAATATCAACTAGTCACTCTTGAATCATATAAACTTTAATTAATTAACTTTCTTTCCTAATTTTTTTAAAATTTATGTAAAAAAAAATTCCTACATAAAAATCAATATTTCTTCGTTATATAAACTTAATTATAAATAAAATATTAATTAAATTTGTTTAATAACTTATATTATAATTATTTTAAGTAATTTAAATACAAAAAATTACAAATTCTAATTCAATATGAATAATGCTTTTCAAAATTAACTTTTGATTAATCTTAATGTAACTTTTAAGTTAGTTTTTTGTTTACGTAACTTTTAACGTAACTAATTTAATTTTATAAGTCATTAACTTAAACTTATTTTAGTTAAAAAATATAAAATTAACTTATCCATCCGTGAAGAATTAAAGATTACCGCACTTTTTTTTAGAGCTAACCATCCAGCTGAACTTGCTTCAATCTGTGAATATTGATTAGTCAGCTCAAGTCTAGCTCGTCACAACTCGTTAAAGGTACTTCATGCTCGTTATAAAAATCGAATTAAGCGAAATTGTGGAACTCGGCAGATTTCCCTCCTAGTCCACATTATCGCAACGACTGTCGTACGTGCGCACCACACGCACGACTCGCGCGGTGTGCATTTCGCACACGCACGTCGAGGGAGCGAAAAGCGCCCGCCAAGTGCATCCTACTTTCGCCAAGCGCTGTCGCTCCTACGTACTTACATATGACTTTTGCGTGGGATATCAACGTCATGCAAGTTGTAAAAGCGACTCGCCATGGGATACACGCCTCTCTTGGGAGAGCGCGACTCGCGACTCGGAGCCTCGGTGGAGATTGAAACGTCCGAATTTGAATGTCGCGAAAGAGCAAACACGCGAAAATGATTATATTCGTACATCGTGCACAAAATGTTTCATAGGCCTTAAGGTTTAGTATTTTAAAAAAATTAATTTTAAAAAATTGAATATACATAATTGAGTCTAAAATTCTAATCAACCTCAAACCTCGCCGTTAGAGTATCTATATCTGTTACATAACACTGATTAAAACAAAAAGTAATCATAATTGCATTACAAATAGATTAATAATATTTTTATTTTTATTTACATTTTAATTCGAGTATATTCTAATTCGTAAAATTGATAGGATTAAAAAATGAAGAGGAAATGTACTGCGCTAAACCAATAAAAGATTCCAGAAATTGTCGACATTCTAATTTTGCATCCTGATTAACGAGTCTGGTGTTACAGCTGACTTATTAGCCAGTCGATCTTCGTCCGACAAACCACCGCTGATTCCCAACCCCTCGATTCATAAAAATGAAACAGATAACATCGCGGCGACGGAAATCTCGCGTTTCATCATCATGACGAAGAAACTCGAGAATGACGAAGATCCTCTGTGTATACATACATACACAGTGTGTTTCGCAAGACGTTCGCCAGGCTTAAGAGAGATAAGCGTACTTTTCGATCAAACTCAATATCAATTTCTTCGTTGCAAAATTTTTAAGCAATGCATTATTTAACATTAAAACTTATTAATTAAATTACAAATTAAAATCTATAGTCTTCAATCAACCTCAAACTTCGCTCGGAGCCTCAAAACACCTTAACAGTTGAAGGAAGAAAATTTAAAAGCCAAAGGTTAGCTAAACAACAAGACTTCAATCCCAAGAGAATCGAATAAAGCGTCGTCGAGGCGTATCATCGTATCATGCGTTCGAAGGATGCAATCCCGCAGCACCGTACACACCTTACGAAACACCCCGTAGATCGGGCAGCAACGAGCGACGTGCGGGAGATGTATCCAGCGTGAGATCTCGCCGTGCCCGCGCGCCGCTCCGCTCCGCGCCGCAGACTTTCACGCGCGCGGAGATGTGCGCGCGCTGAGAAAAAGATCGCTGCTCGCTCTCGCAGTGGAAAAAAGAAGCGGTCGTAATCGCCGTCCAAGATCTCCGCCGCGCGTTTGTTTACCTGTCGTTAGATCGGGAGGAAAGGTATAAGGTGGGACCGCGCGCGTGAAGGTACCGCGGTCGTTCGTGGTTTCCTCGACGGCCAGGGCGCCCACGCTCTCGGACTCGATTATCAATTGCGAGATTAGAAGCCGGCCGATGCATTTCACGATCTCCACGGCGCCTATCTACGCCTGTCGCCAGGTGCAACTGCCGCTGGACACCGCAAATAGGGTTACACCACGCGGAACTGCGCGTTCCAAGAAAGCGTGCCTTCGAGTGAATATCTATAGAGATTCTCGGCTTATCTACGTACAAATCGCATTCGTTGGATGTTAAAAAATCCTGGTTACGTACTAACTTGCTGAATCTATTAAACCTAGCTTGTTTTCCTATCTATTAAAGTTCGCTCGTTTTCCTCGATATAATATATACATATATATACATATTTATTTTATTTTACTTTGCTACGCGCCACGGGTGTATTCAGCTGATAAAGTGTTCCTGTCGAGGAACACATCTGGCGGATAATGGATGTAAAGAGGGCAAAGACTCGGTTAGCGCCGGAAAGCTGCGTAAGGCGATAATCGACGGCCCCATCCCGGTAATCCCGATGAAAGCGCTCCGTTTCTCGGGCTCCGCCTTAAGCGTAAATTCCTGATTCGCCAACTAACATGAGCCGAAGCGGTGCAATTCCGCGAACCGCAAGAGCAACGTGCGCCAGAGTGCGGTAGCAATCTTGCACTGGATTCAATGCATGCCGGAAAGTAAATGTGTATTCACGGCCCTAGATTTAGATGTATGATCTCTTTCTCTTTTTCTCACCCCTCTAGAGATGCTGGATCAAGAGAGTTCGACTCAAAGAAATGTTCCTAATAAATCTTTTAATTCTTAAAATGCAAAAAATGTATAATATTTAAAAATATAAGATTAACATTATAAATGTCAGCCTTGTTAAGAATGCATAGGACATTTCTTAAAATATTAAAATTATGAAAAAATTACAAATTGTTTTATATTGCATTTGAAAGCAATAGAAAAAAATTGGCAGCTTCTCTCTGGATAAATACTTATTTTAATAAGAAGTAGACATGTGCTCTAATGAAAATATAATTAATAGTGAAATAAGACATAATAAAAAAAATCTGAATTTTTTTTAAGTATTTTAAATATTCGAAATTTATGTAAAATTTCGTTGCGATGCAAAGATTAATTCTGTAAAATAAATAAACTTTATTTATTTATGAAATAAACAATCGTAATAAAAATTTATATAAATCATCTTAAATACTTAGTGTTTACACAAAAAAATTGCGATTTTTCTTAACGTTATAAAAAAATAATTTAATTTTTAATAACACAGAGTAAGTAAACTATAAAAATATGTTTTTAAATAAAAACATGATCTTATTCATACAACTTTCATACATGGTTTATTTGAAGTGTTAATATTAACACATTTCCAAATTTTATTTACTTTGTAGGAATTGTCCGATACATCCTTAAATTGTATTTTCACTGCATTAATCATTCGTTTTTATTAACGTATTTTTCTTATAATACAAATTTTTCTTGTTTTTTTTTTCAAACATTCAATAAAACCTTATACACTCGCTAAAAATATAAACGAGAACGTTTTACTTAAACTTGTCCCTGGACGCGTCAAATAGGGAGCGAGGAACTTCCTCCTTATCCTCTCCAGTTTCTTTTTACGATCCGTGAGAGCATCGAGTGGAAGATCTCCGAGAAACCCGAGGGAACAGCGCAATTGGCTCACCAGTTGCAGAAGCACGGACTCGACTTTACTCATTAAGGCTAGATTCCTGCACGGAGCACACGCCGGCAGGACTAGATCCCGAGGCGGGATAGCCGCGATTCTCCCTCGTCGAGTCCTAGCGCGAGCGGGACGGAGGAAACGAAACGTCTTGGTATCGTCATCTTGGGAATTGCGCGAATCGAGTTTCTTCCCGCGAGAAGCAAAAAGAATCGGAGGCACGCGAGTTCCGCGAGCGACCTCGATTATTATGCCGCTCGGAAAAACGGCTCGGCTCGCGGAGGAAATCTATCCGCTTGGCGTGTCGATGGCAGATTTATGGTGTGGAGATCACGGAGAATGCCCTGGAGATCGCAGAAAATTAATCCGAGTCACTTTAATCCTGGGAAACTTATAAATGGCTGCGATACGCGCCAACTGTTTGCATCTTTCAAACTGCATTCTCGCTTGTCATTTTCATATAAGTTTGCATACAGTTTAGTTACAATTTCGTGTTTTAAGGTGAAAGTCATGTATAATTGCAATCGTTAAGTATTAAAACAAAAAATTTTTTGATTAAATAAATAATTGAATTAATTTCCCCCTTTCTAAAAAATTAGAAATTAAAATTCTGTGAGAATGGAAGGAATTATCGAAATGATTGTTGATCAATTGTCTTATACGGTTTCCTGACCGACATTCTAAAAGAAACTACCTACTTTACGATAATGTCGACGCAACAAGAAATAATTAAATTAACGTAAATGAGGACAATGACTAGATGCTAATAGCGTATACAATATTTAGTATTAGAGATAATGATCGCTGATGTAGATGACTAGCAAATGTATACGTCATTCTAATACTTTCACCGGGAGTGATAGATTTGTTGAACACGATGCATTTACTTGCTTCTACTTTTCAAGGTTTTACTCATGTATTTATACACGTAACAATCAAGAAAAAATTACATACGCGATACGATCGGCAAAACTAATGATCATATCAATTTTTGATTGGCAAATTCTTATACGCAGACAGTCCATGTCATACCCAACTGGCGCTACGATCCGGAACAGTTTTGCCTCGACTATTTCACTGTAAGAAGAAAAAGGTACGACGAGCTCTGTCGACTGAATTAAATTCCGTTTCCGTTTCTTTTTTACGGTTCGTAAAAAAGAAAAAACCTTATCGTGTGTCGTAGAGATACCGGTGAAAAATGACTCGACGACGTAAAATGTTCAAGTTGAGTCCCAACGTTCGAAGGTAAAGCGAATCACGGCAACCTAAATAATACCGAAGAATGCTGAAGAGCACCGGAGGATGCCCTTCGAAGGGAGAACAAAATTGGCCCACCGAGAGAGAACTCGACTTCGTCGAGATCTCGTGGTTATACCTCTCGAATCCTGACTCTACGGATACCTCGCCGCGTATGAGCGAAAGTTCTATAAAGAACGGTCTCATCAGAATTTAAATTAAACGACTTTTTGCGACTAGTGGAAATCAACAGTCCCGTCGTAAACGATTGGAATTATTGCGTCGAATCCATATAGAAGAAGCTGCAGTAGAATCACTGAGTCTGCAGTTCATAATTGTTTTGCGCAAAGTTGCCGCAGAGGCGGCTCATGTTCGCGGGAGTCATCTAATTTTATGTTAATCGACATTCGTGAAAATAGATACGAAAATAGAAACCAAGATGTATTTAAATTCCGGATAATATGGTTTTTAGCTTTTTAAATGTTGGTTAAAATTATATTTAAAAATATAAACAAATTCAAATTTTTGTATATTGTCAATATTGTTACATCATAAAATTTAACGATTAAATATAATTCTTAGAATTAAGGAAAATGCAGCATAAAATTAAAGTAATGCAATCCTGAAATTACATGTCTAGTAATTAAAAAAAAACCGTTTAGCTGGCTAAATTACACTCGTAATTTTGATAAATACCTGTCGATATTGATTCCTTATAATGATGGGGCCACGAGATACGCCGGACGAATACAATAATAAGTGACGGATCTGCACAATAGCTAGGTAGCTTAATCGTGTTTCCTATCGCCAGTGAAAGGACACGCAAGGAAAAGCGAGGCACGACGGACGTCGTGTTATTGGGAAATAATAGTATGCTGCAATTTCACAGAAAGTTCCACCAGTTATTACATACGTGAGATACCGAGCCACTATTTATGTCATTTCATCAACCTGGCGGTAACTAAGTAAATTTACCTAAGTAAATTTATGAAAGCGAGGTAAACGCGATTTTGCGTTGAAAATGGAAATTATAAGGTTCATTTAGCATTTATTTTAGGAATTATTGTTATCACAAAATATTATTTCGCAAAAATATCACCTATTTTAAAAACGTACTCTTCCAATTTTCGTGTATTCTTTCTCTCCTGATAAGATAACAAATTATTTTGATAAATAATAAATGCAAAGAACAAACAAGCTCGTTTTATTTACAAACGAAATCAATCGAAGGTTAACGATCATTAACAAACGAATTAAAAGGAATTATTTGATATGTCATTTTCTTCAAGAGCATGTATGTATTAAATAATATCAGATTCTAAATATCGATTGAAGATTTCTTATTAATTTGATAAAGAAATTACATTATATTATATTACAAATATTTAGGCAAAACGTAGATAGACTCTCACTCTTTCTCTCTCTCTTTTAGTTTTTATTTCCCTTGGATTCCGAAAACATATTTAAATCTCTACGACGGTTTAACAGTAGGAATTATACGAAATCAACCTGTTTATCTATTTTATTATCCTTTTTATTGAACAAGATATGAGTAAGACACCTAGCTGTTACGCCTTTACATTTTATGCACATTATGCAGATTTTATGCAAACGCGAAAAGGACGTACGTTAATTATATGAAAGGACGTTCAATGTCCTTCGCGGGATATCGTTCTAATCTAATCAAAAGCGGGTTTGAAGATGCGCTACGCGATAAGAGGCCGTGCACACGGGGGCCGTGCAAGCGGAGTGTTTCGCAGTTTTCAAAGCGACAGCTAATCTAAGCTGATCTAGCTGCCGAGCGGAGATCGTTAGAGATACCGGGCCTAAAGATACCGGTCGTCATGCTATAATCTACCTGCAAAAAGCCGGATGGCAACCTGTTCTCGCCGTTTGAACGCAATCCCTTCCTCCCCTCCCCCTCCTCCCTCGCCGTCTTTTACAATGAGACCCGATAGCTGATATTCCAGCAAGAAATGCGAATGGAAACTGGCTACTGATCTCTATAAGGCGTATCGACATCTCGGGATAACAGACGGGATCCCTTCATTTGTTTTTTTTTTTTTTCAAGAAATTATAATCAGCACGAAAGAAAATATCTGATGAAAAGTCAAGTGAGTTAATTAAAGAATCTTGATTAAAGTCGCCGATGTAACAAGTTCCAATCAAGACATATTAATATATTAAAGCATCTACGTTAAGACATTACATTTTTCTGGGTAAACCGAAACATTAAGAAATCGAAATAATTATAAGGACTAGTGATGCTGTTTCTCGTTTCTCCTCCTTTTTACTCCCTCTTCGTTTTCTTCATCTTTGTACTACGATTCCTCCCTCGGAGGGAAAGGACATAACCTTCGCTACGATTGCCAGCCGGCTTTTTCTTATGCTTCTACGAGGTTCTTATAGCAACTCCGAGCGAACGGAGAAAATGGTTTTCTCAGAAGGCATAGTTCCGAGAAGTTGAAACGCAAAAGGGCGGCCGCGAGTTTCATCCGCAGAATTTTCTAACTTGAGAAAAAAATTGCAAGAACTTGCGGCAATTTACGCGCGGAATGGAATAACTTTCTAACGTAACAAAGGCACGCAATTTCGATTACCTTGCCGGTATGCGTATTGTAAAATTGCTGTATTGCATATTTCATTAAACTGAAGCAAACGAAAATATAAAAATACAAAATATAATTGATTGTACTATAACTTTGTTTTTCTATTTTTCTTTCCATCTTTCAATTTTGTTTATTATTACAATTATACATTATATTTTTAGATATTCCTCCAGTATAGATGCACTAACATTATTTCATAACTGTAGGACTTCGAATCATCGGTAGATTCGACTTATATGGATCGTACGAGGTAAGAGAAAATTCAGTTTCTTGACGTTAACTTATCAGATATTACCCTGCGACGTGTGTGCAATCAATTCCGCCGGAGACACATTTTTATCGTATATTAAAAGAAAATGCCCCATTGTATCTGATATATATTAATGTCCCTCAATTCAAACTCCCTTTCCCTGCCGCGGACGCGGCGCATCTTAATTGCACGACATGAAGGTCGAGGTTTTAATTGCAAAGATGCGAGTTGGGCGGGGAAGATGATCGTCGTCGGCATCTGAAGGGACGATCGTCTTACGAGTTTTAATGAGCGGCCGAAGCTATCGACCCCTACGCGCGCGCGCGCGCGCGGTCTTAATTACCTAAGAAAAATTACGGTTGCTCGATTACAAAGCTCCATATCGGGCCCCGTCATCTCGATTTAGGAGTTCGCTCTCCTAACTCAAGGACTCGGTCTTATGAAGCGATAGAGGGCTTGAAACCTGCAAATCTCTAAAGCCCCTAACGTCCGAGGCAAGGAAAGAAGAACAGGCGGCGGATTTAAACGCCAGTCTTTCAGAATTAGCTCTTCATTAAGTCGCTAAAATCTTTCGGGTTCTTCGTCACTTTTGTTAAATTGGAACCTTTATCGCGTTATAACCCGTAACGGCATTCCGCGGGTTCCGTTGTGCTTGATTTGCTCTAGGTGGGTCACGGCAGCTTTCTCCGCATTCGAAACCGGGTCTTCCTCTTCTTCCCGACTTTCGATGGAACCAGTCGAGGAAGGTTCGTGCTACTTCCCGCGGATTAACGGCGCGCTCGAGCTACGGTATAAGACGGCGAAAGACCCGGATTCGGTGCAAAACAAGAACCGCTGGATCTACGTATTTAGCGTGGAAAATTGTATTGTAATCCGTGTCGGAGAGTCAGCAACGCGTGACCATGCCGACTTGATTGAGAAGGACCGTGAGAGGATCATCCTTTCCTCGCACCAAACCTGATTTTATCTAACATTATCTCGATCTTCGACATCGTTAATTATTAATTCCAGCAATTTGCAATTATTATTTGTATATTACACGTATATACACTGAGAGGAAAAAATTACTAAATTTTAATAAATATTTGTTTAAATATACTTGCAATAAAATAGTTGCTGAATGTAAATATTTAATTAGTACAATGTAATTAATTAAATGTAAATATTTATTTAGTACAAGAAACACTAATTTAATTTAACTATTATTTTTTTATTAAGTAAATATTTATGTACCATAAATAAATATTTCATTGCAAGTGTTTGAATAAATATTTATTAAAATGTAGTAATTTTTTTTCTCAGTGTATATGGAACGTAAGAATTATATGAATAAGAATTAGGTAAAAGTAACAAAATTATTACTACAGATTAAAAAATCTAAATTATAACAAAACTTTGAATTACATGTAAACATTTCTTCATAATTAAAAAAAATTGTGTATGTTAAATTATATAAATAATTGTGGATATAGCGATGATTGATTATCCTCCAGTTAATAAATACTGCGTGCTACTTAATTCACTTGAAACCTTAAAAGTCAAATAACCCAACCAATTCGAATACCAAATAACAAATATTATGCAAACCATATTTGAAACTTAGCATACATATGCATGAATATTTCTCTTGCGTCGTTTCCGAACACGTGCACTAAACCAGCCCACGTGTCAAACTGTACAAAGTTACGAACGAAGCTCCACCCTTCGTGTCGAAATTTTTAACAAATCGGGTTACGCTGATGGAATAATATTCCCATATGTTGTATTTGCTCGCTGAGATTCGGCTAAATTATGTACGAATAGGCGATCGTAATTCAAAATGATTATACGCGCGTGGTTATGCGAGAGTGTAATCTCGAGCTGGATTCCGAAACGGGACGGAGGAACTTTTTCATGGGCTACTTTAAATGCAGCGCGTGCAATGAATATTCGGATGTAAAGACGGCGCGGCAGGCGCGCACATCTCTCGATTATGTCACGTTGCCGCAAGTGGGACGCGTCGCTCGTCTCTTTTACAATTTCGACGCTAGGCGAGACGTGTGTCGGGCATGCATTCATCAGAGGTGCACTTGCAAAAGAACATAAGTCGACCCGGAATTAACCTTTTCATCTCGAAACGTCTTGCTTGAAATTCAACTTAATGTTTCTTTTGAAGAGATTTCGGCAATTTGTCTTCCTTACAAACTGTAGTGCCGTTGATCGTTTGTCGCTGCGACATTCTAAAGAACAGGTCGCAAGCGACATAAAGTAACACAAGGCAAGAAAGTACAAGGATGATCAGAAAGACTGATGCTATCTGAATGCGACTGAATAAAATGTGGAGTAAAACGTATTCCAAAACATCAAAAACCAGGTCAACGAAGTTAGACAGAATAATCATGTTACTGCACTAAGTAAAAAAATTACTAAAAAAATTTTAATAAACATTTGTTTGAATAGTGCTAATAAAATATTTACTCAAAGTGTATATAAATATTTCCTATATAAAAAAAATAATAATTAAATTAAATTAGTAGTTTCTGTACTGAATAAATATATATTTTATTGCAACTATTCAAACAAATATTTATTAAAATTTAGTAATTTTTTCTCTCGGTGTATTTTAAGAAGATATTAAGAAAATAAAATAAAAAATGCATAAATTCCCTTCACTAATATCACTAAATACAATACAAAAATTATTAAATAAATAAGAAATTAAATTATAAATTAAATATTGTTTTAAACATTTTAGATTTTATCCATTTGGTTTCAGATTCTCCGAGATTCTCCTATTCTTGAGAGATATTTCGGACAGCTATACGGAGAGACTAAGAAAGGCAATATATCTTTTTCTTCCCAAGAGCGCGATAACACAGCTCATTAAAATGCTATTTCCACTTAACAAGTCAACAAGTCAAACAAGTCGTTACATTCGTAACGGACCAATCGGTCATACGACGATGACACAACGAAGATTAATTGATTGACCGGGATAGAGATGGACCCCTCGATGCATCCTCGGGCGATGCCTTTTTGCTGTCTCAACTCTCCCTTGGTTATTCCTTGGTTACTCGACCTTATCTCCGGACCCCGTGGACCCCGTACTGTCGGCGTTATTACCGTACAAACTGGCGGGCGATCGTCTACAAGCACGCACAGGCTCGAATTACAATGTGATAGACGTAACCCGTGACCCGAAAGTCTAACGAGAGAGCTGACTCCGAGAGAAAGAAGAAACACGTGCGCTCGTGTAGCGATGTAATCGACCCGTTGTGTTCTGTAAATTGGATTCGACGATCGGGCATTCGGGTACGACGGACGCAAGCTCGACGAAACGTTCTCTACGATCGATTCGATTCTTTGGAAACCATTATACCGTTCCTAATCACGTCAGAATAACGACAGGCTATTTCAATCAAAATTAATCTTTCAAATAACGAGAATGAGAATAATGCATGAAAGCAACTTTTGTTGGACCGAAAATAAATATTTTACAGCGTTATTGAAAGGGAATATTAATCTTTTACCTTATAATAATTATCTTAATTAGAAAAAAGTTACTTGTTCCTTTTAATTTGCGCAACAAGTAATAAGCAAAAGTTAATTAAACTCAATACTAGACATTGTTATATTATATATAATGTAAATTATTATTATCTATATTAATTAAAAATGCGAAAGAATTAATATTCTGAGAAATAATCCTTTTCAACGTATCTCAATTATTTCTCACGGCGGAGCAATTAAAGATCATTATATGGCTATAATCATGTAAATTACTAGTGTCCTCGAAACACAAAGTATCCGCATAAACATACGCGTAAATTGATATTTACAACAATTCAAATTATACGCTTTTATCTCTCCATCCTCGTTCTAATCTCCGAAGGGGATTTATCGCGGATCTCCGTCGTGCCGATTCGCGTACGGGTATAAGGCTACGTTTCTGTTTTACCGCATCATTCGTACGTAATGGGGTAGTCGAATAGATAATGCACTTAATGTCTCAGGTATTTGATACCGGTGGGCCCCTCCGACACGTTACGGTACGCCCACGTTACACATGAAACAAACCGGTCGCAACATTCTCGTAATTACACGCGAATAAAACGCGAGATACAAGAAACACCGGCGTAATCTTAATCCGCGTTTATTCAAGCGTCCTAATTACGGATATAAGGGCCAATTAAGTTCGCGATATCGCCTCGCTCGCACATTTCCAGAAAGAAATCGACCAAGTGTAGAATTTTTGAAACAACAATCTCCCTCGAATTCAACAAGAATATATTAAACTTGCAACCCGGGAGAGGTTAAAATCATAAGAGCGTAGATAGAATTTCCATGTTGAAAGAATTTTTCTATGTATCGACAAAAAGGGATATAACAAATGTTCTTATAACATTTAATTCTTAATTACACTGGTGCGTAAGGTACAAACGTACCCCACATAATTTCACGTCGCGGAACTGTAGTCTAAAATTATAATTATTTGTTAAATTACTTCTCTAAAGAGAGCAAAGTACAATTTTCATAATGAAACCAAAATTCCATTTTTCCACAAAAAGTTCACGAAGTTAGGCTTCGTTTTGACACTTCTGGCCAGTATGATCAGTTAAGGATTAATACTTTAAAAGTTATGGTATTAAATAAGTTTAAACGAATTAACGGAACAATTATTGTAAGTTGCTTGATTGTGAAACAATATAGCGATTAATTTTATCGAGTTGCGAACGACGCGCGGATGATTGTAATCCCGCAGTAATTTTCGCGCGCGGACAATGCGAAATGCACGCGTGGGTTACGATGGACCGATGAAGGACGAGGCTCAGAGGAAGAAACGGTAATTTGGGACTCCCCATGTCGTCTGCGCGCCGTTACATCGCCATTTCGCGTTCTGCAGGGCCGCGCTATAAATCAAAAGCGGGCGCAGCCCTGAAACACACCTTCCGTCTGCTCGCCTTTACGTCCGCACGAGGATAAATCCGATTTAAGTTCTAATTATCGCGAGCTATGATGAACAACACATAAAGAGAGACATAAAAAGGAGAGACTGCAGCTTATAATACGAGTCATACAGAATGCAATATGTCTATGAATGAATACATATAAATTAATCATTACTTTAATAGCGAAAAACTAAACGGTTTATATATCATGTTCACAAATAATATCACGAAGTAAATACGATTTTATAACGTTCAAGATTTTAAGAATAAACTAATTTATGTTTAATAATTATTTCAAATTATCAAATTTTTATTTTATTTAAAAAAGAACAAATAGAGGCTTTACGAGTTTTAGAAATTGATTCAAAAGTATACACTGAGAAAAAAAAATATTCTAAAACATTTGCTTGCAGCCAAGCTAAAAATTTCTTGATTGAAATATTTATGTAAATAAAATGAAGAAATAAGTTTTATTCGGGTAACTTTTTCTTGCAGTTCTAGAAAATATTTACTGCTAGACTATTTTTATTCGAGATAAGCCGATTCTTTAATATAAGAAAACAATTTAATTAAATTTAATAATATTATTACTCTTTTTTGTAAAATCATTATTTAAATGCAAAAAAAATGTAAAAATACAAAAATAAATATTTTTACTCAAACAGAGCAAACAGATGCATGCATCAAAATATATGTAAAGTTTAATTCTTCAAGTTGTTTGTACATTGAGAGAAAAATTGTTCGTTTAAAGAAATTTTTCTCTCAGTGCATGACCAACTTGAAGAATTAAATTTCTCAAAATATTAAAACTGCAGTATCTTGCTTGAAAACAAGTAACTTTCAAAGCACGTGGCTACAGTTTCGTGAAATTTCGCGTCCGTCTAGATCATCGCGACCCGACTAAATGCATACAAACCAACGGAAGAAGAAGTCAGAAGGTGAATTGTGCAACGCGAGTGGAAGGATAGAGCGATTTCCCACGAAACGACTCTCGACAGAAGAGGCTCGCATGGTGGCTGTCCCGGGGCATTCGTCGAACTCTCCTCTCCGTGGAGGAAGAAGAACTCGGGTTATACGTACGTGTAGGTATATATACGGCAAACGCGCGCGTAGACGATCAATCTCGAGAGCGTAGCGCAAGAAGCGGTGGAACCAGGCTGCGCGCTCTCCAGAGAGCTTGCTAGACTAGTCTAACGAGATGTTATCCTCCTCTCCTAGCATTTTCCACTGTCCTGCTCTTACGACCCTCTTGCGATCTGATCGCTGCTCCTCTCCCAACTCTCTTTCTTTCTCTCTCTCTCTCATTCTAACTCTTCCCTCTGCCGTGCTCGATCACGATCCCTAGCTTCGCGGGCCTTCCCCTGCGAGAGACCGGGAGCATGCTCCAGATCTCGCTGACTCGATATCGCGGGGACAAGAACGCGCGCGCGCGAATAAAGAGGAAACCGATACCGGGAGCTGGGCAAGTTTAATGAACGCAATCAAATGGGGATGCCACGAAACGAATGCACGCTCGAGTCCGATTGCACGGTGAACAATGTCCAGTGGGTAGATCGGATCGCAGCATCTCGGCTGAATCGCGGATCGTATAAGCGCGGTGCGACTCGATAAATCATCCTGAAAAATAAACGTCGATATCGCGGCTATTTGCGACGCGATGCATTAGTCCTCGCCGATAAAGCTGGCGAAAGAGACCATCGAGGATTCTCTCGAGTTGCCAGACGCTATTCAAATACGTGACACTGAATGTTCGTTCGAAGACGAACTTGAAGGCGATCTTGATGGTGTTATTTGAAATGGAGAGCAGAGGATCACGAGACTTTTTAAAGCTTTTAAGCGATACATGACGATTTATCGTTACGAATACGTGGAATTAATTGTGATTAATTATAATTTCATGCGGAACGATATCTCATTCACGACACGTCAATGTCGGAGGCGCGCCCATTTTTCCGTCTACTTTGTGCGACCCGCAGCGGTCGACGAGAGTCGGGCAAGAGAGGAGGCCCTTTGTCTCCTCGAACGTTAACCGCACATGAGCGCAAACTCGTCCGCTCTGAAGAACCGCTTAATAATTCTTGCTTTATGGCTGCCGAGAAACATCGCAATGCCCCCGCGCGCGCGCGGCCTATCCCGGCCGAGTAAACTGGCTTTTTGTGCCGGGGACAATTCCATCTCGCGCGACCGCGCTCGTACAACATGCATCATCGTAGGAGCGGTTGTAACACTAAAAGTAAGTGTACGCGCGTGCAACTCGCGTCCGCAAAGTCCGGTCCCCTCGTTTCAAAGCGTGCACAATATCGCGCGGCGCGGCGGCGGCCAGCGCGCGGTCGCCTCGCGGTATACCGCCAAGCATATAACTGTGGCTATGCGGTGGAGATTCAGCACGGAGCACGCTTTACGTCCTGAATCTCCGGCGGTGAGCGTGCACTAACCTTTCCGCCAAGAGAGAAAGAGAGAGAGAATAATCGGCCGTTCACGCCGTTAAAATATCACCCGCGACACTATCGCGAACGCCCGTCCGCTGCGTTGCTCGCGATTTGCCCTCTTACCGTTCATGTTGTGAGTCTGAGTTCATGGACAGCTAATAACTCTTTTTCAGATTTTGATTTAATTGATAAAGTCCTAGATCTCTCCGAACAATCTCTCTGACATGTTTTACGAAACAAGTTTCGATAAAAAGGAAAATAAAGGTTCCAAAATCGAGGCAATTTTACGTTCTCTTTATAGTAAAATTGGCAATAAACTTTTACTTTAATCAGGATAAAATTGATTCATAATACTTTTCAATCAAATTCTTAGAAAAATTTCAGATTTATGAAAAAAGATTTTTAAATGTGGCAACTTGGAAAATTTCTACATAAGAACTTGAAAAATCGTCACTGTCTCTCCTCTTTTATTTTTATCGTTTAAAATATTTTATTGTAAAATATTTATTGCTTTTAAACCTGACAAATTTTCTAAATTTCGATTCTTCCCTTTGCTGCAAAATCAATGAGTATTAGTCACTTGATTCACGTCAATGACCGGCGCATGTTCTCACGCTCGATCGTCGGCGTCACATTTCGAGCCTGAAGGCAGATAAAGATACTGAGAAAGATACTGAGTTGTTCTCGCGTGAAATAGCGCAAACGAAGCGTAATCGAGACAAGCACGATCGTCTCAATCAATTCTGTACTGGCGGAGAGATGGGTACTTCGCATTTTATCAATAAATGTCCATAATACCTCCATGTGATATTGTTACGAAATACTTGATATTAAAAAATATATATATAATGTAAATTATTCGTACTTCTTTTCTATAGACTTGTTGTCTCCAATGTATGGAATAAAATTTCCTTTAATTACAACATCGTAAATCTAAAAGTTCTTACGAGCTAAAAAACAATAATTTTACTCATAATTTTACTTTAACATATTTTTTTTAATATTAGGACAATATTAAAAATACCAAAATAAGTGATGTTTTATTAAATCTTTTGTGCAAAATTGTAAGGTAAAAATTCGAGAAAGTTTGTAGACAAAAAAAATGTGAGATTGACTTAGAAAACTACGTGTATGCACAAATATATTTACATTTGTGTGCGTATATACCTCGGCAGGAAGAGGTAGAGACCACGAATAACAACTCGAAGAAGAAAACAAAATGGAGAAATGATCCAGGAGACCCTGAGGAGAGGCAGTGCGTGACGGCGCGCGTGGGTGGCTCAACGCATAATTACGTAAGGGTCTATTAAACAGGGAATCGTTAATGGCAATCTAATGGGGGTGGTGGCCTCGTGTCGTTGCACGCTGCACACGTAGTTGACCGTGATCAGCTCGGCTGACCACCTTGAGGACTTCTCATTTTAGAAACCAGTACAGAGTTTTACGAAGTGATTTATATATTGCTCTCGCGTTAAATGGCGCATCGATGTTATGACTAAATCCGGTTCTACGCGATATTGATAAGAACCAGGGCCATCTTCCTGGCTGATCTCGTTTTTTTTTTAATCTGTCACAGTAACAAATTGTCTCTGGACAATGATGACTTTTACAGATTAACTAGAATTTTTCGAATTCAAAAATTAAATTGATAAACATTATTCAAAATTAATTTCGCGCATGTGCAAGTACAATCACGATGTGGAATCCCGAAGAGATTTATGAAGTACAAACGCTTTAAACAAAGTATTAATAAAGAATCGACATCTCACAATGTCGTCAAAATAAGTCGTGTGACTTGTGCAAATTTTTATTTCATTATTCAGTAATTACTTCTTACTAAAAAATTAAATCTGCTTACAATTCTTTCATTAAATATTATACATCAAATTTGGGATTATACAAAATTTATAGCAACGTATAATGAATCAATTTTTCATAAACTATTAAAACTTGTAAAATTAAAATGTAAAAAAATGTAAATACGTAATTAATCAGAAATTAACATATTAACTAAATATGTTCATTTCTAATTAATTACATATTTTTTATACGTGAGAACAACCAGTGTTGACTGTATATTGACATGATTTCTGTACATTTTAATTGAATTTTATTTCTGCACTTTAGCTATTTACAATTTATATATTTATCGAGATATTTATTCTTCCCTCAATTAAGAAATAAATTTACACGATTTAACTGATTATCATGCCTTCTATTTAAATCGTTTTTATCGTCCGTCAAGAAGTGAGCATAGGCGCGCACACACGTGTAAGACGCATATATGTGTAGCGATAAAAAAATAGAACAACAACGAAAAGCACGTACGCGATCGCGAAGCGAGTCGCACGTTATCTGAAACGAGCGAACGTACAAGACCGTGAGAGAGTGCAGTGCGTAGCGATCGGTTTAGATGAGCCCGCGAGCTTTTTGCTCGTCTGGCTTCGATCCGGTTGATGGATGATCCGCGGCCGTAATATAGTCGGTATGCGAATCGGCTCGCTGACTGTCCAGGTCTTGATCTGGCTGCCTTGAATTCGTGCTTACATGCTCCGCTGACTCCGCGAGCGACCTCCCCCGATTGCGAAATGATGATCGATAAAAAGAAATATTCGAGGCTGTCACTTTTTTCATCTCGTCCCGAATTTCTCCCGTAACCACCTTTCACCGAGAAAAAATATTCGGCACGAAAGCGAATTTTTATCGCTACCAGCGATATTAATCTAAAAATAGAAAAGTTATAAAAAAAGTTTAAACTATTTATTATCGCCCATTTAATTTCATCAATAAAATTTCTCAGTGTTCTTCAAAAAAATGATCTCGACGTTGCCCTTTAAATTTATCAAATTTCTCAGTGTTTTTCAAGGAAATGACATTACATCGCGATTCTATCAGAGAAAGTGTAATAAAAAAAAAAACCGCTCACGGCAATGAGAGCCGGTCTCGATTTCAAGTTCGAGTTCGCGCTCGCAATTCAAGAAACCGCGCCCATGTGTCACGAACGATATCTTTTTCAATGCTGTCCGGGAACCTGTTTAGGATCACCGCGATTGTGGATGCGCATAATATCGACCGATGCCGGGAAACTGACCGAACTATATTCCGATTAGACGAGAACAACCTGTTTCGTTTCGCGCGATAGAATCCAATCTTTTTCTCTCTTTCGCGCAGAATATACACACCAAGTACTACACTCGCGCGTAACGCAAGTCTTATATTTCATAAAACATCATCGGTTATTCCTGGAGGAGTACATAAAAAAAAAAATACTTCGATAGTAAAATAAGTGACAAGTAAATCGACGAATAAAAATTCCATATCCAACATGTAACTAGAATTCTCTCTCACGAGAAAATTATTTATATTATGTGAGATTAACTGATGATGTACACACAAAGGAAGAATTTAAGTTGCACAAATGCAAGGAAAATATTTATTATAAAGATGAAAACAACGTATCTATATTGCAACGACTAAACATGAACGTTTCTAATCTATTGTCGACCTATTCAAAGTATCTTATTTATCTCTGATGCATTGTATTTTTTTTTTATAATCACTTGGCTTTCTCTTCTCTAAGGGAAATATCAATGTACGACGATCAACCTAAATTTGATGATAAATATTAGAAAGTAGACAATCCTTTATGTAATTTCGAGAACGATTATTTAGCGTCATCATCGAATTAGCGTCATACATCTAGCAGACTGCACGATGGAAAGGAGGGGAAAAAAATGATATTGATAATCCGTTCGCTATTCATTTCGCTTGACAGTTTCATCAGTACTCCGTCACGTTGGACGACAGAAGGAACGATAATTTCCTGCTCGCCGCCGCGGGGAAACTGCAATCGCGAATCTTTCCTGGCGCATCCCATGGTGCGCGCCAAACTTTCCCTTTCGTACGGGACCACGATCAGGAAACATTTCGACCTATCTGATACTGCAAAACCACGAAAAAGACTTTCACCGCAAAGCAAAATGTTCACAAGACGTGCGAATTCCTAATCATCTCCCCGCAATCATCGGTATCATCGGTATAACGACCGACGCGATATATTTAACGGAGAATCTCCTCGAGAAGACTTTAATGTTTTACATCACGAGAAAGAGAGAGTCTATCCATTTACTAGAGAGGTGCTAAAGATTTGAGATATATATGTACGAATAAAAAATATAATGATTCGAAAAAGAAAATAATTTTGTCGAAAAGAAAAATTATTTTGAAATTAAATAATGTTTATAATTACCATTTTTATTGATAATCTTGGCCCGCCAAAATTATACTAATTCATATTAACATAATAAAATAAATTAATATTACACAATTTAATTCATCATTATTTTATTAGGTAAATAAAAACTATTCTATTGAAAAAATATTTAAAAATTCGGCTCGGAAGCTTGGACGATTACACTCAGAGAAGAAAGTCGTACCAACAACTATGTAAATTACCAGTAAATTTATAAACAAATAACAAACATCTACCTATGTATTAAAAAATTGTAATAAAAATAATAATAAGTTATAAGAAAATAAAGTAATATTAACCGTTTGTAGTAAATTATTGGAAAAAGTAAGCAGTGACCTATAATATTGACGGCATTGTCGTCAGTGGTTGGGGAGTGGTGAGCTCACTTCAGAGTCGATCATGGGGTTGAGCACAAAAATTTTTGAATACTTCGGGAAAGCTTTAGAATTCTTGTGCAGGCATTGGCGTATGATAATGGGCACGCGGTAGTGCTCATAATTGCATGGCATTGCCTTAATTTTAATATAGGATTGACGGCATTGTAGGCATTGACTAACAATAAGCATTGTCGGCAGTGTACAAAAATGTTGGCAGTGTTTTACAGCAATGGACGATTACACTCAGAGAAGAAAGTCGTACCAACAACTATGTAAATTACCAGTAAATTTATAAACAAATAACAAACATCTACCTATGTATTAAAAAATTGTAATAAAAATAATAATAAGTTATAAGAAAATAAAGTAATATTAACCGTTTGTAGTAAATTATTGGATAAATTACAGAAGAATAATAATGTAGATGACAGAAAAATTAAACTAACTGAGATTCGAGCTCGATCTTTCGTTCTCATTTACTGTTATTATAATTATTCCGTATGCTTAATCGACCGTACGTAAAGTGGAAGTAATGTCATTGTCAAAATTTATTTAAATGAAATCTGTATAATGAGTAACATAAAGTTGAAGAATTGAAGAATTTTACTATATGTATATAGTTACACAAACACCGAGAGAAAAAATTTCTAAATTTTAATAAATATTTATTCGAATAGTATTAATAAAATAATTTACTTATAATACATAAATATTTACTCCATAAGAAAAAATAATGCTTAAATTAAATTAGTGATTCTTGTATTAAATAAATATATAATTACATTTGATAAATATTTCATTAGCACTATTCAAATAAATATTAATTAAAATTTAGTAATTTTTCCCTCAGTGTATTGTTGCAATAGTATTACAAATTATTTTGTAGTTGTTGCAGCTAAAAAAACTTCCTTTGCAAAAATCTAAAATAGTTTATTGAGCTACATTAGTTCTACACATAAAAAACTCGTTTATAATTGTCATTTTTATAGTTGCCATAGTCGCTATGAATTTTTCTCCGAGTGTAAAGCCAAGTCGATGCGAGCCGAGATAATCACAGGCGAAATAATACGTTACGAGCCCGACGAAGCCTAAACCAACCGCATTACAGGTACCATCGCGCGAATCCACGGCGCGATCGGCCAAGATTTTACACGGTGGATCCCCCCTCGGACCGAAGCTATTTCTCGCCGTTGTCCAACGGCGTAATGACGGATAATGACATAGGCCGTATAAAGCCGCGAAACGAAAGGGAGAGAAAGAACGCGGACTAACTCCTGTAATATAAAATGGCGAGAGCGCCGCCACCGCGTCCGTTCACCGCGAGTGAGCGCGTCCACCTGTGCAACGTGCGTATGTGCATCGAAATGGTTGTTACACATACGCGTTGCACCGCGTCTTTATGGATCATATTCATTTAATCGCGTTCGTATAATTAGATTAAATAAGACTCAAAGCCGCATTAAAGAAGATTCAGAATTCAGTTTCGTATCTTCGAACGCGAACGACTTATAACAGTCGTACTTTAATTAGAGATGACAGTTGAGATTAGATTCAATTGAGGAGAGGAATGATCATTCACGTGAAACCTGGTCGATTAAAATATCAGGTAATTGTTGTGGGAAGACGTTATATTACGCGTATGATGAAATAGTTATTAGATTTCTCATCGCATTTAATTCATCTCGAGTGAGATGAAGTTTAATTATTAATGTAAACACGCAGGCTAGAAAAATTAGAAGAAAATTGGCGCATTGTAAAAATAAATGCAATTAGTAATCACTAGCGCGTTTCTCTTCTTATTAAATAAATTGAAAGATATTATGTGAGTCTGAGAAACATTTTCTTCTTCTACTTGTTCTTGTAATAAAACATAACTGTATCAAAAAGATCTCACAAAATTTATTCTTTTTTTTGGCTATTACATCGTACATGTTTAAAAGGAATGTATTCTATAATGTTTATAGTTTGCATATTAAAAGGTCTGTTCTTGAATCTCACGTCAATTTTTCAAATGAATGATTATTCCACTTTTCAACTGAACATCTTTACCAGTTAAAACTACTCAAACGCGTAATATATATATATATATATATATATTTTTTTTTTTTCTAGTCATCATCACAATTTTTCCCGATTCAATATTTAACTGGTATGAGATTTGAAAACTATTAACGCATGCGTACAATTCATTAATCGTGTAACAGGATTATTATTTAATTAATAATAATTATTTATCGTTATTTATAATTTACATAAATTCTAAGGAAGAAAATCGATATCGAGATTTAAAGCTCTGAAGCATGTCCCTTCTGTATAAAAGGATATATATAACGTAGTAACGAGAGAACTGCAAATACGCAGTTAATTACTTGCGTACAGTTATTTATTACCAACTTAATCGCCAGAGATGCGAGCTAAATCAATGCAAATGCTAAGATAATGTCCTTTAATATGGTTAATATAAATTTCATTATTGCGGCTTATAGATAGTTTCCACAAGTCTCGCGAGGACTTATCAAAATGCTAGACGCTAGTAAGAACCCCTGCCTTGGAGAAGTGATTTAGCATATAGTGGAGAGAAAAAGACGGAGAGTGCGTGGCTTCCATTTCTCTCCAGTTCTAAGTACCTAGCATGCTGCGAAAGGGTTATATTCACTTATACACAGCCGACTGCCAGCCGATAATCATCCCACTACTCCGCGCATTCTTTTTTAATTAACGCGTACGGCCGTCCCTATTACGTTCGTCATGTAAAAGCCTCTCTTACGACTCTAATGGAGGAAAGATAATTGAAGAGTTATATAAATAGCGCTCTGTAGCGATTATTCTTCTCAACTGCCTTTCCCAGATTTTCCTCCTTTACCCGTAAATTATTCCCGTAGAATTGTTTATTTAAAAAATATTTAAAAATATATGCATATCATTCGATAATATACTTTACGATATGTTATCAAAAATAATTATATACTCGTGCTTTAACTTAGAAATAGCAGATGAGCGAAACATTAGAACCATTGAGAATTTCTTTAAAAATTAATTGTGAAATATGATTTTTAAAAACTTGTTCTACAAATAATTATCAATCTGCCCTTTTGAAAGGTTAAAATTAATTTGGAGATTTATGAATTCAATAAATTACAATTAATAAATCTACGATTTATCTTAAGTTCAAAAAAAAAATTTACTGCACTGAGAAAAAAATTGTTAAAAGTTTAAAACATTTAGTTCGATATGTTCAATTAAATGTTAAATTGATTTAATTAATTCTTGATTAAAACATGGTAATAATTAATTACCTTTTTTGTGCAATAAAATAATTATCGAATCAATCAAATGTTCAGTTGAACGTATCAGATTAAATATTTTAGTTTTTTCCAACAAATTTTTTTCTCACCTTAAAACGTTAATCAGTTTGCAAGAAACGAAATTCATTCTGGAAAAAGTGATATAAAATGTCCTTCCTTCGAGTGAACGGTAACCAGTCCTGTCCGAGAGTTCAACGTCTCGGCGAACACGCGACTCGAGCGTGTTTTTCCTCTGTCCCGCGAAAAATACCCTTATTACGACCTTTAACACCGACGCAGGAATGCGTTTACTGCCACCAGTTATGTGCCATTGTGCGACCGATGGAATAGTTTTAATGGCGTGCGAAATAACGAGCATTATTCGCGCGAGCCCGGTCGAAATAACCGCGCGCCGAAAGAAAACGCGCCGCGCTGCGTCGCGAACAACGGAAGAGTTGCGAGATGGATAATTATTACGACGCAAGATGACGAATTATTACGGCACGTTGATAACCGCCGCGCCGCTCTGTTATCCGCAATCTTTTTTTTTCTTTCTCGTGCTAATGCCCGCGGCGTCGAAATCCCGCGATTATGCGAGAGAATGCGGTCTCGTTCGTTCATATAATCGAAACAGTTCCGCGATACTCATCGAAAAGATTGATCATTTCGCGACTCAAACTTACGTTAAACTAACGCAAATTTGAAATTATTTCCCGAAGACAAAAGTTTCCTCTTTTTCGCTTACAATGGCCCATCGCGAAGCAGAAAAAAAAACGGAATATCTTTCATAAAGATTACAATTCTCTTTATCTTTAATCTCGCAATTGCGATGTGATTTACGATATGGATGGTAATGTCAGTTTCGTCCGTAGATTTCTCTTGCAACGGTCCACGTCTTCCTAATTATCTTCAAACTGTTTTTTTACGTTATGGTGAAAGTTAAACGTAATAAAATTCACATTAAAAATTTACATTAAATTTTATCATGGCAAAATTCAATTCCGCGCCGTGAGCGCTTTTAAATAAATCCATATCACTATTGCGGATTTAGGTAAATTGGAACGTTCCTAAAAACGCAATCATAAAAGTAGCAGGGAGCTATTATTAATATAGATAACTCTTGCCGCTTGCATAATCGAAATAGCAATGCTCCCGGTTGCCACGTCGCCACGTGTTTCTCTCTCGTCGGAATTTGACTCGTTCCTCGACATTACCTCGTAATATCTAACTCTAAAGCGCATTCTGCTCTCGACATAAATCATCGATACTGCATTGAGCTGTATTCGCGAAGTTCTGACACGGACAGAGAAAGTGCAGTATGCGCCAAAAAAAAAAAATGCGACTCTCTTTTAACCACTATTATGTTCGCTGGGTTTGACATGGTAATGCCAGGTTGCAGTTGCAGGATATCGAATAAATATTTTACAGAAGGACTAAGTATTTGTGTTTTAGTCGACCCCGTCCACCCACCCACTTTATTAAACCAAACCGACAATTGAAATGTCAGTTGTCAGAATCGTATTATTTTGCCGCATATGGTAGATAAATGTACGGTATTGCGCCACTTTAAGGAAGGATTAATTTTTGACAAGTTATTTGAAAAAATAAATAAATAAATAAATAAAATAAAGTGGTGTTAGGTAAGACTATGAATTTTATCTAAAGTTAATTTTGTAAATTAGCGAAAATGCATATAATATCAAAATTGAAAGTGAACAAAAATATTTCTTGTACAAGAGAGTTAAGTGTAAACTGCAACGTCCTGAATTACGCCATCGAAATCCTCGGTTGTTTCAATCCACGCCACTAATCTCCCTATAAGCGTTACATTATTCCTAGAATATTATACAAATATTATTAAATATTAAAATAATATTCCAAGAATATAATATTTTTTAATATTATGTGTCCGCTTTATCATATTGGTGGCATATTATTTCAATATCCGGAATATTATGAAAATGTTGTATAAATCTTATTTTTATTCAAAAATTAATGTCAATTATTATGCATAAAATATTTATAAACTTTATAATTATTACAATTAAAAGTTATAATATTCCAAATAATTTAAAATATTGAAGAAAATAATATTAACTTCTCATATAATATTCATGTAATGTTCATTATCAAGAGTGGACATATAACCATTTTTTATTAATATTAAATAACATTTCAAAAATATTATTTAATATCTAAACAATATTATGCGCTTATAAAGTTAATACTACTTTAACGACCTCTTTTCGGTAATGTTTAGACACCTTCAATCAGCTGTCTTTTATTACGGACACAAAACAAATTACGGTGGCGTCATTCAGGTCAGTGGCGTAATTCCGTATATTTACCTTACCTTGTAACTAAATCCTATTTACCAATTACAATAATAAAAATAACGTAAATTCATGATCACTGTTATTGATATTCTGTTATTTTTTAATTAAAAACAATATGAATTAACCAAAATTTTTCAAACACGTTGAAATTGATCCCATTTGCTCTATATTCGTGTACACTAAAATTCTTTCTCATGCCACTAATATCGGCAACTAACTAATAATCAACAACTTGCAGTTACCGAACAAAGGCGCAACGTATTACGATACATTTCGACACGCTGAACCGCGAAGGAGGCGGCAAAAAGGAAGCACGCGGTCATTCCATAAGGCCCGGCATCTCGTTCTGCCGGGGAAGGCTCTCTTACCGGCTCTCTCATGGCAATAAAGAGATTTTAACTATTCATTGTTCTGGCATAATAATAGGAGCGAAATGGCCGCGCGCCACACAATCCAAAGAGGAGCTGGGCTCGCGGTGGAGCACACGGGTGAAAGATCCTAAGCGAGTTAATATCTCTAATTATGACCGGTTATAAAATTACACCCTTCGCACCCGGGTAGGAGTGACCGAACGCGTTCTGGGCAGATCGTAAATTTTCTCTAAAAACGAAGATGGGACCAGCCGCGTCGCTGCCGCAGCCACCGCCGGAATTTCAAGTGCGTCTTGCATCGATCCCGCACAGATTATCAGCTTTTAAATCTTCAGGGTGGCTTGTTCGACGTAAAACAATTCGCAAAATTCTCATCTCAATTTCTGCTCGAAACTCGCGTCCTTGAAAATCGTTATTTACATTAAGAAGTAATAAACATCTCGTAATCGCGGAGGAAGCAATGTTAATACAATTTAGGGAAAAAATGAGAGTTATGTTTACACGCGATATAACTTCACATTCCTTCAAATCTCTAAATGTAGGTCAGAAGGTTTGTTACCGTTAGTAGAATTTTACATTTAATAAAATTTATATAAAACCTACTTTTTCTCGAATTGAACTTTATACAAAATTTTAGTTAAATTTTATCACTTTGCAATATTAAATCTCGTTATTAAATTTTATTTTATAAATTTTACTTTCTTCGCTTAATAAATTGAAACAGATTGAAATCATAAGTGAATTTTGCTTTCAGTAATATCTTTTTCAACGTACGTGACATTTTCGATAGCAGATATTGCGAAAACACGAGGGACAAGTAAAAATATCGTACTTTGGTATTTGATTTCGCAGTTACGATTAGGACAAATCGAACAAGCCGCCAAGCGGTTTAATCTTAATTAAATCTCCCACGGCTATCTAATGTTGCGTGTACGCCAAGTATCCTGAATCTTCCTAGAAAATTGCATCCTATTGCAGTCTATTCTTCGCGGCAACCCTGCTGAGCCACGCGAGCGAACCGCCGAGGCGGTAGTAGTAGCCCTGATAAGGGCTCCGCGTCGACTGTATCTCATAATATAAATCCTGTTATCGAAAGCCGTGAAAGGAAACTACACGTTGCACTTGCAACTTGAAACGTAACGCGTTTCGTCCGAGATAAATTGAATTCCCGCCTTTACGCGATTATCCTCTCTCGTTCGCATTCTTAATTAATATCTACCTTCATCAATACATTTTCTAATAAAATTATTTTTGCGATTGAAAGATCTCAAAGTCTTTTTACTTTCAATACAAAAAAAAATGTGTTGTATATTATTAATCCCGAAAATAAAATTAATATACAGAGAAAAAAATGCTGTTGAATCGACAGCATCGGTTTAATTGAAAATATTTCTTTTTTAATTCAATAACAGTATTAATGAAACAAAAAGATTAAAAGTTAGGACACTAACAAATATAACTGAATGAATAAAGTTTAATTGAATCAAGTACATATTATATATTAGTGACAGCCTGTGATTCGACGTTTAAATAAATCTAAAATCGTTTTAATTCATATTACAACATTTTTTTTCTCAGTGTATAAAATGTTACATACTTGCATTTCGCAATTCCAATAAATTTTAAAGTGGAAGAAAGATTTTAAGTCTAAATTAATTTCTTTTATAAAAATTCCAACGTTTACCTCACTGTTGCTAAAGCAAATGATAATTTTGTATAATTAATCTTAAATTAAATATTCTAATAAATATCTATTCTAAGAAATACAAATCTGATTGTATATGATGTACGAAATAAATTCGTAACAAAGTGCTTCATCAAGAACGTGATCGTAAAACAGGGAACAATATTGTCGCTCGTGGAAATAAAATACAATACAAAGTAATAAGCTAGCGTACCCTGAAAAAAGGGATGCTACGTCGAGGATTCATAGGGTGGCGCAAAAGAAGGAGCAATTACAAATAAGCACGGTCATTAAATTTCACGGATGTCTTACGGACCGGTCCGAGGCTGCGCCAAATTGGAATCGCGTGATTCATTAAGGACTACCTTACGAGTTGTAAATAACATTAGAGAATCGTAAATTCGCGGTCGTTAAATAAACGCTCGGGGCACGTCCGCGAACAGTTATTCGTATAGGCTATGTACGTCCCCTCCTTTTTAACAGCAGCCTCGACACGTACGTACCATTCGCATCAAGGTTGGAGAAGTATTCTACATGAACCGATGCCAGAAACGTTTTTCCGCGCGCATCCCTGCCGACGCATGCATATATGCGTTCGCTGTACGATACATTGTCGCACGTCGAAAAGGAATCCGTCGTCGGTTTGCAGAAAGTTATTCGCTCTCGGCGATCACCCGAGAATACCTGATTTCCCCTATTTCAACTATTTCGATCTCGAGAAAATAATTCGAGTACATGAGGAAAGTTTAATTTTGTAATTTAATGAAAAATGTACACAGAAAAAAAATTAATGTCAAATCAACAATTCATTGTTTCATATATAAGCAAGAAAATCTAGTAAGAATTTTGATAATTTTAAACAAAATTTCTTCATGTAAGCAAATTATGTCTGTTTAAGATTATCAAATTCTTTTAACATTTTATATTTTTGCTTATGTAGGAAATAATAAATTGTTCATTTAATGTTAATTTTTTCCGTGTAAAACATTCTTTTAAAACTTTTGAATGTGAAATCTGAGATTGAAATCCGTGAGCCGAATAAGGCTCACCTAACTCATTTTATTTTTTATAAATTCCTATTTATTGAAATATTGAAATAAACCAAGTCATAACAAAATATTTATTTCAATCATTCACAAAAATAAAATTATCTTCCATATAGAATATTTGTAACTAAACAAAAAAAAATTTTTTTTAACTTTGACATTTAGCCTCATTAAATGCTTGTGTTTCGTGTGCGCAAATAAAAAATAAATTGAAAATAACGAAGGAACTAAATATTAAAATCTTCCAAAACATTTTTAAAATGATTATTAATCATAAAAACGAAACCCCTTAGCATCTGCTCTACTGTTGAAAAACAAAAAAATGACAATAGCAATAACAATAAATGTATAAGTGGGCCTTATTATATTGTTCATTATTATAACATAATGTGCCTTAGTAAAAAGAGAAATTATCTTCAAATTTTCATCAAAAGAGCCGTTGCAAAAATATTCATTATGCATATATTTAAAAATATCGCACGTAAAAGTATAAATTATGAAAAGAAGATAATTAACACTGCTCGGTAAAACTACATCGAGAATTAATTAGATTATTAATAAGGCGTGCAATAAGTTCAATGAGCCGTGAAGAAGCTGGTTCTTTCTCGGTCGTTTTCTCTCTAATAACCACCGAATATCGCGTTTGAGAAGCTGTAATGGGCGTTGCGAAGGAGTTCGAGTAGTCGTTTGTCATTATAAAGAGCCACAGTCAATTAACTCCGACTCGCAAGAGACCCGCGACGCGATAGTTTAAATATTATTCTAACGCCCAGGCGTGTCGAACCGCGATAAACATTCGCTGACGATAATTTAAGGCGAAGTGCAATCGTCGCGGAAAAAGGCTCGGCCGCCGATCTGAACCGTATGCTGGTCGCGTCAAAATTCATTTGTTGCGCTCATCGCGTTTGACTGCCAATAGAAAGTACATACGGTCGCGCGACTGATTTGCACTCACAAAGAAGACCTCGCGAGGATTCATCAGCTTAGCGGTCGACACACGTGCTTCCGCCTTTCTAAGTGCATGCAAATTAATCGATTTGATCGAGACGACGGATGCGGCCCGACAAAATGAGCGTCGCGCATTTCTAAAGGCCATGGGAAACCTACGCTCTATTATCAGAAGTGCTTAATTGCGATACTGTACACGTCGAAGACGCTTCTACGAATCGTAGAAGTGACATGTGGAAAGCAGACGAGCTTTGTGTAGAATTAATAGAATCTAACGAGTAAGATCGACTGACTTGATTGGTGCTAAATTCAAATAATGAAACCCAAATATATAAATATATTCTTCAATAAATCTGTGAAAAGACTAATGAAAATAAAATAAAAGTGAAATTTTTTAAATAGGGAACATCGACCGAAATGTGAAAGCACAATGTAAATGAAATGCCTTATATCGCCTTCATAGTTGCACCAAGAAAAAAATTTGTTAAAAAAACTAAAATATTTAATTCAATACGTCTAATTAAATATTGAGTTAGTTTAGTTAGTTCTTGATTAAAACATGTTAATAATTATTATAAATGAAATATATCTTTTTTGTGCAACTAAATAATTGTTGAATCAACCCAATGTTTAATTGAACGTATCGGATTAAATATTTTATATTTTGAACAATTTTTTTTTCTCAATGTAGATATTTTCTTAATGCTGATATTTATTATAATTTATGTGTGTAATTTTAATTACTTTTTTAAGTTGACGAAACTGCGTAAAGATAATTTTTCTCATCTTAAAACACAGTTCTAAGTTGAACAAGAAATAGTAATATCATTATTAAATTTAAAGTCAATTTAATAATAAATAATGCTAACAAGCATCTAAATATGAGAACCCTTTCCCCCTAAAAAAACTATAAAAAATTTACTGCAATAAATAACTTCTCAAAACTAAAAAAATTTTTTTTTTAATTCGTATCTAACCGTAGTGCTACTGTTAAATCATGTTGTGAATCAGAATTTTTCGATAATTGATTGAACAAATTATATATAGTAATATTATAATATTTTTTTAAATATAAACAAGAAGATTTTGATAGATTCTTTCGAAAATACGCGGGATTCAGAATCAATTTTCCGAAATTACAGAATTTGCACAGAATTTGTGCGGGATGTTTTGCCGTGAAAAGAGAATAGAGGATGCGCGAACGTACTTTCACAGAAGCAACCGAGTGCAAAGGTCGTTCTTCATCGGCAAAGCTGAGACGTGCAACAAAGTTCAGGCATTCACCGTCATTGCAATAATCGCGGAGAGTGCATCTTTGTGCGAGAATGAAAGAAAGAAGAGTTGATAGATAAGGATGCAGTGACGGTGAAATGTCTAGCAGCTGCTCCTTTCATCCTTCTGTATTATTATATTTTTATATTAAGCGCAATTTTTATCTATCGCAAAGCACTGTGAAGAAGATATGATCGACCGTAAGAATGCCGATAGCTATTATTTTACTAATGCGAGAATTACAGAAAGAGGAAAACATTACGATTTTTCTATGTAAGTACAATAGTATTGCGTTATCGATATATGCTTAATTATTCTCCTTATATATTTAACTGCCTTTGAATTTAAATTTGTACTGTATATTGTTTTACTCACAATTAATAAAATAATTAATATCTTATGTCATAAATAAATTTGCATTTCTATTGTCATTTATCAGTTTTTAATTAAAATTTTTTACTACATTGAGGCAAATAAATTGAAACTTTAACATTTTACTTGTTCTACCCTTCTAATATGTTAATTAATATCATAATTAATATTTAATTTTATAAATAAATTTGCATTTCTATTGTCATTTATTAGTTTTAATTGAAATTTTTTACTACATTAAAACAAATAAATTAAAACTAAAATATTTTATTTTTTTTATCTTTCTCATAATTAATATCTAATTTAATAAACAAATCCGCATTTATGTTTCATTTATCACTTTTTAATTAAAATTTTTATTATATTTCAAAGTAAATAAATTAAAATTTTTACTATATTTTGTTTCCTTACCTCTTTCAATTAAAATTATAATTAATATCTAATTTCATAAACAAATGCATATTTCTATTTCATTTATCAATTTTTAATTAAAATGTACTATGTTTTAAAATAAATAAATTGGAATTTGAATTATATTTTGGTTTCTTTGGTCCTCATAATTAATATCACAATTAATATTCAATATCATCGAAGAAAACCACATTTGTATATCATTTATCAACTTTTAATCAAAATTTTTATTATATATCAAAATAAATAAATTTTTACTGTATTTGGCTTTTTTGACTCTTCCATAATTAATATCCAATTTCATAAACAAAGCCGCATTTGTCTTTTATTTATTAATTTTTAATTAAAATTTTTATTATATGTCAAAATTAATAAATTAAAATTTTTATTGCATTTTGCTTTCTTTGCCCCTCTCAGAATTAATACTCAATTTCATAAACAAATGCGCATTTGCATTTCATTCATCAACTTTTAATTAAAATTTTTATTATATTTAAAAAAAATAAATTTAAATTTTTATTATTATATATTTTGTTTGCTTGCTCACATCTCAAAATTAATATATCATAATATTCAATTTCATAAATAAATATGCATTTCTATTTCAATTATCAATTTTTAATTGAGGCTTTCAGTTATTAGACATTAATAATTTATCAGTATTTTTATTATAATTAAAACTTTCTTCTATTAGACATAAATGAGTCCAATGTACGTGTGCTAAATTATTACCAACTCAATTTAAAAACAAATGCAGAAATAAAGACTCTCGTAGAATTGTAAACATAGAATTAAAAAGAAAATGGCGTACGAAAGCTGTTCTCGCGCTTTCATATTAAACTTTCCTCACGTTTCAGTCCCTTTACACTCGCAATGTAATTAGAATGTGTTATTTTCTCAGAATAACAATCGAGGAGTTGATTAATATCTCGACAATGATTGCGCCGAGAGCCAATCAAAGCGAAATCATGCTAAAAACATTGGGACTCACCTGTATCCGGACGCGGCCGCTCCTCCCTGGATGCCGGAAGGGGTTCCACGCCGTACTCCAAGGTCGCGACGTCCCCGGCGCGCGCCAGCACCACCAACACCACGGAAATCGGCAGCAACGACGTCAGCAACACCGTCCACACTGATGTCCGGCCGATGAGCGTCATTTTTCACGGCGAACGCGACGCACGTTCGGACACACTTCTTCCGCACTCGTCGTCGCGGTTACCGCGCGGCTCACATTTTCTTTACCTCGATTTCGCGGAATCCCGACACACACACGCGCGCGCGCGCGTACGCGCCGCGTCCTTCTTACCCGAGGGACGATTCGCGGCTGGACGACGGCAATGACGACGACGACGATGACGGACAACAGGCCTCGGGACGACGACGGGAACGACGAATTGTAAACGACTTCGCGAACGTCGATGTCGTACAGCGACGGTGCTCCATGTGAACTTAGCCGCGTGTGCCGCGCGAAAATTGCGGGAGTGTCACGTGATACCGCACTGTTGTACCTCGACAGGACGCGGACGGGGCGAGGGGGTGGGAGGAGGGAAAAACGGAGGGAATCGCCGCTGCTGTCAGCCGGTAGCGCGTGCTACCTGTTTTGAAAGAAGTGTGCGCCCGCCACACCAGCCCATGCCGCACTGCTACACCGCGGTCAGGTGTTTCAAGCCAGCCGGCCGCCACGCGAGCGGAGCCGCGACGACATCTCCCGAACGTTCACCGAAGCGCCGGTCGCGGTCGCGCGCGCGCGAAATCCGAGTCTATCGTCACGTGAGCCGCGCACCCACTCCACGCTCCGTTCCGTCTCCCCCTCGACCGCGGCGACCCCGCGTCCGTCGCCAATTTCATTCATGGGGACACGCGCTTTTCACTTCCCTCCGCGGACCAGCGACCGCCCCAGCTCGCGCACGCGCGTCCCGCTTCCCGCTTCCCGCTGTACGCGCTTGTCCGCGCGCGATTGTATCGTTATCTCGTTTTATGTTAAGTTTTATATCTCAAAACATTATCGAAAATACAAAAGTTTCATCGACTATTCTGGTATTGCTTGCATATGCATATCTGTGCAGCTCAGTAGGCACTTATCACAGAATTTATTTGTTACATATCTCTCTGTCAAAGCTTCCATAAATATGAAAATCATTATTAATTCTTAACCATGCTATGGTTTTTATTTTGTACTTTATATTATTACGTAATGTTATTATATGTTATATGTAATATCATTAATTACAACCGCACCGTTTCGCGCCATCTCGCGCCTTTAACCTCCCCTCGTTACCGGCTCGAAATCGTTTCCACAATCGACATTTCTGATATTCTCGTTCGCAGGAAGATAAGAGAAACGACAACGCGATAATTCCACGGTTGCTGCATCAAGCTATGCGTTTAGATCCTTCTTGAAAAACTCATCTCTCTCCCTTTCTCTTTCTCTCTAGCGCGATACCCCGCGGACTGTACCTGCTTGAAAAATTTTCGACACGCGCCGTAAACGCAACGGACGGACCGGTTAATCTGCGTTTACCTTATCGGCCTCCCGGCTTTCCTCTTTCCCTCCTCGTTCCGTTCCCACCTCTGCCCTCTCTGTCGGCCGCGAAGCGGGCCGAGCGGGACAAGCGGTCTGCGGTTTTCCATCCCGTGGAGGAAAGACGCGCGGTCGATGCACCTGGATCGCGGATACGGATGCTATCGTGGAGCGGTGTGACGTTTGCCGCGAATCGCAATAATCGCGCTCGCACTGCCGCCGCGGCGCGAGTGCAAGCGCGGGAATTATTAACCTCCCCGACGATTCCCATTCTACGTATTTGTTATTATGTAAGGGCACATTTTTTAATTCTTAACTATCCTGAGGTCATCAGGTGACTCAGTTTGTAAGATTTTTCTTCAAGACCAGCATTATGTATTTGGATTTTGTTTAATTGTCAGCTGTTTTGATTTCTTTCTGAAATAATCACAGATGCATTCATGTGCAAAATCGAGACAAAAGATCCTGCGTAAAATTGAAAAATATTATTAAATACTAAGAATAGGAATTAGAATTTTAGAATCAATTTCCTCAATAAATTCTACAGATAAATAATACTAACTACACCCAAAGAAAAGTTTCCTTGAGTAAAAAAATATTTGCTTGAATCAAAGAAACTTGTACATTGCTGTACGGTTAAAGAAAAGTTTCTTTGATTGGAAGACAATTTTCGGTTGTTCTTTTTATTAAAATTAAAGAAATGCTTTAGTTATGCAACGCAAACCGTTTTTTAAATGAAAGAAATATATTTTTAAATCCAATTTTTAAAAACAAATAAATTATTTTTTACATTGCTGTCAGTACTTTCTTCGAATTAAAAAATTATTTGTTTAAATAAAATGAATAATTAGAACAATATATGTGTAAAGTCATTTTTTGAAATCAAATCAATTTTTATTCTCCGCAAAAGTATTTTCCCTACAACTTAAAAAAAAACCAAGTTAAACAATTTCATCAATTTAAACATAATTTTTCTCTAAATGTATGCTGTATTTCGTATACCACATTAATGTGTTTTATCTTATTAATTAATATCCATTGTTACATTTAATAAAAAATTGATTCTAAAATTTTAATTCTTATTCCTAATATCTAATATTTCTTCATTGTACACAGACCCTAAGACATCTTTTAAAATGTTTTATTATCTTTAAATCACTTTGTCCCAATTTTTTATATATTTGTTATTAAGATGTCAACGTTCTTTTTTCAATTTTTTAAATTAATCAAATACATCAAAATCATAACAATAAAATCTATTATTTATTTCAGCCTAAATAGATTGGGTCACTAATAACCTCTCGACATTTTGTATGTAATAAGAAAAAAACCCTAAGTTAGTTAAGAATTAATAATGATTTCTGTTATATTTATGAAAATCTTGAGAGATTTGTTATAAATAATCTCTATGAGTGCTTATTGAGCTATTATTTCTTACCATGATATTCAAAGAGATAAAGAAAATGTATTTAGTATGTACTTTAAAAAGATTAATTATAGACTTCTTTCTCTTTCTCGTAATTTACGAACATAAATAATTGTAAGAAGCGATAATGACTACGATATGAATGTAAACAATATTTCACAAATATAGTTATAGAGATTAAAGATTCAATCGATAACAACTCATAAATTAACTTCTAATAAGAAATGTGAGTTTCCACGTTGATTAGAAAATACCGATACTTCAAATTTTATCGATTCAATTGATAAAAAGTCATAAATTAACCTTTAATCAATGAGAAATACAATTCAAATGTTCCATCAAATAGATTCTGAAGATAGCGAGCTTATCTCCATTGCTTTTAATAAAATATCAGGAAATAATTACCATAAAGATAATTCATTTATATGCATTTAAAGATTTGCAATTTCGTTATTCATAAGAGATTTGCGAACAGGAGTTTGTAAATAAGCGTATTCATCCAGTTAGCATTTATTGATTACAAGATTAGATAACTACTTAAAAAATTAAAAGTTGAATAATAAATTTACGAATAAAATATTAAATTTGTTTAATAAACACACACTATAATTGAGTAATTTAATTTTAAAACTTTGAAATTTCTAATTTAATATAAATAATACTTTTCAAAACTTATTTATAATTTAACTTAAGTTCATTGAATTTTAACGTAATTTTTAATTAGTTGATTTTTTATTCATGTAACTTTTAACTAAATTAATTTTATAAGCTATTAACTTTAACTTTTCAGTTAAAAATATACATTACTTATCCAATCTTGATGGTTTATCACTCGTATTAATTCATTAACGCAGAAGCATTTTTATTTATAAACTCAAAAAAGGTAAGCACGAGTCTGACGCTAGTTTTAGAATTGCGATCCTCCGATTCACGACTGCTAATACGTTCTCGTGGTTTATGTGAGCCTCCCGAAAAAAGGGCACGTGCTCCCCGAGTGCTCGTAAACACGTTTCATGGAACATGCCAGTCCGAAGAAAACAACATCGTCTTCGTTGCCCACTCCAGTCCGCATCGTCGTACGTGTCCGCGATATCGCGCGCGAGAATCTACCGCGGTATCTAATGCACGATGTAGTGCGATACGCACAGGACGCACGAGCCGCGGGAGTCCCTGGAGACTCGCGCGAATAAATTGAATAGCGAGTCTTATCAGAGGCCTCGTCTTTATCGGGATGCGAACTCACCTGACCTGAAAATCAAAATCAATTAATTACTCCAAATGATGCAACCCGTCACGGAGACAATAAAAAGACATGCCATGCAATTATGAACACTACCGCGTGCCCATTATCGTACGCCAATGCCTGCACAAGAATTCTAAAGCTTTCCCGAAGTATTCAAAATTTTTGTGCTCAACTCCATGATCGAAAAACCGACTCTGAAGTGAGCTCACCACTCCCCAACCACTGACGACAATGCCGTCGATATTATGGAGGTCACTGCCTACTTTTCGGCGAAGTCCACTGCTAAATTTTGCCCCAATGCCGGCTGTGAATTTCCCCTCGCGTGTTTCCAAAAGAGAGAGAGAGAGAGAGAGAAAGAGAGAGATTGATAAAGCGACTTGATGTACTTAGGTCGTAATGTAAATTCGATTCTACGTCTTTTTTATTTTTTGTTTTTCTCTCTCTCTCTCTCTCTCTCTCTCTCTCTCTCTCTTTCCATTTCTTTCGTTTTTCTAATGGTTCGCAATTTTTTCTTTCTTTCAAAGAATGAAGTCTCACGAAAGTGACTAATTTTCAAATTAAATTCGACACAAGTTGAGATTGCAAATTAACACAGCGACACAATTTACAATTTGAAAATATTACACTGAACAAAAGTTATTAACTTGACTAAATTTTTCAACTAGATTAAATTTTTTTAGTTGAAATATTTATGTGGTATTTGACTTAAATACATAAAATACTGGAACTTTAGTTTAAACATTTATATATTTAACTCTTAACTACATATATAGTTAACTTAAATACATAAATACTTAAACTAAATGAATTTATCAAGTTAAAAAAATTTAATCAAGTTAACTACTTTTTTCTCAGTGTATATTTGACAATTTCTTGAATCAATTTCTATGAATCAAAACCTATCAAGTTCTATACATAAATAAATCAAATTTATTTTCGAACAGAGAAATAATCAAATAATATTAGCAAATACTGCTCTATTCAAATTGCTTATTTAATTTACTCACTCAGTTGTTACTGTTGCTGCTGCTGTTACTGCTGCTGTGTGTCATTTCCTGTTGATTCTGAAAATATAATAATGAATTACTACATAAATATAAAGAATTATTACATAAATATAAAGAATAATTTACAGTTATCAGAATGTTCGCAATAATTATTTGCAATTTTTTTAAGTGCTCGTAGCATCATTATTAAATTAACAATCAATTTAATTTGTGATATTGTAGTATTGTTCGTTTTGTATGTTCTGGATCTACTCGCAGCAGACCCAAGCAGACCTGACTATCTTTAAGTTAAGATAGAGAAACTCTGGAAGTGAATCGTAAAGCAGGAAGTAAACTAGGTGAACCTAGTAGACCCAGAAGAAACAAAACAAACAATACTATAATCTCATGAGTTCATGACTGTTCACATATAAATATCGTATATTATATTTTATAAATTTTACAAAACGTAAATGTACAAATGGTTTTTTTTTAGTTGTCTTTATTTGATATTTTATATGGAAATTTACATACAAAGAGTTATGCAGTTTTACAATGTAAGATTTTATAAGATTTTAATATTTATTTTTATACAAGACTTGTTATATGATAACAACTGCAATACCTGTTGCAGAATGTGTTATGCAACTTGATTTTACTCTAATAAACAATATTGTAAGCGTGCAATCATCCTAATTAATATTACATTTCATTTTTTTAAGAATTCAAGAAAAGCGAGTCTCGCTAAGACCCTTAAAGTCCATGATTATAAATTGAACAAGTTACAGGAATAACAATTGCAATAAACTCTTCATTTTATCACTAGTTAACAGCTTCAGATTCATGTACTAACAGATAATATGTAATATTAAAGTTAAAGCTCAAAATGTAACTATTTCAGATCAAATATGGGAACGCGATCAACATTCTCATTGTAAAAAAATAAGATATCAAATGGACAAGAACAGGAATGTAAAGGCACAAATTTGAAACTGTTAACTAGTGATAAAATGAAGAACTTATTGCAATTGTAATGCCTGTAGCTTATTCAATTCATAATCAGTGACCTTAAAAATCTTAGCAAGATTCGCTTTTCCTAAAATCTTAAGCAAATAACATGTAATATTAATTGGAATAATTGTACTTATAATATCGTTTATTAGAATAAATATTTTATTTAAAACTTTACATGCAAAGCGTTATGCAGTTTTACAGTGTGAGATTTTATAGGATTTTAATATTTGTTGTTATACAGATCTCGTTATGTGATAACAATACCTGTTGTAGAAAGCATCATGCAACTTGGTACTACTCTAATAAACGATATTGTAAGCGTACAATCATCCTAATTAATATTACATGTCATTTACTTAAGATTTTAGGAAAAGCGAGTCTCGCTAAGACCCTTGAGGTCCACGATTATGAATTGAGCAAGCTACAAGCGTTACAATTGCAATAAGCTCTTCAATTTATCACTAATTAACAGTTTCAAATTTGTATACTGATAGACAATATGTAATATTAAAGCTAGAGCCCAGAATCTAATTGTTTCAAGTCAAATGTGTGAAAGCGAACATCGTTCTCACTGTAAATGTGAGATATCGAATAGGCGAGGGCAGGAAGATGAGGACACGAATCTGAAGCCACTTATACGAGGTATATCAATTAATAAAATAATATATGTACCGAATTATTCTACGGCGATCGTCATTTCGCTGCCGATCTCTCATTCTCGAATTACACATTAATACCGGCCGCCCGATATTTTATTCGGCATTCACGATACTGCGCGGATAACACATAATACGCGAACAAAAGCAAAAAGTGATATGTACGATCGCAGTCGATCAGGAGCAACAAAAATTGCGGAGCAAGCGGAGAATCGAGTAACGTCACACGAACACGAGCCAGCGACGAGACGCGACAAACTCGTACCGCTTCACGAACGAGACACGATCTGCATACAATCTTGGCACTCACGCTGCTACCACACTCGACACACCCGACGTTATATCCGCACGAAAACTTCAACACGAAGAACACGAAAGAAGCACGGATCGTCCGCCGATCACCAGTACAGGTGATTACAGGCGGGTAGAGGACAAAACAACATGGCAGTGGCGGCGACTCGACGATCGTTGCCGACTAGCCGGCACGCCGGCCGGCATTATTCGCGCACAATCAAAACTTGGAACGTACGACGAGAAGCACGGAACCGATACGTTGTACGTCCGATCAACGGCGACGACGGGGTAACAGTTAGATAAGGTTAGGCGGCCGCGCAGCTACGTAGTTAACGTAGTGCGTACCGGCCACGTGACGCATGCGCTCAGCGAACGTTGCCGAGCGACGGCGGAGATAGTCGAGCGCGTCGAGCGGCCGAGGCATCGCGGCAGCCTTGGCCACGTGCTTTACGATGCGAGTGGGGATGGAGAGGCGACCGAAACAGCGTGGCGCCTGACCTTGCACGGTCAACGACACGAGTGAAGCTGAGGGCATTAACCGACGGTAGCACGTGCGCTTCGGAAAGTCTCTCTCGCTATGTTCATTTAACGTGACTACCGCGTCTCTTGATCAACGACTTTGGGGGAGATCTACTTGCATCGCATGGCGTTACAAACTCTCGTAACTCATTTGCAGAGTTGTCGGTAATTAAAAAATTAAAAGTTAATACTTTTAATTTTACTTATTGTTAGTTAATTTTTAATGATTTAATTTTTAACTTTAACCATTTATTTTTGAAACACGTGAACTTTAATTCATTAACTTTTTACCGAAGTTAAAAATTTATTTATATAAAGAAAATTATAAAAGAAAAAATTGCAAAACAAGGAAAAAAGATAAAATGAAGTAAAGGTATAAAATGAAGAAAAAAAAGATAAGAGAGCGAATATATACAAAGGAATTAATGTAAATTTTTAATAATCGCTGGATTTGGTATAATATTTAAAAATTTTGATGTAAAAATAAAAATTTGTTTAAAGAAACAGTATCTTCTTTTCTGTCTTTTAGTAAAAACACATGTAGAAGATGGAAAGATACTATAAAACGTTAGATATAAAAAAACAATAGAAAAAGAAAAAAGAAGAACGAAAGAGGTTTTAAAATACGAAAAAAGATGAAGTTGAAGAAAAGAAAGAAAACAAAGAGGGGAAAGAGTTTAAAATAAAAGACGGAAGAAATAAAGAATAGTACCGAACATAAGTAAGTTGAAAAAATTTTTTTAATAATCATTAAATATTTTGTGATATTGCGATATTCTAATATTAAAATAAAGATTTATTTAATTGAACATTATTTTCTTTTTTCACTTTTACTAAAAATTATATATAATATGCGATTGTATTGATTATATATATGGGGCACGTAAAGAGGTCCACCTAATTATGTCCATTTTTAAAAATCTGAAAATATTTTTATAAATAATTCAATACATGTAAAATATCATACCATAAAGCAAATTTTAGGATCGCAATGAGATCCTCTCAAAAACTAATATTTTTTCAAATACAAAGTTATAATTTCAGTCGAAAGATAGACAATATCAATTTTTATTGGTTAATTATTTAAAATGGTTAATTTAAAACTACGTAAATATTATACGTAACTAACGTATATTATTTACGTAGTTTTAAATAATTAACCAATAAAAATTGATATTATTTACTGCAGCTTTTGGCTGAAATTATAATTTTGTATTTAAAAAAAATATTTGTTTTCAAGAGAATCCCATTGCAATCCCAAAGTTTGCTTTATGGTACGATATTCTTACATGTATTGAAGTATCTTTGAAAGTTTTTCGAATTTTTAAAAATAGATATAACTATTCATTTCTCTATTTAAACTAAAACATTAATTTTTTAAATACTATTAAATTTTTTGTTCATTAAAATTAACGTTTTTATCTGAATTATGAAAAAAATCGTATCTCTAAAAATGTTTTAATTTTAGCTACAAATGTTAAAAAAAGAAAAATTTCTATTTTTAATTTAAACGATAACCTTCAATATCTTTGATGCAAGGCATATAATACTTGCTTTTTTTATCATCAACCTTTTACAATATGTCCACTAACATGTTTTCATTATCATTTTAAAAATCTCAAACAGTTTATTTTTAGATGGACTCATTTCATGTGGAATACCTCATATATATATTACGGTTAATTTGATTAATATGGTTATTATACATAATAACCCCCCCCGGTTAATATGCATAATAATCCAATAAAGCTAATTTTGATAAATTTGAATAATGAAAGCAAAAATGTTTCTATGACATTCTCGAGATGATCCTTAGGACGTATCCTAAATTAATATTAAATACATTCAACTTGTGTTAGAACAGGAAATTTTTTAATCAGAATACGAAGATAGAACCACTTAGATTTTATTGTAAAAGAATTAAATGTACTACTACTTGTGTTTTATTTAAAAAATAAAGATATTATTTCGGTTTTATTTATTAAAATAATATCACAGTTTTTTATGAAGTAAAGCTACAACTATTTGGATTGGAGTAGAAAGATTCTTGAATCAATATACAAAGATATTACTACTTGGATTTTATCTGTTAGAAGTTGTACAATAGTGTTATATATTTCAAAAAATAATATATCCTTTTAGCAATTTGCGCAATCAAAAGATTTCAAATATTTTTTAATAATACATATCACTTAGACTGAATTAGATTGCATAATTTTGTGATACTATTATTTTTTTTTTTAATTTATATATATCACTTTGATTGAAAAAAAAAAATATTTTTAAAGTTCACATTTTCCTTAGATTCTAACTACACGGTCTCTAAAAAAAGCAACTTAATAGTTATGCAAGTAACATCGCTGTTATTGTAAAAACACTTAACGATGGACTTTGGATCTACAGCAAATTCTGTAACCAAATGTATACACAAGAAAATGCTGTTGAATTCACAGTCCCATTGGAAATGCAATATTAATAAGACAAAAGGATTAAAAGTATAGATAGTTACAAATATAAATGAAGAAATAAAAGAGCGCATTCCACTTGATGTTCACAATTAAAGCTCTTGAAATCATTTCATTCATCCTGTTCATCAAAAATTAAACAAAAACAAATGACATACGCAAGCGTTGCAAGCCTTTTAACATAAATTTAGATAGTTGTTCGTCATGAAAGTGATATAAAAATAAATATAAACATCGAATGGAAGCACGAGAAAGCATCGCGTTTCCGTCGCCGACTCTCCTTCCGTCGAGCCTGCGAATAAATGAAAAGAAATTAGTGGCGTTCACATTACCAGTTACCGCGCTCTCATCGGGAGAGGACAAAATTTATTGCATCAAATTGGTTACAAAATACGCCATAAGTCTCACTCGATTTATCGCTGGCGTCGACGGTACATACCCTCTACAATGTTACTCAGAGTCTTCCAGCTTCACCGCGTCTGTCTCTCTCTCTTTCTTCCTTGTTTTCTTGGACCACAGAACACTCTCGGGATAATAAAGTAGGATCCGATATCGAAGCATCGATATCCTTTAGTTAGGCGACAAGAGATAACAGGAATATCGTATTCCAACCGATTTCAAATGTTGCATCAACGCAGCGACGTGCACAAAATATTTAAGCACCCGAAAAGAAAGAGCACCATCAAAAAATTTTTATTGCGGCTGTCGGGCGTTCCTCGCGAGGAATAAATTAATCTTGCATTCGTTCAAGAAGGGCCTGGAATGCCTTGGGCCACTGCGAAGAAGCGCGTAATATACGAGGGCGCACGTACGTGCGCCCAAATATTCATACACGATTCATCATGCGTCTCGCGGGAATTTAACGCAACAAACATTTATTCACGTGGCGAGCCGAACGAGGGGCGCACGGTGGGCGGAAAAGCACTTTCTGAACAAAAATCTGTCGATGTTTCGGTTCTTAATCAATTTGGAAAAAATTTATTTTTAACTTGTTGGAAATCGAACAGGCCCTAAGCCTGTTAAGAATACGTAAATTTGGATCACGATCCAAATCAATAAGAACGGCCGATCCAATGAAATGAGCAAAAATTTACAAATAACTACACGGAAAGAACGATTTTGCTGAAGTATCTAAAAATGTAGCTGGATATACAGATCTGAAGAAATAATTTTATTGGACCATCAAAATAATTATGACGGATCTTCAAGCATGATGAGCAATCCTGCAAAAAGTTTTAACGTCCCACTAACCAATTGGAATGGTCCAACACAATTATTTTGATAGCTTAACAAAATTATTTTCAAATCTGCATCCAGATAAATTTTTAGGTACTTTAACAAGTTCTTTTAGTGCAGATTTTCATGGAAATTAATTTTAATGGATTTTCGGGATCTCTAATGATAAATCTGATACAAAAATGGTGAAATTTAAGAAGATGAATTCAATATAGCGGCTAAAAAAAGAAAAGCTATTTTTTTTCTAAAACTAATTGTGACAAATTTTTATTAATATTGATTACGAACCTAAGGCCGGTATTTATAGTCGTAAATAATTTTCAATCTTTCATTAAAAGCGCAATTAATTACAGATTCGTTCATACATTTATTCATATTTTTTTCTTTCAATCAGATTAAAAGTTATTTAGCGACTGATGATTTTTATCCATAAAAGATGTTTTTCTGGCCATTGTACAACACGGCGGGTTTGTTAATGCGTTTATGCTTGTCGAGATGGGGACTTAATTAAAAATTGAATTCGCCGGAATACCGCTGGGAGGTGGAATAAATTTCAGATGCACGGGCCATTAATTAGAACGCTATCGCGCTACCAACACGACACAGTATTTTCGTATTCGCGTTTACGATCGGAAGGAGCCCTTTAAAGAGAAACATATCCATTATGCATCATGTGCGGCGACAATATTTAAAATAAACGTGGCAATTATTTTTAATAATTTTGCAATAAAAACTTAGAATAGAAACAATATAATCGAGGATATTAGATTTTATTTTATACATAATCTTTATTTCAAAAAGAAATTCTCCAGCGAATTTGATTTATTCCTGCGATAAACTAGAAATTCATATTTGCAGTTTAATATCTTCAGTAACGCGTCATAAATATTTTTAATTTTATTCCTGAAAAAAAATTTTAAACATTTGGATAACGAGAGAAAATACATCGAGAAAATACACGGAAACATCCCCCTCTGACTTTGCTGAACTCTTAACAAAGTTATAACCTGGACTAAAATAAGGAGCAAGTGTATTTCTTTACGATTGTCTCTGATCTATTTTTATAAAAGTTGCTTTAAATATTAGCACTCTGCAGCGTTAACAAATCTGACAAGAAATTTCACAGAGTAACCAGTTAAAATATAGATTAAAATATAATAACAATATAAATATTATATAATATAAATGAATAAAAAAGTTTCATAACGCCTAGTAAACGTAGCAAATAAAATATGTATTCAACCTTTACAAGTAAACAGCAACGTAATCAAAACTATTTAAAAAGTGAAAGCCGTCTCTTAGATTTTCGCAACTAATATATCTATTAGAAAGAAAAATTTTAATTTCTCCAGTAAGTGCTTCTGAAAAATTTCCACCCACCAGCATTCACCCATGAGAGCTGCTCGACTCCTACGGTTGGAAGAAATGCATACGCAATGTGCGTTTCATACCGCGATCGAGATCAGGCAGCGGAAAAAGGCCGTTTCTCTCGGGGTTCCGTAACGGAGCGCGTTCGGGCACGTTTTACAGCGGCATCCTCCCGGTATTCTCCGCACGCGGTATCTCACCGGTACGATCTGGCGCACATTGTGCGTGCCTAGAAAAGTTCTCTTAAGCGTGCGCGGCATTGTTTCGCTCGCACCGGCGATTTTATACACGCGAAAAGCTATGATTTACGCAACGTAGGCGTGCCTATGGTACGTCAAGTTTTTAAGGGCCACCGAGAGAAACAAGACTTTCTTTCTATTCTCCTAAATTGGCGCGCAAACCGTGTGAAGTTTGTTGTACGGCATTTTACATCGATATTTGAAACTTCAATTTATGAAAGGAAAAATAAAAAGAACTCTGTCTTAAAAAATAAAATTGCATCACTAAACTGGTAAATTATAATGAACGGGTAAACATACTTGGCTAAAGAAAAAAAACATTTTGATCGAGTACGTTTACTTATTATATTTTTTTTTCAAAACTTTTAAATAATTTAAAAATTTTTAGCAATTTCTGTATCATTTTTTTATAACGTTTTAGAATTTCTCAGATTTTTTATAAAAGTTGAAACACTTAAGAAATATTAAGAAATATATCTCTAAGAATTAAAAAATTCTTTATTCACCTGAATTCTGAAATATTCTAAAATTTCTCAATCTATAATTTATTCTCTTATTCATTTCTCATTGTATAATTTCTGAAAGAATCTTTACAAAATCTTATAAAATTTGAAGAAGTTCAAGATATTTTTCAAAGATCTTAAAATATAAAAAATTCTTTAAAAAGAAAAAGATATGAGCATTTTTTTTCATCGGAGATGTGTTGTGTACAAGGAAAATGCAGATAAACTATCGCTCGAAAGTAAAATGAAGTAATGACCTTTTACTGAGAATTACTTAATTCGCAACAAAGGAAGTCTTCAATTACACAGATCTTCGTTGAACTGGTAATTTCCTGTAGTTTAGAAACCCACACAAGGTCGCATCGATATTTAGCAATGAGATTGCCAAAGAACGTCCTCGCATAATTTTCAGGATTGTAGAAAAGGATCGGTTGTTTGCGTTCAATTATAGCGCATAATTACGGTTGTTTTTTCTTACCCTGGTGCACGGAACGTCTTCCTGTATTGCACGCGCGACAGAGCGTCCGTTCAATGCGCCACAAATCCCACTCACGTACATTGCAATCTAATAAAAGTGTAACGCACGACAAACTTATAATTCCGTGCTCCATGTATGTTGGCAATCTTTCAAAATCCACCTGTGTTGGCCAGGCTTTTCGTACTCTTTCGTAATACAGCATTGCGCAGGCTAATCAAAGGGTTCGAATTTACGAAAGAAAAAAGTGCGTCTGTCCTCTGCAGTTAAAAAATCACCAAGCGACTTGCATTTCTGTTCTATATTAATGGCTTTAAACTGTATTATAATATTTAATAAATAAATACGTATATTTAGATTAATTGTGGGATATAAAATATTTTTTTATATATTCGCTTATTCAATTAAATTGAAAGTAGTATTACGAAAAAAATCCTATCATATAAAAAAAATTGAATAAATCTTTTATAATTATTTTAACAAACAACAATGAAATAAGAGTAATTATCTAAATAAATAATTTTAAATACGGGAACACGTTTTACAATTTACTTCCTTGATTGAAATTATTGCCACGTGTAAAACCTTATTTAAACGAAAATAAAGAATAGATTAAAAATAGATAGAAAATAAAGAATAAGTTGTGAGATGTTTCTTTGATCAATTTATCAATTCGATCGAAATGAACTTGAGTAATATGTTGCATAGAACCTAATGAATATTACCTGCTGTGATATCATGCAAAATAGGTATTGCGAGTGTTACCAATAGCTAGTGAACGTTGAGAAACGCCGTTTGAATAATATCCTTAACAATAATTGCTTCGGTCACGAAGAAGAAAGCGCTGTCCCCAATGAATTGTTGCATTCATTGAACCGATTAATCCTTTTGCTCGGACGTTGTAATCGTGCTTCTTCATAAAATGGTCGATCGTCGAACGTTGAATAACGATAACGATGAAAAAAACATCGATAGACAGCGATTTAATAAAATAATTTTAATAATTTAATCACGCTCTCTGTAAATAATGTATGATTTAATATGATACAATAAATTGATTAAGCAACTCAAAATAAACTTGAAGAAAACATAACTTGATAAAAGTACAATATATGTAAATATATTTTTAACGGTATACTGATACTCAAATAATAATTAATCAATTTAAATACGATCAGTCTAGTATGCAAACTATATTATATTACAATATATGGCAATGGCAAGCAAAACATCCAGAAGGTACGTAAGTTCGCATGAAGGGATGTGGTGGTTGCGCTGGATCCAAGTTCAAAGAATCTTCGCTTTCGTCGCTTAATTCCCCGATGCTGAACGTGTCCGTCAAATCTTGTTTATGCTTTGAGGAATCTTTGGATTTCGGCGGAAAAAGAGTCATTTCATTTTCACTACAATTATACAGCAAATAGAATACATTAATTAAACTTGATCACATAGACACATATAGGACATGTTCTTTACAGATATGATTTAATGATCTAGATCACTGCATCAGTCAATGAACAAATAAAAAATGTAATTACATTTTCAAAATAACATTTTAATAAAATCTGTATAAATAGTAAACCTAAAACATTAATTTCTAATCCATTATTTCTTATTATTCTATTTTTTTTAAATAGACATGTACTGAGAGTTGAGTGTGTATTATACAACTTGATAAAAATTACAAAATAAATTTACTAGAATATTTATAATTTTATTGGTCAAAATCTAGTAAATCTTGCTCACTTTTGTAATTTTCACTAAACTTATGTGATACACAATCAATCTGGTGTTTGTTTAGCAACCGGTGTAATGACCTACATTACTATATTTAAATAATAAAGACAATGAATTAAATGACAGATTGTAAATCAATTTTTAAATACAATACGCAATGTATTAATATCATTTGACAATTCTTTACACATATATGATTGTTTAATACCTTTCACTTTCACTATGCCAGTATTCGACTAGAGGAACATGCTCCTTATTTTTATGTGGTATAGGCAATCTTTGAATTGATATTAATCCGGCGGAACTAGTGTTGCTTGTATTTTCATTTTCATATTTTGGAAGCTTTATGTAATCAGAATTGCGTTGGATTCGTTTTGCTTGTTCGATGCGTATCTCTGAAAAACAATATTACTATAATTAGAACAAAACAATCATATAAGTCACGCTGATTATTGCAACAGCAATGTTGAAATAACGCAATATAAAGAGCTAAAAGCTTATTTCAATACCAAGTTTCTTCTGTAGCTGTTTCGTTGTATTCCGTTGAGAAACCTGTGTATGAATACTGCTACAACTGCTGTCACTACCCTACAAAAAATTAAAACATTTTTATGTCACTAAACAATCTTTAACTTGTATTTTATAGCATTTATAAATCATTATTAATATCTCACAATTATATATCACAGTCTTATAATTATATTTCTCTATTAAAGTAAATTGTATAGCAAGCGACTTATCTGTCGATATATTTATCAAAATAAACATTTACCAAGAAAAGTCTTTCATCCTCAACATGATTAACAGCTTTAGGATCACTGTCAATACCACTATCTTCCATGATTCATCAAAATATTTACACAAATATATAAGCTTGTCTTTTGTCAATTCATCTGTAACATAAAAAAACATTTGTATTATTTATTATGCATTGCAGCTGGTCAAGCATGAAAGAGCCAATATGAAAACTGAAATAAGAATAAAACACATATAATAATTAATAATAAACCACCACTGTAATTAACAAATCCTTGTATTCAGGCACACAACAAAGAGGTTGCACACATATGGCACACGGTTCTTACGTATTTGCGGATTCTCAAAACTTAATAATATATGCATATGTCACTCCCCATTACGATAATTGTATAAACTAAGATTTTACAAATTCTAACGAAAGATATTCTCACAATTCTATGCAATAATAACCCTGCAACTTGTTGGAGTGCTCACATTACGTGGTATAGTCCATTATTGATTTTCTCCGTGTAGGGTAACCCCAAAGAGAAAAGCATGCTTGTCCCAGCGTCGTGAAAGAAAAGAACTAGCATAACAGCGACCAGAATATTGTGTATGAATTAAGCGAATTTTGGACGTTTCATGTCGCATAACAACTTTGCCAAAAACGCTTCACTTTCACGTGATATACTGTTGTCACAGGTGCACATCACATGTACGTGTTAAATACAGAGCTATAGAAAGCTACATAACATTTTTATATCAATTCAAAAATGTAACATTTACTTGTAGACTATCAAGCGATGACAAATTCGAGGAAATGGGAACATTATTTCAAGTTGAAATACTGTATCATACACAGGTTGACATTGCTGTCAAGGTCTGGCGCATGGTTTCCACCATGGTCTGGCGTATCCTAGGAAACTGTAACAGGCTTCTCAGTGTTGAATGACACATGAGAAAATGGCATTTGGAGTTTTTATCTGTTATATCTTTACATATTTCGTCGTACTGTATTGGAAACTGTTGAAAAGTAATATACTTGAGTTATAAAATAGACCCACTTTAATCAGAATAATCAGAAGTAGTGCCTGATATGATAAAGTTTGCTTCTTCATTATTAATAGTAAGTCGCACTGTATATTATAAAGAACATATAATTTAATGCAATATTTATTTAACAAAACAATATTTAACCAAACACCAAGAAAGGTAATTCAATTTCAGTTGATTAATTGTGCCAGTGACTGTTGCAAGTGTTTGATATATTTTTAAACATACAAAGGAAACAATGGCACCGACAATACCCAAAAAAATACCCTCCAAAGGGTCGGACATAACTAAAGAGGTACACATTTGCAGTTATAACACCAATTATGAATAAAAAAAAAATTAATTCGTCACATTGAAGAAAATTTAAAAAATCAAAATTTTGCAGCAATCTTTGACAAAAAGTTATGTGTCTCGACTAGATTTGGGTGCTGGTGACATGGATTGGATGCGAGGAAAGACTTTGCTTAGGCCAGATGATCAACTGCAGTTAACAGAAGCAGTATGTTTAACTTGTCTCTGTTGACTTTTCAGTGGATATTTCTGGATATTTCTTTATCTATAATTATTGCCCTAGGAATTGCAAGAGGAATTTGCTAGAGTGCTAACTATACATAATACCAGGGTACCAGATTCCTTAGTCGAATGGTCATGGAAATTGCGTGAATTTATAAGATTGCCTCCTCCACCGCATTTGGTAACTCTTCTGAGTATAACTGGCACTGTACTACACAAAGATTCTGAAGAAGCCAAAGTGCAAATGGCAGGAGGAACAATTGGTAAAGTCTCTTTATTTACTGTGATAGTTAGCACGTCTGATAAAATAATTATGTAATCATATAATTATAATTCCTCATCTAGTCGAAGACCAGGAGGCAACGGATGAGAAATTAAAGCGTGATAAAGCGGAAGAAGCAGAAGATGAAGAAGAGGAAGAAGGTAGGTAGAAGAAATTAAAAGTTATACATAACTTAACAAAACCAATTTTGATATTTTCTTATAAATAAAAATATAAAACGCATGTTCCATAAGAACAGTAGATGAAATAGATAAAACAGTGGAGGCGCTAGCCGAGGCTGAACGTGAACATGAGTTGGAGGCCGAAGCAGAACCTGAGGAAGAGGAAATAGAAAAGACAAAACCCAAGAAAATACCTAATCAATTCAATTTCTGTGAGAGAGCAGCGTTGACATATGATAATCCTATGAGGGCATGTATATTATTTCTTTTCTGTACACCAAACTTATTTAAGTATGTAAACTTTTTCTTAGATATAGAAAGTAAATCATATACGTTTTGCAGGACATGAGTACGCAAACTATACCTCCGCCTACTGCAACTTTTAATGCCAATGTACTTCAGTGGACTATCTTTGATGAGTATCAGGTATAAAAAGTTCTCCTCTAATCCTTAATAAATCAAATATTTTCGACAGAACATTATAAATGATTTCTTTCGCATTATATTCAACATAACAAAAAGTAGCATATTTGTATAAATAAATGTTACATACATTATTTTTGTTTGAAAAGCATATAAGTAAAGAAATATTATACAAGTTTCAATTATTTTATATGACTGGTAGGAAGACTATGCACAACAACAGCGTGAGAAGGAAAAGGAAAAGAAAGCACCATTGGCACAACCGAAGAAAGAAGACGTGAAGAAAAAAAACCAAATAGAATCTTCAGCAATGACAAGCAGAATGTTACAAGCTGCAAAAACGTTAGAGCGAATGGTGAACCAAAACATTTTCGACGATATATCACAAGGTAGGCTTCTGATCTTCTCTTCGACGAAATCTCAGTTTCTAGTATATGTTTCTTCAATTGTTATTAGATTATAGATATTGGGATGATCCGAGCGACGAATTCAAGGAAGGCGAAGGCTCTTTATTACCTTTGTGGAAATTTTCTTATGAAAAAACTAAGAAACATGACATCACGGACTTGTGCTTCAACAGCAGATATTACGATCTCTTTGCAGTCGCCTTTGGATCATGTTAGTAGAATATGCATATTTTGATTTTTATAATGTATAATTTTGTAAGTTATAAATAAGAACTGGATTGTGCATGTTCTAGTGTCATTCAACAGTCCAATAATAAATGGCACGGTATGCTTGTTCACCTTGAAGAATCCATCGTATCCAGAATGGATTTGTCCGATAGAATCTCCCGTGATGTGCCTAGATTTTAATGCCCAACATCCTCATCTTTTAGTTATCGGTGTGAAACAATACTATTTCAAATATTTAATAGCATTATATAGTGATATTTATTTAGAAATCAAATGTTTTTACTGAGAAAATCTCGATTAAATATTTGCATTAGTTTACCTATTATAATTTCTAAAACGTTATATTGATGTAATAAATTAATAATAAAGGTACCATGGACGGAGCAGTGGCAGTTTATAACATAATGTTACCGCCGTCCATGCCACAATACAAAAGCAACGACGTTGTGCAGAAGCATGGAGGGTTAGTATGGGAGGTCTGTTGAATCTTTCAATCTGTTGAATCTCTAATACTTTATGAAAAGCTGAGAATTTCCATTTAAAAGCTTTTAACAAAATTTTTTAAAAATATGTACTGATTATAGATTCGATGGGCTCCTGATACGGAGGAAGGAAATCTAGCGTTCTTCAGCGTCAGTATCGACGGCAAGATAAATCACTGGGTGTTAAACCAGAACGATCTCGGTCTTACCACCGTTATGACATTATTCCTGGACCGACCACCTATACCAGGACCAGATGGCACAATGATTACGTTGAAAGGTAACACCAAATAATAAAAAGAAACCGGAAATCATCACGTCCTGCGATGATGATGCAAACTGTTTGAATCCAGGATGCGGAACGTGCATCGCATTTCATCCCGCCGATCAGAATGTGTTCCTGGTGGGCACGGAGGAGGGTACCATGTACAAATGCAACACGGCGTACAGCAGCATTTACATGAGGACGTATCACGAAGCGCACACGATGCCAGTGTACCGGATAGTCTTCAACAAGTACAATTCCAGCATCTTCGCCAGCTGTTCGGGCGACTGGCGAATCAAGATCTGGGAAGACGAAAGACCGTAAGTTACATCTCCGTAATTGCAACAAGTCTCATTACAGTAATATCTTGCACGTAGGGAACCTTTGTTCATGTTCGACCTGGGTGTTCCGATTGGAGATGTTCAATGGGCGCCGTACAGCTCCACGGTGCTGGCTTGCGTATCAAACGATGGCAAAGTTACGGTATTCGATTTGAATGTTAACAAGTACAGACCGATCTGCAGCCAACAAATAGTCAGTAAACGAAAAAACAAGTTGACCAGATTAGCTTTTAATAACGCATTGCCGTTTATAATAGTCGGCGATGACAAGTAAGTAATATTATATATTTAATTAAAACTTGCATATAATTTCAAAAATATACTTCATGTAATTAACTATTCGTTTATTTAATATCCAATTTTGCAGAGGTACCGTAAATACACTGAAACTGTCTCCAAATTTACGAATAAAAGTAAAACCGACCAAGAAGCAAATGCACTTGTCGCATACGGAACTAGAATCTATGAAATTAGAAAAGTTGCTCAGCTTTGTAAGAGAGCCTCCGGTATTGACTCCACCTAAAGACGTGAGAACAGTCACTTAAAATGGATCTGAATAAGAACACGGGTTTTATCCTTTTCTTTTGTAAACAACAGCTTTATTAATATTTGCTATAACAGACGGATACATATACATATCTATATTTTTACAAATAAATTGGCACTATAATTATGCAATAGAGAGATCAAATAGTTCTACGAAGTAGTTTATGTACCTGAACTCTTATTGCTGAAAAACGTTGTAACAAATAGAATAATTCAGCAATTCACTTAAAACAAAGAAACTGAATAAATTGATTTGAATTAAAATGATTCAAATAAAATATATTTACACAATTTTTTTAAACGTAATGCGACAGACGTAACTTATTTTTGAATGCTTTTCCCCGTTTTCTATAAAATAGAAATTTTTTAATTGCAAAACTTGAATAATCGAATTCCTACTATATAAATATTTATAAATATTTTTCACGTTTTATAGTTCAAGATAGATTATATTAAATTGAATACCTTTATCTCACAAATAAAATATCTTTAAAATATTATGAAATCAGATCTTTTATTAATATATTTTTAATATTAAATATTTAAATTTCTAATAGAATATATTCTAGTACTATAGTTACCTACTAATAAACAATAATAAATCTAATAAAAAGTTAATATATATATAATGAAAATGTACTTGTGAAAAATGTCTCAACATCTATATCTGCAAATCTAGTTAAAAATATTAAATTTATTTGGCACGATATATTAACAGGTCAATTCATGCAAGAAGAAAGTGATTTTGTGACTTTTACTATTCCACAAGCTGAGTTGTTTAAAGATATAAAGGTAATATTTGATAACAATTATTTGTCATTCTTTCTTACTAAAGTAGGATCCGAATAAGGCAAATAGAAATGTTTACAAGTCTTCTTCTTAAATGACAGACATTGTCAAATTGTAATTTTTATTTAGATATTAACGTCTTCATGCATAGATAATTCCTAGTATCGTTAGATACATACGTAATGTTTCAATACAATTATCAATTCGATAAACGGCTTAACTCTTGAAGCTCCTGATTTTTGCGTAAAATCAGGCAACAATAACGCCGTATGCTACCGCGAGTAATCTCAAGTTACAATGAATCGAAAAAATGGACTAATCAAAGACAAATCTACCAGGTAACTCTGGATTCTCTATCACACCCTTGAAGTATTTAAGCTCTAGGAAGTCTCTAATATTATTTGGACATGGCACTTGTCTACCGGCGAATTCGATGCTCGACATCGGATGAAGAAAGTGCTCAGGGAAATTCCGGTTCTTCAAGAACCATGCGTCCTTCGTCATGGATCCATTGCGCGCGTAGAACGGTAGCAGATTCACATGCAAACGGTTGACCCTGGAATACTGTACCTTGAAGAACTCTCCCTCCGTCGCCTTCTCCCAAATGAAGCCATCATCGTCGACGACCGGCTTGCTCCTCGCTCTAACCAGCCATGGCGATCTCGTCAAATCGTCTCGATTTAGTCCAATTTGTATCTCGTGATCCCACGGTAGAATATCGCCGTTCCTCATCGCTCCCAATAATGATTGACCTTCCAACCAGAATCGTATACCGACCTCCTCCAGCTTGTCGATAACGTGATAGGCGACCTTTCTCAGTCCAGCCAAACAACAAGGCGGCGTGTATCGGTGCTGATAGAGATACGACGGCACGCCATTTATCACCGAGCCAAAACATCTCGGGGTTTCTCGCGAACAGCCATACCACTCGATGGACCCGGAAGCCCTTGTAACTTTCTTTATTCCCAATTTCTCGAACATCAATCGCTCCCGTGTGCGATACAACTGCTGCATCTTGGACTGTGCCTGTTGGTTTCTGTACAATGGTTTTCCCTCGTTGAACTGATAGTTTTTCAATATATGTGCCTAAAAACACACATTACAAAAAACATTTCAAACATTTGTAATTGATCATTTTATTTTAAGATAAATTTGAATCTTTTCCTAATGCATAGAAAAAGAATATGAGAAAAATTAATAAGTTTTAAAGAAAATATGTAACAAATAGAAAATACTTACCAAAAAAAATTTAAACACAAATTTATATGTTAACAATCACTGACACCAGAACACAAAACTGAAGATAAAATATTTATCAACTACATATCATCACAAATTTTGTATATATAATATTTAATTACATCAATATAGTATAAATAATAGAAGCATATCAAAATACCACATGGATGGATCAATAACAGAAATAAAACATGCAACAGAAATAAAAGAAATTATAACAGAATAATTTACAATGGCAGTAAAAGAAGAAAGCAATAAATAATTGTTTAAATTAGATAAAATGAATTACCTTTGCTCCAATAGCTGTTGTCTGAATGTACAACGCATCTGTGAAGGGCAGCAGGAATGGATCCGACAATTTTCTCAAAATTTTTGCTTCAAGCATAGTTACATGTTTGCCCATTACGCTATCACATTCCGTTCCTGTGACTCGTGCTACCCTCAAACTCCATTCTCTCACTTTTAAATCTAATTCAAGACAATGTAAGATTATCTTTCCCACTGGCACAATAACTATCCCTAAATTTGACACTTGCGAGACAGTCTCCTGTAAGACATCAAAGAGAATAACGTTCTGTTGCAAGATAAAATATCTTTTCATATAACAAAGAAAGTTTACCTGTATAACCTGCTTAGTTGATAATCTTGTTGCATCAGGTAAGAACAGGACAAACTTGGTACGTATGTAGAAGAGTGGATTCCTCTCTTCGAAAGACTTATTAAATTCAGGCCGTAGGCTGATCAGCTTGACATTCTTCAAACTCTCATTGGCGAAGTCCAGCTCCAGTGGTGGGTACGGCAATTCATCGCAGACTATCAAGATGGGTATCCCTGGAAAGGAATTCAAAACAGACTCCACCATGGATGCCACATCGTTTTCGAAGTTCTCGAACTGTCGGATGACGATGGTGACCAGGCGGGCCAGGCGCCGATGAAACTTCTGTGGGGGCTCGTTCGTCGCAACACTCGGCGTCAACAAGCCCAGGGTGTTTTGCGCCGCGAACAGCCGCCATATCTTGTGCCAGACGATGATGTTGCCTAACAGCGCGAGAACCAGGAGCGCCCTGACGAATTTGAGGCGCATTGTTACGGTGCACGACGCGGTCACATCTTATGTATATTTATACGCGAACGCGACGCGTGTTCTCACAGCGTCCCGGCGTCGAGTTCTGGCGTCGAGAATTCGACAGGTCGGGATATTCTGTCATGCTGCAACGCGCTTCCGATGAGCTTACGTGCGGGTCATCCCGCACGACCCGATGAACTCTTACGTCATCACCAAGTTAAAAAACACGTAAATAAAGCTTCATTGTCCGATGCAGACGGACGCCCACGAAGCGTTCGAGTTAGCCTTTGAGGTTAAGATACGCTAGGTTAGCCGACCACCTCGTCTGCTTATCCTATTTTATCGTGTGGGCTTGGGCTGTAGCAACATACAATGCGTATATACATATATTGATTGTGACAAAATCCTCTACGGACGCTGTTTCTTTAAACGTAAACAATTTTAATGCAAATCGAAAAAAAAGTTGGCGTATAAACACAACTGTCAAAAAGTGATGCCAAAGTAAAATGAAATTAATTACCCGAAGGCCGTTTTTGCGTTGAAATTGTGACCTGACGTAATCGTAGAGGCATACAAATTCACGGATGGAAACGCATAATTGATCTCGTACTGGAAATTAGCGTAATTGCGCTTAATTGAAAAAGGCCGAACCTTGACCTCTCCCATGCGCATTGGCCGACGTTCGAAAAGTATTTTAGTAACTTATTTTACTTGTATCGAATTACCAGCTTCTCTAAAATATGAAATTAGAGCGATCAAGTCCTGATTAACTTAATTAAGACAATTTATCAAATAATTAATATACGTGTAGTATTTTATTAACATGAAAAATAAATTTTATTTTTTTGACACATGAAAGCAAAGATTAATTAAAAATCAGACAATGAATCACTAGCTAAAAGTTTTGCCGTGGACGATTCTCTCTGCTAATTAAATTAATTAAAAATAATTAACTCTATTAACTCAAATTTGATTGAAGCCGCCCGAAATAGTTATAATTTCAAAGATTTTTGAAAAATACATATTATTCATGGAGATAGGAATATGTATATGTAAACATATTTTTAATCAACGCCATTTTAGATCAGAAAGAGCAAAAGTTAATTATTTATCGCGACTCTTTCTTTTTTACTCTCGTGTAGAATAATTACCGCGTCCTGCGTGTGCGAAAATGATTCGAGAAACATGAGCGGAGAAAAAGTGAAAGATGCGTCTCGCGAAAGCTTCGAGGAATCCTATTCTATCCGATCCTATCCGTTTCCTATCCGAGCCTCGGATAACAGTATGCTCCATGGAAGCCGAGGAGCATACTGCGACAGGAGGTTTTATGAGATAACGACGTTAGAACGTGTCCGCGTATCCCGAGAGCTCCGAAAAATATCAGATGTTACGGGGAACGCATGTTGAGCGAGGAAGTCGTTGAAATCAGCCGGAACAACAGCTGATACCACGCTACCACGCCCCCTCCACTGGACGGGCCCTCGGCAATCTCCCTCCATCGCTCCGCTTCAAAATGGCTCCGCGGCGCGGTCTTCCCTCTCCATCACAGCCCCTTCCCAAGCTCGACCAATGAGGGCGCGGAGGCGCGCGGAGTGGGGCCCTCGTACCCGCCCCACCCACCTGAGTTACCGCTCACCTCCTTGCGTCACGTGGCCTCCTGATAACTCCTACGATTCTCGAAGCTCCCAAGAGATGCGTATTCTAACCTCGCTACCTCTTAGCACCTCCAACTGTGGTATGCTTCCCTGGTAACTGACGATTTCTAAAGCCTCACGAGTCGACGCATTTCAACGTCTGTCTCGTTACTCTACACTCCCCGTACGGGTTACACTCGCTCCAGTTATCCCCCATCTCCGTATGATCCTAACAGCGCGCAATTGTTAATATTAATTATTAATTGAGAAGAATCAGTGTCATCCTTGTGGGCGTGCTGTAAATCAATTTACCCGCCGCTATTGTCGGATTGTACTCTCATCTCTGGTTGTGCAAGGCAATCGTTATAAGCGGCCGCCTTAATTCGAAGCGAGAATTTCCTAGCGACACATTGCTCCGCGAAATTCCTAGCGGCTCGCAGCTGGCACCGCTGCTGGTAGACCCGCTGCGCGCTCGTCGACCCGTCATTTCGCGTCGTACGTCAAATCCCGGGCGCGCGACGTGCGTCTAACGTCCTGCTCGTGCCCTCGTCGGCGAGAGAATCGCAGACCCTCGCAACATGCCGCTGCACCGATACACGCACGCGATCCTCTGCAGGATCCCGCTGTCGCTGCGCACGCGGGGCGAGGTGACACTGGACGAGGCTAGGACGCAGCACCTGGCTCTGGCGCAGCTTCTCCGTGAGCTCGACATCGACGTCGTCGAGATGCCGCCCGACGAAAACTCGCCGCTCTGCGTCTTCGTCGAGGACATCGCCGTCGTCTGCAACGGCATCGCCCTGATCGCCCACCCGAGTGAGCCGTCTCGCCTCAAAGAGGTACATCCGGATATTGTCACAGATATACAGTACAATGTGTCTGACAGTTTGGATTTGACAGGATGAGAAAATTAATGAAATATATAAATAATTGTATCAAATTGACTGTGGAGAAAGGAAGAGGGAAATGCAGTACAAAAAATTAATTTGTGTTAATAAATTTAATTGATATAATGATGAGGAAGAATTTAATGTTTTTGAATCAAGTTAAATTTGATTTCTTCATTGTTGGTTTTTTTGATTGCCTTTTTGTCTTTTTTTCAGCTTGATACCATCAGAGCTGTGTTGAAGAAAGAGTTAGAGATACCACTAATAGAGATAAGCGACAAGAATGCTCGTTTAGATGGTGGAGACGTGCTTTTTACTGGTAAATTCTATTCCGCGTATTCAATATTTGCCTTGGTAGTCTATACTTGCGCTTTTAAATGCGTAATCTTTTAAATTTTCTAGTTTTGACATCTGCTAATGCATAAATATCTCATTGCAGGTAGAGAATTCTTTGTTGGGCTATCTCATTTTACAAATGAAGCAGGAGCACGAGCAGTTGCTGCCGCATTCCCAGAATATCCTTGCGTGCCTATCAAGGTTGGTAATCTTATAGATTAACGTGTCTATATCATTTAGTAGGAATTATTAATATTCCATTTTTAATATAAAATAATTACAAATGTTTTATTACTTACTAAATGTATCGCATGTATTAATGTCCCATTTCTGAATTCATGTTAGAATTATAAAAACATGTACAGTATGAATACGCTATCTTCGGCAGACAATGCAATTTTTCTTGCTGGATTGCTTGCAAACTAGTAAATTTCTAGAAATGTAACAACTCGTAGAATTTATTAGATTGCAAGCAATCCAGCAAGAAAAAATTGCATTATCTGTCACAAGCTTTATACATAATGATCTTAAATACTTGTCAAAATTAAAAAGGTAAACACCAAATAGTCAAAACTAGATCTTAGTGTGCCTAATATTCCATGTGTAAATTTCTATATTACATACATGCACAAAGCATATAATCCAGTTTTATTACCTTTTTTATTTAACCATTGTATAATAACATAACGGTCGTGTATTATATTGTAAAAAGGAAGATGTTTTATATATGATCTGTATACCTATATTTTTTATCTACCAATATTATTGTATAAGATTTATCAAATATTAGTAATTGATTACTTTGTAATTTCTGTATCTATTTCTGAAAAACATTTTACATCTCATATCTTGATTGTATAATAGAGTGTTTCATTAATGTTAGAAGTCACTACAGAAATTAGTTTAATGTTCAAATGTGATGTATTAAGTGTCAACCTTTTTTTATTACTTTTCAATAGCAATTTTATTCTAAGTAGATCCAATTTAAAATGAAACATTCTATATGTATCAATAACATCAATAATAGACGCATGTTTTGATTCATTAGTGACAATGAAAATTTTATGTTTATTCGCAGCACACATTGTATATCTATAGAAGGTACATAATATATACCTCGCGGAGATTTACATCAAACTTCGACAGACTATCATACTCACTCACCTTACTTTTCTAATGTTTATTTAAGGTGGGTGATGGTGGCGAAGAGGTGATAGTGGAGAGTCTTACCTCAGCCCCTCTTCAGGTTTGGGTGCACTAAACTGACCCTCTTAATTATGTTATTAAAGAAAGAATTTATAAAAAAGAAAAGAGAAAGAACATGAATAATTTCACAGGCTAGAAACGCAAACTTGCACGATTTTGAGAAACTTCTTTTCGTATGTAATAATTTCAGAATTTTACGAGCCGCTTTGGAACTGTGACGAGTTACACAAGTTCCAGCTTAGCACTTGATCCGTGCACTTGAACAATACCACGAACCTTATTCACTCACCTTAGCATGCATATAATTTAGCATTTAACTTCGAAATATTTAAGGGCGTTATTCATTTTGTTCCAACCGTTGTTGTACAAATATCATGTATATCATGAATTTAGTGTGTATGCACTTATCAGATAATTTATATTTTACATTACACAAAACACTGTGCACGATTTGTTGGCACACTGATAATTATCATGGACATCATAATAATGCATTAAAATCATATAAGATTATAATAAATTCTTTAGACATAAAAAAATTCAAAAGATTTACAAAAATATGAATTAAAAAGAAAGAAAAGAAGTTGATTAATAAACTTGTTTGTAGTTTTCATTGATAAAATTTAACGCGATAATAATTCTCCAGTTTGTTCAAGTAATATGTCGAATTAAAAACATGATACACGAAATGTAATGATAAAATGACTACACATTGTGATTAGTGCATTGCAATATTTATTTTATTTTCTCTTTATAACTTTCGAGATAGTAACTCGGTATTTCTCTGCTTAGGTGGCTGAATCCAAACGCCTGAAATCATTGGTTACAATGGCCGGTCCAGATGTTATATGTGTAGGGGCAGGAAAAGAATCTCAAGAAGTTCTCAAGGTTAATCTCGATTAATATAAATTACTAAATACAACTTATCACTTTCACTTATCACTTATCACTTCACTAAGAAAAATATTGTTCCAAAATTTCACCCACAACCAATTTCACTTAGACTTTTGCTACATAACAGATATTGCTTTTCATTTTTTTTAAATAAGATTTTTTTCTTAAACTTAATAATTTAATTGCAAAAAGTTTTGATTTTTATTTCTCTAATTTACAATACAGAGAATCGAGCGAGAGGCAACGTACAATTACCAAACATTAACTGTGCCCGAGGACGTGGCTGCCAATGTGCTCTACGTGAACGGCACGCTTATTCATCGGTCGGAGGATGAGATCCCACAATCGAGTAAGGTATTCGCCGAGAAGGTGGAGTTCCCGACCAGATCGCTGCGTTTGTCTGAATTGGCGAAAGTTAGTTCCGGTTTGTCCTCCTGTTGCTTGTTGGTGCGCAGACCGCGGCACATCCGTAGCATTTAAACATGAAAAGAGAATAAGATCTTGCGATGTAATCGCAATTTATTGCCACCAGTGCTATCCGCGAAACACGAAACGTAAATCCAAGTTTTCTTCTCTTGTCAAAGAATTCGCGGAGAAATACAATACATGACAATGGCGATTCGTCATCTTGACGTTTTGATAAGTATTTTTTTTTTAAATAATTTAAAATGTTACTGTATTATTTTATATCTTGCAAAGAGAAAATATTTCAAGAGATTAATATATACATATGTATACACACACACACGTACACATACATACACACACACTCATGAACTTCCCGATTCAATCGTACACACTTGATATTTCACTCGCTCCAAGAGGCAAAAGCGCGGTTAAATTACGTTGATACATAAACGTATATAATTTTTATATATTTAGAGTAGGAAAGTAATATATTTAAATTTTATGTTATTTATGTTTATGCTTTTTGCAAGATAATCTCTTTATTCTTGTCATTTATTTAAATATTCGTTATTTTATGACTTTTATTTCCAGCTGCAGCTACAGAGTTTTACTTGACTAGTATTTTCAAGAATTTTTATTTTATTTATTGTTTATTTTATGCATTTTTTTCCTATGATATTCCAAAAAGTATATTATAGAGTAAGGCTACAGAGTTACATCTTATAGTTCTCAACAGGATTGATCTTTGCAAATATGGCACGTAACACAATATGGCACAAATCCGATTTTATAATATATATATATATATATACACTATATATATAGAAGGGTTGGAATATTGATTTTTATTACGATATATATAATTAAATCAAAATTGACTCGTCAATTCAAATTATAATTAAAACCAATGTCTACATGCACACATAACGGTGGATCATTTGTAATCTGCATGGCTTACGCAATTAGGAAAAATATGATCGTATATATTATCAGTATTCTGACTCCCGCAACGCATTCGTAACTAGTCTGAAACGTGTTCACATCGAAACATTCAAATAAATATCTCTCTATCACCTAATAATGTATCGCAAAGTTATTAATAATGTGAAAGCACTGATAGTTGTTATGTTATAACGAAGTTACATAATTAAAAGTTTAAACAGAAATCAATATATAAAATTTCTGTATAAAACTTAGTACATGTATGAGATTTTGTGCAACATACTTGAAACATTTTTAGATTTAATCAATATCGCGGTGATAAAAAGATACGAAATAGAATTGCGATATACTTTGACACTGGTAAGTGTCGCTGTGACAATTTAGCATTTTGTACTACAATGTTTAAATAATCTTGTAGTATTTGTCTGTAATACTTTTACAAAACTTTTGTATGCGTTCGCTTTACGTTAAAAACACTGGTGTTTATGTTGTATAGTATTTTTCATAATGGAACTTCATGGTTTTAGAAATATTATATCAAGATTATAAAACACATATATAAAAATAAGTAGATCTTTTAATGCAATTAGTTGTGCAGTATTTACAGATTTTATTACAATTGTGTTCTATATTCAAAGATATTGTCAAAAACTTATAAGTTCATATATATATATATATATATATATATAGAAATATAAAAGTTTTTACAAAAAATAATTAGTCTTTTTAAATGTACAAGATACAATTTTCTAAGTCACCAATACCAATTTTTCAGAAAATTTGTTTAAAAATTTCTATAAAACACGGTGTTATTTTAAGATAAGGCACAAAAATATTGCATGATAAACGATAAAATGATGCTATAAATTACGATTGTTACTTTAGGTGCTTATAAAATATAAGTGATCTTTTACACTCACAAAGAGAGACTCGCAAAGAGATTTTTCGGAATCGAGAAATATTCCAGTCATTTAAAAAAATAATACAGTCTCATTACATGACTGAACGTTTTCAAGAGATTACTTATTATAGGCACATACTTCGACAGTGGTTCATTCACACATTCTTCCCACACATGATGATAAAGGCGTACACTTATCCTTAACTTGTCACTATTATATGTGTATCATTTCTGTTCTATTTGTTTCATTCTACCATGGTCGAATCAATTTATTTCTGCACAGATGATTAAGTCTTTCTTTTTGCTTGTAATACTGCGATATCGCTATTGTCACGTCACACTGTGACGTCTTATATTTTTGCATATAAAACGTCTCGTCAGTTTCACATCAATATTATGAATAAAATGTTAAAACCGACGTATGATTACCCCGGACCAGTAAAAATGGTGGCATATCGCGTGTTAGCGTTTCCAACCACGCCATGTAAAGAGGCGCAGATACAGCACCTTTCCGAGGCATTGGTAGTGTCCTATAAATTAATTAATATCAATTAAAAACAATCCGTCTCAGTAAATAAGTCCGTAATGTAAATACTTACATAACGACTAAATTGGCTTCCATGGAATTTTCAAGTAATAATTCGCGTAAACGGAGATGTCTATTGGTTTTCTCTTTCATCGCCATAAGTTCCGAATCTTTAATAATATCTAAAGTAAAAAGATTAAATACATAATTATATAGTATATACTGACAACAGATTAACTTGTTAGTTCTGTTTTATTTTATGCTATTCATAGAATAAACTCATATAAAAATTACTCATACCGTCATCGGAATCTTTCGAATCAGCTGATTCCTGGAAATCTGCTATTAATGAGTCAAAGAATGTCTTTGTACCGGTTTGCGCTGGTTTCGAAATATCCGGTATGACTTTCAGGGCAGAATAATCAATCCGGAATTTCGACAGGAGACTCGCCATACTACAAAAGAATTAATATTAATCATCGAAAAAATTATTTGACGCAATAAATTTTCTAGAAAGCATCGTCAAAAATGCTTACCTTCTCTGCTCATACTCCAGTTCAGAGTTCTTATTGGCAAGAGCGAATACTCTCAATTTGCAGTTAGACCAATTACGCCTCGTGCTGATAATATAGGGTAATAAAAGCGTAAGGCCACCATCATCGTACAGCCACCATACATCGATAGTACCTTTCTTATGTTTCCGTTGAAACTTTGTTACTACGTTAAGTATATTCGTGATTGGTACTATATTTGGTCTATTCTCGCGCTGCTCCTCGGATGGATTGGGATATTCGTTAATCGTTTTTGAACGTCTTGGCGTGGGACTACCAGGGATCGATATATCAGACGTGCTACTAGCTACAACAGTTACATTAATTGTTAAGCGCCACTCTTCAGGAGAATATATATACATATATTAGGTCTATTAAATATATTGTATTAAAAATACAAAAAAAAATATCTTCTTTTAAAAACCTTGGCTAAGCTGCGAAAAACTCTGATTGCCCGGTATTGAAGTAGGCGCGAGTCTCTTTTGATCTTCGGCATCTCCGATGGTCGCACTGCAATCCAAACCTTCCTGAAGTCGAAGAAGCGCCACTGCTACATGCATATCCAGAGCTTTGCTGTGTAAGGTAAAAAAAAAGATTACTAAACTAATCCTCTTTACGTAATTGCAAATTAATTAGAATGTGATACACAAAAGACTTACTGCATGATGTTGAAGTACATATTCAAATTCTCCCGAGAACAGGTAGTCCAATCTTGCTTGTAACCCATTAGCAAGATATTAGGTCTCATTTTCCCAAGTCCGGCAGCTTGAAGAAGAGAAGTAGCACCTTCTTGGAAATTCGAGCTGTCCACCAGCGAGTAAAATGCCTTAATCTTACTGGCTCTGAGCCAGGAAGAATAATTTTGCACCATGCTGTTGCGTGTTTTGTACGATATGGGTGTCTGAAGCACACAAATATAAATCATTATCGTCTGGGCATATCGAATCGATAAAAAGTAGGAACAGACGTTACCTCAATGATATGACCACAAATAAATAAACTCTGATGTTTAGTAATATGATGAGCGAAATCGACGAGAGACGATCTCGTGTTCGGTGCGCCAGTGAGAACTAAAAGCTGTGGTCTATAATTTTTCACGTGCTCCTCAACACGATCCAATTGTTGTACAGCAGTTAATGCATTATTATAGGTCTGGGCTTGTGTAGTTGAACCCCAATTTACATCTGTAATATATTTTCGTGAAGAACACAATACATTGAAAAACCAAAAAAGCAGCGCATAAATAAAAATAAATTTCTATTAAACGAAAAATTACCAGGTTTTCTATACGAGACTACTAAATATAGCGCTAAGACTACGCATAATGTTATTAGAGCCGTCCACCATGAGATCAAGAACATCACAGAAACACAAAGGATAGCACCAGCGAGACTGAGCCACATGTTGTAATACTAAAAAAAGAACAGAATATTATATAATACAGATAATAAAAATAGAGACAACGCCATAGATGTTATATTTTTACGTTACATACCTTGAAAGTTGGTCGCCATCCGATCGGCTTAGCTAAGGAAGCGTGGAACGTACTGAAATTTATAAGAGTGTAAGCAGCCAAAAAGAAGTTCGAAATCAACGGTGCGATAGCGTTTAATTCACCTGGAAAAAAGTCGATATATGTATGTCAGAAAAAAACGATTTTCTCAGTATAATTACAGAATTGACACTTACCTATCAAAATAAAAGCAACGGCGATGATGAAAGTAAGTAAATAACCACGAATCGGCTCCTTATCTTTTTCTCCGCTAAACCACGCAATTCCTGGATACAGCTTATCGAGGCAGAGTGCTTGAAATACTTTCGGCGCTGAGACCAGTGATGCCAAGGCACTTGAAATTGTTGCTGCAAAGCAACCGGCGTAGATGATGGGTCCAAAGCCGGAAACTAATTGGATCACCTATAAATAGTCGACAACGTCGCTTGCTTATCTTAGTTTTTGCATTTAACATTCTTAATATAATTAATAATCATTATTCATTACTATAATTCCTCGTTTGTAAATTATATAACTTTATGCACCTCAAAACTGTTATGACTGCCATATTTGCACCCTGCAGTACAGTTAAAATCCGTTCCGTATACACTCCATGTGCGATTGATATTCTCGATAATTGTATTATTTTCGATCATAGTGGCATTGTCTATGTCGAGAAATGACAGGGCCGAAAGTGAATTGTTGTATGTCGTCCATAAATCAGTAACGTTGCCAGTCGCATCTCGCATAACGGAACCACCGATCATAATTGCCATGAGTAGATATGACAATGATGTCAAGAGAATTGCGAGTAAAGTGCCTTTCGGGATTGCCGTTTGCGGATCCTAAATTCAAGATAAGATTTAGAAATGGCACGAAAGTTCTGTGCTTACATAAAATATTCGCAAATGTCAACAATCATGATAATTAATACGAAACGCAAATCTTTTACCATCAGAGGAAATGTATCATTGTACAGAAGATAACTTTAATCGAATGTGCAAATTGATGAATAATCGAATACATAATAATTCCGTAAATCATATCGTAAGTCAAGCATTAATTACAAATATCTCTCATAGACGAAAAGACTAAATCACCTTCAAGTCACCGGATATATTCGCACCAGCCAGGATGCCCGTTGCCGCTGGGAAGAAAATGGCCAAAACTGAAAAGAAATTATGATGCACGCCTTCGCTGTATCTATAGTTCGGATATAAATTTTCCTTGATTAGCGCAGCTGCAAATCACAAATAAATAACGAAATTAGTACTTAATTCCTTCATTACGATAATAATTTATAAAAGATATAAATGTCAAAAATATGCGAAAAAGAAATGTTGATGCATTACCGTTGTATCCAATGAATCCTTGAGCCCTCTCTTTGTCGCTCTTGGGGCCCACGAAGGAGCCAATCATGAAATCGACAATAGCCAAGAGAAGAATTATCAGCAAAAATATTTGCGCTTTCGCCTCCCATTCCAGACCAATTATAACAATTATCAGTAGCACAACTATCGTTATGCAACCTGCAAATCCAATGTAAATGTTTGTGTAAATTTGCGTCGATATAATTTTAGAGCAAGAATTAAAAGTAGCAAAATTAAGTTCAATCATCGACGTTATAGATATAAATAATTACATCAATGATAGTATTTAAATATACGAACAATTTTTACATATTAATAACAATTTTTATATATTAATTCACATGAAAATATTGATTAATCAAAATTGCAATTTTTATTTTTATTTAAAAATCACACAAATTTTTACAGACCTATAATCCTGATATCCATGATTCCGCAATCGACCATGCAGGCATTAAAAGGGCGGAGACAATCCACTAAACTCTCGCAAAATCCGACTACGTACATAGAACAAGCGACAGCGTTCGCCAGAGAAAATATAAGACCTATAGATCCGCCAAACTCAGGTCCCAATGATCTGGAAATCATGTAATAAGTCCCACCTGCAAAAAAAAGGGAAACGTGCACGTTTTGATTAACATCACGTCGACGCAATTATTTGGCAAGACAATTTACATATGTGCAAACAATTACGAAGATATTAATTAACCTGGTATATATATGTGACACTATCAGTCAAATAAAAGATTGATAAGAAAGTGATTAAAACCATCGGTTTTAATCACTTTTTTCCTTATATAATGTTAGAGTTTTCCTTCTTTATCTTTTTATAATCTCATTCTGAATTTATTACAACTCGTATGGGCCAGTGGAATATAGAAATCTTGCAGTATAATTTAATAAAATAATATTTATATGTATACTATATATATTTTTTGCATGTATAATTATCATATAAAATATAATGTATTCTTTCGTTTTATCAAACGATAAATAATATATTGCGAAATAATTAAACCGATTTAATTCTCTGTGAAATTTTAATTAAACATATAATTCCTAAAATATATTTTCTCTTAATTTTGATTTACATAATCATCAAATTTATAAGAAACGGTATTTTATTTATTAAATCTTCTTTCATTTCCAACACATACCATAGAAATTTATAGTTCTATTATTTAACGCATACCTCCTTTGATTAGACCATTCGTACTGATCGCCGACATCGACAAAGACGTAATCGTCGTGACTACTGTTGTCGTAAGAATCAACAAAATAGCTTGGCCTGAAACGATATTGATGTTAAAATCTCAAACATTCAATGAATTGAAAAAATAATTCGACGATAGAACAACTCACCTACTCCGGTCTGCGCTACGACCCAGGAGAGTCGCAGGAAGAGCATCACCCCCCAGATGTTGAGAAGACATCGCATCAGCACTCCTTGGATCCATCCGAACTTCACTCCTGGCGCCGTGGCTTTCAGTTGTGGAACAGTTAACGTATGCGAGCCCGACCTCTGAAAACAAATCGCTCGATAAATTGAACGTGTTTGAAAAGACCAATTTTATCTCAAATCAGTGTACAGATTTACAAAATAAGATAATGGGTAGATTGACATTTATAAATTAAAAGAAATAATTTTATGTATCAATTTTCAACAAATAATCAGTAAATTCTGTAAAGTTTTATAGACATTATTTGTCATGAATAATTTCATGAATAGTGCTTAGAATTTGTATAATAACGCAGTTTCATGCCTTTCTCAATTTACTTGTAATTTTAATTTAATGTAATCTGATTTAATTTTACTCCAATCGACTTCATCACTTAAATTTTATTTTAATTAAATGTTGTGATGAAATTTCTGTTTAGTTCTTGTCTGATTTTAATTTCTTCAAGTATAAATTCCCATTTAATTTCAAGACTACGTTATTTATCGCATTTTTCGTGTCACGTCTGAAATTAGTTGCATTTTATTTCGTTCTATTTCTTCTTTACATTATCCATTCCTCCGCACGTCTATTCTCCTCTATTCTACTGCGTCGTCAGTAATTTTGCGGACTGCCGCACGTGCGTCGAGAGAACGTGTAACTATGCGAGATTAAGGTGGCTAAAACAAAAAAAAAGGGGGAAAAAGAGATTAAATAAGTCTGTTCAGAAAACAACTCTAGACTTTTTTCTAAAGCGTTACAATCTCTGTATGCCATCAGGATCGACTGTTTTTCCACATCGCGTATAGACATAAATCACGCATATACGACCGGTAATTATGCAAAGGCTTGTGTCTCGATGTCGAGATAATGTCTTCATCAATCCAATGGGATAATCGGCGATACCCACACGGACTGCAAGGTCAGCTCTCTAAATAAATCCGAACGATTTCTTGCAGATGTGACAAGACGGCGATCTTAACCGGCCGGTAGGATCCGCGACGAGCGGATTAGCGCGTAAATTGAGATTTAGAGACGATTATCGATGGCATTGAAGGTGACTCCGAGGAGGTCTCGAGGAAGGGTCCGTCACTCGACCAATGAAGTCTTAACGATTTACGTAACAGAGCCTTCTATAGGAATAGAGGTCTCATGTCCGCGACGACGTGTCACGATGCTGAACGTCGCAGAATTTTTCGCAAATCACACGTGGAATTGCTCAATTAGAAAAAAAAAATTGGAAATACACCTGAGACATCGTATCTGAAAATCGTCTTTGTCTTCTTGGAAAACATCGTCTTGTGACGTACGTATGTTTCAGCACTGACAATATCGTTATCGATGATTAACGATTTCCGGGTGAGCATGCTTGAAACATTTACGAGGCTTCGAAAACGAATAAGTATAATCGAAAAGTCAGATCGAAACTTTTAAAATATCAAGGCAAGCGTAGCTAAAATAAACGCTGTAGAGAACCCGTTTGCGTATAAATTTAAATCATTAAATGAGCAATAAATAACAAGGATTGGATCATCGATTGTTGTCAATTCGATTTTTATTGGATTGCGACTTGTCCTCTAGAAAGTTTAGATCTCTGTCTCAACAAATAATTTTTCAATATATCTTCGAATATCTTGCATTAAATTCCGTATAATCATAAGATTATCTCGTATTTCCATAAAATCAATTTCGCAATTTTGTCTTTACATTCGATAATTCACTAAAAAATTTAAAAAATTCTTTTATTATAATACAATACCGGTCATTTTTTTATTTGAACATCTATCCCTATAAGCACGTAATATTATTTAATATTAAGTAATATTCCTGAAATATTAATAAAAATGGTTATATCCACTCCTGATAATATTATATGAAGAAGTAAATAATATTATTTACTTCAATATTTTTAATTATCGGAAATATTATATTTATATTACTTTTGAATGTAACAATTATAAAATTTATGAATATTTTAATAATTATTCACATTTATTTTTTACCACAGTAATATTCATAAAACATTTTTATAATATTCCACAAATATTATATAAAAACGGACATATAATAGTAACACAATATTTTCATAATATTAAAAAATATTGAATAATATTCTCAAAATATTGATAGTAATATTATTTTAATTTTTATAATATTCTATAATAATATCTAATATTATTTTAATTTTAATAATTTTAATATTCGCATAATATTCCAGGAATTGTGCTGTTACACACAAACATTTTTCATTTTTATTCCTATCATAAAAACTCTTGTAAAAAATATGACACTAGATTTAAACACAAACTTTTTAAAAATAATAATGGCAACAAAAAATATCTTTCTCGATAAGTTAAACTGATACTTTTTTCACGTAAATAAATTTTTCCAAGTAGTCATTTAATCATCGAGGCTTTAAAATCTCTTCCGTATTTCACAGAAAAGCTGTAAATGCTAGTCATTCATTTCTGAGATCCTTAGAGTGAGTCATCTGTAAACTACAAAAGCAACACTCGAAATTTTTCGATCAAGCATTTACGCATCTTACGCACACGAGGAACGTAATGGTTTACGACGGTGTATGTACGACACGAAGGAAGAATAAAAGACCCTCTATATAGGTAGGCCTTCTTTCACATGCTCCGCGTGTATACTCGTATCTTCTCCACTAGGACATGCCACGAGCATATTCAAATAATGTAACACGCTTATCTATCAGGGGCTCGTGATTTATTCGGAGTACGCTTTTTACTGAACCCATTGACACTGCTATATCGAGAGCCGCAAATATAAATGCACACTTCAATTGCTCGCAGAACCGTGTGGGCCACGAAAAATTAATTCTGGAAAAAATAAGAAATACTCGACAACATAATTTTTATGTCTGCGTCCTTTTTATTTTGTACCAATTTTAAACGCTCGTAAAAAAATATTGCTAAATATTCTAATAGATTGTCTCTTTGCGTGACAAGACCAATTTGGATCGATCTGCAAAGCATAGTCGTTGAAACTTTTTTTGCACTGCTTATTCATTTAGCATAATCATACTGGCAAATCCGGAAATTCTTTCTAATGATGAGCGTCACGGGATTTGAACTGAAATGTTTCTTTCACAACACGCAAAGTTAACATAGCATGCCACGCTATTTAATCAATGTAGCAATGTTTCATGAATCAATCTCGCGTGTAAAAAGACGAATAAAGCTATTTTGCTGAAGCTTCCTTGTGTGCGAGATAAGGAGATCCATTCAGTTCAATTTACGTCGGACTCTTATCAAAGCATCACATTTCTTTATGGAAATTGTATCTACAAATGTTTCAATCATCTTTTATTATAAATCTGTTAAATTAAAAATATTTGCCTCGCCACATTTTTTTTTACGAACACAATACTTCAGCCTAATACAACAATGGCATTTAATACGCTAGTGTAGGTAATCAACTTCTTTTATTTCTATTGCATAGCTGCGATCTAAAAAGAAGTAGGAAACCGCTAATTACAGCCAATTAACACCATCAACCTGACCCAAAAATTGCGCACATGACAAGCTATATCAGAGAAATGTCGTTCAATTACCAACGGTCCGGTTACAACGAGAACTCGTGACATAAATTCGTTTGACTAATTAACCGCGATATCTATCGACGTAGCACGTAATAAATAGACGCATTTGATCTTCTAGGCGTTTCGCATTTCTAGATCTTCCAAAGGGGATTGATTCCCCACGGGAATTACGTCGTCTTTATAGCGCGTAGCGAGGTGATGAGATCGTCTTGAGGTATTTGTCATCATCTCGAACGACGGACTTTAATTGCACGAGCGAACGTGACGGGTCTTTACTTTGACCCCCGACAGTTACGTACGTACCGAGTACCGAGTCGCATGATTTCATATGCGCAATTTATTGTAATCCACATCTGAAAAACTTCTGCGCTCGCATTAACGAAGCGTGACTAACGGTGCAACATCTGTTGCATAGATAATTCGACTTAACACGTTGAACTCGACACTTTCTATGTATATATTTCTCGCATTGCGTCACAGCGCAGTTGTAATATATTTATATACGTATATGTAAAGATGTTTCGTAATAGACAGATGATAAATAAAATATTGGACGCTCACATACATACACACAAATATATATATATATATATATATATATATATATATAATTTTATTTATCATATGTATATGCAAAAAAAAAAAATTAGTATCAACTCATCAAATCAACAAGCAAGTATATAAAATCTTCTTGTAAGAATTTAATAATCTTAAACCGACATAATTTGCTTACATGAAGAAATAAATATCCTTCATACTAGCAAATTATATTTAAGATTATCAAATTCTTTTGAGATTTTATATTCTTTCTTATATATAAAACAATGAATTGTTAATTTAATTTAATACTATTTTTTTTCTGTAATAGATATATCTGCTATTGAAATCTTTCCACTGTTTTAGCAATTTACACTAATATCATACAATTTTTCAGTTATTATTTACGCTCTGATTATATCTTTGACTTTTTTTCATTAAATTAAAATGCATTTTTTGTTAACAAAATATTCTGATCTCTTCGATAAATTCAAAATGCATTTCGTAACATTTGAGAGTTAATGCATATGAAGTTTTCCGATTGATTTCCTATTCGCACAAGACGTTTCGTCGATACTTATGCCGTGCAGAGTGCGAGCCGTACCTTACGTGACGCTTTTTCTGAATTTGTTTAAATACATATACACTAATTCTCCGTGACCCAGTATGCAATCATGTCATTCCTTCACGTAAGCGGTCAACCGTATAGTTTTATCCCCTTTCTCTTTAGTCGTGGGTCTTTTCTTATACAATCTAACTAACCTTTCGATTACGTTGTACAAAATCTACAAAAGAAAAAAATAGTGGATGTAATATATAATTGCTGCGATTCACTGAAGAGGATCCAACAAAAGGATCGAAACGTATGAGTTTTTAGAACTTCTTGTAATAATAAATTTCTTGGTAATGTACGCACTAAGTGGCGTCTTAGTAGAAGAGTTTAATATTTGTAATAATTTAATTGATTCATTTGAGCTATATATATTTTTATTAATTAAAAAAAATATCGTTTATGTTCACCGTCGTCCTGTTTCAATTGAATTTTTTGTATCGAGCAGCCGGCATATTTTTTTACCGATTGTATGCGATATTTAATTTCTGCAAAATTACAATTGTAACAGCATTATTTGTAACAATTGTAACATTAATTATTTTGAAAGATAAAATGTAGTTTTTTTTAGAATTTTATAAATATATATGATGAAGCCGTATCATTTTTTGCAACGGTGCAAATATTCATTGCGTGTAAACGTCAAATTAAAAAAAAAAGATAAAAATTGCTGCATTGTTATTCTTGCCTTGCAAGAATTATTGCTGAGCAAATAAAAATTCCTACGGGCATTGCCCGGCAGAAACGAAATCAAGCGTTACCGAACAATCCAACCGTGCTCCCATCTAAAGTAACACAAGGACAATCGGCATTCGTTTCACGCTTGGATAACGTTTTTGGGCGTATCAGATTGATTCATGGCTGAAAAAGAATGTTGCACGTAATGAATCTACTGAGTCATCTGTTCAACCTCCGTTAATTCATTTGAAAATGCATCACGTATGTAACCAGTAATTATTGCTGCATCATGCTACATTGATACGTCAACATTCAAAATTAGAATAAGTTCTTAGACATAAAAAAATTAGATGAAAAAATATTTAAAAATTATCAAATATAACTATTTTAACAAATTAGGGACTTTATAAATATTTGATGCTCATGCAAAAACATTACATCCAATAATAAATGACACAAAAAATAGATAATTTATATTTAATTATAATGAGAAATCCATTCGGTTGAATAAAACCAAATGTTTTAGTTAAACTATTTTATTTAATTAAATTTGTAATTTGTTTACATAAATAAAAAATCATAGCATCATTAAACAAATCCACGTGTAAAAGATATATTAGTCATATTCCAATGCAAAAATATATAATTTCTCCTTTTCAAAGTAATTTTTTTAAATTTATGCTACAATATGCAAATAAAAATATTTCTATTATATATTTATGATTATACCTTTGTCTAAGGGACTGACGTCACGATAATAATACGACGTTGTAATAGACATCCATGCGATATCTCTCGGGTCAAGTGTACTGAATGGATATTATGTCTATCAAGCATTTTATCTATCAAATCATAAGTTGGTAATTTGAGATAGAGATATAAATATTTATTAACATAAATATAATAATTATTATATGTATTATGTACTATTATTATTATTTTATATATATATATGTATTTATTACTTATGCAATTTTCTTTTAATTTTATCGAAAGAAACTGAATGAAATTAATCTCTTTAGTTAAATTATTTAAATCTCTCATTTAGATATAGGCAAACAAATGTATTAGTTGACACAATAATTTGGTTGGAAAATTTAATAACATTAACATGAATTAGTGAACAAAATTTGAATAAGATATCAATGAAAAATTTTGTTTTATACAATTTAGTTCACTGAGCAAGCAAATTTTCGACTAAATTTTTTTGTTACGTCCTATACATTTGTTTGCCCATATCCAAACAAGAGATATGATTGATTCAATGAAATTTGATTTCATTCAACAAAATAGATTTCTCATTGTCAATGTAGAGATTAGCCCTGTTTGAATTGAATAGTCACTGTGCAACTCAATTAATGCAGCCATATCATATGGATATACCTGGAACAATATTCCTAAAAATACAAACGACGTGCTTGAAAGTAGTCACTTCAAATATTTGACGTTGCGTTACAGTGTTACACTGCTTGATAACAGTGCCCCGTACTATCGTAAAACCATACCGTCGTCAACGTTGAATCGTCATGTTAGGCAATAAAAATTCAGTGGTACGTTCCATATTTACGTTCGCGATATCTCGTTTTCTATTCTCGCTTGAACGGAGAGATAAAATAAACCGAGAAACTTTTCCGTCCGGCTTTTACCAACGTGTGGGGACGTCATCGCGAGACGGAATCTCGGCGCCACGCTTGCGTCCAACGGCGCGAGTTAATTGCACAATTAACAATCTCTGCAATTGCGCGATGATTTAAGAATCATTTCGAGCGAGCGTAATTAATACCGCGTGTGGCAAACAGAAGGGGTATGCACGTGCTGCGCTATCGTATTACGCGCTGGTATGCGTTATACGCACTGGTCATTGTACGTGGCACAATCCTAGATAAAAAGGCATCAGTGATAACATCAGTGATAACAATAAAAAGTGATAAAAATAAAATTTCTACGTAGCAGAAAATTTTTGCAATTAGACATATACAGAAGACTTTTTTTTCATTAAAAAATCATTTTTGTGAGATTATTATAATCTACAATTAAACCTCTTCTGATTTTATTTAAATAATTTAATAAGGCCAAGATCAAATTTTAGTTCAGGATCACATAGGAAAATTTTAATCACGATTAGAAATATATAAGATTTTATTTCATTAAAAAATCATTTCTCAAACTTAAATTAAAATAAATTTAAAAAAGATTTAATGAGTGAATTAATATAAATTTGCGATTGTAAATGTAACTTTATCTCTTCTGATTTTATTTAAATAATTTGGTAAGGTCAAGATCAAATGTTAATTGAGGATTACCCAAGAAAATTTTAATCGCAATCAGACATATATAAATAAAATTTTATTTTATTAAAAAATTATTTTTTGAGCTCGTACCGAAATAAATTTAGAAAAAATTTAAAAAAATTTTTTTAAATTTAAAAATAAATTAATATTTGTGATTGTAAATATAATTTTATCCCTTCTGATTTAATTTAAATAATTTGGTATTATAGTAACATCGAGATTAAATTTTAAACGAGGGTTACAAGGAAAATCCGATCGTGATACTGATATACGCTCGCTCGAGCTACCTTCTGGAGCGCGTGGCTCGATATGTGTGAAGCTGCAATCATACAAGCGGCAGACACCACACAGCCCGCATGTAAAATTGCTGTTTAATTTTAGATATTCACTCTCTCTATGCGAGAGAACGGGGCCACAGATAAGGAGTGAAAAATTAAGAAGCGGGTGAATGCCGGAGACGCGTCTCTGCCACGCGGGAACGCGTGTATAATCTTCAAGGATTCGTTCGACGACGTGTACCGATAGATTCGCATTAATCTCACGTCTGTATGTGTGCGTGCACGTGCATATGCCTTTTTCCGCGGCTTAAGGCGCTTTCTTACGAGATTTCTCGTTTTCGCGATCGGACTTGATCCTTCCTTCCGAGAAGTTCATTATGCAACTCGATATCTCGCATCTCTGTCGACCTGGCAGATTTTTATCGTAGAAAAAAATATCAATTTCTCCCGTATTAATGAACGAGCAATCATAAACGCGATATACAGCAAGCGAATTTTCCTCGCAATGTGTCATACGTTATCGTCACTTATCGTTATTGAGTTTGGGCTTATCAGCAATGTCCCGCACTTTTCGCGTTATTATTGCATCGTAATCACGTGAAATATTAACATTTCTCGCAATCTTATGTCGTCATATAAAGCGTGTCGTAAAAATAAAATTCTAGACGATATCATAATCATTTTGTGCTGCAACGTGTTGTATGACACTCGCAAATGTTTACTTCCTTCGCGTAGATAAGTTCGATCTATCGTGCGAACGAATAAAGTATATAAACTATGATATAATCAGCAAAGAAGCGTGTTGCACATTAATCGCATTCGAAATTTTTATGCCGATAAAAAGAAGCCGAATGTCCGGACTGTCCCAGCACACCACGAGAAGCATACGATCTTACCAGCAATGAAAGAATGCTCGATTCGTGCGCGGTAACGATGTTGCCTTCGGAGAAATCATTAAGGCCTCACCTTGTTCAGGAGAGTGGGATTGTGTAACTCGTCCAAGGAGGGTCTGTGGGCCGCCTGGATGCTCATGATGTTCCTGTAATTGTCTAGCCTGGGCAGGGCTTCCCTGGTCATGTATCTGAGGGAGGACTTCTTGGTCTCCTGCTCGCCCAGGAGACTGGCCCGACCTTCGAGACTGTCGACCCGATTCACGTGGAATCTGGTTCGCCTCAGAGGATTCAGTTCCACCGACTCCGAGTCGGTGTCGCCGCCGTTTATCCCGTTTTCGAGCGCCATGTCTCTGCCACTCTTTCTCTTCTTGTACTTGTACCTTTCCTTCTGGTCGCACAGCGATTTATGTTATAAATACCGCACCGCGATTCGGTGGCTCGTGGATCGAGTGGCTGCGTATACAATGGTCGATCAAACGGCAATCTAATTTCTCTCCGGTTTCCTCTTCGGGAATTTATCGATTCGCCAAGGCGGTCACCCGATAACATCCAAAGCGGTCACCTGTCGACACAATCATTATTCGAATGTTATATTTATCCTTTCGTTTTCAAGTAATCTAAACATCGCTTTGCATCGCATTACCATTTTTACGTTAAATAAAAATATTTAAAATTGTATAACTTTAAAATACTATTTTATATTTTAATTATATATCAATGAAGCAGTACACAATGTACAAAAAAAATTAATCTATTATAAAACAGCATTCAAAATATTGCTACATCATTTTAAACTTAATATATCGATACCATTTAATTACGATCGTTAAATAAAATACTGTGTCGCACCTGCTAAAAATTAGAGCATGCAGTTTGATAAGGCCTAATCAAATATTCGATTAGGCCTTTAGTCATGTGAAATGCTTGTGTTTATACTAATCGCGCCCATGTTTAAAAATTCAGCGAAATATCTCGATAGGGAAAATATTAAAAGAATGGGAGATTTAGCAACGCTAATACCGGACGACCGAAGTATTTCTGACAAGTCATTAAATTGCCAATTTTAGATGCACGAGCTCTTAAGATCTTAAGCTAAACTTTCTTGGAATAACCTATACGTAAATGTATCACGTCGAAAGAGTTAATTAAAGTGAGAACTGATGAGAACCAATATCATTGACTATTAATACTCGTTTCTAACACGTTATCAATGAAAATTAATTACTATTAGAAATTAATATTTCGAGCGCTATAGAATTAATAGAGAATATGAAAAAAAATTAATATGAGAAAAAAATTCAACTTAACAAAATTGATTGTTGTCTTGAACTGTTATCTATATTATACTAGTGCTCAACTAAATTATTTAAATTAAATATATAAATACTTGAATAGAAGAAATTTAAAATAGAGAAATTTAATTTAATTTAATTTAAGAAATTTAATCTAATTTAAATACATAAATATACTTGAATTGAAAAAATGTAATCAAGTTGAATAATTTAGTCAAGTTAACAATTTTTTCTCAATATATGCAATCAGCTTTTGCGATCAGCAATTTACCCCTCAAAAATTCTTTCTTTTTTTGCAAATTAATTTTTTCCTAAAAAAAGAATTTTCTATGAAATTATTTAAGACGAAAGAGTCTCGAGGGTTCAAGGTAAAGAGACACAATGGAGACCTTTTGTTGACCTTGTCCACCTCGTGGCAATTTAAGCGAGGAACACGTGGGTGTATTAATTATGAAATTAGCCTAGCCCAGAACGTCGCTCGCGCGCAATTGTGCCTGGTCCCTGGTGGGCTTAATACGCGAGTTCGTCTAATTACCGAACAAACAGGCCGCGCGCGCGCTTCAACACGGTCGTTTTCCGTGACACGTTCCCACGCGGATGCAACGTGTGACAGCGCTTTCCGGCAGTCAGCCTCCTATCGAATCATTGTCACTGTAGCGATTACGAAGCCGGTAATACCGTACTTAATCACGAGGTACAAGGATCTACGCCGTATGCACTCTCTGTATAAGCCCAAAACGTTTTTCCGTAATTCCAAACGGTATGAACTATTTTCAGCCAATCTCTCTCTGATAAATTCTATTCTCAAAAATGAAATCGTGAAAATGATATTACAAACAGAGAATGTGTTACATACATAATTATGTATGTAAAAATAAAGACAAAAAATAAAAATTTCTAATTATAATTATGTAATAATTACATAATTATAAATAAAAAGTTTAATTTTTTTCAAACAGTGTTCGATGTTCAAACAGTGATAGAATTATCGTCGTTTTCATGTGATTTAAGATAAATTAAAGCAATTATTTGCCTTTACATTAGTGGAATACTTAAAAGACTCCTGTGACCACTCATTACGAATATTTAGATTGATGTCGTCAGAAGCGAAAAAACACATAATGAGGTAGAACATATTTGTAAAATATACCGAAAATTTTTCTTTTATTTCAGAATAGGGACGAAAATATTTATTTCAACTCGGCAATTATCATATTGTTTTGTTTTTTTTTTAATTACGCACAAGTCAATCTCAAACAAGGTAACTGTGGCCTATATGGCTTACCTAATCTTTATGATTTTTCTAATTTTTCGCTGAGTCCAAAATTAAAAACTGATAGCCAGATTCAAAGTAAAAAACATTTCTAAACATCAATTTAAAATATTTCAAATATTTACATGGGACAATTTCAACTTACGTAACTTTCCTACGAAATATTAGATCATGAGAAACATAATCAAGAAAATTCTATTAAATTTTGACCTCTCATTATCAGAATATACCAACTGCGCAGCCATCTGTTTTGCAAACAAGTTACGTTTGACAGCTTGTACAATATACTAGCGTTATTTGTTCAATTCATTATGCAATTACTTACACGGAAAGAACAATTTTACTGTAGTATTTCAAAATTTATCTAAATACAAGTCAGAAAATAATTTTATGTTGGAGTATCAAAATTATTATGTAAAACATTCAAGCATGATATTATTGCTGCAAAAAGTTTTAATATTTTAACATCCAGCTTAAACGTATATAAATTTTTTAATAGTTCAACATAATTATTTTCAGATCTGTATTTCAGCAAAATTGTTCTTTTCGTGTAGAAATAGCAAGGCCATACACAGGGAATACACTTACCTTATTTTGGTTATTTATTATTTACCGAATACAAGGAGAGCTTTCCGTATATTTTACAAATCTATTCTACCGGTTGAAAATATTGTTTTAAAAAATATTTACATTTTGAAGCATCTTGAAAGAATTTTCTTCATGTATACCGCACTTCAAGATGCAATGAGTGGCCAGAAGTTTTACTCTCTTTTATTTTACATACACATTAAATATAATAAATTATAGATATTATATGTAATATGAATTAAACACGTTTCTGATCAATTTAAACTTCGTACTTCGCCTATACAAAAATAAAACTATTCACAAGATTCACTGCGAATTGTATCGTCACGAGACACGAGGCCAACTGACAACGCCAATCGACGATAACGATATTCCACGTGTGCATTGATCGACGATTACCTGCGAGCGTGGCTAATTAATTCGACAGACCGTCAGTGACATCTCAATTTAATTCGCGCGAGGAGCCGACGCGGAGAGCATCGACGTAATCTCTCCTCCACCATCATGTCGATCATGTCGATTGTTTGCGCGAACGAGACCGTGGCCCCGTATGAATGCCGCGGCCGTGTCTTAATTATTGGCAGCTATGTAAGCAAACGGCGCGAGGGCAAGCGATCATCCGAAACGTGCGCGAGATCGAATTGTTTGCTTTCGCAAGCCGAATGAGACGCCACTTTGTTATTGCCGGCGATCGCGTCGGGTATCGTCGCGATTTTAAGGTCGTCATGAGGCGCCCGTAAGACGTGAATTGGGCAGAGATAAATCATTAATGATTGTGCATAACAAAGAGAGAGACAAACTGAATGGAAAAAAAATACGAATACTGAAAGAGTTGCGATGAAAATCTACGGCGTAATAAGTTCACGAATTGAATCGCATGGTCGAATTTAATTCCGAAATAGGTAACAATTGAAATCTTTGAAACGATCTTGCTCGTTAATTTCTAATAAGAACACATCCAATAGGATTCATTTCTTACACACAGAAAAATATCATTACTATATCATTTTTATTAATAAGAAAAACGTTTACTCAATTTACTGTTTTTCTTCTCGTAAATAACGATTAACTTCAACAAAGAATATTTTCTTGATAATTGTCTTAAAATATATTCATTATAAATTTATAAAAAATTATTATCATGTACTGAAAAAAAGAATTTATACTCTTGATAATATTAATATTATAAAATTATATCGAAAAAGTGAGAATAATAAGCAAATTAAATTGTAACTTAATATTCTTGATTAAAGTAATAAATTACTAGGCTTCAAAATATATTTTGTGATAAACTTACAAAATATTTAAATTTTGATTACACTAAAAAGTTTTTTTATGCTCAAATGAATATATTTATTTTAATATACATTCCTTAAATTAAATAGCAAGTATAAGATAATTTATTTTTAAATTTAAAAAATATTTTTTTAAATCAAGAAAATAATATTAAAATAAATATATTTACTTAAACATAACAAAATTTTTAGTACAATATTTATTTAATTCAAATGTACCTTTCTGTGTGTACACAAAAATATTTCTTGTTTCAAGAAGATGATAAGTGTCTCTTAAGATTATTGTTAAGAAAATATTCTTCGCAAAGATAACCATTACTTAAAAAAAAAGAAAACTAAAAATTGTAATCGCTTTTTTTAACAGGAGAATAAATTTTCTACGTAGATTCTCAGAAAAAAAAGAATCTTCCATTGGATGCAGAATGGACTTGCAAAATCATTGAGAAAGTGTTTCAACAAGATTTTTTACGAGAACTGTATGCTTTTTTTTCTAAATATCATTCATTTCATCTCGATTATTGTAATAAAAAAAAAGCAAGGCGCTATTACAAAAAATTAAAAAATTGCCGAGCAATTTCTCAACAAAATGATTTTTCAGGGGCATTCTTATGATCATAAATTAAGGACGGCGACAAAACATGTTAATCGTCGTATTATGCAAATGTATTACGAGCCGCAATTTTCCACGATTTTCGAATCATCTTCGTTTAATGATACAGAGATGCACAAGGAATATCTAATGCCCTCTCGTATTTCTTAGAAACGCATTAATGTTGATTGATTTCTGGAAAATGTTTAATAATTGGGGACAAATTTTATCCCAAAAATTATAATATATTCCTGATAATAAACTATTACATTTAAATCCCAAAAAGTCCTTAAAATGAAACGAACGTACATGCCATTAATCTTAAATATTCTTAATTAATGACACATACACACAATAATTGTATTACGTTATTATATAATTGTATTCCTGTATCACTTCATTAACACATTTTATGCCGCGTGGATCATCGATGAGGTTCACCCTGAACTTTCCGTTCAGATCGTTTTGATTTGGCTATAAAAAGAAACACAATTTACAATAATTTCTGATATCAAGCGTGAACATGATTATAACGTATGATGCAATATCGATACATTAAGCCTCTTCTTTAAAATAATAATTTTTGCAGCTTTTAACCTTTCTAAAACACATTTTGTTTAACAAATGTTGCATAAATATTATATTATAAAATGTTATTATATTGTAAAAATTATTATTATAAATATTAAAATATAATGTTATATTAAAAATTATTATTATAAAATATACTATCATAACATTATAAAAATATAATACAAAATTTGTAAATTATTAAATATAATTTTTTAAAGTCCATTTCTAACTTCATCGATACTTATAAAATAGAATAGCAACTACAACCTAGCTTGATTCTCATTGGGGCACTGTTTTTAATTTTAAAACTGATACTATAAATGTTACGTTACTAAGAAATACGTTTTACTTAGCAAATGTAATAAAATAAAAATACCATGCATCATCGATGTTCACCCTGCGATCTGATAAATAAGTGCATGGCGAACAAGTCACCTAAATTTGGCGTAGCGTGGAACTTCAGCCTTGCTGGATTTAAAAGATACATATTGTTTAACATTGTATAGCTGATCAACGATCTCCGTTCCACGTAAAGGGTTTCAATGCGGTATAACCGAATATCAACTCCGCTGAGGAGTGGTTTAAACCGGTTTATACTCGGATTCAAATCCATACTTAATTGACGGGAACCTTTATTAAACTGCCTCCGGATCGCGCAATCTTATTCTAAATCGCCTGTCAACCGGCCTCGGTTCAAATTTGAATAAACCGGTTTGCGATGAGAGCTCAAACTAGACTACGTTATGTTATTCAACCGTTAACCGTTAACCGACGCTTTAATCAAGAGAGATGTAAATTTAGAATCACGAAAAGAGAAACATGTACTACACCGCTACGGCAAAGGGAAAAAGCAAACACTTTGAAACAAAACGCCTCAATCTGCAGCCTACGATGAGAAAAAATTTTTTTAATGAAAAAAAAACGCATTTTCTTAAAGCCATATATTTTGATGCAAATATTTATTTGTTTTCTCTTTAAGTAAAAATATTTACTTTTAAGTAAATAGACGTATATAACTCTGTATTTTTATGTTTTTTACATTTAAATAATGATTTTATAAATAAGGTAGTAATATTGTTAAACTTAATTAAGGATGTATCAAACATAGTCCCTGCAAAGTAAATAAAATTTGGAAATGTGTTTAATATTATTACACTTCAAATAGACTATAACATATAAAAATTGTATGAATAAGATTATATTTTTATTTAACATATTTTTATTTACTCTATTTCTTATTAAAAATAAAATTATTTTTTAACATGAAGAAAAAACTCAATTTTTTATGCAAGTACTTTAAATATTCAAGACAATTCACATAAAACTTTGTCTGTTTAATTATTTTGTAAATATTATTTATTTTATAAAAATCATCCTGCATTACAATGAAACTTTAAATAAATCATTTTGAATATTTAAAGTACACTTAAATAATAAAATTTAGACTTTTTTCATTATTTCTTATTTCATTATGTCATTATTAATTATATTTTTATTAAACCACGTCTACTTCTTGTTGAAATAAATTTTTATCCAGATAGAAAATCGCCAATTCTTTCCGCTATTTTAAAAAATATTGCAAAATTTTGAAAAAATCCTATACATCCTTAAATTGTTTTCTTAGATTAAAAAATCTGATTATCTGAAATATAAAAATAATATAACAGTATATAAATATTTTCTAGAGCTAAGAGAAAAAATATATACTTGATTAAAAATTATTTCTTCATTTATTTACATAAATATTTTAATCGAGAAATTTTTAACTTAGCTGCAAGTAAATAAACTATTAGGACCTATCGAGCAAATAATTATTTGTGTCAAATAAATTTCGTTTAAGATAATTTTCCTTTTCAGTGTACGGTTTATTTGACGATTGTATCTCGATTATGCCAGCAGGGTCATTTACGTGTAAACAATTACGAGGTAAGACGGATTTATGAACAATGGACATTTCTGGCACATCCTGATCGAGACTGCCATCTCGTCCTTCCCCGAGGAGAGATGATACAACGCTGATGATGCCACGCTATTCTTAGCGCTCTACAAGTGAAACATGCATTCACCAATGCAATTGGAATTGTAAACTTTCGCACAAATGCGATCCCGAGCCATGTGGTCTTCGCCAGTTCATGTTTCTTTTTTCCTTTATTTTTTGTACGGAAGTATTCATCGTGAGCAGCGAAGCGTGGCGAGCTATCATCAGCTGGCATTAGCATCACCGAAATGTCTACAGGGGAAACGTTTTCATTGACGAGAGCCTGCTCCCGTAACTGTCTGCGTTCTGACGTCACTAAAAATTATTATCTGTCGAGAAAACGGATATATTAAAATGCCGGATCTCGTAGAAAGAGAGAAGTCGAACGTTCAAAGAACTCGCTGGAATCTGCTCTATTCTCGGCCACCGCTACCGCTTTTTGCCTCCTATCGCATCATTTCCCATTAGGTAAGATAAGAATCACGCTTATCTGAGCGATTCGACCGCGAAATTTTCAGTAGTGATGGCTTTAAACGTCGACTCTGCCCATATATTTATTCGTTTCTATCAAATTTACGTGCCTAAAATTAACGTGTAATAAATAAAAAGTCACATCTACAAAAGTTTTCGCGTTAAAACTCATTGTCCGAGAAATTTGTTCGGGAATGTAAAAAAAAAACAAATTGGAGTAAATTCCAGCAACATTAAAAATTCCACCGTGTCTACAATTAGCTTAACTGTACAGCGCACAAACAGTTCATCTGCGGGAAAAAGTCTTGTTGCATTATTTAGAAATCTGGTAGTTTAACCAATACGTCCGTTCAAAAACGGACGAATCAGAAATCTTATACATTCAGAGAAAAAATTTCTTACAACAAAAAGATTTTACTTGGCACAAAAGAATTATTTATTCGATGGGTTGCGATAGCTTATTTACTTGCACTTCGAGTTAAACATTTTTTTTTTAGTTGAAATATTGAAGTAAATAAAATGAAGAAATAATTTTTATTCCAGTAATTTTGCCTTGCAATTTTAGAAAATATTTATTGTTAGACTATTTTTATTCAAAATAATCAGATTTTTAATCTATGAAAACAATTTAGTTAAGTTTAAAAATATTAGTTTATTTGTGAAATGATTATTTAAATATAAAAAATGTAAAAATACAAAATTATATACTAAAGATAATATGTCAATAAATATATTTACTTAAAAGTAAATATTTGTACTTAAACAGAACAAACACAAATGCTTGCATTAAAATATAAGCTTTTTAAAAAATGTATTTTTTTCAGATTAAAAAATGTTTCTTTTTCTGTGTAGAAATAGAGACCAGACTATAATAAAGACTATCAAACGTTCTGATTATAAAATCTCGATTTCTATTATATAATAATAATCAAAAATTTTGCTTAATTTCATCAAAATGCATTCAATCATATGCCTCGTTGATACAATAAAATCATTTTTCTTGGTGTAGCAATAATATACAAAAAATGATGTATCATTAATCATTAAACATAACTTTGCGAAGTAGATGTACTCATAATTGTCAATATTAATCAACTAACTCTAAACTCGCGTAGCGCTAGTCCAAAGATGAATAAGGCCAAGGCATTTAAGTAGGCACTGTAATGCCTTATTCACGTAAGATTCAGTTCGTTCTTTGATCTTATCGTTAATTGTCATTTATTATAAAAGTTTGTAATTGCCGTAGGCAGTCCAGTACCTTGAATTTTTGTCTCTACAATCAACGATCCTGTATGTTCTACGCGGGAACGACTCTGCGGCCTTTCGCTCGATTCTTCGAACTTCACCTTTGAAGAACGAGTTCTCTCTATTTCGCGAAGCAGATTTTACGGGCTTTCGCCATGCTCTTCAGATTTCGCTTCTACATTCGAAGGTTATATCCTTCCTCGAAGCGATTCTGCTCTTTGCATATTTCTCGTTTCTTTCCTCGACTTTCGTTCCCTGTTAAAAATGTATGTGTTGGATTTTAAAGTATTATCAAAAAAATTTTTTTTTTATTTCGTTGGTTGTTCTCTTATTATATTGAAATTTTTGCGTAAAATTTAAATATAATCATCAATTACCAAGTTCGATATATGTAAATGCAAATTAGAAAATGGAAATTGTTATTGATTTCGTTCAATTTCGTATATTGCGTTTGAGCATAATTCTCTTATGGATTTAAAAATAATTTAATTTGTGTTTGCTCTTGATTCTTATCACCTATAAAATTGCCTTATAGTACACAAAGAAAAAAGTAATTAACTCGCCTAAAGTTTTCAACTCGATTAAATTTTTTCATTAAATTTGTTTTCATTTCAAGTACTTATGTGTTTGATTTAAATACATAAAATACTTGAACTTCAGTTAAACTTTTATATATTTAACTTAACTACATATACATTTAAATTAAATGTCTAAATACTTGAACTAAAGAAATTTAATCAAATTGAAACGTTTAATCAAATTAATAACTTTTTTCTCAGTGTACTTATTTATAAATTTGAGAAAGTAGCATTACGAATTAAATCAATTTTTTATGTATACATATAATAAAACTGTAATAAATATTCGTGCAAAAGTTTATTTAGAATTTGGATCCATTCACTCATTTAATAAAAGTGATTTATCTGCAAAAATTGCAGTAAATAAGATCATTTTCATTGCATAAGTCATTATAAGCTCAATTTTTCATTGCTTTTTTCTTTGCAACTAATTTCAAAGCCAAAATTCAGATATCCGATCAAAATTTTTTGTTGAACAAGAATGCAGTTTTTAAATTTCGATAACTTTTGGCTGTGATATTGTAGAACCAAAACATTCTTAAAAGCAAGGCATATGCTAAAGGTAAATAAATATTCCTTAAAAACAAGACACGCGAGCGAGATTTACAAAACAAATACCTTCTCGTAAAAGTAATCTTTATGTCCATTTTCACCAATGTAGATTAACTTTTATGTCGGGTTAACTAACTTTTTATCTTTTTCTAAGTATTAGAAAAAGAAAATTTACATTGGTGGAAATGAAGATTAAGTAGTTTTTTGTAATAAATAATTTTACAGTGCTGAAAAAAAAATAATCAAATTTAATATAATTTTTCAAAATTATTGAACCCGCTTAATTAAAAGGACCGAACCAACATAAGAATTTCAAATATCTCATTTTATCTTATTGGGGCAAATTTTAGATTCTGGTGCACAGTCTGTTTTTAAAATTTTTTTAAACAAGATCAATAATACAACAAAGTATAAAACGTGAAGAATGAGTAAATACTTCGTTTGTCTCTTTTAAGGTGTCGATTAATAGATGTCTTGCGTCGCCAGATAAAAATCGAGAGATTAAACGAGACACAAGAGAGACGAAAAAATAAAAAATTGTTTTACATGAAGTCGCTTCGCGGAACAGAGGATGGAGAAAAGGTGCGATGCACTTTTAAAAAATCATGCGCGCTTAGCAACGTCGACCGATCGCAAACGGTGCCGCGGCCTTTATTGTGAATGCAAACGTTTCCATGCAGGGCCGGTGCAAGGCTAACGGCAAACGATGCCGCCGTTTTTGACACAAAAAAACGGATGCCAATTGAAAAAAAAAAAACATATTTTATTTTAGTTATTTAATTGAAATTCGATGCAAGACTCCTTTCAATCCTAAGAAAACTTCTGCATCAATTTGCATCATTTCACATAATCTAGAAATTCTAAACCCATACAGCACTGAAATTTTTCAGAGATATCTCAGAAATATTTTACATAATTGGAAAAATGAATTTCAGAAAGTTTTCGAAATATCTCTGCAATGTTTCAGAAACATCTCTGGAATAGCAAAATGTCTATGATTCTTGCACTTTGAAACCTTGCAAAAATGTTGCTGAAATGTTATTGAAAAAATCCGAAATCTTTCTAAAAAGTATTACCAAAATATTACTGAAATGTTGCTTAAATTTAAATTTAAAGTACTTCAAAGAAAAATAACGTTTAAATTTATTATATCAGAGGATTGCAAGTATTAAAAAATTACCATAAAATTTTAATCAGATTTCAAAAAACGAAAAATAAAAAGACTAATATACAATTAATGTTTTTATTCGTTTTTATTTATAATTTGAAATCTGATTAATAGATATTTATTATATTACAGTTTTTATATTAGATTTCGCATAATAAATGTAAATATGATTTATGAAATATTAACAATAAGAATAATGCATGATATATATTCAAGACAATAATATTTTATTCGTGTAAGATCCTTGTACTCTTACTATATAAACTTAGCACATGTCGCGAATGGACTTAAAAAATTTTTGCTTGTCCAGTTAATGAAAGCAACAAAGTAAATTTTTATTAACATACCCAAACAAAAAATTTATCCAATATTTTAAAAAGCCCAATTTGACAATTAATTGCTTATAATTTTAGAAACATTTCTACTACAACATTTTATATCACATGATTTTTAGAAACTCAGTTTCTGCTGCAACATTTCATACAGTAAGGAAAATATTTGCTGAAAAACTGAAATATTTAGTTCAATACATTCAATTAACTATTGAGTTAATTTAATTAATTCTTGTTTAAAATTTGACATTTGAATAAATTATGCCTTCTTCCATGTAACAAAATGATTCTTGAATCAACCCAATATTTAGTTGCTCGTATCAGACTAAACATTTTAGTTAATCAAAAAAATTTTTTCAATGTATGACATTTTGCAGAATCCTTTCACAAGTGTCGCACATGAAATGCGAAAGGTTGAAATTTTTCTGAAGGTTCTTTGCAATCATCAGCGCTGTATGGGAAGGAGTGTGCAGATCATTCTCTTTTTTTACGGCTGATTCTGTCAACAAAAGATAATCTTGGGTAAGTCATTTCCTGTCATCCGTAATAATCAATACTACGATTTGAGAAACAAGAACGGGGAAGAACGGGGGGAAAGTCGATGAGGGTCAACTAGTAACGGAGGCCATCACACCGAGGGTATCTTAAACCGGCCCTGCGCTTCCACGCGTTCGCTCTCGCACGCGACCGGCTCGTTTGGCCACAGACGGTTCGACCGTCTCGGCGAGATCGAGGACCGCATTCTCGCCGCGCATTCGACGTTTAAACGCGGCCGGTTCAGACCGGTCATTCGTCTTCTGTCGCCTCCGAGCACGACCCTCACGCCGGTCGGAGAAAAAACTCGCGGGCGACAGAAGAGAGACGTCCTCTGCTAAGAGAGTCGAAGGAACCATGGCATATTTATAAGATAAAATTTAAACTCGCGGATCGTATTTAGCGTTGAATGCGTGACGAAAGGATCACTCTTCACCTGGCTGTTCACCTTTTCGCTAAACTCGCAGTCCCGTAAACGAGGGATCCTCCCGAACGTCAGATCCTCGGCTTCCCATAACCTCGCAATCCGAGTATATTTGTCTTTCGCTCGTGCACGTTGGCCTCTCCGCGGTCTATTCAGCCAGGGGACTTCTCCAGAGCTCGATCATCGTGCTGTTGTGAGAACGGGACACGGGACACTGATTGACAGCTAGCCCTTCGCCGGTAGCTCTCGCAGTCTCTCTTTCTCTTCAACCGGCACCAATCACCGGCAGGGCAGGGTCGGCACTGACCGAACACGTGTGCCGAACACGGGTATGTGCGCGTGTATCGATGTATACGTGCGTGTGAATCGATCGGCTCTGTGGGTGGCGCGTGCAGGCCAAACGTCGCGAGCACGTGCTGCTCGTGTCACTCACCGAGCGAACCGTGGGGAAGACCGTCCGCCGTTCCACGTCCGAGTCACGCGAAATCCCGATTCGTACTGGCGGACCAGAGCGTTGCAGAAATCCCCTTTACCTCATCGAGCCGAGCGAGGCACGCGCTCCGATGCGTGAAGCAGGGACCGGCCTCCGCGCCGTGCTGGCCGCCGCGACCGGCACACACGCACCAACGCACCAACGCACCAACGCACCATCACTGTCCGCGCGTCCGTCGCCGCGCCGCGCCGGTACAATATTGAATCGCGCCGGCATCGCACCCCTCTCGCGAATGTAGCTCTTGTAATGCAAACGTGACTCAGTCTTTTACACAATCTACGTAGATGCAGCCCACGATACCTGCCTGATATCTTCCATGATTTGCGTGAAATTGTACAATATTCAAGGCTGTAGGACTGTAGGGTTAAATAAGCGCATATAGCTCCAGATAATGTGGTACATACGTTTCAGAAATATTGCGGCAATGTTGCACGATTAAAGAATCTTGGTCGTCCCGACACATCCGAATTGTGCGAAATCCCAATTCCTACTGGCAGACCGTTGGAAAAGTTTCCTCTAACTCGGATAATGTTACAACATTGTTGTTGTAATATTGCTGAAATGTTCTATGTTATTCGGGATGCGCATATGTCCCTTAGCTCATTTCGTATTTCAATTTCATTCAAATTCATTTGAATCCAAAAATAATGGGAATAGGAATCCATCTGAATTTAAAATGATGAATAGCGCTTTTCGTACTTCAATCCATTTGAGTCCATTATTTGAATCCAAAAATACTCCGGAACTGTAAAGCGCAAACTGGGATAAATTAAAATGAACACGCCTATGTTTTACATAATCAGTTTTACATAGCATGAAAAATTGTGTAAAGTTGTCAAAGGTTTAATCAAGTTTAACATATTTGAATTAAAAACAATGTACATATAAACATTAATAAGATTTATTTCTTTCTCTCTCTATAACATATCGTCCCAGCAAACAAAAATGAATTGAAATGGTTAAAAATAAATTTATTTCGAGATATTTTTGAATTGATGCTTCATAATCTATTTAAATTTTTTTTTAGAATCTATTTAAATTTTAAAATAATATAATATGGATATGAATACATCCGAATTCAATTCACATGATGAATAGCTCATTTTGTATTTCAATTTATTTGAATCCAAAAATAATATAATAACATGAATCTATCCCAACTCAAAACGATGAACAGCGCATTTCGTATTTGAATCCATTTGAATCTATTTGAATCTATAAATACTTCAGGCTTCTAAAGCGCGAACTCGGATAAATTAAAATAAATTGAACTTTCATATATAACTTTTTGATTCACTGAGTTACAACCAAAAGATTTTAATAATGATTATGATAGGAGTTTTGTGAACATATGGGAGCTACGTGAAATAACGCTTTAATTCATTTGAATTCATTTTTGTTTGCTGGAGTAAACTATAGATTTCAATACTGACAGTGAATTTCGAAATGCAGCCTAGAACAAGGTGAAATAAACTAGAACATGTAAATTTTTAAAAAGAGAACATTTCATTGTAATGGTTAATTGTCTATTTAAAAATCATATCGCTTGTTCAACGTATTAGCTATCACCAAATATATTCAAATGATTTCTCTGATATATTTCTTATTTATATAGAATTTCAATTAATTATACATATAATTTCATTAATTTCATATAATATAAACAATCATTGTTAATAGTTATTTATAATTATTGTTAATTATTGTTGATATTATTAGTATTACACTTTAATGTCAAAATTACATTTCCCAATCTGACTAGATCTCTTGTAAATAATCAAATAAGTTTTAATTTAATGCCACTTAAGACCCTAAAGATTCTCAAACGATGACTCGGTACTTAAAGAAGTGATGCTTACGCGTGACTGTGTGGGTTTTCGCAACGCATTCGATTTCGCGTTAGTCGCGCTACACCACTGCCAACACACATGACGCGATTATTCCGAACATTTGACACTGATATATCTGCATATTGAAGCGTCATCCCATGTGGCTCGCATGTGTTAAACACAAAAGCTCTTATCGCAATTGGTTTTTAAAATCTTAGGTTGTAACTCTGTAAATCAAAATTTTCTTATATATCTACGATAATTATTTGATAAAAATTTAAATTGATAACAACAGCTATAAAAAAATTATTAATATTAATGTTACAGAGAGAGAGAGAGAGAGAGAGAGAGAGAGAGAGAGAGAGAGAGACAGAGAAGTCTTTTATCAAAGTTCATATGATGTTTACATTATTTTTTACTCAAGTACGTTAAACTTCATTGAAACCGGTTGAACACATATTGAAGCGTCATTCCACGTGGCTCGCATTTGCTAAATACAAAAGCTCCTATCATAATCTATTAATATCTATTAATATCTTAGGTTGTAACTCTGTGAAGCAAAAAAATGTTCTTATATACGTATGATAATTGTTTGATGAAAAAGCAAATTGATGATAATAGCCAGTACTATAAAAAAATTGCCACAATATAAAATATTAATGTTATAGAGAAAGAAAGAAAGAAATCTTATCAATGCTTATATGTATATTTACTTTATTTTTCATTCAAATATGTTCAACTTCTGTTGAACCCCTGACAACTTTAATTTTTCATGCTATGTAAAACTGATAATGTAAATACAAACATATGAAAAAACAACGTAAAAGAGGTAACGATTCCATATATCACGTATCAGTAATGATTAGAATTTGAAGATAACTACAGTATATGTGATATATGCCTGAATGTCTTCGTTCGTATTACGACGGCGCAAAAACATAGAAAACATTATATGAAAGAGAGAAATAAAAGTCAATTTCAATCTCACTTGAGCAACATATAAATGCAAAATTGTCGGAAATATAAAAATTCATACATAGCATTTAACAAGTAGTATTTCAAGAAATACAGTTTTTTCGTTAATATACATAATGTCCACTTTCTTGATATATTTTCTGGATAGATGTTAAGAACGAAGTATATCATACACTGCCGCACTCAGGGAAATTAGAATAATAGTCTTTATAGAACCCTTGAAAGACAACGTTTCACGGATCTTGCTATATTAATATTACAGTGAACAATGTATCTAAAAAATGATATAAAAGTCTTCCTCAAGGAGTAAATTTCACAAACATCTTGAACACATTCTCTATGACTCAGCATCAACCTACGTTACAAATTGAGAACATGTGTCAACTGATATCTCAGGCTGACTCATCCATAAAAAACACTGTTTTACGAAATGCCATTTGTACAAATTGTAATCACTTATATTACCTTGTCCCATCGTCCCTGTCGATTAATTGTCATAGAAACCACTAAACACGAGTTCGATGGCTGCCTGCACATCGCCGTTGGTAAACTGTAGCGCCTGAATGTTTATCGTGTCGTCCTGAAGGCCCATCTCGTGCATCTGTGCCAATTGCCGCTGCAGATCGTTGATCGGTGGCGAAAATAGCGGTAATACCGGCGACAGGGACGTAGCCGGCGACGCAGTTGGCTGCTGCTGATTCGAATTGGTCGCCAGCGCGGCTTGTCTCATAGCTTCCATGAACATCTGCGACGTGATCACGCCGGTACTCTGATTGTCGGTCACGGGTTGATTTGCGTTGTCAGACGTGGAGGATGGCGGATTGTCCAATCGCTGCGATGCCTGCGAATTCGCAGCCGGCGGTGCGTTAGGAAAACGCAAATTGCTGTCGTTTATGGGCTGCGTAGCGAAAAAGTGCGCGATGTCGCGCGCCATTTCCTCCTCCAGGCTCATACTGTCTACGCTGTAGGAACGAGCGGTGGTGGGCTGCAAACTAGCCACCGAACTGCTAGAGGAACCGCTAGAAGCCGCGTTATGCGCTTCCTCATGCACGGCCGCCGCGATGTTCTGCGCTGCCTCGATTAACACGGGATGCAGCTTTGCAATTCTAAATATATGAGATAACAAGAAAAAAATCTATGTTCATCTTACTATGATGTAAAGTAAAAATGTAAATCTCTTTAAAAAATACAAGCTTTTTCATAATATTTTAGAAGTTGTACAAATTAAGATTATATATCTAATTACCTTCTAACAGTGTCAACATCTATGAAATGCGCCATTAAGTCAGGATCTTGCAGCATAGCAATGGCGACTGCATCTTCGTGCAATCCAGGAGAGGAGGAAATGATATTATCTATGACTTCTGGCCTTTTACTTAAACGCTGAAACGTATCAAAATATTGTTTATTTATACAAATTTTCTCTAACGATACTCAATAATAGTTAGCTATATAATTAATGACACAAGCAAAAATATACTATATATTTAAATATATATTCAATTATACTACATATTTAAACATATTTAAATGATAATTACATGCAGTGCACTTCTAAACGCAGGGGTCTCATTGAATGACTTAAACGCCGATGCCAACTGTAATATGCAATCTTCTGATATATGTTTATTTATTATTGACGATTCCGGTTCTTTCTTCTGCAGTGCATGTACCATTGATCCATTCTTCAATCCAATAGACTCTACTGTTGCGTCATCCTCGAGTATAAGCCCGCAATAAATAAAATCTGATGGGAAAGAAAAACAATCATTAATATTATATTTATATTAAAGATTACTCAAGCTTATTTTGTAAAGAATTGTTTCAAGAAACATGAATTCTAGTCATATTTTCTTTGATTGAATTAGAATAAATTTTTTCTTAAGAAAAATTAAAAATAAGGGTAATCTATTAAAGATTGAAAACAAGGTTAGTCTATCAATTTTTCTATAGATTGACCAGAATTGTTTGAAAGCCATATTATTTTATTGATTCTGCCTTAAATTTGAACATATACAAAAAAAAACGTTTTATATAATTGCACAAACATATTCCTAAATGTTACAAAAAAAAATATACCAGAATTTATTTCAGATTTTTTATAGCTCATAAAACCTTTTGAAAAATATAACTCTATCAGTGACGCAGGTGATCTCATTAAGCAGTGAAAAATAAGTTGACCTGCAGAGGATTAAGAATTAAAACAAGACATACATTAAGGATTGAAAACAAGGTTAATCCATCAAGGATTGGAATCAAGATTGATGCAAACAAATCCACTATGGATTTTTTTAATGATCTGAATGCCTTGACATACATCAAAGATATAACAGATCTAGAGATTCTGATGTTAAATTTAGAATCGAATAATAGAATACAAAGAGTTCCGTGACAAAGATCAGGCTTCAAATAACGCAAAGTCACTTTTTTTTTACCGAACGAATCCTTGGGAAGATTCCACCTTTCCGCGGCTTCCTGCTTCAGCGTTTCCACTTTCGTCTTCAAGTTCACGCCGCTCAGCGTGATCGGCATGACCATCTCGGAATTGACTTGCATTCCGAACAACAGCTCCATGGCTATCATAATTAAGTGAATGGCCCGACGCGATTCCGAGGGAATCTGCTCGACTCAGCTCTTATGGTCTCCCCGACATACAATTCGATTCTTCAGACTCTTCTCGAACTCCAGATCGTGTGAATTTCCACCGGACTCTCTTCTTCTCGTTTCGTGCACCAGACCGACACGCGACGAAACGCACGAAATGCGTTACTCTGGTTTGCGAATTATCCGGGCGAACGAACAAATGTCATTGTTGACATCGCGCCGAGTCATGGGGAAGAGAAGCAGCTGTGTGCCTCCTAGGGACCTCCATTCTTCAAATTTCGCAAAATGGCGACGACTGGTGCTGAATAAGAGCGGGAGTATTTGAATGCTTTCGTACAGGATTGATCATTTATGCGTAAATAATCTATATTACGTGTGCATACTGTGTAAATTAAGTTTGACATGTAATTAATGTAAATACTGTCAATAATCACAAAAGATTCAAAAAAGTATATTTTGTTTTTTTTTTATTTTTAATATTAATGTATACATTTTATGAGACATATTAATAATTTTTTAACTTTATTACTTTTCCTATATAAATTATTTAGTTTATAATAATTTAAATCGCTTTTATTATGTAAAAAAAAGTTCATATACATAACATAAATAATATCTAAAAATAACCCATGAAAATAAAGTTTTGAAAATTATACAATCCTGTTTTTATACGGATAATTAATACAGTAGGATCTCTTAGTGAAAAGTTTCATTAGAATTCGCGATATAATTTTTTCAGGATTTCTATATAAATTTCAAATAATAATAATAAAAGTATAATTTGATTATATAAATAAATAATTTTAAAAATAAATAATAAGTAAAATAATTTGGTTATACAAACATTATATAAAACAATAATAAGCCACGCGCAAGATTTTAATGCTACAAAAATATAACAAGTATTCTAAAGGACAAACGTTTCAGTCTTCATCTTCAGTGTCACTGTAGATGTTTGTAGAGATCCTAGATCAGTCTGTAAGACTATTATTATGACAATATTGCGCGTATAGCGATCGCATAAACACGAGGGATCTCGACCTGAAAGGATGTCGGAGAACGATCAGCATATCAACGTCTTCGTGCGCATCAAGTGAGTCAGATAATAATTAAATGTAAAGGATATATTGGTTGAAAGAAAATTCGAGATATCATTTTTATTAATTTATAATTTGTACTTGTCCGCGCTTACGGTCTTAATTAAAAGCTTGTGTTTAATTTCTGCAAGAATATTGTTCACACATCGTCCTCTTATTGTTAATCATTCTTTGAATCACTATTTTTCATAATTTTTTTATTTTAACTTACTTTTTAATTAAATAATAAATTTTTATTTAAATAAACTCTTTCACAAAGAGTAAATGTAAAATTAAATAAAGCATACGCCTGCAATTGTAAGCAAAATACAAATATATATAGAGCATAAATTCTCGAATCGCCGATGACAATACATAATCTTATTTATTCAGCGATTGCTTACATGAAAAACGCAGGACAAACCAATGTCCTTGTAAGCAACGGTTGTTCAATCACAACACGGTACATAAGAAGCTTTAAAATCAATATGTATATTATTTGTAATACACTACCGTTCAAAAGTTTTAACACACTGAGAAAAAAATTGTTAATTTGACCGAATTTTTCAACTGGATTAAATTTTTTTAATTCAACTATTTATGTACATATTTAACTTATACTTGATTAAGATTATCAAATTCTTTAAAAAAAGATTAAAATATATTAAGCAAGATTATCATTATTTCGTATATAAACAAGAATATAATTGTTAAACAGTGATTGTTAAAAAAATATATTAGTTTTAATGCGATACTAATATTTATTTTGTGAGTCCTCCTGCACAAGAAATAATTCTATTTTTCAATGTTCAATAGGCCCGTAAGCAAGACAAGTACGTTGGAGAAATGCGTGACGAAGGCAGTGTCAAACAAAGAGATAATAATCTATGAGCGATCGCAGGATGAACAAGCGTCCAAGAAGTTTTCGTTCGATGGTGTTTTCGGTCCCTCGTCAACCCAGCTCGACGTGTATAATGCGGTGATCAACCCGCTATTAAAGGAAGTCATCGCCGGATACAGTTGCACAGTGTTTGCCTACGGCCAGACTGGCACCGGCAAAACGTACACGATGGAGGGTGATTACGCGAACAATTTGAACTGGCAGAGCGACACATCCGCGGGAATAATCCCACGCAGTCTCGATCATCTTTTTGACGAACTGCAGCTGCTGGAGAACCAGCAGTACGCCATCCGAGTCAGCTTCCTCGAGCTCTACAACGAGGAACTGATCGATCTCTTGACGAACAACAATTCGCCGTCCAAGATCAAGCTCTACGATGATATCACGAAGAAGGGCTCGGTCATTATCCACGGGCTGGAGGAAGTGACAGTCCAGAACAAGACCGATATCTACAGAATTCTCGAGAAGGGTTCGAACAGACGGCATACCGCGGCGACGATGCTCAATTCGAACTCGAGCCGCTCGCACACGGTATTTACCATAATGATATGTACGAAGGAGAACACCAGCGGTGGCGAGGAACTTTTAAAGACGGCAAGACTGAACCTGGTGGATCTGGCCGGTAGTGAGCAAATCGCTAGATCCGGAGCAGTCGATAAAAGGATGCGTGAGGCCAAGACGATCAATCAATCCCTGCTGACCCTTGGCCGGGTGATAACCGCCCTCGTGGAGAAGACGCCTCACGTGCCATATCGCGAGTCAAAGCTCACGAGGCTTCTGCAGGAGTCGCTGGGCGGACGAATGAAGACTTCGATCATCGCGACCGTTTCGTCCGTCTCCACTAATCTCGAGGAGACCCGATCAACGTTGGATTATGCTCACAGGGCAAAGAATATTACTAATCGTCCCGAGATCAATCAGAAGGTCTGCAAGCGAGAGCTGCTGAGAGAATATACCAAGGAGATCGAAAGCCTGAAGAAAGATCTGTTGGCAACGCGTGAGAAGAATGGTATATGCGTATCGTACGATGACTGCGAAGGCATGCGGACGTTGATCGATCGTCAGAGGAAAGAACTGCAGGAAAAGAACAATTATTGTAAAGTATTACAAGACACTTTGGAGAGTAAAGAGGTATGCTTTTGACAGCAGGTAATTTTAACACCTTAATACACTATGATAAATATGTTTCTTATACCTACAAAGCTGTATTAATTCTATCAATCTCTTAGTTCAGTATATTAATTCTATCTATTCAATCCATACGTATAGAAAAGTACATACTGTAAATTGTTTGAATTATGTAAATATTATTTGTTACGCAAGTATTTCATAAGTTCCCAAGCAGAACAGGGAGTCATCACGACATCAAAATGACGTCAAAGTGACTGCATAATGATCATTAAAAGTCACTTTTCAATCAATTACAATTCATTTTGATGTCGTTTTGACACAATTGTAGAATCACTTTGATGTCATTTTGACTTGTTGTTCTGCTTGGGTTTATACATCTGTAAATCCAGGGTTGGATAGTAACTAGTAAAAAAATTGAAAGTTAAATAATAAAATTAAAAAAGTTGATAACTTTTAACATATAGATCGGTTGTTATCACATAGACTACATATATCATTTTTTGATTACAGAAAATATTTAACGATTTTCAATCACAATATGATGCTCAAGTGAACGAGTTGACTAAAACCATGACCAAATTGAAGGATGTGAATGGTACTTTACAAATGACGAAGAAGATGTTGAATCAAGTAAAGCACGAGAAAAACGCACACGAACGATTCGTGGAGAAGTATGTTCAAAATGAAAAGATTTTGCTCCATCAAATAGATACTGTTTTAGACGTGGTAAATGAGGCGTCTGAAGATGCGCAAAAATTACACGACAAACTTGATCGTGAAACGTAAGTGGGAAAGGAAACTCTTAAGTGAAATAAAATTATATGTAATGTTTCTGTATTACATGTATTTAAACTGTTATCTTCAACTCTTTGCAACTTAACTCTACTGAAGATCATTGATTGAAGTTTACTAATGGGATTAATACCAATCTAGAAAAACCGAGGAGAAATACGGAAAGGTTGGATTGCAAATGATGGATGATATTACGGAACGCTGTGGAAACATCACAGACTGTGCTTTTGCTTATGAGAATGAAATTCACAGATTTCTCAATTCTCTAAAAAATCAAGTTGGTAAGTCTAAGAACTTTTTATGAATAATCTTGCAATTTTAGCAGACATTGTACGCGAGAAAATTTTGTAAATGAATAAATCTTCTGTAGAAACTCACTTAGCTGAACGAGCTAAGAATATAGAGACATCGATTCGCACAATCGTGAATCATGCAATTTATCAGCACGCTGCCGCAAGTAAAGAATTAAAAACTGACATAAATACTTCGGTAAGTGACTTTTCCTTGCACAAAACACGAAGATGATTATTGATAGTTTTTTTGAGCGCTGAATATACAATTCCATTTATCAAATTGTTCACAATACAATTTTGAGACGTTTGCAGTTAAACTTATAAACAGGTATTAATTAAATGTATTTTTTGGAATATTGCATTTGATATTTATGATGTATAAATGGCTTTTTTTGCAACATCACAATTTTCTCAAAATTGTATGGTGATAAAACAATTTGGTATAAAATGTAGTATTCACAACGCTCAAAAAACTATAGGCAACAATTACCTTCGGTCTTATACATTCTGTTAAAACATTTTATAAATGTCTTATAGTATACTCACTATCAAAAAGTGTTAAGTACACATATGAAAGATGCATCCAATGTTATTGAAAATAAAAATGAGCTGTTCATCGATATTTATTCGAAATTGGAACCAGATATTAAGAATTTATTCGAATCAAACTACGAAAATATTAAGCAGATTATACAATCGTTAAGGACGAATATTACTAAAAAATTAGAGGATGTGTCAATGCAGACAAAATATACCATGGATACAATCTGTAAAAATCATCTGGAAAAATATCATTGCCTGAATAAAAGTTTAGGCGAAATTAGTGAAAGTATTAAGATAATTTCTCAAAATAAAAAACAAATGTTTGAATCATACAAAGAAATTGAAATGGTATAACTAATCAGACCTTTAATCACATATTATAGATAGGTCACTGCATCAATCAACGAACAAACAAATAAAAATAACTTAATATAATTACATTTTAAAGTATGAAATAATATCTGTTTGAATCAAATCTATATAAAAATTAAAAAATATCAATTAATTTGTAATTTATTATTTTGAAGTCTTATCTTATTGTTTTTTTCTTAAACAGTCATTTGGTAATTGTTCATTGACAGATGCAATGACCCTATCTTATGTAATTAAAACTACATAATTGTTGACATAACACTATATATTTTTGTTTGTATAGAAAATGAAGAACATGTCACACGGACTTAATATTTTAGATAATTGTGAAAAAAATTATTCCAAACTCGTTAATGCTTCCCATCAAATCGATAAAGCTTGCAGTAATGTATACGATCAAATTTCACACGATGAATTTAATCAAAATGATTTGAAGAACTATCTACATATTCTTACACCCTCCATTAACAGTGATATCGATAGTGGCATTAATCAGGTAACTCATCTTTATTGTTTATAAAATTTCTGAAATTAATGAATACGAATAGTCTCGTTAATCTGCAATTAATCGTTTTCTTTGTTAACAGGCACAAATATTAAATAAAACAGCTTTTGAAAATAAAAATGTCTTGATTATCGATCTACAAGAACGTTTAAATAACAGTTATTTTGTATCAAACCAACACAACAACAAGGTGCAATTTACTGGAAAGCAATTAAAAGAAAAAATGCACAAAAATGAAGAAAAAATTCTTATTTCGGGTGCTGTAAGTGCGCAAGAAATATACTTGACATAAATTCCATCTCTTACACCTAACTATAATCAAATTAATACTTTACACTTATATTTGTTTTACAGAATATCTTTCGAATGGTTGAAAACATGAGTGAAGCTCACGTTACCTTTATGGAAAAGCAGAAAAGCAAAATTTCAGATGTTTCCAGAACAATAGAGAGTAATTTAGTGAATCAATGTACGGAACTAAATAACTACAAGAATAATATAATCGAAAAATTGAGCGAATCACAACGACGGATTGACGAATTTGTGTCCGACGCGAACTTCTGGCGCACAATTCCTACAGGTTTATTTTATTATTTTATTCGTACAAGAAAGTAAATGGATTAGAATTGCATAAGCACTTCATTATTCAAGCATACTTTCTTTAAATCTTCAGCAGAAAAATGTTAATAAAATTTTAATGAAATTTCAATAAACTTAACGTTTCATTAAATTCGCTGATATTTCAACAAATATGCAACAAAATTTTAATTATATTATATTAAAAAGATTATTTTTTGCATTTAATAAAAAATAGATAAACACATTTTATTAATAATTCAATGAACATATATTTCCATAAGAAATTATTAATAAAAAGTAAGGAAATTTTATTAAAATTGTAATGAAGTTTTAATGAAATTGCAATGAAAAAAAAATGCAGATATTCCATAACAATAAATAATTAATAACAGTTTATTAAAACTGATAAATTTTTGGTAGAATTTTGATGAAATCATTGGTCAAAATGTAGCAAAATAAAAATAAAATTCAACAAAATGTCATCGAAATTTCATCAAACTTCCATTAAAATTCTACCACCATAAATACACAAAAAGAAACGATGTACGTATTAACAACAAATTAGTCTAATTAAAAATAATTTTGTTATTTCAATAACAATATTAACAAAAGAAATGACGTTTTATTAAAACATGACATATTTGTTCAATTAATACTGTTATTGAATTGTATTACATTAACAAAATTATTTATAATTGAATTGCTGTTACCTGATGCTACCAAATATATCATTGTTTTTCGTAAATAATATAAACCATATTATATATTTTTAATAAAACTCTTGATAAATCTCATTTTTGATATATTTAAAAAAAGCAATTAAATGTCTGTTTACTTAAATTCTAATATAAAACAAGTCAATATATAATAAGTATAACATTTTTGCTTCTTTATAATGAACAGGCACAACGCCAGAAAAAAAAAATTTTTCATATCCTCGTGAATTTGCAACAATATCGCTGTCTGAACGAATCTGTCAAAGATTTCAAGAAGATCGCAATGGCTTAGATGAAGAAAATAATTTAGTAAGAAATATTTCACTATATTCCAATGAACAAATAAAATTTGAATGTATAATTTTGTGTACATATACAGAAATTTATTTTTAGGATCCAACATTTAAATTATCCAAATTCGAAGTGTCATCTATTGAAAATCGTACATTGTTTACGTCTACACCATATAAAAGTCCGAACACTGTATATCCAAATACTAACAATTCTGACTATCCAAATACTAGCAATTCTTTTATTGCAACTGTATCCGCAACAGCTTTGTCCCAAACTTTAGAGCCTTCCAATAGTTTGCGTGCAGGTACATATATATTATTCAAATAAATAAATATGCATTATTTGAATAAATAAATATGCATTATTATATGCAAAAATCTATATTATCTGTTTTAGAAAAGTGAAAAGTAAAGAATCTGGATTCTTATCTTGGCTGCTAGGTTTCTCATTATATTTAACTGTAAACTTGTACTATCAAGACATGAGGTGCAGCCGAAGATGACGAAATGATCACTTCGGATATTTTTAATATTTTATTTATATTTATTATTAATACGTAGGAATTATAGCTAAAATATTGCTAACAGAATAAATGGCAAATAAATATCTTAATAAGTAGAGATCTCTGTAAACTATCACTTTCAAGATGTTCAGTGTTTTATTTTGCCAGCTAACATTCTTTATATGATTACATGTATTATGAAGTAATTAGTGTTTCAGAAAATTAAGAATTTAACTAACAAAATAAGAAGTTGAATATCTCGGGAAATAATAGATTGCAGACTATCTTTATTAGAATTTTTATTATTGTTTTTGTAACGTTTCTCAAATTTCAAGTAAAAGTAACACTATATATATATATTTCTTCAGTAAATCGCTATCACTTTCTTTTAAAGCACATTGTATCACCATTTCTTGTAAACTGTGTGTCGAGATCAATAAAATATCTCCATTAAATAAAGTTGTCTTCATCCTCAATCATTGGTGCACATTCTGCATTTTGGTTTGGAAATAATTCATTTTAACACATGATGAATTAAACACCACTGATTCTTAAACTTAAAACTTCTAGTGCTTAAAATGTAAAAAAAAAATTACATTTAAATCATATCCTCATGCCAATGGTGTATCATCAAAAGTGAAATTTTATGACATTAGTAATGTCAATGCTTGTAAAACAAGACATTTAAAATAGAATTTAGAATATTTGTTTTGCGTCAATAGTGTTAACAAAAAAAATTTATCATCTAAAATTCGTAAACACAATTTAAAAGAAAATTAATTTCTTTAGCTACTCTTTAGCTAACTTCATTAGCTATTCGTATTTCACTACATTGAATATTAGGCCCTATGTGAACATAGCCAATAAAATTTTTATTTGTTATATTCAATATGGTGCTATCTATGGTCTTTTAGCATGATCTGCTATTGACCTAAAGCTTTTTTATAAAAATCAGACTTAACATTAATTGACATTTATATCCATTTGCACCAATGTAGATTAATTTTAATTTCTTTTTTTATTTCTTTTTATTCTTAAAACTAGAAAAAGATAAAGTTAAATCAAAGTTAATCTACATTGATAAAAATGAAAATTAGTAAGCGTTTTTGAATTTTCCTTTTTGATACCTTCTTACTTTTAACAATTGATGTTTCAATAACTATTGATTGAAAGTACCTCAATCTTCCAGGGCATTCAGATGCTCATCAGAAATGAGATTCTTCTGCTGCAACATTATTAATATATTCTTCAGCTGCCTAATTCGTCTATCTTTTCTCTGTATCTTCTGTTGGAGAGTCAAAATTTTATTTTTGTAGATTGCCTTTGTATTTTTTAAAACAGTTTTCAGAAAGACAACTTCTTGATCAGTATTTTTGATGAATGATGACGTAGATGTATCTGTAGTGACTCGTTTTGAAGTAGTTTCCATAAAATATTCCTTTTTTGCGGCTTCCATTTCTACACAATAAATAATAAATAATACTGCAATATAATCATCCTGATAAAATTTGATTTATATATTTAATAATATAATAAAATCAAGTATGCAAGAGTTTTTCTCAAAAATACTAAGTGCTAGATATTAAAATATATATTTTTAAATTATTTATCACTTGAAAAGATTTCATCAAAAATAAGGAAAGATTAATGTTCAAAATAGAAATATGACACAAAAATATATTCAGAATAGTTAAATAAGTTAATATCTTTTCTAAATTAAGTTAAAATTAATGACTTATTAAATTAATTTAATTACTTTAAGGGTTACACAAACAAAAAGTTAACTAAATTAAGTTACTTTAAATTAAAAATAAGTTAAATTCAAAGTTAAATTTTGAAAATTATTTATATTAAAATAAAATTCGTAATTTTTTAAAGTTAAATTACTCAACAATTAATCGTACTCTTTAATTGAGTCTGTTTAATGTTTGCTTTTTCTTTCCGTTTCTCTTCATAAATGGGGTCACATAATAATAACTGATTTTTGGTACAACAGATCGGCAGCAGTCGGCCGTAAAAATAGATGGAACAACATCTTCTTTCAACTTAGGTATTTTATGTGGTACTGTAATAGTTTGATCATCTGTCGTATGAAAAATATCTTCTCAGACAATGTCATCTTTTTGAAAATGCAATTCACAAATACGACTTTTTTGACTAAATTCGTTGATACCTTTTGCAGCAATTCCACTGTCACGCCAATTATTAAACATTTTATCTGTATGAGCTGTAAAAAGGCTTAGGCTTTTTAAACAACTAGAAGATGTTCTTTTAGTAGTACATCTATGTATCCAACGTGCCATTTTGTGATATAAATTAATGCATCAAAATGCATAAAGCCACGAAAAGTCACATGTAAACAAACTGAAGACCGGACCAGACTGACCAGATAAAGTTAATAATTGCAATGGCGCCCAACTAGAAACTATTCCCTTCAGTATACTCTCTCAATTAGATGCCAGGAATTAGAATTACTTTCGTTTCACGAAATTCGGTCTTTTTTTCTTATACTTCATGGTTAAGATTAAATTAAATTAAATTAAATTTGAAAATCATTAGTTATATCAAATTAGAGTGCTGTAATTTCTAAAGTTAAATTACTCAAAACAATTATAATATAAATCGTTAAATAAATTTTTAATATTTTATTTGTAAATAAAGTTTATATAAAATAATAAAAAATTTGTTATTTTGGAAGAAATAAAGCAATGTACTTTTTCTATTTATTTTTAGATAAATTTTTAACTTGTAATTTTATCTAGAAAAAAATTAATAAATTAAAATTTATATGCTTTAAAAATAACTATTTAAAATTAAAAATTTAGATTAACTCAGATTTAAAATTAACTAACAAAGTTAAATTAAAAGTTATTAACTTTTTAACTTTATTATTTAAATTTCAACTTTTTAATTATCCTAATATTACATCAATAATTAAAAATTTCAACACATCTCCCAAATCACTTCCATTATTACCTGCAAGTTCATCTTCGATTTTCAAATGTGGATTTTCTTGTAGCTGTTTCACTAATAGTCTCTCACTCACATCTTTCGTAAGTAAGTCCTCTTTCTTCCTTAATAAGAATCGTTCCTGTGTTTTCTTATCGCCCAATTGGTCAAGTTTCTCGAAATTTTGCTTAGGACTTTCTTCAAACCATTTCACTAATGGTTCACTCACATCTTCAATGAGTGAATTTTCTTTCTTTTTTAATATGGCTTGTTTTGATTGTTTCTTATCACTCAATTGTTCACAATTATCATTTGCGTCTATAGACAATCTCTGTAATTATCCAGTTATGTATTATTTACTTTATTAGAACATAACAGTGATTCTTTTACAAATCATTATGTAAATATTTATTAAATAATTCTTACATAATGTGTTTAGAAAGTATAAAGTAGGATATTTAAAAATATTGTATAAATGTCACAACTAATTCCTTAATATTTCTAGTTTTTTGAATTAAAGAAATATATTAATCCTGTACACTAATCATTATTATATAATATATAAAATATATTAAAATAGTTCAATACTTCAAATTAATAAATATAAACATATAAGGTTTCAACATATAATAAAAGGAGAATTATGTACAAAGTACTAGTTCTAATGACAGAAGATGGGTGCAATGTAAAGAGAAGCTCCAAAATTATTATTATTTTTGTATCAGAACAAATATTATTTGAAAATAGTAATTGATTACTTCAGAATTTTTTTATCATATGTTTAAAAAAAGATATCTATTAGACTCTTACCATATTAATCAGTGCATTATTTGCAACATCTTCAGAAACTTTTTCTTTTAAATGAGATACTAATTCTTGCAATGTAGCAACTCGTTTTAGAAGTCTTTTGTTATGAGCACTTAAACATCTTATTCGACTGCATTTCTTTCGATCCTCTTCTTTAATAAAATTGATTAGCCTTCTTGCATTTTTTGGTGAACTAACATCACTAATATTAATTTCTGAAATATATCTAGGCTGTGCAAACAACCGTTTTTTTGGAGAAAAAACTGCTTCACAATCTAAAAATATAAAAATTTCATCATAATAATATTTATATTATTTTCTCTTATGATCAGTATACATATTTATATTTAATTTACATGAATGATCAGAAATTGAAATTTTTGATATTGGCTGAACAGCGTTATCACATTCCATTATGTCAGCATTATCATATTCCATTATATCAGCATTATCACAGTCCATTACGTCAGATACCGTTGGAGATATAACATTTACTTCAGATGATTTGGATATACAAGTACTTTCTATTATTGGCACTAAAAGAATAAAATATTTACTATAAAAATATATTATTTCCTCTAACAATCCATAGATATACTTATAAATATATTTTTATTTTTTCTATACATTAATATTTAAATTACATGAATGATCAGGAGTCGCAACTTCCAATATTGACTGAACAACATTATTTTGATCCATTATGTATAATACAGTTGGAGATGTAACATTCCCTTTGGATGATTTTAATACATTTGTAATATTTGTTGACATATTTGTTGACATATTTGATAATTCAATTGGATGATTTGGTACAGCTTTTTCTACAGTGGGTATAGCCTCTAAAGGTAATCTCTTCAATGCAAGTAAATTTTCAGATAATTCAAAGTGATTTGAGCAAATATGAAGACGAGATACATCTTTATCATGCAATCCGCAAGCCTTAATCCATTTCTGACGTATAGACGGATCCTTCGGAAACCTAAAAAAAGAATAATTTTTTTTTATTATTGTGAGTGATCGTACAGTTGGTAAAAAATTTTCGACAGAAATAATCCTGTCGTGGAATCTGACAATGAGTTACTTGATGTTCTGTTAACGGTAATTATCAGTGTCGTTGCACTTTTTGTTACATAAAATATCTGCGACACCGACAATTACCTATTGTTAAGTACAGAATAGGTATACCTTGATTCGTGAATTCACTAATGTGAAACGTTTTCTATCGAAAAGCTTATCAGGGACACGTACTTTATCATTTGTCAGTAAACTTACTTATGTAAAATAATTTTATTATCCTGTGTACTTTTTCTTTTACACAAACAACAAAATCGCATTATTTTGTTCCCTCTTTTCTTTAACCCTTTTATAAGCCAAATAACAGATTTCACCGCTGAACAGGCACACGACAAATGATATGTCGGTCGTTCTTAAGTTCGATGCAGTCCGATCAGTCCGATAGGTCCGATGTCTGCACTCCGATGCTCCAATTTTAGTAGTCGAAACATGGAACAGACTACGAGAGAGATGCACCTGCTGCGCGCGCGCGCGCGCGCGCGTGCGCCAAACCTGATTGCCGAAGTGTATGTATGGAGGTGCGTGGAGGTGCGTGTGAATGCATCGTGCTGTTATGCTATGTCGTGTAGAAGATCGGCGACACGACCGGCGGCAGTCTCTCTGACAGTTGACAGCGAAATGACAGTCCGATGACGTCTGGCGACGCGCCGGTCTGACCAACCTCGCTCCGAGCCGCAGGCCAAACCCGAGCAGAGATGCAAGGCATCTGCGAGAACATTCGCACGGCGATCGAACACGGACGCACTGACATTATCAGATCACTCCTGGACGCGTGTATGTATTCCAAAGAGATGCTTCTCGAGCAATTCTCCCTTTTGCTACTTTAAATCTCACTCTAACTTTTCTCCAAGTCTGTATCAAACTATGCATTCAAGTTTCCTTAGATTCAAATTTTATTGCAAATTAAAGATTAGAATTTGAATAATTAGATAATTTTAATTTTAATCCGTTTTATTCTAATTAGTTAAATTCTAATTTCCAACTTACAATCTTTAATCTCTACTATGTAGTACTGATACTTTAGATTACTATAGATTAGGGAAAATAGATAAAAACGTTCTTTTGTTTCTTGTTGTTTATATTGTTATCCTTTTTCTGCTGCAGGTGAAAATGGTAATGCTACGGAGGGTATCACGAGAGACAAAATACTGAACCAACCAGTCTTGGAAGAAGGAACTTTCTTGTCATATGCTTCAAAGGTCTACTCTGTACTTTTCTAGAATTATTTCCAGCATTATGATTTTTTTTTAATTTTAGTATTTATTGTATTATTGCTTCTTATGTTTAGACCAATCAAGCAGACATTGTGAGAACTCTTCTGAATTGCGGCGCCGATCCAGCTGTGCAGAATGCAGATGGACATAATGCAGTAGATGTTGCTTCAAGTGATGCAATACGACGTATTTATATAGACGAAATGTTGAGGGCAACAGCTGCTTCTGAGTACGTAAATATCTCAGTGTTTAATTTTATGGTTCTTTTTCAGTTGTAAGTTATATAATGAATAAGTATATATCTGAAAAAATTATTCACACATATTTGAAACTGAAAAGCAGAATTTATTAGAATCAATTAGAAATTGTACTGGCAGAAAAGTAGTAGTATATATTTCTTTTCAAGCTTACAAGTTTGTATTGACAGACAAGTAAAAGATTTAAAAAACTTAAAATTATAAATATATATTTATATTTATATAAATATAAATAAATATAAATACATATTTATATGTATACACATATATATATATATATATATATATATATATATATATATATATATATACATATATTTTTTTTATTTTAAGTAACACAAATATACACTAGTTTAGCTACAAACATATTTATAGCTATCAATGCAACTTGGGATTAGTTTTAATAAATTCTACTTTTCCACTCCTAATGTAAATTCTTTTTAATCTCATTGATCAATATTATGGCATGTATCTGTTTACAGAATAGACAGAGTGGTACAGTTGCTGGATGCAGGATTAGATGTTAATTCGTGGGACTCACAGGATAGTAAAAACACACCATTGCATTGGGCAGCGTGTTATGGAAATAAAGACATTATCGCGTGTTTACTTGGTAATGTTTATTTATGCAGACTTGATGTGGCTGAAAACAACTTTTTATAATGTTAAATTATTCATGTAGATAAAGGAGCTGATGTGAACGCCGAGAATGATTGCGGTGCAACGCCTCTACACGAAGCAGTGAATCGTGGCGACATCGCTATCTGCCAGGAATTATTGCAGGCTGGCGCAAATCCTCTTATACGGGCTACCAAAGCGTAAGCAATTGATTGTACAAATATATTGTTCTGGCGTGTACAAAACAAACTATCAAATGGCAACATTTCGTTTTCAGAACATTTGCAGGAAAGACGCCGTATGAGCTATCTAGAAAGAAACAATCTCTACATTGTTTCCTTCAAAGATTTATATCGAATTTTATGTTAAACGAAAACGAAACTGTACATAGTGCCACTATGTCGTATCCAGATACAAACTATTGCCAAAAGGGTCTCACGTGCAATATGAGCCAACTGTCGGTTGAATCTAATAAGTCTTTGGATCCGACGTACGATGTGCCTTTGCGTGACGCAGGCAAAGAGAGTCCTAGCAAATCTATCGCCGATAAAGGAAGTATCTATAACTTGCTATGGCCGCAGCCAAAAGTTGTCAACGAACTGAAAAATTTTACGGCCCCATTTATAGCTGGAAAGGAGCTTTTTATATCAATAATACAGGTTATTTAAACGTACATTGATGCTTTCTTCTCAGACATTCAGAAAATCTTTTGAATTTTCATTTTATTAATCGAAAAAGAATTCTCTCAATTTTTATGACTATTTCTCATTGTGCGCACATATTTTTCAGGGCAGTGAATCTGTACATAAAATACTAGATGTTTGGGAGATCAGTAGAACTCATCTGCTAGAATTAGGTCACGATGTAAAGATCGGCGAGGTGCAACCTAGTTGTGGCAAACTGCTCAATGACAATACAATTGAATGCATCGTAAATAGGAATTTATTTAACATCGCAGATAGCTATCAATTGCATATTACACATAATTCCATCAAAGTGAGCGCTGGAAGTCTAGCGGGACTGCATTACGCGGTTTGCACATTCGTGCAAATTCTACGTCTGAGCAAAAATCAGAGTAGGTCGGAAGTGTGTGAGATAGAGCCTGTCTTCATTAAAGACGAACCGAGATTTGCGCATCGCGGTATATTGTTAGACATCTCGCCTAGAGGACGTGTACCGACTTTGGAATATCTTTTACAAATTATCGACCTACTCTCATCGTTTAAGATCTCGCATTTGCATCTCTATTCCAGGCTCGTACAAAATTGCGATTGGCAGCTTTGTTATTCTAAATCCGAGATGGTGACTCTAGACAGATATTGCAGGTACAATTACACGTTTATAGTTCTAAGAATTTACTATTTTCAAATAAAAAACTCGAGATTTTTTTATGCATCGGTGCTCCATTATTTTAATTTATTTTAATAACTTAAAAGCAATCTTTTTACATATTATATAATTTATATTTTGAATAAAAATTTTATGTAATATTTGGAAATTAATTTTTTTAGAGATCGCCATTTAGACATAGTTCCAACGTTGGACGTCGATTCTAATGTCAGCCAACATCATCTCATGCATATGTGGCCTATCTTTCAAGACTTGCTCGCAGTATTTCCTAGCTTAAATTATGTTCACGTAGGCCCGCGATTAACCACTTTATTAGTGCAAGCTGATAGCTTTGATTTGAGCGTATCCGTCAACGATACGCTCGAAACGGACATGTCGGAAGTATTCAAATCTTATTCGTGCCTTCAAGAACTCTGGCATATACTCAATTTGAGCTCGAACACGACTCTGCTTTTATGTTCCAACAGTTTGCATTCCAAATCCGAATTTCATAATATTCCTACTAACATCGTATTTGTTGAATATGGATTTCAGGTAATAGCTGATTTTCTTTTCTTGATTTTTTGATATATTTGCGAGGACAATTGTTTTAATAAAATTTGTGACATTTACTATATATATCCGGATGTGTTACAGGCCGATTATGATTTCTCCGAATGGACAGAGCCATTCAGATTAGCGGGCGGTAATGTTTTACCAAGCTCGGGCACAGCTAGTTACAATAGTCTGGCAGGATGTCCGGCGTCAACGTATGCGAACACAAGAAATGCGATAAAAACCTCTTTGGAGCAAAACTCAATCGGTATCGTTGTCGCACATTGGTCGGGCAGTCATCATCTTACACCTCATCCTTTCGCGTGGATCGGTTATTTAATAGCAGCCGGTTTAGCATGGAATCCAACAACGGAAATAGATTTAGGACCTGATGATAATTACGACATCCCTGAATTGTCTGCATCAATTAGGTAATAACCATTGCAAAATTTGCAATCTCGTGCGATTATTAAATATGTTTACGCTTACACTATGTTTAATAAAATTATTTCATTTTGTAGAGAAAGATTTATCACGAAATTATTGGATATACACGTGTTTCAAGATTCTGAATATAAAATCGGCAGTGCGATACTGGAATTGGGACGTTTAGACACGTTGGTGTTAACGTTGAGTAAAAATCAAGCGGTTAAAGATTTACAACAAATACCGGATAATCGCGGTTCCACATTATATAGACTGCTAACAGATCCGGACAACGTAAATTTGGAATATCTATCGGCCGATCTGTTCGCTGTAAGTACGCATGTTTAAATCTTCTAAATATATCTTAAAGATAAAATACTTGTTGAACAATAAGATAAAATATTTGGACATTAGCAAATTAATTTGTTATTACGCGTTCGTAGAAAATGACGAAGCAGATTAAACGAATATCCCATTCCTTGTACGAGGCAAACTTATCTTCCAAGTTTGCATCTATGGAGATACAGGAATTGCAATTAACATCCGATCTGATGCTGACGGCCTGTAAAATCGGCAGGACATTGATTGGAGTCGGTGTGAATCCGAATAGTAACATGGGACTCGCGGTCATTAATTTAGGAGTGTGTAATCTGCCGCCCACCTTTAGAACCGATGTAGCGAACAAGATGTTGGCTCATATAGAGCAGTATAAAGGTTCTTGGCTGCAAAGACATTTTCCGCAGGGACTTCAGGACTCCCTGCTAGTTTTGACTAGTGCGTTGCATAGGTTTGTGCCGGAGACATAATTTTTTTTTTCAACTTTTGTTTTTAATGAGCAAAATCTATAAAACGCAAATGTCTAAAAGACTTTTACAGGGCATCTCTTGAACTTTTGTGTTGTTCGAGAATTTAGTTGATAAAAGGCTTCAAATATACGCGGCAAATAAAACTCGTAATACATGCAGGATTCCAAGGATATATTTGAAGAAAGACTATCAAAAGCAATATGTACTTTTAGTCTAACATATTATCATGCTGATTACTATTATAGGATGAGGCCCAGTTGCGCACAGACCCGATCGGACACCACCAATCATCTTGACTTATCTAACCCAACCAACGCTATGATTGGTGGTGTCCAATCGGGTCTGTGCGCAACCGAGACACTCCCCTATTATACCTCTGCTATACTGTATTGTTTCTTAATATTCATAAATTTACAAAAATAATTTTGAAAGATACTCTATCGAGGAAATATAATTTTATGTTAAGAATTATATAAAAAGAATCAATATATAATTATATATAAATAGAATGTTTTATTAAATACAAAGACATTTATTACATTTATTGTCGTTATTAATTGCATAATAATTCTGTGAGAATCATGGCTAATATAACTGATCGCAAGTGATAATTAAATATATTATTTATTTTCATGGACGTACGTGCAAATGCAAAGTTCAAAAAATTCTCTTTTGCAATAAAGTAACATATTTTTTATAATATTAACAAATTAATAACTATAATATACAATATCTTATAAATAATATATATTATTACACAATAAATTATATCAATTTATTATAACAATTAATTATTATGAAGACTAACACTAAAGCTTTTTACATATACAATTCTTCCATATATACATATCGACGTTATTTAGTCTGAACTGATTTTTGAAGGCAGCGATATTTTACTTTATAAATTATTGTATTCATCACAATAATTTTTATTTTATTTCGTTGTACAGAATACTTTCTTACGAAATAATTTTGTATTTGATATTTAAAAAACTTTTTAATATTGCATAGAAAAATATTAGTTGAAATTGTTCAGGCATTATTTGCAGTTTGCTAACAAATTTAGAATTGAGCACAATCCTTGTCAATTAAAATTATTAAAAAATTATCCTTTTTAAAAAAATAATTTTTTAATAAATTATTTTTTAGTTTTTTAATCCAATTGACATAAGTGAAACATCAGTTTTCATTATCCAAGAGATAATGGTGAAACAGGGTATTACTTGATTATGAGTTGATGCTCATAATAGTGGAGGTCATGTGTATATTTTTACATATCTAGTTACATACGATGGGCAGTCATAATCAGTGCAACTTTTACAAATTGTTGTAAAAAAAAATGCAAAACATTGAACTGCTAAAGCTATGCTATCAAAGATTATTACACACAGAAATCATCTAGAAATATATATTAATCTATTTTTAACACCTTAGGTAAATTTGCAGGTAATTATATAATTGAATTATAAATCACGTATCTATGGATTTGTTCATTATCATGTAATTTCAGGAACCTTTTGTGCTGTTAATTTTACAATTAGAACATATCCTTGTATGTTGGATCATCACGTAATTTTTATTTTCAATGTAAATTATCTCATTTTGAAGAAAATGGACCAATAATTTTATAAAATTCTTCAATTAAATTGTACACAGTACTTTAAACGCATCCCAAAATAGAGAATCTGTAATATGTAATACGTTTCTTCATATGAAATCCCTGCTTAATCGTCATTTACGTTCGTTTGCCAACATAGCATCGCTACTTATAAGATTATTCCGTTTCTGTTCATTCCATCCACCCATCTCCAAATCTTGCTTATAAGCCATTTCTCTTTCGAGCGCTTGCAACCTATAAAACTCGTTGATCTCGAACTGATATTTGGGCGCTGTTATGCCGAAGAAATTGGCCAGACATTCGCCAACGTAATCGCAACCATCCAACATTTTAGAACTCAGGTATGTGGTTTGGTACCATGCCCATGGTAACCAATTCATATTTTTCTACAAAATAGTATGTATTATTTTGCATTTTTATTAAATAATAATTAATAATAAAAAATCTTATAGCAACAATGGGTTAACTCCTGTCTAAAATTTGTTCTTTTTAGCTGAATTTTTTGCATTGTTCTTTCCAATGTGAAAAGGAAAAAAAGGAGGGAGGGGGATGGTGCAAGAGGTGCAGCTATAACAAAAAGTTTCATAACAAAAAAAATGTAGATTAGCCCACTGTTGCAGTAAGATTTTTAATTACATATGTAATTTCAATTAATATGATTTATATAATTACAGTATCTATCTGTGACACAGTTTTATTATTCTTTGGTGTATCAACTTCATCTTCTGACGAATATTCTTCCATTACTCCATCCGAAAAGTGCAATATCCTCTTTGGTTTCTTGCCCAATTTGCGTTTGCACTACATATAAATATTTATTAAAATTATTAAAATAGTTTATAGTTTTTATAGAAAAAGCTCAATTGTAAAATTTATTTCATAATAAATCTTTCTAGCTGAACTTTTTGCATGATTTTTCCTCTTTTTCTCTCCATTGGGAAAAGTAAAGAAGGCAAGATAAATCATGCAAGTGCAGCTAAAAAAAAAAAATAGCCCTAATATTTCTGAATAATTAATATGCTAAATAGAAACTAAAGAAAAACACAAGTCAAGTCTATTATTTATCTTAAAAAGAATAATTGTTAAGAAAAATTCAAGATTCTTCAGACAAATATAAGATTTTATATTTTAAAATTCTCATTAAATTTTAATTAATAATTAAAATAAGGTTAAATTTTTAATAAAGATAATTTATAAATTTTAATCTTGTTTTAATTACATAATAAATCTAAAATTTTGTTGCGCAGATGTAAAATATTCAGTACTTTAGGGAGATCTCTCCATGTCTGATTAACTCGATTAGCTCCGACTGATATTAAATTTAAAAATAACTACAAAATTTAAAATTGTATTTTTCATGTCCGTTTCATACAAATTATAATTTATGTGAAATATAATAATTCAAATTTTTTAATTAAAATAAACTTTGGTTAGGAATGATTCATCAAGTTTTCACAGTTCACAAATTTACTTGGCTAATCAAGTTAATCGAAGTTGGCGAGGCCGGCTCTTTGTTTAGAATCAACAATGCGGAATGTGATGGTAAACAAACGTTAGTGCATTAACAGTTCCACATATTTTCCTACAAAACCCAGTAAGCTTTCCAGTAGAACTCCGAGTTTACTGCGAGAATCTATTTATGATAGATATAAATCTATTTATCCCGGACTTGAAACTTTCTAAAATAAACCCGGACGATCTGTCTAATCGTTGCTTGGATAACCAAGACAAAAGGTAACATGACATGAAACGTGCGTCTCACAGCAGCGTGCCACGGCGATTCTACCTGCGTCTCGGCGTCCGAATTCTCCTGGAGAACAACGTCACTCAGATCTCCGATATCTTCCCTGTCCAGTGCCATCGTCGGTTGTATCTTGCGATAAACGAAGCCTTTCGTACCGCAGTGCGCCTTAACGATCGTCGACAACGCGCCGAGCAAACTCCCCCTCGCTTGCCGTTCGCTGCGTTCGTCGCCCGAATGACTCATGCGAGATGAGCGGCGTCGTTGAGAGATTCGAGAGAAACGGCAGAGCATCGTGATTGGACGCGCCGCGCGCAATTCGGTGGTACTTTTGCCTGCAGCTGGGTGGGGTCTTATCACGATGTGCCGCTTTTTACATTCAAATATGCCATTCCGTAATCAGCCTTCGCGTGCTCCTACGAGGCCCCTTCCCTTTCTGACTCATCCCCCGACCCCTGTGCATTATGTGCATCGTGCATGCGCGGGGCTGAAATTGGCACGAATCACTACGACACACGGAGGTGAAGAAACACAGAACATGTAAGGCGAGTTTTTTTAATTCGTCGATTAATCAGTTGCATTGTGCGCAAATGCAGCTTTCAGAAAGCAATTAAGTTGCATCTGCGTATGATGCGATTGATCTATCGATGAATTAAAATACTTACCCATATATATGAACGACGTGGAATTTGTTTCTCTAACCGTCCAGAAATTCTTTCGTCTATCTTATCGAAAGAAAAACTCATATATTACAGATAAAAGTAATTTTTATCTTTTCGACCATCAAAATTTGTTCCGTTTTAAATGGAACGAATGTGCCTTTTGAATGGAATGGAAGATAAAGAAGAGATCCGATAAAGTAAAATTAAAAGGTCGAGAAAAAATTTGACTCAAGATCTACTGTGAAACGATGTTCTCTTTCGCAATTATTAGTTAAAAGTTAAATAATAAAGTTAAAAAATTAATAACTTAACGCAGTGAGGGGCAAGCGTCGAACAGTAGACTTCGTTGATTGGCTGCTGCTTGCCCAAATTCAACAGTGTTGGATTTTGAGCGAGCAGCAGCCAATCAACGCAGCCTAGGCCAGTTTGCTGCATGCAGTCTGTGTCTGTACAAGTCTACACTAGGCTTATGCAGGCTTGACTTTCGAGTGTGACTTTCGAGAAATACGATTATCGATTTAACACGCACTTTTCCAGATTGATAATATTGTCTTTCAAATAAGATTTGTCGGATAGATATTGTGTAAAATAATCAATAGGAATAAAACGTTCGATAAGATCGACCTCCCTTCTTCCCCGTCGAACGTAGCTTGCTCGCATTCCGAGTCCTGAGACACGTTTCTATTGGCGGATGCGGAGCGATCGCTCGACCTCGTGCAGGCCCTCGATTCCTCGATTCTGCCTGCGAGGGCTGCGAGTTGTCCGACGTCGAATGGCGGCAGCAAGGGACTGTTAACACACGACGGACGGTGGCTAACACCTCGGACCGTAGGCCGTCTCCGACCGTATTGAAAAAGTGAGGGAAACGCGCGGGGCACCTATTGAGCACCGAGAGGCTGGGGATGAGCTCGTGACGTGTCCTGAGGCCCAGGATCGATCGCGGACTTGTCACAACGTGCTTCCACACAGCTTCTCACGACGGAGCAGTGCACACGAAGAAGGGCGTCCGCGGTGTGTTAATTATGTGAGCAGGGGGAACTGCCTTACGCGGTACGGCCAAAGTGGGACGTATTCCTCGCGTCGCGTCATGTTCCATCACGAGTACGAGAAACGACTGTTGAAGCCTGTGTGCGGTGGCGATGCCACGACGGCGACGGGCACGACGGCGTTGCCCGGTGCCGTCGCCACTTATCTGCCCATCTACTCGCCCACGAAGACGTCGCCGTGCAACAACAGCTACGACCGCTTCATACCCACCCGTTCGGGTAACAATTGGCAGACCACGTTCTCCATGATCAGCGAGAATGGCCGGGGCGGTCTGGTGGCGAAGAAGACGCGGGAGAACGGCGAGGGCAGTCGCGACGGCATCGCGTATTCCTGCCTGCTGAAGAACGAACTGCTCGGGGCGAGCATAGAGGACGTGAAGGGACAATGCGAGGAGCGCAGAGTGCTGTCGCCGTTGGTCACCAAGAACCTCTTCAAGTACACTACACCCACCAAGGACCGGACTCTGTTGGATCAAAGTTCACCGTACTCCTTATCGCCTCTTAGTGCCAAGAGTCAAAAGCTGTTGAGATCACCCAGAAAGGCGACCAGAAAGATCTCGAGAATACCCTTCAAGGTTCTGGATGCTCCGGAGTTACAAGACGACTTCTACCTGAACCTGGTTGACTGGTCCTCCCAGAACGTTCTCAGCGTTGGCCTAGGAAGCTGTGTCTACCTGTGGTCGGCGTGTACCAGCCAAGTGACGAGACTGTGCGATCTGTCCAGCGACGGCAACAGCGTGACCTCCGTCGCCTGGAACGAGCGAGGCAATCTGGTGGCAGTAGGTACGCATATGGGCTACATACAGGTGTGGGATGTGGCGGTGAACAAGCAGGTGAGCAAACTACAGGGCCACAGCGCCCGTGTGGGAGCCTTGGCATGGAACGGGGAAGTACTCTCGTCCGGCAGCAGGGATCGATTGATACTGCAAAGGGACGTGAGGACGCCGTGCGTAGTCGGCGAACGGCGACTCGGCGCTCATCGACAGGAGGTGTGCGGTCTCAAATGGTCACCGGACAATCAGTACCTGGCGTCTGGCGGCAATGACAATCGGCTCTACGTGTGGAACTTACACTCCCTCTCACCCATCCAGACGTACACCGAGCACTTGGCGGCGGTGAAGGCGATCGCCTGGTCGCCTCATCATCACGGCTTGCTAGCATCCGGTGGCGGCACCGCCGACCGTTGCATCCGCTTCTGGAACACGTTGACCGGTCAACCGATGCAATGCGTTGACACTGGCTCGCAGGTCTGCAATCTGGCGTGGAGCAAGCATAGCTCCGAGCTAGTTAGTACGCACGGTTATTCGCAGAACCAGATTCTCGTGTGGAAGTACCCGAGCCTCACGCAGGTGGCCAAACTCACCGGACATTCGTACCGGGTGCTCTATCTGGCAATGTCACCAGACGGTGAGGCGATCGTCACTGGGGCGGGCGACGAGACTCTACGCTTCTGGAATGTATTTAGTAAAGCGCGTAGTCAGAAGGAGAATAAGTCCGTGTTGAATCTGTTTACGAGTATCCGATAAACAACCGATCAGACTGCACCGGTCATCGTAATAGAGCCTCGCGAAACGTCTTTTACTATGTATTTTGTACATACGCATACACACGTATCTATCATCAAGATTGATCAATAGAATATCCTAAAAAAATTATATATACACTTGTAGAAACATATATATATATATATATATATATATATATATATATATATATATATATATATGTATATATATATATAAAATTGTGCTAGAGATACTAGAAGAAACATTCTTAGAGAATTGTATAGAGATCAGAACTACGTGGTGTTCCAAACATATAGAATAAGTCCGCGGATTTTTCGCACAGTCTGCGAAATACTTTGAGTAATACTTGTGTGCAATACTCGTTGCTATTCTCCGGTAGAGAATATTTGCTTACAAGGAAATAAGGAACAAAAAATTATGTATACCGGAAACTATCGCTACGAGACACTATATTTTTTATGCACTTTATATACACTTATTTTTATATGTCGCTACACTACAGAATAGTAAATACTTGCACGGAGTGTCCCAGAAATCGCAAACTCAACAGCAAACCTGATGCAGATTTTTTTATCTCGATTATTAATCAAATAAGATTGAGTAATTTTTGAAATATATATTTTTAGATAATTTAGCGACAATATTTTTTTCTCAGCATTTGAAATTATTGTTTTACTCCAAGTTAAATATTTCATTTTTTTTTAATTAACGAGATAATTTGTTGCAAATGACGAGATTTTGCCCAAGAGAAATCTACTCCAGATTTGCCATAGGATCTCTAATTAAAATTAAGTCTTTCTAAGACACTCTGAGCAACGCGCTTGAGTATTTTTTATTTTATTTTGCATTGCGATAGCGATGTTAGAGCTCGCACAATTCATATCTTGCTGCATCTTTGATCGGCAGTTTACAGATCATGTATTGTACTATTTATAAATTTGTAATCATAGTTTTCTCTTTTCAAGAGTGTGTTTCCTGTAATCACTATATTTCCAGAACTTTTCGAAATAAATGCCCGCTTAGGGATTACAGATTGATCAGACTCTGAAAGAGAAAAAAAATTTATGAAATTCCAGGAAGGCTGGAAATTTCATATTTTTTTCTATTTGATATTATCCTAATGAGCTCTATTAGTCAACAATAAAAAAAAGAATTTGCTTCTACGCATATGCGAATCTTTTCCAGCGCATTCTTGTACGAGACTAATACTAGTTTATAATTCACGCAAATTGTACAAATTTAAGTTGAAACAATTAAGTTGAAAGTGACGTATCATCTACTAATCTAACTGCATCTACTAATTTATGTATAACAAGAAGAATATATATTTAATATATCGCATTGATATACTTTGCGTAATGTTATACGAAAAGAATTAATGTTACATGAACGTAAAAGAGATAGAAAATTGATGAGAGAAAATTGCGTATAGTTCGCAAACGTACACGCATATGTGTAATCTATTTTTTGCGATACCATATATATCGTACGTACGAGTACACGAGTGTATAAAAAAACTGAAATAAAAAGCTATATTGACAAACCGAGATTCTCAACGAGGGGCGATTATTTTGTTCACGAATCGTCCGCCAAATGACCGATGATTGTCAAGTAGTATTATACGTTATGCTCTAGTAATATGTATAAAATATTTTTATACGATCGCTATTATATCGTTAGGCGAAATGCGTACACGCCTATGACGCTTTGCTCGATTCACGCGCGGTGATCAACCAGGAAGACGCACCGGAAGTAAAAAAAAGGGAATGCAAATTGCAGCGTTACGGTCCTATATGTACGCTGCATTCTATATACGCCAAGATGTATCCGAGCTTCTTATAATAAGCTATAAATGGAAGTGTTTTCTTGCAGTTTCTACATCGTTCGATAATTCGTGTAATTAAAATGCGTAAAGAGACGCGGCCTCTCTCGCTGCGCATTGGCGCGAACATTACTGCGTCTCTTGATAAAGCAACATTTTTTTTTTATGATGGGAAATCCAAAAAGATATTGTAAACGATATCAATTCTATTATAGTTGTAATGCGTAAAAGAAAATACTGCGAAAATAGATAAATTAGACAAATTATACATCAGATATTGATAAAATTAGTGAAAATTATAAATTGTTATTTACAAATATAAAATGTAATTGCCTTCTATTACATGCTCAAATAAAAGAAAAGCGATAAAAAAGATAAATGAGATGATAAATGATTTATGTGTATATAGATCAAAGGCTACTAGTCATATTTAGTCAATAACCAGAACTTTTTAGATATTCATGGCATTTTTTTATGAATATTTTTCTTTTATAATGTACATACATAACATTTTTTCTTTTGAGATAATGTAATATTTCTATTTTTTCAAAAGAAGCATATTTTATAAAAATAAAAATAATACTTCACTTATTTATAAGTGAATGATGATGCTCCTATTTGTATCGTAAATTTAATATTCATTTATTATATCTTTTATTTTGATGTTTATAGAAATTGATATCGTTTACGTTCTTAACATACGTAAATTATTTGAATGTCTGTTAAATACAATGTCTTATTTCTTTAAAAAAAATTTTTTTTTTAGTAAAAATGTGTAAACTGAAGAGTACGTTGTGGAGATTTCTCACACATAACTACAAAAATGTTTAAATTTTTATTATTTCAAAAAACTTTCGTCATTAAATTTATGCTACATTACTATAGATGCAATATCTGTTGTCTTACATGCATCAATGTTTAAAAAATACTGAAGGTTTTATATCAAAATATGTAGTAATATTATTTTCGGCAAATTTTGCGCTATATAATATATAATATAATCAATTTTTTTCGATTTATGATCTTAATTGCGTGCAATGGTTTCGTAGATCTTTTATATCGTTTCTTATTTTATTATATTTGCGCGTCGCCGATCTTGAAATACAATCTTGCAATTATGATAATTATAAAATATCTCGTTCTTGCAAAGGAGATATTGTAAGATATTTAACACATCAATTTTGTTCATTAATTTGATGATTTAAAAGCGATTTCTATATTATATATACAATCCTATTTATACAATATATTAATTATAGTTTATATTTTTTGGGCAAAATTGAATTATGAAAAATTATCTATTAATGTATGGATATATACTTGCAAAATATAACTATACTTTCGAAGATTTGGCTATTATGTAACTGCCTACTGAGTCATGAATAAGTGTTAGAATAACATATTTAGTGAACTTTGAACTGTATTATGGGTTAAATAAAGTGATTCTGTTAAAAATGTCATTTTTATAGCTTTACCATGTATAAAAATTAATATAAATCTGTAATGATATATTTGCAAGTAGAGCAAGTAAAATAGATTCATTAATTTTTTATAAATCTTCAGATTAGAAAATTTTGCATACTTTACAAATATAGATATGAATTTTCAAAAGAAAAAAGAAAATTTTAAAATGATGCATTAATGTATTTATTACGAAAACTATACAATATTTTACACGAGTCAATCCTTTAATTATATTGATGCTGGTTAAAAATCTTATTTGTAACGTTAACGATTTCAATTTATGAAAACAAAATCTCAAGACAAGAAACAACTTCAATAATAAATCGCAGAATTTTCTAGCTTTTTTTGCTTGCATTTTATTAAAAATATTTATATTATATGTGTAGACGTTTAATATAAAAACTTGTATTTTTATCCTATGCACCCTATTTAAGTTTAATCTTGCTTTGATTTCTTTTTTTTCTTTTTCTTCTTCTCGCTCGAAACTGGTTCCTCTACTTCTTCAACAGATACTGTCGTTTGTTGCATCTCCTCACTTTCTTTTTCTTTCTTCTTCTTCTTCTTCTTCTTTTTCTCTGCAAATGGAAATTATAAGATATTACTCAGACAGCTGTTCGATTATTACAAAATTGCATAATTTAATAGAATAAAAATCTGCTTACAATTAGACATCAATTAGACAAGCCTCTATCAGTGCATCAAAATTTTATTAACTAACTAGAATGTATTTAATTACAATTTTGAAATTGTAGAAATCTAGATACTTAAAAAAGATCTTTGAACGTCCTCAATTACAAAAGAGGTTCAAATATTTTTAAATATACTTTTATATTTCTTTTAAAAAAATCTAGATTCTGGAATATCTACAAGTTTACATTTTTTGTGACAGTTTAAATCATTGTTCAATTAAATTAAAATATTTAATGATAAAATGTGAAAATTGAGAATCAGTTATTTATTCTTTACTCCATCAAATCCAAATCTTTTACCTTCACTCGTTCCAGCTTCAAGTGAAACATCCGCGTCAAATGTTTCTTCAGCTTTCACAGATACTGCCTCCTCAGTTTCACTCGATTCTTTCTTTTTCTTTTTTTTCTTCTTTGATACGATATCTGAATCCACTTCAGTTTGTGCTTCTTGTGTACCAGAAGTCTCGCCCATGTCTTCTGTGTTAGGTTCTATGCTGTGCTTTTTCTTTTTTTTCTTCGGCACAGCATCCGATTCCGTTTTCATTTTTATCTCTTCTTGATCTCCAGAAGTTTCTGTTGTGTCTTCTGCTTTTATTTCTAGACGTTTCTTTTTTTTCTTCGAAATGACATCTGATTCCGTTTTTATTTGTACACCAGAACATTCTCCTTGTTCTATCTTAAATTCTGCTTTTATATTAGATTCTGTTAGACTATGTTTTTTCTTTTTCTTCGGCACAGCACCCGTTTCTGCTTCCTCCTCGACTTGCACTTCTTCCTCTTTAACTTCCGTCTGTTCATGATTTGTGCTGTGTTTCTTTTTCTTTTTCTTAGGTATGTCTTCACTTTCCTTTGTGTCTCCTTCCTTAATTTCTTCAATTAAAACCCTCTTCTGAGTCGAAGTCGATGGAGTGGGCAGAGTTGAATCTACAGATGTGGAATATTGCTTGTATTCGTTTTTGCTGTGATATTTCTCAAACGTAGTCTTCGCTCTGGCGGTGCCACTTATTCGTTTTATATTTCCCGATTCGAGTAACTTTAGTCGCCTCTCCAGCTTCTCTCTGTGCTCTATGCCAAGGTTGGTAACGAGAGTGGGGTCCTCCGTGCTATCTCTTAATGCATCAAACCTCGTCGCCAGAGAGGCTTTCGCTGCCAGCATCCTGGATATCTTGCCCTTGTTTTTGATTGAAGACTGACCAACAAGCTGAGAGTGATAGATTAAACCATACTTGGGCGTGTTCTTATTCGCTTTGAGAGCGCGGAACAGTGCCTTCTCTGCACCGAGAATCTGTAAGGTAGACGCCGGATGTTTGGCGAGATTGTGCAGAGAGCCGGCCTTGGATATCAAACGTGCACCGATCAGATCGCCGACAAGGATTGACAGATTTGGCGCCAGCGTCATCATTCTACTTTTTAGATAATCGTTCAACTCGGATCGGTACTTGTGCAGCTCGAGTATCTCAGTGCACAGATCGAGCATGAGAGAGACGTCGTCCTCAGAGATCTCCGAGCCCATCGAGGTTTCTGCAGCCTGTCTCACCTGCTTTTCGATATCCTCCGTTAGAATATCAGACAGATCGCATCTCTCGATTTGTTCCCGCTGACCAATGATCTGCATAGTTTTTATGTATGTAAAATTGTCAGTCACAATCTTACTCAGCTCGGGAAAGTGCCAGCCGTACCATTCACGCGCCCGCATTATGTAGTTGTTCAGTTCCTTGTCCAGATCATCTAGCAAGGATACTCCCTGAATTACCATAGTATCAATCTTATCGGGTGAGAACTTCAGCTTGTATCTGGAAAGACTGTGCGCCAGGCCCAACGCCATGGCTGACATCTCCTTCTTGGTCACCCCAGTAATGAGGCTATCCATTTGGCTTCTGATGCATCTCATCAACTCCTGCACTGCAGTATTGCTTATGCATGACAAGGACAGCTTCTCTTTGATGGCACATCCTAATTTGGCATCGGCGACTGCTAGTTGTTCATGGGCCTCCTTGCAACAGCTCTTGAGCGTTTTCTTCAAGGACTTGGATAGCTTGCCTTCCACAAGCGCTGTGGTAGCGGCTAATGCTTCAGTGGTATCCTCAAACTTGTGAAAATATGTCAACTTAAGTCTGCAAGGTAGAAAGTACGTGAGGGCAGTCAATAAATGGCAGTACACTCGAATAAAGGAAATAATGGCTCCTGAAAGAAAAACTTACATTTTACTGGCGGTTTCAGGTTGTTCAAAATCCTGATACAGATTCTCCGATTTTGCGATTTTGTTCTCGTCCAATACCTACAAATGAATTGTTATTTAAGCCATAGATTTATAATCTCATAATATTATCTTTGGGCAATCTTGCTCCGTGCGCGATGTGCGCAACGGAAAATAAAACGAGGTTGACACGTGTGCGATCGCTAAGGTTAGGAGGTTTCGTACTTCCGACAAACTTCAGGCATACCTTGAAGATCGCGTAGCCCGCTGACGTCTCGAATAGCACCAACATGATCGCTGCGTTATTTTCGCAACTCAAATTTCAAGACGATCGGTTTCATACAGTTTTTAGATCAACGAACAAACATTCAACCACGCTAAATTCCACGCCGGAACGATAGAAATGGATCTTGGCGGCTCGACATGTGTTGGCGTGTGTTCTCAAGAATTCACAATTTACACCGTATCCGGTTTGACGTCCAATCCGGTGTCCGATGCCTCTACGCATCGCGTACCAATGATCCAATGGGAAACGTTATTTTTCTTCCACTCTATAGTAGGTCTGTTCTTTTTAGTTGCTCTGGCTGCACTAGTTCAGCTAAAAAGAACAAATCTTTTTTTGTCGAACATGGCGTAGAAGAGAAGGGTAGTGTTTATCGTCTTGGGATTTAAAGTCAGTTGCTCCAAAAGAGATTAATTACGTAATCTTGATTTAACAAATAACAGCCACATTTTCACAGTGTACGTGACAATAAATATTTCTTAATAATATCGCGAATTATTTTTTTGCTTCATAGTTTTAATCTTAGGACCTACGCTTTGTTTAGATATAATCTATAGCAATTAACCTCTACTATAACTAAAGACATGTAATTAAAAGTAGAGTGTGATCATTGAGGAGCATATTGCTATAAAATTTGTTATTATTATCAAAACGTGAATAGAAACGAAATTTATTCTTATAACTATTGTATCAGTGGTGGAATTTTTGTATCGGTATGCAATGTAAATGTTTTGCACGATTGTGATGTTAACTAGAAGATAGCAAAGAAATGAATAATTGTTCTTGTCAACCAATTAATAATTATTCTTAAATTTATATACAAAGTATCCTAAAATTTGCGAACCAAAATACTAGTAAAAATAGCAAGAAGGTTCTTAATAAAATAAAGTTATTTATTATTTGTAAATTTTGATTTCAAATGGTAGTAGTTAAAAGTTTTGGAAGTATGAAGCCTTAATGCACTCAATCACAGATTATCTGTTGTGTGAATAATAAAATCATATGCATGGTTCATGAACAGGTGATCATCTAAATGTGATTTGCAATTAACTAGAGAGAGCTTTGAGTTTTCTTATATTTTAGAAACTATTGCTTAAAATAAAAGTTATAAATAATTTTTTAACTTTATATTTAAGAATTTTCTTGCTGTAATATTTTGTTTTGCTAATTTTCTACACTTTGTGTAATATAATTAAACAAAGTAATAAATACTTGAGTCATTATCGTGATAATTGATTATATTTTTTCTCTTCCAAGGTAATTACTTGAGATATATGTATATGAATTATATTTTCCACAGATGGGAGGTCATGGACACCATGAACCACCGTACAAAATACCCAGCCCTGACATTTATAAGGTGGAAGATGTCCCAGAACTGAAACGTGTCCAAGAAGAGTTGGCCAAGAGAGGACTGAGGGATCCCTGGCTCAGAAATCATGTATGGCGCTACAAAAGGACCAACACACCTGCGATGCGCGCCCTAATAACTTTAACCAGAGGCTGGCGAATTGGTGTACCGGCGTTCCTGATAACCATAGCTGTTGAACAATATTTTGGAATCGACTACTCAGGTCATGGACATCACGGGGATGGCCATCATGGGGACGGTCATTAATGCTCGTTTTAGTTATTAACGTGGCAAGAAAAAGTAAGAAATAGTAGAGTGTAAAAGGTATCCAAATAAGCTATGAAAATAAATTATAAAAGTAATAATTATAATGTATCAATTTCAATATCTGTTTTAATTACTGTTATTCATTTATTTTTTATGGTTACATTAGGAATCTCTTATCCAATAACGATTTGTTGCAAACATTTCTTTTAACATTGCATTTAATGATTATTAAGAAGAATTGCGATATGATAACCGTCGCTATACAGGCGAAAGTATAAGAGTTATATAACGTCAAAAAGAAGGCGAATACGGTAATCTCGAAGGTCATCAGTAACCATTCGTTTCCGTGAAGAACTACTTTGTTGAAAGAATAACTGTTATCTGCAAAAATAAAAATTAGATTCATTAAACCGACGAAATGCCTACGTTAATATTTTATTATTAAAAGACTTGGCAGTTTTGCAATACCAATGTAGAAGACGGATTTGTCTTTGGCATCAATGAAAAAAATATCCCATAGCTTCTCTAATATGTGCTGTTCCTTGATTATGTAATCTTCATTTTCCGAGCTATGATCCAGGAACTGCATTAAAAAAAGTCTAACTTTTGACCTGGTTTCAAATAATTGTTTCCAATTTCTAGGTGTGTCATTTTCTTTCAAAATTCCTATGCTTCCCTGTGTAAATTATATTGCAAAATGTATAATAGTTATTTTCAAAATGTATACTCTTTTTTTAATAATAGGTTTTCTCTTTTAGACACATGAAGATAAACGAAATATTGTTAACAATGCTTCTTCATGAACAATTTTGTACATACATTGTTCCTTTGCCTCATGAGTTCGTCATATAACGATTTGAACGATTCGGTCAACGATAATATAAAAGTCTGGTCGGTCGTGCCGGGTACCAGACCTCTGTGCGCACACAAATCATCTTCTTCCTTTTTCAGGTCGTTTATCAGAGTAGGAAGATCAGTGTCCGCAAATCCATGTACCGATCTATCAAGCAACAAAATTACATCCTTCATCTTACATCTTTCATCTTACGAAAGACACGTTTAAATTACCTTCCATGGATATAAAAGCCATAATAATTGTGCGCCAAGATGAACACGCTGATGTTTGCGATCGAGCATAGATCTACAAACTTGTGTAGTCTGTTTCTAATATATCTCTCGTAAAATATAAAGCGGATCAACCATTGCGCGAGATACACGATTATGTACACGAACGTACAAATCGCGAACTGCAGCGTAAAATTGTTCTCCGCTTGGGGAGATCTGCCCGCGGCAGTCGATTCTGGTATTGTCAGCATCCACGATTCCAAATTGAATATCTAAAAATGATATGGAAATAATTATTCGATCTTTTTGCGCTGTAAATGAAATTGAATTTTCTTTTTTTTTTTTGTCGTGACTGACCTGCAAGACACACAGAGTGTAAATCGATTGCAATGTTATATTTATCCTTCTTCTGGTTTGCAGTTTACACCACTCGTTCGCGATGTAATAAGTTCTCCAAACGCTGATCGGGAAATCATGCGTATGCCCACGCTCGGTCGTGTCTTGCAAAGGCGATCTCGCAATCGAACAGACAGAAGAGAAATCCGGCGAGTATTTTTCGATTGAAGAAGACTTTGACATTTCACTGGGGCTTGCATTCCTGTTCGTATTCCTCCTCTTTCGCTTGGACGCGATGATGTCCGACGTTATTCTCGAAGATTTATTCTCACCCTTCGGAAATCTGTTGGAATACAATTTCCGTAAAGAAGTATGCGGGGAGTCGTACTTCGGTTGATCGTGTATCGTCCTCGGTTGTTCCCAATCGATGAAGAACACGCTCAAACCCCAATGCTGATAGATGAACCCTATCATTTCTGCAATCTAAGTTAAAGTAACATTAAAACATTATTATTAAAATTTTTAATGAAGAATAAAGGTTTTTGAAATTGAAATAAATACAAATTTAAAAATATGGCTAATAAGAATGTAGCACGGGCGTGATGCACAATTTTATTTGATAAAATAACGCAATAATTATATATAAAATATTGTGTATTGTATATATATATATATAACTATTTTATTAAATAAAATTGCTTACTGTCGTTCCTGCTAGACTCTTATTAGCCCTATTTAAAAATTTGTATTTAATATTAAGATGCTATGGATTTCATGCGGCATTAAAATCATTAACGTGTTTCTATTAATTTCAGATAAAGTTTAGATACAACGTCGTGTTTGTATAGCTTTACTTACTTTAAAGCTAAATGCTACGATAATATACGTTCGGATATTTCCTTCGCTATCTTCATCGGGAAGAAGAACATACGGCACAGTTTGACCTTTGTAAAAGATGAAGAGATACACGCACGTACTGATGCACACAAATGTGATTGCGTTCCCAACTGCACCCATGGCGTAGATCAGAAACCACAGTAAAACAGCTACGCTGAGATTGCTGTTGTAATTGCGTTTATAATAACTCCATGCCTTGATAATGGAAAATATCAATGCCATTCCAGTAAACACTCCGATAGTTATCTAAAATATTTATGTATATATATATTTTTTCAGATATTTAAAAAAAAATTAGAATACTATCGTACGAATTTTTACCTGAATATTATAATCTATATCGTTATCTTTCAATACAAATGCGACTTTATAATCTATTGTGACGTCGGAGTTGTCGAGGAGATTTTGATACCTCAGCTCGTCGTATTCCACGATCAGAATGGGCGCGAAAATCTTGCCGTGAGCTTGTCCATTCTGAACGTTCACTCTGAAAGTAGAATTATCGTCGATTTTGCCCGCCGAAAAATTTCTAACGAGAACTTCGAGGGACTTACAAAATAGTCAGAGATTTCATATAACGAAGCGTGGATAGCGTCGACGCTTTCATGAATCCGTTTTTCGTAAACGCAGATAACGCTTTGAAACCGCTTATATTGTCGACTAGAAAGAATTTTCGCACCAGTTGCTGACCCGAAATTTCTTTAATATTCTACACAGAGTGAGGAAATATATTAATAATATAAATTTTTTTATTGTTGCTACAATTATCGAAATCTTACCTGATCTGGTGACTTAACGATTATGGGTAACGCATGTATAAATGATTTATTGTCCTCTCTGAATGTTAAGTAAGGAGACAGCAATTCTATTTGTGTATTGAACAATTCAGCAGCGGTGGTTTTACACCTTTTGTTGAAATTTACGCCGAACCTCACGTTTCTTAAAAATTGGCATGGCAGCGTAGGTCTGCCGATGGACAAAAATTTGCCGTTTAATGCAAATCTCGCGATCGTGAAATCGAGGAAAGTATTCTAAAAATATATACATATTATTTTGTTTGCATTTTAATATATTTGTGTATTCATGTAAATTTACGTCTTTTCAAGATAATTGATAAATAAGAGAGTTTTGAACGAGAATATGTATCAACGAGGAATAATACGAGTGAAATCGCATTCTAATTTCGCGCTCTCCAAGAGATTAGGAAGAGGTGAACCAATTTGACAATTTGAATTTCGTGGCTAACTCTTCACGTTATTAAAACAGCACGATACATGAGAAGTAAAATAAATTCTTTTACATTATTACCAGTATTTTATGAAATAAGTTTAGAATCCAAAATAAAAAAGAAATATATGTGTTACACAAATATAGATATCGTTTAAGCTTTATATATAAATTTCATTTATAATAAACTAAAGATGTTCGAAATTTATATACCTTTTTCCTATTTCAAGTTTTAAGTTTAAAAACTTAAACTGAACTTCGAACATTAAACTTAAATTCTCTCTCACAAACACTTTCACTAAAAAATATTGATATATAATTATAAGAATAATATAAATATAATTGATATAAGCAAGAATAGATAAATGTGACGATAAGTATAAGAAACATTTGCATTTATAAAAATAATAATTTTGTGATAATACTCTAATGTCTATAATGATCCTATACCGTACATTGTCTCCTTTTCTGAGGCTGTATCTTTCAGATATCCTCGTGTTGTTCATCACCGCTGCTGCATCTTGTCTATTGTAAAACAACCATACGGGTGCCATGGGCGTGTGCATAAAAAACATACAAGCTACACCGTCGCTGTAAAGGGTCAGGACGCAAATGTTTGACAAATGCTCGCACGCCATCCTGTCTTTCATCTGAAAACCATTAATCACAGGATCTTCATGTGCCATCGTACAATCATCATTAATTTAATAAGCCACTGTGATTATTATTGCTCCTCTCGCGCTTTCGAGGAGGGTACCTTGCAGAGGTGCACCGCGACTTGCAGCTCGCTTCTCAGATAATAACTGTCGACGTTTCCGCTGCGGAACTTCATCAGGTACGTGCCCCTGATGTCCGGCCAGTCGGCGACGTCGTCTTTGTGCACACAATAATTCCGTAGTCTCACGTGCGTCGTGCTTGGGCACATGCAATTAACGTGACCATTGTATTCGCCACACGGCAAGCATTTCGAGCAATCGGGAGACGGATACGTGCCCTCGATGCAGGTTACGCAGAGCACAGTATCCAGCAGTGCACCATTTACATTTCTGTCCACTGCGAGAAAGAATAAGAAATTTGTTTAATAAATTTTTTATTAAACAATTAATCTATTCTTTTCTTTTTCTGAAATTTATAAACTTTGTCTCCAATTTAATCGTAGAAATTTTCTAAATTAACGGTCTAGTTAAGAATATTCGTTAATTAAGATTACGTCTTATTTGATTCGAAGAGCATTTGCATGTTGCATTCGGGCGCAGGATGCAATCCTTTCCATCGACGGTCGCGGTCATGTTGGGACCGCAAGCGGCGCAGAGCGGGCTACCGTTCTCGAAACCGATCGTCCTGCTGACCTCGTCGCACCGACACCGGAGATCTGCGAGGAACACACGTTGAGAGTAATCGAAACAGATCGAAGTAGCCGAGGAATAAAGTCAAACATTGAACCCACGGTCCACGGCCGGCACGAGATTCCGGCTGGCGTTGCATCGCGAGCAGGAGAGGAACACTGCGTCGAAGTGTTCGTCGTATTTGCACGCATCCGGATCCCAGTACTCGAGCACCTCATTGTTGTTCGCGTGGAACGCACTCGCGAGGGTCGCAAAAGAAATTGCAATCAGCGTCAGGCAACAATCGCGACCGCCTCGGGCGCAATTCATATTTGTTGTGCCGTCGTGTCCCGACGAAGTTGCCATGCCGACGACGGGTGCTGGCGGCGGGCCATCCGGTGTCTAGCCATACTGGTATACGTTGATTTTATCGTGAATTTTCGTACCTACAGTGATTCCAGAGGAGCCTTCAAGCCGTCCAAAATTATTTTAATATTATTTTGCATTTTTTAATAATTTTTTGTTCAAATAGTTCTTACAACTTAAAATTAAAAAAAAAGACACATAACATATTGGATAAAGTTATCTCTTATGGGATAGGCTTCTAATATGTGTTTCTGTGAAACTAATAAGCGCATTTGATACTATCACGAATTTATTACTTTTGAAGTGAAATCTGCTAGAGAACACGCATGTCTGAAAGGCGAATATTGAACGTCTTAGACATGTTTAATAGACGTCTTTATATATCTTTTCAGACGTCTGGAGAATGTCTTCTTTTAAAATCAAATTTGATGAAGATTAGATTGAATAACTATGAAATTACAAGGCGTGGTAGCTTTGTAACAGAGTTATTCAGGGTACTCAAGAAATATCAGTACTTAAAAAGTTCAAGTTTTGTATTTTGTGGCTATTTCATTTCATAATAAGTGTATAAGATTGATGTATTTGTGATTGACTCCTAGTCTTGTTGTTAGATTATTTGTATTTTGAAATGACACAGTTATTTCAAATACAATCGTCGAAAAATTATATAATTATTATATATAATTAAAATTAAAATTTGCCATTCTCCTTACTTTTATGTAATACAAGCATTTCATACGCAATAAAAAAATTTTACATACACTAAAGTATAGCTATTATCGATTGCTAACTTTTGACGATAAAACTTAAATATATTTCCCATAATTTTCACATGAAAATAGAAGTCAATCTTACAAATTAAATAAATAACATTAAAAAAAGTATCTCATAACAAGCGACTTCCCTAAGCGCGAAGTTATTTAATATTAAGTAAAAAATATTTTAATTATTATAACATAATATTAAATAATATTATGAAATATTAATGTAATATGTGTTTTTTTTTATTAAAATGAAATAAAGTTTATGCAAAAAATAGAGTAGGTATACGAAATGTTGTACCACACAAAAGATAGAGTTTGAACACATCATTTATTATTAATAATTTTATAATATTTTAAGAAAAATGTTTAATCTTTCAAATCTTAAAACTGTGAATATTTTCATAATATTCCATGAATATTAAAATAATACATCAATAAAGTGGACATATAACACTAACAAAATATTTCCATAATATTCAAAATTATCAAATAATATTCTTGGAATATTCATAGCAATATTATTTTAATTTTTAATAATATTCATATAATATCATTCTAGGAATATTGTGCGTTTAACGCTGTTGCCAGGAGCTTTACGTTTCGACTATACAATTAAATAACAAAAGAATGAAGTTTCAGCCAGTTTTTGAAGGAACCACTGTGCGTCGATTCCACACAGCCGCCGTGGAACCATCGGGAGGTAGATAAGTAGGGATAGAGCGAACGCGAAGAGTGGGAAATAATTCGGGCGTCGCGACGACCGTGGGAGTCGCGCCGCTACTTCCGAGGAAACAGCATCCCGGGGGATAACATCACGTAATCGTTTTTTAGGTAAGGGCGACTTGATTTTCGCGCCGCGTTTTCACGCGTTTTTTTCCCGCGGCAAAGAGATCGATCGCGATCGATCGCGACGCGGTGTGCAGATCGCCGGTGTGCAGATCGCCGACAGTGCGCGGACGTAGATCTCGTCGCGGGGAATCCATCCGCTTGGATTATTTTTATATATTTCTGAATTTCGCATCGCAAAGATTACTTTGTGCCGGGAACAAAAATATCTTATTATAACAATTTTTTTTTTAATAATAAGATTTTATTCTCGATGAATACGTGGAAATTTTCTCCTTTTTACCGTGTATCATTTTTTGATTTTTATGCCAGATGTTTTACACTTTGATTCAGATGTCCAAACTCGAATCAAAGTTCTTCGAAAGCGTTAAAGATGACGTATACGTGATAAAGAGTTTTGCACTCAGCTTGAAAACTGTTTCGTGATTTTCTCAAAGTCCAAGGCGATATTTTTTCCTTTCTTTCGTGTTTAAAATATTTAGTAAAAAAAGTTCGGAAATATGTGCCGACATTTTCAGAGAAAAATATCCTGTACATTTTCGAAAAAAATTCCTTTTTGGAAGAAAGTTTTGCAAGAAGGTGCTCTGATAAATTACATTTGTATTTTATCGCGTTCAATCGTGACGCAACGTGGCGATCCATCATTCGCATTGTGAATGAAATTAAGATCGTACGCTATTCGCGTTCCTAATCGGCGTTGGCATCGTTAATGCAGTGCTGAGAAACATCGTCTGTCATAATCGTGATTACGAAATCATAATCATGCGATTGCTCCGCGCAATTAAACCGCGCTTATTTATTCGCGTAAATGTTTTGCTAAACGTGCTCATCTCTAACTGCTCATCTCTAACAGCGCACACTTGGCACACCCTCGCGCAAGCGCAATCGAATTAATTACGCTACTGTTAATCATCTTTGCGCACATCATTAACGTTATCCATCTCTTCTAAATGTTAAAATTCATTTCCTTCCTTTTTTTTTACAATGGAATTTTTACTCTACAGTTTGAAAATAATTTTGATTTTGTGAAACAACGTGAACGTTCGTTATGAATGCACAATTTATCATTGAACATTACCTAATTTTTACCCAACGATATTATCAACCTTTCATGATTTACTTAACTTCTAACGACGAAAATGTTTTCGCAAAGAAGCGCGCCGATTAATCAATAATTAATGCAATATGCTCTTTGTGTTATCGGATACCTACAAGGCAATTGATATTAACGTTAATACGATGTTATGTGGAAACTTATTTGCGCATTTGTTAATCATCTGCGAAGTTTGCTAAACAACGCACGAATTTCTGACCTGGTAAATGATAATAAAATGATAATAAAATAAAAACCGCAACGTGTTATCCTTTTAATATTTAAATAATGTTCGCGTGATGCAGTGGACAGTGTAATTAATAATTTTAATCAAGACTATTTTTTTCCAAATGACATTAATTAATACGGAACGCGTGTGCATTAACTTATTACTAATTCTAATAATGTAAAATTTGTAATGTTGACAATTAATTGACAAATTAACATCGCGTTTGCAATTTAATTGCGTTACTACACGATTGTGTTTTGAAACGGTAGTGCCGATTGTGCGCGGCCGGAATTATTTTGTAATCGATATCGCCGTTTTTAAGTGCCGTCCACCAGCTAAATTTGGCGGCCTTACGCAACGATAGAGAACGAACGCGATCTGACCGTTCTCGCTGGCTAAACATTCAGTTTCGTATTATTGCATGCTCCCTCGCGCGTGGAACGCGTAAATTTACACGAATCTACAATCATTTTGTACGGAAAATCAACGACAATTTGTTCGTGGCACGTCGTATATGCGCGTATTAGCAAATCCTTCGTTCGTACGCACTGAGAGAACGATTTTATTGAAATACAGATTTGAAAATAATTATGCTGAATCATTAAAGTAACGTACTAATAGTTACCAAATCTTTTTTACAGCGCAATATAATTAATTCAATGATCCAACATGATTATTTTCATTGTCAGATGTGTCTTTCAACGAAATCGTTCTTTTCGTGTGAGATTACATCGTACACTAACAATCGTTTAACATCACTGCCATTTTCGGAATCAGAAATTGCAATTTGTTATCTAACTGTGCAGAGCAATTAACCAAATAAATATATCTTCATAAGCGATTTATTAATGTTAAAATCGTTGCCGCACAAATATTGCATTCCGACGACGCGAAAGGCAACATTGCGTTAATTAACAATTAATCGTCGCTCCTCTAGGAAAACATTTGAAGCGTTAAAAATTGATATCAAGAAGTATCGATAACACGATTAAATAAAAATTAGCCATTGCTCCAGAATTGTGCCTTTTATAAGAGAAAATAGTTTATCGCTACCAAATAAAGATTGATCCGTCGCCCGTAGAGAAGATGCTCTATTGAGGGATCATTTACGAGTCTGTTAAACTTTCATTCATGTGCTAAACGCTCATTTGCTGCCAGGGAATCGCGATATACATGGACATCCGATACTTGGTGCGAATTGACACGAGAGCGCGACGCAATTGCGGGATTTATTTAAGTCCACCGTTTCGACGGAATTCGTTAAATAATTCGAAATGTGGATCTAGCGGGGATTCGCTGAGTCAGAATCTAAAACAGTTGGCATTATATCCGCTGTAACTCATTACCGCATTTATGTACGATACGTGTGCATCTAGCTTGTTGCTGATTCACCTCACTGTCCACTTCGTTTTTTTTTGCTTTTGATTTTTTTTCATTAAAAAATTTTTAATAATCGAGTTATTACGTATTTTCTCATTATTAAAGCAATCTTTGACTTTTAATTTATATTGTTTGTATTTTATATTGCTAATCTTTTAATAAGTAAAGTGAGTAAAGGAAGTAACGTGGTAATCTTAAAGTAAAGGAATTTATTACAATAAACAAAGTTAAATACATTCTGATTTTTTTGGACAAATATCTAAATTATTATTAATTTTTAAGAAAAAGTGTTTCAATAAACTGATTGCTGTGTCAGTAACTGATGATATTTCATCAATTTAAAAACATAACTTATGAAATATCATTAATTACTGATATCATAATCAGTTTAGTAAAACACTTTATCAGTTCTCTTTTTCAAGAGAAAATTGGCACGTAATAATAGATTTAAAAATACATGAATTTAATATGATACGCAAGTATTCCTTGTTCTAATCTTAAAATTATTTTTTTATTTAATATCAATGTACCTAAGATATTTTTATAATTAATGACAGTTATTGTTAGGGAAGAAATTTATTAATATACTTCTAGGAAATATTATCCAATCCAAAAATATTGTTCAATGAACAGAGCAAAATGAACTAATGTGTTAATTCAATTTGGACACGTAGAAGGAACGCTATTCGCGTATGCCAACTTACGCGACTTATTTGAATGAATTGAAACGTACGAGCGGCTATACATTGCGCATAGTAAAAGGCGCAATGTATAGCCGAAGGTTGTGTCAACGAAGGATTGAGTAATGAGCCGATTCGCTCTAAATCATAGCCACTTTCCAAACGGATGCGCGCCAGACGCGTACTCGCCAATTAAGTCGAGCGGACAATCTAATCGAAAGAAGTCAGAGCTATCATTCGTCGCATTTTGGCACGTGCGATTCGACGTGAACGCGTATACTTCATCGGGAGGACGTACTAAATGTCATTTATGCTGTTTATTCCGAGCTGCGAATTTATTTCCAACGTGCCGCGCAATTTCGGCGCGACCTCTTATTTCGAACAACTTTTATCATCGGATGTATTTGCGTCGATGATCCGTGGTCGGGCCAAAAAAAAAAAAATGCATCTTGTTGTTGCCCGTGTAATAGATGAAGGAATCGTCTAAAAAAGACTGGCTGTCAAAACAATTCTATCATCGCTTGACGCGTTGTCCATCGCTCTTAACGCGTCACGGACACAAAGATGTTAAAATGAGGCGAAAATTGTCACGAAATGACAAAATTTGGAACTGATGATGAAATCATTTTTGTTTTTGAAAATTCAGTTAACGTTAAATTCAAGTTTATAAACTTATAACTTTACTTGATAGTTCTATAATTGCCCCAATGAGCAGACAATATTAAATTTTTAAATGCTTTTTATAAAAATAAACATTAAAAAAAATATTGTCTGCTTATTGAGGTCTTATTCGTTTATAAAGTTAAAAGATTTGCAAATTTAGTAAGACAAACGTTCAACTAAATATTGAGTTAGTTTAGTTAATTCTTTATTAAAAAATTTTAATAGTTGACATGAATGAATTATATCTTTTTTATGCAATTAAATAGTTATTAAATCAACCCAATGTTTAGTTTGAATGTATCGGATTAAATAATTTAGTTTTTCAACAATTTTTTCCGAGTGTAGTTTATTTACTATTCACGTGCTTATTTCTCAGAGGACTTTTCTATTCATTTTGTGTATCTCCCAAAAATGATGTAAACGGTTAAAATGATTTGTCCATTGATTTGATCATAAAACTAAATTTTATTTTAAATTTTTTTCTAAAATCTTAAAAGTAAATATTTTTGCATGATTAATTTTTCTGTACTATAATTTTTTTTTAATTAAATGTTACTAACTTGCTTGCAAATGTATCAGAAGCGAAGAGAGAATTGTTGTGAATAATGGTCTTGAAATAATTGTAATAAAACGAAAAAATTTATTTAAATCAAATATTTCAATTATTATTTATTATTATATTAATATATAAAAGTACAGATTTTGAAAACTGCACGAATTGATAAGTAATTAGCAAAATTATACCGATTTCAATTAAAAAATTTTGATTAACTCTAATTTAAAAAGCGATAAATTAAAAATATTATTAAAAAAGTTTTTATTATATATTTTTTGAATTATTAAAATGCGTAAAACAAATACTTATTATACAAATAAATCGCAACGATTTTCTTTCAATCAATTTTATCGTTACAAAATTAAAGTATATTGATAGAATCGAAACAAGAGGTAGCTTTAGCAATTTAATAGTCAACTAAAATAAACAGGTCAATGTACAATGCTCATTTGTCTTCTACGTGCAACGTACGTATCTTTCACCTCGGTCGCAGCCTCTCAATTTAAAAATAATTTCGAAACAAAAGATGTAGGCGGGTTGACGGACATTAATCTTCAATCCGAGGCTGAGGATAATTTGCGACACAACGATGTTATTGAAAGCGACAAGGAGGAGATTTGAATCATTACTCAATAAACACCGATATTATGGCTGTCGTTTTTGCGACATGTTGGCGAAAGATTTCAGTGAATAATACTTCATGATAATCTTAATTGGTACTAAAATTTGTAATCAAACTCTTATACGTCGCTATTTGTCGTTTACATCATTTATGCGTTTCACGTATAAAGTAAAGAGCGAAATCTTAAGAAAAAATGACGAAAATTCTATTAAAACGAAGCTAAATATATTTTACACAAACGTGTATTACATGTACAAGAGAATTTAATTAAAAAATTTATTTATCCAATGGATGTCACATCGATGGAAAGTATACGGATTAAGAAAATCAGTTGAGCCCATCGCGAGCGGTATACGTCGCTCCGAGTGTCCTAGTCTCTTTTAGAGGCCGAAAACGCGATAATTAAACCGCGTCTGCGATCACGTACACAGACGCAGAAATCGGCCCTGAAGAAAGGGAGAGTGGGCGCTCGCCTCGTGGATTCACGCCTCGTGTTCAGGGAGATTGCGGCCCGGGCCTCGTGCGCGTCGTGCCAGTTCAGTTCACGGGCACCAAATTAGACGCGGGTTATTTTCGACCGGCGTACAGCCGCTCGCTCCAGTTTGCCGACGATGACGAACCAAATTGCTACCGAGAGAGAAAGAGATGAGAATCCGTTGGACTTTTGTCTATTTAGCGCGTTATAGTACGCCAATGGAAGCCACGTGGAGGACGAAGAGAGGCCGGGACCACCACGTGTCGCACGCGCGTTTGGCGAAATGATTTTCAGCATTATTAGCTTTCCCCACGTGGCCACCCACGCGTGGGTGGCACATAACCAGAACGTGTGCTCATATATCCGAATTAGAGCTCACCGTTGTATAACAATTGCGATATCAGTGTTAGTTGACGTAGTTGATAATGCTAATAGTTAATAATAATTAATTCTAACACTAAAGCAGCTAAATGACTGATTTAAAAAAGTCAATTAAATTTATAATGGTGCGTTTTCCGAGATTTTCTTGTCGCACAACCGGAACGTTTGCTCATATATTCGAATTAGAGCTTCTCGTTGTCATTAATAACAATGCCATCGCGATATTAATGTTTTAGTTGATAATGTAGTTGACATTATTGATAGTTGATAATAATTAATTCCAATACTAAAATTATCCAAATATCTAAAAAGGGTCACTCAAATTTATGGTGCATTTTCCTCAATTTTCTTGTCGTAATACGTAAATAGTTAAATTAGTGAATTTATTTTCTTCTTTATTTCTTAAAAAAAAGTATAAACTTAAATAGAAGTTGATAGATATGATTAAATAAAAATTTTTTGATTTAATGTTACGATTAAGACTTGGAATATTTCTTATTATTTAGTACTATTTATTACGATTAAGTTTATTATAATTTATTAACTCACACAATTTATAAATTAATATTATTATGCACTAATTTGACAATTTATTCAATAAATAATAATTACGATTAATCGAAGATTTTTTACATATTTCTTTTTTATTATAAAAAAAAAGTATTCTTCGACGATTAGCTCGAAAGAAAATGTTTACGACTAAATTAGATAATCATCAAGATCCTGTTATAAAATTAGATTTCCTGTCAGAGCACCTTTTATCGGAGCAAATTTGAACCGTTTTGAAAAAGCTCGTATTTCTCCCAAAGAAAATGTCAATCTCCAGAGACCTTCGCGAGAGGATCGCAGTGCAGAATGTGTCTGATTTGCAGATAACAGGGAGAGGCAGCCGAATCTCGAGATGTCGAGGCCAATCCTAAGCAGGCCGCGCACCTTCATCTACGGCAGCAACTACGACAAGGGCGAGTCCTATTACAAGCCCATGGTCGACCACCTAGACCGGAAGTACAGCGGGCGGCCGTTGTTCCCGGAGCAGAGAAACTCACTAGCCGACGAGATCGCGGCGCGCCGTAACGACTTCGGTAACCTGTTCAGTCGTTTTCCAAAGTGGTTTTGAAGGAGTGTTGTAAAAAAAAGACTTCCCAGACCCTCCTCGAGAGATTGTCGACGGGGCTCGCTGAATAGATTTCGTTGTGCAAATGAAAAATGACTTGAGAGAAACTCTTGTCCGACTTCCTCCCCTAATCCTCTCCATCTCGTCCCTTCACCCCAACTCCCCACGACTCGCATGATCGGTTTGCCTCCAGGCGAGGCACTGCCAATTGATTTATCCGATTCGGCATCGCGATCCTCGGCATCGGATTTACGTGACCACGAGGATCGCGATGCGGGGCTCGAGATTAGGATGTGAACGGAAAGATCGTTGTCCAGGATTTTTGTTTAAATGAGAGATCTTTATGTTAACGAAGATGTGATACAGAAAGTGTACATACGCGTAGAGAAATAGCCACCCGCAGTAAAGTATTTGCTTTAGATTAGAATTTTCCTAGAGTTCCAACATGTAACGTATATATTTACTACTCAGCAAAATATATCAGAAATAAATTTAATCACAGATATCTAAAATAGACCGAGTATCATTTGAGAGTTAATCCACTAGATACTTGTGTGAAGAAACGTGTAAGATTAGATTTTTTTTTAATGTACGAAGAAAAATGGACGCAGCGAGAGATTCAACGGTATGAACAGTCGGCCATCTCGTCGGCTTTTTCCGTGATTTATTGGCATTATTAAAGTTAAAGCTCGCAGTCCTGGTACGCAGCGAGAAGGAGGCCCTCACATTCTAACGTTCGATCGAATTTTTTGATGTCATCCCTTTGCGTGCATCGATCTTTTACTGTCTTGCCTGCCGTCTGTGTAGTTAGTCTCTGGATTATATGTCTCTCCTATTTGATGTATCATCTTGCTGAATAAACGTTTGGTTTCCTAAGCATACGTTGACTTTGCGCGGACAGCCTTGGTGTGATTGACCGTATACATATATGTTGCGCTTGCTGCGACGATCATCGACGAAGATCGACGGATCGCAACGCGCCAGCTTCCTCGAGGCTGCCATCTCGTTTCGTCCGGCATCGACGTCGCGAAACTTCGCCTTCGTCGATCCCCCGGATCATTTTACACGCATGCACACTATCGCGCGTAGGTCGTTCGCGCCTCGTATACACACAGATGACATCGCCGGCGAGGCGATTTATGAAAGGTGTTGCGTGTCCTCTTGAATAACGCGTTCGCAATAAAACTGACAGTGATCGCTCGGGTGGTGACTGGTAGATTTACGCGGCTGCATATATATATATATAAATAGAAGAATAAAGAAAGATAAAAGACGAGGATTAGCGGCATCGATAAATTGTTGATCGCGACAGGGGTAGATGGAAATAGCTGAATGTCTGTGCGCCCGAAGCATATTCCAGAAGCGAGTACGTGAGCCGTTCGAGAAAATTTGACTCGGCTTCTTCTTCTTTTTTTTTATTTTTCTTCTAGCAACTCTATAAGCGCTGCAATATTTAATATTAAATAATATTCCTGAAATATTATTTAATATTGATAAAGAATGAATATTATATGAGAAGTAAATAATATTATTTACTTCAGTATTTCAATTACCGGAATATAATGTTATAATTTTTAAATGTAATAATTATAAAGTTTATACATTTTTTATGTATAATTCACATTAAGTTTTGAGCAAAAATAATATTTGTAGATTTTCATAATATTCCGGATATTAAAATAATATACCACAAATATTTAAAAAATATTATATTTTCAGAATATTATTTTAATATTATTTTAATTTGTAATAATATTCGTATAATATTCTAGGAACATTGTAGCGCTTAGGCGAAAGTAATTGCTGTAATCTTTAGAGTCACGTCATTAAAAATATATCTTTTTTCTTCTTAATCACGTTGCAAAGAAGAAAGACCCTCTCGAGATCGAGATTGAGTGTGAACGTATTAGATTTCTGATAGAAAAAAGGGAAACGAACGTGCATGTTATCGGTTCCTGCTGTATACTTATCTGGGACAACCTATGATGTCCCTTGCGTCGCGGTGGTGCAAAACCCGGAGGATGAGGACGTGGCGAGCGTCGTGCTTGACGTTAGGCGCGACCACTAGTTTATTAGCACAGTCGAGCTCACCGATGGTATTTTGTAGATGTGCCAGGCTGTTAATGCGATGCGCATCCGAATTTATTTTTGATCAAACGACACTAAAAATACGTGCAATTCGCGGTGTAAAGTTTGCTCGGCCGAATCGTTGTAAGTGGAGAAGCACGATATGTAACCGGCGAGATCGATCGTGATTTTTTTTTACACGGTAATCTCAACGTAATTTTTCTTTCGCACTGCACAATTATTATTCTATTTATTTAAAAATTAAATACACAATTATTTCGTTGTTCACAATCTATATATAACAAAACATACTTTTATTTTATGAACTGTTTCAATATTTAAAAAAAAAGTATTTAGAAAAATTAATCAGATAATTGTAAATTTGAATAATTATAATTTATGAAACAACGTGCAAACTTTGTAAATCTTTATTATATGATTATATATTTACCCTGCTGTTGCGCCTAACGTCAATGTACGTTTTCGTTAGAGATTTATAGATTAAATTATAACCAGTGTTGGAAATGGAGTCCCTCTCTAATTTTGCTTAAGACGATTACATCGATTTAAACGATTGATATACCTCAATGTCTATCGGCGCATAATGTGAAACACGATATTTTAAATAAAGACGTCTCCAACAAAATACTGTCTTCTTTGAATTTTCCCTCAACTGGTTATAATTTATATTTTAAATAGTAATTAAAATAATGTAATCTTTACAACGTGCCTCGGTGTAAAGAGACATATCAAGACGGTAAAATGTCAATGAAGAATATTTTTAAATAATTTAATTGCTAAATTAATAGCGAGCTCGCGAGATTCTCCGTCATTCTTTCCTGCCAAATCATCCATCCATCTCTCATCAGCTTTTCTCTTTCATTGAAAATTGTTGATGCGACTTCGATCGTTCGGCGCCGCTTCTCGACAACATCCTCATCATCATCCAACATCTCCCGTCCTCATTCGCACAAATCAACGCTCTTTTCTGATGTCGGTTTTTGCAGGCACGCGCGACCTCTCCGGTCCCCGCACTGGCTCCCTCGGCCGTGACCCTGACCTCGACCTTGACCCTCGTACCCGCGCCTCCCAACCACCGCCCTTCACCGACCCTCTGCTAGCTTTCGACGACGAGGACACCGTCTACGACAGTCGTGGGCAACGCATACCGGCGCGTCGCAGACTGGGCGACGATTTCGCGGACGAGATGATGGCGACGACACGTCGATTTCGTGCCCGAGTGGCAGCGATAGGCCTCGAGGACGACCTCGAGGCCACGAACGTCGCCGGCCAGGCTAGACGAAACGCTACCGATCTCCTGGAGAACGCGATGACCGCCAGGAAGAGTGCCAGAACAGCGATCGAGGACGCCGACAGCAGCTTCAAGAGGCGCTCGAGGCTCTTCGACGAGGTGGAGCGCGAGGACGAGAGCAAGCCGGTGCACGCTAGGTGGTCCAAGTTACTCAATGAGGACGACGACTTAGCGCCCTTGGCGGCCTTAACGCAGACCAGCGCCGCCGCTAGCCGGGCTAAACAGACGAAGGCACGCCTCCATGACATCGAGTCGGAGATGGAGGAACTCGCAGAGAGACAAGCCAAAAGGGAACGCAGAGCGGCGGCCCTTAGGGCGCTCGTCAACGAGAATGCCGCCGTGTCTGAGGCCGATGTTCTTCAACAGTCAGCCGTCAGCAAGAAGGTGCGCATCGCCGAACGAGCGGAGAAGCACGTCAGCTTTTAGAGATTCTTGCGATCTACCTTAATTCTCACAACGGTGTTTTACAGCCGTACGTTGAAATGATGAACGTTGTACGCTGAAAACTTCAAGGAAGGACCTTTTTGAAGAAGATTCGGTCTTAATTCAGTATACTTTTACCAATTAAAGGGGTTGTTTAGCTCCGTAATGTTCATAGCTACCGCAAGAAAAGCAACTTCTAGTCATTAAATGCGCCGATTTTATTCTGCAAAAAAAATATTATTTAAATATTAATTTAAATTCTCCGAAACATATAATGAATAAAATTGTTAAATAAACTTTATAAGTGCGTAATATTATTTTTATATTAAGTAATATGCCGAAATATCAATAAAAAAATGGTTACATGTCCACTCCTGATAATATTATATGAATATTAGATGAAGAAGTAAATAATATTATTTAACATTTCAATATTTCAATATTTGAAATAATCGGAAATATTATAACATTTAAATGTAATAATTATAAAGTTTATGAATATTTTATGCACAATAATTCATATTAATTTTTTTATCACAATAACATTTGTTAAACATTTTCATAATATTCTATGGATATTGAAGTGCTCCAAATATTTACGTAGAAACGGACATATAATATAATATTAACACAATATTCCCGAAATATTATAATATTAAAAGTAGTTTTTAATATTCTCGAAATACTATTTTAATATTATTTTAATTTTTAATAATATTTATATAATATTCTAAGGATATTGTGTGCTTACAAAGAATCAACTCAAGATAAAAGCAATATAATTCAAAATTGCATTTTTTAAATGTTTTTGTTAAAATTATTAAAATTTTTGTATTAAAATATAAAAATTATTTATTAAATAGTATCATTAGAAGTATTTAATCATCGTAAAAGATCAATCTCGATAATATAATAATTGTAAATCGGTTCGCTGTAAGGCACTGTTGTATTTGAATTTGTATACGATTATAGAATTGTTTCGATGTATGCGCCATTTTTTCGGCGGTGCCGAAAAATTATATTGATTATACATATCGTCGCTGCTCTGTTCGCGAAACGGACGTACTTACGACGATTCCATTAACTTTAATAGTGCTTCATTGACGGTGAACTGTCGGTAAATTTTACTAGCAACTAAATTGTTAATAAATTTTATCGACAGTATCCGATATCGACGCTTACGCTCACGGTGTTGCGCGTGCATTTGTTGCGCGTAATTCTATAATTATAAATGTATTAATATGTTAATGTGAGACGTATCTCTCTCGAAAATGCACTCAATCCCTCATTTTTAGCAATGAGGAAAACGATAACGACAGGTTCAATGATACGATCTAAATCCAAATTCGTTCTATCGATTATGTTGGATTTTTATTTTGTATAACCATGTGTGTTTCCGGTTACAAATAAAAGAATTTTGCAAAATTTTATACGTTCTATTTACAGTTAGATTATTTTTTTTACAAATTAATGTCGCGAAATTCGATGGATGATTTGATGAACATTACAAAACCTGTATTGCTCAAGATTTAATGTATTTTCGGGCGATACCTCTCGCGTAATTGTTTGCTTTTCCGCTCCGCAATCGAAGGAGCTTAAATGTTAATTGTTCCTAACAATTACGTTACATTTTAATACAATGGCCCAGTCGGCACAGTTTTGTGTTCACTATATAATAGCTGTAAGTTTTATATAACATAAAAGTTGCAGCCATGTTGTATAATATTTCTTTTTATAAATGAACGATAACGGCATATATACTTGATTTATACGACTAACTACTTCTTTGTATAACGTCCATGTGGTCAATGTTGAAATTCTATATATCGAAGCATCACATACCTGTTACGTATAAACAATATGTAGCATTAGCACATTTATTATATGTATTACATAAAAGGAAGCAACAAATACAAATAATTATGATGTAAATATATTTGTCACAAAATATATTTGTTATATAAAATATTATTTCCAAATTATACAGTAGTTACAAATTGTGTCGATTGGGGTAAAATTATTGTCGTACAGAACTAATTGTTATTATCAGTGCGATATTACAAAAAGATGGAAAGCCGCATTTTGTTAAGTTCATTTCGAAACGTCGTCTCTTTCTGCAAACTATTCTTCGCCATTCGGGAACACACAAGTTCTGTAACGCAAATTACTCAACACACGGCGAAACTTTTGAATTTATGACAAAAATGTATATTTTTTTTCTTATTTATGAATAAATCTCGTTTGAAAACTCTTTTCTGAGAACAAGTCAAGTAACACGTGTGTACATCACAAATTTTCCCGCATCTCCCCCGTTTTTGTTATATTTTTCTTATTTATTTGACATTTTACTCAATATTTTCCCTTCTATTTTCCGCATGCAAGATTCCGCACTGCATTGAGACTCTGCAGGTAAGAATCTACAATATTCTATAATGCTGTAAATAAAATCAACGAATATTTACATATTCGATTCAATACATATATCTGTAAAATTCTTACAGACAATAATGGCGTGCTTTAGATTAAGCAAAATTTATTAAAATGTTTTTGTTAGAAACAGTTTTTATTAAAAATTACTGCATCATGTAACATAATTAATTTCAAATTGTATATATAATTATTATCAACACGGTAATTTATTTTAAAAAAATTTGCATTACACAACTAAGAAATGAGATTGATATTAATATCTTAGCAATAATACTCGTATAATAATTTTAACACAACTAATATTTTAGGTTCTCGTAACCTGTCGGGAAATCGCGATGATTCCTACGACGAGCTGGATTTTTTGCTCGGTAGTCGATCTATTCTGGAGGATCCTTACGAGGACGATTTCGTGCTCACTCACCGTCGTTTCAAGGAACGCGCGGCCGCCGCGTTCGAGGAGGATATGGCGGAATTGAGACGCAAGCGGCGAGATATGCAGGTAGAATTATAAATGAAAGAGGAAGGTGATAATTTAATTAATATTAAAAATCAAAGATTAAATAAAAAAAATAAGCTACAAAAAGGTGCGTTCACCTTCTCTCCCGAGTGCCCCCCCCCCCCAGGTATCATTTTATCCTTGTATTCAGTAAAGGATAAGGATCAAATAATTCCTGGGAGAGAGTAATCTAAACTTACCTAAACATATTGAACAGACAAAGTCTTCATGTTGTCTGTTTTACCAATATTTTTGCCATTATCTGGCGCACTTGCGTGCTTGCAGGATCGCATCTTCGACGTGATTGATCTGAACGCCGAGATAGAGAAGGCCAAGAGCACGCTGGAGGCCGCCGACATCGTGTTTCAGCGTCACGCAACCAAGTTCGACAATCAGGATGACAACGAGCAGACGATGTCGGTAGCGCAGAAACTTGACAGAACGCGCAAGATCGGGAATGTCGAGCTGGAGAAGCCGAAGCCCAAGACCTTCCTGATGAAGTGGCCCAAGACGTCGTCGGTCGACGAGCCGGAAGCTACTCAGCCAGCCGCTCAGACAGGAAGACAGCGCAGGATCAACTCGCTAATTGATACCGGCGAGATCGGTGATCCGCTCGAAGCTCTCGCGATGCAGCCGATGAAGCGACGGTTTTTGAAGAGGAAGAAAAGCGTTTCGTTTTAAGGATCGAAAATGCTTTTCTATCCGATACTGTGTGTAAAATCTATTAATCTTACTTTAGCCGAAGATTCTTAAAATTTGGAATTTTTTTTTCATTTTATTTAAGAATCAAGTACTTGTATAATTAATGGCTAAATTAAAATTTTGTCTTTGTTCAAATTTAAATCATTTTAAATAGGACCAAGAATATGCCTTTTTGAAGTTGCATTTTTGAAGACTAATTCCTCAAATTAATTCTTCTTTTTTAATTTTTTCATTTAAAAATGACTTATATTTTTATAGAAGAAAAATCTACTCCAGATTAATTTAAAGATGCATTTTTAATATTCACTTTCCAAAAGATTAGATATTCGGCATTCTATTAACGTCATGACGAAGAAGCACTTAAAATCGCGAAGATATTTTTATTAATTATATTTTGCTTAATCCCTCTCTCATCAAAGTACAATTAATTAATTGCGTTCATTCATTTAATTAATCCAAGAAATTTTCTTTTATTTCTTGAAATAATTTTCCGTGCCAGCAGATTGTTATTATAATAGAAAAATAGTTTGTTCGTATTTATAATAAAGATTAAGTATCAAATAAAATTAAATAGTTTTAACGACTTTTCCCTAGAAACTCTTGATAAATAAAATAAGTATCGAATAAAATTACTTATTTCTTGATAAATTATATTCATTGCTTTAAAAGAAAATATACGTGTGTATAATATAATACAACATGTGATCGATTCGAAAAGTTTCTGATATTTACAAATAAAGATATATTTTACAACGTCAATTCCTAACGGTACATGTGTCAAATAAATGTACAAGTATGCAATGTTACTTTAGCTGCAATAGGCAAACGTTGAACGCCACTCGTTACCAATTTTATTAGTATCGTCAGTTAGATTTAAATTGCATTGCTATTTATCTCACTAGCTTATACAAAATGTCTAATAAAAATTATCGAATTGCAAAAAAAAAACGATACAATAAAGTTGATTAAATTAGAAAGACATATAGATTGATAAATAAATATTACATAATAATATTGATAAAAATTCTACACGTGAGAGACTGTGTACACGTGAGAGGATACATATGTGAAATTTCATTTGTCTTTGACGGTTGTCTTTTAACAGCCTTTAACTTTTAGTGATAATTTACCAATTCAGAGGATCTTCTGGTACTTCAGACTGTAGTAGGCACGAGTATGATAGCTGTAATGTCTGGACGTGAGTCTCATGTTAGTGATGTACTTCATGTCGGCCGATCGTTTGAAGCTTTTGTCTACATTCTTCTCATCGTAGGTCCTCATAGCCCTTTCTGCCCATTCCTGAGCTCTAGGCGGTTCGCGGTATATACCCTTCTGCCTCGAATCAAGATAATCGATCACGTCGTTGTAATAGTTCTTCCTGTCGGATAAAAAAGATTATACTGAGATCCAAGTATCGACAGACAATTTCAGTTGTAATTTCAATTACAAATCTTCGATCGTGTTACTGCATGTGCCCAGTCTTTTATACTGTAATTTTACAATTATAATTATATAGAAGCAATTGAGATATTCTTCTCGTCGCTCGTAATATTTAAAACATAAAAAAGTATCGTTTAAACCAAGCTCGACTTAAGCCACCCTGTTACCGATATGCATGCTTATTTTAGTTGCGTTAATCACGTAATTAAAAAGTTTACCTGTAATCGTAAAGATACGCGTAATTGAGGAACAGTGGTCGGACCCAGTGATGATTGTAATGAGGTGGCTCGAGCTTTAACAATTTCAGGACCGGTTTCTCGGTGGCAGGAGCTCCCTCGGCAGGAGCACCTTCCGCTGCACCGTCGGCCGCTGCCGGAGCGGGCTCCTCCGCGTCCCACGGCGCTGGTTCATCATCCCACATCGTAGTCTCGTTATATATTCACTTCGTTATAGGAATTATCTGTAAATAATTACGTGTTGGAAGCGTGCAAATATTAAATATAAGTAAATAAAAAAATGATTCTGTCATCTTTAGATTATCACAATTACATTGACTTGATAAACAATTAGACATTATTCCTTTGTTAGTTTATTTCTTGGTAATATCGGTTTGTTCTTCATGTCTTTAAAACCTATCACTTTTCGTAAATCTTTTTTTTTGGTTTCCATTGCTTATCGCGTTCAAATTAATTTTAATTCTCGATCGGATTTATTTAGCCGATTGAGCATATCCACCATGTGATGAAATGGACCATCGTAAGACAACAAACGTTGGCTGAGGTATCAACTGATATTTGTGGCGAAATCGAATGCCATACTCTCCAAGCTATAACGTTCAAACGTCTTGGCTAACAACTGGATTCATACATAAATACCCTTCCAATCATATTCATTATCATTTAATTGTTTGTTATTAATAAACATTAATAAGCATCAAAAATGTAAAATAATTACGATTTGATAAGCAATAAAAAAACGTATTGTTTTTACAGCATCTTGATGAGAGTATACAGTTGGAAAATTTGTATTAAATTTAACATATAATATCGCATGTTCCGAAACGTTTTTCTCTAATTTTTATCTTAATTTGACACAAGATGAATGTGTTAGAAAGTAACACAAATATTATGTACAAAATTAACACCAAAAATGTAACACTTTGTTATAATTAGAAATTGTGGTGAAGCATATTTTTCAGTAAAATTAACGTGTTGACACATACATTTCATTTATTTATATTGGAGTTAACGTTTTAAAATGATATTATTTTTATATTATTTGTCTATTTACCTATAAATTTGATTATTTTGATTAAGAAAAGTTGAATATTTAACACAAAATATTTAAACAACATAATCAAAATTATATTTGAGCTGATAAAGATTCTATAAATCAAAACTGTTCCACACACAAAAAAAAACAATTTTACTGCAGTATAAAAAAATTTAGTTAGATACAGATCAGAAAATAATTTTATGTTGGGCCATCAAAATAGTTATGTAGGACAACCAAGTATGATAATTTTGCCATAAACAGTTTTGAAATTTTATCCACCAAGTTAAACATTCTAAACAATTTTTTAAATAGTCCAGTATAATTATTTTCAGATTTGTATTTTAGCAAAACGTTTATTCTTTCCGTGCAATTACTAAGAATAAAATTATGAATTTCTAACTAACGTATCTTTGATTATTGCTCGTCTCAGGGTTTCATTTCCTTTATTAATATTTCAACATAATCACATTATGTTAAATTAACACTTGGGGAGAGGGAGACATTAAAAATTCAACATCAAAAGTCTTAACAAGAACCGTTTTTAGCACAAGTACGAAACGTTTTCTACTTTGCGAATAATTTCTCTTCTTCTATCAGTTGTACTTATAAGAGATTATAAACGAAGAAACATGTCTGGCGCAAAGATGAAAGATATATATCATGCCCAAAACGATAGGTATCAAAATCTGCAGATGTATCCAATTTCATCGCACAGACGCTCTCATATAAAAGCACAAACGGCGAGAAACGATTTCACTGCGAAAACAGTCGTTCACTGCATCTCTTCCCCGCCGGTGCGTGATGCAGCTGGGAATCCTCCGAGGGCACGATGAGGTACCAACCTGCTCTTGATTTCGCACTCGCGCGTACTGCGAAAAAATGTTCGGCCCTTCTGCACGCCGCTTGATCTCGCCTCGCCTCCACTCCCCGTGCATCTTGTCTTGTTTCGCTTTTATTTTAGCAACATCTTCCACACCCCGCTCGTCCCTTTGAAGGTGCGCGCCCCTGCCATGGTGAGGAGGGGACGATTTGGCACGCAATCGGAGACAATCATTAGCGTTGCAACAATTTCTGTCTTTCTCTTTTGTGTGTGTGTGTGTACGCACACGCACGTGCGTCGATAATTATCCCGCAATTAGCTGCGCGCTACGACGCTTGTCCTCGCGCCACTTCATGAACACGTTTGTTGACATTGAAAAGCGAAGATGACACCTTTAACTGAGAAATAAGGACGCCGGTGATCATCGAAATCGAGTTTCTGAGGAGATTTAAAATTAATATCATAACAGTTCGTGCCGAAATAAAATTAATATCATAAAATCCCCGTCAAAATAAAACTAATATGAAACGCATCCTAATTGCATCCTGAACTGATTGATTATCCGTCATACAGTTAAATTTCATCGCTCTCGTTCGTTTGCAGATTTCATGTCACGTCATGAAACCTTGAACGTAAGCAAGCAGAGTTTATTGTTTAGAATTTACTGATCGATTGTGGCTATTTATAGACAAATTACTGTGGCCCAATTAAAGATCTATGCGTATGGAATGATACAGTATAATTATTCGGCAACAACATTGACACGCTACCCTGGTTTACTTACTATAAATCACGCGGATTGTAACAAAATGGAACAATTAGACACGTATGAGCTTGAGATGTATATTTATGACAAAATGTGCTATAGATCACACATGCGATTCAATTTGAAATTAAATAAAATAAAAAAAGCTATAATGTGAAATGTACAAAATAGCTTTGTTTGTTAAAATAAGCGAATATTATTTGTCTGTTTGTCAAATTTATGTTAATAATATTACTTGAAAAGAAATCTGTTTTCTTCGTTAATAACGTGAGACTGATATTGTGGCAGTTTTGTTAGTAAATAACGAGTCGAAAACTCGTTATAATGGCAAAGTAATATTACACCATTGATTAAATAATGTTCCTACTGACGTTAAATCCAATAGTAAAATATTAATACCATTGATCGAATGGTATTCCTATTGTCAGTCGACTTTGTGTCTCCGGCAGCTTCGAAATATCGTCAAAGTTATCCGAATAGCATAATACCACAAGAGCTATCAAGAGGTAACATGGTTAGCCGCGTCTTGCGAGATCGTCGAAAAATCGTTGAAGTTATCCGAGGAACATGTTGAGCAAAGAAGTCAACTAAGAATCGCCGGGTGGCGCGCGCGGTGGCGTGGCCTAGTGGAGGGGGTTGGCTCGTAGCTGCGCGCTCATTGGCAGCCGCTCCCACCTCAGGCCGCATTAGTAGTCACGCCCTCGACCAATAAGAGCATCGAGCCATTGCCCCTCTTTTCGCGTGGGCGTTGATTAATTGGCGCGGTTGGAGTCACGTGGTATCGTATCGAACGACCTCTTCGCTCAACATGTATTCCTGATACCTTTTGATATTTTTCGAAGCTCTCGGGAGACGCGGTTTTAACGTAGCCACCTAGATTCACACCTCTTGCTCTAACATGTTCCTTGGATAACTCTGACGATTTTTCGCAGCTCGAGAAACTGTTGCGTAATCTATAGCTTCGCTATCTTTTAACATTTCTTATTATTGTATCATTTCTCTTATAATTATGATCGTATTTAGATGAACGTTCCTGAGAGATTCTAATTTAAATGCTTTTGTCGCACAGCACACGTCGCTTTTTCAATTCTAAATATTTATGTTTTATTAAATATAAATATTACAGAATCTAAATAATATTACTAATTACATTTTAATATAATATAATAAAGAAAATTATAAATATTATAGGCCAGCACAAGCCCAAAAATTTATTTGTGGTGATGTTTTGTTATAAATACTGCAGAATTTAATTAATATAATAAAAATTAAATAAATATTGTATTAATTTAATATTAATACTGTCATGAAGCCTACACAGGTGTTAAAAAGACGTTCTAATGACCATGTTCATCAATATAGATTAATTTTGATCTCAGTTTAATTCATTCTGCGTCATTTTTTTAGTATTTAAAAAAATAAATAGTGAAAAATATTAACAAAAATATTAAGAGTGAAAGATAGTTTTGCATCATGTGTACTGCGATCAAAATTAATTTACATTGATAGAAGTGAACATAAATGTATTTGATAAAAGACACAAGTCTCAAAGAAAAAACGTTCAAGATTTTTATACGTCCGAAATAACATTTCCAGCAGTTTTTTTTTTCGAATTATGGTGCTGCGCGAATATCTAGAATAATCTAGATACTTTAACGTTGGAGGCCCAGTGTTTTACACGCGAGTGTAAAGAGGTTATCTTTGGAGTCTTCCCAACGCCGTGTTGTAAAACGAGCATGCGACGCACGTGATTGCGACCCGACGTTAAAGTTAGCGATAAATATAAACTGACAGCCGCGAATGGAGTGCATCACGAATTAAATATTTTGAATCGGCGCCGTTAATCGCAATGCTATCAACGACGATGCTCCGGCGAGCTCTGTCCGGTAAAACGACGTTCTGCTTGGCTCGTTTGTTATCCTCGAGACAGGTAAACAAATTCTCTGATTCCACTGCCGCGAGAGATGAGAGTAGCGGTACGTCGAATACCGCGAATGAGTTGCAGAACGAACCTGCCGCGGGCAACGTTGAGATTCCTTCGGGCGAGGAGAACGTTTCTCGCCTCCTGAAGGAGGCTGCCACTTACAGCGATGCCAAGGACACGAGCTGGATGACGAATCCTTACCCGGCTGACGCCCCGACCTCCGTCGAGGCTGAGCCTGCCAAGCCGAAAATCGATCCTCTAGGCACTTGCATTGTGCTCTTTCCAGGACAGGGTACCATTAAAGTTGGCATGGTGCAAAAGTACTTGCGTTTTCCACAGGCGAGAGAATTGTTCGAGATAGCCAATGAGATTCTAAACTACAACCTACTGAAACTCTGCCTGAATGGCCCTCAGGAGAAGCTGGACGAGACCCGCTACAATCAGCCAGCCACAGTGGTGAGTTCACTGGCTGCGCTGGAGCAACTCCGAGAGGAAAGGCCCAGGGTATTTGAAACGTGTAAAGCAACTGCAGGCTATAGCGTAGGGGAACTGACTGCCCTGATCTTCTCAGGCGCTCTAACCTTCGAGGATGGCATCAGACTGGTTTCTGTGAGAGGCGCTGCAATGCAGTACGCCTCTGACAAGTTTCCTCAGGGAATGCTATCGGTCCACTGCACTCCACAGGCTAGGTTATCGGAGGCGTGCAAGGACGCTCAGAAGTGGGCACAAGATTGTGGTGTGGAGGTGCCAGTTTGTCAGTAAGGATCCTTTTATGCATTCATAAATTATACTTTTCTATACACACAAAAAGAAAGTTGTTTATCAAGTTTTCATCTTATTTAACTTGAATACATAAATATTTGAAGTAGAGAAATTTAATTAAATTGAAAGATTTAGTCAAATTAATATTTTTTTTCTATGTATTTTTTTGCATATATGTAATCAAATTGTATTCTTACAAATTTGACTTTAATTTATAAATGCTTAATACAGATGTGGTATTTCGTTAGATATTATGAAAAGAATTGTTTCAGGGTGGCAATATATTTGTATACTCAATCAAAGATCCTGGCTGGAAATAATGAGGCTCTCGAGTACATAGAGAAGAATGCGAATAAATACGGACTTTCAAAGTTGACCAGGTTGCCAGTGTCGGGTGCGTTCCACACGAAATTGATGGAACCAGCACTTAAGTCCTTCGGCAAGATGCTCCACACATTAGAATTCAACGAATTTAGATGTCGGGTCTATTCCAATTACAAGGGACATGAGTACGGCAACACGGCGTTAATTAGGAAGTACTTACCGAAGCAAATCGTCTCACCCGTGAGATGGGAGCAGAGCATGCAGCTGCTGTACAACAGATCTCCGGGAACAGCCTTCCCGCGCACCTTCGATGTAGGATCCAGAGGAAGAATGTCGATGATCTTAAAGTTAATTAATGCAAAGGCACACGAGCACTGTATAGTCGTGTAGTCTCTTTTGTATTTTTTAACAATATCAAAAGAAAATCTGAAAAGATACTTGACATTATTTTGTACATATAGGCCTAGTTTACACCGAGCACTTAATATGCGTACTAACTCGTAATTTTCTATTAAATTATCTTGCTTTCGACAATGTGTGTATATATGATACATATATTTAATTATCTCGATTCATATTGTACCAGCTTAGTATATTATTCTTTAAATTCATTAGTCGAAATTAAGATAATTTAATAGAAAATTACTAATTAGTACGTGTATCAAGTGCTCGGTGTAAACTAGGCCATACTTGTTGATTAACTTTATTACTCCAATTATGACATGCGGAAATAAAGAGGATCAAAATTATATTAGATATGAAAAGCATATTTCTATTTATTGAAATATAAATTTTACGTTATTTTATACATGCTCGTTAACTATAAACTTTATCACAATATTGTTTGAATGTTGATAATTTTTAAGTTAATGTAAAGGTGCACTGTAGAGAGTGTCATCTAGTTTCTTATATTGTTTAATAATACCAGAAGAAAGTATACTTGTTGATTAACTTTATTACTTTAATTTTGTTGTAACAAATTTTAAAACAGCGATTATTAAACAGTTTATATATGACTTATAGTAATTATTTTTTGCATTGGTGCAATCAATATTTAACGTAAAATATTATTTTAAAATAACTTGCTTGAATAGATGCGCAAACGCTTTGATGACATATCTTATATATTTACGTCTGATTGGCTGACATTGAGGTTTGTTGTGATTCATACCAACTATACCCAAAGTGTTTGGAAGAAGTTGGAAGTTGGACACCCTGTTTTCTCTCATAATTCATGACGCATGGTAATGCGCGGTATCTGCCGGTATCGGTGAATCGTACGTCTAAAATAATTAATCTAGCCGCATTATGAAGCTAGTAAGGTACGTAAGATACACGAAAAATTATCTAGGAGACGTTGCAAGCAAGTTGAATTTTTTACACTAATAATGTGTTATCTGCATACTTTCCGCGGAAACTGTAAACGCGTGATTCGTGCGTGCAACCTAACCTATACTTTAAGAGCGTTTTGCGCGCAAAACATTTATATTCCTCGAAGGATTAACGTTTTATTGCTTTTGCAGATTTTTGATGAAACTCAGTCACGAGACTGTGACGATAGAATTAAAAAATGGTACTCAAGTCACAGGCACAATTACAGGTACGTCAAAGCGATGTTTTATTATTGTTGACGTCAGATTAAAAATTAAGATTTGTGTGGCTGTTTAAAATTAATCATACAATTGGGATGGCCAATTATTTTATAATTAAAAATTCTTAATTTTCAATTTTGTTTTCTTGGTTTTGGGATCTTATTTTGGCCTCAGAAATCTAATAGTGAGTTTACAATGAGTCTGTAGTCAATAGTTTTGAGCTACAATCGGTGAGTCGAAAGCGAATCAGAAATGTAATCAGTAAGTTGGAATCAGTGAGTTGATATAATTGACCAACAGCCAACTTCTGACTAATGACTACTGATTACCTGATTACTTTATCAATCAAATGCTTTGAAGCTAGGCGAAGCACAAAGCTCACATGTGTAATTATCCTTCTATTGTTGTTATTGTTGCATCTCACATTGTAAAAATGAATCTATACAATCTAAAAATAATTAAAGTTTTTCTGAAAAATCACTGTTCTCTCTTTTAATCGAATCAAATGATTTACTTTATGATTAACAACTCATTGTGTCTTGTTCATTGTAAACAACTTATCAACCTTTGATAAAAAACAACTTATTGACCTTTGATGAAAAAAAATCTTTTATTATTGGGTTAGAGTTTGGAGGTTGATATGCTTGTATATATTGAGAAAAAAATACTTAAAAAATTTATTTGTAGAATATAAATTTATTTTATTGAAATAAGTATTTAAATACGACAGAACAAAATTTTATTCTTAGCAAATAAATCAATAAAGAAAAATGAGATACATTTCAGAGAAATGTTTATTTTATCAATTATAATTAATTTCTTTACAACCAATAAATTATCAAAGAAAATGTCACAAATAACATTTGTTTGCTAATTTACATTTCTGTGAAATATATCTTATTTCAGTCAAATATAATTTTTATTAATTAGTTTACTTGCTAGGAATAAAATTTTATTTTGTCGTATTTAAATAAAGTTATTTCAGTGAAATAAATTTATATATCATAAATGAATTTTTGAGCATTTTTTGGTTAATGAAAAACACAGTTGTTTCTGACTTTGAAGTAAAAAAAAACCAAGAAAAAATGTTTCTTTTATAAAAAAAAATTGGACAAAATAATAAAATAATGATGTAGAATTTATTATTATTTTTTTAATATTTAGCATTAAAACGTTTGATATTATAATGCCCTTATTTCGATTTACTAATTACTAATTTTTTTTTTAGTTTTTTTACTCAAAGTTCTAGTGTCTCCAATTATTTTCTTTTCTAAGAATCTATCCATCCTACTCGGCTAGTACGAGCTTCAAATAAAATAAAATTAAAAATTTGATGTTATTTAATGTTAAAAATGATCTAAAGTCTTGTTTTATAATAATTAAATTATTTTATTAAATTCTGTTTGCCACTATTAAAAAATTTTTATTTTTGACTGTAGATTCTTATAAAACAATATTATTATCAAATGATTCTATAGTCTAAGTTTCATTGAGCAAGTAGTTTACAGAATAAAAGATAATGCCCAAATAGGCTACAAAGGATTAATAAAGCAAGAATATATAATATAAGCTACAGAATTAATTATAAATTTTTTTTTTAGGCGTTGACGTTGCAATGAACACACATCTGAAAACGGTGAAAATGACAATAAAGAATCGCGAGCCCATACAGTTAGAAACTCTCAGTTTACGGGGCAACAACATCAGATATTACATATTGCCTGATTCCCTTCCTCTGGAAACGTTGCTAATAGATGATACACCAAAGGCTAAGGCTAAGAAGAAGGAAGCTGCGAGAGGTATATAGCATATATAATATATATTAATAATCCTTTCATTGCTATGAATGTAAATCTTACGCCACGATCACAATTTATAAATGTTTAAATATTTGCTTTTAATACAAAGAAATGTTCAAAAAACATGCAATCCATTCAAATAATTTGAAAATCTTAAACATAAATTATGTGAAATGAATCTGAGACCCAAGCAATACAAGTAGTTTTCACATGAAACAACACACTTTATTCCACATCTACTTTTAATAATAATAATAAAATTATTAATATTGAAGCCATAAGCAATATTCTGCACTCGCTCATTGCATTTATTAAAGATATTTGGCACTGAAAGGATTAATTCAATAAATATTAATCAGATTATTTTTTTAAGATCAGCTGACCAAAAATACTTTCTTTTTATATTATCTTTTTTTACTAATTAATAACAATTTTCTTTAGTTATAAATCATTTGTTTGTAGGTGCTGCTCGCGGCAGAGGACGTGGCGCCAGGGGTGGAAGAGGTGGCAGGGGTGGCCGAGGTAGAGGAAGGGGCAGGCGATAGTGATATTCAACATATTCTTCATATTTTTTCCATACTTTCAACATACAAACTTTTCTATGTGAAAACGATCATTATTCAGATAATTTTATAAGAACTTATCTACAAATCTGTTCTCTGAATGTAGTCCCGATACTAAAAGTTTCAACGTGGTACAAAGATAACATAAACATCTATTTTTATTTAATTGTAACATACATTGATATAGGCATTCCAATATTTTAATCTTATATTCGATTTTATTTAATCAAAGAATTGCAGAAAGATTTGTAAAATTTATTCCAAGCATTATAATCATATATGTATGTACTTGCTGTATAATTATTTATATAGATTTTCATTGCAACGTGCTTTATTTAAAAAGAAGGAAAGAGAGAGCAATTTAAATTTTTCTATTATATTTTTTTTATTGTTCAAATCTATTAATTTGTTTTTCACAGTACTAATTACAATTTTTTTCAAAAGGAGTTAATAGAATCACTTTAGTACTTATAATAATACTTATTTCTTCACGCAATATCATTGTAATATCACGTAATTAGAGCAATGATAAAAATTTCTTTATAATTTAAATATAATGAAGATTTTCTGAATAAAAAAAAGCATTGATAAAAGCAGTCATTATTCTGTCTGTTCAGTTATTAAACCTATTCTATAATAATAGAAACATAAAATTGTAAAGCTGTAAGTTGATACCTCTTTCGCTATAACACAATGGGTTATTAATAAATTCCCGACAATCGTTACAGCAGTCTGCTCTTTCTGGCGTGTCCGAACTGCCGCCACTCGCTTCCCGTCGCAACACATAGTCTTGCTGTCGTGTTCTCTCAGAGCCATTTGTCTGGTTATACGAATTAAGAGTATTGTTGCTGATTTTCCAATATTACGTAATGCAATTCTGCAAATATTTGTACGAACTCAATTTTCTTTGAGAATATTGTGGTATATGCTTTGCAGAACGCCGTCAACTGCACGGTTTCCCATGGTACGTTTATGTGCAGATCTAAAGTCTGTTGCTCTCTAGTTCTTTCATTATCTAGTTTTCCTTATATCTGTAGAAATTAAGAGAAATATCTATGAGAAGATTAAAATTTTATCAGAAATAATGAAAATTATATTCTATTTTTTATTTTCAATATTATATTTTATTACTTTAATGCTAAAGTCAAATATATTTGCAATCTTAGTTCTATATTGTCAGTAAATATAATTTACATTTCTTGTATGGTCTATATTAAAAAGATTTGTTAATATAATGTAAACTATACGTAAATAATCTAAATATAATTTTGAAATTTTTAGTACAACATTGATCCAAATGTTTGAAAAATCTGGCAGTATCCTGACCTGAAAAAGTTCCTATGGGAATAAAGTCACACTTGGTTTTTACGTGACTAGTAAAACTCCCTCTGCTCGAAACTAGTCTCCAAAGAAAGATGTTACGTCTTTCACATGCCATTTTGCATGATCCATTGCAGCAGCCACTGATAACTTTTATCACTGCATGATGCCTCCAAAATGATCATATAGTATCACCTAATAAAGAAATAACATGTTAAATTATAAATAAGCAAGTGACTGATGAAAATTTCCTTCATAATTTTTATACAAATTAGAATATTTTTTTAAAATATTCAGTCTACATTTTTTCTTACAATTATTCATACATGTAAATTCTAAAATATTCTGAAATTTCCCATAATTAAAAAAAAAATAATTTTTTTAGATTTTATAACATTTTATTACAAATTTATAGAACAAAAAATCTTATTTCATAATTAACATATATAAAAAATTTTGAGAAAAGAACTGTTAGAATATGAAGTGTTTCAGTTCACACAAAGAATTTGAAAAAGTTTATAAGGTTGTACAGAAATTCTTAAAAATTCTGAGAAAAATAATTATCAAGGGAAGTTTGTTGTACGAAGCAGGTGTGAGGTTTAGCATGTATGTACCCGAATAACATAGTTCCAATCCAACCATCTTTCTTCAACAGGGCAGCTCCAGCTCTGAGATTAAATAGACCAGCATCGTACGGATTATCAGATAGAGCTTGCACATATTCAATAAGTGTCATAATGCAAATTGACATTGCACAATTCGCACACAAACAGTAACATACAAACTTTATATATTACAGATGAATTAATAGTATTTAACTATCTTTCTCCATTGGGAATTTATTCACAATCATCATTGAGTCTTCTAATTACAGAACATTATATAAATTGATATAAAATGATACTCTGACTTGAAAATGAGCAGAGATTACGAATGTTCCCAGCATCTATCAGTGAGGCAAAAATACTGTTAATACATATCATTTGTCAGTAAACTTACTTAAGTAAAATAATCTTATTATCCTGTGTGCTTTTTCTTTTACACAAACAACAAAATCGCATTATTTCGTTTCCCTTTTTTAAACACTTTTATAAGCTAAGTAACAAATTTCACCGCTGAACAGGTGTACAACAAATAATACGTCAAAGTGGCTTTAGTTGTTCGTTGTCAAGTACGATGTCGTCTGTACTCTCATGTTAGCATCATCTCTTTTATATAGGAATTTTAAATATATGCTCGGAACAGATTTTTTGTTTTTATTTTGCGTCTCACTTGGGACACGCGTCAACACTCGGAACAGACTGCGAGGAGAGATTAGGTTCTTACATGCACACAGCACGTGTCGCGCACTTTTAGTTTGGTTATTGGCCAAGAGATGGTTATCACCTTAATGATTATTCAAATTAAAAGCTTTATTTAAGCTAAAAGAAATTATATTACATTGTAATTTTGTGAAAAATTTTACAAATTGCATAGTTTTAATGTTATAATTGAAGTTTGTTATTAAATTTAATTTTATTGATTTTAGAGAAATTAAATTAATGATACAAACGTTTCTCCGTTTCTCGAAAGCGCTTGCTTTCGGTATGGTTCATATATAAGAAAGAAGCACGGACTAGGCTTTCGGATCCTGGGGGCCAGGATCGGATAGTCTGCTACTGGTGAGGAAGATGTTCTCGTCTTAAACCATCCTTGTTTTCCTGCCGTTGCTGCGAACAACACCGAGTACTTTAATGTGGATCGTTTTATCTGATAGACGTTTGTACCCGGACCTCTTACAGATAAAATGATTTCTTGGAAGCATTCGATGTTTATCCCCAAGTGTGCAGCTCTTGTCATCTGGCCCAAGCTCCTTCATAGAGAATAAAGACTGTGCATGACACTTGTATATAAACAGCGTCTAGAATTAGGAATTAGCTAAACCCGCTATATAAGGGATGTAGCTAATTGATCAGCACACGTTAGATCTCAAATGCAACAAATTGTGATCAAAAACATTCCATAAACAATCACTGCCAGCAAAAAGACTGAAAGACACTGTAGTATAAGTTAATAGGGAGCTCCAAGGTGGTATCAGATTTGATGTACACTTTACTCAATCAGTACAGACTATCCATTTTTGCAAAAAATTACATCATTTTTTTTAAACATTAGTTATGATAAATGAATAAAATTGAATAAACTTAAGAAATATTCTTATTCAAAAGTTATCTGCTCAAAAATAAATATAAAATTTTAATCAAGTATTTACATACAACTTATGACTCATTTCTCCAAAATCAATGCTAAATAAAATAATGCTTTTTATATCGTAAGGTTTATACACAATCTATACTTGGAAAAAAAACTTAATACAGATTAATTTTGAATTATCATTGATATTACATGAGACAAAGTGTCAGACCATGTCAGCCTCTCGCATAACCCCCAACCTGGAGGAGCGGGGACTCTTCTGTAAGGGTTTCCATACCTTAGCCGAGGAGTGCCAGTTTTAGGGCGCCGGCAACTCGCCCTTTGCCCTCTTCTGTTAGCGTTACCCAGGGAGCACCACGGGGAGGTAGAAGTAGGACTTGCTAGGAAAGTGCTTTATGCGTCGTGCATGCCACACGTGCCTTTCAGAGTTTTTACGTTATGCATCTCTCGGCAAGATGCACAACCTCTGAGGCGCTCACTAGCCCTTTGCTCCCCAATATTCCAAGCTATTGCTTCTAAAAAATTACTTTTGATGCTCTATGATACAACAATCTAAAAATATATATCAATTAATAAAACACATGATTGGATCTGATTTTTTTAATACACTGTGTCGGTCACGTCGACCATCTTCGATTAATTTTAATCGCAATCAACAGTGTGACCAACAGCAAGACTTGAATGGCTTTTGGCAATACTGCTGATCGTTCTTAACTTATAATTTCTTCATGATATTCGTGTCTCTATGTGAAATACATTGCAAATACGTACAATGTATTTTACATAGATGTATATCACACAAAGATACGAATATTATGAAAAAATCATAAGTTAACAACGATCAGCAGTATTACCAAAAGCTATTCAAGTCTTGCTGTTGGTCACATTGTTGATTCCGATTACAAAATTAATCAGAGTTGGTTGAAATGGCCCGTCCGCTTTTGTTATACCCACGAACTTCAATGTACACTCGTGTAATCGTTCAACCACTTCTGTCAACATTTACGTGACATGAAACTACGAAGACTCGTGACAATGTAATTCGCACGTCGTTACTCGCGACGAATCCATCCCAAAATGTTCGCGCATGATTATGTGGAGGGCATCAAAAAGGCTGATCATCGACTGCGTACAGTTTGTCATTAGATGCGGCCGCAGTAATTTTGATGCGGATGACTTGGATGACATTTCGGATTACGACGTCCTGGATGTTCCTAGTAATGTAACGATAATTACCTCCGCAATGTTGCGAAAAATTCTTTTTTTTTTTTTTTAAGATTACGTTAATCAACTAGAAGAGCTATATTTTATCGCGTGATAAAAATAGGTAGAATGCAAAGTGATCGTTTCATTTTTGACACAAATGATTTTTGACACAAATGATCTTAACGCGAATGTTTACACAAATTTCCTTCTAATTGTATATAATTTGGAAAAAAATATTAGAAAAATTTATTTGACTGTTTATCAAACTGAAATTTTTTTTATTATAATAATTTCAAAGTAATTGAAGTTAACGAACTATCCGATTGATCAATTGTATTAATTTGATTACACGCTGAAATATTTATACAATATGCAAAATCGCAGTCAGAGAGACTTAAAAAAATAGGTACTTGTAGCAATCACGTGATGCATCTCAAGAGATAAATAAACCAAAGATATGTCACGCAGTTCACAAAATGCCGGGTATCGTAGTAGCGAACAAGAAATCGCGGGCGATTAATCTTGGCAACAAATAAAAGATCATCGTAGACTTTATTGTCTTGGCTCGCTCTCGGTTCTTGGCGGCGTAAACCGGGGTGGAAACGATCGATATTGCAGACTCGGGGTAGCTTTACGACGAGGCATGAAGTGCTTAAATGGACGGTTCAACGTCCTCGCAGTGCATTTTCAGCCGCAAACGTTCGGGCTGCCAAGGCAACCGCGCCAAGACGACCTCCAGCATCGACCGGACGCGCCGGGTTCGAGGAGGACCTCGCCGCCAGAAGTGGTAACCAAGGTGCTGCGGGCCCTCGAGGAGATGGGCGAGCCCGTAGGTCCGTCGGCGGTGGAGAAGATGCGCGGGGCTTCGTCAAAGCCTCTTGGGTCGCTGCTCCGCTCGGGAACACCGTCGACGAGAATGTCGAGCTAATAGATTCGCCACTTCGCAGTTTCAGCGACTTCTACTCTGATCCGTTTCCGGAGTTCTTGCTACCACTTTGGACCACTCGGGACCCCCGTAATTGTGAATTCCCAGAAGAAACGAACAATCCGCTCGTGTAGAATATTTGACATTTCGTTCTTGTGATTTTACCCTTTTTTCTTTCCTCTTCTCATATGGACGCTTAAGTTTTAATTGTATAATACTATTGTGTGCGCGTATAGAAATAAACTGCATGCTTGGAGAGATCCGGAGACTTTGCGAGAATCATTAATCGCTTTTTTTTTTTAATATACGAACATGTATTTTGTCTGGTTATATGTTGTGTATTATCGTATTTACTTCACCGAGAAATGTATCGACGACAAAAGCTATTACAATAAAATCTTATTTTACGACAAACTCGGTCCAATTCCCGAGTTGAATTCTTTACATTGAAATTTCATTAAATTTCCGATTGACTGTAAAAATAGCTTCATTTTTGCAGATCAAATTTCGTTGCAGTAAACAATTTCGATTGTAATTTAATATATTATTATAGTAATAAAGTATCCTCAGAAGAATTTTTACACGCGTATAAAATACTATTATGTCAGTTACTTAATGTGTAACTGATAATTAATCTTATTTAATAATGGTAAAATAAAATAATATGTTAATAATATATTATTTTATTTTACAGTTATTTATTTTAGTATTAGATGTACGAAGAAAAAAGGAAAGCTATTGCTAATCTTTCCCTTAAAAATTTTATATATTTTTATGTTTTATAATCTAGAGAACGAAGGATTGAATGAAAGTGTATAAAACTAAAACGCGTTTGATAGGTGCTCGATTACATTCGTGATTTATTGATCGGTACAAATGGGCGCAATTAAATTAGCAGTGAACGAAGTTGCGGTACGCAACATTTCTCCTAGCGAATTTGGGTGGATGCACTAGTGCGCACAATCTGCAGGCTGTTGTAGGTATACGAATTTAGCTATAAACGTCGAAATATATTACAAGTAATTGCTTTAACTGAATAAAATTAATTAGACTATAACAATCGCATTACTTGACTAACATTCGTGATGATTGTATTTTATTTTACGAATATGTCCTGTTTCAAAACAGCTCCTTATGCTATTTTCATTAATAATATATGAATAAACATTATGTAATAAATATTTATAATAATTTTAAATTACGTATTTTAACAGAAAATGCCGAGATTTATTAAATATATCATCAAGAGAGTAGTATTTAAAAATTATTAAAATATTAATAAAATTGTATTTCGAAATATTCAGTAAGGGAAGGTGGGGCGAGATTTAATGACCTGTAGTTAACGATGAATAAAAGTTATGAATTTAATGATGAATAAAAGTTAGGTTTTCATATACTCAACAAATCATCTTTACTTCTTAAATATTTTTTGAATATCAATCTTAAATAAATTTTATTAAAAAAAAATAAAAAAAAAAGACTTTTTCTCCATCTTGGCCTCACGGATAGAATAAGACAAAGTATCCCCGTGGACAAAATGAGATACACTTACTATGATTTAATACTAATGTCACAAATAAAAAAATGAGATAGTCATAAGGAAATCATAAAAAAGTATAAATTATGAATAACGCAGTTGCCTACTTTGCTAACTCGTTTCAATAACTGAGGGATCGCATCAAATGCATATGTTCGATTGTGATTTCTGCATTTAAATCGCGTGGTACAGGGGATATCGCGTCTTATCTCGCCACCTTCTCTTGCTTCACCTTCCTCTATTATAATGAGATATATAGCAACCGTTTCTAATTGAGAGTTCTAATAGAAAAACACATCATTTTGGTTCTCAACAAGGAATACATTGTCTTGTTCACCAAAATCTATATATAAAAAGTATACTTTTAAAATTTTTTGTCTAAAATTTATAATTTTTAGAAAACCATAGGAAAACTACGCACTTTACAGAAAATAACAATGTGCTCATTAATACGACGTGAAATGTTAAAAAGAATGCGAAATTAAAAATCAATTTTTAAAGTTTTTAAAAAGATAAAATTTTTTTCCAAAATTGTCCCCCCCTTCCAAAAAAATGAAATTTTTGATAAATCGCAATTTGTAAACCTGCTCCTCATACATTCGAGATCCTGCGTACTACGCAGTGTCTTATCGCGCGAGTTGAGCACGGCAGCTTTCAGTGCGTATTTAGTGCAAGCAAGAGCCGAATTCGCCGTTCGTCAAAATCCTCTTACATGAACCCGACGACGCCGCAGGCGACGCGCTCGCCCGCCGATCCGGTCTTCAGGCTCTCCTCGGTGCCGCCGCGGCCGAGGTCGTCGGGTTTCGCGTGGATCACCAGCGCCCTGCCGATCGCACCCCGGACACCCACCAGGCTCAAGTAGTGATCCATGCCGTCGATATGCGCCACTCCGTCCTCTCCGACCTCAATATTGCCGAGATCGCCGACGTGACGTAACGGATCGCTCGGTGCGCCGTGATTCACCTGAAACGTAATCACTCTTCGTTTACCGTAACGAAGAGTGGAGAGGGAGTGCGTTATCGCGGGGGAGATCGCGATGGCTCAATCCGCGAGGTGCGAGGCTATCAATTTTCGCTAATCGTGTCGCATTTGCATTCAGAGAGTTCGATGCGGCAACGGTAAACAGGTTTTTTTCTCCGAAACATCGAGGGATTTAAATTGTTTTGGCTATGCAATACTCAAGAACTAGTCTCTTCCATTAATAACGGTAAATAGAAAACAATGAAAGAGTTGTAATTAATGCCACAATTGTCATTTTTTCTTAAAAAATAAATACTTCGCAAATTAATTAGAATTAAAAAGATTTTAACCATTATAAGGTTTCATTATTATTGATTCGTTACTATCGATTGGTTTTATTTTTCTTTAAACTTTAGTGCTTAGTATAATTTATCAATTATAACAAAAATATTTTTTTTTTGTTCAAGTTATAGAAAGATTTCTTTATGTTACATATTAGTCATCTTTTGATTCTGTTTATTCCATTAACAATAAGTGAAATCTGGAACGGTAAAAATGTTGGCTCATCTTAACTCGCATCTCTGAACAATGTTTATAAATCTATAAATTTTATAGAACAATTGGCGCGAGATAGATGCGGGAACGACATTGTAACACGAAATCTGCATCGTACTACTTTACATGTGGCGAAAGAAAAATACTTTCTTATTCATGTTCAAGTAAACTGATCGCAATGCGCATAATTTAGAATTGCAGCGCTGACGTTACCATATACGGATTGAAATGCGGACCAGCCGAACTGCAACCTTTCCTCAGATCTCCTTTCTCGTGCACGTGAAACCCGTGCAAGCCCGGCTTCAACCCCTCGATCGTGCCCGTGACCCTGACCCCCTCGGGATGCTGCTCCAACGTCAGCATCCCTCGAGGTCCATCTACCGGCGAGCCATTCTCGTCGAGAGCTTTCATCTCCACCACGGCCTTTAGACCGACTGCCTGCAGATTAAAAAAAGGTCACGATTTTATTTCAAATGTCAATATTTATTTTGACAGGAGAGATCAAATAACGAGATTTTATTCAACCAAAAAAAAATATATATATATATAGATGAGAAGCGTTTCGAAGTAACAGATATATAGCGCAAAATTCGTCTGATATATTTACATATACTAGAGGTATTAAAGTATTCTAAAGATTTGTGAATATCTCGAAAAGTTTTACAGGAATTCATAGACTGGCGACTTTGAGCAGAACGAAAATCTACGCGAGCGAGTATGTACGGAAGCAATTTGTTACAGCTCGATTATAGCTCGATTAATCCATAAATGCTGCCGCGCGAGCGAAGTCCCGCGGGAGAACGTGAAGACCGGAAATTGATAATGACGCGTCCGCGTATCGCGTACGAGTGATACGCCATGTAACGCACTCGGGAACGGTGTGCTATCTAATTTCATCTGCCTACTGAATCGCATCGGAGTTGCGCCACTCGCATTCACCTTGATTCACCTCGCGCGACTCCCCGTGCGGATGTTGAGTCTTATCTATTTTCTCTTCTTCTTCTTCTTTTTGGGTTTTTTTTGGTTTAAAGCGAGGTTGTGGTTTACGGATAAAATCCGCAATTACTAATGCGACCAGGGGTATAATCTACGACGACGATGAAGCGGCTAGAAACTACGCGCAAGGTCGGCCGAACTGAATCGTCGCTTCATTAGAATTGCACAGGGCATAGGCGACGAGCGACTACCGCTCGTAGTGAAAGCGTCCTCGTGGCATAACGATGCGCACCAGTCGGCGTCCTTCGCGATGTTTAAATAACTTAATGGCTAATTATGCAAATTTCCGTGTATTAAAGATGGGCTGTGTAGTTAATGACTAATAATAGAGACGCGCCGATGGACGGCATCGATGAATTGTATCGCCACGTTCGTCGCGGAGGATGAAGAAGTCACGCGCGTGGAAATGTTTATACAAGGTGCACACGAAGAAAGAGAGCGATCCTGCACAGATCCAGCGTAGAGTGTCGTTTAAGACGTATATACCGCGTACGCACCGTCTCGGCGCTCCAAACGAAATCGAACACCGAGAGAAAAAATTCCTAAATTTTAATAAATATTTATTAGAATAGTACCAATAAAATATTTATTTACGGCACATAAATATATTTACTCTATAAGAAATAATACTTAAATTAGTGGTTCTTAAATAACTATATATTTACGTTTAGTAAATATTTCACTAGTACTAGTCGAGTAAATATTTATCAAAATTTTGTAATTTTTTTCTTCAGTAAATAAACTTGTATTACAATATTTACATTTTTAAAATATATTACATATTAATATATTTCAAAGTCTCAAAAAATTTCTTATTTTTCTACAAAAAAAACATTAAATATTAAGAAAATAGAAAAATCGTCAGAGATTTCCAAAAGTGTTTGTAAACAATATTACAAAATAATAATGAACAAATATATGTGAATACATATCGTTAGATTTATCGATGCAAAATTTTGTTCGTATTAATAAAAATAAGTTAAGGTAACTCGTTTTCCTTCATGCGCCTGTATCCCGACACAAATAATAAATTATTACATTCTACGCAACTCTCGTCGTGTCACTGTCTTGTAAGTAATGTCGAATGACAGATGATTGCTACTTCAATAACGTTCGACGGAAATGTTGGTAACGGCTGTTATTTGCACGTGTAGCTATAAATATGGCGATACCGATTGCAAGCATTGAGATTTACCAGCAATCACATATCGAGTAGCGAAATTACACCCTAAGTTTAATCAAAGGAAATTAAAGATCAACGAATGGCGACGTAAGAGAAGTAGCTCCGTTAAAGTTTGGAGGAAAGTGAAAGGATGTTCACTGAACATTTTCGCAAGTCCAACGAGTCCAACGAGATTACGTAATTTATTTCAGGTCACGATAAGATCCGTGTAAGAATCAAAACAATTGAAAAAATAAGTTTGACCAATTAATAATTGGCAATTATCAGATAAAAAAATCAAAACTTTTCTTTTAAAGTAACGTTATGAAGAGATTAGTGACTTGAAATTTTTTTTCTCAAAAATAAAAACTGAAAATATTTCTTCGTGACTACTACAATAATTTTACATTAACATTATAGTATTACAGTATGTATTTTATAATAATATTATAATAACGATACAATATGAGATTCAATATTTAAAAATTAAATTATATTGCACAAATATGTTGCGACAATTTGGTGATTAATAGACGATTATTATCAAGTAATTAAGATCGAATTTCAATCTTGTCAATAATTACGTATACAGAATACTTATAAAATTTGTTCCCTTAATATTTCGGAAGCAGTAAAAAATTATTAAAAATCGCAAAATACCCGTTTGATCATTTTAAGGGGAAAATTTAATTTTCTTTTAAGAAGGTTGAAGGAAGAGATAGAATGGCCCTTCAAAATGATCGAACACATATTTTTTATAGTTTTGAATCTTTCCCGAAATATAAAAAACGGGAATAAATTTTATAGACATCCTGTGTGTAAAAATAAGTTTGACCAATTAATAATTGGCAATTATTCGATAAAAAAATCAAAACTTTTCTTTTAAAGTAACGTTATAAAGAGATTAATGACTTGCAAATTTTTTTCTCAAAAATAAATTACATCACAAATTATCGCAAATTATAGACAATAAAGAAAATGTAAGCAAAAGAAAATAGAAAGTTATCAAATATAAAAAAAAAGTTATTTATATAAAAATCGTATTATTAAAAAAATCATTGATAAAAAAAAGTACGCACGAAATAATACGGTTCCATGTAGACCTCGTAGAGATCGCTCCTGGTTCCAGGATAACCCGGTAGACTCCTGATGAACAGAGTCCTGTCGTTCACCATCGATCCCGAGACCGCCATCCTGTCCGTGTACGGCCGGGCCCTCGTGATCGCAATCATACCGATCAGTATCGACAGCCGCCACATCTCACGAGCTAGGTGTCTCGAAGGCCGGAAGAATTTATCAGCGATTTGGTCCTCGCGAGGAGTCCTCCAAGTCGATCGGAGGATAAAGCGGGTCTGACGGCAGGACCCGACGGCGTCTCCGAGATCTGCCCGCTGTGTTTCTCCTTCCTCCTCCTCCTCCTCCTTGCTGTACTACCTCCTCCTTCTCGACTCGATCGCCACAAGATCTGGCAGCCCGAGATTCATCCACTTCTCACGATAACGATCTCGGAGCCGTACCGATCAAGGAGGGTACCTTCGGGACCACCGCTCTTCGAAGACTGCTCTCCTCGGAACAGAAGAAGAAAAAGAAGAAGAAGAAGAAGAAGAAGTAACAGCGGCAGCAGCAGCAGCAGCAGCAGCAGAGGTAGAACTAGAAGCCACCGGTTCGATTCCCCATGGCGTGTATTTATGCGTTGCGTCATCGGCGAGTCACGACGAGGACAAGGCAGGTTGTACCTGGGTGCCAAGCTCGGGGGGGCGCCATTAACACCAGGGGGTCTCGATCGCGGACGAGCGATACCGATTTAACGAGACGCGATCTCGCGATTGCCTAACCGCTATCGGCCCGCGATCGGCGCGTCGGTTACGTACGCGAAACGCCCGTTGCCCGTTGATCCCTCCTTCTTCCTCTTCTCAGACACATCAGTTTGGTGCTAGACGTGCATCCATGCCGCATGCAGCTGGCCAATGCACGTGGCCCGCGCGCGAGACTTATAGCCAAGTGAAAGCGAGACGTGCCCCGCGGGCACCTCTCGCTGCGGGCTGACGGATCGCTCATATTCCGCGTTGATACCGCGGGGCTAATCTGGACACAGTCATCTAAGTAGCTTCGAGGCAAACGCCTCGGAAAAACTGCGAAAACCGGGACGGACAACTTGCGTGGTTGTCCAACCGGAACGGCAATGGCTGCCGCGTGAACTTCACCGTCCTGGAGGGTGGTAATCGATCTGAGTGATTTTCGGAATGGGAATGGAATTACAGAAAGTAATGGAATGAATGAATCAATTGCGCCCTTGCACGTCTACTGACTCCGATGTATCGTTATAATTTACGTTTAATCTTGATTTCTGATCGCTTTACCCAGGTAACGCGTGCAAAATGTTTCAAAGACGATTTATAATGGAGTCCCAGTATAACGTTCTTATGAGCTAAAATGTCTATCCAAAACACGTTACGTGAAACGTTTTTTTTGTAGCAAAAATACGTTTAAGAAGTCATTATAGAAATCTGTATTCTAATTCTCTGTAAAAATGTTACAAATAAAATTCTTTCGACGAATAATATTGAATTATGTCAATAAACAGTATCAGTAACTGATAATATTTCATCAGTTAATTGAACAGTAATCGTCAGTTACTGATATAGTAATCAGTTTATTGAAACACTTTATCAGTTCTCTTTTGTAAGAGTACACTGTGCACAGAGAAAAAGATTCCTTTAGACTCAATATTTTTATTTATTCGACTGAAATTTGTTCCATTGAAATAACATACGCTTGTACGAAACATTATTTGTTCGAAAAATTTTGTTGTTTCGTTAAAAAAATCTCTATTATTTGACAGAGAAATAACAGTATTATTTCAAGTAATGTCTTCCAACCAAATAATATATTATTTGATTACAACTATACAAACGTTGAAATAAAAAATTTATTTATACGAAAATAACAAAATATATTACTTAGTCAAAGATATTATATCTTTTGTTTCAAACAAATAATTTATTTAAGACAAAGATATATATTGTTTTAAATTCAAATAATTGATTCAAGCATTGATTTGTTTGGACATTCCAAATAACAAATTTGAACACAATAAAATTTATTAAGTTTGAAAAAATTGTTTTCTCCATTTGTCCACTACATATTCGAATCTATATTTAATATATTCAAAAACGTATTAGCAATCGGTGTTTTACCATTTTTGCGTATGTCACATGATTACAGATGTGTATAGTACATGCGTTAAGGCTTGTAACATAGAAAACTAGCTGTCCGTATATTACGGCGATGATCTGCTGAGTCAGTAAAGTTCTAAGATATTTAACAATTTTTTTCTGTGATATTAAAATGAAATAAAAAATTTATATAACTATACACTGCATCTTGTGATTGATGTAACTCTCGTCACAAAAAAAATGACAGGGTTATTCGAATCCCACGACACCGATGGAAAAATAATTAATAACGCCACCGGCAAAATTCTAAGCTAACGGTACTTGACTAGAATATTAAAACGAGCTAATGAGTCCCATGAGAATTCGATACCTCCATGGCTACTTAATCGATTCTTTCCCGTTATCGTTGAAATTGGCGTTTTATTACATTTTTGTCAGAGAAGGTTTAGCGAATTATTCATACAAATCAGACGCGAGCTTCATGTTGCACATCTTTTCCGAGTATTTCAAGCGCCAGGGACGGAGACTTTTGATTTTTCTAGGTGTAGAGTACCTCATCAAAACAGGAGGGGGGGGGGGTGTAAGTAGTTTCAATAATTATCGCTTTTGTTATATATACAAAATATATTTTCTGTATATATTCTTTTCTACGTAGGCACCATAGTCAGATTTTGTTTTTTGTCAAACCACAAATTTTTGAAATTTATCAAAAATTAAAATATTTTTTTTTTTTTAATACTCCGAATTCTGGGTGTGGAATTCCACGCCCACGGGAGCTTTGGGTGTGGAAAACTCCACACCCTCCATAAAGAAATCTCCGTCCCTGCCAAGCGCGGTATGCGAGTTTTACTTACATAGTTGCAATCATCCGCATTTGCATGCACGAGCGAGAACCGAATGTCGCCGCGGCCGCGGAATCGCAGTAACGCAGTATTCACGGTGCGTGCTAACGATCCACGAGAGGAGCGTTCTTCAATTCCGAAGATACCATAATAAGATATCCGTTCCCAGGAAATGACGCCGCGCGGTGCACCGGACGACGCGATGCGTCGCAGGATTTTTAATCGCGTTAAAACGATGATGTACGATTATGCGCGACAATAAAATTCTCTCGTCCGTGGAAAACAACGAGAGACAGCGAGACGAGCCGGCAAGAGGAGACGGAGGAAGGGACAGAGTAGGAGAAAGAGAGAGAGACGAGACGGCGGCTGTAGACCCGGTATTACATCCGAGTGTAGGTCAAGCACGGCTGGATAGAAATAGTAGGCGTCCTCAAAGTGCCTCGACAGACGCAATTCTTTGCGAATGATTTCGAACGCGTCACCTGACAGATTTGGATTGCAAATCTGAGGGGCCTCAATATTCAGTGACAGAGAACACGAATGTCGCCGTTAAATTCGTTATAAGTAATTTGCCGTTAATTGGCGGAGAGGCGACGTTAAATATTTAAACGAAGATAATGCTAATGAAACTTGTTTTACACTTTCATAAAACATAAAACTGGGTTTTTCTGATTATTTCCGATACGCGACGGCGTAATGATTGCAGTTGACCTTCGCGACGCGATTATTAAACCGATGTCAATCGTCGTATGTAAATTGTAATCTTCATTCGAAAATAACATAAACAAGGGAATTTTGTCAAGTGAAATCTTTTTCAACATTTTTTTTATTAATAAAATAGTTAAAAATTGAATAATTAAAATTAATGAAAATAATAATGCAAACTTTCATCAAGTTCATATTTTTATCGATAAATCGTGAGATGATAGGATATAGATTCTACATACAGGTATAGAGTTCTAAAAGATGCTGTCTACGAGGCTTTCTCTAACGTGAGAAATTAACACAATTACTCATAATTGCGTCACGATTGGCACAAATTAATGATTTTCCTACAAAGTTGAGATCAGCGATAATAATACGTAAACCCTTTATTTTCTACAGGAGTTGATAGAGACTTTCTACGGCGAGATATTAATCTCCGCTTGAATGTAACATAGCGTCATTGTGGTTGTCGAAGTTCACCTTCATAGATATTTCGCGATATACGTTTCAAAGATTGACAAGCAATGTTGGAGGCTCGCGCCTCGAAACGGCTAAGGCAATCTTTATCTCGTGGTATAGAAGAGATCCGCAGGGTCAAGGCGGCGAACCGTGAAGGTGCGCCGTAACACCATGACGTCGGCGTCCACGCCATTGCCACTTTGCAACGCATCCGTGCCGCAGGAGCGCGGAGTATGTCAATGAAAGGAATCACGGTACCGGAGCGGAGATTTGTTTTCGCGCTGATCGACAAGGATTATTGCGCAAGAGGGCCTTGTCAATCATCCCGTGTTCGTAATTGGCGATTGGTTTTAATTATCGTCGTCGTTTAAATCGAGTCGCCGATCTGCCACTTGGATTTAACTCTTTCGCACACACCGAGAGAAATAAATATCATACGTTCAGTTAAATAACGATCGAATGAAATTTTTTGTTACTGGCTACCAAAAACTTGGTTACATTCAACGAAATATTTGGTCGCGAGTTGTATGAAAACTGAAAACGATTGTTTAATTAAAACAACTGCTATTTAGTACTTACAATTAAATTCATTTGATTAGTATTTAATTAAACGTTTGATTTATTTCATCAAATATTTTTCTCAGAATATCCGAGTAGCCGAAGAAAAACTCTAAATTTCTTTGTGCGAATTGCTTTTAAATACAGACTGGAGATTTTTGGACAATGCGTTTTAACTATAGTCAGTCCCAATAGCGTTTATCGAAGGAAAAGAACAACGGAGGAAGAATTTATTGTGATTATATCCGAAATGATATCTCCTTTAAGAAGTTTATTCATGCGATTAAGGTGAAATTACCTCGTTTTACCTAAGAATGGGAAAACCTAAGCGAAGCGTTGTGCAGCGACACGCGATTCGATCGCAGCACGGTCTGTTTATAAAATCAGTTTACAAGGCCTGTAAAACCTTGGTGCCATAACGACTAATGTTGTAGAAGAGGGGAGATAAGACACGAGGTGTACACGTAGGTATGTACGTACGGACGGTCTCTGCGATCGTTTAAAGAAGGTGAATGTCGTATAGCTGCTCTCTTCATAGGTTTCAGTTTCTTCTAACCAGTGCTACTGTCGACGCGTTGTTACATTTTTTCCTGCTCGCGCTATTTAACTTGTTACTCAATTATTCAACATATTCGACTAGTGAGTTTTTTTTTCGTACTTTATATTGCGCGCGTATTGCGTTACGTAATTGTAGCACACTTAGACGTTTTAGCGTGTGAAACTCGCGGAAATGATAAAAAAAATTCAAACATTGTCCTTTCTCTTATCGCGTGACCGAAGGATATTTTTTTCAGATTATATTATCGCAAGAATAATTAGACCATGATTCATTCGGGTCATTATAATGCAAGTTTTTGTTTGATTTTTGAACCCACGTGAGAATTGACGTTTGTTTTTCATTTGTTTCTTAAGCCAAATAGTAGATAAGACCGTGGGTGTTGAATATTATCATGTACAGGGGAAAAGACGAAGACATTTTGATTACATTAGCCTTGTCGTCAAAAGGAGATAGCATACGTAAGTTTACTTATTGCGCGTCGTTTTTCTAGGCAGTTCGTCGGCAGGCCCCGCGACCGAAAGATTTTCACGGAATATTTCTCACGAGTGTGGAGACTCGCCGTTTTGCCGGCGAGAAGACCGAGAGAATCCACCGGGAAGCCTGAGAGGGGATTCTTGAGAGGGGGTCGACGACCGATCAGGTACACGCGAGAGCGGCCCATCTCTGAAAAGGAACCGACATTAAAGTCACTTAATCGCAATAACGGCGCCGGTGACGAGAGAGCGACTCTCTTCTCTCGTCAGTTCTCTCGCGACTCGCGTCTCCCTTTCGGACTCGATTCTCCAAGTTTCTTCGTTGTTAGACGCAGTCAATGCTCGACGCTTTGAGACGCATGATCTACGCGAGTGTGCGTCGATAACGTGAGTCACGTAGTGAAGCGATATCAAGGAAAAAACAGTGTCGCGTACGCAACTGTCTGCGGTAGACGAGCCTGAGTCACGTGGAGGCAGCGGTCTTTGGTAAGGTAAGCAGCTGAAGAAAGTTCTTTTTAAATTCATTAAACGTTTAGGTCGTTTCGATCTACGTTAAAAATAATCGAAACGACTGTAAATTGTACGCGTGCCTGCGTGAATTAGAGAAAAAAAATTTAAGAATCGAGCATACAGTCCGTGAGAAGTAAATAAAATTTAAAAATGTGTTTAATATTAACGTTTCAAAGCATATAAAAATTGTGTGAATAAAATTATATTTTTATTTAATAATATATTCTTTATATTAGTTCATTTAATTTATTTGTTATTAAAAATTAAATTATTTTTTTCAATATTAACAAAAGTCTTATTTTTTGCGTAATTACTTTAAGCATTCAAGATAATTTATACAAAGTTTTTGATTGTAATTGTCTGTTTATAGTTATTTTGCAAATAAATAATTTTGTTTATTTTACAGAACTGATTTAAAATACTTAAATGGAATTAAAGAACTATTTAAAGTACTTAAATAAAAAAATTTAAATTTTTCCATTATTTCTTATTTGTTTATTAATTATATTTTCATTAGAGCACATGTCTATTTTCTACTAAAATGATTTTTTATCCAGATAAAAAATTGCCGCCAAACTTTTTCTACTTTTAAATACAATATAAAACTATCTGTAGTTTTTTCATAATTTTTTTTATGTTTTGAGAAATGTCCTATACATCCATAAAAGGAGAGCTGATTGATCCGACAAATATCTTAGGAAGGAGTAATAATACGCTGAGTAAATTACAATTAATTAGAATTTTAAATTATCAATATTTCAACTTTTTACATTTTCATTATTTTTTGTTTTGTAAACATTTTTTAGAAATAATTATTACGAAAACGTTTAATAAATTATTATGCATAAAATATGAGATGCAAATTGTTGCTTGAAGATATACTTTTTCTGTAGATAAATATATTATTCGGAAAGATAATATCTGTGACTCATTTCTGGAAGGGTTGACTCAAGCTGTTTCAGTAATGACCTGTATAATTAGACCGCATAATTTTTCTCGTGCACTTGTGAAATTTTGCACAATTGCGAGCTCGATTATCTGCTCAGCTTGCGAGAGGCATCTGTTAACTTTGGCTTAAGCTTATTTGTACTTTTCGCAGATGTTCGCGAAGGTATCTTGAGAACGCGAACGAATGTTATTAATACATTGCTACATGATGCAATCATTACATTAATATTTATAACTGTACTTTTATAAACGTTAGATAAATGCAACTTCGATATTAAGGCGAGTTAAACATTAATCACACGTTAATATATACATCGAATTTTATTAAAAATTGTAATACCAGTAATAACAGTCCGTTTGAGATTTTTCCTTATATCTGATAAATTTATGAACATGAGCGAGGAAAACGAAACGAAATACAAAATACGAAATATGTCGTTCCTTTTCCTACTTTATTTTTTTTATATTTGCAATGCAATCAATAAATGCATCGGAATTTCATTTTATTTTTTTCATTATTTAATTGATATTTCCTGTATAATTTAAATTGCTAAATTTTCTGTTTGAATAATGTTTTAACGTATTTTAAATCTAATTGTATTTCTATTGCCATTTTTTATTGCGTGTTGACAGACACATTTTTTCAATATTTCTTAGTATTTCAATTATTTACATTTTTTCCGGAAATATTGGATTCACGGTAGAGATAAGTCTCACATTAGAAAACACATCAGGTGTAGAAGCGCGCATGTGTAGGAACGCAGCGATTATCTCTATGACTTATTTATTATGTGAAACACTCATTGTTAGACGGCATCGCACACATTATAATGTACTGTAACACGATCGTTCCAGTGATAAAATGAGACTTCATGCCTCGTAATCAAAAGACTTACATACACCTGATTTCATATTTTTCAAAACGTAGCAAACGAGTCTTTCCAGACTTATATACTTTCCACAAGTGGAAAACATTTCTAGATTCTAGAAAAACTCGTTTGCAGCCCCATGATCGATCTTTCTGTTTTAATAAATGCATTACACTATTAGATCTTTTACTCTTTCATTTTCGGTAATTTAAACATTTCGACGATTTAAACAATCCGAAATGATTTGAGCGAGAAATTACCGGCGTGATAAATATGAAAATTTCGTAATAGTTTCTTTCCCGAAGTTTGAACGTGTTTTTGTTGACGAGTATTTTTATAATTTAAAAATTTTAAAAATTAGAATATAAGTGTTTTTGTTCACGTGTATTTTTATAATCGAAAAATTCTCAAAATTAGAATTTAAGTATGGGAATTCTGTTGCGGTTGATAAACGGGACGTCAAAGATTCCTCGGTTGAGAATTTCCATCCGAGTACCACGGAATAAAAATCATATCATAATCTTCGCGGCGGGTTTTCCGTGTTCTTCTTATTTTTTGATCTGCAGCGTGTCTAGCGCCGTTCCGGTGAGCGACAGCCACATTAACATTCGACGTCGACGTCGACGTTTTACGAAGTCACATGGCTTTTTATTTTTCCAACGTATCACGTCGGCCAGAGTGAATATCTTTGCGCTCGCGCCACGCTATTTCCGAGCTCAAACTGGTTGTAATTGTTGAACGATTGCGTTCAACGATGAATACGCGCGTGCAATTTCTGATCAATTTCGCAGGCATTATATTACATCAATCATAATAACTCGAGGATAAGTTTACTGTAATTGAACGAGTATCGGACCGAACGTTTCTTACGCGGCATGTAAAATCGATAAAATCGAATTTATTACTGAGCAAAAGTTCCTGAATACAATCATCGTATCACGAAAATATTGTAACACTCAATTCTTATTAATCACAGTATTAAAGTGCTATTAATTTAATTTAAAAAATTAAATAAATCAAGTACTAAAATTAGTGCCGAATACAATTAACATTACAGAAACAATCGTGATTGAGTTGTAATAATAAAAATAATTTAATGAAAATCAATAAGTAGAAAGCAAATAAAACGTTCTTTAAATGTAAGATCGAGTTCAAAAGTTATTCTTCGAAGACTTTTAACTGTGTGTTTGTTTCGCGTTATTACACGTGTTTATTAAAACTTACAATTAAAATGTAATTTCTCTATAACGCATAAATGAAACATCGATATTTGCATTCCCTCGGAGCTCGGCTTGATACGGGATCTAGACAGAGCGAGCGACGTTTCCCGATTTTTACAGTTACGGAAGCGCCACTAATTAAATTTTCCGTCTATATACACATTCGGCCGGAAATAATAATTACAAAGTTTCAATTGTGCGAAACGCTGCTGCGTAGCCGGACTGCCAATCAGAGCTCTGCAAATGCAATATCCGGTTTCCTTTATAAAGAGAATCCAGGCACACAAAGGAGACTTCAATCCGAAGCACCATTATCCCCACTCCGTGGGGATGCGCTATAAACGTCCATCAATCTCGTTCGATTCACTTAAAAATATATCTCGATCGCTCGGATTTTTGCCAATACGACGGCAATAAAAACTGGCGCTCTTTGGAGTCATGGATAGTTCTCTCCGATCGATCGAACTTCAATAACACGACATTCTTCTCAAAATACGATTAAAAAAATTTAGCTATTGTGCATTTACAATTAAATAACTTTTAGACAGTACAATACGATTGTTTTTGACATGCAGAAGATAGTGAAAAGTTAAAAGATTGTCAAAATTTTCCAAACATTTTTTTTACTTCAAAGTATCCGTTATTTTATTAAAATTTCATACAATAATTTTGTAATATAATAGTAATAACAATTGTGCACTTTGAAGAAGTTTTTGATATTCTAATAATCTAATTGAACACTCTGTGATGTTTCGAAAAATCCAATGCTCATATTTTTCATTGAGAAAATAACAACACAAGTTTTTGTGAAACAGTAAAAATATGAAAAATATATGTTTATAAAATAATAGCAAAAAAATTTCACTCATAAATCTTATCTGATATTTCACAAGAAAAAAAGTTCCTAAAACGCAATTCGCGGAACGAAATAAGTTTTGAAAAATAATAACTTAAAAAAGTAAATAATTTCCGAAGCGGCTTGATTATATCACAACATCATTACACCGCACGATTAATCGCGACGGCGAAGATATTGCGGGGAGTTGTGTCAGTTATAATCGGCTTTTGTCGAAGGATGAAGCGAGACGCAACGGCGAATTATTTCTGATAATAACATCGTGAGCGTTGTCACACGTTCATTTTCAGCACGATAATTACGCGATAACGAACGTTACTCCATGCTATCACTTACGTGTTGGCTTTGAGTTCACCTCAACCTAATATTGATGATAAACGTGCCCGGAGGGATATGAGTACGTGTTTTCCCACTTTGCGTTTTAATTAGGCAAAGTGGAGCATTAGTAACACAAGTATATGAATCATACGTATTACCTACATTCACGTTAAGATAAAAAAAACTTTAAATGGAATAAACGTGCAAAGCAGAACGCAAAAAAACTGTACATTGTTAACAATAATAATAAACAAAAAACCGTTATCTTTGTTTCTTATTTGTCTAAGAATATTTTCTCTTTTGTTTGTAAAGTGAGATTGTGTAGTCATTCGGAATGTTGTAAGTATTACAGTTACTGTTCAAAAAGTAAAATGCATGTTGTCTTTATTTTAAAAGAACCTTTTTGAAAGAATCACGCATGAAAAAAACGAAGTTGTCTAAATCTTCTATTTTTATTGATATTACAATATCAATGGAAAACTTTGCGATCTTGATGTTTTAAGGGATATTCTGGTTTAAAGCGCGAAAAAATTCGCCAATTTTTAGAATTTTTTTTTAAGGAAAACTATTGCATATATTTTTCTACGCTTTTACACAACTACTTGTACATATTTAGTAAATGTCTACAAATTTTGGTACTGAATATTTAATAGTTTTTATGTGACGTAAATTTTTAAAATATTCTTCAAGTTGACTAACACGCTTTCTCAACAATTTTCGAATATCTCAACAATATTCACTTCAACTTCTGCGTATATATAAAATACATGTTTGTTTATCGCTTGAGTTAAAATTATTGCGATATCTATAAACTAAATATTTTTTTCATGTATGTTAAGTTCAATAATAATAATTCAAATATTTGATTTTTAGTTCAGGCAATAAACAAACATTTTAATGTTAATAAATTTCCAAAAATAAGCGTTTTAGCACTCAATAATAATTTCTTTAAAAAATATTAAGTTTTAAGTACACCGAGAAAAAAAAAGTTGTTAATTTGACTAAATTTTTCAACTTGATCAAATTTCTTCAATGCAAGTATATTTATGTAGTTAAGTTAAATGTATAAATATTAAATTGAAGTTCAAGTATATTTTATATATTGAAGGGGTGCGGTCAATTTGATGCTACTTTAAAGCATTTGATTGACTAATGACTAATGAAAGAATTTCACGATCAATCAAGAATGATTCAAAACATTTACAACGTTGACCGTCACCTTGACCGTCCTACATTAATATTCATAAATACTTGAATTGATGAAAAATCAAGTTGAATAATTTAAACAATTTAAACAAATTTTTTTCTCAGTTTTATATCAAGTTAAAATTAAGTATATTAATTAGAAATATAATATAAATAATGGAGAACAAATAAAAATAAATTTATTAAAATAAATTCTACAATTCTGAAACATACTCTGTAATCGATTTATAAAGTCAATATTTACCTCGCGTAGTGAATGAAATGTCCATTCAATGCCGAGCTCGGCAAACCGAGACGCTTTCACGCATGGAAACGACAAGTTTTAAAGTTCGGCGGATTTCTTCGCGAGTTGTTAATGTGCCGCTAATAATGCTAATTTCGCCCTCGCGACGACGGCAAGTTTCGTCTACGTTCCGTGACACACTTACTGCAGCTAGTTACTTGAACGGATCGGAGAGCTCCGTTCGTGAATATCTAACATGCTTGTCACTATTATCCTATTAATCTAAATGGCACGTATGCCGTGCGACGTGTTGCTGGCTTCCTTGTAACAGTCAGCTCTAATCAAAACTAAGCTGCTAACACCCAAGTCGATAAACACATACGAATCTACGTCGACTACGATTTGCGCGGTTATTAATTAAATCAATCGTTCGTCGTTTGTCGTTCCTATATAAATCTCCTATTCCTTAGATTTTTATAGTAAAATACGAAATCTCATCGTGATAATTATCATTATTGAGTTCTAAAACGCCTATTTTTGGGAATTTATTAAAATTAAAATGTTTGTTCATTGCCAGAACTAAGAATAAAATATTTGAATTATTATTATTGCACTTAACATACACGAAAAAGAAAAATTAGTTTAGATATCGCAATCATTTTAATTCAAGCGATAAACAAACATATATTTTATATATACGCAGAAGTTGAAGTAGATAGCTTCAAAAATTGTTGAAAAAGCGTATTGGTCAACTTAAAAAATATTTTAAAAATTTACGTCACATAAAAACTATTAAACATTCAGTCGTACTAAAATCTGTAGACATTTTACGTACAATGAACGATATTTCATAATATACTCTTTTTTTGCCTTTGATAGGTGTTAATCTTTATCAGGCGTTATCCCAAACGCCAGACTTATATTTATTTGTCACTTTGTTTATTTTGTAACAGCTTGTTACAGCGTTTCGCCGGTCCCTATCTGCGGCTGATAATTACGTTGCCGCGAAATTATCGTTACGTTTTAGAATATCGCAGTTACACTTGATTGGCTGAATTGTTCGTAAGAAGCCGCGGCGGCACGCGGGGCCCGGCCGGGGGTCCAGAATCTTCCGCTATCTTCGACGGTCATCCGGTCGCCGGTGTCGTCGGTGCATGATCATTTACGAGATACTTGTTCGCGGTTGATTTGCCTGCATTGTGGGTGGGGGATTCGTACGGGGGTACCGTGCCGATATAAGCGGAACATGGGCCCAGCATCCGCAGTCAGCCAGTCAGTCAGTCATTCGGTCATTCAGTGTGCTCGGTAAAATACCCGCTCGTCCGGTAGGTCCCTTTCACTTTTCGTGTGCATGCTCCTCCTCCTCCTCTCTCTCTCTCTCTCTCTCTCTCTCTCTCTCTTTCTCTCACTCTCTCTCCCGGTCGATCTCGGGTATCGCGCCACGAAACTGTCCGCGGCCGCGACAGATGTACCGCGTTATGCAATCCGATTTGCCGCGCGAACGCGAAGCGAAACGCGTCACGTAAGATCCTCTTCGTTTCGATAAATCGCGATTTTATCAAATTTCGCCTCGCTCCCGAGTTTATCTCGCGACTGACCCTGTGAGTTTTCGAAATTCTGCGCTGGTGCATGCGACTAAAATCGTTCGGAGGTCAGTTCGATGTTCGGTCGATTATTTTTTTCCTCCGTTTTCTGTTTGCAACGTGATTTCGAAATCTTGAATTGGGATGAACAAACAGTTGTTGGAAACGAAACTCGAGTTGTAGATATTATTGCAATGTCGATAATGCAAATTGATACTTTTGTACACATGGAACATTTCACAGATATAATGTGCAATGCAAGTAGTTCAATATTGCTAGAGGAACTTATGATTCTATATGTCATATTACTATAAAGAATCGAGAATGTCAAATACAGTGTTGTTGTTGGGACTGCAAAACTATAGCAAAACCGACGCGCATATCTGACTAGAAATAGTCCGCCAGTATAACTCGTTGATCCATAACGTCAATATCATGCACGCGGTATAGATACGTTAATGTTAAATTTAGTAATTACTTGGTCAATTGCGCGATTCATTGGGATTTATTGACAGAGATAGCAGCTCAAATTAAACTTTCATACATTCTTAATTAACTGCAAGCTTTCAATTAGCTTTTAACTAACCGTATAATTAGTCAAAATAAGTTTTGCGATCGCTCATAGAAAAAATAAGAGAATATCAATATTACATTTTTCTTGGGCGTCTCGAAATTGTTTGTAAATTTCCACTATTTATCATTTCATTGTATCAATAATATAAAAAATTATATTCAATATAGAAAGTATCATTATACTTTTAAATAACTAAAAGTAAATTTCCATAATTTTCTTTTTCAATCATAGGCCAATATTTCATTCTCGAGTCTTTTGTGTTTTTTACATTTCAAATTTAAACGTAAAGAATACTTCTATACTTGAAACTGTGCACATCGTTTAAATCCGGTTTTGAAATTACGCTGCAAAGTCTTCTCAATTTAACTTATAATTCCGGGAAATATGGGAACGTAACAAAGACGTTAGCTATAAGTCCTGATTAGTCTAACACAATATAGAGGCAAGCCGATGGACATGTCGGAGTATATACATGACGTGTAAAAGCCGGTCCCGCGCCATGGAAATACATCGGCGTCCGTGTGTATGTACCTGCTCGGCGTCCGCGAGACGCGCCATCAATTCGCGCGGTGCTTACGTTAAAACGCATGAATAACGCTGATCGATGAAGTCGCGCAGGTGTTGTGAACGAACACCTTTCGCGCGCCGTTCGATCGATATTTCCGCGGAAGAGCTCCGCGCGCCGCTTTTCTCTCGTCGCTTTTCTCTCGCCGTGTTCACGGTGCTTTTATTCACCTCATGCGGTATCCTGTCCCGGTCCGTCACGGAAAAATTCCGCGACACGTACTGCTGAATTGGCTCGCACTTGCACCGGGCTGAGCAGTTGCTCCTTGGACCGTGAACTTTCCAACCGGCGTTCGCACGCATATATGCATTCCGCAACGTGCCAGCGAGTTGAAATAATATATTATAATTGACGTAGTAATAATATACTTGAGATAAATTTTTCATTATGTCACAATAACTTTAACAATAGTTTTGAAATGATAATAACTCAGAAAGTACACTTGTGAAAGAAAAATTATTAAATTTGAATAAATGTTTGCTTGAATAGTTGCAATAAAATATTTGTTTACGGTACACAAATATTTATTTAATAAAAAAATAATGGTTAAATTAAATTATTGATTCTTTTATTAAATAAATATTTATTTACGCTTAGTAAATAATTCATTGCACCTATTCAAATAAGTATTTATTAAAATTTAATAATTTTTTCTCTCGGTGTAATCACATCTCGAAATTAATAGGAAATTTATTCTATTGTAAAACGCTCTTGAGGGACAAAGTACCAGCGTCTTATGCTAATAATGTCAACAAGATGCTTTCGAATCGAAAAAAGGTGAAGGTGAGATAACAAGCCAGTTAGAATATATAAAAGAAAGACAATGAAACTGATAGAAAACACTTGGAGTATTTGCATTTCTTCTTTTGTAAAATGCAAGCGAAATAATGAGATGAGAAAAGTGTTTTTGTTGACGCCAATCATATCGGGATTGACAAGAAAGTCTTCGAGTTATGCTCGTATTCTGTGAAGACTGCCGAGAAGAAACGTGCAAATCGATAACAGCTTGAAACAAGGGTCAACAGAATTTTATAACATACCAAGAAGGAAAGTTATATTTTCCTTGTTGGCAATAAAGCAAAATAAGAAAGAGAAAAGATAAACTCTGCCAATATACATGTATTTCATAAGAGCGGCGTAAGATTATCAATTAAGGAATATTAGTGAATAGGAATATCAGTAAAGAAATAGCAATAAAAATATTCTTTGTCAACTGGTAGCAGCAAGGAGGAAAGTTACATTGAAATAAAGTATAGATGTGGGTATAGAACCCGGAATATCCGATGACCCTACGTCAGATATACGATAATGTCACTTTAAAGCTTTACATAAATTTACATAATTTTGCGAATTTTGCATTTTGCGCAAGCTGCTTACGTAAACCGTTATAAAAACATTAAATGTTATAATGAATTAGTAATTGAGCATCTTGAGTAATATTTGATGACTCGCGTCCAATCCTCGGTACATTTTACAAAGTTACGTTGTTATTAATGCCAACATGGAAATTAATGTGAATCCGAGATATTTAACTCTATATTTAACTCGACATGAATATATGTTGTTTTTGCAAAATTACGTAATCTTGTTAATTTACCATAAGCAAGAAACTCAGGTGTGCCGTTAGAACGTAATTCGTGTATATCACGAAGGTCATCTAACAGCTCAGACTAATAATAAGAAATAAATTGTACATGTGTGTATACAGTTAACACATCGAACACATGTAATAGGGGAAAATAAATAGCTCGCTAATTTGATATGTCTGACTGATCGTAATACTTTTCGATACTACTGAGTGATGTGAAAGTGACTTGACCTTCACCTGGTCGACGCACTCGTTTTTCAACCACGCATGTCGCCTTTTGTAAGGATTATACTCGTATATGTAAGCGGTTCGCTTTTCTGAATCGTACCACGGGTCGCGCTTCGAAAACTGCGTCGCATGGATTATCGATTAGTCCTTTACGTACGAGGTTACAGTTAGTTAATATTAATCGGTTCATCTGACCGACCTCCGCATCGATTAAATTACAGTTGCGTACGTGAGGCACATGCAAATGGACCTCGATCCATAATCGAAAGTTATTAATCTATTCTTAATAGATATTTCATAATAAATCGTTTGATTACACAAATACAATTTTTGCAATTGCTTGAGCATTTACTTTTTCTTTTCCGGACTTGAAATTATGCATGTTTCGTAACAAAACGCTTTTTTATTAAATGTTAATATAAAAAAATATATATTTCATAAAGATTATTATTAATAATATTATTATTAAGAAAGTATATGAAATACTACAGCCGTACTTTTTAAAGTAAATACTTTTTTTATATCTTTTTTTTATATCACTATTTTATGTTAACAGTAAAACAAAAAATATTTTTTCACTAAAGAATTTGAAATTGTTATTGTAATATGTATTAGCTTAATAAATAATTGCGGTAAAGGTAAATAAATGGGCTTTTAAATGAGTAGATTAAAATAATAGATAATTCAATTCATATTTATTCTGAAAAAGAAACTAAATATAAGTAACAAATTCTTTAAGAATGACAATTTGATATGTGTAATATTGTAAAAAACTTCTCGTTTAGTTTTTATAATATCACATATATCAAATTGTCATTCTTAAAGAATTAAAATTTATTACTAATTGTCACATTATTTAAAATAATTACTCCCTCAAAATAACGACAATTTTAAATAAAATATATAAACGTAGCAATATATATATATATATATATATATAATGTAATTGAAAATTAGGTGAATCAGCGTGGGTAAAAGTGCGCGATCACAAATATTAATATTACAAAAATTATTTATTTATTTTTAAATTACAAACGTTTGTTAAAACGAACGAAAATAAAAACGAACGTTTCGACTCGCTCTGGAGTCTTCTTCAGCGTATCAATAAAAAATAAAAAATTTTAGCCGTCATCAGTCACCGAAAACGGGAAGTAGTCAAGTCACTAACGGTTTACCAAATCCGTATAATAAATGCAGATTTGGCAAACCGTTAGTGACTCGACTATTTCCCGTTTTTGGTGACTGATGACGACTAGAATTGTTTATTTTCTATTGATACGCTGAAGAAGACTCCAAAGCAAGTCAAAACGTTCGTTTGTAATTTAAAAATGAATAAATAATTTGTGTAATATTAATACTTGTGATTGCGCACTTTCACTCGCGCTGACTTTCATTAGCCTAATTTGCAATTACTAATTGTTTTAAATTTCAAGAGTCCTAAACTAATTACTTAATCGTTTTTTATATATAATCTATTTTCTTATATATATATATATATAATATATTAAATGTATAATATACATACTTCTTAATATATATATATATATATATATATATACATACGTACATATTATGTAATTTTGACGTGTCGTCAGTTTTCTGTTATTCTACTTACAGCCCAATACGCACGATGATTCGAATGATTGCGTTACTAGTGGCAGCTGTAATTGCTGTTTCAGCTACACAAGCGGAAGAGGTATGTACAGTAATTCGAATATTGCATGTATTAATCCATCTCCGCAGCAATAAATAAACTATCAATCGATTTTCCAATGCATTATAATGTATGACGAATTATTACCGTGACGAGCGTTGATTGTAATTGGTAATATGACATAGTTTCAAATTGAACAGCAGTCATTACGTGACATTCGCGTAGAGAGATTGTAATACAATGAATAAACCAGAGATTGTATAATGCGCTCTTACAATCAAACGTTCTATCTTTCACGAGTTTCCCAATCAAAACTTTTTTTCAAAGGAAACATTTTATTAAAGAACATTTCAAAAGTTGAAAATAATTTTTAATTTTCAGAATATTTAACACTAAAAATCAAGGGCCCTAAAAGATTAAAAACTTTGAAAGAAGATGATTATTAATTTCCTTCAAAAAAATGTCTGCTTTAATTAGATAGTTTCTTTTTCTACTTTTCAAAAGTATTTTATAAAATATTACTGTTAATAGTTATATTGATTGCATCGAATTGGCTTGATTAGGAATTGGTGGCAGTCGTTCGTTTAATGTCATATTCTTCCTCGAGAAATGTCACGGGTAATTTGAAGATCGTTCAGAACCCCCGGGATGGACCGGTTACTATCACTGGCAAGATCTATGGACTCACAGAAGGGCTACATGGTTTCCATGTGCACGAGAAGGGAGACGTGAGCATGGGTTGCATGTCCGCAGGAGCGCATTTCAACCCTGAGAACGTGAGAATTCAACAACAACTAATTTTCTCCTTTTTTATTATTATAAGTAAAAATTGCGATTTTCTTTAAATTGTTATACATAAAAATTAATTTGTAATTAACTTATATTAATTACAATTACTACATCCTTTTAGAACATTTTTACATTTTTGATAAAATTCTATCTCTTGCCGTTCTCATTTTATGATAAAATCCATTGAATGTTCGTTGACTCATCTGATTTATAGTCTTTCATTGACTGTACACTTAATATGACTAATGAAAGACTATTTAATGCTAATTTGTCGACTAGCTCGGCTACATACTGTTAATCCGTTAGGTCACTCACGGCGCGCCGGAAGACACTGTCAGACATGTCGGCGATCTAGGAAACATCCAGGCCGATGCTGCGGGAGAAGCAACAATAAATATCACTGACAATATCATCTCGTTGAAAGGATCGAACAGCATCGTCGGCCGAGCCATAGTTGTGCACTCCGGCGAGGACGATCTTGGCAAGGGCAATAACTCTCTCTCTTTGACAACTGGAAATGCTGGCGATCGTTGGGCCTGTGGTATCGTTGGCATCGAGTAGGTTACCGTTTCACGGATACGTTTCATTTTTATTTGCGCTTCGTGTTATTTCATTTTTATGAAATTTTCACAGGATACAAAACTTACTGTACATTATTGGCTTTGTGTAGCGCGTCTATCCTTCATGACGCAACAGTTTTCAGATTTTCGATGAAAAGATATGAAGATTCTTTACTTTTGTTTGCTTACTGCTTATTTGTCGCTAAATATTTATCCGTTCCATCATTGTTGTATAAACGCCGTAGGTGATAGGCAAGAGCATTACAGATAGCAATGAAAATCATATTCGTTTAATGTAGTAAATGTTCTTCTAATGCCGTTTGTAGTATCGCTTATATATCTTATAATTAATATTAATATTAATATTGTATTATTAATATTAACATTATTACGTGTAATGTAAGTAATATTTCTGTTAATTGTTACATGATTGTAAATATAATATTAATATTACTTACAACGTCGATAATGCTCGCATTTTTCCTCGAGAATTATCGAAAGCAAAATTAAACGGCCGCACCTCATTGTGTTCTGCACATTACAGAAAAATCTGAGGTACTTCGAAGGAAAATGTCAACGGTCGACGGAGAAGAAACAGAAAGGATCGATGCCACCCTGTAGATTTGATTAGTATTCGCTCCGATTAGGACTGAGACCTAATACTGTTGATACGTTACTTCCTGTACGACTCTTCCTCTATAAAATGCTTCGTCGTATATACTTTATGTGATTTGAAAGAGTATTCTGTCGTTTGTAATAAACTGGGAAATAGATGTAGAATTATATAGTAGGAACGACACATGCGCTATATATATATATATATATATATATATATATATATATAAATGTAATGTAATTGTCTCTTCGACTGTTGATTCGTAGCGTGTCTATCTTTTGTATGTAAACTGTTGATGATACTTTAAATGTTTTGTTCCTCTGTGTTTCCCAGATACATCCCTTCTCACATTTATTTTGTCCGATCGCTTTTTTTTGTGTTATACCGTAAGAAAAATAACAAATAATATTTTAGAAAATATATTATACGCTATGAGCGCAGTACGTTAGAATGCACCTTTATAAATTATTTCACAATCACGCACGTTCAGATCAGAAACGATAAGCGCGCATTATGCACTTTCGCATAATTAGAGATGCCGGTTAATTTGCGTTTTTCTCGGAGTACGTTTCCACGCTAATAAAGCGGCGCCGTGATAATACTTTGATAATTTACGAGCTTTCTCCGCAAAATACAAATAAAGTCCGGAAAGTTAGTATCACCGTTTTCCATAACGATTATTCAAAAATAATATTAGAAGGATCGTACGATAAATATCGTAAATTTCGCGCTTTACATTAGTTAACAAAAGTTGTTGATATATTGTCAGAATACGGTAAAAGAATTAGAATACATGCTATAAAAAGATATTATTATTAAAATAAAGATATTATTACTGGAAACAAAACAAATTTTGTTAAAGAGCTTTTTGATGAACTTTTACGTTGCTTGGCACAGAGTTTTAACCATATCGATCTTTTTAATGTATTTTATGTTTTTACCTTTGTGTGTGTGTGTGTATGTGTGTCGTCGCTGCTCTATTTGCTGTCTGAGTAATAACAGTGAAAAAGCATTAATGCTTTCAAGAACACTTACGTTATTTGTTCTGCTTGTGACTATGCAATCGCAATATGATCCATATATAATTTGCAATTTAGATTTATGTGATTACGTAGAGGGTATTTCATTTAAATGTAGACACAAATCTCAGGTCTCAACGTGCATTATTGCACGTAATTAGATTTACGGCAGGCGATGCGCGCGGCTTGCGGCGCAGAATTGCGTTGCTTTGAATTTTTCCAATTTCCAGAAATACCGGTAATATCGGTAATAACACGTGTATACCTCGCGTAATGTTGCACAACTCAATTAGGAGTACAATTATCGATTTTTGTTTTAATGTTGCTTCTAGGTCGCCGTACGCCAGGTGGAATTCTGGTTCATTTACTACGCCGAGCGTATCGATCCTCGTGATATTCTTCCTCATCGCCACTTATCAACATTTCAAGTTTTAACGATCCCTCGGGAGCTCCATGTAATTTCGTGTCTTGTTCAAAGATGAGTAAATTACATTTGCATCTGCATCTTGAGCTAACGAACGGCGAGAGCTGCGATTATCAATTATTTGTCAACAATAGCAACAATCGAGTAAAACAAAATGAGTAACAAAATTTTGAACGACGCTTACAGCGTCGCAAAGTAGCGTAATGTGCGGGCGATCGGTACGATAAGTCGACGAGTAGTTCGACTTTGATTGTAGGTATTTATAATCCGTGAACGTTACACTATCCGCCCAGATTGATACATCGAAAGACATCCCAATAACTTTAACTTAAATTAATGAACAACGAAAATGTTCATAATTAATATAATGTTGCGCAATATTCGTTTAGATATACTTAATTCATCATAAGTCTGAACGAAGAATTATTTACTTATTGTGAATTTGCAATATTGCGTCTACTTAATTAATTAATTAAGAAATACGTCCAATATGATTGACTTATAAATGTTATTTGTTATAGGATAGTCAGTTACACATTTGTATCCTTAATATAGTGCTTAAAGTTTAAAGCTAATACTATGATTTCTTCGTGTTCGTAAACGCGCACTTAATTTCGCTGGACAAGTCTAGGCTAATTATATTCATCGTTTACAACTGTGCTCTTCGATCTTTTTAAATATAGACACGTTAACCGATTGTATCACAAACTTGTATTCTGTGTACGACTTTTTCGACTGACGTCTCTTTACTGTGAATGCTTTTACAATGAAGCTATGTATGTTTGTTAAAATAAAATTCTTGATGTAAAAATTCCTCTTGTCATTAACATGATCTGTCTCAAATCTAATCGTTAATATTAAATTGTCGAGCCACTACTTGTTGACATCAATACAATAACGTACTCAATTGATTTTACTACTGTAAATATCGAGCGTGTACACGAGCAGAATGGAAAAGTTTCAGTCGTGCAGCATTGAACTTTACATCGTGGCGTGTTATCATTATGCATTGTACTGTTACGTGCAGGTGCAGCTACCTGAGGAATGAGCATGATAACTATATTTACCGTGCTCTTAATATATGTATCCACGTAGTACGACACGGTAGATTTTCGAAAATCCTAATCCGCATGCAAAGAGCGAGTCGCTTTTTTAGAATTGATACTGAGAAAACGTACTACGCAGATGCCTATCGGCCGGATCGAATCGCGAAAACGAAAATGCTCGTCGGCATGCTCGCAAAGTCGCCTGTGACCTACTTTGTGCTTTCCACTGAACAAATGTAAATAATGTGATATTATTGAACTGTTAGGGACAAATCGTTTAACGTGATGCTCACGCGCGGTTTGTCTGATCCGCGATAAAATTGTGGCGGATTCCGTTCGTTCATCGAGAACGCTTCGCTCTCGATGCAGCGCGAAATAATGTATTTGGAGCTAGATTAATTAAAGTACGCGTTGAAACAACATTTTGCCATTTGGTAAATTGGTGAGACGCGCATGCACGCTATCATCTGCACGAGAAAAATAATATTACAAAATTGTAATGAGCAAATCAGATAATTACAAAAGAGGAGACATTAAATACATGAAGAATATAAATTTGTTAGTACTGATGAATCGATAAGACCAGCAATATTAACCCTTAAACACACCGATCCTGTAAAATACGGAAACACATTTTTGGGTCTGGGAGACTTTTTCAACTTTGAGAAGCTATAACTTTGATTACAATCAATATTTTTTTACGATTTTTTTTTAAACAAAAGTTCAAAATCTTAGGAGTATGACTGCACAATTGGTATTGCCGAAAAATAATTTATTGTGAAGCTATAAAAGAAAAACCATTAAGCAAAAATGAGAAATTGGTAAAAAATCCACTTTTCCTTCAAAAAATCATATTTTTGCAACAAAAAACTTTTAAACTTTCAAATAAGGTTTTAAAGCTAAATATTCACACATTCAAAATAAAATTTGGCAAAGTCATTCCTTTTAAAAAGTATAATTATGTAACATGGAGAATATGAGGTATTTTTGGCCACCTAAAAATTCACTTAAAAAAAAAAAATCATTTCTTTGCAACAAAAAACTGTGAAGAACTTTACAATACGGCGTTTTAAAGCTAAAGATTCATACTTTCAAAAAAAAAATTATATCATTGTTATTTCTATTAAAAAATGTACTTATGTAACAAGGCGAATAGGTATTTTTGATTAAATCGTGTCTAAAATTGAAAATTGATGTGTTTCATGATATATTTTGGAAAATCTCCCTTTTCTACAGCATTTTATAGTATTCCAACTTTAGACAGAGTATATGCGAGTAACATCCGCAAACCGACCTGTTCGAACGTATTTTGTCCAGCTTTTTTATGTAAAATACTCACTAAAAAAGTTTCACTTTCGCACTATATGGGTCGCATTGGGCCTAACAAAACTTTGCTGCCGTGCCGTTCGAATTCTAGTTGACCAAAAAAGTTGATCATCCATATCAATCAAAAGAGAAGATTTCAAACTTTTTTTACGTCTTGATCCGAACCTCCTATCTCATTCCGTCTTCACATAGCAAGCGTTTAAAACTTCATATGGGGTCTCTCAAATCCACTTACGTGTTTAAAGGTTAATATTAAATGCGTCTCGAGACAAAAAAAATTGCCTTTAATTAAGCAATTGCGTAACGTAATGAGATAATAATTAAAGTTTTTGAAAAAGTTGTTATCGCTTTAAATTATAAATGTCGATAAGTGACAAACAATTTGTATTTTAAAAATTTCAAAACAGGCAAATTTTTGATTTACGCCCGCCCAAAGAAACTTATCAGAAAGACTCTAAGCTAATCAATTTACTTATCAATTTACACTAAGAAACAAAATTATACAGTAGTAACTACAATATACTATATTATATAGTTATTACAACTATTTTTTATTAGTTCTATCCACCATTAACTTATTTACAATAACTGCAATATAGTTCAATTAACTATATTGCAATTATAATGCAGTAACATGTATTATAATTCTATTAACAAAACTTGTATGGTTATCTCCTCATAAATGTCACCGCTATAATTTTATTTCTCAGTGTAGATCGATAAGTATTAGCAGTCTTTCTGCTAAGCTACAATTTTTTCTCTCAATATAGGTACAATATGGAAACTCGATGGTCAACAGTTAACGTTTCGCCAACACGCAAAGTTCATTCGATTGTCACAAAGTGTTGTCCACCGAACGGTGGACAAACCTTCTCAAATTTCTTTCTAGAATCGCGAAACTAATGAGATTATTCTGATCCAAAGTAATTATGAATCGAAGAGGATATTATCATATATCAAACTTGAAGCGGAGAATGGCTTTCGCTTTTCGACGAGGGATTATATTTGCCAATATAATCCCTCGTCGAAAAGTGAAAGCAATATTTTATGTTTTTCCTACAGCCTCTATAGGGAGTTGCTTGGATTGAAGAGTCAGTAATTATCCAAAACCATCAACGAATAATTTTCGGCAGGACTTCGACCTGGAAATCTCCCGTCTAACGACTATTTTCGTGCTCAGCGGCTTCGAGGCCGGGGATTTCGATCGAAACCTTCCCTGTAGGCTTCGAACGAAGGAACACTACCTACCCAGATCGTTCTCCCATTGACCGTACGACCGCCGCACGGAACGCAAGCCAATCGACTATGTGCCTGACTTTTTAAGCCCCCGTTGAATAATCGATTCAAAGTGATAACAATAAGATTAAAATAAAGTAATAAAGTAATAAAGTTTTAACGACAGATAGATACAGAGAATTATGGAGTCCTGCGGGATGAGCTTTATCAAGTATATCCTCTTTATCTTCAATTTAATTTTCGCGGTGAGTAGAGTGAATTAATGACAATAATCTTGTCAACAAATGTGTTTTCGAATTGATTCAAGTAGAAATTCATCGTTCTAATTTTTTTTGAGCTTTCGCGACATATTTCGTTTTTATTGACATTTCTGAGGACATTCGGAATACTTATACAACGCGTAAAAAAGATTCGGTCACTTGTAATATGTTTTTTTTTTTAATTGTAGCCTAATTCTCAGAAATTGCATTTGAATTTTTCTTCTTTAATCAGTTAATAAAAATGATTTTTATAGAATATTTAAAAAAAAATGCTTTTAGAAATGTGTATTGAAACTTTTGTGTCGCGCGTTTTAATTGTGTTCTTTTTATTTGCGCTCTTGGAAGAAATAAGAAAATGTGAAAGACAATTGCAAGGACGAATAAAAATAAGTACAATTGCTAAAATCGATTTTCTCAGATATCTGGCATAGGTATTATTGCGACTGGCGCATTGGTATTAGCAGATGTTGGTGATTACAATCACTTCGTCGAAGGCAGGATATTGGCACCGTCTATAGTGCTTATAGTTGCCGGCGCTATTGTTTTCATCATAGCTTTTCTAGGATGTTACGGAGCGATAAAGGAGAATTATAACTTGCTAATTGCGGTAAGTTAAAAAATCAATACATGAGATAATTGAACAGCTTAGAGCAAAAAAATTGTATTTGTTTTAAAAATTATCAAAATACTTGAAATAATTGAAAATATTTAATAATATTTTTTAACGAAAATGTAAACCATTTGTCTATTAGTTTATTGTTTGTTTTCTTAAATTCCAAGAATATGTTCTAAAATTTTGACTTTAATTGTAATAATAGACCTTTTGATTATTTTATGTATTTTTAAAAATTTATCTCAAATAAAATTTCCTAAAAGTCTTTAATTAAATATAAAATTAGAGATTTTCAAAACATGTCGTGCATATTTTATATAAAGATATCAAATTATATGATTTTAAACATCTTTGTCTTTATTTTGCTCTATTTTCAAATCCATTTTTTTCGCGATAAAAAAATACAAATAAATCTAAATTTTTAATAGAATACAAGGAGTCTCTGGCTCAAATAATTAATCAAATAATTACAAAATAAATAAACCTTTTTTATCAATCACCGCGGTTGTTTGTACGTTACAATAAAATCGATTATTATTAACAACGATATTTAATTCAAACGTTTCGATCCTCTGTTGGATCCTCTTCAGTGAAACACGCGTAAACTACATCCGTAAATAAAGTTTTATTGCCTTCTCCCGCTCCAAGCAAGCTCAAAATAGTCAAGTGTTTGAAGTTGATTATGTTCGTCATTACCAAACAACGGAAGGCAGGCAATCCGAGTGTTAAGACAACGAGCCCATGTCGGTGTAAGAACAAAATTGAAGGATTCCTGAAGAAGATCCAACAAAGGATTGAAACGTTTGAATTGAATATTGTTGTTAATAACAACCGATTTTATTTGTACATATGTATAAACAACCGCGGTGGCTCATAGAAAGACTTTATCTTGTAATTATCTAAATTTGAAATTTGCTGAATGTAATTTTTGATTAATTGTATTAATATTTTAACATAAAAATAATTTAGTTTGCAACCGCACTGTTAATAATCTTCGTGATCGAGCTCGCGGTGGGTATAGCGGCGGCAGTGTTTAAAAATAATTTTAGCATGGTGATGAAGGATGCCCTGAAGGTATCAATGAAAAACTTTACGGAAGCCGACAAACAGGCCTGGGATAAAGTACAGAAAGAGGTCAGTATATTAAATCTGAAGCATAACATGTTAATGGATCTGTCGATACAAAAGCACGGTGATAAGATACTATAGCTTCCGTGCCATAAAAAAGAACAATGGTGATGGGTTAGGTCACTTGAAGTAATCATCGCGTGCAAATAGACAATTAAAGTCATCTTGTATAACAGTATGTTGTATTGTAAAGTATGGCAAATGTATTGATTACTCTAACTTAGTGGACTCTCATATTAACACAAATCCGTATCTTAATTAATCACTTCATCTTATTTTCGTAAAAGTAAGTTTTGTAACAAAATATAAATATAATTATATAATCAAATCGCGAGATTATACCTTTTGCCCTTTGGCGTCGAGAAAAATGACAAAAGAGAAATGATTATTTTGAATTATTTAAGTTAAGCATTAAATCGTGTAATACTTTTAATTACATAAATTAATTTAAGGACTAATTGTATATACAAATTTGATTAACATTGATAATATATTGATAATTTTCCTTATTTACGATAGCTACAATGTTGCGGCGTGGACGGTCCTAAAGATTGGTTTAATGGAAATACAGGATTTCCATCGTCCTGTTGCAATGATACACAACTAACACAAGCGACGAATGTACAATGTGTAATATACAATGCGCATAAGGAAGGATGCTTTAGCAAGATGGAAATGCGAGTTCATAATGACGCCACAGTCTTAATCGGTGTGGGCATTGGAATAGCTTTTATAGAGGTAAGTTTTGATTTATAAGATATTTTAATTAGATACGTCACATCGATACTATAAAAAAAATATAAATAATATTTAAATTTAATCATCAACCGTGGCAATATTTTTGATTTAAAAAATGTATTTCCTTCTTTTTTTAGATTGTCGGTATCGTCCTTGCTTGTTGTCTCGCCGCGGCCATAAAAAAAGAAACCAATAAATGAAACGAAGTAAATTAATTTAATTCCATGCTGCATCAAGCTTCAAAATTTGCTATTCCGAAATAAAAGTCAAATAATAATTTAATCGGCTTAATAATGACAGAGATAAAAGATTTATATTCGTCCAGTTAAAAGATTTATATGCAATTAACAAAGAGGTAAACCTCATTAATTAATTTATTAACTTTATTTATAATAATATCACGCATTGATTTTCCACAATGTTTTTTACATTGCTTGCCTCATAGCAGCACAGTAACGGACTAATTCAACCTTCGATAATTACTTGTATTTATACTTATTATTTGTATATTTTATAATTATATCATGCTTCTGCTCTTGTATTATGTAATTAATGGGTATCTGCTGCGAAGTAAACTAGGGAGATGTTTCCAGTACAGATAAAAAATATTCTCAATATTAATAAATTATTAATATTAAAAAATATTAATGCTCTCTTTTTAAATGTACATGATTGTGAAAAAAATGGTTATATCAATCAGAAATAGGTATGTATGTACAAAATTTGTATTACACTGTACAAAATTTTGAACATACATACCGATCAACATTTCTGATTATTCCGATGTTTTATAGTTAGAATGTTTACTATATAACTGTAACTATCTATAGTATATCTGATTTGTATTTTTGTGGTTGACTTTACCAGATTTCTATTTTATGCAATGGAATTTTTGTCTCGTACATTAAAGAGATTATTTTACACTGTTAAAAATCGGTAGTAGAATTTAATGTAATGAAACGGAAATGAAAATTTCAAGCAAGTACATTAAAAACATTTAATGTTATCAAAAGTGTACTAAATTTCGTGCACACGCTTTTCATTTATAAATACATTAAATTTAATATGTAACTTAAAAATACATTAAATTTAATAACATTTTTAATAGTGTACTTGAAAAAATCACGTTTCTCAGGATGTTAGAATTCGTAATTATATAAATAAAATGTATCGTAACCATCAAAAAACATAGAACAATGATGGATATAATTTGTGTGTTGTGATGATATTTATAACATATTATATATACGTACAGTTAATATTCTACAGTTAATATTCTATTGTATGTATTATTAATACTCCGTTCCATTTAAAAGTGTATATGTCACTTATCAAAGCATTACCAAAAATATTTTTATAGATTATTCTACTATGTTTGAATATCTGTTTAAAATTTGAACACGATTCTTTTATTGGTTTAAAAGTTGTTTAGTTTTTTTGTTTATTCTTGATTTTCATGCAAAACTAATCTGTAGTGCTTATTTACAAATTTTATGAGGAAATAACATTGCAGATCAAATCAATTTTTTTTTACATATATATTAATAAAACATATATTTTATGTACATTAGTAAAACTCTAATAAATATTCACATAAAAGTTTATTTGTATCATTTACTCTCTAAATTTTTTAGAGTGGAATTTCATCTAAAAGAGTGGAATTCCACTCTAAAAGTGTGAAAATCCTGCCACTCTTTATCAAGACTGGCAGGATTTTCACACTTTTAGAGCGGGATTCCACTCCAAAGATTTTAGAGAGTAAATTGTTTAAAAGTTATTTATCAGAAACTGCAGCAAAATATGATCATTTTCGTTGTATAAGCTATTACAAACCAAATTTTTCGTTGTTTTGTTCTTTGCAACTGGTTTCAGAGCCTAAATTCGGGCATTTTTTGTCGGCCAAAAATTTTGTCATTGATTAGAAAAAAGAATAAATCTGAGAAGCCTATAGTTTTTAAATTTCGAGAAATTTAAAACTTTTAACTGATATTGTATAACCGAAACATCCTTAAAAAAGCAATTTATTTGTGTGATTATGATTGTATAAATGTGTGTCTAGTGCAAATGTAGATTGTACAAGCGTATGTTTTTATGTGCTAATTATATCTATTCATACAATAAATATGTCATCTTCAATACACTGATAGCGGTAAATTATCTTCCTTTGAGTACATTAAGCTAAGACGCTTTAATTCAACATATTATTCTTCAGTTTGTCTATTATATGTATAACACGTTATACATACTTTTGTAAGATAAGTATAGTAATTTTCTGCAAAAATAAATTATCTGATACATATTTCGTATATTTAAGTTATATAAGTTCTTCACAATATGTACCGAACATTAACTTTTTTCTTATATAAAATAAAAAAGAATTCTGAATTAAATATTAAAATAATCATAAAGTATTTCAGTTTCACCGAAATTGTTCCCTAACTTTTGAATCAATCACTCTTTTTAACGATAAATTATTTTAAAATATTATATGTATTATTATAGCTTCAAAGCTTTTAATTATAAATATTAGATATCTCGGCATTGATTTTATTTATTCTAAAAAATGTAATTCATCAAAAAATATGCCATCAAGTGATTATTATAAAGATAAAAATTAAAAGTAACAGTTGCATGATTATAAACAAAGAAAAAAAAAATCCTCCCCGGCGGGGAATCGAACCCCGGTCTCCCGCGTGACAGGCGGGGATACTAACCACTATACTACCGAGGATTGTTGCGGTAAGAGAAGTTTCTCTTGCTATATAAACGGCTTGTCACATTTCAAGATTCATTTGACCGTAAAATATAATAAATATAAAGTTTATGTAATAATTATTTATACATGTCATATGCTTATAATTATATATTCATAGTATTAGATGCGTCTAATTCCTTTTTATATTATCGATAAAGTTGAAATTTGTAATACCAATCACTATATCGTTATACACATATTTGCAATGATAATATTTAGTAATGATAATATTTAATTAAAAAATAATAATTTTTTAAAAAACAATTATAAAATTTTAATGTATAAGAATGCATAGAAAAACTTTACAGTTTAGATTATAAAATTTAATTCCTATTTTGCTATATAAAATGCAATAAAAATGCTTCCCTCGACAGTTTAAATTAAAATATAAAATAAAATAAATAAAAATATATTGAAAATATTCATTATTCCTCTATTATATTTTCATTGTTATAAATAAATTAAAGAGTTGATATCCAAACTCACAAATGTAAAATTAAATAAAGAAAAAGATATATAGTAAACTGAAATCATATAAAATTTAATAATCCATATTTGATGTATACATGTGGGTTGCAGTTGCCATCTGTACGACGTAAGAAAAAGTCATATGAATTTATCGATCGAGTACAAGCTAATACGTAAATTAATTAAATAATTTTATCATTTATAATTTGTACAAGTAATCACATTTTATTTAATTAAATAAATTTGTATCAAGTAGCACAATTATTTGAAAATAAAATTTGCATATTAAAAGTGGGCACATAGTCATGGGCGCAACGATGAATGAAAGTCATCGGGTTCCGTGGTGTAGCGGTTATCACGTCTGCTTTACACGCAGAAGGTCGCCAGTTCGATCCCGGCCGGAACCACTTATATTTTATTTCCCCGTTTTAATATTTTTATTTCCAAAATTTTTAATTTACGAATGCATAGCACATATGAGACCTAAAAAGGACTGAGATATTAATTTTTTCGTTTTTAGATATTAAAGTTCTTTCTAAAACCTACATTCTGCTCATTATATGCTTTTAATAATGTTTAATTAATATGCTATATCTTTAAGAATACTCTTTTAATACTAAAATATCAAAATATTGATACAACATCTTTTGAAAACTGCAAGCGAATTGTTTTAAATTTTTTGCTATTTTATATTCCTTTGTCTTAAATGATCACAGGAAAGTTCAAAACTTGTATAATATAGCGATGCAATATTGCAATAATGAATATTGTTTGACAAAGAACTAAAAAGTGTGTTAATGTGTTTATTTAATTCGAATGGGATCGTATTAACTCATGCGTGTAAAAAAAGAAAGCATTAATAACATAGCTTTAATTATTTTATGATTAAATACGCACGTGCATTAACGTTACATTAAATTTCAAATTTATTATAATTTGTGAAATCATATAATTTATGAAAAATATCTATCATCATAATCTCGATATCAATCTTTTATAAAAAATTACAAAATCATTTTATTATAAATTCATATCTTTTGTTTAAAAAAAATTGATTGCAAAGTAATCGTACATTGTGAAATATTAACTCATATTCGGGAATCCTTGTGTAACTCTTCTTTCATTGTTTTCTTATCGAATAAGAGAACGACTCTCGCGCACGCGGGCGTGTGCGATTGTTTCGATATCAAAGTACGAAATTTGTTCTATACGGGAGACGGACGGCATGCGGGCTTTTAAACATGCATCGATACTATCTTACTCGCTACCTTACCTTGTCGTCGCGAGATAAAATGCTGAAGGAGGTCCGAGATTGAAACCGGACTTACTCTGGTTGCACTGGCAAAGAAACAGTTGGTTGGGCACAGGTGGAGACACAGATGGTATGGGTTCAGCGAGACAGTGAATGAAGAACTCGAAAGGAGCCATGCTCAATGCTCTCTACCTCTTTCCTCCTCTGGGACTCGAATACCTATAAAGAGGATCGTGACAAAGGGAATGAGAGGGCCGAATATCAATTTCGGTTTCCTGTCGCGCCCTACAATGCCATCGCCTGACCCTTTTCGTTATGCCGTACCGTGCAATCATAATCGATCGATCTCAGATGAGTGACGTACACGTCAAGGTCATCTGTTTGATTTAAATCTAATCCGATTTTAGGACATGCAATATTAAAGCATTTTTCTTTAAGAATATTCATTACTTTAACGAAAATTTACCTCATATCAAATAAAATTACGATATATTATTTACAAACTCTCATAAGAGCTAATAAGAATCAGGATGCAATTATAAAGCACTTCTTTCTGGGTGAGTCACATTTAGAATTTTATTAACAGTTCGATTATTTTGATTAAATTGACATATACATTTACAGGAAGAATTTTCATCTTCATTGATATTTAAATTTGAAAGATGCCATTTCGAATTTGGCAATCTGTTAGTGGTTGATTGATGAGGATAAAGTGATCTTATGAAATTCTGTAATATTATAAGCTGAAGATGATTTCAAAGAGAATCGAAACGCTCGTGGATGGATTTATTTAATAAGAGAAGTTAGTTTTTGCGCCCTTGCGTAACTGTGCCCTGACTCTTATTAGCCTCTATGAGAGTTTGTTTATTAATTTTTGAAAGTCCAATTTAAAATTTGTTTCATGATGTATTATTTATACCGTTAAAAGAAAATATATAAAGATGTATCAATAGAAAAAGTATCAGCTTCAAATTCTGCCAATACTTCTTTATTGGATTCTTAAAGTATTTAATAAAAATTTGTAAAAAATGGCAAAGAGAATGTATATTTATTTTAATTTCTAGAAAATCTATTTGCAATAGTAGGAGATTCCACTATGTGTAACTTGAAAGTTTTATTATCCAAGAGTCACTCTGATAGAAGTCTCTGACGGGTACAGAAGGTTAAAACTTCTAAAAGATCTTTTAAATATTTTACTTTCTTAACAACCTTTTCGTGAGTAAAGTTATTGAGGTATCTTTTTGCAGGCAAGGTCAGGCGAGGCACTTAAGTGCTTGAAGTTCTATGTTACCAAAGTGGTCTTAAATAACATAGCTAATGCAATAATAAAAGTTTAAGAAATAAAAAGGTATAAAAACTTGATTTATATGAAAGAGTAAAAACAAGAATAAGCAATTTTTAATTTTACTTGGGAAATCCGAAGAAATTAATAAATAAGTATCAAAATTTTCAACTTTTCTTTTAATGGCATATTTACTGTTCAGAAATGTATTAATTTTACAAAATTAAGAAAACGCGATTTTTTAACGTGTCCTAGTTAATTACATTGCGTCTTTTTCAAAAATTGTTAATTTAAAAAAATACAATATTTACATACGTAATCATTACATAATTTAGAATTAGTATTTCTAGATTATTTTAAGCACGAAGTGTTAAACGGAGGGCTATTTCATTGGTTAATGAATTTTGAGATTGTGTAAGAGATCAAATTTTGAATCTATTACATTTTATTGTTGGTGCTTTAAAAAAGAATGTGCGATGTACTTCGGAATTTACAGTTACGATTCGTACTTACTTATTTCACGGCGTTACTTCGAGTCTACAGGTGGGCTATTGAGAGCGCGCAACGTTCAGAAGTAGATGATCGTTCATGAATAAGATGCAAGGAGCGGCATACCTCCCGCGTAGAGCGATCAGTTTCAGTGACGGGCTCCGGGACAACCAAGCACTCGGTCCCTTCGATTTCTTCCACCCTTGCTGCAGGGACTACCTGTACAGAGGACCGTGAAATCTTGATAAACCAGTCCTGTTGCAGTCGTTAACGTCGCCGGCTATCGGCGACGTTCACCTGCGGCTTCTCTCGGTTCATCATTCATGCGTACTGAACTTGACCCCGAATTCTTTGATCCCCCTTCCTGAATGAAAAACGATCTCTCTCTCCTTTTTTTCCGGAACTTTTCATAGTGCGATTGCGACAGAAACTTCTTATCGTAGTAAAATAAGTATTATAGATGAATAATTCTGAGATTAGTGCACTGGCAAAAATTTATTACAAAATTAATTTCTTAGTAAGTTTTTTTAATGCAAGTTTATCGAGTCTTCATTAAATTTTTGTAACACTATACTGGCATTAAATTGTTTAAATTTCTCTGTGAAAAATTATATATTAATTATGTTCTAAATTTACATCAATTTCGCGTTTTAAAATTCTACAAAAAATATAATACATTTCGTAAATTTCGTGTTAACTAGTCGCGTTTTAAAAGAGAATATTTTTATTTTATAATTCTATTCTTTTCTATTCAAGTTTTCAAGCTAATCGTTGTCATTTAATTGGGAATATCATTAAAAAATGATAAAAATTTGTTCTGTTCAATTATCTCTTTTTCGGCGTCTCGTTTGCGTCAGAAACGACTGCGAGAATAGTTTCTTTTGTTGCCAGCGTTTTTGAAAGAACGAAACGCCCATTTTAACTGTTCTGCTTGACGAAGCGCGCGAAATCGAGAGTTCGTATGGGAAGGCGGGACGCTGGCAAGTGCCGGGCGTTGGTGGCAACCGTGATGCACGCATCTAAAATGCAGGCAGCCGAGGAAACGGTTTTCTCATTCTCCGGTGCAACGGGAACGAGGGAAAAATCGATGCATCCGCGTTAGTTCAGCTGTGTTTGAACTCGGCCGCGTCCTCAGAATACAAACGCGAATCGTGAGTAACTCAGGGGGTTGAGACAATCGGCTGCGTCGTCTACACGATTAGACACGACACGTTCTCGCAAATTTGGATGACACGTGGAGATTTAGTCTCGTGATTACGAGTAGATTTTATTTGGATTTAAAAATATGCATATTCGGAAGAATGTTCGCGAAGCAAGGAGACACTTTCCCACACGAATTGGGTGCTTGACTGATTTCTGATTTCTTGTAATTTCTTGCGATATCAACGTAATTTTAAAGTAAGTTTTTTTATAAATTCGAGATAATTTTAAATGATTTCGTATGATTTTAAGTGATTTTTCATGTTTAATTATGTGATTTGAATTTGATTTCTTAAAGATTTGATGTTGAAGTGATTTCAACTGATTTCTGATTTCAAATTGATTTCAATGATAGGTGCTTGACTGATTTCATGAATGAGTAATCTTGCCATGAAGAATTGGTGTGGTAAAACGGTCGAAAAAACGGGCAAATACATTGACCGTTTGTTCTGTATTGTTTCAAAATTTGGCACACTACGCGGTAAAAGCACGGAATTTGAAAGAGTTCTCTCTTTCAGCTAAATTTTATACAGTTTCCTCTGTACAGTTACGCGTTTCTGCAATAGTTTTAGAAGAGAGATACGGCTGTCTATTTTAATGCTGTATAATTGCCTTCTAGCATAATTACCTTCTAGAGGAGAATAAAGCCAGTCACACAATAAATTATAATAAATGACTAGCATTAAATTTCATGCTTTTTCTACGATATTGTGAAAAAAGAGATAATGCTAATTACTAGATGCAACTAGATAATTCTTCCAGATCTTTTTTTAGAATATCACAGAACAAGTGTGAAATTGAATGCTAATTATTATAATTTGTTATGATTATCTCTATTTCTTTTCTAGGTTGTTATATTATGTAAATTACAGTTAGCTTTATATAATACATAGATTATAAATAGCTTTATCTCTCTGGAAACAAATAGGTTTTTATTAAAAATAGAAATGTTCTATTTCTTTAAAACATGAATATCTTTTGACACGAAATTTATGAAACGTATTTCTTGCAAGATTTTATTGCGAAGATAATTTAAAGTAAACTCAAAAAGCGTGAAATTTAATTAAAAGAGAATTTTTTTTAAACTGCGTTATAATGAAGTTATAATAGGTCATTGTAATAGTTCTATCTATTATAATTACTTATTATACCTGTCTTTATAAATTTCCGTGATGTGATTAGTAACGTAATTGGACATTTCCGTAAATAGGTACATTCAACATGAAGCATGCGGAAGCGTCCTACATTTTTACCTGATTACAGTTACAAATTGAATACGTTAGCTCTGATATTCGCCCGTGGTTCCACCGCGCGCTGCCCCGCGTTTCGAGTGGGTACCACGAAGAGATAAACACGCGAATTTGCATAGGTGCGTAAGCACACGTGCATATGCATGGGGTGGACAGATGTTAAATGTCCAAGAGCCGACACGTATGGCGCCTTTGCAACGTAGTGTGTATGTCGCATTTAAATTAATTTTGCGCTGCCTTGACAAACGGCCACCGACGTGTCAGACAATTTGACTGCGGAGTTGTAAGAATTTGGAAGATGCAACCAGCAACCATTTGCAATTATAAACCAGCCTGCAGTTATAGTCTCCCTGAAATTTTCATAATCGATTTAATACACTGTTATTTAAATATTAAAAGATCAAATTTAAATCAATTCCTTGAATTACATAACAATCTTTTTTTATTTTTAACTTTTATGTGTGTCAAAATTTATTATTTTCACACGAGACATGTAGTTAAAAGAACAACCTGTTATCTGATGAACTCATTTCTGTGATTAAATTCAAGGTTGACTAAATTAATGTATATTTTTAATGAAACTAATTGTAATTTAAAATTAATGGTTTACAAAATTAATTTACTTACTTTAAAAGGTACATCAACAAGAAACTAACTAGTTAAAATTTAAAATAAAATTATCTTAAATTAAATTAAAAATTAATTTTGAAAAATATTTTACTCATGTTAAATTAGAAATTGATAAGTTTTTAAAGTTAGATTATTCAAAAAATTATAATATGGCTCTTCAAATAAATTTAATATTTTATTTGTAATTTAAGTTTACGTGAAATAAAAAAAATATTATTTTTTATGTAAGAATATTTTTTTCTTTTATAATTTTTTTTCTTTTACATAGACAAAATCTTAATTTAGGAAAAAAGTTGACAAATTAAAATTTGCGTTTTAAAAATAATTATGTAGTTAAAATTAAAAATTAAATTATTTAAAATTAACTAATTGTAAGTTACGTAAAAAATTATTTTACTTAATTAAAATTTTTTAACTGCAGGCTGGCTCGTAAAATTTTTCAACTTTGTTACTTAACTTTTTAACTAGTTATTACTCAAACCTGTTTCAATTGTTTAGTTTTAAAATAGTTAGTATCCATATTAATATTCGTACAAGCATCCAATAAATAATAAATTAAATTTGAATTAAATTGAATATTTTTTAAGTAAACTTTTTTAACTCCATTATTTTAGATTAATAAAAATATGTCGAGTCGGATCAAATGTCGACTTATAGAACTGATTAAAATTCAAATTGGATAATTCGACAATACGAATTTAACAATGTGTTGCAACAGGAATTAATATTATAATTTATTAGTAGTTAATAACAATACGATATCAATAAATTAAGGGAGGATATCTAGGAAAATCAAAACAATGCCTATTTTTATTAGGAACTTTTTTGGCAAAAATTCATTAATTTAAAAACGCAAAAAACTCATAAAAGTAGGCATTTTTTTATTCCTCTGAATGTATACAGCTCCCTTTGAAGCTTGCAAAGAAAAATATTTCTTATACATTTTCGTATTTTAATGAGATGCTGCTAATTCGGTGGCATATCTCATCCGCGGTTTCGCAAAGAGCTTTGACCAGATAGTTTTTATTGTAATGCAAACACGCGGCATACGTTGACTATCTTATCTTATCACCCGACGCTTTCCGCGATATTATATACAATCGTACCATAGCGACAAGGGAGTCGTACTTTAATGAAAATTCCATAAGTGGCGAGATTTTGCATGGAAATATATCAATGACGTATGCGAGACGTATGCCCGAACGTTCGTGTTGTATTCCGCGCGCACTGCATAACGAGGCGTAATTCCGAGGCTATTAACGAAATTCGTAATAATACCGATTATTCGAAATAACGCAATTGTGCTTGAAATAAAAATTGCAGGAGCGATTAAATATTCCTCTCGAGTTGCCAATCGATTAGAAACTTACAATTTTGCAGGTTCATAACCTCTCCGCCATGGTCATCTCCTTGGGGTTCGTTCTCCCTGCGTTCTCTCGACGCATTACGGCACGATGAATGCATTAGCGAAGATCCATCGCGATAAGATAAACCCTGCCGAGGTAACTTCGATGCTCGAAAAAAGAAAAGATAGAAGGTTGCATCGCGGAAGCGTCGCCGTCGCCGTCGCCGTCGTCGTCGTCATTTCAAAGACGGTTCCTTCTTCCCCCTGTAAAGCCAACAATTTGAGACGTACGACGTTCTGCACGTATCGACCATTGATATATTTGTAAAATACCCGTAAAGCTGTTGTGCCGCATCAAGGACATTCTTCGTCGGATTATTTTTCGTATTTGCGACGAGCCAAATCAAACAAGCGGACGAGACAATACGGTTTCCAAACATCAACGAAAATCGTGTGACCCCCCGCGATCGTCGGAATTACGCCGAGCACGTATTTCTCGGAATTCGCTCTGTCGCGGTGGTTCCTCGCCGCACCTGTGAGCGCGCGCGAGCGCGGAGCAACGGGCCGGGGAGAGGGGGCGGTAGCACGGTGGTGGGGGTAGGCTAGCGGCGCGCGCGCGCAGTGAGGGAGGGAGAGCCAGCGGCGACGCGTGTCGTCTCTGTCTCTCGTTGCTCGAGCCGCTCAGTCGAGTTCGGCGCGCGATCGGTCCCGTGGCGTCGCACTGGTCGCTGTCGTGTATACGCGCGCGGCCGTCGTCGTACCACTCGTTTCCCCGCTGGTATACGTTCTCGCAGGCGCGCGTCTCCGTGGCATCTCCGTCGCCGAAAGCCGGCATCGGCGCCTCTCTCGTGGTCCGGTCCGCCCCGGTCCGGTCCGGCCCGTTGCATCCATCCGTCCGTCCGTCCGGTCGTTCGTTCGTTCGTTCGTTCGTTCGTTCGTGCGTTCGTTCGCACATACGCACGTCGCGCGGAATCGCGGTCACCGGGTCGAATTTCGAGAAACGGGTCTCCGTCGTACGTCGCGCGTGCTCACGCACGCACGTATATGAGTATACAAATCTCGGCATCGAGATGCGTAGGAAGACGGCAGTGCCGACAGCAGCAGGATCGTCGATCGCGCCGCGCGTCTCCGTCTCGTGAGGTGCTCGGAGTCGGAAGCTGCCCTTGGACCCGGAACCGGCGAAAATGAGGTGAGTAAACCGATCGATATCCTTTGGCTCCCACCGCTGGCTCGCGCGCCGCCCGTTCGTTTGCACGCGATTACTCGCCGTGTGTTTTTCGGAGGGAAAAAAAAGGGAGAAGGATTAACCGCGCGGCCGACTAATCATCACCCGGCATCCCTCGCGCGGGGGAACGTATCTCTCTCTCCGACATCCGATTCATCTCGCGACGCGCGCGATGCTCCAGTTTCGAACTCCCGCGATTATTGATCGTCCCGTGATCCTGGGGAACCGCCGCCGGAGCCGGTTTCGTTCTCGAAGCCGCGCTGACTTTCGATCAGCGCGCGGAGTCTCTCCGCGGAGTCGTCGCGTTTGAAAATTTTAATGGCGCCGGCGACGGTTTTTCGCGCTTTCCGCGGTCAACTTCAAGTGGCGCGAAAAGTTCCCGAAAGCGACGCGGCGAGGCGCGGGGGCGCGGGGAGTTCTCTACAAAGTTTCTATGGCGAGACGCGATGTTCGCTAATCGATCAAGTTTGGCTAATTGCCATCTCACATTGACTGCCGATCGAGTGTTTGGGGAAAGGAATCAACGTGGATCGCGCGGATCGCGCGGGATGTGGGTTAGCCGCGGCGTTGCATGTTGTACGGTGAGCAATGACACGTCTCGACGGATGTGTTCCGGATGTTTTCCTCCCGAATATCGTCGCGCCAGCGACGTTCGGTTACAAGTTAATGCGGAATGTCGTTAAATATGCACGCGTCGCGACAAATGTCTCGTATCGCATGCAATCGGACTATTCCTCCAGCGAGCTGCCCAAATTTCCGTGCAGTCGAAGTAAGTGAACGTGAGGAAGTAAGGAAATAGTTTCAGTAGTAAGTAGCTAACTTCAGTTAAGGTTAGATCTACGTATGAATAATACAAAGAAATAGATAATTGAGCGGCTTGCACTGAAAAAAGTTTGTTCAAAATTATTTAGTCTGATACGTTCAACTAAGAACGCGTTTATTTTGGACGCTCATTCGCTGTAAGCGCTTATAAGCATCATTTCATCTTTTATAAATATTAAACAAGGACAAATGATGTCTACGAGCGCTATGAGCGCGAAAGTGAACGCAGCCTAAATATTGAGTTGTTTTAGTTAATTCTAGAAAGTGTTAATGGTTGAGTTGAATGAGCTATATCTTTTGCAATTAAATAATTGTATAATCCAATGTTCAATTGAACGTATCGAACTAAATATTTTAATTTTTCAAATTTTTTTTCTTGGAGTCAAAAGCTTGATGATGCTTCTGTGTGAATTTCTATACATTTTCTTAATGGACGAGTAAAGACTTGAAATAAATATAAAATCAAAATAATTAATAAAATTAAAATAATTAGATAATAAATTAAATAAAATTTTGTTTTTATTATACCACAAATTAAAAATATTAATAAAGAAGCATTAATTTTATTAATTGTTTTAACATCAATGAAATCAATATATTGTATATTTATATAAAAAAGTTAAAAGTATAAATCAAAACCTGAATAACTGGCTATAAATTACAATATCAATAAAAATAAATTTTATAGTTTGTATATAAATTAATTTTTAATTTAATGATAAAAAAGATTTATTATTAAAACTTCAAAAAACCTGTAACACTAGAATAATAAAATATCACAAATTAAATTGATAATCATTCATACTGCCGTTGATAAATATTTTTTATGATATTAATGAAATATTATCGAGCATTGAAATCCACTTCTGATTGGTCGGGATGATTTATGAAGTATTTTCGTAACGATGAATACGATCGAATCTGGTCCCTTTCCATGTGAACAGAATATCGCATGTTGCAGCGGCATGGTCGGTGAATATTCGGCTGGCCAATTTGGTGGCCATTTTGAATTGATTTAGCTAAATTTGATGCATTTTCGAGGTCGGATAATTGCACACCAGTTTTTGTTGTCATCCAATGACAAATATACAAGACGTTTAGCAATGCGATTACGAGATGTTTAACGTAAATATTAGCTATTGTACATCAAATTATATACAAATTCATTGTCTTTGTGTTAATATATCAAAGCTAATCAGCGGAGCGAATGTTCACATAAGATTTCCTAGCGAATTTAATTAACGGTAATCCTCTTACCGGCGCTTTTCAATAAACGACCCGAAAGTTCTATCTAAAAATACTCCTCGGACGTCGTGGAGCAACGTCATTAAACGGAAACCCGCTCTGACTTAATCAGCACGCAATAATTGGCGATAAGTCGATTCGCCATGAATTAGAAAGTAAATACCTCAATAATAGAACATGGCCCGTTTGGCTTGCCAGGATTTTGCGCAAGATACGTTTATTTTTATCGTTCGAGAAGTATCTCTCGCGGAGAGAGATATCGATATTATTTTTCAAATGTAATTTCGAAATTCGTATTCCGGTTGAATATAAATGTTTACCGTGTGCCGCTCACGTTTGCATGTTCCCTAAATACGATTTAAATTATACAACAGTTTTCCGAGACGTCTATTAATATTCCGTGATGCCCTTTTAATATCTGTCCAGCGGTAAAATTATTGTTTGCGATCGCATTATTTGCGCTCGCTCATCACGCTCGTGCGGTCTCACGCTCATTGTCAACGTGATTTGAACGCGCGGCAAATAAAATATCGATTTGTCCGTTTCCACCTTGCCCCCCTTTTCCCTCCCTCGCGTACGACTGCGGTTAAGTTCGAAATAGCCTTTGAGCACGGGTTATGCGGGATTTCGTGGCAATTGGATGCTCCGCCGCATTGATCGCGATTGATCGCTGACCAGTAATCTCAGAAAGCAAATGAAGGTCACTTTAATAGCGGCCTAAACGTCATTTCCTGTCGAAAATCGACGTTTGCATCGCTCGCGTACTGTACAACGGAGTTGGGCGTAATTGATTACTTTTTGGTTATTAATTATTGAAACGATAATTTTAATTACAGAGTAATCGATTACTTTGGTAATCGTGGCCATACTGTCTGATTACTAAATAACTTGGATTACTTAGTAATTACAAGGTACGGTTATCAGTAATTATGATTGGCAAAGTAATTGATTAGGAATTATTTAAGTAATTGATTATTAAAAGTACATTATGTATATTATGTTACACTTTTTATTTTTACCTTTTTTTTACACTTCTGATAATAGCTTTGATAATTGCGAGAGTAATCGTGTCAGATTACAATTAGAATTACTGTAATCGAGAATCTTCTGTGATTACAAATTACTTGTAATAGTAATCACTGTATGGACGATTACCATTTACAAATCGTGCAATCAAGTGCCCAACTTTTTCACCAAGCTGAATAAAATTTTTATTGCAAATTGTTGAGGTGTGGTTATGACCTCGAGCTGTAGAAGGTAAACATATTTTTGCGTGAACATCTTTCTGAGTGAGCAACAAAAGTTTCTTTGAGAAATATTCGAAAATCTAATACAGAGAAAAGTTATGTTTGAATTTATGAAATCGTTTCTTTAACTTGGTTTTTCAAAGTTGAAATAAAAATACAATGCCTTTGAGGGAAAAAAAAATTTATTTGATTTCAAGAAATGACATTAGTATTTTTTTAAAGTAAATAAATTATTTATTCAAATTGTTTGAAATGTAAGAATTAACTTGGTTGTTCTGACTTTAAAAATATATTTCGTTTAAAAAAGATTTACGTTTCACAACCGAACTGTTTTTAATAAAAATAAAAAAAAACAACCAAAAATTTCAAATTAGAGAAGATTTTTTTTAACCGTACAGCAATGCACAAATTTCTGTGCTTCAAACAAATTTTTTTTACTCGAAGAAACTTTTCTCTGGGTGTAATTTAAATTTTCCAAATTTCCAAATAATTAAGAAATGGTTATGAATACCGGAAATTTAATTTAAAATTTAAATTAAACTCTTTTGAGCAACGTAGCGTGCTATTAAGGCAGTTAATTACACGCGGTTTCCTTTACTAATAGTATCTGTGTTCCATGGGACTTCATGCGTACGATAATAGCACTTTTTACGATTCAAAAGGTAAATAAATTAATAGGGCTAATAAGCAGTCGTAAAAAGAATGCCGTTACCTTCTGTCCGGAAAAAAGGTAAGGTGCAAGTTTTTATCCGGGAGATCAATTTTCCTCGCTGGCCGACAAAAGGTGCGCGTCTCCTTGGGACGCTATCGATTAATTATGGTCTTAATTAGAGGGTCGTGATTTATTATTCGATCTTTAATCATTGGTCTCCGCGCGACGCGCGGCAGCTCAATATTCCCCGCGGTCAATTAAGTAACGATGTAAAAACGATTCTCGATGTTCAGGTGAAACCACATGTCGGTTAGGTATTTAAGGACTTGGGATTTGAAACAAGAGCGCTTTTGAATTATCGATAAAATTTTTCTTCATGCCGACGGCGACAGCGATGACGACGACGTGACGCTAGCTCTCTCGAAGGATGATAAATTATTCCGCGAGCCCGGAAGCGGGATAAATATTTGTCGAGCGACGTGCTTTATTATTTATGAGATTCTTTGTGAATGGCAAATAGAATCTTTGCGACCGTACGTTACGTGCGAGTTTGCGCTCGCATCGTAAAATCGCACACACTCTGCAATGCTACAATGCGGGGAAAAAAGCGAATCGTCGTTCTCGCGTAACGTTTGATGCAAATTGTGTATTTAACGGTTGCACGTGGAACGATTGTTACTCGTTATTGAACTTCCATTGGCAAAACAATACGTCGTAAAGCATCGGGCAGAATTTATCTTTCGCGAGAAGCAATATTATTCCTTACTCACAAATGCTGCGCGATATAATTTCACTGCAACAATATTTATGCTTTACTTACATTTCACGGTCGACAATCGCGTATGATACTTTTTTTTTAACAAATTAATCAATAGATACATTATGTACATAGATTTTACGTGCGAAAAGCAAGCATACATTAAAACATAAAATATATTTATATGTAATTATATTTATTAAACTGTTTTAACTCGTAAGTGCTCACGTCACTTTTTGATACAAATTTGTTTTGTTTTTATTTATTAGGGACTGTAAACTGAAACATGTTTTAAACATAAAATAATAGAATTTTCAAATTTTCAGAAATTAAACAAGTCCGTAGTTTTTATAATATTTTGTTACCAAATATATTTAATTATTAAATTTATAGTTTGCGTAAATCAAATGATTTGATTTTCACACGAGTGCTTTAGGGTTAAATTTGAAAATAATTACAATATTTTAAATAATAAGAAAACTGGTCGAAATTAATTTCAAAAAACGAATATTATTAGTCTTTTTAAAAGTAAATTATTTGTTTAATTTACATAAATAATTTTTTAATTTAAAAAAATACTGACAGAAGAAAAAGATTTGCGTTGCACAACCAAACTATTTCTTTAATTCTAATAAAAAGGCACGATTAAAAAATTTCTTCAAATCAGAAAAACTTCTTTAATCGTATAGCAATGCATACATATTTTTTATTTCAGTTCAAACAAAATTTTTTGAATCGATGAAACTTTTCTCTAGATGTATGTGTTCATGTTCCCACATTTTTCATACTTTTCTTAAGCGATTTTGACTAAGTCTTGTTGCTATTTTTCTGATTGAAGGTGTCCGGTAAATAAGGGCGTGCAGTAACGAAGATGACAAGAGGCTGCTTGAAAACCGCGAAACGCGATCTATCGTGCCGTGACTGAAGGTGATTCCGCAAAGGAGTTAAACGGCGACGATCCGTTTAATCGGTGAGCATCGATCATAGCGAAATTGATCGATCATCGTGACGTCGAGAGACTAAGAATCGCGCGCGGAAGAAAAAACTCTCGTTCGACGGGGATCATGGTGTGACTCGTGCGGTCGATAGAAAAATCCCTTCGGGAAGATCGGCGAGGTTGCCCGGGGGTTGTGTGATTCCGGTAGTGATCGGTTGTAGTGCTAGTGCTGGTGCTTGAAACGGAGCTGCGAATCGGAGGCCCTGTTGGCGCTTATTCGGCCTCGTCTTCGTCGGTTTACTCATGCTGGGAATGCTGAAGCGGCGTTGGAAGCCATCAAAAAGGTAAGTGAACGCAATCTCGGCCTACATCGCCAAAAATATATTTGTCATCTCACGCTGTACATCGAGCAGAATAGACAAACTTCTTATTTATACCGGCTAATCAAAAGAGGTCGCGCAATTTTGGCGAAGATGTTTATAATAGCTGTTCCTCTACAGTTAGTCCAATATCTACATTGAAAAAAAAAAATTTGTCGAAAACAATTAAATATTAAGTTGATTTAGTTAATTCTTGATTAAAAAGTTTTAATGGTTGACGTGAATGAACTGTACCTTTTTTATGTAATTAAATAATCGTTGAATCAATTCAGTGTTTACTTGAACGAATCTGACTAAATATTTTAATTTTTCAACAAATTTCTTTTTCTTTTAGTGCATTAATATAAACAGTATTGGTCACATTACTAGAGACTATTACACTGAAAAAAATTTTTTAAGTCAAAGTAAATATGCAGTTTATTTTAACATTACTTCTTTGATTTAAAGAAATATTTCCTAAGTTAAAAAATAAATTATTTTATACTAGCTAATATTTATTTAAACCAAAAAATATTGTTAAAATAAATATTTTGACTTGAACATAAAATACTTTTTTTTCAGTGTAATTATATAATTTTGTCATACGAAAGATAGAAAGTACAAAGAACGCGTCATTAAATATAGGGTTAAGAGGAAATAAGTAATCTTCCTTTTACAGTTAGAAATTTTCTGATTATAAATTAATTTCACAGTGAAAAAGAATCACGCATATAATGTAATATTTCAATCCTTTAATTTTTAATATTTTGTTTAATTAGCACAAGATGATCAACGTAGAAGTTGAAAATCAACAGTAATCCTTATAAAAATATATTTAAGCAATTATTTTTTATTATTAATGTAATTTGCTCGTGAAACGAAACCTTGTTGAAACTTTTGGAAATTCAACTTGGTTGGCCTCGTCATGAGAGCTGCTTAAAATTTTTATACCTCTTTCGCTCGTTTCCGGCGGAAGTTAATCAAAACGAGTAATCCGCATTAATAAAAGATGATGGCTGGAAAATTGCATTAACCCTATGCGTGGCTTTCTCGCTTCCACTTACGATGATTTATTTATTTCCCGGAGACAAGGGCTAACCCTGGGCCAATTCTGAAATTGCCCTCGGTTAACTTTGGGTTAACTCACTGGGTCATCGCTCGACTCCCGCGCGCTTTAACCCTTTGTGTGTCGCGATATAACGAGTGACACTCAACCGCGATCGTATTTCACAACGTCCGTCGACTCTCGCAACTTCGTTCGCTTTTTTTTATTTTTTATTTAATTTTTTTTTAAAAGGCAAACAGGCTCGAAATTATTTTTAACGCATTCCGCGGCTGTTATTTACGCTTCGCGTTTCACCTTTTGAAACGCAAGGTGAATGAGATTTTATTACGATCGAGAATATTTTGACGGCGAGTAAATTTTCTCCCCGTTTGATATTACATTTTTCTTTCGCGTTGCATTTTAGTTTATTTATATCACGTAGCCTTAAACGTAATATCAGCTTTTTCATGTTATTGGCACGTGGCGTTATATCACTTAAAAATATATCGTGCGAAGATATTAATACCGTTTAACATTTAAACGAGATAATTCATTAGTTTATCATTCTTAGTGTGAAACTTGTGTCGAAGCAATTCGAGACACGTGACCGTGACGCACGGATAATTGCCCGTCGACATTGCAACGACAGGCGAATCAAACAACCGTCACACGCCATATCGGCGGCGCGTCAACATCGCAATTGACATTGCATTTCCGCGAATTGAATCTCCCCTTGCGGAGATAGATTAATGCATCAATCGCGTCTTAAAAAAGGAAAGCGCGCCGCCTCCTGTGCAATCACCGCGCATCCTTGATGCGCCTAATCCACGCGTGATAAATTAAACTAGCGGTTTGTGTCACGCCGCGTATGCGTGAGGACAACACTATTGACAGTTGGATAAATAATTCCATGCGATGCGTGAAACGACGCGTGTGATTACGCACGGTCGCCGCGCGTTGCGCATAGCTTTGCATAATGAGCCCTGTCGCGACCAATTCGAAGGAATTATCGTGACACCTGCTGCGGGCCCGGGCCTTTAATTAATGCCCACTTGCAGTCCCCGTCGTGCACCATGAGACGTCGATGTGAAGGAAGAGAGAGAGAGAAAAAAAAGCGATAATACCAAAGGCGTCGCACGATAAGACGGCGCCAAAAATTCTGTGCCATCAAGCATAAATTTTCTCACGTCCAGCCGTCGCATATTGTGATTAAGACGTATCTCTTCTCGCTTTCCACCACGCGTTATTTGATATACTTACGTGGACTAAGCGCAATGTTGCTAATTGATAACCCGAAGCAGATACGTCACGGCTTTATTAAACGTCGCTGCAATCTCCGCGGGAGCTGTCTGCCTCGATCAAGCACCTGCGGATGCATCCAAGTTTCAACCGGATAGCATGGAAACTTGGATGTGAAGCGTTCTCCCGTTGCTATTTCTTCTCCTTCGAAATGTTAAATCGATATTCAAATACAATCCATTTCTGCTAGAAACCCAATCTTAATAGAAACACCGAGACATCAGAAATGTCAGGTTGAAGCCGAGAATATGAACTAGAATTATAATTCATTATAATAGAGAAACGAAGGAAGTATAACGAAATTCGCAAAAAAGTACGATAAAATTATTATTTTATTTTTCTACGCCGAGAAAACAAATTGTTAAATTGATTAAATTTTTCAACTCGATTAAATTTCTTCAGTTCAAGTATATTTATATATTTCATTACATGAAATACTTGAAGTATTTATATATTTAACATGAATACTCTCAGAGGAAAGTTGTTTAAATTAATGAAATCAGTTTTTTAACTTGGTTATTTTGAAGCTGAAGTAAAAATATTTTTGATCAAAATTTATTTGTTTTGAAGAAATGAGTTATTAGCTCTTTGAAGTAAATTATTTGTTTAATTTAATAATTTTTAATTCAAAGAAAGTACTGAGAAAAATGTAAGGTATTTCTTTCATTAAAAAAAAAAAAAGATTTGTGTTGCACAAATTATTTTTTTTTTTATTCTAAAAGGCAGAACAAAAAAAATCTTTAAATCAAAAAAACTTTACCCGAATAGCAATGCATAAATTCCTTTGATTCAAACAAAATTTTTCTTTACTCAAAACTTTTCTTTGGGTGTTCGTACATAAAATACTTTGCATTTGTACATTTTTTTTACATACATAAATAATAATTTTACAAGTAAACTAATATTATTAGACTTAATTAAATTGCTTTCTTAGATTAAAAAATTTTATCTGATTATCTTTAATATAAAAATAACAATAAATATTTTCTAGAACTCAAAGAAAAAATACTTAATTAAAAATTATTTTATCTATTTATGCAAATATTTCAATTGAGAAATTTTTTTAACTTAATTGCAAGTAAATAATCTATTAGGACTCACTGAATAAATAATTTTTTGTTGTATTAAGTAAAAATTTTTTGTTTTAACATATTTTTCCTCTCAGTGTGCAGCGAAAATTGGGCGTCGATATTTTTTATTTTAAGATACTTCCATCTCTAACTCTTCGCGATCCCTTTTACCGCTTGCGTAAATACTACCAGCGTATATACATAAAGTCATTATCGAGCCACCATCTTCGCCAAGATAGAGTAGAAACACGCGGGGAAAACAGCAGGTAGCAGGAAATTTATGACGCCGGCCGGGATTAGTTACACGAAGTGCGCTTTTTGAGGCAACTTTTCTGAAGCTCGACGGCAATTAATTTGCGCGCGGTTGCGAGTCCACGTCGGCACGCAGGAATTTACGCGCACGACATTCGCGAGTGCGCGCACTGAGAGAGAGAGAGGAAGTTACGCAGCGGCTGCGGCGGCGGCGAGCTAATTTTAGAAGTATCACCGCGACCGATCTTTTCTTCGCGGGAGCATAACCGCTTAACTGCTCCGTTGCTAGAATGTAGCGATGCTCTTATGATCTTGTCCATTCGTATTTCGCGTTAAAGAGGATTGCGGTGGAATGCGTCTTCAATTTATTGCTATAACACGCGACGTCGAAATACATTAGTGTTTGCAGTTTCTAAAGCAAATGATTAATTTGAGATGCCCGAAGGAAAGCAGTTTACACGATTATCTTCGCGCCTAATGTTAAAATATTATATGATTATAATATGAGAGAAACTCAATGTGTGTTCTCTATTATGTATCTATATTTTTGCAGAAATGTTTTTAATTGGCCAACATTTTTTTAATGAATTTAGGGTAATCTTTTTCTTAATAGAATGTCAATTGGAAGACATTGCCTGTTATGTTTTAATTTTTTAGATTAAAGATGTATGTGTCGTATCTTAAAATGTTATCAATAATATAAAAATTTCATAAATCGTTCTATTATTATGTTTAAGTATCTGTATAAAATTTGAGTAATTTTCTTTATTTTTTTATATCTAAAATTATTTAATTTTTTCTTTGTTCTTGATTTTTATGTAAAATCGTTTTGTAGTATTTATTTGAAAATTTGATGAGAAAGTAGCATTATAAATTAAATCGAAATTTATGCATACACTAATAAATATTTGTTCAAAAATTTTTATTTAGATCTACTTACTTTAAAAATTAATTATTTAAAACTGCAGCAAAATATGATTATTTTTCTTACAAAAACCATTAAAAATGAAATTTTTTATCGTTGATTAGGAAAAAAAGAAGAGCAAACCTAAAAAGTCTATATGACTTCGAGACATTTTTGAGTAATTCTTGCTTGGTTTTTTTTTCTTTATTTTAATCAAAAAGTTTAAAGTTGTGTTAATTCTTTACATATTTAAAATATAATATTCTTTTTACCATTTTCATAATACTTTTGTAAGAGAAAAATATGCTGCGCTAAGTGAAAAACTTTGCAGCTCTAACATTTTACGTAATTTTCGTGAACTTTCTATGCAAATTTTATTTACGATAAACGTTTCACCGTAAACTAAAAGAATCGAGATTTCAAGTCAGTGACGTTTACATTAATTTGCTGCTAATATCGATTAGCGGAGAGTTAAATGCATTTCCAACAAATGGGCTTTCTACCGTTCGAATTGCAGGGAATGCGTGGAAAATAGCAGCCGAAGCATAGAAAGTCCCGAGTTGCTAATGAAATTACGTACGTTTGTCGGATGCTCGAGGGGCCCATTAGCACTTAAGATTTTACCGGAGTAGTCACACACGCGGGATAAATCGAGACTGGTTTAGACGCGGGTCGACCGATGCTCGAACGGCTACCAAACGAAGTGGAAAATCGCGCGTTTTCGAACGGTTTAACCCGTTCACGGTTTTGTGCCGAGATATGTTTGATAGTGATTCACGAGATTCGTATCGATACTTGTGCACAGATTCGGTGTGAGATTCGAACCGATAAAATCAATTGATCCTAGAATATTGATGTTGTAAATGCAAAAATTCTCCTTATACATCTACACTGTTAATGTAATAGAACGGAAGCAAATTTCAAGCAGGTACATTAAACATTTAATGTTGTCAAAAGTGCAGTAAATTTCATCACGTGCATCTTTTCAGTGATAGGTACATTAAATTTAACGCACTTGCGTCATTTAAAAATACATGGAATTTATGACATTTTTCAATACTGCATTTATAAAGAAGTTTAAAAAATGTAAGATAAATGTAAGGTGAATTTTTTGTACAGTGTCAGGAATTTTGGAAATTTTATTTTTCGATTTCAATCTGCTCGAAATAATGAGTAATTGCAGTCTGCTTTGGCGACTGCATTTTTCGATTCTTTGTAAAATGCTACGGGCGACTGCCACTTTGATAATGTCAAATTAAAACTAGAAAGTTTAGTACTGATTGATTTTTTTGAAATTTTCCTGGATCGCGCAAAGGATTGACAAGCTTTACTCTTCTTTCGTTCCCTTTGTAACCACGTTCCATGCTCGTTCACAATTTGACACGTGTTTATACAACGAGTCGACGGTTCGTTCGGGCCATCGCTGGTGAAAATCTCGCTACGCGTGTTTCGAGCTGCGTTTTTGTTTTCCGACCACGCACGCATCACGGTTTATCAGGCACATGTGTGTGCGTGTGTGTGTTGACTGAACTGCAGGGCCTGTTAAAAATGTTCGGCATCCTGTAATTGCCGCAGCAGGATTTTGTTTATTTTTGACGTTCGGTTTTCTCAATGCACTAGTTGAAAATGTAAGTTTAAAAAAAAGCGAGTAAATTTAAAAATGTGCTTTTAATCAAGAATAATTTGACATTTTCACGGAAATTCGTATATTGTAATACAGTTGGAATCAGAATTATACTTGCCTTAATTTCGTTCTGCACTTTCTTATATGTTTCCTCGAACTTGCAATTTATATGCGGCATTCGCTTAAAATAATTATTTTTATTAATTTTTCTGTGGAATGGTTCCCAACGATAGCGTATTAGCATTTTTAAAGGGCAACGACAGGGCCAGATGCCGATCAGGAAGGTCAATGCACTTTCTGCTGGAAACAGGAGGAGTGGCATTTTTCAAAAGTGCACCGGACAGACTATGGCCAAGCTCTCTGTAAAATTATTCATTACGCTAATTGTGTTTCGCAAATCTGCCAGTTTTAATGTAATATAATATTGTATTTCTATAGTTACGTGATGAAATATGACTACGGAAGAATGAAAAATTGAATCTGCGTTTGCAATCTTTTACTAACGACCGATCATAATTAATTATCTAGTTTTATACTCATTGTGTTCATTGATATGAAAAAATAGTACGTTAGACGTCAAGTTTAAATCTACGTATAAAAACAGATTTTAGATTCAATTTATGTTCGATTAAAGTTTTTATATAAGCGTTTCTTCATCTCCTTGATCGATGTACGAGTTACTAAAGTTCGCGTAATCCATCTAGTTATTCTAGTTTCAAGTGAAACTGTGCTATAAATAGTTTCTATTAAGGTAAACAGCAGACTGACTATGGCAAGTCATGCATTAATCAAGCCGCCAATTAATACACTTATATCAATGCGTTTCTGTAATTAAATTTCTACCAATTCTGAATCAACTCATTGATTTACGTTCTCCAGAGCGACGCGAAATTAGTAATTACGCTCTCGAGAATGAACGATGTAAGTGCACGCTTTAGAATCACTTGCGAAACGCATTCGAGCGCTAACCTCGCATAATTGATTATCTTGCGATCAAAGGTCGTATGAAGTTTATGGGATTTTTAATTTTTTTTTTTTCCCATAACATTTACGTTTGAATCGTCGTAATAGTTAGTACTAATTTCTGAGCTAAGAACAGAGAGAATTCAACGCCAAAATTCATTCTCATTTCGTTCTCTGAAAAATAACAGAGGTAATAGAAAGAGAAAGAAAATGTAACTTTGTAAAAAATCAAACTTTGGAGAATCTTGTTTGAGGCAAGTATGCGTTTAAAATAATATGTCCTTGGCTGTGGCAAGCGGTGTATTATTTAAGTCGGCAAATGTTTTGGTTATACAATAAGAGCTTAACATTATCAAAATTTAAAAGCTGAAGACGTCTTAGGTTTATTTCTTTTTTCTCAGCAATCAAAGATTTTAATTACGAATGCCTGAATTTTGGTCTTGAAACTAGCTGCAAAAAAGCAACGAAAAATTTGGTTTACAATAGTTCTCGCAGTGAAGTTGACCGTATATTTTGCTGCAAAATATCTATGTGATTTTTTAATATTTTTTAATACTTATTTAAATACTTTTTGTATTAAATAATAGATATATTTAGCATTTGTGCATGCCTTTCGATTTCGAATTTTTCGGGTTTGACATTGTCTGGCCTCGAGCCGCTCAATTAGTTTCTCGAATGAAACCGAAGAGACGAATGCGGCACGAAGCGACGTAGCACAAGGACGACGAAAATCGCAGAGTTGACCGACTACGAGAATAGTTTTTGGCGTACGGTAGAGGACGGGTATATAGGTTACGGAAAATGCAATGTAAATCATGCGAGAGAGGGAGGTGCATCGAACAAGGGAGAGCGATGCCTCGACGAGTCGCGTTCACGTCGGTCTATCGTTGCTCTTTCTCGTCGGGAGTCTCTACAGACGTGTAGCATGCTCGTGATGACACGGAATAGTAAGCGAATTTGGCGGCATGTACGCTTTGCGCCTGCAAAACAGTATGCTAAAATGAATGTCGCATCGCGAGTACGAAGAAAATTTGATCTCTCGAACGCTTATTTTCAACGCTCATTTTCCTCCCTTTAGACAGCCATTTTGATGAGAATACGCGTGTAAAATTAATCTCTCCGCGGAAAGAATAATTTTACTGCAGCATCTAAAAATTTAATTCCATGTTGGATCATTAAAATAATTACGTAGGACGCCCAAGCATAATGTTGTTGCGAACAGCTTTGACATGCTAGCAACCAAGTTAAATACAATTTTTTAAATGAAAAGTTGTCACATTCTATTTTTTTCGTAATACAGTTTTTTGCATTTTTTATTCTGTTCGCCTATGTGCATTGTTAGCTGCGAAGAGAACATGTTATATTTTGTATTGGAAAAGCGAAGAAGTAACCTTGATATGGTTTCATGAATTTCGAAATGGTGTCAACTCTAAGTCTTGTCTCCTTTTTGAAAGAAGGAAGAGAAAGATTTTTGATTCTTGGCATTCTATTTTCTAAATTCATCAATCGTTTTTCAAATGTTTACCCTGTCAGGTAACATAATGTGAGTTTTCTGTAATTTTTGCAGATTACTTTCAGTATTGGCTTTCAGAAAACAGTAAAGAAAAAAAATTGTTCTATTGGCTCTATTTCTAGATGTTTTTTTTTTATTGATAAGAATCAGTCATCTTATGAATCCACATTGTTAGTTTCAAGAAACAATTTCCTATCAGGAAACAATATTTTTTAAATGTTCTTTAAATATTTAAAAAACATTAAAAAAAACATTTGTCTGCTGATAGGGTCATGTCCGAAGATCCAAATTTAATCTCGCCGGAAGAATAAATTTCAAAAATGGTTATCATTATCAATTATAAATATATCACCAGTGAAGTATTTATACAAATTTTGGTGACGCTGATTCAAATAATTAGAAAAAAAACTATTTTTTTTGTTTCCTATAAAATTTGAATTTGAGGACATTTTTTTGAAATTTACAATTCAAATAGTTCAACATGATCATTTTCAGGCCAATATTTCAGCAAAATTGTTCTTTCCGTGTCGTAAACATACGAATGTAATTATCTCGCGTCACTGTGAGCTTTACACCACGTGCAAGCTATCCTTTTTTTTTTAGTATTTACGCTCGAACGTGAAAATTTATTTGACATAAATAATCAAAAATTTATATCCGTTTGAGCGACAAAATGGAGCTGGTTGATATCGCTAGATCGTCATTTTATTTGTGCATAACGTAATTTTATATATTTATACATTTTATGTTTGTAAATTTTATCACGATACAAAATTCTTTTATTCTTTCAAAGACGTTCTCATGATCGCGTATAGTTTCGCACTGGGGATTCGGGTTTTTCTAAAAATATAGGCGAGAGACGACATTGTCGAATTCGCGGCTTCGTCGGGATTAAACGAAGCGACACCGCGCTGAGGTTGGAATTCACGACTCGCGTGGGCGTTATGCACCGACTAATCCGGTAATTGGAGGACACGCTGCAAATTGGGCTAATACAGAGGAAACGGCATGATGACGACTATAAATACCGGCATTCCGCGGGTGCACGCCACCTTCGACGGTTTCTGCCGGTCGGCCAGCCGGCCGGCTCTCCGCGTTTACGTACGGTGTGTTCCACCGACGGGATTTATGGCGCCGATTATACCGACGGCTAATGAATACACGAGCGACGGCCCCTTTAGAACTTTTTGATTGAACCATGAATCCATGAGCATGCCGGTAGATTTACGAGCTCGTCGTCCCTCTCTATGAGATGCACTCCGTCCTATAAATTTGTTAGCATGACTCAATCCGGTAGCGGTTAATAGACGATTATCAAGCGTGTTGCATCATTTTCTATGTAGGAAATTCTTCGGGAGAAAATATTGGGAATTCAATAAATGTTTCGTGAGTGTTGTTGCAAATTGCAGCATGCGAGTGGTACGAGTGAATAACCCTTCAATGTTACTGTGTTGCGTGACGAGGGTAACGATGATGAATCATTCGCTTTGTACGCCGCGTAAATGGTAACACGCGACGTCTTTATAGCGAATTGTCATTCTGACAATTTTTGCTTTGTTGAAAACCGTTGACTGATTTTTTTTAACCGCAAAAACGTTGTCGTTTAACTGCAACGGGATAAAAAGTCGGACTTATTCTTTTTATCAGGCTTGTTAGCGATTAGGAAAAACTGGGAAAACCAAGAAAAGTCAGGGAATAAAAAATTCATTAACCTAAGATAAAATTCATTAACCTAAGATAAAATGAAATTACTGTATATTAGTTCTGAATTGTCAAATTTTTTTTAATTATTAAATATGTTTTTAAATTATTTAAGAAAACACACATTGTAAATATTTTTAATAATTTTTCAACTTTGAATTGTGAATTGTAGAAAACCATTAACAGGTATAGTTAAAAAAAAATATTATATTTTGACTTTTGTAAAGTTGAGACATAGTTTTACATATGTTATTAATGTTTTATTCACTTACAAGATTATAAAAAAAATTATGCAAAGTTTTTACAAAATGCTCCAGTAAGCATGCATTTTTTGAACGCAAAGAGATTTATAGCGAGAGACGTTTTATCTTTGTTTCGCATACAAATAGAAAAGATAAGTGCTCCTCTCAGAAAAGTGCAACGAAGTTTTTATCTCATAAATGCTTTAAAAATGCGTTAAAAGTATGACGAAATTTTTAATTGATATTATCGTTTTTCATATTTATATTTAAAAAAAATTGTTTTGTAATTGATAAAAAATTTTAATATTATTTCTTAGCTTTTACTAAGTGCCTTTTTTTGGCTTTAGTCAAGGAATTTTTTTTTTCTTTCTTTCAAAAAGTGACCAGAAAAATCGAGAAAAGTCAGGGAAATATTTTTCTCCTGTTTTGCGTTAACAACCTTGTTTATACGGAAATGTGAATTTTTTCGCTCAGAGAAACATCTTCATATTCAAAGACTCGAAGATTAACAAGGGCGATACGTTTCAACGTACCACCGTGTATAATGACTCGAGGGGTTTCGAGCGTTCGAGGGTGCATGGCAGAGATCCTTTGCCTCTCACCCTCGAAATACCGGGTGGCGTACAGGCGTATGTACATGCTCCTATAAAAAGTTCTTAACGACCTTTCTAAATGCATTCGGCGTTCGTCGCCAACGTCATCGTACGACAAGGGCGTCCATTAGACCCGGCGTTTCGTCGCGTCCCGACGCGACAAAGGCGGTTCGACGCGTCGGGAGAGTGTTCTTTAATAGGCAATAAGTAATTTTTTTTATAGCAAGCATCGTTTTCCACGAGTAGATCGCCAAAATCGATCTACTTGCGACATTTCGCTTTTTACCGTTATCCATCGATTTTCATTATTTCGCCGGCGAACCGCTGCGAGATGCATTTGGGTTTTTTCATGAGAATTGATTACCTCAAAATAATTTTTTAATTACATTCTTAATTTGTTTAAGTGTCTGCGAAATTCTTACGTCTTTAATTTATGTTGCAAAAATGGTAGCTTGACGATTAAAACTAGAGAGTTAATTAACTTCATTCGACAACATAAGTAAGGACTCACTGAGAGAAAGAATACCTTTAAAAGAAAAAAATTTTACTTGACACAAAAAAATTATTTACTCAGTGGGATCTTATAACTTATTTACTTGCAGTCACATTAAAAATTTCCTAATTGAAATAATTATTTAGAAAAAATAAAATCATTTTTAATCAAATATTTTTTTATCGTTCTAGAAAATATTTACTGTTACATCATTTTTATATTCAAAATAATTTGACTTTTAAATCTAAGAGAACGGTTTAATTAAGTGTATTAATATTATCAGATTTTTTGTAAAATAGTTATTTAAACGTAAAAAATATACAAAATTATATATGCATGGTAATGTCTATTTATTTAAAAATAAATATTTTTAAATAATAAAAATGGCTGTTATTTTTATTTAAACAGAACAAACAAATGCTTCTATCAAAATGGTTTTAAAAAAGTGTATTTTTTTAAATTAAAACTCCCAATGTAGAATAGACGAGATATTAGGCATTAATTATTAGAAATAGCTCGTATGGTGAAGTAGATAAATATGGAGACGCGCGCGCGCGGAACCATATATTTTACTCCGACGTAAGAACTTCAATCATCTTTCCTTGCGGTCCATACAAAATTAGCGTCTGATTCAACGACGCGCGTAAATTCGAGTGTTCTCTCGTCATGTCGGGCAGATGAAAGATCGAGGTTCGCCACGCACGTTGAAAAAGGTAATGACTTGTTTCGAGCAGATTGACGATTGCGACACGGTGGAGAGGGCGAAGAGAGAGAAGGAGAGGAAAAAAAGGCATTGCGACGTGCTGCTCATTCTCAAACTCTCGCCATTCAGACCGCAAGAAGTGTCGCAATCGATTACGCGCGTTTCATTCATGAAAATGTGGCACACCTTTCGAATATCCTCTGTAGCGACATAAATGGAATTTCGTGAGAAATGATACAAAGCGTCCGAGTGGAAAAAAAATTCTCCAGTCATATCTTCGTAATTACTTTAAAGCTTCGATTTATCTTACGTTATTCGCGTTTTTTCCTTTTTTACGAATAATTACTTGTACATCTATATTCGACAAATTGCAAGTACATATATTTAATATTTGATTTTAAAAATCTAGATTTGAAGGACGATTTACAAAGTAAGAGTCAACAAATAATTCATAACAATTTCCTCGTGACTCATGATCATGAAAGTTTATCTAAAAATAGTGATTCACTCGATTAATCATAAAATAATATACGTTTAATGTACTCGTGCAACTTAAAAATACATTGAATTTCATGATACTTTTAACAGTGTATATTTAGACGAGAGATAGAGAAGATTTTCGGCCATGCGTCAGAACGAACGACTCGGTTACAATTTCGTGAGTAATTTTGTTCGTAATTCACACGGGTTATCAGCGATACAAAGGCGCGTGTTCTCATTGACCTTTTGATTCGACCCACGTCTGGCACGATGGCGGTTCCGCGATTCGTGCCAGCAGCGGGGAAAGGTGAAGAGATCAGCGCATAAGTTCATCCGCGTCTAAAGGCGGCAGGACAGAATCGTCGTTGTCGCGCGACACGAGAATGCAAATTCTGTTGGACGACTTTGGTCGACCACACGCCGTGTTTTGCATGCGAGCGTAGACTACGTATGGAACGTGTAAGATAAGTATTTAAATTTCCACCGCGTATTTGAATATCTTGATAACGAGAAATGTCATTTGAACGAAATTGAAGGGCGCGATTATGCGCGATTTATGTGGGAATATTAATATTCAACATATACTCTTAAACAGTTTGCCTTGAAAATGATCCTCTGATTTTCTTACATTTAGTGCACGGTTTCAAATGAAAGAAATATATTTTGGAAACCAGGACAACTAAATTATTTCTTACATTTCTATCAGTACTTTCTTTGGATTAAAAAATTATTTGTTTAATTATAACGAATAATTTAAACAAATAATTTGTTTACTTTAAAAAAGACCAATAATGTCATTTCTCGAAGTCAAATAAATTTTTATTTTCCTCAAAGGTATTTTCATTTAAATTTAAAAAAAAAAGAATAAAAAAAGTTAGAACGATTTCATAAATTTAAATAAAATTCTTTGGGTGCTCTTATTATTTTATACTAAAGTAGTAAAATAATTGTTTTTAATGCTTTTATATTAAACGCGATAATTATATGATAATTACAGCTGAATCTATAATGAATCACAATCAATAATGAAACTTTCGCAATTCATGCGGAAACATGTCACACGTTTCTTCATATTTTCCGGAACTTTCCAGGTCAGCGGGCATCTCTTCCGTTTTTCTGCGTAAGTTCATAAACATGTTTTCTTTCGTTCTTTCGGAATAATTGCACGTCTCGCAAAACTATCCAGCAGACGTGCGGACGTCGCGGTCGTTTCTTTCTGGCGTGAGCAAACCGGCGGATATTCTCCGGGAAACGCATGGGAGAACAGTATGTGTACGCCTGGCTGCATCTGCATGCTCTCTCGTTTCCACTGTCCGTGTTTTTCCCGCGGCGGAACTAACAACCCTTAAATGACTCGTTCGAACCCTCTTACAGCAGTGTTTCTCGAACTGGGGCACGCGAGAAAAAAGAAACGCAAAACTTATGCAATCTTATCTTAGTCACATATAATTTTCTTAATTTTCTTTTTTCTTGAGTCGGAAATAGAAGAAACAGGTTTCACCGCGGAGAGTTTATTTATTTATCTTTATAGCTCTTAGCTTCTATATTAACTGAATATGATTTGGTTTAAGAAATTCGTGTTAGTCACGATAGAAAATTATTTATATTTGAATTGAATTTAAATGAAGTAAAACATTGAATTACGCGTAGTCGAGATTATTTTTATTGTTAGTACTAAAGTTAATGCTAACACGTGTAATTTAGCTTTTTAGATATAAAGGGAGAAAAGAATTGAAAACATTTGACGAATAATGTTTTGAGAGACACTGCTCTATAACGCCCTCAAAACCCTCGCCCGAGGGAACCGCGAAATTACATGTTGCGCCGGAAAATTGAGCCGAACGTGGGGAAACGAAGCAACTTAAGTCGGCTTGATACAATGTGTGATGATGGTCGCGACTTGCGTAATCACACACAGTATCTCCGATCTGTTCTCTGCTTCGCGATGCAAGAAAATTCGACGCACTCATGTGACACGGGTCGGCTCACTCATTTGCAATATAAAGTACGAGATTGTTTGCGCAATAAATGCCCTGAGGTTGTTTTTTTTTTTTGGAGGGTCAGTCCCCTCTGTTTTTTAAATGATGCTCTGTAATTGGATGAACATGATATACGCGCGCGTTCATCGTAACAGAATATTACGATAATGAAGCGATAATTTTTAAAACGGAATTGGACGAACATAATAAAGGAAAGAATCACGTACACCAAAAAAAAAACATGTTTAAATTGATGAAATCGTTTCTTAACTTGGTTTATTTAAGTTGAAATGAAAATATCTTTGATTTCAAGATATGCTGTCTCAGTTTCTTTTAAAGTAAATAAATTATTTGTTTAAATAATTATTTAAATCGAAGAAAGCATTGGCAGAAATGTAAGAAATAATTTGGTGTGTGTAGGAGAGAAATATCGAGTAACAAAAAAAAAAAGGTGAGCTCGTGAAGGTTCAAAAATGAGAATTGAATATATTTTCTGTATAACGAAGGAAACGATTTGATACAAATCTAAAGAAGTTATTAATGCGATTCCTTAATACATGATTATTTCTTATTAGCTTTGACTTTTTACTTTCTTTTGTTTGTTAATTCGTGAGAACAGCGCTGTTACATTTTAGCGTTATTTAAAGTTTCGTGTCGTTTAGGATTACGGGGACCACAATGTGTCTCGTAAAACAACGACTCGTATTTCCGCTCAAAGATACGTCTTGGTTCTCAGGTTGTCTCCCATCGAACTCGAGTGGTGTTTTAAAGCCCATTCTGCCGGAAGTGGTCGGATACCAAAACCACTTCCGAGTGGCAGTGACAATCGCCTCTGAGAGCGGTCTCCCCTGCATTTTAAGAGCAGTCTACCGATAAAAATTGAACGGGGAAACTATAGAGGGCAGGATATCGATTTCTGCTTATTGAGCTCTTCTAAGTTTATTTTAATCCTGGGAGAACTTTGTGCTTCTAGTAGTTTATACTTGTAAATGTATTCGTCCTCTCTCTCATTTTTTTCACTTCAACCGTGAGCATCAATATTAAAAGTAAAAGTTCGTGAAAAAAAAATAGATTGAGAACATCTGTAGAGAAATATAAAAGACATTAATAAAAATGAAACACATACACTGAAAGAACGATTTTGTTGAAATACAGTTGTGAAAATAATTATGTTGGATAATCAAAATAATTACATTGCACTGAAAAAGAAAAGGATTTGATAAAGTTACCAAATTTGATAATAGCTATCAAATCCTTTATTTAGCGCAATGTAATTATTTTAATGAACCGACATAATTATTTTCATATTATATGTGTATTTCAACAAAATCGTTCTTTCCATTTTTCTCAAAGCTAACAAGCTATTAATAAATATAATATTACATTTACTAATTCTTTTTTTAAGCATGAATTTATCCTCGAGTCGCTGTTTAAAAGAACTAGAACAATAAAAGTTTTCTCGTATTGCATTTGGCTGCGATCGACTTCCAAGAAGAAATCTGGTATCTTGCACCTCAGTTATGACCAATTAAATATCTTGCGGCCCTAAAAATTCAAAATTAGCACACGTATGTCCAGTTTTCTCTTCGCAGCATCGCCGCGATGCGAGCGACAGTCTACTTTCGCGATATTACCCGCCGTAACCGCCGGATCGACCACGCCGCCATACTTCGCGTGAGGTTTGATCCGGTTATGCGAATCCGGGTATTACAGAGCCGGGGCACTAATTCAGAATCCTTTAAACGCCGCTCGGCGCCGCGTATAAACTTCCCGACGCTGCTTTGGTACATCACTATTAACCGCCACGCGGCGTATCCTCGTCGTAAGGGGGTTATAGACGATACTTTATGAATGGCGCGATAAATCTCGCGTACAGCGGGGTGTATGCACGTGCACCGGCATTAAATGCACGCTTAATGCTCAAAGCGATTTATTACGAGGTTATTATGCCGCATTGACCCGTACCTCATCGCGGTACAATAACTGTTTCACAGGAGGGGAAAAAAAAAGAAATAATCGACCGGCGACGCGCTTTCCCTCTCCGTAGAGAAAGAGGGAACTTTCCCGAGATTGTTATCTTGGGGATGTTCCTCGGCGCGCTTGTAATCCTCCTCGGATTTTCTTCGCGACTCTCGAACGACAATTTGACCGGATTTTGTATATTATAAGTTGAGCGTGACTGAAAATTTGTTGAGGGGGAAAGGTAAGGACTGTTTGCACCAATGTACATCGTTATGTAAAAATCAACAGCAGAATTTAATGTAGCGGAAGCCAATTTCAAGCAGGTGAATTAAAAACATTTAATGTACATTTAATGTAAATTTAATGTTGTCAAAGGTGCACCAAATTTCATGCCTTTTAGTTATAAATATGTTAAATTTAATGTATTTTTGTTATTTAAAAAAAAACAATGAATTTTATAACATTTTAATAGCGTAGATTAACTTCAGTTTAACTTACTTTCTTTTTTCTAATTTTAGAAGAAAAATAGAAAATAAGTAAAACCGAAATTAAAGTTAATCTATATTGACGCAAACGGACTAAATCTTCCCAGGAACTTATAAAATTGTATAAATTTATGTAAAAGATTATCTTATTTTTGCATATCTTGTAAACCAGTAGGTTTTCTGAAAAAAGCTCTAAACGTTTTATTTTAGGCATTTTGTTTTATTAAGCCTTTCATCATGCAAAGCCTTTTTAAAGGTATATAAGTAACATGAAATGTTTGAAGGATATTCCAATTTCCTTTAGATGGCTCCTTTAAATACACCTTTAGATACCAAGGGAATAAAATAAAAATAAGAACGTGACGCAATAATAAAAGGAAACTGTCACGATTCGCTGGGCGAATAATCTATGTCAGACCTTTTCAGAAGAGGCAAACAAGTCCGTTTTGGTGAAAATAACCTTGGCATTTCGCATAACGGGAGGAGACATTTTTCTCTCTTTATTTTTTCAATTTTATACATTTGAAAGTAGCAGTACGTAGCAACTACCGACAATATCATGATTAATAATTTAATCTTTTGAATATTTTTATAATATAATTAATCTTTGTTTAATAAACAATATTTGGATTTTTTGTTACGTGAGTATGAAAGAATTAATTCCTATTTCTAATATCTAATATTTCTCCATTGTGCGTAGGACCCTAGAATCATAGTATCCTCAATGAACACAATAGGTAATTGAATTATAAATTATACTTTGTGCGACATATTTATGCCTCTCATTTTATTTGAACAATATTGCAGGAGAATTTTATAACTTTTTGAAATCTCTTGATAATTTTCCTCGGATTAAAATGGCATAGCAACAGCACCACGCGACATGTAACCGATCATGTACAGGGTAACGAGGGTCAATGCAATTCAGTCTCGCTTGCCGTTACGTAATTAATTCATTTTATAATTAATTAATCTACAAATCGCGTTGGATAAAACGAGAGGTCGTAAATCCCAATTGCGCCGGTTATAACGACGACGAGATCGATATGTTTGCCTACGTATTCGATATGTACAACATTGCGCGGTGTATTTTCGTAAATCCCGATATCGTCGTCCGATCGAGACAGTTAATTGGCAGTTTTTACAAGCGTTCAAAGTAAAATAGATGCTCGTCCTAGATTTGGCACGTTCGATTACCTTTAAATGCCCCGGCTATCTATCAACCGGTCCCTCTCGTCGTCGACAGTTTGACGATCTCTAAACCGTTATCCGTTCTCTCTCTCTCTCTCTCTCTCTCTTTTTCTTTTTCTTATCACGCACAATGCTGCGTGCATTGTGTGCGTCGAGAAATGAAAATCACCGCCTTTTTCAGCGACGCGCACCATCAGGTGAGAGAGAGAGCGAGAGAGAGAGAGAGAGAGAGAGAGAGAGAGAGAGAGAGAGATAAGGGGAAAACGGTTACTTGACCTGCAATTTTTATCTGTAAGCATTGTGATATTTTCCCGTTTGGCCAGTTAATATTTCGTGATTTGAAGATCTAAGAAAAAGCACCCTCTTCGCCAAATTTCTTCTATGAGATATGGTTACTGTTTTATTGATTTCCGGAGAGTTTGCTCGTACATGTAGAAAATTGTGTGTCATATAAAATTTCCTATCTTCGGGGAAATACGTGACGTATAAAATTTTCTATCTTCGATCTTTCACGCAGAATGGCAACGCGTTGTAAAAGTATCGTGCATCGGTAGATTTCAAATTTAATTATTAAATGGAAAGCGCATACATAATATTTATTGAGCTTACAAAAATTGAAATCTGACTCGATAAGAAGTTGCGTAAGTAGTATTGTATTTTAACGTATGCGTAAAGCGCAAATTAAAGCGAGATTGAATATTTATTTGTTCTTCAACATGTTTGTTTGATCTTTAACATATTTATTTGATCATCTGCATTAAAATACGTAATTATGTCTGTAATTAGTTTAATTATGTCGCACGTGTGGAAGATTTAAAAGCTAAAATTGAAATGCGTTACGCGGTATAATTTATATTAAAATTATATTATACACATTATGTGTCGGTGTCGACCTAAAAATTAAAATCTCATTTCCAGAATTTTAATCTTTAGCGATTTTGACCGTTCGCCGTCACTCGATGATTCATATTAAAATTTAATGCTATTATGTACACGCAGTGTCGACGACCCAAAAATTACAATCACATTTCCGAGCTCTTGAAATTGCCATTATCGCCCCGTTATCATATATCAGAGACTGTATCGACATACATCACGTACTCCAAATCAATGAATCCCTCGGCCCCAAAATGAAAATCGCTCGCGTAAATTCGACTGCGTTCGGCAAAGCTCAAATCTGCCCCTGAATTATTCGAGTGCAAGTGTAATATCGCAAATGGGGATTGGACTCTTTTATCGGGGCAGTATTGTCGCTCGTCAATGGTCCTCTTCTCGGGACCGATCCTCGGAAGGAGAGCGGATTGATTCGGACGTGAGCTCCCTCGGGTTCACCGTAAGGTAGCGAAATAGTTTGTCGCTCTCGTATTTGCCATTTTCCGAACGGATGAAAAGGAGGCGAGAGCGCCACGGGGTCACCGAACTCTCCGAGTCTGCCATACGGGACGAGCGTGCAAACTGTGTTCTCGCCTCGGCACGCTGTATAAACACTCTTGTACCTGTCGAGTTGTGCTGCTGCCGCTCGTACAGGATGTCCAGGCAATCGTGCGCACTTTCTCTCATTCACACAGATGCGACGTAACCGATACAGTTCTCCCGCAATACGAGGCGGAGACAGATCGAACTGTGAATAATTCAGAGCTTTCTTCAAGTTTACCGCGCGTCAGGAATTAAAAAATGTCGCGTGCATTTTTAGACGCGACAACAACGAGCTGTTGAATAAATATTTGACTCTTGGAAGAAGAGAAACATACATGCCATGATTTATAGTAAATAAAAATGTATTTCTGTTTAATTTGAATCTAGTTATATAATAGAGTATATAATCCAATTATATTTATTTTTTGGTAGATGAATTTTTGTTTTATTAGAACTTTATTTTGAAGAGATTATTGGCTACGATATTTAACAATTAGAGGGAAAAAAAGAGAAGACGAAATATTCAATTAAAATATAGCGGAGGTAAAATCCAAATTTGTTAGAAAATTAAAGTCGAGAGAAAGTGTGCAGCTTCTTGTTTATTCCGTGCATCGAATAAATAAATGATTTTCTCTCATGCCTTGCATCTTCGTCGGGTTTTCTAAGTAGTCCATTATTCTCGACGTAACATCCTTGAGTCGTGAAAAATTGACACGATAATGGATGTTCGAAGAAATATAGAAGGTCGGAGGAAATGTTAAACACTGAACTGTAAAAATTTCAATTTGTATTTGTAGAGCATTAAATTCGAATCATAATTTTGCACTCCTGCAAAGGATTGTAATGTGAGTTTGGTGATAATGATTACACTGTTATTACATAGTTACAAAACTACTGCATTTGTATATGTAGCGAATGCATTGACCACGCATTTAGAAATAATTTAATTAGCGTCTAATAAGTTACGCGTGTTTCTCTCGGATGAGAAAACAAATAACTATCGCGACTGTATTATGTTCAGAAAATTGCAGCAGTATGCATAAAGCCGGACGCAAGTTTATAGTGGCCGATTAATGCTTAAAAGCGGTGAAGCGAGAGTTTGACTTCTAATGAAACGAGGAGCCAGTATCTCTTTTATGAGATTCTGTGTAAACACAAGAGCGGAAGAGAGTTTCGCAAAAAGAATATACGCTGTATACCGGCAAGAGAAGCCGCTTTAATTATTCGAGTCTGACGGCAGTAGTTAAACAAATTCCGGAAGGTAAATTGAAGTTAGGTAATACATAAGACATACCGTAAAAAAATTTACATATGTAACAAAGATATTTACACAGAAAGAACAGTTTTACTGCAGCATCTGAAAACTTTGATACAGATCAGAAAATAATTTTATAATGGATTATCAGAATAATTATGTAAGACATTCAAGCATAATGATGCCGTTGCAAAAAGTGTTTCGATATTTTAGCAATCAGTTTAAACGATCAATATAATTTTTTTTTATGGTTCAATGTAATTATTTTGAGATCTGTATTTCAGCAAAATTGTCCTTTCCGTGTGTATATATATCACGAAGAGGATCTTTATCCACCTTTTTTGAGGGAATTTATTAAAAGAATGTGAGAATATTATTAGACTTATTTGAAGCATTTAATTGAAATATTCGTTACTACGCCATTTGATAAAAATTGGACATATCTATTTATACATAAATATTAATTACATTATTATTTTAACTTATTTGTATAGAAGAGTGCCAGCAATGAAAAAAAATCTTAGTAAAGTGAAATTTATTTGCAATTAATTTTGACATGCTGAAGAATAGCAAGAATAGAAAGAAATCTAATTATTTATCTTTATCCAAAATATTTTTGTGGCTAATCGAGTTTTCTCTCTAAAGTAAAATATAAAAATAAATAAAGCATATTTGGCTTTTGGTCTTCTGGTTAATTAATTCTCTGGATTCCGTAGGGATATATATATATATAAAAGGATGTCACATCCCATTGTTATTTTCAAAGGAAAAGAAAATTTATTTAAAAACTCTGTATTTCTTAATTATTTATTAGTTTTATTACGAAATAATTTACTAAATGTAAATTATTACACGTTAACTTATATGAAATATAAAAGTTTATGTAACAGAGATCTCAATTTTTTGTATTTGTATCGTGAAAAATAAATAGAATATTTTTAACTTTTAAAATTGAGAGAGGGAGAGAGAGAGAGAACTTATAATTAATAAAAAGATACGAAGAAAAAATTCAAACATCCAATTCTTTTACAATGTATTTCTTGAGAATATGTTTAAAAAATGGTTTGGATTAAACTTCTTAGAAAAAATCTTTTGAAACAAAGAAAAATTTCTTTTGAAACCTTTGAGTAACCTTAAGAAAAGCACGGTGAGCACGGTCGGTAGGTTGGAATTTTCCAGAGCACGCGCACGTCCGCGGGACCACCCGTGACCGAGTCTGAATGTCGCCGGGTGGAGGTTTATTGATTGGGCTAACTCTCGGGGTGCCCCACCCGTTGTACCACCCGCGAATATAGTACAGCTGCTCGCCCTCGGCATTACTGACCTACTACCACGAAGCGGCTCTTGCCTGAGCTTAAGGTTTGCCACTCAAAGTGGAATTTCGCAGGGAGATGGAGAGTCTGTCGAATCTTTCGTTGAGCGATAGGTCGGAATTAAGTTTGAATTTGAATTCTCTGCACGGAGAATTAATTAGCTATCCAACCCGGTTGATTCATCTCGTTCCCTTCCTAACTACATGAATTATTTTCTGGCAAAGCAAAGAGAATTACAGGGCAGGCTTATACAGTAGTAATGTAGGTATCTCCGTAATGAAGTTTCAACTCTCTGAATGTTGATTATTAATTTGCTGCTGATTATATTTTTTATTTAAGAGAGAAAAGACGAACATCTTTTCAATACTAGACGAAGCTAAATATAAGATGGATGGATGAAAATTTGATTCTCGAAAAAAAATGCTACAATAATTTTTTATTTTAATACTACTTTAGACAGAAACGCACAGTTGATGATTTGAATCTTTAGTATACAAATATAATATTCTTATTAAATCATAAAATTATTTTCTATATTTAACTAAATTTTTAGATACTATACTGAGAGGAAAAAGAATTACTAAATTAAAAAGAGATATTTGTTTGAATAATTGCAATGAAATATTTACTAAATGTAATAAATATTTATTTAATACAAGAACCACTAATTTAATTTAACTAACATTTTTTTATTGCCTAAATATTTATGCACTGTAAGCAAATATTTTATTTCAACTATTCAAACAATTATTTATTCAAATTTAATGATTTTTTCTCTTAGTGTGCACAGAAAAAAAATAGTATCAAATCAACAATTTATTGTTTCACATATAAGCAAAAATATTAAATGTTTTTGAAAAAATTTATAATCTTAGACATAATTTGTTAACATGAAGAAATGTTTTTTCTTCACTCAAGCAAATTATGTCCGTTAAGACTATCAGATTCCTTCCAGAAGATTTTATATATGAAAAATGAATTGTCGATTTGATTCTGATCCTTTCTGTGTACAGTAAAATTGTTCTTTCCGTGTATAATTAGATAATTATTTATAGACACGTTCTTGACCCGTAAGAGTAGATTATGCTTATTCGTAATCCGGCTTAATGGCTCTTACGAAAAAATAATTTATATTTTAGATTGCGAAAGGGGACACTTTGCAAGAGTTACGTGAGCGGGACGGGTACGTTTACCGTAATCTACGCTCTTAGGCTTATCGCGACACTTCCAGGTGTGTTGTAATACACGCCCGTGTCGTAAATTAATGATAATGAAGACCGAAATGTGGATGCGCGCGCGGGCTTCGCCAGCGATGCGAGCGCGTAGCATACGCCATAATAAAATAATTCAGTATTACGAGGCGGGATTTAATGTAAGACTCGCGCGTTTGCCTGTCATTCTCGCCGTATTTCACGCAAAACTATTTGCACGTAGCGTAATGGTCGGTTTATCACACTTTAAATGGCCGATATGTTACGATTATTTATGCTCCTGCGGACTCTTTTCTCCTCACGGCCAACTGGCATTTGTAACGTTAACGAATGTACGTTTGTACATTCCCTCCCGCGAGGAAACTTTGCGCGGCTCGTAACGGAAGGGGTCCAATAATAATATCTAACGTTTGCACGGTTCTAGTCGCCCGCTGTCTGGTTATATGTAGGTAACAACATCGTAAATATCTAGTGAACATTGTGCTAGATAGTTACGTAATCGCGCAGTATTTATATTACACCTTCCACCTTTTATTACAACCTCCTACCGAGAGACGGAGGCGGCGTTCTTTTCTCACATTTGCAGCGCTTGGTTCACGAAATAATGCATTTCATATATATACTTTGTGCATAAACGTTCTAAAAATAGAAATACGGAGCGCCTCTGAGCTACACGCGCAGATGAGACGTTCCGATTTATGGACGGCATACATAGAACCGTCAAATAAAGTAGGATTTCAACATCACGCTCATTATTCTTCCAAATCTTTCTACATGGGATAAAATTATTATCTCGCCTTTCTCTCTTTCTCTCTCGCTCTCTCGTTTTTCAGTCGACGCGAAGAGACGCGTTCGGTGTATGTACGCGAAGGCCTCGGGGGAAGCCGAGAATCTCGGGATGCAACAGAGGATCCTTTGTTCGTTTCTTGCGCGGTGCACACTCGCGGTCTTTGCGTCGTGCTCTGCGTTCGATAGTCGACCTCGCGGCAACAACAATACGCGCTCGTAATCACACTGCCCGTTCGATGATGCATTATTTCATTGGCTGCCTAATTGCCCGCACGAAGTGCGCACTGTTATAGTCAGCTCGGGCAATGATCTATCGTTTGCCGTTAATTACGGTAATCCTTTACGAGTACGTTGACCTCCCTTGACGTTGCAGGATGTGCCGCCCTAAGGATATTCTCTCTTAAAAGGAAGAATTTAATTTGATCTTGATAACGCCTAGATGAATTAGACTTACACGTGGCACGTTTTATTAGCTCTTATTGTACGTACGTGCTACATTATTATTTTAATTGAATGCTCTGTTGGTTTTTTTTTAATTGGATTTTTTTTCACAGAGAAATTACATCTATATATTTTACATCCAGAGAAAAGTTATGTTTAAATTGATGAGATCGTTTCTTTAACTTGGTTTATTTAAGTTGAAGTGAAAATATCTGTGAGGAAAATAAAAATTTATTTGATTTTAAGAAATGCTAATGTTAGTCTTTTTAAAGTAAATAAATTATTTGTTCAAATTACTCATTTAAACAACAAATTTTTTAATCCAAAGAAATTTAACCCGAAGAATTTTTTAAGCCAAACTATTTCATTAATTCTAATAAAAGGAGCAACTAAAAAATTTCTTCAAATCAAAGAAACTTTTTTTTAACCTTCTTAACTATAGCACAAATTTCTTTGATTCAAACAAATATTTTTTTGACTCAAAGAAATTTTTTTCTGGGTGCATGTATTTTATAATATCCCTTTTTTATTGTAAAGCTCCAAACTTTTAGATGTATTTTTCTCAATATAAAACTATTTTATATATTTTTTTCTGCGAAAATCTTTTCAAGCAATTAGTTTAATCATATCATAATTTTCACTTTATTAAAATATATATTTTATTTGATTAAATTGAGCGTTCAAGATTGACCGTTTATCTACCAACATTAACGTAGCAATTCTGACATAAAGGCGTGCAAATATTTAATAAACATGCACTGCAGCAGGCGAAATATTCACGGTAACGGGATGTTCTCTTTGCTGAGTAATCGAGCTGTCAAAAAATACAGGGTAATGTCAGCTGACATTTCGCACTTTGCATAAGCTGAAAGTTTCAAGGGTTGCCTCCGGTGATATTCATCCTACCTTTACGACAGAATCGTTGGAAATCCAGTGCTATGTCTAAACCTCGCTTCGTGAAATTGGTGGGTTGGTGGGCGATACCGATGCATTTTGTAGAGCAATTACTTCCGCCAATGCATTTGCAAACGCGACGGCATCTCCAACTCGCATTATCAAAGAGTGTTTACTACTGGAAAAAACAGTAAAAATGTGAAATTTTTGGTAAATTAATTTTTTATCCTTGAAAATCAAGGAATTTTTTTAAGCAACCACTGTGCTCACATTAAAGTTTAGCTTAAGCCATTTAATTTAATATATTACATTTATTGGCTCTCTGTTAGTTTACGAGATAAAAGGGGGGGGGGTGGCAACTTATACGGGGATACTCTGTATATACCATATACATACATAAATATATACTATTACGTTTTCTTAATTAAAATAATTCAGTAGATATTAACGCGACATAATTCTTATAGGCACAAGTTAACTACAAGGTTCTATCAATTATCCTATATAGATATAGATAAAAATAAATTTATTAGATATACATATATGGAACTAACGCAATTTACAATTTACTGAAGAATAAGAAAAAGCGTTTGTGAGATAAAAGGAGGTCGTGGTACTATCAATTAATATATAACATAAAAGCTGCTTTTATTTAAAAAAAAAATTACAAATTAATAATTATTTATAGTAAGTGTCACAAAGCAAACAAGTTTTATTACAAACATTTTATAAAAAACATTTGTACTTACAAAAAATTTTTTTTTAAAGAATTTCTTTGTTGCTAATAAGTATATAACACATAAGTGTTATCCAACAGCTTTATTACGTGCGAGGAATAACGAGATTTCGAGATTTGCAATGTTCATTATATTATATTTGCAGAGTATGTGGCCCATAATCCTTTCCCATACATAATATAATTTTATATATCAGATGCAAATACAAAAATACGAAAAAAGTTTTTTACATTCACATAAAGATATTTATTATTTTAATATTATTTCCTTGATTTAAATAAATATTAGTTATTACAAAATTCATTTTTAAACTTAACTCTTAAGTGGACACGCCGTGGCAGACAATGAGTGCCGAAAAACTGTTTTTGTTGTTCTGAAAAATCATCGGTAACGCATTTCTTTCTTCTATTATCGACCTCCTGTATTCTTCGTTCAACATCTCAACTATAAGAAAGAATAGTTACTTTTGACGATTCTACAATTATTCTTCCAATTATCATAATAAATTTTAAATAATAAATTTGTGATGCGGCGTTCAGTGCCGCGCGCGTCTGTTAACGTTCGGCTGAAAGGTGCCCATTTAAGAGTTAAGAAATATTTTTTTTATTATTTACTTGAAATAAAACTTTTTTCTAAATACACATTACGTGACACATTAAATTCAATTGTATTAATTGAAAGCCATCAAGGTCTTCAAGCTAGACCAAAGTTCAGAAATCAATATCTAACATACTTCTCAAAATTATGTAAAATATATATATACACCTGTAAAAATATCTGCCACCTGCACAACTGAAATTCGGTTCTTTATAAAGATAAAGTATACAGTAATGATCAGTAACCATCCTACAATGTCTAAATAATTATACTAAACTACTTTTAATTGTTTTTAGAATTCAACGCAAATTATATAAGATATTATGATATTTTGTTACCCTAAAGATAGATATCTTTTTTATACAAGTGCGCATCGCTGTTAGTGTTTCATAGAAAATTTTAATAACTGTTGTTTTGATTTTTCCTCAAGTTCTGCGTTCTTCTCTGGGCTGACATTCATCGCTTTGTCAAATATTTTGTGCGCCACTTTATTGATAATTGATCGGATGATTGAAAATTTTAAAGTATATCTAAAAAAGAATCTGAAACAAATAAAATAATATAATAATTATGATAAGACCACAATTTATGTAATATATAATTAAACATAAGAAGAGCCAACGGATTATTATAGCAGAGTCTTAGGTCTTAAATAATATTTCTTATATGATTTTATATACATTTTCTGATTCGAATTTCTGCCATTATTTTTGGTCTTGAAAACACAGCTCTTAAATTAAACGAAAGAGCAATATTATAAATATAAAATTAATAATTGTTAACTAGAATAAAGGTCAATTAGACGAGCAAATAAGAAAATATTATAAAAGTATTGTATGTATATATTGCTTGGAATATTACATAAATTTGTTTGTGTAATATTCTATTCTTATTTGCTCGGCTAATTGATCTATGTCCTAGTTATAAAGAGTTTGTAAGTGCTCACTTATTATTACTTTTGATAAGTAATAATAGTAATAATTGATTTAAATAAAAAAATATTAATTGCAAAAAAAATTTAAACCCATTTTATTTTGACGTTATCTTATTATCCTTATTTATTTATTATTAAACATTTGATTCTTTCTAAAAAATAATTCCTTGTATTTTTAATTATTTTAATTAATAAATTCAATACTTTGAAAGGTGATACAATTTAGAAGATTTGATCGATTACTTAAATCCTAATACCTATTGCAGTATATTGGTAATAGTTAATTAAGTTATAATACAGAAAAATTGCAGTAATATTGATAAATTATTTCGAGATTGCAACACTGCAAAAAACTTGAGAAATATTGCAATATTACTACAATATTACAACAATATTGGTAAAATGTAGTCTTTTAAAATTATTGCAATGCAATATTGCAAAAATGCAATATTCCATAAAGCAACGTTGAAACAGTGTTGCTGTATATGAAAGGCTTATAATAAATTAATTTGTTTTTTATGAAAAGTTAAACATTATTGTAATAAATCTGAATTAATGTTTATTTGCATACAAATTAATATTTAGTGGAAAATATAATAAAAACTAATTAAATGTTATCTAATTAAATTAAAAATTAAATAACACGCATTTGGCAACTTTTCCTTATATGCTCACCTGGAGATTTTATAAGTAATCCATTCAGCGTAACTCATTGACGCATACAAATGCGGCATGCTTATATTTAACGTATCCATGGCGAGTACCACCATCATCTTGTAAGGCATATAGATCCAAGGATAATAATTGAATGATTCGATGAAACATCTCGTCATGTGTTCCCATTTTGGTGTAATATTATTCAAATTACTCAACATCAATTTATGTAAATCTCGAATACGGTGTTTTATTTCCTTGAGATTGCCACGGCAGATGTTGTACCTGAAGAAATTACATAAATATAAAATATAAAATCTCACGCTTTATTTATACAAACGAAATATTAAGTTGTTAATAGGTCAATCAAGAGCAAAACACATATGGGTGTCAATAAATAGATATGTAATTAATACTTATTGTTAGTGTGTACAGTAAACACATAAAGAAGAAGTTAAACATGAAATTTAAATTGTGCGCGGCGCAATACATGTTACGTATTATTAGACCATTAATATTACATAAATATAAGTTTTAGAAAGAGCTGATCTATAAAATACGTCTATAATTTTTATTAGCGCTAAATACGTACTCATTCTCTATTCCGACAAAATATCCGTAGCATCTCCACATATGACAAAAGGCTTCCATGTCTTCATTAGTCGCATTATGTATTCCGACATTTTGCGGCGAAAGCAAAACCACACTGAAGAAAAAGCTCTGTGCAATTGCCATATTTGCATTATTTAAGTTTTTCAACTTGTACGGTGCCTTATTAATCATTTCATAAGAAGGACCAGCAAATGGACACACCGCGGCGAAATCTTTTAAAAGTACCTCGTGATCTGGGCACCACGGCTCTGTAATTTTGGCTTCGTTTTCAAATTCATTGTCATCGAGTTTAGACAATTTTTCTTGTACCAATAAATGCAGTTTACATGTATATTGCATGTCTTTGTAAGCTTGAGTTCCTTCAATCCAAGGTTCTCCGTCATACCAGCTAGAGAATCGTCGCAGGTTTGAGAGATACCTTGAAAAATATATTTACAGATTATTTATTGCATTAAACTTTTAATTTTAATGAAATTTGGCGTGAATGTAGAGGGGGTAATGCATGAATTTAGAAATTTTCAGTTGTGGCTAAAAAAACGGTTTGAAGAAGCAAAACCACTCTTCAAATGTAAAGAGACTTTTGCCTTTTTTCAATATATTATATTTCGTAAACCAAACAAAATATTTAAAAAAAAAAAAAACGTAAAGTACGGTGAATTCACGATGAATTCATGAAAGCGCGGTGGATTCCAGTATCAAAAAACAAGTGAGGTTAGGATAGTTTTGTACGTGAAATATTATATTCATAGGGCATGCTTCCAAATGTGATTCCAACTTTTAAGAGTAAGTGAAATGTTCAGCTCGCCCTACGTAACCTATATTCTAATTAACAAACGACCGACTTTGTCACAACGACAGAAACGCCGATTACCTCTACACACAGGCGGATTTGCTACCCACAGATAACATGAATGAAATGAGGAATAAATTGATTACAATAGATCCGCTCGCCTGTATGTACAGGCATCAGTGTAAGTTGATGAAAGGCGCGTTATAAAAAACAATCTTAATGCAAGTATGTTTAGTGTTGAACGGGCGCAACCATATATTATTTAAATGAAGTAAAATCTGCTTTCAACTAAGAATATCTTTTCACTTTGTTTTAAAAATAATTTATTCTTTATCAGAGATTATTTATTAGGATTTAATTATCAAGTATTAGATGAAAAATTACCTTTTGAACGCTAAATACGGCGTAATACTGCGCTTTGTTATGATCAATGGATTTAGATCTTCCTCGAAGGTATATAGCTGTAAAACACCCAATAGTGTGCCAATCATAATTGAGGTATAATTTTCACGCACAAATTTCTGCCCTTTGCGATATTTATCTATATCCAACCATTCGGGTGTTTCCACGGGTGACCGTTTGCAATTTATTAGGCGACAGTAGGCTGGCATTAAATGCAGCACCGACTTCGGTGTATTCGGAAAAAATGTCGGGGTGTTTTTGTTTATCCATATACATTGCTCCTCTATAGTCCAAACATCGAAGTCATTTGGAAGTAGCTCTTGATCGACTACGCTCTTGAACATCATCACGTATCTATATTCGCTTGAATTTTTCGACATCTTTTCACAATTTCCAGCAGTATACGTACACTGAAAAAAAGATATCCTGAATTAAAAAAAATTTTATGCAAATTTGATTCAAACATAATTTCATTGAATAGTTGCAAAGGGATTTTTTATTTAAGTCAAATATCAAATATGTTTAAATTAAAAAAATATACCGTAAAAGCAAAAACGTGATTTTGTTTGCGAATAATAAATTATATTTAATTTTACAAAATATATTTTTTAATTGAACAATCTTTATAATTATTAAGAAACAAACATTTTATAGAAAGATATATTTGTGAAGAAATAATTATTCTTTAAGTAAAAGAAAGACTTTTTCTACACAGAGAAAACAATTTTTTTAAACTTAAGAAATTTTATTATATCCAAAGAAATTTGTTATTTGGAATGGTCCAAACAAACATAATGGTATGTGTGTGAAGCTGGCGTATCATTTCGTGGAAACTCACGAAATGTTGAGAGTTCTGGCTTTATTTACAATAGTTCTATAGTTCCTGATAGATAAAACAAATAGTTCTGGTTTTTAAAGCGAAAAAAATGTATAGGATAAAGTGAGACGTCACGCAGTGTCTCAGTTTGTCCTGCGTCATTTTCCAGACCCAATTCTTGTAGGATTTTAAAAGATCTATAGTTCTAGATGAGTTCTAGAAAAAGTTCTAGCGTTTAACATAGTTTATTTAAGAGGTAACACTACCTTTGAGATTTGAAAAAATCGATTTTTTTTTGCTTAAATCATTAGTTTATACTTATAAAAATATGCTGTAAGTAGTTTTAGAACAAAATTCAAACTGTATTATAGTGTTTGAGCTGATTAAGTGAATCGTCTCTATGCACCTACCGAGCAGCTACAAGCGATTTGGATCGGCCCCGTCTTCTCTATGCTTCGTAGTTATTTGGGCCTTATTTATATACCAAAAATAGACCTTTGTCTAACACAATATAGATGTTATTACTTGTACTATATCAGTAAATAGTTTTGAAAGCGTCGGTTTCTGTGTTTATGCGACGCCATTAGTTTTTCTGTGTTTATGCAACAAACTTGAAGACAGAGTTGAATAAAGAACAAAGTGTTAGAAAAATAATCATTTTATTTAAAGAATTACCAAACTTTACAAAACTGGAAAAAATGTATCGTGTTTATGTAACATCCACTATACATTCACTGTTTCACATCTTAACGTGCTCGTGTTAATTAGTTAAAATAGCATTAGTAAATGTTCTTTCAAATTTTCGTGGGCTCCTTTATTTTCTTCTCTTTATTTGGCATATTTTTAGCCATTTTTCTTCTTGGTCTCTTCAACCGTGTGTACAAATTTAAATATATCATCCGCTAAGAGAGCCGGCTCTTCCAATGCGGCGAAATGACCTCCGCGCGGTAAATGATTCATTTGAATCAGATTAATATATTTTTCACGAAGGAGACTTTCCGGTGTATACACTATCTCGTGAGGAAATACCGCACACGCTACTGGCACTTCAACAGGCAATCTAAAAACATACGTCCATGAAAATGAATTAAAATTCATGTAAACGGGAAAATTGTAATTATAAAAAAGAAACACACTCGTCTATTTTGCTCGCCATATGAGCTTTCGTGAATTCTTCGGAATAAAGTCGTACACTCGAAGTCAGAGAGTTGGTAACCCAATAAAGCATGAGATTGTCCAAAAGCTCATCTAACGTGAATTTCTCGAGAAGACCGCCATCCTGACGGAGCCTGTACTCCGGATTCGTCCCTGTACTAAACTTTTCCAAAATGTAAGCTGCTAATGCGACTGGCGAGGCTGACACAGCAGTACCTTTAAAAATATTTTCCACTTACTTTCCTTTTCAATAAATAAACTTGTTTTGCATATTAAACGTTGACATACACACTGAGAGAAAAAATTTCTAAATAAAATATTTATTTACGATACGTTTATTCTATAAGAAAAATAATACTTAAATTAAATTAATAGTTCTTATTCTAAATAAATGTATATTTACATTTAGTAAATACTTTAAAAATTTAGTAATTTTTTCCTCAGTGCACAGAAATAACATTGGCATATTATTGCATTAGTTTAATTTGCAACTTTACATTTAACTTTTGATAATTTTATTGAATCTAATTTAACGCTTAAAGAAATTAATAACAAAATACAAAAAAGTAAAAAGATTTCTATTCAAAGATTTTTTTATAGAAAAGCTTGTATATAATTAAGTACCTATAGTATCTGGTTTAGTAGCTTGTATATGAAAGTATCCAGATTCCTCAAGAAAGAAACTCATATAATGTCCCAAAGGATACATTCTGTCGGCATATTCGCTTTCGACAACGAGCGATGGGATAAGTGCACCGATTAATCTCCATAGGAAATTGGACTTGCTCAAAACTATACACAAGTTCATATGATTGCCAAGAATGCTGAGAAAAATTATCGTTTTTAAACTTTGCACTTATACTTATATCATATATGAAATTGCACAAAGTTATTAAGCAAGTCATTATTAATGATACGTACTTGTCTGGGAAAAAAACACTTAACTGAGAAGCAACTATGCTGCCCCAGTCTCCGCCTTGGATGTAAAATTTATTAAATCCGAGACGCAGCATAAGGTTTTTTAATATAACAGCTATCTGAAAGTAACAAACGCAAGGATAAATATTTGTTGCGTTAACTTATTCCTTTTTTTCCTTCGTTGTCTTGGACGCATAAAATATAATTTGGTTCTAACACATAACACTTATACAGGATTATTAAGTATTTTTCAGTAAATTTTACCTGCGGTGTGCCCAATCCTGGTCGTACAGCAGCTTGCGAGAATCCAAATCCAGGAAGCGAAGGTGCGATTACCTCAAACACAAAGTCTTTGTCAGCACGCGGTGTCGTTAACATGGGAATAATTTTCTGGAATTCCACCACGGATCCTGGCCAACCGTGCATAATCAGTAATGGATAAACCTTTATGTTTTTCCGTTCCGCCGGGATATTGGGTTTCACATGATAAAAATGTATGTCCAGACCTGTGTAGAGACATTAATCTCAATTTATTCAATTATCTTCAACATTCGAATAAAATTTATTGGCACGTAATGTACGTACTAAGTAGTAGACAATTGTTATTTTTGTTAACGAAGTCAAATACTAATTTATGTGATAGTATTTGCATTTGTGTATTCTCGTGTAAAACTAATGAAAATGTGTCTTCGTCGATACTGTTCTTATGCTCTACGAAACCGGCTCGTCATTTTAGTAAAATACTCAAACAGAGCTTCTACGGCGTGGATCGCGGTTAAACGAATCTGGACCGACATTTATTATTTCCCGCTAATAATCTAGACAAAAGAGAAGCAACAAATGCCGAGAAAAGTAAAAAATTAAAATACTTAATAAACGCGATGCCGCTACTTATTTCTGAGCAATTCCTTTCACAACTAAAACTCGTAAAATAATTACGAAATTGTTTTGAATGATTACGATTAAATAACAAAAAATTATTACCTTGTATATTAGTCATGTGTTGGGGATACTTATTGAGCAACGCCGCCCGCTCAGTCCAATTATACTTTGTTCTCCAATATTCAAGTACATCCTTCAAGTACGTCGTACTGATGCCGTAAGTCCATGCAGTACCTTCCAACGGCTCTCTTAATTCTCTTCTATTTGCTAGTCGTTCATTTAGGTCGTCAATTACCTTACTCAAGAAATTTGTATTTTACACTCGAAAATAAGTACGCGTTTTTCTTTTAATTTTTCTACGAAAGATTTATGATCGGTTTCAAATTACAGTAAAATTATATCTTCTTTTTCGCGGTCGCGGTTGATCGATCGATCGATCCATCAAATTAAAAATTGTTTATTGTGTTCCAGCTTTCTAGGAGATTTTTAAGTATTTTTAACATATTTTATGAATATTTTATATCAAAGAATATTTTATTTTAAAACATTGGCGATAAAGCCTCTTAAAAAATTTCATGTATTTTATAGTTTAAAAGTCTGAAGCTCATCTATATAAAGTATTGAAATACAAATTTTTTTGACAACGACTTTTATATTTCTTTATCTCTCATCGTACATTGAATTATTCAACAATTATTTTTAAAAGACAGATTTATGTAAATTTTTACAACATTGAATATTTAAACTACTTTTGATGCTGTGCTATGTATTTTTACTTGACTACAAATATATTTGACAAGAGTTACAATGCATATTCATATGATTAGAAATAATATATTGTGTTCATCAATAAAAAATTCCAATTTCCGACATCGGAAAAATAATATAGATTCATCAACAGTAATGAAGTATCATGTTTTGCGATTGGACAAGATAGTTGCTATGCACACAGTGGTCATAAATAGATATTACACAATTGTGTCTATAAATAGCACTTATTAATATACAAAAAATTAAATCACTTTTCTATTTGTTATAACATAAAATTTTACATAACGAATCGATGGAAAGGTACAATCTTAAAAGTGTATATCACTTGAATTAATAGATAAATAGTACTTATTTTTCGTAACTTACCGGCTGCTGCACATCGATAGCAAAAGGTCTTACTTCTTTCGAAGCTCTTTTATTTTTTTCCGGTCCCCAAAATGATTCAGGCAACTCGGGCACGTCTATAGGACTGCTCCTGCGAATAAACAATATCAAATTTTTATAATCGAAAGTTAATGATTAGTCAATGATTTATAATTCCTATGCAAAGAAGATAAAAATACAGTTTCATCAATTAAATCATTTTATTCTATAAATTCTGTGGTTTGACGTGAGAGATTTAAGGTTTATGATTGCAACTTACCGAAGAAAAATGCCTATGCCACAGGTAACGAAGAAGAGCACGGTCGTCGTCTTCCACATTAAGAATCTGTCGTGTACAACGTAGAACGAACGACTATCAATGATGTTATAGCGCTGCAACAGTCCAGTGCATGCCATTAACGGCATACGTGGAAGAGGGACTCGATTTGCAAATGCACTCGTAAGAGAACTGTATATAAAAGTGGCAGAATAGTCAATGTAATTATTTGATGACATTCTCCTATTGGTTATTTTTGTCCACTTTCGTATACGTTCCTCTTACGAATGTGTTAGAGAATCGTGGCCCTGTAGCAGGCTTGGGAAAGTTACTTTGTAAAAATAACTAGTTACAGTTACAGTTTCTGTCTTCCAAAAAATAACTAGTTACCGTTACAAGTTACTGACTTTAAAAAATAACTCGTTACAGTTACAGTTATTAAAAAAGTAACTTAAAGTTACTTTTTAGTGACTTTTCTGTTTTTTTTTTTTGTAATATTATAAAACATTAATAATTTAAATACGAGACTTTTACTGAAGAGCATCCACGTAAAGTCTTTTCTATCTTTAATTGTGTAAAGCGTTATCTACAATAGAGACTTAAGCCTTTAACCTTAAGAAATTAACCAATAATAATTGATTTATAGAAGAATAATCGATTGTGTTTGGCCAATTTCTTAAGGCTAAAGGCTTAAGTCTTTATTATAGTCTTTATTGACGACGCATAAGATGCATGTGACATGTTTACATATATTAAATATTAATTACCTATATGTACAGATGAAAACTATGTGAATTATGTTCTAAATTTTTTGAGGATAAAGGTTGGTTTATAATAGCCGTAATCGTAAGAAATTGGTCAATCATGGTTGATTTATAAAAGAATAATTGACTATGATTGATCAATTTCTTATGGTAACGGCTATTATAAACTAACTTTAAGACTAAGTATAGAATTTAGACTCAAAGGCATTCTTAGTAACCAATTCTCTGCTGGCTGATTATCACACGTATGTACACGATAGACCAGCCGATAGACGATCACACAACACGCAGTGATTCTTCGCGAGCATCCCGGAATCGTACTTGAATATCCGGGCCCTACAAGTACAGTCGTGAGCTAAAAGGTTGCAACACGTTTTCTTGGATGGTTTTTAGAATGTAGACTTGCTCCTCGATCGGCGAACATAATTGGTTGAATCCACAAGTAAGAACCAATTACGTTCGCCGTTCGATGAGCAAGTCTATATTTTAAAAACCATCGAAGAAAATGTGTTTCAATCTTTTAGCTCACGACTGTATGTATGTACATACAATCGTGTATCTACATGTAAATAACTTGTAACCTATGACTACTGGTACGGGGCTGCCAAATGTATAACATATAACCGTTCATTGTCACGTGTATCTTTCTAGACAGAACTTTTTCTCGGATCACATCATCTCTCATCATATCATCTCTCTCGGATCACATAAGAAGCATAGAACATAGAATTGTCACTGCATCGAGCAACAGTGGCTGCGTTCAGCAAACTCAGTGGTTGAGTGAGCGCTTACTGCTATTAGTGTATTCTTTTAGGTCTAACCAATCACCAATCACATTAAAGCTGCGTTCGAAAACATCAGTTGAGTACCCTCATATATATCATTTTATCCTTGTTGTTTACCGATTGTTAAATAAAGATAAAATGATACACGACGCCACTCGGGTGATGTTTGCAAATGCTATCTAAATTGGCAAATGAGTTTGAAATATATAAAGTAACTATAAAAATAACTATTAATTTAGTTACTAGTTACACAAATAATGTAACTAAGTTAAGTTTATAGTTACAGTTGAAAAAAAGTAACGAAGTTAAGTTACAGTTACCAAAAACAGGTAACTCTAACTGTAACTTCGTTACAAGTAACGAGTTACTTCCCATCCTTGCCCTGTAGGTCTATTTTGTAACTCTTTAGCGACAATTCGGTATCGTTACAGTGTTGCTGCGTAACTTTTCTAGCATGTGTAATATCTGCGCAACGATACCGTAACGATACCGAACTGTCGTCAAAGAATTACAGAATAGGCCTACTGGTAGTATTATCTTGTTGCCTATACACCAGTCTTACTCTGATAAATGTTCAAATTTTTTTGCGAATTTTATTTATCAAGTTTTGTACAATTTTTTTCAATTATTTATTATAATTCAAAAACGGTCCTTTACAATTAACACAGCTTGCTAATAAACAATAATTCAAATTTGTTGAAATTTAATTTAAAAAATGTTCATTGAACAAGAATGCCTATTACGGTCGTAGGTAGATCTTCGTGCTCGTATTGTCTATATGATTTTATATACCTTCCTTAAAAAATGTTATATTAATGTGGTACTTACATTCCTGCTATATTATTAAAACGACATCTTTTTAAATTTTGAATGGTAATTTTTTTAAGTTTACCATTCAATTTTCCAGTTCACCAGTCATAATAGATTCCATTTTTAGAAATCGATTATCAGCGTATCATCGTGTAGTAATAAATGTAGTAATAATAAGTAACTGCCAATGTTTAGTGAGTTTCCACCACATGATATGCCAGCTTCACACACACTTCACCATAATGGTCCAAACCAGTGTTTAATAAATTATTTGAACTTGAAACAATATATATCTTTGTCTTAAATAAATCATTTGAAAGTAACAAAATATGTACTGGAATTTAATTAAACATTAAATCTGTTTTTTTAATTTTTTAACAGATTTTATTATTCTTATAATTTAATCTGTATTCACTGTTAATCTGTATTCACTGTTAATCTGTATTCACTGTTATACGATTCTATTTCACTAATTAAATTACGCATTATTTTACAATTTTTGAAAACGCATCGGTAGGATTCGAAACCTAAGATCTTCGGAACAATAACCTAATACGCTAATCATACGCTTGTGATACCGTTAATAAAAAGTTATATTTGAAGTAAAGCTGATTTCAACAGAAAGGTACTTGCGTCTTGAATACCGCACGAACATTCTCGCTAGCCCTTTGATTATTTAGCTTTAGATATTTTTATTTAGAAGGAAAATGAGAATGAGAGACAGAGAGAGAGAGAGAGAGAGAGAGAGAAAGATGAAGAAGTGAAGTTGACTTACTACGATTAAAGAAATTCAGCAGGAATCGAGGTTCCTCGAGGTCCTCCTCCGAATCGCTGTAGAGTCCACATCAAACTGCATTTTTAAGATTCGCTTTAGCTATTTATACCTTTGCTTGTGGACAATTACGGGACGTAGTGGGACGAATGGTCTTAATCCGTTATCACATAAGAAAAAACATTCGGCGGTAAACAGCGATAAATTATTTTTAATCTCGACACGTACTTGAAAAAGATCTTAAAAAAAATTTGGTAAAGCTGGACTATGAATCATTGATTAAAGTAGCCTAATCATGTTTAATTTGATTGCACGTTATTTCAAGCATTTTTTATTCGGCGATGCTTTGAGTCGACCGTTGTTGTAAATCGGTTTCGGCCATGTAAATATACGAGTATGCGCTGAAAATATCCCGATTGCATAACTTAAGAATGTTAAAACGCATATACGTTTATCATGCGATGCGTATTCTGTAAAGCCTTGTGTATACGATGCTAGAAATCGGTCCGAGAAATTTTGATTCAAGTTCTCGAATAGAAATAGTTGTATTTTGATGACTCTAGATAGCAGTTGTAGTTGAATATGTGAGGTTAACTACTGAATTTTATAGCATTATTGAAATATTATGATTCTTATTTATTAAAGGTTGTAAAAATGACAATTTCCGATGTCCAACGTTACATTAACCAACATTCGTCTACTATTTATAAGGGAATAATATTGGCAGTATAAATTGAATCTAATACGGAAAAATGGGACAGGATGCATTTTTCTGTACGAGGTTTCTATTCGAGATTTTCATCTGAGTTGCTTGTGTCCACGAATCGAGCTTTAGTAACTTTTTCTCGTATCGAGAACTCGGATCGATTTCTAGCATCATGTACACAAGGCTTAAGAAATGTTCATAGTGCGATTCTATTCCTATCTCGATATTTTTATCATGATGTAATATTCTTATATCATGATTTAAATTGGCATCGCATAATCCGTAGACGAGCCGAGTAATTAACAATTTAAATCATATGGTTCTCTTATTTTTTTACATGTTTCTTAGTTACGCCGTCTTGAGTGTTGGCAATTATTTACGTTCAAGGCTATACCAAAAATGCTTGACATGTTTATTATTACCGCATAGTTGGTGTTCTCATGTTTTGATTGCGTCGCCGAAATAACCGGTTTTTTTTTAAATCTGCAATTTTTTTGAGGATGCAATCGGTTTAATCCATTCAATGAATATGGAAAGATTTAAATATGTGTATCCTGTGTATTTATATGCCGTTTCTCTTCATTCACCAATTGTGTAGCCTTGGCATTTCTAGCAAGATTATTTATTGTCTTTTAGCTCTTTTTCTCTCTCTTTTTTGTTTTTTTCTCTTCTCTTCTCTCTCTCTATTGGAATGGAAGAATCCCAAGTTTAAATCCCAACCCAATTGCTTTAATTTTTTGTCGCTTACTATTTCTGCTGCTTTAAATAAACTTGTATTTATCACGTAAATCCGCATCAATTTTTAATAAAGATTTCTGAGCATTTGACAGATTTTAAATAAATAAATCTTGCAAATACTTACCAGTCTTGTTTTTAGACAATTTTTCCTCAACAGTAGCCCAAGCTAATCTCTTCATGTCATTATTGTTACATAGTTTTTCTGATTTGTTATACAAAAAAAGATTTGTCTTTGGTATTGAGTTCTTTATCGTCCAGTTCATCATTCTTCTCAAATAATCTAAAATGCCTCTTCTTCTATAATATATTTTTCTTCTCGTTACGAATAAAGAAGAAAATATTTCTTGGTTACGGAACTATAAAATGTACGTACAATTTATTATTTAACATTAACATATTGTGCTCTGTCTCTCTTTTATTGTATTTGTATATTAGCTTGAACTCTTGCGTAAACTTCTTTTTTACAATAAATATCTTAGATTTTTTTTTAATAAAATAAAATTTATCATGTTTACATATAATTTTTTAGTCATTACGTTCTTGAATTAATAAAATTTGTACGATCGTAAGAGCATGAAATTCAGTGTCCGTAAGATTTGTTTGCGATAAAAGTCTGCGTACCGAGAAAGTGACAGCGGTGGAGCATCGACAGAGCGACTTCGCTGTATAACGACGAAGTTAAGCGAGTCAATTTTTTTAAATAATGTAAAATTGATAACAAATATGGCATACACATTCACTGTACATTCTCTCGTGATTCACGAGTATTTATTTAATAAATTAGTAACAATTGAAATATAACAGAGCCTAGATCTATACATTGCGGATCTAAACAATCTTAAAAATATATTTTTAATATAAAATTAAACATTGTTTTATTTAACATTTTTATTTTTTCTAAGACTAAAAATAATCCAATCGTTATTTTAGAATATTTTGATTATCATAAAAATGAACTGTACAATTGAGCATTGTATTTTGCCATTCTAATTTTACCATTTAATATAATTATGCTAAATCGAACATTTATTCGTTCAATCCAACGCATCTACCAAGTTTGTCGTAATTAACGAGAGAAATTCCAACCACAATGCTGACTACTTCTATTATACACTTCTATTATATAGTAGAACAATCTACTTTTCCCCTATTGAATTTAATCCAATGTGAATCTTTAATTATAGTTATAATCAATTCATTCATCTCTTATTAACTCCATTCTAATTACGAATATTCACGCTTGATTTCACATCCTTACAATCGCATCGGGCGAGAGGCCTTGGACGAGGCGCACACTATTGAAGTGCACTTCTATAAAAAAAGCATGACGACATTGGGCACCATATATTACTGCGCGACGAGTTCGTATACACATGCGTGCATACATTTACCTTGTGACAATCCGAGTCCGTGAATGGAATCACAGAGATTGCGTTCATGCGAGTTTCTCGGGCAAGAGAGAATCGCGTATCACCCATGCATATTAATTAAAGGCTTCATCAATTAATGGTCGCCCAATCAGGTCAGTGCATTGTCCGCGAAATCAAGAGACGCGAGTCTCACTTACGTGCGCGAAATGCATACGAAAGGAGAAGAGCAACATGCATCCGGTTACGTAAAGCTTAAGTGAACAATATAATTCTGCCGGCGATAAATCGCTGTTATATATATGTGCCATTTAATGTATAAATAATATATTGTAGCATAGAATTTCTTTTCGCTCGAATTTCAATTACGTAAAATGTATTTCGTATATAAAATAAGCAACTATTTCTGAAATTGTATAACAGAAATGAAATTTAATTACGAAAGAATTTAATCATTTGCAGCTTTGCGAGTATTAATTATTTTATCATTGAGGATTATGCACATATTGCTACCGATAATGTGTACAATAATATGGCAAAAATAATTAATTTCATATTTTTTTCCTCATTTTATAAATACGATCTCAATTTTATTTTTAAATGAAAATCGCGTTACCAATGATAATATTTTTTCCTCGAGATATCCATGGCGTGCAATTGATATCAACGTTCACTGGCTAAACCGCAAGCTGCAATTTTATATTTAAATTCAATACAATTTTTCTGCGAACCCGCAACACAAACGGTTAGCTTAATCTTAGCATTTCTAATGTCTTTCTCATTACGCATTGTCAAATGCGTCTTCTCTTAGCGCGATGTCCCGTTTCTCTTTTGTAACAACAACTCCGCTACGCTCGTAAAAGTATCTTTGAGCGAAGAATAATTGGCGGGCGGGCAATTTCTTCTCTGCGTTTGGCTTTACGGTACAATTAGAGCCATCTCTAAGAGGCTCTTGTCCCGACGACGGAGGCGCGGACTAATGTGACGCAAACTACTGAAAATGTGGGTGCGGTGGTAGCTGCAAGCATAGCGACAAGAATTGTGCTTGCGAGATTGCATTGGTGTTGCAATACAACTTTTACCCGAAACACTCGGTAATTCTTCGAGGAAGATTTTTCCAAGACTACTACGTAAATTAATTAATTACGCTAATGCACTTGGCAAACTGATAACGAAGTCCTACTTTAGTGTGACACTATTTAATTAAATTAATGCACTTAGCATCGATGTTATAACGATAAAAAGTGCGTTGCTTTTAAAAGTTGTTTATTGATAATAAGATTATAATTCGAATTAAAGTTAGTGCTATTTTCTTCTCTCTCTCTCTCTCTCTCTCTCTCTCATGGGAAGGAGCTCCTCATTCTTCTAATTCACTTTATATAGCCTTAGGACGCTTATGTAATATAATTGCATTAGCGCATTAATTCAGTCTTGCATGTAATATTGCATTACACTGCACATAGCATAAAAAGATTTCGCAACGCGATATTGCTGTTAATTTAACACGATTAATTATAACAATTATAAGATCTCGTTGGCATCTCAGAATCGAATTACATTTTTTTTTATTTAGATTTACAGAGATGTTAATACAGCGTTTGAATAGCTCGGACACATTTAGAAACCGACGTTCATTCACTCAAAGAGTTAAATAAACATCGCGGCGAGGATAAGCTCGCACTCTCATGAATCTCTCGGCCTCCCTCGGTCCTACGGTGATTTGAACGACTGACGTTTACACGACGTAACATTACATAATTTACACTACCCCGGAGACCACTTCCGTCATTCCCACGCGTCGTCGTCGTCGTCGTCGTCGTTCGCGATACAGTGAAATCGATGTGACTAAACCGTACGGCCGTATGGCCACTTTTAATGCATTCGCGTACTTAAAAGCAGGCAGACGAGCGAGTGGCGCGAGCACGAGCAATCTGTAAAGAAAAAAAGATGATGATAACAGCCCGCAAGAGCCCACTTAACGTTCTCGTGCCGTACGAACCTTTGATTTCGTGCGAATGCATGGTGTGTATTATATTTTATCGCCCGTGTCGCGCACAATGCGCCGTCAAACGCACTCTCGGCTTCGCTTTTCATCAAGTACTGAAAGCAATTGTGGCAGCATCGAGAGATTCTTCCCCATTTTTAATTACGATTTTTTTTACGATGGATCGTATGTATTGTATTGCGTAATGTGACTTAATTTATTACGTCTTTTTTTAAAATTAATCTTCGTTATTTTTTGGTTCGTTGCAAATTTACGGCACAAAATTAAATTCGCAATGTTGATCCGTGGTATACATCGGCCAATTTAATATTAACATAATGAATTAGATTTAATGAAATAATTATTGAATTTTTCCAATCTCCAATAATCATTAATTTTAATTTGTAATAATTGTTACATATTTATGAATTTGTTATTATTACAATAGATAGGATTAGATAGCGTTTTAAGTTTTATATCTCACGTAAGCAACGTTAGACCTAGACTATAATAAAAGAAGCTGCGACCCTCCAGTTTTGACGTCATAATAATCACGGATCAAAAATACTTGAAGGTTATACTCTTATATTCATATGCTGCTGCATAACTTATTAATGTCATTGAATAGATCGATGTAAGAAGACATCAATTAGCAGCCGCCAAGAGCAGTCTCGATTTATGAAAGGACTTTCATGGAGAATGCAAACGTAAATGATCTTCAACGTCCATTATGTATTCACGATTCATCAACGTGGATTGTTATCAGACGCATTTGTATTCTTTATGATCGAAAACGTCGGTCAATCGTTCGTGATTAATCGTGAAAAAAGAACGTGGAAGCGCTTGCACGGGTTCCGATAATTCTCGCGATTAATCAAGGTTTACCTTATTCGAGTAATCCACCTTTGCTCGTTAATATCGGCGCGCGTGCGCCGATAAATTCGATGCGCGCCTTCGACGATAAACTTAGCTCGGCTCTAGTCGCACGTATGCAAATCCGGCTTTCTCCGAAAGCTCCGTTAAGCTCCGCGCGGCACTGAAATCATGGTTTAAGGTTGAAAAAGTGCGGCGCGATCGCAGCCGGGTGATTGTAGCTCGCCAAAGAGATTGAAAAACGAGAGGGAAAGAGAGGAGAGGTGCTCGGTCGTGCGACTAAATGCGAATTTGCACGGTTTATTCGCAATGATTATCGCGAATGAGTCATGCAAAGTGGCAGAAAAGTGAACACATAAACAATGTTTTTACAAAAAGGATGCACGGCCAGTGATTTTCTAGTTCCGTTTGCGTTGGACGGTCATCTGGAATGAGTCATCCAGAACGAAACGGCGGCGCAAGTGTTCCGTTCTGAGTGGCCGACGAAGGAAGTTTTCCTTCCACGCTTGAATAGGTCTCTATTGATTTTTACAGGTTTCTTTTGCGCTCCACGCGGGAGACTTTACGTAGAAATAATTTTTATATACACGACGATTATATTATACGGTTTATTCTGGAATGAAAAATAAAATGAAAAGCTCGCGTACGCTGGGTGAGTTCACGTGGGATGATTCATCGGCGGCGCACTGTGCGGTTTGGCCTTAAGCTCGGAGGCGTCGATCGAACACGGTAATCTTGCCAATTGCACATTCAGAAATGAAGGCGATTCCGCACGTGGGTTAATAAATATCATCCGCGAGCGCTCTCTTATTGCGCAATCTAAATAATTATTATCATTGCAGTACGATCGCCACGGCAGTTATTTTCTCGTAATCTTCAGACTTATCAACTGATATTCATCTGACAATCATCGTTACATTTAATAGTTGTAATTGGAAAATACAGGAAACGGAAAAATATGACAATTAGGTTTTCAAAAACTATATGAAATGTACATTGAGAAAAAAAATATCTTAAAACAAACAAATTATTTACTCGGTGGGTTTCGAGTTTATTTATTTGCAGTCAAGTTAAAAATTTTTTCAATTGAAATATTTATGTAAATAAAATAAAGAAATAATTTTTATCGAAGCAGTTTTTTCTTAGAGTTCTAGAAAATATTTACCGTTAGATTATTTTTATATTCAAGATAATTCGATTTTTTATATTTAAGAAAACAATCTAATTAGGTTTAAAAATATTATTAGTTTACTTGTAAAATCATTATTTAAATGTAAAATGTAAAAATACAAAATTATATACTTGAAGTAATATGTCTATTTACTTAAAAGTAAATGTTTTTGTTTAAATAAATAAACACATATGTTTGTTATGGTTTTGAGAAAATGTATTTTTTTTTACATAAAAAAAATTTTCTCTCGTTGAAATATAAATATAAGATTTAAAATAATTAATAAAAGTATGCCAAATTTATTATGTTTACAAAAGTTGAATAATTTTACATATAAAAATGGTGGTTTTTGCGCGTTCTGCGTAATTTAGCATTTTGTGTTGTTAGAAAAAATAACGAGTATTTAATAAAAAATATTGGGAAATTGAATAAACTTTTAAAGCGTGAAAGTATATCGAGTGTTTCTATTGTATCCACTAACGGTAGGCAAAACAAAAGAGTCTTGTGTAAATTTGACGAAAAAGTCTGTTTTACTAAGCGCCTAAAAATTTCACAAAAATTCCGCGGTGACGCGAATTTTCGCGACTGGAAATCGATGCAATTTACCGACGGTACATGGATCGAGGAGCATCCGTCATCAGGCCACAATGTGCACAATGAAACGCGATACCAGTATTTGAACGTACTCTATCTCACTCGAAGGGACAGAAAGTTCGACTGACTTTCCAATCACGTTTCTGGGCTTTATTGCATTTTCCGATGATACGCCAATCACGGTTATAAAATAGGAAATGAGAGAAGTGTCTCGACGTTGCGTAACGTTTCGTGGGTAACGAATCGAGAAGCGTCTCAATGTTGCGTCATTACGTAAGAAAAGAAAAACGATTGCGAAAAGATAATTCGGTATGTGTAGCACATAACGCTCGACTTGGCTAAATATAGCATTTCTTTTATAAATATCTTTGTCTCTTTGTATTCTCACGATGTAACTAAGAATGAAAGTGAAACTAAAAGTGAAAAAGTAATGAGGAACTTCTGGTAGTTTTCCGAAGCGATTTTTTTTGCAACATCTGTTGCGTTAAGAATGTATTTAATATGTTTAACGAGTAAGATATGCCTTTACAAAATTTTGGGCGATTTAAGAATTACTTCACGAATTAGTAAACTTTTTGTTCGTGCCGCGAGTTAATTTTCCTTTCCCGAAATTGGACGAACAGTTTTTCCACCAATGGCAACTCTGTAAATAATGGGCCGCGTGTATTGCGTCTGACTTGAAACAACTGCACAGTCGTGCGCGGTAACGAGATCGACGAGCAAATTGGCGAAGCGCAGCGATCGGTATCGGCAATCTCGCCGATTGCACTCTGCGCGGAATTGAAATGCAGTGTCGTTCTTGCAGCGTGCCGTACATCCGCTGGAAATCAACAATGGATGATGGCATCGTCGCGCATACGCGAATTTTTCAAAATCTACTCGCGGCTATTGCTTCCGTTTAACTATCGGTGAGTTTTTCAATCCACGCGCGAGACTTGTCGCTTTGCAAGCCGATCATTCAATTTTTCGGCGCTTACTCGCCGCGTATGCCGCTCAATTTTGTTGACGAGCTCCTTCAAAGTTTACTCGTGTCACGTTGCTTTCGGCTATTAATTTAAATGCTGTACCACCTCATAATTCAACGAGTTGTATAACGGTGCTCTATACGCGAATGCTACGATTTCCTGAAAGGAAAAGGCTGGCAGGAATAGAAGAATGGATTTCAAACAAGCATTGCACCTGTTCACCGTTATTGTTTCGTGACGCGATAGCCTCATTTATATCGCGCGAATCGGTTTTCGCGATGACGGCGTCTCGCGATGAAAAATGAGCATCCGCGCGAGACGGGAATCGATCGAAGCCAACCAGCCAGCCGCCGTCGGAGGAATCGAAAGCGATGGATCAATGACAGTCGCGTACACGGTGGTCGATTCTCTTCCTGCCAGCTGGAACGGCTCGTCAATTTACGAACGGTCGATTAAGATTTCGATAAAGTTGGCGATGCCGCTGATAAAAAGGGGCGACCTCTTGTACCCACCCGCCAGAATGTCGCACCGGCGCGCATTTATAATCGGATGTTCTTGCGAAACCGTGGCCATTAATCCTACGCCTATCGGATATCAGAATTTCTGAAACAATATTCGCGATCCGGATAAATGGCCCCGGCGGTGGTGCGCCTCCGCGCGCGGCGCGATATTAAGGTTACATAAATCACTATTGCCCAAGCGCGATACGATGTACTACGCGAATCGTGTGCACGGGCATAATTTTGCCGATGATCGATCGCTTTCCCGTTTCACTTTTTGAGACTGCGTTCCCAAGGAAGCGGAAAGTCGATGATTTATGTAGCCGTTTAGCATTTAACGTTAACATCTTTCGGCAAATTGGCCACAAGAGGGTAGATAGTTGCAGAGCAGTTGGAGGCTTACAAAATCCTGTATCTGTGGCTTAAAATGTGTGTGTGTGTGTGTGTATTCAGATCTTGAGTAATATGATAAAGACGCAAGAGAATGTACGAAAATATAAACGTCCAAAAAATTTCGTTTTATCATCGAGATATTTAAGGATGTACGGGACATTTTTAAAATATTAAGAGAATTATGAAAAAAATTACAGATTATTTCATATTTCGTTTGAAAGTAGAAAGAAAAAATTTGGCGGCAATTTTCTATCTGGATAAAAAGTTATTTCAAGAAATAGATATAGGCTCTAATGAAAATATAATTAATTAATAATGAAATAATGAAAAAATCGTAAGCACTTTAAATATTCGAGATGATGTAAAGTTTCATTGCAGAGATCAGTTCTGTAAAATAAACAAAATTTATTTATTTATTTCCAAAAGAACTAAACAGACAATTACAATAAATCATACTTGAATACCTAAAGTACTTACGCAAAAGATTGAAATTTTTAGTGTTGTAAATAATAATTTAATTTTTACTAACAAATAGAGTAAAGCTATAAATGTGTTATTAAATAGAAGTATAATCTTATTCACGCATCTTTTATATGCACGTAGTTTTTTTGAAGTGTTAATATTAAACAGATTTCCAAATTTTATCTATTTTGCAGGGACTGTACGTCCTATACATCCTTAATATTCAAATGAAGGCTATCATACTTTAGTTTAATTTTGAATTTAAATTCTCTTCGCCTGCTTGTTATTGGCTTTGACCGAAACATCTTGCATAATGATTCCCCACTGAAAAAAAGATTACGTTCTCCAAGAAAAAAGAAAGAGATTGTTATTTGAAGCTCTTGCGGTAGCGCGAACGTTTCTAATCGCGAATGTCGATACTCGGGCTTTGTCCGCACAATGACATCTCGCGGTTTCCTGGTTGGTCGCGGCGACAGATGTTGAACGCGAGTTGCCTGGACGAAGATGAGGTGGGCGAGGTGAAACGCGGAGACGAGGCGAGGGATGCTGCGAAGAGGAAGAGAGAAACTGAACCGGGCGCTGTTCGAGCGTAGACTGGTTGGCGTCGTCGTCTCCTTCGCGAGCCGCATTTCAATCGGACCTCGTATTAAGCAGCCCAGGTGTGCACTCTTTGACCTTCGCCGGTGCAACGGCAGATCCGGGGAATGTACACGCAACGCGCTGCAGTCAGGGAATGGCGAGTGAAAATAGGGACTTCCTCTCGAAGTAATTGTGTTAATACTTAATAAATACATTAATACATCAGAGATAATTATACGTATTAACAGTATGTGGCGAATAAGAATCTGAACGTCATAAATAGATTTATTTTAACAACATTTCCTCGATGAGAAAAAAAATATTTCCCAAGTTTAAAAAGAAATTATTTTAAACTGTTATAGTTAATACTTATTTAAATGAAGGAAATGATGTTAAAATAAATATATTTACCCGAACATGAAAAACTTTTCTTCGGTGCAGTATAATTCCTACCGCTTTGAAAACCTTTTTGACGTCTTCGCTGTTGTCAAAAAGATTAAAGTGATTCTTTTTTTCGGGCATTTGAACATTTCCTAAATTCTTTCCGAAAAGAATCTAATTTTAGTATTTAAATCGGAACTTATTGCAATGTACTCCCAATTATTTTAACAAACCGAGAGAAGGGAAGGCGTAGCGGTAAAGAGAAAGATTTATGTTCGTTACGCCACTGTGCAGGACGCGAAAGGAGTGCAAAAGGAAGTCGGGTAAATGTGAATCGATGGCAAGTCCTATTGAAAGCAGAAACTCCGTCGAGTAAGAGCGGACAGGACGCGTTCTTTACGTCATACCGGAGTCAACGCACTGCTTTTTCCGCGACCCGGCGAGAGAAGCACCTGCGTGCACACGTCTGCACGGCTTCTGAATTTTTAACACGCATTCACATCCTGGCCACGCGATGATGGAAGAAAGGTATCGCGGATCGTCACACTCGTGCGCGCGTAATTATTTTAATTGTACGCGTGCGATAATCATTACAGCCGTAACAATAGAGTAACGCGGTGTTACTCGATACAATCTAGAACAAAACTTTCTCGATATAAATTCGCGGTAATTAATATGCGTACAATTAGCCTGTAGAAGTACACGTGGGGTATTTTAAATCATTAATCAAATTGTTTAACGTTCTCATCCAGGCATTACCAGGAGTTTATCGATATTTCCTGCTCGATATTGATATTGGATAACATAATATTAACAGTGACAAGATAATAACAGTGAAATAACTCCGCCAAGAAATTATGATTGAATGGAATATCGAAACATCCTTGACGGAGCTGGAATATTATCCGGCGACCGGAAAACGATATTCTGTATTACATCGTATTAAAACCTTTGTTGTAATAAAAATCTTGTGCTCTCATTATAGCAACTGCAGAGCAGAAGTAGCGGTGCAATGTTGAAATTTATTGATCGTCGTAGTTAACGTGGGAACAGAATGCCAAGTGCGATTTAATACGAGGCAACCGTATTTATTAATACACCGCTGAAGTCGCGCGTTGCGTCGATAATTGCTCTCAGAAGTTCGTGCGATATGCGACCTGTCTCCTTTCTCCGTCGCTTAGGCCAGGATACAGCAAGATTAATTAGGTCAGGCAATAGGCTGTATGCCTGAGATAATTAACGGATATTACGTAAAATTCATAAGAAAATGTCATTGCTAGGATGATTCATAGCTCGCAAGCACGTATAGCTAAATATATCTTCGACGGGGTGAATAGTCGCGATAGAAATATGGAAACGAGCGACATAATTGGCCGCCTGCACCATTTTCTCGAGGTTTCATTAATGCGAGTAAATTTCCCGGCGCTCGTCAAACGCGATTGTTTCTTTGATTGTGCACTCGAAGTGTGTGTCGCTTGCCTGAAGTGATTTAGAAATTACAGAGAAAGTTATTACACCCGCTGCCTTAAAACCTAACCACTCTCAAAAATTACAAAATAATCCTATGATGAGAATTGTATTTCTTCTTACAGAGAGTGGTAACATTCAATAAGCTGAAAATTTGAATAGTTTTGAAACGAAGAAAGTAATGTAATGGGCAAGTAAAAGCATCATTGGCTTATTTATGTTGCGCGCAATTTTATTTTTACTCTTATGCAGGTCGAAATTCATTATTTTAACACAAAATATGTAGTTAAAGGAGCAACCTCATTTAATACTATTTACATAGTTAAATTGCTTAATTTCGAAATAAGTAGCGTCTTCCTTAACGTATGCACCTAGTAAATAATAAATTAAATTTGAGTCAAATTTAATATTTTTATAGTTAACTTGTTTAGCTTCATCGTTTTAGTTTACATTGTCGACACATTAAATAGGAGCAATGGCGACCTTTAAGAATGATTAAAAATAACTCAATTGGTTATAGAGTTCAATACTACGAATGCTTTTAGATATTTAAATTTTAATCAGAGATCGCTCATTATATTATAAAAGAAGCTAAAATGTATATGAAAGCAAGAGCATGCTTTACAGTTAAAGTTTAGTAAAAACTCGTAAATGCGGCAAAAGTAGTTAAAGATGATCTTAAAATTCGCGCGACACTCGAGCGGAGAATGCGTTGTTTCGCGAAAAGTAATTTAGTCGGACAATTGCGAGGAGAATCGCATCTCAATTACTGGATATTCGCAACAGGTGGACGAATTTCTGGTAAAGTTTCGCTTCTCACCGCGTGAGAAAAATAGCGGACACGCGTGCGATTTCACAATGCGAATTCCCGTGTCGCCGGTAACAATGTGTTTCATCCTCGCCGCGTAGTATGCAGATAAGCATCGTATCGTCATCACGCGTATATGCACCCTTCGCGGGCGCATACGTTAATATGCAAGTATCTTGGTGGGCTTATTCGGAGTTTATTCGGGACGGGAGAGCAGGTGCGCATCTTCGCATTTTGCAGTTACACTCGCTTCAAGGCACGTGCTTGAAACTGCAGTTTTGAAGCGATATTATGGCAATGAAACTTGCACGAAAATGGAGAAAATACACGCTGGCAAATATCGTTTGTTATTGGTAGAAAAATATTCACGTCTCACCTTTTAAGTCGACGTGACTTAAAAATGAGAAAGTCTTCTTGGAATTTGCAATTCCGTCGACATAAAAATATGTTTACTCTCTTAATTTAATGTTTCGTGTACGTACATTGAAACAATTTCAATGTTAATTTGTCGTCTTTGTACGTGGTACATATATTTTCTCTTATCGTTTGGTTTTATTTACAATGAAGCACGTGGAAATGCATAATTTGTCGGAAATCACGGCGCTATCTTTTGGCAGTTAATTTGCCGTAATAAAGCGAGAATTGTTGCCGTGAATTATGTAGCGTTCCTGACGAGAAATGAGCAGACGCGTTTCTCTGCCTAAATCATTGCGGGTCCGGTTAACACTAATTGAACTACATTACCGCTCGGCCCGTCGTGTGTGGGCCGTGCCAGGCCTTCGACGGGTCCACTCTCTTTCACCTTTGCTTCTTATGAAATTGCCTCGCGTCGATTCTGCACGCGTCCAAGGTCAATGCATTCTCCGCTCGACAAGGCTCTTCCTGTAGTTTCATGAACGTCGAGATAACCGCGCGTGAAATATTTCGTACTCCGTCAAATTGGTTCCGCGCCTAACTCGTTTGCATCCGCAATCACGAGAACTCGTCTGACCCTGGAAATCATTTCGCAACATTCAGCTAGTTTGTAGAATGATATATCCGGAACACTTTGTCATATTGTAGTAAGATATAAGTTGTAGTAAGAAATTATTTGCACTTATTTTACATTTTTATATTATAATAAATGAGTGAATGAATATTTATCTTTTTTTATGTTTAATTTGATTATTTTATTTAATAATTTATATATATACTGAAAGAAAAAATATTTTAAAAGAAAGAATTATTTACTTGGTGGATATCCTAATTACTTGCAATCAAGTTAAAAAAATTTTTAATGAAATATTTAAATAAATAAGATAAAGAAATAATTTTTGATCAAGTAATTTTTTCTTGTAGTTATAGAAAATATTTAGACTATTTTTATATTCAAAATAATCAGATTTTTGTATCTGAAAAAAACAATTGAATTAATTTTAATAATATTATTAGCTTGTTTGTAAAATCATTATTTAAATATAAAAACTATAAAAATACAAAGTTACTATATATACTTAGGGTAATATGCCTATATATTTACTTGAAAATAAATATTTCAATTTAAAAAAAATGTATATTTTTTCCATAAAAAATTTTTTATCTGTATATTTATATTCTATGCTGATGAAAATAAGTTACGTAATATATATTTGAAGGGTGTTTGGAGTAGAAAATAGAAGTTTGTCTGTTCTCACATTTGAGATCTTAAATACAATATAATCATGCACGCGTTTTGTATACTAATAGATTTCTTCTAATTAAATTACATGTTATTTTACACATTTATTTCTCTTTTCAGGTAAGCTGTTGCAATGGATGTTCTTATGATCCAGGCCTGTTTTGTGTCCATCATCAAAACTTACGCACATACGTGAGTGACAAATAATTTTATACTCTGCGCGAGCGATATCGACGTTGATTTGTTACTTTTACCCATAAACGCCATCATCAATTCTCTTAATAATTTATTAATAACAGATATTATGGATCGCTATTTTCATTGATTTCACTCGACTTCAATCGCCTACTTATTAACGTTCCTCAACTTGTGACGTACTTATCTCAAGCTGTCATCTGGCAGCATCCAATTACAGGACAGTGCATTTCTTTTTCTGTCATTATACTTACGAATATTCATTTCACGTCACGCACAGAAAGTAAATACATGCCAGAACACTTGGATCGGCGTTAATGGGTTAAAGTGGGTTAAAACGACAGTTCTTGAAAATCAGTAGCACGCGAGCGGCGTGCTGCATTACGAATGGATCGAAACTAATTGCTTCACGCGCCTTTCGGTTAATCGGCCGGCAGCGCTCGGCCTGCACTTGTGCGCATTCTGATTCGGAAAGTCGGCGGTGAGTCTGACTCACCGGCGAACTGTGTCAGAAAACGGAGCGCGACTTCCGAGTAAACGCGACGACTTAGCCCTCCCCCGTTGCGTTTCTCTCTTCTGCGTTCCGCGGTCTGCCTTTTCGTATTGGCAATTAGCGACGAGCGTCGGAAGCGTAACGCGTAACGGGTGGTACGGAAGTATCGCTCTTAACCCTCGGCCGATGATGCGAAACATTTCTCGTTGCCCCCGTGCGAACCTACAGGAATAATTTGATACAGGTGTTTCTTTATAAGAATGAAAATAATTCGCTCGCGAAAAGATTTAAAAACCTTTTTTTTTTTTAATTCATAAATATAACATTTATTTACATATACGCATGACTTTTAATTATGGGTAATTGGGTGTAATTAAGTGTATTACCGCAAGGCGAGTAAATTCTTATTTTTAGCTTTTTACGGCGACAAAAACAAAATACATAATTTTGTTTAGCGATGAAAATTTGAACGATAAACCAATCTGTATAGGGTGTTGCTTTTAGACCGGATGGTTCGCTATACACGAGCGTGATTTTTTGCGCCACCGGGTGGCACTTGTGACGAGTAGGGGCCTCGAGAAACGGTGAGAAAAAAGGGCGGCGAGAAGAGAGAGAGAGAGAGAGAGAGAGAGAGAGAAAGAGGCTGAGCGCGAGAGAAGTCGTTCTCTCAAGTATTTATACATCTTCGTGTTCGCGGCTGCGGGAGACGAACGCTTTTCCTAGTAGACCCGGAATAGATGCAGAAGAGAGAGAGAGAGAGAGAGAGAGGCCGAAGAAAGAGGAAGAGGCGACGACTCGTCTTCGGGAGCCCTTCGACCTCTTACGATCGCATTGTTAATTACAATTTGTTTTCCTTCGCGCCAAACGTGCGAGCACCTGTGTCTATATCGGCGCGTTCCCGGAAAAAAACACACACCAAGTCAAAACGGAAATTGCCGACAGGCCTTTTAACAACGATCGTCGTTTATTCTCCCTGTATGCGTTCGTGTGTATGCGTCAGGGGTTATGGGCTTGCTTGCGGGAGCTTTGTACAAACCCAGAGATGCTAAATTCTGATCCCCCTTTGGTAAACTCGAAGCCGAACTTCCAGATCGAACTCTGGCGTAGTTCTGTTACCTACGTTGAAATTGCGGTCTTTAATTAAATGGCTTTTATGTAAAAGACACCAGGCGCCTTAATTGGGACCGGGGGAGGGGGTGGATACTAAAATTCCCTCTGGGCATACAAGAACGCCACTGTATTTTGCGATAAGAATAATTCATAGGATGATAATGTGTATGCCTTAGCCGACTTGACAAAGCGCGGTCTTTGAATTTAAAATTGATCCGTCGATAGATCGTTAACAAACGTTTGAACGCGAAGAATAGCGAGAACAATAGTGATGATTGTGACGGAAGTAATATAATTTGTTCTTTTGTTCCACGCGATCGGAGGAAGATCCCGACAGGACAGGTAAATACTGAACGCCCTCCGTAACGGAGTCGAGAGAGGCTGTACTCAGCTCCGTACGAATAATTATCTTATCTGCCCGCTCGCGTATTACATCATACTGTAATCTGGCGCCCGCATTATTTGCTCGCAAAGTTAGCGTACAGAAGATAATCCGATTACTTAATTGCACCAGTGAGCTCCTCTCTGTACAAATTTAATTGCGGGCTTAATAGCATTTTGCCGCTCTGTATCAAACGGTTTTACATATCAATAAATTTTCTCGACGTGCATACGTAAAGCGTATAAAGCATCTGTCTGGGCGGAAACTCAATTATTTATGTTTACGCCGTCGCTCGCGGTGCTACTAATAATAATCTTCCCATTACGCGAAATGATATACTGATTTCGCATTTACGCGTGCAATTTTAATGACTGTATTCGTTTTTCAATCTCGCATTTTATGCACAGGACTATTTTTGATAATTAATGAGATAAAGTAACCGATGAAGTACGTTACCTCAAACATTAATTTCTCTTTCAGTTCGATCATAATTTTGTTTAAGGCGAACGAATGTGTTAAAAAGCTTTCTTGCAAGTCGATTAGAAGTCTTTTCTCATTGCTCAGATGTTTTGTCTACTTGATAATGAGAAACCCCGATCGTGCTTTACGCAGAATTAAGCTCGATGCGATTTCTATGTGTGAAATACGAGCGGAAAAGCATCCTATTTCTTGCTTGCTTCTAGTCGCAATTAACTAATTACTGGAAGGTATCTCGACATTCCGGGAGTCGTAAGGTCCGGTTTTCTCTGATTACAAAGCGAAACCGAGAAAAACTATGCTTTGTTTTTCACCTTAGTCTAGCTTGCGAGACTATCCGCGGATCAATAAACTGTAGGAAAACGGAGTAGGAAACTCCGTAGCAAAACGCGGAGCATGCTCGAATTAAGATTTCCTAAATCGAGAAATCATTAATCACAGGCAAATGAATTCTCGTCTATTAACGAAATTAATAAAAATAATATCAGGTTTATAAGACCGTACATTGAAAGATATATTGTTAATATAACAATTAAAAAGTTGTCATTGTATTATATAAATTTATTTTGTTATTTTATTTCATTAGTTAAATTGTTGAAACGTGGCAACAATTAATTGTTATAAACTGGAAAAGAATTTCGAAATTGAAAAACTAAAGTATTTAATCCGATACATTCAACTAAATATTGAGCTAGTTTAGTTATTTCTTTTTATTAAAAAATATTTATGGTCGGCATGAATAAACTTTTTTTTTTGCGCAACTAAATAACTCTTGGATCAATCCAATGTTTATTCGAATATATCGGACTAATATTTTAGTTTTTCCACAAAAATTTTTTTTCCCCGACTTAACAATTTAATTGATACGAACGCCATTCCATGATAATATTAAACTTTGTTAACATCTTTCTTTGATCAAAAGAAAAATGGATTTCTAGTTTGTTGGCAAGTGAAACTTGAAACATTCCATATTTCATTCTATGAACGAAATAAATCTACCCTTTCTTCTCTCTTTTTCTCTCTCTTTTACTTGCAAGGGAAGAAGTGTCTCGGGAGAGGCCCGATAAGAGTTAAAAAAGACGATTCGAGTCGCGGGAACGTTGAATGATAGAGCGTGGCGGTGAGCCGAGTGGAACCGAGCGGAATGAACGGAATAGAGGGGTCTCGAGGATCGTCGGGGTCCGCGAGGAGAGCAGAGAATAGTTACCGAACGGATGAGTCACTCACTACCGCGATTGCTGCCGATACTCACCGGCGTGTAACCGGCTGGCACCAGGCCGCGATAGGTCGTCGCACCTTACCCTTCATTCTTCTTCGTTTCCGCAGGCCCTCCGGCCCTAAACTTGACAAATCTAAGGAACCGCGGAGTTAGATTTACGCCGTAGACGCAAAAAGATGCAGTTAACGTTTCCGTTTTTGAACGCCGTCGTTTTCCTTCTCGTTCGAAGCAATTTCGCTCAATTGTTTCATTAGGTAATTATCGATCGCGTAACTTCCAAATATATGTCTTCAAGGATACAGGACATTGTGCCTTTGATAAATTTCTTGACTACGCGCGAAATTTCTCGTGTCCTGAGACGTAAGACTGAATTTTCGCTTTGCAAGTCACGAAGCTCGAGCGACGTTCGGACAAAAGGCGCGACGCGGCATTGAAAGTGCAACGGAGGATAAAATTGGATCATTTGGATCTACGCTCGCGGAAGAATGATCTGAGTCATTGATTATGAATCCGATGGGAACTCGCTACGAGAAAAGCCACCGCGGACAAATCCTTCGTTTACCTTCGCTTGTCGAAGCACAATCATTTTCTCTTTTTCAAAAAAATGTTTTTCCGACAAATCGCGATTTGCATTCTTATCAAATTTTCTTAACCAAATTGATATGCTATGGAAATATAGAAGAAAAATGATTTCGCTGAATTACAAAAAAAGAAAAACAAAACGAGAGTCTTTAGTTAATAGTATTTTACATCTATTTTAAATTTGAAGTTGCATTTGTTATCAACTTCTGTATTGCAATTTCTAATCAAATTAATAAAATCGACAAATGCATATTAACAGCCATATACTTTATTTTAATTAATTATTTTGGAGAACTTTTTCTGTCAAAAATTTGTACTTTAATTACATTGAAAATACTGAGAAAAATGCAGCAGCTCACAAATTAATGAGATAAGCAATGCATCCGCAACTGAGATATATCTCTCAAAAAATAGAGCATTTTTGAGTTATTTCATAATAATTGGAGAAATGACCGAGTTGAATGGCGAAAAAAATAAACATATAGATTTTCATATTTTTCAAAGGCGCTTTTCTATTCATCGTTTTGCTTCGTCGCTTTTAATACATCGACCCATCGTTTCTTCTGGCCGCGTTGCGTCTTCTTCATCTTCTCCTTTGAACTCTTCGTCATCGTGCGTGTCAGTATAAACGGCGAGTGTAAACGCCACCGAGCGTTATTACGAGGCCTACTTCCTCGACAATTTCGATTGCACGGAGCTAGTTGCAACACGACACTGCATCGCTCCGAGAAGCCTAACGACAAGGTCCGAGGATAGTTTGCAGTCATGTTATTCAAGATTCATAATAGGTTTACAAGTTTCCTAAAACAATAAAATAAAACAAGCATTTTTATTTTTTAATACAATCACTATTTATTTCAATTTATTTTTTCAAACGATGAATTAATTATTTTACACTGAGAAAAAAAAACTTGTTAGATTGACTAAATTTTTCAACTCGATTAAATTTCTTCAGTTCAAGTATTTAACTCAAATGTGATACATAAAATACTTGAACTTTAAGCATTTATATATTTAATTTAAATACATAACTACTTGAATTGAAAAAATTTAATCAAGTTAAAAACTTTAATCAAATTAATAATTTTTTTTTTCTCAATGTACATCACCCTGTTACATTCGAGGGAAATATTCATTGGATGCTCTCTAGAATTACGCGTAACAATCTTGGAAACGTGATTTTCGCCGTGAAAGATTTGGAGGCTCATAAATGCCGCTGCCTTTCGTTATCAATAGAGCGTCGCTCGTGTCACCGAAGAAAGGGAATGTATGATTATTTTTAAACGGCGCGATGGCTGTAGGAGGAATTCATTCTGGAGCGATGCTCTCGGGCGCAGCCCGAGTTCGCGGTTAGAGTCGACGAGGAGTCTCTTTCAGCTCGCCGACGTTATTTCCATCCCGACGTTTTCCGACACGCGAGTCTCTCTCTCGCTACAGAATTTCCTGACGAGAAACTCTCGCGGCTCGCCGGACCGGCGTTCCTGAGGAGATTGCTCCCGTCGTTCCCGATCGTATCCGTGCGATGAATAAATCATTCAGCTTACCTCGATTTTAATAAAAAAAATAAAAAATAAAGAAGAAGGAAATACGTCTTTTCTGTTTCTTTTTATCTTTCGTCTTTTTATTTATTACGTTCTTCCGACGGTGGTTGAAGCACAAAGACTAAAGGCGTATCTATTACGTTAAAATATACAAACTCTTATAATAGGATAATAAATAAAGATAATGTCGCATTATGCGTAAAACGTGAAATATCGACGAAACGTAAAAAGTTTCTCGAGTTAGTCTATCGCGGATGAAGGCGGCGCAATTTATACCAGTGGAACGGAATGACATTAATCATTGGGAGCTGCATTAAAGTCTTCATTTAGTCCCACATCTCGGGCGGCGGCACTAAGCGACGTTTTTTTTTTGTCGTCCGGTGCGTGGGCACGGCTGGATTTCTTCATGTCGTGCGTGCAGCACTTTGGTGCGTGCGTGTGCGTGCGCGTGTCGCTCATTGCCTGCGTAATCACACGCAAATAAGCAGTAATTCTCCGATTCAATCTTGGAACGACTCCGTGAACTGTATGCAAAGGTATTAACTGCGTGCGTATATATCTTATACCGTCGTTGAATAATGACGTGTAAAATTTTCTTTATAACAAACGCACGGAGAAATCTGTGTATTGCATATACGATACAAAGATTTTTGTACGATATTTTAACAACGCATCTTAGATATTAATTTGTAGACGAAAATCTTGATTTGAAAATGCGAAGATACATGCGATTTTTTAGTTTTAAGCAATTATAATAACCATTCGCGACGCATCGAGTTTGTACGTTCAATCATGTAATTACATTTAAATGCATTTAAACGCATATCGATCTGATTATTGAGGCTTAGATCAAGCGACATTAATTTTTACTTTTTTTTGATTAATTTTGTTCTTTCGTTTCTTTTCTGTATATGCGTGTATTTCATACATGCGAATATAATTTACCACTCTGAATAATTTTCTACGTATATATAATTACCAACGTAATTGTTAACATTTAACTGATATCGACAGGTCGAAAATTTTTCCGATGAACGCTATTGATAAGATATCTAATTGTTACACGCAAACTGTCAACCGTAACCTTTATTCTAATGAAAAATTTTAAATGAAAATAAATGATTTCTCGAAATTAATTGCATAAATAAGTTAGAATTGGCATACATTGTTCTATAATATATTAAATATTTCGCGATAATTTGTATTAATTTGTATTTTATTTTTCTTTAATATTCTTTAGATTTGAATAAATTTTTCGTTCTGTAAATGTTTCTCCGATCTGTAATTTCGTTTCTTACCATTGTCGAATTAAGATTAGATGTCAAAAGTCACCTTTGAAGCCATAGAAATCTATTACTTTTTGATAAATGGTTTGAAATTCATAGAAAAAATATATGTAATATGCAAATAATATACTATATATAGTATATTATTTACATATTATTTGGTACAGCAATATTATTTTAATTAATTAATTAATTGCTCCACGTTTTTAATTTGAAAATATTAAGGAATATATAATGCATTTAATTTTTTTAAAATTTAGTGTGAGAATATAAATCGTTCAAAATTTTCAAACGTTAACCATCGATTAAAGCAACGATTCGATGTTTGTTTTTCTTGTTGTTTAACTCTATCAAGGCCATAACGCTGTCATCAAATATTCAAATGATGACGATCGAATGTATTATACTTCGGTTATGTCATCGCAATGCTTTTTAAAATGCGAATTTTCTGCTACGCATTTAACACATTTAACGATTATCGATCAGATTATTTCTTATGATTCTACGATCATCTGTGATTTTTCGTGATCATATGCCATGCATATCGAGACTTGTTTTATTAAAACAAGTGTTTGCGTGATTGATCAAGTATATAGGCTTTGAAACAATAGAAAAAAATCAGAATTTTTTATATTGTTATCTTATTGTGATATTTAAGAATAAAAGTTTTCTTCTTTAACTGGGATTGGATATCGAACTGGCATCGTGTTCACTAGTAATCATACTGACGAGAGATTTAATCTTGATTTTCATTTCGAGAGTGCGCAATTGTAATTAACCTTATTATCGCGAGTATTGTGCGTGACTAATAAAGAAATTAGAGATGGATTATTATAGCGGTGATAAACTATTATTTATTTTAACTTAAAGTGATGAATTTATAAAAATTATATTCGATATACATTATGACATATTAGGATCCTAATCTTCAATTTTCAGTAAAAAAAAATCAATGCAATTTTAAATATAATTTAATATAATTATTATAATTTACAATATAATGAAATGTCGAGAGAAATAATTTAACATATTCGATAATTAAACATTTAGACTTTCTTAGAACTTTACAGCTGTATTTTTTGCGAAAAATTTGTATTCAATATTTTCCCAAGTTTGTAATATTGCGATTACACGATCGAATTGCACAAAGGAGGTGATAATTATTCCCAGCGGCGATGCTCGCAGTTGGTTCACTTTTTTTTTCACGTGGCATTAATTGCTTCCGGGAATATCGATTATTGGCGTTGACGCGTAGTATCGACGTAAAGTATGACGAAGGTCCGGATAAAAAGAGCTACGAGACGCGTATACGCGATTCATTAAACTGCCTGCTCTTCCCGTCCAGTTTTCTCCGCGCGTTAAGACGAGATTCACTTTTACACGAGATTCCGACTCGAGAGATTCGAGTGGATCGACACTGACAAAGATCCAACCCGGTTTCCGCGATTTGGCGCCGTGTTATCGACCCACCGCTCGACTCCTCTCCCGCTCGCGTCCGCTTCGGGTCTTCGGCCCGGCCGGCCTTCGTACTGTCGACGAAGTGAATTAGCATTTTATCAGGAAGTACGCCGCTCGTCCTTGTGCACAACCGTAGTTCCTGCCAGCAACCGCTCGAACCGGTCGAGCTGATATCCTAATCGCGCGGGATTAGCCGCGCCGGACGAATTAATCAACCTCCAAAGCTTAACGACTCTAATTCCGTGGCGCTCGCCTGAAATTGAAATGCGTGTTTCGTTTACAGTTCTTCTTACACAGTTCTTGCAATTAGAAACGAGGCGTCTTCTTTCTCGTTTTCTTTTTTTTTTCTTTAAATTTCAAATTCTCATATCCCGTTTCATTATGTTAAGATTTACGTTACCACGCTATAAAAACGCGCGGTATAAAACTTACGGTGTAAAGTTTCTATTGCGGATATCTGACGATTTATCTGACGAGGCTTAAATTAGCTTCTACGTTATCATAGCTGAAGATAAAATCATAATCCTGTTGAGTCAGTGTTGATTACAGAATTAAGTCGCAGATCTTCGTGTCGGTTTATTATCCGCAACGGTGGTTACATTGAAAATAAAGTGTATTAAAAAAATATACATATATATAAATGAAGTACGCAACTGGAATTTATAACTACAGAGGTAAATTTGCTTCCCACGCACGGCTGGAACAGTTGCACTCAACTATTAAAGAGAATTCGTGGAGAACAGTCGAAGATCCTCTGTCGCGATAGCGAACGCGATTGCATTTGGAGATGCAATTACACTTATACCTGTATAACGGCCGCTCTTGAGTGCGCGATATCTCGAATACCTATCCCTTGTCTCTCACGAGATAAGATTTTTAATCTAGTCGCTATCGGCGTCCTCTAATGAGATACTTACCGTTCACGGCGTTGCTGCATCTTTCGCTAATTTTTCCCGTCTCACTTTTATTATCGTGTTTTAGTGTATGACACCGTTAGATAGAAATCTAATGGTGTCTCGGTTCTGATGTGGATTTCACTTTATCGCAGATATGAGATTTTATCGCCACAGAACAGTTGATTTACTAATAAACAGTCTCCGATCGACCGTTCAAAGTACCGAGTGCTAAGGAAGCCTCGCAAATCCTTTTATTTTATCATCGTTTGTTTCTTAAAGGTAGTTGTTAATAAGCAGTACAAATCAAATAACATTTTAAGAATAAAATTAGTCTGTGATGAATGCATTCGATTCGATTATATCTAACTATATGATACACACATTTTAGTAGCTTCACAAATTTAAAAAATTGTATACATTCTCGATGCTGATAAACTTACTGATTTAAAAATAAATAATTTTTTTTATACGCTAACACTCAATTAAACATGTCCTTTTTGTAGATATCAAATGTATTCATTATACTTTCCAAAATAAATTCCCAAAAATGTTTCAGTGTCGAGAAAGTATGTTATCTCTTAAAAGGAATATTTTTTAAATTTATTACTTTTTTTTATTTCTTCGATACTATTATAAAAATTTCAATTTCTTTGAAGACGCTCTTGTGAATTAAACAGTTAATTTCAATTTTATATTATATGACCTTAAATGCTAATTCGCTCCAAGTTCTCGCAAACTCGCCGCTGACGGATCTAGTAGCGCGCTTGTTACGAATCTATAAAAATCTGCATTTGCATAATTTTCTTTTTCTTGCGCATTAAAAAGACACGTGTACGTACGGCCGTACGGCATAGCTTAGCGTCGATTTAACAAACAGGCTATACCGTACGATCGTATACGTGTCGATTAAATCGACGCTTATTATAAACGCCGGTGTCTAATGAGCGGTCGTACGGGTTCATTAGCGGCCCTAGGGGAGAAGGAAAATATCGAGCGGGCGAGCGAGCGAGCGAAGGATCGAGAGCAGAGAGGCGATTCATCTCGCGATTGTGGCGAGGCGCGTCTTATCGTAAAAATAATCGACCGTGGCGAATTTTTTTACGACGTCGTAACGCAGAATCGGAGCGCGGCGGAACGATCCCTCGCATCCCCGGACTCTCCCCTCTCGCGACGAGATGCACATCCTATGCGGATGCTCTTCTCTCCCTCATCCTTTTCTCGCAGCCACGTTGTAAAACGTGAACAGTGCACCCGCGCCGCGATAAAACTCCATTTTTCTGCGACGTTCCTTTACCTCCGTAGACGACGCATTCGGATCTCGATGCAGCGCTGAACGCGAAGACAGACAATGTCATTATGGAGTTCGCGTCGCTTCACCAGCGCGGGAGCTACATATATTTCTCCTGTTCCCCCCTTTTTTTTCTCTTTGCCGCGGTGTTAATGAGAACTGGTTTTCCGGATATCACGATTACATCGTCCGTTCTGCAATACAATCGGATAATATTCAGGCTTTGCTATTCCTAGCTCGCGATGCGTCCATTAGAGCCGAGCCGCGCGCTCTGTTAATTCATCCGAGTTCTCATCTTCGATAATGACTTCCATGTCTACGCGCTCGCAATTGCCCTTTGTGCGTCGGAGCGCTCTCGAAATTGCGCATTTTTCATTAAACCTGCGGTTTCGCCTTCGGCGAATGCCGAGGGAGCGGAGCGCGAAACGGCGAACCGGGCGAGGCCAAGGGAGAGATGAGGTTCGATTGTCAGTTCGGCGGCGTACGTGTGTACGAATTTTCCGCGGTCGCGCGATAATAAGTATTCAATTCTCGCGGTCGTCCGACGGGCGGCCGGCCGCGGCTTTATGGACGTGACGTGTGTTATTACCGTGGCGCTTAATTGCTTTTCGCAGAGATAACATTAGCGCGCTAATTTCCCTCTGCGGCGGCGCGAGCGCGCGCCGGCGAACTCTCGAGATAAACTTGTCCGCCCCTGTTTACCTACGTTCATTAGACTCGTCTACGCTTTATATTATCTCTCTATCTCTTCTTCCGCGGCGCGGCGGCACGTTTACGACGCTGAACGAGGCCCGGCCTAATAGGCGGTTCCCATTACGCGCGCTAACTATTCTTCCCCCGTAATGTTTCAGCGTGGGGGAGTGAGATTAATGCACGAAAGTATAATTGAATCAGTCCGAGAACGTAAGAAATATTTAAGGACTCGTGAAGATAAATCGTTATAATCGCGGTGATAAACCGAGATTGCAGTTGCACGGTTACCAATTGCGATATTAATTAGTTTATAGAAATGTAATAGGCACCTCAACCCTCTAAACTCAAATTGCATGCACGTAATTATGCGCGTGCATTTTGAGCGCTTTCCAAATGTTGTATATTGGTAAGCTATATGTTTATCGGTGTAATAATACTCTTGAATCATTCTAAACGGAATTAGATTATTAATTATATTAGGTATTAGATTCTCTGTTCTAATTTGAATAAACAATGCTTTGCACTAAATAAGCTGCCGCTATTGCAAAGCTATTTGCAAAGTAAATTCACTGACGTTTGATTTCGTTTAACATTCGCGGGAAGTAAATGATAATTTTTCTTATCCATGTCATTTTTAAGTATAACATTAGATTCCACGATTATAAGAAAGATTTAATTCTACAGCTGTAAACGTGAATTTATATAACTTTGTACATTCGAGAGAATATTTTTTTAAAGATTAATTTTATTCAACTAAAAATTTGTCATCAAGAATATATCTTTTAAAATTAAAATTTTTTTCCATTATTTCTTATTTCATTATTAATAATATTTTCATTAGAGCACATGTCTACTTGTTGAAATAATTTTTTACCATCAGATGGAAAATCGCCATCACATTTTTTCTGTTACTTTGAAAAGTTTCAAATGCAATCCTTAAAATTATAATGCTATCAATTGCTTGTACTTTTTATGACAAATGCACGCTGAAAATGATGTATTACCCAAAAGTAATGTTCAGCTCTTATCTCGATCCTTGTTTACTTCGTTTTGTCTGTTTCTCTTTCGCTGTTGGAACATGCATATTTCGTTTGTCGAATATATTACGCGTATTTTATCTAGTCGAGGCATCATATTTCTACGCTATATTTAAATTACATAACTTTATCCTAATTACACGCGCAGCTCGCGCAGGAAACATCGCCGCATAAATCAGCCCGTAGAAAGCAAACACGCGAAACAGTTTCGGCGCAAGTCGTGCGCGAGTCCTTTGGATTCGCAGAATGATCTTCCCTCTTATCCCACCCCTCTTCCCGTCCCGCAACACATCCTCGGGCGTCGTTTCCGCGCGCATAATGCAACTCTGGATGCGCCGGGCTAATGCAAATTAAGCCGCGCATGCATATTAACTACGTGTTGTTCGCGGCGTGGCGGATGCGTCGCACGATATAATCTAGCTGTAACACATTTGCAAACCTAGCAACGACGGCTAAATTATTCGCGGACCCGTCCGCGGAACGGTACTTCGGGATTACGATGTGGTCGCGCGCGGTTCTATAGTTTTACTCGTAATGCGGGTAACGAACGGAGCCGAGGCATCGCGTCTCGCGCCGAACGGACGATTATACGCCTCTTAATCCCTCTGTCGAGAGGATTGCACGAAGAAATAATGAACTGATGATTAAGGATATTTAATTAATCCCCGCGTAGGAGATTAATTACGCAGCCGCGAGGATTTATGTATAATATTTTTTAGTGTAATTGACTAACGTGATCATGCTTGGACACTGCTACTTTGACAGCTAATAAATTCGAGGGTTGTCTTGTTGTATGACAGTTTAAACTTAACCACAGCAAATGGTTTGAGTGAAGAATGGACGTTGACAAACTTTTTTCACATAAATATTTCATCTTATATTTTCTGTTAGCTTCTGTTAGTTTCTGTCTCACATATTTTTAGTTTGATTTTTAAATTTGCCTGAGAGATTCACTTTAAACGCAGAAAAAAAATTTATTATCAAATCGACAATCATATTCTCATATAATATACAAGTAAGGATATAAAATCTTAAAAGAATTTGACAATCTTAAACAAACATAATTTATTTACGTGAAGAAACAAAACTTCAAGATTTTATATTTTTTCTGTACATATATGAAACAATCACACAGAAAAGTGAATTCTTAAAGAAATGCATAAATGCTTTAGTTTAAGAACATTTTATGCTTAGAATAGCGTCAAGACTAAATAATCTCGATTAAGAATAAATTATTCTCAAAACAAAGCGAAAAAGTATTCTTAATTGAAAACAAATTTTACTTTATTTAAAGAATAGAATTGCGCCCGTTTAACATTAAATATGCTTGTACACAAATGCACTGTATACAAAATTATAAGGATCCTCTCCTAGCATCTAACGTAAATTATTCGCTATCTGAAAAGTTTGCCGTGTTATTTACGAAATAACTTTATTTTAAGCAGGCAATATAAAAATTCGTGCACTCCTTGGAAGAGTAACGATATGGTGGTAGATAAAAAATTTTTATTTCCTTCCGATATTCTATTTCATGCAGGATTTATGTTAAACGTCTCAATCTACCGCCGCCGCCCCACGCTCGTTTTCACGAGAGGGGCCGCGAGAGAGAAACGGTAGTTCGGCCTTTGACATGAATCCTCGAGTTCGTATCGTTGCTTCGATTGCTTCGTGACGTAAATCGAGCGCCACGCCGCGCCGCGTCTCAGGATTTAGCGATTAGGCAGAATGCAACGGTTTGCAGATTCCTATCGTGACTGCAACGCGACCGAGCGGGATCGGCGCTCGATGCCGACATTTCCCCGAGTTGCGCGGCGCGTTCTCGCGACGTAATCCTCCTTGCCGCTTGGTTCACGCGGTTAATACCGGTGTGTATGTACTAACTCACGATGACGCCTGTCATTTACGCGCCGCGCAACTTTTGATACATCTGGGAATTTCCCGATTCGGGACACGTCTCCATTATGTGTCTCGCGAATTAATTGTCAACTGGCGCGCGACACCCTGCGTCGCGAGTAATGATAGAACTTTCGTAACTTTCAGAGCTTTCGAAAGCGCGAACATTTATAGAAAACCTTTTCGATTGTTGAGATCTTTCTTACAATTTTCTGAAAGGTAATGATTGAACCTCCCTAAAATGATTCTACAATTTGTCAATAATTTTCTATTTCTTACATTTTTATTTATAATAATTATGATTGATAAATGAATCGTTGAATCGCGATTAAATAACGAAATTTTGTATTTTACTCACATACAAAAAAAAAAAATTATTATTGATCTTACGAATTGGGAATCAACCGCGAAAATTTAATGCTGACTATTAAGAAACTCTGCAAAGTATTTCCTCAGCCATCAAAGTTATTTCAAGAATTAGAGGGCATCCTGTGTATCAGGTTCGATCAGCAAGCGGACGTCGCTAATCTCCTTTATCACCGTATTATATAAACAGCATCTATCCTCAGCATCAGTGATCTCATTTATCAAACTTGGATAGGATCATAAATTACTTTTATAATCGGGCGGCTTGTCAAATTAGCATCAGCGATGAAGCGCCAGCGGAAACAGGCGGAGTCTAAGAAATAGCGGCACTAGCAGCAGCAGCAGCAACAGCAACGAAAGCTGTATCGGATAAAAATTCGCCACAGGGCACCGCGACGAGCCATCAGATATCAACCGGCCGTGTTACGATGGCGTAACACTATCTCGACGATCAGGAAACGAGTCTGCAGGGAGAGAGCCGATCCTGTTCGTTCGCGGCGGAGCCACCGAGAACCACGGTCAAGGAAACTGAAGCACATATGTTTGCGAGTGTATGTACGTTCGCGTGTGTATGCACTCGCATACATATGTGCTGCACTATGCAACGTGCACTACCTGCTGATTTCGCCCGGGAGACCGTGGCCGATAGGACGATCCGTGTGGTACGCGCGTGCTGCCGGCGCTTCCTCGAATTGTTTGCACCACGTGAACGTGATTCAGAAGCGCTTTCTCGAACGTCATATCGTCGGATACGCGATAGCCTCTGATTGCGAACGAGCGAAAGCGAAAACACCGAGAGCGCATAGCTAGCCGGCTAGGTCACGCTGCAACGAAAGCTGCATCGGAAACTCCGTTAGCATCGTGTTGCTCGATTCGCACATCCACATTGCATACGTTGCAGGTTGTTGGCTTGGTAAGACTCCATTTCGGGCTATTAAATTTAAATTTGGGTTAAGGATGTGTTATGGGTCGTATCTCAAAACGTTGTCAAAAAATATAAAAGATTTATAGAATATTTTAGTATTACGTTGTCTGTAAAATTGGAGCACACTTCACTTATTGATTTCGAAGTTATTTAATTTTTTTATTTACTCTTGGCTCTTACATAAAATCACACTTTGCAGTACTTGCAAATCAAAATTCTTACATATACTAATAAATATTCTTGCAAAAATTTATTTAAATCGACTTACTTGTTTGAAAATTATTTATTTAAAATTTCAACAAAATATATTAATTTTCAACACAAAAATCATTACTAGTAAATCAAATTTTTCATTGTTTTCTTCTTTGCAGCTAGTTTCAGGGCTAAAATTCGGGCATTCGCGACCAAAATTTTTCGTTGATTAGAAAAGCGAAGAATAAACCTAGAGAAGCCGTCAGTTTTTTAAATTTCGATAACTTAGCTTGTATTATATAGCCAAAACATCCTTAAATATTAGTAGCAAGATTAAACGATTGACTCTCCCTTTCTCCCTTGATAAGAACGCGGTATTTATGTCGAAGAATTCAATTTGAATTTAAATTAAATATTAATAGAAAGACTAGATGACTGATGCACCGTTGGAAGCACTTTTTATTCTATAAAATTATAGCTAAAATTGAGCACGGTAGCAGGAAGCGATCATTATTTCATTGTTCGCTTTGTACGAGAGAGACCGTAATATGCATCCGTTTAACATTTTCCCAGAAAGGAAGATAAAAAAAAAGCTTTACAGATCCAACTCAACCGTTCCGGGGCCGACACTACTTCCGCTTTAATTCCGTCGTTTCCTTCACCCCTTTCCCCGTTCCGTTACACGAACTGTATTTTTCCGGATCACATTTTACGACCGGTGAGATCCCGTTTGTAAATCTTACGAGTGACTCTTATAAATTTTTTCGTGTCCCGCGCGCGGACGGGTCGATGGACGGCCGTTTCTCATTCGCCTGCTGCCTGTCCGGCGTAGACGTAAATATTTTCGGGATCCCTCGCTGTACCGCGTTCGTAAAGAACAGCGGCATGAGGGTGCATCGCGGATGCAACCGGAGTATGCATCCGTAGGAGTAACGCTCGCGCTCGGTCGTACATCAGAATCCTTATATACCGGCCCTCTCCGTGGCGCGGAGGTTCAATCCGGGGTCAGCACTCACTCGAGGACCACACGCGTGCCGTGTACCTGACGTGGCACCCGAGGGGAGATTCCCTCGATGCCTCACCCGCGAATCTCGCAATCTCGTAAGATCATACTTCACGGGATCCTCTTACAAAATCCACCAGATTCTCTTCTCGCGCCAAGTTCCCTCCCTCCTCGGGCCGGCCCGTCGATATCGAGAGATAATATCGTCCATTGTCGTAACGGGGGCATAAAGCATCGCTCTGGCGAGACGCTTAACACACCAGCGCGTTTTATTGCTCGATGAATAGCGGCGCGCGGTGCAGCGCGCAGCTCGGAAGTTCCGTGAGATACCGGAGGAAGATACGCGCAGTTATTTCGAAAGTTGTTTTATGTAGATGCAACGTTATTCGTACCTTTATTTCCTCTTTAATGTAGGGATGTCAGGGATCGTCCGCTTTCATTTTATGTCGCCCGAAGAAAGATTCCTGTATGACGGTTATACGATACTATCAATGTTATTACGTTCGGTTAAATTTTTATTTTCCTCGAATGTTTATCGAATGTTTCGTCTTGTTTGTGTCTAGCTTATTGCGAAGGTATTTTCCAATCAATTTAAACTTGGGAGCGATGCTATTTATTTCTGCATGTGAGACTTGTAAAACATTCGCGTCGTAATTCTGACATTTGCATATTTTCACATTGCAGTAAGTCAATGACGAATCGATTTCCGCTGCGAATGTCTAGCGGAACATCACGCGCATATCGCGAGATGCGCTCGGTAGGAGATGCACTCGGTAGAGAATACGCGACGCGTCGCTCGAATGGCGTTTTGATAAATCGGGTACCGAGTACGTTCGTTCTATGGGGAAAACGATGAGAAAGGATTTGCAGTGTCCTCGCGAAGATTTAACCAAGTGTCAACGGACCCTCGCTCCTTAGATGCAACTCTCGCCCGTTTATGCAGATATCATTTATGGCCGATCGTCGAGCAAGATTGCTTGCATTGCCGCGCATGTAATCGCGTAATACCCGATGCATCACCCGATACGCACGGTGTCTCGTAGATTTGGTGTTTAAAAAAAATCAGGGGTTTGCTTCTTAGGCATTCTTAGCTAATCTAGTATCTTTTTTTTTAGAGAAATTGGTTTAAAAAATGTTATATAATTTAATACGTAGACATCGCTATGTAGACATACAGTTATACATAATTACAATGAGACATAATATCAGCTGAAACTGAAAGACAAAAAAATTTTAGTGAATTGAACTTCTCTATTTGAATTGGATAATGAGATTTTATCTTTAAATAAATTTTTAATAAATTGTGTCTGTGAAATTCAGGTTCATAAAACTAAGTACACTCGCGCCTTGCGCTGCGTAGTCGGTGATACTTGGATAAATGATTAACGCAATCATGCAGCAGCTCAGCTTTTTCGGTGATGGTATCTTTACAAAGAAAGTTTCTCAAGTTTTACATCTTGGTAATAGGCGGCAAGTCAAGGGTGGAGGAAATAGGCGTGTCTTTATCCCCTGTGTCGTTGCTACGCTACTTTCATCGACGGAAACGACTAATATGCGGAAAAATGGTGTCCTTAATTTGCCTTGCGTCATACAAGTGATCCGTCATGCATTTATCACTCAATTTATGCGCATAATGGGACAACGTAAGAGGAGCGAACGTAATTTATCGACGGAACAGAAGTATAATATTTCTGAAATCCGAGAAGAGAGGTGGACACTTGCGTGATAACACAAAGACGGAAATTTCTTTACAAAACGAGTCACGAAACCAGATCTGACGAAATGGCTTGAGGATTTTATCTCGGCCATCATCGCTGATGGTTGATCTCTCTCTCTCTACCTTCTACTACCTCCGATCCTAGGATTAGGTGTATACTTGAGAATTTTATTATCGAAAAATCTGAGACAATAAAGCTCCCTGGGCACTAATCCAACAAAGGTAATCATCTTAAATTGTACTTATGTAATGATTAAAAACTATAAAAGTTTTGATGCGATTGTTAAAAGAACTTTATGATGATACGCGCGTGATTGTCTTGGAGTAATCATATTAATCCTTGACATAAAATAAAAACATAGATTTGTACACTGAAAAAAAAAATTGTCGAAAAATTAAAATATTTAGTCCGATACGTTCAACTAAATATTGAATTAGTTTAGTTAATTTTTGATTAAAAAATTATTAAATCAACCTGATATTTAGTTGAAGATATCGAGTTAAATATTTTGGTCTTTCAACCAATTTTTTTCCGAGTATAACGATTCATCTAACGAAATATTCATTTCACTATTTTGAGAGCTGACATTTTTCCCGAGAAATGTCTCGGACTTGCATAATTAAGAGATTTACGAAGGCGATGCGATCTAGCGTGTATTAGATCCCAGCGATCTTCAGTCCGCGCTTTGTTGCAAAGGGTAAATTCCTCCTCGTTCTTTCCTCGAGCGGAAAAAATACGATAAAGTCGCCGCGGTCTCCTTATACAAAGCCGTCAGAAGTCGGGTAAGAAGATGCGATTGTATCGGACGAATTTATTCGAATTTCTTTACGCCTCGTCGAAAACGACCGTGGTTCCCATGTCGGCCACTCTCTCGTTGCGTCTCCCGTTTCATCTGCTTACAGAAAAGAGGGATAATCGCGTCGTATTCCGAATCGTATTCTACTTGCTCGTCTTTGATCGCGTGATAAACGTATCGCGCCATAAATGTTTACAACGCGAGGAAAGAGCGGGCATTTTTACGGATGAAAGAAATGCTGAAACGAGAGAGAAAGACGAATTAGAGTTTATTGGGAATTAAACGTTTTTTAGATGTACGAAGATAAATAAAGGAGAAGAATTGAGAGATGTACTTATAGGAGGAAAGAAAATAGGAGAGCGCGAGGAAGGATTATTTCAAGGAATTATTTTAAGGAATTTGAAGGAAGTTTCATTCCAAAAAAAAAAAAAAAACATTTTATTCGTGGAATTTAATCAAGATGTGAAATATTGTGGCACAGAGAAAAGGCTCAAATTAATTTCGTAGGGAAAGATATAAGAGAAATAGAATCTTAATCTCCCGAGAGATGCTCCTTTCGTAATAAACACCTTCCGGGAGGAGTTCCTGGGTAACAAATGTCCCTGAAACACGCGTATCGGCCAGTCGCGAGGATTTTTTTGATAAACGATTGTGCTTCGTAACGATAGGGAGGGAATTCAGGGGCGTCCACGCGAGTGCGGAATAAATCGCTCTCCTCGAATTAATCCGGCGTTCGAATCGGCGCGAACGCGGACCGCACCGCCCGGGACCGCACCGCCCGCACCATCGCTGCATCGCCGCGCTACGCGTATTGCATTAACGATCAAACACACGCATGCGATACGTATGCGGATGCGTATTGTGGCGAGAGAGGTATACGCTGGCAATGCAAGATCAGATGCTAATCCCGCTAATCCTATTAGAGAACAAAGTCCGGAACCAGTTTACTAAAAGAGGGACAGGTCGAAAAGTTGTAGACAGCGGAGGAGATATCTCTCGGCGCGCCCGCCCGACCTCTCCTCCGCTTCTCCGGTAGATGAGGGATTGAGATAGCAAGGCTGTTGTATCCTCCCGGGAACGCCTAGCCGGGCTAGTCCCGAACCGTAAATTCACTCGACCGATAAAATAATGTAAAAATTGTGCCCCTGGTGTCACGATAGCCGCAATTATCGCGCGCGACCGCAACGTTATGGAAAATTAAGCTTTGAAACCGTCAGCTACGTGAGGAAAATTTTGAAAACGGGAAAACGCTGCGTTGAAAAAAAAGTTTGTTAGTAATAATCAAACCAAAATTTAAAATAAATTTAAAACTCCATCTTGATCATATAAGTTATCACTACAACTTTAATTAACGGTTCTTATTAATTGTTCCCGTCAGCATATGTTAACATTAATGTTTATTTTATGTACAGTTTATTTTCACAACGTAAAGAAAATAATAGTGGCAGTAAACATGCAACAAGACGTAAATAGAGATCTGAGATTTACATTGAAAAAAATAGTTTGGTAGCAAACGTCGAGCTTCGATGAAATGATTTCAATTAAATATTTGATTAATCAAATATTTAGTAATTATTGATAACTGTTTGGTAACAGATTGCTTGCAATTATTATATTTGATTATTACTGATTAAATATTTGGTTATATCAATCAAACAATTAATTGAAATTATTTCAGCAAAACTCGACGGTTATTATTTGCTAAAGTATTTTTGTCAATGTGACTAACAAGTATTTACGTCTTGTGGAATTTTGTATACTGCTACTATTATGAAAATGAACTGTATGTACTTAAAATAAACATTAATGTTAGTATGTGCTAATGAGGTCAAGAACTGTCAATTAAAATCGTAGCGATGATTTATTCGATTAAATTAGAGTTTAAATTTCATTTTTTTTACTTTTTAGAAGTATATTTCTAACGATTTAAACTTTTGACGTCACTTTCACAGTACTTTATCATTGTTGGTTATTCATAGCTGTTTCTATTATACGTAAGATATGGTTCGTTTAGCCGTGAAAATTTGCATAATGCGAGTGATACTTCGCGACGTGAAAGCGAAAGTTTAGATGGGAATAAAACGGACGACTCCGTTCCGAAGTAATCTACGAATTATCATCGAGATTAATCATTATTAATCATACGCGTTTGCCATCCTGACAAGTAATCTTACGGCGTTAAAACTCTGATGACTGCTCGATTGCTTCCATACCTTTCGCGTTTTCTTCTATAAAAACTCTCGCGCAGGCAACAACGTTCTATACTTTTGTCTCACTTATGTTCAAATATATTTCAAACCCAGGTGCTTCTTAAAGATCTGAAACAATATTCCTTCGTGTGGAATTGTCGCGTAATGACGTATCGCATGGAAAAGGTTACAGTTGCGTAAGCTGCACGGTTTTTTCCACAATGCGATCGCATAACGTCGATTACGCGAATCGCCTTGTACTTTCATCGCGTACGTATAACGTACAGTAAATTGCGCTGTATGATAATAATGACACAAATAAATTATTTATACGCAAGCGCGATTCGCGAGCCAATCTTGTAGAGCGGAAGGGTGAACGTCCGCCCGGTGTAACGGGTCAAGATTTTCCGCGAATGTTTCGTAATACGTTTCGTGGAAGAAATACCGCGGCGAGAGTCTCGAGTCTTCTCGGTGCGCTTCCAAAGAAAAACCGGTAGTCGTAATTCCAGTATCCAGCGGGCATCACACAGCCGGACCTTTATCGTCTAGACGCGCTGGTAGTACGACTTCTCGTTCCGATTTAAATCCGACGAGACAGAACAATGGAAACGAAAGAAGTGCGATAACAATCGTTAAAACCGTATGTTCACGAGCAGGCTAATTAATCAGAGCGTACGTAATGCAGAGATGCATGCGATTCGCGAACGCGCGCAACGTGAGGTAGAAAAAAAAATACTGATTTCTAATAAATTTTTCTTCGTTTCTCCTTAATCTCGTTTAAAAATTGGCATGTCGTCTAATTTGAAGCTTTTCCCCTTTTCCGCGTTTGCGATTGGCTGTAAATTTGTTAATTTAATAATTTTTAAATGTTTATTTTTAATTAATATAAATAAAATACATTTTATAATTATTAAATTAAATTAAATTAAGTTAAATAATTGTATCATTGGTAAATTATTATAAATATTTATTAAATTCGTAAAAGAATCGCTGTTATGTTCCAGTCGTATTCAAAAATTGTAAATTTGTGCAAAGACGTTCGACATGTTGCAATTAAAAAAAAGAATCAGTTATACATTATGCACACGGCAGTCTAGTTTTTACGCGTAGCAAGCGCCACCGCGAGAAACAGCGTGAAAAGAATATTCAAGCTATGAATTTAATGTCCTCTATACGCTAAAAAAAATGCATAATGCATGTACTTTTCTCCGTATTTAAAAATTCAAGGTTATTAAGCACGCGAGATATGTTAAGAAACGTGGTACATATTCATGTCGTCGCCTCGTGAATAATCGGCTCTCTCCTTTCTCGATATAAAAGTATCCCGAACGGCGTTCGCTTAATTACTACGACTGGCAATGAGGCTCGCCGCGAACAATTTCGTTTATTCGTTGTCTATTTTTGTAAGCCTCCGGCATTAGAAAGCCAATTTAGCCATGCGTCGTCGACTATCAAGTATAAATTGGTCCCGCGATCGCGTTTGTTTTTATATCGAGAATTATAAAAAAGAATTGCACGCTATATCATGATTCCTTTGAATAAGGAGCATATCTAACAAAGAAAAAGTGAAGTTCGCGAGCGCCGCGAGAAAAGTTTGTTTCGAAATCTCATTTAATGCGCGCGCGAAAAATATGAATAATTCTGCTGTAATGCGATTAATTCTTTCGTACAAATACACTCTTTATGAGTTTTGAAAATTTTGTAAGTAGAAGTATTGCAAAGAAGAATCTTTAATCTCCGTAAAAAAAAATATATACATTTTTACTGTAGCGTCTAAAAATTTAGCTAAAATAATTATGTAGAACGTTTAAGCATGATAAACTGCTCCTGCAAACAGATTCGACGCTCTAGCAACCAAGTTACATAATTTTTTAAATAGTTGAATATAATAATTTTCAGATCTGTGTATCAGCAAAGTTGTTCCTTCCATGTAGAAGTATGAATTCGGATAGGTATTGATTTTCTGCCGATTATCTTGTCGAAATTCATTCAGAAACTCTAGAGCAACCCAAGGACCAGGTACAGTTGGATAGAACTCGCAGGAAATTTAAATCTCTTCGCGATAAATCATGTCGCGATACCGACAGGATTATGGCTTTCTCGTAATTCACTTTCAACTATCGGTTTCGTCTTCCAAGAGATGTACCTGGCATTAAGCTACCGTTAGAGTTACTGCGGGGATGACTGATCCCCATTTCGGCTTATCAAACCCACGGACCCGAGCTTGACACACTGCGGACATTTACATACGTTTTCACATCATATACACCTACAGACACACTTTTTTCTTACGAGATTTATTCCGTAGAGAAAAAAATGGACGCGAGATACAACCTAATCTAAGTAGGATGTAAGAATGAGAACACGACTCTTATTGCCTTTTACATAGATGCAGCGAAGTAACAAAAGCTGAGGCTTATTTTTTATTTATGTCCCCTTAAAAAAGAAAGTCGAGTTTCGTCATCGTTTTTTTTTTCCGACTGTAAGATACGCGGCTTAGCGGGACGTTGACGATCGCCCGGAAACTTTTATACCGTCATAATTATTTACACGACAGTCGTTGGAGGAGGATCTTTGGCCGCGGTGAGCGGCGTCAGGTAGAGGCAGGAAGTGTAAATCACGATGAGGAATGGACGACACATTCAATAACCTCGCAATAAAGTGGGACGAAACTTTATTAGGAGACGTATGGCGCGGCAAAAGAGAGCGTGGGGGGGGGGGGGAGAAGAGATCATGAATTTTGTCCCTTTCGGTGCTGTCGTCCTCTATAAATCGTCAGATTAATATCGCCCATGTGAGAATCTGGAGATCGTGAGAGATCGGCTTGCCCATGAAAATCGCGTGATTTAGGAAATCGGGCGCGATTTTGCTAGAATTACGACGGCAATATTCGGACGAGAGAACTCGCGCGAATAGCTCGTCGTCGCGCCGATGCTCGGATGCTTCCATAGCCGCAAATCATAAGATTATTGAAGGTAGAGAGAAAAAAAACAATAGTTGAATATACGTTTATTTTATATACAATACTTTTTTTAATAATAAAAAAATTTAATGCAACAATAATTTTTCAAATATTTATACACATTTATATTTTTAGGTAATTATTTTAAGTATTATCAAGATGATATTTTCATTGACTTTGATCGAATAAGACAATATTGATCTGCGTCTTTTGGACTACTTTGTAATTCGTTATTCTGAAAATTTCAAGAGTCATATTCAGATTGTTTACGAGTCCCTTACCGAGAGAATTCTTACATGGAACAACGTGGCCTTCGAAGAATTTTACTAAAATTTTAATGAAATTTTTAAAAAACTTAGTAAAATTCTTCGAAGGCCATATTCCACAATTAATTATCTCGATTCTGAGAAGATAAAGTCAAAGGGAAAAATCTTCTCAGGGAAACACTTCTTTTTCGGCTTGAATACCCCTCAGGACAGATCGCTAGGATATTCGATTTAAAATTACAATATTTCCAGCTATTTTTCAGTCGACTGCAACTCGACTGCGAGTCGCTACGTCTTCCGCGTTATGTACGTTTCGCCCTTCGCTACGATGTAGTTACTTGACAAACAGGATACATCTCGGTTCTCGATAGTTGCACTTCGATCCCTTCGGACCAGCAATCATCGACGTGGCCGAGGATCGCGAACGGAGAGGACTCGTCTCGTGCGCTCGCCGCATTATTCCCCGAGTGCAATCGTGGGAGAATTTCCGGGCGGCGAGAGACGATTTGTCCGCCTGTCCAGGCGGGCGAGGAAACGCCGCTGCCGCGGCTTGGAAAGGGGAGGAACACCCGAGAGAAGTTACTCGGGGGTAATAACCGAGCGATGCCGAGGCTGAATTGCCTCGGACCGAGCGAGCAACCGGAGGCGGATCCGGTGTCACGTCACGTTCCTGTACATCCCGCGCTAGGATAGATGCATCGCGTGTCTTCTGGATGGACCGCTCCATTCCGCGGAGGCGAGAACCCTGTCGGGGGTGGACGGTTTCCTCTCGACGATGCCCCGGTCCGATTTGGAGGCCCTCACACTCTCTTCACGGAACTTTGCCGCCGACGGCTGCTGTTCTTCGATGAAAAGTGAACATTTATAAACTCTGATTAATTTTTAACGAGACACGATGCACCTCGCATCAAAGATTTCTTATTCTTATTAACCGGGATACCCCATATCGTGATTTTATTTATTAAGAAACTTAGCGAAATCCGATAAGCTAATCTAAAATCAATATCCAATTTAACTTTCTCGTATATTTCGCTTTATCTTATTACGTGACATTGTTGTGCTGAGAGCGTCATATTTTCCAAGAAGTTTATCTTAATCTTTTCTCTGATATCGAGACGCGCGTTTAATATTAGAAAATGTCAAATGTCGCGTATCTAAAAAAAGGATGAAGAATCAGGGGTGAGAGAAGACGATCTTTACGAGATCCATGCATTCCTAAGAATAACCGCGCATACCGATAATCTTCGGAGGCTTGTGTACGAAAGCCGCGAGAGTGGCATCGACCGCGTAACAGCGTCCTAAAGCAGCGCGAGAGACGCGCGACGCGTAACTTTGCGCCGTCGCCGGAAAATCGCGCGGATTCCGCGACGGTCGTCGAATTAGCTTGAGCTGGTCTGCTCCTCTCCTCCGTTCTCCTCTGTTCTCCTCTGTTCTCCTCTCATCTCCGTCCGTCGGGCCTCTTTGATTTCAATTCGCTCGCCCGCGTCCTGAATGAGCCATTAGCGCCGTGGCACGCGTGCCTCACAGACAGTGTGACGCTGCTGCTGCTGCTGCTGCTGCTGTTGTTGTTGCCGTTGCCGCTGCCTGCGATGCGCGGGCTTCTGCGATCTCCCGAAATAACTGCCGTCCACGTCCCGCCGCCGCCGCGTGGCAGCATGCGCTATGCACTCCCGACAGGTGCGGCGGCGGGCCAGCCGCGATGCGCTCACGCAATCGCGAAATGCACTCGTCGCACTTTCGCGGAAGACATGCCCGCTGTTCAATGCTGTTGCTTCGTTCCCCGCTAATTGCGCCAGCCATTAAACTTGAAGCTCGGGAAGTGAACGTCGTGTCAGATTGTAATCACAGTATGTAAAGGGAGAATGCGATTGGTTGGATGGATTACTTGTAAAGTTGCAACACTTTTTATTTATCCAATATAATTCTTGCGAGGAAAGTTACGTACGAAATAGAATAAAATTATGATGATATAAAAAAATATATATATAATCACTATACAAAAATTTAGATGATTTTTCAATACTTTTATTATCTTTGGCAAATACTAGTATTACATAAAAATGCGTAAACGCATCATATCGTTATATCGAAGATACATATAATCCGAAGGAATTAAAAGGGAAATTGCAAGACTCTTATAAAAATGTAATACCGACAGTAATAAATTGACGAGTAATTTAACCTAATTTATTATTATACTTATTTTGTACAATTTAAAAGTACTGCTTTAATACTCAAAACGAGTAATATATTACTTAAATTACTCGCCAATTTAATACTGTCAGTATTACATTTCTGTAGGGGAACGAGGGGACGAAGAACAGAAATGTATTTTTAGGAATGGAACGCATTGCCAAGTATAATTATGTCTATCGCACGCATAAATGCTTATAGATGCTGCGCTGCGGTTGCATTTATGCGTAAATTAATCCGGGAATTTGGGGAGTTTTCGACGGATACTCGGATCACTTCGCGATAAATAAGGAGACACGACAGTCAAGACGACGCGTCTCGAATCAAGATGTCACGCAGCTGCGTAAAATTTAGTTTCGCGTGCCAAGAAGGTCGGCGTGTAAATTTTAGCCGCGCCAAAGTGCAGAATTTCATTTTCCATATAGCGCATCGCATGGAATATACGCGAATAAAAGCGAATACTGAACAGCTAATCAGCCACGCGTATTAACTCCGGAGTGTTACTGTAAGTGAATTTTCCATCTAGGTGCTAACTCGAGTTTAGTACAGTTTTTGTTTAAATTAAAATTTTGATAATGTAAAATAATATTTTATAAGATTTTTCTGACATTAAAATAATAGCTTCAGTATTCTAACTCCTTGCAATTTATAAAATAAAATTATAATCTAAAAAAAAATTTGTTACGTTTAAAAAAAAATTCTTAATTATATGAGCGAATTTTTATTCACAGTAGTATTAACGTCAGAAAAATATGAGTAGCGCTCTACAGTTCAAAATACTCGAGTTCAATTTTTTTGTAAATTTTGATATCGATATTCATTTTTTTTTAAACGGCGAGAAAATATCAATATATCAATGTTACGCAAATTTTTGTCCAAAAAGAGTCATCGTCTGATATAGATGATCTTATTGTGACGACAAGAAGTCTCGAAGAGCTTGAAATAAAGCGGAGTACCGTTAAGAATGACCGGCTTCACAATAGTGACGTAACAAAACTAACAATGGTCACAATGCCGTGCACGTTACCGAGCACGTATTCTAGCTCCCGAAGGGTCCTCTTGCTCGAATTAGGGTGACAATTCCTTTCATCCGGGGTCGCGGACGCACAATAAAGCTTACCCTCGTGTCATTCGTTTCATCCTGGTATTAAAATTGATATCACAAAAGTGGATTTAATAATCTCACATGGCATTACGTGAAGAAAATGTATAAAAGTGGACAAGATCTTACGTGAGTTGAGATATTAAACTCTCAAAGGATTATTTTTAGAACGAATAGAATTATTACAAATGACAAATCGTAAATTTAATTTAAAAAAGTGCACTCGATTTTTATTATAAATGTCGTAAGCATTTTGTCAATTATAAATTGATTTGGTGCAGCATTTTAAATCATGACAAATTAGATATTAAACATCTTGAACTTTTTAATATTCTTATAACGATTGCTGGCAAATATTCTGCAGTAAATATCGTATGATTATTCGAAATATGTCTACAGTAAGTATGTCGATTGACTTATTGCCCGTTGCTATCTCGAATCGCGGTACACAATGCATCGTGCATCAAACGGTGCCGGATACTCGTAACGTTCACTCGCGTAAACAATGAAGGAACGTTTGACATTATGATGACGTATTGGCGGAGGAGTGCTTTAAAGGCGAGTCGGAGAGTCTTGTGAATGCATCGATATTCAATCGATCAGCGGAAATAAACGCAGTGAATGTTATATGTAGTCGCTCGAGAGTCATCTATTAATTTAAAATTTTGCTGGAACAGAAATATGTAGGAAATTTATCTTTAATATCTACTTTCTAAGCTGTCGCAGAGTGAAATATCACTTTAAAAGAGTAAAAATTGGGCTTGCGATTTTTTACGTGATTTACCACTCTAATGAGAATCAAAATTCATTCCTATACGTTGAAAATTGAGTTTGTACGTTTTTTCGAATAATTTTCCATTTTGCGAGATTTAGACAGTAAGATAATAATTTAAGTTATTAGAAATTGAGGGATTCTGACAAGTTGGGAATATTTCGCGAGATTGTTTTAAAGATGTGTGTACCGCGTACGCGTATATAGTACATATTTCTCCTAATTATATTCAACATCGCAAATCTGTGTCTTTATGTGCATCGTTGGACTGAATATGATGGCTGATGCTCCAGGCTTCACGATCCAAGTATCTCTAGAACGATTTGTACGACTGCGATGACTCAGCCGTGGAATGCTGCACGCGCACCTTACCTTGATTGCCTGTCAGACTTCTCTGGCTCCGGCGTTCTATAAATAATAAAATACACATACGCGTAGCTCGTATAGAGGAAGGTGTTGACGCGACCGTAACGAAATCACCGTTAATTAATGCCGATCGCGAATTGAAGACACACCACTCGACGCTGCTCCGAGAATAAAATCCGAGAGTAATATCCTGCTTGTTCAATTGCAGCGTGCGTTATTTCGACATTTGTTGCTTTGTAAAGCTTATTTTAATTTATTGTTTCCTCATCGACTTTGAAACCATACAATAACGGAAGGGTCAGCGTGGAAATTGGATCAAACTATCGAAGAAATCTTCACTACTAAATTATTTGTTAAATTTATTTTACATTTATTAATTTAAATATATTAAAATTTTATATAGCAAATTATAGATTATTGTACTATCTTATGTTTAATCTACACTTTTTCTAAAGCGAGCTGTTAACTCTTTAATCTCATTTTTTCAATTCCTATTCAGCATCACTTAACTCGAAGCCCTTTATTTTGATTAATCGTGTTTTATTCAAAGCTGCACACAAAAGTTTTTTTCAACTGTGTGTTCCTCTTTCCACTTTCTCTCAAAATACTTTAGATATTAATGGGAATATCGTTTTTTTATCCTTTTCATTTATCTCTGTTGGTAGTAATAGCAAGCAGATCTCTCTCATTGTTTCGTTTCTCGAAATCGTAATTGTATAAATTACATGCTGTTCGCCCCTCTTTAATCGTTCGCGGTGCTGTACCTCATGAATTTGTGATTCTAAGTTCGCCACTGACGATCGCACGTTCTGACAATCGCGTGTCTCACCTGTGCATTACCACGTTCACCTTTGCGAAAGTGTGCCGGTTTTTATGGTTTTCGAGATTATAATGACGTTTTATGGAGTACGTCGAGAAGGATAATTGTTCTTTACTCGTGATAATCAGCAGTGTTGGGCTTATTGATTATCGAACGAAAGTGCACGAATCAGTATGCGCATCAGTACAGCTGAAAGATAAGATCGAATTGAAAGTTGTTTAATTGCCTTCAGAATTTAAAGCCCTTTGCGCCGTATATATCACGTAAGAATTTTTTTAATGTGTTTCGCCACTTTCTCTCTGCCAAATTATGATTCTTTCGGCACTTTGTAATTATTTTGAATTTTTCTACAGATGATCGTCACGCTTCAGCACCTTATTTTAGAAGTTTTTATTTTTTAACACTCTCAACTTTAAATAATTCGTCCCGAATTAAAATTCCTTAGAAATGCAGTTTAGATGTTCGCGTTTTAAGTGCACTGAGAGAAAAAAAATATCTTACAACAAAAAATTATTTACTCGGTGGGTCCGAATAGCTTATTTACTTGCAGTCAAGTTAAAAATTTCTGAATTGAAAAATATTTGTGTAAAAAAAATAAAGAAATTTTTATTCAAGTAACTCTTTTTCTTGCAATTCTAGAAAATATTTATTGTTAAATTATTTTTATATTTTTAAGATAATAAGTTGTTTTAATCTAAAGAAAAACAATTTTATGAAGTTTAATAATATTATTAACTTATTCGTAAAAATATTATTTAAATACAAAGAAATGTAAAAATACAAAATTATATACTCAAGGTAATACTATGTCTATTTACTTAGAAGTAAATATATGGTTTTAAGAAAACTTTATTAAAAAAATTTTTCTCAGCATAGAAATTTCTTTTTTTCTTTCTATCTTTTTTTCTTTCTATCTCTTTCTTTTTTTGTATAATTATTTTGTTTGATTGCTCCGCTATTGTACAGCGTTTCAGAAAATGTGTGCTTACTGTTTTAGCGCTTGAGAGGATGCTTACCTAAAGCGCTCGATAAATATTGATCTCTCTCTTTCTTTTTCTCTTCCTCCTTCTCTCTTTCTAGACGACAGCGAGAAAAAATCGATTGCATTACATGTTCCGTGCCAACGATCGCATTCAGTGCATATATAAGTGCACTGAAACTATAAATTCACGCCGCTTATTCACTCGATCTCGTAAAGGCGCCGTCGTAAAATCTCACTTACGAAAGCACGAAAGCTCATGCGAATGCGAATCGAGATGCCTCGCGTCGTTCGTTTTAGTGTCGCGCGATGCTCGAATTGATTCGCGTCGAATGCGAATTCGTACACGTATCCCGATTCCGTGACTGCTTGTTTGATTGCTCACGTCCTATCGTTTTTATAGTTTGCTGAACGCGCGCGACATTTTACGATCAATTTGCAATCTCGGGGACGACCGCCATTGTTAAAACGACTCGATATCGATCGTCGTCTCTCGATCGTCTGGAATCGAGGTGACCGAAATAAATCCCTTTCGCGATGTAAATATACACGTGCCGTCTGCAAAGTGATCGTCCACGCGATCGCGAATAGTACATGTTCTCTGGCAATTTGGTTGGAAATTCGATACTATGTATCGATACGTTTCATGTGATCAGTGCCTTTCGAAAATCTCTACAATAAGTTTAAAATCCAGCAACTATCTACCAGCTACTTTACATTCAATTTTTGGATTTGCTGGAAGAAAATCCATTCTAAATGGATTTTCTTCCAGCTCGATAAAAAATTAATTTTAAAAAGCAGCTACATATACATTTACCAAAAAATTATTGAGAAAAAATTCGTCATTGATGAGGAACGTCGTAAGTTTAAGATACGCCCAGAAGAAAAATATATTATTTATTTAAAAAGAAAATGGAACTTTTTACACAAGTTAACCAATCATAAATAGGGAATATAAAATAAATAGAGAATATAAAAATATTATTTCACCTTTAAAGAGAATCACGATTTATTTCTAAAAAAACAATTTATTTTTCATTTTTGTAAAAGATATGCTGTAGCGTCTCGTTCACGAAAGGATATAATACTTCTTTGTGAAAGATATATTTGGTGTGAAATGCAATGAACGCTACCGCGTTTCTAAGATTACAACTAGGTGTTTTATGTGACTAATTTAAAAAAAATGTATTGTTTTACACATACGCACAGAATGCTAAATAATAGGAGGAGCACTTGTTGGACCCCAAACGTCTCTTCGTTTTCAACTTAGCCATTTGGATATGATAAGCCTCAGCTTTGAGACCCACTCTATATACGTAGCTTTCTTTGGCACCCGCACCATTACTGGATAATCTCATTCCAACGACCATTTTGGCCAAATGGTACCGAAGGGGGACAACGGTATGCTCTTTTCCGGAATAGCGGGCCGCACCCTAAAAACCGAGTGCCCCTCTTCTCTCGTCGAAATAGCGAGGATGATCCGCCGAGATGCCTACGGTCGGCATACAGTTCGAAAGGGGCCAGGGATAAACGTAATTTCATTTAAATAAAAATCGCCGATATATCTACAGCATTTCGCCGTGTAAGAAGGAAATCTTCAGAAAAGCTCGTATCTCCTTTTGTTCTCGCGCGTTGCGTGTTTATCGCGAATCGTAAAATTTTTAAGCGATTTTTGATCAATGAATTAGATGAGAAAGCAGAACTAACAAAGAAAATTCTCGAACGATCGATATCGCAAGCCGTCACGCGAAACCAGTAGATTAATACGTTAATGCTTGCGCGCGAGAAACTAAAATTGATGGAAGTTTGAAAATTATTTTCGAACAATATTAATTTGTTCAAGTTGCTGAAAGCGGTTAGAGATAACCGTCGCGCAGAACTCTTCAAATTTCATTGCACTTCGTACAGATAAGAGAGGGAATGGCTCGAGCGATACGGCGCTTCTCCGCTTCTCACAATCGCGCGTAAACGTACAATCATGGTAGCTTGTCTGTCATCGTCTTTCTTTTCTGTCGCCGAAGCGATCGTGCGCGATACCGGACCGTGCGGTAAGGGCTTTGCATCAAAATGGATGCGGATAAGCCTGTAACGGGCGGAGGAGTAAAGAGCAAATTATCCATTGACGACGAAGGTGGCAAGGGGAAGGGGGTGGGGGGCGGGGAAGTCTTCTTCCTCCGGTCAATTATTCCGGATGAGGCCCTAAGGGCACTCCCGAAACGAGTTTCGGTCTCCTTTCTCCACGCTCGCATCGAAAGGAGTGCCGATATCGGAGGCTCCTCTTTTCTGTCGTCTCCTTGCTCGATCGAGGCTGGTTAAAGCTAAATGACTGCCGAGATACCGATCGTTAACATTGATTTTAACAATGTCGCAGAATTCATTTTACAACCGCGAACTTCGACAATCGATCATCTCATGCCTACCGCCTAAAATCGTACAATTAATTTTAGTTTGAAGAAATTTAAACTCGTCGGAATGAAAATATAAATATGACTGGATATTATTTTATGTTTCTATATTATACAATAAAATTTCAATATCAGCGATCAATTAGTAATAAACGAAAAGCTATTTGTCCTATCTAGTTCTCAATTATTTATTCAAAAATTATTCTCGCCATGACAGGAAATATATATCAAACAATGATCTTGAGTTCTCAGATAACATGTTAAAATTTTACGGACCCGATACCCGACTGTTTTACCCGGATACAATATTGCGTGCGTGAAATTGGTTGATGGTTCGATTGTTGTTTTATTTACTGCACGTCTATTCGGTATCTACGGCTCATAAAGCGACACGTCGAGTGCGAAAGCTCGGACGATTGCTTGACGCGTGATCGAGCGCTGTGTTATTGTTTAATGATCCGTGCGCCGTTTAAGATCGCTATTGAATTCGAACTTTAGTCTGCCCGATAAAGCTGATTTACGGCGCTCTTGTAATAATTGCATCGCTAAACGGATCGCAACGTGTGCCAATTGAGAATAGAACTAAAAGCAGAGAGGAATACAGCACGCGTGTTGTAAACAGCATTACGTCGAAATCGAAATAAACTATTGAGAGTGAATGCCGAATTAGTTAGTTGTACAGTAGTTATCTCGAATTACAAACGTGAGTCTCGAAAATAGATTCTCTCTTTACGTGGCAAATGCAGTTTCTAGTGCGATTGAGTCGTTTGGAATGCGGTTCGCATCGTTCTCAAAATGGGGATGCTATTGCATTTGTCGTGCGACAAATTTTTCAATCGTGTTAATTGACTGCAGAATAAAAGATTCTATAACTTCTGTATTCTGCAATTAATCAACACGCTTGAAAAATTTGTCGCACGACAAATGTAGTAGTGTTCTAAACACTCAGAAAAAAATTGTGTTTTAATTGATGAAATTGATTCTTTAACTGGATTTTTTTTTAAGTTGAAATAAAAATTTATCTAACTTTGACAAATGACGTTATTAACCTTTTTAAAAGTAAATTGATTATTTGTTTAATTTAAACAAATAATTCAAAGAAAGTACTGGCGGAAATGTAAGAAATAATTTAGTCGGTCTGGTTTAAAAAATTGATTTCTTTCTGATTAAAAAAAAAAAGATTTGCATTGCACTGAATTATTTCTTTAATTCTAACGAAAGGACCAACTAAAAAATTTCTTCAATTCAAAGAAACTTTTCTTTAACTATATAGCAATACACAAATTTTTTAAATCAAATATTTTTTACTCAAAGAAACCTTTCTCTGGGTGAATGTCTTGAATAAAGCCCAAAGCCTGTTCTATAATACGTATATCGGTGTTGTAAACCACAAGTCGTAAGAAATGACTAATCACGGTCGAACGTGAGAATACTCAACTGTGATTGATCAATTTCAACGACTTACGGCTTACAATATCGATATACGTCATATAATAGAACGTACTTTAAATGTCTCGAATAAAATTCGCTCCAAGACGAACGTCAGAATTCTTAAATACGGTATGAAGAGACGTTTCTGGCCGGTTGCAGTTGAATGAAAACAGCATGAATTAATTCGAGAACGGGGAAAGAGGGTCGATACAATAATGAGGTGTCTCATTGTTCTTTCAACGATACTTGTGTCGACGCCATTGTTGCGTTAAAAAATCGGCAGAACTTTTCTCAAAGGAGTTCGAACTCTCTCTTTTTCACGCCGTGAGGAAAAGTCCCATTATTCGTTTTATAAAAGCCGCGTCGCGCCTCCGGTTCGCCGTCGGTTACAAGACTTACAAGGCTCGTGATCAATAACAAGTGATCAGCGCGAATAATAGGCGTCCGTCATATACTTTCTATCGATCTTATCGCGGTATAATACTGCTGCACCGCAGCAACGCGTAACGTCATTGTAATGCGACCTGTAAATAATGACTAGTACCTGACTGATACCAGATTGGACAATGGTCGATCGGCGTGACATCTTGTTTCGTCGTTGTTGATCGCTATCGCAGTGATATTCTCGTTGAAAACCAACCTCGTTGAGATCAAGTAGAAGAGCCAGACGGAACTCAAGATGATAGTTTATCAAGGAAAAAAGATTTGCTAAAATAACAACTATTGTAAGAACTTGCCTGATTCAGCAGATCTGCAGCTACAATGTACGAATAACCAGTTTTGCATGTTAAAGTAGTAAAGTGTTAGCTGAATAAAATGAACGATTATAACTTATCATAGTTGTTAAAATAGCACAGCAAATTTGTTAATGCAATCGAATAAATGGATTATAATTTTCTTTAACAAAATATACTTGTTCCATTAACAATTTTCATTGTAGCAAAGATTGCTCTTAATTGCTCTAACAATTCATTTATTGCTTTTAACATAATTTCTTTGTTGAACTTCATTGAGAGAGAGAGAGAGAGAGAGAGAGAGAGAATATCTTACAATGAAAAGAATTTTACTTAAAACAAAAGAATTATTTATTCGGCAGGCTCCAATAGTTTATTTATTTACAGTTGCGTTAAAAAATTTTTAGTTGAAATATTTAAGTAAATAAAATGAAATAATTTTTATTCAAGTAATTTTTTCTTACAGTTCTAGAAAATATTTATTGTTAAACTATTTTAATTTTCAAGATAATCCGATTTTTTAATTCAAGAAAACAATTAAATTGAGCTTAACAATATTATTAATTTATTTGTAAAATCATTATTTAAATGCAAAAAATGTAAAAATACAAAATTATATACGTAAAAATAAATATTTTTACTTAAACGGAGAAAACAAATGCTTGCATCAAAATATATGGTTTTAAGAAAATAAATTTTTTTATTAAAAAAAAAAGGTTTTAGTGTATCAGATCTTCGTGATAAATGTCGAACTCGCGGGGCAAGCTATATTATAGCTTTGCTAAATCACCCACTCCATCTTTTCTATGATACTTCTCGCTCGTACATCAGTTGTTTTCTTCCTCAATTATCTTTAACAAGTGTTACACGGTTAATTAAATTAATACACAATAACGTGTGCGTCGATCGCGTTGACGAGCGAGAGAAAGCCGCGTTTAGCTAAAGAGCTTATTCGCTTTCGAGTCATTTGGGTCTGGCATGATGAAGTATCGTGTACGTAAACCACGTCGGAGTTATCACCTTCTTGCCCGCTCGCCACAAATTCTGCATACTGCGAGAACGGTCGGCGTTTTTGCGCGCGTGTACGCGCGCCGCCGTTTCGCGGGCGCGATTAGCGCTTTTTCTCGGCCACGGCGTTGCGTCGTCGCGCCGGGTCGTAGTTACAACTGGTTCGCGACTGCAGCCGATGCAATTTCGCGGCGACGCGTAAATCGACCCTGCGTTCCCCGAAGAGAGGATCGGACCACCGTGGAATCCGCAGCCGTTTAGCAAGCGCACGATGTCGTTTATATCGGCGTCGCCGACCGCGAACACGACATAAATCCTCGTCCTGCTTTTCCGCTTAATGCCAGCCGGCCGCCAGCTTGCGGGCAGATGCACATCGTTCGTTGCACGCGTGCATCGCTAATAACCACCGATGTTGCTAGGACGAGCGGAGAGGAGCGGAGAGGAGAGGAGAGGAGAGGAGAGGAAAGGAGTGGAGTGGTAAAGAGGTGCTAAGAGAGAGAAGAGACGAACTCGTGCAAGCGAGCGTGAATGAAGCTCATACATGCGTGCATATAATGTACACTTTTTGCAAAGATTATCGATATTTATAAGAAGAGGAAGCAGTAGAACAATTTTAAATATATAGATTTTTCAATTGTATAATTTAAGTTGCGATTCGTACTTCTCTTGGATTTATTTTTCAGATTACAATTTGATTTTACATCATCTATACGAATTTTTCAGTGATATTAAAATAGAAATTACGACACGTCACGTTCGAACTTTCGCTAAATTGATTTTCAATAATGGACTAACGCGTCTGTAAGTGGCGCTTTATTCCGAAGATGATTTACATACATCTAGCCTTGCGCTCTAGAAAATAACGAGTCCATCTTTTCGTTTTATCGTTCGCCGATCGTTCACCGATTGTCCCGCGGTTGATCTCTCCAATCAACCCAAATGTCGTTGCGATGACACGTTCTTTAAATATTGCACATGAAATTTGATGGGTTGCATTTATAGCGCGGCGCTGCGGCTAGACGTTTATAGTGGTGTCTCTGGATTTACGAGAGGCTTTCGCGCGGAACCGACCGGGATAAAAATAATCCAAGGGCCCCCGTCGTAAAAATCGGCGTGCTCAATCTCGCTCGATCAAATTGTCGATATTGTATTCTCGTATCCTATCGGTCGCGGCGTCGTCATAATGCGGCGCCAGTCCTCCAGGAGCGTGCGCCATTAATTCTCGAGAGACGTGTACCGTAGTATTTCACGATCTAAAGTACGTTGCGCAAGGCATTGACATAACGTGTGTGATAACAACGCTGGCACAGATTGACGCCTGAAAGCATCGGGCGACAGGGAGCAGCAGCGCGGCCGGCCTTAATTAAAATAAATGCTTTTATCGAACCAGTTTCGCTACGATCGCCGGTCGTTGCCTTAATTTACGGCCCGGTCCGTCCGGAGAGATTTTCGTCGGGTATCAAACGGGAAGTCGTATCGTTCGAGCTGCCCGTCTATGAGAGAAAAGTTGCTCCTACCGGCTGAACCGCATCTCAAATGATTTCCATATGCAATATCCAGATGCATTCCCGGATGTTTACTTACTCGCCCCTACTCGGAAAATAATGCACCGTGCGAATTTTCAACGTTGTTGCAGATGGAATTCTCATATGCAAGTGCTCTACGTTTTGTTTTAAATATATTAATTTTCATGGTTATATTATTAACATGTAGCTTCGGTATAATTTCGACATCGCGTAAAAATTACTTATTTACATTAGATTTGAATTTTAAAAACGTTATTAATAACTTTAGTTATTAATAAACTTTATTTTGCTAGGTCCAGAAATAATTATATTACGTAATTTTAATGAAATGATAGATGAAACCTTTTACTCGATATGACTTTTTTTTTTTTACAAAGCAGAAGATTGAGCGCGGTGCACAACGGAATGGAACCAACGATCAAACGAAATTTAAAATCGTAATGAAACTCTTAATTGCTTGTTAATGGAAACGTTCTCTCCATACGGTTGTCGGATTTTCGCGCGATCGACCGTGTCTGATGTTTTTCTCGTCGGCCAGCACGTTAATCGACCGTATTACAATTTTATGGCGCGACTCTGCTTTGAAGACAGCCGCAGCTGCGGTCCGTCGAGAGATCGAATTCGCATTCGCGGCCTGCATATGTCGCGTATGAACCGTCGAGATATGCGGTGGTGTGGCGTGGTGGCCCTTTGATCAGGATTGTCAAGAGGCACGCCGAGGGAACGTCGTGCGGAGGAAATCGATCTTTACCACCGTGCAGGGCCTCCCTCGCAGCCTTCCACCTTCAGCTTTGATGCCTTTTTGCCTCAGTCAATTAGTTGTAATAATTGCATCTTTGAGATTCAAATTAGGAGACACTACTTCATTACATAAATTCCCTTTCCTCAATTTTTATGTTGATGTGACGCGTTAGTTTTTCTCAATGTTACGCAGAAACAAAAAAATTAGTATCAAATCAACAATTCATTGTTGCATATATGAACAAGAAGATAAAATCTTCTTGAAAGAATTTATAATTCTTAAACAGATAATTTGCTAACGTGAAGAAATTTTAATCGTTTCTTTATGTTAGTAAATCATGTCTGTTTAAGATTATCAAATTCTTTTAAAATTTTTTATTTTTGCTTATGTATGAATAAATTGTTGATTCGATACTAATTTTTTTTCTCTTTGCCTTTTAATGTGACTACTGTTATCTATCTAAAGCTATGTATTAACTATGATTTATTTAAAAACGATAAAGAATGTTGTAGAGTAGAAATAAGTATGTAAGAAGGAAATCCAAAGAGCAATTATAAATAACATTGCATCGTGTATGTGTAGAGCTTGCACGAAGCTAGGACGGAACGGATGACGAATAAACTTCATCGATCGCGGGATAATAAAGCGGGTTTAAAGATCTATGTGCACAGGCAAGTGTTAGTTGCAACATTGAAATCCCTTAACGGCAGGTCTTAAAGAATGGTTTAGTAGGTGGTACGTGACTGGTGTATAAATTGCTGTGTTTATTTTCCCGATTGTTACTTTACAACGGGAGCCATTGTGCTGCATTGGAAAGTGTTAAAATGCATTGCGACATCTTCGCGCCCGATTGAAACTTATCGAACATCTAGACCATCGTAAATATCAATAAATTAATATATTGTAACGAGATTAATTTAGAAAATTTCATTTTTTTAAATCTTTTATTGACGCAATTTTTGCAAATTTTATTTTGTAAAAGATCAGTATTATTAAAGGATTTCTCCAATTTAGGCAAATTAATTTTTTAGATACATATCATCTAATTGAATTTTGACACAAATGTGTCGCGCGCTTATAGCACGAGAGCGAAGAATTTTGTTGATTTCGATATTCCTCTTTCTCCCGTGAGAAACAAGCGGCTTCCCCTATCATAGTTTCGTTCATTCACCCCTGCAAAGGGGAACATCCCCATTGTTTGGAAACCACTGCCGTATAACAGAGAGCAAACATATGCAAAACCAACATTCCAGCTTTTTATTTGCATGGCACACTAGTCGCGCAATAAATGCATTTACATATCACGGTAACGGGATATTAAACCCCTCTCGCTTAGATAAACACAAAATTTATACTTGCGTTTTCCGGGAAACATTGAAAAAAAAAATTTGTTCTTTATTATTTTGAAGGGAATTAAAAGTTTCCCTTTTAATATTACACAGCAGGATTAAACGAGCGGAGTAAACTGGAGCGAGGTAAAATTTCTCCCGCGAGAAAGAAATCATCTCCCCTGCTCGTTTGTTAAAGCCGAGAAATGATCGGCGACGAGCGCGATTATTCGCATTATTAATCCTGCGAATTAATCCTGTCGTCCGTTAATAGCTCGTTTCGCGCGTACAGGATTGCCTTCGCGATTTCGGGCGAGCGGCAGCAAGGAGCGGTGCGGGATTAACGGAGCTCGCCGCTCTCATGAATCGTAATTACTAATTAGACACGGACCGGCGAGCTTGCGGTGGTGGCGGTGCGAGCAGCGAATCCGTCGGGACGTCGCTCGCCGAATGAAGTTACGCGAAAGCACTCCCGTGGAAACTACGTCCTATGTTTGGCACTGAGAATGAGAAAGAGAGAGAGAGAGAGAGAATCCAGCTGATCTATTGTTTCCCTCCCTCTTATTCCCTTCCTCTCGTCGTCTTCTATCTTGCATTCCCGTCTCGGGATATTCCTCGGAAATGATCGCGCGCCCGGAATTTGTTTGGTGTTAATGCACAAGAGTGCAAACTGCGTGCAATCGTGGAATGAGTCGCGAGTAATTATCATACTCCAGTAATATTTAGCGAGATCAACTATTTATTGTGTATTAAGGACTATAATGTTGTAAAGTAAAAATAAAATAATAATATACTGAAGATTAAAGGTTAAAATAAATTTCTGGAAATTAAAAAAACAGGAAAAAGTGCGATTTTTAAAACATTTTTTATTCAAAATTACGGGCATACATCACTTAACATATACAATTAAACGTTAAATTAAAATTCTGTAAATGATAAGCCTAAATTGTTAATAATGTTCCATTGATACAAACAGACATAAAAGAGTTGGGCAATCATATTAGCTATTATATATAACGTAATATTATCACAAGTAACAACGTATTGTTTATCGTCGTCATTACTTTGTCCATAATCTCCGTTGCACTTATGAGAAAGCAGTTTAATATATATTATACTCCTAGGAGAATTGTACTAAGATACATGTAATCGAGGTTTGTAGAGTCCTGCGAGAGATCGTTATCGGGCGTTAATGGCACGCAAAGTTTCGTCTAAGTAATCTCGTGGTAGGCGACGAGACCGCAGATTGCAATTAAAGTTAAGATCGCAACCACAGTTGATCAATAAACAGCAAACTTTAACTTCTTGGCTGCGTAAGAGAGGTTTTTGAAATCCTCTTACGGCAATCCCTTTCGAGATGTTTTCCATATCTTCGATGAAAATTTTTAAAATTTTGTTTGATAAAATAAAATAATTTTTTTTTGCTTTTGCAGTTTTTGCAAAAACCATTCGAGAATCAAACACAGTTACACTTGGTAAACACGATTGTCGTCCTGTGATAGCTGTCGTCATTAAGATTGCAATGAATCCGTAATGAATAACGTCGATCTATTAAATTAATACGTCACAAATGCATTAAGAAATAACCGCGGGACATCGCAGGTTACATTTGCCGCATTGTTATCGCAATTACCTCCATTCTACGTTTCACAAAGAGCTCGAGTGGAACAGTATCGCGATGCGGAACGTCAATCCGACGTATTACGGTCCCTTACAACGCGGAGGGATTATTCTCGCAGCGCGAAACGGGCGAGCTCGAGGGGCTGTCGAGCGTCACGAGAGTGGCGTTCTGGTTAATTTGGCGAGTCACCGCGGATGTGGATAATCCTGATAACAATGCTCTCGCGATTCCACCAGCGTAGCACAGAGAAGAGACGTCGGTGGTCGCTTATCCGCAAACGGCAGTTAGGCAGTTAGCAAAGAAGAAAAGAGAGAGAGAGAGAGAGACGGAGAAGGAGAAGAGAAAGGGAATCGAGAGACGAAAGGGAGAAGGAGTAGGTTGGCGTCTCTGTAATTTGTAACGTCGGCCATTCGAGCGTGTAACTCTGTAATGACGAGTAACGATCCCGCCGCGAGTGCGCCAGCTGATTGCGTGGCGCAGCTGCATGACGCGCGGCAGGTTACTCTGTGCTCGTACCTTAGGTACCTCGGGTACCTTAGGGCGATCAGGTATGCGCATATCCGCGCGATCGTCCGTCGAGAAAAGAACAAGAGAGAAACCCTTGGTCCCAGAATGGTACCTGCCGATCCTCGAATTACTACGAAGGAACCTGACGTCGCGAATAGCTCCTAAGCTAAGATTGATAGGTCGATGGAGAGCTACTCTGATATTAAATCCCGCAAGAAATAATAGAAATTATAAAAAAGTAGAATACGAGAAGTGTAGGCGCGAGGCGCAGAATAGGTACGGGAAGAAGTGGATTACAAGGGTAGAATGTAGAAAATGAGCGAGAGAGATAATCAAGATCGTCAGAGTGAAACGAGATGCACGAATTAATTTGATACACGATTTCGAATCGGATTGCAATCGAAACGGAGAGAGCAATCGAGCCAATGGCGATAAAGCGAAGAAAGATGCGGGAGATGCTGTGGGAGGTTCGATTAATTTAATGTAACTGAATCCGTTCGCGTTGCGCATGCACATCGCTCGAATTGGCGCTGCGCGAGCCGTATATTACCGCGATGTGGCATTTTCATTTGTCGAATTGCTTCGCGTTTCCCGCGCGCAATAATATTCGCTAGCGGTCGATATTATTGTTGGCGCACCTATTGTGTTACGACGTACACAATACTTAATAGGGATAATGAGATACGCCTGAATTAGTTGCCGCGTAATCCAGTCGCGGTTCGAGCTCAGTCGCCTAACCGAGGCCTGAATCGGCCGATTCCCTCTGTATAGGCGGAACGTAATCTATAGTATAGACAGAGAGAAAATTCAATTAATCAAGCTGCATCCCGCCCTTAATGCACCATCGTCGGTGGGCATTAACGCGGCGCTAAACTAAATTCTCCTTTCCGGTCGCGTCATCGGAGTAATGGCAAAGTGTAAACGAGGTATTGTCATTCCGTTAGCAAGTTACGCGCCAGTAACGGTATCGCCTGTAAAGCCTGCATTTCCGAGAAATCCTCCGCGCGAGAGACATTTTTCCTTCCACCATTTGACGACGGTGCGTCTTGCGATCGGAAATAATAAATAGATAAATGATATGTCTGTGCTTTGTAAGAACATCAGGTGGAGATACATCCGTTTTACCAACCACGGTAGCAGCGGAACACTTTTGGTAGAGAGCCGTAATTTCGTCGAGCGGAAACAATACGTATCTGTTAGGGTGTAACACATATATATAGTCCTCCTCTTTGTCTCTCGTCTCGAAATGGTTAGTCTATTTTCAACGGTGAGCATCATTGACCGCGAGTACCAATGGCCCCGTAACAATTGAGAATACGCTCGGCACGATACCGTCGTAGTGAAGCTAGTCGTGTGATCATCCAGAGTGTCACCGATGGACCACACCGATGGTCCGACAAGCGCCAAGGGCACTCGGTGGGCGCTTTTTCCAGTCGCGTTTAAAAGGCTTATCGAATCGCAGCGACGAACCAGCGACCAGTTTTCGAGGCACGTAACGCTTTTTTTCCGATCTGGGCTCTCTCGATCGTCGTCGGCGGCGGCGGCGGCGGCAGCAACTCGCCTCGAACAGACGGATAAATATTCAAGCGGAGCAGTCCGCCCGGTGGTGCACGCGTGGGAGGTAACCCACGCGGCTCTCTCACGCATCCGTATGCATTCGGGCTCTCGTATCTGCGTGTATGTACATACGACGAGCGTAAGCGCGATCGGAGAGCGAGCGTGGAAAATTGTTCCCGATAAATTTGCCCGCGGCATGGGCGGCCGGTCGTCGTCGTCGTTGTCGTTGTTGTTGTTCAAACGCTACTCGTTGAATGTTTTTTCCCCCGGGGATGGAGAGCGCGCGAACGGCGACGGCAACGTCCCGGGATGCGTTTCTCGCGCATCTCGGGAAATTCGCATGGTATGCGTAAAAATCGGAATTGCGCCCCGTCGACCTCCCACGCGCGATAAATCCGCACACGATTCGCGCCAATCTCCTCTTTTTTTTTTTATTTTTAATTTCACGCGAACGAATATCTCGAACGAGCGAAATATACCGAGACACGGTATCCCGCAAATCGGGATTTCGCAAGGCGTCTTATGAACCCTTTATCGGTGAATTTATTGCCATCCGGAGAATAAAGGAGTGGCGCGGTCTTAAGGTCTCTCCCTGGACATAAGTTTCATGAAATAATTTCGCAAATGGAATCTCTCGATATTAATCTTTGTATTTAGAAACTAAAGTTGCGTGAATGGTCATAAGTTTCGGTGTAAATTACGAAATTATAACGTGTAGCAATGAAAAAAAATAATTAGAAATGAATCTTTCGCTCTTAAATGTTTTACTTATTGAGAGAGATACGCTGAGAGAGAAAAGATTTCTTATTTAAACAAACATGTTATCAGTACCATTAAAATAACTATTTTATATCAAACTGGTAATATTTACCGTTTGATGTAAATTATTCGAATACTAATAACATATTTATTTGAATTGAGTAATATTTTATATCGATGTAGGAATAGCGTATATTAACTTCTCAACATAAAAACAAATTATTTGACATTGCTTCATCTAATTGAATCCGCAATTATCTGCGTGCGTAAGGATCGCTTCTAAATTAGAATTGAAGTCGATGCCATCGTGATACGATGTAATAAGATTATATAAAAAACACAATATAGATTCAGGACCATGATTTATACAACAAATTAAATGCTGAAATAATATTTTATATGTAATTTTTATATACAGTTTCCAATTCATTCAAACAGCGCGTCGTTATCTTCGGTTTCAAACACAGCTCTTGAAATAAACTAGAACAGTATGTGTCACATAATTAAATTGAAAATCAATTTTAATAATACCGATGCTAGCTGTCAACTTTAAAATCCCTCTCGCCCGAGGGAAATGAAAAATCTGATGCGAAAGATGTTATCTCAGCCAGGATGATCCTCTTGGCCCATCTTCCATTTAATTTGTTAGATAAAAAAGCCTAGCTGCGCTCAAGTTTTATTTTACTTCAACAGACTGAAGAGTGACGATGGCGCAAGAGTTCAAAGTACCAACGGTACGGTACGGTACGGTACATCGGTATACACCTAATTTCGTATCACGCGGTGTTCTTTCGAGGATATATTCGAGAGTTATAATTATCTCCGGCAAAAAAAGCAATTCCGCGGGAGGGAGAGCTATCGGGAGAGGCTGTCGCGCGAAGTGCCACGTGCACGCCGGCGTGTGTACAAGGGTCGCGTGATAATATCTCTTCATACATTATGCAGCTTTCCGGATAGCAATACGCGGCGCACGTTGCGCGATGAGGTCGCCGGCTTAACGTTATCGGACGGCCGCGACGATGGCTGAATATTGCCTCGCGAACGGGCCTCGTGGCTGTCAACCGGAAGCTTTCGCGGTTACAAATCTGATTTTCATTGCCGACGATGAGAACTCGCCGCGCATAAATCTTGCGCCACAATCGGCCGGAGACTATGAATAGCCGCGGTTATACGCGCGGCCTAACACGCCCTACCTCGTAAACAACGCGCGTTTGCGATTATTATATCTCATTACGATATGCGGGAGGAGTGTTTGCTTTATTTCTGAGATTTCGCGAAATAATGTGGTAATAAATATGTCTCGCGAACGGAATTTCGTGAAGAGAGATGATAAAACCGCGGGCGAATAAAATTAATGGATAAATTGTTATTCGAGTTGAAAAGTATTTAACAATTGAGCTTAGGCTGCATTTTGTATATAATTTAAAAGAACTTGAATCTTTCTACGTCTTCCGTGCGAGTGTCCTAGTCAATTTTGTGATATTCCTTCTTCCGATTCAATCTAAGAGTTGTTTTCGAAATCGAAAGTAACGGCACACAGTTTGAAAAAATATCAAAAATTTTATATAAAATGTATCACAAAGAATATTATATCAGCGCCAAGATTCTGCCACACAGAAAAAAAATTAGAATCAAATCAACAATTCACTGTTTCATATATAAGCAAGAATATAAAATCTTGGAAGAATTTGTAATCTTAAGCAGACATAATTTTTTGCTAGCTTAAAAAATTTTATTTTATTTACATAAATTATGTCCGTTTAAGATTACAAATTCTTCCAAGAAAATTTTATATTCTTGCTCATATATGAAACAATGAATTGTTGATTTGATAATAATTCTTTTTGCTGCGTATGACTGTATGTAAAACTATCTCGTCTTTAATTAAATTATAAAAGTTATTTTTCCAAACTATCAATTAAAAAATGCGAAGCTAAGGAACTAGCTACTTTGTAATCTCGCGCAATCATTAATACTCAGCAATTATATCGCTCGTCGAGTCGTTCTTTCAAGCGTGATAAGTTCATCAGGGGCGAGCAAAAACGATGCACGTGGCAATTACGGTCATGTGTTGCACCTCCATGTTTAATTGCGGGGTCGTACTTAATTACCGACTGAAGAAGGCGATTAATCCGATCGCTGGGGTCGTTCTCTTGCCCGTCCAACGTGGAATAACACGCGGAATGCCGCTGCTCGTCGAGTGCACCCGGTTTAATCCGGCGCGGCGCGCGGTTTCGTTAGATCTCAGGGAGAGAACGCGAAGGGAGAGAGAGAGAAAGAAAATTCCATCCCCCGTCCAACCCGGAGGAGAACGAATTTATAACCGACCTGGATAGAAGCTGATGGCGAGGCGGACTCTGTCAACAGCGCAATGACTCACGGACCGTCGAGTTCGCCTATCGGCCTCGCCTAGAATTATAGCGAGCGCTCGACTATATGATTCAGTTGGTAATTACGTTCCACGATGCGCGCAACGAATCCGAAATAGATTTTCCGGAACGCGGAGAAACGCGCCGCGCTTTCTCGCGGGCAAGAAGTGTCCTTAAAAGAGCCCGCCGACGGATGTCGAACGAAACGACGAGGAAGAGTACGCCGGATATTTTTCGTCAAACGCAAACTTACGCATTTTCTCGTATTTACACGTTAATTCACTTTAACTGCCTCCATTTGCATAATGCAACGCCGCATGTCGCGCTCATTCGCCGAACGTTGACCAAAGCCATTGTCGCTTGTAAGTTAGCGAGCGCCGACAATCACCGGTAATCATTCGCTGATGCATGACACTTCAAACCGGCCGCGGTTGTCGCTGTAACGGGTGTCTACAAGGACCGCGCTTGACCTCTCGTAGTTCATTCATGGCAAAGCCGGTTGCGCTGCAGTTTTTGAATAACGATGCGGAAGGCGACGATGCGAATTAACTCGCGCTGTCTGCTGCGTCACATATCCTTTAGGCGTGGTAGCCATAATTGATAAGCATTGAAACCGCGCAGGATAATACAGTGAAAATAGTAAGATTAAAAAATTAGTTGATCATTAACCCTTAACTACATACACACCGATACTAGCGCGGAATAATTGTACCTCACCACGTATAATTACGCAAATATATTCTCGTGTGGTACATTTATTTATTTATTACTTGGTTATTTAAAAAAAAATGAGAGAAAAAATACACTGAGAGAAAAAATTATTAAATTTTAATAAATACTTGTTTGAACGGTTGCAATGAAATATTTGCTTACAATACATATTTACTCAATAAAAAAATAATAATTAAATTAAATTAGTGCTTCTTGCACCAAATAAACATTTATGTACATTTAGTAAATATTTCATTGCAACTATTCAAACAAATACCTTAATAGGTTATTTTAATAAATTTAATTCATTTTTCTGTCAGTGTAAAATTAATGTTGTCAAAAATCTTTATTTTTGTTGCTCAGACTCTTACAAATTTTATTTTTTTGTTATATTTGTAATGATTATCTTTCGGCTTTAGAATGTTTAATAATCACATCAGATCAAAAAAGCCTGTTACAATTTCACGTAAAAAATGAAAAAAGTGCATTTGAAGCACTGAGAACGAATAGAAATTATTAATTAAGTTCTAAAACTTGTGAAATATTTAAAATGCTAATTTCTTGTATGCATTTGTTTCTTAAACCAATTCAATAACGATACAAATTTTATTTTTTGTTACATTTATAATAAATGATAATCTTTCAGCTTCAGAATGTGTTTAATAATTACATGTGAAAGAAACATCAACTTTTTAAAATTTCATTTCCATTAAAACTCTTATCAAAATTTGGGGTGGTACAAAACTAACTTCGCGAGTGTACTTGTGTATGTCAGATTTGATCCAGGTAAGACCACGTATGAGGCCACATATTAATAATTTTTAACGTTAATTTTTATAAAATGTAATCACGTGCGAAAGTCATAACAACTTGGAGCACCTTTGATCGCGTTGGACCGAGAGTCACGTTTTTCGATCTTCGAAAGTTTCGAGTTTCGAAAGTTTGAAATTAGCACAGCACCATAAGAAGCGCCAAGAGAATCCGCGATGCAGTTTCAATATTTTATTCAAACATTCCGCCCTCGAGTGCCTCGACTCGTCTCGTCATCTCGGAGAGCGCGCCTTCTAAAACCGTCGATTCATCGACCGATCGGGATCGCGTTTATCAAGGCGAAGTTGAAAGTCACGAGAGGGTATGGGCAGCGATTATTCTCGCCCACCCTTCGTTTCGCGTTCCACCCTGTGCATCGGGCGAAAGGTATTCGGCATTCGTGAGAGTGGCACATCCGGCCGGAAGTAGTTATCGTTCGGAGATCGGGCCGAGTGTTTTTCCAAGCGTGCCGCTTCCCCTCTCGCGATATTATATGTCTCGCCGTCGCGCAACGTCGCCGTGCCTTTTTTCACCTCTTCTCTCGCGAGGGTCGTTAAGCCCGGAGACTGACGTGTCCTCGTGGCCTTCGCTTTTTCGAGTCCTGTTTGCCGACCCGGTTGTCCAGCATGCGATGGCAGGAGATACAGAAGACTTAAAGCGAGTTGAGATAAGTGCTGTTGAAATAAACGCGTGTGTACATAAAAAATATTCTCGATTATTGCATGGGAAATTTTAAGTATCATTTCTTAAAGCTTGTTATTATTCCATAGGACTTCACATATTTTAATTATTTAAAGTTTACTTTATATCATTATTGAATGATGTAAGAACAAAAAAAAAACAACGCACTGTGAGAAAAGGATTGGATTTTAAATATTTCACGAGTTTTTCAGAATTTAATCAACAATTTTTCATTTGATTCTCAATGCTTCAAACGTATTTTTTTCATTCTTTACGTCGCAATTGCAACAGGTTTCTTATCATGCATTTGTATTTCACTCTTTCTTTAATTTTTTCGAGAACATTCTTGAGTGATTGAATTCGTTTGCATTTCAAATGCAGATTTTTCATCCACATTTACGCAGCCGCGGATCGAGTCAGTCGCGAAAATCGGTAATTATGCACCTGCATTCTGTCGCTGGTTCCCACCGACAGAGAAATTCGTTCTCACGGAGGCGACTCGTTCCCCTCGGCTTCCTTCGTCCCGTCATCAGTGGCAAGACTTTTGACCCAGAACGAGGAGTAGCAGCCGAGAAAGAGAGAGAAAGAGAGAGACACGTCCCGAGCTTGGGCACGAGGAAGCGGTAAATATAACGTCGTTTCAGCGGCGCGTGAAGTGTCCGGAGCGAGCGGGTGCCATCGTACGCAACCAGAAATAGTGGCCGAGCTGTGTGCAGGTGCATTCTGCGAGCGATGCGCCTGTTTACGCGGTTTCGACGCTCTCTCGCCTCGTCCTCGTTGCCCTCGAATTATCGGCGCGATGTATTTTCTCGTGACAAGACGGGGAGCTATTATGAACTGTTTATTATGAACTCTCGTGGTGTACGAGCAAAAGCGCATATATGTGTATAAGAGAGGGTGAGAGAGAAAGAGAGAGAGAGTCGATTATTTTCAGTTGAATAAAATTAATAAGATTAATTGAAGCAAAATTTAGATAAATTTAATAGTAAAATGATTTAATCATATAGAAAGCATCACATTAATTAACTAATTAATTAATTAATTAAAAATGGTAATATTAATATTTCAAATAAACTATTGTATGTACAAATGAAGGTTGTGTGAATAAGATTACATTTTTATTTAATAACATAGTTTGTTTACTCGATTTATTACTAAAAATTAAATTTTTCATACATTAAGAAAAATCTTAAATTTTTTTGTAAGTACTTTAAGTATTCAAGATAGTTTATCGTGATTGTCTGTTTAGCTATTTTATGCATAAATAAATTTATACACAAAATTTTACAGATCTCTGCATTGCAATGAAATTTTATATAAATCCTCTTCAATATTTAAATTAAAAAATTCAAATTTTTTAAATTATTTTGTTATTAATTATATTTTCATTAGCATACGACTACTTTTTATTGAAATAATTTCGGATGGAAAATTGTCGCTAAATTTTTTCTATTACTTTCAAATGCAATATAAAATAATCTTGATTTTTTAATAATTTTCTTAAATGTTTTGAGAAATGTCCTATACATCCTTAATTACACAAATGAATGCAATAGAAATAACATATTGACTATTGCGTTCATACATGATTATTTTCTCGTAATTAGTGAACTGTTAATGAACTAGTTTTTTGCAACTGAGTGCATTGTACGACTCTTTTTTCAAAGGGCGACTGTTGACTGCACATTTATTAAATTCGAGCTAAATGGGAATCGCGAAATTGCTTATTCCGATTGAATCTGTGTATTATCTCAATCTCAATAGAATTTAGAAACAGCCCTGTCTGTTGGATCGAAGAGCTTTCCAGCAATCTCTTTCGGAGTTATTCAGCCCTTCGAAAAAAAGCTTCCGAGCTCATCTGTATAACTCGGCGCATTATAATTTCCATAATTCGAGCATTTTCGTGAAGTGCGCGATCGCAGGTGTGCATCTCGCTTTTGCCTGTCGATCGAATCGGGGAGAAGCGATGAAAAAGGCAGCTGCGATATGGATAAACGCACGAAAGGGAGGAAACCGTGAGAGAAGGGCGGGATATGTGCCGTTCCCTTTGTAGCGAAGAGTGAAAGCCGTGGGGCGTTTTTTAACGTTCCGCGTTTTATTGCGCGATCCGCGCTTGCAAAGCGCCGCCGCCACCCTCAGAACGCGGATTCGCACGAAATGTGCATTAAGGGCGCATCCCTCTCCCATCTCTCGCTCTTAGCCTGCGCGTTTTCCGCTTGGTAAAACCGCGAATGTCATACCCGCTGAGAGGGAAAATGTGGATTTTAATAAACGGAATGGAAGCGCACTCGCTGAGAAGATCGTTCGTCGAGCACGCCGAACGATCAGCGCTCCCTCCGTTTAAATTCGAGAGTAAAGTAAGGGTAGATGGAGTAGCACGAGGCTCGATCGATGCGACTACCTCTTTTCACTGTTATCACATGACCAATGAATCGCAAATACGATATTTAACGATGGGATATGTTCGTCCATGTTTTGCGGAGAATAACATCAAAAGCAAGTCCAGTAATCAGTGTCGAATAAAAGCGAGATTCAAATTCGTTTGATAATTTCGCTTCCATGCGTTTTTTTTTTTTTTTTTGTAAAATTTGCGATGATATTAAAAATATGATATTTTACAAAAAAAAAATACTGGCAGATCTAATATCTTTTTATATACGAATCCGCGCGCGATATAATCGCGGAGAAAAAAAGCACATTCGAGGATTAATCTGCAACGTAGGGAACATATGCTTTCACATCGTCGCGATCGTACCAGCAGCGTCGGGGGTCAAAGGTTTCGCGCTCGTATAAGCCGATCATTTCATTTTTCGCGACCAGCCGGATGAGATCACGTCGTCGCCGAGGGGGAGACTTGTCTGAAATATTTCGAGACCGTAAGATCGCGCATCTCACGGGAATTTTATGGGATTTCGGTGCGCACATCCCTAGGTGCGCGCGAAACCCCGTTTGTCGGCCATTCGACATTCCGGCTTACGGCTCGTTCATAAGTAAACGCGTACAAATGGACAGTGAGGACAAAATCCGATTCCCGAGCACGGGAATTTAATAATTCCCGAGGTTTTGCACGGGGGATGGCAAATTGCGTCGATGTCCACGACAGGTGCTTCCGTGAGTGACTGCGTAGAGAATCGATGCCGTTGTCTTCACATAACATTAATCAGTGATGCAATTTATAATATTTTTAAAAGATAAGCAAATTAAAAAGTATATAAATACAAATGCTTCGATACTTGAAAAATATCTCAGATGCAAATCAGATACTTCAAATTACATTTTATAATAATAATAATATGCACCAAATGTATTAAATGAATGTTCATTAGTATTAGTGACATATAACGATTTGTCCGCAATTGTCTAATTAAAACTACAGAATATGAAACGTGATTAAACACACAATGCCAATTTAGAACGACGCAGAGCTACATCATGTAGTTTTTTATTATCACACTTTTTTTAATAAAAGATTCTAGAAACGTAACGGTTCGTGACAAACTTACACATTATATAAATGTGAGACATAAATAAAATTTCTACGAGTATCTGTAAAATTTATATGAAATAATATTAAATAATTAATAATTAAATTTATATTATTAATTCATTAATGTGCTAAAAGTAGGAGGATATCAAAGAATTATTCAATCAAACTCATAATTATAGACTAAAAGAAAGAACGGGTATTTTTTGTACATCGCATGTACCATCGCTCTCTTTTTCAGTATCCAATAACTCGTTATCCGGTTAATTCGAAAACTTCATTCGTTTTTACTAATCAAAAATTCGTTTAACAGACCAAATGCTTCAGAGATATCATCACTTAATGTATCTGAAAAATAGTTCAGATATTGTATTTTAGAGTATTCAGATACAGATACAAATAATACAAATACTCCGATTTGAATGTCAGACAAAATGTATCTCACTACCTAATACATTTATTGACATTAATGTTTGACTTTTTTTGGCTTTATTAATGCCTGCAACAGTTATTAATAATTCCTTAATGAACGATGTTGATACCGTTCTTTAAAGTGTGATATTTTAAATTTCATATAATTTCCAGATTATAATTTACTAAGGGAATAAATTTTAATGTCTATTATTGACATTTTGCCCGATGTAACGAACAGCTTGAAAAATCTTATACAAACAGTACTAATTGGTATATAGAACTTACGTTTAGATAGTACGATAACACTTTGGAAAATGTATGTGCATTTTGCGAGAAGGCTATTACCGATATAACGCGGATAAATATTTTTAATTGCATACTCTATCTCAACTCATTAGAATATTTTCCCGCGTTTTCGCGCGAAGATATCACATACGATAACTCGAGTGTTGAAAATAATCGCGCCTTCTCCCAGCGTTCTCGTTAGCGAGCTGCTGCACCACGAGCGATTCGCGGCGACACATTGCGAGCCGACGTGGCGTGCTCTCTCTCTCTCTCTTTCTCTCTCTCTCGGAGAAGGAATATAATGTTACATTGCGAAGACGAAGGGACCCCGACACTCGCTAATGCATGTGCACATCCGACACCGACGGCTTCGTTCGAGGAATATATTCGCATGGCGGGTGTACCGTTACCAGCTGCAAACTGCAGCACCTCGGCCTTGTCGTGGATTACGTTATGCGGAGCGCGAACAGGAAGAAGGAGCGCGCCACGATTCCTTTCCTTCGGTAAATCGCACCCTCGCCCTGTCATCAGAGTCCTCTCGCTCGTCGAAAATTTACGATTGACCCTTGCACCCCTAAAAACCGACTCGCAATAAAGTACTTTCTATTACGCTTTCTGAAAGTAATTATCCCTTACAAATTGTTGGACAGTTAAAATTGCACTTTTTTCTTCTTCTTTTTTTTATTAAAATATTTCTCGTTACCTGAAATTCGAGGAGAGATTTTTCATTCAAGAAATATTTAATCAAAGTTATTTTCTCCCCCTTTCTTCACTTATCTTCCAATTAACCAGATTAATTAAACGACGTTTTCTTATTAAATTAGGTCTACTTAAGAGGATTTTAATTTGTAATTTAATCTAACTTGCAACATGTGCGGGTTGAGCGAGCAACGTAAGCGGCTCATCCCGAATAACAGCTGCTCTCGAATTGTCGCATCAGCCTTTCGCGACTACGCGATGTATCGTCGCTACGCGTTATCAACCAACACTTTTGCCAGAGCGGTGATTTTATTTTTCTTTCCCCGAGTCTCCGCTCCTCTACCGTCGTTTTTACTCCCGCTGAGAATGACAGGCACGATAAGCGCGAAATAACTCGTTCCGGCCTGCGTCGCGGCGTTTCCCGACCGTCGTCGTCGGAAGACGTTACGTCGCAATTTTTACGACACGCGCGTAAAAGCGACTCTCGTCGGTCGTCAAATTAGGTTTCCCGTACGGGAGAGCACGTCCTGTTCGTCGACGACGATGACGATGATGACGACGATGACGACGACAATATTGACGAAACGTTAAATTCTGTTTTAATTAGCGCAGAGCGCGACAACTTCCGAGATTGCTAGATCCCTCGCTGTTTTGCCAGGTTATCTCATCTTTCTCTCTCTTTTTTTTCTCTCTCCGTCCCTTTCTCGGTTACGACTTAACGATCTAGCAATTGAGCGAAGTTACACGAGGGCGAATGGCGCCGCTGAAAAAGAGGATAAACGGCGTGGCTAAGTGCCGCTGCACGTTTCGCGCGGGGCTGCTGCCTTTCAGATGCATTCGCGCGCGGCTTTTACCGCGGGAAAAAAGGTCGAGCAACATTTGTGGAAGAGATTTGAAAAGCTCGGAATTCTCTCCCCGCAATTCATCACGATTGACGCAACTACGACTTCCGCGTAGAAACGAGCGGTATTTCTTTTTTTTTTCCTCTCGACGCACCGGATCACGCTTCAGCTCGCCGTAAATTATATATTTCTCGAGCGAGACTTCGAATGCAATTAAACTTTGTAAACACAATTATGGCGTGGAAAAAAAGTCATAGGATATATCGTAGGAGAAATTTGTTTGCGTTAATAAGAAGATTGATTGAGCTGCAATCTCGTGGCGCGAAGAGTGACGTCTACACATAAAGCGGGTCGCGTTTTAGACATTGAAGATCGCTCGCTTGCTCTTCCCCGAGGCGATGGGCAGGAAAATTAATTACCGGACTTCCACGATCCTCTTTGTTGGGGCTCGAGAGGGGCTTTCGTCGAACATCAACAAATCGGTAAATCACGGCGGGCGAGCGTCGACTTCTAGCCGGCGGGCGGCGGCGCGCGTACCGGGTGCAACGATCATTGGAAGCGCCAGCGGCAGGACCAGGCGGTCCAGGCTTAGCGCAGTGGCTGTATGCAGAAATACCGAGGCGCGTGACTCTAAGTGCTCCGTAATAGACTTTTCGGAAACGGGCGATTTTAGAATTTCAGCGAGGGTGATTCACCCACCCTCCGTGCCGCGTGAGAATGCGAAGGAAGAGGGTCAGCGAGATTCTCTCGCGCTCCCATACGGACGCAGCTGTCGTGCGACGGGTATGCGTGTGTCTTGCACGAAAGATGCGTATATCGGGTGTCCGATTCTCTTTCGTCTCACTTAAGCTCGACAAAGTCGTCCCTTTCGGATGAGTTTCGGGTAAATTGTCGTTGCTGTGTAATGTATTCGAGATTTGCAACATGTTTACGTGAAATATTAAGAAAAGATTCTTCGAACGTAAACGATACGTAATGTCTCTCTGATTTAGGAAAGTTTATTTTAACCCTCCGTGATTCAGTTGCACTAAGAGAAAAATTACGTTTAAGTTGATAAAATTATTTCTTGGTTTTTTTTAAGTTGAAATAAAAATACCTTTAAAGAAAATAAAAATTTATTTGATTTCAAGAAATAACATTATTAACTTTTTTTTAAGTACATAAATTATTTGTTTAATTTAAGCAAATGATTTTTTTAATTTAAAGAAAGTTCCGACAGAAATGTAAAAAATAATTTAGTTGTTTTAAAAATATATATATTTCTTTTTCATTTAAAGAAAGAAATTTGCCTTGCACAGCCAAATTATTTCTTTGATTCTAAGAAGCAATCAAAAATTTTTTTCAAATAAATAAATTATTTGTTCAAATTACTTGCTTAATTTGAACAAAGAATTTTTTAATAGAAGATACTAATAGAAATGCAAGAGATAATTTTGTTGTTCTGGTTTTAAAAACATATTTCTTTCATTTAAAAAAAGATTTGCATTGCGCAGCCAAACTATTTCTTTAATTCTAACGAAAGTAACAATCAACAAAGTTTTTCAAATAAAACAAAAATTTTTTTTAGCATACAGTAATATACAAATTTTTCTGATTCAAATAAATATTTTTTAATTCGAAGAAACTTTTCTCTGAGTGCAGAGTGATTTGAAGATCCAGGCGAATTTTCAATTTTGAATCATTCTCAAATTCGGACACGTACAAAAAGAAGTGAAAAACGTTTCCAGTCAAACAATTATAAAATCGTATCTTCCAAAATATATTAGAAGAGTGTATTAGATTTTTTTCAGTCTCTAGAGAGTCCTGCAAAAACCTAATGCCTGATAGTATTTCAAAATCACTATCAGGCATCAGTAACCTAGTTAAACTAGAAAATTAACAAAAAAAAATATTGAAGATTACGAAGGGTTAACTTAAACTTAAAACGTTCGTCTGTCGAAATTTATTCGACATTAGAAATTCGTCGACAGTCGACACCGAGTATGGAGAGCGTCTCACGTATACATAGCAATGGGACTTCCTGGTTCTCAGAGCAATACGCGCACGCATTCGCGGACGAATGTGAACACGCACGCACGTAAGCACGCCCGCGCAGCATCTTCCTCGCTACGAGCGCGCGCCACGGAAGATCAAAGTCACCCGTGCTAGATATTTCATCGCGGACGTCTGAGCGGCTGCCAAGAGCTCGAAATGCGACGGTCTGAGAGGATTTGCGAGCGGAAGCGAGAGAGACCGAGAGCAGCAAAAACATCGTCGTCGAGCGGATCCGCGTGAGCGGCGAGGCTGCGCGGCGACGCGACGCTCCGCGTCGCGACGTGTCCCGATCTATCGTCGCAATCGGCAGCTATCATTAATTCGACTCTGTAAGGAACGTGATGCGATAAAGTTGCTCTGAAAATATACAGACGTCCTTCAAATCCACATGGTACAGAAACGCTCTGGCAATATATAACCGACTCACGTAAACAAAAAGACAGCTTTTAAGTTTCTGAAAGATATCTTGCCATGTCTCGAAATGTCTTACATTATTTTTCGGAAAGTTTCGGAAGGACCGAAGAATAACTTATGCAGCATTTTGTGAAATCTTTTCAGATATCTGTGGAGGTGTCTTGAAGATATTTTTTTACGAATCTAAAACACACGTTATGTGGCAAGTATCTTAAAAATATATTTTAGGATGTCTTTTAGAATCTTCTTGATCATATTTTTTAGACAGTGAAGATATTTTTAATAAGACATCTTTCAGACATCCACAATACCTCGATGTATTCTGGGGATTCATGAAACGTTTATTAAAGATTTATTCTAGTTGAATGATCTTTTATTTTAATTGAATAACCTTTTCTCAACGGATACTTGTCTCCGAAAATAATGTCCAAGTCAGGGAATCAGATAGCAAATTTATATCGAGCAAGACCAGCGAATGTGAGAATTTTGCTTCCCTCATATCTTTCAATCATTTCTTTGTAAATGTTCTCACGCAATGCGATACATTTTCCGCAGGACATAAACTCCTCATTTTATGCCCATCTAATTCCATTCTAGCGCGCGGTTAACGTTCGTTATATTTATCCTGTCAAATTAATCATTATTCTATTGAACTCCGCGGTTGTGAATTATTCGGCCGACTTGTTAACTCACACCGGGTGCCAGAATCAACGGTCGATATCCCAGTCGACGGACGGGCGAGATGAAATATGAATATTGAAGTCGCAATGCACGCGCGCGAGCTCGAGGTACAAAACGAAAATCACGGCTCTTGCGCAACGCCGCGTTCTCCGGTCTTCGAACTTTCCGTCTCGCGCGACACGCTGTCCGCCGCGACAGCCCGCGGTTTCTCGGATACGCGCGCGCGAAAGCGAAGCATCTCGAACGAATCTCCCTCGTTCGTGTGGGATTTATGTGCGCGTGCCTAACGGATCCATCTAATCGTTTATCAGTCGCGCGCGAATGTTAAATCGAGGCTCGGTTCGGTTTCAATCGGGCAGGCGCGATTACGTTGTTAAGGCGAAATGGAAAGTGTGTAAAGAATGTGAATGATGTTTCTCTCGGGATGAGAGAGTCAAGAGTTTCGATTGATAAACGCGAATTAATTATTTCTATTATTTTTGCAATCGTGAATTGCGTTGGAAATGAAAATGAAAATGTGCATATTGTAAAATGTGTGCAGTTCCAAATCGTCTCAAAATCAGAAAAACATCTTGCTATATTGGGATTGGATTATGTACACAAAAAAAAATTAATTTTGAATCAGCAATTCATTGTTTCATATGCTATGTAAGAATATAAAATCTTCTTGAAAGAATTTGATAATTTTGAACACACATAATTTGCTTACATGAAGAAATTTTATTTGTTTAAAATTATCGAGCTTTTTCTTTTATTACATTGTGATTGGATTAAATGCACAGAAAAAAATTAGTTTCAAATCAGCAATTCATTGTTTCATATATGTGCAAGGATATAAAATCTTGAAAGAATTTGATAATTTTAAGCATAATTTGCTTACACGAAGAAATTTTATTTATTTAAGATTATCAAGTTTTTTTTCTTTTATTACATTGTGATTGGATTACATGCACAGAAAAAAAATTAATATCAAATCAACATTTAATTGTTTCTTATATAAGCAAAAATATAAAATCTTGAATTCGATAATCTTAAACAGACAACATTTACTTGCACGATGAAACAGAATCAAACAAAATTTTGCTATGAAGCAATGAATTATTGATTTGATACTAACTCTTTCTTTTGTGTAGTTTATATTTGTTATAAATAAAAAATGCAGTCGTGTTATATTGAGGATTACTAGTATTGTGGAATTGCATTCAGTTCTTACAAATCATAGACCGCATTTAGTGAACCTTGTCGTGAAATAGCGAGATCTAAAACATCTTTCGTCACTATTGGATTAATATGAATTTCAGAGAACACTGAACTCCGATGGTGGACATAAAACAGCTGTATCGATCCACTATTAGCCGTTAGCTTTTGTACACTGAATTAACTAATTCCGTTCTAACAATAATTCTGTTTATGTTTTAGGGCTTCCAGCGGCCGCGGACCCGATTCGCCCCTCAGCTCGGATCTGGCGCTTGACAAACCTCGCCCCATACCATCCCCCAGGTAAATTCATTAATATTTCAGTACAATTGTACGCAATACGCTGATTGGTGTAACGTAAGTATTATTAAACCGTATTCGCGAAAAGGCGAAAACAAAATCGATAAAGACATATTTTTATTATATTAATCATTTTCCTCAACGTTTCAATATAATTTTAATCATATTATTTCAAACAATTTTCTTTTCTTCCTTTTTAATCGCTATCGTTATACAAAAGTAACTTTTTACTCGTTTGTACTCGCGCCCGTCAAAAATATCAGATTTAATCCGACATCGATGAATGAATGTTCTCTTTCTCTCACCTTTGAAGTTGTGCTTTTAAATCCCGGTGCTCTTCCATGTCTTTATTGATCCTACATTTTTGCCGCCTCGCGACGAAAGTGGTACAGAGAGAAAGACAAAGTGAGAGTGAGAGTGAGAGGAAGAGAGAGAGAGAGAGAGACGGACATTTGCATATACGCATTTGCATACACGTCGCACAAGGAGACTTAAGGCTAGATGGATTTAAGGCTCGAGAATAATCGTCGAAAGTGGAACGGTTCCTGCTCTGTAATCCTGTCGCGCGACGCCGCTCCCCCGTGAGATTATTGACATTGATACGCAAATGCATCTGTCCGCGCAATATCGGTCACCCGCGTTTGCACTCGAGTCTCACGTTTGCCACGCTGTAAAGAGAATTGCCTTTGTCATAGCACTTAAAGTCGCTCTTTTCCGCTTGCACAACGCTAGAATATATAAATGTCGATTCGCAGCTATCTCGCGCTACTAGGCGCGAATTAATTATAAAATTTAATGATGAATTAAATAATAAATGATACAAAACATTCTCGTTTATACAAAAGAAGTTAAAAGATGAATATAAAAACGCGTTTAAAGTTTGACAAGCAAAATTCATATGAATAATTATATTTTTAGACAACTTTCCACTGTTTTCTTATATTCTGGATATTATAAGAACGATTTAAGATTAAATAAAAGATTTGATTTTTTTTTTCAAAATTGAGAAGGTATTTAATTCCTTAATCGAATAATAACATTTAACATATTTCGAGCATTCCGTATTTCACATAAAAATATTATAAATATTACAATAATTAGATTGTTAGAACTCAGGAGCTTGGCTCTCCGACATAAAGCACCATCTATCGTCGAACGTTCTCCAGCGAGTTTTTACCCTCTGTTGCAGGCAAATCCACCCTCTATACGGGGAGAAAGCCGGCCTTTTGGGCTACTGCGACACGGTCGGTAACACGGAGAATTTTCCACCAGCCCCCAACATCGTTGTCGAGGGTGGCAGAATCGAATTCGTGCGCCCCTCGCAAGATGGCACGACGACACCCCGAAGAAACACAATGTCCAGAGCTTCGCAGACCTTCAACGAACAGCAGGAGAAATCCGATCCCGCCAAGGTTTGATACCATTTCTTGATTAACGCACGTTTCGTTGCTTCGCTGTTTTAATGTTCCAACAAAGAAAAAGATCTTGAAACAATTACGATAAAATCTAACGAATAATTTCCAACGAATTATCATTACATTATCTCTACGAAATTGCTCTCTGTATCATCTAAATTTTTGATTAATTTTGATACTTTTATTAACGCTCTCGCGAGTCGCTCGTAATCTTTATAAGGCTTCCGTCCCTACCGAGCGCTGGCAGGGCTCCTCGCTATAAGCAAGGGGCAGAAACTTTTAAGCTGTAATGACGAGCGTCGGGTCGAGCCCGTAACGAGATTTGTCGGCGGCGATTTCTGTGTCCTGACAAATCAAATCTGTCCGGCTCTTTGCGTCGGCTCTCTCTCTCTTGAAATTCCCTTCTCGCGTCCGCGATCTCGTGTCATTCAGCGCGCCCGCGCCGGTCACCGGTCGCGGACTCGCGACTAACCCTTTACACCCTTCATGTTGTATTCATTCGACGTAATTGATTTCCTCGACAGGCGGGGGTGACGTAGGATCTCCATAGTAAATTGGATCCCTCTCTGTCTCTTTCTCTCTTGTCGTCGTTAGGGCACGCACGAGAGGAGGGGAATATTCGCTGCACGCGCCAATACGACGATTACTCCGAAATTAACGATGTTTCGCGTGCTGCGTAACGTCGACAGCGACAACGAGGACGACGGTAGACCTAACGAGTTAATGAAATTCATTTGGCCCTCCTCTCACGCGCGCGCGCGCAGTGACTTTATAAAGCCCGACAGATATTAAACTCTTTCGTCGTCACGTGCAATCGCATTTGCATGCGTTTAATCGAGGCCTTTTCTCTTCTCTCTTCTTCTCGGCAACGACGACGACGACGAGAATATTTAAGCTACGAGGATTTCTTCGCGCTGTTGGTTGAGCCCGGAGTGATCGCTAGAACTTTCGTCGGATAAAGTTTGATGGCGTAAAGAGTGACAGACGCCTCGCTTTCTTCTCTTATTAAACGTTTTTTTCGTTATTTCGATCGTGAAAATTTATTTTCGCACGGAAAGTTAAACTGTTTCGAATCCATGAAGTAAATTTTATTTGCGGATACGTTAAACAACCTTCACGCAGAGTTAACTTACCGTTATTGCATGCGGAACTCCGTTCCGATTCAATCGCTGCGAAATGCAATTTGCGTTTCGGAACGAGCGCATCCCTGAAAAGTTACTAAATGTAACAATTTTATTCGCGATTTAATTTGCTCGATTTTGATTACCTCCGGACGAAGTTTTCGGGCGGAAATATTACCTCGAAAAATTATCAGACCCGAGACTCGTCCTGATTGAGATTGATTTAAATTAAATGTTTGGCAATTCTGGCGTGCGCGTACAGTGGGTGATCAAATTATTAGAGCCACGGTTCGAAAAATATGTTATTTTTTTTTTCTTTTGAGTTTGTGTAGAAATCAAATCAGCGAAGGTTCATACACACATGATAGCTTTTAATGGACAATTGCCCACTAAAACACGTTAAAAGGTAAACTTATTGTTAGCCTGTGTAATTATAAATCGTAAAACAAAAAACAATGACAATAAAATTAATATTGTATTTCATAGCGTTGCAATTATCGCCTCAATTAGTTTCGACGTACTTTCTGTACATTTTAAACAGTTTATTTTAATTGTTTCACTCCACTGTCACACATCAGTTAAACGTTCGATTAATTGACTTTGGTTGGTGATACGATGTTCCTTGGAAATTTCCTTCCTCGTCAATTCTCGAAGGGGTTGAGATCCGGAGAATTTCCAGACCAATCGAGAACTTTGATTTTTTTTTCATCTAGAAACTTGCTGATCTCCTCACGACAAGGTGCAGAATCACGCACCATAAATATAAATTCTATTCTGAAACCATTTCTGGACCTGGAGCAGCATCTTGGTGTTTAGCACACAAATGTATTATAATCGTTAATTTATGAGGGTGGCTCTAATTCAATCACTCTCTGTATTCTGCATTGACGTGAAATTTGGAGCAGCCTGCTGGTATTTACTGAAAAAATTGTACGCTTTGTTTTAGTCTTTCCTTTTATTGGCATCGATCTTACAAGAAATCTCGCACGCCTCGCGATAACGTGGGATAGGCTTCGGAACAATTCCTAGATTAACGATCTGTTCGGGTAACCCCTAGGTCAGTGATATATAGCAGCTTTTATCGTGAAATATCTTTTTCGGATAAGAACACCGATTTGTAGATTCGAGTTGTTTAAGGTTCGGTTGCACCGATGTTATTTTGGCTTTAAGTGAGATTTAAACGTGCGTCTGTCTTCATCTTTCTGTCTAAATAAAGACAGACTTTAAGTCTTGCTTAAAGCTAAATTAACGTCGGTGCAGTCGCATCTAAAATTAATATACATTTAAGATAACTATAATATATAGTAATGTTAACGTCACTTAATACGCCGAGCAATTAAATATTAATTAAAAATTTAATTAGAGCTCTTACTTTTTCTTTTAGATTAATTATTTCAATAATAGCTCTTTAATCGCACGTTATTCCATTCAAATGCGATTCAGAGGCTAATTGATGAAAATATCTTCGTGAAATTCGATGCACTCACGTGTCTTTTTTTTTTAAGTATCTCTTTCGATGAATCTACAAGATCGCGTTACCTCGCGATCGGGGCGACCGACGCGAGGTATTCAACGTCCGATTAATGCGCCGAGATAGCTCTGTATTATCTGCGTTCTCATTCCGCACGCCCGGCATTAATTATTGCTTTAAACGTCGTGTGTCCGCGCAGAACTCGTTGCGTCAGTTTTATCGTACGACTTATTAACGGAGCGGCGTACCGTTTTCCGACAGGCGCACAAAAGCGCGCGCGTTATTCATTCGGACAGCCGTGGAAGGTTTGCCGACAATGCCGGCGGCCTTGAATGAGAGCTCTCGCCGAAAGAAGTTGGAGAAGCGATCAGTTATTGTGTCCGTTCCGCATTTCCGACCGATCAGCATAACGAAGAGTTTTGGGGTTCGGCAACTTTTCCCAATCCTCTTGGCTACACCGAGCTCGCCGTGAACTCTTTCGACTCTTCGGGAATCAATTTCATTAAATTATCCGTAATTGGATTCCCCAAAACTCGTTTTTGTTGTAGATAAAGAGAGCAACGCGTTAGAAATCGTAAAGATTTAATCCGATTTTACGATCATCAAAATCACAGTCGGAATTCTAATTTTAATTGGACTTTAGGGGCTCGCTGAACGGGGATACTCTACTGTGTCGTGCTGGGTTTTAATCGATTTTTAGGAATTTGAGGAAAAGGAATAGATACTTTTTTAAATTTCTTTTTGTCCTTTTATTACATTTTATAAATCAAATTTATTATTATTATTTTTTTAAAAAGCTGTTATAACAATGATGTGTTTAATTTACTTGCATTGTTTGCACGATTCATCAATGTTTATTATTTCGAATTTTGCAGTAGGTCCAAGTTAAAAAATTGTCATTTTAATCAGTACTTTTACTGTTAGTGCTAGAATTATTAATTTTGTTGAATAAATAAATAAATAGTGCTTGTCCAAAAAATAAGTTCGGTTTTGTCCTATTTTTGTTTATCTCTTTGAGCTAAAAAAAAATATAAAAAATGAAGTCATCAACATAATTTTAATATCGACGATAAAGGGATGTTTATAAGTAAAATCGAAAAAAAATCGGTTCAGTAATTTTTTCTCACTCATGGACACCAATTTCAAAAAAACATGTTTCGAGAAAATTGCAATTAAGAATGTATAGGACATTTATCAAAACAAAAAGAAATGGGAAAAAATTACAGATTATTAAATATTGCATTTAAGTAATAGAAAAAATTTGGTGGTAATTTTCTATCTAGATACAAAATTATTTTAATAAAAAAAGTAGACGTGTGCTCTAATGAAAAAATATTAATAATAAAACAATGAAAAAAATCTGAGTTTTTTAATTTAAATACTTTAAATATTCAAAACGATTTATGTAAAGTTTCATTGCGATGCAGAGATTAATTTTGTAAAATAAATAAAGTTTATTTACAAAATAACTGAACAATCATAATGAAACTTTATAAATCTTCTTGAATACTTACAGTATTTACGCAAAAAATTCAGATTTTTCTTAATGTTGTATAAAATAATTTAATTTTTAACAAATAACGTTAATAAACTATAACAATATGTATGTTATTAAATAAAAATATAGTTCTATTTACGCAACGTTCATATGTAAGTTTATTTGAAGCGTTAAATATTAAACACATTTTCAAATTTTATTTACCTTGTATGTCCGATGCAACCTTAAAGTTGCATTGAAGTTTCTACGTAAATAATAATGTGCAGCGTTCAATTCTTGCTGCTGTAGCTCTGTAAATATTTGGAATTTTTATAAAATACTTTGCAGGGATATTCTACAGATTATAGGGATTAAAAATATGCAAGAAACGTTTTTTTGTGGGTTTTCTTCATCCGACACAGTAGAATACTCCTTTAATTTAGCTCGCGCGTCTCATCGCTGCTTGTTAAAGATGCGATTAATTACGCTTTCACCGTTCGATCGAGATTGGCACATTGACCGTCTTGACGGCGAAGAAAAGATTAATTGGATTAAAAGTGGCGTCCGCCCTCGAAATCGGACAACTCGATTATGCAAATTTACGCGAGCGGCGGTTTCAAATTGGATTCCGACTACGGATTTACCACGACGCCCCGCTACTTTCGACCGCGATAATATTTTCGTCGCGGGCGAAAATATTAACTTTCAATTTGCATCATAATAGCGTTCGAAACAGGTTCGGTTAATGAGCGGGACACTCAGAAACGGGGTAGAAGTCAAAAAGTCGCGACTTGCTCGTCCGTGCACGCGCGCGCGGGAGGAGATTCGCCTAGTCAGGTTAATATGCTAATTGCCGCATTCAAACAGCGGAACTAATTGAATTAAGCGATGCAAAAGGTCCGCCTCGAAATTAGCATGAATTAGAGGAGCCGCGCTAGCTCGCCGTCTTATCGCGCTGGACGAGCCGTTCGGAGCCGCGCGCTGCCCGCTCGGAAGTCATCTGACCGTAAAAAATAAAATCGGTCCTCCCTCGCCTTTGTCACGCGGAGCGGGAAGCGACGGGAAGCGCGCGACTCCTGTACATTCCGCGAGCGAGCCGCGAGATCTCTTACGAGCAAAGTTTCAAATTGAAATTCCATTTGGAATTCCTTGAATTCCTATTAATTCGGTTGCCAGCGACGGATTAGTGAGTCGCTTACCTCGCGACAGAAAAATCAATTTTATAGTCTCCCGACGTTTTCCCTTCGCTTTTTCCACGCTTTTCTCTCCGCTGAACGCACAAGGTGTATACCCTCGAGAATCCCCCGCGACGATTCGGCGAGAGATTTGTCGTCGGCAAGCCTCGCCGATATGACACGCGTGACAAGCGCCACGTCGGATAAGACGGATAAACGAAAAAACGTGTATCTCTCCCCTTCCAGTGTATTGCCTCTCGGCGCAATGTATGCGCGAGATCGGCGGGAAAAAGCCGCCTAGGACGCCTGTATTCGGTGAGAACGACGGCGGGATTGGCAGGTCGGATCGACTCGACGCGGCGTCCCGTGAAACGAGAGGGACCGTACCGCGGCGCGACGCGGCGCGGCGCGTTACACGCGCGCGTGTCGTGTCGGGACACGCGTATATACGTTAGCTCCCTCCTGAAAACACGCGGTATTCCGGCCGTCGTGACGGACAGTCCCATATTGTACCCGCCGCCGCCTCCGCGGACGCGGACGCGGACGCGGACGCGGACGCGCGCTTTGAGCGACAGCGACAATGGTAGTAGGCGTCGCCGATATACGCGGAGAGCCGGCTCGTTTCGAGCCGACGAGCGTGCCGAATAAAGGCCGGAATTTCGGCTGACGAGCACCGTTCGTGACTACTTTGCAGGGCCGCAACGGCCGTACGCCGAGAACACGCGGAAAATCCGAGACTCGTGTGTACTTTCGACTTTTTTTTCCCTCTCCTCGAAATAAACCGGAGACAGCGAGGAAGAGGAATTTTTTAATTAAAATTTTATTCAAATATCGATTGAAATATTAGGGCTAGAAGGATTTCTAGGCATCTCGCAAAAATGGGATGCAAAACTGGGAGATTATATCTTTTTGTCAGATTGTGAAAAAGATGAGGAAGAAGAATGGGAAAACATAATGAAAAAGATGATAAATAGTACTAAGCTTTGGTGAAATAATTTCAATTAAATGTCTGGTTAATACAACCAAATATTTAGTAACCGTTTATTAATCGATTGATTACTATTATATGTTTGGTTACAATTAATATCATTACATTAACTAAATATTTAATTCTTTATTGCATAATATCCTCTGTAAAAAACATTTTTTTTAGCAGTTTTTACGTATTAGGTAATTGATTTATATTACACATTTCGTTATGTTCCCAAGACTTGTGTGTATACATAAACAAAAATATTTAATTATTTTGCATTAACTGTTAGTTAGAAACAAAAGCTCAAGCAAAATTAGCATCTTTTTTTACAAAAAAATTCATGTTAGAATGAAAATGATAATAAACATTTCTTAAAAATCTCTATATTCATATTGTTGAGGTCACTGATTTTAAATCTGCATTCATAATTCAAATTTTAAATAGCAGACCCAAAATAACTATCAAGACACGTTGAACTAATTAATTCTGACTTCAAATTTGTAATCAGTAAACCTCAAAAACCTTCATATATCCTAAAATTCAACAAAATACATTCAATGAAAAAAATTTGTTCGACAAAGGATTAATTAAAATTATTTGCCCCAAGCTTGATTATTATTACTAAACTTTTTTTTTAGTCAAGACATTAATACTGTGCGCGTCACATTCAAGAAATAGTACAGTTTCATTTTGAGATTAAAAATTGTTCTGCACTGAAAGAAACAGTGTAGTAGGAATAATTTAGCTTTGAAATAATTTCAATTGAGTGTTTGATTAATATAATAATATTTAATAATTATGTTAATAATAGCGAAATATAATAACCAATCGGTTATTAAACGATTATCAAACTGTTACTTTATTACCAAATATTTGATTACATTAACTGAATATATTTAATTGAAACTATTTCACGAAGAGGCTTAGTAACTATCTGGGTTTAATTATTATTACAAGATTCTTTTTTTCTTAAATGTCACTTGAACAACGAGTTGCAGTTTCATTACTACTTTATTACTTAATATCTTTAGAGATAACTTTCGCACTGGCGAGAGTTATCTCCGAAGATATTAAATAACACGTTTATACATAAGAGATCTTCGTGGAAATTTCAGCTGCGTCGCTGCAACCGCAGCACGCGCATTCACGCGAATTCACGCGTAGCGTCGCCGGCTTTATCGATGCCATTGTTTCGTCATGCCGCGATCATCGTTGCAAAAATACGACACGGCGACGCCAGCCGCCACCGTTTTATCGCGCATGACGAACTTGAAAGAGATGATTCAAATCCCTTGACACTCGGGGATTTTATGTCGCGTTGAATTAACACTCGCCGACGATTTCCTGCTAACATTGCACTCGCCTGCAGAGTTTAACGTTCAATGCAACGAGAGATAAAATTATCTTTTCAAGGAGCTGATACTGGGCTGATATCAGGCGTCGATCAGATCAGATTAGAAATGGTGTCAATCGCAATTTCGCTTCGCGTCGTAATAAACGTGATATCGATTCTAATTACCTTGATTCATAAATTATATCGTAATACGTTTTTGGGTCGACGCACGTCTGGTAGCGGTTTCACCTCATTTCCGCGGACCATAAATATTGCCACAATCATACGGCGCATTATTCATAATATTGAATACGCGCGTGACGTCTTCGGAAGACGGAAACACGCGCGGCCGCGTAATGCATCATTAATATCGCCCCGCAGACGTCGCATGGACTTACGCAATTACACCGCGCGAATGCAATTAGAAATCTCTAATCTCAAATTGTGCGATCCGTTGCGTACGTGCTGTGCGCGAATTTCTGCATAATTGATGCTTTAAAGCAGCGCTTAAGAGGCCCCTGCGAGACGCACGAACATGGATTGGAGAAACACTTAGCGCAATTTCTTACGGTAAAGCAAACAGCGACCAGGTAGAATTTTACGAAAGTAAAGAGAGAGAGACTTTTATTGCAAGTCGACGAATTGATTACTCGGTGACGGTAATGGTGCACACGTCGTTTCTGCGACGCGATTAGCGGACACGTTTTCGAATATTCTACGCGCGCCGTGTGTGCAGAATTACCTTATTAGATAAGATGAAATCTTGCGTCCCTTTTACTAAGCACCAAAGATATATCACTGTCATTACGTTATGATGGATGGTACAGAGCTCTAACATCGAGGTAATATATTACCTGTATATCTCTAATTAATTATGCGGGATATATATTCCACAAGCTTTCCTTCATTTACAGATATTTTGACAAATTTAGAAGCGACTTGCATTCAATGAGAACTTTATACGGGAAACCATAATTTATAGCGCTGCTTTCTTTCCCGGCAGTATCGTCTCGCTAATTTCTCTAGGAAGAGAGACTTCGCCTGTCTTCTCACCCCAGTTGGCAAAATTGTTTAATTTGTAATCCCCGTGTAAATGTCAAGGTTCGATATTTCACGGTCGAGAAAAGGGTTTAATTTTTTTTATTTTTTTATTTTTTTTGGTATCTCTAATCGAGAGAAAGCACGAAAGTTTCTGGATATCCTTGGGTTACCCCGGTAAATCCACACCGCTTCTTCCGCCACGTACCGCGCGAAAGCTGAAACGAATTAATTATTATAGAAATTAACAAACGAACGGATAGGATGAAGGCTTAGCAGCGATCGAAGGCGAAACTCTATCGGCTCGCTTTCCAATTAGTGCGCGCGCGAGGCTCTTCGATTAATTAAAGTACGATGGAAAGTGTACGCGCGGCGCTTTTTCGTGTTTGCCCGACTAAGGCCATTGTCCTCGTTAATTAGTGCACGAGGCACGCGCATAATTATCGAGAGTTTATTCGCGACTAATTATAAACCCCTAATTAGCTGTATGCGGGCGCGAGACGTGTTCCTCTCGACGGCGGCAGGCGGCATAATCGAGCGCGACGATTTTCTGGCGTTACCGTCGCTATCGCGATAACATCAAAGGCGAAATTGGCACGTCGCCTTCCCTCGGATTTAACGATGAATTCGCTGGTTCGAAATTACTGCGAGCGCCGCTGCCGCGTGCAATTTCGAGAAGCTCGCTCGAAAATCTTTGAAGTAGATCGGATTTCGAATACGATTCTCTGTTAATTTTAAGACGAAATTTCAACACTTTATACTGGAAATTTTATACATTCTTATTCAAGAATTTATTCATTCTTAAATATAAAATACTAAAGAATAGAAATATATGATTTATAAAAATAATTTCTGTTTAGACGAAGGATAGATACACGTACAGGGTGTTTGCTATCTGATAAAATCAGGAAAACTTGGACTTTTCATTTATTTTTATTTTTAAAAATCATGGATTTTTACAGGATTTTATTGGTATTAATAGAAACTTTGGGAAGCTACTTTTAAATTTTCTCTCTCTTTTTCTGACAAAGTTGTTTCTTTGAATTTTTTTTCTAGATAATGCGAAATCGATTAGCAATAAATATGGCATACACATCTACGTACATTCTCTCGTGATTTGCGAGTGTTTATTTAAAAAAGTTAGTGATATATCGTTCCAAATTGGCGTTGTACATTTAATTCACCTTGCGAATTTTTCGGTGATCTAGTCCATGTTTTCGGACAGATCGTTATATGCCACTTAATTCATGTTAATTCCTTTTAGCACTTTCCTAAATTTAATATTCAAAACTCGAGTAGTTCTTCTTGTTATCATACGATTAAGGAACATTAAGAGGTATAATAAAATTAATTGATTTCAAAACTATATTAAAAGGTTCTCTAATCTGGAATTTTGAATCTGGGAATTTTCAGGGATTTCTTTAGCAAAATGTAAGAGTAAATGCCCTGATGTACCATAAATACACGTTTAAAGTGTTATATAATAAAGCTGGAAATAGCGCAACTGCTGTTATTAACCGAACGCATGCAACAAGAAGATTGAAAACAACACTAAATTAGCAACGAAGAAGGCACTAAATAACCGCGTATGTTTCATTCGGTTTATTTTATACGCCTCGCTGTTCCAGCTTATATAATAATTGTAGATCCCAGGCAACTTTTGCGCGAACTTGAGAGAGAGAGGTGTCGTCCAACTACTCAAGGACGTGCTGAAATATCAGCTTTAAGATGGACATTTACGCGGCACTCGTGCGTGCCGCACGAACTCGCCGCTCGTCGTTACCATGCCCAGTCGTAATGCATAGTTATGCCTACGTTTATAACCCTTTAACCACCTGCAGGATCCGCGACTCGTAAACGCCAAGGACATCAAAGTGTTCCGCGTCGATGGATCCGAAAACTCGTCTCCGCGGGCCGTTACTTTCCACGTTCGCGCGTTTAGCGTTCGTTAAACGCGACTCGACTTCGCCAGTGTCGATAGCCTTATCTAATTAGCGATTCAGCGATTTCATATCGCCGCACAGCCTCGTGAGCGCGACTACTAGATGAAGAAAAGAGTTAACGACATCCGACAAGCTACTTGAGCCAAGCTCTTAGAACATGAGCTGTAATTAACATAATGTTACAACGCTAAGTTTAGGTGAACAAATTTGTCTTGGAAAAATGTAGAAATCGTGATCAAGATTATTATCGGAATATTTTTGCCTTTGTATTTTTTTTAATTTATAATAATAATAGGGGAGGATTACTTTCGTAATTTTAGTCCTTAATTGCTGCGAAACAACACATTCTTTTAATTTTTAATTTTAGTCAAATGAGAAGAGAATTAAGGATATATAAAACATTAGAACATTAAAACTTTAAAAAATTATGAAAAAGTTACAGATTATTTTATATTGCATTTGAAAGCAGTAGAAAAACTTTACGATTTTTTGTCTGGATAAAAAATTATTTCATTAAAGAGTATAGATATGTGCTCTAATGAAAATATAATTAATGATGAAATAATGAAAAAAAAATCTCAATTTTTTTTAAATTTAAATATTCAAGAGGATTTATGTAAAGTTTCATTGCGATGAAGAGATCAATTCGGTAAAATTTCGTGTATAGATTTATTTATTTATTTACACAATAACTAAACAGACAATCTCAGTAAAACACACTTTGTATAAATTATTGAATACTTGCACAAAAAAATTGAGATTTTTCTTAATGTTACAAAAAAAATAATGAACTTTCAATACCAAATAGAATAAATAGAAATATGTTATTAAATAAAAACATAATTCATAACTTACTCATAACTTTCATATGTATGTAATTTATTTCATATTAATATTAAACACATTTCCAAATTTTAATTACTTTACGGAGGCTGCTTGTCCAATACTTCTTTAATGGAAGGTTCAAAGCGTTCCATTTCATTTTGTCTAAAATACATAATTTTATCGAGCTTGCCATCGTTTAAATAAAGCGTGAGAAAATTAGAGTCAGAGTTAGCTGACCTTCTCTAGACAACAATCAGCCTTATGTCGGCTCGGCAATTACGCACTTTATTAAAGATTGTGACTTAATTATGATGTCATAATGCGGCGCGAGTCGGAGAAGGCGTTGAATTTCGATCGCGATTAAAGATCACCGTATGGAGTAACGAGCGGAACCGTACGAGATAATCAGACCGTTTACGAAAGCGTGGAAAATATATGATCCGCAGGAACGAATTTAATTATCCATTGTATAACGGCCTGGCTAAAAATAGTATTGCACATGTAGCGCGCTCATAAATTTCCACGAGATCTGCTTCACGTATACCGCAAACCTTTCTCGCGGAGCCTTTTGCGATATTATTATAATATATTGCAAATAGTTCACGCGTACCGCGTCGAATGGCGACATAATTTGTTCCGTAATCCACGGTCAAAGCGTCTTTTTAATCAAATCTGTTTTCACGGGCGAAACGCACATTACCGACAACTCGATTATTTCTATTTTCCCGTTAATGACATCGGCTGAATACAACGGTTATTATCAGATTCAGTAAACAGCGCGTCACGTACAGACGTCGCGATATCGTGGATTTCACAATTAAATCGCGTACGGGCACCGATGTAATCGGCGAACGGTCGGGCGATCGATTAAAAACAACAGCGCAGAGAATTACCTCCAATTATTTCGGTCCGACCGAAATAACGGCGTTACGCGCGCCGCGCCAGATTTTACGGGCGGAATTGCGTTGCGGCAGTTGCATATTCGTTACACTGGGGAATTCGTACGTCGCGACGGGCCTCCCAATCTCGATGTATCCAGGCACATTGTTGTAAAAAAAAAAACAGCTGTTTAATGCAGGAAAACAAAGAAAAGCCATTCTAATCATTTTGCATGGAACGGTTTAAGTATCAATATTATTTCCACGAATATTATCAAATTATCATATTCTTATTTAAGGTTGTACGGGTTTTATCTCAGAATATTATTAAAAATATAAACATTTCATAGAATATTTTAATATTACGTTTGAGTACCTGTGTAAAATTTGAGCACAATTCACGTATTGGTTTAAAAGTTTTAATTTTTTTAAACAATAATTTGTTATATTGGACTAACGAAATTAAAACACGTGATTAAAAGGCCTGTGCGTCAGTCATAGCGGTACCGTTCTTGGTACCGCATAATAACTTGTCCGGCTTCATGACTGTCTTTCCAGTGCGACGAATATGCGGCGCGCAATTTTTGAGTTGTAAATTATAAAAATTAAAAATTAAAAAATTATTCGGCACCAAGAACCGCTATAACTGGCACAGGCCTTCTAGTCTCGTATTTTAATTTTTTGTTTACTGTTGATTCTTAGAAAAAAACCTGCAAAGATGAAAAAGTAACACTACCAATTAAATCAAAATTTGTACATATATTAATAAAACTTTAATAAATATTCATGTAAAAATTCATTTAGTTCCACTTACTCGTTTAAAAGTTATTTTTTTAAAATTACTTATAACAAAATGTACTGCAAACACAATTATAAATCAAATTTTTCATTGTTCTCTTCTTTGTAGCTAGTTTCAAGATCAAAATTTGGACATTCCCGACACAATTTTTGTTGTTGACTAGTAAAAAGAAAGAATAAACCTTAAAAAGCCTTCCGTTTTTAAATTTCGTTAACTTTTAGCTCATATTTTATAACCAAAACATCCTTGAAGCGAAAATTATATATGCAGTAAACAAAATAAATCTGATAAAACATATGCTGGTATTTTATCAGCAGGAATACCATCACAGCAGCTTCTCTCGATGTCAATTTGTTGCTCTGTTTTCTGATCCTCTTGTTGCCAGCGTTTCATTAATAATAGCAGTTGCGCATGGAGAATCGAGTAAACATTGTTCCATGCACATAGTTATAAAATACGCAGAATTTTTAAAGTTTTTTCCCCCTAACGTTTTTCAGTCGTATCTTTAATTACCAAACCGTGCGAGGGGCTCCAACGACTAAAAGCCCGGATGCGGTGATTATTGACGAAACTTGTGGTCTCAGGGGTGCGTGAATGTCCGACCGACGAAATACCATTTATCATACTTAGTGCAGCGGCTTGTGATCTGGCCTAATATCCCGTGAAAAGCAGCCGCTCGAATGAAAGTTCGGAAATTAATCGGGATGAAAGGACGAGCTTTCTACGCGGTGTAGACTGTCGGCTTAAGCGATTAGGCAATACCGGAAAGGTGTGATTATCGTGTTATTATTCCTCAGTAGTCTCGTAAATAATATCTCTGTCGTAAGAGACTAAAAATATCTTCCGTTTATTCCGCGCTAAGATTGATTTTATAAAATCCAATTATTTGTTATATTTCTCTTTTAAGAATTTTATTTTATTTTTTTGGAGCACCGAGCGTTCCATGCTCCAACGATCAACCCTGATTATCGGCGGCTCGTGTCGCAATTGGCTATCGCAACGTTGGATTAACATTCTTATTCTTGAAAGAAAAGAGTTCCCTGGTTTCACAAACACGTTTCTGCAGGAGCAAGAAATCTCGTTGCACCGTAGCGCATATATATATTTCCTTCATCTCTGATTTCACGCAGAGCTGCGTTAAATGCATTTCACGCGTTAAGGAACATTCATATTCCTTTAGGATATTAATAATCCTGCTCTCTCTGTACACACATCCAGTCATTTCCGATACATTTCGCGACTCAGCGTATGTTAATGCGGCGTACGTGCGAACGGCGGCTGTTAATTGGCCGATCTCGTTTCCTGGAAACCGGTATCGAGTAGAGATAGCCGATCGCGGAGGTAGCGCTGGGGTGCCATCTCGGGATCGATACGACCCTGGAGAGGCCCAAGACGCATGTAGTCGATTGTGAGAGAGCAACTGCCTCGGGTCGCACAGGTGGTCGGCTAATAATAGCTCATATATACACGTACGACTACGCGGGCTATAGAGTACCTGGCTTAACTGGCGTGTCTATGGAACGTGCTAGCATCTCGTTTCGCTCCGTTCAGCGTATGTTAATGCACGCGGTTAACGCGAGTTCGCGCGCAGCCCAGAAATTTTCATTATCCATTAATGGCGATATTAGTCAAACAGCGCGAGGAGAGTTATCCCGTTTATTAGATGGACCGCAATAGCGGCGCGGCGGTAATATTCGAGATACTTCGCGAAACGGAATAGCGAGATAATATTTTTATACGCGCCAATTTCTTTCGTGTACATTCTCCTTAACGAACGGAGTTCTTTATTTTTTTAACATCGAAGCTCCCCAGAGTCGGTCAACGTTTGCCATCTTTTAATCGACCAGCTCGATACCTTCGTAGATTGTTGCAGGTACTCTTTTTTTTTTTCTAATTGTTCGATTTTCACTCATTATCTTGGCTCTTGCGAAAAGAGAGACAGAGAGAGATTTCGAGTTTATTAATAAAGCTCTGGCAACGGCGGACGAATTGGAAAAACCTATTCGAAGACACACGCGTTTTCCCGGACAAATTTCGGGCCGCCCTTTTTGCAATTACGGGACGGAATGCGTTTCGAGCACTTTGGCGCCCACTCGAATATAACGGCCGGTATATAGTTTGGCAGCAACAGACGTAATTACTCGACCCTTTGAGGTTTCAGACCCCTTGCCGATATTAGCAGGATCGTAAACCCGAATTGAAGCCCCGCTCGTGCCCCTCGCTCTCGGAGCCTGCGTTGCTCGCATAATCGATGCCAACGAGAGGCCGTTTCCGATATTGTTTGCCAAAAATTCCCGCTCGCGAAACTCCGCGAAGCCCTCTATTAACGCGCGGTATTATATCGCGTGTCGTTGAAAATTTCCGAGCGTGAGATTCATGGAAAGCGGTCGGTCGCTCGTGACGCGATCTATCAGCGGTATTACGCGATAATTGCGGGATTACTCTAGCGGTCGCATTGTTAGTCGTCGACCCCAAACCGCAAACTGCATAATTACGGAAACGAATGCTTAGCGCAATCTTGTCGGTGAAAATAAAGCGGACGTGCTGTTTTGCAGGAAGTTTCTCAACGTTGTTATAAATAAGTCATCCCGAGTATCATCTCATTGATATTTTACGAGCAAAGAAAGCTGCGAGGAACTGCATTTTAAATCAAAGAGACGGTAGTGGCACTTTGCAGCAATTTTATCGAAGCTTGATTTGCAAATTAAAATTTACGCGAGTCATTTATATTCCTTTTATATTTACAACGCTCATTTTTACTACTCCACTTTATCTTTCTTACCACTTTTTACTACTCTACTACTTTTCCCGTCGCGGAACGATCGCTATAAATAGCCATAAAATTTTTACAAGGCAAATAATTATAATTACAAGAGTGACGTAAAGTCCGTCTAATTAGTTGCCTTTTCCGGCGCTCATTCAGTTAATCGCGAGTGCTTTCTTGGAGAACGCGAGATACGGCGAGAGCCCTCCTCGCCAAATCGGAAGTGTCGCGCTCCTCAAATGGCGAGACGACGAGGGCTCGCAAGAAAGTGACGCGAGTTCTTCCTTTTCACGGTCGATGGAAGAGTCCGGTTATATACAGAGTGTGCAAGAGCAAATGCGACTTTCATTCCTTAATCCCGCTTATCACTTGCTTTTTTTTGAAAAAAGAAAAAAAGAAACGCGACCAAAGGAGACATCCTCGCGAGCTTTTAATCGCTTCCCGACATTAAATATTTTATTGACCAAGCTCATTGAAATTCCATTAAAGTAAAGTACGCTCGAAGAGGATGCAAACGATCTCCTCACTTTTGATAATTCCAGAAAGTATCGCGGAAAGGATCCCGTATTGCAATATAACGTGTCGTTGGGAAATGATCGGCTCGAGATTAATCGGACAATCCGCGAACGTAAAGCAATGCCATTAGTTTCGCGACACCCCGCGTGGACGGCAGGAAGTCGGCGGGAACCTGTTGCAGGTCGCACTTAGCACCTATTTTCACCGCGGTTCTCGAGTTACCGCGTGCCGATCGCAATCGATCAGCGCGATCTCCCCGACCCGGCTCGCGGTTGATCGTTCGATCGGCTTGCGAAACGTACGCGCGCAGCGCGCGCGTTGTTACAACCATTATAATGCAACCATTATCTCTCATTAGTCACAGCCGTAAAGGTATGCCGGCTATTCGGTTCCACGTGCTGTCGGAGTTGCGCGGGATTAATCTCGTTAGCGCTAATACGAATACAAAATCATTTATTCGGGCGTAAATATTAAACGGCGAGCGAGTTAAATACAAATTGATGTCACGATCGTCGAGGGGGTTAAAATCGACCGTTTAAAATGCTATAATACCTATAATGACATATGTATACGCCTTTCATAATTCGCTTACTTCACCAAATGTTGCATAGCGTATAACGCGCTAATGCAATAACGTCGCGAAATCCGATGTCACATGGTAATGCTAGCTAAACAAAAGCGCGATATATCTAATTTCTGTGCGGTGTAATTGAAACATGTAGAGTGACATAACGGCACACGCGGAAACAGACGGGAGCGACAGGACGAAATATGTCCTGCAGGTCCCGTTGAATCGTCCACATCTGCCTGACGATGTTTCTTCGTTAGGCGTCTCCCCGCGGTGACGTGTAAAAAGCAGCAGATATCCGCTGGTTACCAGCCGGCCATCCGGCAATTCTTCAGGACGTTAAGCAGGACGAGGGTGTAGCCCGTAATTATTGTTAATTAACATTTATGGAGACACGTACAGGCTTTTTAGTATTTCTCGGTGGTGGACGAGCCGGCCGTCGTTATCGCGATCCATCGTGAAGCCGCGATTTCTATCTATTAATTAGAAAAACGTATTTGTCAGCGACGAAACTTTCCCCTCCCTGCCCCGTGGAAAGTTACGCTCGATGTGGCGTTCGTCGAGGGACGAGCGATATTGCGATACGTACAAAGTGTGTGTACCTTGTTTAATCGAAAGTGGTATAACAATCGGGTCTCGGGGAAAATTACTAGCCAAAAGATAAACGAGACGGTAGACTACGAAACGGGCGTTAGCGGCAGCGAAAACCGCGGTTACCGATTAACAAGTATAATCATCGACAAGTATACGCCTCGGGGAGCGATCTTAATTACCGGCCTCTTGCTTTATCACGATCGTCCGTTATTTTCCCGACTCCTACCACGACGTGAGCTCCACTTCCGTGGCGCGCTGGTCCATCAAGGTTTCGTTCTAAACAAGTTCCGCCGCGATAACTCGCGTTCTTGTTGAAACACGATCTCTCTCTCTCTCTCTCTCTCTCTCTCTCTCTTTCTTTGATCTCTCGCTCGATCGTCCCCTCTCTCCTCTTTGCTTCGCTTAAAACCGAACGGAGATAATCTCGGTCGTGATGTGTACTCGACGGGGAACAATAGTCCCAGTCTGTTCGCGCGGTGGCGACCCACACCCCCGTTTTAGCGCGTGATCAAAGATCGCGTCGGTATCAGCTCTCGTACTATCGATGTTTTTTGCCGAAGGGGGCGGGAAAGGATGGAAAAACCTTTCCTACGGACGAGCCACGGCGCCCTTTTTGACCGGGCCGTCGAATTTCCATAAATCCACCCTTGTCCCGTGTCTCCCCCTCCCCGCACCCTTCTTTAACACCCCGTTTCCAATCCTCGTTGTTCCCGCAATGGAGGAAGCTCGAATTGACGGGGAAAGGTTTAAGTTAATACGCGGCCGGGGCGACGCGATCCACGTTAGGCGTGGACCTCCCTTCTCGAGAGGGAGACATCGATCCTTTCTCCTGTCGCGTCGAAGATGGAATATTCCTCTCGCAGTTGTTTAAGCTTGTTGGACCGATTTAATGCCCGTTTCAGGCTGATTGAATTGAAAGGAGGTAATCGAAATTGCCTCCTTCGAATTAATCCGAGATTGGATATTTTCATCTGCTTTAGATGATTCAGTTTATTCGCTTTGGCGCACAGTTGGAGCTGTACGAAAGGAAAAATTTTAAGAGAGTTCAGAGATTCTATAAATAAATTCTATAAATTACGGTAAAACATTCATATGTTGAATTCTAAACACGAAAAAAGAAATGATTAGTGCAGCTGCAAGAATCTATACGTACTTAAATTTCAGTTGTATACAATTTAATTATGTAGAATTTAACTATTACACAGACTCCAGACAATTTTTTCTTTCCATGTAGAATAAAACAAAAAGAAAAGATTTTGCTAAGAGAATTGATGAGAAATACATTCCGATTATGATGAAGTATTTAATGAAATAACTAGTGACGTCAAATCGACTATAAATAATTATTTTTCAATCATCTAAACGGTCTCAAATTACATTAAAAGTAATATAATATTTTTCTTCATTAACGCACATCTGCCAAATAATTTGACGTTTAAAGTTTGATCCGAAGATTCCTCGAATTTGCTTCACGTATTTCTATCGCAATCATCGGCGACAGAAGCCAATCACCATGGAATTGCGTCGATCCCTTTGTACCTGTCACCTGCTTGTCACGATGACGAGCAATCAAATGTCGGCATTACGATCGCCTTTGATCTTCGATCGACGCTTTTAAAAATTTTGTTACAAGCTGCAGTAGCGTTACTGATACCTCGTAAAGGGGCCAAAGCTCTAGACGAGCAGACAGGAAGCATCGATCTCGTCACCCGCCGAGTACATCGTGCACTAGAAATCCAGCGATACTTCGACTTTCTCGTCCCCGTCTCGTCATTCTCTCCTCCTCCTCCTCCTCTTCCTCTTCCTGCTCTTCCATCCGCTCGAGCTCTCTTCGACGTCTCATCGTGCGCGCTGCAAACCGAGGGATTTACGGCCCGACACCCTCTGCCAGAATTCATTAGCCCGTTCCCCTAGTGGTGTGCTTCTGAAAAAGACGCCAAAGAGATTTTAATTGGCTACTTGGGCGACCAACGTCGTTGGTAAGCGCCCGTCGCGACGAAAGCGCAATGGCGCGGCGGGCGCCGCGAAAAATCTGCTGGCGGCGATAATTCTGCGTCGTTACACCGCATTGAACACGTTACGAACGTTATTTTCTTCAATTCTGAGAAGCGTTGCCTCGGTTCGAATACTTTAATTCTATGAACGAAGAAAAGGAGCAAAAAGATATATTTTAAAAACATTTAATTAATATATTTAAAAAAGTAAAATATATTTATTTAATATATTTTAATAAATTGAAATGTTAATTATTTTATATTCAAATATTATATATTTATTTATCAATATATTGTGCAAATATATTTTACATAAAAACAACTCAATAGCTCAATTGATTTAAAATATATTTATTTAATATATTTTAATAAATTGGAATGTTAATTATTTTATATTCAAATATTCTATATTTACATATAAATATATTGTGCAAATGTATTTCACGTAAAAATGACTCGATAGCTTAACTGATTTAATGGGCAAATTATTTAAAGAAAGAAAGAGAGAAAAAGGTAAGATTGATAATAGTATTTCTCCTCTGATACAATATTATTTTGATTAGTTTGTTTTTTATTTGTTCAGAAAATTGTACGAAGATACAGTGCAATTTCACGTATTATTTGTGAAAAGATTGCGTTCCTCTCTTGCAGGAAATTGCGTTACAATTTTTTTTTTTTTTTTTTTAAGCTGTTTTCTATAAGCTTATTACTTTTTGTTCACTCGAGAATGCATCGCGGATAATTACATTTTCTCGCATTAAATTTCCTGCAAAAATGGCGAGCTCCCAACGCGAAATACGATATTTCATCATGCTCGCGTTACAGTTGAAGGAACGTCAGAATATCGGTCCGTGATGAAGAAGAGAAGGCGGATGGAGAAGCGAGCAGAAAGGGATGTTGTGTGTGCGAGAGAGGGAAGGAGGGAGACTGCGGAAAGTGCAATCGCAGCGTCGATGCATCGGCTGTGGCGTTTCGAACCGCCCTACCGTCGTCGCCGTCGCTGTCGTCGAGGTGTTTTGTGCGTCGCGAGAAGCAAGAGAGAGAGAGAGAGAGAGAGAGAGAGAGAGAGAGAGGAACGTTATCGGAACGTCCGTTGCCGGCGTTGTCGCGCTGTCCTCATTCTCCTCCCCCTCGTCCTTATTCCTGTCACCCTCGTCACCCTCCCTGGACTTTCGACCGTAGCCATTCCCGCTGTCTTCCGTTAGAGGGGGGCCCAGTCACGCGCGACCACTGAGATAAGGCTCGCCATCATCGCCGACGACAAGGTCGAACAATGCCGCGCGCCCGTGTCACGAAGAACGTCAGTGCGGGAGGAGGAGGAGCGGGAGGTAGGGTAGAAGATTTCGTCCCAGGATAAGACTGCCACGTGATGCGTCGTGCTAATAGTGCATTTCGGTCCTCTCATCTCCCCGCGCGATTAGAGCACAATTTCCACTCGGTAGATTCTGCTGAATTCAGATGTTTCCCTTCGAGTGGAGAAAGCAGACAGTGCAGTAGCGGACCATCTCGTTTTTTCTAAGAATTTCGACCAAAAATTGAGACAATCTCTCTTTCTCTCTCTCTCTCTCTCTTGTTTCAAAAGGTTCATTAAGTTGAAATCTTGTTTCACTGAGCTCTTTGTAGAATTGTTTGTACGAAATTTGTGTATGTAATGAATAGAACTCGTGAATCAATCCTATGAATTTTAAGTCTGAAATATTTTAAAATCCTTAAATATTACATTTTAAGGATTTTTCAAATTCAGAACGCAACACAATAAAATCCAAATTCAGAATCGGAAAAATGTTCAACGCAAGGAGTTTAAAATTGACTTACGAGGCGACGATTTCAACATATATAGGGGTTATATAAAACTTATCATGCGTAACACTCGGAAACACTCGATAATCCGGCTCTTAGAGGAGCCTAGAAATTTATTGGATTCCCTTAGATCCTTCTCAATAGTCGGCTTTTCGAAACCTGGCTTGTGGAACAAGAAGAAGGGTGCCTTCTTGCTCCGTGCATGGGTTACGCGAGCGCAGACGAGAAATTATGAAATATCCAAGGGTTCGCGTTCACGAGCTGAGATTACGACCGACAAAAAGGGGGCACCCGGGGAGAGGAGCACTCTTCGAAGGGAAATCCGCGCTCTCGACGTTGTAATCTCTCCGATTCCATTATGGGCACCGTACACTCTCGCCGGTTTCGACGATGCTCCTCTCCGACGTGGTATCGGGATATAGCACGATTTGTCAGACCGACCGTACCTTTTTTTTTCGAAAGCTTTCAACGGCGCACTCGTTTGTCCTTCGGGAGTCCCCGAGATTTTTCCTGAAATCTTACATCTCCGTTAAATTGTTGTAATAATTCAGCGCTCGGTTTCGAAAGTTCATTCATTATTCACATAAGAAGAATGTTAGTGCGAAATGTAAATTTTTTTTTCATATAAAATTTTAAACGATCCGTTTCTCATTAATGCAAGAATATTAATATAATAAGCTGATTAACAATATTTATTATGGAAATATTAATTTGCATAATTTTTTTTGTTATAATTCTCATCTAATTGCGTATAATTTGATTTTATTTTGAGTTGTTGTTAATACTAACATATTCCTTTTTTTCACATTTCAGGTATGTAATGTCATGCACTGTGCACTCGCGAATGCTGAAATATGTAAGTAAAATATCTGCCAAGATTAACGCAAAAGTAACAGTTCTCTGCCATGAAAATTGCAACGTCGAATTTTGAATGAAAATTCTTATTACATTTGTAGTAAGAATTTGTTTCGTAGTAATAATTTGCGTGGTTGACTATGTTTTATTCATACCTGATGTACGGTACATGTATAGACAAATTTCGATTAAAAATTCCATCGATACAATATTTCCGTGATGTTTGCACTAATGCTTTAGTTCATAGAATGTCAACAATAATTTACATTTCTAATGAAGCAGCAATCAGAAGCTTCTGCGTTGCAGCTCTCTACCGTTGCAAATTTCGATAAGCAAAGTGCTGTAGTATGCAGTCTAGACTGTGCTATCGATTTCCGTTATTATTGATCTCGTTTCACGCACATGGACGTTACTCGACGTACTTGTGCCCATCGATATCGTCAAAAAAGAAAAAAAAGCTTGTACATAATATGGCACTACGGTTGAAAGAAACTATATAATTCACGATTTTATAAGAGATAATGTATTATTATGCAAAACTTGAAACATAAAATAGAATTACAACTATATATATTTAATATAATATTAAATATATAATATTAAAATATATTGTATAATAATATTATATTAATATATCGTATATTATAACATGGAAAAAATCATTTTGCTGAAGCATCTGAAAATTTAGTTCGGTACAGATTTAAAAATCAAAATAATTATAGATACTCGAGCTGTTGGCTAGGATGTCAAAACTTTGTGCGGCACTGCTCATCATGCTTGAACGTTCCACGTAATTATTTTATACGGACAACCAACAAAATTATTGTCAGATTTGTAACTAGTTTTTAGATACTCTAGCAAAGTTATGCTTCTCGTGGATACATAATCTCATACTTCCGAAATCAAGCGAAATGCAATGAGTCAATTATCGCTAGCTCGAGCTCGAAATATCACGAATATCAACAGGCTTCAAAGGGAACCGCGTTTATTCGTCAATATCGGTAGGATATTGCAACGGCGTCGTTACTCCAATCGGCATGGCATTAACAGTCGTTCCGTCTAAATGGGTCTTTATTCGGACACGTGTACGACGTGACGGGCTACCCGCGGCCGCACGGCACGGGCGGCGCGATAAATTCGCGTCGTCGATCGTCGACAGTTTGCACACTCGGCATCGCCGATAACGCCGCGCCGTGATTGACACGCCGCCGGGGGATAGAGCAGGTGGAGCGCGGAACCGGCGGATGAGTTATCGATTTCGCTCTCGATTGTACGGCCGCACATAGCTCGGTCCGACTCGGTTTTGTGCCGCTGCCGTCCCTCCTAAACCCCCCTTACTCATCGCTCGTTCCCGACGTCTAGCTTCTCCACACCACCGAAACCGCGTACGCCATAACGCCACCGCCGCGGCGAGTATTTTCCTAATGAATTTCCTGGCGACGATTGGCAGTCCGCCGCCGCGGCAGATGGCATGCGTCGATATACCGCAGAAAATAATAAAAAAATACCTCCGCGAAATTAGCTTCGGCCGTCCCCGCGGGGGTGTCGAACAATCTGCAGCAGCGTTTTAATTCGCGGCCGCAATTCTTTATCATAATTACGTGCGCAGGTGGTACACATTAATTAAAAGAAATAACGATCGACGACGTGTCTAGGAATGTTGAGGAAATTGCTTGTTCTTGATATCCGCGACATGCGTGATTAATCATTCTCATTTCGCATTGTTACAAACCCAGAGAAAAATTTCTTCGAGTTAAAAAAGATTTGTTTAAATAAAAAAAATTTACATTGCAACATGGTTAAAGATAAACTGCTTTGATTTGAAGAAAATATATTTGTTCCTTTTATTAAAATTAAAGATTAATTTGGATGTGCAACGCAAATCTTTTTTTAAATAAAAGAGATATATTTTTAAAACCGGAGTAATTGAATTATTTTTTATATTTCCGAATAAATTTTTTTTCCTCTCTCCAAGGATTATTATTTTTATTTCTACTTTGATTTAAAGAAACTAAGTTAAAGAAACAAATTTTATCAATTTAAACATAATTTTTCTCTGGGTGTAAAAAAGATAATTAAATTTTTTATTTTATAAAAAATAGGCAGTTTATATATACCTACTGATTCTAGTAAACAATTCTATCTCAATATTAATTTATTGTTTTCATCAATTTAACGTACATGATGTAAGATTTTAATTTTTTAAAAATTATAAAGACGGTCATTTAAACACTAAATTAGTCCCAATTTGGTCTCGACCCGCGGAGGCAGATTTGCATCGTCGATTAGCAAGCGGGTTAGACCATTACGGAAGATTAATCGCGTCTAGGAGATTAATCACGAATTATTCTTCGATTAGGCAACGCTCGTCCTGTTAATCTCGGCACGAAAATGCGCCGCTGGCGTGTCGTGCGATAATCAGTTCAATTGAAACAGTCGAGAGATTAATGACCTCTCTGACGGACGCAAACTTCCGACGTGATAACTTCGATGAACCATTCAGTCGATTTTTACGAACTAGTGAAATCGATGTAAGTTTTGTTCAATGCAACTCTACGCCCTGTGAATGCACAAGTAAAATTTTTTTAGATATCCCCATGTTCTAATTAATTAATAATGGTGAAACACGAATAACACTCGCATTTTCTGTTGCGGATAGACATGTACGAGTATTTCTCTAACAAACAATTGTTCCTCCAACGATATTTCACCACGCTCGTTGCCAAAAAGAGAACGAGAAATGCTGGTGTTCGATACACGCGCGAATTTATCGAAGCTATGCCGGCTATGTTGGGGTTTTTACCCGCTGTATTCTCCTCTCATGCATCTATTCATTTAATTCATCGAAAGCGAATTAAACGAATCACGCCGCGAATCCGCCGAGCAAATTTGCGGATCCATGTCGATGATTTGATGCCACGCGCGCTATTTGTCACGTCCATCAGTTCGATGCACTCTTTATTATCTAAAGCCGTCCCGTCGAATCTCGGACAGCTCGGAATGAAGGATCATCGTCGTAGCGAGCCACTGACAACAAGACGGAGCGTTGGCCTGAAACACAGTGCTCACCCTCGCAAATGAGCGGATTTCGTGATCGCGCGCGGTGGCTCAACGATCTCGTATACATTGAAACGCTCATTTCGTCGGAGTAACGAAAGTAATTTCCTCGCGAGAGGGAAAGGCGAATCACAGTATTCTTAGCGCGATGAATCGTACCCGAGTATTTTGGCTTCGATCGAATAGCTTCAGAGATCGAATTGCTATAATAAATTCTCTCATTGACTATCAAAGTCGTAAATACGCTGATAAAAGGATTACTCGTTTCAAATAAATATATATTAATAGTATTGAAATAATTTATTTATACTGCACAAGAAAATATTGTTTGTAAATAAATGCAACTTTGGCTAAAAATATTTCAGGCACTTTATAAAATATTTTACAAGGGGACTAAACTTTTTGAAATATTTTTAAAAATATTTCTAACTGGAGGGATTCAAACAAAATTTAAAATGTAAATTATCCTTCATTTCAAGAATCCTGTAAACATTATGTATAATGTCATAAGAAATAATATAGACTAAAAAATTTCAGATAAATTAAAAAATATAAAGTTTGGCCGAAGCTATAATTGGTTTGATATAAAATAGTTATTTGAATAGTAATAACATATTTATTTGAAGTAATTTTTTCTCTCAGTGTACGTTACCTAAGTTAGCAATGAAAGGAATCAAAATTAGGAGGATGCAAAAAAAAGTAGATCATTTAGATCACTTTTTTATTGAAGTCATCTTATTACGTTTCTCTCGATAATATTTTCTAATACACAGAAATGTACTTTCGTTCAAGATTATTAATTGTAATAATTTAAATAACTGAAATTTACACGCACGTTCTCAATTTTTAATGTCGATAATCGCACCTCGCTTTCTTCCCCGCCTCCTCGCGCGGTACTAAATCAATACACCTGGCCAACGCCTGTGTAACCGAACGTTTCGAAACACACAGCGAGGCTGCTTACAACGCAGTGCCGGGATGGCAATATCTTCCTCGAGGAGGGTACGCGAACTCACGGAAAGGCCGTTAGGGCAACATTAAAACGACATTTCAAAAACTGCGAAGATTGTCCGCAGTTACCAACATTGCGCTCTCTCTTTCTTCCTCGTTTTCTTCTGCTCGCGCGGTACGCACGTAATGTCGATCTTCTCCCGGGCGATCATTAAAGAATTTTACGATGCCGTAAAGTTCCAGATACTCGCCGACTGACCTTTTCCGAATGGGTAACACTTATTCGCCCGGTCGCCCTCCTCGATAAGATAGATGCGTACTCCATAATACTGAAGTACCTGTCGCCCGTTGGTTATCGAGCTCGCGAAACAGCCGCGAAACTTCACGCAAAATTTTTTTGCTCCTGAGAAATCGCGCGTCTGGAACGTCACCTTTCTCAGAACGCTACAACGCATTTTAAAGCATTACTTTTTTTTTTACGTCTTCGTATCATCTCGCTCACTTTATTCTGTTTTTCTTTATTTAATAGCACCACTTTGTTGTTACACTATCGTACTATTGTCATAAATTATTTCTACTAATCTTGAAATTAGCATGCATTTTCCGACAGCTTTAAAATATTTTTTTTCTATAGCTTTAGAAATAGTTTTTATTTGTGTAAATGTTTTTTTTTACAAAAAAATTGTGAGGGAGGTTTGTGCGCGTGTGTTTTTGCTGAAGAGTTTTATTCCATTTTCTCTAGACGAAATTGGTTCTGCAAATTGATTTAACCTGCGGTAAGGAGCTATTGCTCTTCACGTGTTGCATCATTAATTAGCGAGCACTTCGTATGTCCGCGGGCAACAACTCATTCTCATAATTTATCCAGTTTTACGTACAAACTGATAATACTCCCTCCGTGGTTATCGAACCATGTTTGTTTAACCCTCAGCTTTGCCCTTTCGAAGGATTTGGGAGGTTTCCCTTTGTAGTCCCTTAGGGAGCTAGAGAATTAATTATTTCATTGTTTGCTCGTGGATTTGATACATTATTAGCAGCCTATTTGCATAACTTAGACACGATTCAATATTTCCCTTTCATCATTATCAACTACCGGATCAAATTTCAGTAACTCGGTAAGAACAAGTATCTCAAGTTCGAAAGAAAGTATATTCTAAGTAGGCAAATAAGAATTTTTATTTTATTTATTATTTCTTTTCTCTTAATGTCATAGTCGCTAGAGATTTGTGAATAAAGGTTTTTGAATCGAGTCAAATTAAATCGAATTGAATTATTGAAATATAATTATTCATTAAGAACACAATTATTGTTAGATAATTTTAATACATAGATAGTAACAATTTTTAATTAAAAAATTTATGTCGATTATATGATATAAGATAATTTTATAAGATTGCCAATCTATGTGGTTCTTATTCAAATCTCTTAGATACGAAATAATTCAGATTCGAATCATAGAGACTTGAATTCGAATCGAATCGAATCTTACTTAATTTGTTAAATAAATCATCTCGAATACGAATCGAATAATTCACACATTTCTAACAATCGCGTATAATTATAATGTATAACTCATTTAACGAGGTATGTTAAAAAGGAACACAGCACGGTTTATTAAGAACTTAAAGGTATTTAAGTATACCTGCAGCGATTGAAGCCTAGACTCGAATCACAAACTTTACTTCTCTAATTCAACGTTTCACAAGCCCCAAACGCCGTCCTTTTTCCAGTGCAATCAGGCTCACGCGTTAAACTTTGCTCTACGATTTTCACAGTCGACATCAGTTTCGTCTCGCGCTCTCGTTTGACAAACCCGTAGCCGTCATTTAATTACGCGATCGCTGATTGCGCCGGTCATTGTCTCTCTCTCTCTTTCTCTCTCTTTTTCAAGCGACGGCGAGAAAGTTTCGGCAATAGCTTCCTCGTTTTGCCACTTTTATTTCCGTGTTAATGAGAACTGGCAGCGAGATGGCAGGAAAAACGTGTCGCTTCACGGCGTAACTAACGAGACCGGCCGCGACGCACAAAGGGCATTATATCCGTCGATATAGGTTCCAACGGATCGGACCCAGCGAATCCCATTCGGGGATAGCTCTCCCCTTCACCGGACAGTCTCGCATCTACACCATTCCGTCCCTCATCCCTCTCGTCTCGTATCTACCCCCGCGCGCTCTCTCCTTCTCTTTCTCTCTTTCTCACGCCGCTCTCGTGTGTACCTTGCAGTATTTCACTCGGCCAATTTAAACTGGTTATTCCGTTGGCGACACACCAGCACCTGGTGCCCGGATGTCGGTACGCCAAAAACCAGCTGCGCTCGTCGGCCGTCGCGACGCGACGCGACGCGACGCGACGCGTTGGCGATGCGCGCGGATTACAGTGGGTTTTTTTTCCGCGGGGATCCTTAATGACACCGCTGACGGCCGCATGATGTATCGTCCGTATGTGCATGCTGCGAAATTCCGCAAGCGAGGGCACGCGATTGCGATCGTGACACTGTCGCGAATATCGCGAGATCTAGCTGTCTCTTTCACGTAACGGATTTTATTGTCGGTCTTTCATCCGTTAGCGTTTTTCTTTTTTTTTATAGCTATTGAACTTTTGCGTCGGGACGAAGCAGTTGGAGGGCAATTGGAGAAAAGTTTTCCCCCCGGAAGGGTTACACTTTTCTCCCCTAGGTACTCTGCAAATCGCGAGAGACGACGTCGCATCGTCGCGCCTCGTTTGCGCTCGAGAGTCGCACTCTCTCCTTGACTCTCCTCTGATCTCCCCGGTAAAGCCCTCGCGAGAATTTATCGAGGCGGAAAAGTGACTCGGCTTACGCGACACGCGATTAACGCGATCGCGAATGCTCGCAGAAGAGGCGGAAATGAGCGCCGACCTCTTGACGCTCGCTCGTAACGCTAAAGTAAGCGACCTCTTCTCACGCGACGACGAGTGCTGAGATACTGGGTGTTTTTATGGCATGACGTACAATTGCAAAATCGATAACAGCTGCACATAACGGATTTTTGCGTTCCGCGAGGAAAAAGCGGAAAAAATTTTGGATGAGGACGTACAGTTCGATATTCGGCGATTTTTTTTCCTTTTTTTGAATCGTGAAAAGCAATATACATATGGAATAAGGAAATAACAGGATAATTTAAAGTAGTGATTAAAAGGATTAAAGGAATTAAAAAAATAGTAGCTAAAAGTAAGAGTGTAAGTAAAAGATGATTAAAATATATTTTTAACGTTAAAAAACCTCTTTTTTTTCAACAAAGTTTTACATAATGAGGTATTCAATTTTATTTTTTATTTTTACGATTAATGATTTAAAAAAAAACACACGGAACTTTTCATCAAAACGGTTAACCATTTAACAAGAGAAAATATATAGGAAAACGAGAAAAGAATTGGAAGAATTTAATAACTTCATTTTTCAATATTTTTCATGTATTGTAAAAGCGCGTTTAGTCGTTTGAAGAGGTCGATGTGTGAATATACGGTGTGTTTATAACATCGTGTAATTGCCCACGTCTCGAAGATGGTTGCGCATAGAAAATACATTCGTCAAATTTGATCCTGCTACGGGCAACGCGCACTTTTCCACGATGCGGAAAAGGGCGGAAGAGATACTTTCCTCCGAGACCGCATCGGGACCGGTAACATTACCAGGGTTTAGGAGCGTAATGGCCGCCCGGCCCTTCGTCCTGCTCCTGGCAGGATGCGTAAATAATGACCGGGGTACCGCGCGGGATCACATCCTTGCCTTCTCTTGCGTCATGATTTATCGAGTCGTAAAAAATCGCGTGGTTGCCTCTTGATATTCCGCCAAACCCCGGCAACGAGATCGAATGAGATTTCATTATTAGCAACGTCACATCCAAATATATTTTCGAGGTAAATCGTGACTCGATCCAATAATATATATACACATATATATATATATATATATATATATATATATATATATATATATACCGAGAGTTATAACAAAGAGAGAAGGAGTCTATTTCTAAATTTGTTTTCTCATCAATCATTTGTCACTGTTCGTTCCTTTATACATTTCGGTGTTGAATAGAAGATGTGATAGCTCATTTTGTTCTATAATAATTTTACTACAGTATGTAACCATATTTTATATTATCTCTTTACTATATTCAATATTGCATTAATTATATGCATTTTAATAACAGTCATAGACATTGAGAAAAACAAAAAAAGAAATATGAAACTACTAAAGATGTAGAGATTTTCTTATTTATTATTCTCTTTAACACAGTCATAATGTTAAGGATGCCATGTGTCATTCTCAAAACATTACCTAAAATATAAAAACTTCATAGAATATTCTAATAGTACGTTTGAGTATCTGTGTAAAATTTGAGCATAATTCACTTATCGGTTTAAAAGTTATTTATTTTTTTGTTTAAATCAACATTTTACATATATTAATAAAATTAATAAGTATTCTTGCAAAAATCTGTTTATTTATTTATTCGTATAACAGTTATTTATTTAAAATTGTAGCAAATTATATCTAGTAATTTTCACTGCAAAAACCTTTAAATCAAATTTTTCATTTTTTTTTCTTCATTGTAGCTAGTTTTGAGTCAAAAATTCGGAAATCGCGATTAAAATTTTTTATTGTTGATTAGGATTGAAAAAAAAGCATGAACCTAGAGAAGCCTTTCGTTTTTAATTTGCGATAGCTTTCAGCACGTGTTGTATAGCGAAAACACCCTTAAACACATAATACACAAATGGATAAAGATGTCAGTAATATTGTGTATCGTGGTTTGATTCTATTTCACTATATATGAAGGTTTCCAATTATCTTAGCTCTACTTTTATCTTTAGCTCAAGAATCCTCTCTTTGTCAACGAGAAAGAAGAAGTACGCGAACGCGAACGGTGCTCGAATTTCGCTCGAAAGGGCCGCCGCGTTATCCTGCGGTAGGTGCTTCTCGCGATTAAGCTCGTACGCGATCAGGATCCCAAGAGGTCCTCGTTACGCGGTTATAATACGCCGTTTTACGGGAAGCTCGTCGGAATGACGGTGAGGATGAGAGGATTTCGTTAAGTCCTTTGCGCACGAGATGGGTCGGTTATCCTTTTCACTCCGGGGACCGAGCTTTATTCTTTCACTCAGGCTCAGCGCAAAAGCGATTCCGCCACGTGCTTCTTCCAGAGAGAGCTTTCTCCCTGCCATCTGCGGAGGAGAAAGTTAATCTGTTTGCGATTATGTCGCAGAGAATCACAAAAGCATGTCGAAAGAAGGAAACGAGAAATAGATACAGTAAATGTGAAATGGATAGTTATCGAACGTGTATTTCGTTCTGGAATAGTCGTTTCTTTTTCAATAGGATGAAATTAAGTCAAATAATGACGCACAGAGGAAGAAATAAATAACAGCGTGAGTAAAAAAAAAATAAAGATTGCAAGAGATAAAATAGAACAGCTGAAGGATATTAAATGAAACTGTACACTGTGAAATATTAAGGAATCAAATTTAATAAGCTGATTCCTCGAGTTTAGAAAATAACATTTTGATATTTTATGTGTGTCGAAATTTATTATTTTAATACAAATATTGACGTAATTAAAGGAACACAACCTCATCTAATCAACCACATTTCTGTGGTTAAATCGGTTAATTTCAAAATAAATAGTATCCGTATTAACGTGTAGACATAGTAAATAATAAATTAAATTTGAGTTCAATTTAATATTATTATAGTTAGTTTGTTTAAAAAACGATAAAAATTAGTTCAGGATTTTCGAAATTTAAAACAATTAGTAATTGGAAATTAGGCTAATGAGAATCTCTCTCAGTTCGGGTAAAAGCTCAATCTTTAAATTACATTGTAATTCAAAGATGAATAAATAATTTGTATAATATTAATACAATACGATTGCGCACTTTTACCCGCGCTGAGATTTTCATTAGCTTAATTTCCAATTACTAATAATTTGTTTAACTTGATTGCTCTGGTTTAAATTGACGACATATTAAACAGGAGCAATGGCGACCTATAAGAATAATTCAAATTAGGTAGAACTCGACACTACGAATATAATAATGTATTGGATATTTAGTTTATAATGTTCTATTCAATTAAATATCTAAAAATAACATATAATAATTTTATAATTCAATAACTCGTAAAATTTTGAAGACACTCGTTAACGCGGAAATAAAGCAGCGAAAAAAGTCCTCGGATAAATCCGACGTCCCGTTTTTTACTCGTATGATTTTTAGGATCTCGATTTCAGCCGAAAATTAAGCAGCGGGCGGTCCACCTCGTAAGCTTCCTTCCGTACGACTTTCGGCATCCTCTGTGTCGACTTGTAACTTTCAATCATACGCCCCATCAAAGCCTCCCAACATAAAAGATCTCCAATTCCATTACAAATCTCGCGAGATTGAGAAAATTATATTTACATGCGTGATTTATATCAACAATTAATTGATAGCAAATCAAGCGTCGTTGTGGCGTTGTAAATATCTAGGCACTCATATTTTATTAATCACTCAGAATTAGTGGCCCGTATCAACGTGACATTTTTCACTCAAAATTAGCTGCATAATCCAGTGGTAAAGTTCCTCCTGGGGATTGCCTGCATACATATTAATGACGTAATAATTCGCGTACGCGGCGGGAGGCGGGGACGAGAGAAGGGGGAGAAGGGGGGGGCCAAATCGCGGCGACGGCGGCTGATTCGGGAACGGGGCAATTAATCGCCGTGGCGCGGCGTATCGCAACGTGCTCGACCAAGCAATTAATTAGCTGTTTAATTTAGATCCTATCGGCGGAGGAGGAGGAGGAGGTGGGTCCCGCACAGCCGGTAGCGTTTCGATCGCCCGCTTTATCCTTGCCGATATCGAGGGAATCGCCCTCCCCTCGCGCGGGAGGAAGAGCAAACGGAGAGGGAAGAAGGAGGCAAATATAGACCGAGGGGAAAGAAAGGTGGCGAGAGGTGAAGAGAGAACGATCTCTCCTCTCCCTCTCGTGTGAGAGACGGGGTATCTTCTTTCCGCTCCTTTTCTCACTGTCGGCAGAATGTTAATTACCATTCGCATGACTCTCGTATACTCTATCGCAGCTCACCTCCCTTCAAAAAAAATAAAAAAAATTCTCTCTTTCTATTTACGGCGCCTTCGTGGCCGCTCATTTTTTCAGCGACAAGTTTAATTATGCCCGCCGGGCGCCCCGTTTTATTCCCCGCTTCCTCTGCCCCGCGCACGATTTCTTCGAGACGACCGCGACGCCACAACGATCTTTTTTTTCCGGTTGTGATTGCGTCATAATTAATAAACGGAGTACATTCGTGCAATTCATTTGAATTTAGTTTTGGAACTAAAATGGAATTTTCTTAATTTAGAACAGAAATTAATATTTTAATATATCATTGATGATATTGAAAAAATATATTTAAAAAGAATTGCCTTACATAAGTCTCGTTTCGTTTGAATTAACAAATTTCAAGCACATTGCATTTCCTTTCATTAAATTGGCAATTTCCTCGTCTGACTGAAAGAAAAATTCAATCGGCAATCAACGAGCATTGAACTAATGTACTTCACATTTTTTAATCGTTTTGATAGACAACACGGCGTTGCGTGCGGATCTACGATCCTCGCTTCGAACAGGTACTTCAGAATCGTCCGACAGAAATCGAGGCGATCCATTGTACACGTAATGGCGCCGGGATGAGCTTTAATTGAAGCCGGTTCTGTGTAATTACCACTTTCGAGCGAGACAGGGCTCTCAGTCTCCGATATCTCCGGTATCGTCTCGATCTACTCGCGATCGAATAAAGTTGGAATCCTTATCTTCCTCTATATCCACTGGATGGTTCGTATATGATGGATTATAGGAAAGAGAAATGAAAACGTTCTCTTTATATCCGTAGTCTTGAAATAGAATAAAAAAATATGACGATAGGATTCTTTTTTATACGCAGATGTATCTTTACTGATACGGTAGAATTGTGTCGTAATTTTTAAACCTATGCGATAAAACGTTGCGTTAAAAAGATCGTACGCGACAAGAACTATATATATTATTAATATAACAGACTGATATAACAGACTTGTGAATATAATATATTATATATATTATACTTATTCAAATGAATTGCAAAATAATTAGGAAGACTACTTATAAATTTTACAACCAAATACACATTTAAGAACATGACGTCATAATGGCGACAGTTGATTTTTATTCATTTTTATTCATTCTTTTGGAAATTCTGTCTATCCAAGTGTCAAAGCCTTTGATTAGGATCACGTGATGTAATCGATCACCTAATGATCATGCGATTGACATTGCGAGGTCATCAGACAGAGCTGTTTGTGACAAAGGGAATCTCGGTTTCACCCTCGATTAATCGACACATTCGTCTCCGAAGATCTGATCTGTGACCATCGACGCATGATCGACTTCGCCACAATTGGACACGGCTACATCAATCATCGCTTATTATCGCAAAATTGCCGAAAATATTTTTTATTTTAACTTACGGGATAATATGGTTAAATATCAAATGTGCATCGTCAGTTTCAAAGAAATTTATAATTTTTTGTGTAATCAAAGAAATTGCAAGTATAATAATCTACTAAAGATAAAAGATCATTTTAGAATTTATAATTTGATTTAGGGTTTTTGCAGCGAGCATTATTATATTTTGCTGCAGTTTTAAATAAATAACTTAAACGAGTGAGCGAATCTAAATGAATTTTTGCACGAATATTTTTTAAAGTCTTGTCAATATATGTAAACATTTTAACTTAATTGGTAATTCTGCTTCTCCACCAAATTTACAAATAAATACTGCAAAACGCGATTTTACAGATACTCAAACGTAATATTAGAATAGAATCTATGAAATTTTTATATTTTTGGTAATGTTTTGAGATATGATACATCCTTTGTCCGAATTTTTAATTTAGAACTTATTCAGGTTTTATTACAAAAGTTTATTTAAGTTGCATAAAAGTCAATGTACATTGAACATTTCTCCTCGTTTTTGCAATTCGTCTAAGATCCTTTACATCCTTCGCAGGATGCTTTTGAGAACCGCTTTCCTCCCTCGGGATTGACCCGTGTCGGCTCTCCCCGGTGATTATTAACTCGCGACAAGCTACGGCGATTCGCCCGCATTCCCGCAAATCTCAAGCGATCTTTCATCGAGCGGCCACCGAGATTTAACTCCGACCATTAGTACGCGCGTCGCTAAATGCCGCCCATTATTTCTACGCCGTCCTTAGGCCGAGGAACTTTTGTTCTCTGCCATTGATTCCGTTTCCTGCCACTCGTAAGGGAACGATTCCATCTCGTTGTTGGAACGATGTCGGAGAGGTGCTACGGCAACGCGATAAACGACGATGAATCCTGTTCGTGCGGCGAGATAATTCTTCCCGATCACGTGAGATGTCCTCTATTTGCTTGCTCGAGGCTCGCGGGAAAGTAAGGAGTTCAATTACGGGATAAATGAGACGCGCGATCTTCTCAATTTGTTCATTAGTCGCGGTTGTTCCGAAGAATTTATTAACGTGAAAAAAAATGTTACAGTGCTACCAGTCCTTTTGAAGAAGAAGCGTGCTCCCGGTGCATGAAACATGCATACTAATTGTAATTAATTATTCTTAGTAGATAAAATTATAAATTGCGTAAAACCGGAGGCATTTCGTAGCATATCGTTTTTTTTTCTTTACAAAATATTATTTCTTAATGAACGTGAGTCGGATTCACTACATTTATAGCAAAGATTCCGAATATTTATATTACAATACATTGAAACACGGCAAATATTTCAGACTATCATATCTTAAGATATGATAATTAAATTTAATTATGAGATGCAGCAGCTTTTATCTGAATTCATCAGGAGATATTTCAGTGTGCCGCGATTCTACATTATCAACAATGCGAATCCAATCTCTCTCCATTAGCTGTTCGTGTAAGTGTAACTTTTATGGTACGCTGGAAGCTGGTACGTATACGTCGATCTGATCCTGAGCGTCGACGTCCGTCATCTCGTGTCGATCTTCGATGATCGGACCTGCGCGATCTATCTATAAATTAATAACATCCGTGAACCTGTATCGCTCTCCCGTCTCGCGCTAAATATAACCGGCACGTCTCGGGATCCCGTGTTAAGTCCCTGAGAAATTTCTCTGATAACCATAAATTGGGCGCCGGTACAAGTACGCGGTCGCCGCGCCGCGCCGGTGGAACGGGTTAATATTGGCGAGGAAGCAGCAACGACGGCAATAGGAGTCTTCGGATCGTCCGAAGGGAGACCCGGAAAACATCGAGAACCGCCTCTTAGACGAGAGGCGATTAACGTAAATAAGACGCGAAGGCTATCTGGCGCGCTCCACAAGAGCGGGACGGGCTCCTTCTCGATTTAGATCAATGTTAAAGAAGTTAAACGAGTGAAAAAGCAACAGAAAAGCAGCAGAACTCGTTTTAAATTTCATTAATTTTGTGACTGATCCAGAATTTAACATTTTTAAAGTTAAATTAAATCGCCATCTTCGAGAAGAATAAGTTCTGTGACGTTCGATTATCGTATCTAAATCAATAGCTTTTTTTTTTAACTTTACCCAGATATTCCTGAATTTTGTAAAAATACTTTGATATAATAATTTTATACGTCTTCGTCATTTCATGATAGTTTTATAGAAATAACATTGATTTAACATTTTTAAAATTAAATTAAATGACAACCTTTGAGAAGAATACATTCTGTGACGTTTGATTATTTGTATCTAAAATCGATTGCTTTTTTTTTTAATTTAATCCAGATATTCCTGAATTTTGGAAAAATACTTCGACATAATTTTTATACGTCCTCGTTTCATGCCAGATCGTCACGTGAAAATCAAGAAGGACAGGTTGAATTTTACCGCGAATGCATATCGAATGACGAAAAGATAAAAACGTGTAACAGATCGGGCACGTTCGTCGTATATTTTAACGGCGGAATGCATACCGCCTCTGAAAGCGCACCTGAGATCTTTCGGTTGTGCTTGCATGCGATGTCCAGCGGCACGTTCAGGAATAAGTTCGACGATTTTCGCCGAATTATGCAAACGAGCAGCCTGCAGTCGCCACCCAAGTCCGGATTCGCGTATAATTGAAGGCGTAATTGCGGAAAAACGAACGACCGAACGGCGCGGCGGCGGCGGCGCATAATCGCCACGCCGATTCTGTGGCCGATCTCTCGTCCGGTACAAAACATTTCTCTCATCTCTCATTCGGGACTTTCTCGAAAAATATGTTTGTGATTTTCGACAATTCCGCTACTTTCGCGGAGACTCGTTCGAGTGAGAATCTTCAAGCAAATAATGAATTTGCTCGATGTACAGAGATTCTCCAAGATTACTTCGATAGATGAACATTATTAAGAAGAGATATTTTAATTCGTATTTGCCGTACAAGTAAAAAATCCTTTGGTACAGAAAATTAATTTCCCTTATTTCATCGCGCGTGTTTTGTAAAATTAAAAAAAGAATTCTTGATTCATTAAAATCACGTGATTTTTTATATCTTCCAGAATTTATAAAAGTTTATCACAATAACAAGCTATTTTATTCTTAAAAAAAAAAAAAAAACGTTAAGTATATTTAAAATGTGCTGGATCAATTTTGAAGCTGATTTAAAAAGCAAAAAACATATTTGATATAAATTTCGTTTAAAGCGCGTTGATTGTTTCAGAGCAAATATTTATAATTAGTCACCTTTGATCACGTGTATTTTATCACATCCACGTGATGCGGACATTTTCTTTAGACGATTTTTAATAATTCTATTTAATTTCCGGTATACGTACCATGATACTGGCATGTCTGATATTTTTTTTTCGTCTCCTTTTATCAATCGCTTTGCGCTTAATAAGGATTTAGTGTATGTAATTTATCGTTCAGAAGAATCGGTATTCGTAGATCCAGCTCCGAAATGGATCATTCCTCTTGATCCTCGCTGATGAAAGCGAAGAATTAGCGATTTCTTAGGAAATCCATCTTCTCTCCAAGGAAGAAGAAAGCACGATCCGCGAGTTGTTAATTCGCGAACCGCTTCTTGCGGATTACCGTGTCGGGATTTCTTGCCGGGACACTCTATTTAGTTGGCAATTAGAGTACATTGTAAGGAGGGTGGGCTCCCTTGGGAAAATGCAACGACGATTGCATCAATGAGAAGAGAATTTCTTTTTAAAATGAAATTTTTTTTTATCACGTGTAAAACTTGTAAAATATTACTCTTTTTAACAATTAATAAACCATTTACCATCGTAATTCCCATAGTTTATGTACTCTTATATTTAGCACTTTACCTCGCGAACAAATTTATATTTGTTAATATTTTTTCTCTCTCTTTCTCTCTTTAATCGCACTCGCCCTCTCGTGATAAATTTCTTCGAATATTGGCTTTTTCACTGCGGACGAATATTCGTGTAAAAAAAATGGAAGCTTGTATTGAATAATTTTGTTGGTTGAATTTGCGAAATGCATGATGTTTTTTTCGATCGAGCGATTGGAACGAGGTACAGTAAAACGTTAAAGCTTTTTTTGCGATGTGCTGTAAACGCATCGCGACTCAGCTCGATCGTTTATATGATCGTCGCAATTCTGTTCGGACGGCAGTGTTTAGATTGTCCATATAAAACTTTAGCTACAAAGTGTTGATCTTCGGATATTTCAGCAATACAATCGAAATTGGACATCATGTATTACATTTAATTCATAAAAGACATGTTTAGATAAATTCCGGCCTGCAAAAATATATTCTATTTTAGAAAATGTCTTTTAAAACTAAGGAGAACACAAACAAGTCTCCCCCCCTCAATTTTAATGAGTTTTGGATACGTTACAGTGTAGAGTATGAAAGGCATATTTTTTGATAAATGCCAAATCACACGTTAAGGGAATAAAGCACCACTTTGGAAAAAAAAAGGTTTTTTTTCTTTCGACGCGAATATCGTCGAAACTGTAATAGCTACTACAAAAAATGTTCTAAATGAATGTTGAACGTGTTTAAAAATGCTTTATAACAGTAGTAAAAAAAATTCCTTTTATAAATTTTTTTATTACTGTTTAAAACAATTTACTTAATTTTTTTATTACTATTATAAAGTACTCTTGGAACTATTCAACTTTCATTTAGAACATTTTTTTATCTATTACAGTTTCGTCGATGTTCGCTTCGAAAGAAAAAAAAACCGATTTTTTTCACGGGGGGTTTTACCTTTTATAGCCACTCAGCATTTATAAAAAGATACTTGCCTCTTATTTTTGTCTATGTTTTAACAAATCCAAAGTTCATTAAAATCGAAGCGAGATACTCGATTGTGTCCCCTTGAATTCTCTTTAGCCAAAAAAATCCCTTTAGTGTCTATTTTAAAAGAAACTTCCATATAAATAAGAGGGAAATTCTCGAGTTCGGGATACAATTTTTTGATAGAGAACAATGTATCCATTTCAAAATAACTTTCGAAATTTATATCATTGAATCAAAGAGTGAATCAGAGAGTAATTCATTGCAAAACCAACATTTAGATTAATTAATCAACACTGATTTTGAGATCGAGCGTTCGCTATTAAATTGAATTCTTCGTCTGATTACGAGATCCGGGAGATAGCATCTCTCTAACATTGCAGCTGCAGAGCGATTAGGGGATTATCGATGGCGCTGTTGCGCCGACAAGAACAGGCGTAAATCTTCGTTCCAAGCGATCGCAGTCCACTCGGTCGTTTCAGGATTTCCTCTCGCACGGAGAATAATTCTCGTATCTTCTGCATATCGCGTCGTATATAAACCGCGAAATAACCGCGAGCTATTTAACGCCGCAACCATTTACGGGAAACAATTAAGCTCGATATATCGCACGAGGCGAGGTACATACGCTCCGTCTGGGTAAACATCATACGGTGCAAGTGCATGGGCGTTCGTGTACGTGTGTATGTGTGCGCGCATCTCTCCTGTGCGAGATTCTCCACGGGCAAGTCACGGGCCGAAGTCATTAATCGCGTTATAGGCGCCGCCAAAGCCAAGGTCACTGCCGCCGGACCTTGCAAGGTCCCGTGGATGTCTCTCCTCCTCCTACCTTCTTCTCTTCTCGCTTCACGCTCCCTAAACTCTCCTCGGTCTCGGTGCTAACGACATTTAATCCCGAGACACGCGTGCGATACTTCGCCGCCCAGGATTCCCGCTGAACGCGCAAGGCCGACCGGCGCGGGCTTTTTAACCAGTGATGCGATCGTTCGCGAGGGGGAAAACTTGGCGAACATCGCGAACAAAGAATCGTGACGATAGCTTTAATAACGAGGTTGCACATTAAGCGCGTGATAATTCGCTCGCGGAGAAGATCGAAATAAGTAAAATCAAGTATTTTCTGCGGTTGGAATGATCTTTAATTCATTTATTCTTAATCCGCTTCGTGTCTAATAATTCCCGCGTGATAACGCGTAAATTAAATTCCTAACTTGAATATAAAACGTAATATTATCAATGAAGATTAATCGACCTGGAAAGAAACAAAGATTATCCTGGAAATATCCTTTTGAATTGGCCAGACCATGTCACGACTGGCGGCTCTTACAAAGTCAAACATATAAGTAACTCGTCGTCGCCAGAGAGCTATGGATGTCCAATGCGAGAACCCCATTCGCCCTATCTGTTCATCCATCTATAGATATCTGCTCCTCATCTCGTGCACGGGTACGCGGGATATAACCGCAGACTGAAGGAATGCCTAATGAGCCAGACATCTCACGTGGGAGCAATCATTTCCACGGGGACCGCTTATAAGGCCGTGCCACTGGCGAGAGACGGCCGGGCCGCGGGACGTGGGTAAAGGAAGGAGATGGCGCGCGGGGATAAAGGGGGCAGACAGCGGAAAGAGAAGAGCATAATTCAGGGACGGGCGGAAGTTCTCCAACGCGCGGTCCAGCCTCGGGACCTCGAGATTTGAATGCAAAACGGGCCCGCGAATGGTCGGCGATCAAGCCGCCTCCGAATTAAGTCCATTTTGCTAAATTCCAACGAGAGGAGCCGCATGTGGATGTTTGCTTCCCCTGCACTCACACTCGCTCGCATTCCGCTGGCCACGCGCGCGAACGATAATGTCCGTCATAAATGTGGAATTTTAGATTTCACGCATAATACCGTCTGGCCAAACATTCGTTACGTATTTGCTTTCTAATTTATTTATTTGCTAGAAGGGGTCTGTGTTATTCATACTGCAGGATTTTTCGATAAAATGGTTAAACGCCATGCGAATGCAAATACTATCCTTTTAACAATTGACTCACTGCAATTTAATTATCGGTGATTGTATTATTCATACGTTTATTATTTGATGGAAGTAATAAATATTTCCTCTATTAATTTGCCAGCTCATTGACAATGCACAGGTTTGGTAAATATTTAAAAATATTATTTATGAAAAATATTATGTAAATAATTATACTGCTTGAAGTGATGTTCTTGACGTGCAAAGCATTTCTTTTTTTTTTTAATAGAAAAAATTGAAATTAAATGTCAGCAAATTTAATTTCAACAAACATAATTACAAATAATATTATATATTGAAACATTATGCAATTTTTATTTTTAAAAATGTTGCTTTTCTTTCTTTTTATTTCTATTTTCTCTCCAGGTTTGGATAGTACCCAGTTAAAAAATAAAAATTAAACAATAAAGCTAAAAAGTTGATAACTTTTAACTTAATTTTAAATGATTTAATTTTAAATGATTTTTAACTTTAACTATTTATTTTTGAAACGTATAAATTTTAATTTACCAATTTTTTTTAAGTTAAAAATTTTTTTTATATAAAAAACTGTATTCCCATATAAGAATTATTCATGTAAATTTAATTTACCAATAAAATATTAAATTTGTTTGATAAACCAAATTATATAATACTTTAAATACTTACGAACTTCTAATTTAATATTTTTTAACATTTAATTTAATTTAATTAACATGATTTTTAATTGAGTTAATTTTTTATTCATGTAACTTTTAACATAATTGAATTAATTTTCTAACCCATTAACTTTAATTTCATTTAATTTAAAAGAAATATATATATTAACTAACCAACCCTGCTTCTATTCTCAAAAATTTTTGCACAAACTACTGTCTCTCTCAAATAATAATTTTTAAAAAACTCTATAGGAAACGGCAAATTAATTTCGCATTTTTTTTTAAGTAGATAGAGAATTGTTGAAACAATATCAAATAAAAAAATCGCGGTAGAAAATTTTCCGTTTCTGAGCGAAATTTCTTCGACCTTATCGATATAGGAGCTGATGCCGAATCGTTCGTGAACTATCGAACGAAATCAGCTCGAGCAAAAAGGACATTACGCGAAATGCCGCGAAAACGCCTCGTCTGCAGCTTTTTCTGCCTTTTCCCGATTGCGTGTCCCTACGAGTCAGCCTCGCGCCTGTCCGATAAATCCAGAAAACGAGCTAGCACACTGACGTACCAATTCCGCGATGAGAACGGACGATTTCCGCGCGAGCAATTATCCTAATGTCTACATCGCGAGCCCGATCTCCCGAAGATACTGTCGAGCGGAGCACCGCGCGCCGTGGCGAATTTAGCGAAGTTCAGGCCTTCGTTGTTACCGTAACGATGAGAAGCGACAATTTGCGAAGAGCTGGGATTTTTGTTTCCGGGCAAAAAAATTCTCTCAAGTACTTCGTGATGGATAATACAAGTTCTCAGTGAAAAACAATGTTCTTGAGTCTGCTCTTGAGACAACTCGAGAGACTGCCCGTGAGATAATAAAACTTTAAGTACTTGTTTTTATGTAACAAGTAAAAGTACAATATATTTTTTTTAATCTCGTTTGAAACGACTTAATAGACGATTTTTTAACCGTTTGCTTGAAACATTTGCAATTATATAATGTAGAATATCATAAACGTATCAAGATACATCTAGAGAAAAATTATGTTGAAATTGATAAAATTATTTCTTTAACTTGTTTGTTCTTTTTTTAAGTTGAAGTGAAAATATCTTCAAGGAAAATAAAAATTTATTTGATTTCAAGAAATGGCGTTATTAGCCTTTTAAATTGAACAAAGAATTTCTTTTAAATAGAAAGTACTAATAGAAATGTAAGAAATAATTCGGTTGTTCTGGTTTCAAAAATATATCTCTTTCAGTTAAAAAAAAAATTCGCGTCGCACATCCAAATTATTTCTTTAATTATAATAAAAGAAACAACTACAAATTTTCTTCAAATCAATGAAACTTTTTTTTGATTATATAGCAATACACAAATTTCTTTGATTCAAATTTTTCTCTGAGTATATATTACAAATGGAGACGACATAAAAGTGCATTCTTTATGATGACTATTATCAAAATTTAACTATTATAATAAAAAAAATAATATTGCATGAAATATAGAGAATTGTGTTATATACACATTACATAAATAAATTCATGTGTGTTTCTAAGTTCAACATGTCAATTTAGTTTTCACATACTGGAAGATTTCTTCCACGAAATTTCTACAAGCCGCTTCGATGAATCGATAGCTGGCAAATTACATCGCGGCCAATTGACCACTGATTGACTGACTGATCGCAAAAAGCGTACCGCCTCAGGATGTGACGGTTGTTAGGTTGGGCGCGTCCAAGAGACCTTTGAAGAAGGGTTTGTTCGGAAATCGGAGGAGCGGATCACATTACCTTCTTTTAACCTTTAAACAATTCGATTTCTCGCTGGAATATTTTCAGTGACAATTCTTAATTACATAAGTGGCAAAACATAATAAATGAGGCACTAATTTTAATTTTAATATTCTAGGAAAGATCTATTTGAACTTTAGAAGCACAGGTACTCTTGGTCTCAGCGTGTTATTCCCCGAGAAGAGAGAGGCACATTTCTTCATGCCGAGTTATATAAATAACTTGGATCTTGAGCGTGGTATGTGTGCAAACGATGGGATTTATCAAAGTGCAACGACGTATAGGGACGCGCTACAGCGCTTATCTCGCGAGCTACATTCTCCCCTTAATTTGTGTTGCCCGGCGCGCTGCTGTCGCGATTGCACGCGAGCGCGCGTGCACGCGTCCTGGATACCTGGGTCTCGAGAGTATTGGCGGCCCGCGTCAAAATACACTGGCACTCGAATCAATTGAGCGGCGAGAAAAAGCGGCGTGGGGTGCGCAAACAGCCTCCGGGGCTTCGCTCGCGTTGTCAATTTGCACGACGCAGTTGCGTGCGCGTTGCCGCTTCGCCAATTACAAACCGCGACGTACTTGACTTGACCGATCGTCGAGAGGACCGAGGTCGAGAATAATTCTCGAGAGGGGGAGGGAGAGAGAGAGAGAGAGAGAGAAGGAAAAAGGACCCTCTCTTCGAGTATTGCGTGATGCATATTCACGAGAAGTTCGCGGAACATCTTCTCCCGTGCACTCGTGTAGGCTTATGCACCGAGAGCCGCTCGACTCTCATGAAATATTCCGATAACTCGCGACAGGGGGGACTCTTAAGATGCAAATGCGCGAATCTCGGATCTCTAATACCGTAAATTTTACTCTCCGAGATCGGAGCAGTCGATTAACGGATACAAGAATTATTCAGACGAAAACAAAATCGAGTCAACGCCACAATGACCGACACCGCTAATACTATCAGTGATTAAGCTATTAATCTAAATTTGCGTCTCGTAATTCTTTAAAGGAGATCGCCGAATTACTTTAACGCCCAAGTATTCGAAACGCTTTACGCACTTGCAATGAAGCCGCTCAAGCGTTTAAGGAGATCTCCTAATAACCGATCGTAATACTCAGCGGTCTATTATCCACTCGTTAGGGCAAGTTCGAGTTTCGTCTCTTCTCACCGAGCCGGGATACTCGGATCGCCGCGAGCTGGTTGGAGCGAGCGAACGAACGAGCGAGCGAAGACTGTCGGCAATTACGAAGCGGGGCCGGCTACGTTGGGATGAAGAGATCATGGGATGAAGAGGACCGCACCGAGGGACGGTGCACCGAGGTCAGCAGCAGCAGCAGCAGCAGCAGCAGCAGACCGAGCAGTTCTCGGGGAATTCTGTCTCGCAAATTGGAAACTCGGAGCGCGCGTAGAAGGAAGGGAGAAGCACCAGAAGAAAATTTGGAGCACTGCAATTAAAAGGAAGAAAGAAGAGAGGATGAAAAAAAGGAAAAAGGAAAATGAGAGAGAGGGAGAGTAGAAAAGAGAACGGATGAATGCATAGATTGGCCGAGCCACTCGAGAAGCGTGGAGATAATAGAGAGAATGTTCTTGTTAGGCTTCGGGAAGACCCCGCGCTTAAAAAGGTTTCGCTTCTACGTAAACTATGAAATTACCTCCGCGTTTGTTTGCATGACGGTCAAATGAAGTTGCCGTCTCGCGTAGAGAGACTACGAGCCGTGTAAGCTAAATATAAAGCGGTATGAGTTTCTTATACCCGACAATAAGTTTCTCGGAGATTATCAAATATTGGTGAAAAACGATATTTTTATTCGCGGGATATCCCGCAGGGGTAGTTTTTTTTCTGCACAGCTTTAGCGCGCGCGAAAGAATAATTTAATCAACTTAGCAAATGCGTTTATTGTTGTTTACACGTAGAAAATAACAGGTTCGCAACACGGCGGCGGCATCCTCCGTCAGCTACCTCCGCTTTCTCCACCCGCGGCACGATTGCCGTAGTAATTTACGCGTTGCGTGGAACAAATAGTCGCCCTGGCGCAGGATAAGAACACATCCACCCGCCGGAATAACGCTCACGGCCGGACATTATCGTCGTCGACCGCTATCCTCCGCCTTCTCCTCCTCCTCCTCCTCCTCTTCTCATTTCTCTGGTTTCTCTCCATCTCGTCTCTGCCCACCTCTCTTTATCTCTTCCACGTGGTGGAAGTCCATCGCGTAATTTCACGTTCGATCGGCCCTCAAGGACAAAAAGGGAGCAACGAGACGGACACGTGTAGATCGCATGGCGGAACATGCTTTCTCGTGGAAGCTTCCTCGAGGAAGAGCAGGAATGGTACGGCGAAACACTCATTTCCGAAATGGTTTATATATCGTACAGGATACGAGTTTTCTTACGTTCTCGAACGAACGTGGACAGAAATGATTATAGTAAGTTTTCAAGAACTAGCAGCTATTATCCGATCGAGTTTCATTAAAATAAGGGGGGAATGTACTGTAATAAGGGGAAATGTATTGTAGGAGACGTTTATCCTTTTAATTTTAATATTAGATAATAATTCGTCGAAGGATTAAGGCCTTACTCAGGATAAAGGCCGTTTTGACTATACAATACGAGCTAAATGTTATCGAAATTGAAAAAATTAAAGACTTTTCTAGATTTATTCTTTCTTTCCTAATCAACAGTAAAAAATTTAAATCGCAAATACTTGAAGTTTGGTCTTGAAACTAGCTGCAAAGAAGAAAACAATGAAAAATTTAATTTATAATAGTTTTGCAGCAAAAATTACTATTTTTTACTGAAGTATTAAATAAACGAGTAAGTGGAAATTAATTTTTGTACGAATATTTATCAGTTTTAGTATATGTTAGAATTTTTATTCAATTGATAATTTGCAAATAAGTACTGCAAAAGGCAATTTTACACAAGAACCAAGAGTAAACAAAAAATTAATTAACTTTTGAACCAATAAGATTTGTGCTCTTTTTATACAGATACTCAAACGTAATAGAATATTCTATGAAATTTTAATATTTTTGATAATGTTTTAAGATATGATCCGTACATCCTTAATAAAATTTAAGATCAAAGAATTAATTTAAGAAATGAAAGAATTAATTTCAGTCACCGTCGAAATGTTCTGCAAGAATTAATAACCGAAAGGCTTAGATCCACCAATATATTATAAAAAGTATCACAAAATTTAGATAAAAAAATATATATATCAAACTTTAAAAAGCAACAGAAAAATTAAGAAATTTAGATTTGCTGATATTTGTCATAATTCTAAAAACAAATCTACGCGTATAACAGGTCGAGAAATTAAATCCATAATTTTTAAATTCGCGACAGACTATGCATTACGACGAGTCGTTTAATTTTTACACTCGCACGTAGGAAAGCACGATGCTCGCGCGAATGGACCGATAACGAGTGGCCCTCGTGCTCCTCGTGTTCGTACGAAAGCAACGTATGATTTACCGTCTCTCGTGTGGCCACACTCGATTATCAACGAACAATTCTATCGCGGTGGCCGTGATTCATCGCGCTTGGTAGCGAGTACGGGTCATCGGCTCGTGAGATTCCCGAGCCGGTGGCCGAGGGTCGCTTATACCGTTCCAACGATATCCGCACTCTTAGGAACGTAAATAGCTATCGATTCGAATGCACGCCCCCGAATGCCTACGTTATTTGTAAATTGTCGCACAGTAAAGGCATTTTATATTGATTTTATCTTATGCACCTGAATAATGCACATTTTCCAATCTATATAATATTTCGCGCGGGCAGAAAAATATAAAATAATCTTTTAAATAATATAAATTTCAAACGAATTTAATGTTGATTTCGCCTGGCAAAAAATTGCACAATGAATTCAATGTTAAGTTCGTATTCGATATCGAGTATTTTAAAATTTTAGTTATATTTTTTATGCATTATAAAATAAAGCGTATATGCCGAGTTTCATAAACCCGAAAAAGCTCGAAGAAAATACAAGGTTGGAAGATACCAAGAGCGAGCGCTTCCGCTAGGTCTAAAATTCTAAGCAAGTCAATCATTTGATATCCATGCAGATCTAAAGATCCAGATATAGTAAATGCAATTCGACTTGAAATCGATTGCTTTAATCGTGCGTATCAGCTGATGCGAAAAATAACGTCGTGGAACGCGCGGACAAAGGAGGAAGAAACGCAGGGGGAAATTCGCTTCGCAGACAGGCTCGATCGGGAGGGACTTAAAGCGAGGTTCTTTGTCTAGAGCAAGAGCGAGTCTCGGATACTTTATAAACATAGGCTTTACTAACCCCGCGGGATTACGGGCTTTACCAATTTTCAAGCCGTACCGTAAGTTGCAAGACAAACACGCAAGAAAAACAGACGTGGCCGCGCGGAGAGGCTCGAGAGGTCCGTCCGTGTAAATCCTTACGTCAAATAGCCGAAAAGTACTATCTAATGTCGCCCTCTGGCCAGGGTGTCACATTTAATGCGTTGTATTTTCCGTCGAAATTCATACAGCCACTTGAGTCTGAATTTCATAAAATTTTGACCGATTGCAAAATTATACATGCATCAAAATAATTGCTTTATTTCGAAAATAGCGACCTCTTTTTGGCACATAAAAATAAGCTTATCGAAATCATAGTTATAATAATAATAATAATGTGTTGACAGATTATTGACGGATTTTGTTTTTAAATACATAAAAAGTTTTATTACATGTATAAAAATAGTTATATTTTGTTTAAAAAATAACAGCAATCTTTCTTTGATACATAAAAACTTACAAATAATAGTTTAACAAATATTTTACGTGATACTATTGTGTGTTTGCAACCGAAACATTATTTTATGGAATCACGCGATATTATCATGCGAATAGAATTCGATCGTTATAAAAACACTCGCGGAACGAAATTCCATATTTTCGCGCCGTTCACCGTCGTCGATACGATAAGAACGAAAACCAGTGAGCGAGTGTCGATCGGCCGTGATTCGCCGAGGGATTCATCATCGCGATGTTGCTGCAGCGTGTGCGAGCCCCAGCGCAGCAACAAGCCGAATCCATCTGTTAACCGATAATTGAAATTCTCCTTGCGCGGCGGGCTTTCATTTTCCATCCGAGGTTGCCCTTTGTACGCCTCGCATCGAGGCTAAATCGCATCGATAAGCTGCCGGCGCAAGGTCGCTGCCCTTACTAGCCTAACATCGCCGTGTAATCAATCCTTTGTCTACCCTGCCGTGCATCGACATTCGACTTGGTGCGCGTATCCTCGGAAGTGCATCGACCGGCACGCAAACTACAGGCATTCCTATACAGACATCGCGTTTCTCCGACGGAAAAAAGAAAGATCGAAAGTGCAGAATGGGGTGAAAAGGTAAAAGGTTTAAAGCTGACCTGGAGCAAACAACTCTCGGAAAAAAAACTATGCTCCAGATTTTACACGTAATTGCGCCTAAATTCTAGAAAATGAAAATTATCGATTGTTAATTAATTAATTTTTATATTTCAAAAATATTCTTTCAACTTTATTTCCATGTTTACTTATTTTGTAAAGAAGAGATTAATTTCGAGGTCGAGATGGGAAACGGTAACGAACGGAAGAACGAACTAGAAGGGAATTGAGTGACGCCAGGTTGCAATTATCTGTAATTGTGGACGGATTAATCTGATTAAATGATCCGCAATGGTATCCTAGTCCTGCCGTATAACAGATTAGGACAGCCGGAACTATATGATCCGCACCAAATAATACCGGCGATGAATCGTGCGTGTTCTGTGAAATTTCATCCTGCTGAAGATTTATGTAATGTGTCTGCGGGTAATCGGGAGAAATAGCAATAATTATTTATACCTTGACCGTCTCTAAGAAGATATATTTGAACAATATTATTATTTATGGCATTAATTTTAAGGAAGTACAGTCAAATATTTCAGTTACTTGTTAGCTTACTAATATAAATAATAATCCTATAATTTCAAATATAAATCTAATAATTCATTATAAATTAAAATTATTTATACGCATATCTAATATAAATAATTTTAACTTATAATCAATTGAAAATATAAAAAAATTGATTTTGTAACGCGTATGCATTTTTTACAAATACATCAACATAGATCTTACAGTTTATCGCGACGCCAATCTTCGAATCTCGTTTTCACTCTTTTTTTGTTTATTACGTGCATCGACAATCTCACATGAATTAAATAGGCAAAGTTCGAAGCGATCAATATCGCGACTGCCGATCGATCGATGGTATCCCGCAGAGGTGACTGATCCGCACAGTCATTTGAGCTTAGCGAATCTGCGAACTCGAACTCGACGTACTGCAGACACACACGCATCACGCGTATCCGTTTTCGTGAATGATAGTGCAATAAACATTTGAGGAAAAGTGAAAACGGGATCTAATTTAACTTTGGAATGCTACTCATATTTTTCTTATATTAACATTATTCTCGGTGAAATTTCATTCACGCAATTAAGAATCTTCTTACACTCTTTTTATAACTATACATCTTTTACATCTTCTTTGTAGGTTGCAAGGTGTTAAAATAACTAAACTATTTTCATGTTGAAAAATCTTGTTGAAGGTTATTTAAGCTATCAAAGTTTTTCCAACACAGAAACTGTATTAAACTTGAATTATCACCTGTTGAAAATTCACCTACAGTAGCATTCCAGTTAATTTCAACAGGAGAAATAAGACTAATAGAACTAGAGTAGACCTATACCATGCGCTTGATATAGATGCTGGCTGCTCTAGCGAAAGTTAAAACTCATTTCTCATTTATATCCCTTAATCAAAAAAATAATAATAATCAGCGCGCTCACTTATCGCTGGCAATAAATAGCGCAACTTGCGTGTGTGCCCCGGTGCATCGTCCACCTGCACCGCGCACGATGCACGTGTGCATACAACGTGCGTCGAGAATTGACCTCCCGCGGAGCGCGGGCTTATTGTGTTCGCGGTTATCATGTCGTTGCAATTAATCGAGCCTGATTGCGAGACGGGGGGCGATATCATCGCGGCCGCGGTTCGCCGCGATCCGACTCGTTATCGCGCCGCGCTGCATCACATGCTGCATCGCGTTGCATCGTCGCGTCGCGCTGTCGCGTCGTTTAGAAAGAGCAGCCTTACGTAATCGCGCTAATTTCTCGATGTGTACATACGACTTATATCTAACCATTTCGCTTCAAGCGAATTAAAGCCTTCTCTTCCTCGAGAGGGAATTACCTCGCCTAGAAATTCATTACCGGCCGCTTGATTAAAAAAATTTCACCCCGCTTTAAAGCATTACGAATATGAGGTGAAGGCAAAATTATAGGTTTCAAGCTTTAAATTTATCCCCCTTAATAACAGGTTAAGGGTAAAACCTCTTTGTTTTATTTTATCTCGCTATTAATTGGTTAAGGACTAATATATCGATTTTAGACGATGCCCTCATTAGCTCACTCTAATGCGATTCAAATTCACATTTTTCTTTTCACAACAAATTTAAACGAGATCCAATCTTCGAAAATGCATAAGTGCATTTTTTCTTACATATGCCAGAGATTTATTGCATAGCTACCGTTCCAATTTAAGAATGCACGGAATATTTCTCAAAACATTAAGAAAATTATGAAAAAATTATCGATTGTTTTATATAGCATTTGAAGGAGTGGAAAAAATTTGGCGGCGATTTTCTATCTGGATAAAAAGTTATTTCAATGTAAGAAGTGGACGTGTGCTCTAATGAAAATATAATTAATAATGAAATAATGAAAAACAAATCCGAATTTTTTTTTAAATAACTGGAAATATTCAAGATGGTTTATGTAAAATTTCAATTTGCAATGCAGAAATCAGTTCTGAAAATAAACAATATTTATTTAATTACAAAATAACTAAACAGATAATCACAATAAATAATTTTGTATAAATCATCTTGAATACTTAAGGCACTTACACAAAAACATTTAATGTTATAAGAAATTAATTTAATATATGAATTTATTAATATATTATTAATTTAATTATATTAATATTACCATATTAAAATATTAATTTAATATGTTTAATAATTTAATTTGTAATAACAAATAGATTAAATAAGCTATAAAAATACGTTGTTACATAAAAATATAATCTTAGTCGCACAACTCTTTCGCATAGTTTATTTGAAGTGTTATTATAACATTAAGACATTTCGAAATTTTATTTGCTTTGCGGGGACCACATGTCCGATACATCCTCAAAGCGAACATGTTTCCCGACACGAAACACGACTCGCGGGTTAAAAAGGACCGCCTCGGCTCTTACTTGATCGTCGCTTTTATTCGTCTTCGCTTACAGATACGCAACTTCCGGCTAAGACTCGCGCGCTCCGCGCAACACGATACGCCACTATATATCATCGCTAACGAACGATCGCATAAATTCTCCTTCCCGCGTCCGAAACCAGCCGCAGACGACGCTGGAGAGTGCTTCGCCTCCCAGCGTCGCTCGAATCGCGCCCTTACAGATGCAAATGTAATTCGACGGCTTGTAAACGCGTCTGATTATTTACGGCTTTCGCGTCGCGCGTCTCCTTTAACACCACTATAATAGCCCTTAAGTCGCAGCCGCGCTTCCCCGCGGCGTGTTAGATTACACGTAACAGCAAAAATAAATTCTCTTACGCAATCCACACGGCGTTGGGCTGCGGCGGTTCCGAGTCTACCGAGAGAGAGAGAGAGAAGGAGCCTTAGAAGTCTCACAAAATATCTCCGCGTAAAAAAAAACGCGAACTCTCCTCGTGGATCATCGATGATCCACTAGCGGCAGCTGACGCGTCATGGATGATCGTGGCATCTCGTCGAGCGAGATGGAGCCCCTATGTGCCCGCGCATTAATCGCGTTATCTACTTATCCGCCACCTCCCTCTGTCTACCTCGTTCTCTCGCTCTCTCGCTTTCACGGCTCAACGGCGCCGGTAATTCATTTTGCACCCGCCACCTTGAAGAGGCATCGACGACCCTTTCGCAGCCGCCCGAGCACTTTCACGGACGCGGGGCCATTATCCGGGCCGGCCAGCCGCGTCTGTTTAACATAAGCCAGAACGCCGAATCGCCGTTAACCCGCTGGCGACCGCTGGCAAATCTGGTGTTCGTCCCGGCGCAAGTAGCACTACAGTAGCCCTGGATAATTTCGTTTTTACTATCTCTCGTCGTATCGCGAAATAACAGCAAATCGATACCAGGTTATAGGTAGTAAAGTCCAAAAGTTACTAGCCCGAGGTCATAAAAATGGTGATATAATAAAACTGCACCGCTTTTATGCTTTCGATATAATCACTCTTTATTTTAATACATTTTTTAGAACGACGAATTAATTTAGGCCGATTTGCACGGATGAAAGTTCACTAGTAACGAAAAGGTGATCTCTTTAAGGATAGAGTTTAGAATATTTTTTTCAGTGACAGGAAAATTAATTCATTGATTTTAAAAGTGTATCGAAATAAAGAGTGATTATATTGAACCATAAAAATGGTTTATTCCATTTTTTTTTATCGACGTTTTTGCATCATTGAACATAAAGACTTTTGGATCTTATTACCACGTACATAAATCATATCGAAATTCTAAAATATTCATATTAAAATTCTAAATATTAAAATACTTATATTAAAATCTGAAAACATATTTACATATGTTTTTATTTTGTTATAACGATGTTAAACTGTATTACCTGTTTATAGAATAGAAAATAAATAGGCATGAAGTGGGTAAGGACAATATTTGGACAGGAATGTATTGAACATACAGACCCTGCAAAGTAAATAAAATTTGGAAATTTAATATTAACACGTGTTTAATATTAACACTTCAAATAAATTATGCAAATATGAAAATTGAACGAATAATTATATGTTTATATTTGGCCTACTCTACTGTTATTAAAAATTAAATTATTTTTTACAACATTAAAAATCTCAATTTTTTTGTATAAGTACTTTAAGTATTCAAATATAATTTATGGTGATTGTCCGCTTATATTGTAAATAAATGAATAAATTTTGTTTATTTTACAAACCTAATCTCTGCATCGTAATGAAACTTTACATAAATCATTTTGAATATTTAAAGTGCTTACATTCTAATTTTTTTTCATTATTTTTTATTTCATTATTATATTTTCATTAGAGCACATGTCTACATCTTACTGAAATAATTTTTTATTCAGATAGAAAATTATCTCGTCAATTTTTTTTCCTACTCTTTCTACTAATTTTCTTCACAATTTTCTTAATGTTTAGAGAAATGTCCTATACACCTTTAATTGAGAAAGGTTGCAATTAAAGGTGCAATAATCTTTTATTCGAAGAAAAATTCAAATACTAGATTCGTGCACATTTTTTTTCTTGATTGTATAAATTACTCTCATAGAAAGCCCAATTATCGTTGTAGTCCATGGAAAAAGCGCGGAGGGTAAGCGGCACAAAACAACGCGCGGTTTTTTGAACCAACGGTGAATTTACGAGTCGCCGTGTACTTGCGAGGTAGTAGAGGCGGTTAATGCTATTAGTCCGTTTTTTCCGCTGCGGGTGGTCGCACGCGGCACCGCGCAGCGGTCATCTTTACGAACTATAATGATCCGTCCGGTGAGGAATTTCGTGAAACACACTGAATCACCGTGCTCTATTTTGCGAAATATTTTCCGCTCGGATTGTTGCATCCTGAACTGGCAGTCCGAGTCGCGAAACACAGAAACTCGCTTCCGAGATTCGACCATAAAACATCAGCGTATTATTTCTGTGGTCTCGTAAACCTCTTGCCTCTCTCTTGTTGCATCCCATGTGTCGCGAGATTATGAGTTTCATTCGACAAAACCAACGAAAGTTAAATAATTTATAATTTATAATTTTGATAATTTAGTCAAGACCAGGTCGTTTTTCAATTTTTTAAATATTTTTCTATTTTTATTTTGTTAGAGAGAGAGAGAGAGAGAGAGAGAGAGAGAGAGAGAGAGACACACACACACATTAAGAGATAAATTATTACGTAAAAAGAACGGTTTTATTAAAGTATTCAAAAATGTATACAGATCGAAAAATAATTTTGTTAGGTCATCAGAACAATTAAATTGAACTTTCAAACTGATTGCTAGAATGTCAAAATTTTTTTGCAGCATTGCTCATCAGTTTGAACATCTGTCACAATTATTTTCACGGTCCAATAAAATTATTTTCTATATTTCCAGCTAAATGTTTAGAATGTTTAGACTTCAGCAAAATCATTCTTTCCACGCATACGTTAACAAATATACATGTACATTACGTCATATTGAACTGGAAAGATTAGCTTTAGAATTAAAATTGTCATCACAGTTAGCTAAGAGAGATGTCGAAACCTTGTTAGAGAAGCTTATCAACCGACGTTGATTACTATCGTCCTTTTAGCAGAACGATAAACGAGCTATGACGCGAACACGCGCGCGAGTGCCGTCGCGTCGCAGCTGTCGTCTCTCTCAAAAATTAGATTGCGTGTCCGCCGTCGACGATAGGCGGATAGACGCGACCCTTTTCGCGAAACGACTTCGTAACGACTTCGAGGCCTCGTTTCGCGCTCCTGATTCGCGCGAGCTAATAAAATCAGCGAGGCCGCTCCGCGCAACGACGACGATTAACACGAGCATAATTGGGAACAACGCTTTAAATGAAGTTGTCCTCCCGAGGCGCGGGCTTACGCGATTATGCGACTGCCGCCGGGTATCCCCAAATCGCGTCCCTTTTCCTTTTCGGCCCTTTCCGCAGGGGCGCAGGAAAACAGGTGGAAAGGGTTACCTTCGAGTAGACTCTCCCTAATTATTTTGTTTCCGTAACCGTGGCGACAAATGGCGAGGGCTATCGGGATGTATAGGGCCGCGGATTGTCGCAATTTCGCGTTTTAATTCAAGAATGTTTTCAAAGAAAACTCTTTCTTAAAAAAAAATAATAATAACGGAGAAATATAATAAGTTAACAAATAAGAAAGGACTTTTGAAAGATGGCTACTCTCATCTTCTCTTAATGATTCTTCTCTCAATTTATTTGATAAGTTTGTTTTGACTCCTGTTCCAATATTTCTTATTAATTTTATTTAGTAAATATTAACTATGCTAACCAATATATAAATTGTCATGGAAAGAACAACTTTACTGCAATATCTAAAAATTTAGATGCAGATCAGAAAATAATTGGGTATGATAATGTTGTTGCAAATAGTTTTGATATTCTATCAGATTAAATATTAGATAGAACTTTTTTAACGATTCAATGTAATCATTTTCATATCTGTATTTCAGTAAAATTGTTCTTTCCGTGCAAAAATTGTCGACTGAAGAGACGGAATAAATCCTTTTGCCAATTATTGCGATATAAAATTTATGAAGCTGAATAAATGATGAAGATTGTTATAAATTGTTGTAAAAGAAAGTAAACCTCTCTCTTCACATCAATTATTATGATTTTAGAGTGGCCTAAAAATTCACGCATTTAAGGGAGTGATTCACCTTTCCCTGACGAGACGGATAATTGTAATAAAATGATCGCCGTGCGTAATCGCACGAAAATGGTAAAACGCAGAGCGAGACTCCCCGTGGAGAAAAATCGCGAGAACTTTTGTACCACTCGTCAAAATGCGCAAAGCAGCGTTCTCCTCGTTTTGTGATGCGCATAAAAACGAACAGGAAAGAGAGAGAAAGGGAATATCGTAAACAGAAGCGCGAGCGGCGTTTTGATATGTGCCGTACTTGCCGCTCTTTTTAACGAGAGTGCATACGGTGCCGGGAACGCGTTATGGACCGCGACAGGTCCATAAAACCCTTCCGTCAGGGCCGTATCGAAGCGACTGTCTGCCTCTTTGTGATTCACCATGCGACCCTTTCTAAGCGTAATATATTATAGTTTCAATACGCATAGAAAAATATCAGTTTTACTGCCGAAAAAAGCGATTATTCAATTTCCTATTTTTTTTTCTAGTGAATAATGCTTATTTTTAATCAAGAATATTTTCTTGATAATCGTTTTGAAATAAATTCATAAAAAAAATTTAGGAAAATTCACGATTATATACTCAAAAACAAATTTATGCTTTTTTTCCAAAAAATATTATAGAAATACATAAAGTCAAGGAAAAATTTGAATCACAAGTATATTGAATGTTTGAAATGTTAAATTACTAGGAATCAGAATATATACATTTTGATGCTTCTGATAAATTTGCGGATACATATAATTATTTATTTCAAGGTTTTTTTTACATATAATAAAAGACTTGAAATAAATAATATTTATTTAATATCATTAATATAAAATGGTCTTGCGAGTACACAATTTTTTTTTATTGCAAAAAATTAACTAAAGTAGATAAATAATTAGCAAATATTTTGATATCAAATATTTGGTACTTAACCAATTTAAATAACTGAGACAGATTTTATACCTGAACTGCTTGTGAAATTTTGAAAGAAAATTTTGCTGTGGCGCCTATTCGAAATTAAGGTAACCCTTGCTTGTGAAAGAAAAAAAAAACTAAAATTTAAACAATCGCTTTTCTCAGCATAATGTTTTTCCGCGTGTAATCCCTCCTTTTATTTGTAGCTCAAATCCTTCGATAAGTTTGTATCAAATGAACCGGCATCATTCAAAAGAGATCAAAGCAATCGCTGAAATCTGTAGCCAAGATACATACAACGAATCTTCTCAGATTTATTAACTTATATACCAAATTTGTACGAAGAACTGCATTATTTTCTCTTTAGCGACGCTTGTTTTAAGACGTTTCTTTCAGCTTTAATAATATAATTCTCGCGCACACGGCGGCTAAAGTTAAAACACGGTTTCGAGACATCATTTTTCACCTCCTCGCGATTCGGACGTCGTCGGTCATTTCGCCCGAATGGCGTACGATAGAGCAGCGCGTTGCTTCGCACAATTCTGTCGCGAAGAAATCACATGGCCCGTCGTAATCCCGCGTCGCGATTATCGCGCGCGACGTGTATCAGTCCGTGACGTGACGAGGGGAAAATCGCGCGGAATGACTTCCTCCTCTTTGCCCCGCCGTCTCCTCTTTTTCTTCTCGTCTCAATCTTTCTTGAAGATCCGTACCTGTACCGGGCTGTCGCCGAATACGCGCGGCTCTTAACGAGCGGACCACCACGAAGAGCGGGATCTCGCTCGTTGCGACGGCGATATTATTGCGGTCGAAACGCAAGAACGAAGCGAAGAGAGAGATTAAGAAGCTGAAGAGGATCCACGCTTCGAGAGTATTAAAAAAAGGAAGCAACAGCTCGAAGGGACTCGTAATAACCAGAGAGAGAGAGAGAGAGAGAGAGAGAGAGAGAGAGAGAGAGTTACTTGTTATTTTCGGAGAAATCTTTTGGGAAGTGATCATTTTTTTTTCAGTCTTCTGTTAGGGGACAAAATTTGCGACAGTTATTTTCTAAATGCATTCGTTGCATCGTTACGTAAAAAAATATTTCAAAAGAGTCACTCTTTAAGGATGTATGAGTCATATCTCAAAATATTACCAAAAATAAAAAATTTCATAAGATATTTTAGTATTACGTATGAGTATCTGTGAAAAATTTGAGCACAATTCTCTTATTGGTTTAGTTATTTAATTTTTTCGTTTACTCTCTCGAATCTTGTGTAAAATCGCGTTTTGCAGTATTTATTTGCAGATTTGACGGGGAAGTGTCATTAAATCAATTAAATAAAAATTTTTACGTATATTAATAAAACTCTCTAATAAATATTCATGCAAAAATTTATTCGGATCCACTTACCGTTTAAAAGTTATTTATTTAAAACTGCAATAAAATATAATAATTTTTGTTACAAAAATCGTTATAAATCAAATTTTTCATTGTTTTCTTTTTTGTAGCTAGTTTCAGGACCAATGGTCGGACATTTGCGACCCAAATTTTTTTGTGGTTAATTAGGAAAAAAAAGAATAAGCCTTCAATTTTTTAATCTTAATAATTTTTAGCTCGTATTGTATAGCCAAAACTTTCATGTGAAACTTCGATGTGCAATATATGACATGAATTTGGGATCAATATTTGCCTAGGAAAATATCGAGGGGCGCATTTACATATCTTGATAATTGTTAAATAATTTGCACGATAATTGACGTGATAATTACCACGAGAAATAATTAACTCAACACAATTAGGGATGCGATCGTTAATTAGTTGCGGTCGTTGATGTTTAGATTTCTAATTATTAATACCGCCTTGTGCAACATTGATTATGCCAAAATAATTGCGACGTAATTTAATTGCTCGCTCGGCGTAATCGATTAGTTCGCGGAGTGGCGGAGGTAGAGAATGTCGGGCTCTCTACGCTTTGCGGATTAATTTATGAGCCACAGGATCGACTCGACGACGGCAGGCCGCTACAATCTCTCTCTCTCTCTCTCTCTCTCTCTCTCTCTCGACTCCCAGAGCCATGTCGCGAGTGCTAATCTGCGGAAGATGCAATACGCGAACGAGGCAGTCGAGGGTTTTCTGAATGGAGGCAAAAGGCCGAGACGAAGGTGGTTCGTAACTGCGAATGGCAATCTCGATGCACGTGACTGATGGTCGTTGCAACGAGATGGGACGTATACCGTGTTGTATTCACGCTCTTTTTGCAAAAAGCTATGAAAGGTTTTTTAAGATATTTAGAGGCGGTCGTGTACAGATAAATCCTCCGCTTTGAGAGTAACTTTTTTTAAAATATTCTTTTCATTAATGTTATATCACTTTTGGTAATTTTATAGAACATGTATAAACTCTTACTTCGACGTCTATTTTTCAAATTACTTTTGTATGTAATGCTTCCAATTTCCGCGGAACAAATAATAGCTTAAAAATGCAATTACAACATCGTATGCCAATTACAACACCCATTTCTTTTTATAAAATCACAACACCGATATATCAGGCGCAACGCTAAGCATTATTTTTCAAAATTTGCATTAATCTTACGTAACAAACATTTTTTTTCGTCGGATAATAAAGGAGAGGGTTCTCTATCAACATCGCAGAGTGAAAATAACGAACATCGATAGGGTTCGGCGACACAAATTAAAAAATTCCACAAGTATTTTTTCATCGCTTCGCCTCGATCATTAAATTCCGATTAAAACGCGAAGAATCGCGGAATACGCATCGAAAACCGACGGCGTCGTTCGACGTCGTAGATTTCCTGTATTATTTTATGGTAATTCCGTACGCCATCGCGGAACTATTTGAACGGCGCGAAGCATCTCGGTGTGTTATTAAAACAATTTTAATCAAAGTAAACTTTCCAGTGAGCGCGCCGCTGATACCGCCTGCGCGCATCGTCTCTTTGTTCCTCGAAAGACAAAGGACTTGGCTGCAGCAACGGCTAGAATTATTTTGTCCTGCCTCCATTCTATTGCGAGTGAGAAAGTTTTCATGCGCTTTCGAGTATCAAATATATTCATTTTACTCGCTAGAAAAATTTGCAAGCGGCATAAGTAATGCCCCGCGCAACAATACAGGGATATTAGATGTATAAATTTTAATAGGAATTAAAATTTTAGATTCAATTTTCTTAATGAATATTAAACGGATACAATGGATACCCACGATGGATACGAGTAAAACGCAAGGCATAAATGTACCGTACAAGATACAACATAATTTATTACTTATCCACACTGCTAAAAATCGGCAGCAGAATTTAATGTAATGTAACGGAAATTTCAATCAGGTACGTTAAAAAACATTTAATGTACATTTAATGTAAATTTAATGTTGATAAAAGTGCACGTGTTTTTCAATTATGGAAACATTAAATTTAATGTATAACTTAAAGATACATTAAGTTTCATGACATTTTTAAGCGTTACAGTAGTTATCGAGGAAACCGATTCAAATTTTAATTCCTATTATTTATCTTTGTTTTTTAATATTCTTGTATTGTGTACAGAGCCCAAAGACAACGTAATTTTCAAAAGTAAAGAATTTGAGGAGAGAATCATAAGTACAGAGAAAGAAAATTAGTATCAAATGAACAAGAATATAAAATTTTCTTGGAACTCTTAAACAGACATAATTTGCTTACACGAAGACAATTTTTCTCTTTATGCAAGCAAATTATGTCTGCCTATGAAACAATGAAGCCATTGTTGATTTGATACTATTTTTCTCTGTGTACGCAGCACAAATAATTGAGCGAAGCTTATTTTTATCAAGTGGTGTATGAAGCACAGTGTATTCGTACGTTTTACTACTTGATGTTAGGATTTCCTATTGTGCAAATTTTACGACCAAGTTTATTATAGAATCATTGTCTCCCGGAAGAGAGGGAGCCTCGCTTCTTCTGCGGCTTCCATTCGTGTCACTCGCCGATCGAATGCCACTCTCGCTCGCCCCAATCTCTTGTTCTCTTTATCCCGACGCGCTCCTTATATCAAACTCCTCTCAAGACGACCTTCGACCTATCCTCTCGACATCATCTCGACGCTGGTGCCTCCTTCGCCGCTTGCCTCTTCACGGCGGCTTTAGACCCTCATCGAATTATCTTTGGTAATTACTTGAGATACTCGAATTCAAAGCGGACGCTCCCTTTTAATGGGTCGGAAAAAATTCGTGTGACACGCTTCTCGTTCTCGTCCTGAGGAGAGGTCTCCTCCGAGCGCTCCTCTTAAGACTTAAAAGGGCACCAAGATTCAATCAAGCGGTACGCGGTATCAAGTTTCACCGCCGTTACAAACACTCCCGTGACTAGAACGTGGTATTGAAAATTATTTCTTAAAAAAGAATTCTTAATTTGTGGAAATATATGAAGACATATAAAATTGTTTTGTTCTTTAAAACCACGAGTATATGTATACAGTTTTGTATATGAGGTTTTACCGTGCGTCTCTTGTTATATTTACGGTTATGTGATCTTAGATGATAAACTTATTTGAAGGCTCTCTACAGTCTTATTATCAGATTTATCTTGGGAATTCCGTGTTACGATAAACAAGTTATTCAACGGCGATGTCAACAAATTATTCAAAGCTCGTCGGGGCTCGGCGGCGTCGCGTAAATCGCATCGTGATCCTTTAGCGTCTATCGATTAGAGGCGAGAGAGCCATGTTACGATGTCCGGCCGTGATTTCACCGAATAGGTGATGTTTAAAGTTAATGTACCGTAACAGATTCCCGTGCGACGACGTGCTCATGCTAGATGGACATCCACGAATTACCCTTTACGACTATTAGGATCGAGCCCCGGGGCGAGTTGCGAGGGAAAGAGAGACATAGAGGGATTAAAGACGGTCCCGGCAATTTACGCGAGATGCAATTTGCGAATTCAATTCGCGCCTCTCTGCGAGCGTTATTGCACGCGGCGGCGATAGGACGCCGATGCTGATGTGATTGTCGATAAACGTCGGCGGATTGAAGGAAATACTGTTCCTTCATGCTTTCAGTATTTTCAAGCTACAATACAGTTGTACAATCTGTAATCCGAAATTTAGAAAAATAAATAGACAATTTGAATAGAAATAATAATTTTATATATGTATATATTAATTCAAGTTAATTTCATTGATTTCATTGGTACGAAATTAGAAGCTTAATTAAACGTTTGTTTATTGAACTTCGCAATTTCATCATTTAATTATCATTGTTATTAAATTTGCACCTTTTCCAAAAGTCGCAATTGTCGCTATGCGTTTCGCCTAGTTAAAATTTCATAGAATATTCTAGTATTTGAATATTTGTGTAAAATTCAAGCACACTTCACTTATTGGCTTAAAAATTATTAAATTGTTTATTTCTTGGTTTTTATGCGAAATTGCATTTTGCAATACTTATTTGCAAATTTGATTTGGGAAAGTAGCATTATGAATTAAATCCAAATTTTTGCATGTACTAATAAAATTCTAATAAATGTTCGTGCAAAAATTCATTTGGATCCACTTACTCGTTTAAAAGTTATTTATTTAAAACTGCAGCAAAATATAATTTTCGCTGCCAACGCCATTATATAAATTAAATTTTTCATTGTTTTCTTCTTTGCAGCTAATTTCAGGGCCGAAATTCGGGCGTTCGCGACCAAAACTTTTTGTCGTCGATTAGGAAAAAAAAAAGAATAAACCTAGAAAAACCTTCAGTTTTTTATTCGATAACTTCCAGCTACAAGCCAAAAAACATTCTTAAAGCTGTACTTATCCCACGCAATGCAATACCCAAGACGGATATGCGATATTGCAATCAATACCATTGACCTATCTGGAATACGATCCGAATGCCAGGGAAGAATTTCGCGTGTGAGAATCTCGTTGTGAGATCGATTGCAGCGGATATACAGTATAATGTACACGCTCGTTCTATCCGACTAGGAGAAACCGCTTTATCACTCGCGCGCGACGTCGCGAAGAGAGCACACGTGTGCACAACCACACGCATGCGAGAAGTCTGGCGCGAATATCTAATTTTTCTCCTCGGGATTAATTCTCACCGGACGGATATTTTTCTCCCTCTGTTATATTACGAGTCGCGGGGAAACGCGCCGCCGCGAATGGGATTTAAATAAAAACGCAATCTTCCGTGCCGCGTGATTATTTCGCTTTTAATCTTTTCATAGATATACGTCGTGCGGGATGATTTGTTTAAAGATGTCTGCGCAACGATTGAACAAGGGCTCATTAGAGACGGCAAAGCGAGATTGCAATCTAAACGACCGTCATAATTTTTCTTCCACTACTTATCGGGCATATTGTAATTATTAAAACGATTTACATGCGCTATTCAGAGATATTGAACCAAATTTATTTACCGCGACTACGTCTCTAAATTTTTTCTCCTTTTGCGAAGAATAATTGCGATGCGCGATATTACAAAAATATATTTTAATATCGCGAGATTGATATTAAAGGATTTTGATAAATAATAAAATGTAGACTCTCTCATTAATTTTTTTCCGATTATTTGCATTTTGGTTCCCCGTATTCCGCGTTTGCATGAAAATGCTCATAATAAGATATTGTCCCTCGAAACTATATTTTTGGTATTTAATCTGCGTATGCGAGCCAATGGCTGACTTATCTACCGCGACGCACGAAACATATACCCGCTTAAAGAGGATTAAGAACTTCGTTCCCGAGAACGATAACGCCACTTGCCAGGTTCAGAAGACAATCAAATGCGAGGACATCTTTTTCAATTGATCGCCAAATAAATAATTATTATTTTTAAATGAGCGAAAAATTAACGAAAAATTCTAGTGCAAACAATCATCTCCGAATCAATATTTTTATTTTATTTCAATTTACGATGATTGAAATTATTGTTATTAATTATCCGCAAATTTTAATTATAACAATAATTTATCTTTTTATTAAAAATATGTATAAAATTTTACAATTTAGTGTAGCTATTTGTCAGTATAATTTTCCTAAGAATAATATAATTGAGCTAAAAATGAGGCCGTATAAAATGATCGTCAACCAATAAATATTCACTTTCACGAGATACGCTCGTGAAATTCTTTTTCCTCTTCAAACAATAATTGCGGAATCTTCGGAAGAAAAATCTTGCCTGCGCTGCTTTAGGTAAATATATCGGCCAATCGAGGAATGCACACTCATTTCTTATTCGTTCGACTGATCCTCCTTCCCTGTCTTTCCCCAGGCTTTCAAGAATTCGAGGGTATTTCTTATTTCAAATACTGGGCGTGCCACCGTTCGGATCTCCTCGTTCATCGGCGATCTCTCGCATTTCGCAGCTTCATAGGATTCCTTCAAGCCGTCTACATAGATTATAGGGGTGTAGTTAAATTATCATCTTTTACCCTCGTTTGAAAAGAAAATCCTATTGGCGATTCGGTATCTGTATTATATCCGATTGATGCACGTACACTACGAGAGACTTTTTTTTAGAAAAAAATAAACATTTTCTTAAAATCATATATTTTAGCATTTGTTTCTTTAGTTGAAGTAAAAATATTTTACTTTTACGTAAATTGACATTATCCTTAAGTATATAATTTTGATTTTACATTTTTTACATTTTAATGTTTTTTTTTAAATAAATTAATATTATTAAACTTAATTAAATTATTTTTGTTTAGATAAAAAAATCTAATTATTTTGAATACAAAAATAGTCTAACAGCAAATATTTTCTAGAACTGCAAAAAGAATACTTGAATAAACATATTTCACTTTATTTATATGAATATTTCAATTAAAAAATTTTTAATTGATTCCAAATAAATAATTTAATTAAAATCCACTGAGTAAATAATTTTTTTATGTTAAGTAAAATTTTGTTATAACATTTTTCTCTCAGTGTAACAATTTTAAAACAATTTTTAAATAAAACTTATTTGTTCCATATGTATAATTAGCATTTTTGAATATAATTATTTACAATTATTATTACGATATATACCAATATAATTATTTTTGATTGCAACTAAATTTTGTTACACTTTCATATTTCTAAAATTTTTTTAAAAAGTAGGACAAAATTATTTCGCGATCGAGAAAGAACTGAAACACCCATGCGAGTCAAGTGATCGATTTGACGTCGCGTATCGATCGTCACCCTTCTTTCTGCCTTTCTTTTGTGCACTACGATCTTTTACCGATAGCACCTGTACGGCTTTGTTTCTCGACGACAGACCGAGCCCTTCGTTTCTATTAGCCACCCTTCGAGCTCTCTCGAAGCCACCCTTTCTCTCGACCGCGGGGAAGCCTGAGCACCCATCCCTCCTGTTTCCTCCGCCATCTCTGAGCCGACCTCGCACCCCTTTATCCGGCCCCCATTGTTCTTCGCCCCCCGACATCGCGGCAGGCTTGCACCTTAAAGGTGCACCGTCCTTCGAATTTCGTTCGTCACCATCGGCACCGTGGCGAACCTCCTTCAATTCCGAATCCCTTTTTACGCGACGTCCATCGACTGCCAGGATAATCGTGCAGGACACGGCGAGATATCTCGAGGGGGAAGAGGGAGGAGGGGGGGGGTCGAAAGATCGATGTCCTCGATAAAGCATTGCCTTCGACGTTAACTGTTCCCTCTCGTTCCCCATCCCAGTCCATTCGAAGGGAACAGAATTTACGTTTTGCGTTAACCGTTTTTCTGCAATTTTACTTGGCCGTGCACATGCGACGTGTGATGGTTTCGTGATTAAGCGAATATAATAATACAAATGTTGTCATGAGATATCATGATTGTAAAGTAAATTGATACTTCGTACATACATAGTTGAAATAATAATATATTTAATGTAAATTAATACTTTACACAATTTAAGAAGAGAAGAGGCATTTAACGAAGAAATATGTTATTTTGCAATCTTTTATTCGAACGCGACCACTTTCGAACAAATTCGCAACTGGTTTCTGCCAATGCAAACAATTCCCGCACGTCTAAAATAAATGAAAAGCTGATGATCAGGTTTCACTTGGAAAAATGCACTTTCTCTCTTTAATGCGTAGTGTACTCTCGAAGAGCGCGCGACGCATCTTAATTGCATTTCGCAATACGCGACTAATCGACCAAGTCGCGATTCTGGTCGGCAAGACCAACTCATCGTTCGCGGTGCATCGGAGTGAAGGAAGATCGCGCGCCACTTCTTTTATTTCCGTTCTTAAGTAATACCTTCGTTGTTCTCGCTCCTCCGAGCATGACAATATGAATTCGACGAAGGAGAGAGAGGGAGGACTCGTCGTCGGTTCTCGCTGCGTTGAAACGGATCGGCGGCGGCGGCGGCGGCGGTGACGGCGCGATATCGACGGGGGACCGTAAATTAAAATGTCTCCGTTCGCGCGACGAAGGTGAAAGCGTATCAAGGGGAAGAAAGTCTCTCCCTCGTTGTCCTCCCCCCGATGTCCTAATCTTCAGCTTCTCCTGGTTCTTCCGACGACGTCCCTCGCCACCCCTCTCGGCCTCATCTTACGAGGGAATCAATTCTCTCGGGCGCGCTTTGGTAACACTCCCGCAACTCCTTCATAAAGCGAAACCTCGCGCGCAGAAAGGAATCAGAAAAAATGGGCGCGATGCGAATTTGTGCTCGCAGGGGTTGCAAAAGTGGCGCGATAACCCAAAGACGAAGGTTTTTGTGTTGGCAAAAAAATTTTACTTGACGTATAATATTTTACTTGACGATAAATTATATTGTTAAATGAAGCTCGAAGTCTTCCATGTAAAATCTTAAAGAAATAATGCTCCTTCCCGTATTTAAAAATTTAGATCCATATTAATTAAAAAAAAAAATGTATCTATCGTTAAAAGAAAAGTCTCAGAGGGCACAAAGTATTTTTAGATACTGTTGAAAATAGACGCAGAAAAATATAATATAATGTAACGGAAGCTAATTTCAAGTAGGTACATTAAAAATATTTAAAGTTGTCAAAGGTGCATTAAACTTCGTGCACGTACTTTTCAGTTAGAGATACTTTATAATGTTTAACTAAAAAAAAATACATTGAGTTTCATGACACTTTTAACAGATGCAGTGTAGATAAAAGTTTTATCGCTGCAGAAACGCGAATTCTTGAGGAAATTTAGGAAAAGAGATGTTCGAGCCGAGTATTTCCTGTTGTTAAACGGCTAATTTATTTTCCCTCGCGACCCAGATTAATTCCGAACGAGGAGATTTCTCGTTCGGCATTCGCTCTCGCGCGTCATTGTTGTCCGATAACAATGTAGACGGTAGGCGCAATCGGGCGGAGCGATCATTAAAACGACGCGATGCCCGGAACGCGAGAGCGACAGGACACAGATCCGTAAATATCTGAAATGAAATCTGGACGCGCGCGCGAATAAATAAAGATAATAACGTGTCGATAAAGCTTATACCGCACGGAAGGGTAACGTCATAAGACTTTCGCCTATAAATCCCGTCACTATTACTTCTGTAGAGTACATGCCATCCGCACGCCACGGCAATAAAACGCGATATAACGTGCCCTCGGAGCGACCGGTAAGCATGCAGTCGATGCATCGCCTGCTATAGATTGTTTCAGAAATTGTGAGGAGGAGCGACAGCTCTCTCAATGAATTATGACCCGTAGAACGATATAACATTTCAATCGCAACACGCGCTTGGAGAACACAATGACATAAACTCTAAATTTAGTGAATACTTTTTAATATAAATAAATAAATTGATTTATTTTTCAGTATTTTAGCAAAATCTTTCCACATATTGATATATCGACTTTATAATACATATCTATACTTTTTCATTAGTAATAATATTAAAAATCCATTTTGAAATCTGTTTCTTGGAACTTTTTCAGTATCTCAGCGGCATATTGCCAATTGATTATACAATAATTCATCGCAAATGTAATTGACTTCTTGAAAAAAAAATCTTAAAAAAATATTTACAAAACATTCAAAATGAAAATATTTTGTTCGCAATGAGGCTTTATTATAGTTTTATGAATATTTCTTAAGAATTTTTTCCAGAAGGCAGCCACGATTACGTTTGCGATGAATTATAATAAATTTGGCAATATGCTGGCGTGGTACTGGAAAGATTCCAAGGTAATATCCACGTGAAAGTAACGACAAACTCAAAATACGCGTCCACCCTCAGTATCAATATTATTCCTAGCGAATCCCCCCCGTTACGTACGTTTCGGGGCTCTCGCTACTTTGTCGCGGCCTATGGAAGCTGAACGGCTGCGTATTTTTCTATCGACGACGGTCGTCGCCGCCACAACGCCGATGATTTACATGGCAATAAACTAACGCCTTGGTGGGGCGCGGCAGCCCGAAAAAACGCGTTTGATTTATCCTCGCACTCTCGCGAAGTACTGGACTTCTGCCAGGCCGGAAGGTCCATCTCGCCGGAAATCACGGCCGTAACTCAGTACGGAAAAGAGACAGACCTGAGCGCGCACGGCGAACATTCTCGATAAGGGTAAAATCGCCTTGCGGAATTCGCATAAGAGACACGTGTTCACGCATCGATTCGCAGCCCTTTGTAATACAGTTGCCCCAGTTCCAGGTCACAAAGCGTTGCTCCGTGGAATCTCGACGAGATCACATTTATTTAGTTCTTTCAATCCAAGTTACCTATATATTTTTTTCACGTAAACGATTATAATGATCTGTTTTATAATTTAGTTGAGATTATTATTTATATGAATTTACACTCAATTTTTTCAAAACATTTAAAAAAAATTGAAAAAAGAAATAGATGCAGGTTGTCTATCAGTAACGAAAACTAGTGTATCGAACTTCTCTCTATTAATGTGTAAAAATACTGGTATAACAAAAAAAACAGTGGTTACTCCTGGGTTAACTCGATTACTGTATCAATTACCGAAAAAAATCAATTTCGGTAGTTGTTATTCCGTCGCGTTTCAATCTCGACTAGAGATGGTTCAAATCCAATAATCAATTTTTTAGGATTCGAGTAATACTCGTAAGAAATAATATTTCATATTGTACTTGCGAAGTAATCAATTCCGATTAATTAGTTTCTTACAAATTTTACGAACAAATACCTGCAAAATTTTTATATAATTTTTATATTAATTTAAAAAAAACCGAATCTTTTACAATAATACTCAAATTTTAAGAATTATTATTATAGCTTAAAACATTTTTTGCAAAGTACTCATAAAAGATCCAATCATATTTGATCCAGGTTTGAGTCTACTTGGAAGTGCTTTTATTTTTCAAAGTGTTCAAAGCTGCGCAAATTCGAACCTACTTGTAGAATATTTAATCCTATCGCTAATGTCGGCTAATGACTGAATCGTGACTTGACGTGAGACTAACTCCGATCAAACGTCTTCGAACTTGCTTCCTACAATTAAAGTCGAGCCGCAGTTAATTGTCGAAATTAACGCGAACGGGAAGACGAATCTGCCGTGACGCTCTCTCGCTGTTCCGGAAAGGAGGTCGCAGGCTCACTGCTGATGACGTTCAGGAGTCAGTCGGGTCTGATTACACGTCGCTGGCAGAGCAATACCTTAACCCTTCCCCCGTCGGCGACCCACCCTTCCCAAAGGGAGAGAGAGGAGCGGGCGATTGCAATTTAACGGAATCTCTGCATATAGAGTGGGCTCATCGCGGCGCGCGCGCGCGCTGGTCCCGCGCGCTTTAAATGACGTCCCGGAAGTCCCCGCGCTAATTCTACGGATCCTCGGACATGTATACTCACCGTCGCGTCCCTCGACCTCTTCGCCGGGTCCCGGCGTCCTACGCAGAACAGAGGAGCTGGTTTATGCGAACTCCGACCGGCGCTCGTAATAATTGCAGACCTGGACGCGAAGGGAGAAAGAGATAAGAGCGCTTTACTAAATGACCGAGGAATATTTGCGTCGACACGCGAGAGACCCTCGACATCTCGCGGTCTTGATTTACTGATGTTTGTACCCGGCTGTATGATATCGCGAAATAAATAATTTCGTAATCGGATTATACCGATGAGCGGACGAATGAATATTTGCAGCGACACGTGATATACCGATTATAATTCATTGATATTTATTTCGGCTTCGGTTAGATCGCCGTACAAATGATACGACATAATTAAACCATTTTGCTAAACGGGCCAATAATGACGCGATAAAAGATACATGATATCAGTATTTATTTTATAATATCACATTACAAATATATATGTTTATAAATCAGGGTTGGGTAGTGATTAATAATTAAAAAGTTAAAAGTTTAATAATAAAGTTAAAAAGTTAATAACTTTTAATTTAACTTAGTTAATTTTTAACTTTTTATTAGTTATTTTTTGAAACACGTGTAAACTTTAATACATTAACACTTCCCAAGTTAAATTTATCTATGTAAACAAAAAATTCATCCCATGTAATAAACAATATTTCTTTGTTATTTCATACAGACTTAATTTATAAATAAAATATTGAATTTTTTCATGATCCATGTTATAAATTGTTTTAAGTAATTTAACTTTAAAAAATCGTGAATTTCTAATATAAACTAAACAATATTTTTTTTTTATTAACTTAATTAATCTTGACGTAATTTTTAACTTTAAGACAGTTTTTTTTTATTTATCCTTCAACATAACTAAATTAACTTTAACTTAATTTAATTAAAAGAATATATTAATTACTCGATCTTGATACAGATCGTTCAACACAAATGTTTAAAATGTTTAATGTTTCGCTATACAGGCTAGTGTAAAATTTATAATTCGTAATTTGCGCGCTTTACCGAAAACTCGTGAATCGAGTAAATCCTCGGTAATTGGTTCGCGTTGTTATTCCTTTCGCACATCGGACTTGTTTCACTCTCGAACGCAAGCGAATTCTGATTTACGCGTTCGCTTGGCGCCAACTTTGTAAACGCGAAAAAAAATATCAGCCACGATTTAATTGATCACGAACGACCAAGGCGATCGTTCGTTTCACCGGGACGGGTGGGTTTTACGAGCTACTCGCTTCGCGCTGCAAATAAACGTGTAAGAGTGGCGTTTGCTTAGCGCGACAGGACGTTAACGTTAATAAAACGCCCCGCCGCGTCTCACGGATGATTTATCGTCCGCGGATTATTTTTCTCGGCCCACGCGGTCCCTCGCGTGCGATTAAAAAATGATCGAGTATCGATTATGCTCTCTTTGCCGCGCGGGGCGGCGGTAAATCCTTGGAGAAACGTTGGAGTAAAACGCAGCGACAATAATAAAGTCGACGCGACGTTGCACGAGAGAGGAATTTTAATCGCTCGCGCGATAGCCCGCAATCGATAGTTCCCGTGTATCGTAATCTCTCATTCGGAAACCTTGCATTAATTCCACTCTCCGCGCGCGCGCGCTGCTACATATTTAAAATGTCTTATCGTCGAGTCAATATCGAGACATGTTCCGTACATTTCTTCTTATCATCCGTGTCGGCGCAACGGAACAAAGCAGCCAAACCATCCGCACTTGAGTTTCATGTAAAGAGATCTCGCATACCGATCTAGCGACCTGCTGCAACGTTTTTTCTTTTGACGAAAAAAAAATGACTGTGCGTCACGAAAGGCTTTACGCTTCTCCGCCACGCAGCGCTTCGTAATTATTCGGGACGTGATATATTGTAGAACAGGGTGCAATCCATTTCGCGATTTTCTTTTCTTTTGATCATCAGTCATAGCGAGTTCTTAAACGGAAAAAGTGCGTAAACACGACGCGCATTGTACAATTCCTTTATGATATTTACTTTGTTATTTGTTGCATCACTCGAAAAATTTGAGAAGTTGGGAGATAATCATTTATCTCGTATTTACCAAGATGACCCAAAACTTGTTGGTTAACATGAAAGATTTTTGATTTATCATTTTATTAAAAACAAAATTATTAGATTGATCGATTAAAAATCTTTTAAATAGAGCACAGGTAGTAGAATCACGATCATTATTGATTAGGAAATTGTAAATTGTTAAATTTAGTGCAATCAATTGATTGCTGGATAATGGAGTGGTATTCGAATTGCAAATACATTTTGGTGATAATTTTCGAGGTGTTTTAAGACGTGCAGAGAGTTACAAGCATGATAATGCTTGCGTCATATAATTGAAAAGATTCTCAACGCTCTTTGCAAGAGCTAAAAATGTAGTTCTACAGAGTTTCGCCCATTGATCAGCGTCACATAAACTACAAAAGATAAACGAAATCCAGCAGGGAAACAACTTTCTATGGCCGTGTGCGACGTGCTCTGCGCGAAATCCGAATGTAGCTATTTTCTCGGTCGAGAAAAATTTTCGTTTCCCCTTTCGCAGTGGTGTAGGGGGATTTAAAAGTAAGTGTTCCTGCAGTTGCTGCGTGCGGGACGAGAGCCGTTCGCAGCAAACAATGGCAGCGCGTCGCGTCGTCGACGACGACCGTGGCCGAGGGTTCGGGAAGGGTGAATTGCGGTTACGTGCCCCCGCATACGAATGCGTCCGCGTGTACGAGGAGGAATCGCGGACGGCAGGAAGGAGGGAGGGGGGTAGTTACCCCGACGCCGCGTCGGCGTCGCCTCGAATCTAATAGATCGCGCCCAATACTTATGGTCAAATCGCGACCAACAGCCCCCTTAGACCAAACGGGGCTTCGCTCATTATCATTCCGCCTCGGCGCGACGCGGCCCCAATAACCGTCGCTGATAATCAGAAATGTCTTACGATGGATGTAAATCAATTCGGGTCTGGCTGCGGGGCGTCGCCAAGCTTCTCGCGAAGATTGCACTGGCGCTGAAAAGATTGAATCTCTCTGTTTGTTGGACGGCTTCCAATTCTAACGAATAAATGTCGCGATCTTTCGTTAATCAAGCCTATTGAATGATATGAAATGCTAATGTAGCTCCTAAATCACTTTTTGAAAGACCAATATTAAGTCGAAACTTAAATAAAACTACTATCGGCATTAGTAATTAACAATTGATACTTAATTAGATGAATATTTTTATATTTGAAGAATCGTTAATTTAATTTTAAATTAAAATATTGAACGTCCTGCGGTTGCAATGACGTTAAACTAATGTTCGATGAAAGGCAAGATTAAATTTCAAAAAATCAAAATTTGTCTCTCGTCGCCTGATTTTTGCGGCCACTTCAAGGTTACGTGGGAGCATATCTTTCTTGGCGAGCCGCAAGCAGACAAGAATCGACCGGACCGACAAGGTTTCTCGCTTTGGAGATCCGACTCTCCGACGTGCATCGGCGCGTAATCTCCAAGTATACGAAGGAGAGTGTGATCTCTCTCCCCTTGAAGTTTAAGCCCCTGTTAAGGCAGCTTAAAACTCAGGTAACGGGAATTACGTTGGGGGATATTCCGCCGAAAGTTACGGATGGACTTCGGAATTGCGTCGGTCGACGAGAAGTTAATTGGAAATCGGTGTAATGACGCTTTCGATCGTTACGCGTGTTGCATACGACGACGCCGTGATGTTTTTCTCGCGTACGACGAGTCGTCCTAATTTACAATTCGATTATTCTTATCAAAAAACACGGCAGCGCACCGTTCATGCGTACAATAAAACACTTGTTCGTAAATATGTATACACGATTAACTTTGACACCTTGTTTCATTGCTAACATTTTATTCTCTGTTGTTACAGGAGACCCTGGAGGAACGAGTGCAAGAGCTGGAGCAAGCGTTGTTGGCGGAACGCATCGCGGCTCAACGAGATCGAGCGACTATCACAAAATTACAGCGGCAGATCAACAAGGTATGTGGAATATCTAAGACGACAAATTCGTCCCAGCAAAAACAGAAAATGAGCTGTATTAAGAGCATGCTCGATTATTAATTTATCATACATTGAAAAAAAGTTTTTTTATGCTCAAGTAAATATATTTATTTTCACTTTAAAAAAATTTCATTGTTGATTTCATCAAGGAAATGATGTAAATAAATATTAGCTAATATGAATAACTTATTTTTAAACTTGGGAAATATTTTTTAATCAAGAAAATGATGTTAAAAAAAATATTCATATGAAAATAAAATTTTTTTTCAGTGAATGATATATGAATTATAAATATGAAACTTGATTGATAAATAAAATCATAAAAATGGGCATTTGATAAGCATTAGCATACAGAACGAAGCAAATCAGATTTAATAATGACGATTATTTTAAATTAAAAAGTGCAGTGATATTAGCATAGCTCGCAGAATTAGCTATCAAAAATTTCGACATATTTGTGAGAAAGGCTTGCACATTTCCGCGGCTGAAATTTTTATTCCTGTACTCTTGCCTTCTCGGCATCGGAGATTAGAGAGAGAGAGAGAGAGAGAGAGAGAGTGGTGGTAAAATATATTACTATCGGCCCACAGAATCGAGTAACCGACTCGATCGAACTCCAAGCATTAGGTCTATTCGGTCGGCCGGTCGGTCAAAGCACCTGAAAACTATGGCCTTCGTCTTGCACCGGAGTCGTCGATCCGTTAACTTTGTTCGCTCAGCCCGGAATGAAACTGCAATCGCGAGAACGGTGGTGGGTTGGTGATGGCGATGGTTTCGGTCCGGACCGGACCTGCAGATTCGCGCGGCGAGCTGCGGTGGCGTTCGGCGCCGGTTGCTCTATCAGATAACGATGACCCTCGTAAACCAGACCCCGAGTTCCTGCAAGAACTCGCCAGTCCCCGAGATAGAGAATGCGAGAGCGTCTCTGTCCCTCGCGTAATCACGTTTCTCTCCTGTCGCACAGTTTATTTGCAGTTATGTCACTCCTAGTGAGGCGTCTAGCGCCACCGACCCATTTCTCTCGTTATCTTCGATAATCTCGCGATACCCGTTGGATCGTTCGACGCGTTGTTACTAATCGGTATCATCGATAATGGGAAATTACTATTTGGATCGTTTGATTTAATTATCTCAAGCACTTCAAAGATAATCATCAGCTCCTTTAAATTATGTATTATCATATAATAAGCTGCAACATTGGTTTAATTAATTCATGTTTTTTGTAGCACTTAAAAAAGAAGTGTTTGATTTTAAGATATTAAAACGTTTTGTTTCTATCGCCGTTTTTTAAATATTTAAGAATATTTTAGTTTTAAACGATGTTTAACCCTTAACCACACTAACTAGAAGTGTCAAAACAAAGCCCAACTTTGCGAATTTTTTGTGGAAGAGTGAGAAGAGATAGAGCAGTCGAATTTGTTTCATTATAAAAATTGTACTTCTTTCTTTGTTATTTAAATTTTGGAATATTTTAAAAAATAATTATAATTTTAGATTACAATTCTGCCACGTGAAAATGTGTAACCAGTGTGGTTAAAGGTTAAATTTAAAATTCTAAAACGTTTTAAATTGAAATTTTTAAGAATTGTAAACATTTTAGTGTTTCAAATTTAAATACCGTTTTAAAACTAAAATTTTTAAATATTTAAATATTTTTAAATATACAATATAAATATTTATAAATATTTAAATATTTATATGTTTTTAAATATTTCAAAAAACAGACAAAAATCAAACTTAATATTTTCATATTGAATTTTTTTTTTTTGAGAGATACAGTCAATATTGAGCGATGCCGTATTTTATAATTTTCTCATTATGCACTGAAGGAAAAATTACTAAATTTTAATAAATATTTATTTGAATAGTACTAATAAAATATTTACTATATAAATATAAATATATATTTATTTAGTACAAAAACCACTAATTTAAGTATCATTTTTTCTTATAAAAAAAATATTAAAAATTATATAAATTAAATAAATTATTTTATTAGTATTTGGATAAATATTTATTAAAATTTAGAAATGTTTTTTCTTAGTGTGCTCTTATTTTACGGATGTTTGTTTTCTGAAAATATTTATTTGCTGTCAGTTCTACTTATACAGTATAAAATCTTATTTGTCACAATTAATACTGTACAAAAGGATTACCATAAAAAGATTTAAAATATATTCAAACACGAGTGTGACATGAATCCCTTTTCTCAGCGCAGGAAATAATTTCTTGCTAAAAAAAAAATTACCATACAACAATGGTAACGCTGTCGCATTATAATAAAGTTTACATATTCGCGACAACAACGTTAAATCCGAGAAAAGCTGCATTCGCGTACATTTTTGCATTACGCGATATTTCATTATTGCATACATAACCGAGTACATACTTATACCACACTTCATTTCCCGCCGCGCAATTTCCGGTATAAAGCATTTGCGATTACCTCGACGTTGCCATCGAGATGAAAAGATCGCGCGCGTGCGCGCGCGTGTGTGTAAAAGACCAACGGGCGGTGTAATATTCCGAACTCGTCCGTGCTGCATTTTAATCTACTTCCCGTTGTCGGCAATAGAAAAAGAGCGAGAGAGAGAGAGAGAGAGAGAAAGAGAGAAGTCCATCTCGTCTCTTGCTAAGACAGATCTTCCGGAATGGGATGTGTGTGATAGGGACGTAGCGTGCTTCTGACGTGCCCCTTTCCGCGCCTCTTTCGCCCCCTTTCCCCAGCCTATAAAGCGTTATCACGACAAAAACAAGCGCGGATTGATGGACGGACGGACGGACGAAGGGTGGAGAGAAACCCTCGACTCGTCCGTGTAATCTCCGTGTGATTTACGCATTTTCCGCGTACGGACTGCCGCGAGCAAACCCGAATTATTTATCGCGCATCACGCGATCGTAAGTCGAAGTTAAAGAACTCGCCCCCTTCTGTTGATTTTCTTCGAATCATCCCCGCCGTCGTTGCGGGATCACGGACGCCTCTTTTCGCAGCTGCGTGCGATTCGGTAGGACCGACGCCCGTGGTCGGCGCTTCGCGATCCTCTGCATCCCTTTGTCTCGCCCTCTGCAGGATGCGAGAGCATGGTGGCTGATTGTGATCGATATCAGACTGATTGGTCTTTTATATTGGATTGCGTAAAATGCAATAATAAATGAATACGCCGCTTTTTGATCGGTACAAATCGCGTGCGGTCTCTATGGCTCTTTAATTACGATACAAGCGCCGTGGAACATGGAAATCCAGCTATGAATTTTACTTAAATTACATTGAGTGTAATTTTATTTTAGCGATGTGTAATAACGAAGGACAAAACCTCGTCGTTGCGCTGATTGCGACTGACGAAATTTTTCGCCTTAATTAACATTTTTAATTACTCAATTGCGTAATTTAATTGCCTTCAATTACGTCAAAATTTTTTGACGCAAATAAGTATATAGTTAACGTTAACTTGTCTTCCGTTCTTTTTTTTTATTAAACGCAGCGCGATTCCGGCGCGATTAGAATTGTGGGAACCGCGTAAGACGTCGGAGGCGAGCGGATAAAATTAATTACGCCGCGCGGGAGAACGGATACATCTCTCTTTTTTTCCCCTCTCCTGTTTCGCTTTTTTTTTTCCTCCCGCGACACAACGGCTAATTATTCACCGGGCAAATGTATAAGTAATCCAGGCTGGACGTTCCACCGCATTTCCACCGCAAATCCACTTGATACTTTTCAGGTCACGAACGTTGTCGGCGCCGCGCGGTATGTAAGCCGCGATAAATTGCAACCGCTGCGCGCGCGGTGGGTTAAATCTACGTAATTTCTGCCGAAATTAAGCGCGCGGCGAGATCCGGGGAATTATAGGGACACCGGCCTGCTGATCGCGCAAGATCGAGTGCATTCGAGTCTCGGGGACCGGTCGGGCGACTCGCGCTCGCTTATCGCGCGAGACCGTCGTCTCTTCGTTGACTTCATTTATCCTGACGTTTTTCCAGGCGTGTAATTTAGATGGAGCTTTGGATAGTTGCCGATCTCATTAATTCCGCGGATCGTGCGAACAACGTACGTCGGTTAGGTCATATTTACCGAAGATATAATTATTTCACGTTGTTATTAATAAAAGCACGGTAAGATTCATTATGCGTAGGGAATAATTATAGTTCATGCGCGTAAGAGAGGGAGAGAGAGAGAAATTTCTATACTTTAACAAACATGTTGATCATATCGACTTTTATGCTGAAGGGATAAAAGATTGAAATTAATTTACAAGTCAATCGCATCCTTTCAGTCAATAACATTATTAACACACGTGAAAGAGCGAGTCACAATTTCTCCATCCTTATTTGAAGAAGTAATACAATGCTGCTCTCAAAAGCGTAATAAAATTTTTGTTTTATAAATGCTTAAAAAATACGTTAAAAATATGTTCAAAATTTTATTTTATATTATCATTGTCCATATAATTAAAAAACATTTTGTTTATAATTAATAAAAATTTATATATATTTTTTTTTATTTTATTAACTTCTTTTTTAGCTTAAGTCAAGAAATACTTTTTTTCTGTTTCGTTTTTCTGCATAAGTTTTTCAAATTTGCCATGCAAAATATGCATGAAGAGAGATGTCTGTGTTGCCTCTAAAAATTGTTAAACGCTTGTGGCCAACAGTCTCTACACAATGGAGTCATTTATTAAGGGGACCTTATTCACGCGATGCACGTCTGGGGAATTATTGGATCATTTGCCATTTTGCCGCGAACAAGATATTGTATTTACAAAACTCCCGGGAGGAGAATCTAATACAGTCCGGAAAATGTGTCCGCGCGAGAGACGGGAGGACACCGAAGGAGGCTGGATTGGTGGATGGGCGACGGGGGATAAAGAGGTTCTTCGGGGTTCGACGGTGACGCGTCCCCCGTCCCACACCCCCCTCCCCTCTCTCTCACGAGTAAATTACATTCCCGGCAAGCCGTATCGGATTATCCTCACGCCCAGGCGAGGATTCGTCTAGACCGTAGGAACTTCGCCATATCGCTGTTCTCGCGCGCGAGGATAGGAAAGTTTAAAATCTCTCTGCACGACGGAAGAGAGCTCTCCGGCCGGCGCGGTGTACCTCGGATGATACCAAGAGTGAATTATTCCTCATGTAGAGGCAATCTCGTGCCCATTCTTGGGAAGAGCCGATAGAATTTCACCGTGCGTCGCGACACGGGACAGACAGCCTCGTTCTTACACCCGCGGACTTTGCCGAGGAGGCGTTATCGATCGACGACGAACAATGACCGTACGCGAAGTCGGTCTCATAAGAAAATCGCGCATTCAAACGTCTGCTTCCCTTTCATACCTATTTCAGAAACTTTTCCAAGAAACTAATCCTTGATATTTCAGTTCTTTTGACCTAGAATCCTCTCTTGAAATGTTGATTTTGATATTTAATAAAACTCTCTTGATTCACATACGTAATATACGTATTTTTAAGTGCGATCGTTGGTTTTCAAATATTTAACAATTAAGGTAAATGTTTCTGTAATTAAAAAGTTTTTCATATATTAATAACAAACATTTTATATTTCAGTTAGTTATATTATTAAATCACAAACATTCAACAATTTTGACTCGGTATCATATTCGGTTACTAAAACATTTGCCTGTGCTACCTGAAAAAGAATTAATAGCTACCAAATGTTGAATGAAATAATTGCCAATTAAATATTGGTTAATATAACCACAAAAAAATAGAAATAAAAATCTAAAAAGCTAGAAATTTAGCTTGATAAAGATCAGAAAATAATTTTATATTGGATTAAATAATTATGACGTTCAAGTATGATGATACTGTTGCAAAAAATGTTAATTTTAATTCTAATAATCTTAAACGTCTAATCATAAATTTTTCAATGGTTCAACATAATTGTTTTTAGATCTGCATGTTTTAGTAAAATTGCCCTTTCCGTATAAGGCTTTCATATATTCTTACGCAAGAAATATCCATCATTTTAAGATTCTTACAATTTTCTTAAAGTGGCACTCGATTTAATTTATTTCGCACCACTGCACATCACAAATTATTATGTGGACCTTATATTCATCCGTTCTAAAGTGCTCTTCAGTGATTCCAAGATTTTCGGCGGAGTATGCAAAATTTTTTGCCGACTCTCCCGGGCGACGTTTGCTGACGACGTCATCGCGGTGGCTCGCTGAAGGGCGATGATTCGCGCGTTCTGCCGCGGCAAAAAAAAGCAGAAATTAGTCCTCCCTGGGGAGGCCGCCGTCGTTAAGGCCGCACTTATTGCGACTTAATAAGCGCCGTTCTCCGTCCGAAACCGGACGGAATTACTTCTGCGGTACGAGCGTTTTTCATTATTCACGAGCGAGATAAAACGCTGATCCGTGCGTTTGGAGCGTTCCTGAACAACGGTCGAAGGGCCTCGCTGGGGTGGATTAGTGGCGCGTGAAAGCGATTTTAAACGACGACGTTGTTGAACGAGGAAGAAGCGTGCGCGCGAATTCCGCGGGCGGAAAACGCAACGACGCGACATTGCTCGAGCGTATTGCCTTTATAAAGAGCTCTCTTTGTTCGTAACAATAATCGTCCTACAGAAACATCTTCCATCCGCACGTCTTATCACCCTCGAAGTGCTTCGTTTGTACGCGCGTAAATGCCGCATTCCGCGATGCACTTTTGCATTTCGTCGAGATTTCCGCGATTCGTATAAAAGGATGAAAGGAAAATACCGCGACGCAATCACGCGCGTTGAACTGACGACGGATATATTGGATGAAAATCATGTGCCTCTTTAGGATTTTACATGATAACGATTATGATTATTTAAGCTTATGTTGCAAAGTTTGATTCGATGATTCGAATTAAATTATAATTGTACCAGCATTCAATGTACATGCGCTAAAGAGAAAAAAATTAGTTATAAAAGCTAAAATATTTTAATTTAATATAATCAACTAAACATTGAGCTGATTCAACAACAATTATTTAATTACATAAAAAAAGGATACAATTGATTCGTGTCAACTATTCTCAACTAATTACCAACCAACTCAATATTTAAGTTGAACGTATTGGATTAAAATTTTTAATTTTTTATACTATTTTTAATACCATTTTAAATCATAACGCAGAGAATTTTTCGTTATATTTTCTCGCAAAACTCGCTACAAATTTTATCATACTTGGTGATAAACCTAGGACAACTTTGTCCATGCATCAAATATTATGAGTAACGACAGGAATTTTTGAAATATACAAAAACATTTTATAAACTGCCTAACAAAAATTACCATGCATTATTGTAAAATGTTTTAAGGCAAAATTTTCTCATGTAATCGTACGAAATTTGTCTTTACATGGTTATGTACTTAATGTAATATATATTGCCTCTTGAAACACATGCTTACTCTACTCAGATTCGAACTCGGGACCTTTGGATCATGAGTCTCTTGCTTTACGTGCTGTGCCATTTCTTCAACTGATGTATGGCGTTATATATCGTCTTTATGGTATAAACTGCGCGCCGATCAATTTACCATGCCACCACGATAAAATTATCGGCCAAGTCAAATTGAAAATATCACGCTGCGTTGTAAAATTTATTTATCATACTTGGCATTTATTCTATTTAAAGAATCATCAACGTATTTCACAATTATTAAAATTTTAAGATACAGTTTAATAAAAACAATCGAAACATATTTTATTATTTTACATTTTAACGTATTAAAATATAAAATGCAGTAAATATTAATAAATCAGAGAGAGAAACTTGTACAAAATCTTTCGAAATACAATGTTATCCTACAACGTTGTAAATTTCATGAGAAAATTCTCTTCGGGCAGGGTAGTGATGAGAAAAGTTAGTTACCTCCTCGAGGTAACTTTCTAAAGATATTTTTACACATTTTTCTTCCTTCGTTAGCCAGAACATTTTATCTCCAAGGAACATGGAAGCCGATTTTTCGTTAACGCGATTATTCAGCCGAGTTACAAGGAGTTGATGTACGCCGCGGCCCTCTCGCGCGCGTAATCACCTCGCTGCATAAATAACGAAAACGTCCACGTGAACCACAGACTCTAATCAGTATTAGTTAGCTGCGCCATTAGGTGAATTAATGAGGCGCGCGCGCCTCGCGCGTTTCGCTATCATAACGGAGAGACTTAGGAGTTTGCGCTTATCTTCGCAACAGCCATTTACTTCATCGCGAGGAGCCTAATCGCCAGTTTCCTCTTTCGACGCGATAGACCCGATCGGCGAAGGCCGATGCTGTTTACATGCTCCTCATGGAAATTGCAAATTGCGCCAATTAACGGGCAAACGTTGCACTCAATGTTAATGGATATTACTGCATTAACGTCAAACTGGAGGAGTATTAGCTTTGTGAAAAAAAAAAAAAATCAATTTTAGCTACACTCGAATTTATTTCTCGAAATGCGAAGAACTTGCTCACTCGTGATAGACGTAACGATTCGCGTGCGATTAGTTTTATCAATAATTATAACGTAATTATCGTAATGAGTACGATAACCGTTGTGTAAGTAGAAATGGAGCAATGGCGCGGGAATTTTTCTTTTTAACGATCCTCTACAGCTGCCGCTTCTTTCGTCCGCGTCCTTTAAAACAAAGCTCTCGCTCTAGGCACCCGTGAAATCCTTTCTCCGTGTTCGAATTCAGAATTTCAAATGCTCTTACATTGAGAAGGTCGTACAAATAACGCGAGAAAGCCGCGAGGATTCGCGGATTCGGGAGCAATGAGAGGAATGCCTGTAAACGATCCTGTCTCGACGTCGTCGTTGTCGTCGACGACGACGGGTGGGACCCGCGCGGTGCACTTCACGTAAGAAATGCGATTCCTAGACGCCGCGGCATGCAAAACAGCGCAATAAGCAGGCAATAACCAAGGACCTTTTATTCCGGCATGAAAGCCCCGCTGCCTGCAACTCACGCTGACTGTTCTCTCTCTCCCTACACTCCCGTTGTTCCGAAGAAGGTTCAGAAGGAGGCTTAAAAGTTATTTTACATACGAATGCATTCCAAGTTTTATTCCCTGAAATTGCATCGCGTCATCTTGTCCGATTATATTACGGCATTCCGCTTTACGGTTGAGGCAGCGCAAGAAATGCGACTTTGAGTTGAAAACATGCGTTATTGCGATTTATAATTGTTACAGCGAATAATTAGGAGAGAATTGCTGAATGCGTACCGGTCTCCTAAAGCGTGTACCTATTCGATGAAAAATTTAACAAGTTTTATTTTGTCTTGTGCACGCTATCATCATTTTAAGAAATCAAGTACATCTGGTGTAAATTTTTCAACTTATGTAGCCGATAACGTAATTATATAAATTTATTTCAACTTGTTATATTTTCATAAAGGAGAAAGTTTTTGTAGACTTTTGCATTCATTGTATACATTATTAATAAAAATTGGATCCATATTCTTATAAACTCTATCAAGTTTCCTAATTTGTACCACCACAAATTTTGCTATGAAAAAATGATACTAATAAAAGATTGAAATTGATCATAGTAAAAGTAATAATTGTCACGAATAAAAATATGTCAATTACAAAAATAAATTCAAGCCAGTTTTATTTCGGCATCCTTGCCATTTTATTATTATAATTATATAAAAATTATCCTAAATATTCGATCTCTCTTTCGATAAATTATTAATAAAATAAATATTAGTCAATGGTTTCTTATGTTTTTAATTACTTCAATTTCTTTAATTCATAAAATTGACATTTTCCACGATGATACGATTTAACAGACTATAGGTACGCTTTAGGTGACCAATTTTCTAAATCATACCTCTCCAATTTATTACTGAAAGATGTAACATGTAATAATAAGTGACTGAAAGATCGAGCTACAATTTCGGACTTTGATTTGCATTCAAAACAGCATCAAATGTAAAAAATATAATTAAAAAATAGCTTAAATAGTACGCATTCGACAACTTTCCCCTGATGAGTCTAATGGATAGACCAATAAAGAAACGTTTTGTATTATAAATAGATCGATTTAAGTTGCTGCTAACTATAATATTTTCCCTTAAACACGATGAGAAGTTACATAAACTCAATTATCCCGTTCGCAGTTTTGCCGAATAAATTACGCAAATCCAATGATCGCGTTAACCGTTACCCTCTCCGAGAAAGTCGCCGTAACTTTGGATTTATTCGCGGCTAGGTGGACTCTCCCAGCTGCCCGATATCCTTAAATATCGATATGCTCGGCGGAGCATCGAGTCCTGCAATCGGAAACGGTTCCGAAAGTCTCCCGCCGTTTGCGGCGGTGCGTTCTATTAACTTAATCGGGGGTGGGATGAAAACAGCCGGGAGGGTGAGTTTTAAGAGCCCGGCGTCGTCCCGGCCGACTTATGCGCCGCCTCTTCCACTTGCCACAGTATCTGGCGCCGAGCGAACGAACGTCGGCTGCCCCCGCGATCTTACGTCCGGTGCTGGCCATAAACCCCCGCCCAGCGAGGCTCAAACGAGAATATTGCGTTTCCGTTACGACACCCTTGTTTGGACAGAGCTGACCCGCGATCCGGATCTCGGATCTACGTCCCAGCGTATTAACAAACAATTCGGGAGCAACCGGATTGCACGAGACATCGCGGCAACCCTCGTTTAAGCCTGTTAAAACTATTGTAATATCGAAGATGGCTGAGATCAAAATTGACGTCAGCTATATTGTAGTTTCAAATTTGTTCTCGATGTCAATGACAATAACTTGCTAGAATACCAAATAGTTCTGTGTAGCAGGAACTCGTAACAAATATATAGAGTACGACGGTTGCCAATACCGATATACCGCTTTGTTTTTGGATCGAATCTCTTAAACAAAAAGTAAGAATAAAATTATGGTAACGTAAATACGCACTGCAAAGTGTCTTCTATCAGCAATTTTTATAATATTATTTCGAATTTTGCAATAATTACAAGTTAATGCGTATGAGAAGTTCTAAGAGCCTTTTACTTCAATATAAACGTTTTTTCTAGATTTATACGAATATTTTATGTTGTTCGACGCAACATGTAGTGCGACAATATATAAAGTTATATTTAGATAAATATATCTAATAATGCTGTATCTTTTATTCTATCCTGCATGGGTTTTACTTTAAATAGAAAAGAGACAAATATGAGTAAAACCGCTTTAGAACGTCACAAACATGTAAAATGATCTGTTATCAATATATTCAGTATTGTTTAAATTATGCAATTTGCAAACAAATTTGTGTATATTTTATTCTTACTTTTGAAGAATTTGTTTATTACAGATTTTACGTCGCAAACAGTTTATGAATGTATCAATTAGGTATATGGATTCTTACTGCTTTAATTATCTAAGTAAATCATGTTTTCATCTTTATTAATAAAATGCAATATTTAGTTTTCGAAAAATATTGGGATGTCGCTTTAGAAGATCTGTGTCAGTATCGATGACTTTTCTCTTGCTTTTTTGTTTTTTGTTTTTGTTATTAAATATTTTTGTACTTTTAACAGTAATATGGAAATTCTGTTGAAGTTATCGAAACTGTTTTTCACGATAGTTACAATTGAGAACTTGAATTTCTCACAATTGCTAAAATTGAAAACGAATTGTTTGAAATTGCTGAAGTTGAAACTTTTTCCGACATTATTCGAACTGGTATTGATTGAAACGACGTACGCATTGCTAAAGTTATCTCTTTTTTTCTCTCCATCAAACTTTGATGTAGTGGATATCGGTGGAACAAAGTTTCCATTGCAGTGTAATTTTATCGAATTCTCGGTGTCTACCACTATATGACAACTCGGTATAACGAAGTTTCGACAGAGTTGACTCAATTTTAAGCCCCGATGCAGTTGGGTGCAGCGATGCAATGAAATTTTAGCAAATTTACAAAAGAACATTTTTTTGATTAATTACATTTTATAGATTTTCACACACGAAAAACATTCCGATCGTATAATCGTAATGGCTTTGTAGCAAATTTTTTCTCAAATGAAATCACATGTAGGTATACTGCGATTGTTTGGTCGTTTTTCTTTGTTATACATGTAATATAGAACAAAAGTTTTTTAAGGATATAGGAAAGGTGATATGGAAAATGTGTCACAAATATTTTTATTTTTTAACAGTATTTTGATACATTATTTAGAACAATAAATCAATTTTTCTTTTTATAGGGATAAAAATTCAGAATATTTTTTAATTGATATTTCAATATCCATTAAAATATATTCTGCATTTTTAAAAAATGATTTAACACTGTGTTGAATAAAAGTGATTATTTAGAGATTATCTTTTATTTTCAAAATTAAAGTTTGATTTATATGGATAAAATTTATCAGTGATGAAAAAGTGATCCTCGCAATATTAAAATCATTTTAAGGACAAAAATTCAGAATATTCTTTTAACGGTATAGAGAAAAATTAATTTATCGTTCTAAAAAATGTATTGGGGGTGATCATATTGTATTGAAAAATAAAAATGAGATTATTTCATTTATCATCATTTTTGTATTCTTGGCTCGGAAACTTTCAGATCTTGCAACGTTTAATTTTAACATATTTAATATTTTAATCAAGAATTTTTTTGTGATCCTAGTTTTTATGGCAAAGTTATGCACACATATACACACGCGGATTCGGTCTCACAATTTACATTTCCGGAAGATGTTACGTGTCTGACATACGAGACGCTGCAACTTCACTGACGGCGCTTTACCGGTTTGCGCGCAGGAGAAATTTTTCAAATTAGCTCCCAGCACGCTCGAGATAACTCGCGCCCGTATCTCGAGCAGAGAGACCCGAACTGTTGCGACGCTCCAAGGCGTAAAATGTGTATCTAAAGGCGGACGCGCGGCTTCTTTAAGTGCGAAATCACTATCGCGGCTCCGACCCGTCGAAAATCCGCGACGTAAACATCGTGCCGAAGTGGGTCGTGCCGGCGAGCGAGCGTAAGCGCGGCGTTATCCGTGAGGCCGGGATCGCTTTTAAAGCGACTTTACGACCACGTTGGAAATTCGGCCCTCTCGACGGTCCTTTTACGGGACGATACCCTGACGAGATGAATTCTCGTGCGATACAGAGCGATAGAGAAAATTCTCGTTCAGCGGGGAGAGATAAGCTATAGATAGATGTGACCGTTTATGCGGCTCATAGAAATCTCTCGTACGCACGGTTTATTTTCTCCTCTCAGTTCTCCCTCGTTCTCTTCGGTTGATTTTTATTTTAGAAAAAATTTATTGCGTGTCACGTAGCGTTCATTATTTATTCTATATATTTTATTTCTACACAGAAAAACATTATTATTAAATCAACAATTCGTTGTTTTATATATAAGCAAGAATATAAAATCTTGGAAGAATTTATTATCTTAAACAGACATAATTTTGCTTACATAAAGAAAATTCTTTTCTTCGTGTAAGCAAATTATGTCTGTTTAAGATTATAAATTCTACCAGGAAAATTTTATATTCTTGCTTATATATGAAATAATGAATTGTTAATTCAAACCTATTTTTTTTCTGTGTATATATTTAATATATTTTATTTTTTATAAATTCTAATTTATGGAAATATTGAAATAAATGTTATCTATCTTGCAATTATCTTCCGTATAGAACGTTTGTAAATAAAAATTTTGTTTAAACTTTGACAAAAATAAATAAAAAAATAAATTGAAAGTAACAAAAGAACTAAACGTTATCTTCCAAATCACTTTTAAAATAATTATCAATCATAAAAATAAAATCTTAAAGTCTACTTTATTATTAAACATCACAATTACCATTAATATCGTCTGCAAATAACTTTTTAACTTCTGGTAACTCTGTATATTCGAGTGCAATTTTAGCATTATTGAAAATCGATATGCTTTGTTGCAAGTGACATATGACAAACAAATGACAATGGCCATAACAATAAATATACGTGGACCTTATTTAATACGTACATTATTTATTAAAAAAAACATACTTAATCCAAAAAATCAATATATATAGTTGTTTTTTTTCCCTACAGTTAGGAAGTTGAATAACGTTATGATATGTTGCAATGAACCATAAAATAATGTTTATTTAATGAACTTTATAGCGGTTTTTTATAGACTCATTTATCCACCTCGTCACAAGTTTTTGTTACGCTGAATAAACATGTTGCCGCCGGTTTTAATTCCCCAGCCTCCACTAACTTTTTTAATTGGTAAATTTAAAAGTGTGATTTATTTAATGCTGAACCTTAATTCGGCTCAAATACCTTATTTTATTTAACCATATTTCTCAATGTATCACTCCGCGTCACTGCGATTTCTCTCGGTCAGTGAATTTTACGAAATGAAGTAAATTTCTCTTCCGCCCTCGGCACTTTTATCTCTTCTCATCTTTCTCAACGATATTTACCCTCTCCCTCGTTCGCGAGTTGCCCGAGGCATCGGACGCTAAAGTCTAGTTTGCTAAAAAAATATCCTAACTTCTTTAACTTCGCGTGAAGAATGGAGAACGAAAACCGAAGGCAACGCCGCTCCCGGGGCGAGAAGTATCTTCCCGCAGAAGTGCCTTCTCTCGCGCCAAGACTTCTCGCGTACGGACGACGGGGCGCGGCGGTGGAGGTACGTGTTTCTCGAACTTCCGCGGTTCGAGGCATTTATTTAATCTCGAGAGCGAGAGAGGTGAATCCCGCCGCCGGATACACCGGAAAATAAAGCCCAGGTAGATAGCAATAGACAACTGTAGCGAGTTACTTACTTTAATCGAATTTTAAATCACGCCCTCGCGCTCGTAATCTTTTACCGCGAGCGCGAGGAGGAGGGGGAGAAAAAAAAAGAGAAAAACGTCTAGTAGGATGGAATTTCGCGTGCGCGCAATCGTGTTAGCATCGCGGGTTTACAGAACGCACCGCACCGCTCCCTTGTATTCTTATCTTCGTAATGAGATAACGAAATTTTCGACGAGTTAGTACGGTACACCCCATTTCCCTTGGCTTATACCTCCGCTTTAGACACTCGTTGCTAATGCTAGGGGGTTAATAAACGGGAAATTAATTCCCCGGGGTTACGAGTCCCGCGATTCCCGGGGCCGGCTGCGCGTCGCGGCCAGATATAAACCTAATTAATCCCCGGCCTTACGTCTCTCGTTACGGTCGCGCGCAGAGAGGTCGTCGGGGATAACTGCGGCTGCGAGAAATAAGGCGCGTTATTACGACACGCCGTTACGACGAGTGCGCCCCGCGACGAGGGGCCGTATTCTGCACGTGGTCACGACGGAGACGGTGCGTCGCGTCGGGCCCTCCCCCGGTGTACGTGGCCGGGTCTTGCAGGTTCCCTGTGGGTGTCGACCCTTCGCGAAAGAGCCGGAGATAAACTTAATTGAATGGCGCGGTGGTTCTCGACACGAACCCAGCGAGAAAGCGCCGTGGAGCGACGTTTTCCTTGCGTTTCCCACGATACCGTCCGCTGATCATCTAAAAGCCCCCGAATCACGTACGTCATTACGCGACGTCGGCGACTACGGAAAACAGCCGTCGGGTTTAATAACGAGACTGCGAGTTTTCGTCAAACGTCGCGCTGCCCCGAAGAAGGACTGATATTTGCGTTTCTACGAGAGGGAAGAGAGATTTTAAGAGAACGGTTCAGTCGTTCCATCAAGCAAGCGACAGTGCCGAGATGCGTAGGGTAAACATGGTAGGGAACATTTTTAGTCCATTAAAACGTATCGGGAACGCCAAGTTCTACTAGCGACTCGGCGAAGAGGCTCGTTTACGCGTTCATAAATGCGCGGCGCCGCGTCGGCGATTGCCAAAAAAGCAAAGGAGAAAGTTGGAAGGCAAGACGGCCAAAGATTCACGGAAGCGTGAAATGTGCCGCGAAAAAACGCTTTTACTCGATGCATGCTCGATAGAGTTCGAAGAGGAATATTATACTTTAAAAATTTCGCCTCAAGTTGCGCGATATGCAATGGAGATTGCAGCGCAGGCGATAAATCTGAAAAGTAACTTTAGTATAAAATTACGTGATTCTTCATTTTAATTGATTTTATTTTAACATGAATATTTTCATATGAATTAATACGTATCATTAAAATTCTATACATGGAAAATAAATTATTATTAAATCAACACAATCATGTTCTCATATATAAGCAAGAGTATAAGATCTTCTTGAATGAATTTGATTATCTTGAACAAAAGTAACTTACTTACATGAAGAATTTTGTTTAATTCTTTCAAGATCTTTTATATTCTTGCTTATATATGAGAATACGATTGTTAATGTGACACCTCATTTTTTCCGTGTACAATACAATTTTAATGTAAATGAGTATAATATTCAATTGTTTCTTTAGACACACATTTATAAATTTTAAGCCCACTTTACACTCTATAATTTGCGAGAATTTCAGAATTCTCAAGACATACTATTTAATTTTAATATAGAAATCACGTGAACGAACAAAACGCATAAAATATATATGCAGTGTATAAATACCGGTGAATTGTAAATAACATAAAAATGAACGTAAAATATATCCTTGCTTACACGCAGTAAAATATGTCAATTATAAAAATTAATATATTCGTACTTAAAAAAGGCTAATAATGTCATTTCTTAAAATCAAATAAATTTTTATTTTCCTCTCGAAGGTATTTTCACCTCAACTTGAGAGGACCAAATTAAAGAAACGATTTCACCAATTTAAACATAATTTTTCTCTGGAAAGTAAGAAATTTTACAAATCGAATTCTATGTTCGCGTTTAGATTCTTGGATTTTTTTCACTGTACATTATTCGCAAGATCTTTCGCATTAAATTGCTATTGGCTCCATATTGGCAGCAGTTTGGTAATGCTTGTCAGACGCAAAACTCGGAAAAACTGTACGGCGGGATGGGAGAGATTCTCCGGCGAATAATAGCAAATTTGTGGGCGGTAACGGCGGCGCGAATCGACAGTCGTAACAATAAGAGCACGAAAATGTATCGGACGATCGTAAGAGAGTTGCGCGCGAAGATTGTCAATGCGCGTGCACAGAGCCGCGTGGCGCCGTCGCGACGCCACAAGCTTTTCCAGTCGCTCCCTGAAGAAGAAGCTGCCGGGGATGAGGTGGGACACGTCGATATTAACTCGTAAGCTTCGGCATTGGCAAAAACGAGACTCGCGTTTCAAACCGCGAAATGCTATCTCGATAAAACGACGAAACGCAAGACACGTTTGTCGAGGACAATAGGTAGCCGCGAGGATCTAAACGCGCGTCACATCGATACGGCATCCATCTGCAGAGGGTAACTTTTTGGCGAACAAAAGGGAAAGTGTAACGACGCGGAAATGGGAGCCAGATTTGCGCGAATTTTGTTGCTTTTATTCCGCACAGTTACCTCGAAGAGTGTTGCTCCTTCTTGTGTGATTTCAATAATGTTTTTTGAAATAACAAAATATAATATTAGAACCAAAATATAATAAAATACTAAAAATATAGGGAAAGGGAAAAGAGTGCGTGGACAACGCGTACATTTACCTTTCCGTATTTCGCGCGAGTGTAATAAAATACCTTTTTTTTTTTCATTAAAAAAATATTACTTTAAATCTCCATGAAAGAAAAAAAAAGTCCATTTATTCGGTAAAAAAAAATTCATACGTGTCATTTGTATTCTCGCGGTGCGTGCGGCAATTTCCGGCACTTTTCCCCGGAAAGTTACAGGAATAATTTCGTAGCACATTTGGGCGTTACCATGACAGCCGTCAATTATCCGACTGCATAATGACGCGATAATAATAAACGGGGAGTGCGCCGCTTCCTTCGGCGTTGACGTATCGTTGATATTTCCATGCGGCCGCAATTTATCTCGGTCGCTGTAAAGTGAATCTTAGAATTGCCGCACGGCCGGAATCCCGCTTCTCCCGCGAAGAGAAAGAGAGAGAAAGAGAGAGAAGCGCGGATCCTCATCAGTCATTCATTCCCGCGGGAGCTACTCCCGCTCAGCCGGAGACGGAGCTTTCCACGGGAAAGCCTGTTCCCTCGCGAAGATGCGGGCACGATTATCGATTAAGTATCTTACTTGAGCGTAAGTCTGCCAGCAGCCTGTCGGAAGAACTTTGTCGGATCATTGGAGATCCGCCGGGCGAGGAAAGTTGCCGAGGGATAATGAGAATGACGGCGTTATAGAGACGATATCATAATCAAAAACGTTTGAATTTTTGTAATAATTTTTAAATAAATCTTTAATCAATTTTTTAATCAATTTAATAAATTTTACTTTGAGATAATGATAATACATATAATATAATTTAAATTTAACCAGATTGAAAAATTTGTACGGTGTCTTTTTTTTTTTTTTTTTTTTTTTTTTTTTTTTTTTTTTTTTTAGAGAAATGTCCTGTACATTCTTAAGGCTCGACTCTCTCACGATACAAAACATGATTTGCTACGTACGGCTTTATTTTTTAGTTTTTCTTTAAAGATGTAACAATTTCGTAATTCTCAAAGTAAGCGGTAAACTGAGACATTTGTCCGATATGTTATGCAGAAACGTAAAATAATTCTTGAAATAATGATACATTTCTCAGCTGTCAAAAATTTGTCATAATCTGATAAACAATATCGCGAGAGAGTATCAAACTTTGAAGTATCGTAATAATTGAATCCAATTCGAGTGGAAAACGCTGTTTGTAGATTTTATTTAAAATAAATATTCGTTGATTACCTCATGTAAAATGTGCATCTTTGTATAATTCTTTTTATGAAAATTTCCAATTATCGGTGTCTTTCTTTCTTCTGAAAGAAAAATCTACTTCAAATTGCTCAAAGAATCTGTAGCTGAAACGAAATGCGAACAACCTGAAACGCTACGTGAGAAAATAATACAACAAGCCGTATTCGCTTCGCGAGCTCTTGACCCGTGATAGATTCTCGAGCGCAGAAATCTCTAAAGAAAACGAAATCTTCAGAAGTGTTTCCACCGGCGGATCCTCAAAGGGATCGAACTCGCCCCGTGTTTTTAATTCGGCGTCTACAGGATGCCTTCGTTATTTTTTTCCTTCTCTCCGATGATGACGATGGCCTCTCTCCCGTCGAAGTTATTCGAGAATTTCCATCGTGGCGAGGGGTCGAAACAGCTCCGAAAAAGCTCCGACAAACGCTTCCTCCGGGTCGTTACTTCTCCGAATGGAACTCGACGGGAAGGTCGCAGCCCCATTTTGGACCAGAATAAACGAAAGGACAGCCCCGCCGCGTACGCCGCAGGACTCTCGCTTAATCGCGCTAATATTCTTTGTTTCCCGTTTTGCAACTTCTTATCCGCCTCCCTTTTCCCGGGTCGAGAAAGCACTCCGACCGTAAAGGGAAACGCAGGGAAGGATGAGAGGATGCAAGGGATGGGATTAAAATTTCGCGCTACGATAACTCTCGCGAAACTTTCGCCCTCGCCTCTTTCTCCCTCGCCTCTTTCTGGAAACAGTCTCGAAGCCGAAAACCTCTCCCCCCCCTCTCCCTGCGCATATATTCAACCCTTAAAAGTGTCTGAATAGTGTCCTTATATTGTCCGAGAAAAGTGACGCTCAATGCGGATGACAGGAATGTACAAAAGACAGAAACAGATAATAGCAAGGTGTAAAAGACCATAGAATTTTTAATTAAATAAGAAGATTTGTATCATCTTTTATTTGAAAAATCAAAGAAGGAGAATAATGTATTATGTATACAAGTAGATTATATTATATATTTATATAGATGATACGCATTTATATCAATCTTGTAATGTTAATCTTTTAACGTTAATTATCAAAAGAGATTGAACATAAAAATTAAAGTTAGCACAGAAATTAATATGCTGTTGCACTGTGCATAAAGCAGAATAATTTGCGAGATAGATGGTGCATTCGAAAGAAGAAGAAAACGTGAGAAATGAGAAATTTAAATATTATGCATCTTGCATAATTCGAAGGCGCGTACAATTTTCCTTCGCTGAATGCAAATCACTACGGCATGGCAGCTACCGCACTTTCGGTAAAATACTTTTAATAAAAGACCTCAAGGGGGGGATACCGTAGGCGCCGATTTGCCCGCATCTTCTACGAAAAACTTTTAAAATTTATAGTCGAGTTTATAGACCTCTGTGTCTCTCTCTCTCTCTCTCCCACACACATACACATACACACTCCTTCCGTTCCGAAGAGAAGGAAAGCGGTTTCCGCTCGCGTAATATTCAATTACGCTGTCCGCCTTCTGGAAATCGTAATTGCTTTCGAAACTACTCGGAGTACCGCTTTACTCGTCGGGACGCTAGAATATCCTGGAAGGTCCCAAAGGAAGAAAGTGATTCCGTTGGCTCTTCCCAGGAGCTACTTCATCGCTCCTTCGTCGCTTCGAAATCTCGCGAAAGTTATAATGAAGAGATTTTTGCGTCAGGCGCGCTAGCGGCGCCGCGAGCGCTTAATTAACATTGTGTTTGCACCTGAAAACCCGACCGCGCATTTACTCGCGGAAATTATTAATGTCAGTCACCCGTCGATCAATCGGCGATCCGGCGAATAATCGCCGCCCCGTCCTCTCGAATCTGGCTTGGCTTTAAAATTATATTTGAGAATTAATTTACACTGCGCGGATGAAAAATACTGATGGAAATATTAAATATCTTTCGACGATCGAATAAAATAAAACCGCAGAACGTTGAAAATATTTTTTTCAATATCGATAGCCAACATTTTTGTTCTTTCACCAGCTGCTTTTGTGCGGGCGTATTTTTAGCGGAAATAAATATTTTACAAGAACGTACACACAGGTTTAGAGATAGAAATCGTGAAAAATAAAAAAAAATCGGCAGCGTTTTATTTTTACGTCATTTTTTTTCTGTTCATCGTGATTGTTGACTCAGCGTTTTTCCCTAAACCTTGCGCGAACTTCAAAAATTAATATTCCGAGGAGCCGAAGCGATATGGCTTCTTCTCGGATCAGAGGAAAACGCCGCGTGTTCCGAAGACGATCGAGGCGAAACGAAACTTCAGCGGAAACCCGGCGCGCAACTTGTTAGCAATTCCCTCCACGGTGAAATGTATTTCTATAGAAGTTAGACAAGCGTCGTTTACCCACCGGCGCACAAGGCGCGGATGACGGCGAGACAGAAGGGAAATTCCGTTCCCGAGGAGAAAAGCCACGTAACGTAGATTGTAGACGCCGAATAAATTAACGCCGTTACGGTTTGTCGAGAGAGATGTCTGTGGTGTATAATACGCGTAAAAGCCGATACCGTAAACGTGACAAGATTCGGTTTCGCGACTTTCCAGAAAAATTTCATAAAGTTAAATAATTGATAAAGTAAACGTAGTTTGGAAGTTTACAAAATTAGTGGTCTATAGAAATCATCTACATAAATTAACGCTTCGCAGACAACGCTGTCTGCGGAAAGCCGAGGATGTTTTGACTAATAAATACGCTAAAAGCTATCAACATTTAAAAACTAAAGGTTTATTCTTTTTTTTTTCTTTCTTAATCGACAACATTTTGGCCGCGAATGTTCGATTTCGATCCTTCTGAAATTAACTGGAAAGAGGAAACAATAAAAAATTTAATTTGTAATGATTTTTACAGTGAAAATTATAATATTACATTTTGCTGTAGGTTTAAACAAATAATTTTTTAACGAGTAAGTGAATCTAAATGAATTTTTGCACAAATATTTATTAAAGTTTTGTTAGTATATGTAAAATTTATTTAATTGGTAATGCTACTTCCCCATCCAATTTGTAAACAAGTATTGCAAAACGGGATTTTACACAAGAATCACGAATAAACAAAAAAAATAAATAATTTTTAAACTAATATTAGAATTCTATGAAATTTTTATATGTTTGGTAATGTTTTGAAACATGACCCATATATCTTTAAACGTTCCTCGAACTTGCGTGCAATAGCTTAAAGTAGGCAAACCGAGAGTTGTGTAGTTAGATATAAAATGGGTACTAAGAAATCTCGTGAAGAACCATTGCGTTGAATACGGTCGGCGAAAGTATCACGAAAGTGCAAGTATAAAAGAAAGGGTGGGAAGGAAGGGGAGACGATCGATGAAGGGCCGAAGGGAGAAGCAAGTTGAGGAGACGATGTCGACGATGACGGCATACGAGGCAGATGAGGAAAAGGTTATGGAGAGAGGGATGAGGATCTCGGCCGGCACTTTCCTCGAACAAAGTTGAGGTAAGGGCTGCGAGTGATGATGACTAATGTACGTGCGAGCAATTTACATCCCACTTTCCTCCTGCGAGATATCCTCCCGCGTCCTGGACCCTCCCGTTTCTAAAGGGGAGGGAAGGGGAGGGAGGGGTGTGGCGGTTTCTCTCCTTCGTCCCTTCGTCCCTACGTTAACGTTACGTCGCGTCGCCTCCTTGTCGGCGCCGTCGTCGACCTTCCTTCGCCCTATCCGCCCTTCTCTCAAAACCCTAAACCTCCGAAGTACCGAGCGCAACGTAACCCTCGTGTCGTGGGCTGTCTGTCGAGCAGCCATCAAGCCGACGTTTTGGCAAATTGCCTCTGTTTTTATCATGTGGGAATATTGCTGCGGCCGACATCCGGCTCGAAAACGTACGCGATCGAGATGACTTTCGCGGGATTAGAAAGAGAGCTCGTTACGGAGGTTTTTTTTCAATGTGCCGTTTAAGCGCTCTGCAAAACCTCGTGCCGTCGCTGCAAGAAACGTGTTTGATCCTCGTGACTGCCGTCGTAATTTGTGCCAGTAGCTTCTGACAGTCGCGTAGATAATAAAAAAAATAGATAATTATATTCGCCGATCGAAATTATAAATGAAAACGACTGAGCACAAAATGTTTGTTAGTCTACAATAGTAAAAAATAACGAAAAATAAATATTTGCTTTGCGAATAAAAGACAGGAAACATTAAGTAATCTATTTCATCTTATTATTCTCTAGGAATATAATTTTTTGAATTGATTAAAATTAAGATATTCTATAGAATGCGATAAATTTTTCTTGAGGCATAGAAAATTCGATAATGCAATTGATAATGCACTATTGTCGAGCATTGTAACTCGTAGTATTTTTTTTTACAACAGCATATTTTAACGTTTCTATATATAATAAAAAAGGAGCATTTAACCTTGCTTTTCGCTGTAGAAATTTATTAAGGATTTATTATAAGGTCTTATGTAACATGAGGTCTCGATCATTATTAGGGTATTATTACGGATCAGTATCCGTAAGAAAGATTTTCTTATTTTATAATCTAATGAGGTTCTAATCATTACTTATTAGGGATATCGTAAAAAAGCTTTCCTTATTCTTGTCTAATGAGACTCTTAAGGGATTTAATAAAGAAGCTTTAACTTCATAAATATTTATTTGAGTTAACTTATAAGAATCAGAAAAGAATTTATAAATGACCATCACGGGTAAAAAAATAAGCATTCGATAAGTCCTTTTTGTGTCTACTTTGTAGAACATAATGAGAACTTTTTATTTAAATCTCATTTCATAATGAAGTCTATATTGAATACTTAAAGTAGAAAGCAACGAAAATTCGATTCTTTCAATTTTCTTTTTTTTTTCCGTATAAGACCTTACGAATCTGTTACATGCTGTATAAGGCCCTAATTTATATTCAAGCCAACTAATCGGATGTTATGTTAATAGAATCTTACCAACATTTCTATACGAGTACATGTATACATACAGATTTTGCGACATCGTACCTAGAAGTCCTGCCGGAAGCGTTGTCACTTAAAAATTGCCGTGACTCGCGCGATTGCGGCTCTCGCGTTTTGCGGTTGCTTTCCGCTGCGCCGTATCTCGCGGACAAAAGTGCAAACGACGTCTATGTGTGGCGGCGGCGGCGACGGCGGCTCGGAGCATCTCTCTTGCTGCGTCTTTGCGGCGCGCCGCCAGTTGTGTTCCCGGTCTCGAATTTGCGTCTCAAAGGGAACCTAACGACTTTACTCGGGGCTCGAAAAACGCTGGTGCAAAGGCCGACGATTAGTTATGCAGATTCGTATCACACGCGCCGTTAGCATCGATTCATCGCATCGACGAGATCCGCACCCTCGCGCCACGCAACAACCGTTGAGACAACAAAGGATCTCCTTACGGTATAACGCTATCAAAACGCAGCGCGTGCAAGGGCAGTCCTCTCTTTCTCTTTCCCTCCCTGTTTCACGATTTACATTCTAATCGAGTACTCGCATATACGGATTTCACGGCGTCTCGCACTGTTTACATTTTAATTTCTCCTGTGAATTACGTTCATGTTGGGACAATAATTGCACTGGGTAGTAATTTCATTATTAATGCGGCGATGCAGTGAAATCAATTTGGTATCACAATTGGATAACCGAATGATTAATAAAAGATAACGAAGTGCAACTTAATGATTAAGAAAAATAACTATTTTCAGAAAGGAGAGCTTTGTAAAATTTTGTTGAACTACTTTGATGAGATGTTTCAGTAAAAATTACAGTAGACGAAAATTCTAGCTTAAAGGAAGATGATTCTTCATTTCGATAAATTACAAAAATGTAAATATTCTCTCTACTTTTATAACTTTCGAAGTATACACCTCATCTTTGTAACCGTACAGTGTACAGAGTGCCAATTTGGCTTTTGCATTTTCAATCGTTAATTAATTTTGTTATGAAATGTTAAAAAAATATATATTAAGTTGTCATAAAAAATACATTAAGTTTGTGTGAGGAATCCAATAGTGATATGCACATTGCACGAAAAAATTATTTTGATGATGAAAATCGAGATTTTTTAAAAAGAGGTTTTAAAGAAACAATGATAATTTGAAATTTTTGACGATATAAATTTGATCACTGTTTCCTTTCAAAGTTAATAATATAGTAATGTTAAAGTGCATTTTTAAAGAATTAGTCTCGTATAAATGATAATTCTTCAAATTAAATATCTATTGAATTTTAAAACGAGACATACATAAAGTTTTTGTGTAGGTATTAAAGATGTACAAATTTTTTCACGACTTTAGTAATATTATAAAAATTTGAAGTTTTAATTGATTACAAACCGTGCTGCGTACTTTAAGAGACTTATTAAGAAAATTGAATTTTCATTGATTCTTATTTTTTATTTTGCAGAGTCGATTCTGCCGGACGTCCACTTTTTATTTCTAACATATCTCTCCTACGTTATTTTTCATATTGGTTGACTAACGCACATTTCCGTAATGGAAAGTAATATCGTGTTACGCGGTTACGATTCCATTCCGAAATCACGGAGCCAACTCGGCAATCAATAATCCGTCCCGAGTTGAAACCCGATACGATCCAGGAACTATACCTTTCGTGTGCATCCGCCACACTTTCGAGACGGTCGCGGAACATTGATCACCGCGTTTTCCGAGGTGTAATGCGAATCCGAGCGCGACGATACATCAATACGCCGAGACGAGAGAGGAAGACAGAGAGAGAGAGAGAGAAAGAGCCCTCGGGGGCGGCCGAAGTAAATTCGAAGGCGTCAGGGATGAATGATAGAGGGTAGGCGAGGGCCGGCGGCGAAGGGTGCACGAAGGGCCATAAGAGAGGATGAGGAAAATCCTACCCTCCCGGATCTTACGGCGCCACGGCGCGACGCGACGCGTCGTGTCGCGTCGCGTCGCGACACGGCGTCGCAAACAACCTGGCGGTACGTTATCGCCATGAGGCTGCACGTTCGGCTCGATGGCATCGATCATTAATACCATGAAAAACAATCGCGAACGAGGCTGTCGTAATCCGGAGGCTCCCTTCGATCCGGGGGATGACTACGGGAAATTTTATTCCGGTGGGCTGTCATTCGCGGCGCCTTGAAAATAGACGTAAAATAATTTCAAGATTCGAAAATACTTTTTTATGTAAAGTTATAGATCACTAGATCAATAATAATACTCACAATATTCCTCTAGTTAGGATTTAATTTCTTTCAGAGAGAATCCACTCTTGTCATGAATTGCGCAATCTAGATCTTTTTTGGTACAATTTTTCATCATTCGAATATCAATTTTTATTAAATAAAAAATTTCAACATTTGAATTAAACAACTATTTGGTAATGTAGCAGCAATGTTAGAGAGTAATTGAAATTTTTTTAAATTTCTTGATAACCTAGAACAATAAAAGAATTTGAGCTAAGCTCAAAAAGACCCAGATTGTTTATGGAGTAAGCAAAAATATAATTGGCTCCGGTGGCTGAATATTTAAAAACGAAAAAGTCATTTTTAATCCAAGATTAGTTTATTGTTTGCAAAGAAAAGTTTCTGCGACGCGTGACACTTTTACAGAATTTTTCGTGCGATTCTCTTATTTTTAGAGAATGTATAGTCGTGAGCTAAAAGGTTGCAACACATTTTCTTCGATTGTTTTTGAAATGTAGACTTGCTCATCAAACGGCGAACGTCATTGGTTCTTACCTGTGGATCCAACCAATTAAGCATCAAACCATCTACCATCAAAGAAAATGTGTTGCAACCTTTTAGCTCGCGACTATATACGCGTGTATTTTTTTGTTCGAGAGAGAGAGAGAGAGAGAGAAAGAAATGGCGTTTAAAAACGCAAACAGTTATATTTTTGTTTTTAAATCCCCTGCTTTGTGTCGCGTACGGTTTTATTGTTCCCGCAGGGCTATCCTTCCGAATCACTCGCTAAGGCTAATTCGCGTTGGAAGGTAATCTCTGTTTACGGTGCGCGATTAATCTCCTATCGCTCACGCATATTTATTGCGGCGACGCGCACACGCACGCGTGCGTATTTGTGTATGCGGATGCCTGCGCGCGGAACGACACGCGGTTGCGGCCGCGAGATAGAATACGATCGGAAGGGTGGAAAAACACAGTGGCCGCGGTATTTTGCGAAAGGGTTGAATCGCGCGGGGACCGGAGCGAATATAGGCTCTGCCACTGTGCACACACTGTGTTTCATAAATTGCGGCACGGAGGAAACCGATATCATCCCTCCTCTCTCGCGGTTCTTTTTACAATAACCCAGGCGTATTATTTTAGTCGCGCGGAAACTCGCGGCGGAGTTTTACGCACCGTGGAGAAGAGAATGCGTTTGGTGCTTAATTAACTTTTAATTATCTCGAAAATGCTTAATAAACTTAATATACGGGAACGAAAATGAGTACCGTCGACAATACACTTCACCGTTTTATTAAAAAAAAAATTAAAGTCGAAGAATTATAAACACGTTTCAATAATATTTAAACGCAAAATATATATAAATATACCAATTTTTGATGTACGAATGTGTGTATTTAAACAATAATAAGTCGGCGTTCTTTAATTGATGCGTCCATTAAATCGTAGCGTCGATGGATCGGGGAATAACGCACTACCCGGTATATCCAACAGTGTCCGTACAGAGCCCTTTAATGGATTTCTACTATTTCACTTGCAGCGTCCGAACTGGTATTTAGCATGGGCCACGCGTATCCGATAATCGGGTGAAATTCATGCTCGTTGGATACTGTACAGACTCCGGTGTCGGTTCCAGCTATAATTCCTCGTTACGAAGCACGGTCGTCAGCTCATAACGGTGGAGAGACGACACGGGGATCGAGAGTAGGGGAGGGAGAGATAGCGGCGCCGACATCCCTCGCCATTCTACTTTCGAATACCGCGAGAAACTCGCCAGCTGCGCGAATTTTATTCCGCACGACTCGCGTCTTTTATAAAACGCGAAGGGTGCTCATAAATTTTTCATCGGCGCAGCTTAAACGTTTAACGTTGCCTATCTCCATATTTATCGATCTCGCCTTGCCGCGATACACGCAAATTAATTATCCCCGTCCCGAACTTGCGATCTTGCTCCATGAATGGTCCCAGGTAACTCGGTTTGTGCTAAGCGCTTGAAGCATGGGAAATGAATTTATTAAGATACTTATGATGTAATATAGATGCAAGTTGCTTTATCGTTAAAATTAGATGGGAAATTATCATTAATTTAACCCTTTCAGCATACCACAGATACACCTTTTGTATCTTTTTTTAAATTAAATTATGTAGTATTTATCAATATTTTGCTTATTTTCGATTATCTAAAGATTCTAAAGTTCAATTTTGATTCTCCAATGGTTACTTGATCAATATTGTTAACTTTTATTGTTATAAACGAATTAACACCCAACAAATGCTATTTTTTATATTAAATTTATTTGCACGTGAACTATTTTAAATAGACGTGTATTTTTTCAAATAAAATAGATACCCTAAGAAAAAAACAAAATACGATTTTTGCAGATTTTTTGGTAGTTTTAATTTTCAACCCTTTATAACACAAATTTGAAAATGTGTAAGTTTCTACGAATAATTGCAATTTTGTAATAATTTAAAAGGTTTTATGTGCAAAGGTTTTTCTGGTTGTTAATTTCAAATTTTTTATTAAAATTTTATATTTAAAATGGCGGATCAAATAATGATGAATTCAACAAGGTAGAACATTGTATTAAAATTATTTTTGAATCCTAATATAATTAAAATATGAATTTTTTATTAATATTTTTTTTGTAATCAGTGCACTCAAAAACTTATATTCCAAATTTGAACGCATTCATGCAAATAAATTGTATTTTCGAATATTTTGAATCCGCCATATTGAATCTACTATTTTGAATTTTAGAAAATAACAAATTTGAATTCAGCGGTCCCAAAATTCTAATAACATGCATTATAGTGAAGATTCATCCGCTCCCCGAATCGACTGAAAGGACTAAACGGAGAATTGTCCATGAATTATTTAATCATTTCTAAATACAAAATCTAAATTTTTTTTTAGCGAAAGATTTGCTCGGTCCCTCTTCGCGAATTTTTTATGTTCTACGTTACATGTAAATTTTACCTTGCAATGAACATCCTCTCCTAATTGTACAACACAATTTTTTATATCCATTAATTTTTATCAGCAAAAGTGTATCGACCATGAAAATCGATAAACCGCATTGATGTAATGATAAAGTCAACAATCCAACAATCGAGTCCATTCTATCTCTCTCATATTACGCGTTTCCCATTCACTTGTAACCGCGGTATTGCACTGTCCGAGCCGTTCTTACGCTCGAATCGAGCGACGATCTATTAATCACGGTAGCGGCATGCAAGGGCGAATCGTTATTGGCCGTCGCGCTACCGGCAGATCAAAGGACGCCGATGCGCAGCGAGCAAGGTCGAACGGGCGATACGTGAGCGGTTCACGTCTCGGCGACTCCTCCGGGCGACGATTAGCCGCGGATCGTCATGCGTTCATTACCGGAGGCCCCGTCCGTACGCACGAATAACGCGCTTGTCCGTTACAGAATCGGCGCGGTGGAGCGCGCACGCAATTTGCCCGAACTTCACGTGCAGATCGTCAGTCTGGGATCCACACAGAGTGTCGCTGAGTATCCTCAAGGAAAATCACAGCGAGCGCGCTTCTGGATCGATCTCGTCTCTATAGCAACAATGATCTCTAACAAGGAACGAAACCAAGTGTTTAATGAGCTTTTTAATGAGCTTTGGATGTGTTAGAATGTAGACAAAAAAATAAGAGACACGAATTTTTTATAAGCGCTGAGTCGCGCGTCAAAGGGGTGAAACAGCCCTTTTGGGGGAAAAAAAATTGATGTTTTTTTCTTTCCAATATCGTTGAAACTGCAAGAGATAGAACAAATTTCAAGCGTACACACTTTATAACAGTAATTAAAAAGAAATTTTTAACAAGTAATAAAAATTAAAAATTTTTTTTCTAATTACTGCTATAAAATAGTCTTAAAACCATTCAACTTTTATTTAAAATATTTTAGAACATTTTTTTCTATCTTTTATAGTTTAAAAGATATTCGATTAAAAAACCGATTTTATTCAAAAAAGTGTTTTTCAGTCTTTTAACACGTGACTCAGTCACTTAAAAAAATATGTATCTCTTATTTCTGTTTATATTTGAATAATTAAAACTCATTAAAATCAGAGGGGAACTTATGTTTCCTGGGGACTACAAAAGTATCCTGCGTTTCAAACGAAATCGTCGGAACTGTAATCTTGGACGTAATTCCACGAAGCAATTGTGTGCGTTTGATGGATGCGACAAATGAAAAGAAACACCCGACGGTTTCGAGTCGTCCCTCGCGGTTCACGAGACTGGGACATTAATCCGGGCAAGTCGTACGCACTCGAGTCGTAGTTCGGCAAACAAACCTCCCGTGAGGCTGTAAATCGTATCCCAGTAACCCATTCTGATCGCCTGAAACTAGAGACCTAAGCAATGACTAATGACTGAACCGAGTTGGGGCAAGCTAGTCCGATGTATCGCGGTTCACGTCAGACGGGGGGCTGATCGGCTACACAACTTTGCACTCTGATCCGTGGCCGTGTCGTTTTGACAATGGACCATCTTGCATAATTAAATGACTATTTGCACGATAATTTCGTGTCCCCGCCGATGCCGTGTATGCTGTTTGGAAGAGTAATAAAGGGGACAAAGTTGCGAGAGCCCCTAAATTATTACTTTTAGAAAGATGAAAGTAATATTCGCTTGCCTTGCATTCGCATTTCAATAAAATTACGTATTATTTAGATGACACGTTTTCCTTTTATATTTAATACATGTATTATTCCAGTGAAATTCATTTTTACTTTTTAGAATTTAATGAAAGTGTCACCAGCATTACTCAAATAAAATGTGTCGAAGCAAAGAGAGAGAGAGAGAGAGAGAAATATTTAAAAGCATTTAGGTGTTTAAAACTGCCCCTTTTATAAATGAATAATTTTAAACGTATTATAATTCTTCATTAATTCTCTTGAATATATCAATCCATCTAAGTTCTAAATATATTCACTAGGATTAATACTATTTATTAGTTTTTAATATTAAAAAAATATTTAAAAGTATTTAAACGTTTAAAACTGTCCCTTGTATAAGTGAATAATTTTAAACGTAGTATAATTCTTCATTAATTCTCTAGAATACATTAATCCATCTAAATTCTAAATATATTTACTAGGATTAATATCATATATTAGTTTTTAATTTTTAAAAAATATACATTTATAGATTTGTTAAGAAGAATTAATATTCCATAATATGTACTGTATCTTTACTTCCGCAGAGACACATGATTAACCCGAACTATAGTAACTACGATAATAACATAATTGCGAGATGCACATTGCACACTTCCCACGTTCATATCGCTACGACCCAAGGGAGTAGAGTGTAAGTAGCGCTGATTATAATTTAGAGACAATCGAGATACGCCATCGAATCGCGGAATTCCGGAGGATAACAGCCCATCCCGTCCCTCCCCTCCCCTCCCACCGCGGATAATGTCCGGATTGTGATGTCATAATGATGCGCGTATATACCTCGAGATTTTCAGCCGAGCCGCGCGATATCGCGCACCACACGACCTCCCACGATATTCCGGCTATCTCCGGATCGCATCCCGTCGCCCACATCGTCGTCACCCTCCCCGGGGGCTTGTGTTGCATGGCGGAAAGGTTTTTATCGGAGGGCGCACTCCGTGCCTCCCGGTCCCCCTTAATTAATGGCAAAACGCACGCGCGCAAAAATGCGCGCCGTTTCCGCCTGGCGAATTAGTCAGGGGAGTTCCACGGGACAAAGGACGAAAGGGCTCGCCGCTGCCCTCACTGACCCAATGTGAAGGACACGGATCCCGTTATTCACGATTGACCATTACTCTTCCACAGCAGGTGTCGACCGAACCGATAAAATCTTAACGGAACTGGGATCGCGATTATGCTTTACCTGTTGGGGCCGACGCGAACGTGACGTGAACATTATTATTTGAGAAGAAAAAACGAATGTGGAAAGGAAGGTTCGATTGTATCTGACAGAAAAGTTAAGCTTGAGAAATTCGCGCGTAAAAGTTTAGCAGAGCTTTTGAATGGCTGCTAGCGAATGTTTAGCAGAGCTTTCGAACGGCTGCTAGAATTCTTTCAGCTGATTAAATAATGATAATAATTATTTTAATAAATGAAAGTAAATATCAAATATTGAAGCTTGTCAACTAGCCGTCCCTTTTTTATCTCGCATTCGCCTAAATACAATGCGGGAAACGTAACGCGAGGCTCTTCAGCGTTATCATCACGTGCCGTTTCTTGTTCATATTCCGGTAGACGCTGAAAAGCTCGCGTCGAGCGTGTAAAAGCTCTCGACGAAGAGTCCTTCATGCGGAATATTAAATCAAGACTCAGCCTTCGTCTCTCTTTCTCCTCCACCATGCAGCCCTACCACCTTACCTTCGTCTTCTTCCACCCCCGTCGTTCTTCTCCTGCCAGACTCCGTATCTTTACACCATCGTCGTGTTCCGTTGCGAGACGTGAAAGCACGACGTCTCGCTTTGACATCGAGATACATACCGCGACGCGCTTGTGATATTTGACACGAAAGTCCGCGTATCGTTGCGAGTGCTTGTAAACCTCGGTGCGGCTTTGCCAGACCAACAGAGATGATATTGCTTGAGCATTCATTTCTTTAGGTAAATCTGGAATCTCTTCTCCAGAGATTAAGTTTAATGTAAACGAATCGTTGGGAGATAATTAAAAATTTTTAAGGTGAATCAGGAATATCTCTGGCAAGTTTCGAGTTTATGAGCAGATCGTTGAGGACTGAAGTCGGCAAATATTGTAAATTACTCGGTTCAGTATATTACGACAAGATTTTTCATTAATGTTATTTCACAAAATTAATTTAGCAGCAATTTAGGATTTTACATTTTTCATCGGCGCGCAATGAGAAAAACCGAATCGATGATGGATCTTTTTGTTAAAGCCTCGTCCGGACAGTCCGAAGTAGTGATTAAACGGTAGTTATGATCGAAACGGATCGTCGATTTTTCCGAGAAACAAATAAAAGCACTCGTATCCAGTATTCCCACCGTTTTCCCGCGGGAGGAGCAAATTATTCAAAAGGCCCATCCGCTTTTCTCTCCCGCGAGCGCTATAATGCGAGTGCCCGCTGCTTGTACATACACAGAGGGGGGCCTGTATTAGGGGGTTTGCGGCAGAGGATGTACCATAAGCACGCTGCATATGGGTATCGGAAACGCGCGTAGATCACGCAGGATTATTCGGACACCCCCGGCGATCCCTAAGCTCTGTTGGATGCATGCTAATTGCCGTGAAGGCACACATCCGTGTACGTCGTCTGTCTACAGGGTGTCTCGGCATTAATTATATCGACTTAATTAATGATCGATCACCGTTGTTCGTGCTTCGATTTCTCTTTCATTAGAATATCAAGGTTTCGGCGGAGTATAATTTCATTTGCAAACGACTGAAAATGAAACACTCGTTTAAAATTTAAGTAAGAACGTGTGTCCAACGAAACGTTTTTTTTTTTAACTTAGGTCTACAAAAGGACCCTTTGTTTGCGCGAAACTTTAATTCGACATTTATGAAAACGCTTTATAATGAACATCAGAAATCCCAATAAATAGTAAATAAATTGCAGTAACAGGAGAACATTTTAAATGAGATATGAAAAATTAATAAAATTAAAGATGAAATTTATTAAATTATATAATAGCTGAATTTTAGTGCTGATATTTCTTGTTTAATTTTATATTTTCAAATTCATGAAACTGCACGCGAAATAAATTTTTGCAGTTTGATGAATATATATATATATAAAATAACATAAGCAAGACTAACAGCTTATATATATATATATATATAAAATAACATAAGCAAGACTAACAGCTGTGACCGAGTAAGGCTCATCGTTAAATAGTAAGTTAGAATTATTGACAAGAATAAATCTTCAAATTTGTTGGATTGTTTCATTAATTGTAAAGATAGAATTAAATGTTCATATTATTTTTCTTAAATAAATTTGGTGGAGAGAATTTCGGAACACCATGTATATACATATGTAGTCTGCTATCTATGTACATACAAGGATGACATGGGCAACGTATATGTATGTAGGTGTTGTGTGTGTGTGTGTGTGTATGTGTGTGCTTAAAAAGGAAGGGGCGGTTAACAGGGGATGGCGAAATCCACCCCTATAGACATCCTTTCGAGAGCATCACGAAAATAGCGCAGTCCAAACACGCAACTACATACATACCCAACATAGAAGGTAATTGAGGCGAAGAAACACGGACGGGGTTCTGATTTTCTAATGCACGAGCTGAACTTTTCTAACTTTAATTTTTACCATTTCGATGAAGATATTTCTTGATCGTCAAACTCGAGATTTATTACGCTGAGCTAATAAATTGCAACGTGTAAAAGTATACATTGCTAAAAAAAAAAAAAATGTGAAGGTTAATCTATAAAAAATATAAATTGAGACTTTAAAGTAAAATAATTACGCGAAATGAAATGAAAAACTTTTGTTACCCCGTCGTTCGTTAAAATTGCACAGAGAGCTATGCGCGGCGCAGTTTTCACAAAAATATCAGCTATCTCTAAATACATAACGATTATTATTTTCAGAATCAAACAATCCGATTGTGAGTTTGTACGCGCAAAAACGTATGGGATAAAATTATTTTTCAACAGGCGATTTACTCAGCGAGAAAAATGCATCGATCACTACAGGCAGTATTAACGCAAACCCCCTTTGTGTATCGCACCACTTCCGCGCACATTAGAGCAATAATCCCTCATGTTTATGTATCCCGGGCCCTCGCATCCTTTAATGCCGCCCTATGAATTTCTTTTTTTTTCCAAAGCGTCGCGACGACGGTCGAATGTTTTTCGCATTACGTTAAAAATGAAAGTACGATCCTCAAAGGTGGATTCTCGCCGCGAATAAATCACCGCGCGGGGTCGACTCGCAATGAAGGTGGAGGCGGCCGCGGTGTTTCCCGTGAAATCAGCTTATGGGAATTTTCAGATGTTGAATTTGCGACGTGCAAAACTTTTCCGAGAGATGCTCTTTCCCTCATTGTCTCGCGTTTAGATGCGGCGACTCTAATCACTTTTAAAACGCCGTAAAGCGGATTAGTCGTAAAGGGATATTACAACCCAATCGAAGTTATGAATTCATTAGATGGGCGCATGGAGGTAAACGAGATTACGTGTAGTCGTAATTGGAGGCTGGCTGAAATCGCGTTAATTCCTTGTTGGCTCGTGTCGTCCTCGCAATCTCTGATCGCGATCTTTATGATCCAATAATATTTCTGCAGACATTACGAGGCTCAATTTAAATTTTCTTTTCATAGAAAAATTCAATAGAAATTCTTTACAGCTTCTTCCTCTTTTTTTGTAATATATATAATTTTTATTCTTCCGTACACGTAACCGTATATTTTCATAAAATATGGAAATAATATGAAATTTGAAGTGTCAAAGGTTGGATAAATAATTACGCTGGCGCGGTCATTAACATATCCGTTGTGTTGTAATTATACGCTGCCGGTCTCGTCGTAATTATTGAGCCAACCAAACTTAAACCGATGCCTGCTTTGGCCCCGGTCGTAACCGTAGCTCGCATGGAACAGCACACGGGGGTGCGATTTAATTAATTAGGGAAACGACGATTGCCCCACGACGACGAAAGGGTTGGTCGTCACCGGAATAGCGCTATCGATTTTTCTGCGCTTTTATACGACTTTTCTGTCCGTTTCCATGCAAAAACGAAGCATTACGAAAAATAATTATTTCTGCTAGAAAAATAATAATGGTAACGTTGAAACTGCACTTTCCCATTATACGCACCGGATTTATTTACTTTTTAGTTGCATTTAAGTAAATATCGATGCGAACGTATTTAATTTTTGGGAAATATTAAAAAAATATTTATATTCACGGAATTAAAAAAAATTCTTTGCAAGAAAAAAATCTCTTTGTGTTTATAGCATTGTTTGATAATGAAAAGCGAAAGTTCCACAGTTTAAATAACGCCACCCTCCCAGGCTTTTAAACCAGAGCAGCATTGATCGTTCAATTTCCCCCGGTATTGATATAAAACGTCCGTGCTAATAACGATCGTGACTCGCTATCGTGACTTGACATTCTCGTTTCGACTTTCCGCGAATCACTCGGTAAAGTGTATTAACAGGTTGCCAATATCGTCGAAAAGTCGTCGTCGATAAAAGGGGACGAGCGGCGATGGCGTTCGACATTGTGAGGCGAACAATTTAATATGCGCGACCGGGACGAAGAGATCCTGGGGATGTAGGCAGGTCCTTATCGAGGAGACCCTCCCGTTTCTACCGTCGGCATACCTTATCTGTCTTCTGGCAGTCACAAAGCCCAAGATCTCTCCCGTTTATTGGAAAGCTCTGCCATCGACTAACCGTAGGCGCGCGGGATGAAAGGCGCACCCCGCGAGCTCTCTCGCGGTATTATCGATACAGGGTCGTCCCGCAGTCGACCTACGGTATGTCGTCTGAATGTTGATGCCCGTCGGGGCAATTTGGTAGAAGCTCGGAATTTGCATGACATTCCGTTTTGAGCGATCGCTTCGAATACGATGTCTCGACGAGCCGAATAATTGAGAAGACTTCCGCGAAAAAATGAAAGGCAAGAAGTGGAAGAGAACGTTATGCGAATGCCGGATTTGTTTGGACAAAAATGACTGTTATGGAAACGCTATATTACGATTTTAAATTAGCGAGGTTTACATAAAAAAATTAGCTATTACATAAAAAATGTATTTAAAAATATATATATACATATTTTGTAATACTAATATAATAAAAAAATTTTTCAAGCTGATATACTAATATTATATTATATATTTAATATTACTTGGAAAGAACGGTTTTTTATTAAAATATCTAAAAATTTAGCTAAAGATAGGTCTGCAAAAATAATTTTGTCCGATTAATCAAAAATATATATGCCATAATAGTGCATGTATCAAAAAATACATACAATAGAAATTTTATGTCATGGTGTATATTCATACAAGTTTAAGTCTCATAAAGCATGATTAAAATAATTAAAAATGATGGGACCACAGTGAGGCAAAAACTTACGCATGATAGCGTACCAAGGTTGCATTAATTGCATTCCTGTGAATGCATTTTTACATACACAAACATTGTATATAAATCTTTTCATTAATGTACATAATTTTCATATTATAAAACATTGATGGGCCATTGTGTTTTAATACCACTCGGGCACGCCAAATGCTTCGCTTCGCTAGAGATCCCGTTGGCCACTTTGGTTTCTTTAAGCCTGGTTTATGAAACTTAAAATTGTATGAAAGCACAATGACATTGAATTTTTGAATATATTTAATTATTAAGGCGTATGCTTTAGAGTGCGTTAACATTTGTTGCACTTTAGGGTTTTATATATAAAATTTTTCTATAAAACAATTTCGTGATTAATGTTTGATCAAAAACTTGGTTAAGATCTAATATTTTTAATAATCTTAACGTATATTTTTTAAAAGATTTTTTAGAGTTTATAGATCCGAAAATACTTTTTTTAGGCCATTAAAATACTTATACAGGCCTCCCAAACTTGTTGCTAGAATGTCCAAATTTTTTACAGCGTCATACTTGAGCATCTCATAATTGTTTTGATGGTTCAACAAAATTATTTTCAGACCTCTATTTAACCAAATCTCTAGATATTTCAATAAAAATTTTCTTGTTCCACCTTTGCGCTTGCCTTGGGAAAAAAAGCGAATATGCAAGTTATAAGATAAATACACGCACGCGTGAGTCTGGCAATTATTTTCTGAAAACCTTAATTTGCAATTCGCAAAAAAATCTCATTTCTCGACTCTTGTTTCGCGCGCATCTTACACCGCGTCATCCGTTACGCGAGAATTTCGCAAGCGAAACACGTCCGTCTCGGCACGACGACGACGCGAATCAGCGCGCAAACGTGCAACCGGAAGTCCTCGTGTAAGCGAACGTGTATCGTGCACATGCGCGAGGTCGCGCTCACGAGGGTTGCAGTCGGAGTAGTGAGTCAGAGCCGACGAAGGGGATGAAGGGAGGAAGAAAGGTTACCACCACCGCCACCGACGCCACCGCTGCCGGCCGGTTAATCGACGACGACGACGACGACGGGTTCGTCAGTCGGTCGGAAAGCGTCGCGGCGCGACGTGGCTCTTCGTGCTCCTCTCGAAGACGACGACGACAACGACGACGACGATAACGACGTGGATCGCTTGCTGTCGCTCGGCATACTCGGCGGCGAACACGAGAATGCGAGTCGGCGACGCGCGATTCGGATGACGAAGGCCAAGCGTGCGGATGACATGTCCGGCGGCGAAGTGCGAAGCGGAAGTTGACGAGGACGAGAAGGACGAAGGTGGCAGACTCTCCTGGGGACAGGGACATGTTCCTCGACTCGCGGAGATGACCGAACGCTCGACGGTGTCTGCGTGACGGGTGGTTCTAGCGTCTTTCGCTCTCTCTCCTCTCTGACGTCGTCCTTGGTGCGAAGAAGTGCTTGATCGACGAGAAGCGTTGCCTTAGTCCTGCGGGGATACGAGCATACCCGCGGAATCCTCTACCTCGAAAATTCGTGATATATCTTTTGTACGTATCTTCTAAGAACTGCTTTGAGAGACCTAGATGTAAACGTGAGCCTAGGCAACTTGGCTGAACGAGCAAGCTTGGACGCTCGGTCGCAAACTTGATGGAACTGAACGATCTTCGCGAGTCAGTTAGTTGCAAACCAACGGTCGAGCTTAGGGGAAACAGGAAAAGAATTACTCGGAAATATTTTTAATCGCCAGAGCGTCATTGTGAAACTCTGTTTGTCCCACGAGCTACAGAGTTACAATTAAGAGGCAGCTGCGCGACGATTTACTAACAGCTGCGACAACATCGCTCCAAGGGGTAGATTGTTAAACGGTTCGCGCTGTCGTCCGAGGTGCCGGAGTCGACTGTGGAAGACGCGGGGGTGGCAGAGACGCGGGAGGGTGGTGCGATAGTCGATGGTAGTCGTGCCGGTCGAGAGAGCAGCTGCGACGGCAATAGTCGTAACACTAACGGCAGTTCCAGTAGTAGTACGTGCAGCGAGAGTGGTGTTGCCGGTGGCGGCGGCGGTGTTGGTGGTGGTGTCGTCGCTGGTGATAGTGGTAGTGACGGTGGTGGCGGTGGTAGTGGTGGTAGTAGTTGTATCGGTGAACTGTCGTGCAGGGGTGGCTCGCCGCGACTTATAATAAAGGGACCGGTGGAGGGCCCGGCGAGCAGCGGTAGCAGCAGCAGCAGCAGGGTGGCCGCGCGAGTGCACCCGAGTTGGGGAACGGGCGCGAGAGGGGTGGGCCCCTCTGCACCCTCAGGACCAGGGGGATGTCCCGCGGCCGACGGCGTGCCCGATCGCAACGTCGCCGTCGGCGCCACGACGCGGAATCCTCAGCCGATGGGCACCAATCTCACTAAGCAGAGCAGGGTGAGTTCTTCGTTTCCGAGGGTCGACACACGTACGTGGCGTTTTGAGGGGAGCCTCGTCGGTGCGTGCGCCGCGAATACAATCTGCGAGGGAAGCCCGGCGTTCTTTGGGAAGCGTGCGGAAATAGATGCGCGCGAATATTTTTAGGAATATCGAATTTGCACGAGGGTTATTTTGATCCTTGGTAATTTTCTGAGATTATTGTTAGTTTCGTCATTCTTCGACGTAACTTGAAACAATTTGCTTTTATATAACAGTAAAGTGTATATATTACAAGAAAAACGAAATTGAATTTTATTTTTCAGGAATATCGAGATATCTTTCCAAAATGCGCTTGCACAGGTATCCAAATACAATCTGACGTTTCCAGAATTTTATTTTATTAAATTAATTATATATTATATGTGGCATTGTTCAAATAAGTGTCTATTTCTGAAAGTTAACACGAAATAAGATGAATCTGAGTAATTTTCTAATAAAAATTTCCAAGTGATTCATTAAAAAGTTTACAAGATAATAACATGACATCAAGCCCAAGTATTATCGACGAATGTTTAATGCAAAATAAACAATCCTATCGATAGTAAGATAACCGAACGGCGCGGCGTCTATGCAGGAATGAATAATAGCGGCTTCAGAATAGAAGCGACACGGCGCCGATACGTTGAATGAACGGTACTGTGATACAAACACGTGGGTGATGAAAAAGGCAAACGAGAAAATTCACGGGCCATTAAAAACGCTCGCAGGTATCTGCCCGCAGATATCTGCGCTCGTGAGAGGCTGCCATTCACGGGGTTCTTTCGTTGCCGATGAATGAAGCATTCACGCACTCGCGCGCACTTTCGCCCGCGTTCGTGACCTTTGCGTTCTTTCGTCGATCGGCGCAAATCCGCGCTTTGTATATTTAGCTGCAGTTTCACCGCAAAAGCGAATAGTCACCATTATCCAACATAAAATAAACGTGGAAAAAATTGCCTCTAAATGCTAGCACAAGGTTTCGATGTGCAACTTTTATAACTTTGTTTGATTGATTAAAAAGAGCATTTTACACGGGACTTTTAACACCGAAGAGGACTCGAAATTGTGAATCGATTTGCGGTTTAAATTGTAACCTGAGTTTTATTTAAAAAAAACAATTAACTAAATAAGGTTATTAAAACTTGCACAACAAAACCTTATGCCAACTCTTAGAGGCAATTTTCCATATTTATTTTTCAATTTAATTAAATCAATCAGAACCTGTATTGATATTATTATTATAAAATAATAATATGTAAATTTTTTTCATAATAAAATCCTGCGTGCAATGGAGGAACATTAGATATTAGGAATTAAAATTTTAGAATCAGTTTCCTAAATGAATATTAAACATAACTTTATACTGTAAGAACAATATTATTTTTCTTACAAAGTAATCTTTTCCATGAAAATTTAACCAATTACGTCGTTAATTAAAATTGTGTTTCAATGATTTGATTCGATTTGGTACCAGAAAATCGTGATTCCCACATCCCTGCTATGAAATTCTGTAGCAATAGGGATAAAAAGTAACGAGTTACAATTTAAATAACATCGTTACTCGTTATCATTATTTTTTTATAATTTGATAATAATGTTACAATTTTTCACAGCAGTAATAAGGACAGAGTTAAAATAGTAACTTTTGACAATCAACTCCTAGCATAACGAGTCCAAATAACGCAAAACTTTTGCTCGTTACTTAACGAGTCAACTGCACTGAAAAAAGTTTTTTATGTTCAAGTGAATATATTTCAATATTACTTCCTCAATTTAAATAAATATTAGCATAAAATAATTTTATTTTTAAACTCAAAAAATGGTTTTCTTAAATCGAGGAAATAATGTTAAAATAAATTTTTAACATTAAAAACAATTTTTTAAGTTTAAAAATAAATTATTTTATTCTGATATTTATTTAAACAGAAAATTTTCTTCCTTCAGTGTAACGTTTTTCAATGAGTAATGCGTAATGACGAGTTGTTGCTGGCGTTACCATTACCGTTATAAAAAAATTGTAACGTCATTAACAAACCGTTATCGTAAAAAAGTAAAAATAACGGTAAAGTAACTACTTCCCATCCCTAGGAACAAGCTTTCATATATACTTTCAGTATCAAACTTCCTAATATAACTCCGGACGGCGAATATCCGTAACGTACGTCAAACGTATCGAGCGAACGAACTTTTCCAAGCGTTTTATTGACGTGCAACGAGTGCGCAGCGCATTATATTGCGCGATGTAACGCATTGACGGCACATAACATCTGCCGCGCATTGATAACTGCCAGTTCCATGTGACGGCCGGTGTGACACCGCGCTCGAAACGCGCTAGTTAACAACGAAGCTATACGTACCCCATGTCGCAACGACGCCGTACACGTTTCGCATTTAGGTCCAATTTTGTATTATTCATCAAGAAACCCGATGCTCGAACACGCGATCTTTTTATTCCGAATTTTGTACTTCACGAAAGAAAACAATGTATCGCGAAGGAGAGTGCTATTTCTAGCGTCGTTTCACCTCTTTTCCGCTTGATAAAAAGTCGCTTATCGCACAAGCGGCGGCGGCGGCGGCGGCGGCGATTGGTCAAAGCAAAATTTGTATAACTCGTACACGAGATACCTCGTGGTCACGACAGAAATTATTTACCCATTATCTGCGGCCCCATTTACCTTAGCAGCGTGACAAAATCAATAGCAAGACTCGCGGCTGCCGCTGCTCCGGTTGGTGGAACACTTTTAATGCTCAGACTAAACAGAGAAATTCCGCGGTAAAACTGCCGCGGAGTAACGATTGCGCTGTAGCTATATTCCCGCGCGAGCGGGATCAAGAGGCTGCCCGCAGTGTTATTGTACGCTACATAGCCCGTTTTCTCTTTCTCTCCGCATCTTCGCGCGCGCGAGATCCGCCCTTCTGTTATTTCCTCGTAACTTCTCGCGGGCGGAGAGACGAGCCGCACGATTCTCGGAGGTGTGAAAGCAAGCCGGCCTGAAAGATTTATCGCGCGGCTCCTCCGTCGTGAGCGCGGAGAGAGTATCGGGGATCGCAGGCACGTGACCGAGCTATCAATCCGGCGAAGGAGCGAAAGGAGCGCTGCCGACAGAAACGCAGCTCCCCCCTCCCCCCCCCGTAAGTCGTAAGCCTCTCGTGGTCCTGCCTCTCTCTCTCTCTCTCTCTCTTCCCTCCTCTCTTGCACCTCGCTCGCCACGTGCTCGTCCCGAAAGCACACGGGCGCGGCAACGGCGGCGACTCGATCGACGCGTTCACGAGCCGACGATCTCGCTCGCGATGAATTATTAAGGCGCGACCGGATGATCCTCGGATGTCGCCGCCTCATTAATTATTTGCCGGCCTCGATGATGCGCAGAGCTCCCGCCGCCCCACCGCGTTGATTAGGCAGGACCTTCCTCGCGCATCTTTCCCGCTGCACGTGCACCGAATGAAGCTGCGCTGCGCACGTGCGCGTCCTCGCTGCAGGGGGATTATCCGGGCGCGCGCATACGCTTCTCCGTGGGGTGTCTTTGACGATCGTATCAGTTTTCTCGCGTTAAATACGATTCGATATTTTCGGTCGAAAACTCGGTGTCTCGCTACGTCGTGCGCGCGTAGAGCAACAAGATAGTACATGGAGAGAACAATTTTACTAAAAATTAAGCTGGATACTTTCTAAATCAGATTCGGTGTATTATTCACTGAAAGACTGTGAATGATAGCCTGATTTCGGAGTGCGGTATACTTATAACTATATCAATCAGTGATACACTGAGAGAAAGTTGATAAAATCAACCAAAGTTTAGTTAAATAGTAATCAAATAAATTTTATAGTTATAATTACTAAATATATAGTTGTAATATTCGACAAACAATTTGTAGCCTTAATCGAACAATTATTTTCGTACAACTAATTATAAAAAGTTTCGTTAAATCCTACTGAGTTTTTGGTACTAGTAACTACAAAATTCATTTGATCACTATTTAAGTAAACTTTGATTAATTTCACAAATGATTTCTCTCAGTGTACGTGAACTGCCTTTCAGTAATAATACACTGATTCCGATCAATGGTGTATATTCCCCTTTTAAGCGGAATCACTGAAAAACAGTGAATAATCACTGTAATGATCACAGTTATAAGTATAATTTTATAAATCAGTAAAATTGAACTGATTCAGATTTAGAAAGTACAGATTAGAAAATAATTTTATGTTGGACCATCAAAATTTTTATATAAGAGACGTTCAAAAGTGATAATGTTGCTGTAAACAGTTTTGACAGTCTAGCAACCAAGTTAAATATCTAAACAATTTTTTAAATGGTTGAATATAATTATTTTGAGATCTATGTCTCAGTAAAAATGTTCTTTTCGTGCATTACAAAATCTCTGAACTAAATCTCAGTAAAATATACTTGGTATTGTAATCGGGTCAAGAGCTCTTCCAAATTTAATACGTAAAAAAAATACGAGTCTACGAATCCATTTTTTATAAAATTCTTTTTAATTATAGTTTTTACATTTAATGTAGCATTATATTTATCTTTAAAAAATGATTTTCAGCGATTTTCCATCGTTCTTTGCACAAGTGCAGAAGTTCTCGTTTCCTTGATTTTCGCTTCCTTGATTTCGAATAATGGAAAGTACACTTGTCATAAAATCACGACTTCACACGGAATTCTCACGGAAAAGGTGCTTGCTTTCGTGATTCGAGCTGTAAAATCTTCGCGAATTTTTCGGGACGAAATCGCGCTCCAAGTATAAACCTTGCAAATACGACATATTCTCGATGGAAAGCAAGTCGCGGGGAGATCCACTGGGAAAGGGGGGTGGAAAAGAGCGTTCGTTAGGATTTAAGGCTGCCATAAATCCGCTCCGGCCATTCCTTAAACCCTCCGCGCGCGAGCGGCGGTCAGCCCGGCTTTTACCAGATTGTATTCCCCGATATCTCCCCTTTGGACCCCACACGTCCTCGAATTCGCCTGAGTCCTTTCTTCGCCGAGCTTCCGCTTGATCGCGACGATATCCGTCGACGTTGGCGGAATTTTTACGAATTCGATTGTAAACGTGGCGAGCCGAGAAAAATCGGCGACCTTCCTGCGAAGGTCTAACATTATGGACATTAGACAAGCATTGGTGGATGAGCATTGTAATGCACCATAAATGGCACGTTGGAATGGATCTTGCACCATGAATGTTACATAAATAATTAACATGATTTTCGTCAAAGAAATTTTCGTATTATCTGTTGCGAGATAATCATCGATTCAAAAGTAGTATTTCAAAAAAAAGAAAAAGTAATGCTCATTTTAACAAAAAATAAATTTTATCGGAAGGAGCAAAATGAGATACAACTTGTATTTTGTATTTCAAATCAAAAGATTGAAAGTATTTCCACATTTTGAATTTTTGACATAGTGAGGTTTCCAAAACATTTACACAATTTGATTTTTAATTTTTGACACATGATGCTGGACAGAACAAATTCTCACCTCTAAATTATAATTTTTATACATAATTTTTATGTACATGAAATGTAATTCAAACTACACTAATAGTCAATGTTTAATTTTATGACAAAGCTTCTGTTCTATTAATTATGTTACAATTAATGTAAATGAATTAAATTCATTTTAATTGATCAATCGTTTTTACGATTGAGAGAGACTAAATAAAGTCGAAACGTTTCGTTTTATTAATTATTTGAAGTACTGACACTATTTTTGTAATATTCTATCTTATTTGCTCGGTTAATTGCCCTTCATCCTATTTGTGAATTTGCTTTAGCATACAGCCGTTATTTCTATTATTCTGATTAAAAGTATTTTGTATTTTGTAATTCAAATATTAAGATTGCTATTTTGTATATTTCAAATATTTTTATGATACATTTTGCACAGCTCCGTTTACTGGAGATAATTATAAATTTATTGTAAGATTGTTACTTCAATCGTTAAAATTATTTTTTAATCTCACTTTAAATTAACTCTATTCTCGTCGTGTTAGAATTAATAGTGTATCCCTTTAATTTTTATATTTGCTGCCCATCCTATTTCTCTCCCTTTGCCTTTCAACAAACTCTACACAATTGTCTCTTAATAAGGGGACTTGTTCAAGAATCTACATAAATCTAATCATCCGTCTTTTTCCCAAAGCCAATCGCCACCGTTGCAAATCTGCGAGCATTATTATCTCGCACCGCATCCCGAAACTTGGTCCTTCCCGGGCTTCCCGGCCGGGACAAACGACAATTTACGGCCGGTCCCGAGATAGCCGCGGTTACCGGCGGGTTAAATCGCGTGAAATACTGCTTTCGGCACATTGGTCCGGCACAATTATTGATGGCACTTGGAGAGAAGCGGGCAGAGAAGCGACGGCCGGGGACTCGTCGCCTGCGATCCGGAAGGGCGCAATCAATGTGGCGTGCGGCCGGGCGCTCCGATTTAAATTCATGAATAATTCCTACTCCCCCGCACCCGCGACGCGACCGATCCGGAGATCGACGAGCTTTTTCGGTCGTCGTCTCGCGCATTTTTCCCCTCCTCATCTCCTCCGACCCGTACTCGCGACCAAGCGGATTCCGGGTTCGCCCATGGCGAGGATCAGACGCTGCCGCCGGTAAATTTCGCCGAGTTCAGATTTACTACGGACCAGAGTTGGGCGTTATCCTAGAAAGAATTGCACACAGGTACCCATCGTTCCCCTCTGAATAATTTATTCGGTTAACGATTGCCCGTTATTTTTCAGCGGCTTGCCCGATTAGTTGCTCAAACACTATAGAATAATTTCCGCGAATAATTTCCCGAAATATTTTACAAATGATCAATCGTCACTATTCGAATTATCCGCAATGGCTACCTTTATTCATTCGATTATTTCGATCTCTCCGAATAACAGCTACGCGCTTTGTATTATCCACGTGAAGTGGAATATTTTAACCTCGCTTAAAAAATTATTCCTGTCTTTATTTGCGTGATGTTTGTCTTATGGCGAGGTATTATTATTAATTACCGAGGTTTCGCTGCGAAAAAAGAGCCGATTGTCCACCGACAATTCCGACCGCGACTCTCCCAATCGCGTAAATGAAAAGCACGGACGATTTGACGGTGATTTATTAATCGTGCCGCTCGTCGCACGTTACCACGAATAAATTATGACGAATGCGCGCTGATTAATTACAAGTCAATTAATGTTCCCCTCCCTCCCCCGCCGGCGAAACGAGCAACGAAATAACGCGGCAACTGGCGTGTTCGCTGCGCGGCGCGGCGCGGCGCGACGCTGCGAACACTTTTTAAATCCGCCATTAATTAATCACACTCGCGCCAGCGATACCTTTCCGCGATGCGCGCGCGATTGCTCGTATCGACGTCATTATTGCCGATTCCATTATTCACGACTGTCGCAACGACGACGTCGATTTTTCGAGGGCGACGCGCGACGCTGAATTTTGCATCGCCGCGTCGTCCCACCGTCGCGTTAATTACCACCCTTTTTTTCCCCACCCACCCCCTCCCCCTTGCTTTTTTTCCGTCTGCCGGTGACTGTCATTAATAAATGTCAATGTTTGGATTGTTGCAGAGGGAGGCCACGCAACGAGATGTGGAACGAGAACGCCGGCAGCGAATGGAGGCCGAAGCTCGGGTACGCGAGGCTACGGCTGAGGCTGAAAGAGCGCGCTCGAGAGTCCATCATCTTCAGAGAGAGCTGGCCAGGTGAGAGATTTCAGAGTTTCGGCCATGAAAAGAATACGATGGAGATGTTGGATCAAAGTTCGAGAATCCCGCTTCCCTTTGATTTCCCTCGAAATTAATCTTTCGCGGCTCACTTCTCTTTCTATACATTTCACGTTTTCTTGAGACGCTTTGAAAAATTTTTCTATTTAAAAGAAACGTGGGATAGAGAGGGAAATCATTCAATAGTATAACTTTTCCTAGACTTATATAAGTAGCTTGTACTCATTGGATCCACAGTTGCCAAGAATTTGAAGGATTTTTCTCTAAATTTGTATTTTGTTAATTGTTATTATCACGAATTTTTTTTTGAAGTATAACTACATTTTTCTCCCCAAAATTTTTTATCCTTTCAAAAATCTCCATGATAATAACAAAATTCAAATTGGAGGGAAAATCCCCAAACGTGACAATCCAATTGGTTGGATGATTAATTGACTGAAACTTCGAACGCGGTTGCCTCTCATAACTCGTAGCTTTTGTTAAAAATTTTATATATATATATATATATATATATATGAGATACGCAATAACATAATAGCGGAAATTTTTTGTTACACAAATAATACAATTTTACTGTAGTGTCTAAAAAAATTTAGCTAAATACACATTGAGAAAAAGTGTTTTGTATTTTGTAACTGTTATACAACTACACGCTAAAATAATTATGGTTACGTGCTCCATTTTTATAATAATTATTACTGCAATGCTTGTAATAACAACCTTACGTTTATAAGATTTATGAATTATGAATAAATGTTTTATTACATTTTCTGATAATTTGAAATATAATTAAATTATGGTAATTGCAACCATTTTTTTCTCAGTGCAGATTTAAAAATAATTTCGTTCCATCGAAATAATTATGTATGACGCTAAAACATGATAAGCAATGCTGTAAAAAGTTCTGACATTCTAACGATCAGCTTGCGCGTTCTAATTCATTTAACTAACAATCATTCTCCAATCTGTATCTAGCTAAATTTTTAGACACCGTTCTCTCCGTGCAGGAACACAATGATACATTTAAAGTACAAGTTTTAATGGGAATTTTTTTTTTTGAAAAGCTATAAGCGCGTCTGAATAGCTTCTTCGGAAGTCTTCCCGATTTTTTTCCCCTCCGAGTAACGCGAGCAGAAAGCGAGAGGGAATCGTGACTGCAAATCGGCTTACGAAGTTTCCGTCAATAATTTGAGGCAGTCGTGTAGCACGCGAAATCGATTTTCTTCCCGTTCTTTCTTTCGCGCGGCCTCCCCGCTCCGCGAAAATCGTTTATTTCATTCGCGGCCGTGCAGACGGCACTTTATTTCCTGCGTGCGGACCGTGCCCGCGCGCGATACATAAATATAAAAGTACCGATGTGTAACGTATAAATAATGAGACCGCGCGCAATAACCAGCGGATCGAATGGTAAATCATCGATATTGGCTCTCGTTCATAACGTACTGCGATCCACCCATCTAAATAGCAACCTCCCTGCGCCTTTGTCGCCTTCCCCTGCTCCGATTTATTATTGCCGAATATCGAAACATCGCTCGCGATACCGCGCGCCCGGAATGAAAAAGAGCTCTCGATAGCGTCTATTAACGAGATTCTCGAACGAGAAATATTTCTTGGCACTGAAAACGGTGAAAATGTGCTTTCATAGTGAGAGATACTCTTTTTTGCCAGCAGTTATTTTATTGCATTTATTATTTTGTTACTGTAGGCAAATGCTTTAACTTGGGAATGCCAAATTTAGAAACTAGAAATTTTTATACACGGAAAGAATGACTTTGCTGAAGTATCTAAATATTTAACTGGATACAGATCTGAAAATAATTTTATTGTACCATCAAAATAATTATGAAGTTCAAAGCATGATGAGCAATGCTGCAAAAATTTTTTGACATTCTAGCAATCAGTTTGAGAGTTCAACATAATTATTTTGATGGTCTAACAAAATTATTTTCAGATCTACATCCAGCTAAATTTTTAGATACTTTAGCAAAACCATTCTTTTCGTGTAGATTGCAAGAAGCAACAGATTAGAAAATTACAAATTACTTCCCGCATTGATGCATCAAATTTTACGATACCCATGTTTTATTGATTTGCTATAAAAGAATTAAAGTCTCATCCCACATGTAGCTTTACTCAAAGAGAAAAATTTGTTAAATAATACTTTTTATTAATTTCGTGCGGTAGAGTATCCGCGAATCAATTTCGCCGAAACGTTTCGAAGAAATATTGTTAGCGGACGTAAATGGATTTCTTTATCGTCGAGACCATATACGCGGATTATTTGCCGAATAATTCGATAGATTGGCGCACGTTGGTCACGAAGAAAGGTCCTCGTGTACATTTCTGTCAAAACCAACGATTCGTTTCGCCAAGTACACGATAGGAAGGCCTTTCAATCGCGACCCTTTGACTCGGTACCATGAAATGAACAGAAAAAAAAAGAGAAATCTTCTTTTTCCCGGGGATCAATAACATGCCGTAGAAATTAAACTGGCGAACCGATGGACACGGGCTTATCAACTCGACTGGAGAAAAAAATCGTGGATCGTTTTGACGTAGAATATTGCAAAACAACTAGTTATTCGGATTTGCGTATGTACGAACGATCGAACGTTGAGAGAAAAAATGGTTGCAATTGCCACAATTTAATTATATAATTCATATTCATTTTCGGTGCCCAATAGTTGTTTTATCGATGCAAGTTATAGCTTACTGTTAGTTATTATTACTACGTAAATAGTAAGCGAATGTTAAAAAAATTGTATTTATTATAACTGTGCTTATACTATATAAAAACGTTTATTTTATTTTTACCAATTATATCTTGTATATTAATATTTAAAATTATAAATAGTAAAAATAGTAAAAATCTTTATAGAACATAACTGTAAATGTGAAGTTATTATTACATTATAGCAATAACCAACTATAAAAATGGAGCTCCTAACCGTAATTATTTTAGCATGCAATTATAGTTGAAAACATCAAACACTTTTCTCTCAGTGAACTAAAATATTAACTCTTTCAAAGAAATTCGTTTTCGAATAATCAATAGATTGTTTCAATTATTTGCATGCGATTCCGGCAATATTTCGATATACACTGCCAGTAGTAAAAATCTATACTATACGTAATGAATTATAGATTTTCAGTAACTGACAGTGTACATCGGAACACTCTGTATTGTTTATAAATTATTAATAACGTAAATGTACATGACGCGATTTATTACATATGTAGTTGCGCATTTCAAAGTTATATGTCTGTGAAAAGTTGGTATTCCTCACGATTTCGGTGTAACGGAAAGTTTTGACCTGTCTCCAAAGAATTTTAAAAGTCCTCGTGCGTTTGAGAAAACAATTCTGGCAACTGAATGTAAAAAAAAAACGTTTGTGAGTGTGGGTATGCAATAATTTTGGTATTAAACGTAAGATTGGTGAGCGGAATAAATGTAGGATTATTTTGACGGAATTTTTCGGGATCCTCGTGTGATCTACGTGGACTCTTATTCGTTATGTACACGTAGCCCTTTCTCTCTTCGGGGGGATGGCCCGTCCACCGGTATACGGCGCACCACGCAACACGCATGAGCGATGCGTGTACGGCAAATTGATATCCCTGTTTTACAGCGTGCAACGTGACATGATGCATTATAACCAGCCGGATACGTCGGCGTGACGGTTCTCTGCACCGCGCCGCCGTGAATTAATCACGCGTTGCGCGCTGCGACGAACGCGATCTACTCGCTTCCCTTTTGTGTCTCTTACGTCACTCCTCGCGCCCTTACGTCCGATTTAATCCCGATGAGTATTGAACATTGCTGAATTACAATTTTCTCGCACTTAAGGGATTACATATCTTTTCAATTTTCAAAAAAGTCAATTTTTTTTAACTTAAATCATTCTTTATAGTGTCTAGATATGAGAAGAAAGTGAAAGGTTGTTGAAAAATACAATTATTTATGAATTTTCTTTGTCAAACTTCAAACGCGTTTTCCTCAAAATCATGTTTTTCAAAAATCTTACAATAATAATTATTATTTTTTTACACATTAATAATCAATAAAACATGTCCTTTCTGTAGATATCGAATTTATTATTTTTTCCACAAAAATTCCCAAAAGTAATTTTTCAGCATCGGAAAAATTAAGTAACTTGTTAAAACTTAACATGAACATCGTGAAATTTTAAAATATTGTAATAATTAATATTAATGTACTTCATTGGAACAGCACAAAAAGAATTAATATTTAGCAAATTGGAGGATAATGTTATATGATTAAATATAAAAAAATTAATTGAAACTCTTCATATATTCTTTGAATTAATCTTGGGAATTTTTTATATATATAAAGTAGACAACTTTGAAAAGATTGAATTTTATAGAGCGATTAAAACAATGTAATAATTTCTATAATTTAATGTATTTTTATATAAATCCTGAATATGTAAAAACTACGTTATTTGCATAGATTTTTTAAAACACACGCCTTTAGAATCGTTCGACGTGCATTACGAGGAAATGATCGCTTGTATCACAATGAAAGGTATCCTTACCGAAAATTATAAATAGTGATGAATGCTGAACGCGATGCATAGTCGGATCGGCAAGCTTCGAAGCATGAATTTCTGGCCCTTTCGCCTATCGCCGACATAAATCAGGACCCCAAATGTTTTCTGTGCGGTAGTTCGCCGAAAGCACTTCTCGATAAGAGCGCAGGGCTTAGAGGGCCGCGACCGGCCGGACGGACGATACTTAAAATTCCGGGACTTCGGCATCTCGAAACGCGCACTCCGACCGCTCAATTAAACGTGATCTTTTGTTCTCACGATGTGTTCCCTCGCGTGGAATCTACGTCGCGATCGCGGCGGAATTAAAAATGCGGCCCTCGTACTAGAAGCGGCTTTTTACGAGCGGCCCGTGAGAGTGAGAGCGCGCGGCATTATTTTTACGCGGTCGGACACGAAATTGAATTTTCCGAGCCCTTTCGCCCTTTCGGTGCGTCGCTGCAGAGAATCCTATTAACCGCACGTAGGAACAATGCAACCTAAATAGTTGTACGTACATGCGAAGGAGGAAGGGAATGGGAAGTAAGAGAAAGCGGTTTGCGTGGCATACGTACGCGTCGGTCCTTCGTTTCTCGGATTTTCTCGGATTTTCCCTCGCGCGGACAGATAATTTGAATGCATTCATTCGGCATTTTCTTTGATAAATTGCCGGAATAAATGCTAAGGCAATCAGCCAAAATACTGGGAATAAATTACATGTTCGGCGACGTGAAAGTGAATAAGTAAATACTAAGCCAAAGTATTGACCAAAAAAAAAAAAAATTATTAAAGTATTAGAGCGATAATCAAAACTATCAATTAAACAATTTTGTAAAATATTAAATTGTAGTTTACATAAAATTTCTAGTTTTTGTCTCGTATTCTGACTCGTAATGTCGAAGATTTGTGACGAAACTCGTTCTCGATGGATACACGGCCAAATATAACAAAATAATAAAATTTCTTTACAATTACTCACAACTATGTGTAAACATGGTTGTAAGTGGTTGCAAAGTATTGTAAGGCGCAGTTGTTTATTTCTATCAACCTGAACTAACTTCAATCTATAAAAAAGATATTATAAAGATAAAAGACATACACCAAGTACATAATTTGGTAATACTTACAAAATATTTAAAACAGTAAAATTATTTCTGGTTTATTAACTAAATATTGGCATCATTTTATTTAACATGGCGATAGCTATTACCAAACTCTTTTCAGTCCACACGTCCACAAACATTGTGGAATTGAGAAAAGATGAAAAGATAGCTGAAACTAACATTGATAGAAATACTCGTGCACCTGAGCCTCACGATTGCAATTGCGCTATTGCACAATTAAATAGAAGGCCCTAAGGTAGAAATGCAAACGCAAAGAGATGCAACGACGCGAACATCGACTCGATCGTCGCGTTCAACGCAACGCGCGTTATTTCACGGATATGAGAGCGAGCCGTTTTCAAAGCGCGCCCGCCGGAAATTAATCTTCGTCCCGCACAATCGTGCCGCCGAACTTCGCCGTTTCACCGGCGTCGAATGACGCTGCGTTACGGGGGTGTAGTTTACGGGGGCGTATCCTCCCCGCGCGCGCATATGGAACGAATGCTGATTCGTGACCGATGAAGTTTCGACGCGACTGCGACGCGTTAACGAACGCGAAATCGACGTGTCCCCTGGGCGCGACACGCGTAAAACCGTGACGGGCGTGTAACAATTTCCATATGATAATGACGCCCGGCGTCGCGCACAAAGGGCGCATCGCGTTAACGCCATCGCGCGCGCGCGATTGAGCGCCGATATCTGTTTATTCTGTCGACTACCGGAGTTTGCGAAGCTCACGCGTGCGTGCGTGCGTACGTCCGTCGCGTCGGGACGTGCGTGCCGCTGCCACTCACGCGACACGTGTAAATAGTAATTACAATAGCGCAACCAGAGAAACCGTCGCTCTAACGCCGCAGATTCGTCCTTGGAAATGGAAAATGTAAATTTCGTGTAGAGCCCCTCCCTTGAAACAGAAATAAGTGCGAAATTTGAACGAGATAAAATAAATCAAGTTAAAATTGAAGGGAAAAATGTAACCGATGTGTATATATATATATGATGTAAAAAATAGAAAGGGGAATTAGATCAGATGGAGGAATGATTTTTGAAAGCTAAAAATAATTTTAATCGCAACAAAAAAAGCGAATACATAAACGATCGAATGCAGAATGAAATAAATAAGAGTTTTTGGAATTTAAACAAAATAAAATTAATTAGTCTAAAAATAGAAAGAGGAATTAGATTCAGAAGAAAAAAATTATTCAAAGAGACACGCGATAAAAATAAATAAATGTTAAGAGATAAAAGTAATTTTAATAAAAGAACACATAAATAACTAAATGCATAATAAAATAAATAATACATAAGATAAACATAAAATAAATATAAAATTAGTATCTTTCAAGAAAGCTTTCTTTAAGTATTCGGAATTTCAAGAAAATAAAATAAAATGTATGAAGCTGAAATTGAAGAAGGAAATGCAATCGATGACGTGTATAATATAACATATAAAAATAGAAAGGAAAATTAAATTCAGAAAGAGGAATGATTCAACGCACATAAAAAATGTTGAGATAGAAATAATTCTGATCCCAATGAGAATAACGAGCACATAAATTGAATGCGTAATAAAATGAATAATAAAACGTTAAATCGGTGTATCTTTCAAGAAAAGAAGCTAGTTCGCATAGACGTTCTTGAATTAACGAGCGTCTTTCCGCGTACGATTCGAGGCTGCACAGTACCCCAGAATCATCGTAATCGAATTTGCCGAGCAACAGTTGTAAATCATGAGGACCGGCTTGCTCGTGCCATGTGTTTCGAGCGAAAACAGAGAGAGAAGTAGAAAGGCGGAGGTGAGGGTAAGGGAGCGCGCTATGCTTGGGGGAGCTATACCCTGTTTTAAGGGTGCAGCAATTGCGAGTGTTACTTCGACGATCGATCGCGCTCTCGCACGGTCTTCCGTATTTCCTCGCCTAACTAAAAATGTAAAACGGCAAACGAAATAAGTCCCACGGCGCTTCGAAAAGCTTTTTTTAAACACGATGATCTCAATATATTCAATACAATGAATTTAACAATAGCAATGAACAATACGATGAGATTAAGGCTCGTGTGTAACAAATTAAATTTCACAAAAAGGTCAAATTAACCGAGCAATAAAAGCATTAATTTTAATATACATGTCATCTTTTATTGCTCGGTTAATTTGACCTTTTTGTGAAATTTAATAGCAATAAAATTTATTCGTTATTAAATGTAACTGTAATTAATGGCTAACCGATCGTAAAAAAAAATCCGTACTTTTCATTCATAATAAAAGTATTTTCAAACGGCATTTAAGAATAATTAATATGCACAAAAGCTTCAAATACTCCCGTTTGTTTTTCCTAATCGAAATCGTCGTTTTACAAATTCTAGTGATCAAAAGACACAACGACAATTCCTATTATGTAAATTTCTTCAGCAGATTTGATGTATCGATGTAAGTTTTTGAAGCCAAGATAACATTTGTTGGAATATGTACATATATGTTAAAGATCTTCGTATAAAGTATTGAATTCTCTATTATTAGTTATCCAATTAACGAGAAACGATCGTGACTTCCCTCTTCCTCTGCGCGTGAGCCGTGAATTTACCTTTATTAAATGTCAACGGAGTACAATCGAATTGGAACTCGTAACTGGCTCGAAAGTTACTTCGCCAAGGACATAAGCAACGATATCTGTCCTATGGGGGCCGCCGATGGGAAGACGAAGGGTGTTGCCAGGCGCTGCGGCAACCTCTCGCTCGAGAGCCTCCCTCGAAAAGCTTAAATCGGCTTCATATCTCAGCCGCGCCCTCGCATCCCTAATCAGATCATTAACCCCGCGCGGAGCGTTCGCGCATGAGAAAGTTCACCAAACAAAAATCCCGATCTTTCGATTTGCTTCTTCGTGAGTAATGCGAGAAAAAAAAACAGCAGGCTTCACACTTTGGGGAAATGAAGGCGCCGCCTGAAGAATATGAAATGCATTCAGGGACCTAAGTCTACTTAATACTCTCGAGTCTAGAATCGCTAGTGTCAGTAAAAAGTTGAGTTCAGAGGTAATTGTCAAACTTTGAGGGACTAAGTGTCTTCTTGTTAGAGCTGTAGGTCTATAATTCGCAATTTTGACGTTTCATTTAAATGAAAATATTACGAATCCAACGCTTGCGCCACGCATATCCGCACGGAAACAAACGGTTTAATAAAGTATCTAAAATTTTTTAATTGGATACAAGTCTGAAAGTAATTTTATTAGACCACCAAAATAATTATGCAGGTCATTTATAATACAGGTCGTTAGAATATCAAAATTTTTTCCAGTAATGCCCAATATGATTGAATGTCCTTTATAATTATTTTAATGGCAAGAAAGTTGTTTGCAAATCTGCGTCTAGCTAAATTTTTTAATACTTTAGCAAAACCGTTCTTTTCGAGTGAGCAATTTATAATTTCAATTTTAAAAATTCTTACGTGGAGCAGGCGCGAGTCAAGTATAGAGGAAGTGCGTGGTGAAGAAAAGAGAGATCTTCCTGGCGAGTTTATCTCACGAGAATAGAATCCTTTTTGGCGAAAGCGAGACTCTTCAGGGCCAAGGCGAGGTCGATTCAGAGAGCAAATAAATTTCCCGGCAACACAATAGAAAGCTACCGAGGAGGCTACGAGAATGGTCTCAATGGCTCATTCAATTAGGATCTTTTCAACGAGGGATTAAAATTCGCGAGCCTCCTCACGCTGACGGTTCTGATTTGTTGTTGCAGGATGGAGGAGTCGTCGCGGAGTCTGCTACAACAGAAGCACCGGGCCGAACAGCTGAAGCAGGAGAAAACGGCGCTAACACTATCCTACGAAGTACGTAAGACTGTCTGATCCTCATGTATTGTTAAGTAACTTGCTACGTTTTACCTTAGATTTTATCGAGATAATTTTTCCTTCGTATAATCTTATATAAGTGAGAATACTAAGAGTTTAACATTCTCTCGACGGACATATTCTCATATCTAACAATTTCTAATTATGATTTAAAAAGTTCTTACGTATAATAAGCGCAAGATAAAAAAACAGAGTTAGTAGTAACCCCTTTCGGGATTAGAAATGGAAAATTCAATTTAAAAATTGATAACATTCAACTCGTGAAATTAATGTCCATCTCCATCGATGTAAATTATTTTTAATCTCGATTTATCTTTTTTCAATTCTTAAAATTGGAAGAAGATAAAAAAAGCTAAATTTATTGGTGAAAATGGATGATAACAAATGAACGTGCTATGATTAACGAGCTTCAGAGATTTTTCTATGGACAATCAATATGTCGAAACGGAATAGAAGATATTCACAGTGCTTTAAAGTGTGCCATTTGTCCAATCTAGCTAGACAAAAATATTTCTACTTTATTATATGCAAATATTTTCTATTATTCTTTAGTTTCATGATTATTTATGTTATACATATTTATGTTAATATATTATTTACATAATAAATTTCATTCTTCATTTTCCTTACATTTTATATGCAAATGTGAATATATATTTTGTTCCCCAAAATTCATAGTTTAAATTTAAAATTAGTATACATAATGATATAAATAATCATAACTAAATAACAATGCAAAGTATTTACATTTAATCAAGCAGAATTTTTGTCCCGCTGGATTACTGATGTATGTTGAATATGAATTAAAACAAGATTAGGATTATTTTCGCATTTTAAATTTTTGTAGATGTAAATATAAGAATTAATAGAAAATAATAAAGCTTTTTAATTTCAAAGTCGAGAAACTTTGTGATTTGTATAATTTCATAAATACTATGTAAAATATAAATGCATATGGATATATTATAATCTTTATATTTTTGTTGAACATTTTTGGAAAATAAAACTAAAAAATATAAAAATTTAAATTAAATTAAATTATTTATGTTGTAAACAATAAATATAATTGTTAATATTCCTTCAAATAGAAATATGTATCTTATTAAAAAATTCTTTGAATTTACATTTAAAAATAGTATATACATATATAACATAAATAATTATAAAACTAAAGAATAATGCAGAATAATTGCATACAATAAGTAGAAATATCTTTGTCCAGCTATAGATTTGGCAAGTGGCACACTGCGTCCCAACAAATTTCTCCGAGATTTGTTCCCGTCTTTGTCAATCAAACATATCACAGTACACGTCGTAACGCTGCGCGAGGCGATGACACGCGAACGAGATAATCGACGTTGATACGCTGTCACAAACGACAATCGCGCATTTATTGTTAAGGGAAACGCGTTCTGTGAGGTATATAGTTTACGTGGAAGCCGCAGCACGATGACAGTCCCGTAAAAGGTTTCCCCTTATCCAATAATACAGGTCTCCTTCACGGCGACGTGCCCTTATTGTATTTCACCGCGCGAGCACTCGGCTCGGATTGTCCCGGGCATTGTTACAAACCCGAATTTTGCTCGGTTCCCATCCCATTATTAAATGTCAAGTAGCGTGCCAGGTTCACGGCAGCTTTGTCTCGTTTCGCACACATCTCTTGTATCATCAGGGTCGAGCGATCTGATGCCTCGATTTCAGCTTTTTGAAGATTTACGATTCCTTTTTTCCCCTTTGCGAATGTTTATCTTATTACACCTTTCTTTTTTAAAAGGAACAATCACATTATGTGGTACAATGATGTACATATGAAAGATCGTAAAAAGTGGAATGTAATTAGAATGTATTATAGCATGTGGAATACAATTTTATTTCTTTAGCTTACATAGCTCGGTTTATATTCTTCGTGCATCCATTGTTTGAACTAAACGACTAAGCCTTATCTCTCTGAGGTATATAATTACAATATCTCTTTCCAATATATTATTTCTGTATTTCTACATTACATTTCCTTCTCAACGTTTTCACCATTTTTTCACTAATGCTACTTTACTATCTGATACTGTACTATCACACACTTTTTATCCTATCCTTCTTATCTTTATCTCACATCTCCTTCCTCCTCCTTTTCTCTTTCTTTTTATAGTTTCCATAATACCCTCCCTTTATTTTGTCTAAACCTTCGGACCACATATTCCCATATTACTTTCTTATATTTGTTCAACTCACCAAACCAACCATTTATCCTGTCGTGTTCTACATAATGCTCAATATTATATATATTATACTATACAATATATTATATGATAAACATATATTCTGTTAAATATATCTGTTACTTGTATTAATATATAATTAGAATTTTATTATATTGAAATTCTAGAATCTTTAAACTTTTGAGTTTTTCAAAAAATTTGTATAAATTATAAAATATATTTTTCTCTTTCAATTTAATACGATAATTATTATTATATTAGTTCTTTTGTTGAAAAGACAGACACACGGAAAGAACAGTTTTGCTAAAGTATCTAAAATTCAGCTGAATGCAGATCTGAAAATAAATTTCGTTAGGGGCCATAAAAAAAAATTATGTTGGACCACTCAAAGTGATTGGTGGAATGTCAAAACTTTTTGCAGCATTGCTCATCACGCTTGAACATCCATAATTATTTTGATGATCCAACAAAATTATTTTCAAATCTGCGTTCAGCTAAATTTTTAGATACTTCAGCGAAATCGTTCTTTCCGTAGAACGCGTAGAATACCGACGTTTTCAATTTCTTTCTCATATTTCCTCTATGCCGTAACGTAATTTTGCGTTAACTCCCCTAGGCTCGCTAAACTTTTAGAGTTAATATATGGGCTTCGCCGCAGTGCGTAGCGCGCGCGAATCGCGAAGCGATTCCGAAATTGATGCCGCCATCCTATTCAAAAGAATAGCACCGATAAACCCGCTCCCGCGCTCTCGCTTCCTCGTTTCCGCAATTCGCGACTCTCGTAAAGCTCTCTCGCGGACGATGATTTTCGGCGTAAAACGCGTGTGCCGGGGCGAAGCGGCGGCGGAGCCCAGGTAATAAAGGGAGGGAACAGTAAACGCGGACGTTTACTGCCGATCCTTACGGCACGCGCGCTATCTCGTTCACGGGCGGTTTGCCCCTAAAAGAGTCGTACCGTACCGGGGGTGTCTTCTCTCCATCCCCTCGACGCGGTGGTAGCGCCGGCAACGGTGGCGGCGGAGAGAACGGGTGAGGAAGAGAGACTATATCGCCGTCCCCTACGAAATAACGTTTAATATCGATCGTCACTCGATCCCCGGATTCGATGTCGACCCGCCGCCACCGCCTGTCAATGACAAGCCGCGCAATCTCTACGGAAAGCGTAGTGTATAACGTTACGTCTGAACGCACGAATAGTACTTCTATCGCTGCACGCTCGGATCGGTGACAATCTGCGAAGAAAAAAATTCAGCCGAGTCGGATCGAGTGACGAGACGGCATCCGGCAAGGGAGACGTCATCCCGAAGGGATTGCGAAACTAATTCCCGACCGTCATGGAGAGAAAAATTGAGGAACTGAGCTCACATGAAGTGTAAGAGCGCTTGATAGTTTAGAATATTTCATCGTTCAACGGGTCGAAAGTACTTTTTTTTTTATTCGTTAAAAAGACCAAGCGAACGAATCGCAAAATAAAAGAAATGATTGAAAGACCAAATATTTCCAGCGGGATATTTTAATGAAAATTTCACAAAGAAACAAAAATGGTAGATGCTGTGAAAAACATTGAAAATTTCGTAAATTTGTCATAAATGTGTTTTTATAGCATTCATCGTTTTTATTTCTTTCCCAAACTCGGACATTATAGTCACGTACACTCGAATATTTCTTTTAAACTCATTTTCGCTGACACGAAATAACGCTGTGAAAAATCCTTTTCCTTTTGCATCATCTTTTTGTTATAGTCTGCTCTTGATATAACCTTTCCAATATGTAATTTACAGTAATATCTGTCAGTACCCAGAAAAAAAGTGTGTTTAAATTAATGAAATCATTCTTTTAACTTGGTTTTTTTTTAAATTGAAGTGAAAATATCTTTGAAGAAAATAAAAAATTTATTTAATTTCAAAAAATGATGTTATTAGTCTTTTTTAAAGAACATGCATTCTTTAATTTAAACAAATAATTTTTTAATTTAAAGCAAGTGACAGAAAGTGACAGAAACTGACAGAAATGTAAGAAATGATTTAGCTGTTCTGGCTTTGAAAATGTATTTTTTTTTTTCATTTAAAAAGATTTGCATTGCACAATTTTCGATTTACTAAACTACTTCTTTAATTTTAATAAAAGGAACAAAATTTAAAAATTTCTTCAAATCAGAGAAACTTTTCTTCAACCGTATAGCAATGCATAAATTTCTTTGATTCAAACAAATTTTTCTTTTTATTCGAGAAAACTTTTCTCTGTATATGACATACTGTAACAGGAATAATGCCAAAAAGAGCCAGATTTTGCACTGATCCGATGTGAAATAGGATATTGAAATATAAAAATTTTTAAGAATAGAAACAATAGTCAATAATAATTTATTCTTTTAGTGCTAAAAAAATGTATTATAACAACAAACACACAGCGTATAGATACCATAAAAATTGCAGATATATTATTAATATGAGGAAAATCAACATTTTCGATTTTAGTTATTAACTCCGATTTAGCTAAATTTATAGTAGAAAGACAAACACCTCCTCGATTGAAATGCCTGAATTTTTTTAGCTGTTTCTTTGAGGAAAGTATATATGGGACTTCGGGACCTCGGCGTCGCCGAGAAATAACGCGTGTCGACGAGAATTCGCAGAAGGCGGACGGTCTGCATTTTTACTCTCCCTCAGGCCGAGGCACGACAGAAAATCGTTGGTTTCCTCGCTCGATGCGACGCGGGGGTGTGTTACCGAGGGCCGACTGTTATAAATCAGACACACGCACCCTCTATTAGCACCCCTGTCCCCGACAGGGCTCTCCGCGGCACTAATTCAACGTTAAACGCCTTTCTGCTAATAACGACCAGTTATTATTACCGCGGCCGACCGCGAATCGCGAGAGAGAAGCTCGTCGCCGTCGCTGGTAAACAATGCGCTTGATCGTTCGTCGAAACGTTTCCGACTCGTTTTCTCGGTTGAACTTGGCGCGTACGATCGTTTAAAAGAGCGAGTCCTGATTCGAGGCAAACAGTAATAAGAGAGGCGAACTGGTCACGAACTTCACCGCCACGTAATTACTTCCGTTTGAGAACTAAAAGAGGCCTCGGCACTGGCGGGTTAAAGTTTTTAAAGACCTCAACGCTGCGAACTTCCTATCCTATGGTACTGAAAATCAGACGTTGAAAGGTCTTCCAACTTGAGAAAGCGAGAATGGTACCTTGAAAATTTGAAAATGAGAATTTAAAAGATATCTTAATGTACCCTTAATCTTACAAAATTCTACAGAAATTTAAGAAAAATGCTACAAAAATCTACATGAAAATACTAGAATTGGACTTTTCTAAATTTTTGTAAATTTTTGTATTTTTGTAATGATGTTCTATGACTTTTTCGATGAAACTTCTACAACGACTTACATCGAGCTACATTTATAAGTAGCTTACTTTAGCGAAAACATTTCTGAACAAGTACAAAGTTCTACTAAAATTAGAAATTTGTAGAAATTATTAATTTTTTTTTTTTCGAAGAGATTTATTTTTTCATAAAAATATTTTTTCTTAGAAATAAGTATTTAATTACTAAAAGTAACAAATGTTCCAATTCAAGCATTTTTTATGAACTTTTGTAACATTTCTTAAATTTATGTAGAATTTTTTCCGCTAGAGACGTATGGCAAAATAATTTTATGATTTCAAACAAGTTAAAAAAATTGAAAGCGTGAAAAAAAAATTTATATACTTATATAATATGTTCTATAATATATTTAAGAATCTTTTTTTTTAACGGAAAAAAACATTTTATCTGATTAAATTGAAATCGTAATTTGCGAATTTATTTTAAAAAATAGATAGTTTGTTTTAAGTATTATTTATATTTAAGATGTAAGAAATCAATTTATATTATAAAATTTTTTAGGAGTTTGAAGATAAGCTCGAAAATTTCAAGTCACGATTTCGTGACTTCTAAGAAAGCAATCTGCTATTTTCTGGTCTAGTTTTTCTCGGAACACTTTGCTGTATACACTGAATCTAAAATAGGCATTAGAAGAACGTTATTACAAAGCAGTAACAATATAATTTTTATGTAAAATCAATTTTTAGGTAAAACTTGGAGTTTTATGTTTATGTTGTAACATTTTGAAATAATATTTTTCTCATTTATTTTAAGTTCAGTCTGCAGAGCAAAGTGTTCTGAGAAAAACTCAGAAAATAGCAAATCACTTCCTTAGAAGTCACGGAAGCATAAAATGTGAAACAATCGAAATTTGTAATTTATCTTGAATAACAAAAAACTTATGTTTTTAATCAGTTTTGTATTACAAATTATATTGATATTTGAAATTATCATAATATACAGAAAAACTTTTTTCGTAGTTGGTAGAACTACAAATGTAAGTTTTTATTACTAATATTATAATAATAACTATAAAAATCGAGCTCTTAATCATAATTCTTTTACCATGCAATTATAGTCAAAAATATTACAAACATTTTTCTCTAAGAGTAGTAGCAAATAACACTTAAACGAAGAACTGTCTACATACTATTTTCCCTAAAATAATTCGCAAATCTCTCCTTACTTATTTACAGAATTTTTGATGGACAATATAATTTTCAATGAGAATTCAAATAGAGATAAAAATTGATTTTTGCATCTGTAATCGCCTGGATGAGACTAATAATAATAATAATAATCTGTGCAACCAAGATGTTTTCCACGTGTAGTCGAGTATTTAAGAGGCAAATGGCAATCGTCACGAGTGCTACGTAATTACTCCCATTTGAGAACAGGAGTAAGAAGACCGCGGATGTTCTAGGTATTTTAAGAACGGATAATTTAAGAGCGGTTCCGTTCTGTAATAAGACCGTCCGTCGAGATAATTGCGGAAATATCCGTGTTGTGTTGCGCCCTGGGATATTTAAATCTCCGCGATCCACGACCGGTCGATTTTCTTTTTACAGTGACCGAGTTGAACGCGAACACGATGTTTAACGCCCAGAAGTCGCGAGGAGCGACGTGAGTCACTCCAGCTTGATAGGATCGAAACAATCCATTAGCGCTTAATTTTAACGACCGCCGGGAATTGGCTCTAGCGCGTGCTATAACGCGTGGGATATATTTAGGAGCACCCCCGGCCTTCATTGGCCTGCAATTTTTTACTTTCACACCGAGTTAAGAACGGGATTACGATCGCGAGTATGCTTTAAATAGGATTAAAACCGTCGAATGTACACGAAAGTGTTCGTCGAGCAATAATTTTCTCTTGCATATTACCAGATGATATAAAGTCCCAGAAATTAAAGTGTTAGATTTTAATTGAAGTCGCGTTTTACCTTATCACATTATTCAGATATTTTTAAAGAAGAGATGAAAAATATATACGATATATACTGAGAGAAAAAATATCTTACAAGAAAAATTTTACTTAATACAAAAATATTATTTACTCAATGGGCCCCAATAGTTTATTTACTTGCAGTCAAGTTAAAAATTTCTCAATTGAAATATTTATGTAAACAAAATCAAAAATTTTTGTTCATATAATTTTATCTTGCTTTTTTTCTGGAAAATATTTACTGTTAGACTATTTTTATATTCAAGACAATCAGATTTTCTAATCTAAGAAAACAATTTAATTAATGTTTAATAATATTATTAGTTTATTTGTAAGATCATTTAAATATAAAAAATGTAAAAATATAAAATTATACATAAGGTAATATGTATACTTAACAGTAAATATTTTTACTTAAACGAAACAAAGAAATGCTTGTATCAAAATATATGGTTTTAAGAAAAAGTTTTTTAATTTAAAACAAATTTTCTCTCAGGGTAGTAGAATATCAAATATTATATATTTATGTAATTCCGAAAACTTGTAGGTTTTCACAAATTACATCTAGAAATTGTGGTGTTATTATTTCTTGAATTTTTGCCAAATTTTGCTCTTTAGCATAATACCCTAATTAATTACTTAGTTTTTATATTTCAAAAACTGCAAAGAAAAAGAGTAAGGGAAAGAAAAAATTTTTATGTTGTAGAGATACCATTAAAGATACAAACAATAATAATTATATACAATATTAATTAGTTATAATGATCGTTATCATATATATTGTATTTTAATAATAGTACCAGCAGCAATAATTATTCTACATCGTTGCGGAGCATGTCGTAATTAGAGATGTTACTGTTAATTTTCAGACCCGACACATCCCGATGATAATTCTCGCGCCGTTGTAACAAATTCCGGATTATGCTACGCTTATCATCGTACTGTCACGTCGCGTAACATTGTTCGTAAAATATCGTTAACAATTCTCTGTATCCTGTGCATCGTGTCTTTGTGCGACGTCACGTAATTTAGGGACCAACCGGTCTGCCAATCGAATGTGCCGAGAATAATTTTCCCTTCTGTTTGCAGGCGCGCGTGCATCAGTACCAAACGCAGATATCGAAGCTGCAGCTGGAGAACGAGTCGATGCGTGGTCAGCTGCGCGGTCTGGAGGCAGCGTGCGCCGGTGAAGTGCACGCCGCGCTGGTCGCACGCTTGGCGACCCTCGAGACGGAGCACGCGGCCCTGGCGCGGGACGCCGATGCCCAGCGTCGGCAGTACGAGCGGTGCCTGGACGACGTCGCCAACCAGGTGGTCCGCGCTCTCCTATCGCAAAAGGTTCATCGCTATGCTCTCGTTACCACCTTTCCCCCTTTTCTCTGCCTCTTGTTTCGTCTCTTCTCGCCCCCTCGGAATAACCTGTATCCGCTGCGAACGCGAAAACGCGCGTTTTAGGCGTGCAAAGGCTGTTATGTACATAGAATGCTGAAGAATTTGCGTGTATAAACTTTGGAATTGTCTGGGGAATTTCGCGAGAGGAGTTTCCGCAAGCGTGGCTTTGGAAAGGCTTCCTTACTTGAGACAGAAGTTGAAAATGATGATGATCTTATTTGTACATATAAATAAGATTCTTACACTTTATTTAATTTTACATAAACTTTAATTAAATTTCACTTAGAACTTCATCTTTTTTTATTGTACTTGATTTAGATCATTCAAGGAAATATAAATGGAATTTGTAATCGTGGATTTTCAACACTGTATTGTATAATAATGTTCAGGACTTTTCGCGCTTAGAAAGCTAATAATAAATGTTCGTTCAAGAACATTAAAATTTTTTAAGAGCAATAAAACGTCGAAAAAATGTTATATTTTCACTCATGTATTATTTGTTCTTTTTATAAAGTAATTTAGGAAAAAAAATGTAAAAAGTAAATGTATACATGGCAGTATACAATCATACATGCAGTTTGTATAAATCTTTAGAAAGCATTAGGATATTTTTTCCCCCCCCCAAGATATTTTTAATATCAGTATTACTTTAAAAATTTTTTAAATATTGTTTTCTGGATAATTCGCCGCTAACACACTGAGAAAAAAATTACTAAATTTTAATAAATATTTGAATAATTGCGATAAAATGTTTACTAGATAAATATTTATTTAGTACAAGAACCATTGATTTAACTAATATTTTTTTTATTGAGTAAATATTTATGAGCCGTAAGTTAATATTTCATTGCAACTATTCAAACGAATATTTATTAAAATTCAGTAATTTTTTTTCTCAGTGAATGCTTCTTCCCACCCGCTAATGCGCTTTTTTTAAATGATCATCGAGAGAAATTATCGAGAACAAGAGTACTGATGACCAACGGATTGTTCTCAGGGTCTCAGGGAAGAAATAGGCGCTTTGCAGAGACGTATACGAGAGCTTGAAGCTCAAAATCGAGCATTATCGGGACTCTTGGCGCAGGCTGCCAGTCCTGGAAGCCCTACCGAATTTATCCAAGGAATCCTCGAGGCTGGTCCAGCCGCCCTGGTCGCCGCCTTGGGCCTGGACCCCTCCTGGGTCCCTCTCTCGAGGCCGCGTTCCCTCAACTTGCAGATACCCGTGATGGCAGCCACTAAGTGCCGACGCAACCGACCTCTTGGTATTAATCATCTTTTATTACAATCGACGCATTTATCATAAAATTAAACATAGAAATCTAAAGAGATTTTTTTTTCGTTTTTGTGACGTTTCTCTTCTATCGCTTGATAATGTTATTATACCTCAATGATGCAATATAGAGTGATAAAACAAAACCGCAAAACACCCACTCTTCTTGAGACTGCTCGACCGAATCGTTTGCAGCGCAAAAACCATCGGAGGAGGAGGGCAGCGAGAGCCCGGAGAGCGGTAATCGCGACGAGGGCTACTCGACCATGTCGAGCGACGTCCAGGGTGAGGGCACGCGTCAAGAGCCATCTGCGCGCGGTCTCGAGGATCTGAAGGAGGCGACTGACGAGACCGAGGCCGACGTGTCGCCGGACGCGCGTCTCGTCGCCCTCGACACCGGCGATCCGGACGTTCTCTTCCTACCTCTGAATCTCACCTTGGGCATCAACCCCCGTCACAGTTATCCGCCGACTAAGGATCTGCTGCCCTATCAGCACGTGATGCGCAGCTTCTCCGATAGCCACCTCTGTCTCAAGCTCACCACCACCACTAATTTTACGCCGTATAAGCTGCCTAGCCCCATGGCCTCGTCCTCTCTCCTGCTGGTGGAGGAGGAAGGCTGGGACGCTGAGTACGTGCAACAATGGCTGAGGTATGTTTGTTCTGTTTGTACAGTATATCTCAAAGGGCGTGTAATTGCTGGATTATGAAGATTTTATTAAACAAACATAAAATGTGTATGTAACACCGAAGATATACTTAAACCTTTGATGTGAGTCTTCTATGTTCTTCCTATTTTTATCAATGTTATTAACTTCTTTTAGAGATTTATTAAATCTCTCTCTAGTGAACTATATTGTTACTTCCGCGTATCACAAATCGATAAAAATATTACAAAGTTTATTATAATAAAAAATGAAATTGTATATTAATATAAAAATCAGATTACACAAATTTACATTTCAAATATATTACACACGTAAATTGTAATAAAGCTTTATATATTAATACAATTACGTTACGGTTTTGCAATTGTATATTTTATGAAACTAATGCGGTCGGAAGAGAGAGAGACCCATTATTTTTGGTAGGAACCGATAAATTACTGATAAAATCGAAGCGTAAAGGTATGCTGGAATTGATCACCGTACGAGTTTCAGGCTCGATGACAGTAGAAGCGCACAACAGCATCGGGATCTACTCGAATTGGAGTACGACAGGACGGAGCTGGAGGATTGGAGTTTCTCCCTGTCCACGGAGGACCTCGTACAAAATGAATCCGCATTGTGGAAGGAGCAACCAGCTACTACAAATACGCCCGCCCTGCCGGCAATCAAGGAGCATAATCTCCTGGAATTGGAGGAGGACGCGAACGAGTGTCTATGGAATGGCGCGAGCTATCTCGCCGACAGAACCGGAGGAGAGCTGGTATGTCCATCGAGCGTTACATATCGATCGACGTCTACCATGTTCATTTAGTTAGCTTAATAAAAATGTCGAAATTACGAAAAGTCTAGTCTTCTGCAGGCTGATTAATTCGAACGAATGCACACCAAAATAGTTTCGAATAATGCAAAAAAGTTAATGCTTGGAATTTATATTCCATTTCTCTTCGTTGCTTATCATTGTTTAATATTTGATATTGCAAAAATATTTGTCTCAATATTTCAAATAATTACTTGCTTATTTCTTATGTTTTCATTTCAAAAGTTTTATTAAAAATTTTTAAATATTTTGAGACACCTGACATATAATTAAGCTCGAGTCACTTTAAGCTCTAGTCATGAAATTAATTTTAATTAAATACATACCACTTGGGTTGGAATAGGAAGATCCATAAATGAGAGTACATAGATATTATTTTAATCATGAAGTTAATTTTAACTAAATACATTTCATATATTTTTGGAAAACACTATTTCATAATTAATGAGCATAATGTTAGAATATTGTATTATCATCGTAATCTCATGTAATGTTTGATAAGCTGTCAGAATACATGAGATAAAATCCAAATATATGTGTATATATGTGTATATATATATATATATATATATATATATATATATATATACATTTAAAAGTGAATTAAAAATGCTATTCCCTAATGTTGAAAGTAGGAAAGTTATGTGACGTCACACTATTGTCTGACGACGGCGTAGACATTTCTTGTATATCATATTAGAATTTTGTATCGTAATATCTTCGTTTGTAAAACACGTAGACAAAAAAATAAAATTTTTTTTTACATAATTCGAAACTGAGCTATCAATTAACAACTCTATAAGCCATTTTTAAAAATTGAGAATCTTAGTTGCATGCGCAATTGGTCGATTTGCATAATAAAGATAATACATGGGGCGATCTCGCGTTACATATACTCAGCGCGAGCCACTACCGTGTCTCTTGATTTTTTTAGGTTGCGCTTTTAATGGACGCGAGAGCAAACGGGCCTTGGCCATACGCCTCGAGTCCCGGTGCGTCTTGGAGCAGCGAAGAAGGTGCCCTAGAGAACTCGAGCAAGCGTTCGTCGGCAGCGCTTTCCGGCTGCAGCGACGACCCTGACACTCCGTCAATTGGCACAGACTTCACCAGGGACTTTTATCGGCTAGTAAAGTTCGAAAGTACCAAGAGCCTGGCGAGCACATCGTCCAGGAGCGGTAGACCTCCACCGGACAGGGAACAAGCACTTCAGAGTGTTCTGTCTTTCATCGCCGAACAACAAATGTACCTCGCGGAGTTACCAAACAATCCCGTGGAACCACAGAACGTGTCTCACTCGACCGAAGGTGATTAACCAATCAATCGTGTTTGCTAATTAAACAGAGAACCTCTCGCGCTATCTATTTTCCATCCAAATTTACATTATAATTATAATACATAAAGTAAATTAAAAAATAGATTTTGGTGCTACAAATTGAGTGGTCCTCTTAAGAAAAAAATTTTTTTAAATATAGAGATTGGAGTTAAAATAATGGAAGTGGTACTAAAAAATGTGTTTTAAATCGTGCCACTTTTACAGAAGTGGGCCTTAGCAAAATTGATTCTACGGGAGAAACGAAAGTAGCGGAGGTAGAAGGATTGTCCGCTCAGGAGAGCAGTACCGGAAACGCGATAGAAATAAGCAACAACGACGAGCTGCTCGATCAGATACAGGTACCACCGTTGGCACCCGAGGAGAGGATCGTTAGCGCCGTATCGTGTAACGGCGGTATCACGTATACGACGGTAGCTCCATCGGAATTGGGAGCCGTTCCCGAGGAGGACGAAGAGGTCGCGACTTCCTCTACGCCTAGTACGGTTGTAAGTTTTTGCTTCCATATACTATTCAAATTTACATGAAGAAAAGGAAGGCGGCACTCGTAAAATTTCCTTGTTTTTCCTTAATAATTTCCTTAATAAGTTCCTAAAAGATAAATTCGCGAAACTTTGATGATGTATTTGTTTCCCTTAATATTGATTATCAGCTTTATAATATGTAATAATATTCTAAAGCAATATATAATTAGTTATTAACATATTAATTAATTATGTTAATGCGGCAGAGAGATTAATTTTGTATTTATAAATAAAATTCGTAATCTTATTTCCAGTAAAATGTTTGGCTACAATAACGCGTGATTTTCATACAGGTCAGCCCGGCACGAGCGATGCTCTTCGTGGAGGGTAGAGATCGAACATTGAGCTTCCATGAGCGCGCCACGTCCAAAGACGTCATAGACGAATTGAACCGCATGATTCGAAAGGGCGAGGATACTACCTCCGCTAACATCGTTCACAACGACTCACAGTTACCGCTGGAGAAACTAGATCTCGCTTGCTGTTGCCCGACAGGATGGGTTCACGTTGAACGTGATATTGACTTCACCGACCCCAAGGTGAGCTACCCGCCAAAACTGAAGTATAGAAATTTTAAGTAACAGATAAATAGAAAAACGCTCGGACAGAGCATGCTCTGATGGTTCCATTAATTTGCGGATACAAGAATTGAATTGAAAATCGCTAGAAATTATTTGCATAATAATATCATTTTTCAGTAAGAACTCCCACAAATGAAAGATACCTACTACGTAACTTGCTTTACTTCATTATGCTTTTAATTTCCACGTGAAAATAAATGCAATACTGATTTTTTACACTTTCATTTAGGCTAGAGCCAATCTTTTAGACGTGATGTTAGCAAGCAGCGAAAGTTCCTCGGCGACATCGAGCAGCGGTTCGGCGGGCAGCGACTCGGGGGATGAACCACCTGATTACCGCCACTTGCACAGATTACATCGGTACCGACGGCAAAAGAAAGGTATTCGTCTTCGGGTATCTACTCCGTAGACACTTTCGCCATGCCGTTTTCGCGCATCACCACTTATCATCTTTGCGCAAAACGCGTAATTTAAATGCGATCTCACGATCTCTGTCTTTCTTGGCGCCTAATTCTTAGCTAACATTTTCTTTCAATAACAATCATTGTTTAATACTCTCATTATACGCTTTTTTGTTTAAAGATGTAATAAAACTACTAATCGAACTACTACAGCGTGAAAAATGAAAAAAGCTTGAAGCTAAAGTATTTGATTAACAAAAATCTAATATTGGATGTCTATACATTGCAAAACATCTGAACTGTTATTTTATACGTGATCTATTTTGGTAGATAAAATGCTGCTACAGTTTTAAATTATATAGATTTGGCACCAGAATTCAAATTTAATTTTAATAACGAACTTAGTAATTAAATAATTATATTTAAAGTCAATCCTGTAGATATGTACTATACATTTTATATGCGAAATTATTGCATTATTAAATTTCAAGGAAAAGCAAATACATTAGATAACAGTTCAAATATTCTGACGCTTATTTACGTATAATCACCCAACATTGAAGGAAACAAGCTTGAGGGACGCTTTAGGGAGTTCTTTAGGTGGTGTGCGAACAGCGCTTGCTCTCGTAAGCTTATGACGGCAACACTCTTCTCGCCACACACATTCAAAGTCGACGCTACACTTTACACGTCACGTCACACTCGATCGAGCGGCTGTGTTTTATCTACTCTAGCAATTACTTTAGACACTCGCAATTAACACAGTACAATTACAGTACAATCGGCGTCACTATCGCCTGCTCGCGCTCAGCAGCCTTTTCGCTGTACATAGCCTTTTCCATATTTTCTGTTCAGATGGTAGCGCCTACGCGGTGTGCTTTGATTGTCACAAGAAAAGCTACGTAGTTCGGCTTAGTGACGATCAGTTTCTATAAGCGACATGACCAATTGGGAGGAATGCATTGCCGCGCCGGGGAACCTATTTCGTCCTGAACTGAAACCACAACCGGACTGACCATTGGTTTATACTAACAGAATTATTAACCGGCAGTGAACGCTCCCGACGTAGCGCCTTCACGCAATTCCATCTCTCCGTCTTATTCACGCGTGTACTTGCGTGGCCTACTTGGCACACATTGCCGTCCGAAAGTCTTGGGACAAGATACAGAAAGGTACATTGAATAATAAATGAATATCGATCTATATAATCAAAACGTGTATGTATATAATCAAAGAGAGATTACGCTGTGTAATCAAACGTAGTACAATTTCTTAAATGCATTATATCTAGTTTTATATACAGATAATCAAACGTATATGACTGTCTGCAAAAGCGCGACGCAATTCAAAACATCCAAAGACTTTTAGACAAGAGTGCAAATCGATGTGCAAATTTAATGTCTTTCCAAAAATATGCGTGAGCGATTGTGCAATATATGAGACTGCAAATATGAACATTATGTATGTCATTAAAATAACATAGAGCTCGTCAAGTGGAATTGCGTCAGGGTATGAATTGAGAATAGTCACTTTCTCTCTCGTAGTACTGCGAGCGAATTGATAATCTCTAATCTTTATTGGCACGTGCAAGACCGTTTCAGCATCTTCATCCTCCTTCTTGACTCACTTAATTTCATTATACGCCTGTCTCTGTTAAATCATTAATCTCGCTAGACTATCGATCATTCTTAATTTCACGTAGGATTGTAACCAACTTGAATGACTTTCTTTTTTCTTGCTTCGTAGAAGAAACATCTTTTAATATCATATACATGTACGACTCTGATTGATTTATCAGTATTCTCGAATGAATCATAATCATGTCATATAAAGTACGTCGGATAAATGGCGTGCAATTGTTTGACAAATAATTCTGTCAAAGAGAAATTTTTATCAAAATTTTGATTCCTCAAGTACATACTCGTATATCTTGAGATTATTGTTAATTATTTATTAAAAAGTTAGCATGTATAAGATACTGCAATAAAGCCTAAAATTAAGATCAGAAGTTCTAAGAATGAGCCAAAATATCCACATAACTTTCGCTTGTCTATGATCTGTCGCAGAAAACGAATACAATTAATGAAATTGTACGCACGCACGATTTGTCCGACGTGCATCATGCATCATCCACTCGGTCGTGCACCCGCCAAATGCCTAAATTTCTCAAAAAGAAACAAAGAATGAGAGAGGTATAACCGGTGCGGTGGAGCGATAGTGGAAGGCGGAGAGAACGATACGGACGGATAGAGGAGGTGTGAGAGAAGAGAGGGAGAGAGAAAGAAAGAACGAAAAAGGAATAGGGTGAGAGAGGGAGACGTGAATACGATGAAAGAGAGTGCTAAGCCGAGCTACTCTGTGTCTGCTAGAGCCGGTATAGAGAGAAGAGAGAGAGAGAGAAAGAGCGCAAAATCGAGTCGATCGAGTGAAGTCTGAGAGCAGCATCTGTTGACCCGCTGCTGTGTGCCCTTGGTTTCTTCAGCGTCGGCGGCCCAGGCGCATCGCGTCCTCCGGCTGCCGTCCACCTGGGGCTCATCTCGGCCGTCGATCATCGGCCGTGGCGACGACTTCTTCGTACGCTACGGGGACAAGGAGCGCGAGGCGGTGGCTTCATTCGACTTCCTCGACGAGTTCGTTGCGACGGCGACAACGACGGCGGCGACGGGATCCTCCTTCTTGCTCGGCCCGGACAGCAGCCCCCTCGACCTGGACGATGATACGCCATCCACCGATCTCAACAGCGACATCATGAAACTCTCGCCGCTCTAGGAGCAACGACGACGGCGGCGGATGAATTTTGTAAAATGCGTAGAAATATTTGTCTGAACGCGAGCTCATCCCGGCTGATGAAAACGCAATGTCTTGATTCTATTAAATAAGCCGGGAAATCTAATGTTGTTTTAATCTTTTTTTTCTAATTAATAAATTGTTTTTGATTGTTACATTTTTTTAATGTAGAAATATTTTAAATAAAATAATTTTAAATCGTCCTTTTTTTAAATAAAAAAAAAAGATTTTATCTCTGTGAATTTTTAAATGTATTTCATTTAATTTGCTCTACTTTCATATTGATTTTAGTAAATGATTTTTAGCAGTTAAAAAATTAAGAAGCTTTTCTTAACAAATTAATCTTGGTCTGTGATTATTTGCCTTTCAAAAATATGTTAGTTAGCTTCTTTTTTTAATATGCCGCGACTACAATGTACTATAACATAATTTTATGTAATAGATGTTTCGCGATTTGCAGTGTGCGTCCGCTGGGAAGAGTCCCGCGTGTTCATTTACAAACGCAACATCATCGTCGAATATTCTTCCGAATAATCACGCCAATTATAGCGAATCAAAACGGCGAACTATTCGAACGTCTGATTCTATTCATTATGGAGTAAAAAGTAAATAACTATTCGCACACAACACTGTGCTAATGGACGCGTTTCGTCAAAGGTCGATTATTTTGTAATCATGTGAGAAATGTCACGTTAGGCCAATATCGCTCGACATCCCCATACATGAACGATGAGAGAACGATTTGTACATTACCCCACAATGTCCTCGACGACGCAGTTCGAGTTTCGGAATCTTACAGTTTTAACACTTTATCAGCAAGCAATTGGAAAACTTGAACTGTCGCGCGAACATAGATTTATAGTCCGAGACAAGAGCATGTCTCTTGTCTCTTTTTCTCTGCGAGCTTCCTCTTACTCGAGATATAAATAACGCACAGTGGTACAGTCGAAAGTAAACAAAAGCGAAAGCTGATCAACAACTAAAGTAAATTGGCACGAGCTGGCTACAAGCTGCATCCAGATTTTAGCTTGGTCTTAGCTTGTTCCCAGCTAGTGCTAGCTTGTATCAAGTTAACAGCTCAATATCTTTTTCAGCATAAAGCTACATAAATCTTGACTTATATTCGCACTGTACTTCGGTGCGCTAAACGAAAAGGATCTACTAATGGGTATGTGCGGATAAATATTAATCAAAGAATTAGCGATAAGGATATGTAAGCTGTAGTCAACCTGTGACACTAAAGTAGCATATACGACGAGCATGGATCGCCACGATTGGAAGGCTCTCGTATCGGAGGGAACGCACACTGGCGACATAGACGTAGATACGATTCATCTTGTAACCTTTTTACAAATATTTCGATTATTATGTATACCGTAATTGTTATCTACAAAGAGCAAGATCTCTGATAGCTTGAAAATTAGGTAAGAGCATTCTCTTGCAATATCAGATTTATCAAAAAAATATGCATCCAAATTGAATTTTAAATTAATTAAGAAATCACAATTATATTTAACTTTTGAAGCTACAATGTAAGCTTATTTAGAACATAAACTCATTTTTATTTAGAGTTTTTAAAATCGAGAATTGAAAAATCACAATTTCCATCAAATAATTCACTCTATCAAAGGTCTTGCGTTTGACTAAGGGAAACATCATTTCCATCGAAAACGCATTTCAAACAACATTTTCCATGAAATATCATTGAATCATTGTAATGACTTCGAAACGCATCACGGCACGATCACCTTCCAAAGTGAGCTTAGAAAATGTAGATTAAGAGGTACTCGTCGATTTTCTATGTCCCGCTAGATATTTTATACTCCTCCGCCCCTTCCTCCCTCCTCTCCCTAGAAAATCCCATCGTCAAGAGTCACGAATATCGTTAATTGACAATTCGGTCCACGCGTGATGAACTATTTTCTTCTGTCCTTAGTGATAAAAACGTAAACGAGCCTGTACATTTTGCTTCCGAACTTTGTAATATAGCAGATTGTGAGAGAAAGAGAGAAAGCGAGAGCGAGAGAGATTTTTCGTGCGTAAAAGAACTAACGATTTGTTGCGTGAACGAAGATAGGAAGTCACTTCGGCGTAATTTGTACGAAATTCGTCGCTCCGGGACGAGCGAACTTTTGAGTGACGCGTTTGGTCGGATTTATAGGCGTAATATCATTAGCGTACGTAAACTTAAGGTAACGAGTTGATAGGGATCGAGATATTTTACACGTAGCTGTATACCCATGAGACGAGGTTCAATATTCAAGATGAAGAGGCTGCACGGACGTTAAAGTTGCCCTGCATTTGCTCGCGTTGCTGCTGTTCTAGTCAAGCAAGTGAGACCACAATTTTCTTTTTATAAACTTGAGCCTGGCGTTTATCAACCCTACACTACATCAGCGCACTTTGTTGTACATTAAACACATCGATTGATATTAGAAAAGTATTCTAAACAACTTGAAAATTTTGTTTAAGTTATAAAAATCCGGCTTTTTTTAATATAACGTTCTCTCTGAGAAAACATTTGAGAATAACTTTAGGAATACTTAAATGATAAGCTTAATGACATTTTATATCGTCACAATCGAGATTTTAATGAATAAACTGATTAAATTGTAGATGTATTACCGTTATTATTTATTAAATAATAATACGGATAATCTAATAACTGGGGAAAAGATATCATCATTAATGTAAGAAGTTATGTAAGAAGACATTTTTTTAATTGTTATCGGCACGCCGTGCAGAGTTGATAAGTGCTGCTGATTAATGATAATCTTAAAAGATTTTATTTCCGCTGTTAAACTAATCTCAATCATAGAGAGGCCGTAATTTATTTGAGTATTTATTTTAACGCAAATACTCCGCTGCTTTACTAATCTCAATCGTAAGGAGGCCGTAATTTATTCGAGTATTTATTTCGATACAAAACTGGTTGTGGAGAGATAAAACTCTCTTCTCGAGGAAACAACTTTCGTCCTGCAGCCTGAACACAATAGACTAATGACATAGCTTTAAGATGTTTGTAAGTTCTGCATTGGGGACAGCGATGCCTCCATCTTTATTCCTGGTCTCGTAGTAGCAGTAAAATTAAACGATAATATCGTGAAATGAAACTTGCTGAACGACGATGTACATAGTATGTATCATAGCTCAACGCAAATGTAAGTTATCCTCTCTTGAACTTAATAAATAACGACAATATATATGAACGTAAAAAGAAAAATGTTACTTATAATTAATTCTCCTTATTTACACTTATTTATGCAAAATTGAAGAGTTTTGCTTTGCAGCAGCAGCAGTAATAATATGTGAGCATCAAGAAAAAAGATGATGAAAATAATTAAACACGTTTTCTACATTATCTATTAGAAATTATGAATAACGCCTAAAAAAACTTTAACTATCTCAGATTAAAAGAACTAAACATGAGAATTAATATATTTCAATTTTCTTGGATACTGTTTTAAATATAGTATCTAGTAACTTAATTACATGATTTTCCACTCTACGAGATTTAGAGAGTAAATATTTTACAATATATTCTATTTTATTAATAATTTAATAATTTTATTTATAGGTACCTTGATAAGGTACCTATAAACAACAAGAAACTACTGAAATGATCAGTAAGTTTTGATTTTAACGATTAATTATCATAGCATCGACAAAATTTATTTACATATGCATGAACTGTCTACGAAAAACGAAAACGTAAACAACATTTCGATACATTGTTTGTCTAGCCAAAAAAACATCAAAGGAATAAAAATTTTTAATGGTGTAAAGGAAAAATTGGAATCTTTATCAAGGGTGGCATGCATTGCAAGGAATAGATTTCACCGACGATTGTCATGTACATCTTGCAAGAATTAATGACAAGGATGTTAAAAAAATGGCTAAGAGATATAATTGGTATATTTGTCCAGTATTTAATCCAATGGATATGAGTACACGCGTGGCAGAATATTATTTAATATTGCAATCTTAATTATAAATTAAGAGCATCTACACGAATAAGCTTTTTTTAACAATTTCCAAGACAGATTATGGAATAAAACCATTAAACAATCTAGTCATGTCTGCAGTGGATCGGACTACAATAGAAATTTGAATTATTCGTGGAATAATAGGTATTCGTTGAATAGAAAAAACTTTAATGAAAGTTCAGATGATTTTTGGAGTTTCAAGGAGCTTATGACATTAAGATTTATTCGCTGTAATTAAAAATTTAACATTTTCAAGTAGTGACACTAGTTCAAATTCTTGTGCTCAAAATTACCCTAAAAATAAGCATATTCTGAACCAGAGATAGAAGTCATATCTGACTACTTATTCAAATTTGACTTTGACATATCTCATTCTAAAGCTGTGGGCAAAGATTGATGATTCAATGGTAAAAAGAATTTTGTTTTTGAAAATTACACATGATAAAAAAGATAATATGTCAGAGCAAAATTGAAACAAAGTTTGAATCAATATATTTTCACATGGCTTTATTACTTTCTAATATTCTACTATCTTCTATTATCAAGCTAAAATATTATTTTAAATCATATAAAAATTTATGATCAACGTGGTTGATTTTAGGTAAGTAAGATGGCATTACAATACTATACCTGTTGCTTTTCTTATGCTATATATGTTTAAAGATATACGTTTAAAGATACGAAACGGAAGAACTATTTATGTATAACTGTCGCTAGATGTAACATTACATGGAAATAATAATTAAATCAATAAAATATTCACACGTTACATACTTTATCAAGCAATTGTTCAATGTCTTGTGAGCTTCCACCTTTTTTACGCAGACAGTACATAATATTTATGAAAAATTAAATATTTATTATTATTTATTATTTTAAATATTACATAGTTTTCAGATATTTTATATAAAGCAAAAAAATCAGATAAAATATTTAAAGTGTTATTAAATGTAAACTACACATTTTATACATATTTTTATGTAATATTTACATTTAATCTTTATAATTTGCTCAATTTAAAACCACAAAAATATATTCATGAATTATTTTCATACAATATTCATACAATATTCAAATTATCTATTAAAAATATTTCAATCTTTTATAAATATTGCGTGCTGTCTGGGTATTAAATCCATCACTTTCATCGCATAAATTAATAGAAAAATTCAAGACACTCACAGATATCCCGACGATAATCTCGGAGATGCCCTACCAACGAACTTGGATGTCTCCCAGACTTCGTCGTCGTCTCACGTTCCTCCATCGCATGCTCATCCTGACAAGTCACACTCGCGAAAACACGATTAAATCAATCGTGACACAACAACCGCGATTAAACACTCCTAAAATGATATATGTAACCGATGTATCACAGAACTCTTTTCAACGAGAAGCTCGAACGTCGACAACTTCATACCGACGCCTCGGTTCGTCGTCGTCGTTCGCGCATCGTGTAAATGACGAAATTCAATCACGTTTATACTTACGGATTTAATCTCGATTTGACTCACCGATGCCCCGAAGATGATCTTGAAGATGCTCTTGATGTCTTCCAGGCTTCGCCGTCGTCTCGCGCTTTCCCGTCGCACACTCGTCAGCAACACTCGCGAAAACGCGATCAAACTAATCTGCAGTGGACCCCGTTCATTCAATACAGAGTGCCCGAGGCCGATAAAAATCGAGGACGCGATCAAATCAATCTTCGTGATACAACAATCGCGGTAAACGATTCCCAAAATAATGTAACAGCCGGATGCGTTTCACACAAAACTCCTTCGCAATAAGTGGGCAACTTCATACCGACGCTATGGTCGTGACGTCACGTCCCGTCGCGTTGGCGAATCGCGCAAAGACCGAGGATCAATCATGTCCATTCTTAAAGGTACAGATTAATCTTGATATCGATTCGACTTTCTTTATATCCTCCACTTCAGCGTATACGCATACCTAGAACATACAGTTCGCGTCGAGCGAGCGAACCATCGCCGCGTCGGATAAACACAAGCGACGGGCGTAGAGGTGACTCGGCCGTGCGGCGGCGACAATTGACTCTCGCCAACTTCGCGCAATTCGCGGTATCCCGCGGTACCCAGAGGCACCCGCGCACGGCGTCGGTATGAAGTTGTCGATGTTCGAATCTATCGTCGAAGAAGCACCATAACGCATCGGTCGTTTCGTTTTGACAGTGTTTAGTCGCGAATGTCGTATTATAACAGTGAGTTTGATGGCGTTTTCGCGAGTGTCCCCTTATGCACGCGACGACGATAAAGTATAAGACGCACCAGATTCATTGGCAGAACAGCAACCAGATCATCTTCAGGGCATCGGTGAGTTTGAGTGTGTTGCTCGCCGACGTGCCATGGCGTCGGTATGAAGTTGTCGACGTTTCTCAAAGTGCCGTGATAAAATGGCCGTTACATTTCGGGAACATTTAATCGCGATTGTTGTATCACGATTTGTTCGCGTTCTTGATTTTTACTGTCTTCAGGCACTCTGTGTTGAATGAATTGGGGCCCACTCCAGTTCGGTTTGATCGCATTTTCACGAATGTTGCCTTGTAAATGTGCAATGTGCGACAAGGAGGCGCGAGACGACGGCGAAGCCTGGAAGACATCAGGGCATCTTCGAGATCATCTTCGGGGCATCGGTGAGTCAAATCGAGATTGAAATTAATCTATATCCGTGATTGACTCGTCATTCGCGAACGACGGCAACATGCTACGACGATGTGCCACGACGTCGGTATGAAGTTGTCGACGTTCGAGCCTCTCGTTAAATGAGTGCCATGATACATCGGTTACATACATCATTTCAGAAATGTTTAATCGTGATTACGTCTTATTACGATTGGTTTGATGACGTTTTCGCGAATGTTGCCTACGAGTGTGTGACGGGGAAGCGCGAGACGACGACGACGGAGCCTGGAAAACATCTGCGGATTCGTTGACAGAGCATCTCCAATGTCATCTTTGGAACATCTGTGAGTATCTTGAATTTTCCTGTTAATTTATGCGATGCAAGTGATGGATTTAATACTTGTTAGACAAAAAATAAATTTTATTTACACACTATGTATCAAACGATCTTGTGTATTAAACATATTACATAAAGATTTTCTTTTTTTCTCATATTTTTGGATTTTTATTGAAAACAGATGTAAACTTGATTCAAAAGACGAAAATGGATTAAAACATGACGATATAATAAAAATATATAGACATACATAAAAAAGGAAGTCAGAAACATAGCCCAAAAATAAAAATTTAATAATATTTATTTTTAGATCCTGCATCAGACTCTGTCTTACAGTCCTCCCAAAAAAATAAAAAATATCAAGAACGAGCGTCAAATATTTTAATAAAATTATTTTCACTGGAAGTGACACGTGTCTCTTGATAATTTGGTGCTTGATTGTTTGCATTGTTTCGTTTTCTTATAGAGATTGCCAGGTACAGTCCGACAAGGAAGCAGAGAAACTGAAAAGTGTACACACAATTATTACAAAATAAATCCATAGACAAAATCTTCTTCAGGAGAACATTTTAACATGGAAACATTTCTAAGCTGACATAAAATCATAATTGTCTCTTATTTAGTTTTATCATTCAATTTGTATGATTTTTATATAATATTAACATTTATATATTATTTAAATTTATATAATATCTCTTCGTTCTATTAACGACATCTGTTTACCTGAGCTACTACATCAATCAAAGTGGAAATGCTTATTGAGTAGATGTAGGCCAATGTATGTCCATAAATATTTAGCAAAGATGCACAACCGTGTTTATATACTACTCTAGACGTGCATGGTTCCGATGAAAAGCAGCAACTGCCTGGAATTGTTGGATTATGAAGGATCTCCTCATAATCATGATATGAATAGATACCACAGCAAACTAACTACAAAAAATTATTTTACGTTATGATATTAATCCAATTTGTGAATACACACATCGCATTTGTTTGATGTTATATTCAATTATGACACGTGTAATACATAATAGTTAATGTACAACAGCTTTATACTAGTCCATTACATGCAACTTGGTTGAAAACTTGAGTAATTATATACAATATGATGTATTTCTGTTTATGAAAAAAATATGTTACTCTTAAAAATCTTACTGTGCTCTGTACATTATCTATGAACCGCTGGTCCTCCGTTCGAAGATAGTAATTCTTGAAAGCTTCTGTAAAATCAGTTTTGGCCGACGGTACCTGTACGAGCATTATGATTGCGGCAGTTGCTTGTGTAATTATCACAATCAAGAATAAAGCTGCAAACTATACGGAAGCAATGTCGTTAATCGTTTCATTCAACTCGATCTTTCTCAGAATCAAAATTGTGGTATTAAATAATTATACTGTTTAACTTTCCCGCGAGTCTACACAATAGATGCGAATATTGCGAATGTGTATAATAGTTGAAAAAAATATTTATAAGAATTATGTATCAAATAGAATCGCACTTCGTTTTCGCATGATAAGATTAAGCTTTGTAAGCTTTGCGTAAGAAGATAGTATTCGCGGAAAAACTCACCACGACGGTCGTGCAGAGAATAATATTCCATTTCCTGAAATTTGAATTCTCGAAATACAGTATACTGAATCCGAATCCAAATAAAGCAATAAGAAAAAGAACGATACTGGTAATAATAAGCACTTCCAATGAAATAATGGCGTCATGCTGCCACGTTGTGGTTCTATCAGTGTCAATGACGCTGATCTGCAATATCTTGGCCCAGCTTGTCGTGACTATTCCATATAGCTGCAATGAAATGTTTTGTATTTCTGCCTTGTGAATATATCTCTTTATCTCTATTAGGTAATATATGTATGATTTTACAATACACTTTATTAATAAAGTGTATAGATATGAAACTAGAAAATACTGCAGGATAAAAACGAAGATATTCCACAATGTTTTCCGATTATATTTTCCTTCCCTGAGGAATGAATGATGATCGTAATATGTAAAAGTTAAAGCAACATGCCATAGGACAACACGTTAGTTCCTACACGAAAAGAACAGTTTTGCTAAATTAATCGATAATTATTAAATCGATAAATTAATTAAATTTTGTCCAACACTGTCTTGACGTTATAATTACCGAAGTAATTGAGCCATGTGTGAATAAAAGAAGTTACTCACAGGGGCAATAATGTCTATGAGGTAACGGATGTAATTATTTTCGTCCTTGTAAGAAACTTATTTTATTTGTACACGGTCCAAATACTTCAGAAGTTATTATCAAACGTCGAGGTATTAAAATGACAGTATGACGAACACCAATCAATTGGAAGAATTATTAAGACTTGATTAACAAAAATTTTTATTATGTGCGTACTGAGGTTTATAATTTATATTCCATTTAATCGGATAATCTAAAACAGATAAAGGAGGACTTATAATCTATTACAATTGATGTTTAAAGTATAACAAAGAATATTGTGACGCCATTGTATTTTCTCCTAAAGTTCGCAAATACTCACTCCGATATAAATGCTAAACAAGTAAAAAAAAAATTTTTCAAAAATACGTCTATTGACCGAGAAACTGTTTAGACCCATTTTGCTCGTCGATCCCGATCGACGGTCGCGAAACGAGCAATGCGCGCAGTGCGCGCGTAGAAGCAAACTGCTCATCGTAACGAGTTCTACGATTCGCAATATGCCGCGATATTGATCGCCCGAATGATTATAAGCGATAACAACGTTGGGTGATTCATAAACTTTGAAAAACGTTCTGTATTTTTTATATGTATCGTCTGCCATTAAAGCGCGACATACAAGCTTGAATAGTGGCTTGAATAAGGATCTTACCGTGTGGCGATGCGAGCTAAGAAAAGGGGATACTCGAACACAGCCCTGTTGAAAAAACTAAATAATATTTTTAAATAAATTTTATATATATTTTTATACGCCATTTATGGATTTCCAGAACTTTACAAAATTTAGATCTACTGATAGAAAAATACTCGTATTTTCTGTGTATAAAACTCTATATGGATATTATTATTAAATAATATAAAATTAGATTGCCATATAGCAATCAACAGTTATACATTGATACTTCAACTGTACCAATGCCAGTAATAATAAACCACACTCCATCCTATAGTAGGCTTTAATTTTAACGATTAAATTATCACAGCATCGACGAAATTTATTTATTTTACACATGCATGAACTGTCTACGAGAAACAAAAACGTAAACTACATTTCAATATATTGTTCGTCCAGCCAAAAAAAAAACATCAAAGGAATAGTAATTTTTAATGGTAAAGGAAAAACTGGAATCTTCATCGAGGATGGCATGCATTGCAGGGAATGGATTTAACCAATTGTCATGTACATCCTTGAAAGAATAAATGACTAGCAATGACGAAGATGTCAAAAAAAATGGCTAACAGATATAATTGACATATTTTTCCAGTACTTAATCCCAATAGATACGAGTACACGCGTGGCAGAATATTATTTAATATTACGATCTTAATTATAAATTAAGAGCATCCATATGAGTAAGCTTTCTTTAACGAATCCAGGACAGATTATGGAATAAAACAGTTTAGTCATGTCTGCAGTGGATTGGACTGCAATAGAAATTGGAATTATTCGTGGAATAATAGGTATTGGATGAATAGAAAAAACTTTGATAAAAGTTCAGATTTTTGGAGTTTCAAGGAGCTTATTACATTAAGATTTATTCACTGTAAGTTAAAATTTGACATTTTTTGAAATAGTGACACTAGTTGACATCCTTGCGCTCAAAATTACCCTGAAAGTAAGCCATTCTCTGAACCAGAGATAAAAGCCTTATCTGACTACTTATTCAAATTTGACTTTGACATGTCTCATTCCAAAGCTATGGGCAAAGCTTGATGATTCCTTATGCATAGACGGCTGACCATATTTTCTCTTATTATAATCAAGATATATATGGTAGTAAACTGCAATAGTCAAAATATCAAGAACGGGCATCAAATATTTTGTTAGAATTATTTTTGCTAGAAGTCACATGTGTCTCTTGATAATTTGGTGCTTGATTGTTTGCATTGTTTCGTTTTCTTATAGAGATTGCCAGGTACAATCCGACAAGGAAGCAGAGAAACTGAAAAGTATATACACAATTATTACAAAAAAATAGACAAAATCTTGTGCAGATGAAAATTTTAGCATGGGAACATTTCTGAACTAATATAAAATCATAATCGTCTCGAGTTTGTTTTTATCATTCAATTTGTATGATTTTTAAATTTTATATAATATCTCTTCGTTCTGTTAATCATATCTATTTACCTCAGCTACTACGTTAATTAAGGTGAAAATGCTTATTGCGTAGATGTTGTAGGCCAATGTATAAATATTTAATCCATAAATATTTAGCAAAGATGCACAACCGCGTTTATATGTTACACTATACACAGAGCACGGTTTCGATGAAAAGCAGCAACTGCCTGGAATTGTTGGATTATGAAGGATCTCCTCATAATCACGATATGAATAGATACCACAGCAAACTAACTACAAAAAATTATTTTACATTATGATATTAATCCGATTTGTGAATACACACATCGCATTTGTTTGATGTTATATTCAATTATGACACGTGTAATACATAATAGTTAAAATATAACAGCTTTATACTAGTCCATTACATGTTACTTGGTTGAAAACTTGAATAATTATATACAATATTATGTATTTGTGTGTTTGTGAAAAAAATGTTACTCTTAAAAATCTTACGCTGCTCTGTACATCATCTATGAACCGCTGGTCCTCCGTTCGAAGATAGTAATTCTTGAAAGCTTCTGTAAAATCAGTTTTGGCTGACGGTACCTGTACGAGCATCTTGATTGCAGCAGTTGCTTGTGCAATCATCACAATCAAGAATAAAGCTGCAAACTGCAAGGAAGTAATGTCGATAATCATTTCATTCAACTCGATCTTTCTCATGCACTCAGAATTGAATTTGTGGTATTAAATCTTAAATTTGTGTAAAACTATTAAATATTAAATTCTTAAATCAAAATGGTGGTATCAAATAATTGTGCTCTTTAAATTTTCCGCGAGTCTACACAGCAGATGCGAATATCGCGAATGTGTATAATAGTTTTAAAGAATATCGATAAGGAATATATGGGAGATAAAATCGCACTCCGTTTTCGGATAAGATTAAGCTTTGTAAGCTTAACCTTGCGTAAGAAGATAATGTTTGTGGAAAAACTTACTATGACGGTCGTGCAGAGAATAATGTTCCGTTTCCTGAAATTTGAATTCTCGAAATACAGTATACTGAATCCGAATTCAAAAAAGGCTATAAGAATGAGTGCGATGCCGACAATAATAAGCGCTTCCAATGAAATAATGGCGTCATGCTGCCACGTTGTGGCTCTATCAGTGTTAATGACGTTGATCTGCAATATCTTGGCCCAGCTTGTCGTAATTATTCCATATAGCTGCAATGAAATGTTTCTTATTTCTGCCTCGTGAATATATCTCCTTATCTCTATTAGCTAATATATGTATGGTTTTACAATACACTTTATTAATAAATTGTATAGATATGAAACTAGACGATACTGCAGGATAAAAGCGAAGATATTCCACAATGTTTTCCGATTATATTTTCCTTCCCTGAAGAATGAATGATGATCGTAACATATAAAAGTTCAATCAACATGCCATAAGACAACACGTTTGTTCCTACACGAAAAGAACGATTTTGCTAAATTAATCGATAATTATTAAATCGATAAATTAATTAAATCTTGTCCGACACTGTCTTGGCGTTATAATAATAATTACCGGAGTAATCGAGCCATTTATAAATAAAAGAAGTCACAGGAACAGTAATGTCCATGAAGTAACGGATGTAATCATTTTTGACCTTGTAAGAAACTTATTTTATTTGCACACGGTCCGAATACTTCAGAAGTTATTATCAAACGTCGAGATATTAAAACGACAGTATGACGAACACCAATCAATTGGTAGAATTATTAAGACTTGATTAACGGAAATTTTTATTATGTGGGTTTATAATTTATATTCTATTTAATTTGATAATCGAATAATCTAAAGCAGAGAGGAGGACTTATAATCTATTACAGTTGATGTTTAAAGTATAATAAAGAATATTGTGAGGCCATTGTATTTTCCCTTAAAGTTCGCAAATACTCACTCCGATATAAATGCTAAACGTGTAAAAAAAAAATTTTTCAAAATTACGTCTGTCGACCGAGAAACTGTTAGATAGACCCATTTTGCTCGTTGATCCCGATCAACGGTCGCGAAACGAAAAAGAAGTAATGCGCAGCATGCGCGTAGAAGCAAACTGCTCGTCGTAACAAATTCTTCAATTCGTAATATACCGCGATATTGATCGCCCAAACGATAATAAGCGATAACGCCGTTGGGTGATTCATAAACTTCGAAAAACGTATATTTTTTTTATACGCGCCGTTTGCCATCAAAGCGCGAGATATGAACGTGAATAATGATGTTGAGTAAGGATCTCAACGTGTGGCGATACGAGCCAAGAAAAAGGAATACTCGAACGCTGCCCTATTGAAAAAAAAGTAAATAGTATTTTTAAATAAATTTTATATGAATTTTCATACACCATTTATGGATTTCCAGAACTTTACAAAATTTGGGCCTGCTAATAGAAAAGTGTTTTCTATTTTCTATGACTTAAACTCCTTATGGACATTCTTATTAAATAATATAAAATTAGATTGCCATATGGTAATCGACAGTTATACTTTGATACTTCAACTGTACCAGTGCCAGTAATAATCAATCACACTGCATCCTATGTTGAGGGTGAACCGTTTTCCGAAATAGAAACAAAGAAGTCAGAGTATATTCAATCTATTTCCAGTAAATTTTATTAGATCTCATTCCATACTTTTAAGCAACTTATAATGTTTCGTTATTACATTTCACACAAAAGCTCGCCTTGACAAATTGATAAGTATTTCATTAGGAAAAAAAAACAATATAGAAACAATTTATATAAAAAAAGAATTACGTTTATAATACATTATAAAATAATTCATTTCATTATTATTATCATAACAATACTCGTCAATAGAATTAATCTAAATCTTATCATACAAGTATGTGTGCTTGATATAACATTGACAAATCTAGATTGAATTAATCTTTGTATTTCTAGCATATATATATATAATCAATCTAGATTGATAATAGATGTAAAATTAAAATGTTTCTTGTATTTCGTTATATAACAAGATTATTATGTAAGAAAAATGTTCGCTTCGTATAAATCATATAAAATTATTTATAGATGTAACGATATTGCAGATTTAGATTATGTACGTCACACGTGTTTTCCGTGAACGTTTGTGCACAAATTGGGCGAAATGCATCGTTACAGCGCGTTTCCATCCTAAGAGATTATCCTAACTAGAGAGGAAACTCTAATTTCTCTTTTGATCATGTTTAAAGAAACATTGAAAAGTGAAAATATAAAATTAAATTTATCTCAAATAATTAAACATTGAATTTTTACAATTGTATTATATACTGTTATTGACTATATATTTTTATTGGACACGCAGAAATTATATTACTTTTTTACGTACAATGTTTTGAATTTCTTGTACTTTCGTCATTATTATCAGTGTAATTATTTGTATACATTTTTGAAAAAACTTAATTTACTTTTTACAATATTGTTTCCTATCATTTTTTATCAAAATATATTAATATATTAATTTATATATTTTTTAATTATACAATTTAAAAAATTAAATATATAAATAAAAATAATAAAAATAAGTTAATATGTTAATCAGAGTTGGATCGAAATTATTTTAGGTCGAAGTACTATCTGTTGTGAAGTTGGTATAAAAATGAAGAATCAGGTCAAGGTCTCATTTGTCTCTACATTTATTTTATGAATACAAAATACTGAATATACATATAATTTTATCTCGCAGCAACGGCAGCAGCGGCAGCAGCAGCAGCGGTAGCAGCAATAATTTTGTTAAACAACGAGTAAAATTACATTTTTTGAATTATTATCATTTACATACTTTCTTGCCGTGCTCAACCTTTTGTACGCTTTATCATTATCGTACTCAAAGAGGAAATATTGCATAAATGCGGATCATTCGTTTATCACGCGTGAGCCAGCAAAGGGATCTTTTAAAGTATTTTTTATTATAAGACAAAAAATATATATATATATATATGTATATAATATATTTGTAGACAATAGACTGTGTACTGTGCTGTACAAACAAAGTGAATTTTTATATAGACACATACGAGGATTCCGTGATTTTCAACAGCGATAACGTCTTCGCAGGTACAATTGTGTAGTTTATCATATGAAAAAATATCTTTATATTATTAACATCATAAAATACTATCACTGGTCTGCTTTCCCGCGAAGGTACTTTAATTTTGTATTTGTTTGCAGGCTAATTATGAAACAGTCCTGCGTATATGCACATTAAATAACATCAAAGATTTTTTACATTTTTGAACTTTTATGTAGAACTGGTATAAACACGAGTCAAAGCAATACCGTATCAAAATATGTATATATGTATAGAACCGTATAAAAAAAGTTTTTTTACAAAGGAAAAAAAATGAGGTCTGACACCCAGCAATAATTACGATGGTTAGGTCATTGCCAGGTGATATTCGTGCGCTGGATTCTGCATTGAATTCTTGTAACCAAAAAACAAAAGTTCGTCATTTTATAAGGAAAATATTATCTGTACACTGTAATTATGACTGCAAAGAAATCGGAAAAAAAACATAAGACCATCTGGTTTCATTCTTCGCTTAGAAAAAGAAAAAAAATTTATCTTGCTATAGAGCGCAAGTGTTCTATCACATCTTATAGGCAAATACGTTGATGGTAGTAAGATGAAAGTAAGATTGTTGTTACATGTTGAAAGCCTCCCGCACGAAGTGATGTCCTTCGCAATGCTCCACTTTTACACACTATAACCTCTGCGTTCAGCATTCTTAATGGAATTTGCCAGACATAATGCAAAGATAATGCCGATCAGCTAAAAAAAAAGAGTAAAGATAGGGATGTTATTACTGTAAAATATTCACACTCACAAAAATGAGAACTATATATAGAGAGCAAAATATATTTTTGATATGTGTTTGGAAATTTGAATGCTTAATCCTGGAATGCTATTCATATTTTTTTAACACTCTAGGTAAAAATTCACATAATTAAGAAATTTTTTACACTTTATTATGTTACAAATGTTAGAATAACTAAACTAACATTTTAATATAAAAAAATCTTATTAATGTTATTTTAAACTATCAAATAATTAATAACAAAAACTATACTAAAATTGAATGCACTTGAACACTTGGGTTAAATCTATGGTAATATTTCAGGTTTAAAGCTCATTTTGAACAAATTTATAATCCATATCGGAAGATATTAAGATTTAAAAGTTTTTTGAGCTTTGATGTGCAATTATTATTTTTTCTCTTTTAGTTAACATAATACAGACGCGATAATCCTGCCACTTTATTTGACTTTAATTAGTTTACATTTCTTACCTCTGCAACAGCAATACCTATGGCGATGCCACCCAGTACCGTAAGTGAGTGCTTGAAAAAATCTTCTATCGCCGAAGCGCAACCTTTGGTGTAAGCGTTTGATAAATCGCAATTAGATTCCTTCTTACCACAACAACTTCCTGGAATCGGCTGTCCGCCAAAATCTTTGGCACTATCAACACCACAGCATTGCAACTGTAAAAATATATTGGAGTATGAATCCATTTCTGAATCTGTGAATGCCTCTTGAAGATACTTAGATATACTGTGAATTTATTTATATTCAGTCTTTTTGGATATAAATAATTCATAATATAAATATTCTAGATTCGTATAACAATGTAGTTTCTTACACTAATAAAAGTAAAAATTCACTCCTATAGTAAATTTTGACTTTTATTAAAACAGAATAACAAATCCTTCAAACATTAAACAAGCTTAATTTTCACTCTTGTAGAGTGACGTTTTACTCTACGAGATTTATAAAGTATATTAAGTATATTCTAAAAAGCAGACTTACCGCTTCTTGTATGGTATTTACGATTTCCTTATCTTCTTCGTTCCCATTTTTGTAGCGATCGAAAACGTTTGTTCTGTATTCTTTCCCAAAATCGATTTCGCCGGCGTTGTTCGCTGCGACAAACACGAAGATTGCGACAGCCACTTGTATGATCAGGATCGTCAATAGTAAACATGCAAACTGTGCAGAAGAAACATTATCAATTGCCACGACTCTTAATCCTTTTCAGGCGGACAAAGCTGACGCGTCTCAAATAAGTGCCATTTAACCCATACGATCATAATAATCTCAATCATAAACGTATCTAATAATAATGGTATAATTGTCTAGAAAATATCGTCGACAATATCGATACGCGATAAGCTCACGCTAGTATCTATATGAAGCAATAGACAAATGCATAAGCCGCATGTAAGATAAAAATAAATATAACAAATTGTCTTCACTTTTCAGTTATCTTCGATTAAATAAATGCAACGTGTTTTAATGCCACAAACTCGAAGCGTACGTGTTTCGGATACATAATAAACTTGAATTATCTTTCAAGATTGAATTTAAAATATTTGATGTGCGCGAACACAAGATCAGAACTCAAGGTTAAACTTCTCTCGACTTGCATGACAAGATGAAATTTGCTTGCAGGGCTTACCGTGACAATCATACAGTGACTCTCGCGAATGGCACCGCAGCATCCTAGGAAAGCGATGACAAAGATGATGCTTCCAATGACAATCAACGTAATTGCCGGGAACGTGAGATTACTCGTAATTTCATTTAGGTGTTCGGAATAATTATTCTTTCCTATTTGCACTATAACGCCGATAACCAAGATTGCCAGGCCACATAGCTGCAACAAGAAATTTTCTATCATCACAGGTATATTCCATATTGTTCTCAAATTGCTATAACTAACAATTTTATAATTTCTTTTATTCTTTTAACACAATTCTTATTATGTACGTTTCTATATTGAACGAATTAATCATTCCGTAATTTTCTTATATAAATTACAGACGTCATTGTGCGAGACACCAAAAATATTAAAACAGATGATCGGTAAAAAGTACTTAGGGTGAATGAAAGTCTCATTTAATTTATTTTACTTTCTACTCTGTTTAATAGTTTTTAAGATAATTTTATTTAATAGAATTTATAGATTTATTAGTTTTCAAAAAAATAAAATAAATCAAGTAAATCTTATTCGTGTACTTTGTTTAAAAGTATGCAATACTGCTCGAATTACTGCGAACCTGAGAAAATAATTTTTAGTGTTTAAATGCAGAACTTCAGAAATCAATACACGTATGTAGAAGCTCTTCCGATTTGGAATAAATTTGCATGTACTTAAACATTGAGTAGTACTCCCAACCGCTATTTATTTGGAGATACTTATAGCAGAATATCGAAGTCATGATATCAAGGAAATCACTGCAACTTTTAGCTTTTCAGTCCAATTCTGGTGTTTCTCTCTCTCTCTCTCTCTCTCTCTATCTCTCTCTCTTTATCACCGATTACGAGTTGTAGTCGCCAAACATGCCTCAATTGTTACCTAATGTACTTTCGAGCATAGAAATAGATCCAAGATGTAGTCGGTACAACCACTGGCATACATATCGAACGATACGGTCCCAGATATCTGGAAATCGTCCTTGAAACACATCAGAGCGGGCGCGCGCGTGCATGCGTTATTTTTACATGTGCTACTATACGACACATGTGTCATAGTAGATCTTGAGGTTCGCCGCAGGTAGACTAATGCACTTATGCTATATAAGTAAAATGTGAAACGCGGACAGTCCGAGTGCGTTGTTCGTCCAATCGATTCGACCTTTAATAATTTCCGCCCTAGTTTCAGAATGACCAGAACTCCGTCGTAAGATACCCCGTGCATCGAATAGCGTGTGCGAAAGAGCAGAGGAATCGAGGAGCAGTAATGAAAACTCATTCTTCCTGGCAACGTCAACGACGATGAAAGATTTTAACAGGGTTGGGTAAGTTGATATAAATTAAGTCAAAGTTAATTGGCTTATGAAATTAATTTAATTACATGAATAAAAGACTAACTAGTTAAAAATATTAAAATTAAATTAAGTTAAATTAAAAGTCGATTTAAAACATCCATATTAAACTAAAAATTCGTAAGTTTTTAAAGTGAAATTACTCAAAAGAATTATAATATTGATCATTAAATAAATTAAATACTTTATTTGTAAATTAAGTTTATATAAAATAACAAAGAAATATTGTTTTTTTATGTGAAAATGTATTTTTTCTGTTATAATTTTTTGCTTTACATAAATGAGTTTTTAACTCGGAGAAAAAATTAATAAATTAAAGTTTATGTGTTTCAAAAAGTAGTTAAAATTAAAAATTAAATCATTTAAAGTTAACCAAGTCAAGTTAAAAGTTATTATCTTTTTAACTATATTATTTAATTTTTTAACTAGTTACTACCTAACGCTGGACTTTGGCGATCGATCAAATAAAACAACGATAAAAGACGATCAATCACCAAATACGCATTATTTGCTTTTGATCGAGTTAAAACTTCCTGAGTTTTATATCGAGCCTCACTTCACTCACCGCTGATCATGTTGGCTGGAAGACGCCGCTAGTGAGAACCCGGTTTTTATTTTACCCGCGAGACATATCGAAATTACGTATGCTAGTGTGAGTGACGTCTGTATACGCGTGCACGTATGTATACCGAGATGGCATCATCACATCCAACGCGTCCCCGGAATTCCGGCTTCCTCTTCGAAATTACGATTATTTGACGGCAATGTCGCCGCCGCCTGCATGATCAACTTCCAGAGAAGAAACTAATATCTTCCTCGTTAATTAACAAATATAAATTCCGAGAGAATCCGCCGGGAATTTAATTACACCCCAGACAGCACACAATATTTATAATAAACATTTATAAATATCTTTCAAAATATTTTATAGATATTTTTTTATGTTAAATTCAACAAATTATAAATATTATAATAAATATTGTATAAAATATTTAATCTTTATTTTAATATTTTATACAATATTTATCATAATATTTATGATCCAACCTAAGACTATAAAAATATTTATAAAATATTTTGGTAAATATTTTAAAAATATTCTAATAATTATTCTAAATATTTTGTAAATGTTTTATAAATATTGTGCTGTCTGAGAAAAAATGGTTTTGCTTTTAAGTATCTAAAAATTTAGCTATAGATTTGAAAACAATTTGATTGGATCAACAAACTAATAAGGTCAGTTAAGCATGACGAATAATGCAAAAAGTTTTGATATTCAACCAACTTGAGCATTATCTCTACAAATAATGGTCTAACCAAATTTTCGAATCTGTGTTCAGCTAAATTTATAGATATTTTAGCAAAATCGTTCTTTTCGTGTAGAAATTGCGTTTTCAATTGGATTCTTCTCGGCCATTATTTTTACGACTGAATACACGCATTGAAAATATCGAAGCTTCAAAAAGAGTTGAGATGGATTTCGCGCGGTTACTATACACTGATCGATAAGATAAGTATCGATTGGCCAACAACATGGATAACCAAGGACTCAAGGTCCAAATGAAATATCTGTTCGCGTTTAGAGAAAATTGAAAACGCACGATTCATTCTATTGCATATGCGCATGAACGCAAATGCATTTATCAAGACAAACAAAAGCGTGATAACAGTAGTAGTAAAAATATTTGACTGACAGGAAGAGAATGCACCGCCCAAAAAAAAAACATTGGAATACAAACGAAAAGCACGGAGTTTTTTCATATTCAGGAAAAAAATTTGTTGAAAAACTAAATTTTTGGGCTGTAAAAAATTAATTAAATTAGAAATATTATATATGTTTTGTTTACTTAATCAATTTAAATAACAGAGACAGAATTTATATTTGAACTGCTTGTAAAATTTAGAATAAAAATTTTTCTGTGGTGCCCATTCATGTTAAGGCCAATCATATATCTTGTTATAAAATTTGATTATATAATTGGCAATAAAACTTAAATTTTCTACACGGTATTGTTAAATGATGCTGTTATAAATTTTATATGTAACAAACAATATATTAGCAGATACAGAAAAATATAAATAAAAAGATAAATTTTTGTTGTGATTTCTAAAAATTTACTAATATCAGCGAAACATTTTTGAAACCTACTCAAGTGAAACCTATCCAAACCTATTTAGCTGAACGTATTTGACTAAGTATTTTAGTTTTGCGACAATTTTTTCTTGTGTGCATTTAATACTAATTAAAAATATTTGAAACGTAATGCAATAAGAACAATTCGTCAGATATACATTTCTCACGTCATCAATAAAAAAAAAATTAATATTTATGATTAATAGTATCTAAAGAGTATATCGCTAAATTCTCTAAAGTCGCAGATAACTTCGGATAACGTGAATAACAATTAATCATTTCTGATATCAAATCAGTCAACTTATTTTTAGGCTTATATCATTTTCACGCAGAATAAATTCTCGCAACCAGTCTTTGATGGTCAGCGAACATTCTACAGTTTTAAAAGATATTTCTAAAATTTCTCGAATATTTCTACCCTAAGAAAAAAATTAACTAAATTTTTTAACTTAATAAAATTTTTTCAGTTTAAGTATTTATGTATTTAAGTTAAACATATAGATGCTTAAACCGAAACTCGAATATTTTAATTAACTTTTAATGAGCTAATAAGAGTAATCGCGGTTATTGATACGTAAAAATAATAACACAATTTTACTACCTTTACATAAAAAAGCGCATCTGCACTTTTTTATCTTAACATAAAAAGGTGCAGTTGCGCTTTTTTATGTGAAGATAATAAAATTATTATTTCTATGCATCAATAACCATTTACTCTTATTAGCCCATTAAAACTTAATTGACAATTTTGAGACTACTACACTTTGATGGTTTTTTTTTATTTATTATTGTACTCGAGTATTTTATGTATTTAAGTTAAATATATAAATACTTGAAATGAAGAAACTTCGCCAAGTTGAAAAATTAAATTTTTTTTCTCAGTGCAAAATTTAGTTATGACACAATTACGCTCGCGGCCGCATCAGTTACACGCGTAAAAAAAGTATTGTGCCAATTTACGCGTTTCACCGCGAGCTTATTGCCGCGAACGTGAAACTAGCTGTCGGAGTGCAACGTGGAAAATTTGCGCGTGAAGAGACACAATCGCGAAGATAGTGCACATGTGATATGTGCAAGGCGTGACGCGATAATTGCGGAAAATGAGACACCGGGGAATGCCCGAACAGCATTGGCGAACGACTGGCGGAGGACGAAAATTATAGACGCTGCTAAATGCATAATGCAATGGACGCGATGTTGCGACATGCGGAAAACTTTCTTGTGAAGCTGATTGTCTGGAAATGACGCACAATGCGATTTAGAGACAAAGTAACGGGAAACTCGAGGCCATCATCGGCTTAATGCTTAATGACTCGATCATTACAAAAATCAGCTGGCTTTAATTAAATCCTAAAAATAATGAATAATCAATCTTCTGGTCTACGTTAAAAGCGAGAATCGCATTAAACGAAAGTGCATTTTTTTTATATGATAATAAGAATAATAGCAGGAAAGATGTACGTTAAAAAATAATGAGTCACCGTTACTTTTATTTTTTTTATCAGGATTGATAAAATCATATTTTTTTTAAACATTGTATTTTTTGTTTAATACACATTTTTAATGTTTTAAATATGCATTAAACTTATAATATGTTATATGTTGAAAACGTGTTTAAAATATGTTTAAAACACAATTTTTACCAACTCTGTTTTTTATAATGCTTTGATAATGACATTACAGTTTTCCATCACAATACTAATAACACCAGAATTGCAATAACTTTGGAGTAGCAAGTAACCTTTACGCTTTACTTGAACAAAGCAACTTAGTTGATTCATTACGTAATAAATAAGAGTAATGTGTTGCTCTTTGAATCGTTATGTAACGAGTACGTTACCGAGTTTTTTCTCAATGAGTAACGTGTAATGATAACTCGTTACTTCTCTGAATAATAGCACATATTTGTTACAAATTAATTGAACAAGCTTTTTATTTGTTCGCGAAGTTCAGACTTCATCCATTTTTTCTAAATATTTTTTTTCCTAAATTCTTTTTTACTAATTACAAAAAATTATTCTACAAAGTCTAGTATAATTCAATTCAATTCTTGGAGCAATAACTAATGTATCAGAGAGCTATTAAAATGGAATTTTAAAGTTCCTTAGTTAAAGTAATATTGTACCTTTCCATTACTCGTTTAATCTCTAGAGATATAGGTTGAATTAAATTCACAGAATTTAATATGTGTAATGGAGTAATTCGCGGTAAGTGGTATCTTAATAAAAAAGAGCTAGCTTAATCTGAAATTGGAATCGTGATACTTCGATTTTAAACTCTAACCCAACAGATCTACGATCTTTTTCTTGAAATAGATATAATCGCGTTCGATAACCAGTTGGCTAGATAATGTTTCAGTGCAATTAAATATCACGAGCTTTAGCAACCGAGCAACGATAAACGATAAAACTAATCGAGAAAAACAATGTACAATGTACAATATTTAAATGGATTTAAATGCCAGTTTAATTGTATAAAATTTAGAATCAATTTTCTAATGTAACACTGGCAGCAAAATTTAATGTAATATAACGGAAGCAAATTTCAAGCAAGTTATGTATTTTGATTAATAATGTGTTTTGATACAACATTAAATGTACATTAATATACATTTAATGTAAATTTAATTACCAAAAGTGCACTAAATTTTATGCAATCGCTTTTCAGTTATAGACACATTAAATTTAACGTACATTTAACGCATAATATACATTTCACGACATTTTTAATAGTGAAATATTCCCAGGAAAGACTTTCGCAGTTTATTTGAAGAGCGGGATCGTCATGTGGTGCTTCAGCTTTTCTATAGACACACCCAGTATGTAGTCATCCTACACAAAGTTGCGTAACTGATCGGGAAAATCACAAGATAAACGATAATGGAAGTCTTGTTCATTGCAACTTTTGATAAAGAAACACGCAAAAAAGCGACACAATTATCCAGGCTAAAAAAAGCACTTCAACGAACATATATTTAGTGTCACTTTTTTTTTGGTGAATGTTATCTCAAGAGTCGATGTTCGCACAATTGAGCGTTGTTGTACGCGCAATTTTTATCATCATGTAAAAACAGAAGCTAAAACATTGTTACCGTGACAACAATTGATTAAGTACACATAAAATTATGTGCATTTAACATAATTGTGTCATGAATTTTAATACGCATTATAGATCGTCTAGGTTTCAGAATCGACTAGCATAAAAATGCGATATAAAGAAAAATTTACGTCTTTGTTACATGATAAAAACGATTTAAATGAGAGTCCATCATTCACGTCAACGGATCGATAAATATTCATAAAACGATCCCATAAATGATGATGAATCGATGTATTGCTGCGTGATTAATTCGCAAGATATTGAATATTCTATTCACCTTTTCGAGACAATAGTTGTCAATATAAAAGCCAACATTTGTAGAACAGTATGCATTGTATAAAAAGTTATACAATTCAAGGTTGCATCTCGTTTCGACAGAACGGCTATTTATCTCTCTTTGTAAATGATCATAATTGACTGAGGCTAAACGAATCGCGTTGATGTTTTGCGAAGAAAATAAATCGTGCACTCCCAAAAATTAATTCGAGAAAGAGTTAGCCGCGCTACGAGGGACAGTATAGGTGAGATAGTCGCTCCCTCAAGGATGCCCATAAAACCGATGACCATCTTTCACTCGCAACCTTGTATAATCCGGCCTTTTCGTGACAGATCCCTTGCACAAGCGAAGGGGATACGTGAGTACCATAAATGAATTTACTGTTACTCAATCGATCGTAATTCCTGCGAAACCAAGACGCAGAAAACTTGAACGTGACCTAGATCTCGAAGAAATTAGAGGAACTTCAATCCCTTAAATATCAAAGAGAGAGAAGCAAACAGAGAAGTATTCAGAAAATTATATATGGAATTCCCAGAAAGACAGATTTATTCCCTAGGTACGTAATAATAAAACCAATTCGATATATAATTAAGGACAAAGTATCAGTCTTTGTAAAAAGTGACTGGAATTGGAATTGTGTCAATATTTAAACTTTTTTGTATAAAAATAAATATTGCATACATATGGAACTGTTCAATAATGTCAATATTTATATTTAACAACACAATTTTATTTCCTTTAGTTGTTATCATTTTTTTTTATTTTTTCTAATGTTCTCGATGGAAAATTTTGGATGTAAATATGCCTTCTGATCAGTCTAACTTGAAGAAAATAAAATAAACACAAAAAGACATTACTTTTTACAACAAATGAATCAAAAATATTTAAAAAACGCTAATATATAATGTTTAATATTAAAAAATGTACCATACATAGTAGGATATAACTTCAAAATTTTTTTTTCAATAAACTTTATAGCACAACTAAACTTAGGATTATAATAAAACTTGGCATAAATCATCTTGAGTACTTAAAAAACTTATAAAAAAATTCTCATTCTATCTTCAATATTTTTTTCTTTGTCATCATGTTGTATCGTGTGGTCACACATTTCTAGACAACACATAATTCAAAATTAAGATATAAGATGTCTTTTGAAAACAAAAATTTGTAACACCTCTTTTAGATATATTTAAAGTTTTATATTCCGATTTTGGACTTTATATTATCTGAATTTCTATTAGTATAGATAAGAACTTCTTATTGAACTTTTGATTCACTTAGAAAATCACCGCTAATTTTTTTTAAATACTTTCTAAAATAATATATAAAACAATTTATAATTTTTTCATAATTTTTCATTATTTTGAAAATAGATGTAATACATCTTTAAATATCACTGTATAAGAAATGCGATAAACTTTATCACTAAGTTTATTTTGATAGTATTTCCATGACTTGATTTACACTGAAAAAAAATTTTTTTATACTCAAGTAAATATATTTATTTTAACATCATTTCCTTGATTTGAAAAAATATTTCCTAAATTTAAAAATAAATTATTTTATACTAGCTAATATATATTTTTTTAAATGATGAAGTCGAGAGACGTGATAGAGTCTCGCGCCAAGTAAACATGCAGCGAGTAGAGACCTAAATATATTTACTTGAACATAAGAAACTTATTTTCCAGTGTGTTAATGAAATTCTTGTCAATTAATATTGACGATAAATTGTTCTTGCCCGAATAATTTACTAATTTGTAGAAAACATATTTCTTACACTTGTTTTGCAGCGATAAGGGGATATTATCTCGTGGTAAAAGAAAATCGTAATATTTTTCTTCGGTCTATCGCTTCGGTCTATCGCTTCGGTCTATTGCACTGAAGCTTGCGCTATCATTGTACGTACGTTGCATAGTCGCACAGGATCATCTGTTGCTAATTTTAACCACCTTGTACGTAGATATCCGGTTTACTTCTACCACAAACGATCGCTACGTATCACCGTCCATGGACAGGCACGTAAATAACACAAACGAGATGATAAAATTATGCAATGAACCGCGAACGAAACTACTGAGAGCATGTAAATGTAATGTAACATCCTACGTTATTGCAAATTACGCTTTTATTTCAATCTTGAGTGACGTATTAAATTTTTTTCTGTAGTATTATCTCCTTCGTAGAAATTCTTGAAATGTAGAAGCGCTTATTTGAAATGTAGAATGTGTAATTAACTTAATGAGAGAACGCTACGCGTGAAATAAATTTACATGTAATGTAATTTGCAGTTATAAACGTATGTTAAATACATAAAATATATTCAACGAATTATTAGAAATGTGTTGAATATATTCTTTTCTAGTTGTCGAACAATTCGCAACAATTCGCTGTATGAAACAAAATCTAGCTTGCTTTTAAGATACTTTATCTAATAGTGGAAGCATTTTTCGTCGATACGCATTATATTGGTTTCCTGATAAGATTACATTTCTTCTGGAAATTGAAAAGGGGATAAATGGTTCCGAGAATAAAACGCGGAATTTTACAGCGGAGCTCGATTATTCGTTGATTATTTCCTTTAGGATTCCGCCGAAATGCACTTTTACAATGACGCATACGGTGGTGGCTTCAGCACAGACTCGTTCTGCTATTATATGTATCGATTTTCAGTCGAGAGGGGAACTATCGCGAAAGATCTCTTACGCAACGATCCTTTGTTCGTCAGGAGGAAGACAAGTCTTGCGACGTTTGGCGAAATTCAATGTGGGACGACGACTATGACTATATATAAGGGAAGACGAGGAGAGACCTTGGAAGTAGTAAGAAACAACTATTATGGTCAACCACAGGAAGCAAACCAAGAGACAATGAAGAGAAGATGAAAGAGAAGAAAAGGAAATAGATCGCCTGACTGTCATCGTGATGGCCTCGCAAAAATATATCAGAAAAAATTTCCACGAAGTATTGTCATCACTTAATTAAAATAATTACTCGCTAAGAAAAATAATACAATCATTTTTCTGAATTGAAGTGTGTTTGCAAAAAGGTGTGGTTTTCTGATAGAAAAAATTTTAAGTGAAGAAAACACTTTCTTAAAACTATATATTTTGATGCAAGCATTTGTTTTCTGTTTAAGTAAAAATATTTATTTTAAGTAAATGTACATATTACCTTAAGTATATAATTTGGTATTTTTAAATGTTTTTATATTTAAATAATGATTTTACAAATAAGCTAATATTACTTAACTTATTGAAATTGTTTTCTTAGATTATTAAAAATGATTATCTCGAATATAAAAACAAACTCTAAATATTTTTTAAAACTGAAAAAAAATTACTCGATTAAAAATTATTTCTTCATTTTATTTATATATTTAAGAAATTTTTTAATTGACTCCAAGTAAATAATTTAATTAAAATCCACTGCCAATGAGTAAATAATTTTTTTATGTTAAGTAATTTTTAATTTTATTTCACAAATTTGGAATTTGTTAATTGTTAATTATCACGGAGATTTTTTTGGGAGGATAAAAACTAAGGGAAAGGTGGGTTAAGACGGACCCTTTAAATGAAAATGGCTATATTTTTTATGTTAATTACAAAAGATAATTGAAATTTAACAAAAAAACTTTAAAATGTTCATTATAAGATCATAATGTCAAATTTCCAAAAGTTTAAATCATTAACAAAAATGTTATGAAACTTGATTTTGGTTTATTTTACCTCAGCTGGGGTAAAATGGATTATCCCATAGCATAAAATGGATCAAATCTACACTGAGAAAAAAGTTGTGTAAATTTTTCAATTTGTTAACTTGATCGAATTTCTTCAATTCAAGTGTGCTCGTGTATTTAAATTAAATATACAAATGCTTAAACTGAACTTCAAGTATAATGTATTCGAATCAAATACATAAATATTTGAACTGAAAAAATTTAATCAAGTCAACAATTTTTTTTTTTTTCAGTACAGATAATAAGCCGAGGTAATATGAACCAAGGAATAATTTTACTGATTAACTCTAAATCAAAACTATGTATCATTTATTAAATATTTTTAATAGATAATAGATTAGATAGATTATAAAAAAAAGATAAAGATTCTCCTTTGAACTTTTTATCCACTCAAACAGTTCTCCGTAATGATAAAGTCAATATTTGAAGAACAGTCCTCCAATCTGACAACTCTGCATGCTGTTATGCTTCTCAGCTTTTGGTACGCAGTTTTAAGGTGTCATGATAATTAGGCGATAATCAAAGATAAGTAGGATGATTCACAGTTTATCGCGGTACTCCTTCTTCTAAACATACTCCAATATAAACGTATAATCTCTCTGCTCCTTTTTCATATTATTTTCCTCACTGCTCAACGAAATTTTTATCTTTGCGCTTTGTGTTACTGAACCGTCTCGATATCGCGGACGAGTTTAAAGAGTCAAAAGAATAGAAAGATAACAAGATAAATCATCCTGCAACGCAATTCGATAACGGCAGATGCAGCGATTGGACTTTATTGTTTAGCGAGTAAATGCGGGCCCACACGCGTCAATAACGACCGTTAATGAATAAGCGTGAGATACGCTTAATTGCCCCCGCACACTTCTTCGATTTCTTCTCAAATCAAGCGTGCCGCTAATCTAACGTAATCTGCTTTTTCTCAACATTGCGATTGCTCTATCAACATCGTAATTACTCGGCTGACCGACGAGATAATAGCATCTCGCGGATGCGCTCGGGGTTAAGGATATATGAATCGAATCGATACTCGCGATCGAATAACAATGGTGGCAGACGCGCGCGAGGAGACGTGTGACACATTGTGTCAACCTTGGTTTTTTTGTTATCACCATGAGTCAGTCGCCAATATGTATACACGACGTGTATGACGTACCTGTATTTACATATATGACAATATATACTATCGTTCATAAATTCAAGAACACTTGCAACTTTCTCGCATCTCATGAAAAGTTAGAATGAAAAGGCTTTAAAAAATTTTTGAAAAATCGATAGCATCGTAACAAAAATTTTTATTATTCTCTTTTTCTGCAACCTCTTTTATTACGAAGTTAAAAATAAGTTTACACAAAAAATTCGATTGTGAAAAATTAACGCATTAATTTGAAAAGAGAAACATTTTAACGCTTAGAAAATCTATTTTTGCGTTAATTTTTGTCCAATGATATGATTTCATCAAGTTACAGTGATTCGAAATAAAAAAAAACTACTAAATTTCAATGTAATTTAGGAACAAAAATATTGTAGAAACGAAATTGAAAAAAAAACAAATTTACAGTCCTACCTCTCGCCTTTAAAATGCATCTTTGAAAACTTCTTTACGATCTTCTTTCACCGACACGCTTAAATTTTCGTGAGATACAAGAAACTTGCAAGCGTGAAAGATATTTACGAGCGGTAGTGTATATGCTGCACCAAAAACTAACACGTGGCACATGCGTTTCGCTCTTCAATATAATATATCGGTCTGTTTATAATGCGCATTTCATGTGCCTGAGCATTTGGGATATCGCCAAACGAAAAGGTCATTGGAGAAACGCTGCTAGAAAAGACATTAAATATTGGTCGAGATTGATTTAATGATACAGCTGAAAGTTGTGCAAACGTTGAAATCGGTGAGTTCTTGTGTCTAATGCGAATCAACTTTTGTACTATCGATGAACAGTAATTTAACTAAATTTATTAGACTACTATAAAAGCTACTACAGACAACACTAGTAGAGCTCTTGTTCGACAAAAAGTTAAGACGTCGCATATTCTTTCGTACGCTTACAATTGTTATAGGATCAATTTAACGGCTGTAAATCACGCAAGCATTGTGAACCATCTCTCTTATATTTAACGAATCAATTTTTATATGTCACACGTCATAATTTAATTAACCTAAAGCTATACAGTTTCTCACTGTTTAGTTAGACTGCTTACAATTGGTTGTGTTCTTCAAAGAGTTTTTAGATTCTAAAAAATCTGAAAAAAATTTGATGTACTCTTTTAACATTTAGGAATATGATTGTGTATAATTATATGTTTGGTTTTTTCCAGCATGTTTGAATTTTAAGCAGAGTCGGTAAAGTGAGAAAAATCATCTGGATCAATATGATGAGACCTACGTTAATTACGTGTCTAATGCGCATCAACTTTTATATAGACGATAAGCACGCAATGATTTAATTAAATTTAAGAAATTAAGAGCTGTTACGGTCACGCTTTTATAGAGCTCTTATGCAATAAAAACTTCATACATTTTTTTGTATGTACGTTTGTAATTATTATTAGATTTGTGAAATCATACCTAATAATGAATTAACTTTTATGTAAATTTGTTTTTTTTAGTTTTGCGTCTACGATTTTTGTAAATCTAAATTTTCGTAATTTGATAAAATATCATTGGGCAAAAATTAACAAAAAAAAAAAAAACAATTTAATTAAGTTTAATAATATTATTTATTAGCTTATTTGTAAAATCATTATTTAAATGTAAAAAATATAAATATAAATAAAATTAGAAAATTATATACTTAAGATATGCATATTTACTTAAAATAAATATCTTTAACTATTTTTTGTTTACTTAAATACAAACAAATGCTTGCATTAAGATATATGGTTTTAAGAAAATGTATTTTTTCATTTAAAGAAATTTTTCTCTCGGTGTACGCATTTTTGTAATTATTATTACAATTACAAATTCTTATATCTAATGAATTAACTTTTATATAATTACTAGTTTTTTTAATTTCTGCGATATTTTTGTTCCTGAATTATGTGAAATTAAAAATTTATTTTTTTTTATATTTTTGTTTTATCTCAGAGCACTATAACTTGATTGAACATTATTCGACAAAAATTAATGGAAAAATAAGTTTTTTAAGCCTTTGAAATGTTTTTCTTATAGTATTAATGCGTTGATTTTTTGCAATAATATGGAATTTTTTGTGTTAAAAGTCACTTTTGCATAATATTTTTTAACGTAAAATTAAAAACAAACTTTTTAAACTTTCTTAACTTTAAATTTAAAAATGTAAAGAATTTAAATTATTTTTTATACAAAAATATTTTTTTCTTTAATTCTTTAAGTCAAAGTTAAAAAGTTTGCAAAATAAAAGAAAGAAAAACAAACTTGTTACGTTTTTGATTTGCATTTTATCAAAAATTTTTAGTCTTGATCTTAATCTTTATACGATCGATAAAATGTAATTACGCCATGATAAATTAAATTTAAAAAATTTAAAAGCTGTTGGAGTCACACTTAAACAGCTCATATCTTATCGACTTTTATTCGACAGAAACTTAAAATTATCATTCTTATGCTTATAATTTTGTAAACGTACAAAAGCTTGAAATCTTATACGGAGATGCCCCAGTTTTTTTCTAATCTCTAATCAAAACGTTCACGAACTCAGCAAAAGGTTACCCATTTCAGAATTTCAGCGCGGCCTCGTCGTTGTTTTCGACCGATCCGCGCGATCTTATCTGTTCCAGAAACGGAGGAAGCGTTTAAAAAAAAAAAAATTGCCATACTTCTTTCAAATAGGAAACGACGGAAAATTACAACGGTTACGGGTCACGCACGCGATCACAGTCGCAGGACGCAGTCTGCACGTTTCAAGGACGAGAGCGTGCGCGCGCGCGCGTGGTCGCGGTTGAGTAATCCACCAGTGAATTCGCGGAATGGAGAGCCGGCGAGCAAATTCCGCGAAGTGGCCGCTATGCATAAATACCGCGCGGCGAACATCACATACGAGAGTACAGTCCGCGCGACTTATTTCCGCGCGGCGACGTGCGACGACGTCATTCAGCCGGAAAGTCGGAGCAAAGAATAATACGAAGCACGATAGTATAGGAAAAGCAAACAGGTGGAGATGCATGAGATAACCTTACGTGGGACCCTGAGTTTCGTAAGAGGAAAAAAAAAAAAAAACATCATTGAGCGTGCGTTCGCCTTGCGGGGGCCGACGGACGAGGAAGAGTCGAGGGCGAGGACGCGAGGACCGGTTTCACGAGCTCCATGTGTCCGCAGCGAACGGAAAACATTTCGAAGTATTCCCCGTTACCCGTACGTCGTAGAGACTCGAAGCCGGGTGAACCTCGGCTCGCTTGAGCACGATGGAGAAGAGAAGAGAAGAGGTCGGGGATCGAACGCGACCGCGCGGCGACTACGGTGGCGTCGAACGGGCGGGCGAAGGTTCGTTCCCTTTCTGTGTCTTAGGACTGAGCTTCTTGCAAGGTTTATCGCTCCTCCTTTTCTCTCCAACGTGAAAAGAGAGGAGGAAAGGCAAACCGCAATCGAGAGGCTCGATCGGTCCCGGGGTATGGAAGAACAATCGAAAGTCTTAGGACACTCGGGGTTCCGCTTACGAAACAAGTCGCTTAAATTTTTTTTATCCTCTGCTTACGCGAAAGCGTTGTTGTTTCGCATCGAAACACGCGGGAAAGAGACAAACGCGACGAATAGCTACACACCACTAACGCTATGACGCCGTTATCACGTACGCATAGTGGTTTCACTTACCACGAAGATGAAATTAAATATGAAGAGCAGGTACTTGACGACTCCCATTCCGCACCCCATTTTTGATCGGTCGGCTTGTTACTCGAGGAACAGAAAGACTTTTCGCTTTGAGCGAAGACAAGAACCACGAGGGAGGGACGGACTCCAACGCACGTCACGACGTGCGACTATGCGACTACAGGTTTGACCGTCCGGATTTCAACTGAAATTCCATTCAAGCGACGCTCCTCGCGGCGCCAGGGCGACGGCGGCGGGCGAAACAACCCGAAGTTGGCCGAGGCACGGCGGTTTTACAGTAGAGTGACGCACTTCAAATCGCGCTCAGATATGGAGAAACGATCGTGCGATAAACGCGCACCAGCAACGATGTAGTTCTTTTTTTTTTCCACTACGAACCGGCAACGTTATTTTTCCAAATGAGACAATAAACTTTGCTCGAAACAACGAAACGATTGATTTCTTCGCTTCACAATTGAAAAGTACTGATAGATCGTTAATGATTAATTAATGTCCATTTCTATCAACGCAGATTGGTTCTAATGACAATTTAACTTGCTCTTTATCTTTTTATAATTTTTATAACTATTTTTAGAACCTAGAAGAAAAATAATTAAATTAAACTGAGGTTAAAATTAATCTACATTAATAACAGGGTTGACTCGTAATTAAGAAAAAGTTAAAAGTTAAGTAATAAAGTAAAAAAGTTAATAACTTCAACTTAGTCAATTTTAAATTATTTCATTTTTAACTTTAACTAATTATTTTTGAAACTGCACAAACTTAAATTTATTAACTTTTTTTCTAAGTTAAAAATTTAAGTATATTTACAAGAAAAAATACATTTCCATAAAAAAACAATATTTCTTTATTATTTTGTATAAACTTAATTTACAAACAAAATATAAATTTTGTCTGATATTCATATTATAATTATTTTAAGTAATCTAACTTTAAAAACTTGCAAATTTCTAATTTAATATGAATAATTTTCAAAATTAACTTATATTTTAAGTTAATTTAATCTTAACATAACTTTTAATTTATTTTTTATTCATGTAACTTTCTGCGTAACTAAATTAATTTTATAATTTTATAAGCCATTAACTTTAACTTAATAAATACATTAACTTATTCAGCTCTTATTAATAGAAATGAACATTAATCAATCAACAAATTTTATTTTTATTTAAAATAAAATTTCTGATAATATAGCAGTAATAATAATTTATAAATAATTTGTAATAAATATTTTAATTATTGTATAATTATTACAATTATTTATATAATTATTAATAAATATTTTATAACAATTTTATTAATGCTAACATTAACAAAATTGTATAGATATCACATGATAATTATAATAATTAAATTAATAGAAATCTAAGCTACGACCGAAGAAGTCCTCATTTAAATTTGTATTTACATTATCGGTCGAATATCTTGCTACTTTAAATTAATAAAAGTTTAGTCGAAGTCATTCTAAGATGATAAACATTTAATTGACAATTATATATTTCAACTAATTTTGAATAACGCTGTATTGTCAATCTAATCTGTCAATCTTATCTGTATCGAAAGTATATATCATTCTATTTAAATTGTACATAATCAAAAGTTTGATTGTCGAAGAGTTTCGAGAACAGTTGATATCAACAGGTGTAAACAAATTCTGATTAACTGTATAAGTATAGAAAAATGATATTTAGCGTTAAATCCAGACTGTTCGTTGCTTGATGAATCTTTTGTTGAAAGATTAACGAGATACAGGCGATGTTAGTTTTACTGACAGAATTGACTTATATGTGCGTACGATATTAATATAGTAGTAAACATATCAACATATCTCTACAAACTGCTAAATTGATAACCCACGCACACATGTGCACAAAGTTTATTTTAACACTTCTATAATAGTTCATTTTTAAAAACGTCATGTCATGTAATTTCAAAAAGTGAAAAATGATTTAATAATCACTTTGCAGTCACTTTGATGTCATTTTAACGCCGTCATGACTTCTTGTTCCATTTAGGTATGTAATCAATAAAAAATTTTTGTATAAAAATAAGTTTATAATCGGTAAAACTGATGGCCAGTATCCTCGTAAAACAGGAAAAAAATTCGAATATGACGGAAATAATACTCTTGCAAATGACTAAATAAATAAAGCAAATAAATTGGATTATCCAAATGTATGACGTGATTGAAATTATCTGGATGACGCATTGCATGATGTCATTTTGAAGATATGTGTTTAGGCTTTTCTCATGCTTAAGCGATGGAACGAGAAGTGCAAGACATTTTAGATCGATTATATCTTTATTGGAATTTGTTTAAATATATTGAAAATATTATATTTGCGAATAATATCTTGAAAACTCTTTAGCACCAGTGATGTTCAACCTTTTTCTAAACTATACACACATACACACACACACATATTTTATATTTTGATTTTGGACCAGTAGGCTATAAAAAGTTCACAGAGGGGCCGCAGATTAAACATCGCTGTTTTAAAGAAGAGTATCCTATGTTATCATGTTGTAAGTTTTTATCAGTTTTTTTTCAAAATCTCATTTACATTAAAAGAGGAAAGGATATTAATGGGCAATAATTAAACAATAATACAGATTTATTTAAATATACTTTTCTTTCATGAAAAAATTACGCTGCCACAAAAACCATACACACAATCATGCTTCTTGTACAAAATAATTTCCATTCGCAGTATCAATCTCTTAATTTTTTAGAAAATTACAAAAGATTTGCATGTGATATTGCGAACAATGAAAGAATCAACAAAAAATCGGCAAAAGAAACATAGACACAAGTTAAAAGGCGAGATATGTAAAAATAGTAAAAAAAACTGCACTCACGATTAACGATTATGTTATCTTTGTCGCTTACTTCGACTCGTTCGATTACAAACGTAGTAATTCTGCTATTTAAACTAATGTTTATACTATTCGTTCAAGTCTATATTTAAAGTCTGTACTATTCATCCAAGCATTTTAAAATAATTCAAGAAATGGATTAACATATTTACAAGATGTCTACATATTACTCTATTTTTTGTTAATTGTGTCGTTAATTGATTGAAACATTGCATTGTGCACATAATCGCCTATTTAGTAACTACTGTATTTAAAAAATATGTTAAATACAAACTAAATTAATTAAAAGCCTCAAGAATGTAAACACTTTGATATTGTTTGTTAAGATAATAAAGAGCAATATTTTTTTTAACTAAACCATAACTCTTGGCGTCACTAGGAACAAAAAAAATTGTATAAAACACGAAAATGTTATAGTAAAAATTACCTATTTACTTGAGAAATGGCAGTAATAAAATAAATTATTCAGGCACTTTACAGAATATTGTCGTATTTTTTTATATATACAAGATATATTCAGGTAAAATCGAAAAATACCTTAGAAACAGAACACTCTAAACAAAATGCGTATTTTCCTTAAATTTGAGAAGAAAATAAATATCATTTCTTTAAAAAAAAATATCATTATCTGTTCAAAAAAATTATGTCATTGTAAATGTATCAAAAATTTCTTTATAATTACATTTATCAAAAATATTGAATTATTTGCCAAGCAATTCAATATTAAAAATTGGCAAGTTGCAGTTTTCAGAATACGAAGAAAAATCAGCAGAGATATTTATCGAAGGATCCGTCACCGAAGTATTTTTCAATCGGTCTGGGACGCTCTGTATAACAGGAACAATATCAATATCACTAGTACATCTGTACACCGTTGATATTGTCACCACGCGAAATGTATTTCGCATATCACAATGGCGCAATGTCCTTAAGTGACACACATCTCTGTCCCTTAAGGAATCCAGCATTGGCTAGGGATCACCAGAATTGAGCGAATATTTTGCTTGACGCATTAAAAGCCTGTTCTTAGTATCCACTTCCTTTATATCTTGCAAAGACATGCGCGTCGCTATCTCTGATGTCCTCCTTTCCATCCTGTCTTTGTAGATTCTGACGTAACAAGTCGTGCATGCTATGAAGGAAATCTGAAACCAAATGGCCAGTCAATTAATCGACTATTTGCGAACTCTAATAAGTGAGAATATGTACCTGCAGCAGCACAGAGCACAATGCGAGCAGAAAAACGTGAAGAAGGATCGATCTCGTCCGATTTAAGACAACGTGCTGACATCCACGTTTGTAGATAGCGGCGCAAGCACCCTCAGTGTTGTTGTCGTTCTCATGATTTGTCCTATTGCAGCAGGACCAAGGAATCGCGTTCACGCCACGATAATCAGAAGGCCCATCTATTCCGCAGCATCGTAACTAAAATTGTATTTAATCAAATCAACGCTAACTCGATTTAAGTTTTTCTCACTTTAATTAATTTTAACTTTATAAATGCTATTTTTATTTTATTTTATAAATATAATTAAATATATTTTATGTTATACATTCATCTAAGTTTATTTTAATGTTTATAGGTATACAACCGCTTATCGAAAGATATTATATTACAAAATAAAACGCGCTGTCCGAAGATGCTTAAAGGAGCTTGTGATTCTTACCGCGGACTGCATGTGCTCCCAGACAGACTTATCATCCGTGACCGCGAGAGAAAAGATCTCTTCATGTCGCATGGGCGACAGGGTATCTATTTGCTCGTGTCGCACCAAGGTCCAAATCCCAACGCTAGTTTCAACTAGCACAATGATCGCCAGTACTACAGCAAACTGCGTATAAACAATTCATATTAATTATAAATTTCCTAGTTCCTCTACATACATAAAAAGAACAATTTTATTGCAATATCTAAAAATTCAACTAGATACAGATCAGAAAATAATTTTATGTGGAATGAAATGAAAATTATTTAGAACGCTTAAACATGATAATATTGTTGCATAAAGTTTTATTTTAACATTTTAACAACAAGCTGAAAGCGTCAATATAATTTTTTTAATGTCCAGCTAGCACATATAAGATTTTATATATTATTGTATATTCTATAGCTCTTTTTACGCAAATGTTTTTAAATGAATAATAGATCTTATAGGTATATAAATCTTTTCTATAATTTGACTTTCTGAATATTCACAAATGAATAATATTATACATATACTATGGAATATTTTCCGAATTTGATTTTTTAGATATTCAAAAGCCTTGTATATTCGAAAATAATCGCGTTAAATCATGCATATTCTATTCTATATGTGGAAATAATCTTGAAGAATATTATTAAGATAGAGAATGTATTTTTAAAAACATAAAAATATTCTTAGAATATCTATCTTCTTAAAAAAGGTTCCTCTAGCCAGTATTTATAATTGATTCTTATATTTAAGACCGTCTTAAGATATCATCAATCAAGCACAGAGCCGTATCTTAAGATTAGCATCTCAGGACATTATTTAATGGTCGGTCTTGAAATAAGATTCGACTATAAATACAGATCTGAATATCCAATCTTTTTAGTGAAAGTTCTAAAGATTTTATTCTACGAAGTAACATGTGTTGGGTGATTTAATATAATTATCTTTAGATCTGTATTTCAGTAAAATCACTCCAGAGAAGTGAGATTCGACTCCAAACAATTTAGAGAGATCTTTCCGTATTCCTGAATATTCAAGAAAACAACTTACAATGATCACTTGACCTTTGTTGGAAAAATCCAAGAATTGCCAGGCAAACCAGCCGATCCCGCATGTGATAACGCCCATCGCCAACAAAGTTGCGGACGATCCGCACACATGGTCGGGCGTGAGCGGCGCGTACTCGTGCAGCTGATAAATGAAGTAACCAGCGCATACGCTCATGATCGCGCCGGAAATCTACAAAAAAGAGTATTTCACAATTTTCGCGCTATATTTTCATCTTGTTACTGTACAGATTCCAGTCAGACAGCACGTAATATTTATCAGAGATTTACAAAATAATTATATAAAAGATTACGATATTTTTTTCTACTTATAAATTATGTATTTAGATCGATATTCATAGTTGAATCTTGTTTCAAGACCGTTTCAAGTTTTTTAATGACATGTTGAATAAAAATTTTATAACTGTTTTCATGTATATGTATAAAATATTTACATATTTAAAAAGAAATAGTAATAAATATTTATAAATATTTATCATAAATATCATGTGCTGTCTGGGTAATTAACGAGTTTTTTGCCGCGATATTCATCACTTCGTGATATTTCGTTATGATAATGATTCGTGGAAACATTTTTGCTTCGCGATAAATATATTTTTAATTGCTTATAATGATTGTGTTGTAATTCTGTACAGAAATAGATATCAAGGTAAAAATTTTTCGAAAATTTTCTGCGTTACTCTCTTTCTCGAAACTCCGAAGATATAGATTGTCATCTGGGAGTCGATTGTGTATATATAAGTTGAGTCAAAATTACAAAAGTGAGCAAGTTCACTAATTATTAACCAATAAAATTAATAATATTCTAGTAAATTCGCTCATTTTCGTAATTTTCATCAACCTGAGCGATCCACAATCGACTCCGGGATCGTTACAACGAGAGCAATCGTAGATAAAATAAAGACAAAATCTTATCTATAAATGGGCGAGGTGCTTTATACAGTTCGTTCAAAACAAACTTTGCATCATGGCTTTCGACGCAGTATCATAACGATCATAGTTTTCGTGAATAGAGAGAAAACTCACGGTATAATTTATGATCTTTCAACTCTTATCTTATCGCAAAATGGATTTCAATCTTACAATGTATATTTCAAGCAAACAACAGACAACGCGAAATCTAAAATCAGTTCATGAGACGTCTTTAATGTCCATTTTCACCAATGTAGATTAACTTTGATCTCAGTTTAATTTACTCTATTTTTTTTTCTAATTCTTAGCACTAGAAAAAAATAGAGTAAGTTAAACTGAGATCCAAGTTAGAGTTAATTTGCACTGATGGAAATGAATACAAGACATCTATCTATAAGATTGTTCTTGGAAATGTATTTTAAAGACATCTTATGACCCGATTTTAGACTTTATGTTGTTTGAAAACTTTCATTAGAAGAATCATTAAAACCAAAGTAATATATCGAAAAAATTTTTAACAGAGAATAAATTGATTATGTATACTGAAAAAAGTTTCTTCTGTTCGAATCATTTTCTTGATATAATTAAATAAATATTAGTTAATAAATATTTGTATAATATAAAATAATTACAGTCAAACCTCGATAATTCGAATCTAAAGGCAAGAGCTCAAATCTTCGAGTAAAAGAGGATTAACTATGAAAATTCGACTTACGGAGACTTTATACAAGAGTTAATAATTTTCCAATTATAATGACTTTTAAAGGAAAAAAATTCAATTAAAGAAAAAAAAATTTTTTTCAGTGTAATACCATTACAAAATTAACATCGTATATTTTTATTGTAGAATAAAGTGTTAATTAAGGTCGCTTCGCAATTAGTGTGCTCTCCTTCAACTCTCATTGTCTTTCATCAATCAATGTATAATCTAAAATTATATGACTACTGTATACTTTACAAAGTTAGGTATTAGTAACTATAATAATTAATAAGTTGTAAAAAACTTATCCAACTTAGATATATTAATTACGCGTTATCTTCTTTTCATTATTCATTTATTTTATTTATTTTAGAAAACTGAAAAACGAACGAATTGAAATCGATGTTTTAAAATAGAGAACTCTGTTTGAAAAATTATAATCTAAAATAATGTCATGTGTAAAAACAAACTAACGATATCTACCTTTCGATAAATTTAATCACAATCTATTATAATCTTTGATAACTTTAAACTAATTTTATAACTAACTCCGATAAGCATTAATTTCTTAGATCATTTATTTCTTAAGCGATTTTGTAAGAATACACGTAAGGATGTTGTGACTATACAATAAGAGCTAAAAGTTATCAAAATTTATTAAATATCGAATGTTTTTCTAAGTTCTTTGTTATCTTTTTTTCTAATAAACAAAAAATTTTAATCACAAATATCTGAATTTTGGGTCTGAAACCAACTGCAAAGAAAACAATAAAAAATTTGATTTACAATGCAGCAAAAATTACAGTAGCTGCAGTTTTAAATAAATAACATTTAAACGAATAAGTAAATCTAAATGAATTTTTGCACAAATATTTATTAGAGTTTCATTACTATATACAAAAATTTTTGTTTAATTGGTAATGCTACTTCCCCATCAAATTTGTAAATAAATATTGTAAAAGGCAATTTTACACTAGAATCGATAAAAAATTAAATAACTTTTAAACCAATAAGTGAATTATGCTCCAATTTGACAGAGATACTTAAACGTAATACTAAAATATTTTATATAAAATTTTATAATTTTTGATAATGCATTGAAAGATGACCCATACATCCTTAAATGTTCACTTAATTACTCAGCAAATGGAAATGGATTGTGGTCATTGTCGAATTCAACTTCTTGATTTTTTTACTCCATTTTTATACATTTTAAATATTTTTAATCCATTTCCGTTTGCTGGATACGTTCATACCAATTATTAATGTAAACAATAATTGTACGCTAATTTTAAACGGCAGGAACTATAACATGTCGCTTTCGCAATAAACGACTCGCTCTGATAATTCCGCATAACGAATTCAATTTCATTCTCTTAATTCTCTCGCAATCGATTCCCCCTTATCTCGTCTCTCGATGATCACATTTCATTCTGCCGGAACATAAACACGCGCGTACGTACGCACACCTCACGTCGCACGCAAATTGCGAAAGACGGATTGGCGCCGCTCCCTCGAGCGAAGCCTCCACCAATGACATATCACGCGCGATCTCCGAACGACAATGGCTGCGCGATTGATCACAATAATAGCACGCCGACTAGATCTCGATCGAAGTCACGGCGCAACGAAACGACAGCCGCGACGGCGAGCTCGTCGTCTTTTTTTTTTTTGGATCAGCACTGTGCCCATCGGTCTCGGTTGGGACGCTTTCGTCCCTCATGAACGGAGACTCCAAGTTTCACGATCGTGGAAGAATGAGAGAGAACAAAAGAGAACGCTTCTGCTGTCGTTACGATAGACTTACGCCGAGGAGGATCGCACTGGCGACGAGGCAGTAGCGGAAACAGGCGAACGCATGTCCCATGATGCGTGCAAACACGCTTATAAATAGCGCAACACTATTCGGCTCGTACGATGAAGAGTCGCGCACCGTACGCTGGCTGTCCTCGTCCGACGTCGCGGCGTGCTACACCGTCCGTCGCCACGGTGACCGGACGCCAAATGCGCCAAATGAACTCTTGCTCGCACGCGCGACGGCACCGCGTGCTGCGCACGCTAATAGGCGCCGTGCGCGGCCAATCGTCCGTCCGCTTTTCCGGAAGCGGTTACCTCCGCCGTTTCCGGAAAAGCGGGAAGGTTGAGCCGACCATCGCGTCCACCTGCGATGCGTCGAACGTTATCATAAGGACATCGGCGTTCGTTCGGAGGAAATATCGCCGAGGTATTTGCAAACGAATGTTTCTGCTGCAGAATACTGTGCGAAGAATTTCTCTTTTGCTCTTTTCATTTCCGTGATTTCAGTGATTAATTTCTAGGGTTGGATAGTGTAAAACTAATTAAAAAGTTAAGAACTAAATAATAAAGTTAAAAGTTATTAATTTTTAACCTTGTTAATTTTAAATGATTTTATTTTTAACTTTAACTTGTTATTTTTGAAACATATGAATTTTTTAAGTTAACTTTTTTCCCAAGTTAAAAATTTGTCTATAATGTAAAAGAAAAAAAATTATAAACATAAAAAATGTATTTCTACACAAAAAAAACATTTTTTGTTCATATAAACTTAATAAATGAAATATTAAATTTGTTTTATGATCTATATTTATTATAATTGTTTTGAGTAATTTAAATTTAAAAACTTACGAATTTCTAATTTAATATGAATAATAATGCTTTCCAAAATTAATTTAATTAAAATTAATTTAATTTTAACAGAACTTTTAACTGATTAGTTTTTCGTTTATGTAACTTTTAATGTAATTGAACTAATTTTATGAGTCATTAACTTAATTTAATTAAAATATATTAACTTACCCAACCTTGTTAATTTTTAACTGGACACTAATATAAGTTTACCGTGACGAAAAATTTTGATAATATTTTTTATAATATTTATGATATCTCATATTTTTAAGAACTTTCTATATTTTAATTTATGAAAGATTTTTGAAAAGAATACCTCTTTAGATTTTATAAATTTTTATCAAAAATTATTGAATGAGAAATCTCATAGGGCATAATTTATAACATATTTCTGTTATTGAAATTTATAAGTAACGAGTTTGAGTTGAATTTGATTCTTTTTCTTGTAACTAAAATAATTCTCACAAATTATGCAATGATGGATATGTATACACAAAAAAAGATTAGTCATGTCACTAAATTGGGCGCGGTCGCCTTTTCTTCTCTCTCGTGCGATAAAAGTTTAATTTCTGAGTGAAAATTAAACTTCGATCGTTCGATCGCGTTGTATTTTGCAATGTTTTTATTTATTTATTTTCTTTATTGTAGATATAAAATTAACAACATTTGTACAGCCGCATCTGACGATATCGCATCGCAGAAGCAGTATCGATACCGCGTATATATCGTATCGTTAATATATCGAGATATCGTTTATGCCATGCCATTGTGTGTATTTATACGGGTGTGAGAGAGATGGAGAGAGACGACGGACTAACCAGTAACGGAGTAACCAATCTAACCATTCCTGATTGAAGATAGGTTGAGACAAAGCGTAACAGAGTAATAATCACTATTTGTCTAAGTTATGTCTAAGTGATCGGCGGACCGTAATTGAGATCAAGAGATACGATTAATCAGCATCCAGTTAGTACATTTACCCCACAGTAATCCTACCGTTGCTTTACAATTGGATGTTTCTCTATGCGCTTAACCTCGCGGCTATAAAAAAGCTATGTTTACCGGAGAAACGTACTGGCTACGATATCAGTAAATTATAGATTTTAATTAATTAAATGTCACAGTATATGACGACTTTTCATTTGATCTTTAAAGTCATCTCTGGTGCAATTAATGTAATTTACGAGGCTCACATTTGTCGCGCTAAGTATCTGGTATTATAACACAATGCAGGCTGTCACATTTTTCTATTATCACTCTTTACTTTTCTCTAATTATTATTAACATTGTTCTCTTGACAGAATGGCTGGCCCTTCCTCCGACCAGAGTAGTATCGCCCAGAAGACATGGGAGCTGTCAAACTGTATTGAAACCATCAGCACCATGGATGAGATTTACAGATATGATAGAAAGGAGCAACAAGATATATTAACTGCCAAACCATGGGAGAAAGAGTAAGGTTATTGTTAATCTATTCGAGAAAACTAAAAGCACAACCTATAATTGGACATTTTCCTTTCTTATATATAGCCCCCACTTCTTCAAGGATATAAAAATATCTGCATTAGCTCTGTTAAAAATGGTCATGCATGCACGATCTGGTGGAACATTGGAAGTGATGGGCCTCCTGCTTGGTAAAGTAGCTGCAAACACCATGATTGTGATGGATTCCTTTGCATTGCCAGTTGAGGGAACTGAAACTAGAGTAAACGCTCAAGCTCAAGCTTATGAATACATGACAGCATATATAGAAGCAGCTAAACAAGTACGTACATTTTGTAAAAAAAATAAATACACAAGATGGCTGCATTTAGGAAAAGCAATTTACAACTGTTCTAAGATTTTTTTAATATAATTGGTTCTTACTATTGATTCCTGCTAGATCTAAATGTATCAATTATTAAAGACTTTTACAACATTTGCAAAGCAATCTTTCTGATGAGTGCAGCCAATATACAACAAATCGTAAATATACAATATAATCTTAAAATAATTTATGCTAAAGGTTGGTAGATTAGAGAATGCAATTGGATGGTATCACAGTCATCCTGGATACGGCTGCTGGTTGTCTGGTATTGATGTATCCACTCAAATGCTCAATCAAAATTTCCAAGAGCCATTTGTTGCGATTGTCATTGATCCTGTAAGAACCATCTCCGCTGGCAAAGTTTGTCTTGGTGCATTCAGAACTTATCCTAAGGTATGTCTCAAGTCACATCTTCAAAAATTGAAATTAATCTATTCCAGAAAATTTTGCAGAAAAAAAGTTGAACGAAGTTCTCTAGTCTTTTTTTACATTCCTAAATATTTTAAAATTTGTTAACCATATAGTAGCCTTCTAAAATAGCATCATTATAGAAAGGAAAATTTTTAAGTAATTTAATTGCAAACAAAATGTAAAAATTTTAAAGTATTATACTTATATAAAGAAATAAAATTTAAAAAGTATTTTGGAATTTAAAAAAGGGAATTTTACCATATCATTTTCGCGTAAAAGTGTAAAATATTTATGAATTATACAATTATCTAAGTATAATGTCATACTATTTATTGAAAACGTGGCAACATCGTTGTTACTACATTTTAATTATTATAGATAATTCTTTTTTAATTTTTTTCTACATCTATATTTATTAGTATTATAAACATTTTAAAATAACAAATTATTGTTTTTATTGCTTAAATTTTGTTCATTGTTTTTTTATTTTGAAGATGGTAACTTCTTATCGCCTATTCAAAAGCAAATATGTGTATTAAAAGACACGTTTGCTCGCTAATTGACCTTTTCTTATTATATTATTGCTTTCGCTAGATTCGAGCTAGATATTGACATTGTTTTTAATTTTATTAAAAGATATATATGACTGAGATCTTATAATTATCCTCCATTTTTTAAAACTAAGAAACCCTAAATTATTAACTTATTTTCTATCGCGAGAAGTCATAAAAAAGTCATTTCGTGCATTTCCAGGGATATAAACCTGCCAACGAGGAGCCATCAGAATACCAAACGATACCACTGAACAAGATCGAGGATTTTGGTGTTCATTGTAAGCAATATTACTCCTTGGAGGTGTCCTACTTCAAGTCCGCTTTGGATAGACGATTGCTCGATTCCTTGTGGAATAAATACTGGGTGAACACGTTGAGTTCTTCCAGCTTATTAACGAATGCAGACTACACCACTGGACAGATTTTCGATCTATCGGATAAACTAGAACATTCGGAATCGGCATTAGGTAGAGGATTCGTCCTGGGCGGTACAGATCCTCACGATCGTAGTACAGTGGAAAAACTCATAAAAGCGACCAGAGACAGTTGTAAGACCACTATTGAAGTTATTCACGGTTTAATGGCGCAAATTATCAAGGACCGATTATTCAATCACGTTGGCAGTAACGCGTCTTGTGATCCTCAACAAAATAAATAAGATTCAAACATAATGTGTGTGATAATAAAACTACTATGAAATGTGTATTTGTAATAAAGATATGTATCCTCGGTTAAAATCAAGGTCTTTAGAACAGTTGCTTTGCAATGCATTCAAAATTTCTCGATTTATCGTTTCTGTTCGAAAAACTTGCTTAAGGTCAAAAAATTAAATTATAAAAAATAATATCAATTGTTACAATCGAGAGAATGAAATATACGTTCGGTGATTTCTTCATGATTTTACGAAGACGTTCTGTGTACAATGGCGATTTTTAAAAACGTAGAGTGGAATAAAAATACATTTTATTTTCACACCTTGATTCGCTAGAAAGTATATATACAGCATTTTTATCATTAATCAATATCCTCGTGTATGTATTTATATATTTATAGGTATGTTTATAAAACTAATATGTAATATTCAGAACAAGTAGGCAGAGCAATACCCTCCACTGAAGGGCTGACGCGCTGTGTCACAGACTTTAAGGACAAGGCCACTCAGAAAACGCACACCTACCTGTTCTATTTTATATATTTCCTATACCTCGCGCGCGCACTCGTCTCTTGCACAACACATATAAGGGACGGAGCTAAAATGCATACAGTTATATACTCAATCAATCGTAAAAACCTAATTGAGAAGTTATATGTAAGATATCTCGGTTAGAAATTAGAGAAGGAAACGTACGATTGAAAGAAACGTGCCGAAGCGGCGTCTTTTGACAGATGAATTCTATATATGGTATGTACATACATCTACATCTACATCGCACACTATGACGCCACATCAGAACAAATTAAATAATTAAGTACAACAGCGTGTTTTATAACTTAATTCGTAGAAAAGTCTTGAGAGAAAATAGATATATCTGGAAACCTGATTTTACCGATATTCTTTTGCTCTCAGTTTATCATTTGTTCCTAACTTGTATACTTATTATAGGACTTACATTTGTTGCTCGTCGTCGACAGGTGTGAAAATTCAACAAAGTATAAAATCGTTAAGAAACGATTTTACAACAAAGTATATAAAAACGTTAAAAACGTTAGATGAGCGAGTTTTTTTCCGTACATTTCTTTCTCTCTTCACTATTCGACATATATGTACAAAGTGATATCTCTGACACTGTAAATAACTCGAATTGAGTAGTAAACAGTAAAATTAGAATCCCAAAATTAGATAGCAAAAACCATGTACATCATTATTTTGCTGTTAATTGTATGTTAGTGTTTACTGCAACTTAGAAGATAGACTATTGTCGACATATACATACATAGTTATCCTTATACTGTGACTTTCATGAAAACAATGATTGAACTGGACGACATTCGATCACAGTTCGCGGATATAAAATCAATGTTAAAACATGAATTTTACATTCTTACTTTCATAGGACAAATTCGCAGTCACAAGATATCGAAGTTATAATTTCGCTACATCATAATTCGCATTAGAATCAATTGAAGAATGTTTCACAAAAACCAAACAAATCCATTTTTACAAAAATCTTATAGCGCTAAATTTTCGGTTGATAGCGTTACATTGTAAATAATTTTGTTCCGACAAGAATCGAACAGGAAATGAGTTTAATATGTGCTATTTTACAAGAAACTAATCCATTGAAAAAATTATTGTTGTGTATTAAATAATATTATTTTAAATATTTTCTTCTTCATCTTATTAATATTATAAAAAAAGATAAATGTAAGATAGAGAATAAAAAATAGGCAATAAATAAAATATATGTATAAAATTAATATAAACTTCCCACAAGAATCAAAACAATTCCAGAAGTTTATTTTTTTCTTGTAAATTCTCAATCAAAATTAATCAAGCCTATGACTTTGTTTTGATATCATGTGTCCGGATTGTTTTTTGGATTTGTTTGGTTTTTGTAAAACACTCTTCGATTTAATAAAATCTTAGCGAAATGTTGATGTTTCATATGAATTAATGTCATTCAGACGTAATGGAGAAGTCTAATTAAACTGCTAACAGAACCCCGGATATTTATCGCACATGCGAGGTTTAACATGCATACATACGCGCGACATATAACATGACAATCAGAACTCAGCCCTCCAATATTATTCTGTATTCTGAATACGAATTCGAAACTGTATGTACTCGCGCTATGCACGCAACACACTCATGCACTGTAGGCATCGTGTGTGTGTGTGTGTGTGTGTGTGCGTGTGTGTGTGTGCGTGTGTGTGTGTGTGTGTGTGGAGGTGTGTGTTTTGTGTCTGCATGTACATCTTCCCCCCCCAAAAATGATATCTTTCGAAGAAGGAAATGTGAATACTATCGCATTATTGAATCAACAGATCTATCATGTACACATATAAAGAGTTCATCTCGCGTGTGCCTTTTTTTCTATTTCTCCTATCGCGTAAGGATTTCCTCGCCTCTGTACGTCATACTGTGATTATCTAATATTTACAAGACGAACATTCACGAGTCGTTCGCGATATCTTACAAATACAGTGGTAGAAAAGATCGTATATTTTTTTTTATTACAGTGAAAGTTAAGCGCCTTCTCGTAGATAGACTTTTTTGGGGCAGCGACAGAGCACTTTCGGTGACGGAAACCTCCCTCCGATTCCTCCTCGAGTTTTCTCATGTTTTGTTGTTCTCAAGTGGCATGTGTGAGGCGTTTGATGTGTTTCTGTTGTCTTCTCTCTTATTCTTGTCTCTCTTTTTCTATCTCTTTATTTTCTCTATCTCATATAGCCTACGTGAGAAATTAGTAGCCGTAAAACAGCGGGAATGCAACCAATCGAAGAATACGACATCTCCTTAACACCCTCCGCGTGTTTCGGTTAGAAAAAATATTTACATCTTTCTTCTCTCTTTCTTTCCTTTCCACAACGCGTGTGGCACATTGCGAGAACGAAGCACTTGCACACTCTCTCTCTCTCTTTCTCTCTCTCTCTCATCGTAACCGAGCTACGCGAGAACGATTGACAATAGTAATAATACAAAAACGTAATTTTTGAAAGACCGCGACATTAATATCACATTACTCGCGACAGCATTGATACACGCACTGAAGAGAATCAATATCTTCATTGCGAATGAGAATTCTCGGACTATACTGAACAAATCGCGCGCGAAATTAAATTGTCATACCTTTTGACATATCCAGAAAGTCTCCCTTATAAAGTTTTAGGTCATGCCTTGTCGGTGCCGCGCATATAAGAATTTAATTGCTTAATTAATACAAACGTCTGTGTGTATTAGATAGATCCATTTGCCAAGTTGTATGTTTCACTGTTCTGACAGAAACCAAATTGCATGTTTCTCCATCCTTTCAGTCCTTGCTTTCAAGACTGGATTAATTAATTTTAGGCAGGCATATGTACAAATGTATTTTGTATTATATCTTGTCACTGCGATGTCAAAACGGGAAAGTTATTGACTTCCGTTTGTTCCAGAATTGATCCAGTTGGGCCCGTATACGATATACGCAGTCTCATTCTTAATGACGACTAGAGAACAAAAAAGATCATCGATTAGAAACAAAAATCTTAAACAGTTTTGTATAAACACAGAAAAATCAATTCTATTACTAAGAAAAATGATTATTTACTTTTTTTTTAACAAAGATTTGAGAACTTGGTAATAGTCTCAAATCTTCTTGATAATATATAACATCTATACTCGTCAAATTTTAGAAGTTATTATCATTGTACTCAAAGAAAACATGTATACTCTTAAATAGTATAATATTGAATATGTATTTTTCTGTGTGCAGAAATAACGTATTGAAAACTGACTCTATTCAGATTTGTCACTCTCAATACTTGAGTTACTTGACCAGATGGCGGAATAACAGTACCCGACGGTGACAACATTTGTAGCTGGAATGTCTACAAGAAGAAAATATATGATAAATACGTTGCTTTAACATACATGGCAAATAATCATAAATGTAATTATATATGTACTCTAGGAACTGCTGCTTGAAACAGAAAATCGGTTAAAATGGTGCTTCCAGAATTTTGAGCTAGCATATTTATGACTAACAAATCGGGAATATCAGGTGGTCTCTCCAATTTGAACGTTATTTTGAGCCCCGATTTGTCCAAGACCACTATGCTTGGTAATTCTGTAACAACAATGATTATAGTAATTTGCTAATAAATCTGATTCTTTTTAAATTCCATGACATACCATTTTGCACCGACGGAGTACTGAGCAATCCATCTACTAAGAAGTTACTATTGCTGGTGGGACTGAACATTGTTGCGGACGACGCCTGCGGTTGAAGTGGTAGCGTGGGAGTAACAGGCGCAGGCGTATTCAAATCCAAACTTCCGAGTAAATCTAATAGATCATTGTTATGCGGTACCGCGGTCGAGCTCGGTGAAGAATTTTTGTTGGTCATCGCTGTAGGCATCGTCATTCCTACATCCGTAGTTCCAAGTAAATCTAAAAGTGCACTCTGCAAAAAAAAATAAAATATAAGATACTGGTAAAGGTTTTTTAGCACGCTGCAAAATTTATTTATTTTAACAACTAGGAATCTTTCATATTATTCTTACTTTATAATATATTTATAATTCAAATTAAAACGGAACTAGACACCACAGACACGCGCTTTGCATGCGCTTTTTAGTTTTTTATTTGTTATTTTTTTAAGATAAATTGCATTAAAAACCTTTTATTAATGCACATTTTTACAATTGGTAATTTGTTAACTCTGCGATAACAGCCTTTCACAAAGTTAACACAGCAAGAGAATCAGCATCGCAAAAAAGCGACAATTGACAAAAAAAAAAAAAAAATCGTAAAAGCGACAACAATCATATTTTTGAAAGTTTGAATAAACCTACTCAAAATCTAGTCAAACTTCAAAAAATGTGTTGACTTTACATACCTTTTTTTAGAAAGTGATATATTTTGTTTCTTCATATTAAACAATTATTTAATTTAATAATTATAATAATTAATCATTTGTGCATCATTATTATATTAATATTAATTAGACAATTAAACAATTATTAAATTAACAAAATTAAAACCAATCGAAAACATGGAAAGAAGCAGGCTTCATTTTTCGATCGAAGTGGACCTTGGTACTTAATATTTTCATATCAATTATTAAATATACTTTTTAATTCTATAACTGCGAGTCGATATGAATTGTTTGACTTAAAATACAATCATAAACTGAGGAAGCTAGAAAATAATATCTTAATTTGATCATCAAATTTAATAATTTTATAAGTAATTAAAAAATTCATAACTGATATGAGAGCATAAAGATTCGCTTTAATAAAAAAATGAGAATTCTTATTTCTTATAAAAATTATTAATTTATAAGTTATAAGAAGTATGGTATGTACTTACTGAATCGGATGTAGTCGTGGTTTGTTCCAGAATCGTAGATTTCTCATCTTCTGGTTCTGGCTCTCCGTTTACCATGCCTATAATACCATTGGCCTGTGGTCGCGCGGTTTCCATGGGCGGCATTCTCTCGAGCAACGCGGGCCGCAAATGATCGTACTTTCGAAACAGCTGCGAAAATTCAATACCTCTCTGCTGTAATTCGATATGCAAATTGCTACCAAACGTATCTATGATCTGACGAATTTTCCTGTAATAACAGAACATATTACGTGAATGTGGTGATTACATGCGATAAAGATCTCTCTTATACAGATATTATGTAGGCCATCATAGATAATCGAAAGCAATACTAACTCATGACCTTTCTGGAACCTCGTGCTCAATTTCGTGAGAGACAATAAAGTATACTGTTTTGTAACCACAGTGTTCTGTGGATTCCAAAGTAACCTCTGATATACGTCGATGATTTCGTCCTCTGTCAACTGATAAAATTTGAGAAGTTATCTATCACATTCATCATATATATTTAGGAAAAATATGATAAACGGCATTCAAGAAAAAAGATAGAAAAAGAAATTGTTCAAACATTTTAGATTTTTCTGTAAGTACCACTATTTGAACTTACATTGATTGGAGTCTCGGCATCTTCCGATGGTGGACTGTACAACAAAAGATCGCCATACTCGCCGATACACCACGTGGCAACTTGCGCCAAAGGCTGTTTATCGGACGTGTCCTTTTCTAACGCGTGCCATAAAGCACTAACAGCGAAGCCTTGCTGTGTCTGCGTCTCCGAAATTAATTGTATCGTGCACGCCACCACGTCATCTCGCACGTAATTACCAGCCTAAAAATTTAAAAAAAATTGAATGTAAGTAATTCTCTTGCATCTGTACATCTTGCATTATGTGATCCCTTAAAAATACACACCGCAACAAGCACTTTGAAGAGCGTCTCGAGATGCCAGCGTTTGTTCGGAGCGAATCTCTCCGCAGACATCACAATGTTGCTGCTGCATTGAGCCTTAAATTCCGGATCGGCACGTTCTAAGAACAAGAGCAACTCCTTCATCATGTTTCTGATATTGTTTGAATTCACGAGCGCAAAGCTCAGCTCCATCGCGCGCCTCCTGATCGATACGTCTGGGTCTTTCAAGCATTCCTGAAATACGCGAGAGAGAATATTAATCGCAATGAATAACTCTAGCCTCATCTTAAAAAAGGAAATCTGTAAGTGAATATTTTACCAGAATTGTCGATCGATGCCTCTGCACCGCGCTCGTGTCCACATAGACCGTCTTCAATAATGTGTTCAAGGCTACGTATCTGATATTCTTGTCGTTATTCAATAAAAATCTGCCCAGTATGTTGACTGCCAAAACCCGAAGTCCACTTTCCGACTTGATGTCCATAATCGATAGAACAGTCTCGTAGAGTATCGTGTTACCAACGTTTTTGCTGGTTTCCGTGTTGGTGGCGACTTGAGCAAGAATATCGTTCATGGCTTCAGACGCTTCAACGTCGTTGCGTCCCAGAATGCGTAAGAGACGCAGTATCTTCACCTGAAGAAACGGATCCGATACGCCAGATACATCGTGCTCGGGCGAATATCCGGCTAAGATCAGGTTCTTCAAGATTCTTACGAGATTTGGCACAATCTGCAATAAAACCCTTTTTTATTTATCCATTAATTAATTCCGAAGACTTATTGTAAACTCCCAATTTAATTCGACTATTAACATCGATTATACAAGAAACAATATTGACAGAACGAGTCATTGTGGGATAACATATATACACTTTCATATAACATAACAAAGTACAAATAAATCTATCACATCTATCTATCTATCTATATATCTATCTATATATCTATCTATCACATTTTAAAATAATATCTGAGAGCCTGATTTCAGCTATTTAAGAGTAATTGTCTTCGATGCAAATGATATCATTAAGTATCAATATTGTAGCTGTGTTGTAAATATTGCTACAGGCTATTTAATCAGGCATACAACTAAGAAAAATAGATAACTCGATCTCTATAAATAAGCTGAGATAAACATGCAATTATAGTAAAGAACGCTTTCATGCCAATTACAAATATTGCATAATTATTTTACTATAGTAATATCTCTGAACATGTCTAAACTATTTTCCATCAATAAACAAATTACGTATATAAAAAATTTTATATGTACAAGAACGATAGACAAATGATCTGATACTTTTAATTATTAAAAGAATAGCATAGCGAAGTAGGCAATATTGATTTCACATTTTGGCTGCTTCAATGCCTATTTCGGGCAAAGTAAAAGAAAAGAATGAAGTCCGTGAGTAATAAACATGCAAAGATACAAAACCTTCATATGGTATATTACCTCACGATGGCCGCATTCCTAAGAAAGACAAAACCAATGCTTGTATTACGAACACTCACGAGATAAATGCAGAGACGTTTATGAACATTCTGTTAAATATGAAAGATATCGCACAATTGCCCTATTTTATACATATGTATTTTTTACGAAAGAAATAGACGAGAAACTCGCACACGTTTATACCAACGAAGCTGTTCAGAATAGAACAAAGTTGTTCTATTTACAGCAAACCGTAAACGAAAGAACGTGTTTAAAATTTCTATATTGCATTAACATAAAGTGCAGAAAAACACTCTTTTCCTCCTGATATTTATAGATGAATGAAGAACAATCTATGATGTACAACACTAAAATATTTCATATTTTTCCGATTAACTATTTTGTGTCTGCTCTAGTATAGAAATTAAGACTGCATTCTTTTCCTCACTATTGCTAACAGACTATAATTACCTAACAAACATAAGTTTCCGTTCCTAATAAATAATTCCACAACTACACACTAGATACTCCTTTAGTGGGTTTCTCTACTGCTATCTAAGTTGACATCGGCTATACTAGAGATAGGTCATACAACAGTCGATCGGTTATGTAATGCAATACTACGACTCGGACGGGTAAATTTACGACATCAAATGGCGTCTTATGAAAACCTGTTCCAGAGCTAATGTACGTCGCTATCGTATCGAGGAAATATCTCTCTTGAATATACCTTTTTAAAGTGATTCAGAGTATCAACACTATTCTCGCACATCTCCGTGATGAGGGTGACGCCGGTGATGAGGACCCCGTGATTCTTCTCGGTGATCAGGCTACGGGTGGCCGGTAAAAACATTTCCATCAACTCCGGCACGCGTCTGATGATCCGAAAGGCGCAGAGCGCCGCTTTCTTTCGAATATACGCGTTCGGCGACTTCATCAGTCTCTCCACTTCGGACGCCAAGTCCCTCGCCATTTCCGGCGACGCAATCGCACCGAGAGTACACAACGCTAGACCAATGACGAACTGCGTCGAACTATTCAAGTCACTGTGTGCAAACAAAAATGAGAGAATGACGACCTTCTTTTTCGAAAACTTGTGTATGTCCATTTCTACCAATATAGATTAATTTTAATCTTGGTTTAATTCATCTTTTTTTCTTTTCTAATTCCTCTAACTTTTATAGAAAAAGTAATTAGATAAATAAGTTAAGTCGAGATTAAAGTTAATTTACATTGGTAAAAATAAACAGTAGAGTACTGCGTTTGAAAGAACGACGTTTACTTTTTTAGACAGTTCGTGATTAGGAGATGTACGTCTTGCCGCTCATCCAGCAACAGCATAGCCCCTAAATAACCGATTCGTTTGTCAGTGAATCTAGGCGAAGCGATGAGCTTCAGACATTCCAATTGACCGAAATGCGCTGGATACCTGAAACATCATATCTTCTTGATAAACTTATCCTCAATATCGACAATATCAAGAATAAACAATAATTGATATTTTGATACACACCCCAGCATATGAATATACAGTAGTTTGGCGATGTTACGACATCTCCACACGCTGTCCTCTTCCCTGAACGTTGAGCGAATGTACGCGCATTCCTTGTTCACGACTGTCCTCTCTTCCGCTGCCGTTCGTGAGGCTCGTATTTGTCTAATCAGATCCCTCAGCCGCGTCGGCGCAGGCATCCTAACTGTCGAGACTTTCAAAGTGTGAAAAAGTTATCAGTATAAATTTGCATTATCTTTGGTAACCGCTGATTCCGCATGCAAATAAATTTGTAAATTATTTATATAACACATAAATGTGAAAGATATGAATGAAATAAATTTCATTGAAAATTAATGAAAAATTAAATCCATCGTTTAAATAAGTTAAAATGCAAGAATAAAACATTTTAATTTAGTAAAACGATTTTTTTTTAAACAATCTTTATACAATTGATTTTTTATGTAGAGAGAATCTATAGGGGGTAGCAAACAGGCAGAATCAGATGCTCCAATGATTAGCTATTATAGCCATTGTAAGTCAAATTAACAGTACACCTACCTCTTTCCACAGCCTCATTGATAGCCTGCTTTATGGAGGCCATGTTAAAGGCTGGGTTAAACCTGAAAAAGTACACACCCATGCTGCAGTTTATGATTGTTAGCACTCCTACTTGCCGAAACTACTTATCGTGCAATGACACTTGTATTATACCGCCCGACCTACTGTAATTAATTTCGTATCTCGCAATACAAATATGAATAGAAGCTGCATCTCTGCAGTAAATCACATTCTCATTAAGAAACAAATATTTCATATCAAAATAAAAATGATAAATTTAGGCCAGTTTCTACCAATGTAGATTAACTTTAGTTTTTTAATACTTAAAATTAGTAAAAAATAGAAAGTAAATTGACTTAAGATTAAAGTTATTGATTTACATTGGTAGAAATAGACACATCTTATTCCAGGTTCTTCAATACTTATGACAATAAGTTAGAGACAAAGATAGTACAAATGGTTTTTTTTCTCTGTCTCATACCTGCCCATGCGAATTTAAAATTATACTAAGTACACATATACGAGCAAGACTGTATATTTATGCATTACCCATGTTCTGAGGCATTCATTGTTCCTCGACTTGACCTCTGAACCTACACCACAAACTTCACAATGAAAACCAAGCGCAGACGAGTACAAAACACGAACTCTGCTATCCTCCTAATGGACACACAGGACGACAACGTTATATATGTTAGTTCATCATACAATGTTAATAGAATCGTCAAAATCTAAACCAAAACAACACTACTGTTCAAAGTATTTTACCTTTCTCAATTAAATAATGGGAATTTTGAAGAGAAAACAAATTTCAATATTCCTTCTAGATATTGAGCTTGAATAATAACCTTTCATTTTATAATTTTAAATTTTATATTTTATTTATATAAAGAATATAGTAAAATTTAATTTATTTGCACTAATGTAAACTTTTATTTTTTACCTTTTTCTAAAAAGAGATAAAAGTAAGTAAAACTAAGATCAAAGTTAATAATTAGTGAAATGGAATTTAGACATAAGATATAAATAAAAATACATCCAAAAAATAGAGTAAGCAAATACTTTGAGCAGTAAAAAATATCTCTCTTTTGCCGCAGTGAGAGAATGTTGTAACTTGAGTTTCACAAGCCTTCTACAATTTTTTAAAGCCCCATTTGCGCTAATACAGCTTAACTTTAAACTCGGTTCAACTTATTTTTTATTTTTCTTCTAGTTCTAAGAATTAAAAAAAAACCATGGAAAGCAAACCGCGAGTTTAAAGTTAAATTACACTGTTGCAAACAGGCAACTAACGCTCTGCCCTATTTCATAAAGAGACTTTGCAGCTCTAGACAATTCACTCTGCATACCGCCTTCACAAATATCCCTTATTTAAAACTCATGATCACTTGAAGGATATATTCACTGCAGGATAATTATATACTTCGTTGAAATTGTACACAATTATAGTTATCTTTGATCACATAGTTATGCATGAGAGAGCACAGATAAAACTTATAAAATCAGATTTCTCATTACAAACAATTTAAGTGTACAATTATTCTGAAAAAAATCTGATTTGCAGCCACTCATATCCATTTCTATCAATCTTCTACTTAACTTTAATCTCGATTTAATTTACTCCTTTTTCTAATTTCAAGAATTAATGAAAAATGAATAAATTAAACTGGGAGATTGAAGTTAATCTACATTGATAGAAATTGGATGTATTGAAAGAAGAAAGGCGACATTAACACTGAGATTATCCCAATTGAGAGCTCATGAGGTCAAAGTGACCGACAGCTGCGTCGCGATCAGCGCACAATTGTACATTCAATTAAATTCGAACACAATCCGGCGGTACGCAGGGCAGTAGCTTTAAAGTGCTTTCTAAAATTCGAGCATTCGAGCATTGCGAGTGCTTGTGAACACGCGGGGAAAACGTACCGGCCTCGGAATGCATCGCGCGCGGAGCACAACGGTGATTTAACCGGAGCGTATGATGTCACCCGCTCGCGCGCTAGAATCTCGGCCACGGCGAGGTGTTGCAAAACACGGCCAGCTATAAAAAAAAAAGAAGGAAAAAAATCCGAGTCGAGGCCGAGTCGAGGAGGAATCGACCGTCGCCGAGGGGTAGCCCCGTGGCTGTCAAACGTCGAGCTCGATCGCTCGGCGGAAGTGTTCGAAAGTTCGCCGTGTTAAATGTCGTCGCGCGGATGGATCCGTCGCGGGAAGCCAACGACTTCCTGCGTGACGTACGTGTGTCGTCGCGCGCGCGAGGACGTGCACCACGCGGTGATGACGAGAACGGGACAGAGACGTCGCAGGAGTCACAGCAGTGACTCGCCTGTGCCGCCTCGAGACGAAGCGAACGTTGTACGCACTGTCGCGCTCCGCGTGCGTGTTTACATCGCGAATGACGATGACAACGACAGGAACAGAAGGCTGGAAGAGCCACGGTTTCCGGGGGAGCTCCTGCGACCGCCGTGAAGTCCTCGCCGCGAGCCGTGCGCCCTCACGCTCCTGTCGTACGCGGCGGCGTACTCGAAGTATCCCCGAAATGCCAACCGGTCGTCAATCCGACGTGTCGCCCACGTTCGCGCTCTTCCCCGGAATGGAATCGCTTGGGATCTACCGAGGAGAGAGACTCCGGGAGGCGACGATACAGCGACGACGGCGACTACGCGGACTACCTACGTACTGTGGCCGTGGCGCCGTCGAGTCCCGTGAAGGCGGAGACTGCTCGCTAGTCTGCGGTTGCGAGCTCCATGAATGTAGTTCCGATTGCGCCAAGTCCCTATCTACACGGCCGTCAACCACACGATCACACATACACACACACACACACACACACTGGCACCCTGGCTCGCTGTCCGCCCGCGCGATACCGAGCCGCCCAACGACGTGCTGTTCTTTCTCTTTCTCTCTCGCTCTTTTTTCTTTCCTCTCGCCCTTTCGCTCTCCTTGTCAGTATTTCTCTCTCGCCTTTTCCCTCTCTCTTTCTCGTCTGCCTCGTCGTCGACGACAGGTCGCGCGGAATTTCGCCTGTCCGATGCGAAGACTCAAAGATGGCCGTCGTCGTCGTCGACGTCGTCAACGACGTCGCGTTGGAGCCTTCCTACCGGGATAACGCTCGCGATCGCGCCAGGAAGCCAGCGGCGGATCCTAACCTCACGCACTCGACCTCGCGCGAAGATGATGAGAGAGGAAAATCTGCACGAGCGTCGCCGCGAGCGCAGGAACGTCGTGAACGTGGCAGCACTGCGTGCCGAGGCCGCGAAATTCGAGTGCTGCGAGAGCGACAAAGAGATTCTGGGTTCACGTCAAGGCTGATCTTTTAATACCGAGAATCCCACTTTTTTCCTATATAAGTATATATATATATATATATATATATATATATATATATATATATATATATATATGTGATCCCCAATTCCCAAGTTTGGGTCGAGCCGACCAGTGTAAGAATCTCAAACAATCCCGAGAGCGAGATGCCTGATTTATACGGGCCGTAACCGTTAACTTAATGCAGAAAGTAAACCGGTAAAGTTCAACAATGAGATTTCAATGTTTCGTTCATATAGAGAACGAAAGAAATTGCTGAACAAAAACATATTGAAATCCCAGTGTTGAACCTTACCGGTTGGAACTTTACCGGTTCCAGCATAAGTTAACGGTTACGACTTCCATAAATCAATCTTTAGAATATTTTTATATCATAATTTAAAAACAGGTTTCTCAGATTTATGGCTGATCTCACCATGTTCGATTAGCTTGACTAAATTTAAAAATAGCTCATTATAAAACGTAAAATTGAACATATGTAAAATTGTTTTTTTATTTTTCTTGTCCATTTTCTGTCATTACAATTTATTTGTGCAAAATACAATACTTTGAATTAATAATTAATTTTTTAACTAAAATAATTTAAAAATTTGCTTAGGAATGATCAGTTTTACAGTTGATTATAATTCATAAATTTAATCGACCGATCTTCCAAGTTTATTGATATTGCTAAGTTCTCAGCAAAAAGCAAAATAAATTAAGATAAATTAGAATTTTTAATTCATTTGAATTTATTTTTGTTTGCTAAGAATCAACTAAAACAAGAACTATGAAAAATTTAACTTATAATAACTTATATACAGCAAAAATAGCTTTATTTTGTTTTAGATAAATAACTTTTAAACGAATAAGAATCCAAATGAACTTTTACACGAATATTTATTAGGTTTATTTAAAATTTTTGATTTAATTCGTATAATGCTCCTTCCTCAAATTTATAAATGAATAATACAAAACACGATTTTATTAAAAATAAAGAACAAAAAATTCCTTAATTTTTAAGTCAATAAGAGAAGCGTGTTTAAATTTTACATGATAAAATTCTCAATCGTAACAATAAAACAATCTATGAAATTTTTATATGTTTAGTACGCTTTGAGACGTGGCACATACATTCTTAAAAAGAAATTACTGTTTTCAAATATTTTAACTAATTTGATTATAAAAAGATTATGGAACGAAAGAATTAAATGTTAAGTCATAATTTAAGATCAAAACCATCACGTAATTTAAAAAATATTTAAATTCAATCTTTTGTGATTTAAATTCTTCACAGAAGAATTCCTTATCCACATTGAATCCGCTTTCTTTTCATTATCTCTGAATAGTTTCTGTATAAGTCACATACTAATTTATATGGTAGAAATGACACCTGTTCCATTATACAATCTATACAATGGAAACATTTACTTTTGTTTATAATTTTTACTTTTATCACTAGTATTGTTTTTAATTTGTTAAAATGTCCATTTTTTCTTTTTGTGATTTTACAATTACTTCAAAAATTTGAAGATGATAATTTCTTTTTAAGTTGTAGTAATTGTACAAAAAAAAAATGGTTTAAAGATATTGCAGTATAGAAACCAATGCAAAATGATAAGAATGATACATTGTATGATTTATAAATGTTAAAGCAATTGTTAATTCCTTTTCTTGTCCTATAGTCAAAATCATAAAATTATATATATATATATAGACTTTACATATACTTTTATACAAATAACGCACTAAAATGTTTATAATTAACTCGCAACTGTTTATAGTTTTGAAGAAAAAAAATATATAGCTACGGAAACCCCCAGATGTTATCGGCGAATCAAACAGCCAAATTTTTGAGATGTGACACATGCAATCTTAATTTTCACACGTGGAGATCTCGTCGGAATTACCGGTACTTATTCTCGAAATTGAAAAAGATCTTTGCTTCCGCCTGTCGCGCGCGATAAGATAACGTAATTTCGTTACACCCGTTGTCCGGGTCGCCGTAAGTCTTCCCCGTGACAAGTGTCATTGCATGACTGATGATATTGTTTCCTTGCAGGTATAACCCGCGCGTGAGGCTTGCTATAATGAGTCGCAGAGTATTAGCTTAATTAAAGCAATCTGATAAAGAATGATAGATTTATAGTGGAATTTGTATACGGGAATTTTCAAATTTTCACGCCAAATGTGGTCACCGTCGCACGCAGTTAATCATTACACAAAGGAAGTAAAATTCGAAATCGGCATAGTCACATTTGGCGCTTCAAACGTAGTGCGTGAATACAAGCTGCAAGCAAGTCCGACTCTTCTCTTCCTTTTTTAAAGCGCTTCGGTACAATACTAATTAACCTTTGAAAAAAAGGTATAGCTGTATGACGCACACTTCCGAGTGATAAACGCCCCCATCTGCTACGTTACAAGCTGAATAAATCACCTCCTGTTAAGTTCCGGTGGTAAAATGCTCCAGTCGTCGGCATCGTAGTAAGGCCACATGGTGTGCGATAATGTCAAACAAATAAGGAGGCTTACGGCAAAAAAAAGATGTGACACCGCACAAAAATCACAACCTATATATCAAACAGGGTCTCAGTTGCGCGATCAGTCTTGTACGCTCTTTATCACTAACATAATAGAGTACGGGACAAGGTGTGGGCATTATCTCTTATCTCTCGGCGACTACCTTGATATCAGACATTCACACACTCACACAAATCCAGATCCTAGCAAGATCAGATAGTATCAATCATTTTTTTACGGTAGTGCATTAAAATGTTTTTTAAAAAGGCATTGTAAACATTTTATACACCTGTCTCCTGCTCGATTCTAACATGCAATCTTTTTCATATACTTAGAGAGAGATACACAACGTCTACTCAATTAAAAAAAAAGATTCTTTATTTATAGAAACACTGTACACATGCGACACGAATATGTACAGTGCGTTAATATATATATATATATATATATATATATATATATATTATATATATATCGCAATATTGATATATATATATATATATATATATATATATATATATATATATATTTATATAAATTACCAAAGAGTATAGGAATGTGTGTCACAGCTAAGATAAGGAATTGTCGTCCTGATTGCGAGGTGGTCGTATATCACTGTTTCTTTTGACGCAATCCACCAGCCAGTGTATGCCCTCGTCTACTCCATCCCTTTTTTTCAAATTACGAGTAATTATTTTACATGATAAATACAAAAAACATCAATGCTATCTCTATTACATACATATACAATGTATTGCCACGTTGATAGAAAAGTGACACATTTGAAAAATTAGCAACTTTTTAGTAGAGCATTAAATTCTAAATTGGCACAGAGCTTGATTAAAATGGTGACTATGTACAACTTTACTTTCTTTCTATAAAATTCAAATGCAACCAACTGCAACTTTAGTATAATGTAAATTTCATCCCTTATCACTTATAATACATCCTCTATCACTTTATAATACTTTTTTAATAAATTACAAATGTGTCGTTTTTCCATAATATATAAATCTTTAAGATTGATTTCTTTTTACATAATATAATATAAATAAATAACAATTAATCAATAATATAGTATACATAATATAAATTAACAAAGCAAAGCGCTAGTTTTACTTACCCATTAAGAGCCGATACAGGCATTACCATGCAATCCCTTCTGCCAATTAAGTGTGCACTTTGATTAAATATCGGTTTTACTTCTCTGACACCCATACAGTCAGGTACATCCTGCTTATTTGCCAGTACCAATAATGGTACACCAGTTAGATGTTCAGATGATATCACCTTATCTGAAAAAAAAAAAAAAAAAGAAATATTTGATACATATATTTTTGCTATTTATGTAATATGGTCTTATTAAAATACCATAAATAAAATTTTTAATTTTTCAAGAATAAAAACACAATAGTTTTATTAAAAAATATATTAAAATATTAATGTTTCAATATATTTCATTGAAATGTAATGTTTTTCACACTGTTATTTTATTTGCAATTGCAACTCATTTAAATGATAATTCTCTAATTTATTATTCTTTATTCATTTATTTAAATATACAGATTTTAATTTTTTTTTTTAATCTTCTTAATTAATTTGCTTCAATATTTTTCCTTATTTGCATATATCATGCTTGATTAATCCTAAAGTGTTACTGGATGAATTTTGACCCAAATTAATTTAAGTTTAGTACAGTTTTTATTATTAAAATTTTAAGTTTAAAATAACATTTAATAAGATTTTATGTACATTAAAATACTGTCCGTTTTGATTAACAGTTATTCTGACACTTTGTAACTTATTAAAGTAGAAAGAAAATATTTAAAAATTCTTAAAAGTTTAAAAAAATGAATAATAACAGAAATTAATAACCGAATAAGATTCATTTTTAATTAGTAAAAAAGTATTAATCATGTGGGTAAATTTTCATTTAAAATTATGTTAATGTAAAAAAAAAGTAGCACTTCAGGGTTAACTAATTATGCTTGTTGACTTAGCAATGCCAAATATCATTGGAAAATGTGTCTCACCAAAAGTTTCTTTGGAATCTGGTATTCTATCACGGTCGGAAGAATCGACGATGTAAATCACAGCGTGAGACTCTGCATAATACTGTAAATACAAAACAATATTGTGTAATCTTGTATGCCATTTGTTAGTGGAACAAGAAATATTATATAACTCCACAAATGAAAGAACAGATAAAGAGAGAAGAAAAAAAAATATAAGAAGAAAATATATATGAGAATAGTCGCGAAACAATTAATTTTTTTATATTCTATATTAAACTACTTTATCCCATAGAGATTGAAGTTCCTCCTGGCCGCCGAGATCCCAAAAGTTAAAGGACACTCCGGCGATGTCGATCTTGCCGATGTTCAAACCCACGGTGGTCGTGATCTTGCTCGGATTCATACCCTTGTAATTCTTTGTGAACTTTGTCTTCGCCGCTTCCAGGTAAGTCTACAAAAGAATCACAAGAATAGTGATTGCAGTTCTCGCGCTGCCATAACCTCGGAGAATGCTCCGCGAGGACCCTACCGTCTTTCCCGCATTGTCGAGCCCCAGGATTAGTATAAAGTACTCGTCCTTTTGCATCAGGTACTTATACAGACCGTGCAGCAGCGTGTACATCTCCGTCGGATACGTGCCCGCCAATAAGATTTACATGTCGTATTGTTTACATTTTAGGCCCGCTGACTTGTTACATTCGAGCCATGTTGGCTGATCTGGAGCCGCTGTATCTGCGAAGCATCGTCAGTGAGAGGTACGCGGTTACAAGTCTGTTCTATCCAACTGAACTTTTTGCGCAGCATGTTTTTCTCTTTTTCTCCCCAACGTGAAAAAGAAAAACAGAAAGATGAACCATGCAAGTTCAAGTGAAAAGAACGAATCTCATATTCGCATCTGTCACTTATACAATAAACATGATAATGATGATAATACTGTGCTCATATTTATCTCATATTTAGCTGTGAAAGTGGCTATCTATGATAGTATACCAGCATCACCAGTATTGTGTGATTATAAGTATTTCCAATAAATTCTATTTTAAAATTAAATACGTTATTTAATTTGAAGCCAATTAGTTGAAAATTTAATAATTGTTTAAGCGCGTTTAATATAAATATAATTGGTTAATTATTAAATTAAATACTTATATATAATTATAATTTAAAATTACTATGGAAAAAAGGCGCGCGCTGATATATTCTCAATAAAAAAATAATGTACTGTAAAGCAATACAATTTCTAAAAAATAATAAAACCCAAAGTTGCCAGAATTTGAAAGAAAATTCTGGCAACTCTATTAGTCTTTTAGGAATGAGCATAGCGACAAGAGATATTCTCTCTTTAAATTAAGCAGCTTTATTATCCAAGTCAGTTTAGTATCATCCATTTAGTTTATTTCGATTTTTATAATTTAATTGAATCTATATTTTGATAAATTATTTCTTGGTAATCTATTATATCTTAGCAAAAAGGAAAGCAAAGGGAACACTGGGAAATTTGGGGTGAACGTGGAGAACACTGTTCAAATAGACACGCTGGAAAGTATCCTTGAAATATTTCATTTTATTGTTGATAATATATGTAGATCTTGCTCCTAGCTGCAATACATGCTCGTAATCCAAAAGTAGTATTACTACTTTGTTCTTTATGTACAGCGCTTTATTCAATTACTTTAATTTGTTATATATATTTTTTTTACTTTACTTTTGCCCTCCACTTTCATCTCACTACTCGTCGTTCAGTCTTGTCGTAATATAGTACTTATGAAGCAGCACGGTACACACACGAAAACTCCTTTTAAATTCTGAAATCCCATTTGCTTTTTTTTTTTTTTTTTTAATACAAACACCACAAAGCCTCGTATATTATCCTATATTAGATAAAAAGCCGAGACGCCTTCGAGCGATCATATATTTTCTCTCGGACAAAAATGTGGAAAGTGAAAATTTTTACCTTTAAAGTTAATGCAAAAATCATCACTTTCACGTTTCCACACGAAGCAAAAAAATTACATGATCATTGTCAAGAGCAACAGCGGCATAAAACGCATAAAATGCTTTCTGCACTGAAAATCATTAGTGCTTCTACAAGCGGTGGTATATCTTTTCTCTCACGAGACTATATAATTTATATTAAATTGAATATATTTAAACGTTTATCAGAGAAACAAAATTTTTCCAAAATTTTGCACATTATATTAATTGAGCTATCGTTCTTTTGATGTTAATTTTTACTTTATTCATTTGATGTAAGCTAATAATTTTTAACACCTAAAAAAATTGCACTATTTATAGTGTCTAATTTATAATATTTAATGCTTATTCAAAGTGAAGCCCAAACATTGACGGGTGAAGCTCGTGCTCCTTCATACTATTTCTGATACACTCACGCACGCATACCTAGGGCTATACAAACAACTGCTATTTACTTCACAGTACAGTTTAATAAAAAGAATTCGAATACGAATGTAACGGAAACACATATCGACATATGTATTAAGTATGTATATATAAAGGCGTATCGTATCACGGTAATTAAAATCAGGATATTATTCCTTTAATATAAAAAAAAAAAACCAAAAAAAAACAAAAGAGAATGGATAAGGAAAACTACGCATTATTAACGTATCTCGTTACAAGAGGCTGCGAATTCAGCGCACGGATATTTGACGTGTGGTTTCAACAGTATACATATACTGATCGGAATTTTTATCTTTATTCTCATTCCGTGCTGCAGTGTTTATGAAAAATCAAAAACGATTCTTGCTGTCAGTTAAAAGTGGAGCGTCATACAGATACCAATGCAGATCTCATGATTTAATTATGTTAATTTATTAGAGAGAGAAATAGAGAGTATTTGCCCTTGTGAAACGGAGCACGTTGCTTCGAAATCATCACCCACCCTGTTTAGTTTTGAACCGCCTTGCGATACGTATCTTTTTTTATTTTCTAATATTGCCGCACATGGGCGTGATAACTTTACAAATGTATAAACTATATTTTTGTTTTTCCTCTTAACATGTGTCACAGCCCTCGTGGCTATAGAACACAAAGTACAACTACATAGACTCGCGATAAGATCATCGAGTCCGTTAAAACGGAGAATCAAATAAAAAAAATCAGTTTAACGATTTAAAAAAAGAGGGATAGGGGAGAAAAGGAAACCTCACGCGGAAACTCGCCTTACATGCTAAGATAACCGCGAGCCTGACTTCGTCTGCGGCCGACAAGGTATGCGATCAATACGATTACCACCAAGCCCGCCAGTGCACAGCCCACTGTTATGGGAACAATATCAGGAGTGTCGAACGAACAATCCTTGGCTAAAACAATAGATAAAAAGGACAAATAAGTTTCCTAGATACGATATCAATATATAAAAAATATAACGTGTTACGAACGATAAGATAAAATGTTGGACACCCACCTAGGCCGAAAGTAGTAGAGTTATCACCTCGGAAAGCTTGAAACTGTAAATTGGTTACTTTCAGAAGTCCTACAGTTACATTTTTACCCTCAAGAGTCAAATTTAATTGCTGTTCTTTGATACATCTGTACGAGTTGCTTAATCCAGTTTTGAAAGACGGTGCAACATGTACCAGAGTCACCGTCTTATCTAAAGAGGAATAAAAGTTTGTCTATTAGAGAAAAAACTCAAGATCAAAGTGCAACTTAATTTACGCAAGATAAGCACATACTTGATTTAACATTCGGGAATTCTGTGGCTGCCAGAGAGATCTCAAAGTGATGAAGAGAGTAATATTTTTCTGTCTCATTCTTCACGAAATGAATCGTGAAGTTATTCATGGCGGTGTTGTTTTGCAATTTCCACGACAACGTCAAGTTCTGCTCGGTTTTTCCACATTTTCCTGTAGTTACATTACTGCTGAGGGGTATGTCCATCGCCTTGTGAATCGTCTATAAATCAAGTTGATAATTTGAACATGGCAAATTTTAATACAAGAATATGATAAAGATAACAAAATGTAAACGCTCAAAAATTAAAGACGTTAATGAGACAATAAATAAATAGGCTCCAAACAGTTGGTGCTTCAACACAAAGGCTTGCAACATTACTATAACAATTTTTTTTTGCAATATTCAGCTATTTTGCAACAATTTTTCAAAAATATCGTGAAAAAATAACCTATGTTTCACTCGTGAGTAATACACGCAATCACTACTAAATAAACATGGTGGAATTCTATATTTCTCATAAAAAAAAAACACTAAAAAAATTCTATATTTCTCATTAAAAAAAAAAAACACTAAATAAAATAAAAGACATGCAGCAGCATTAATTTTTCACCTACATTTTAACAAAATAGTTCTTTGAAAAAAATAAGACTTTAAAATTGAGTTTAAAAAAAAGTAAATAAAATGTATTTTAACAGTAAAATTGTTAGTTTTTTAAGATCAAAATACAGAGATATACAATATTCCTAAAAGTTATGTGTTAATATAATGGCATCTACCATATTATCAAAAATATCAAAACATATTATAATATTGTTGCATTGCAATATTTCTAAAGATGAATATTTTACCATTACTAAAAAATTGCAGCAATATTTTGCAATATCCTTGCAATGTCACAGTCACAATATATTTAAAATGTTGTAGGAATCTTTCTATTATATGGAAAGCTAAAAAATTAATTTGGGAAAAGCTTCTTTAGAGAAAGAATTTTCTTCCCATACTTATGTTTTTTTGAAAAAACAGTTGCTCATTACTTACTGTGCCAGCTTTCTAGAGCCCATTTATTGTTACTAATAACAATTAAGACTTCATTCAATTAAAATTTAAAAAATTTTTTATAATACGTCAAATTATCTAATAATAATTTTTATGTAATATTCATGCAAAAAAAATAGTGTAAACTCAATTTTTGTATGCTTACCACATTATCAACATTGGTAAAGGAAAAATTGAATTGCACAGCCATTTGAACAATTATGCACAACGTATTGTTCTCTGCAAATGACCATCTCCCGCTACTCGGTGGAGGAAGCGGCGTTGTCGGTGCTGGCGTTGTCGGTGCTAGCGTTGTCGGTGCTGGCGTTGTCGGTGCTGGTGTTGTAGGAGCAGCAGTGCTTGTGTTAGGAGCTGTCGTAGAGGTTATAGGTGGGGGTGGGGGTGGCTTAGTCGAAGGCTTCTTGGGTGGTGGGGTTGTCTCTATTGGAGTTGGCTCAGGGGTTGAAGCTGCATTCAAAGTTAGAGTTGATGTCGATTTATCATCTGGCTTTGAACCCACATTCGTACTTGAAGATATAGACAAGTTTGGATCCTTTATCTCTACAGTTGATTTCATATGTTCATTTAAGCCAGTTGGATTGGAATTGGTTGCAGTCCCCAGGTCAGCTGTTAAAATTACATTCATGATTATATTTGTTATTCAGGGTAATCCAGAGACTCTCTCAGAGTCTCGCGTCAATAGATCTTTCAGGCAGAGTTTTAAAAAAATAGAATCTAAAAATAAACCAATATTACATTCTCCGTTTTTAAAGCCAAGGTATGTCCTAACAGTCTTTAGTAATTTCAAAAATATGCAGGCCATCTCAAATATACGTTAAACGTTTATTCGTATACGTAACATTAATTAAATATTTCATATGTTTTTTGTACATTTCAATTATTCATGTCGCCAATATGGTTTCGGAGAAATCGTGCGAAGAAAAAGAATCGCTAAACAAAGGGGAGCAAAGTTCAAACAAAAGAAGAATAGAGATAAAAACCTGACTGCAATTTTACATCGTGTAATATTCCCTACAATAATTTTGAACTGACGCGGCGAGATGGATTTAGAGATAGAGGCGTCGTCGGGACCGATTAGGTCTGCGACAAGGCTTTTTTTTCCCCCCCCCCCAGGCACGCGATAATCCTTATCGCACAAAACATAATACGCGATCTCTGGCATCCTCCTACTAGGGACGCGACGCGCAACGTTATCTCGCGCCTTACACCGACCGATCGTTTTTTGTTTTTGAAACGCATGAGCCTTCGGTGTCGAATCGCGGGAGCGTGGCGCGACCAACGGCAATTCAGGGGAGAGGTCGGAACGAGTACGGCCGCACTCGAGTTACTATCGAGAAACAAAAGAATCCAGGGAGTTCAAGGAAGGTTTCGATTGTCTGTCTCATCATGGCGCTTCCGGCGACGATTCGGAATGCGTAATTGATCCCTTTGAGACGGCCGCGAGCCCGATTTTAGATCTCCCTCTCCGTTCCCTCTCATATCCTTCGGCACGGCGAGATCAACGCGAGGTCACTGACGACAACAACACGACGACGGCGACGACGAAGGGGTCGCATCGACGTCGCGACGAGTTCCTGGTGTGACCAGCTGCCCGCGTCGCGCATTAATGTCCCGAGTCACGTCGCAGATCCTACCTGACATGATCGTCGCGACCCAGCACAGAAGCAGCAGAGGTCTCAGCATGGCGTCGAACGTTCGAGGCAGTTCGAGGAAGTCGTATCGCGACACTACAAATACGTTCGCACGAGCAGGTCGGAGCGGTCCAGGAAAATGAGGAAACGATGGAGGCTCGAGAAAGGCCGGGTGCACTGCTGCCATCTGTTCCGATCCTGGTGTTCACGGCAGAGGGCGGGAAGAAGGGAGGAGCAATGGCGGTACATTTGAATCAGAACACGAGAGTGACGTGACCCGGAAAAAATGAGTGGAAGAAATTGTCGGGAATTTCCGTGTCATGATCACGCAGAATGACTCATTCGCGAAATAATCGAAGTGATGAATTATTTACTAGTCGCAGCGCGAATTTGAAAGCACCAGATGTTAGACCAATACATACGTATATAGAAAAATTTTAGTTTTAAATAAAATTCATTGTTTCATATACATATAAGTAAGAATATGAAATTTTCTTGAACAACTTGTAATGGTAAATAAATATTCAAGAAACAAAATTTTTTTATATTAGCAAATTGTTTAAGATTCAATTTTTTTCAAGATTTCATGTTTTTGCTTATGTGTGAAGCAATGAATTGTTAATATACTAATTTTTTTTATTTAAATAAAACAAGAAATAAGTTTCTTAATGGAATCTTGATGCTTAAAAATATTTTCATATCAATTATTAACCTTTAACGGTCACTGTAGATCTGTGTAACTCAAAAGTTACAGCTAAATTTTTCATGTTATTTTAATATTGTATTTCTGTCGCCATATATTGATAGTTCTATATTCCCTTTATGTGAATATGCTGTCTGGAACGCGTTTATTTTCGTCAATCTATTTTCTCAAAAATTATTCTCTTATAGCTCAAAATGTACACTATGACATTTGATTTTTCTTGAAGTGCTATAGTTGTGAAGAACATACTCTAAAATTGTTTTTAATATTAAAAATTTAAAAAGTTCTGATTTTTTAAGTGAAAAAATTTGTTATTTTTTTTACGTTTCTTTTAGTTTCAGTAACTTTTTACTATTTTTGTTGAGACTCTGCTGCTTCAATTAAAAATTTAATATGAAATTAATTCACATTTTACACTATTTGAAGACTGTTCAGTAATTTTTTTTACTTAAAATAATCAGTAGTTTAAGCACGACAATCGTTTAATATTAGTTGGGATCATCAGTTTTGATCCCATGTGACCATTAGTAATACCTTACTGAAGTGACCGTTAAGAGTTAAATACTGCTAAGTTACTAATTATTAAATATATTTTTCAGTTCTATAAACTGCGGGCAATCGTAAACTGAAGCTATTAATAATTTCTCAAATTAATTTGATTGTCAAATTTAATATGATGTCACAAGTATTTTGAAAAAACTGTAAAAAAATCTATTACAAAAAATATCACCCCAATTAGAATATTTTTTATAATAAGTTCTTTACAGTTTTTTAAAATGATTGATTCAATTAATTGGTGCACAATAAAAATCAGTCGTTTCTTACAACACGATGAAATCGAGAATTCAGTAGAATATGTTTCAATGTTAATTGTAAAGAAAACAAAACTCGTAAATTCATATCGTAATAAAATCAATAATAAAATTAGTATTTTTATAAAATTATACATTATCACATTATCTTGTATTGAATGAAGAATATCGTTCTCCCCTTGTTAAAATAATTAACGAAGCTCCTCTTACTGCTTCTAACAAGAGTTTGTAACACAGACTAATATACACATCTGTATATATGTTATGTACATCTGATTTCCATGATAATCACATGAAAAGTCGGATTTTGCTAAACGACACAAGACATTATTTACAATAGTCACTTTATAACAAAGCCCAGGAGTTCAGGGCACAAAGATGTAGTGTGAGACATCATTGGTATCTTCCATGACTTTGGATTGAAGTAGTTTGATCTCCAGCCTCAGCTTCTCTCTCTCCATCTCCTGTTTCTTTATTTCATTCGAGTAGCAATTGATCTGCAACTTCAACTTGTCCTTCTTCAGTTTCAGCATCTCGGTTTCGTGATACAGCTTCCCCTTCTCGGCGCGCAGTACCGCAAGCTGCTCTTGAAGCAGCTGATGACTCGTTTCGTCGGACAATACAGCCTCGGACGTTTCCGCGTCCGGTGTCTTCATCGTTGAGACCGGCTTAATCACTAAGTTTGTCTCGCTCTCGGGTCCACTATCTGGTTCTGTTTCCATAGAAGCACTCTCCTTCATAATCCAAATTCTCGAATCTGTCTCTTGGAAGCTGCCAGTTGACTTCGGTGATTGTGGAAGCGTCAAAGGGTCGCTTTGCGATTTGTCATTAGAAGAAATAGACGATTCTTTCGTAATTTTCTCGATAGTAGTGGTGGAGGAGGTAATTGTTTCTATGTCTAGAACTGAAGTATGTAAGCTTTAGTTAACAAGTCAGTCGCTCGTATTTTCAAAATATCATAGAAAGAGTGAAAGGTTGATAACAATATGCACTGATTCTTGTTGCCTCACGAGAATAGTTTAAATTTATTGGCAAAAAAATTAAATTGTCAAATGTGATCAAGTAATGACATACAATAAATGTTTGTTGTGATCTCAAAAAATAATAATTGACTTGTGTTCGATCCATTAATAAGTGTCGCAACTTATATTGTATGCTCGAGATATAAACAGCATACCATTTTATACATTAACAGTTCAGTATTTATTACTCAAACTCCGCAAACTACTAATTTTTATAACTTTTCTGTTTGACATGTTAAGTTTTGATGTAAACCTTTTTATGACTTTGACACAACCATTTTTCCTATTTATATATTTATACTTATTTAAATGTACACATAATTTATTTACTCTCAATGTTATAAATTATTAATATTGCTAAGAAAAATCAAGAAAGTCGAAACGTTCAGTTTATTTAATGGTTAAACAAAAATAAATTTTATTTAAAAAGAGTACATCTTTTTGCTCGGTCTTATCGATCTTTCACTCTTTTTATAATTGTATGTAAACTTTTCTTTGACAACCTTTATGCAATATATAAAACTATTAATTAGTATACAAATTAAATTACCACGCGGCTTCGGCGATTGGCTATCGTCTACCGTGTGCGACAGGTGATTGTCACAGTAGCTATTGAATTCCCTTTCATCGACGAAAACAGAACCGTCCGCATTAACGATAGACTCGACTATCACCGACGGATCGCCGTTCTCCATTACCAGCTCGCCCACTATTTCTCCGTCGGTCGCTATTATATCGCCCTCACTGTTCGCTCTCAACAATTCACCCTCGTTTGTGTCAATTTCATCGACTACCTCTTCTTGCGTCAATTGACCGCTATAAGAGTCTTCGCCATCGTTTGCTTCGTTCACTTCTAACTCTGTTGTCAATGGCTAAAACAAGAAAATTCTTTCATATATAAAGGAACATTCACATTATGTTAATTATGCAATGTGTTCTTTAAGGCAAAAATGTGAAGTAAAGATTTTTATCATTAAAAATTAATGGAGAAATTTTTTATGTTTAAGAATAAGACTCCTATTTTTCCGTTTCTAATGTGAATATTCCCTGATACAAGTAAATAGAAGCTAATATAAGTAAAAAGAAAATTAATATAAATCTTACGTCTTGATTCCAGGCAGATTCCTGTTCCTTCTTCATTCTTTTTATAGTCTGCGCCATTTCGTCTTCAGATTCGGAATACATTTTTCTATTAATACCTCTTGCCTGCATCTTTTCGATATTACGAATCTTTTCAAATAACTGATATGCTCGTTCTATTGGGATTTCTCTTTTTTGTTTATTAGCTGCCGCTATGTTAAACAAATCCTTGGATCGCAACACCTTATTGGTACGCAATCGCACGTACTCTTTCAATCTCTTACGATCAATGTGCAATTGCATGAGATCTTGGACTTCTTGTTTGATTTCACCACAGAGTTTCCTCTCCTGAGGAAGTTTCTTAAATAGATCCTGTTTCACAAAATATTATTTTTAAAATCTATTACATTACTTTGAATAAAAAATCATAATATAGGATATTAAAATTCATGATTCAAAAATAAAACAAAAAGATCTATTCAACTTTCACAATTTATTTTCGCATGTAAGATAATTTTTTTCAATTATTTTAGTCATAAGAGGATATTTTGTTCATAATATAATGAAGCAAATTACTAAAATGTACCTCTGAGATTTCATGATTGTGCTCATTATTAACACTAGTTACTTCCAGCTTTGTGCCATCTTTAGATGCTCTGACCATAATGTGAGCAGGACAATTTGTTCGTATGGACCTATAACACAATAATAACTATAATTAAAAGAATGATTGTGATTCAAAAACTTTGCAGTCAGATTACAACAAATATTTTGATCCTGGATGTGGATCCTCAGTGTCACAATATATTGTCTATGAATAAAGAAATTTCTCAAAAGTTTATGATCTCTCCTCCTAATCAATTAGGAAGTAGTCATGACAATAAGTCAATTATAATATCAAGTCAAATGTAATGATCCATATGGTTTGAATTTTTGAATAAACCAATGGACAACAGTGAATTAGTACAAGTCAAGATGTGAAAAATATGAAAAATATCAGCAATGTAAGTAATTTCAATACTGTGGCATGTAATAATTGAATTATAAATTTAAGTTTGTATTAGTAGAGAAAAGTAATTTAAAAAATGGACTTATGGTAAAGGAAGGGAGGTCGAGTCACAGACAAACAGTTACAAGAATACAATAATTCTGATGAAAGAGAGAAATATATAAATATTTCTCTCTCCAATTACTAACATTCTTTCATTAATTATAAAATTATTTTGAGAACTGATAAATTAATGAGTAAGGCCTTGCTCATTGGATATTAATACAAAAGATAACATAACTTATTATTTATCTATGTTTATTGAGAAAACTGATTCCAAAATTAATTCTTGTTGCTAATATCTAATATTCCATTGTGTAAGACCTAAAATCAAGATAATAATAAATTATATAATTAATAAATATTAATATTAATAAATTATATGTAATAATGTACAAATAAGAAATACATTGTGTCAAAGCTAAACAAACGTTAGACTAATATATCATAAAAGAAACTCCAGTATAGTAACTTTAATTCTCTTTTAACAAATAATACAAAACTGTACCAATTAAAATAACATTTATACACATTTTGTTATCTAACTTGACTCAAGTGATACATAAGAAGTACATTGTGTCAAAGCTAGGCAAATGTTAATAAAGCAGTGATTGAGGACTCACTGAGATTGTCTCCTGCCAGCACCGCGTGGAAGAAACTTTTGACCACCATAAATACACGCATATTTGACGGAATAATACTTCAATCGTTCGCTGATGGGCCGTGCAGTTTTCATATGAGCCCCACTTACAGTTCTGCTGTCTCGCCTCCAGTAATGGACCAAAGTATGCTTCGAGACTCTGTCCAACTTTTGCTCTAGCTCCTCATAGCTGTCAAACATCTCCCCTAGGTGGAAGGTCACATCGTCGATGTCCCCAACACTCACATCCATTGTAAAAATAGCAGTTAACAATCTATGATCAGAAAAAAGAATTAGCTGGTCGTTGATCCTAATAAGGATCCGTGATTTTCCTTTTGTTAGAGCGAATCAAATTTTTACCGTCATCATCGTGGCACGTGATCTGTTTGCTTCTCGAGAGAATACAATTTCTAAAGTTTAGCTCGAAGGTCGCGATTAAAAGAGAGATTAACATCAACAAAAGCGTCGTCGTCGTCGTCGTCGTCGTCGTCGACGTTCGCTTGACCAAGGCTCCGACTCGGCAATGTACGAGCGCGGTGCGACCGTTGACATCGCTCACCGGGAGTCAAGGCTGGCTCGGCCGGGAGTGAGGTTATATTATCGTCTTGACGATTGGCGTGGCAGAAGCCACGTCGGGAACCGTGAACACAGACAGACCGAGATTTCTCGGCTTGGCGGGCAACCGGGTGAGCAGGCAACCGGGTCTTTCCGGCGGATTTGCCGCAACGCGGCGACGTGCCGCGATTGCGACGGGTAAAATAGCGTACGGCGATTCGTTGAAGGTTCGGGATACGTACCGTGAGCCGATGACGTTGCCATATTTTTTGAAGCCGGACGTTCAGAGATCGGGACTTTTCGAGGCTGCCGAAGTCTGGACCTGTCCGTGAATATCCTGAAACGGATGTATCGGAGAGGTAGCGGTTGTTGCCTCATGAAATGTCGCGCGACGTGATTTTTTTGAACCTTCGCGTCGTCAGACGATCGCGTGCAATCGCAGACTGGAGGAAGCTTTCGGAACGCGCGATGCGATCTTGTGAAATTGCCGTTATCGTTCGCCGTATCATGGCAATATTATAATCTTGCCGATCACGGCACGCAATGTTGCGCGCTGCAACGTTTGCAGCGACACGAAATGTATATCTAGGATATTTGCCAAATTTGACAAGGTTGCGGCAATGTGTTGCAGTAAAGTTTCGAAAACGCGCGGCAATGAACTTGCGATCTGAAGTGCGATGTCGCGCACAGGGTCGTGCCGCGTATTTCAAAATTACGTCTACACGCCGGGTTTTTTTTACGTAATATGTGACTTTTACACGAACTTGTTTTTCATTTAGCATTGTTCTTTTTGCTAGGACTCCAGCAATCACGTAAAATATATAAACTAATTGTAAATTAGATAATATAGAGCACAATTAAAAAAAATATTGAGTTTTAATATCGTTAATATATCTAATATTATTAATAAAAATATATAATATTAAAAATTTAAAAGTTAAGAAAAATGATACATCAAATTTTCTAATGAAGATGGATGCAATGTAAAGAAGAGCTCCAAAATTACTTTTATTCTTCAGGAAAAATATTGCTAGTAACTGATTACTTCAGAATTTTTGATAAATTTCTTTTATTATATGTGTAAGAAAAGATACCTATTAAACTCTTACCATATTAATCAGTATATTAACAGTAGCATTTTGTTTTTTTTATGAGATTAATTCTTGCAATGTAGCAATTTGTTTTTGAAGTCTTGCTAGCATTTTTTGAGCATTTAAACACCTTATTCGACTGCGTTTCTTTCGATCCTCTTCTTTAATAAAATTGATTACCCTTCTTGCATTTTTTGGTGAACTAACATTACTAATATTAATTTCTATTATATATCTATATAGGCTGTGCAAACAACCGTTTTTTTTTTTATAAGCTATTCGCATAGCGCGTAGCACTTTGTACGATGATATAATCGCCGTTTCAATTTTAAAGTCGTTTAATATTTCAAAACCTGATGGACCGGGGACTCTTCTGTAGGGGTTCCCATACCTCAGCCGAGGGGTGTCAGTTTTAGGGCATCGGCAACTCGCCCTTTGCCCTCTTCTGTTAGCACCACGAGGAGGTAGAAGAAGGACTTGCTAGGAAAGTGCTTTATGCGTCGTGCATGCCACACGTGCCTTTTAGAGTTTTTATGTTATGCACGTTATGCATCTCTCTGCAAGAAGCACAACCTCTGAGGTTGGGGGGCAAAACGCTCACTAGCCTTTTGCCCCCCAATATTCCAAGCTATCTAAAAAATTATTTTTGATGCCTTATGATACAACAATTTAAAATATATCAATTGATAAAACACATGATTGGATCTGATTTTTAATACATTGTTAAAGAAGATTAAAGAACCTGAAAGCGACCACGCTGCCACGTTGGCTTTTTTCCGTAAAGCTTAGTGCAGTGGTTAACAATGGTCAGTAGTGCAATCTGCACGTTGCATGCAACGAGCGGCAAGGCAAGCGTCGAACAGTAGACTTCGTTGATTGGCTGTTGCTTGCTCAAAATTCAACAGCGTTGGATTTTGAGCAAGCAACAGCCAATCAACAAAGTGTACTGCTTGACGCTTGCCTTGCACTCTTGCAGCTTCCTGCGTGCAGTCTGCGCAGTAGGCTTATGACAATAATATTTATTATAAATATTGTGTGCAGTTTGGGTTAATTATATTATTTGTAATATATATATATATATATATATATATATATATATATATATATATATATATATATATATATATAGTTAATTTTGAGCATTATATATATATATATATATAATGCTCAAAATTAACTTTTAACTTAATTTAATTAGTTAATCTAGTTAAATGAATTTTGTTAGAGTATTATCTAGTTATTATTAAGTAAATATTATTGCCTTTATGTAGAAAAAAAAAGAGATAAGAAAAATACAGTCATACTCAAAGCAGTAGCAGTAGAGAAAATTTATTTTTTGCAATTTATCTCCATCAATTTTGGTGAACGTCTCGTAGAGAAGTTGTACGAGTTTCTGATCTAGCTACGCGCATATCTGCGTCCACCCGCGACCACCCGCGACACACAGTGGCCTGCACGGGTCGTTGTCGGGAAACTCGCGTGAACTCGCGTGTGTGGAGTGCGGAGCATTTCCAAGAATTTACTAGACAGTAAACTTCAGAACCCCACGCGCCGTCCAGCCTCGTCGCATTCTGTGTACGGGGACCGAAAGAGAGTGGTCGATAACATCGCATCGCCGCACGCGCTCTGCACAAATACAACAGCGTCCAGCGCCTATGATATCGACGGCAGCAGCAGCAGCAGTATAATATCAGCTAGTATCAAGATTTCGCGAGCGGCGAGACTCGAAGATCCATGAAGATCCGATCCGTCCGCTTCATTCGACCCGATTCAGCTTGATTCAGCTTCGCTCGCGGCCTGACTCCAGAAACTCTGAATTTCTTTCCAGTCCTATCACACTCTACCACTCGTGTTCGTCGTCCTGAGCGTTCGCTCGTCCGCAGAGGGTGCGGATATCTTCGTTAATCTTGGACGCGCGCGCGTGGCTTCCTTCATCGACGGGGTGGATACCCCCGATGCTCGCGTTGGTCACGGCAGCCGACGAAGACGACGTACGCAAGACGCGTGCGAGGGAACCCACGGGAACCCTCTGCGCGACGGATCCGGGAACGTCGGAGCTCGACGGCGGCGGCGGCAGCAGCGACGGGGACGACGTCCTCGGGTAATCCTTAGGCACTCTACGAGATCTCCTATGTGCCATCTCCGCGTGGACACCGCACGATCACGTTTTCGGACACCTGGGACTGCTGCACGCCGCCCGGACAATCATGGACGTTGACTGTCCGATTGTTAGCCTGAAGCGATCCAGTAGCGCGCCGATGATTAACGAGATCAGCGCGACCATGTCCGTTACCACGCCATCGACGTCGTCGTCGAGGTACACATTCGCCAGTCACATTCCTTGCGCGTACCTCTTTTATTTGAACTGCCGCGATAAGCGAGACTCGCTCGCAAATCAAGCCCCAAGTCCAAGTAGAAATCAGTCGTGGTTTGTATCAAGACTCAGCAATTAGTTCTGTGGTTTTAACATTTGGTTTTTTTTACTATTGATGTAATTTGCAATTCCTAGGAGCGGATAACTGAAGTACTGCCCGCTCCAATTGCTAGTGATCTTGTAAAAGTAACAGCAATGCATGAGGTGCTAAATACATGTGTTGGAAGATATCAATCTTTTTTATTTATTTTGTTTAGCATCAGGGAGACTGCCGCATGTATTAATATATATAAATATATATTCTTATTACACATATTGTGATCATGATGATCGTGTGATTATAAGTTGCACATTTGTTTTTTGTGCCAAAAATCTAGGTTGAAATCTATCCAGAATGTATCAGATCTTTAATCAATCACCACCTCTTGGAAAGCAATGGCAAATCATTGAAAATATATTTGCCAAGACAGTTAAAATAAAGCATGCATGAGCATGCACCAAATAAAGTCTACAATCTGCAGTCACAAAGCATTGACTGGAGAGATTATACATAAATGTATATTTAAATATATGAGGGTGAGTCAATAATTATCCATACTTTTAGAGTTAGGACTAGGGTGTGGCGGGACACCTCACTGTAAAAAAAATTTAAAGAGGAGCAAATATAACAATATAAGTTTCTATTTATATATTTTAATATATTGGCTACAAAATTATTTAAAATTGTTATTAAATCAAGAAAAATTATCGAATTTGGGAATTGTTTCAATTAAAAATGAAATATGTAAGAATATAAATTTATAAGAATTAATACTATTATATAAATGTATATTGCACATACACAATTTGCTTTTACTATGATTTGAATAACTATTTTGTTGGTAACATATACACATAATTAGTTTGTAATATACATCTATACATGTTATTACATGTTCTTATTAAATTAACATTAATATATTAAATATCACTAATTAATATTTTTATTATATTTTACATAAAAGAAAAAATTTTGTTAATTAAGGAGCGCATTTTGTCTTTTGCTTTGGACGGAAATGTTTAATCCAGGCGCATACTTTTTTTGAAAAATTTATTATAACTACAATAGAGAACTTATTAACACATCTTATTTTTTTACTTAGCCTCCTTACTTTTTAACGTAATTAGTTCAACATTATGCAAGATTATTTATGCCCTTTGAAAAAAAGTTTTTAGTTGCGCGGTCAGCTATGCATGCACTGCATTTTTCACATATTAACAACATTGAGTAAATGCATCTGAAGAACCGATATGTAAGAAGGTTTAGAAGAAGATAGATTTTCTTTGGTTCAACACGTGAAAGATGCCATGCATGTGTGGCTGACCTCGCAACTGAAAACTGTTTTCCAAGACATAAATAATCTTGTTGCTGAACTAAATGCGTTGAAAAGCAAGGGGACTATGTAGAAAAATAGTATATTGTAAGTTTTCTATTGTTGTCACAATCAATTTTAAAAACAGAATACAGATAATTATTGACTCATTAGAATATTTACTATTGGGAAAAATCAGGAGAACTTGGAATTTTCAAAAAACTTTTTACTTTTGAAAATCATGGTTTTTTTTATGGAACTTTATTGGAATTTTATATTACTAAGGAAATTTTTAAAATTTTATGTTGATATTTAAACTCTATTTCTTTGTCTTTCTGATAAAATTGTTTTTTTCTTGATAATTTTTTAATTTTAATTATTTTTTTTTAATGATAATTTAAAATGTCAACAATTGATAAGTAATAAATATGGCATATCTACGTACATTCTTATGTAGCTTGCAAGTTTTTATTTAAAAAAGATTAGTTACAATAGAATTGTTCTAAATTGGCGTTGTAGGTTTAATTACCTTTTAAATTCTGTATTTTTGGTCAGCTAAATACTATTTAATTTATATTATTTATTTTCAATACTTTTTCAAATTTAATATTGAAAACTCAAATAGCTTTTTTTTGTGACTATATGATTAAGAAACAAAACGCATAATAAAATAAATTTATTTCTAAAGCTTACTAAAGCTATATTAAAAAATTCTAGTTTTATCTGCAATTTTAAATAAAATTCCTGGAAAATTCATGAATTTTCAAAAAATTTTTTTACAAAATTTTAAGAAAGCACACACATGTCACGATTGATTTACTCTTGTATATTATTAAGTACAGCCGTGGCTGGTATCAGGAGTATTATATGCACTTTTTCTATTTATCTAGAATTATATTATTATTTATTGGTTGCCGGCACAATAAGTTGAAAGAGTTCTTGAAACAAAGAATAATTACCCAATAGAAATTAATGCATAGATAAAAAAATTCGAGAATGAAACAAGTATAGGTGCCTAAGTATTACAAGATTGTAGATACATAAAAATTATACATTTTTATTAGAATTTTCCTAAAAGGCTTTATTAAATTTTATAGAAATTAAAAACTGTTCTATTAAAAAATAAAAATATATAAGTAATGTTCTCAATTTTATTTTAAAAACTTGTATAAGAATAGAAGTATTTTAAAAGTTGAAAAATATAAGAGAATTACATTATTTAAACGTATTGTTGAGAATAATCTATGTTAATTGTTTTAAATTAAAAAATTAAGGAAAAATTAAGTGGGATAGTCAGTATATTCAATTCATAGTATTAAAATACAGTTTTATTAGTCTAAATAGTTTTAACTTTATAAGTAATTTTAATAAGTAGTTTTTTAAGATATACTGCAAATAAATGATTTATTGTGACTTAATAAAGATTTGAATTCTGGATGATTTTAAAAGATTCATTGATGAAAGAACTTTTGATAATAAGTTTATTAAAAATGTTTTCTAATAATATTTACTAAAAATTATGTTAACTGAAAATTTAGCTCTAAACATTTCTTATTTTGTCATTTGCAGGGATTCTGCGTCGACTTATAATATATTCGCTAATTCAACTCGTCTACGACGCTTTAGTACCAGTGTAAGATCATGTTATTCTCTTTCCTCTTTTATTTTTCATTAATTATACTCAGTTCAGCATTGATTAAATTTTATCCAAGTTTTGTTATTCTAATAACAAAATCCAAAATGCGACATATATTTTCTGTTTTATAAGTTTTAAAATATGAAATAAAGAATTAAGTCTACATTAAAATTGGTTAAAAATAAATGTTATCAATAATTTTATTTTGCAATGTTATAATTACTCAGATTTGACTGATATTATGTTTTTATCTTTATCCTATTTGTTTTTTATTTTTAGAGCCCTGGTAATGTTCCTAGATTGACACCACGTGTGAGTCAATTGAGACAGGAGGAATGCGTGGACGTTGCAGGCCGAGAAGCGGCACACGAGAAAGAAATTCACAGTGCCATGCAGATATCGCAGTCATGGGAAGACCTCACTTTGGAGGCGGAAGGATTGTCATTTAAAGATTCGGAGTCTCCCACGCAGCAGCTTAATAAAATGGAACGGCCAAAGAGGCTTTTGGATCCCTTAAGTTTGAATCTGTCTATCACCGGCTCACCGCTGTGTTCTTCACCCTCCCCCACGAGATCCGGATTTAATCAAAGACAATGTTACTCTCCCGGTATTCATATCTGGAAGAACAATTTGTCTCCTAGTCCTACGAGAAAGGCGTTTGCCACGAGGTAAAATTTGGAGCATTGTAAATTTATCTCGTCTGTAAATTTATTTCAACTTAACAAACACGCATTTATCCATACTTTATAATTATTTGACTAATTAAAATCTAATACATATGTTGTATAACTTTACAATTCTACAATTTTTTTATACAAATACTATTTTTCTCTTTATTTCTATTTCATCTAATAGCTCTAAAGTTATGTTGCAAAATTATGTATAAATGCATTAAAAAAAAATTAATGCTATTGCAATATTTTTTTTTTTTTTTCATGTTATTTTCTATTAATGTTTTATAAAATAGGCGCAGTTTGAGTCCTATTGCGATAAGGCCAAGCTGTTTGGGACCAGTCAAAAGGAAATTTGAACTAGACGAAGCTGGAATGGATCATTTACAACCGCCTGCGAAACGTACTTCCGGTTTACTGACGTCAGTTGCATCCAGGTTGCATATAATTGTTACCTAACAATTCTCTGTGTATTTTAAACTAGATTTAAACATAGTTAAATTACCGGAATAATAATCTTTTTAAGTTAATGATAATATGTATTTCTATAATATAATTGTGTCTTTGTGTGCTTTTATAATAGAATTTCTTTAACTAAATAATTTATTCGTAGATTGGATGTACTGTCCAGCCCACTCCCAGGCACTATCAGTTCCGTGGGCACGCCCGAATCGTTATCGAGCGTGGATTCACCCAGTTTCTCTTTCCGGCCGGTGGACAGTCCGTCGCCGATTCGCGTAGGTCCGAATAGTGACAGCGACTCCCTATCGGACGCGAGTAATCAAAGCAAATCGATGGATCAAGTTCGCGCCGACCAAATTAGTCAGGACAATCACAGATGAACGTGAGAGATTGTCTGACATGCAAAAGCTCGGAGATTCGACGTGTCACATTGAACCTTCTTGGCATATCGAATATAAGGGAGAAGGTATTCGGTGTCTCACACCGAATCCAGAAATCACGAGCATATCCTTCTCATCGGCCTTCGTTAACAAAGGAAGGATAGTCGTACAACATAAATTACTTGAAATTTTAGTGCGACATAACATTTAAAAGATAAGCATCTCTAAAAGTGTCTCTTTCGATGTACGAGTAAGCGTAGCGCCAACAGTGTTCTCTCTCTTTAATTATGCTAACCATACATATCGGCGAAAGAAAGACGCTTTATGTCCTCCCCCTTCCCTTTTCTGTAATCTTATCGTTCCATTAGATTTACTCCGGAGTGAAATATTGTACTCTCCGAGACTAGAATGATTTCTATTTTCTTCTTTTTTTTAAGTAGCTATATACAAATGATTCTGTATGTATCAATTAATGTGTACACGATAATGCCCATTTCCCCAATCTATTTGTTCTATCTACCTTACTCGACCCTTGGCTCTTGTTATCTATTTTTAATGTTTGATAAGTGATTTTTTTGGCATTGGGTAATTCTCTATCCAGTGGCTGCATAATTTATAATTGAAACTATTTGTTATATAAACGATCAAAGTTGCGTATTTAATCGGCTCCGTAATATTGTACAGACACAATTTAATCATCCTGATGCCTTTAATCTTTTTTATTATTTTCACCGATATATCGCGATGAGACTCGAGTTTTTATCTTTGCGAGACGTTTGCGTTGAATCGCAATTTGAATCTCCAGGTTCGTATTCTTAGTGTAACAGCGTTATGATAGAAGTAGAAGATTCCGAAATTTTCCCTTAGAATAGTATGTTTAAATGACGATTACATAATATAAAAATAATATATTTGAAAAAAGCGAGTGTATAAAAAGATACTCGTAATCATTCAAACAGGTCTCAGAGTCATTTTTAAGGAAACGCTGTGGGAGTATGCTACATATTCTCACGTTCAAAGATCAATAGTACGTTTGATCTACTTTATGAGAGGGAGAACCCGCAAACATTGCCTGTTTTTCCGAGCTTTTGAACATTGTCAGTTTGCCAGAAAACATATTTACGATCGGATGAAACTCGAGTATCAACGCATATCAAGCATTTAGTAATGTACATACACGCAAGAATTGCTACTGTAACTCATGAGATAACGATCTTGTCCTACGTAAATAATAATGATGATAATAATAATAATAATAATATATAGACGCGTCTGTTTTAGATTTCTCTGATTAATATCGTACAAATGGCTCTATTTCTCTCTCTAGCGCTTTGCGAATAACGACGTCATGTAGACACTCCGCAAGATCTTCCCTTTATCTAAACCAAAGCATAAATATTAAGTTGAAGCTCATATTATATTTAATACTCTTATCGTCCTTTCTTCTTCTTTCGTTTTCGGCGAGACGAAATGTGCGAGATCGATCGAGATCGTTTTTGCGCTTCCGACGAAATGCATCTCTGACCACTGCACAGTACGTTGTGAAACGTATGCTTTTTTTAAGCTAGTGGAGCATTCCATGAGCGATCTCGACCGAGTGTTACTTGAAATATATGTTTTGTATAAATATATATAAATGTAGGGACATTACATGTATCTGTATGAAATATCAGGTTTCAGAAGAGAGAGAAAGAGAGTACAGTCAATTGACGATGCTACGAGAATCTGACTGTGCCAGAAAATATTATTAGTATACGCAGAAAGGATTGTTTAGATCTTGTATGCGTTTTAGCATGTATCTTTCGAACTTCCGCTCGCCTATTAAAATAAACTGATGATAGATCATGTCATATTTCATTTTCACGCGATGTGCGTTGAACGATTTTTGTTACATGTCCCATGCGCGTAGACGTTAATAAAATCATCCGTACAAATTGTTTCAGTCGACTTTCGAAGTTCTTGGTACTTTTTCTATTGCATTGCGTTCCCCGCAAGACGCGGATATTGCAAATAGATTGTTGTGTGTAGTCTATTTTTAATAGAAAATCGACGATTCGTAAAAATGTGAATGTGAAATGCTGTCTCTTGTATATGCCGATTATTATAAATTTTAGCGGATATAATCGGATGTGTAACAAATCTCTAGCAAAAAAGTGGATCTTTCCGAAACACGCTTATGCTTCCTACATCTAAGACTGATATCACGCTAGGCGTGTATTAAAAATGAAACTGTTCCTCCTCTCCCCCTACGTATACTTTGAATTTACAATTATGCCTCTCAAATATCTTTATTATAAAATTTGTGCGTAAAGGAGGATTAAAAGGTGCACTCGCGCAATTTTGAGAGGAATACACAGAAACAAAAATTATAGTGTCAAACTAATCATTGTCTCATATGTAAACAAGAATATAAAATTTAATTTAAAAAATATAAAATTTAATTAAACTGATAATTTTAAACTGTCTACTTGTTTTTTGCATGAAGAAACTTTGTATAGTTTTATCAAGAAAATATATTCATTTTTAACAATAACTTTCATGAGTTGAAACGAAAAAAAATATTGGAAATGAGTTCAGAAAATTAGAATCTTTTAATACTATTATTATCAAGACAATTATATTGTGTTCTTTAACTATATTTAATATTCCCATCATTCTTTCTTCTTCTCTTATACTATATTTCTCTGACCATATTGAAATATAAAATCATGTTTTGCTGAAATTAATTTTTTTTTTATTTTATAAAATTTTACTTTCTTACATATGTGTGAGCCAATGATTGTTGCAATGGTTTGATAATTTTTTTTTCTGTTTATACAATGTTTATATCAGCGATGGTCTTAATTCTTTGACTTTATAGGAATCAGAAGAATTAAAATAATTTAAACATCACAGGGTGTTTTAAACTAATTATTTTTTTGTCGAAATAGATGTTTTAATTTAAAATTTAAAGAATTTAATATACTTCCTGTATAACTTATTTTTATGTAATACGCATAAGAAAAAGTAATACTGTAATATACATGTTGACTATGAGTGCGCTACAAGATTCATGTAAGTTCTCTAGTTGCGCATTTCTTTATAAGGAAAATATTTTTTTGTAGAAAAAGAAAAACGAATTTGTTTAAAATAAAATTCGATTCGCCGGAATCTTCAGTCATATTTTATTTCAGCGATTATTAAATCGATTCTTGTTGCAGGAACAACGCGAGCGACTTTTTGGACAAATACGAGTATATATCCGTCTCTCTCGCGCGCGCACGCGCATGTTTTCTGTCTGCCGAGCTGTCAAACTCCATGCAGTCCGCGCACGGATCAGCTGATTTTAGAACGCATTCGCACGGGCGTGGAAAGGCCAGGAAAAACACCGTGCCGCGTATAACCTAAAACATCCGCTGAGATGGAAGAAGCGCTTTTACCCACGCCTAACCGTCGCTAATTCGATTTATCGCTGAATCACGCGCAATTAACAATTTGAGGTGTCGCTCGTACACTTGGCTTATGCAGTTTTGCTTGAAAATAAGCGCGGACGAATGCGGTACGTATTTCCTTATTCAACTTCCTTTTCCTCGCGTTGCTTGTTGCGAAACTGTATCGCAACGTTTTTCTCGCGAAAAACTTTACAGAGACATTCGCATGACGCGAATTTGTTCAATCTTTATTTGCAACTTTTCAGTTTCTGGCATCTGGCTTCGTTCACGAAGCGGCTCCTCCGCGCGAGCGATGTTTTGAATTGTATAGCACGTGTCCTTTTTTACAACATACAAGGTCTCGAACTTTTAAATTTGTTTAAGCGACACTGTTGAAGTTTTTCGATCTACGACGATGATGCAATGTCGCGCTTTTCCTTCTCGTGATTCGACTGGTCGAAACTTTGATTTGAGGGGTAGGGGGCAAGTTAAATTTATCGCCGAACGCTTATCGTAACCAAATAAACATTTGCGATATCATGGAAGGAGCTTTATTTTCGTAAGGAAATGTGACACATATCTTTATCTATTTCTCTATTGGTGTGCGTGTTTTGTGCAGAAGATGGTAGATATAAAGAGCAATCCTCCCATCGTTGGAGAGAATGACTCACACTACGAGTCGAGGATACGAGCGAACAGTTTTGGCACGGGAACGTCGACACCATCGTCCTCCTCCGACTACATGACGGGAGAAGCGGATGACAGCTCCGATAGCAAGGGAACCGTACCGTTCAGCTTAAAATCGGTGGAGAACATGCTCTCTCTGTCTAAGGTATAAAATAATTTGAAATATAATTTAAATTCCTTATCAAATTTTTATCAAAATTAAATTTTATTTTTTTTAATATTTTTTTAAATATTTCTTAATTATTTATATCTTGGGAATTTTGGTTTAATAGATTGATTGAAGTAAAAGGATGGACAACTTACCGAAATAAAGTCAACTGCAGAACTACACGGAAGAAAAATTAGTATCAATTAAATATATTCTGTTGAACAACTATTGTCTTATAAACAAAAATATAAAATAATTTTTATCATGCTTACATGAAGAAATTTTATATAGTTTTATCTTAAGAAAAACATGTGTTATCTTTATTCAGTAATAATTTTTATGCGTTGAGAGGAAAACATATTGAATAGCAAATAAACCAAGTTTAAACCAAGAATTAAAAGTTTTTAATACTATTATTATACTAATACTAATAATCATATTGTTCTCTTTAAGTGAATATAATATTGAAATAAAAATACATTTTTAGCTGAAATTTAAGATTATTAAACTCTTTAAAGAAGATTTTATATTTTAGCTTATACATGAAACAATAATTAATTGATCACTAATTTTTCTTGTGTGAGAATTTGTTGTTATCTTATTAAATGAACGCTAACAAGAATTGATACAAATTATTGTTTTATCTAGGACGCTTCTCAAGAGGATCTTCAAGAGATGGTACATAAATGCAAGCTGATGGTGTTGGAGAGTGCCGAATGCTCGGACGAGCGCAAGTGGCTCGTTCGACGGCTGATCGAGTTGCGTTTGCGCGTGCAAGAGCTGCGGGAGACTTCGGACGAGAATCTCTTTGAGACGCGCGTGATCCTGGGTCATCACTTTGTACCGCAGAAGTATTATATCACCACGTCTAGTCCGGTTTATTGCGACCACTGCAGCGGCGCGATCTGGACGATGCTGCAGTCGTGGTATATGTGCAATGGTAACGATTTATAATAGGTGTAGTGAGCCTTTTTCACTTTAAACTCTTACATGGAAAGAACGATTTTGCTGAAGAATTTAAAAATTTAGCTAGATTAGAAAATAATTTTGTTAGACTATCAAAACAATTATATAGGACGCTTAGGTATGATGAGCATAAAATGAAACATTTTAATAACTAGTTTGAACATCATACATAATTATTTTGATGGTCTGACAAATATTATTTGCAAATATATATCTGACTAAATGTTTTCAGAAATTTTAGCATATCGTTCTTTTCAAGTAATTGTGACATTAATTGACATTAATTGTGACATTATTTATAAGTTTTAAATTTTATAGTTGAGATCTGACCAGCTTACTTAAAACTTAAAAATGATGTCTTAAGACGATTGAAAACGTTTTTTTTTACCAGAAAAAAACATGACAATTTAGAGCAAAAGACTAAAGACTTCCTACATTTATTGTAAATTGAAGCTAAATGTCAAATAAACTAGCTTGATTAACTAATCAACTAATTGATCAACAAATATCATTAGAATTGGCTTACTTTCCAGTCAGAGTTATCGATATCCGTGATCGTTGTTGCATGACTATTACAAATATGTCTTATTTCTTCAGATTGCAAGTTCAGTTGTCATTGGAAGTGTCTGAACAACGTGTGTCGTGTGTGCGTGCATGTGGTTGCCAGTGAAGCTGGCGGATATACGCATACGAAGGATATCTGTCCGGAGCAAGGCCTCTCGAAGCAGGGCTACCGTTGCGCGGAATGTAAAGTGCGAATAACATTCAGTAAGTATTTGACAGATTAGATTAAAAGTTGTCTTGTTAATTGAGTAGATAAAGTGGATCAATTTCTCGCTCATCACATTTGTTTTACGTCTGCTCGTTATTATTCCGTTCCTCAATAATTGCGCGCTGAAACATTCCATAAACTAATGATAAGTGTAATGATAAGAGTGTATTGTCCTCCTGCAAGCTTTCTCGAAGGGATTATCATTATCTTGCTTCGGCAGTTCCTTTAGGAATACAGGTATTTAATATGTAATATATTAATAATAATAAAGCGTCGTCTAGACACATTGTTAAGAAATAGGAACGTCTATTAAGAAATAGAAACGTTTTATATTTTTTCGTTTCTATTTATTGTTTCAACTTTATCATATATATGTATAATTGCATTAGCATATTTTAAGAATTAAGTATTTTAGGATATTTTAAGAATTTTTTTTGTCTTTCACAAAACTTGAATAAGTATGTAATTATGAATTATGTCATTCTATTTTCCATCAATAATACATAGAATATATTTGTTTCTCATAAATATATCTCTATTAAAGCACAATATTTCTGATTATATACAATCTGATAATTCAGATAGTAACGCTTCTAGAATCGGCGTGGGTAGAGCCTCGACTTTGTGACTACAGTGGTCTATATTACTGTCAGAGATGTCATTGGAACACAGCTATGGTTATTCCCGCAAGAGTGATTAGAAACTGGGACATGGAGCCGCGTCTGGTGTCTCGCGCAGCAGCACAGCTTCTGATGCTTCTAGAGGATCGCTCCGTACTACCACTGGAAGAATTAAATCCGAAACTGTTTACCCTGGTTCCGGATTTATCACTCGTAAAAGTAAGTCTCGATCATGCTATGTGTATAGTCAATAAGATAAATATTAGATTAGTAAAATTAATTTAAGAATTAATAAATGTATATGTAACTTAAATATATTTTTTTTCATAAAAATGACTTAGACATTTAAATTACATTTGTTTATTATGAAGTCAATATTAAATGAAAATTGACTAAAAAATATCAAAATTTAATTACTAAAATTATTGATTATTAAAATGTCAGTTTCTTCTTTATCAAATGCGACATTTGACACGCGCATTTAAATAATTGATAATATTATCTAAATAGGCACTAAGAAATACATAATGTATTAAATTTTAGCGGATGCGAGAGGAAATGCAGATGATGAAGAGATACTTGGTTCTATGCGTAGAAGCTTGCACTCAAGGATTACCGTGGAAGATTGGTTTACGCACACACATGATCGAGAATTCAGGTAACTATTCCATCAAGGACCTAATCGATCTTCAGAGCGGCATTCTCCTGGATGAGCTTCGCGCCGCGTACGATACGATGCATGGGCACATCACGCAACAATGCGAGCTCTGCAAAGCGAGGTAAATATTTAAGTAGAGAAAGGAGTGTTTCCTTGATATTACATAACTCGCTTTTTATGTTGAATTTATATGTCAAAGTTTTTTTTATTACTGTTGTTTTTTTTTAACTTAATATATGTGCAATAATAATATAAAGAATTTCTTTTACATTTTAATTAATGTAATGCTTTATACTGGGGGGATATCTTAAAGTTTTTATAATAATTCCAATTAGAATTGAAAGTAATGACTGTATATTTTTTAAAATTTTGTATGATTTAAGCCTTACGTTAGATTTTTTTACGATTTATTTATAAATTTTCACGGGATAATTTCAATTTCAACTATCCACGCTTTTTATCAACAGCACAGAGTGTATTTATTTTCTGGGATTAGATATATGTATACATATATTAAATATATCATACGTATATATATTTGATTCATACTGCAAAAATTCTATTTGTTATTAAAAATAATATCAAAGAAAATAAAAATTTCTATCAGGGGACACCTGTGTGAGATATGCGGTAATGACGAAGTAATCTATCCATGGGACGCGAGCTCGGTTATTTGTCAGCAATGCTCAGCGGTGCATCATCGCGTTTGTTGGGCTAAGCGTAATCATTGTTGCCCACGGTGTGCACGTTTACAAAAACGTCGCGCTCTAGAAGGACAAAGTGCGCAGGATGATGAAAACTGTGAAACGGACGACACCGCAAAGGACTCATAAATGATAGTGTCAGTGCGAATGTGCGTGTGGTAAAATATTATTCGTACAACTGTAACGATATATACTTTGTACCTGTTGTTTTTTTAAGCGAATTTAATCGAATACGGGCTGTAATTTTTATATATCACCGTATACGTTAAAGGTTGTATAGCATTTCTCTAATTGTGAATTTATAATTATATCGTGTAATTTTTTTTAACACGTGGTCTAATCAGTGAGATTATACAGGTGATATATACCAATGATATTTTTTTAACTAATTGTACAAACTTGTCACGTAATGCGTGAAGTACCACAAACTTATAGTACCGCATGTGAGCAATATATTCATTATTCATTAAACGTTGCGAATTAGCGATTAATTGCGATGTTACATACACTTTGTTTAAAAAAAAAATTTATTAACAATAAATTACCTGCTGCGTTCAGCAGATACATAACCATATAAAAGCCATAGCGAAAATTAATGACCAAACAAAAAAAGAAGGTAGACAAAATTTGCTAAATGCACAAAGTAATTTACTTATACTTTTGCCACTCGTTATTCGATGAATGTCACATGTGAATTTTTATCTTTACTGTCTACATAGATAATGGCGTATATGTTCCTCGCAGAATTCTCCTTGGGTCTACAATGTTAACATTTGCACAAATGTTGAATGATGAATTTTGTATTGTTCTATTTGTCGTATGGCTATCCGATTCTGCACTTCCGCGTGCGTTCTGGAAGAGTAAGGTACCGGCGGTATTTAAGCGAAAATGTGAAGATATTGGAGCCAGTTCGCATCTTCACTCGGTTGTAGCCAGGTAAGCCGGTGCATCGTATTATGACATTTTTCCACAGATAGAGAAATGAGTCGCGAACAGATTCTCGCAAAGAATGTTTTGAAACTTGCTAATCTATTGATTTGTTGTATATTATGTACTAATTTGAAATAAATTTCATCACGTTGTTATTTTTTTCATTAAATCTTGAAAAAATAAAATATGTTTTTTTTTTTACATTTATCATATTTTTATTCCGAACATAGGAATTTGTTTTAATTTTTATAATAATCTGCAATTTTCAATTTATGTTTATATGCTTCGTAATTTTAAAATTAAAAGTAAAGTGTTAAAAAAGATCGAAAACATTGAAGTAATACATTAAAAAATATACACTAGTACACGCAAATTCAGCTTAACAATGATAATTATTTATTATAAGTTGTAAACTTATTTAAATTTTAAATTTAAAACATTGCAACTGTGTATGATAAGCAGCTAGCTAGACGTTTGTATTATGTATGAAAGTATTATGTGTGAAAAAACATAGAGTGTTTTATTTTGTCAGTAGAGTTAATTTTACGTATTAAATAATACAATAACACATCAATAGAGATCCATATTCTCATCTCACTTTCATCAATAAATGCACTTTTAAGCATACAGTAAATTATATGCTTAAAATACTTATTAATAAAAGTGAGTTAAGAGATGGACTATAGATTCGAACATTGTTAAAGCATCTTAGTTCTCATTTTAATAATTTTATATTTTTTGTACATTTTATATTTCAGAGAAAAATTTTTTCAAGGATTAAAAAATTTATATCAGCATTAAGAAAATTTTTTCTCTAATATTTTTATGTCAGGAAATATTCTTATCTGCAATTATGTGAACAATGTTGTCTCTTTATCTTAATAGTATTTAAAAATCAAAATTGTTGGCAGCTAAGATGTTTATTTTATTCTTAAATTCATTTTTTCCATTTTAAATTTTTATCCATGATTAGGACATGTGTACTGCGCTTATTAAGAAGATTCTCTTTATATTGTCCTATCGTTTATTTCAGATGAATAAACAACACAATGTCGCGTGTACTTATGTGTTTTTCTGTGCTGTTCATCCTCAGCATCGCTATTCAATTCGGCGATTGTGAAAATGTTACCACCAACCCCGAATGTGAAGGAAATATCACACTTAGTTCCGAAAAAACTCGTCTATCGCCAATCGAATCCGGGTTGAAGATGATAATGCGTAACTCATTTTTTGGATCCAAAGAATCCAAAAATGATACGGAATCTAAAGGCATTTCTTTCTGGGGAATGATACAAAAAATCAGGGATAAGATTCACTTTATCGCTCCAGGTAACTTGATCATTTGAGGTCAAATAACTTAAAGAAAAAATAGTGTAAATGACAAAAATGTATCTCAGAAAAATATTTCTTTCCATTTAGAATTTAAAAGTAGGCAGTTGATTTTATTATAGATGTTTATTAAAGATTGTGTATAAAATATTGCTTCAGTATTTTTTGTCAATGTATTTTTATTAATAGTTCAATACTGTGTGCTTTTTCAAGGAAGGTAAGTTAATTTACGCAAAAAAAGATCAAAGAAGTGACAAAAACAATTTTTTGCATAATTACAGATTATATTTTCGAGTTAGGGAATAGATTGATGAGATTTTACACACGATTTAAATTTTGATTAATTTCGATGTGTTTTTTTAATGATAATTAATAAATTTCTAACAAGAACAAAAAATTATAAACATAATAAGATAAATTGCGAATTACGAAACCGGTGGTTTTACCTTCAACATCTATAAGCGTATATATGAATATTTTATCTGGTCGATCGAACATTTTGAAGAATAGATGAATTCATGTTAATTGAGCATGAATAATGTTACCTTGAATTTAAATGTATTATTTTCACAAGTGTTTTTGTTACTTTGCAGAACATTGTAACCAATTGAACTTTTCAGAACGTTGAAACGAAAATTTGTTGCCAATACTATAAAAAATTAAAATTCAGCAAGTGTAAAGAATTGTTGAGTTAAAATTTATTCGTTTTATGAGAATTTCTATTTTAGAGAGTAGAAAAATTGATATCTTTTTTTTTTAATTTTTATAATCTTGAAAATGTATTCTCAAAGCGATTTCACGAAATTTGAAGAACTTATTATTTTAATTAATGTAGAGACGGTGCGCAGATGAAAAGATTATGAAGATGAAAAAGAAACGTGACCAGTACTCTCTTTAAAATCAGTTTCTTCCTATTTCAAATTCTTTTTGAATAAATGAATCTGTTATGTTCTTTAGTTTAAAAAATGTGTGGATGCGATATAACAGATTGAGATAACAAATTACTTTTCTACTTACATTTCTACTTATTCGTATAATAAAATAGCAAAATTTTAAATGAAAAACATCTCTCAGCTCTATTGCAGGTTTTCCATAGAAACTAATGAGTCAATTAATTTTAGCTTTGAAATATACATTTAGAACATTTTATATCTTCTATCAGATTTATATCAATATCTTCAATTTTTTTTATATAGTTTAAAATTTGATGAAATTACTTAAGCTAAATGTTGTATCTTTTGAACTGGCTGTCTTTTTATTAACTTAGCGATTGAAATTTCTGTTATATTGTTCTTTAAGGTAGAAAACACACATTTATAAGGATTAAAATAAATTTTGGATCGTTTGTTTCAAATTAATAGAATGGTTACAACTCTTGGAACATTGCAAGCAGAATTGTTTCAAGATCCTGTTCAATAAATAATATTTTATCTATTATATGCACAAAACGTAATAAAGTTAAATTTTTCTTAAGATAATAAATGTATGAACATGTACGTAAAATATCAATATTCTAAATGTTTTTATTTTATAGAAAAACACTCTTAAAAATGTGATCAAAAAGTGTTTAATTTAAAAAAAAGAATATTTTATTTCTTTGTTTTTTAAATACTTAAAAATGTTTTAGTTCAAAACGGTGTTTAAATTTAAAACGCTAATACATTTAAAGACTTTAGTTTGTTACATTTTAGTGTTTTAAATTTAAGCATTATTTAAAACTAAAGTATTTTTAAAAAATAGACAGAAATAAAATTAAAAAAATTTTAATACCTCGGAATTAATACTTTTTTAAATGTAGCTTTAAATCCAGAAATCTTATAAACTAGAGACTCTTCTTCATTCCCAGAGATAAAATTATCTGTTTACTGTTGTAGAATTGTAGAGTAAAGAAATATACTTTTTTCGCAGTATTTATCATTAAAAGCTTATCAATTTGTTTTTTACTGAATTGAGATAAATTTTTAATATTTAGAAAAATTTAATCAACTAGATTATATAGCCGTATGTAATTATAAGGAAAATAATCAACGAAAAGATATTTTGAAAAGAGGAACGATTGTTTTATGTAATTCACAAATAATCGCCAGATGTCTTCTATTTTAGTGGCGTATTACATTTATAGAGAAACGAATGATTAACTGGCCTATGAAATACGAATTTCTGAGAATCGAGAACATTTATAAAATTTTTCCAAAAGTTGTAAAAACTGTAATAAAGTTTTACGTTCTAGGGAAAAAATAGCGTTAGTTTTAAACAATGTTTACATGGGATTGATTTATTAGACAGAATAAATATATATTTATTAATCGTAAAAGAATTAAATGCTTTAAGAAAGATGTTTTTCATTGTATAAACGGCATACAAATTACAGTCGTCATCGCATTATCACAAAGTTGGAAAATTCCACAACAAAAACAACGTTTGCTAGAACAATTAACTGCTGATGCGTTCAAGGATCTTGCCGTAGGAAATTTTTTCTTCTCGAACTCGTGCGTGACCAGATACTGCCATAAATTTAATAAAACAGATGTGTATAATTGCAGCGGTAACTTCCGCAATGCGTGAATACAACTGGATATCTTGAATTGATCGAAAACGAAGACAATAGATCTTTTGATGCTATTAATAAATTTCGATTAGTATCTTTTAATTAATCTTTTTTTTTGTAGAAAATATACTATAAGTATAGTTTTTGTAATTGTGTTGACGTAAGCTTTTCATTACTTTTACATCAATTCTAAAATCCATACGTATCTTTTAGGAACTACAATAAAACATAAGTTATTAAAAACGAAATTTTTTTTAATTGACCGAATATATTTTTTAATTGTCGATGACTTAATGTAATAATACCAAATCATTAAAACAATTAAAAAATATATTTTTAGTTTTGTTCCATCTGCATCAGAAATTAATGAACAAGGATTATCAGAATTAATAAATAAGATAGAAATATTTATGTAATAAAGTGCGCATATATTACTTATGACAGAAAAGGAGTTTCTCGTCTTATTATTAATAGTTTTTTACTGTCGTTTTTTTTTTATTCCGCCAATGATATGATATGTGTTAGGAACACTTTGGTGCGGTGATGGAGATATTGCGAAAAAGGAGACCGATCTCGGTTTCTTTAACAAAACAGACGCCTGTTGCAGAGAGCATGATAAGTGCCAGAGCAATATGATGGCCGACCAAACGGAGGTCAATCTCATTAACAACGGTATTTTCACAAGGTAATTGAACAAAGGAGATAACACGAGCATTACCCTCAACATTTGTCGCATAACATTCTCGTTCGTTGAACTTTTCTTATCGTAACGTCTGTAAAAAATTCTGCATTACTCCTGTTGTATATAAATTTCTCATGTAGCAGATGTAAAATATAAATTTAGCACAAGTTTCATTATCGAATTATATGCGCATTATCTTTTTGTGAAGTAATAAAGCTATTTATGTAAGTTTTATTGACAACTTTTAATCACAGTTTTTTTTTTACTACTGAGTGTTTGTAATTTTTTGAAAACAGGTCCTCTTGTACTTGCGACGATAAGTTCTACAATTGTTTGAAAAATGTTAATAGACCAGTTGCCTTCGACATCGGAGTTACGTATTTCGATGTACTGGGACAGCAGTGTTACAAATGTATATGCCCGACGGAAGATTGCACGTAAGACACATAAAAAATAGATAATTACATTAATAAAATTATTTATTTATTATATTAACATTTACTATCTATTTGATGAAATCTTGTGTTGCTATAAGTCTAAAAAAATGAGTCTAAATTTATATTGCAATGAAAAGAATTTTGATACTTATATTGTGTATAACATTTGTCGATTATTTTGACGTATGGATTCTTCAAATATAAAGAAAAATTTCAGTTAAACTTTAATGGAACGTATAAATTTCAGTCTTGATGATGGCACGGAATGTAAGAACCATTGCAAGAAGTACAAATGGCGTAACAGTCTATCGTATCTTAAGAATATTCTTTAATTAAAAAGAAAGGTGTAATTTAGAGTCGACATAGTTGTTGGTGCGTGTCAATTAAAATGGAAAATCTTAAAGTATCTTCTTAAAAACGTTCGAACATATAAAATTTGTTTAATAAACACCGATGATCTATTGATTTATTAGACAAATTTTATATGTTTGAACGTTTTTAAGAAGATACTTTAAGATTTTTTATTTTAATTGACACGCACCAACAACCGTGTCGACTCTATAATTTTTTGAAATCTAATCTTATAGATATAAGTTCTTTAAAATTTATATGAAAAATATAATCTTAAAGTAAAATATCTTCTGGTCATAATTCCATAATTTTTTACATGATTGTACGTCTTTCTTCAATCTTTAATAGTTTTATAAAATTTACTCTCTCTTAATATAAATCATTGGTCATTCAATTTAGATCAAAAGAGAGTAAGCTTTATAAAATATCAAAGATTGAAGACGTGCAGTTATGTAAAAAATTACAGAATTATGACAGAAGATATTTACTTGAAAATTAAATTCTTTAAGATTTTAAAGTACATAATTAGTATTCTCTTATCTGTTTTACTTTAAGAATCATTATTTGTATCTCTCTCTTAATCTAAATTAAGTAACCATTCTAAATATAATTATAAATTTACACTTTTATTTAGAATGGTTATTTAATTTAGATTAAGAGAGAGATACAAATAATGATTCTTAAAGTAAAACAGGTAAAAGAATAGTAATATACTTTTTTTTTAAAAGCTGTTTGTGTAATGTATTCCAAAATTAGATTTTAATATATACACTGATACTGTTTGTTTTATGTACATGTAATATAAATTATGTATATGTATATGTAATATAAATAAAAGAGCTTGATGCAATGAATTCTCTTTTTCTCTCTGTCAATGTATATTCTTTAGTCTATTTTTCAATTAAAATGTTTATTATTAATAACGCTGCGTCTAGTTTAAAACGGTATAGTTGATGGGTTTTCTACAAAAATCAAACAAATCTATTTATTAAAAAATCTGGTATTATGATACCCAATCATTCTCTATTAGTAGCATTACATCGAGTGCTTTCATTTAATAACATATGTCAACACAAGCGTCGTTTTATTTTTTATTGCTTATTGAATACCAAAAAATAGAACATTTGTGTTGACTTGTGTAACTAAATGGAAAGCATCTATCATGAACAATTTTATTTTGGCAAAAATGAAATGAAAAATATTAATAGGTAGTAAATATAAAATTTTCATAATAATCATAAAAATAAGTTTTTTTTATGAGATCTCAAAATTTTTTAATTTAAAAGTTTGTTCTTATATCTACTATATGTCTGCAAAAAATTACTATATTATTTAAAGAAAAACATAAAAGAATGTTTTTATTTAAAAAAATTTGTAAAATTTTATAAATAAAAAGGAAAAATTTTTGCTTTAACTTTCAGATAATATTTTTTCCTTCAGCTTTATCATTGTTGTTATAAAAAAAGTTAAACGAAATTATTCTAGTTAAATTATTATAAATAGATGGCAAATATAAGAGCAAAACAAGTCTAACAGCTTTTCTTTTAAATAAATTTTTAATTTATTAAAGCCTACAACTTTATTCTTATTATGTATTCCAAAAAATTACTGTATACAATAAAGGTTTGAAGATGAGACACTTTTTATTTCCTGAATATTCAACTTATTTGGTTTTTGTAAGAGAAACCCTTCAATTACATGCAATAATGTTACACTATCATTTATTCCATTATTTATATACATACACACATGTAAACAATATTATTTCTTTAATTTTATTTTATTAACGTTCATTTAGTTATCAATTATTTATACATAAAATGATTGTAAATCGCTATCACAAATACATATATTTTGATGAGAACCTTCATTCAACAAATTTCAATCACATTTTTTGGTGGTACACCTCTTTTAATTACATGCGGAATCGTTTTCGGGACCATACTGAAAATAAAACCGATAATTGAAATAAACTGGAAAACAAGATTGAAACAGAAAATTTCAAAATAAAGCGGATAAGACATTTTGTATTTGTAACTTACGTGATACAGTCGATAATCGGACAGACGGATAAGCAGAGTGTACATCCAGTGCAGTCATCCGTCACTGTTGGAATGTGGGTGTCGGGATCGAAGGCGATCGCCTGATATCCAGAATCCGCGCAAGCCATGTAACACTTACCACAATTTATACACATGTCCTGAAAAAGGATGACAAATAAATGCAAGATTACATTTCGTATTAATAAATGAAATAAATCTAGTGATCGAGTGAGGTGACATTTAACGTACGTCATCAATCAGAGCAACTACTTGTTTCTTGTTGTCCAATTCTTTGTAGCTACCGATGTGAAGTAGCGCGTTGCCGATCACGTCCTTGATAGTAGGAATCTCCGCAATTGGTCCTGGAGCCGGTCGCATTATCTTGACAACCTCGTCCAAGGGATTCGAATTCGTTTTCAGCTCGGCTATCTTCTGCTCGCGCAGCCTTTGATACTCTCCGAAATACGGTACGTTCTGCAAAAATGTCTTTTAATTACCTGTTTACTTGCGTATTTATTAATCGAAATAAATTCTCACTTTGCCAAGGGCGTGTTGCAAAGAAATAGGCTTGCCCTTCTGATGTTTAAACGTCGGTGGACTCTGACCGTCCCAATCCTTCACCTGCGGCAAGCTTTTCAGGTACAATAACGCTTTCAAGCCGGTCACGTAGTCGTCTATCAATGTGAAGTCTTGGTTCTGAATGGCACTACAGATCTATGAATAAAAAGTATTTGGTTAAGTTTTTTATTTTTTATTAATGTTATATAATATTTAATATCCAAATTTAAAAAACTAATAGAAACAGATTTAAACTTTATTGAAATTTTATCTATTTTTATGATAAAGTTATCGTTTCAATAGTATATGTGAGCTACTATAAAGAAGTTATCTCTCTCTCTCTCTCTCTCTCTCTGTTTCTCTTCTTGTTCTTAACAATATCTTTGCTTAAACAATTAAATACTAATCTGAACGTGAATCACGTATTTTTCATACAACTTGTCAAATTATCTAATCAAATCTAATTACTAAGTTGGACGTTAAATAAAAGAAAAAAAGATAACAAATCTAATATTTATAAATAAAAAACAAGATAGGATTATTTAGATTTTTTTTTATCTAATTCTCACATTTTTTAAACAGGAATATTTTTTGTAGATTTAATTTTTGGAAAAATAATCTAATTTTTTTAGCAATTTCTCTACGTGATAAATGTGAGACAATAGAACGGTGAATGACATAAAAAAAGAGATTATTAAAAGTTCGAAATTCAGGAAGATTCGATGATACCTGGACAACTGATGCGCCGCAATGCAAGAACTGCAATGCGACGTCGGCCGAGTCGACGCCGCCGGTACCGAGTATCGGGAATCCCGGAAGGTGCCTTGAGATTGTCGAGATAGCTCTCAGGGCTTGGGGTCTGGTAGCGTTTCCAGACACTCCACCATATGTTGTGGACTTGTTAAGGCCGACTGCCGGCCACGGAGTCGCGTTAGCGTGCAATCCCATTAATCCTGATACTGTATTAATAGCAGTAACGCCATCGGCCTTGCCTATATTACAATTATATTAATTGTTAATTATATCAAATTCTTCGAAATAAGTGAGCCTTTACAAAAATATAAATTAAACTAAAAATTCAGTAGATGTGTTAGAAGTCGCTTTGAATATTTTTGTATTGTTAATAAGAAAATATAAAAATAAAAAATCAATACGTAATTATTTGGCACTATTACTTATGCTTATTATTTTGTATATTTACACATCACTAATTGTATGTTAATATTTTAAAATAATTCTGCTTACCTTCGTAAGCTGCCTTGGCGATGGAAAGGATGTCAGTGATGTTTGGAGTCAATTTTATGAAAAAGGGTATTTTGACAACTTCCCGAACCCATCTAGAGATGTTTCTAACCAGTTCAGGATCCTGTAATCCATTTTACTTTTATCAATTTTTTACCAATCTCTTTACCAATTTTGAGTTAAAAAAAAGATTAATAAACAAACCTGTCCGCAAGCCAGACCCATTCCGGACTCGCCCATACCATGCGGGCAAGATAGATTTAATTCCAAGCCATCAGAACCAGCTGCTTCCGCTTTCCTCGCCAACTCCGTCCAATCAGCCCTGTTGTACGTACACATGATACTCGCAATGACAATCTACGTAAAAAAAGTGGGATAAAATTTAGCAAAAACTTAAAAGGATGTCAACAGTTAATATATAATTATTTTAAAATTTATTAAAATATACCAATAAAAATATATACAAACTCATCAATATAAAAATAAATAAATTCAAAAACGGTCACAATGAGCAATAGAGTGAGAATGGCAGCGCTCAATTTCACATTAATTTAAACAATAATTATATATCTCTATTATATTTACATTTTCACGAGTCATATTTCTTATATTTAATTATATTTTAATTATCAAAATTATTTTAAAAGATTGTTAATATAAATTCTAATAATATATAACCGTTTTAATTTCATTATTCGTGTAGATTTCAATACATAATTCGAATAAAAAATATACCTTTGTGGGGAAATCCCGTTTCAATTCAGTGATGCTGCCGCACCAGTAATCGGCAGTTTTCTCGGATATTAACTCGATGTTCAAGAAACTACCTTGCTCGGGTCCATAATGGTGACGAGACGTAGTACCTTTGATAATGCGTGGCGATACGTTGGTGACAAGATCCTAATAGCAAAGTATTGAGAACACAAAGTTAAGAATGAAATATTACTTATGTGATTTAGCGATTAGTTCAGTAATAAAATACCTTGTCTAAAGAGAAGGTTTTTGTGATAGCGAAAGCCCAGCCGGCCTCGAAAGCTCGTCGAATCATCGCGCTGGAGGTGCAAGGTGGTGCGGAAGCGAGACCGAAAGGATTTTCGAATTTCATCCCGCATACTTCAACGCTGAGATCAACATCGTCGATAGCGGTGTGAAACTTAGGTAATTGCGGAGTTTCCGGCACTGTCAAACCATAGAATTCCTAAGCAATGTGAAAATGAAGACATAAAAAAAAGTTTACAGCAGAAATTAATTTATCCATTTTAGAAAAAATATGAAATTATATAAATAAAATTTATTTCTTAGCGTTATTAAATATTACATTCACTTATAAAATCATAAAAATAAGAACAAATTGTTTTTATTATTTTAATCATCAATATTTATCAAAATTATGTTGCATTTTTATATTAGTAATAATGTTGTATTCATTTAGAATGTATATTTTATTAATGAAATGCAAAGTTTTTGCGATATTCTGTAAAGAATTAGCAACTTTATTGACAACAATGTACTAGTTATACTAACACACCTGTATGTATTTATGAATGTACCATGCAGCTACTTTTCCATCATTCACGGATTCTACAGTTGTTTGAGCAACACCCGCAAGATCGCCTCCGCAAAACACACCTGATACCGAGGTCATCATTGTGGTCTCATCCACTTCCGGCAGGTTCCATTTATTCATCTTAACCGGTGCCATGGCACGCTTTACTGTTTTAATAGTGAAATAATTTTACTTTAGTTTCTTTATTTCTACTAATAATAATCCTTTGTTTTTCCTGATCTTGCTTTACTTGCATCGTTTTTTATTTTTTTAATTAATTAATTTTTTATTTAATTCATATTTAATAATTTAGATTTTTATTATAACAACCAAATAATATATTATTTCGATAAATGAAAGGACTCCTTAGACTTCTACGAAAACTAAAAACTAATTAGTTTCTTTTTATTTTCTAAGTAATTCTATGTTATTTATATTTCTATTTTATTCCATTGCTTTTATCTGCATATTTAATTCTAAAATGTTTCTATTGTTTTGCGCGCGTAAAATAACATTATTACTCACCAACAGAGTCGTGCAGTTCTGAACCAAAAGCCGAAATCACAAAATCGGCCTTCAAAACGACTTTCTGCTCTTCATCTTCTATCCATTCGCCGTTCTCATTCTGTTCGGTTCTATAAAATTCAATCGCTGCAATTTTCTCATTACGGAGGATGACTCGTTTCGGCGATTGGAAAGGTATAAACTCGCACTTTTCTTCCTTCGCTAGATCCATCTAAAACAATTTTAGAATATCAAATTTTGGCATTTTAATTCTAACTGAAAATATCTATAAAAAAACTTAAAAAATCTTTTAATTTATATTTTAAATTTTCAAGTGTCCTTATTAATATTGATTTATTATTTAAAAAATTTTTATAAGATTAACTTTTTATTTTATAAGTTTCCTCTTTTTATATATGTATATGTATAATTATTTAGAAATTAAAGAGATCGAGGTTTAAAAAGAAAACAATACTTTATAAACAAGGAGGACAATTACCTCTTCTGGAACAGCCCGCACATTGGTAAAACCTTTTCGGAAGACAACAAAGACTTTCCTGGCACCACATCTCAGAGCGGAAGTGGCGCAATCGAAAGCGGTGTCTCCTGCTCCAAGAACGATTACGTTGCCTCGAAGAGCTGGAAGTTCCTGCTTACTCTTACAAGCACACATCCCCGGTTTGCTGCTCTTCGCAACAATGGGCAGAAAACTCTTCGAGGTAAAGAAGCCCATTTCCGACGTAAGATTTTCGAAGATCGGTATATTCTTTGGTTCGGGTAGTCCGATACCTAAAAAGATCGCTTTGTATCCAGCGTCTTGAAGTCCCTGAAACATTTACAAATTTATTTGTAATGTATTGGAATTAATTGCAGATTTTTATAGAATAGTATCTTTTAAAATTTGATAATAAAGGATAATGACAAAATTAAAAAAAATATAACAAATTTTTATTTTTAATACATATAAATATAATAAAACACATTTTTAAATTAATTTTACCTGTATTGTCAAATCATCTTCCGACAGAGACCTTCCTAATTCGATCTTTACTCCTAAATCCTTAACAAGCTCCACTTCAAAACTGACAACGTCATAGGGAAGTCTGTATTGTGGTATTTCGGAGGAACTTAAACCGCCAACATATTTTTCTTTTTCGAAGATCGTGATATCATCGTAACCGAGACGAGCGAGAAATGTTGCGCACGATAGAGACGCTGGTCCACAACCGAGAAGAGCGATTTTCGTGTTTGCATGAGGTACTGTTTGATTGGGTCTGATCTGAGGAATATTCATCTGCTTGAAAATCTGAAAGAATTAAAAGATTAATTCATAAACAAAAAATTATGTTAATTATTTGACATTTAATCATAAGAAAGCTATTATATTTAAATATACAGTATCTTATTATTATTACAAAAATTAAAGAAACACTAAAGAAATTATTTATATATATATAAAATAGATAAAATCATTTTCAATTAAGAAATTTTATAAAGAAAACAAAACATGCTATATACTTTTATATCGTTAAACATTTTATAAACATTAATAAATTATTTTCTCGATATTTTATATTACAAGTGCATTATTAATTAACATTGCCTACATCCACTGCAAAGTGTTGAAGCCCGCCAATGTTAATAGGTCCTTCCTCGGTTGCATAAAGGTTACATCCACCTACGCAAAGGTCACTAGTTGGACAAACCATGCCACAAGTGAGACCAAGAGGATTGTCTGACAGAATCGCCTTAGCTGCGCCATAGTAATTTTTGTTGGAGATCGAAGTAATGAAAGATTTGATGTCCAATTGCGTAGGACAGGATTTTTGACAAGGTGCATCAACACATTTTAAACAACGTGCCGCTTCCTTCAAAGCTCCGCGTTCGCTTAAGGTAGTATGCTTGATGTCGTCAAAGTTCTTCGTCAGAGATACGCAACTCTGAAGAAAAAACAAAAAAAATGAAAAAACAGATTTATAATGAATTAATGTCTATTCTTGACAGATCCAAGAGAATGCATAATGAGAATTGTTTCGTGAACCGTGATCTTATCAGTTGAATGCAGAATGGAATGTTTCTGCCAAATATCATCTGATAATGTATGATTATCGTACATTATATATATAATAATTGAAATTGATAGTATTTCTGCACGAGTACTATTATATTTAAAAACAACAATAAATAGATTAGAATCTATAAAAATATCAAAAGATTAGGATCTATAAAAATATCAAAAGATTAAAGATAAGAAAAATTGATTTATAATTAAATAAAAATCGAATTATATAAGAATCTCTACACAGAAAAAAATTAATATCAAATTAATCAATAATCATTATCTCATACGAGTAAAAATAAAAAATTTTTTTTAAATTTGATAATTTCAGTAATTTTGTATTTTTAATTAATGCTAATATATGAGCTGCCGCAGTTAACAATGTGTAAGAAAAATGTTAAAAAAAACTTTACAAATGCATATGTCTCGATACTGTTTCGGATTCTCTTCAGTGCACAAGTAATTTTACAATTAAGAATTTGATTTATTAATTTTATTTAAACGACTTACGTCACATTTCTCGTGGATGTTTCTTTTCCAGTGTTGCTTGTTCTGTTTGGTACGAGTCGAAGGCACAAAATTTGTATGCGTTTTGATCTTCGGATTGATGTTCAGTATATTCTAAAATACATAATGTGTCATTAGTCGATCAAGGAAGCAAATCATCATAGCAACGAGATATCATAGCACTCGTTATATAACATAAGATAATAATAATATAAAAAAATTAAAAATTACTAAAGAAAGGCTTTTGAAAGACATTTAGACCTTAAAGATCTAAATGCCTCTAATATTTATAAAGCTTTCATATTAGCTTGCTCAAGTTTATAAAAAATTATGGATGATCTTTGATGTTATACGATACAAAAAGTCAAAAAATAAAAATAAAAAATCGCTATATAATGTAATATAAAAATTTTAGGTAAAAATATAAAATTATATAAAGTAGAAAGATGTATTTCAAAGTATTTTATTGTATTAGATTAAAAATTACAAATCCAAATATAAAATAAATACAAAGAGATAAAAAAACATCAAAATAAAATAATTTGAAAAATGTTTTATTTTTAAAGAATAATTTTGAAATATCTAAAAATGTAATTAGGTATAAAGATAATTTTGTTAAACCATCAAAATAATTATATACACTCAGGCATGATGAGCAGTACTAAGCAATTTAATTATTCTAGTAACCATAGTTCGAGTCTATATAATTATTTTGATTTAATAAAATTATTTTCACACGAGTATCTAACTAAATATTTAGATTTAGCAAAACCATTCTCTCCGTTCAAAAACTCAAAAAAGAACCAGTCTCATCAAATGAGCATTCTTAATTATTTACAAACATTTTTCTCCAACATCTCTGAGAGATCAGTCAGAAATCATTTTCTCGCGTAAAAATAACCACGTTTGCACTTACTTCGATATCAGGCACATCCTTGCTCAACATAGACGCCAACGATGCCATTTTTCGGAGCACGTACAAAGTAGTACACGTAAATTTAATGCAGCACGCTTGTGCAGCGGATAGACAATCAAGAAACTGGTGTAATGAGCTGGACTACGAAAAGTGGATTGACAGGTAACTGAAGCAACTCGCTCCGAGTTTACCTGCCGTACAGAGTTAGCAGAATCACGGAGATCACGACGGTTCACTTCGACATTTGCGCCTCAACTGAATAGGGATAGCCGCTTTATCGTCACAACTCGTTCGTGACGTAGCATCGTGTCGACGTTGCACAGATTAACTTGTATAGAAATAATCAGCAGAACTGTATCTAGAAAATACACAGATAAGAGCTTAGATATTTGTGTCTGCACTTATCGTCGCGTCGTCGAGCAACAGAAGTCGCCTTGTATCTTAATAATAAACTTTCAATTTATTTTTATTACATGTATTATAGGTTTAGAATGATAGAACTGGTTTTATGCGCGGGGAAAATCTGAGCGCATTCATGCGTAAATATTGCTGCACTCGCGCTCAATTGCAAAGATAATAATTATCTTTGCAATAGAAAAACTTAAATTAAAAATGTATACAATTTTAAATGAATTTGCAATATTAATATTTTAAAAGTATTAAATTGAATTTTCTCAAAAACTGTGCAGATTAATCAACAGCTTTATTTGTTTTCAATTGTCATCATTTGTTTCAATTGTTATTAAAGTGTTGCAATTCTTATGAAAATATGCTTGCCAAAATTCTTTCAGTTTCCTAAACATTTAAAGCGATATGAAACTAATAATAATACAAGTAACACTCTGTACTATGGAACTGTCAACGTTTGTTGTCACAGTGAGTTATCACGAGGAAATGCTGTTTGCCATACATCACAATAGAATTGCACAGAGGGAATAGGCGATAGTCCGGCTCAATCAATTATTCCTACGTAGATTATACGTCGAGTGCTTTCGTAATTGAACGTAATAGCGAGCGTGATAAGCCACGCGGCTCGTAAATAACACGTACGTATGATGAAAACGGAGCAATTCGATTGATTACAAGTCAGCGTTACATAATTGCTGTCATTTGGAGAATTCACGGAATTTCTCTCAAATTATAGGAGCTTGCCTAGAACTACGAAAGCACTTTAATTTGAACGACTTAAACGTATCGGAAGGAAGCATTCGGATGCCATGTATATCGTACCTCTATAAATCGTTAAGTGACAACCTTCCTGTGAAGTTTCACAGGTGATCCTTGAGTCTCTTCAAAGTAAAACGCAACATTAACGGTTCATAAATACGAGAACTTTATTTGCCTCTCTTGTTCCCAATTAATTTATAAATTACACAATTTAGCAATTAAGACGCAAAAGAGTATTATCTGAGAAATTTCTGTCGTGAATTTCGTTTACATTACTTAAATTCGACTAAATTCATTAAATTGAACTTGAAGTGATGATGAAAATTAAGTTGCGTGCTTGTAAGACAAATGCAAAAAGAATCAGACAATTCTATTTTCATAGAATACCTTCGCTAAATTAAACTCGAGATATTTATGATACTTGGTTCTCCAATCGGAAAATGGGACGAGGAATAATCGCGCCAAATTTTCACCTGAAGCTGAGTCTAACAATCATCTACTTCCTGGGCACGTGGCCACCAGCCACGGGTAAGTTTCGGTTACTCTATTTGCTTTACACCGCCTGTTGCCTCATCTTCATGCTGGGTATCCTGCTCGCTGCCGAGATAGCGAATGTTCTTGTACACTGGGGAGATATGACAAAATTCGTCGCGGTAGCGACTTTGTTGATGACGAATAGCAGCCACGCTTCGAAGGTAATTGCAATTATCTTTGAGCTCGTGATTCTGAAAACAATTAAGAATTTAATGTAAGAACACTATAGTCAATAAGTTTATAACATGCAAAATACATTTTGACATGATTTTGTACTCGAAATTGATTTTACAAATTATATTAAATATTATATAATCTTGTTACGCTTGCGAGGTCCTTTAAATTAAAAATAAAATCTTTTCTTAAGTTAAACAAACATTTATGTAAAAAAGAAAACATAAATTATAAAAAAAAAGTACATTTTCATATAAAAATTATTTCTTTGTTCTTTCATAAACTTAATTACAAATAAAATATTAAATTTATATGATAATTAATTTGATATTATGATTGCTTTGAATTATCTAACTTTAAAAAATTATGACTCTAATTTGATGTGAGAAAGTTATTTTCAAAATTAACTTTTGATTTAATTAAGTTAAATTAATTTTAATACAATTTTAATTAAATTAGTTTTTTGTTTATATAACTTTTTAACATAAATAAATTAATTTCATAAGCTATTAATTATATAAAATTATAATTCTTCTGATAAAATTATTTTATTTAATGTGTATTTAAAAATATCTTTTTATATATTTTCGCCGTATCTATCTACTATTATATAACAATTGTGAAAGATATCAAATATTTTTCATTTGAAATGAAATATTTTGTTAATCATTTTAGTTCTAGATCTAGCACTAAGGCAAGTCGCTAGCAAGTGCGATGGTGGTGTAATGGTTAGCATAGTTGCCTTCCAAGCAGTTGATCCGGGTTCGATTCCCGGCCATCGCACATCTAATTTTTTTTTCCATTATAAATTTTTATCAATTGGACAAGATTTCTCAAATATAATAACGATAAAATTCTTTCGCTAAATTTTAATTTTTGTTTCTTTTTTAATTTTGTCTATATAAATTACGTTTTTTTTTTTTTTATAATTCAATTAGATAAATTCTTTTAATGGATGTAAAACTTATGAAAAATAGAGAAAATAAAAATATCGATATTTCCAGGCGCTTATTCTTCTTCGTCGTCAAACGCGAATCCAGGCGCTCCTGGACACGGCCAACAGTCCAGCGTTCAGTCGCTACGACGAGGAATATCAGGATATACTCGTAAACTATACATGGAAGGCTATCTTTCATCACGTGGTTTATCAGAGCTTCGGCGGAATCGCAGTATTCTGTTGGGGTTTTACTCCGATCTCCGATCTGATCGCCGGTCGTTCGCGTCGATTGCCCATGGAGGGATGGTATCCCTACAACGTGACGGCGACGCCGGCCTTCGAGATCACTGCGGCGCATCAAGGCATCGCCATCATAATCGCTTGCTTTCACAATGTGGCGATGGATACACTGATGACGGGCTTGATCGCGGTCGCCTGTTCCCAGCTGGCAATCTTAGAGCGCAACATCACCTCAATTAACAATGAGGGAAACATCCGTGGAATGCGGAATAACGATACGGGCAAGTCGCTTGCGATGGAAAAGACAGTCTTGTCCTATCAACTGCTCAAACGATGCGCTGTGCACAGTAATATAATATTTGAGTAAGTTGAGATGTTTAAAAGATTACATAATAAGTATAGTATTTTTTACAATTTTCTAAAATTATTTTTTCCCTAATATTTCGAAAATTTCATAAATTTCAATTTTCTTGAAACTGTTTATATAAATGTGATTATCGAAGAAAATTGATGACAGAGAAAGAGAGACGAATCAATTATTATTTGTTACGTTTTAGTTTTGCTTGCAATTAACTGTATTAATTTGTGCAGTTTCACCAGTGAGATTCAAAACATCTTTGGCACCGCAATCTTCTTCCAATTCCTCTCGAATTGCATGATTATTTGCTTGATCGCCTTCAATGTGTCGCAGGTAAATCCGTATTATTTTGATCAACTTGCTCGCGAGTTTTCACATGATCGGTTGCATCACAGATGAAAGTTTACATCCCGGCAGTGCTGATCGGCATGTTGACATACATGTGCTGCATGACGTATCAGATATTCATCTACTGTTGGCATGGTAATGAATTGCATCTGCATGTAAGTATTTATGTAATATTATCGTAAATATATAATATATGCAAGAAACACTCATGAATTTTAGAGTATGCGTTTAGTCACGGCCGCATATTCAAACAACTGGTTCTCCAACACCGAAGAATTCAAACGCGGCCTTCAAATCATTATGACAAGAGCTCATCGACCGCTCACTTTGAGTGCCGGCAGGGTCATGACACTCTCTTTAGATACTTTTGTACAGGTTCGTAAATGTCAGACGCTTTGTTAAAATAAAATTTACTCAAGACGCTATAAAGATCTAAAATTTGTACACTTCTCTTGCTAAACTTTTGTAAACGCGCAATTAAATTTTCAATGCAAATCAAAAGCTGCAGCCTCGAAACTGATATATAATTTGCTTATCTTTTGATTTCAAATCTTATAAGTAATATTTGTCATCCAAATTTGTACTGATAGTTCTGAAATTGCCTTAAATTTTCAGGCAGAATTCTAGAATGTTTAAACGAAGAAGTTAATAATTCTCGTATATTTTAGATAATGCGAACATCCTATTCAATTTTTACGGTACTTCAAGGTTCGGCTGCTTAATTCGACGACATTAAATTTCGTAAATATATATTTTCTTCAAAACTACAAAGAGTAACGAATTAATTATAAATATCTTAGTTCTATTCAACAATACATTATTACGTGTATAAAAGTATATATAAAGTGTTTATATAAAAATATTTGTTATGCTTTTGCTTGTATCAGAGGATTAGAAAAGAGAATTAACAGTTGTTTATTTGGCACTGATAAGTATTGAGTGAAGAATTACTCTTGTCACTTTGCGTTGGTTCTGTTTCTATATTAAAATATTTTTAAGAAATTAAATAGCTCAAACTTCTCAATTAGTTACAATGTTTCAAATTCTCTCGGCATTGCAAATTATTTTGTAATGCGATTTCAGACTCTTGCTTCAATGACAAATAAGTCTCTCAAAATAAAAAAAAGAAAATTAAACAATATTTTTAAAGGAGATCAAAGATATTTAGTCTTCTTGTCCAAGAGTTCAAAAGAAAAAAACAAAAACACAAAACTTAAATAAAAATAAATGTATAGTACTCCTTTAAAATATTTGCAAAAAAAATAACGAAGTATCATTAGGAAGCTTCTGTTTCATTTTGATTTTTTTTCTCTATGCGTGATTTTGCACTAGCCAGCCATATTCTAATGGGATCTGCGATTTCATCATTTGTTGCATTCTTGTGTAATCTTGTTTGTCGGATTACACCTGAAAAAAAAGTAATATTTTTTCATTACATGTGTTTTTTTTAATTATTTCTTAACAAATAGAACAAATATTTCTACGTAACTTTTATTAATTGACAAGTTTTATTAAGTATTACAAATAAAGCATTTATTGTGTGCTTTAACTATAAATATGTACAAAAAAGATAATTGAAAAATATTAATAATGGTAAGCAATTTTAATTAAAATTAAAAAAATAAATGTTAGATTTACAAATGTAATTCTTACTATCTAAAGATATGTATATAACAGTATTATTTAATAAAAAATAAAAATTGTTTTTAAGATTTTACTTACTCATAATTAGTTTGCATATCTCTAATTGTGAAAAAACTCGTTTTCTACCTCTTGCTCCACACCAACTGTACTTTACTGCTAGTTCGTTTGATAGCAAAGTTCTTATCAATCGTAAGCAAGACGTTCTTAAATTCTTGCTTGTTATACGTACCAACTGTTTAATCTACAATTGTATAAAATACATATTATTCTTTAAATTGATTGAAATCATAAATTATTGACCATCTTTTACAAAGTTAATTTGCAATATCAAAATACAAAGGGACTTACTAATTGATTTCGATACCCTGAATCGTTTTTTAATATCGCTTCCATTATTTTTAGATCATCATCGTCTTTCAACGGCAAATTATCAAAGAAAATACTATCATCAAAGTTTTCCACCTCAATATCCAAAATTCCATGCTTTTGAAAAATAGCCTTTTGATATGAGTTCATATTATTTTCAAATCGATTTAAAAGTATTTCTAAACTTATTAGTTTCTGCATGACGTAACATTGAAAATTGTCGGATTCTATAAGACATTAAAAACAATTTATTATAGTTGATATTTTATTTGTCCAAATAAAATATTCTTTAAAAAATTTAACAAATTAAGAAATAACAAAAAATATATCTATAAAAAAAAGTTACAACTTTATATATATGTGTGTATACACACAATGTATGATGTATGTATGTATGTATGTATATATCATGCGTGTGTGTGTGTGTGAAAAATAATTAGAAATAATATAAAGATTAATTCCATACTTTGTTCGAAATCTAGTCTTTTAATTTTATGTTCATTATCACTGTCCTCTTCTTCAATATTAGCTAAATTTTTACATTGTAAATCTAAAAGTAAAAAATAAAAATAATATTATTGCTATTAAAATAATTTTTGATAAATTTTTAATTAAAAAAAAATAAAACTAAAGAAAAAATATAAGAGTTATGTGAGTCAACGCAAAAATTGATGCGCAAATGACTTAATCAATTAACATTAAATTTGTAATTAATTGATATATGTATAAATTTTTTGACATTTTGTTCATCTTTTTATGTTAATATGTCAATCAATTTCTTCTAGATGTATTTTAAGAAAAAAAGTTAATAAGTTAATGTGTTTTAAAAATAATTAGCTGAAGCTAAAAATTAACTATTAACTTTAACTAAATTAAAGATTATTAATTTTTTTAACTTCTTTATTTAACTTTTAACGTTTAACTAGTTACTAATTAATGCTGGAAATGATTCATTATATTATAATATTATATGAATTATTCTGTGAATCTTGTACAGAAAAATTCCCGTTATCTAAAACACATTATAAAGAAAAATTTTCTAAAATTCTTTGAAATATGAAAAAATATGAAAAAAACATAAGTAAATTAGTTTACAAATATATAACATTATGACTGTACAAAAAAATATATAAATTAATCACTAATCATAAAATAAAATAAATTCAAATTGTTTACATACTAACCTTTTTTATTCAAATTTAAACTTGTTGAGAGCGGACTCTCATTATTGTCATTATCATTGTTTCTATAATGGATGTTTTTAGTGACAAAGGTTTGATCACATTGCTGATTATTAATCAGTTCTGGTGCTATTTCTTGCTTCTGTGGTATTTTTATGATCTGTGCGCGCGAAAGTGACGTACATATACAATGTTGCTTCAATATTTTAAGCAATGAAATTAGAGCAACTTGTGAAATTTTATATTGTACAGCCCACTTAATAAGACCATGTCTTAAATTAGTATCTGGTACACTTTTAAATAACATTTTTTCATAAGAAATAAATGATGGCGAATTCAATATGTAATCATTTGATCTGCATGTGTTATTACTACTTGATGCAGACATATTACTTTCGTTTCTTATATTATCACTGTTAACAGCGTTCTTATCAAGTTCTGAGTTAATCATGGGAACCTTTTCTGAATATCTCATATGTGTGTTGCAAATATTAGTATTTATGGTATTGTGGGAGTTTGCACCAGTAGTTGAATCAGATTCTTGTTTGTACAATGTAGATGTATGTGTCTTTGTCAAACATGAAGAGTCTTTCATTTTATAAACAGTATCATTGTTAATGCCAACATTTTCATCAAGTTTTGACTTAATCCTGGGAACATTTTCTGAAGAACTCACATATGAATCGCGAATATTTGTAGTGTTGAGTCTAATATTAGAAATTGAGTTAAATTCTACTCTAGACAATTTAGGTGAGTGTCTTTCTGGAGTTCCAAACAAGGCAGTGTCTGTCATCAGGCGTTTTCGATCCATTTTAAATCTATTGAAATATATAATATTGTCATGATGTTTAAAATCTAATATTGTCAATGCAGACTTTATCTTTTGAGAGAGAGAGAGAGAGAGAGAGAGAGAGAGAGAGAGAGAGAGAGAGAGAGAGAGAGAGGAGGTAAAGAGAGAGAAAGAGAGAGCGGCGAGAGAGGGAGAGTTGCAAAATTATATTTGTTAAAATATATAGAAATATAAGATGCATTGTACTTGAAAACATGACAATTATCCTTTTGTATTTTTTTTTAACAACACAGTAACAATTTTAATATTAGCAATTTAATTATATAGGAATAAATATTTAAGTTTCTTTATTTTAATCGTCAATTTTTATATCAATATTTATATATCTATATAAATATTTATCATTAAATTATTTAATTAATATTATTTAAGATTCGTAGCATAGTAATTATAATTTATAATTTATATTATAAATATATTTATATAAAAATATACTAAAATTATTTGTTCACTAAAACTTATGATTTATTAAATGTATCCTTCATTGCAATCATCTTTTGTATTTGGCAATATGATGTTGAAGCTAGCAGCGGATTCGCAGCAGCAGATTCGTCAAAGCAGGGATTCTCATTCAAAATAAAATACATAAGAAACTTTGACATATAAAGGCAAACTAGCAAGTAACTGCACAACATACACTTATACGCTTCTAAATAGATCAGACTATCGAGAACAATTAACAAAAATGCGCAGGTCTACTAAATTGTTTAAATTATATAACGAGTTATTGCAGAAACAAGGGAAGGAAGCCTCGGTCGGGGCTGTAAATTTTTTTAGAACATCATTGTAGGCTTCTAAATAAATCCCGACTAGCAAGAAAAATTAAAAAAAATGCGCACGCCTACGAAAAATTATTTAAACAATATAAAGTTTATTGCAAAAACAGGAAAACGAAGTCGCGGTCGGGGCTGCAAATTTTTTTAGAACATTATTGTAAGCTTCTAAATCAATCCCGACTAGCAAGAAAAATTAAAAAAAATGCGCACGCCTACAAAAAATTATTTAAACAATATAAAGTTTATTGCAAAAACAGGAAAACGAAGTCGCGGTCGGGGCTGCAAATTTTTTTAGAACATTATTGTAGGCTTCTAAATCAATCCCGACTAGCAAGAAAAATTGAAAAAAATGCGCACGCCTACAAAAAATTATTTAAACAATATAAAGTTTATTGCAAAAACAGGAAAACGAAGTCGCGGTCGGGGCTGCAAATTTTTTTAGAACATCATTATAACCTTCTAAATCAATCCCGACTAGCAAGAAAAATTAAAAAAAATGCGCACGCCTACGAAAAATTATTTAAACAATATAAAGTTTATTGCAAAAACAGGAAAACGAAGTCGCGGTCGGGGCTGCAAATTTTTTTAGAACATCATTATAACCTTCTAAATCAATCCCGACTAGCAAGAAAAATTAAAAAAAATGCGCACGCCTACGAAAAATTATTTAAACAATATAAAGTTTATTGCAAAAACAGGAAAACGAAGTCGCGGTCGGGGCTGCAAATTTTTTTAGAACATCATTGTAGGCTTCTAAATAAATCCCAACTAGCAAGAAAAATTAAAAAAAATGCGCACGCCTACGAAAAATTATTTAAACAATATAAAGTTTATTGCAAAAACAGGAAAACGAAGTCGCGGTCGGGGCTGCAAATTTTTTTAGAACATCATTGTAGGCTTCTAAATAAATCCCAACTAGCAAGAAAAATTAAAAAAAATGCGCACGCCTACGAAAAATTATTTAAACAATATAAAGTTTATTGCAAAAACAGGAAAACGAAGTCGCGGTCGGGGCTGCAAATTTTTTTAGAACATTATTGTAACCTTCTAAATCAATCCCGACTAGCAAGAAAAATTAAAAAAAATGCGCACGCCTACGAAAAATTATTTAAACAATATAAAGTTTATTGCAAAAACAGGAAAACGAAGTCGCGGTCGGGGCTGCAAATTTTTTTAGAACATCATTATAACCTTCTAAATCAATCCCGACTAGCAAGAAAAATTAAAAAAAATGCGCACGCCTACGAAAAATTATTTAAACAATATAAAGTTTATTGCAAAAACAGGAAAACGAAGTCGCGGTCGGGGCTGCAAATTTTTTTAGAACATCATTGTAGGCTTCTAAATAAATCCCAACTAGCAAGAAAAATTAAAAAAAATGCGCACGCCTACGAAAAATTATTTAAACAATATAAAGTTTATTGCAAAAACAGGAAAACGAAGTCGCGGTCGGGGCTGCAAATTTTTTTAGAACATTATTGTAAGCTTCTAAATCAATCCCGACTAGCAAGAAAAATTAAAAAAAATGCGCACGCCTACGAAAAATTATTTAAACAATATAAAGTTTATTGCAAAAACAGGAAAACGAAGTCGCGGTCGGGGCTGCAAATTTTTTTAGAACATCATTATAACCTTCTAAATCAATCCCGACTAGCAAGAAAAATTAAAAAAAATGCGCACGCCTACGAAAAATTATTTAAACAATATAAAGTTTATTGCAAAAACAGGAAAACGAAGTCGCGGTCGGGGCTGCAAATTTTTTTAGAACATCATTATAACCTTCTAAATCAATCCCGACTAGCAAGAAAAATTAAAAAAAATGCGCACGCCTACGAAAAATTATTTAAACAATATAAAGTTTATTGCAAAAACAGGAAAACGAAGTCGCGGTCGGGGCTGCAAATTTTTTTAGAACATTATTGTAGGCTTCTAAATCAATCCCGACTAGCAAGAAAAATTAAAAAAAATGCGCACGCCTACAAAAAATTATTTAAACAATGTAAAGTTTATTGCAAAAACAGGAAAACGAAGTCGCGGTCGGGGCTGCAAATTTTTTTAGAACATCATTGTAGGCTTCTAAATAAATCCCGACTAGCAAGAAAAATTAAAAAAAATGCGCACGGCTACTAAATTGTTTTAATTATATAACGAGTTATTGCAGAAACAAGGGCTTGGTCGGCGCTGGAAATTTATTAGCAATCATATTAAGGTTGGCTGCTTGCGCCGTATAGGAATAATATTGTCATTATAGAAAAGAAATAGTATGATTTCCCAATTTTCTACTTTGATGTAAATTATAGATCAGAAATATAATTTGACTGCTAAACATACATATTGTTCTCTCTCTTTGCGCTACCCAAGACCAACCAACGAGGAGGTGGCGAGAATATGGTCTCTTTTTTTGTTATGTTCTTACTGTTTGTGAATGTTAAAATTTTTTTTACTTTTTTATATTAAAATTTATTTGCGTTTTTGGTATTAGAATTTTTTTATTTTTTAGTTTTTGCAATAAATTTTATATTGTTTAAATAATTTTTCATTGCCGTGCGCATTTTTTTAAATTTTTCTTACTAGTCGGGATTGATTTAGAAGCCTACAATAATGTTCTAAAAAAATTTGCAGCCCCGACCGCGACTTCGTTTCCCTGTTTTTGCAATAAACTTTATATTGCTTAAATAATTTTTCGTAGGCGTGCGCATTTTTTTTAATTTTTCTTGCTAGTCGGGATTGATTTAGAAGGTTATAATGATGTTCTAAAAAAATTTGCAGCCCCGACCGCGACTTCGTTTTCCTGTTTTTGCAATAAACTTTATATTGTTTAAATAATTTTTCGTAGGCGTGCGCATTTTTTTTAATTTTTCTTGCTAGTCGGGATTGATTTAGAAGGTTATAATGATGTTCTAAAAAAATTTGCAGCCCCGACCGCGACTTCGTTTTCCTGTTTTTGCAATAAACTTTATATTGTTTAAATAATTTTTCGTAGGCGTGCGCATTTTTTTTAATTTTTCTTGCTAGTCGGGATTGATTTAGAAGGTTATAATGATGTTCTAAAAAAATTTGCAGCCCCGACCGCGACTTCGTTTTCCTGTTTTTGCAATAAACTTTATATTGTTTAAATAATTTTTCGTAGGCGTGCGCATTTTTTTTAATTTTTCTTGCTAGTCGGGATTGATTTAGAAGGTTATAATGATGTTCTAAAAAAATTTGCAGCCCCGACCGCGACTTCGTTTTCCTGTTTTTGCAATAAACTTTATATTGTTTAAATAATTTTTTGTAGGCGTGCGCATTTTTTTCAATTTTTCTTGCTAGTCGGGATTGATTTAGAAGCCTACAATAATGTTCTAAAAAAATTTGCAGCCCCGACCGCGACTTCGTTTTCCTGTTTTTGCAATAAACTTTATATTGTTTAAATAATTTTTTGTAGGCGTGCGCATTTTTTTTAATTTTTCTTGCTAGTCGGGATTGATTTAGAAGCTTACAATAATGTTCTAAAAAAATTTGCAGCCCCGACCGCGACTTCGTTTTCCTGTTTTTGCAATAAACTTTATATTGTTTAAATAATTTTTCGTAGGCGTGCGCATTTTTTTTAATTTTTCTTGCTAGTCGGGATTGATTTAGAAGGTTATAATGATGTTCTAAAAAAATTTGCAGCCCCGACCGCGACTTCGTTTTCCTGTTTTTGCAATAAACTTTATATTGTTTAAATAATTTTTTGTAGGCGTGCGCATTTTTTTCAATTTTTCTTGCTAGTCGGGATTGATTTAGAAGCCTACAATAATGTTCTAAAAAAATTTGCAGCCCCGACCGCGACTTCGTTTTCCTGTTTTTGCAATAAACTTTATATTGTTTAAATAATTTTTTGTAGGCGTGCGCATTTTTTTTAATTTTTCTTGCTAGTCGGGATTGATTTAGAAGCTTACAATAATGTTCTAAAAAAATTTGCAGCCCCGACCGCGACTTCGTTTTCCTGTTTTTGCAATAAACTTTATATTGTTTAAATAATTTTTCGTAGGCGTGCGCATTTTTTTTAATTTTTCTTGCTAGTCGGGATTGATTTAGAAGGTTATAATGATGTTCTAAAAAAATTTGCAGCCCCGACCGCGACTTCGTTTTCCTGTTTTTGCAATAAACTTTATATTGTTTAAATAATTTTTCGTAGGCGTGCGCATTTTTTTTAATTTTTCTTGCTAGTTGGGATTTATTTAGAAGCCTACAATGATGTTCTAAAAAAATTTGCAGCCCCGACCGCGACTTCGTTTTCCTGTTTTTGCAATAAACTTTATATTGTTTAAATAATTTTTCGTAGGCGTGCGCATTTTTTTTAATTTTTCTTGCTAGTCGGGATTGATTTAGAAGGTTATAATGATGTTCTAAAAAAATTTGCAGCCCCGACCGCGACTTCGTTTTCCTGTTTTTGCAATAAACTTTATATTGTTTAAATAATTTTTCGTAGGCGTGCGCATTTTTTTTAATTTTTCTTGCTAGTCGGGATTGATTTAGAAGGTTATAATGATGTTCTAAAAAAATTTGCAGCCCCGACCGCGACTTCGTTTTCCTGTTTTTGCAATAAACTTTATATTGTTTAAATAATTTTTCGTAGGCGTGCGCATTTTTTTAATTTTTCTTGCTAGTCGGGATTGATTTAGAAGCTTACAATAATGTTCTAAAAAAATTTGCAGCCTCGACCGCGACTTCGTTTTCCTGTTTTTGCAATAAACTTTATATTGTTTAAATAATTTTTCGTAGGCGTGCGCATTTTTTTTAATTTTTCTTGCTAGTTGGGATTTATTTAGAAGCCTACAATGATGTTCTAAAAAAATTTGCAGCCCCGACCGCGACTTCGTTTTCCTGTTTTTGCAATAAACTTTATATTGTTTAAATAATTTTTCGTAGGCGTGCGCATTTTTTTTAATTTTTCTTGCTAGTCGGGATTGATTTAGAAGCTTACAATAATGTTCTAAAAAAATTTGCAGCCCCGACCGCGACTTCGTTTTCCTGTTTTTGCAATAAACTTTATATTGTTTAAATAATTTTTCGTAGGCGTGCGCATTTTTTTTAATTTTTCTTGCTAGTTGGGATTTATTTAGAAGCCTACAATGATGTTCTAAAAAAATTTGCAGCCCCGACCGCGACTTCGTTTTCCTGTTTTTGCAATAAACTTTATATTGTTTAAATAATTTTTCGTAGGCGTGCGCATTTTTTTTAATTTTTCTTGCTAGTCGGGATTGATTTAGAAGGTTATAATGATGTTCTAAAAAAATTTGCAGCCCCGACCGCGACTTCGTTTTCCTGTTTTTGCAATAAACTTTATATTGTTTAAATAATTTTTCGTAGGCGTGCGCATTTTTTTTAATTTTTCTTGCTAGTCGGGATTGATTTAGAAGCTTACAATAATGTTCTAAAAAAATTTGCAGCCCCGACCGCGACTTCGTTTTCCTGTTTTTGCAATAAACTTTATATTGTTTAAATAATTTTTCGTAGGCGTGCGCATTTTTTTTAATTTTTCTTGCTAGTTGGGATTTATTTAGAAGCCTACAATGATGTTCTAAAAAAATTTGCAGCCCCGACCGCGACTTCGTTTTCCTGTTTTTGCAATAAACTTTATATTGTTTAAATAATTTTTCGTAGGCGTGCGCATTTTTTTTAATTTTTCTTGCTAGTCGGGATTGATTTAGAAGGTTATAATGATGTTCTAAAAAAATTTGCAGCCCCGACCGCGACTTCGTTTTCCTGTTTTTGCAATAAACTTTATATTGTTTAAATAATTTTTCGTAGGCGTGCGCATTTTTTTTAATTTTTCTTGCTAGTTGGGATTTATTTAGAAGCCTACAATGATGTTCTAAAAAAATTTGCAGCCCCGACCGCGACTTCGTTTTCCTGTTTTTGCAATAAACTTTATATTGTTTAAATAATTTTTCGTAGGCGTGCGCATTTTTTTTAATTTTTCTTGCTAGTCGGGATTGATTTAGAAGGTTATAATGATGTTCTAAAAAAATTTGCAGCCCCGACCGCGACTTCGTTTTCCTGTTTTTGCAATAAACTTTATATTGTTTAAATAATTTTTCGTAGGCGTGCGCATTTTTTTTAATTTTTCTTGCTAGTCGGGATTGATTTAGAAGGTTATAATGATGTTCTAAAAAAATTTGCAGCCCCGACCGCGACTTCGTTTTCCTGTTTTTGCAATAAACTTTATATTGTTTAAATAATTTTTCGTAGGCGTGCGCATTTTTTTTAATTTTTCTTGCTAGTCGGGATTGATTTAGAAGCTTACAATAATGTTCTAAAAAAATTTGCAGCCCCGACCGCGACTTCGTTTTCCTGTTTTTGCAATAAACTTTATATTGTTTAAATAATTTTTCGTAGGCGTGCGCATTTTTTTTAATTTTTCTTGCTAGTCGGGATTGATTTAGAAGGTTATAATGATGTTCTAAAAAAATTTGCAGCCCCGACCGCGACTTCGTTTTCCTGTTTTTGCAATAAACTTTATATTGTTTAAATAATTTTTCGTAGGCGTGCGCATTTTTTTTAATTTTTCTTGCTAGTCGGGATTGATTTAGAAGGTTATAATGATGTTCTAAAAAAATTTGCAGCCCCGACCGCGACTTCGTTTTCCTGTTTTTGCAATAAACTTTATATTGTTTAAATAATTTTTTGTAGGCGTGCGCATTTTTTTCAATTTTTCTTGCTAGTCGGGATTGATTTAGAAGCCTACAATAATGTTCTAAAAAAATTTGCAGCCCCGACCGCGACTTCGTTTTCCTGTTTTTGCAATAAACTTTATATTGTTTAAATAATTTTTTGTAGGCGTGCGCATTTTTTTTAATTTTTCTTGCTAGTCGGGATTGATTTAGAAGCTTACAATAATGTTCTAAAAAAATTTGCAGCCCCGACCGCGACTTCGTTTTCCTGTTTTTGCAATAAACTTTATATTGTTTAAATAATTTTTCGTAGGCGTGCGCATTTTTTTTAATTTTTCTTGCTAGTTGGGATTTATTTAGAAGCCTACAATGATGTTCTAAAAAAATTTGCAGCCCCGACCGCGACTTCGTTTTCCTGTTTTTGCAATAAACTTTATATTGTTTAAATAATTTTTCGTAGGCGTGCGCATTTTTTTTAATTTTTCTTGCTAGTCGGGATTGATTTAGAAGCTTACAATAATGTTCTAAAAAAATTTGCAGCCCCGACCGCGACTTCGTTTTCCTGTTTTTGCAATAAACTTTATATTGTTTAAATAATTTTTCGTAGGCGTGCGCATTTTTTTTAATTTTTCTTGCTAGTTGGGATTTATTTAGAAGCCTACAATGATGTTCTAAAAAAATTTGCAGCCCCGACCGCGACTTCGTTTTCCTGTTTTTGCAATAAACTTTATATTGTTTAAATAATTTTTCGTAGGCGTGCGCATTTTTTTTAATTTTTCTTGCTAGTCGGGATTGATTTAGAAGGTTATAATGATGTTCTAAAAAAATTTGCAGCCCCGACCGCGACTTCGTTTTCCTGTTTTTGCAATAAACTTTATATTGTTTAAATAATTTTTCGTAGGCGTGCGCATTTTTTTTAATTTTTCTTGCTAGTCGGGATTGATTTAGAAGCTTACAATAATGTTCTAAAAAAATTTGCAGCCCCGACCGCGACTTCGTTTTCCTGTTTTTGCAATAAACTTTATATTGTTTAAATAATTTTTCGTAGGCGTGCGCATTTTTTTTAATTTTTCTTGCTAGTTGGGATTTATTTAGAAGCCTACAATGATGTTCTAAAAAAATTTGCAGCCCCGACCGCGACTTCGTTTTCCTGTTTTTGCAATAAACTTTATATTGTTTAAATAATTTTTCGTAGGCGTGCGCATTTTTTTTAATTTTTCTTGCTAGTCGGGATTGATTTAGAAGGTTATAATGATGTTCTAAAAAAATTTGCAGCCCCGACCGCGACTTCGTTTTCCTGTTTTTGCAATAAACTTTATATTGTTTAAATAATTTTTCGTAGGCGTGCGCATTTTTTTTAATTTTTCTTGCTAGTTGGGATTTATTTAGAAGCCTACAATGATGTTCTAAAAAAATTTGCAGCCCCGACCGCGACTTCGTTTTCCTGTTTTTGCAATAAACTTTATATTGTTTAAATAATTTTTCGTAGGCGTGCGCATTTTTTTTAATTTTTCTTGCTAGTCGGGATTGATTTAGAAGGTTATAATGATGTTCTAAAAAAATTTGCAGCCCCGACCGCGACTTCGTTTTCCTGTTTTTGCAATAAACTTTATATTGTTTAAATAATTTTTCGTAGGCGTGCGCATTTTTTTTAATTTTTCTTGCTAGTCGGGATTGATTTAGAAGGTTATAATGATGTTCTAAAAAAATTTGCAGCCCCGACCGCGACTTCGTTTTCCTGTTTTTGCAATAAACTTTATATTGTTTAAATAATTTTTCGTAGGCGTGCGCATTTTTTTTAATTTTTCTTGCTAGTCGGGATTGATTTAGAAGCTTACAATAATGTTCTAAAAAAATTTGCAGCCCCGACCGCGACTTCGTTTTCCTGTTTTTGCAATAAACTTTATATTGTTTAAATAATTTTTCGTAGGCGTGCGCATTTTTTTTAATTTTTCTTGCTAGTCGGGATTGATTTAGAAGGTTATAATGATGTTCTAAAAAAATTTGCAGCCCCGACCGCGACTTCGTTTTCCTGTTTTTGCAATAAACTTTATATTGTTTAAATAATTTTTCGTAGGCGTGCGCATTTTTTTTAATTTTTCTTGCTAGTCGGGATTGATTTAGAAGGTTATAATGATGTTCTAAAAAAATTTGCAGCCCCGACCGCGACTTCGTTTTCCTGTTTTTGCAATAAACTTTATATTGTTTAAATAATTTTTTGTAGGCGTGCGCATTTTTTTCAATTTTTCTTGCTAGTCGGGATTGATTTAGAAGCCTACAATAATGTTCTAAAAAAATTTGCAGCCCCGACCGCGACTTCGTTTTCCTGTTTTTGCAATAAACTTTATATTGTTTAAATAATTTTTTGTAGGCGTGCGCATTTTTTTTAATTTTTCTTGCTAGTCGGGATTGATTTAGAAGCTTACAATAATGTTCTAAAAAAATTTGCAGCCCCGACCGCGACTTCGTTTTCCTGTTTTTGCAATAAACTTTATATTGTTTAAATAATTTTTCGTAGGCGTGCGCATTTTTTTTAATTTTTCTTGCTAGTCGGGATTTATTTAGAAGCCTACAATGATGTTCTAAAAAAATTTACAGCCCCGACCGAGGCTTCCTTCCCTTGTTTCTGCAATAACTCGTTATATAATTTAAACAATTTAGTAGACCTGCGCATTTTTGTTAATTGTTCTCGATAGTCTGATCTATTTAGAAGCGTATAAGTGTATGTTGTGCAGTTACTTGCTAGTTTGCCTTTATATGTCAAAGTTTCTTATGTATTTTATTTTGAATGAGAATCCCTGCTTTGACGAATCTGCTGCTGCGAATCCGCTGCTAGCTTCAACATCATTTTGGCAATAATTTATAAACAAAAAATTAAGAGTTAAAATATTATTCCAAACAAGTGTATACTTTTAAATTATACAAATATTTATTATCCACAACCATCAGTATTTAAAATACCCAAAAGTAGCCAAACAATTTTCCAAATACAAGAAAATAATTTTATAACATTTATTTCATAAAATTAAAAAAAACTGTGTTGCTGCTATTTTTATATAAACAAGTTTTCAATGTATTTAAAAAGCTAACAATTATATACAGTACTAAATATTTATAAAGATTTTGAATATATCTCAATTTAAAAAAAAAAACAAAAAGAAATTGTAATGATGAAGTATAGTGTCTTCATTATATTTATATAAATATATTTAATCATGTTTATAATTTCATACAGAATTTTTAAACAATTAACACTTTTTGACTTACCCTGGCTGACTGGAGTTACGAAAGAATTTGGACTGACAAAAATAAAAAAAAGAAAACTTGACTTTTCACCTTCCTGTCATTACTCTTCACTGAGATAGTATTTTAATTCAGTACAGCTTTTAGTCAATACTGCAATATAAGAATTTTATACAAGAATAAACTTGTCACTATTGTATTAAATTTTCATAGGTTGTATGAATTAAATCATAATATCAAGTTACATTTATTAAATATTTTTAACAATTTATCATAAAACTTTTATAAATCATATATTTTTTATTGCCAAAGAAATATAAAAAATATAATGTTCTATGCCAAAGAATCTAATTGTTACCTTTATATAATGATATAAGAGAAGCTGAGAAATTAGTTTGTTAGATTAAATTACAGTTCCCATACTTAAGAGATAATGGATAAACATAGATCCTTTGAAGTCTTTAAGGTATATAGATTAAGAGAACATTAAATAACCAAAAAATTCGAAAGCAATTAATAATAACGCACACCACTTAATGAAGTGTAAATCCCCCAGAAATATATTAAATGTTCTCAATAAAATATTCTTAAATATTCTAAATATTGAATGCTTTTTACTTATTTTTATTGCTTTTGAATGTATTATTTTTGCAATCAGAATAACCTCAAATTTATAAGAGAAAAATTTTATGATAAATAACCATGTATATTTAATAGCATACTATTTAAATATTTTCAAAATAATTTTATGTAACATTAGAAATAATATTAGATAAAATAAAAAAACGTTTACCTTGGATAAAACTATATTGCGCTTTCTAGAGAAATTGTGATATAGAACCGATATTTCTTCTTTTTTGTAGAATTGTATACCTGTCCTCTTAAAAAAAAAATGGCACAAAGGGAGCGATACAAACACAAATCTAATTGTAAGTATTAAAGTGAAATTGAAATATAAAAGTGGAATAAAAAAAAATGTAGTAGTAGGGCAGCACAAAATCTAATGATTGCATCAGCAATCTAAGCAATCCTACAAAAACTTCTCGTAACGGATAAACAAACACGTCTGAACATGTACCAACATGTACGGGCACAGATTTGAAGTAGAGTCCTATATAAAGAGAGAAGGGACATTGATGTCCAAAGCTCTGATTGATAATCTGATTGATACTTTTGATTGGCTAAGCGAGCAGCCGTATTGTGACCACAGCTGTTTGTGGTCACAATACGGCTGCTCGCTTAGCCAATCAAGTATCAATCAGATTACCAATCAGAGCTTTGGACATCAACGTCGCTTCTGGCTGTGTTCCGTTTTTACTGGCAGTGCAGTAAATGTGACGTCATGACAGTACACTGTGACAACTGTTCCAATATTACTGCATTACTGCCAGCACTGCTATAGCATCGTATTTCGGAACAGCATAGTAGCTATATTGCACTGGCTGTGTTCCGATATAACTGCCAGTACTGGCAGTGGTGAAAAATCCGTTCCGTTATTGGTACGCAGCGCACTGCGACAGCATCTAGTAACATCAATGACGTCATGAATGGTAGCCATATTGCCACTGTGACTACTGCAACTTCCAAGGTGAGGTAGCTACAGTGCAATATGGCTACTGCAATGCTGTTCCGAAATACGATGCTATAGCAGTGCTGACAGTAATGCAGTAATATTGGAACAGTTGTAACAGTGTACTGTCATGACGTCACATTTACTGCACTGCCAGTAAAAACGGAACACAGCCTCTGTAGCTACCTCACCTTGGAAGCTGCAGTAGTCACAGTGGCAATAAGGATACCATTCATGACGTCATTGATGTTACTAGATGCTGTCGCAGTGCGCTGCGTACCAATAACGGAACGGATTTTTCACCACTGCCAGTACTGGCAGTTATATCGGAACACAGCCTCTCTCTTTATATAGGACTCTACTTCAAATCTGTGGCCGTACATGTTGGTACACCCAAGGACTTTGATTCAGTCCATGGGGAAATTTTCCAAACTGAGAAGTCGCTATCTTTCTACATACTTACAGTTCATGATTAACATAACGACCAATAAGCTCCAGTCGTTTCATTAATAATGAACTGCAAGTATGTAGAAAGTGGTGACTTTTTAGTTTGGAAAATTTCTCCATGGACAGAATCAAAGTCCTTGGGTGTACACCCATTATATTTTTTATATTTCTTTGGCAAAAAAATTTCATACTTTGACTGATATAACACTTTCGTTTATCACTTTAGCGATTTGATCCATTATGATAAGAGTCAGAACTCTTATGGGGCTAACAGAACTCGCGAAATAATGGCAAAATTCGCAAAAAAATTTTGCTCAAAAATTTCGTACTTTGATTAAAATAACGGTTTCGTTTTTCACTTTAGCGATTCGATCCATTATGATAAAAGTTAGAACGCTTCGGTGGGCTATCAGAAATAAGAGATACCAGAGAAATTCGCAAAAATAGTTTTACTCAAAAATTTCGTACTTTGACAGATATAAGTCTTCCGTTTTTCACTTTAGCGATTTGATCCATCATGATAAGAGTTAGAACTCTTATGGGGCAATCAGAACTCGCGAAATATTGGCGAAATTCACAAAAAATATTTTATTAAAAATTTCGAATTTTAACTGATATAACTCTTTCGTTTTTGACTTTAGCGATTCGAAACGTTATGATAAAAGTTAGAACTATTCGGGGCGCTATCAGAACACAGAGATATTGGAAAAATTCGCAAAAAAATTTTACACAAAATTTCGAACTTTGACTGCTATAACACTTTCGTTTTTCACTTTAGCGATTCGATCCATTATGATAAAAGTTAGAACTCTTCGGTGGGCTATCAGAACACAGAGATATTGGAGAAATTCGCAAAAAAAATTTTACTCAAAAATTTCGAATTTTGACTGATATAAATCTTACGTATTTCACTTTAGCGATTCGATCCAATATGATAAAAGTTAGAACTATTCTGGGGGCTATCAGAACACGGAGATATTGGAGAAAATCCAAAAAAAATTTTACTCAAAAATTTCGAACTTTGACTGATATAAGTCTTGCGTTTTTCACTTTAGCGGTTCGATCCTTCATGATAAAAGTTAGAAATCTTCTGGGGGCTATGAGAACTCAGAACAATTGAAGAAATTCGCAAAAAAAGTTTTACTCAAAAATTTCGATTTTTGACTGATATAAGTCTTGCTTTTTTCACTTTAGCAGTTCGATCCATTATGATAAAAGTTAGAACTCTTCCGGGGGTTATCAGAACACAGAGATATTGGAGAAATTCGCAAAAAAAATTTTACTCAATATTTTCGAACTTTGACTGATATAAGTTTTTCGTTTTTCACTTTAGCGATTCGATCCATCATGGTAAAAGTTAGAAATCTTCTGGGGGCTATCAGAACTCAGAAATATTGGAGAAATTCGCAAAAAAATTTTACTCAAAAATTTCGAACTTTGACTGATATAAGTCTTTCGTTTTTCACTCTAGCGATTCCATCCATCATGATAAAAGTTAGAACTCTTCTCGGGGCTATGAGAACACAGAGATATTAAAGAAATTCGAAAAAAAGTTTTACTCAATAATTTCGAAATTTGACTGATATAAATCTTCCCTTTTACACTTCAACAATTCGATACATCGTATTAAAGTTATAACTCTTCTGTGGGCTATCAGAACACAGAGATATTGGAGAAATTCGGAAAAAAATTAATTTTACTAAAAAATTCGAACTTTGACTGATATAACTTTTTCCTCTGGCACTTTAGCGATTCGATCTATTATGATAAAAGTTAGAACTCTTCTCGCCACTGTCAGAGCACAGAGATATTTGAGAAATTCGCAAAAAAGTTTTACTCAAAAATTTCGTACTTTGATTGATATAACACTTTCGTTTTTCACTTTAACGATTTGATCCATAATGACAAAAGTTAGAACTCTTCTCGGGGCTATCAGAACACAGAGATATTAAAGAAATTCGCAAAAAAAATTGTACTCATAAATTTGGAAATTTGACTGATATAAGTCTTCCCTCTTTCACTTCATCAATTCGATACATCGTGATAAAAGTTACAACTCTTCTGTGGGCTATCAGAACACAGAGATATTGGAGAAATTCGCAAAAAAAATTTTACTCAAAAATTTCGAATTTTGACTGATATAAATCTTACGTATTTCACTTTAGCGATTCGATCCAATATGATAAAAGTTAGAACTATTCTGGGGGCTATCAGAACACGGAGATATTGGAGAAAATCCAAAAAAAATTTTACTCAAAAATTTCGAACTTTGACTGATATAAGTCTTGCGTTTTTCACTTTAGCGGTTCGATCCTTCATGATAAAAGTTAGAAATCTTCTGGGGGCTATCAGAACTCAGAACAATTGAAGAAATTCGCAAAAAAAGTTTTACTCAAAAATTTCGATTTTTGACTGATATAAGTCTTGCTTTTTTCACTTTAGCAGTTCGATCCATTATGATAAAAGTTAGAACTCTTCCGGGGGTTATCAGAACACAGAGATATTGGAGAAATTCGCAAAAAAAATTTTACTCAATATTTTCGAACTTTGACTGATATAAGTTTTTCGTTTTTCACTTTAGCGATTCGATCCATCATGGTAAAAGTTAGAAATCTTCTGGGGGCTATCAGAACTCAGAAATATTGGAGAAATTCGCAAAAAAATTTTACTCAAAAATTTCGAACTTTGACTGATATAAGTCTTTCGTTTTTCACTCTAGCGATTCCATCTATCATGATAAAAGTTAGAACTCTTCTCGGGGCTATCAGAACACAGAGATATTAAAGAAATTCGCAAAAAAAATTTTACTCAAAAATTTCGAAATTTGACTGATATAAGTCTTCCCTTTTACACTTCAACAATTCGATACATCGTGATAAAAGTTACAACTCTTCTGTGGGCTATCAGAACACAGAGATATTGGAGAAATTCGGAAAAAAATTAATTTTACTAAAAAATTCGAACTTTGACTGATATAACTTTTTCGTCTGGCACTTTAGCGATTCGATCTATTATGATAAAAGTTAGAACTCTTCTCGCCACTGTCAGAGCACAGAGATATTTGAGAAATTCGCAAAAAAGTTTTACTCAAAAATTTCGTACTTTGATTGATATAACACTTTCGTTTTTCACTTTAACGATTTGATCCATAATGACAAAAGTTAGAACTCTTCTCGGGGCTATCAGAACACAGAGATATTAAAGAAATTCGCAAAAAAAATTGTACTCATAAATTTGGAAATTTGACTGATATAAGTCTTCCCTCTTTCACTTCATCAATTCGATACATCGTGATAAAAGTTACAACTCTTCTGTGGGCTATCAGAACACAGAGATATTGGAGAAATTCGGAAAAAAACCAAATTTACTCAAAAATTTCGAACTTTGACTGATATAACACTTTCGTCTTGCCCTTTAGCGATTCGATCGATTATGATAAAAGTTAGAACTCTTCTGGGGGCTATAAAAACACAGAGATATTTGAGAAATTCGGAAAGAAGTGTTACTCAAAATTTCGTACTTTGATTGATATAACTCTTTCGTTTTTCACTTTAACGATTTGATCAATAATGATAAAAGTTAGAACTCTTCTCGGGGCTATCAGAACACTGAGATATTAAAGAAATTCGCAAAAAAAATTTTACTAAAAATTTCGAAATTTGACTGATATAGGTCTTCCCTTTTTCACTTCAACAATTCGATACATCGTGATAAAAGTTACAACTCTTCTGTGGGCTATCAGAACACAGAGATATTGGAGAAATTCGGAAAAATAACAAATTTACTCAAAAATTTCGAACTTTGACTGATATAACTCTTTCGTCTTGCCCTTTAGCGATACGATCGATTATGATAAAAGTTAGAACTCTTCTGGGGGCTATAAAAACACAGAGATATTTGAGAAATTCGCAAAGAAGTGTTACTCAAAATTTCGTACTTTGATTGATATAACTCTTTCGTTTTTCACTTTAACGATTTGATCCATAATGATAAAAGTTAGAACTCTTCTCGGGGCTATCAGAACACAGAGATATTAAAGAAATTCGCAAAAAAAATTTTACTCAAAAATTTCGAAATTTGACTGATGTAAGTCTTCCCTTTTTCACTTCAACAATTCGATACATCGTGATAAAAGTTACAACTCTTTTGTGGGCTTTCAGAACACAGAGATATTGGAGAAATTCGGAAAAAAAACAATTATACTCAAAAATTTCGAACTTTGACTGATATAACTTTTTCGTCTGGCACTTTAGCGATTCGATCTATTATGATAAAAATTAGAACTCTTCTCGAGACTGTCAGAGAACAGAGATGTTGGAGAAATTCGCAAAAAAGTTTTTCTCAAAATTTCGTACTTTGACTGATATAACTTTTTCGTCTTTCACTTTAGCGATTCGATCGATTATGATAAAAGTTAGAACTCTTCTGGGGGCTATAAAAACACAGAGATATTTGAGAAATTCGCAAAAAAGTGTTACTCAAAATTTCGTACTTTGATTGATATAACTCTTTCGTTTTTTACTTTAACGATTTGATCCATAATGATAAAAGTTAGAACTCTTCTCGGGGCTATCAGAACACAGAGATATTAAAGAAATTCGCAAAAAAAATTTTACTCAAAAATTTCGAAATTTGACTGATATAAGTCTTCCCTTTTTCACTTCAACAATTCGATACATCGTGATAAAAGTTACAACTCTTCTGTGGGCTATCAGAACACAGAGATATTGGAGAAATTCGGAAAAAAACCAAATTTACTCAAAAATTTCGAACTTTGACTGATATAACACTTTCGTCTTGCCTTTTAGCGATTCGATCTATTATGATAAATGTTAGAAATCTTTTCGGGGCTATCAGAACACAGAGATGTTGGAGAAATTCGCAAAGAAGTTTTACTCAAAAATTTCGTACTTTGATTGATATAAATCTTTCGTTTTTCATTTTAACGATTTGATCCTTAATGACAAAAGTTAGAACTCTTCTCGGGGCTATCAGAACACAGAGATATTAAAGAAATTCGCAAAAAAATTTTACTCAAAAATTTCGAAATTTGACTGATATAAGTCTTCCCTTTTTCACTTCAACAATTCGATACATCGTGATAAAAGTTACAACTCTTCTGTGGGCTATCAGAACACAGAGATATTGGAGAAATTCGGAAAAAAACCAAATTTACTCAAAAATTTCGAACTTTGACTGATATAACTCTTTCGTCTTGCCCTTTAGCGATTCGATCTATTATGATAAATGTTAGAAATCTTTTTGGGGCTATCAGAACACAGAGATGTTGGAGAAATTCGCAAAAAAGTTTTACTCAAAAATTTCGTACTTTGATTGATATAACTCTTTCGTTTTTCACTTTAACCATTTGATCCATAATGACAAAAGTTAGAACTATTCTCGGGGCTATCAGAACACAGAGTTATTAAAGAAATTCGCAAAAAAAATTGTACTCATAAATTTGGAAATTTGACTGATATAAGTCTTCCCTCTTTCACTTCAACAATTCGATACATCGTAATAAAAGTTACTACTCTTCCGTGGGCTATCAGAACACAGAGATATTGGAGAAATTCGGAAAAAAACCAATTTTACTAAAAAATTTCGAACTTTGACTGATATAAACCTTTCGTCTGGCACTTTAGCGATTCGATCTATTATGATAAAAGTTAGAACTCTTCTCGAGACTGTCAGAGCACAGAGATGTTGGAGAAATTCGCAAAAAAGTTTTTCTCAAAATTTCGTACTTTGACTGATATAACTTTTTCGTCTTTCACTTTAGCGATTCGATCGATTATGATAAAAGTTAGAACTCTTCTGGGGGCTATAAAAACACAGAGATATTTGAGAAATTCGCAAAAAAGTTTTACTCAAAATTTCGTACTTTGATTGATATAACTCTTTCGTTTTTCACTTTAACGATTTGATCCATAATGATAAAAGTTAGAACTCTTCTCGGGACTGTCAGAGCACAGAGATATTTGAGAAATTTGCAAAAAAGTTTTACTCAAAAATTTCGTACTTTGATTGATATAACTCTTTCGTTTTTCACTTTAACGATTTGAACCATAATGATAAAAGTTAGAACTCTTCCCGGGGCTATCAGAACACAGAGATATTAAAGAAATTCGCAAAAAAAAGTTTTACTCAAAAATTTCGAAATTTGACTGATATAAGTCTTCCCTTTTTCACTTCAACAATTCGATACATCGTTATAAAAGTTACAACTCTTCTGTGGGCTATCAGAACACAGAGATATTGGAGAAATTCGGAAAAAAAACCAAATTTACTCAAAAATTTCGAACTTTGACTGATATAATTCTTTCGTCTTGCCCTTTAGCGATTCGATCGATTATGATAAAAGTTAGAACTCTTCTGGGGGCTATAAAAACACAGAGATATTTGAGAAAGTCGCAAAGAAGTGTTACTCAAAATTTCGTACTTTGATTGATATAACTCTTTCGTTTTTCACTTTAACGATTTGATCCATAATGATAAAAGTTAGAACTCTTCTCGGGGCTATCAGAACACAGAGATATTAAAGAAATTCGCAAAAAAAATTTTACTCAAAAATTTCGAAATTTGACTGATATAAGTCTTCCCTTTTTCACTCCAACAATTCGATACATCGTGATAAAAGTTACAACTCTTTTGTGGGCTATCAGAACACAGAGGTATTGGAGAAATTCGGAAAAAAAACAATTATACTCAAAAATTTCGAACTTTGACTGATATAACTTTTTCGTCTGGCACTTTAGCGATTCGATCTATTATGATAAAAATTAGAACTCTTCTCGAGACTGTCAGAGAACAGAGATGTTGGTGAAATTCGCAAAAAAGTTTTTCACAAAATTTCGTACTTTGACTGATATAACTTTTTCGTCTTTCACTTTAGCGATTCGATCGATTATGATAAAAGTTAGAACTCTTCTGGGGGCTATAAAAACACAGAGATATTTGAGAAATTCGCAAAAAAGTGTTACTCAAAATTTCGTACTTTGATTGATATAACTCTTTCGTTTTTCACTCTAACGATTTGAACCATAATGATAAAAGTTAGAACTCTTCTCGGGGCTATCAGAACACAGAGATATTAAAGAAATTCGCAAAAAAAATTTTACTCAAAAATTTCGAAATTTGACTGATATAAGTTTTCCCTTTTTCACTTCAACAATTCGATACATCGTGATAAAAGTTACAACTCTTCTGTGGGCTATCAGAACACAGAGATATTGGAGAAACTCGAAAAAAAACCAAATTTACTCAAAAATTTCGAACTTTGACTGATATAACCCTTTCGTCTTGCCCTTTAGCGATTCGATCTATTATGATAAATGTTAGAAATCTTTTCGGGGCTATCAGAACACAGAGATGTTGGAGAAATTCGCAAAAAAGTTTTACTCAAAAATTTCGTACTTTGATTGATATAAACCTTTCGTTTTTCATTTTAACGATTTGATCCGTAATGACAAAAGTTAGAACTCTTCTCGGGGCTATCAGAACACAGAGATATTAAGGAAATTCGCAAAAAAAATTTTACTCCAAAATTTCGAAATTTGACTGATATAAGTCTTCCCTTTTTCACTTCAACGATTCGATACATCGTGATAAATATTACAACTCTTCTGTGGGCTATCAGAACACAGAGATATTGGAGAAATTCGGAAAAAAACCAAATTTACTCAAAAATTTCGAACTTTGACTGATATAACTCTTTCGTCTTGCCCTTTAGCGATTCGATCTATTATGATAAATGTTAGAAATCTTTTCGGGGCTATCAGAACACAGAGATGTTGGAGAAATTCGCAAAAAAGTTTTACTCAAAAATTTCGTACTTTGATTGATATAAACCTTTCGTTTTTCATTTTAACGGTTTGATCCGTAATGACAAAAGTTAGAACTCTTCTCGGGGCTATCAGAACACAGAGATATTAAGGAAATTCGCCAAAAAAATTTTACTCAAAAATTTCGAAATTTGACTGATATAAGTCTTCCCTTTTTCACTTCAACGATTCGATACATCGTGATAAATGTTACAACTCTTCTGTGGGCTATCAGAACACAGAGATATTGGAGAAATTCGGAAAAAAACCAAATTTACTCAAAAATTTCGAACTTTGACTGATATAACTCTTTCGTCTTGCCCTTTAGCGATTCGATCGATTATGATAAAAGTTAGAACTCTTCTGGGGGCTATAAAAACACAGAGATATTTGAGAAATTCGCAAAGAAGTGTTACTCAAAATTTCGTACTTTGATTGATATAACTCTTTCGTTTTTCACTTTAACGATTTGATCAATAATGATAAAAGTTAGAACTCTTCTCGGGGCTATCAGAACACAGAGATATTAAAGAAATTCGCAAAAAAAATTTAACTCAAAAATTTCGAAATTTGACTGATATAAGTCTTCCCTTTTTCACTTCAACAATTCGATACATCGTGATAAAAGTTACAACTCTTCTGTGGGCTATCAGAACACAGAGATATTGGAGAAATTCGGAAAAAAACAAATTTACTCAAAAATTTCGAACTTTGACTGATATAACTCTTTCGTCTTGCCCTTTAGCGATACGATCGATTATGATAAAAGTTAGTACTCTTCTGGGGGCTATAAAAACACAGAGATATTTGAGAAATTCGCAAAGAAGTGTTACTCAAAATTTCGTACTTTGATTGATATAACTCTTTCGTTTTTCACTTTAACGATTTGATCCATAATGATAAAAGTTAGAACTCTTCTCGGGGCTATCAGAACACAGAGATATTAAAGAAATTCGCAAAAAAAATTTTACTCAAAAATTTCGAAATTTGACTGATATAAGTCTTCCCTTTTTCACTTCAACAATTCGATACATCGTGATAAAAGTTACAACTCTTCTGTGGGCTATCAGAACACAGAGATATTGGAGAAATTCGGAAAAATAACAAATTTACTCAAAAATTTCGAACTTTGACTGATATAACTCTTTCGTCTTGCCCTTTAGCGATACGATCGATTATGATAAAAGTTAGAACTCTTCTGGGGGCTATAAAAACACAGAGATATTTGAGAAATTCGCAAAAAAGTTTTACTCAAAATTTCGTACTTTGATTGATATAACTCTTTCGTTTTTCACTTTAACGATTTGATCCATAATGATAAAAGTTAGAACTCTTCTCGGGGCTATCAGAACACAGAGATATTAAAGAAATTCGCAAAAAAAATTTTACTCAAAAATTTCGAAATTTGACTGATGTAAGTCTTCCCTTTTTCACTTCAACAATTCGATACATCGTGATAAAAGTTACAACTCTTTTGTGGGCTTTCAGAACACAGAGATATTGGAGAAATTCGGAAAAAAAACAATTATACTCAAAAATTTCGAACTTTGACTGATATAACTTTTTCGTCTGGCACTTTAGCGATTCGATCTATTATGATAAAAATTAGAACTCTTCTCGAGACTGTCAGAGAACAGAGATGTTGGAGAAATTCGCAAAAAAGTTTTTCTCAAAATTTCGTACTTTGACTGATATAACTTTTTCGTCTTTCACTTTAGCGATTCGATCGATTATGATAAAAGTTAGAACTCTTCTGGGGGCTATAAAAACACAGAGATATTTGAGAAATTCGCAAAAAAGTGTTACTCAAAATTTCGTACTTTGATTGATATAACTCTTTCGTTTTTTACTTTAACGATTTGATCCATAATGATAAAAGTTAGAACTCTTCTCGGGGCTATCAGAACACAGAGATATTAAAGAAATTCGCAAAAAAAATTTTACTCAAAAATTTCGAAATTTGACTGATATAAGTCTTCCCTTTTTCACTTCAACAATTCGATACATCGTGATAAAAGTTACAACTCTTCTGTGGGCTATCAGAACACAGAGATATTGGAGAAATTCGGAAAAAAACCAAATTTACTCAAAAATTTCGAACTTTGACTGATATAACACTTTCGTCTTGCCTTTTAGCGATTCGATCTATTATGATAAATGTTAGAAATCTTTTCGGGGCTATCAGAACACAGAGATGTTGGAGAAATTCGCAAAGAAGTTTTACTCAAAAATTTCGTACTTTGATTGATATAAATCTTTCGTTTTTCATTTTAACGATTTGATCCTTAATGACAAAAGTTAGAACTCTTCTCGGGGCTATCAGAACACAGAGATATTAAAGAAATTCGCAAAAAAAATTTTACTCAAAAATTTCGAAATTTGACTGATATAAGTCTTCCCTTTTTCACTTCAACAATTCGATACATCGTGATAAAAGTTACAACTCTTCTGTGGGCTATCAGAACACAGAGATATTGGAGAAATTCGGAAAAAAACCAAATTTACTCAAAAATTTCGAACTTTGACTGATATAACTCTTTCGTCTTGCCCTTTAGCGATTCGATCTATTATGATAAATGTTAGAAATCTTTTTGGGGCTATCAGAACACAGAGATGTTGGAGAAATTCGCAAAAAAGTTTTACTCAAAAATTTCGTACTTTGATTGATATAACTCTTTCGTTTTTCACTTTAACCATTTGATCCATAATGACAAAAGTTAGAACTATTCTCGGGGCTATCAGAACACAGAGTTATTAAAGAAATTCGCAAAAAAAATTGTACTCATAAATTTGGAAATTTGACTGATATAAGTCTTCCCTCTTTCACTTCAACAATTCGATACATCGTAATAAAAGTTACTACTCTTCCGTGGGCTATCAGAACACAGAGATATTGGAGAAATTCGGAAAAAAACCAATTTTACTAAAAAATTTCGAACTTTGACTGATATAAACCTTTCGTCTGGCACTTTAGCGATTCGATCTATTATGATAAAAGTTAGAACTCTTCTCGAGACTGTCAGAGCACAGAGATGTTGGAGAAATTCGCAAAAAAGTTTTTCTCAAAATTTCGTACTTTGACTGATATAACTTTTTCGTCTTTCACTTTAGCGATTCGATCGATTATGATAAAAGTTAGAACTCTTCTGGGGGCTATAAAAACACAGAGATATTTGAGAAATTCGCAAAAAAGTTTTACTCAAAATTTCGTACTTTGATTGATATAACTCTTTCGTTTTTCACTTTAACGATTTGATCCATAATGATAAAAGTTAGAACTCTTCTCGGGACTGTCAGAGCACAGAGATATTTGAGAAATTTGCAAAAAAGTTTTACTCAAAAATTTCGTACTTTGATTGATATAACTCTTTCGTTTTTCACTTTAACGATTTGAACCATAATGATAAAAGTTAGAACTCTTCCCGGGGCTATCAGAACACAGAGATATTAAAGAAATTCGCAAAAAAAAGTTTTACTCAAAAATTTCGAAATTTGACTGATATAAGTCTTCCCTTTTTCACTTCAACAATTCGATACATCGTTATAAAAGTTACAACTCTTCTGTGGGCTATCAGAACACAGAGATATTGGAGAAATTCGGAAAAAAAACCAAATTTACTCAAAAATTTCGAACTTTGACTGATATAATTCTTTCGTCTTGCCCTTTAGCGATTCGATCGATTATGATAAAAGTTAGAACTCTTCTGGGGGCTATAAAAACACAGAGATATTTGAGAAAGTCGCAAAGAAGTGTTACTCAAAATTTCGTACTTTGATTGATATAACTCTTTCGTTTTTCACTTTAACGATTTGATCCATAATGATAAAAGTTAGAACTCTTCTCGGGGCTATCAGAACACAGAGATATTAAAGAAATTCGCAAAAAAAATTTTACTCAAAAATTTCGAAATTTGACTGATATAAGTCTTCCCTTTTTCACTCCAACAATTCGATACATCGTGATAAAAGTTACAACTCTTTTGTGGGCTATCAGAACACAGAGGTATTGGAGAAATTCGGAAAAAAAACAATTATACTCAAAAATTTCGAACTTTGACTGATATAACTTTTTCGTCTGGCACTTTAGCGATTCGATCTATTATGATAAAAATTAGAACTCTTCTCGAGACTGTCAGAGAACAGAGATGTTGGTGAAATTCGCAAAAAAGTTTTTCACAAAATTTCGTACTTTGACTGATATAACTTTTTCGTCTTTCACTTTAGCGATTCGATCGATTATGATAAAAGTTAGAACTCTTCTGGGGGCTATAAAAACACAGAGATATTTGAGAAATTCGCAAAAAAGTGTTACTCAAAATTTCGTACTTTGATTGATATAACTCTTTCGTTTTTCACTCTAACGATTTGAACCATAATGATAAAAGTTAGAACTCTTCTCGGGGCTATCAGAACACAGAGATATTAAAGAAATTCGCAAAAAAAATTTTACTCAAAAATTTCGAAATTTGACTGATATAAGTTTTCCCTTTTTCACTTCAACAATTCGATACATCGTGATAAAAGTTACAACTCTTCTGTGGGCTATCAGAACACAGAGATATTGGAGAAACTCGAAAAAAAACCAAATTTACTCAAAAATTTCGAACTTTGACTGATATAACCCTTTCGTCTTGCCCTTTAGCGATTCGATCTATTATGATAAATGTTAGAAATCTTTTCGGGGCTATCAGAACACAGAGATGTTGGAGAAATTCGCAAAAAAGTTTTACTCAAAAATTTCGTACTTTGATTGATATAAACCTTTCGTTTTTCATTTTAACGATTTGATCCGTAATGACAAAAGTTAGAACTCTTCTCGGGGCTATCAGAACACAGAGATATTAAGGAAATTCGCAAAAAAAATTTTACTCCAAAATTTCGAAATTTGACTGATATAAGTCTTCCCTTTTTCACTTCAACGATTCGATACATCGTGATAAATGTTACAACTCTTCTGTGGGCTATCAGAACACAGAGATATTGGAGAAATTCGGAAAAAAACCAAATTTACTCAAAAATTTCGAACTTTGACTGATATAACTCTTTCGTCTTGCCCTTTAGCGATTCGATCTATTATGATAAATGTTAGAAATCTTTTCGGGGCTATCAGAACACAGAGATGTTGGAGAAATTCGCAAAAAAGTTTTACTCAAAAATTTCGTACTTTGATTGATATAAACCTTTCGTTTTTCATTTTAACGGTTTGATCCGTAATGACAAAAGTTAGAACTCTTCTCGGGGCTATCAGAACACAGAGATATTAAGGAAATTCGCCAAAAAAATTTTACTCAAAAATTTCGAAATTTGACTGATATAAGTCTTCCCTTTTTCACTTCAACGATTCGATACATCGTGATAAATGTTACAACTCTTCTGTGGGCTATCAGAACACAGAGATATTGGAGAAATTCGGAAAAAAACCAAATTTACTCAAAAATTTCGAACTTTGACTGATATAACTCTTTCGTCTTGCCCTTTAGCGATTCGATCGATTATGATAAAAGTTAGAACTCTTCTGGGGGCTATAAAAACACAGAGATATTTGAGAAATTCGCAAAGAAGTGTTACTCAAAATTTCGTACTTTGATTGATATAACTCTTTCGTTTTTCACTTTAACGATTTGATCAATAATGATAAAAGTTAGAACTCTTCTCGGGGCTATCAGAACACAGAGATATTAAAGAAATTCGCAAAAAAAATTTAACTCAAAAATTTCGAAATTTGACTGATATAAGTCTTCCCTTTTTCACTTCAACAATTCGATACATCGTGATAAAAGTTACAACTCTTCTGTGGGCTATCAGAACACAGAGATATTGGAGAAATTCGGAGAAAAAACAAATTTACTCAAAAATTTCGAACTTTGACTGATATAACTCTTTCGTCTTGCCCTTTAGCGATACGATCGATTATGATAAAAGTTAGTACTCTTCTGGGGGCTATAAAAACACAGAGATATTTGAGAAATTCGCAAAGAAGTGTTACTCAAAATTTCGTACTTTGATTGATATAACTCTTTCGTTTTTCACTTTAACGATTTGATGCATAATGATAAAAGTTAGAACTCTTCTCGGGGCTATCAGAACACAGAGATATTAAAGAAATTCGCAAAAAAATTTTACTCAAAAATTTCGAAATTTGACTGATATAAGTCTTCCCTTTTTCACTTCAACAATTCGATACATCGTGATAAAAGTTACAACTCTTCTGTGGGCTATCAGAACACAGAGATATTGGAGAAATTCGGAAAAATAACAAATTTACTCAAAAATTTCGAACTTTGACTGATATAACTCTTTCGTCTTGCCCTTTAGCGATACGATCGATTATGATAAAAGTTAGAACTCTTCTGGGGGCTATAAAAACACAGAGATATTTGAGAAATTCGCAAAGAAGTGTTACTCAAAATTTCGTACTTTGATTGATATAACTCTTTCGTTTTTCACTTTAACGATTTGATCCATAATGATAAAAGTTAGAACTCTTCTCGGGGCTATCAGAACACAGAGATATTAAAGAAATTCGCAAAAAAAATTTTACTCAAAAATTTCGAAATTTGACTGATGTAAGTCTTCCCTTTTTCACTTCAACAATTCGATACATCGTGATAAAAGTTACAACTCTTTTGTGGGCTTTCAGAACACAGAGATATTGGAGAAATTCGGAAAAAAAACAATTATACTCAAAAATTTCGAACTTTGACTGATATAACTTTTTCGTCTGGCACTTTAGCGATTCGATCTATTATGATAAAAATTAGAACTCTTCTCGAGACTGTCAGAGAACAGAGATGTTGGAGAAATTCGCAAAAAAGTTTTTCTCAAAATTTCGTACTTTGACTGATATAACTTTTTCGTCTTTCACTTTAGCGATTCGATCGATTATGATAAAAGTTAGAACTCTTCTGGGGGCTATAAAAACACAGAGATATTTGAGAAATTCGCAAAAAAGTGTTACTCAAAATTTCGTACTTTGATTGATATAACTCTTTCGTTTTTTACTTTAACGATTTGATCCATAATGATAAAAGTTAGAACTCTTCTCGGGGCTATCAGAACACAGAGATATTAAAGAAATTCGCAAAAAAAATTTTACTCAAAAATTTCGAAATTTGACTGATATAAGTCTTCCCTTTTTCACTTCAACAATTCGATACATCGTGATAAAAGTTACAACTCTTCTGTGGGCTATCAGAACACAGAGATATTGGAGAAATTCGGAAAAAAACCAAATTTACTCAAAAATTTCGAACTTTGACTGATATAACACTTTCGTCTTGCCTTTTAGCGATTCGATCTATTATGATAAATGTTAGAAATCTTTTCGGGGCTATCAGAACACAGAGATGTTGGAGAAATTCGCAAAGAAGTTTTACTCAAAAATTTCGTACTTTGATTGATATAAATCTTTCGTTTTTCATTTTAACGATTTGATCCTTAATGACAAAAGTTAGAACTCTTCTCGGGGCTATCAGAACACAGAGATATTAAAGAAATTCGCAAAAAAAATTTTACTCAAAAATTTCGAAATTTGACTGATATAAGTCTTCCCTTTTTCACTTCAACAATTCGATACATCGTGATAAAAGTTACAACTCTTCTGTGGGCTATCAGAACACAGAGATATTGGAGAAATTCGGAAAAAAACCAAATTTACTCAAAAATTTCGAACTTTGACTGATATAACTCTTTCGTCTTGCCCTTTAGCGATTCGATCTATTATGATAAATGTTAGAAATCTTTTTGGGGCTATCAGAACACAGAGATGTTGGAGAAATTCGCAAAAAAGTTTTACTCAAAAATTTCGTACTTTGATTGATATAACTCTTTCGTTTTTCACTTTAACCATTTGATCCATAATGACAAAAGTTAGAACTATTCTCGGGGCTATCAGAACACAGAGTTATTAAAGAAATTCGCAAAAAAAATTGTACTCATAAATTTGGAAATTTGACTGATATAAGTCTTCCCTCTTTCACTTCAACAATTCGATACATCGTAATAAAAGTTACTACTCTTCCGTGGGCTATCAGAACACAGAGATATTGGAGAAATTCGGAAAAAAACCAATTTTACTAAAAAATTTCGAACTTTGACTGATATAAACCTTTCGTCTGGCACTTTAGCGATTCGATCTATTATGATAAAAGTTAGAACTCTTCTCGAGACTGTCAGAGCACAGAGATGTTGGAGAAATTCGCAAAAAAGTTTTTCTCAAAATTTCGTACTTTGACTGATATAACTTTTTCGTCTTTCACTTTAGCGATTCGATCGATTATGATAAAAGTTAGAACTCTTCTGGGGGCTATAAAAACACAGAGATATTTGAGAAATTCGCAAAAAAGTTTTACTCAAAATTTCGTACTTTGATTGATATAACTCTTTCGTTTTTCACTTTAACGATTTGATCCATAATGATAAAAGTTAGAACTCTTCTCGGGACTGTCAGAGCACAGAGATATTTGAGAAATTTGCAAAAAAGTTTTACTCAAAAATTTCGTACTTTGATTGATATAACTCTTTCGTTTTTCACTTTAACGATTTGAACCATAATGATAAAAGTTAGAACTCTTCCCGGGGCTATCAGAACACAGAGATATTAAAGAAATTCGCAAAAAAAATTTTTACTCAAAAATTTCGAAATTTGACTGATATAAGTCTTCCCTTTTTCACTTCAACAATTCGATACATCGTTATAAAAGTTACAACTCTTCTGTGGGCTATCAGAACACAGAGATATTGGAGAAATTCGGAAAAAAACCAAATTTACTCAAAAATTTCGAACTTTGACTGATATAAACCTTTCGTCTTGCCCTTTAGCGATTCGATCGATTATGATAAAAGTTAGAACTCTTCTGGGGGCTATAAAAACACAGAGATATTTGAGAAAGTCGCAAAGAAGTGTTACTCAAAATTTCGTACTTTGATTGATATAACTCTTTCGTTTTTCACTTTAACGATTTGATCCATAATGATAAAAGTTAGAACTCTTCTCGGGGCTATCAGAACACAGAGATATTAAAGAAATTCGCAAAAAAAATTTTACTCAAAAATTTCGAAATTTGACTGATATAAGTCTTCCCTTTTTCACTCCAACAATTCGATACATCGTGATAAAAGTTACAACTCTTTTGTGGGCTATCAGAACACAGAGGTATTGGAGAAATTCGGAAAAAAAACAATTATACTCAAAAATTTCGAACTTTGACTGATATAACTTTTTCGTCTGGCACTTTAGCGATTCGATCTATTATGATAAAAATTAGAACTCTTCTCGAGACTGTCAGAGAACAGAGATGTTGGTGAAATTCGCAAAAAAGTTTTTCACAAAATTTCGTACTTTGACTGATATAACTTTTTCGTCTTTCACTTTAGCGATTCGATCGATTATGATAAAAGTTAGAACTCTTCTGGGGGCTATAAAAACACAGAGATATTTGAGAAATTAGCAAAAAAGTGTTACTCAAAATTTCGTACTTTGATTGATATAACTCTTTCGTTTTTCACTCTAACGATTTGAACCATAATGATAAAAGTTAGAACTCTTCTCGGGGCTATCAGAACACAGAGATATTAAAGAAATTCGCAAAAAAAATTTTACTCAAAAATTTCGAAATTTGACTGATATAAGTTTTCCCTTTTTCACTTCAACAATTCGATACATCGTGATAAAAGTTACAACTCTTCTGTGGGCTATCAGAACACAGAGATATTGGAGAAACTCGAAAAAAAACCAAATTTACTCAAAAATTTCGAACTTTGACTGATATAACCCTTTCGTCTTGCCCTTTAGCGATTCGATCTATTATGATAAATGTTAGAAATCTTTTCGGGGCTATCAGAACACAGAGATGTTGGAGAAATTCGCAAAAAAGTTTTACTCAAAAATTTCGTACTTTGATTGATATAAACCTTTCGTTTTTCATTTTAACGATTTGATCCGTAATGACAAAAGTTAGAACTCTTCTCGGGGCTATCAGAACACAGAGATATTAAGGAAATTCGCAAAAAAAATTTTACTCCAAAATTTCGAAATTTGACTGATATAAGTCTTCCCTTTTTCACTTCAACGATTCGATACATCGTGATAAATGTTACAACTCTTCTGTGGGCTATCAGAACACAGAGATATTGGAGAAATTCGGAAAAAAACCAAATTTACTCAAAAATTTCGAACTTTGACTGATATAACTCTTTCGTCTTGCCCTTTAGCGATTCGATCTATTATGATAAATGTTAGAAATCTTTTCGGGGCTATCAGAACACAGAGATGTTGGAGAAATCTGCAAAAAAGTTTTACTCAAAAATTTCGTACTTTGATTGATATAAACCTTTCGTTTTTCATTTTAACGGTTTGATCCGTAATGACAAAAGTTAGAACTCTTCTCGGGGCTATCAGAACACAGAGATATTAAGGAAATTCGCAAAAAAAATTTTACTCAAAAATTTCGAAATTTGACTGATATAAGTCTTCCCTTTTTCACTTCAACGATTCGATACATCGTGATAAATGTTACAACTCTTCTGTGGGCTATCAGAACACAGAGATATTGGAGAAATTCGGAAAAAAACCAAATTTACTCAAAAATTTCGAACTTTGACTGATATAACTCTTTCGTCTTGCCCTTTAGCGATTCGATCGATTATGATAAAAGTTAGAACTCTTCTGGGGGCTATAAAAACACAGAGATATTTGAGAAATTCGCAAAGAAGTGTTACTCAAAATTTCGTACTTTGATTGATATAACTCTTTCGTTTTTCACTTTAACGATTTGATCAATAATGATAAAAGTTAGAACTCTTCTCGGGGCTATCAGAACACAGAGATATTAAAGAAATTCGCAAAAAAAATTTAACTCAAAAATTTCGAAATTTGACTGATATAAGTCTTCCCTTTTTCACTTCAACAATTCGATACATCGTGATAAAAGTTACAACTCTTCTGTGGGCTATCAGAACACAGAGATATTGGAGAAATTCGGAAAAAAAACAAATTTACTCAAAAATTTCGAACTTTGACTGATATAACTCTTTCGTCTTGCCCTTTAGCGATACGATCGATTATGATAAAAGTTAGTACTCTTCTGGGGGCTATAAAAACACAGAGATATTTGAGAAATTCGCAAAGAAGTGTTACTCAAAATTTCGTACTTTGATTGATATAACTCTTTCGTTTTTCACTTTAACGATTTGATCCATAATGATAAAAGTTAGAACTCTTCTCGGGGCTATCAGAACACAGAGATATTAAAGAAATTCGCAAAAAAAATTTTACTCAAAAATTTCGAAATTTGACTGATGTAAGTCTTCCCTTTTTCACTTCAACAATTCGATACATCGTGATAAAAGTTACAACTCTTTTGTGGGCTATCAGAACACAGAGATATTGGAGAAATTCGGAAAAAAAACAATTATACTCAAAAATTTCGAACTTTGACTGATATAACTTTTTCGTCTGGCACTTTAGCGATTCGATCTATTATGATAAAAATTAGAACTCTTCTCGAGACTGTCAGAGAACAGAGATGTTGGAGAAATTCGCAAAAAAGTTTTTCTCAAAATTTCGTACTTTGACTGATATAACTTTTTCGTCTTTCACTTTAGCGATTCGATCGATTATGATAAAAGTTAGAACTCTTTTGGGGGCTATAAAAACACAGAGATATTTGAGAAATTCGCAAAAAAGTGTTACTCAAAATTTCGTACTTTGATTGATATAACTCTTTCGTTTTTCACTTTAACGATTTGATCCATAATGATAAAAGTTAGAACTCTTCTCGGGGCTATCAGAACACAGAGATATTAAAGAAATTCGCAAAAAAAATTTTACTCAAATATTTCGAAATTTGACTGATATAAGTCTTCCCTTTTTCATTTCAACAATTCGATACATCGTGATAAAAGTTACAACTCTTCTGTGGGCTATCAGAACACAGAGATATTGGAGAAATTCGGAAAAAAACCAAATTTACTCAAAAATTTCGAACTTTGACTGATATAACTCTTTCGTCTTGCCTTTTAGCGATTCGATCTATTATGATAAATGTTAGAAATCTTTTCGGGGCTATCAGAACACAGAGATGTTGGAGAAATTCGCAAAAAAGTTTTACTCAAAAATTTCGTACTTTGATTGATATAAATCTTTCGTTTTTCATTTTAACGATTTGATCCATAATGACAAAAGTTAGAACTCTTCTCGGGGCTATCAGAACACAGAGATATTAAGGAAATTCGCAAAAAAAATTTTACTCAAAAATTTCGAAATTTGACTGATATAAGTCTTCCCTTTTTCACTTCAACGATTCGATACATCGTGATAAATGTTACAACTCTTCTGTGGGCTATCAGAACACAGAGATATTGGAGAAATTCGGAAAAAAACCAAATTTACTCAAAAATTTCGAACTTTGACTGATATAACTCTTTCGTCTTGCCCTTTAGCGATTCGATCTATTATGATAAATGTTAGAAATCTTTTCGGGGCTATCAGAACACAGAGATGTTGGAGAAATTCGCAAAAAAGTTTTACTCAAAAATTTCGTACTTTGATTGATATAACTCTTTCGATTTTCACTTTAACCATTTGATCCATAATGACAAAAGTTAGAACTATTCTCGGGGCTATCAGAACACAGAGTTATTAAAGAAATTCGCAAAAAAAATTGTACTCATAAATTTGGAAATTAGACTGATATAAATCTTCCCTCTTCCACTTCAACAATTCGATACATCGTAATAAAAGTTACGACTCTTCCGTGGGCTATCAGAACACAGAGATATTGGAGAAATTCGGAAAAAAACCAAATTTACTCAAAAATTTCGAACTTTGACTGATATAACTCTTTCGTCTTGCCCTTTAGCGATTCGATCGATTATGATAAAAGTTAGAACTCTTCTGGGGGCTATAAAAACACAGAGATATTTGAGAAATTCGCAAAGAAGTGTTACTCAAAATTTCGTACTTTGATTGATATAACTCTTTCGTTTTTCACTTTAACGATTTGATCAATAATGATAAAAGTTAGAACTCTTCTCGGGGCTATCAGAACACAGAGATATTAAAGAAATTCGCAAAAAAAATTTTACTCAAAAATTTCGAAATTTGACTGATATAAGTCTTCCCTTTTTCACTTCAACAATTCGATACATAGTGATAAAAGTTACAACTCTTCTGTGGGCTATCAGAACACAGAGATATTGGAGAAATTCGGAAAAAAAACAAATTTACTCAAAAATTTCGAACTTTGACTGATATAACTCTTTCGTCTTGCCCTTTAGCGATACGATCGATTATGATAAAAGTTAGAACTCTTCTGGGGGCTATAAAAACACAGAGATATTTGAGAAATTCGCAAAGAAGTGTTACTCAAAATTTCGTACTTTGATTGATATAACTCTTTCGTTTTTCACTTTAACGATTTGATCCATAATGATAAAAGTTAGAACTCTTCTCGGGGCTATCAGAACACAGAGATATTAAGGAAATTCGCAAAAAAATTTTACTCAAAAATTTCGAAATTTGACTGATATAAGTCTTCCCTTTTTCACTTCAACGATTCGATACATCGTGATAAATGTTACAACTCTTCTGTGGGCTATCAGAACACAGAGATATTGGAGAAATTCGGAAAAAAACCAAATTTACTCAAAAATTTCGAACTTTGACTGATATAACTCTTTCGTCTTGCCCTTTAGCGATTCGATCTATTATGATAAATGTTAGAAATCTTTTCGGGGCTATCAGAACACAGAGATGTTGGAGAAATTCGCAAAAAAGTTTTACTCAAAAATTTCGTACTTTGATTGATATAACTCTTTCGATTTTCACTTTAACCATTTGATCCATAATGACAAAAGTTAGAACTATTCTCGGGGCTATCAGAACACAGAGTTATTAAAGAAATTCGCAAAAAAAATTGTACTCATAAATTTGGAAATTAGACTGATATAAATCTTCCCTCTTCCACTTCAACAATTCGATACATCGTAATAAAAGTTACGACTCTTCCGTGGGCTATCAGAACACAGAGATATTGGAGAAATTCGGAAAAAAACCAAATTTACTCAAAAATTTCGAACTTTGACTGATATAACTCTTTCGTCTTGCCCTTTAGCGATTCGATCGATTATGATAAAAGTTAGAACTCTTCTGGGGGCTATAAAAACACAGAGATATTTGAGAAATTCGCAAAGAAGTGTTACTCAAAATTTCGTACTTTGATTGATATAACTCTTTCGTTTTTCACTTTAACGATTTGATCAATAATGATAAAAGTTAGAACTCTTCTCGGGGCTATCAGAACACATAGATATTAAAGAAATTCGCAAAAAAAATTTTACTCAAAAATTTCGAAATTTGACTGATATAAGTCTTCCCTTTTTCACTTCAACAATTCGATACATCGTGATAAAAGTTACAACTCTTTTGTGGGCTATCAGAACACAGAGATATTGGAGAAATTCGGAAAAAAAACAATTATACTCAAAAATTTCGAACTTTGACTGATATAACTTTTTCGTCTGGCACTTTAGCGATTCGATCTATTATGATAAAAATTAGAACTCTTCTCGAGACTGTCAGAGAACAGAGATGTTGGAGAAATTCGCAAAAAAGTTTTTCTCAAAATTTCGTACTTTGACTGATATAACTTTTTCGTCTTTCACTTTAGCGATTCGATCGATTATGATAAAAGTTAGAACTCTTCTGGGGGCTATAAAAACACAGAGATATTTGAGAAATTCGCAAAAAAGTGTTACTCAAAATTTCGTACTTTGATTGATATAACTCTTTCGTTTTTCACTTTAACGATTTGATCCATAATGATAAAAGTTAGAACTCTTCTCGGGGCTATCAGAACACAGAGATATTAAAGAAATTCGCAAAAAAAATTTTACTCAAAAATTTCGAAATTTGACTGATATAAGTCTTCCCTTTTTCATTTCAACAATTCGATACATCGTGATAAAAGTTACAACTCTTCTGTGGGCTATCAGAACACAGAGATATTGGAGAAATTCGGAAAAAAACCAAATTTACTCAAAAATTTCGAACTTTGACTGATATAACTCTTTCGTCTTGCCTTTTAGCGATTCGATCTATTATGATAAATGTTAGAAATCTTTTCGGGGCTATCAGAACACAGAGATGTTGGAGAAATTCGCAAAAAAGTTTTACTCAAAAATTTCGTACTTTGATTGATATAAATCTTTCGTTTTTCATTTTAACGATTTGATCCATAATGACAAAAGTTAGAACTCTTCTCGGGGCTATCAGAACACAGAGATATTAAGGAAATTCGCAAAAAAAATTTTACTCAAAAATTTCGAAATTTGACTGATATAAGTCTTCCCTCTTTCACTTCAACGATTCGATACATCGTGATAAATGTTACAACTCTTCTGTGGGCTATCAGAACACAGAGATATTGGAGAAATTCGGAAAAAAACCAAATTTACTCAAAAATTTCGAACTTTGACTGATATAACTCTTTCGTCTTGCCCTTTAGCGATTCGATCTATTATGATAAATGTTAGAAATCTTTTCGGGGCTATCAGAACACAGAGATGTTGGAGAAATTCGCAAAAAAGTTTTACTCAAAAATTTCGTACTTTGATTGATATAACTCTTTCGATTTTCACTTTAACCATTTGATCCATAATGACAAAAGTTAGAACTATTCTCGGGGCTATCAGAACACAGAGATATTAAAGAAATTCGCAAAAAAAATTGTACTCATAAATTTGGAAATTAGACTGATATAAATCTTCCCTCTTCCACTTCAACAATTCGATACATCGTAATAAAAGTTACGACTCTTCCGTGGGCTATCAGAACACAGAGATATTGGAGAAATTCGGAAAAAAACCAAATTTACTCAAAAATTTCGAACTTTGACTGATATAACTCTTTCGTCTTGCCCTTTAGCGATTCGATCGATTATGATAAAAGTTAGAACTCTTCTGGGGGCTATAAAAACACAGAGATATTTGAGAAATTCGCAAAGAAGTGTTACTCAAAATTTCGTACTTTGATTGATATAACTCTTTCGTTTTTCACTTTAACGATTTGATCAATAATGATAAAAGTTAGAACTCTTCTCGGGGCTATCAGAACACAGAGATATTAAAGAAATTCGCAAAAAAAATTTTACTCAAAAATTTCGAAATTTGACTGATATAAGTCTTCCCTTTTTCACTTCAACAATTCGATACATAGTGATAAAAGTTACAACTCTTCTGTGGGCTATCAGAACACAGAGATATTGGAGAAATTCGGAAAAATAACAAATTTACTCAAAAATTTCGAACTTTGACTGATATAACTCTTTCGTCTTGCCCTTTAGCGATACGATCGATTATGATAAAAGTTAGAACTCTTCTGGGGGCTATAAAAACACAGAGATATTTGAGAAATTCGCAAAGAAGTGTTACTCAAAATTTCGTACTTTGATTGATATAACTCTTTCGTTTTTCACTTTAACGATTTGATCCATAATGATAAAAGTTAGAACTCTTCTCGGGGCTATCAGAACACAGAGATATTAAAGAAATTCGCAAAAAAAATTTTACTCAAAAATTTCGAAATTTGACTGATGTAAGTCTTCCCTTTTTCACTTCAACAATTCGATACATCGTGATAAAAGTTACAACTCTTTTGTGGGCTTTCAGAACACAGAGATATTGGAGAAATTCGGAAAAAAAACAATTATACTCAAAAATTTCGAACTTTGACTGATATAACTTTTTCGTCTGGCACTTTAGCGATTCGATCTATTATGATAAAAATTAGAACTCTTCTCGAGACTGTCAGAGAACAGAGATGTTGGAGAAATTCGCAAAAAAGTTTTTCTCAAAATTTCGTACTTTGACTGATATAACTTTTTCGTCTTTCACTTTAGCGATTCGATCGATTATGATAAAAGTTAGAACTCTTCTGGGGGCTATAAAAACACAGAGATATTTGAGAAATTCGCAAAAAAGTGTTACTCAAAATTTCGTACTTTGATTGATATAACTCTTTCGTTTTTCACTTTAACGATTTGATCCATAATGATAAAAGTTAGAACTCTTCTCGGGGCTATCAGAACACAGAGATATTAAAGAAATTCGCAAAAAAAATTTTACTCAAAAATTTCGAAATTTGACTGATATAAGTCTTCCCTTTTTCACTTCAACAATTCGATACATCGTGATAAAAGTTACAACTCTTCTGTGGGCTATCAGAACACAGAGATATTGGAGAAATTCGGAAAAAAACCAAATTTACTCAAAAATTTCGAACTTTGACTGATATAACCCTTTCGTCTTGCCTTTTAGCGATTCGATCTATTATGATAAATGTTAGAAATCTTTTCGGGGCTATCAGAACACAGAGATGTTGTAGAAATTCGCAAAAAAGTTTTACTCAAAAATTTCGTACTTTGATTGATATAAATCTTTCGTTTTTCATTTTAACGATTTGATCCATAATGACAAAAGTTAGAACTCTTCTCGGGGCTATCAGAACACAGAGATATTAAGGAAATTCGCAAAAAAAATTTTACTCCAAAATTTCGAAATTTGACTGATATAAGTCTTCCCTTTTTCACTTCAACGATTCGATACATCGTGATAAATGTTACAACTCTTCTGTGGGCTATCAGAACACAGAGATATTGGAGAAATTCGGAAAAAAACCAAATTTACTCAAAAATTTCGAACTTTGACTGATATAACTCTTTCGTCTTGCCCTTTAGCGATTCGATCTATTATGATAAATGTTAGAAATCTTTTCGGGGCTATCAGAACACAGAGATGTTGGAGAAATTCGCAAAAAAGTTTTACTCAAAGATTTCGTACTTTGATTGATATAACTCTTTCGTTTTTCACTTTAACCATTTGATCCATAATGACAAAAGTTAGAAATATTCTCGGGGCTATCAGAACACAGAGTTATTAAAGAAATTCGCAAAAAAAATTGTACTCATAAATTTGGAAATTAGACTGATATAAATCTTCCCTCTTCCACTTCAACAATTCGATACATCCTAATAAAAGTTACGACTCTTCCGTGGGCTATCAGAACACAGAGATATTGGAGAAATTCGGAAAAAAACCAATTTTATTAAAAAATTTCGAACTTTGACTGATATAACCCTTTCGTCTGGCACTTTAGCGATTCGATCTATTATGATAAAAGTTAGAACTCTTCTCGAGACTGTCAGAGCACAGAGATGTTGGAGAAATTCGCAAAAAAGTTTTTCTCAAAATTTCGTACTTTGACTGATATAACTTTTTCGTCTTTCACTTTAGCGATTCGATCGATTATGATAAAAGTTAGAACTCTTCTGGGGGCTATAAAAACACAGAGATATTTGAGAAATTCGCAAAGAAGTGTTACTCAAAATTTCGTACTTTGATTGATATAACTCTTTCGTTTTTCACTTTAACGATTTGATCCATAATGATAAAAGTTAGAACTCTTCTCGGGGCTATCAGAACACAGAGATATTAAAGAAATTCGCAAAAAAAATTTTACTCAAAAATTTCGAAATTTGACTGATATAAGTCTTCCCTTTTTCACTTCAACAATTCGATACATCGTGATTAAAGTTACAACTCTTCTGTGGGCTATCAGAACACAGAGATATTGGAGAAATTCGGAAAAAAACCAAATTTACTCAAAAATTTCGAACTTTGACTGATATAACTCTTTCGTCTTGCCCTTTAGCGATTCGATCTAGTATGATAAATGTTAGAAATCTTTTTGGGGCTATCAGAACACAGAGATGTTGGAGAAATTCGCAAAAAAGTTTTACTCAAAAATTTCGTACTTTGATTGATATAACTCTTTCGTTTTTCACTTTAACCATTTGATCCATAATGACAAAAGTTAGAACTATTCTCGGGGCTATCAGAACACAGAGTTATTAAAGAAATTCGCAAAAAAAATTGTACTCATAAATTTGGAAATTTGACTGATATAAGTCTTCCCTCTTTCACTTCAACAATTCGATACATCGTAATAAAAGTTACTACTCTTCCGTGGGCTATCAGAACACAGAGATATTGGAGAAATTCGGAAAAAAACCAATTTTACTAAAAAATTTCGAACTTTGACTGATATAACCCTTTCGTCTGGCACTTTAGCGATTCGATCTATTATGATAAAAGTTAGAACTCTTCTCGAGACTGTCAGAGCACAGAGATGTTGGAGAAATTCGCAAAAAAGTTTTTCTCAAAATTTCGTACTTTGACTGATATAACTTTTTCGTCTTTCACTTTAGCGATTCGATCGATTATGATAAAAGTTAGAACTCTTCTGGGGGCTATAAAAACACAGAGATATTTGAGAAATTCGCAAAAAAGTGTTACTCAAAATTTCGTACTTTGATTGATATAACTCTTTCGTTTTTCACTTTAACGATTTGATCCATAATGATAAAAGTTAGAACTCTTCTCGGGGCTATCAGAACACAGAGATATTAAAGAAATGCGCAAAAAAAATTTTACTCAAAAATTTCGAAATTTGACTTATATAAGTCTTCCCTTTTTCACTTCAACAATTCGATACATCGTGATAAAAGTTACAACTCTTCTGTGGGCTATCAGAACACAGATATATTGGAGAAATTCGGAAAAAAACCAAATTGACTCAAAAATTTCGAACTTTGACTGATATAACTCTTTCGTATTGCCTTTTAGCGATTCGATCTATTATGATAAATGTTAGAAATATTTTCGGGGCTATCAGAACACAGAGATGTTGGAGAAATTCGCAAAAAAGTTTTACTCAAAAATTTCGTACTTTGATTGATATAAACCTTTCGTTTTTCACTTTAACGATTTGATCCATATTGATAAAAGTTAGAACTCTTCTCGGGGCTATCAGAACACAGAGATATTGGAGAAATTCGGTAAAAACCAAATTTACTCAAAAATTTCGAACTTTGACTGATATAATTCTTTCGTCTTGCCCTATAGCGATTCGATCTATTATGATAAATGTTAGAAATCTTTTCGGGGCTATCAGAACACAGAGATGTTGGAGAAATTCGCAAAAAAGTTTTACTCAAAAATTTCGTACTTTGATTGATATAACTCTTTCGTTTTTCACTTTAACGATTTGATCCATAATGACAAAAGTTAGAACTCTTCTCGGGGCTATCAGAACACAGAGATATTAAAGAAATTCGCAAAAAAAATTGTACTCATAAATTTGGAAATTTGACTGATATAAGTCTTCCCTTTTTCACTTCAACAATTCGATACATCGTGATAAAAGTTACAACTCTTCTGTGGGCTATCAGAACACAGAGATATTGGAGAAATTCGGAAAAAAACCAAATTTACTCAAAAATTTCGAACTTTGACTGATATAACTCTTTCGTCTTGCCTTTTAGCGATTCGATCTATTATGATAAATGTTAGAAATCTTTTCGGGGCTATCAGAACTCAGAGATGTTGGAGAAATTCGCAAAAAAGTTTTACTCAAAAATTTCGTACTTTGATTGATATAACTCTTTCGTTTTTCACTTTAACCATTTGATCCATAATGACAAAAGTTAGAACTATTCTCGGGGCTATCAGAACACAGAGTTATTAAAGAAATTCGAAAAAAAAATTGTACTCATAAATTTGGAAATTAGACTGATATAAATCTTCCCTCTTCCACTTCAACAATTCGATACATCGTAATAAAAGTTACGACTCTTCCGTGGGCTATCAGAACACAGAGATATTGGAGAAAATCGGAAAAAAACCAAATTTACTCAAAAATTTCGAACTTTGACTGATATAACTCTTTCGTCTTGCCCTTTAGCGATTCGATCGATTATGATAAAAGTTAGAACTCTTCTGGGGGCTATAAAAACACAGAGATATTTGAGAAATTCGCAAAGAAGTGTTACTCAAAATTTCGTACTTTGATTGATATAACTCTTTCGTTTTTCACTTTAACGATTTGATCAATAATGATAAAAGTTAGAACTCTTCTCGGGGCTATCAGAACACAGAGATATTAAAGAAATTCGCAAAAAAAATTTTACTCAAAAATTTCGAAATTTGACTGATATAAGTATTCCCTTTTTCACTTCAACAATTCGATACATCGTGATAAAAGTTACAACTCTTCTGTGGGCTATCAGAACACAGAGATATTGGAGAAATTCGGAAAAATAACAAATTTACTCAAAAATTTCGAACTTTGACTGATATAACTCTTTCGTCTTGCCCTTTAGCGATACGATCGATTATGATAAAAGTTAGAACTCTTCTGGGGGCTATAAAAACACAGAGATATTTGAGAAATTCGCAAAGAAGTGTTACTCAAAATTTCGTACTTTGATTGATATAACTCTTTCGTTTTTCACTTTAACGATTTGATCCATAATGATAAAAGTTAGAACTCTTCTCGGGGCTATCAGAACACAGAGATATTAAAGAAATTCGCAAAAAAAATTTTACTCAAAAATTTCGAAATTTGACTGATGTAAGTCTTCCCTTTTTCACTTCAACAATTCGATACATCGTGATAAAAGTTACAACTCTTTTGTGGGCTTTCAGAACACAGAGATATTGGAGAAATTCGGAAAAAAAACAATTATACTCAAAAATTTCGAACTTTGACTGATATAACTTTTTCGTCTGGCACTTTAGCGATTCGATCTATTATGATAAAAATTAGAACTCTTCTCGAGACTGTCAGAGAACAGAGATGTTGGAGAAATTCGCAAAAAAGTTTTTCTCAAAATTTCGTACTTTGACTGATATAACTTTTTCGTCTTTCACTTTAGCGATTCGATCGATTATGATAAAAGTTAGAACTCTTCTGTGGGCTATAAAAATACAGAGATATTTGAGAAATTCGCAAAAAAGTGTTACTCAAAATTTCGTACTTTGATTGATATAACTCTTTCGTTTTTCACTTTAACGATTTGATCCATAATGATAAAAGTTAGAACTCTTCTCGGGGCTATCAGAACACAGAGATATTAAAGAAATTCGCAAAAAAAATTTTACTCATAAATTTGGAAATTTGACTGATATAAGTCTTCCCTCTTTCACTTCAACAATTCGATACATCGTAATAAAAGTTACTACTCTTCCGTGGGCTATCAGAACACAGAGATATTGGAGAAATTCGGAAAAAAACCAAATTTACTCAAAAATTTCGAACTTTGACTGATATAACTCTTTCGTCTTGCCCTTTAGCGATTCGATCTATTATGATAAATGTTAGAAATCTTTTCGGGGCTATCAGAACACAGAGATGTTGGAGAAATTCGCAAAAAAGTTTTACTCAAAAATTTCGTACTTTGATTGATATAAACCTTTCGTTTTTCATTTTAACGATTTGATCCGTAATGACAAAAGTTAGAACTCTTCTCGGGGCTATCAGAACACAGAGATATTAAGGAAATTCGCAAAAAAAATTTTACTCAAAAATTTCGAAATTTGACTGATATAAGTCTTCCCTTTTTCACTTCAACGATTCGATACATCGTGATAAATGTTACAACTCTTCTGTGGGCTATCAGAACACAGAGATATTGGAGAAATTCGGAAAAAAACCAAATTTACTCAAAAATTTCGAACTTTGACTGATATAACTCTTTCGTCTTGCCCTTTAGCGATTCGATCTATTATGATAAATGTTAGAAATCTTTTCGGGGCTATCAGAACACAGAGATGTTGGAGAAATTCGCAAAAAAGTTTTACTCAAAAATTTCGTACTTTGATTGATATAACTCTTTCGTTTTTCATTTTAACGATTTGATCCATAATGACAAAAGTTAGAACTCTTCTCGGGGCTATCAGAACACAGAGATATTAAGGAAATTCGCAAAAAAAATTTTACTCAAAAATTTCGAAATTTGACTGATATAAGTCTTCCCTTTTTCACTTCAACGATTCGATACATCGTGATAAATGTTACAACTCTTCTGTGGGCTATCAGAACACAGAGATATTGGAGAAATTCGGAAAAAAACCAAATTTACTCAAAAATTTCGAACTTTGACTTATATAACTCTTTCGTCTTGCCCTTTAGCGATTCGATCGATTATGATAAAAGTTAGAACTCTTCTGGGGGCTATAAAAACACAGAGATATTTGAGAAATTCGCAAAGAAGTGTTACTCAAAATTTCGTACTTTGATTGATATAACTCTTTCGTTTTTCACTTTAACGATTTGATCAATAATGATAAAAGTTAGAACTCTTCTCGGGGCTATCAGAACACTGAGATATTAAAGAAATTCGCAAAAAAAATTTTACTCAAAAATTTCGAAATTTGACTGATATAAGTCTTCCCTTTTTCACTTCAACAATTCGATACATCGTGATAAAAGTTACAACTCTTTTGTGGGCTATCAGAACACAGAGATATTGGAGAAATTCGGAAAAAAAACAATTATACTCAAAAATTTCGAACTTTGACTGATATAACTTTTTCGTCTGGCACTTTAGCGATTCGATCTATTATGATAAAAATTAGAACTCTTCTCGAGACTGTCAGAGAACAGAGATGTTGGAGAAATTCGCAAAAGTTTTTCTCAAAATTTCGTACTTTGACTGATATAACTTTTTCGTCTTTCACATTAGCGATTCGATCGATTATGATAAAAGTTAGAACTCTTCTGGGGGCTATAAAAACACAGAGATATTTGAGAAATTTGCAAAGAAGTGTTACTCAAAATTTCGTACTTTGATTGATATAACTCTTTCGTTTTTCACTTTAACGATATGATCCATAATGATAAAAGTTAGAACTCTTCTCGGGGCTATCAGAACACAGAGATATTAAAGAAATTCGCAAAAAAATTTTACTCAAAAATTTCGAAATTTGACTGATATAAGTCTTCCCTTTTTCATTTCAACAATTCGATACATCGTGATAAAAGTTACAACTCTTCTGTGGGCTATCAGAACACAGAGATATTGGAGAAATTCGGAAAAAAACCAAATTTACTCAAAAATTTCGAACTTTGACTGATATAACTCTTTCGTCTTGCCTTTTAGCGATTCGATCTATTATGATAAATGTTAGAAATCTTTTCGGGGCTATCAGAACACAGAGATGTTGGAGAAATTCGCAAAAAAGTTTTACTCAAAAATTTCGTACTTTGATTGATATAAATCTTTCGTTTTTCATTTTAACGATTTGATCCATAATGACAAAAGTTAGAACTCTTCTCGGGGCTATCAGAACACAGAGATATTAAGGAAATTCGCAAAGAAAATTTTACTCAAAAATTTCGAAATTTGACTGATATAAGTCTTCCCTTTTTCACTTCAACAATTCGATACATAGTGATAAAAGTTACAACTCTTCTGTGGACTATCAGAACACAGAGATATTGGAGAAATTCGGAAAAATAACAAATTTACTCAAAAATTTCGAACTTTGACTGATATAACTCTTTCGTCTTGCCCTTTAGCGATACGATCGATTATGATAAAAGTTAGAACTCTTCTGGGGGCTATAAAAACACAGTGATATTTGAGAAATTCGCAAAGAAGTGTTACTCAAAATTTCGTACTTTGATTGATATAACTCTTTCGTTTTTCACTTTAACGATTTGATCCATAATGATAAAAGTTAGAACTCTTCTCGGGGCTATCAGAACACAGAGATATTAAAGAAATTCGCAAAAAAAATTTTACTCAAAAATTTCGAAATTTGACTGATGTAAGTCTTCCCTTTTTCACTTCAACAATTCGATACATCGTGATAAAAGTTACAACTCTTTTGTGGGCTTTCAGAACACAGAGATATTGGAGAAATTCGGAAAAAAAACAATTATACTCAAAAATTTCGAACTTTGACTGATATAACTTTTTCGTCTGGCACTTTAGCGATTCGATCTATTATGATAAAAATTAGAACTCTTCTCGAGACTGTCAGAGAACAGAGATGTTGGAGAAATTCGCAAAAAAGTTTTTCTCAAAATTTCGTACTTTGACTGATATAACTTTTTCGTCTTTCACTTTAGCGATTCGATCAATTATGATAAAAGTTAGAACTCTTCTGGGGGCTATAAAAACACAGAGATATTTGAGAAATTCGCAAAAAAGTGTTACTCAAAATTTCGTACTTTGATTGATATAACTCTTTCGTTTTTCACTTTAACGATTTGATCCATAATGATAAAAGTTAGAACTCTTCTCGGGGCTATCAGAACACAGAGATATTAAAGAAATTCGCAAAAAAAATTTTACTCAAAAATTTCGAAATTTGACTGATATAAGTCTTCCCTTTTTCACTTCAACAATTCGATACATCGTGATAAAAGTTACAACTCTTCTGTGGGCTATCAGAACACAGAGATATTGGAGAAATTCGGAAAAAAACCAAATTTACTCAAAAATTTCGAACTTTGACTGATATAACTCTTTCGTCTTGCCTTTTAGCGATTCGATCTATTATGATAAATGTTAGAAATCTTTTCGGGGCTATCAGAACACAGAGATGTTGGAGAAATTCGCAAAAAAGTTTTACTCAAAAATTTCGTACTTTGATTGATATAAATCTTTCGTTTTTCATTTTAACGATTTGATCCATAATGACAAAAGTTAGAACTCTTCTCGGGGCTATCAGAACACAGAGATATTAAGGAAATTCGCAAAAAAAATTTTACTCCAAAATTTCGAAATTTGACTGATATAAGTCTTCCCTTTTTCACTTCAACGATTCGATACATCGTGATAAATGTTACAACTCTTCTGTGGGCTATCAGAACACAGAGATATTGGAGAAATTCGGAAAAAAACAAATTTACTCAAAAATTTCGAACTTTGACTGATATAACTCTTTCGTCTTGCCCTTTAGCGATTCGATCTATTATGATAAATGTTAGAAATCTTTTCGGGGCTATCAGAACACAGAGATGTTGGAGAAATTCGCAAAAAAGTTTTACTCAAAAATTTCGTACTTTGATTGATATAACTCTTTCGTTTTCACTTTAACCATTTGATCCATAATGACAAAAGTTAGAACTATTCTCGGGGCTATCAGAACACAGAGTTATTAAAGAAATTCGCAAAAAAAATTGTACTCATAAATTTGGAAATTAGACTGATATAAATCTTCCCTCTTCCACTTCAACAATTCGATACATCGTAATAAAAGTTACGACTCTTCCGTGGGCTATCAGAACACAGAGATATTGGAGAAATTCGGAAAAAAACCAATTTTATTCAAAAATTTCGAACTTTGACTGATATAACCCTTTCGTCTGGCACTTTAGCGATTCGATCTATTATGATAAAAGTTAGAACTCTTCTCGAGACTGTCAGAGCACAGAGATGTTGGAGAAATTCGCAAAAAAGTTTTTCTCAAAATTTCGTACTTTGACTTATATAACTTTTTCGTCTTTCACTTTAGCGATTCGATCGATTATGATAAAAGTTAGAACTCTTCTGGGGGCTATAAAAACACAGAGATATTTGAGAAATTCGCAAAGAAGTGTTACTCAAAATTTCGTACTTTGATTGATATAACTCTTTCGTTTTTCACTTTAACGATTTGATCCATAATGATAAAAGTTAGAACTCTTCTCGGGGCTATCAGAACACAGAGATATTAAAGAAATTCGCAAAAAAATTTTACTCAAAAATTTCGAAATTTGACTGATATAAGTCTTCCCTTTTTCACTTCAACAATTCGATACATCGTGATAAAAGTTACAACTCTTCTGTGGGCTATCAGAACACAGAGATATTGGAGAAATTCGGAAAAAAAACAATTATACTCAAAAATTTCGAACTTTGACTGATATAACTTTTTCGTCTGGCACTTTAGCGATTCGATCTATTATGATAAAAATTAGAACTCTTCTCGAGACTGTCAGAGAACAGAGATGTTGAAGAAATTCGCAAAAAAGTTTTTCTCAAAATTTCGTACTTTGACTGATATAACTTTTTCGTCTTTCACTTTAGCGATTCGATCGATTATGATAAAAGTTAGAACTCTTCTGGGGGCTATAAAAACACAGAGATATTTGAGAAATTCGCAAAGAAGTGTTACTCAAAATTTCGTACTTTGATTGATATAACTCTTTCGTTTTTCACTTTAACGATTTGATCCATAATGATAAAAGTTAGAACTCTTCTCGGGGCTATCAGAACACAGAGATATTAAAGAAATTCGCAAAAAAAATTTTACTCAAAAATTTCGAAATTTGACTGATATAAGTCTTCCCTTTTTCACTTCAACAATTCGATACATCGTGATAAAAGTTACAACTCTTTTGTGGGCTATCAGAACACAGAGATATTGGAGAAATTCGGAAAAAAAACAATTATACTCAAAAATTTCGAACTTTGACTGATATAACTTTTTCGTCTGGCACTTTAGCGATTCGATCTATTATGATAAAAATTAGAACTCTTCTCGAGACTGTCAGAGAACAGAGATGTTGAAGAAATTCGCAAAAAAGTTTTTCTCAAAATTTCGTACTTTGACTGATATAACTTTTTCGTCTTTCACTTTAGCGATTCGATCGATTATGATAAAAGTTAGAACTCTTCTGTGGGCTATAAAAACACAGAGATATTTGAGAAATTCGCAAAGAAGTGTTACTCAAAATTTCGTACTTTGATTGATATAACTCTTTCGTTTTTCACTTTAACGATTTGATCAATAATGATAAAAGTTAGAACTCTTCTCGGGGCTATCAGAACACAGAGATATTAAAGAAATTCGCAAAAAAAATTTTACTCAAAAATTTCGAAATTTGACTGATATAAGTCTTCCCTTTTTCACTTCAACAATTCGATACATCGTGATAAAAGTTACAACTCTTCTGTGGGCTATCAGAACACAGAGATATTGGAGAAATTCGGAAAAAAAAACAAATTTACTCAAAAATTTCGAACTTTGACTGATATAACTCTTTCGTCTTGCCCTTTAGCGATACGATCGATTATGATAAAAGTTAGAACTCTTCTGGGGGCTATAAAAACACAGAGATATTTGAGAAATTCGCAAAGAAGTGTTACTCAAAATTTCGTACTTTGATTAATATAACTCTTTCGTTTTTCACTTTAACGATTTGATCCATAATGATAAAAGTTAGAACTCTTCTCGGGGCTATCAGAACACAGAGATATTAAAGAAATTCGCAAAAAAAATTTTACTCAAAATTTCGAAATTTGACTGATATAAGTCTTCCCTTTTTCACTTCAAATATTCGATACATCGTGATAAAAGTTACAACTCTTTTGTGGGCTATCAGAACAGAGAGATATTGGAGAAATTCGGAAAAAAAACAATTATACTCAAAAATTTCGAACTTTGACTGATATAACTTTTTCGTCTGGCACTTTAGCGATTCGATCTATTATGATAAAAATTAGAACTCTTCTCGAGACTGTCAGAGAACAGAGATGTTGAAGAAATTCGCAAAAAAGTTTTTCTCAAAATTTCGTACTTTGACTGATATAACTTTTTCGTCTTTCACTTTAGCGATTCGATCGATTATGATAAAAGTTAGAACTCTTCTGGGGGCTATAAAAACACAGAGATATTTGAGAAATTCGCAAAGAAGTGTTACTCAAAATTTCGTACTTTGATTGATATAACTCTTTCGTTTTTCACTTTAACGATTTGATCAATAATGATAAAAGTTAGAACTCTTCTCGGGGCTATCAGAACACAGAGATATTAAAGAAATTCGCAAAAAAAATTTTACTCAAAAATTTCGAAATTTGACTGATATAAGTCTTCCCTTTTTCACTTCAACAATTCGATACATCGTGATAAAAGTTACAACTCTTCTGTGGGCTATCAGAACACAGAGATATTGGAGAAATTCGGAAAAAAACCAAATTTACTCAAAAATTTCGAACTTTGACTGATATAACTCTTTCGTCTTGCCTTTTAGCGATTCGATCTATTATGATAAATGTTAGAAATCTTTTCGGGGCTATCAGAACACAGAGATGTTGGAGAAATTCGCAAAAAAGTTTTACTCAAAAATTTCGTACTTTGATTGATATAAATCTTTCGTTTTTCATTTTAACGATTTGATCCATAATGACAAAAGTTAGAACTCTTCTCGGGGCTATCAGAACACAGAGATATTAAGGAAATTCGCAAAAAAAATTTTACTCAAAAATTTCGAAATTTGACTGATATAAGTCTTCCCTTTTTCACTTCAACGATTCGATACATCGTGATAAATGTTACAACTCTTCTGTGGGCTATCAGAACACAGAGATATTGGAGAAATTCGGAAAAAAACCAAATTTACTCAAAAATTTCGAACTTTGACTGATATAACTCTTTCGTCTTGCCCTTTAGCAATTCGATCTATTATGATAAATGTTAGAAATCTTTTCGGGGCTATCAGAACACAGAGATGTTGGAGAAATTCGCAAAAAAGTTTTACTCAAAAATTTCGTACTTTGATTGATATAACTCTTTCGATTTTCACTTTAACCATTTGATCCATAATGACAAAAGTTAGAACTATTCTCGGGGCTATCAGAACACAGAGTTATTAAAGAAATTCGCAAAAAAAATTGTACTCATAAATTTGGAAATTAGACTGATATAAACCTTCCCTCTTCCACTTCAACAATTCGATACATCGTAATAAAAGTTACGACTCTTCCGTGGGCTATCAGAACACAGAGATATTGGAGAAATTCGGAAAAAAACCAAATTTACTCAAAAATTTCGAACTTTGACTGATATAACACTTTCGTCTTGCCCTTTAGCGATTCGATCGATTATGATAAAAGTTAGAACTCTTCTGGGGGCTATAAAAACACAGAGATATTTGAGAAATTCGCAAAGAAGTGTTACTCAAAATTTAGTACTTTGATTGATATAACTCTTTCGTTTTTCACTTTAACGATTTGATCAATAATGATAAAAGTTAGAACTCTTCTCGGGGCTATCAGAACACAGAGATATTAAAGAAATTCGCAAAAAAAATTTTACTCAAAAATTTCGAAATTTGACTGATATAAGTCTTCCCTTTTTCACTTCAACAATTCGATACATAGTGATAAAAGTTACAACTCTTCTGTGGGCTATCAGAACACAGAGATATTGGAGAAATTCGGAAAAAAACAAATTTACTCAAAAATTTCGAACTTTGACTGATATAACTCTTTCGTCTTGCCCTTTAGCGATACGATCGATTATGATAAAAGTTAGAACTCTTCTGGGGGCTATAAAAACACAGAGATATTTGAGAAATTCGCAAAGAAGTGTTACTCAAAATTTTGTACTTTGATTGATATAACTCTTTCGTTTTTCACTTTAACGATTTGATCCATAATGATAAAAGTTAGAACTCTTCTCGGGGCTATCAGAACACAGAGATATTAAAGAAATTCGCAAAAAAAATTTTACTCAAAAATTTCGAAATTTGACTGATGTAAGTCTTCCCTTTTTCACTTCAACAATTCGATACATCGTGATAAAAGTTACAACTCTTTTGTGGGCTATCAGAACACAGAGATATTGGAGAAATTCGGAAAAAAAACAATTATACTCAAAAATTTCGAACTTTGACTGATATAACTTTTTCGTCTGGCACTTTAGCGATTCGATCTATTATGATAAAAATTAGAACTCTTCTCGAGACTGTCAGAGAACAGAGATGTTGGAGAAATTCGCAAAAAAGTTTTTCTCAAAATTTCGTACTTTGACTGATATAACTTTTTCGTCTTTCACTTTAGCGATTCGATCGATTATGATAAAAGTTAGAACTCTTCTGGGGGCTATAAAAACACAGAGATATTTGAGAAATTCGCAAAGAAGTGTTACTCAAAATTTCGTACTTTGATTGATATAACTCTTTCGTTTTTCACTTTAACGATTTGATCAATAATGATAAAAGTTAGAACTCTTCTCGGGGCTATCAGAACACAGAGATATTAAAGAAATTCGCAAAAAAAATTTTACTCAAAAATTTCGAAATTTGACTGATATAAGTCTTCCCTTTTTCACTTCAACAATTCGATACATCGTGATAAAAGTTACAACTCTTCTGTGGGCTATCAGAACACAGAGATATTGGAGAAATTCGGAAAAAAACCAAATTTACTCAAAAATTTCGAACTTTGACTGATATAACTCTTTCGTCTTGCCTTTTAGCGATTCGATCTATTATGATAAATGTTAGAAATCTTTTCGGGGCTATCAGAACACAGAGATGTTGGAGAAATTCGCAAAAAAGTTTTACTCAAAAATTTCGTACTTTGATTGATATAAATCTTTCGTTTTTCATTTTAACGATTTGATCCATAATGACAAAAGTTAGAACTCTTCTCGGGGCTATCAGAACACAGAGATATTAAGGAAATTCGCAAAAAAAATTTTACTCAAAAATTTCGAAATTTGACTGATATAAGTCTTCCCTTTTTCACTTCAACGATTCGATACATCGTGATAAATGTTACAACTCTTCTGTGGGCTATCAGAACACAGAGATATTGGAGAAATTCGGAAAAAAACCAAATTTACTCAAAAATTTCGAACTTTGACTGATATAACTCTTTCGTCTTGCCCTTTAGCAATTCGATCTATTATGATAAATGTTAGAAATCTTTTCGGGGCTATCAGAACACAGAGATGTTGGAGAAATTCGCAAAAAAGTTTTACTCAAAAATTTCGTACTTTGATTGATATAACTCTTTCGATTTTCACTTTAACCATTTGATCCATAATGACAAAAGTTAGAACTATTCTCGGGGCTATCAGAACACAGAGTTATTAAAGAAATTCGCAAAAAAAATTGTACTCATAAATTTGGAAATTAGACTGATATAAACCTTCCCTCTTCCACTTCAACAATTCGATACATCGTAATAAAAGTTACGACTCTTCCGTGGGCTATCAGAACACAGAGATATTGGAGAAATTCGGAAAAAAACCAAATTTACTCAAAAATTTCGAACTTTGACTGATATAACACTTTCGTCTTGCCCTTTAGCGATTCGATCGATTATGATAAAAGTTAGAACTCTTCTGGGGGCTATAAAAACACAGAGATATTTGAGAAATTCGCAAAGAAGTGTTACTCAAAATTTAGTACTTTGATTGATATAACTCTTTCGTTTTTCACTTTAACGATTTGATCAATAATGATAAAAGTTAGAACTCTTCTCGGGGCTATCAGAACACAGAGATATTAAAGAAATTCGCAAAAAAAATTTTACTCAAAAATTTCGAAATTTGACTGATATAAGTCTTCCCTTTTTCACTTCAACAATTCGATACATAGTGATAAAAGTTACAACTCTTCTGTGGGCTATCAGAACACAGAGATATTGGAGAAATTCGGAAAAAAAACAAATTTACTCAAAAATTTCGAACTTTGACTGATATAACTCTTTCGTCTTGCCCTTTAGCGATACGATCGATTATGATAAAAGTTAGAACTCTTCTGGGGGCTATAAAAACACAGAGATATTTGAGAAATTCGCAAAGAAGTGTTACTCAAAATTTTGTACTTTGATTGATATAACTCTTTCGTTTTTCACTTTAACGATTTGATCCATAATGATAAAAGTTAGAACTCTTCTCGGGGCTATCAGAACACAGAGATATTAAAGAAATTCGCAAAAAAAATTTTACTCAAAAATTTCGAAATTTGACTGATGTAAGTCTTCCCTTTTTCACTTCAACAATTCGATACATCGTGATAAAAGTTACAACTCTTTTGTGGGCTATCAGAACACAGAGATATTGGAGAAATTCGGAAAAAAAACAATTATACTCAAAAATTTCGAACTTTGACTGATATAACTTTTTCGTCTGGCACTTTAGCGATTCGATCTATTATGATAAAAATTAGAACTCTTCTCGAGACTGTCAGAGAACAGAGATGTTGGAGAAATTCGCAAAAAAGTTTTTCTCAAAATTTCGTACTTTGACTGATATAACTTTTTCGTCTTTCACTTTAGCGATTCGATCGATTATGATAAAAGTTAGAACTCTTCTGGGGGCTATAAAAACACAGAGATATTTGAGAAATTCGCAAAGAAGTGTTACTCAAAATTTCGTACTTTGATTGATATAACTCTTTCGTTTTTCACTTTAACGATTTGATCAATAATGATAAAAGTTAGAACTCTTCTCGGGGCTATCAGAACACAGAGATATTAAAGAAATTCGCAAAAAAAATTTTACTCAAAAATTTCGAAATTTGACTGATATAAGTCTTCCCTTTTTCACTTCAACAATTCGATACATCGTGATAAAAGTTACAACTCTTCTGTGGGCTATCAGAACACAGAGATATTGGAGAAATTCGGAAAAAAACCAAATTTACTCAAAAATTTCGAACTTTGACTGATATAACTCTTTCGTCTTGCCCTTTAGCGATACGATCGATTATGATAAAAGTTAGAACTCTTCTGGGGGCTATAAAAACACAGAGATATTTGAGAAATTCGCAAAGAAGTGTTACTCAAAATTTTGTACTTTGATTGATATAACTCTTTCGTTTTTCACTTTAACGATTTGATCCATAATGATAAAAGTTAGAACTCTTCTCGGGGCTATCAGAACACAGAGATATTAAAGAAATTCGCAAAAAAAATTTTACTCAAAAATTTCGAAATTTGACTGATGTAAGTCTTCCCTTTTTCACTTCAACAATTCGATACATCGTGATAAAAGTTACAACTCTTTTGTGGGCTATCAGAACACAGAGATATTGGAGAAATTCGGAAAAAAAACAATTATACTCAAAAATTTCGAACTTTGACTGATATAACTTTTTCGTCTGGCACTTTAGCGATTCGATCTATTATGATAAAAATTAGAACTCTTCTCGAGACTGTCAGAGAACAGAGATGTTGGAGAAATTCGCAAAAAAGTTTTTCTCAAAATTTCGTACTTTGACTGATATAACTTTTTCGTCTTTCACTTTAGCGATTCGATCGATTATGATAAAAGTTAGAACTCTTCTGGGGGCTATAAAAACACAGAGATATTTGAGAAATTCGCAAAGAAGTGTTACTCAAAATTTCGTACTTTGATTGATATAACTCTTTCGTTTATCACTTTAACGATTTGATCCATAATGATAAAAGTTAGAACTCTTCTCGGGGCTATCAGAACACAGAGATATTAAAGAAATTCGCAAAAAAAATTTTACTCAAAAATTTCGAAATTTGACTGATATAAGTCTTCCCTTTTTCACTTCAACAATTCGATACATCGTGATAAAAGTTACAACTCTTCTGTGGGCTATCAGAACACAGAGATATTGGAGAAATTCGGAAAAAAACCAATTTTACTCAAAAATTTCGAACTTTGACTGATATAACTCTTTCGTCTTGCAATTTAGCGATTCGATCTATTATGATAAAAGTTAGAAATCTTTTCGGGGCTATCAGAACACAGAGATGTTGGAGAAATTCGCAAAAAGTTTTACTCAATAATTTCGTACTTTGATTGATATAACTCTTTCGTTTTTCACTTTAACGATTTGATCCATATTGATAAAAGTTAGAACTCTTCTCGGGGCTATCAGAACACAGAGATATTAAAGAAATTCGCAAAAAAAATTTTACTCAAAAATTTCGAAATTTGACTGATATAAGTCTTCCCTTTTTCACTTCAACAATTCGATACATCGTGATAAAAGTTACAACTCTTCTGTGGGCTATCAGAACACAGAGATATTGGAGAAATTCGGAAAAAAACCAATTTTACTCAAAAATTTCGAACTTTGACTGATATAACTCTTTCGTCTTGCCCTTTAGCAATTCGATCTATTATGATAAATGTTAGAAATCTTTTCGGGGCTATCAGAACACAGAGATGTTGGAGAAATTCGCAAAAAAGTTTTACTCAAAAATTTCGTACTTTGATTGATATAACTCTTTCGATTTTCACTTTAACCATTTGATCCATAATGACAAAAGTTAGAACTATTCTCGGGGCTATCAGAACACAGAGTTATTAAAGAAATTCGCAAAAAAAATTGTACTCATAAATTTGGAAATTAGACTGATATAAACCTTCCCTCTTCCACTTCAACAATTCGATACATCGTAATAAAAGTTACGACTCTTCCGTGGGCTATCAGAACACAGAGATATTGGAGAAATTCGGAAAAAAACCAAATTTACTCAAAAATTTCGAACTTTGACTGATATAACACTTTCGTCTTGCCCTTTAGCGATTCGATCGATTATGATAAAAGTTAGAACTCTTCTGGGGGCTATAAAAACACAGAGATATTTGAGAAATTCGCAAAGAAGTGTTACTCAAAATTTAGTACTTTGATTGATATAACTCTTTCGTTTTTCACTTTAACGATTTGATCAATAATGATAAAAGTTAGAACTCTTCTCGGGGCTATCAGAACACAGAGATATTAAAGAAATTCGCAAAAAAAATTTTACTCAAAAATTTCGAAATTTGACTGATATAAGTCTTCCCTTTTTCACTTCAACAATTCGATACATAGTGATAAAAGTTACAACTCTTCTGTGGGCTATCAGAACACAGAGATATTGGAGAAATTCGGAAAAAAAACAAATTTACTCAAAAATTTCGAACTTTGACTGATATAACTCTTTCGTCTTGCCCTTTAGCGATACGATCGATTATGATAAAAGTTAGAACTCTTCTGGGGGCTATAAAAACACAGAGATATTTGAGAAATTCGCAAAGAAGTGTTACTCAAAATTTTGTACTTTGATTGATATAACTCTTTCGTTTTTCACTTTAACGATTTGATCCATAATGATAAAAGTTAGAACTCTTCTCGGGGCTATCAGAACACAGAGATATTAAAGAAATTCGCAAAAAAAATTTTACTCAAAAATTTCGAAATTTGACTGATGTAAGTCTTCCCTTTTTCACTTCAACAATTCGATACATCGTGATAAAAGTTACAACTCTTTTGTGGGCTATCAGAACACAGAGATATTGGAGAAATTCGGAAAAAAAACAATTATACTCAAAAATTTCGAACTTTGACTGATATAACTTTTTCGTCTGGCACTTTAGCGATTCGATCTATTATGATAAAAATTAGAACTCTTCTCGAGACTGTCAGAGAACAGAGATGTTGGAGAAATTCGCAAAAAAGTTTTTCTCAAAATTTCGTACTTTGACTGATATAACTTTTTCGTCTTTCACTTTAGCGATTCGATCGATTATGATAAAAGTTAGAACTCTTCTGGGGGCTATAAAAACATAGAGATATTTGAGAAATTCGCAAAAAAGTGTTACTCAAAATTTCGTACTTTGATTGATATAACTCTTTCGTTTTTCACTTTAACGATTTGATCCATAATGATAAAAGTTAGAACTCTTCTCGGGGCTATCAGAACACAGAGATATTAAGGAAATTCGCAAAAAAAATTTTACTCAAAAATTTCGAAATTTGACTGATATAAGTCTTCCCTTTTTCACTTCATCGATTCGATACATCGTGATAAATGTTACAACTCTTCTGTGGGCTATCAGAACACAGAGATATTGGAGAAATTCGGAAAAAAACCAAATTTACTCAAAAATTTCGAACTTTGACTGATATAACTCTTTCGTCTTGCCCTTTAGCGATTCGATCTATTATGATAAATGTTAGAAATCTTTTCGGGGCTATCAGAACACAGAGATGTTGGAGAAATTCGCAAAAAAGTTTTACTCAAAAATTTCGTACTTTGATTGATATAACTCTTTCGATTTTCACTTTAACCATTTGATCCATAATGACAAAAGTTAGAACTATTCTCGGGGCTATCAGAACACAGAGTTATTAAAGAAATTCGCAAAAAAAATTGTACTCATAAATTTGGAAATTAGACTGATATAAATCTTCCCTCTTCCACTTCAACAATTCGATACATCGTAATAAAAGTTACGACTCTTCCGTGGGCTATCAGAACACAGAGATATTGGAGAAATTCGGAAAAAAACCAAATTTACTCAAAAATTTCGAACTTTGACTGATATAACTCTTTCGTCTTGCCCTTTAGCGATTCGATCGATTATGATAAAAGTTAGAACTCTTCTGGGGGCTATAAAAACACAGAGATATTTGAGAAATTCGCAAAGAAGTGTTACTCAAAATTTCGTACTTTGATTGATATAACTCTTTCGTTTTTCACTTTAACGATTTGATCAATAATGATAAAAGTTAGAACTCTTCTCGGGGCTATCAGAACACATAGATATTAAAGAAATTCGCAAAAAAAATTTTACTCAAAAATTTCGAAATTTGACTGATATAAGTCTTCCCTTTTTCACTTCAACAATTCGATACATAGTGATAAAAGTTACAACTCTTCTGTGGGCTATCAGAACACAGAGATATTGGAGAAATTCGGAAAAATAACAAATTTACTCAAAAATTTCGAACTTTGACTGATATAACTCTTTCGTCTTGCCCTTTAGCGATACGATCGATTATGATAAAAGTTAGAACTCTTCTGGGGGCTATAAAAACACAGAGATATTTGAGAAATTCGCAAAGAAGTGTTACTCAAAATTTCGTACTTTGATTGATATAACTCTTTCGTTTTTCACTTTAACGATTTGATCCATAATGATAAAAGTTAGAACTCTTCTCGGGGCTATCAGAACACAGAGATATTAAAGAAATTCGCAAAAAAAATTTTACTCAAAAATTTCGAAATTTGACTGATGTAAGTCTTCCCTTTTTCACTTCAACAATTCGATACATCGTGATAAAAGTTACAACTCTTTTGTGGGCTTTCAGAACACAGAGATATTGGAGAAATTCGGAAAAAAAACAATTATACTCAAAAATTTCGAACTTTGACTGATATAACTTTTTCGTCTGGCACTTTAGCGATTCGATCTATTATGATAAAAATTAGAACTCTTCTCGAGACTGTCAGAGAACAGAGATGTTGGAGAAATTCGCAAAAAAGTTTTTCTCAAAATTTCGTACTTTGACTGATATAACTTTTTCGTCTTTCACTTTAGCGATTCGATCAATTATGATAAAATTTAGAACTCTTCTGGGGGCTATAAAAACACAGAGATATTTGAGAAATTCGCAAAAAAGTGTTACTCAAAATTTCGTACTTTGATTGATATAACTCTTTCGTTTTTCACTTTAACGATTTGATCCATAATGATAAAGTTAGAACTCTTCTCGGGGCTATCAGAACACAGAGATATTAAAGAAATTCGCAAAAAAAATTTTACTCAAAAATTTCGAAATTTGACTGATATAAGTCTTCCCTTTTTCACTTCAACAATTCGATACATCGTGATAAAAGTTACAACTCTTCTGTGGGCTATCAGAACACAGAGATATTGGAGAAATTCGGAAAAAAACCAAATTTACTCAAAAATTTCGAACTTTGACTGATATAACTCTTTCGTCTTGCCTTTTAGCGATTCGATCTATTATGATAAATGTTAGAAATCTTTTCGGGGCTATCAGAACACAGAGATGTTGGAGAAATTCGCAAAAAAGTTTTACTCAAAAATTTCGTACTTTGATTGATATAAATCTTTCGTTTTTCATTTTAACGATTTGATCCATAATGACAAAAGTTAGAACTCTTCTCGGGGCTATCAGAACACAGAGATATTAAGGAAATTCGCAAAAAAAATTTTACTCCAAAATTTCGAAATTTGACTGATATAAGTCTTCCCTTTTTCACTTCAACGATTCGATACATCGTGATAAATGTTACAACTCTTCTGTGGGCTATCAGAACACAGAGATATTGGAGAAATTCGGAAAAAAACCAAATTTACTCAAAAATTTCGAACTTTGACTGATATAACTCTTTCGTCTTGCCCTTTAGCGATTCGATCTATTATGATAAATGTTAGAAATCTTTTCGGGGCTATCAGAACACAGAGATGTTGGAGAAATTCGCAAAAAAGTTTTACTCAAAAATTTCGTACTTTGATTGATATAACTCTTCCGTTTTTCACTTTAACCATTTGATCCATAATGACAAAAGTTAGAACTATTCTCGGGGCTATCAGAACACAGAGTTATTAAAGAAATTCGCAAAAAAAATTGTACTCATAAATTTGGAAATTAGACTGATATAAATCTTCCCTCTTCCACTTCAACAATTCGATACATCGTAATAAAAGTTACGACTCTTCCGTGGGCTATCAGAACACAGACATATTGGAGAAATTCGGAAAAAAACCAATTTTATTAAAAAATTTCGAACTTTGACTGATATAACCCTTTCGTCTGGCACTTTAGCGATTCGATCTATTATGATAAAAGTTAGAACTCTTCTCGAGACTGTCAGAGCACAGAGATGTTGGAGAAATTCGCAAAAAAGTTTTTCTCAAAATTTCGTACTTTGACTTATATAACTTTTTCGTCTTTCACTTTAGCGATTCGATCGATTATGATAAAAGTTAGAACTCTTCTGGGGGCTATAAAAACACAGAGATATTTGAGAAATTCGCAAAGAAGTGTTACTCAAAATTTCGTACTTTGATTGATATAACTCTTTCGTTTTTCACTTTAACGATTTGATCCATAATGATTAAAGTTAGAACTCTTCTCGGGGCTATCAGAACACAGAGATATTAAAGAAATTCGCAAAAAAAGTTTTACTCAAAAATTTCGAAATTTGACTGATATAAGTCTTCCCTTTTTCACTTCAACAATTCGATACATCGTGATAAAAGTTACAACTCTTCTGTGGGCTATCAGAACACAGAGATATTGGAGAAATTCGGAAAAAAAACAATTATACTCAAAAATTTCGAACTTTGACTGATATAACTTTTTCGTCTGGCACTTTAGCGATTCGATCTATTATGATAAAAATTAGAACTCTTCTCGAGACTGTCAGAGAACAGAGATGTTGAAGAAATCCGCAAAAAAGTTTTTCTCAAAATTTCGTACTTTGACTGATATAACTTTTTCGTCTTTCACTTTAGCGATTCGATCGATTATGATAAAAGTTAGAACTCTTCTGGGGGCTATAAAAACACAGAGATATTTGAGAAATTCGCAAAGAAGTGTTACTCAAAATTTCGTACTTTGATTGATATAACTCTTTCGTTTTTCACTTTAACGATTTGATCAATAATGATAAAAGTTAGAACTCTTCTCGGGGCTATCAGAACACAGAGATATTAAAGAAATTCGCAAAAAAAATTTTACTCAAAAATTTCGAAATTTGACTGATATAAGTCTTCCCTTTTTCACTTCAACAATTCGATACATCGTGATAAAAGTTACAACTCTTCTGTGGGCTATCAGAACACAGAGATATTGGAGAAATTCGGAAAAAAAACAAATTTACTCAAAAATTTCGAACTTTGACTGATATAACTCTTTCGTCTTGCCCTTTAGCGATACGATCGATTATGATAAAAGTTAGAACTCTTCTGGGGGCTATAAAAACACAGAGATATTTGAGAAATTCGCAAAGAAGTGTTACTCAAAATTTCGTACTTTGATTGATATAACTCTTTCGTTTTTCACTTTAACGATTTGATCAATAATGATAAAAGTTAGAACTCTTCTCGGGGCTATCAGAACACAGAGATATTAAAGAAATTCGCAAAAAAAATTTTACTCAAAAATTTCGAAATTTGACTGATATAAGTCTTCCCTTTTTCACTTCAACAATTCGATACATCGTGATAAAAGTTACAACTCTTCTGTGGGCTATTAGAACACACAGATATTGGAGAAATTCGGAAAAAAACCAATTTTACTCAAAAATTTCGAACTTTGACTGATATAACACTTTCGTCTTGCATATTAGCGATTCGATCTATTATGATGAAAGTTAGAACTCTTCTGGGGGCTATAAAAACACAGAGATATTTGAGAAATTCGCAAAAAAGTTTTACTCAAAAATTTCGTACTTTGATTGATATAAACCTTTCGTTTTTCACTTTAACGATTTGATCCATAATGATAAAAGTTAGAACTCTTCTCGGGGCTATCAGAACACAGAGATATTGGAGAAATTCGGAAAAAAATCAATTTTACTAAAAAATTCGAACTTTGACAGATATAACTTTTCGTCTGGCACTTTAGCGGTTCGATCTATTATGATAAAAGTTAGAACTCTTCTCGGGACTGTCAGAGCACAGAGATATTTGAGAAATTTGCAAAAAAGTTTTACTCAAAAATTTCGTACTTTGATTGATATAACTCTTTCGTTTTTCACTTTAACGATTTGATCCATAATGATAAAAGTTAGAACTCTTCTCGGGGCTATCAGAACACAGAGATATTAAAGAAATCCGCAAAAAAAATTTTACTCAGAAATTTTGAAATTTGACTGATATAAGTCTTCCCTTTTTCACTTCAACAATTCGATACATCGTGATAAAAGTTACAACTCTTCTGTGGGCTATCAGAACACAGAGATATTGGAGAAATTCGGAAAAAAACCAATTTTACTAAAATATTTCGTACTTTGACTGATATAACTCTTTCGTCTGGCACTTTAGCGATTCGATCTATTATGATAAAAGTTAGAACTCTTTTCGGGGCTATCAGAACACAGAGATATTAAAGAAATTCGCAAAAAAAATTTTACTCATATATTTCGAAATTTGACTGATCTAAGTCTTCCCTTTTTCACTTCAACAATTCGATACATCGTGATAAAAGTTACAACTCTTCTGTGGGCTATCAGAACACAGAGATATTGGAGAAATTCGGAAAAAAACCAATTTTACTAAAAAATTTCGTACTTTGACTGATATAACTCTTTCGTCTGGCACTTAAGCGATTCGATCTATTACGATAAAAGTTAGAACTCTTTTCGGGGCTATCAGAACACAGAGATAATAAAGAAATTCGCAAAAAAAATTGTACTCATAAATTTGGAAATTTGACTGATATAAGTCTTCCCTCTTTCACTTCAACAATTCGATACAATGTAATAAAAGTTACTACTCTTCCGTGGGCTATCAGAACACAGAGATATTGGAGAAATTCGGAAAAAAACCAATTTTACTAAAAAATTTCGAACTTTGACTGATATAACCCTTTCGTCTGGCACTTTAGCGATTCGATCTATTATGATAAAAGTTAGAACTCTTCTCGAGACTGTCAGAGCACAGAGATGTTGGAGAAATTCGCAAAAAAGTTTTTCTCAAAATTTCGTACTTTGACTGATATAACTTTTTCGTCTTTCACTTTAGCGATTCGATCGATTATGATAAAAGTTAGAACTCTTCTGGGGGCTATAAAAACACAGAGATATTTGAGAAATTCGCAAAGAAGTGTTACTCAAAATTTCGTACTTTGATTGATATAACACTTTCGTTTTTCACTTTAACGATTTGATCCATAATGATAAAAGTTAGAACTCTTCTCGGGGCTATCAGAACACAGAGATATTAAAGAAATTCGCAAAAAAAATTTTACTCAAAATTTCGAAATTTGACTGATATAAGTCTTCCCTTTTTCACTTCAACAATTCGATACATCGTGATAAAAGTTACAACTCTTTTGTGGGCTATCAGAACACAGAGATATTGGAGAAATTCGGAAAAAAAACAATTATACTCAAAAATTTCGAACTTTGACTGATATAACTTTTTCGTCTGGCACTTTAGCGATTCGATCTATTATGATAAAAATTAGAACTCTTCTCGAGACTGTCAGAGAACAGAGATGTTGAAGAAATTCGCAAAAAAGTTTTTCTCAAAATTTCGTACTTTGACTGATATAACTTTTTCGTCTTTCACTTTAGCGATTCGATCGATTATGATAAAAGTTAGAACTCTTCTGGGGGCTATAAAAACACAGAGATATTTGAGAAATTCGCAAAAAAGTGTTACTCAAAATTTTGTACTTTGATTGATATAACTCTTTCGTTTTTCACTTTAACGATTTGATCCATAATGATAAAAGTTAGAACTCTTCTCGGGGCTATCAGAACACAGAGATATTAAAGAAATTCGCAAAAAAAATTTTACTCAAAAGTTTCGAAATTTGACTGATATAAGTCTTCCCTTTTTCACTTCAACAATTCGATACATCGTGATAAAAGTTACAACTCTTTTGTGGGCTATCAGAACACAGAGATATTGGAGAAATTCGGAAAAAAAACAATTATACTCAAAAATTTCGAACTTTGACTGATATAACTTTTTCGTCTGGCACTTTAGCGATTCGATCTATTATGATAAAAATTAGAACTCTTCTCGAGACTGTCAGAGAACAGAGATGTTGGAGAAATTCGCAAAAAAGTTTTTCTCAAAATTTCGTACTTTGACTGATATAACTTTTTCGTCTTTCACTATAGCGATTCGATCGATTATGATAAAAGTTAGAACTCTTCTGGGGGCTATAAAAACACAGAGATATTTGAGAAATTCGCAAAAAAGTGTTACTCAAAATTTCGTACTTTGATTGATATAACTCTTTCGTTTTTCACTTTAACGATTTGATCCATAATGATAAAAGTTAGAACTCTTCTCGGGGCTATCAGAACACAGAGATATTAAAGAAATTCGCAAAAAAAATTTTACTCAAATATTTCGAAATTTGACTGATATAAGTCTTCCCTTTTTCACTTCAACAATTCGATACATCGTGATAAAAGTTACAACTCTTCTGTGGGCTATCAGAACACAGAGATATTGGAGAAATTCGGAAAAAAACCAAATTTACTCAAAAATTTCGAACTTTGACTGATATAACTCTTTCGTCTTGCCTTTTAGCGATTCGATCTATTATGATAAATGTTAGAAATCTTTTCGGGGCTATCAGAACACAGAGATGTTGGAGAAATTCGCAAAAAAGTTTTACTCAAAAATTTCGTACTTTGATTGATATAAATCTTTCGATTTTCACTTTAACGATTTGATCCATAATGACAAAAGTTAGAACTCTTCTCGGGGCTATCAGAACACAGAGTTATTAAAGAAATTCGCAAAAAAAATTGTACTCATAAATTTGGAAATTTGACTGATATAAGTCTTCCCTCTTTCACTTCAACAATTCGATACATCGTAATAAAAGTTACTACTCTTCCGTGGGCTATCAGAACACAGAGATATTGGAGAAATTCGGAAAAAAATCAATTTTACTAAAAAATTCGAACTTTGACAGATATAACTTTTCGTCTGGCACTTTAGCGGTTCGATCTATTATGATAAAAGTTAGAACTCTTCTCGGGACTGTCAGAGCACAGAGATATTTGAGAAATTTGCAAAAAAGTTTTACTCAAAAATTTCGTACTTTGATTGATATAACTCTTTCGTTTTTCACTTTAACGATTTGATCCATAATGATAAAAGTTAGAACTCTTCTCAGGGTTATCAGAACACAGATATAATAAAGAAATTCGCAAAAAAATTTTGCTCAAGAATTTCGAAATTTGACTGATATAAGTCTTCCCTTTTTCACTTCAACAATTCGATACATCGTGATAAAAGTTACAACTCTTCTGTGGGCTATTAGAACACACAGATATTGGAGAAATTCGGAAAAAAACCAATTTTACTCAAAAATTTCGAACTTTGACTGATATAACACTTTCGTCTTGCATATTAGCGATTCGATCTATTATGATGAAAGTTAGAACTCTTCTGGGGGCTATAAAAACACAGAGATATTTGAGAAATTCGCAAAAAAGTTTTACTCAAAAATTTCGTACTTTGATTGATATAAACCTTTCGTTTTTCACTTTAACGATTTGATCCATAATGATAAAAGTTAGAACTCTTCTCGGGGCTATCAGAACACAGAGATATTGGAGAAATTCGGAAAAAAATCAATTTTACTAAAAAATTCGAACTTTGACAGATATAACTTTTCGTCTGGCACTTTAGCGGTTCGATCTATTATGATAAAAGTTAGAACTCTTCTCGGGACTGTCAGAGCACAGAGATATTTGAGAAATTTGCAAAAAAGTTTTACTCAAAAATTTCGTACTTTGATTGATATAACTCTTTCGTTTTTCACTTTAACGATTTGATCCATAATGATAAAAGTTAGAACTCTTCTCGGGGCTATCAGAACACAGAGATATTAAAGAAATCCGCAAAAAAAATTTTACTCAGAAATTTTGAAATTTGACTGATATAAGTCTTCCCTTTTTCACTTCAACAATTCGATACATCGTGATAAAAGTTACAACTCTTCTGTGGGCTATCAGAACACAGAGATATTGGAGAAATTCGGAAAAAAACCAATTTTACTAAAATATTTCGTACTTTGACTGATATAACTCTTTCGTCTGGCACTTTAGCGATTCGATCTATTATGATAAAAGTTAGAACTCTTTTCGGGGCTATCAGAACACAGAGATATTAAAGAAATTCGCAAAAAAAATTTTACTCAGATATTTCGAAATTTGACTGATCTAAGTCTTCCCTTTTTCACTTCAACAATTCGATACATCGTGATAAAAGTTACAACTCTTCTGTGGGCTATCAGAACACAGAGATATTGGAGAAATTCGGAAAAAAACCAATTTTACTAAAAAATTTCGTACTTTGACTGATATAACTCTTTCGTCTGGCACTTAAGCGATTCGATCTATTACGATAAAAGTTAGAACTCTTTTCGGGGCTATCAGAACACAGAGATAATAAAGAAATTCGCAAAAAAAATTTTACTCAAAAATTTCGAAATTTGACTGATATAAGTCTTCCCTTTTTCACTTCAACAATTCGATACATCGTGATAAAAGTTACAACTCTTCTGTGGGCTATCAGAACACAGAGATATTGGAGAAATTCGGAAAAAAACCAAATTTACTCAAAAATTTCGAACTTTGACTGATATAACTCTTTCGTCTTGCCCTTTAGCGATTCGATCGATTATGATAAAAGTTAGAACTCTTCTGAGGGCTATAAAAACACAGAGATATTTGAGAAATTCGCAAAAAAGTTTTACTCAAAATTTCGTACTTCGATTAATATAACTCTTTCGTTTTTCACTTTAACGATTTGATCCATAATGATAAAAGTTAGAACTTTTCTCGGGGCTATCAGAACACAGAGATATTAAAGAAATTCTCAAAAAAAATTTACTCAAAGATTTCGAAATTTGACTGATATAAGTCTTCCCTTTTTCACTTCAACAATTCGATACATCGTGATAAAAGTTACAACTCTTTTGTGGGCTATCAGAACACAGAGATATTGGAGAAATTCGGAAAAAAAACAATTATACTCAAAAATTTCGAACTTTGACTGATATAACTTTTTCGTCTGGCACATTAGCGATTCGATCTATTATGATAAAAATTAGAACTCTTCTCGAGACTGTCAGAGAACAGAGATGTTGGAGAAATTCGCAAAAAAGTTTTTCTCAAAATTTCGTTCTTTGACTGATATAACTTTTTCGTCTTTCACTTTAGCGATTCGATCGATTATGATATAAGTTAGAACTCTTCTGGGGGCTATAAAAACACAGAGATATTTGAGAAATTCGCAAAAAAGTGTTACTCAAAATTTCGTACTTTGATTGATATAACTCTTTCGTTTTTCACTTTAACGATTTGATCCATAATGATAAAAGTTAGAACTCTTCTCGGGGCTATCAGAACACAGAGATATTAAAGAAATTCGCAAAAAAAATTTTACTCAAATATTTCGAAATTTGACTGATATAAGTCTTCCCTTTTTCACTTCAACAATTCGATACATCGTGATAAAAGTTACAACTCTTCTGTGGGCTATCAGAACACAGAGATATTGGAGAAATTCGGAAAAAAACCAAATTTACTCAAAAATTTCGAACTTTGACTGATATAACTCTTTCGTCTTGCCTTTTAGCGATTCGATCTATTATGATAAATGTTAGAAATCTTTTCGGGGCTATCAGAACACAGAGATGTTGGAGAAATTCGCAAAAAAGTTTTACTCAAAAATTTCGTACTTTGATTGATATAAATCTTTCGATTTTCACTTTAACGATTTGATCCATAATGACAAAAGTTAGAACTCTTCTCGGGGCTATCAGAACACAGAGTTATTAAAGAAATTCGCAAAAAAAATTGTACTCATAAATTTGGAAATTTGACTGATATAAGTCTTCCCTCTTTCACTTCAACAATTCGATACATCGTAATAAAAGTTACTACTCTTCCGTGGGCTATCAGAATACAGAGATATTGGAGAAATTCGGAAAAAAATCAATTTTACTAAAAAATTCGAACTTTGACAGATATAACTTTTCGTCTGGCACTTTAGCGGTTCGATCTATTATGATAAAAGTTAGAACTCTTCTCGGGACTGTCAGAGCACAGAGATATTTGAGAAATTTGCAAAAAAGTTTTACTCAAAAATTTCGTACTTTGATTGATATAACTCTTTCGTTTTTCACTTTAACGATTTGATCCATAATGATAAAAGTTAGAACTCTTCTCAGGGTTATCAGAACACAGATATAATAAAGAAATTCGCAAAAAAATTTTGCTCAAGAATTTCGAAATTTGACTGATATAAGTCTTCCCTTTTTCACTTCAACAATTCGATACATCGTGATAAAAGTTACAACTCTTCTGTGGGCTATTAGAACACACAGATATTGGAGAAATTCGGAAAAAAACCAATTTTACTCAAAAATTTCGAACTTTGACTGATATAACACTTTCGTCTTGCATATTAGCGATTCGATCTATTATGATGAAAGTTAGAACTCTTCTGGGGGCTATAAAAACACAGAGATATTTGAGAAATTCGCAAAAAAGTTTTACTCAAAAATTTCGTACTTTGATTGATATAAACCTTTCGTTTTTCACTTTAACGATTTGATCCATAATGATAAAAGTTAGAACTCTTCTCGGGGCTATCAGAACACAGAGATATTGGAGAAATTCGGAAAAAAATCAATTTTACTAAAAAATTCGAACTTTGACAGATATAACTTTTCGTCTGGCACTTTAGCGGTTCGATCTATTATGATAAAAGTTAGAACTCTTCTCGGGACTGTCAGAGCACAGAGATATTTGAGAAATTTGCAAAAAAGTTTTACTCAAAAATTTCGTACTTTGATTGATATAACTCTTTCGTTTTTCACTTTAACGATTTGATCCATAATGATAAAAGTTAGAACTCTTCTCGGGGCTATCAGAACACAGAGATATTAAAGAAATCCGCAAAAAAAATTTTACTCAGAAATTTTGAAATTTGACTGATATAAGTCTTCCCTTTTTCACTTCAACAATTCGATACATCGTGATAAAAGTTACAACTCTTCTGTGGGCTATCAGAACACAGAGATATTGGAGAAATTCGGAAAAAAACCAATTTTACTAAAATATTTCGTACTTTGACTGATATAACTCTTTCGTCTGGCACTTTAGCGATTCGATCTATTATGATAAAAGTTAGAACTCTTTTCGGGGCTATCAGAACACAGAGATATTAAAGAAATTCGCAAAAAAAATTTTACTCAGATATTTCGAAATTTGACTGATCTAAGTCTTCCCTTTTTCACTTCAACAATTCGATACATCGTGATAAAAGTTACAACTCTTCTGTGGGCTATCAGAACACAGAGATATTGGAGAAATTCGGAAAAAAACCAATTTTACTAAAAAATTTCGTACTTTGACTGATATAACTCTTTCGTCTGGCACTTAAGCGATTCGATCTATTACGATAAAAGTTAGAACTCTTTTCGGGGCTATCAGAACACAGAGATAATAAAGAAATTCGCAAAAAAAATTTTACTCAAAAATTTCGAAATTTGACTGATATAAGTCTTCCCTTTTTCACTTCAACAATTCGATACATCGTGATAAAAGTTACAACTCTTCTGTGGGCTATCAGAACACAGAGATATTGGAGAAATTCGGAAAAAAACCAAATTTACTCAAAAATTTCGAACTTTGACTGATATAACTCTTTCGTCTTGCCCTTTAGCGATTCGATCGATTATGATAAAAGTTAGAACTCTTCTGAGGGCTATAAAAACACAGAGATATTTGAGAAATTCGCAAAAAAGTTTTACTCAAAATTTCGTACTTCGATTAATATAACTCTTTCGTTTTTCACTTTAACGATTTGATCCATAATGATAAAAGTTAGAACTTTTCTCGGGGCTATCAGAACACAGAGATATTAAAGAAATTCTCAAAAAAAATTTACTCAAAGATTTCGAAATTTGACTGATATAAGTCTTCCCTTTTTCACTTCAACAATTCGATACATCGTGATAAAAGTTACAACTCTTTTGTGGGCTATCAGAACACAGAGATATTGGAGAAATTCGGAAAAAAAACAATTATACTCAAAAATTTCGAACTTTGACTGATATAACTTTTTCGTCTGGCACATTAGCGATTCGATCTATTATGATAAAAATTAGAACTCTTCTCGAGACTGTCAGAGAACAGAGATGTTGGAGAAATTCGCAAAAAAGTTTTTCTCAAAATTTCGTTCTTTGACTGATATAACTTTTTCGTCTTTCACTTTAGCGATTCGATCGATTATGATATAAGTTAGAACTCTTCTGGGGGCTATAAAAACACAGAGATATTTGAGAAATTCGCAAAAAAGTGTTACTCAAAATTTCGTACTTTGATTGATATAACTCTTTCGTTTTTCACTTTAACGATTTGATCCATAATGATAAAAGTTAGAACTCTTCTCGGGGCTATCAGAACACAGAGATATTAAAGAAATTCGCAAAAAAAATTTTACTCAAATATTTCGAAATTTGACTGATATAAGTCTTCCCTTTTTCACTTCAACAATTCGATACATCGTGATAAAAGTTACAACTCTTCTGTGGGCTATCAGAACACAGAGATATTGGAGAAATTCGGAAAAAAACCAAATTTACTCAAAAATTTCGAACTTTGACTGATATAACTCTTTCGTCTTGCCTTTTAGCGATTCGATCTATTATGATAAATGTTAGAAATCTTTTCGGGGCTATCAGAACACAGAGATGTTGGAGAAATTCGCAAAAAAGTTTTACTCAAAAATTTCGTACTTTGATTGATATAAATCTTTCGATTTTCACTTTAACGATTTGATCCATAATGACAAAAGTTAGAACTCTTCTCGGGGCTATCAGAACACAGAGTTATTAAAGAAATTCGCAAAAAAAATTGTACTCATAAATTTGGAAATTTGTCTGATATAAGTCTTCCCTCTTTCACTTCAACAATTCGATACATCGTAATAAAAGTTACTACTCTTCCGTGGGCTATCAGAACACAGAGATATTGGAGAAATTCGGAAAAAAATCAATTTTACTAAAAAATTCGAACTTTGACAGATATAACTTTTCGTCTGGCACTTTAGCGGTTCGATCTATTATGATAAAAGTTAGAACTCTTCTCGGGACTGTCAGAGCACAGAGATATTTGAGAAATTTGCAAAAAAGTTTTACTCAAAAATTTCGTACTTTGATTGATATAACTCTTTCGTTTTTCACTTTAACGATTTGATCCATAATGATAAAAGTTAGAACTCTTCTCGGGGCTATCAGAACACAGAGATATTAAAGAAATCCGCAAAAAAAATTTTACTCAGAAATTTTGAAATTTGACTGATATAAGTCTTCCCTTTTTCACTTCAACAATTCGATACATCGTGATAAAAGTTACAACTCTTCTGTGGGCTATCAGAACACAGAGATATTGGAGAAATTCGGAAAAAAACCAATTTTACTAAAATATTTCGTACTTTGACTGATATAACTCTTTCGTCTGGCACTTTAGCGATTCGATCTATTATGATAAAAGTTAGAACTCTTTTCGGGGCTATCAGAACACAGAGATATTAAAGAAATTCGCAAAAAAAATTTTACTCAGATATTTCGAAATTTGACTGATCTAAGTCTTCCCTTTTTCACTTCAACAATTCGATACATCGTGATAAAAGTTACAACTCTTCTGTGGGCTATCAGAACACAGAGATATTGGAGAAATTCGGAAAAAAACCAAATTTACTCAAAAATTTCGAACTTTGACTGATATAACTCTTTCGTCTTGCCCTTTAGCGATTCGATCGATTATGATAAAAGTTAGAACTCTTCTGAGGGCTATAAAAACACAGAGATATTTGAGAAATTCGCAAAAAAGTTTTACTCAAAATTTCGTACTTCGATTAATATAACTCTTTCGTTTTTCACTTTAACGATTTGATCCATAATGATAAAAGTTAGAACTTTTCTCGGGGCTATCAGAACACAGAGATATTAAAGAAATTCTCAAAAAAAATTTACTCAAAGATTTCGAAATTTGACTGATATAAGTCTTCCCTTTTTCACTTCAACAATTCGATACATCGTGATAAAAGTTACAACTCTTTTGTGGGCTATCAGAACACAGAGATATTGGAGAAATTCGGAAAAAAAACAATTATACTCAAAAATTTCGAACTTTGACTGATATAACTTTTTCGTCTGGCACATTAGCGATTCGATCTATTATGATAAAAATTAGAACTCTTCTCGAGACTGTCAGAGAACAGAGATGTTGGAGAAATTCGCAAAAAAGTTTTTCTCAAAATTTCGTTCTTTGACTGATATAACTTTTTCGTCTTTCACTTTAGCGATTCGATCGATTATGATATAAGTTAGAACTCTTCTGGGGGCTATAAAAACACAGAGATATTTGAGAAATTCGCAAATAAGTGTTACTCAAAATTTCGTACTTTGATTGATATAACTCTTTCGTTTTTCACTTTAACGATTTGATCCATAATGATAAAAGTTAGAACTCTTCTCGGGGCTATCAGAACACAGAGATATTAAAGAAATTCGCAAAAAAAATTTTACTCAAATATTTCGAAATTTGACTGATATAAGTCTTCCCTTTTTCACTTCAACAATTCGATACATCGTGATAAAAGTTACAACTCTTCTGTGGGCTATCAGAACACAGAGATATTGGAGAAATTCGGAAAAAAACCAAATTTACTCAAAAATTTCGAACTTTGACTGATATAACTCTTTCGTCTTGCCTTTTAGCGATTCGATCTATTATGATAAATGTTAGAAATCTTTTCGGGGCTATCAGAACACAGAGATGTTGGAGAAATTCGCAAAAAAGTTTTACTCAAAAATTTCGTACTTTGATTGATATAAATCTTTCGATTTTCACTTTAACGATTTGATCCATAATGACAAAAGTTAGAACTCTTCTCGGGGCTATCAGAACACAGAGTTATTAAAGAAATTCGCAAAAAAAATTATACTCATAAATTTGGAAATTTGTCTGATATAAGTCTTCCCTCTTTCACTTCAACAATTCGATACATCGTAATAAAAGTTACTACTCTTCCGTGGGCTATCAGAACACAGAGATATTGGAGAAATTCGGAAAAAAATCAATTTTACTAAAAAATTCGAACTTTGACAGATATAACTTTTCGTCTGGCACTTTAGCGGTTCGATCTATTATGATAAAAGTTAGAACTCTTCTCGGGACTGTCAGAGCACAGAGATATTTGAGAAATTTGCAAAAAAGTTTTACTCAAAAATTTCGTACTTTGATTGATATAACTCTTTCGTTTTTCACTTTAACGATTTGATCCATAATGATAAAAGTTAGAACTCTTCTCGGGGCTATCAGAACACAGAGATATTAAAGAAATCCGCAAAAAAAATTTTACTCTGAAATTTTGAAATTTGACTGATATAAGTCTTCCCTTTTTCACTTCAACAATTCGATACATCGTGATAAAAGTTACAACTCTTCTGTGGGCTATCAGAACACAGAGATATTGGAGAAATTCGGAAAAAAACCAATTTTACTAAAATATTTCGTACTTTGACTGATATAACTCTTTCGTCTGGCACTTTAGCGATTCGATCTATTATGATAAAAGTTAGAACTCTTTTCGGGGCTATCAGAACACAGAGATATTAAAGAAATTCGCAAAAAAAATTTTACTCAGATATTTCGAAATTTGACTGATCTAAGTCTTCCCTTTTTCACTTCAACAATTCGATACATCGTGATAAAAGTTACAACTCTTCTGTGGGCTATCAGAACACAGAGATATTGGAGAAATTCGGAAAAAAACCAAATTTACTCAAAAATTTCGAACTTTGACTGATATAACTCTTTCGTCTTGCCCTTTAGCGATTCGATCGATTATGATAAAAGTTAGAACTCTTCTGAGGGCTATAAAAACACAGAGATATTTGAGAAATTCGCAAAAAAGTTTTACTCAAAATTTCGTACTTCGATTAATATAACTCTTTCGTTTTTCACTTTAACGATTTGATCCATAATGATAAAAGTTAGAACTTTTCTCGGGGCTATCAGAACACAGAGATATTAAAGAAATTCTCAAAAAAAATTTACTCAAAGATTTCGAAATTTGACTGATATAAGTCTTCCCTTTTTCACTTCAACAATTCGATACATCGTGATAAAAGTTACAACTCTTTTGTGGGCTATCAGAACACAGAGATATTGGAGAAATTCGGAAAAAAAACAATTATACTCAAAAATTTCGAACTTTGACTGATATAACTTTTTCGTCTGGCACATTAGCGATTCGATCTATTATGATAAAAATTAGAACTCTTCTCGAGACTGTCAGAGAACAGAGATGTTGGAGAAATTCGCAAAAAAGTTTTTCTCAAAATTTCGTTCTTTGACTGATATAACTTTTTCGTCTTTCACTTTAGCGATTCGATCGATTATGATATAAGTTAGAACTCTTCTGGGGGCTATAAAAACACAGAGATATTTGAGAAATTCGCAAAAAAGTGTTACTCAAAATTTCGTACTTTGATTGATATAACTCTTTCGTTTTTCACTTTAACGATTTGATCCATAATGATAAAAGTTAGAACTCTTCTCGGGGCTATCAGAACACAGAGATATTAAAGAAATTCGCAAAAAAAATTTTACTCAAATATTTCGAAATTTGACTGATATAAGTCTTCCCTTTTTCACTTCAACAATTCGATACATCGTGATAAAAGTTACAACTCTTCTGTGGGCTATCAGAACACAGAGATATTGGAGAAATTCGGAAAAAAACCAAATTTACTCAAAAATTTCGAACTTTGACTGATATAACTCTTTCGTCTTGCCTTTTAGCGATTCGATCTATTATGATAAATGTTAGAAATCTTTTCGGGGCTATCAGAACACAGAGATGTTGGAGAAATTCGCAAAAAAGTTTTACTCAAAAATTTCGTACTTTGATTGATATAAATCTTTCGATTTTCACTTTAACGATTTGATCCATAATGACAAAAGTTAGAACTCTTCTCGGGGCTATCAGAACACAGAGTTATTAAAGAAATTCGCAAAAAAAATTGTACTCATAAATTTGGAAATTTGACTGATATAAGTCTTCCCTCTTTCACTTCAACAATTCGATACATCGTAATAAAAGTTACTACTCTTCCGTGGGCTATCAGAACACAGAGATATTGGAGAAATTCGGAAAAAAATCAATTTTACTAAAAAATTCGAACTTTGACAGATATAACTTTTCGTCTGGCACTTTAGCGGTTCGATCTATTATGATAAAAGTTAAAACTCTTCTCGGGACTGTCAGAGCACAGAGATATTTGAGAAATTTGCAAAAAAGTTTTACTCAAAAATTTCGTACTTTGATTGATATAACTCTTTCGTTTTTCACTTTAACGATTTGATCCATAATGATAAAAGTTAGAACTCTTCTCAGGGTTATCAGAACACAGATATAATAAAGAAATTCGCAAAAAAATTTTGCTCAAGAATTTCGAAATTTGACTGATATAAGTCTTCCCTTTTTCACTTCAACAATTCGATACATCGTGATAAAAGTTACAACTCTTCTGTGGGCTATCAGAACACAGAGATATTGGAGAAATTCGGAAAAAAACCAATTTTACTAAAAAATTTCGAACTTTGACTGATATAACTCTTTCGTCTGGCACTTTAGCGATTCGATCTATTATGATAAAAGTTAGAACTCTTTTCGGGGCTATCAGAACACAGAGATGTTGGAGAAATTCGCAAAAAAGTTTTACTCAAAAATTTCGTAGTTTGACTGATATAACTTTTTCGTCTTTCACTTTAGCGATTCGATCGATTATGATAAAAGTTAGAACTCTTCTGGGCGCTATAAAAACACAGAGGTATTTGAGAAATTCGCAAAAAAGTTTTACTCAAAATTTCGTACTTTGATTGATATAACTTTTTCGTCTTTCACTTTAGCGATTCGATCTATTATGATAAAAGTTAGAACTCTTTTCGGGGCTATCAGAACACAGAGATGTTGGAGAAATTCGCAAAAAAGTTTTACTCAAAAATTTCGTACTTTGATTGATATAACTCTTTCGTTTTTCACTTTAACGATTTGATCCATAATGATAAAAGTTAGAACTCTTCTCGGGGCTATCAGAACACAGAGATATTAAAGAAATTCGCAAAAAAAATTTTACTCAAAAATTTCGATTTTTGACTGATATAAGTCTTGCTTTTTTCACTTTAGCGGTTCGACCCATTATGATAAATTTAGAACTCTTCTGGGGGCTATCAGAACACAGAGATATTGGAGAAATTGGCAAAAAAAATTTTACTCAAAAATTTCGAGCTTTGTCTGATATAAGTCTTCCGTTTTTCACTTTAGCGGTTCAATCCATTATGATAAAAGTTAGAACTTTTCTGGAGGCTATCAGAAGACAGAGATATTGGATAAAATCCAAAAAAAAATTTTACTCAAAATTTTGAACTTTGACTGATATAAGTCTTTCGATTTTCACTTTAGCGATTCGATCCATCATGATAAAAGTTAGAAATTTTCTGTGGGCTATCAGAACTCAGAAATATTGGAGAAATTCGAAAAAAAGTTTTACTCAAAAATTTCGATTTTTGACTGATATAAGACTTCCTTTTTTCACTTTAGCGGTTCGATCCATTATGATAAAAGTTAGAACTCTTTCGGGGCTATCAGAACACAGAGATATTGGAGAAATTCGCAAAAAGAATTTTACTCAAAAATTTCGATTTTTGACTGATATACGTCTTGCTTTTTTCACTTTAGCGGTTCAATCCATTATGATAAAAGTTTGAACACTTTCGGGGTCTATCAGAACACAGAGATATTGGAGAAATACGCAAAAAAAATTTTACTCATGTATTTCGATTTTTGACTGATATAAGTCTTGCTTTTTTCACTTTAGCGGTTCGATCCATTATGATAAAAGTTAGAACTCTTTCGGGGCTATCAGAACACAGAGATATTGGAGAAATACGCAAAAAAAATTTTACTCAATAATTTCGAACTTTGACTGATATAAGTTTTTCGTTTTCCACTTTAGCTATTCGATCCATCATGATAAAAGTTAGGAATCTTCTGTGGTCTATCAGAACTCAGAAATATTGGAGAAATTCGCATAAACCATTTTACTCAATAAATTCGATTTTTGACTGATATAAGTCTTCCGTTTTTCACTTTAGCGGTTCGATCCATTATGATAAAAGTTAGAACTCTTCCGGGGGCTATCAGAACACAGAGATATTGGAGTGTGGAATAGGCACGATAGGCCGATTTGCAAGGAACTAAACGTATTAATATAAAGAACAGACTTTTATTATCCCGTGATACATATGTAGGAGATGTGGGTGCGAGTGTATGTATATGTAAGCGCGGATGTAGGTGTGTAAATATGATTGCGTGTGTATGTGACTGTGGAGCGTCACTCGAACAGTCGCGGCTGCGGGTTGTGCGACTCCTCTCTGTTCTCGGTCGCCCCGGTGTCGGCGGGTCGATGTCCGATTCGTCACCGGCCACGGGGTTACTAGTGGCCTGACTGGGCGACGACGGCGTTTGTACCGCCACGTCCTTCCCTCTAGGTGTGCGAGGTTCCGTCGTCTTCCAAGGTTTCTTCGGCAAGGTGACAGGGATGAGCCTCCAAGGTAGCGAGGTAGTGCGGAGTTCCGACTCTTCCTTACTTGGTCGCTGGGCTGGTGGTTGCGACTGGATGGGGAGGTCCCTTGCTCGAATTAGGCGTTTCCTCGGCAGAGTTAGCAAATTCTGCCTGGGCCGTCGACTCCTGGGCAGGAGTCGGTCAATTGAGAGTACACAGTACTCAACAGTAGGTTACTTCAGATGCCGTTACGGTACAGAGGCCCCTAGGAGCTCACTCTGTGAGTGCGAAAAGGCTGCTGGGCTTGGTTCCGCCCGCGCTTATATCCCCTTGGTGGATGCTTTTTAAACACGAGAAAGCGTCCGCACTCGGCCGCGTCGCCACCTCGCGGCGGTAGCGCGCACTAGCGTTTGGCGAGCGCGCGCCCGCGAGCGCGCGTAATGGTGTTTCCTAATGGAACGGCTGCCACAGGGCTCCCCTGCCAGTGGGGGACCCACGATTAATGTCTTCCTCCTGCCTGGAAATGATCCGGGAAATGAACCCGTCTGCCTGAACGTGTAATTCTTGGGGGCGCCTCCTTTGATCTTTCCATTTGTCCCTCATCCGTTCTGCTGGTTTCTTCTGAATCCGCCAATATATAAGCGGGTTTGACTCTGTCGACCGATACGTTCACACTTTTCCCTTGAACTTTTACTCGGATTGTTTTTTCCGTTCGGTCGAGTACTTCAAATGGACCATCATAAGGTGGTTGGAGAATGGATTTTGGACCGTCGTGGCGAACGAAAACGTGACTTGTTGTTGCCATCTCCTTGAAAACGAATGGTCTCTTGTTATCGTGATTTGTCCCTTCTTTGTAGATGATTGAATTTATTTCGCAGCGTCGTGACCAATTGTGCCTTATCATTCGTTGTTGCTGTTGCTAATTTATTAATGAACTGTCCTGGTAGTCGTAGTGTTTCACCGTATACCAACTCGGCTGTTGTTGCGCCCAAGTCCTCGCGCCACGCTGACCGGATCCCCAGGAGTATTGTAGGTAAGGTGATTGTCCATTTGTTGTTGCCGTGGCACTTTATTGCTGCTTTGAGTTGACGGTGGAACCTCGCCACCAAGCCGTTCGCCTGTGGATGGTATGCCGTGATTCTTAGATGCTTGCTGTCTATTAGTTCGTTCAATTGCCTGAATAGTTGAGATTCGAACTGGCGTCCTTGGTCTGTCGTGATGTCCAATGGAACTCCGAAACGGCTAATCCAACCGGAATAGAATGACTTAGCAACCGTCTCCGCTTCCTGGTTTTCCATTGGTATAGCTTCCGCCCATCTCGAAAAACGGTCAACACATGTGAGACAATAACGATAGCCCTCCGATATCGGCAGAATAATGATGTCTAAATGGACGTGTTCGAAGCGTCTTGTTGGTCGTACAAAGGTCCCCAGAGGTGCTGATATATGCCGTGTTATTTTTGAGCGTTGGCATGCTGTGCAGGCTCGTGCCCATGCCCGGCACTCGGTGTTCATGGTGGGCCACACGTAGCGTTGCGCTACGAGCCTTGCGGTGGTTTTTATCCCAGGATGTGCCATTTTGTGTACAGTGTCAAAGGCGATTCGTCTGAATGGTCTTGTCAGGAATGGACGAGGTATACCCGTACTTGTATCGCACCAGATGGATACTTTAGCGCCGGGGATCTCAATTTGTTTGAGCTGTAGACTTTTCCTTTCATGTAGGTATGCTTTTACTTCTTGGTCTTCTTGTTGTGATTTTGCCAAAGCCTCGTAATCCATCCGGATGTATCGCTTCGATTCGTGACAACGTATCTGCGGTAATGTTCTCCTCCCCAGCCACATGTCGTATGTCCGTAGTGAATTGTCCAATATAATCAAGATGTCGGAACTGGCGTGGCGTGCATTTTTCTGGCTTTTGGTGGAAGGCGAAAATAAGAAGTTTATGGTCAGTGTATATGGTGAATTGCCGTGCCTCGACATTGTGTCAGAAATATTTTATCGCCAAATAAATTGCTAGCAGCTCGCGGTCGAATGTGCTGTATTTGATCTCTGTTTGATTCAATATCTTAGAATAGAAAGCCAGCGGTTCCCATCCGTCGTTGCGCCGTTGTTGAAGTACAGCTCCGATGCTATGATTGGATGCGTCGGTGAAGAGAGCCAACTCCGTGTGCTTTTGGATGTGCTAATAATGCCGTCTGGGCCAGGCTGTTCTTGGTGTTGTTGAACGCTTGTTGCGCCTCGCTCGTCCATTCAATGGTGGCTGAACCTTTTTTGGACCCCAATAAGTCATGGAGTGGTGCTTGTGTCTTTGCGGCTTCGGGTATGAATCTTCGGTAGAAATTCAGCATCCCTAAATACCGTCTGAGCTCTTTTGCTGTCCTGGGCGACTGGAAGTCCTGTAGAGCTTGCACCCGCGTAGGCAGTGGTTGTGTACCGTCCGGGGTTACGAGGTATCCCAAGAATTCTATTTTAGGTTGACCAAAGACACATTTTGCAGGGTTGAGAACTATGCCATATTCTTTCAGGCGTTCAAATAGAATCTTGAGGTGCTGGAGATGTTCCGCTTCAGAAGTTGACGCGACCAATATATCGTCAATGTATGCGTAGCAAAAGTTTAAGCCACGCAATACTTCGTCGATGAATCGCTGGAAAGTTTGTGCTGCATTGCGTAGACCGAACGACATGTAGGGAAACTCGAACATGCCGAAAGGTGTTGTGATTGCTGTTTTATCGATGTCTTCTTCCGCTACTGTAATTTGCTGATATGCCCGTACCAAATCTAAAGTGCTGTAGATCTTGATGCCTTCCAATGCTTGAGCGAAATCATGAATGTGCCGAACCGGATATCGGTCTGGAATAGAGCGGGCATTTAAGGCTCGATAGTCGTCGCATGGTCTCCATTCTTCGCTTTTCTTGGGCACTAAATGTAAGGGCGAGGCCCAACAGCTTTTTGATGGTCTAGCGATGCCGAGTTCTAACATCTTCTGGAATTCCTGTTTGGCGACGGCCAGCCTTTCTGGTGCCAGTCTACGTGGTTTGCAATTGATTGGTGGGCCCGATGTTGTTTTTATATAATGTTTTGTACGATGTTTTACTTCCTGGGGTCGTCCATCCGGTCGTGTGATGTCTGGGAATTCACCAAGAAGTTTGTGGTAAGGCGTAGCTCCTGCTATCGCTCTAATAGATGGTTCGAAGTGGCTAATGCAGCGCCCTGTTGTCGTCAGCCCAGTAACACGGTCCACCAGTCGGCGATTCCTGAGATCCACCAGCAAATCAAAGTGTGATAGGAAGTCTGCGCCAATGATTGGTTTCGCTACGTCGGCCACGATGAAACGCCACGTAAAAGGACGTCTAAGGCCCAGGTTTAAAGTTAATGCTTTTGGCCCGTAGGTGTGTATAGTTGTTCCGTTTGCTGCCGCTAACTGGTACGTCGATCTCGTGCATGGCCCGCGAAGGTATTTCCGTGGGTACACGCAGAGATCTGCTCCTGTGTCCACCAAGAAATCAATTCTTGTGTCTTGGTCTGTTACGTGGAGGCGGCGTGTTGGATTTTGCTCCCCGTTTGCCGCCATTATTGGGGAGTTGTGGCGTTTCCCAATTTCCGGGCACTGCAAGGTGGTTGACATTTCTGCGCGGTTTGTCCAAACTTGTAGTGATACCAACACACACTACTTGAGAGTCTCCCTCTGCTTGTGGAACGTGAACGAGATCTTGTTCTATGTCTATCTGGATCTCTGATGCGATTTGACACTTTCATCGTCTCCATGGACTTCTGTAAGGTGGCAATTTGCTCAAGAATTTCTCGCCGCTGTGTCTCTATCTGCTTCTGGATTTCGCTCTGGCTTGCGGTTACTTCTGCGATCTGGGGGGTTGGAGCCTTAGTGGCTTCCATGATGGTGTCGGCTGTAACCGCCAATTGGCTAAGTGTTTCGTTCGTCCGTATGACCAAATGCGGCTGCACGTACGAAGGAAGTCTATTCAACCAAATGGTTCGAAGCATTCCATCGCCTACTGCCTTTCCTGCAAGACTTTGCAAGTATCTCAGGAACTGAGATGGTTTGCGATCTCCAATCTCTTCATGCTCTAGGAGTTGCCTTGTTTTGTGTTCCTGGGATATGCCAATCCTTTTGATGAGTTCGGTTTTTAGCATGCTATACGGCTGGTCCGCTGGCGGTGATAGGATGATGTCTCGGCACTCCATGGAATAACGTGCTCCGATGGCGGTTAAAGCATATCCAAACTTTGTTGACTCCGTGCTTATCCCGGCAGCTTGGAAGCCGCGAAAATGTTGAACCATAACTCCGGGTCTGCTGGGGTGAATTCAGGCATTCGCATACCTACTCGGCTGATTTCGGTGCCTTGCAGAGTTGCTGGTGTTTGACCATTGCCTCCTGACGTACTTGGTGGATCCATGGCGGTTCTTTTATCGGGGTCACCACTTTGTGGAATAGGCACGATAGGCCGATTTGCAAAGAACTAAAAGTATTAATATAAAGAACAGACTTTTATTATCCCATGATACATATGTAGGAGATGTGGGTGTGAGTGTATGTATATGTGAGCGCGGATGTAGGTGTGTAAATATGATTGCGTGTGTGTGTGACTGTGGAGCGTCAATCGAACAGTCGTCGGCTGCGGGTTGTGCGACTCCTCTCTGTTCTCGGTCGTCCCGGGATCGGCGGACGGGATGTTGGTGTCGGCGGGTCGATGTCCGATTCGTCACCGGCCACGGGGTTCCTAGTGGCCTGACTGGGCGCCGACGGCGTTTGTACCGCCACGTCCTTCTCTCTAGGTGTGCGAGGGTCCGTCGTCTTCCAAGGTTTCGTCGGCAAGGTGACAGGGATGAGCCTCCAAGGTAGCGAGGTAGTGCGAAGCTCCGACTCGTCCTTACTTGGTCGCTGGGCTGGTGGTTGCGACCGGATGGAGAGGTCCCTTGCTCGAATTAGACATTTCCTCGGCAGAGTTAGCAAGTTCTGCCTGGGCCGTCGACTCCTGGGCAGGAGTCGGTCAATTGAGAGTACAAAGTACTCAACAATAGGTTACTTCAGATGCCGTTACGGTACAGAGGCCCCTAGGAGCTCACTCTGTGCGAAAAGGCTGCTGGGCTTGGTTCCGCGATTATACCCTTGGTGGATGCTTTTTAAACACGAGAAAGCGTCCGCGCTCAGCCGCGGCGGCACTTCGCGGCGTTAGCGCGCACCAGCGTTTGGCGAGCGCGCGCCCGCGAGCGCGCATAATGGTGGCGCCTAATGGAACGGCTGCCACAGGAGAAATACGCAAAAACAATTTTACTCAAAAATTTCGAACTTCGACTGATACAAGTCTTTCGATTTTCACTATAGCGATTCGATCAATTATGATAAAAGTTAGAACTCTTCCGGGGGCTATCAGAACACAGAGATATTGGAGAAATACGCAAAAAAAATTTTAGTCAAAAATTTGGACCTTTGACTGATACAATACTTTCGTTTTTTACTTTAGCCGTTCGATCCATTATGATAAAAGTTAGAACTATTCTGGGGGATATCAGAACACAAAGATATTGGAGAAAAGCGCAAAAAATATTTTACTAAAAAATTTGGAACTTTGACTGATATAACTCTTTTGTTTTTCACTTTAGCGATTCGATCCATTATGATAAAAGTTAGAACTATTCTGGGGTCTAGCAGAACACAGAGATAATGGAGAAATTCGCAAAAAAAATTTTACTAAAAAATTTCGAACTTTGACTGATATAACTCTTTCGTTTTTCACTTTAGCGATTCGATCCATTATGATAAAAGTTAGAAATATTCTGGGGGCTATCAGAACACAGAGATATTGGAGAAATTCGCAAAAAAAATTTTACTCAAAAATTTCGAACTTTGACTGATATAACTCGTTCGTTTTTCACTTTAGTGATTCGATCCATTATGATAAAAGTTAGAAATATTCTGGGGGCTATCAGAACACAGAGATATTGAAGAAAATCGCAAAAAAAATTTTTCTCAAAAATTTCGAACTTTGACAGATATAACTTCGTTTTTCACTTTAGCGATTCGATCCATTATCATAAAAGTTAGAACTCTTCTGGTGGCTATCAAAACACAGAGATAATGGAGAAAGTCGCAAAAAAAATTTTACTCAAAAATTTCGAACTTTGACTGACATAACACTTTCGTCTTTACTTTAGCCATTCGATCCATTATGATAAAAGTTAGAACTATTGTGGGGGATATTAGAACACAAAGATATTGGAGAAATGCGCAAAAAATGTTTTACTGAAAAATTTGGAACTTTGATATAACTCTTTTGTTTTTCACTTTAGCGATTCGATCCATTGTGATAAAAGTTAGAAGTATTCTGGGGGCTATCAGAACACAGAGATAATGGAGAAAGTCGCAAAAAAAATTTTACTCAAAAATTTCGAACTTTGACTGATATAACTCTTTCATTTTTCATTTTAGCGATTCGATTCATTATGATAAAAGTTAGAACTATTCTGGGGTCTAGCAGAACACAGAGATATTGGAGAAATTCGCAAAAAAAATTTTACTCAAAAATTTCGAACTTTGACTGATATAACTCTTTCGTTTTTCACTTTAGCGATTCGATCCATTATGATAAAAGTTAGAAATATTCTGGGGGCTATCAGAACACAGAGATATTGGAGAAAATCGCCAAAAAAATTTTACTCAAAAATTTCGAACTTTGACAGATATAACTCTTTCGTTTATCACTTTAGCGATTCGATCCATTATCATAAAAGTTAGAACTCTTCTGGTGGCTATCAGAACACAGAAATATTGGAGAAATACGCAAAAAAAATTTTACTCAAAAATTTGGACCTTTGACTGATATTACTCTTTCGTTTTTTACTTTAGCCATTCGATCCATTATGATAAAAATTAGAACTATTCTGGGGGATATCAGAACACAAAGATATTGGAGAAAGTCGCAAAAAATATTTTACTAAAAAATTTGGAACTTTGACTGATATAACTCTTTTGTTTTTCACTTTAGCGATTCGATCCATTATGATAAAAGTTAGAACTATTCTGGGGTCTAGCAGAACACAGAGATATTGGAGAAATTCGCAAAAAAAATTTTACTCAAAAATTTCGGACTTTGACTGATATAACTCTTTCGTTTTTCACTTTAGCGATTCGATCCATTATTATAAAAGTTAGAACTCTTCTGGTGGCTATCAGAACACATAAATATTGGAGAAATACGCAAAAAAAATTTTACTCAAAAATTTGGACCTTTGACTGATATTACACTTTCGTTTTTTACTTTAGCCATTCGATCCATTATGATAAAAGTTTGAACTATTCTGGGGGATATCAGAACACAAAAATGTTGGAAAAAAGCGCAAAAAATATTTTACTCAAAGATTTTGAACTTTGACTGATATAACACTTTCGTTTTTCACTTTAGCGATTCGATCCATTATGATAAAAGTTAGAACTATTCTGGGGGCTATCAAAACACAGAGATAATGGAGAAAGTCGCAAAAAAAATTTTACTCAAAAATTTCGAACTTTGACTGACATAACACTTTCGTCTTTACTTTAGCCATTCGATCCATTATGATAAAAGTTAGAACTCTTATTATTATTATTATTATTATTATTATTATTATTATTATTATTATTATTTATTGTGCCATATTAATCGCGCGTATTGTCATTTGTAAATCATGCGTATGCATGTATATGCCATTGTAACATAATAAAAAAAGAGTGGGCGCTTTCTAGTCTCTCTACGTCCCTGCGCAGAAATCGTCCAAAATCCTCTTTCTGAATTTTACGGCCTAAATGTAGCACGGAAAACGTGTAGGGTCGAGAGGGGTGTGAAGAGAAGGGTATCCATAGAGATAACATCGCCGTTTGCTCCATGTCTATCACCGCGATGCTTTCTCTCTCTAACTGAAGGCCTAAACAATTAAAGGACAATCACGTTAAAAGAGAAAGAGAGAAAGAGTGAGAAAGAGAGAAAGAGTGAGAGAGAGAGAGAGAGTTGCGTCAAGATTTAAAAAAATTAAAAAAGCTAATTTTTTCAAAAGCATAATTTGAAGACATTTAAATAATAAAGAATTATGTAAAAATAAAAAGATGGTATATTTATTCGTGGAAAGACATTTATTTCTTCTTCATCATATGATGCGATGTTAATTACAATTATTTTTTAAGTACTGCGTAAAATGAATGTTTCTTTATTAAAGAACCAAATTCTCTCTGTTACTATTAAACATCTTTTTTAAGTAAAAATATGATTGTGCAAAATATGTTCATAAACGTATTGATATGTATTAATATCAATGTTAATGTAAATAATTCAGACTATAATAAATAAAAAATTACGCGAAAGTAGACGTAATTAATCATTTGTGCACATTCTCGACCCCTGTTCTGGATGCAACATACGCGATACCCGTCAGATTTTATTTGCAGCAAAATGGATGTTAGCACGGACAACAACCTACATCCATTTCTCGAGAGATGGATGTGGGTTGTTGTCCGTATTAACATCCACACTGTTTTTAACGGCGGGTTGCAAAATGGATGTGACACGTAGTTCCTATTTTGACCAGAATAGATGTGCGTCACTAGTGTACGGGAGTTTCGAAGCGTTATAGGAAAAAGGCCGCCGTGGCCGCTCTCAGGTTTCTCTCTGCGCTAACTTTCAAACATCCATCTATCCGTCCGTTTGTTTTCTGTTCCTGAACTCCCTGAATTAGTGTGCACTTAAAATGAAATAGATATATATTTGAAAGTTAGTGAAAGCAAAAAGAAACGTTCCAGTGCAGTCTAGTGCAGGAATAGAAAATAAGCCTTATTTCATTTTAAATGTACACTAATTCAGGGAGTTCAGGAATAGAAAATAAAGGGATTACATTTATCAGACGATATATTTTTTAAGCGCGTTGATTGATTGTAAAATAGAGAAATTCTCGAGTTTCTAGAAATCTTCTATTCTGTAGCCAATCAACATTCGATGTAATCAGAAAGAGCGGGGAAAAAGAAAAAAGAATGCATTCGTTGTACAAAGATTGCCAGAATTAATTGCTTTTTTTTTAAATTCTAAATATTTTCTAAATGTATAAAAAATTTAGATGAAAAAAACTGCAACTTAGAAAAAAAGTTAACAAAGACATTTATAAAGTTAATTTTAAGTTAAAATGATACAAAATATATATAAAATATTGATTAGTATAGGTAAAGCAGAATAAATATAAATGACGATTCTTCGAGGGAAAGAACAAAAGAGGATGCATAATTTTTAGATGAATAATTTTTGAGAAATTTTCGTTTCTGAGAATATTTTTTAATATAAAAATAGTGTAGTTAAGTAATAATTATGTTAGTTAAACGATATGTACTTTTATATTTTAGTTTTATTCAACAATTCAGCATATTTAACGCTATGTATATAAAAATATGTATAAAGTTTGTGTATATAAAAAAATATCTTTCATGATTTTGCCTATACATATTATGAAAACAGGGATTAATAATTATTTGTTTGACACTGATATATCATTCTTATCACCTTAGGTTGGTTGCGTTTTGTTTCTATATTACAATATTTATAAGAAAAAAAGTAGTTCGGCTGTAAAGCTAATATAGAAACAAAACGCAACCAACCTAAGGTGATAAGAATGATATATCAGTGTCAAACAAACAATTAATTATTAATCCCTGTTTTCATAATATGTATAGGCAAAATCATGAGATATTTTTTTAAATACAGTTAATTACAGCACTTCAACCATCACAGCAATACCTTGACCACCACCAATGCAAGCGGAACCGATACCGAATTTTCCGGCCCCTCGTCTCCTGCAAGAGAAAAAATATTTATAGATAATATGTATAAATAAGAATATTAAAAGATAAAACTACACTTAAGCGAAGTGCATTACCTAAGTTCGTGCACCAAGTGAGCAGTGATTCTGCTACCGGAAGCGCCCAATGGGTGTCCTACAGCAATAGCACCACCATTTACATTCAGTTTATTCAGATCCAGATTAAGATCCTTTGCACACGCCAAAGTCTGAGCTCCAAACGCCTCGTTGATCTATCGAAAATCACACACAGTTAACACATGATGGGAATAAATACAAACCTATATTTTTAATTACTTTTCATATCATTTTCAAATTTTTGTGTTAAAAGTGCCACTTGATAAGATTTTTGCATAAATTAAAATTTCACCTCGACGATTTCAATGTCATCAAGTGTCTTGCCCGTAACTTTAAGCAATTCTTTGATCGCTGGTGCAGGACCTATTCCCATAATACTCGGATCGACACCGACAACGCTGTATCCCACCAAACGTGCCAGTGGTTTCAAACCTTCTGCCTTGACTGCTTCTTCGCTAGCTAAAATAACAGCGCTTGCTCCATCACAGATACCCTGAGAAATGAGAATAAAACCGAGTTTATAATTAAAAATTAAAAAAAAAAATATTAACATTGATATAAAAATTCTATGTAATAAAGAAATTAAAGCAAGAATACCGATGCAGAACCAGCTGTGACTAATCCATCTTTCTGGAAAACTGGTTTCAGTTTGGCAAGGGTCTCTAGCGTCGTTTGTGGGCGCGGATGCTCGTCCACGCTAACAGTTGTATCCTGTCTCTTAATTTTTACTTGCACAGGTACTATTTCTTCTTTGAAACGACCCGCATCGTTAGCTGTAATATTTATGTTTTAAGTAAATGCTTAAGTTTAAATTTACTTCTCCTTTTAATTAGAAAACAAAATTGATAAACTACAAATTCTGCATTTTATTTTTTCAATTAATAGACCTAATAGATAAAATTTTATATCAAGATTACTGTCGATATTTACCAGCTTTCCAACGTTGCTGACTACTCAAAGCAAATTGATCGACCTCCTCCCTTTTTAATTTATACTGAGCACCAAGTTTTTCCGCAGTCAGACCCATAGGCAAATTACAATAGGTGTCGAGTAATCCAACCCAGAGTGAGTCTTCGAATTCATATTTCTGGCCTAAGGCAGTGCCGAAACGAACGTTTCTTACAACAAAAGGAGCTTGACTCATATTTTCTGCTCCACCAGTCAAGACAATCTTTGAGTCTTCTGCTAAAATTTCCTGAAAGAGAGATTGCTGTGTTAGTGATACTAGTAACTTTGATTTCTGTATTGATACTTATTAGCATTTAATATATGTAGCTATAATATTTGTTTTCCATATTAATTTTACATTTCATTTTTTAAATTCCATATATCCACTAAAAAAATTGTTTTTCTCTGTTGAAATAATCCTATTCCTTAGCTACTCTTTCTAATTTCTATCTAAATTAAACATTTTCAGAAAACTATGGAATACTTAACCAACCTGAGCCCCATTGACAATTGCTTGAAAACCAGAGCCGCATAATCTATTTACGCTATATGCCGGTTTTTGTAATGGAACTCCTGATTTTAACAACGTGTGCCTTGCCAAGAAAATACCATCGGAGGACGAGTTCTATAAAACAAAAATTAAAAGTATATTTATCCAATCATAAGATGCTCAAGTGTTTGTAATTGTTGCTTTTAAAGTGGAAATATTTACCGCCATGATATGTCCAAATACAACGCTGTCAATTTTCTCTGGTTTTAGGCCTGCTGCCTGGATCGCGGCGGTCGATGCCACGACTGACAAATCGGTTGCACTTTTGTTCATAAACATACCCCCCATCGTGCCAAATGGGGTGCGCTTTGCAGCAACAATAAAAATACCTGTGGGAAAAAAATCTCAAATTAGTAATTTGTTTTACTTCCTTACATCCTTTCTTATATCTTGATTTTGTCTATTGGTTTTATATTCCAGATCTCATTAGTTTTAAACGAAAGAAATCATGTTACATACAAATATAATCTGCTATTAATTATTTATACATATTTCTTGAAACTATATCTTGAAACATTCACAATAAATTTGCATCACAAAATTATACGTCTTTACTTTAAAACAGTATTTGTTTTTATTTTACTTCAACTTAATGTTTAAATAAAAAATGATATTTTAGTCAAATCTGTATGAAAATTAGATCTAAAAATATCAATTAATTTATATTTTATTATTTACAAGTTTTATTAATTTAATATTTTTCTTGAATAGTCATTTACCAATAATTGTTCAATGACTGCTGGTACAGCAATCCTATTACATTTATGTTAACGTTAATTACTGTATTTATTAGGTAAATTAACTTGTTAGAAAACACACGTGTGTCTAAATGACATATATTGTAAAACATTTTTAAGAATTAGAAAAAGATAGAGTAAATTAAATCAAAATTAAAGTTAATTTATAGTGATTAAAATGAAAATAATTACCCATTTCTACTATTACAATTTAACTTTAACTCTGGAATGTCATATTTTTCTGACAATAACACCAACATAATTAAAAATTTTTTAATATTTTTTATATCTATTTGCAAGGTTGCAAGATCCCAGGTAACAGGCTGACGTAATTTGTCATCATTTTAATGTCAAAGTGTCGTCAAAGATGTTATTTTGACGTAAAAATGAGAAATTACGTCAGCTTGTTACCTGGGATGTTAGAATAACCAATATTATTTTATATTTTAATATAAAAGTCTTATTAAACTATCTTAATAATCTCATTAACTATTTTTTTATTTAATTCTAATTTTGAGAAGAAAAAATAAAAGATAAGTTAAATCAATTCATTTATACTGATAGAAATGGATAATTACAGCGATTTTGATCAAACGCCATTTAATCTAATCAATGCTTAATTCAACTGAAAGAATTGCTTAAAGGAAATTTCTAATTTATCATCCTAATCCAAATTTCTCTTCCATATGTATAATATTAAAAAAACAAGAAACTAACAATATCTATTCTATCCATGTAAACTAGTATTACTTAATAATCGATTTTATCACCGATTAAATTAATCGGAGTTTGATCGGACTTGCTTTTGACATCCAAAACATTAACGAATGCCAGATAGATCAACTTTTTTTTAAAACAGTTTTCCTGAATCTCAATTATCGTGATGCGCACTACAATACGTCTTCAGTCAAGGATTTAGATAAAATTCATCAACATACCTTTCTTTATGGCCGACATCGTGAATTGCTTCAAGTTCAAGTTACTTTTAGAACTGCGATAACCGGAATGCGATCAGAATCCGATGATATACCTTCTCTAGGCTGCTTGAAGCTCAAAGTCCGCCTCGACGCAAATCGAGGACTCGAGGATAGCGTCGAGGCGTCGAGCACGTGGTGGGAGCAGCCCATGTTTATCGAAATGTTTCTGCTGTATCATGGCGTTGAAAGAGGGGAGAGAAGTCGACGGCTCGCAGGAAACTTTTTCATATTTGATCGCATTTGTTCCTCTTATCGTCCCTTATCAAGCAATACTTTCGTTGCACAAGATTATATCTTGTTTTTCTGCCTCCTACTTGACACCCCAAATTTCGCACGTCTTTATACAATGTGTTCGATAAGTTGTGACGCAGTCACTAATTAAAGAAACGTTACTTTTTACATTAAAAATCGTTTCTCTAAATACCCAAGTAGCACATATACGTTTCAAAAACGTTTTATTACCGATTTCTAGAAACGTTTCTCATGCATTAAAATGTCCACTCAGAAAAATGTTAACTGAAACGTTTCTTTTCCAATAAAATAACATTTAAGAAACCATTATAAAAACATTATTTTTACGGATAAAGAAAATTTAACATTTCTACTTTTTTAAAATTTCTAATTATTTAAACTTATTTTTCACGCGTTTAAAGATAGTAGATACATAATTATGTATAAAGCTTCTACAACATTCTCACACAACACGTATGTTTCAAAGACATCTACTATCTTTAAACACGTGAAAAGTATGTTTAAATAATTAGAAATTCTAAAAAACTAGAATTAAATTTAAAAATTTCTTTATCCGTAAAAAAAACGTTTCTAAAAGTTTCTTAAATGTTATTTTATCGAAAAAAAAAAAAACGTTTCTAGAAATCAGTAATAAAACGTTTCGGAAAAACGTTTTTGAAACGTATATGTGCTAGGTAATCACCGATACAAATTATTTATTTTGTATACTTTTATCTTTTGCACTTTTTCTATTGTCATCATATTAGAATCATCGTGTTCAATAAGTCACGACACACTTAAAAAAATTTTTTACATTAAAATTTTTCTATATTATAATTTTATCATTACTTTAACATTAAAAATTGTTCCCAAAAATTGAAATGCAATTTATATTTATCCCAATCATTATTTTCTTTTACAAGATATTGCCACGTTTTTATATAAATATTTAATAACTCACAACACGGTTTTAAAAAAACGCTTTCTGCATAAAAAATTATTCCTTTTCAAAACCGATATAAATTATCTTTTTTTTTTACGTAAAATATTATCGTGAGATATTAACATCTTGTTTATACAATAACTTAGCTACGTTGATAATTTAAGTGGTGAAAATACTTTTGTAATTATTTTTAATCTGTTACTGACGTATTACATTCATGACGACAGTTCAACATATATATTTGAATTTCAAAGGTCATGTTTTCGTTGTGTCTAGTCATTTGCTTTCGATAATTGCTTCAAAGATTATTCTATTTTTCTTTAAATAGCAAAAGCATAATAATACACATTTAAATGATTTGTATCTCTTGAAATATTAGAAAATTTGATTAGATCGTGCAATTTTTATTGTCAGTATATATTTCGCTACAAGGAAATTTTTATTACATATGCAGTTTTTGTTACACATGTGAATCTTTAATTTGTTCACAATGTAAAGATACAGAGATTTGATTTGTAATCGAGTCTTATAAATCCATTTCACTAATGTATATGTACCTCGTTTTAATTACAGGATTAATGTAACGGAGGGAAAATATCATTGTATATGAGAAAATAATTTCTAAAAAAAATATTTCAATGAAATGTTTAATTTAATACTTTTATGTGTTACACGTGTTACACAATGTGTGTTACGTTACACAATGATCTATATATATTTCCTCATGCGACAATTTCTATTTCGGTCCGATGTATACAATTATACTTTATCGGGCGTAACTACGAGATCACGTGTTATTTACAATATAGCTGTTAATTTCAATGCTGTAACAACTCTTTGCAATCTCGCGATCACCTTCCTTTCAACCTAACAATCGTAATTAATAGAAAGTTATCAGCATGGACATTGTTGTACTTGTGCTATTATCTTATTGGTCTTACTGTGAGCATATGTAACGCGTGATTCTTATTGAGATTTCCGCAAACGTTCACTTAAAAGTACATATAGTCTCGAAAATAATTAATAGTTATTTTTTAAAAATAGTTGTTGGTATAGCTACGGAGATAGTGCTTTCATCGCAAGATAGAAAGCGATTTTCAGTTTTGGCACATATCATATTTTATTAAAATCTATCTATATCTATCATAACGTTTTAATTATAAGCGATCATAAGAAATCGTCGTAAACATTGTTTGTCTACAAATCGTATACAATCGCAATCCATCATTTTTCAATAACCCTTAAACACACTAGGCAATCTGGGAGACTTTCCTGAAAAAACTTTATTTCCGTACCATTTTATTTTGGTTGAGCAATGAAATTGGTCAATTATAGCGATCGATAAGGGAAACTTCAAACTTTTTTTTTCCACCTAGTCCGAATCTTCTATCTCATTCTGTTTTTACATAGTAAGCGATCAAAAATTTAGGATTTCTAGTAAAGTGTTTAAGGGTTAAAAGTTGAAGTTGAGACAACTCAATGATGAGCTTACGACTGCTAATACGACGAACGTTATAATCATCATAAAGAATTTACAATAAACATTACGATAGATATAGATGGACCTTTAAGAAAAAAGAGGCAAACTATTCTTATATATAGACTAGTATATAAAAAAAGAATGAATTAGACATCGTAATGTTTGATCTTCCAATTTTTTTTAATTTTGTGTCGTTATTATAAATAAGTATCTCTCGCAGCACATAAATTATATTACGCGAACTCGCACTTTGTGTTCACGTGCATACATTGATAATTGTACTTGTCAAACTCCGCACGTATCTTGATTCTATTAAAAAAAAAAAAGAAAAAAGAAAGCTGTACTTAAAAATAAACTAGCGGTACGATTTGTCTTACTTATTTTTTACAATTTGAGAAGAGCGACAAGAAACAACCCATTTAACATTTACTCTAACATAGGAAGGTAATGAATTATGTAACAACAGCCAATTAGCAGCTACTTATTAACTAAGGATTTTTATTCCCCTTCTTCATACTCGACGACACCGGCTTGCTTCGCGCTGTCTACTCCCTACGAAGAAACGTCTCATTTCGTTAGGTTTTTTAATCCTAGAGTGTAATAGATGTAATAATGTCGCTAATTTGCTATACAACGACTTAAAAAATAAAGTTTTATAATTTAAATATTTTACATTATTACAAATTTACAATATTATTTTTAAATACATTTCAATTAATGATTTGATATACTAATTGTATAGAGGATTAAAAGTATTATTAACTCTTTACGCGGTGTATTAAATTCTCATCAGAATTCTTTTTTTACAAATAATAAAAAAATTTCAATTCTTTAATTATGTCGTTGTTGTAGCAAATAAACGATATAATTTCTAATCCCATCTCTTGATCAAGCTTTACTTACATCTTCGAAAAACGTATGCATTTGTTGCGCTGCTTGCACCGACGAAAAAACTGCCCTCAAAACTCTCCTCATTGGAGGATCCAAAGCATAATCGATTCCGCTCCAAATACACTCCTTGCCTTCTACCTGTAACAATACAAGAATAATGCATAAAAGATGTAACAATACATTAAGAAGCACGCAGTTTTTTGCAATTTACGTCAAAACACTATATTCAACTGCAAAAAAAGAATAAGATATAAATATTCAAGTATTTAAGATAAAGCAATAGCTTGACACTGCAGTTTTCTTCTGTAAATTATTTATAAATCGTATACTTTCAATATCTCAAATCTAATATTATTTGTTATGAAAGAAAAGCAGAGTGTGTGTTTATTTAAACTTTGTAATAGAATTCTTGGATTTTCCAGAAATTTTATTCCAAGTACCAGATAAAATTAAAGAATTTTTGAATGCAGCTTTGAAAAAAATTCATTATATCTTCTAATGAGATTTATTCCTGTTATCAAGACCATTAACAAAAAAAAAACGAAAGTATTTGTATTTCATGTAATAATTACCCGCATGACTGTATCCATGCTGATGATGGTGTTGCTCGCATATTCCTCTGAGTCGTCGAGTTTCAGGACGATTCTCTCCGCGTAGATCTCGGAATCGTAATGGATTGCCAAATTTCCTAAGCCAACACTCTCCCACTTGTTATCGTTAGGCCATCTCGCGAATACAGTGGCACGTTTCTCGATTATAGGAAGCATCTCTTGATCATCCTCTTCATCCTCCTCATCTTCCTCTTCCTCATCATCTTCCTCTTCTTCTTCTTCTTCTTCATCTACATCGTTGCCTCGATCTACATCGTGTTCCTCGCTGTCCGCTTCACCGATACATCTTTCACCTATACAAATGTAAATTGATATAAGTACACAAATTGGATTAGAGCATATACATAGATTTAAAGTGCGTATACATATCTTATTGAAAAACATACAATCGCATTTATGGGAATACTAATAAACGAGCATCGTGAGACAAATAATAACTATATTTATTCAATTTTTTTTCGAGTATAATGTAAAAGATCAAACATCTGTGCAAGATGTATAGTTTATTGTGATTATATAACGTACATATTACAGAATGTCACATAAAATAAATCATTGCAACTGTTTAATAGCACGAGTGACAATTCTACGATACAAAATCGATCAGTGTTATAAAATCCATAAAATAACATTTAATTTTGAAAAACATACATTTTCATGATTACATCGTCCCATTTTACACAAACATGATAATTTTTTTATTTTAATTTCAATCAAAAACACATAACAAATATAATTAATCGATTGTCCGCATATTATAAAAACATAACATATCACAAGAACAAAATAACATCGTGCAGATAAAACAGGTAGAATCAATGGACTGTAGGCGCATTTACGACCTAATAATCTTGTGAGGGTTAACCACTACCTTCGGTAGTTCTCTTCTCGCGTAATTCATGTTGAATGTTATCGATGTGCGCCTTGAATTGCCGAGCAAGGTCGGGAGATTTAAATTTAACCGCCAACTGTTCGACGCACGGCTCCTGCTCAGCGTAGTTCATGCCAGCCCACATCCAGGCCTGATTCGACGTGGAGAGTGGATGGAACTCCACGTCGGGGGTGATCAGGAAATTACAAACAACCTTGTGAACCTGTTCCCGGCGTAGCAGCAACCGGTAGCTGCCGTGGCCCACGTGATGCAGTATTTTCATTTCACCAACACCACGCTCCTTCCATTCCTTCAACGCGTTATCATATCTGTACAACTTGGCTCGATGACAGAACACTGTAAACAAATGAAAAGGGTTTAGAAAACAAAGCTTTAAAAACTTGTAAATAGATGGCCTTATTGCGGGTAATTAAATAATAATAATTATTTATTATTATTAATTTAATATTAATAATTTAATATTAATTACATCAATAAATACAGAACTCTCCAACAAGTTTCCTTGTAAAAAGCTATTATTTTCAACTAAAAGATTTCAATTAAAAATAATAAATAAAGATATCCAAAACTACCTTTTTCCTCATCTTCTTCACCAGTTCGGACTTCAATGGCATCCGGTAAAGGTATAATAGGTTCAAAGTGAGGATCGTGCTCTTGCTCATTATCTACCTCGCCGTCATCCTCTTCATTATCTTCTTTTTCTTCACGTGATTTATTTTGAACTGTACTATTTTGCGATGTAGCGGATTTTGAGCCAAATACCGATGAACCCGCACCAGCAAACGAAAAGTTGGGATCTAAAAGAAGTGTTATGTTCGAAATTAAAGAAAAATCTGTACACAAATGCATAGAAAAAACATTGTTCTAAAACTGACACTTTTAACAAAAGAGGAAGCAAATTGTTTCCAAAAAATAATTTTAGACACTATCTGAATAGTTTCTCTGATCATGTAATATACCACTTTTGAAGGCCTCCGGCTTCGCCACCGATGCAGCGAGCATCGAGAAAGACATATCATTCGGTGCGAAGAAATTGGGATCATCCTCGATTTTCTGATCATTATCTGACGGTTTCATGCCAAAAATAGTCGGCGTTGCTGTTGCACCAAAAACATTTGTAGTCGCTGTACCAAAGACGTTCGTTGCGGATGGCATTCCGCCGAAGATATTCGTCGTCGTTGGCGCAGTCGTCCCGCTGCCGAAGATGTTTGTCGTTGTCGGTGCTATTGACCCGCCAAAGATATTCGCCGTTGTTGTATTGCCGAAGACATTCGCCGTTGTCGTCATCGTCGTCGTACCGCTAAAGACATTCGCCGCCGTCGTCGTCGTCGTGGTTGTTGTTCCGCCAAAAATATTCGTTGTTACTGCCGTCGTCCCACTGAAGATATTCGTCAGCGACGTTATACCGAAACCCGTTGAACCAAACGACGAAGCGCTGTTACCGAATGTTATTTTAGAGAAAGGTGTAGAATTGGCGCCAAACACCGAATTGGAGGACTGATTGGTCATTGTCGTGGTGACTACGGTCGACGTCTTCGGAACAGAATTTGTTGCTGTAACGGGGGTTGTTTTCACAGCGGTGGAAGAAGAAACGGCATTGTCACCGCTGCTCTCGCCGAAAATCGGAGTTTTCGAAGCACCGCCGAAAATGCTCTTGTCGGAATCGAAGGGAAAATTAGACGTTTTGAAGATGGATGTTTGGCCAAAAATTGGTTGTCCAGTTACGCTGGTCGCGGTTGTCTGCGTTGTTTGAACGTTAGAAGGACTGCAGATCTTGAGATTATCCAGCAAAGCATTCGTCGTTGACGCTGTTTCATTCGTACCGAATTGAGGATTCATGCCAAATGAAAAAGTCGTGGTTTTCTTGTCGTTAAACAACTTCATATCGCCAGTGCCAAAGCTCATCGCGGAGCTGTCGAAGCTGGCGGTACTCGGAGATTTGAACGTAGCGGCTGACGCAAAGGAGAAGCCATTCTTTACAGACGCAGACTGGGTAGTCTCGCTGGTACTCGAAGGACGGCTCAATAAACTTGTGCTCGTGTTGACTTTCGATTGTATTGTCACCTTCTTTTCTTCCGGCATCAGCTTCCATTTCGACGAATCTTGCTCAGCGGTGTTCGGATATAGTACTATACTCGGTTTCTTACAGCCTCTGCAGCCTGGACAGTCTTCTTTTTGTTTGTAAGCGTAGAAATTCTCCGGTAGCTGCAATTTTAAGGCTGCCGCCTTGTCCTCTGGAGAGACCTTCACTTCGTAAACGATCTCGAGTTCCTTAACTGGTGAACTAGCAGTCTTGATCGGCGTTTTTATAGTAGGTTTATCCAATGATTTAATGTTCTTCCTGGCATCGTCGATCGCTTTCTTAAAGTCCGCTGCAATCTCAGCCGTTTTGAAACGGCAGGCAAACTGCATATATTCAATCTCGCCCTCGCTGTAATCCGCGGTGGACCACAGCCATGATTTCTCGTCCTTTGGTGTAAATTCCAAATCATTGGACACTATATGATTCAGACATAACTTTAGTACGTGATCTCGACGCATAATTAGCCGCAGCTTGCCGGTCTCTTTGTGACGTAGCAGCTTAATGTCACCCAATCCACGTTCCTTCCATTCCTTCTCCAAGGTATCGAACCTGAAGAGTTTCGCTCGGTGACTGTAGAGCACCTCCTCGTCCTCTTCGCCAGTCTTCACCTCAATTTTATCCGGCAACGGTATGATCGGCGAAAAGTGAATGTCCTCACTCTCTACCACTTCGTCTTCGCTAGTTTCGCCACCACCGGGCGACTTAGCCGGCGACTTGGCCGTAAAGTTAAAGTCGAAGGATTTGGTAGGCGAGCCGAAAGTAAACGGCGAGTTATTCGTGATGTTGCTCTTCACCGGTATACCAAATACAAAGTTGGTGCCTGTGGTCTCCTCGGGTTTGGACGAAATTATCTTCGCACTCGCATCCGTGCCCTTATCTTCTATCGGCATTCGGAAACTAAACGTGGGCGTTTCCTTGGCAGTATCTTTAGGAATGCCGAAGGAAAACGTGGTCATGGGTGTTGTGCCGGAAGAGGTCGTGTTTAGCTGAAAAATGTTGGCCTGCTGCGGTTTAGGCGGCTGTGACGGGTCCTTAGGCTCGTTGCAGGCGAGACAGTAGTCAGATTCCGGAGAATTAATGACATAACATGTCGGGCAAGTCCAGGAACCGGCGGGTATTTTGTATACTTCTGACAATGGTAGTTTATCGGAACTAATAGGCTTGCTTTCTTCGCAGGCTAAGCATTTTGTGTCCGTGGCATTGTTTCTGGTATAACAACTGTTGCACACCCAAGAACCGATCGGAGGTTTAAACAGTTCTGACAACGACGGCTTCGTTTCCGCGCCATTTTGACTCTTGCTCTCGCTTGACGATGTCTGAGATTTCTTCTCAAACTCCTTCGCGATGTCACTCGGATTGCTACCTTTAACTTTTAACTTCTGCTGGCAACTCGATACGACGTTGTAGAACTGCGATGCTAATTCTGGCGTGCTGAAGGTCGCAGCGTGTAACGACCAAGTCTTACCGGGTTCTTTGGCATCTACCGGAACAGTCCAATTAACAACTGTAGTGCCACTCTTATATGTAAACGCCATGTCCAGTGGAACTCCATGAAAATAGATCTTGGAGGTATCGTCATCCGTCAGTAACAATCGAAGCTTACCGGATTTGATGTTTAACAGTAGCATCATCTCTCCTGTACCCCTATTCTTCCACTGCATGGCGTTGGCACTGTTGACCGATTGACATTTAAGGCTTGCCGTTCCGACAAACAACTTATGATCATTTTCATTCGGCGTTCGCGTTTCGTTGGGTGAGCCCTGTTTAATGGCGCCGGGTGGCGGCAAGCGAGGTCTCCTCAATGTTGTAGAATTCTGGCCGGTTGTTGTGGGAGAGGTAAATAGCGGCGATGCATTTGAGGGTGTGCTCGTCAGAATAGGTGTCTGTGAATTCATTGTCGGAGTCGAGGCTCCGAAAACGAAGCTCGCGGATGGCGTCGAGACGGCGCTTGTTACGGTAGTAGTCTTCGTTTCAGGTTTACTGGTTGACTTAGTAAACGAAAATCCGCTAAACGGACTGATTTTCGGAGGTTCTTCGATCTTTTTGGAATCGCCCACTTCCGTATCACTAACCTGCTGAATAATAGGTTCAGTACTGAAGGAGAATCCTCCTAGTGTCGTGCTGAATTTCGATTTGTCCGAGGATACTTCCGTCGATGAACTTATCTTGGCTTGTTGCATTGGCTGTGATTTCTGGGTCTTGGACGAGTCTTTGTCGCTAGAGAAAGCTTTCTCGCTGCTCTTGGGCGGCTTTCCCGGAGAGATTGCGGGTAAATTAAGCCTGGCCCGATCAAAGGCATCCTTGAACGCCATCGCCTTGAACGCCATCGCCTCGTCCGAAGTTTTGAATTTAATGCAAAGTTTCTCCAGCTTCACCTCCTCGTCGGCAAAATCGTTAGCGACCCAGAACCAAGCCTTGTTGTTGTTTGTCATAGGGCTCAATTCCATGTCGGGCCGCAGCATGTGATTCGCACAGATCTTCAGGATCTGATCACGACGCATCAACAGGCGTACCTTGCCTTCCTTATTGCGTAGTAGTTTCACGTCACCGACACCGCGCTCCTTCCACTCTTTGTCGACAAAGCGAAACAGCTTTGCCCGGCCGCAATACAGAGTGTCTTCCTCCTCTTCGCCGGTGGTGACTTTCACCTTCGCGGGCAACGGTATGACAGGCACGAAGTTTGGAATCGGATCGTGTTCCTGCTCGCACATCTCCGTGGATGTATTCGGCGATTCGATCAAAGACTCGAAGGTAGATTTAGTGGTATTATCAGTCTTGTCATGTATCTTACTAGTAGCATTATCTTGAAGTAAAGCACCGCTGATTGTATGAGTTACAATAGATGGTGATGTTGTTAAATTGGCATAAATCGGTACATTGACGTTAGCTGGGGTTACATAAGTTGATGTTGGCGGTAAGTTGACGGTAGTTGGTATAGTGGCCTGCGAGGGCATGGGAATCTGATAGCAATGCGGCACGTTGGAAGACGACGATTTCGTCGTCGTTATTGGTGTAGTAGAGAAGGTGGCAGCTGTTCCACCTCCCGATCGGTACTGCGGCGGTATGGTAACGCTCAGAGTCGGTTGGGTGGACGGAACCGTGGTCGGTAGTGTGTCGGATGTCGTGATGACCACATTCACAGGAGGCGCTTTGTTCACTGGTGCGTCTTTGATGATCGTCGTGGCCGTCACTGTTGTTGCTTCGGGTTTGGTTTGCGACGGCGTTTCGATCTTTTGCTTAATTGAAAGCTGTAACGACGAATTCGTCGGAGGCGCCGGCATGAGATCGGGCAATTGTGAGGAAAGCGTTGACGCAAAGAGGCCTTGTTGCAGCGGGTTGTCCGGTACTTTCTGATTAGGATACAGTATCGGCATCGGGTAGACAGGGTGCGGATACAGGTTCGGATCGGGAAACGGCAATCCTGCCTGAGGATAATACTGGATCGTCCCAGGAGGATAAATTAGCGACGGGTAAGGAGGTCGGGCAGGCTGCGATTGAAATATATTACCAGAAATAGAAGACGCTGATTGATTCTGATAGTTCAAATCGACGTACTCGTCGTCGTCGAGAACGTAGTAATCTTCAGGATCGACAGCGGGATTCACATTCTGTTGCTGTTGTATACGCTGCTGCTGCTGCTGCTTTTGAGTCTCTTTGCGTGATTCTACCACCTCCTTAGTCAGAGTATCCATTTTATCAGTTAACGATTTCATTTGTATCATCATGTTTTTCATCTGTTCCATCAGTTCCTGCACTTCATTGTCTCGGGATTGCATAATCTGACGTATTTGTGCGTCAAGACGCTCCGGGCTCGGGCGTGCCTCTGTGCGATTCTTTGACACATTCAAGTAATCCTGCAATCTGCATGGCGTGCTGGCATGTTTTGGTGTACGATGAGCATTCCTCTGAGGGGTACTAAGCATGTTCGAACCTCCGGTCAGAGTCGTGAGCATCGGTAGTGTCGGATTTGTGACCGGCTGATCCACGGCGCTATGAGTGGGCGAATAACTCTCGTCGGATATACAGTCGATGTCATTCCTACTCAAATCACCCCTGCCTAGATCCGGGTCTATTCTCTTTAGCTCATTCTCAATGTCGGTGATGTGAGTGCCGAGCACGGAGTTCAATGGATGTTTAGGATTCGTGCCTGGATTACGAAGTCGGTCGAGCGTAAGGTAGTAGCTGCTCTTAGCCTTCGATAGCATTATAACATGCTGCGATCGCATCTCTGATGTTAAGCTCTCACGTGGCGTGGAATTCACTATCTCGTCCGCAAAAATCTTGTAGATCTGCGCCAGCTGGAACGATGCTTCTGGACACTTGAGTGCCTCCAGCGCATCGATTGCTTGCTCATATTGTTTGTCGTGTACGAGTCGCTGAGCCAACAACAATTTGCCCTCTTCGAGGGCGTTAGTTAGCTCGAAATTGTTCATCTCTTTACCCTGATAATTGAACAACTTCGAGGGAGACATACGTAATGTTTGATTGTTCTGCAGTCTCTCCAATAGCGGTAGAGCGGCGGTCCAGTACAGCTCGGAACGCGCCTCCCATTTAGAGATATTTCCGCTCGCCTCATCCTTCTCTTTCATCGTCTTCGCGCGATAATGAAACATGCGCGCCAGATGTACCAACAATGCTGGATGCATACCGTGATTACCGATACAGCGAATGATTTCCAAACCTTGTTGCAATTCCTGTCGTAGCTCACCGATATTACCGTCTGCATCCTCTCGCTTCGAGTACATCTTATATGCCGCCGACCACCATTTTTCCTGATTACTAGTGGACAGCGTTGTAGTAAGATCAACAGGCAGCGTCGGCAGTTTCTCCGGATTCATGAAGCTACCAAGTTGTTGCTCTTCTAGAATGGCGGATGAGCAAAGTATTGCTGCATTAAGAAATGCATCGATATCGATAAGACACAGACTGTCGGGTGCCGCCTGATTCGTGTTGAATACCGAAAACTGTAACACTGGAAACACACGCGAGGTCTGATCCGGGTGTGGAACATCTTTATGCTGAGGTCGATTCTCCATCCCAAGCCAGATTTGATGGTGCAATGAAGCAGGCCATACTTCTTGTGCAACTACAAATAAAACATTAAAAGTACTTTTATTATATTTATCCTTTTTCTTCATTATTGTTTTCCACAGTGTATAATTTTCTGTAGATTGTAGTTACAGCAAAATTCAGCTCAGAATAGTTTTAAGTATTACTCATTATTATTCAGTCGTAATAATCACAGTTAGAAATTATTTTTTTAAAGTATTACTACTGTACTGTATCGTACTGTTATTTAATGTTTTATTACTTTTTTAATGCATTTTGTTCAAATATTAATAAAAAAATTTAATTTGAAATACTTAAAATATAAATAAAAAATGCTCTTTATTAAATTTATAAATATAACAAAATTAATACCTTTTTTGCAATCTTATGTTTAAAAATTTTATGAAAATTTACAACTCAAAATTTGTCAAGATATATGGATCTAATTGGTGTAGATTTCAAAACTTACGATAATCTTAAATATAATTATAAAGATGACAAATATTAATCAAAGATTGAAGATTGAATATTTGGAATTATATAAAAAAGGTTTAAAAATAACATAAAAAGTAACGCAATGTTAAATGTTGCAATTCGATAAAAGCAATGTTAAATTCGTTAGTTACTGAAAAAATGGGACGTCACTGTCAGTTATAAAAATAAAGCCATTTCTGAAAAAGTAAAAAAATTGTAAGGCTAGCAGCATTATAAGTAATTTTTTTTATAATTTTAATTTTTTCATAATAGTAAGAACAAATACAAATGTGATATTTGTTTTAGTATGTATATAAGCCTGTATTATTCAAATTAAGATTGCAAAATAAGTACAAAATATTCAAACTTGCGTATTCTAATAATTCAAAAACAGAAAAATTAATAAACGTACTTTGACTATAAGTTCTTAGCTGATTTGCGGTACACATACGTAGAGGTGGGTGGTCAGGAGCTGAATCAAAATGACAAAAGAATGAATTCCGCATGTGATCAAGATGTGACCTGGTTACAAAAATTCTCTGAAAAAGAAAATACATTGAATGTATATTGAGACAATGTTTAATTATCAGGTCTTGTACAACGCTAAATTTATACCTGATAAATACGCTCTCTCCATTGTCCTGTACAAAATTTATCAATTCTATCCATTAATTTTTTCATATCATCTCTAGCATAGTCTCGAAGAATGTAACCTATAATAAAATAAAAAATAAAATTATCAGTAATAATGTTTATAGCAACAACTCTTGAGGAATAATGTATCTCGCGTACCAGCTTGGCAACATCGATATGCCGCCTCTATGACCCATATGTTAAAATGATTTTTAAATCCTTCAGCCTCCAATTGTATGCGAATACGGCTTTCCAACGGCGCCACATGTAACGCGGTCAATAATAAAGGTGAGCACAGTCTTCCTGCTTCATTCCAACTGCCCTGCTCGCGTTTCGTTTTGCGCAATAGCAAGCATGCCAAATGGAAGTGCAACTGACCCCACATGTGCATAAGCAGATGCTCCGTGAAGCTGTGTTGCTTAGAAAACTTTTTAGACTTAAACTCGTTCAAATTTTGGTCAAAACTGAAACATAATAGCCGCGTTTTATGAATATATTATAAAAATAAATGCATTTAACACATTTATTTGCACCAGTTAAGATTTAATTAAAAATTTAATACAATTTGTATTCTAATAGTTTGCACATTTCTAATAGATATTATACACAAAGACTTTCTGCTTTATTACCATTCCACAAACTATCAAATTAAAAAATACAGTTTAAATTATAGAAATATATTATTCAACGTATTAACTTACTTAAATATTGCCTGAGCTGCCTCTGGAATGCTTTTTTTCATCTCGCTACTTTGCTCCTTGAGACACAGTCCCGCATTTTTATCCAATACAGAAATATAATAAAACCAAAAGGACCAATCATTGGATTTAGTCTCTTTGTACTTTGTTAGTAACTCGTACAGTAGCTGATACCACGCAATACTGTCCCTGTGAGGAATAGTAGCTTCTACACTTATGGCATGTTCATAAGCTTTATCCAATTTGCATTCGGACATGTAATAATTTAGCAATTTGATGCGAAGTTGCACATCAGTCGGTCTCGCAGCCAATTCAGCTAAAAAATTTTACATGTTAATTCTGGCGTTTCCTAATTACTCTATCATTAAAATGATGATTACTTACATGCAATAAGCGCCTCAAGATCCTCGCTGTTGTTGTGAGGTTTATCTATAGTCAACAACTTTTCCTTTAATTGAAAAATTACTGGGTGATGTGGAAACAGTTTATCAGCTCTGTCTACCCAATATTTGAGTTTACTCACATCCATGGCTATGTCTATGTCAACCAGTAATTCACATACTAGAAAAAAAGACAAAAGAAAATTTGAATATGTTACAATCAATATCAGTAAAAGTTTTGAAAAAATCCAAGAGCTTTTTACCTTTCAAAACCAAATCATCCTGCCTTGCTTCAAGTTCAAGGGAAGTTTTGTACTCATTAAAAGCTGCTTCCTTCTGATTGAGGGCTTCATATGCTTGACCCAACAACTTATGCGCACTGGCAGAATTATCTCGTACTTCTAAGTAATTAAATACATATCTTTTCGCGGTTTCATAATCACCTACTTGATAATACAGTTTGGCAACATTGTAACAACGAAGGTTTTTCTGTAAAAAAAGAATCAGATAACAAGAGAAGTTTTAGATTTCACAATCCAAATCCAAGTATAAAATAAAAACTCAAGATATCTGATAGGTAACATTCAGTTTATTATATTATAAAAAAATTATAATCAAAAGTATTAATATTAATCAAATAAATGCTTTATTAACCTGTAATAAAGTTTATAACTTTTTGACGTTTTATTTTTTTTACAAGTAAATATAAATCAAAATATGTTTCAAACATAAAATAATTTGTAGATACTAGAAATTAAGAAAATATATTTTGAAAAATATTATGTTATGTAATCAAAAGTATAAATATTAAATTAAATAAATTAAATGCTTTATTAAATTGTAATAAAGTTTATAATTTCTTTTACATGTTATATTTTTTTATAAGTAAATATAAACCACCCAATAGCCTCAACCTCCAAGTTATCATTTATCTTATATAATAAGGAATTTTTCAAAATAAACCAAAACAGGCTTCAAACATAAAACAATTTTTAGACAGAATTGAAATGCTTTGAACATAAAATGATTTTTGAACACTAGAAATTAAGAAATTATATTTTATATTTTGAAAAATATTGTTACATAATGCATATAATAATAGCATTTATAAGTTAGTCTTAATTAATTGTAACAATTCTTTATATTCTTAAGCTTGTATCAAATTGTAATAATTTTTTAAATTCTCAAGCTTTCTTCTTTATATTCTTACTTTTAATAATAAAAATGAAAAAAACGCTTTAAATAACATCCATTTATTACATTTTGAATAGAACATGTTGAAATTTTAAATAACAATTTTTTTCCATTGAAATGAAAATCCAACTAAAAAAAAAAGTTAAGTAAACAACGCAAGGACAAGTGTGTGACCGACGACCGCGTCAGGTAAACACAACCGCGTAACGGCTATCGTCGGCTCAATTGAACCAGAAATCCGGATTTTCTTCAACGAGAGGTAGACGGACCTACGCCGGAATGATCGATCAACCGACTCGGCATCAATAAGACGAAGACGGTGTTTCCCGCGAAAATTCGCCATCGTCGATACGTCGCGTTCGCGTACGACTCTCGTCTGACGACAAGATGACTCAAGGTTTCTATCCGGCATATCGCGGGTAGCCGAACGATCGTCGTCCGCACGCTGGAGTTGGCTGAAGTGTTGATGTCGCTTGATATCGCACGCGGTCGCGAGTGGAAACGGCAGGCGGGAGGACTCGTCCGACCGTTACCCGCGAATGTCGGAAGAAGAGCGAGAGAGATGGAACGTCGCCGTGCGCACAGGTAACCTCACCTCGTTTTCGTTCCGCAGTTGGCAGAAGAGCTTCTGCACGTGGCGGTCCACGTCCTTTCTCGAACGAAACATGCTGCCGGCTGGACAGGATCGACCAGCCCGCGTCGTCGCTTACGTCGCAACACTTGATCAGCACCAGGTCCTCGTTACTCACGCACCTCACAGCGGCTCATCACGCAAATCCGCTCGCTACAACGTACGTATCTCTTTCAAACGGCACCGTCGAATCCAACGCCGCCAATCGCGGCGATCGTTAACGCGAACTTCCCCCAGGGCGCGGCCCAGGGCTGGCAACATGCGGAGGAATCCGTTGTCTCGTGTGCCCGGAGAGTTACTGGAGACGGACCAATCAGCGCGTGACATTTTCCTGATGAGAATTTTTTTCTTTATTTTTTATTATATAATTTTTAAAAATTTCTGTATAATTTATTTAAGAAATTACTTGTTAATCGAAGTTATTTTAAAGTATAAATTTTCTTTTATTTCAAATGTTTATAAATTATTTTATGTTTGAAACATGTTTTCATTTATGTATAAAATAAAAACATCAAAAAAGATCTGATATGAGATTTGTTATAAATTAATAAAGTATTTAATTTATTTGATTAATATTAATTTGATTAACATAATTAATATTTTTCCAAATATTAATTTCTTTTCATTTCTAGTGTCTAAAAATTCTTTTATGTTTGAAATATGTTTTGATTTATTTTAAAAAATTCTTTACTATATAGGATAAATCATAACTTACGTATGTATATACATACATAATAATACATATTATTTGAATTTCCCACCAAACCAAGAATATACCATCTTGAATTAGCCAATTGGAGGGGAGGATCCCAGATGCGCACAGATCCGATCGGACACCACCAATCACGTAATCTAATCTAACCCAACCAACGGAAATACTCTAGGCATCGGCCGCTATAATTGGTGGTGTCCAATTGGGCCTGTGCGCATCTGGGACCCTCCCAATTGGAGATGTAGCAATCAAATACTGTCCGAAGAGTCGCATGTCGCACAGTGCAGCCAGTGCAGCACAGTGTGCCAAGTATGCTGCGGAGTTTGTTTTGTTGAATATTCTTGTATTTCCTCTCTGCCTCGACGACGTCGACGGGAGTGATTGGGAGTGATAATCGCGAATTTACACCATTTACACATCGTGTAGCCGCGACGTCCGGTTAATTATGACGTTTGTGTCATTTGTTAATCCATAATTTTAATACATTTTGGCTAATTTTGGCTTTCGCGTGCCGCTGCCGGAGAGTCGGAGATCTACGGAAATCAGGAATACGATGGTAGAGGAAACCACTAATCCCGCCACTGTTAATCCCACCAGAACGAAAGTAAGAACGCTGAAGTTGCGCTTAGACAGAATCTTAAGTTCCTTTCCTCACAATACAAATTGTTGCACTTTTTAGAGCAAGACAACTCGACCACGTCCAGTGTATCTGTGGAACGTGCTCGACGTGCAGAAGTGGCTGAAACGTCACTGCAACGACTATTATCAACTGTATTACGAGAAGTTCCTGCATGTAAGTGTTTCTTGCTTTTCTATTACATACATATTTCCAAATTCCACTTCTGACCCTGCCTGTTGTGACCACGACGAATCGTGGGATTAATTCCATACAGAGCATCAATAATTGTACAGTAAAATTTTTCTTATGACTGTTCTATTTAATGTAAACATATCAAGTAGTAAAGTATTATAAGTACAGTTGTATATTTATTTCTGTCAATGTAAATTAACTTTAATCTCAATGTTTCTTATTCTTAAAATAAGAGAAAGATATAAAAAAAATTAAACTAAGATTAAAACTAATCTGCTGGCCTATTTTATAACTCTTAATAATAGTTACACTGTACAACTGTTTTGTCATGTGTGTAACAATACCATAACAAAACTGAACTGTTATTAAGAGTTATAGAATAGGTCTATTGCAGTCTATTGCATTGGTAAGAATGACAACTGCACCAATAACATTTTACAATCACTTATGGCTTGTGTAGCCATATTCTATTATTTTCTACTGTCAGTACTGCAAACCTATATTATACTAATATTAATCTTGGATTTTTAGTATTGGCAGTGAATACTGGAACACAGCTTATATTTACCAAGATATTTCTTCAAATTTTGTAAAAAGTTTCCTGAAAATTCCTGGATTTTTCAGGAATTGTATTAAAAATTGTAAAGATTAAAAAATTTTTTACTACAGCTTTGGAATAAATTTATTACATTTTTTTCTAATTTTTTAGTATTTTTTAAATAATTAACCTGTTTACGTTGTTGTAAAATAATTTTTAACAAGAATATGTATGTAATAAAGAATGATTTTTGTTACATACATATTCTTGTTAAAAATTATTTTACAACAACGTAAACAGGTTAATTATTTAAAAAATACTAAAAAATTAGAAAAAAATGTAATAAATTTATTCCAAAGCTGTAGTAAAAAATTTTTTAATCTTTACAATTTTTAATACAATTCCTGAAAAATCCAGGAATTTTCAGGAAACTTTTTACAAAATTTGAAGAAATATCTTGGTAAATATAAACTGTGTTCCAGTATTCACTGCCACTTTGTTGTCTTTTCAGCACGACATTACAGGAAAGACATTGCTACGAATAAATGAGAATAGCTTGAGGCGAATTGGTATCGATAATGATCAACACAGAGTGGACATATGGAGGGAGATAATGAAACTGCATCTGAAAACAGACATGTTAGAGCTTAAGGATATTGAGCGACGAAATAATATGAATATGAACCTTGACTGAATTTTAATATTACATAGCTGTATGCTTTTTAATATATATTATTTATGGTGTGTATGTATATATATATATATATATATATATATATATATATACTGTATAATTATATTTATTTGTTACATAATATTTTAGAATTAGAACACATTTAATTTATAAGAAACAGTCTATTGTTTTTATTTTCTAATACAATATGTATTTATTTTGTTAATATAGACTTTGTTGGCCAATTCTAAAGAGACATAATGAATACAAAAATAATTAAGGTTGCACTTATTTCTAATGATAAGTTCGAAATATGTCGTTTGTGCGGAAAAAAGTCTTTGAATTGTATTTCAATATTCGAGGACAGAAATAACTATATTCTCGAAAAAATCAGTAGATGTCTGCCAATTATTGTAAGAAGTTGCACTTGATATTTTACACATTTTAGATATTCGTACTAATGCAAATTAATTTTAAACTTGATTTAACTTCTATTTTTCTATATTTAAACTTGATTTAACTTTTAAAAATTAAAAAAAAGGATAGTTAAATCAAGATTGAAGTTACTTTACATTTATCCAAACTGACTTTGAACTTTTAAACTTGGATATTAATAACATTATAGTAATGTTATCTTCTTTGTGTTTCCTAGGTTTTTCCAAATGATAATTTACCCTCCAGCGTGTGCAGGCGTTGCCTGAATTATTTAAATATTAGTTGCAAATTGATTCTTACTGCAATAGAGGTGGACAAACGACTACGTATGCAATTAGATCTAAAGCAGAAAGTCTCTGCTAACTGCAAAAATAAAGGTAGTGTCTCTACGAATAAAGATACTGTCTTTACAAATAAAGATACTTACTTTACAAATAAAGAAGTTACGGCATCTTGTGACGGACCTGTAATATCTGCCATAGCTGGCTCAGTTGGATGTGATTTGTGTGACTTGCATTTTCAAAATATAGATATAGTTGACACGAACCAGATTCGTTTTTTTAAGTGGAAATGCAGCCTGTGTGATAGCAGCTTTGACAAATCTAGTGAGCTGATAGCTCACAAGTCATCAAAGCATAATGGTAACATTATGGTATGCAATAAATGTCGATGCACATACGGTCAAAATGTAAATACAGATGAGATGAATAATAAACAAAATACCAAACGAAAAATTATCAATGAGAAAGTTCAGAATAATCAGATTAATGCGCAAGAAATTATGAATAAGACGAATAATAAACAGAAAATTACTAATAAAAATGTTCAGAATGATAAACAGGAAATTACAAGTGAAAAGAACATCCAGAATAATCAGCAAACGGAGCAGGAGACTATTGACAAAAATAATTACGAAAGAATCGTTTCAAAAAATGACGAAATTGGAGCATTTATCAACTTGACAATGGATGAAAATGATATTGCAATAAAAGATAAAAATGTAGATTTTGATAAAATGCATGTCTCAATAGAAGAAACTGATGACAGCTTTGATTTAGATAAAATCATGGACAATGATGACACTTCTGATTCAGAAACAGATAGAATCGTAGAGCAATATAAGAGAATTTTTGAACGGATCAAAACTACTCAAAATGAGCAACTGAAACGATTCTTTTGCGACACTTGCAAGATCTTTTTTGAGAGCGAGCGACATTTCAATGCTCATAACAGGATACACGAGGAAAAAGTTGTTACTTGTACCAAATGCTCCACAAAATGCTCGTCTGTGCATGATCTGTTTCTTCATAAACGTGAAAAGCACAATATGTATAAAAATTCATGTGTAAAGTACGCGTGCAGTAAATGTGGAAAATTCTTTACGCACAGCTGGACTTGGGAATCTCACAAGGAAGATCAGTGCTTCAAAACGAAAAAGAAGTTTTGCAAATATTGTAACGTGGTATTCCCGACACAACTCAAACTGACACGCCACTTAAGGGTAACTTTATTAAAAATTATATAATAAAGATATGCATTACATTTGTTCTCTTTAGCTGAACTTTGTACAGTTTATCTTTTTTTTCTCTTCGGGAACGGAAAAAGAAAAAAAAAGTGTGTAAAAATGTAACTTACAAAAAAAACAGACTTATTTTGTATCCTTACATATACTTTTAGAGTCACAAATGGGAGATGCTCAATGATCCGGATGTGACTGTATACAAATGCGTTTCCTGTCCCAAAGAATTTATCGACAAAGAATTTTACGAAAAGCATAGAAATGTACGTGTACATTGTCCACTAAACACTTAAAGAAACTTATCAATTGTTATAAGTTTCGTAAATTGCTTGCAGGTACATGATCCGGAATGTTGGAATAAATACCGGTGTGCCACATGCAAGAAACCGTTTAGGGATGGGATTCGATTACACGAACATCACATGGCAGTTCATCAGAACATTAAGCCTTATCAATGCCATGTCTGCGGACGTTTTTTTCTGCGCTCGCAAAGTTTGGTGAGTCTGCTCTGAAGGCTTGTCGAAAAACACTTAATATACTGCCCTGTTGCAAAAAAATGATACAAATAAAAATATAAAATATAAAATTGTTTGGGAGAAAAAAAAGGAAATTGTGCATTTAAAAATTAAATTATTTAGTCATAATATAATACAGATTAAATACCGTGATTTGTATACAATAAATTAAATAGAAGATTAGCCAAAATATATGAAATATATTATTTTAGCGCCAAGATCCTGCTAACCGTTTGGTTTGTCTTCTATTTAATTATTTAGTATTAAATATAAGTTAACTTATAACTTGTTAGAGCTAATTATAAGTCGCTTGTTTTCAATTTTCTAGAAGTAACATAAAAGTAATGTAAATATTAATTTTGTTATAGTGTTATGTTAAACTCATCAAAACTATCCCTATTTTAATTTCTTGTTTAATTTTATTTTGATTGTTTTCAGTCTATTCATTTTTACACAGGAAAGTGAATTCAACTTGCATCACTTTCCTGCTTGAAGGCCGATATATTTAGAATCCGTATATAATACAAAATTCAAGAAATTTTGACTTGTGTCACTTTTTGTGTCACAAATGCATTATCTGATCAAATGCTTTTCAAAAGGAATTTTTAACACTTTATTATAACACATTATTATAACTTTCAGAAAATACATAGTAGAATTCATTCTGGGCACAATTGCAATCGTTGTAACAAAGTTTTTGAAAAAAGAGTGGATTTAACGAAGCATCTGCAAGAAACCCACGGTTTGAAGCTGCCTAGTAAACCCAACTTGAATAAAGATTACATCTGTAGATACTGTGGCAAAAAGCTTAGATCGTATATATCGTTGACAGATCACGAAAGAATTCACACCGGAGAAAAGCCATACAACTGTTCGAAATGTGAACGGTCCTTCCGGTAAGGTGGCATTTGCTTTAATCATGTGAATTTGTTTTATTGTCTACTTTTACGATTTATACACGAAGAGAATTTTCTTTTAGAATTTATCCTCAAAATTATATTGTGAGATGTAGTACTTAAAGAATTATAACTTTGAAGATCTTTATTATATATATATATATATGTACATATACATATAGTATAAAATAAAAAATTTATTTAATTTTAGTAAAATTATATATATATATATAATTTTATTAAAATTAAATAAATTTTTTATTTGTATTTTTATTTTAATTAAATTAAATTCCGTTTAGGAGTTATACTGCTAGATGGACTCATCTACAGCATCATTTGAAAAGCATGTTTGTGTGCGAACATTGTGGAAAATCCTATAGGTAAGATTAAAATAAAATTCTTTAAAGTTATAATAAAATTTTTTAAGTATTCATGTCGCACGATTATTGCGATTTTAAAGATAAATTCTAAAAGAAAATTCTGTGTACATTTTTTTATTTGTATTATTTATTTTAATTTAATTAAATTCCGTTTAGGAGTTACACTGCTAGATGGGCTCATCTCCAACATCACCTGAAGGGAATGTTCGTGTGCGATCATTGTGGAAAATCCTATAGGTAAAATTATTAGCACTATTTTAAGAATGTGTGCATAAAGCAATATGTGATGTTTTTGTTATGTTAACAGTTACAAGCGAAGTTTAGCTCTGCATACTTTAACTCATTTGCCGATGGAGGATCGCAAGTATGAATGTAATATATGTAAGAAAAGATTTATGAGGAACGCTCATCTGATTATTCACCAACGTATTCATTCCGGAATACGACCCTATAAATGCGATGTGTGTTTGGTAAGTTTCACACAAAAGGGCGACATGGTACGACATCGAATGCGACACTTTAACAAAGACAAACCTGTAAAAAAAAGATAAAAAGGTTGAGACGTAGATTTAAGAAATGACAAAACTAACGTCTTTTGTTAATTTAAGTAATAAATGATAATATGTTGTTATACTATATCCAACAATATGTATGTACTGTAAGTACAAAATAAAAATATTTGGTTTTGTAACATATTTTGTCACAGAGGTACTTTCTTTATGTTTAGGAGCAGTCCATCTTACAATTACATTTTATAATTAACAAAATAATTTAAAGACAATGCTCTAAAGTCTTTGTCTTTAGTAATAATTGTTTCTGGAACCTTTGAAATTATAGAGACAAAAATATTAATTTTATACACATAAGTGTATACCGCATCATGTAATAATAAATATTTTTAAATTATATGTAAATCAGTCTACTAATGCTGTTAAGTTTTTAAAATTTGCCTTGAAGTTACAAATTAATCATTCTACTAATGTTCTTGTTAACACTAAAACTGCCAATGCTATCTTAGGCCAGAATTCATAGTCGATTCTTATATTTAAGATGATCTTAAGTATCATCTTAAGATGCCATCAACCAATCAGAGAGCCGTATTAGCATCTTAAGACGTTACTTAAGACGATCTTGAAATAAGAATCGACTATGAATACCTTAGTTTCGCTAATCATTTAAATTTTTTCCAGTTTTTTATTTTTGTATTTTACAGTATATAATATTTTAAAATTATGTGAACACACAAATAATTCCAATAATACAAATATTTAATGATAAAATAACTTTTGATTGATAACAAGAATAGGAAATTACGAAATTGGTCTACGGCGATTCAGCCAGGGTTATACTGTATATTTCAAGATTACAAGAGATTTTACATGAATATTATGTGATATTTACACGAACCTTTTTCATATAAATAATACAAACATTTAAAATATGTAAATTATTGTAAAATGGATAATATAGAGCTTAGAAAAAGGTAATTAAAAATGTTAGTATATTTGATTTTAATACACTACTAAAAAAAATAGAGAACACTTTCCAAAAATTAAGCTATTATAAAAGTTGCGTAACTCAGTCAAAAAAAATCGTAGAGAAATTAAAAAAAAGCATTTTGTAGGCAAAATTTTAGTTTATAAAGCTTTACTTGAGTTGTTCGAAAAAAATTCGTTTGTCGAGCTGCAAAGATACGAAAATTTAAGGAACAAAACAAGGTGTTTTTTTACTGCATGAGACAAGGAAGTTAAAAAAACTGAAAATCTGTTGATAGAGTGTTAAAGTTGAAATTTCAAGCTTCAGAATGCTTTTTTTTATTTGTTCTCTACGATGATTTTTTGCCGAGTTACAGCCATTTGAAAATAGACTAACTTTTGGTGTCTGAAAAGTGTTGCCATTTTTTTTTTTTGAGTGGTGTATATTAACAATAAAAAAAAAATATATATATATATATTAAATTTATATATATATATATATATTAAATTTATAATATTAAAAAGTTAAAGAAAATGATATATCAAATTTTCATTATATTTACACATAATAAAATATTAGTGTAAACGAATACGTACCTGTCGGTATGGTTGACTCTGTTGATCCACACAATTCAAGTGGCTTCTACGTAAGATCTTGGAGAAGCATTATAAAAGGGTGTGCCTTAAAAGAAATTACAAACTGTAGCTCTAATATGAGTGTTCGAATATGCATAAACATTCGCAATGAATTTTGTCACTATTTTAATAATAAGAGAGCAGTATCATGGCAATATGATCGTCGAAGTTAAAATATAAAAAAAAAAATATTTAGCATTGACATTACGCAATGGCGCAGAAAGTTGTGCGTCTACTTTCCGTTCGAAACTGGTGTTTAAATTGTAGATCTCTCATATATCTGTAAATTGTAAAAAGCGGACATCACAGAAATATGCTGAGGGGTCACCACGGTTTGATAAGAACTGGAGAAAAAATGCTACTGATACTATAGTGACTAGCATGTAAATGAGAAAACCGATTATAGACAAAGCGGTTTCAATCTTTTAAACCGATATTTATGACATCTATTATATTTAATTAATAGTTTTACTATTTGCATTTTCACGAGAAATGTATTGTAAAGTGATTGTCGAAATCAAAAATAAACAATATTTCTAATAAAAATATAATTTTAATTTCATTATTCAAAAATGTTTGTAATTAACAGATAGAAGAGTAGAAAAGAATGGCATAAGAGAATTAAGAATATTTCCTTCTATCTTACAACGAAATGTCTCTTATGTCTTTTTTTTCTTTGCATTGGTTGTTATTTTAAAAATTTCCAACATCACTTCGTCCTGCAATTCTGGGTCCATCTCACGAAGTTGGATAGCTATCAAATTGGAAAATAATGCTGGTTTATCATTTAAAGGACAAGATACAAGTCTATTTATTTGGCCCAAATTAAGGGACACTGGATGATTTAGGGAATCGGTAATCTTATTCAAGAGGTTGTCTTCGGCCATACGACGCTTTTTGAATTCTGTAAAAATATTCACATCCTGTAAGTTCATGTCGATAATATTTCTATAAAAGTAAAAAGAAAGTTATTAACTATAACAACAGTAGAGATGACATTTAAAAAGCAGGGATGAAACTATGATAATACAGCTTTTAAACAAATTTTATGAAAATGAACGTACCACAACTAATAATACTGCTGTTACTGTTATCACAAAGCGAGCTGGCCTCCTCAAAGGAATTTGAATCTCGGGAATCTTGTAATTCTAACTCGATATTGTTAATAATTCTGTAATGTAAAAGAAATTTCATTAGATACGTACACACGTAAATAATCACACCAACAATAATAATAATAATTGTTATTATATGTGCTTACTTGCTCTGTAGTTGCAAATCACGCAAAAACTTCATACGTTCTAAATGTACCCATGATTTTTTTCTACTTGTTGCAGTTGCGGCAGATCCATTTATCGCTTGCTCCTTTTTAGAATGAATTCGAAAAGAATCCGACAATGACTTCCATTTTCTTTTCAACGTATCAATGGAAAATGTTCCTAAAAAAAAGAGACATAGTGTTAAATTCTTGAAATTTTCATGAATTTTCCAATTACAAAATATTACCGCCCATAGCTTCAAATACTTCTTCCCAGAGCTTTTTCTTCACTTGTGGGCTGCGTTCAACCAAAGGTAGTTTGAAATTCCACAAGCTAGGACGTCGAAAAACTTCATCAATCAGTTGTTTCTCCATGGCTAACTTCTTTGTTTCAAAGTCCATTGGCTCATCCTGCAGAGTATTTACAGCAACTGTATTTGGTGTACATACATTCACAACGGATATCGTACCATCATCACTCATCAAGCTGTAGCGGAGACTATATCTCTGTTCTCCCTGCACCTAATAATAATAATAATAATAATAATAATAATAATAATAATAATAATGTTATTCAGGAATTAGTTACATGCAAGATTACAAATAGTAATTTTTCATAAATATACAGTAATTTGTAAACATACATTTTATCAATATTAACCCCTGTACTAAGTCATAAAATCATAGTCACAAAATAATTTAAAAAAATAATTCATACCACACTGATGGTAAGAGTAAAAATTTTCATGAAAAAGTGACTGTACAATAAAAGAAATAATTAAAGAGAAACAATGTATGAATGTTTAATACTATCCTTAACTGCACATGATATCATATAAATATCATCCCAGTAAACAAAAATAAATTCAAATAAATTGAAAATTGCAATTTATTTTAATTTATACGAGTTCACGCATTAGTCTCAGAGTATTTTTAGAATCAAATGAACTCAAATGGATGTAAATACAAACTGAGCTATTCATCATTTTGAATTCAAATTGATTTCCCCATTAAATTATTTTTGGATTCAAATACATTAAAACACGAAATATACTGTAATTCATTATTTTAAATTCGGATGGATTCATGTCTCATTACGTTATTTTTGAATTCAAATGGATTCAAAACATCTGAAACATAAATTTGAAAATGTTGAAATGAATTTATTTCTATCCATTATAATTCATTTTCGTTTGCTGGGAAGAAATAGTAATATTACATTATTTATTTGAAAATCAATTTAATAATAAATAATGCTAACAAGCATTTAATCTGATGATAATGTTAATAAAAACTCTTTCCTATAAAAAAAAACTGTAAAGAATTTTTTGGAATATTCGTACGATTTTAATTATGCCATTATATATTATGAAAATGTATTTATATATACTCACTATTTATATATACTCACTATTTATATATACTCACGTTTACGCTCATAATTATCACGTCGAATTATCACTATTATTTTATGTAGTGATGTACAGTTATAAATTCAAATAAATAATTTAAAACAAGAAATTTGCTTTGTAGGTGTTTATAATCACCTTTGTACGCGATGTTACAGAACGAACAGCTGTTTGTCGCTTCGCTGGTAGTTCAACTATAAACTATGAGCGTTTCTTCGCTGGATTTTTAGGGTGCGCTCACATGGGATGCGGAATGGCGGAACGTTCGTGATTGGTAGCGGCTTTATTCCGCCAATTCCGCTTCGCTAAGGTGTATTTTCCTATATATCACATTAAGCGGAATTTGCGGAATGCGCAATTAGCGCTGATCAATCGCAAGAACCTTTAAGCCCGTATCAGACTATGCATTAAAAATTGAAGATAGAAGATTAAAGATTGAGCTTTGGCCAATCAAAATAAAAGAAGTTAAAATTTCCTTGTTTTGATTGGTCAAATTTCAATCTTTAATCTTCAATCTCAATCTTCAATGCGTAGTCTAATGCGGACTTTATTCTGTACGTATACATATATACATCGCACTTTGTTCTTGAGGATAGTTGTCGGCAGATTGGTTCTGCGTTTTGCTATTTCGCTGCATGAATTTGTATCCTAAACGCGCCAATAAGAGTTTTGTATTTTTGGATTTTACATCACCATCTTAGAGAAAGCAGAACTCTCATTGGATATCGCTCATTTTTTGTCGTTTATCGCGTTCAGTGTGCGAGAGCCGTGCTGCGCAAGCAATTGTGAACCGGAAGTGTGGTGATCGAGACGCGCAACGTCGGCAGGCGAAGTCGCGCTTCTATCTTGCATTGTAGTATTGCAGGTTGTTTCCGTTTTGAACCTCTTTCTCGTAGTTCTCGATACAAAATGGTAATACGGCTTGTTTATCGCTTGCAATTCTCCCGAATTTTTGCACCGTTCATTTTGCGTTCGCGAAATTTTTTCATCGTCGCTGAGGCCGAGCGCAGGCCGCGTTCTGGGAACGTAAATATCGTGAAAATTCGACATCCTTTCGTTAAAGCGCTCCCCTCTCGGATGGCCATGTGGCCGCCGCATTACTCGCTCATCGCAAAAATGTAACGTGTGTCAAGTCGAATTTTATCATAATTTTAGAAATACGAATCTGAACGTTAAGAGTGTTTGCGATTTACCGTAAAAATGAACGGAGCAAGAACGAGGGCGAATTCTATCCTAACCTATATGTTGAACGTGCATCATGAATGTGTAGTGGTGAATTTAGATTTATACAGGGTGTCTATCAAATCTGTCCCCACCCCATATATTAATTGTTTAAAGTTATAATAAACTGCGAAATATGTGTTTAATTATTTCGAAGGGCTACTCTTTTAGAGAGATTGAGTGACCAAAATGGTTCTTCGAAATAATTGAATATATGTTGCAAAAAAAAAATACAAAAATTTTTTATTATTTTGACCTGTTTCTGAAATATAAGAAATAGATTTTATAGATATCCTGTATGTCTACATATTCATTTTATGTTATGTATTATATGATCTAGAATATATTAAACATATACTATACATTTTAACCTGTAAGCACTCACAGAGAAGTCAAAGCAAGCTATAAATTTACTAATTAAATATATTATGTATAAAATATTTTAAAATTATGGTTTTTTTTTTAATTTCTAATGTTTGAAAATTATTTGATATTTAAGACTTGTCTCAGTTTATAAATACAAATAAAAATAACAAAAAAAGTCATATGGGAAAGAGAAGAAGAGTGTTCACAGGTTAATTCATGTGATTGATGATGAACAATTTTTTACTGTTTTGTTTCTGATCTACTAGCATCTAATTCGCTTTTGTTTACTTGTCAGACTTGCAAACGCAGAAACGGTGGACGTGCCAAGCATGGCCGTGGCCATGTAAATCCAGTCCGCTGTACCAATTGTGCTCGCTGTGTCCCTAAGGACAAAGCTATTAAGAAGTTTGTTATTCGCAACATCGTTGAAGCGGCTGCCGTCAGGGACATAACGGAGGCTAGCTTCTACCAATCGTATCAGCTGCCTAAATTGTACGCCAAGCTTCACTATTGCGTCTCCTGCGCCATTCACTCTAAAGTGGTGCGAAACAGGTCTAAGGCGGATCGTCGTATAAGAACGCCTCCTGTTCGCAACTTCCCGAGGGTAATTGTCTACATAAATGGATCTAGTATTCTTAATTGAGAGAATGCATTAAACATTCATCAATCAAGAATTTTAACTTGGAATATAAATTGGAAGCTGAATTGCTTTATAAAAATTTGAAATAATTTAAATGTTAATAATGATACAATAAACATCATAATAATCGATATTTTTAATTTGCAATTTAAAAATAAAAGCAAATTGTTTTATGAAAGTTTTAAATGATTTGAATATTAAAATTTTTTTGTAATTTTTTATTTAAAGTTAAATATGTCGGTAGAATGTATTAGCATAACTTTGCTTGGCTTAACTCTTTAATTTGTTTGATCCTTTATTTTATTTGAATTTAAAAATCCTCTTAGTTTTCTTTGTTTCTATATTTGTTTTCTTAATAATGAAATATACAATACAATATTTAATTTTCAATAAATTTACATCCGAGATTTCGCTCTTATAAATAAATGTAATGCTTTTTTAATGTAATTTTTATATAATTCAAAATCCATAACATACGCATTTTTGATCTATACATATATGATGCTTTTTATTTTCAGGATCTGCGCCAAGGCCAGCAAAACAGGAAATAATTTTATTATGTAAAGTTAATTTCGATATAAATAAAAATGCATAAAACTTATACTGGAGATGTTTCATTTTGTTGACAACAAAATCTAGAGTAATATTATTACCTTTATTATTTATTATATTTCGAGAGAAAAATCGACTATTGCGATATTTTATCTCAAAGTAATAGAGTTCATAATAAGTTATTTATTTGATATTATATGGGAAAAACTTGAAATCGTTAAATGCACTAGAGTGAGAATATACTTTATAGATGAAGATTTACTATACATGATGTGCACATATCAGCTATCCCCTTTAATCTTGAAGCGAAACTTTAAGTCTGAATTCTGCCAATGAGTTACTTACATTTCATAAAAATATTTGCATTGGATCAGCAAGAACAAAGTTTCTAATAATCATTTTAAATTAATGTACAAGTAATTTTTCAGTATACACACACTCTTATACATATATGTAATACATATATGTATTTACATATAAGCAAAATCATTTGTTTGCCTCCTCCATTGCTTTCTTCAGCGTTTTTTCGAATATCTTTTTCGAATCGCAGAATCCCTGTTTTGTCTTGCCAAACGAATTTGGCCCGGCTGATGTTGGTGTTTCACGCCCGATATTTCGCATCCTCATCCTTGCTTCTGCTGGCATCTCCTCTGGTTCGTCGTCGTCGTCCGCATTGAATACCGAGGCCACTGTTGGTTTTTGTGCTGGTGCTGCTTTCACAGTTGACTTCTGATACAAAATAAAATTCCTTATACAAGGGCAGAACTTCATAAAGGAAAAATTGTTGCAAAACGGGATGTGTGTAGAGCATCAGGATCAAAGTAGTGACTGTCTAACTTTGTCCGGGGTGAAAAGGTAAAACGTGAATCACTGAAGTTAATGGAGAAATTTTTTATTTATTACCATAAGAAAAGAGTTACGATTGCTATACTGCACAAGAATATTACTTACAGAGACAGAACCTAATTTAATCTGGATTCCCTTCTTCTGTTCATTGCCAGTCTTTTTCCCAAAGCCGAACGCCAACTTCTGTTTCTTCACATCTGACTGATCGGTATCGTCCACATCGCAACGTTCCTCTGACCTGAGTGGCGAGCGGTCCCTACCTCTATCATCCTCTCTCCTGTCCTCGGTTCTGTAGACACTTGACCCTGACAACGTCAAACACTGGCAAAGTTCAGATCAAGTTAAACAAAGTTGACTTTTTAACCGGAAATCTTTAAGCGGGTTATGCTTAATGCAGTGTTCATGCCCTACAAATCCAATAATTATAAATTAGATGTACAAAGTAGCGAGATAAAGTTAAATAAAATTACTTGATTCTGTAAAATCACATATATGATAATTGAGAAAGGTTTTCTTCAAAAACCAAACAAGTCCATTTTTTAAAATCTGATGTCAAATCATTCTCTATTAGTAGCTTCATATTATAAATAATTTTGTTATACAAAGAATTAAGTAGAAAACGGAAAACACAGTAGATAATAAATATAATGGCAATGTTTTAAGGAATTCAAAAAAATAAAAAAAACTTCAAACATGTTGAAAGGTTTTTTATCTTTATTTTTTTAAATGAATTTCTTAAAATATTAATTCTAAAGTCTAAATCTTTGTTCGTGTAGCTGTTATATATTCGGAGAAAAATTACTATCCATTTATACAAAAAGAATTATTATAAAATAGAAAAATATTTGACCGATAATGTAAGAACACAAATTAAACAAGAAGAACAACCTTTAATGTAGCTAGATCTTAGTGCTTATATTTATTTGTGTAATTTTATATATTTCTTCAAATTTATTAAACTGTGCACCAAATTACTTTTTCAGTTATAACAGAATGTGGGTTCTAATATTTAAATGCTAGTTAGCATCATTTATTAAATTGATTTTAATTTAATAAATGTGATATTACTAATTCTTATTCAACTTAGAGCTGTGTTATGACTGAAAAAGTAATTCAGCGCACAGTTTAATGAATTTGAAGAAATATATAAAATCACACAAATAAATATAAGCACTAAGATCTAGTTACAACCATTGAAGATATTCTTGTTCAATTTGAGAAATATTACAGTTTCTTATACAATAAATATCAATATGAGAAGTTTTTTCCTGAGAATCAACTTTTATTTGTTTGGTTTTGGTAGAAAATTGAATTATTTCAATTTTTTATATCACAAAAGATACTCTGACAAAAAAGTTACAAACAGGTCTAAATTATAGAAATCTTTGAACTATTATAAGTTTTCTTGGTAAAAAAAATCATATAACAATATCCCTAAAAGTAGAGAACTCGCCCTTTAAAATAAATTCAAAAAAATTGTACAATTTTTTTCAAAGTTATGAACAGTTCAAAGATCAATAAGAGCTCTAGGCCTCTACGTAACTTTTCGTCAAAGTATGTACATGATTATTTTGCATTTTGTTTTGAACAATGGCACAACAGTGTTTTTTTAATGAGTACGTATGTCAAGAATTAAAAAAATTTATAACGTAAAAAACAATGACAAACGCACTTTCAGAGAGACATTACATACTCCACGATGTGCTAGCGACGGAGGGCCAGGTAGAACCGTGTGTTCAAAATTATTAATTTCTCTCAAAGAAGGTATTATGTGATGTTACTAAGTAAAGATTAATCGTTAAGCTATTAATGCCTCGCACACGATTAATATTTTATGTAGAAATGTTCAGATTCGCCCGAGTCTTTGCGCAGAAATATGTACGTTTCCAAGTGTCTTTGCAGGGTCAAACTAAGTTATCTACATTCAACGGCAGCGTAATAGATAAAATGAACAGAACCTTTTCTATAATCGTCTCCGGGATTCCTCCTGGACATTTTGCTAATATCCTGCAGACGCGCAGCTCGAGATGGGTTTACGTTGAGTATGCGAGATAACCTAAAAAATCGTTACTCAAAAAGATCCGTTCGTCATTGTTGCCAACGATCACGAGAATCCCATCCACTCGAAAAGTTGGTCTGTTCTTTTCGTTCGAATCAAAAGGTCGAGAACATATGGTTTTCTCTTCTCTGATTGGTCCATCACAATGTCGTAATACAAATGGATGCTCCCATGAAGCTTCCATGAAAACGAGATATGCATTCTCATGTATATGTGCATTGCACATCTGTTTACGTGAATTATTATACAATATTATAATTCTCTAATATCTAGTTCTGCAATTTGTGAATTAATAAATTGACATAAATCCATCGTTGTTTTACAGTAAGTTTAATTACTAATGTCAATTTCCTGAAGCATGTTACATGATCTTTGTGAAAATAAATATACAATCATATAAATATAATTTTGAGTAAATATACAATCATATAAATATAATTTTGAGTAAATGTCTAGTTTTAACTTTTCTTAATGTTATAAAGAAACGATTGAGCACGTTTGGCAGTTTTCAAAAAATTATTCGATATTCTCTATTGCGTTAGAATTGTTAACCTAATCTATGCTAATTGAACTTTTACTGTTTCAAGAATTAATATGGTATACTTGTTTTATTTCTTCTTCATTGAGAAAGTATAAAGCTTAAAGCTTCACATATCACAGTACTAATACGTCAATTGTTTCCTTACAGGAAAAATGAATGCAAATCTAATTTTTAGATCAGTGTATCAAACAATTAATTCCATGGTCCCAAAAATTTTGACGATTCCAACTACACAGAATGTATTGGCTCACAAATTTCACTATATGTGCAGCAGAGAGAAATCAAATTCTCTGAGCGATTTGTCAAATCACAGTACACGTTTTCTGCAACCTGTACTGCCCATGTATAATTCAGTATGTGGTCTAAAAGTAAAGGGCCGCTTACAGTTACGTTGCAAGGACTGTTATTATTACTGTAAGAATGAAAGATGGTATGTCCTGTGCAATACCCATCCTAGACATAAACAAGTGCAGATGAAAAAGAGAGAGTACAAAACGTGGCTACTAACATGGGCTTCTCAGAGTAAAGTGCGAGGCTGGTAAACAGATATGTAGATTTTATCACGAAAATGAATTACTAATATGTATAGCAAATAAAATATGAACATTTTTAAATGTACTTTGTCAGTTATTAATGTGATTACCTGAAGACATTGTCTATTATTTTAATCCTTTTATAGTAATAAGCAAAAATTTAGTTTGTATTGAATTCCAAAGAAAAGATGATTAAATGTAAGTAAAATTTCTTATATTCAGTTATCTTTTTTTGAAATTATAATGGCTAACACACTACATCCACGACACTGGCTCAGTTAGTGATAAACGTTCAAATCCTGTGAATCAACTTGTGTAAACCATTGATCATTATGAGGCTCCTGCAGCTCGGAGAGATGAAGTTAATATTATGGACTATAAATATGTATAAACATTTTAATAACAAAATATTGAAATAACATAATCACGTTATGTTAAATAATTATTATGTTAAATACTATGTTAAATCTTCAAATATGTTAAAAATTCAACACAAAAATTTTAACAAAGACTGTTTTTAACATGAATAAAAAAATGTTTACAGATTTAAACCATGCGACTAGCCAACATATCGACCAAGTTCGATATCAGACTCGAGTCGCGGCAAATTCACTCGTAACTTGGCGCCACCTAGCCGGCGTGAACTCACCTAAGGGAACTACGTCGCCGTTGATTGAACCCGTCAGCGGATCAGCTGATCGCCTCGCTTACGTGGGTGAATCAGCTGTGCGAGACCATGGAGGAGCTCCATTCCTAATTCGAGGAGTTAGCCAGCACACGTTGCCACATCTTTGCCGAGGAAGTACAGTCTCCTTTTTTTGAAGAAGCTAAGAATTGGATCTACGAATCTGCTCGTTAGCGTAGCGTATTGTGACCCTTCGAATTCGATTGGTTGTCTATTTAGAAGAGGTTAGAAAAGATAGGAGACGATGAACGTGCCGACGAACGAGGATCTTCTTGAGATACCACCGATCAAATATGAGTGTGAGTATCGATCGCACGTTTTTCTTCGACATTATATTACGTTTTATTGACTCTTTTCTCCAAAATGTATTGTACTTCGGCATATCTTATACGTGCGAAGATTTCTAACCTCGTAATCTCTTCAACGTGGCTGATGCAAGGTTTTCGCAAATATGACGCGAATTTTTCTAGCAGTCTCGGTCTTAACAACATTCATGGGAAAATCTACGTTTTCTGTTACAGATCTCGACCACACCGCTGACGTGCAGTAAGTATTGCACTTCGTTGCAGCGTCGACCGGTTCATTTTGAAGGTTATCTAACCGGCTAACCTAAAAGAGCGCGCGAGCAATAGCGTGAAAACTAAGTCTGTTACCATTTGATTAATTCCAAGATTCGAAGCTTCAAAGTTAACTTCAAAGGTTCGGAGTTTTTTTTCGAATCTTCGAAGTTGTCAAAGACAACAGTCTTTTGAAAATACCCGAGACCGATAAATGTTATTTCCGAGATGGAGAGATCGCTATTGTTAGTGCGAACTACCGACTGTGTCCTAGATTGCACGCGTGGGGCGACACCCTGGACGAGGCATTTGAGCAATGCGCGATGGCAATGTTCGGCTACATGACGGACCTCGAGCGCGTGCAGGCCACGCAAGTTCACTACATCGAGGCTGAGGGTGATGATATGGAAAGTCTGCTTTTCCACTTCCTCGACGAGCTGCTCTATATGTTCAGTGCTGAGCCGTACATAGTCGCCAAGGTATAATTTCCTCGTTGTAGATCTTTGAAATAGATATATGGTGATGATTTATCTTTGCAGTAATGATAACAGTAACGTTCAACTTTTCAATCATCAATGTTTTTCAAATATTTATTCTTCATTATAACATGTTTTAAATATTTAAAAAACATTGTCTGCTGATTGGATTGATGACATTTGGAAATACAATTATATAACCATACAAAAATTTATATTTTACACAAAATAGAAAAGATCTTCTGCTGCTAGTTAAAAATTACTAGCTTCTTAATGTTTTACTCTCACGCTGGGATCAGTTATTTGAAAAACATAAGTTAATTTTTGTCAAAATTGAGATATTTGAAGGAAATCGCTTATCTATCTTCTTTAATCTGAATCCCTTGATATCTCAATTTCAACAAAAATTGACTTGTGTTGTTTTTCAAATGACGGATTTATTTATAAGCAATGTATGTTATGATATATTAACTACATATAATTAAGATAAATTTTACTGGCGCAATTTTGAAAATATTCCATCAAATAGTCACATCAAATAGTCGTTTTCGATCGAATCGCGAGACTCGTTTGCGTTTGCATTGTAAAACCAGAGGTGAAAATCTGTCTGCACGTCTGTCACGCAGAGGGTCAAGATTACCGAATTTGATCGGCAAGGTTTTAAGATCAAGGCGACCGCGTACGGCGAAGAGTTTACGATCGGCAAGCACACGCAAGGCGCGGAGGTAAAAGCCATCACGTACTCGGCGATGCAGATCCACGAGCGCCCGCAGGTGCAGCAGCCTGAAGTCTTCGTGATCGTCGATATATGATATAATCCCCTGTTCACCGATCGTACCGTACGCATAACATTCTGGCGACTCCCTCTGAGAACAGCGTGGGGAAAAATAGCGTGGAAGAAAGGGGATGACTTGGCTTGAACAGAGGGGAAGTTGAAGGAAAAAGTAGGGGGAGGCGGTCGAAGGGCAAGAAGGGAAACCGTATGCCTCCCCTACGTAGGATGCGATCCTTTTGTACTTGCCCCGTAGGGTTCAAATAAATACGTTACGAAGAATGCACCGGGCCTCCCTTCTTCTTGGCTCGACTTGACTCAGGCATGTATCAAGATTACTCAGATTCCCGGGAAAGCGCTATGAAAAAGTAAGGGACCTGCTTAGATAGACGTTTGTAATAAGAAACGCGTACAACAGTTTATTATTGTAGATATTTTTCTACTTGCTGCTTAGCATTGCTATTACGAGCAAATATGATTAGAATCATTGAGAGAAAAGTGCTTGATATTTGTGACTATAATTGTGGATAAAATAATTATGATAGATTATTATTATTATTATTATTTTATTATTTTATATATATATATACACACTGCTGTAATGTTAGTAATAATAACTTGTGTTTATAATTCTAGGAAGTATGAAAAAGTTTTACAATAGATTATAATTTCAACCATAGTAAAATAATGAGAACTGGCAGGAAAAAAAATTGTTATACATAATAATCACAATTAATGTAATTACATAATTATAGTGAATATAATTATTCTTTAAAATGCATTTGCCATTTACGCAACTATAACAACAGCTATAATTTGCATGGTTAAAACAACTATAAACATATAGTTGACACCGAAAATGATTAGGAGTTACAGTTGAATTATGATAATTGCAGCCGTTGTTTTTTCACCTAGTGCAGTAAAGCCCTTCTGCTCTGAAACAGCTGTTTTTATTAAAGTACGGTTCTCCTTTAATGTTGCTCTGCTCGCCACATATTTCCCTCGTAACGATCGTGCAAGAAAAAATATAAGACACCATAAATTAATTGCGCGCGCAACATTCTGCGCGCGTTATTAAAACAAGGCCCATTTTCACCAATTTAAATTGGTTAATTTTAACGAGCATTGTTAACGTTTTTATAATACATTTCTCTGATTAATACTTATTGCATAGATGCACAAAGTTATAAGGAAGAAACCGATTTATTTCAAGTGCTAGACCATAGCTTTCTGCTAAATTTGATATTACGGGAGGATGTAATTAGCATTTTGTGCCACTCCCTTTCAATGTTATGTCTAAAATTAATAAAATTTTTGTGTACAATCGTGAAAGGGTCCAATAGAATTATAGGTTCTATTATATTTAAATTATTCAACATGCGTGTATTTTCGTGACATAAAATAATTAGAAAAAGCGTGACATCCTGGGATCTTGAAAAAAGAATCTTGTTTAAAAAAATACAATTGTTTTGACTATTAACTTTTCTGTAAAAGATATTCTGTGGCGTGTTTCTCTGGAGAGATTAGACCAATCTCGATTCTGCGATGAAATGAGATTTCATGGCGATGTGATCGAAATCAAATCTGCAACTTTTTGCCGGCGATAATTTGATCTCCGTCTCCCTCGCTGACATCGATTTTCCCATCATTTTCAACGCGACGCGAAGCGACATTCTCGGGAGGGGCCCTGCGTCTGCTTTCCGTCCCGCTACATCCCTGCGGCCGAGTGCCCCTTCCATTCGCGAAGGAAGGGACACAATCGTGTGTGTACGCGCCGAGTTTCGGGTAAGACCAGGCAAGAAAACGAAGGGGCATCAGTGTCCGGCAGGATCGTCGAAAGGCGCGCGTATGCGGCATCGTACGCGCTCGTTGCACGATCATTGTCAAATTAATACATCATTAAATTGCATAATTCGCGAGTGCCTCTCACGTAACGCCGCTCGTGTCCGTGCTCTCTCTCTCTGCCCCTCTTCGTTCCTCCCCGCCGGATCCGCTGACCGGTGAGGTCAGGATTAAAGGGACTCGTACTCGGTATCCCGTCGGCGCGTTTGGTGAGAAAGAGAAAGGGAAAAAAAGGGCGAGACGCGCGGGGGAAGGAACAGCGGAGAGGGAGAAGGGAAACGAGAGGAGGCTCTCACTTTGTTCGCCAACACCCCCGAGCATGGCGGACCGGTATGGTAATGGTGCGCTCCGGAAACGCGGGAATGCTTGCGAGAGTGTGGAAAGTGGATAACCGGTGCGGCGACGTCGACGCGAACGTGGGCAAGTGCGACGACCGCGGGGATACCTCACGGTAGCGGCGCTATCGCCGCCCGGGGACGCCAGAGATCCCCTTCGACCGGAGGGGCAGCAGCGGCCGTCGGCGGCGGCGGAGTATTTGGCGGGTAAACCGGACGCGGTGAGTCGACGCTCGACGGGGACGGACACCCGGCGCCGATGATCTCGACGTGGATTCTCGACGGGGCGCGATGACGCGCGTGCAATCGCACGGAGTGCGCTCGTAATCGCATTGTTGACGCTATCGGACGGTGTGCGTGTGTGTGTTTGTTGTCGCGTGGTGGTGCTTTGCGCGTCGTTTCGTTGCTAAAACGGGACATCTCATCGGGAGAGACAGCAGCTTCGCTCGGCACGCGGGGGATCCCGCGCGGACCGACGCGATAGGAAAAGGATCGGGCGTATCTCGAGTGATACGAAACTGCTGGTGTCGCGGCGACGTCGCGACGCGGCGCGGCGCGGCGCGCGGCGACGGTTTTGGCGCGCGTATTTCAGCTGTCGCGCGTGACCGGCAGATGGCCGGTGCGCCGGCACACGAACACGCACACACGGACGACCGACGACGACGTTGCCGCCGCTGTCGCGCTACACGGCGACGAGGGTGCCGCCGTCCGGTCCGTGAGCCGCGCACTTATGAAAGGCGGCGCGGGCCGACGACGCGTTGCCGCTGCGTGAAACGCGGACGCGTCCTGAGCCGAAAGTGCCTTCCGCCCGCCTGTGGCGAGTCGCGAGTGCCGCGGTGCCGAAGGAATTCTCTTCCCTGCCCCCACCTCCGAGGGCTACGCGTTATTTCCGGTAAGTTTACGCCTGACGTTTTCAAGTGTCACCTGTCGAATGCTAAGCGAAAGAGAGAGAGAGAGTGAGTGAGTGAGAGAAAGAGAGAGGATTTCTATCGATTGCGAAATCTCGGATTTTCCATCGATTTTGTTAACTCAATGACGATAGATACGCGCTGTATTTATTTTGATTATTAAGCTATTTGTTTATTTTCACGCGTCTCTCCGTCCTCTCCGTCTAACCTTCATACTTTGCCTGGAGCTCGATGACAAGCTTTCGCTTGTCATCCCCGCTTGTTTCTTCCGCCCGCGATCTCTCCCGGCGAAGGAGGAAGCCTCACGCGCGCGGGAGATACAGCAGCGAGCGCGCACGCACCAATATCGCGACATGTCCGCCGCTGACTCGCTCGCACGTACGCTTGAAAGCGTCACAGTGCCTCTCTCTTTCTCTCGTTCGCTTAACGGCTCGTGGCGCATGCGCGCCGCGCCCGAGCAGCGGTCGACATACTCGACTCACGCCGTTGCGGGCCGTACATACACGCGCCGGCGGCGCTCCAGGCGGCTCGCGGCGCTGCATGACGCGACGCGACGCGACGGTACCGACTCTCTCGTTGCGGTCTCGTACACACCGATACACAGCTGGTGGCGCGGAGGGCCGGTGCACCACCTGCGCGCGAGAGAGAGGCCCTCCCCCTCCTTCCCCGACGTTCGCGAACGTACGCACGGACACGCGGCTGGTTCTCCGTCTGCTGCTGACGCTCTCCGTGCTCTCTGTCTCGCTCCTTCCCTCGCGCTCCGTTCCCTCTCTCGGGGTCGAGCCGAGCGAGCACCGGCGCGCCGCGCACGCGGCACACTCGGTCGCCGCTTCTCGTTGCCCGAATCGGCCAGTCGTGCCAGCGCGCCACGGAGCCCGTGCTTCGTCGTCTCTCCCATATATTCGGTCGGAAGGAAGGAACGGACGGACGAGCGAGCGAGCGAGCTGACCGATCGTCCGGATCCTCTCGCAAGCCGGCCTCCTCGTACGTGCACGCGCGACGCAACGAGAACACGCGTAGAGAAAGAGAGAGAGAGAGAGAAAGAGATATAGAGAAGGTTCTCGTTTCTCCTCGCTCGCGCTGCCGGCCTCCTGGTCGGCCTGAATCGAGCCGAGCCGACGAGCATGTCGAGGCGGGGCTCATCCTCGCTCTGAGTTCCGCCACACGTCGTATTCTAGAAAGAGAAAAACAACGGTCGAAACGTTCTCGAGCCGGCGCATTTTTCTGGGACGACGGACGCCCTTCCGTTGCACGAGGAACCGCCTGCTCGCCCTTGGCTACCTGCTGCCTGCCTGCCTGCCTGCCTGTTTTGCCTTGCCTGTGTCGATCCGCCTGTGCGTAGCGTAACCGTGGCGGTGGCGGCGGCGGTGGCAGTGGTATTGGATCGCGCAGAAAATGGACACCGTATTCTAGCAGCAGCAGCAGCAGCAGCAGTAACACGTTCGCAGTAGAAACGGGCGGCCTCGAGAGAAAAAGAGACGCACGCCGCCTGGAGAGAAAGAGAGAGAAGTTCGCGAGCGCACGACGATAGTATGTAAACGCCGCAACGACGACGATTGCAACCAGGTCGGCAACGAGGTCGAGGGAACGGAGGACGAGGACGAGGGCGAGGAAGGCTGACGACGATTCGTCGAGGTAGTATATCGCGCGGCCGACGTGGACCGTCTGTCGTCACCATCGTCGTAGTCCTCGGGACGAGCCCCGAGGTTCCGCTCCGTCCGGCGTGTTAGTCGCTCGTCGTACATCCCTCTCGACGAGGCTTCCGCGACGATCGGCGGGAGGCCAGCCGGAGGACCTAGGGGATGCCCGGCTCCGATACTCGTCTTGCGACACGCGCCGCGTGCCGCGTGCTGCTGCTGCTGCTGCTGCTGCTGCCTCGCTGAATCTTCTCCCGGAAGAGAGAGACAGAGGAGCGCGGGTCTCCGGTCTCAAAATACTGCGCGGCGCGGCGCACACGTTTGCGAGCAGCCAAGTAAGTAGAAAAAACCGGGAGCGAGCGGGCGAGGAAGAGGGACGGGAACGGCGGCGGTGGCGGCGAGAGAGCGGGCGCGTACTACCTCTTCGCGCGCCGCCGACTTGCCGCTCCCGTCTCTCTTTCTCGCGCGAAATCGACGCGTCAATCGTCGGCGTCGGCGATGACTGTTGGCGAAACTTTTCGGGCGAGACACGGGTTTTTTGCGCGCCAACAACAGGTCAGCAGCACCCGGGGTTCAGTCTGTCCTTCCTCGATCCGCCGCCGCCGGCGTGCGAATAAGAAAACAGAAAACCGAACGGTTTGCTTCCATCGGGAGAACCCCGTCCTCGAGGAACATCGATTTGACCGGTTCCGGAGCAACAGCGTGTAGTGATCGCTCCTTGATAGAGCGGCTCTTCACTAAAGCGAGTGGCCGTCCGGCGGTGTCGTTTTGGCTCTTTAAACGGGTTCATCGCGAGACGTGCACGCTCGCGTGAATGCGCGTATCTCCTTCTCTCCCTCCGATCCGGTGTCGCGTCGAGCCGGCACGCGTATAATATGCGTGCGTGAGTGAGTGCGTACGGGAAGCACTCAGCAGAGCGAGTGCGTCGGTGTGCGGCGTGCGCGAGGTCGCGACTTCGATTCTCGTTATTCGCCGGCACTGCCGGATCGACTCCCTCGTAATTCCGCGAATAAGACGCAGATTTGAGACACAGGGCTGGCGTAAAAAAGGAAAAGGTGTGATCGGGAACGAGAAGGAGCGATTCGCGAGTGGAATACGCGTGAATCTCGAAGGGCGGCTCGCGAGAGCCCTTCGCATTCCTCGCTCGCCTTCTTTCGCTCGTTCTCCCTCCCGAACGCCCGAAATACGCGCGCGTCTCTCTGATCTCGCGGAGAGGATGCGATACGAACGGATCTCGATTCTCGAAAAACGATTGTGAACGTGATCGAGGCGCCGCGATATTTGACAGCTCCGCCAATGGGGAGGCGCCGCTTCCCTCCGCTCGCGCGCGCCATTGGTCGCTTACCGTCAGTCGCGAGCTCGGCGATAGCGCTTTTCCACGGCGCTTTCGAGAGGGAATCGAGAATTCGGACAATCGATGGCGCGCGAGAGAACGCTGCCGCCGCCGGCGGTAACGCGTGGCCTTCGATCGATGTTAACAGCTGATTGCGCGCTCACGTCGGGCTAGGATCTGTGGCACCACACTCGACCTAACCAGGTTTTGATAAGAGAGGCGAGAGACGCGAAATAAGTGTTTCGTGAAGCGCCGTCGTTCTATCTCACCATTCGGAAGTCAGCTTAATTAATTGGCCAGTTAACCCTACATACATTTTTTTTTTTACATACGTAGATTAGGCTGGATCCTCATGCAGACTCCAGCTTTAGCACCAGCTGCTTCAACATCAGCGCTGTTTCAAATGTTGTGCAACAATCCAATTTTATAAATAATCTTCTAAATTTAAAAACTAACTTTGTTATGTTTCTTTGTAGTAAATGATATACAAATTTATTTGATTTTACACGTTTTGTACGCATTAAAAAAAAATCGTAGTTTTCTTTGACTACTTGTGTTGTTAAAGAATTTTTTACATACGTTGACTGAAAAAGTTGAGCTTGTTCGAACTTTGGGCGCGCTGTTATCATCAGAATATTTGCACATTATTTAATACAAACAAACATAATAAAGATAGTTAACATTTTAGGAGTTTATTTATAAAATTAGCTGTTGTTTTTTTGAGCATCCAGCCTTACTTCTTAGTCCATTCTATGTCCATCCAGAGAAAAGTTTCTTCGAGTCAAAAAATATTTGTTAAATCAAAGAAATTTGTGCATTACTATAAAATAAAGTTTCTTTAATTTGAAGACATTTTTGGTTGTTCTTTTTTATTAGAATTAAATAAATCGTTTGTGCAACACAGATCTTTTTTTTTTAAGTGAAAGAAATATATTTTTAAAACCAGAACTAAATTATTTCTTATATTTCTGTTAGTACTTTGAATAAACAAGTTATTTATTTAAATTAAACAAATAATTTGAACAAATAAAGCTTTAAAGAAATGTACTAACGTAATATTTTGAAATCAAATAAATTTTTTGAAACAAAGTTAAAGAAACCATTTCATCAATATAAGCATAACTTTTCTCTGGGTGTTTAGACATAACTATATAACTACTAAAAAACGCATATTTCTCGCGACATTTTTTTCGAGTTAAACGCAGAGCAAATAAAAATTTTCTTATAAAATTTGGATTTTTGCCTGCCTATTATACAATCAAATTTGCTTATGAAAACAAATCGTGAAATACAAACGTTTAAACAAAAAATTTTCATAAAACTAGCGATTTGAAATGTTTGTCGAGTCTTAGGTTTCCCTTTATGTGCAGTTTTCTGCTTAAAAAATAAGAGATTAATGTCTATTTCTACAATTATAGATTAAATGTAATCTCAGTGTAACTCGCTTTTTTTATCTTTCTACTTCCAAGAGTTAGGAATACTTCGACCAACTCCGATTAACTTTAATCAATGATTAACGCGATCAGCAGAGCCAACATGGAAAGTAAAACAGTTTATTATTAGATCAAGATGGAAAATTCTTTTTTTTTTTTTTTTTTAATCTACATTTGATCGATAATAGCATCTGATGCATTTTATAATTTTAACAGATGGAATTATTAATTGTTTATTATTTGATGAATACAGACACTGTTGACAACACTACTGAATCGATTTAACCATCGATTAAAATTAATTTGAGTTGATCGAAGTGGCTCTTAGTAAATGATAAAAAGTTAAACCGAGATTACAATTACAGTAATACAGAAGATTATTTAAACTTCATAAGCATTTAAACTCCAATCAATTTAATTTGTTTCAACCTTAAGAATTGCTTAAAGTAAAATTTCTAATTCCATATTCGTTGCCCTTGATCTAACTTTGTTTTACATGTTAACAAAAACTTAATGATTCTATGTTGATATAAACTGGTATGGGTATCACTTAATTAATACTTGATAATAAACCTTTCAGTCACACATTTCGGGAAGCAGGTGGATTTTCACATCATACTATTATAGATTTTTGGAGTCGCTGAATTCGAATCCGCAGTCAGATTTCCAAAATTAAAAATGGCAGACTCAATATGGCGGACAAAATACTTGAAATTGTAATATACTTGCATAAAATGTTCAAATTTGTGATATAAGTTTTTGAGCGCACCGATTATAAAAAAAGTTAATAAAAAATTCAATTATTGTAAAATAATAATTTTATGATGTTTGATATATCCTGTTGGATTCGTCATATTTAACCCGCCATTTTAAATACAAAATTTTCAAAATTTTAGTAGCTCTGAAGAGAGTCGAGATTGAACCTTTAGATAGTCGAAAACAACAAAAAGTCCAATAGTATTGATAAATAGTACATAATACAATTAAAAAAGAAAATAAAGATATCTCATATATGATACACTGTGACTAAAAGGGTTAATCAGCAATTAAATTAATCGGGGTTTGTCCAAAGTCACTCTAAAGAGAGACTAGGCTGGTGTCGATAGAGCTCGCGACCTAAGACCTCTACGAGCGGAAGAACGAAATAAAAGGGCAGGGAGACGAAAAGAGAGAGAAATAGAAAGAGGGTTGGCTCGTCACATCTGGCTGCCTGAAGCCTCGTGCACACGAGACACATTGCGCATTCGTTTGCATCCTCGCACAGCGCACGTCTCGTGGACGCCTGCCGCCACCACCGTCGTCGTAGCGGCAGCGGCGACGGCGGCGGCGGCGGCGGCGTTTCCTGTCTTCGACGCACTGAGGATCCGGCGTTAGTACCCACGTCGTGCTCGAGTGCGAACATAAGGAACAAAGTCGTGAAATCGCTTTGCCGGCGGCTATTGGTAACCCCCGAGTAAGTGGCCGAATGGACTTTCTTCGCGACTTCTCTTCGTAACGCGAGAACACATTTCCGGGATCGATGTTGGTGTGCCGACGCACTGTCGATTGTGCCAACTCGCCAGGGCTGCCTCGACGGGCCATCCCCGGGAGTGACCAATCAACGGGCGGGAAGGCAAAAATCGTGCGATCTCGTCCCCTTCACGTCGAGTTAAAAATATACATGAAAGAACAATTTGATGGCATCGCATGTTAGAGATAAGCAGCTGTTTTTTCAATCGACGCGACATTACTTTTGCATCGAGCGCAGCCGACGCGCTGTGCGATGTAACTTAACTTTGTACTTTGCTTTCGAGATAGCGGCCGACCAATCAATGACTCCGCATCGTGCAATGCTTCCAACCTTCCGGGCGCACACTATTAGGCGGGAGATCCCACTATAGTTGTGTATCCGGCGAAAGACTGGAGTGACTTTAACTTTTATTGATGCTGTGACATCAATTCTCTAATTTTCTTCTTTCGATTTACGTCTGCATTTGGAGTATACTAACGAAACTGAATGCATATCTATATGATATTATTGTATGAATAATTTTAATAATTTTATACAATCGTTGATATTACTAATATATTAATATAAAAAGTAGCTCTTAAGGCTGTTAAGGGAAGGGGAGGATACAGTAGCTCCTCGAAATTAAACATGTATTTCGCTGTTTTTCATAATCTTACAAATTGTTTTCGAACTATAGGGGATGGATACAAATTTTATAAACCTCCTGTATAACACATTTTTACCCTGGGCTCTGGTTATTATCTGTTGTGCGTAAAATTATATCAATAATGCACTCAGTCATTGAAAACGTATAACTGATCCATTCAAAGAGAAACACGAGATCGAAACAATTTATTTATATTGTTTTTATAACGTAACAAAAATTTTCTGCGATCGAAATTGGATAGCTTTGAGTGCATCACAAGTGCAGGACGGAGTATATTTTCGAGACGCGAGCGCCGTCTCTTTAAATTGCACCCGGAACGATCGGCTCGCCTCGGAATGTTTGCTCCTTTTTTCTAAAATTCCCCAGGCCGAGCACCCCGTGGGTCCGTTCTCAACCGCATACCAAGCGTTTGCTATGTGAGGCCCTTAAGTTAACTCATTCAGTTTATATCATTTAGCGATATAATATTCTCTTCTAACTTGCTTTTTATTTTATTTAACTACGTCTGGGTATTGTTGATGATCTTTTGGTCATATGTAACAATTAAGTAATAAGATACATAAGTCACGCATATGAAAATACCATATCTTATTTCGATATAAAAAATAAGAAATGTTTTCTCAGATTAATTGTTTTTGAGATTAATTTTTTATTTCTCCTGCAGACTCGTATTATATATTTGTTGAATTCTATCTTTTTGATTGATCGCAACGGTAACAATCGATTTATTTATTGATAAGTATATCTGAACAGCTTTTCTGATTGAGGAAAGAATATTTTTGTTAGAACCACTTCTCAAAGATTCCAAAATTTTTTTACTTAATTTTTAAGATAGTATGTTAATTTAACACAATGTGATTGTAATATTTGAGTATTTTGTGTTAAATTGATACAATTTATGGATAAAAGAACAAGTAACAGAAAAATAATATTTTAAAATATAAATTCTAAGATAAATGAACAAGTTACGTGTTAATTTAATATATTGTAAATGTTAATTTTACTGAAGAAATTGTGCCAAAGTGTTGCACTTTTTCTATTAATCTTTTACGTAAAATGATAATAAACGTCGTTACTGACATTCATCTTGTATTAAATTAACACAAAAATTGGGGTGAATCGTTTGTTTGAAACATGTGAAAAATGTGTTTAGTTTAACACAAAATTGTTTACTGCCTATGAATATTTCGAATTTATTCGAGAAATGTGACTTGAGAATCGCCATCGTTGTAGAAGCGAACGTATTTGTAAAGAGCAGCACAAACAACTATGACCGTTCGCTCAGTTTAGACGTAGCGGATAGACGAATCCTAAAATTTGTGTCGAATTATACCTATTGCAACTGTTGAAGTGAAGAAATCGACATTAATCTTGACATTATAATCACGTGCTGTCTTTATCGCGTTACGTTTCCAACATGCGTGAGCAAATATCGCAAAGTGCTACCTATGCGACGGTTTATACCAGTGATGTTTATACCAAGGCATACTTGCGCGAGAAATGACTTTCGAGAACGTAATCTCCTTATTTATAGCTTCTGGATGGATATGAACGATGGTCACGTGTGAACGCCTCGGTTGACACAGACGACGAAGTTGGTCCTTAAGCACCTGGGAAAAGTTTTACATGCAGAACGTGTCTATCTTTTAAATTAAACACTGAGAGCCTGTCTTTATCATCGTGAATTTGTAAATTGTGCACAATTTTCTTATTTTTAGATGGAAGATAAAACTGCCTAGTGGCATAGCTGACGGTAATTTGAATAAAGGCCTCGAATCTTGATTAGGTGTTGATGATTAATGACACTATGGGACTTATTAAGGGGTTTTCTTTAGAGGCCTAAAAATGGACTGTTTTTTGAAAATGGATTGCGAACAGACTACACAGAAAAACAGTTAGTATCAAATCAACAATTTATTGTTTCATAGAATATAAAATCTTTTTGAAAGAATTTATAATCTTAAACAAACATAATTTGCTACATGAAGAAATTTGGTTCCTTCGTTTAAGATTATCAAATTTTTCGGAGAAAATTTTATATTCTTGCTTATAGATGAAACGATGAATTGTTGATTTGATACCAATTTTTTCTGTGTATACAACCGATTAAGATGAAGCTTTTTATTTGTTTTAATATAAAGTTTTATCTTATAAATTCCAGAATTAAAATGATATTTGTCATCTCCATCTCTCCTCTTTTCTGGTCCATTGAATTTGACGCGTTGAGAAAAATATAAACATCGCGGGAAATTCCCGACGATCTTATAATGAAAATATTTTAATAATTCTTTTTTATCAATATTATATTTTGCATTGGTATACGCAGTTACCGACATTTGGGTTAAAATTAGAAACTTAATAAAATGGCTGCAAAGCGAAAATCATGTTTTAATTTTCAGTAGTTTTTCGCGCATGTTCATTGAAAAAAATTTAAATTAATCCCATGTGATCGTTATGATGCTTCACTGAAATGTGAGTTAAGAATTAGCAAAATACTTTGGTAATGATGGAACAATAATGCTGTGATACTTTTTAAAAAATAACAAGCGATTAGCTGGCGTTTTGAGCACCGAGAAATATTCGAAGAGAACTGGAATTGATGTAATTTCGATAAATTTGATGTAGACAGATGAGAACATGTGCAATAGATTATTTTGTTATTTATTTAAAATCGAAGACATGCAATTGAGGAAAAATTTTTCTTCTTTACTCTCTTTTTCCGTATACTATATTTTGCTTTATTTTTGTTTCATTTCTCCTTTCACTAATTATTTAAAAAATAATTTTGCGTAAAAGAATTATACTTGACTTTTTTTTATAATTTTAGTATCTTTTTTTAGGGGGGAGGGGAATTTAAAACAATCAACGCCCACAATTGAAATAATTAAGATTTTTTTCATATTTTCCTTTTTTTTTACACGGAGAAAAAAAAATGCTATTGAATCATCAGCATCAGTCTAATTGAAAACATTTTGTTAATTCAATAACAGCATTAATGAAATAAAAAGGTTAAAAGTAAAGATAATAACAAATAGAGTTGAATGAATAAAATTTAATTGAATCAACTGTATATACAATATATATTGGCAGCCCGTGAATCGATGATTAATTGAATCAAACTACGTTTCAATTCATATTACAGCATTTGTTTTTCAATGCATATGTTTCTTCTTTCGTTCTTGAACTTTGATATCTACATAAATTAGCCAGATTTCTTCAAATTTAATTCTTTTGCTTAGTATCATTTACAAAATAATTTTGCGTAACAGAATTACAAATTATACTTAACGTTTTTTTCACTTTTAATGTCCCTTTTTTTGGGGGGGGGGGAATTTACAACTTTCGATGCCTAATTGAGATATTTTAATTAAGATTTTTCTTCGTCTCATCTTCCCTTTTCTCTATATTTTGCTTTAATTCCGTTCCATTTCTCTTTTCGCCCTCGAAATCTGATATCAACATAGTAAGAATTTCTTCAAGTTCAGTTCTATCCGATCTATTAGCTCCTCCAGTTCTATTTTATTAGATCTTCCCCTCGCTCTTTTCAGGTTCCACGCGTATTCGAATTTGATTCGCATTACCCCGTTCCTCTATCTCGCGTTTCTCCTCGGAACGTGACGGGTGGGAATCGAATTCCCTCCAACTTCCGTCATTCCTTCCCTGAGCTCCTCTCGCAGCCACTTTCATTGGGTCTCTCGTGAACGGTATCGTGCGAGTCCGACCTAAAGCCCCGGCGCCGCGCAATCCGATCGCGCCTTCCGCCAAAGACAGGCGCGGGATGCAGAGCGAGAGGGAAACGCACATGGAGAGAGAGAAAGAGGAAGAACGAGAGATGCTAATACCGCACACGTAGCGCAGTGCTTGCTGCCCGCGGTGCTCGCGTCGCTGCCCCTATTATTTCCGTTACTGTCCGCGGTGTATTTACGCCCGGTGCGCGGGGACAGACAGGTTCATCCGTCGTCGACACGGCGGCGCGTCCCCCCCCCACCCTTTCTCTCCCCCTGAAAAACCTTGGGATTTAAAAATGACACTCGCCGCAGTCGCCGCACGTGTAACGCGCGCCGAGCCACAGGCAGGCGCGCGCGGCGAACAGCAGCAACATCAGCAGCAGCGGTTAACGGCCGAAAATGCGAAGCGTGCTCGGCGATAGGTACGTGCCGTTGTCGGCGACCCTTTCCTCGGGCGCCGGTCGCGGTAGCGATTGCGAGCGAGTCTCGTCGCTTTGGTCCGGGACACTGTTCCTTGCGTACGCGGGATTAGCTTGCACGTTTTCTACCACCGTCGGAATGCCCGGTGGCATCAATCTGTTGCACCTCGCGTGGTCGTGGGTACGTGACGTAGCGGTGTCGATTCCCGTTCGAATTTTTGTGTGTTTACCTTAGCCTAGTATAGACCCTCGAAGATCGTTAACGTTATGGCGTTTCAAACAGCGTGCGATTATTCAATTAGGACAGTAATTAGCGTGTGCGTCTTCGTAATTTGACAGCTAACGGAATGCACAGTTTCAGTGTACGTGTATGCGTGTGTTTCAGACACGATTTTGCCAGGATGCCTCGGGTAAGGAGACAAGTGATCCTGGAGGATCCGGCCAGGCCAGTCACTCCGGACATGGTGGAAACGAAGCTGCGTGAGTCACTCGTGGAGAAAATAATCCAAGTCCCACATATATTATTTTGTCGCGCTTCTGGTATTCTCGGATTAACTCACGGATGATGTCTCTTTCTACAGTGAAGTCCGAATTCCTGGACGACGGTTCTCTGGATGAGATCCAACCTCCAAAAGTTGCAGAGGAGACGCCGAGCCCTCATCTGCAGGATCACCAGTACGGACAGACACCTTGTTATCAAATAACGAGGAAACCTGCGCAGCCACCACCAAGAGCTGAGGTAAAATGATTGATAAGTAACATTTCTACAACAATCAGATTTCATACAGAAATCTTGATGTGTATCATTGGTGCAAAGACACTAACCCTTTCAGTGCTATAAGAGTGTAAATATCAAAGGTTTTAATAGTAAACAAAACAACAATAAATAGAAACTGAAGTAGATCACAGGCAGATAGAACATTCCACGTATATAAAATATATTTGTCATAAGAGTACTCAGCACCGAAACCTAGTGAAAATTGTTCTCATAATTTTGATATGAATTGAAACATTTTTTAGAAATATTCAGAAATACCTAGGCACTCTACATCTTTTAAAATTTGTCATACATGTGAATTCTGAAATATTCCGAGAAAAAAACTTAAACTTTTATAGATTTTTTAACATTTTATCAGAGATTATAGAATAAAAAAATTTTGAACATCTTAGGATATTTCATAATTGACTTGTATGAAAAATTCTACAAAAAGATGTAGATTTTCTGAGTATTTTTAAAAAGTATTACAATTTGTATAAAAAAATCTAAGAAAGTATAGTAAAATTGACTAATCGAAATTGCAACTTGCTTCTCTACTTGGTAGATATCAGTTCAAGCGGTAAAAAGAAGACTGAACCTGGAGGTGGGGACAACTGGTCCCAGCCAGTCCGCCTTCAAAGCACCTCGGGGTAAACGTAGAAGATCCGGCTCAAATTCTCTAGCTGGTCACACACCGACCAAAAGTAAATGACTCTTTCGTTTCACAATCTTTTTCTCTATTTTTTTCCGTGTGTCATCCAAGAAGGGAATCGTTTGTTGCATTGCAGGTAAAACTGTAGAAAGGACACGGTACGATACGTCTTTGAGCTTGCTCACGAAGAAGTTTATTCACTTAGTTGAGAGCAGTCAGGACGGTGTAGTGGACTTAAATGTGGCGTCAGAGAAGCTGGAGGTACAAAAACGTCGTATATACGACATTACTAATGTTTTAGAGGGCATCGGTATCTTAGAGAAGAAAAGTAAAAACAATATCCAGTGGAAGTACGTTATCTGCTAGTATATTATATATTTTATACAGTTTAAATCGATGTAAATGGGAGATTACATTTGTGACCTTAATTGTTTATTGTAGAGGCGGTCAGTTACCGAACAATCGGAATGATATCGCCAATCTCAAAAGGGAGGTCGCGGATTTGGAAGCTAAAGAGAATACCTTGGATCAGTTGATTCATGGTGCCGCTAAGAATCTTCGCGAATTTACCTGTGCAGATAGACAATACGCTTATGTGACGTATCATGATTTACGTTCAGTCTCTATGTACAAAGACCAAGTTATTATGGCTGTGAAAGCCCCGACAGAATCCTCCCTCCATGTCCCACATCCGATCGATAACCTCGGTCAACAAAAGGTAAATTATCAGAATAGTTTGATATTATTTATACATATTCCAATTTCTCTATAATGTCGAAACAAAAATGTTCTCTGATGTTTAAGAAAGATATTTATTGTGTTTTTTATATTTTAATATTTTTAGTTACAAATGCATATGAAGTCGGAACACGGAGAGATAGATGTGTTTCTGTGTCCTGAGGAACCCACAGTCAAAACGTTACCCTATTCCGGGTATGTGACAACGCAATCTGTGCCTCAATCAAAAGAATCTGATATACCTTGTTTGCCTCCTGAATTGTTGGTTAATCGAGAATGCGACGAGCGAATCGACGAGCCAATACCTCCAGACGAGAGTTTCATAAATACTCGTCTGAGTACCCCCGCAACTACAGTTACCAGTATAACGAGCATGAAGGATGCCTTCTTATGCGAATCCGATGATTATGGACCAATGGGCGGTGGCAAATTCCAACTCCAAACTGAGGACCAAATCAGCTCAGGTAAGATTAGAAGAGACGAGTGTTTATTAGTTTAGTTGATTGTTTTTCTCTTTCTTGAAAAAAAGCTTTATATCTTGTACTAATAATCAATTTATGGAAAGCTGTTAAAATTCTTAAATTAATGTTGAAGCTAAAGCAGGAAAAACATTTTAATTTTTAAGCTTTTTTAGTAGACTTATCCTTAGCTTGCTTTCACTCATTTTTGCAAAGCAATTTGTATTATGCATTCTATTTTGTTCGCACGAAAAAACTGCCACTTTTTACTTTTATAAATTGTGTGCTTTTTTTCATCATTAATATTTTAACCTTTCAATTTCCATGCTGAGTGGGCCGTTTATCTCGTAAATTAGTATAAAACCATAATTATTTTGTTATTATAATTATAATTTTTGAAAATTCTAAATAAAATATAAATAAAAAACTTTTTACATCATAAATATACTTTTATAAGGAAAATTTTTTGAGGTTAGCTGTTTGTCTCGCTTGAGAACTTATATATGGGAAATTAGCATAGAAATCGAAAAGTTAAAAATAATGAATAGCTTCACAGATTATGCAACGTTATGGATCGTGTTAAATTGTAAATTAAAGTAAATATTTAAATATGTTATAATCAGATTAAATTACAACAAATTTAAATATAAAACAAATGCATAAAAAAAATAAAAAAAATGTTATTTTGTTTTGTTATATAATATTTTTTGTCATTACGCGCGAATACATCATTTTGCAAAATCTAGTAATGTATTATTGTGTAAATAATACAATATTTTATTCCTTATTTAAAATATATTTGTACTTATAAAAAGTTAAAAAAAATTATTGGAGAAATAGAAATATAGTAAGAAATGGTATTAATCTTTAACCACTCTAGTGAAATAGACTTTTATAAACACTAAACAGTATATGGGCTATTATAATACCCTACTAGAGTGGTTAAGGGTTAAGAATTTCATTTTGTTATTGCAGTTATATTGAATTATAATGTCTAAAATGGAGCAAGAGATCATTTTTTAAATACTTTTCTTTGTGTTATACATTAAAATAAATTAATTTTGTATTATTCTATACGATTTTGTTAATATGAATTGTTAGAATATTAAAGACTCTTAATTTATCGATTAAAAAAGTAATGAATTTTTTATGAACTATCATAAAACTTTTTGCAAAAATATGAGATAAATATAACTAAAAGTATACATACTTTTATTAATGTATGATAATGAAGATTGGAATTTATATATATATATATATATATATATATATATATATATACACATATATATATATGTATGTAATATTATTTCAACGTATAGTGTAAGAAAAAAATTGTTTGATTTCTCGTTCTTCATATTTAATTCAATATACTCTTAATTGTCGATATTTTAATGAATACATATGAATATACCATGAATATACATCGTTGTTCTATTTTGTTGCGTATTCTGTACATTTTATTTCACTTGCTCTTAACTTGCGCAAAATTTCTAATGCTTTATTTAGTTGAATGCTTTGTGTATATGTATAGTTGTATTTCTTTTTTTTTTTTTAATAAAGTATTAAAACATTTTTTGTCTCTATTACTAAAACAATCCGATTTATTAGAAACGTACTTTTCATGTTAAAAATTTTTATGAAACAGATATTATGAGATAATTATCCTGCAATTGTTAGATTGCATTATATTTTTCTACTTGAAAAGAATATGTTGCATGTTACAATTTAATAATCACTTGTGGACAAATGTCATTCAAAAGAAAGGTAGTGAAGGTTATATATTTCCATGCAACTTAATAACCCATTTTATACCTTTCTTTTGGATACTTTACTGCCTTTTCACCAATGGACGATGGCCGTACCCTGATGGAGCTCTGGCTGTGACTTGTGTGTTAAAGTTATCAAAATCACATCACAGGCAGAGTTCTAGTTAGGTAACGGTTTCAAACAGCAAAGCTCGTGTCGTGCGAAGGTACGTTCACTTATACTAACTATTGGCCACGATTATGTTTTACATGATGTTATCACTTTAATATTATCATGTGAAATATGGATGCACGATTTTCCATAAAAAAATCTTTTCATTATAATTATTTCTGAAAATTCTTGAAGGGAAACGTATATATAATTTGGAAATCAATGTGATCGACCCGAATTTTGCAGCACTTGTTCACTTTGAATTTACAAATAGCAATTTTCTTACATGATTAAACAACGTATTATGAAAACATAGCCGCATTGTTACTTTCGAAACTCATTTAATAGAAGCTTATTTGGCGTATTTGACAAGCTGCCCTTAACATATAATTCTAGAAACTAACAATATGCATTAATTGTACTCTTTAACGCTTTGTAATCGATTGCAAAACTATTTTAAATAAAATAGAAAGTGCTTGTGGTGCGTCACAAGAAAACTTAAGTAAATTAGATATCTTACATTACTGACATACATTTCTTAATAATATAATTGTTTGCGAACGATCTAATGTAAATGATGCTGCACCACTTGATATTGCAGCATGCGTCATTTGTTACTTTACCACTGTCATTACTATTCGTTACCGACATTCTTACTTTTGTTGCAGATTTGAATACTCTCGATTTTGGAGAACTACTAGCTTTGGAGCCACCTCTCTCCGAAAACGACTACTCGTTCTCGTTAGGCACCGAGGAGGGTCTTTCGGATCTCTTCGATTTTAAATTCTAGGAATATCATCGCTTATATTGCATGGGCGTTCGTGTCGTTTTGGACTGCTCCTCAAATAGACGGAACCGCCTCATCAGTTTTATAATGCGCCTTCGCGTTACGCAGTGATGGGTGGTTGGCAGTTTCTTTCCGCGCGTCGATCTTCGCGAGAAATTGCGAGCATGTAAAATTCGTTTTTGTTTATTTATCTTTCCCCGCATGTCATTATCCAGGTATTTTTCTACCTGGAATTTGTTTTTCATTTTGTACTTACAAGTACAAAGAGATTTAAAAGAATAGCAACGAGATAGTCGGGGCACGTCAGATGCAATTTCATAAAATTTTCGTAAATTTTTGAGACTGGAACCAAAGATAGATGCACAGACAGATTGTGCAAATTGTATGGAATGTATTACATTGTTTCGTAAAATATTTTTACACTAGCCAATCCATTATTATCTGTCGCGGATAAAAATGATAAAGAAATGTAATTTGTCTTGCCTACGCCAGAATATTTTAACCTTTTAAATATTTTTCTTATTCCCATTTCATTTCGGAATGTCTTGTCGTATTTTAATTTCTTATTGCGGATCAGAAACTCTGAATGTGAAGGAGCTGAGAACCGCGAGAATAAACATATCACAATATTGTTAATGCGTGCTTCCGGCTTGATATACGGTCTGCGTTGATCGCGTTTGCGGAATGGATTGCGAAGACGCTATACAAAGATAAGAGAATGGGGCGAAAAGAAAAGAATACGTGTGTTGTGTGTATGTTGTTTGTGTGTTATGTGTGTGTGCGTGTGTGTTTGTGAAAAGAGAAAGAGAGAAAAAGGATTGAAAGGCGAAGGCGCTTTTTCGTGCAATCTGTAATAATATTGTAAATTGAGCTAAGAAATAGAAGAGAAAGTGTATGTGGGAATTCAGAGAGAGGACAGACTGTACTCGTGTTGGACAATGATCTAATTGCTCTTGTCCAACTGCAAAATGAATGAGACGGTTAAGTCATCGAATTCTTTCTGGTGCGAAGTTTTATTCGACGGAGAGAAGGAGAGGGGAAAGATGAGATTGTGAGACTCACTTCGCGCGCGTGAAAAGCGAGTATGTGCGATATTATTGCGACTCGGATTTCTTAAATTATATGCGGCGGAGTTAGAGACCCTCGTCCTTTTCCCCTGGACGATGTATGTTTTTTTTTTAACGGATACACATTGCCTTGTTAGTGAATCGTTCGACAGTATGATAATCTTATTTCGCGGTGCTTTTGTAATTCCGACCGGTCGAGAATGGCAAATCAAGATGAATAAACATCCGTTTTCCGTTTTAAATATATTATTTTATTCCTCGTTATTCAGATGGGAAATCGAAACGCGATGACCAGTAATCGTTTTACGACGATTGTGTTACTAGCTGATTTATAGAAAAAAATATGCACGTAGATAAAGTCAAAACGTACATATTTACAGAATGGCAAAAAATGAGATCTTAAACTATATTATCATATTTAAATGCGCATTTAATCCCGATTTGCAACGGTCATATCGTTTAAGATCCCAAGATTCAAGATACAGATACTATATTCTGGACTTGATCACGGGATTCTTTTTTAAAAAGGTTTTCTTGCCGGTGTAAACGCTTGAATACTGTCGAGTAAACGCGGTGCTGGAATTGTTTTATTGAGCGAGATTCATGTTAGAGAAAAAGAGAAAGAGAGAGAGAGAGAAACATCTCTTGTTCCTCGAGATCTCAAGGATATACTGGAAAAAAATAGTCTGGAAGTCCCTCAAAGGATGTACCCTAACGTACAACTTAGTGTACGTCCAAAGCCATAGTGCCTACACAAAATAATGATGATCATACCCTTCTGCAATTGTAAATACTTTACAAAATACAATTATACAAATGTAAGCTCGCATCATAAATATACGTATGTATACATTACATACATCCCACACACCGTGCATATATATGCATATATCTATATATGTGCGTGTAAAGGAATATAACAAATGAGTAGACACTGCGAACATTTCGTTATGTGTAATTATATCGTAAAAGTACGAATTAGTTACTTTTAATATTATTAATATTATTAATTATTGAAACACATTAAATAAAACAAAATATTAGTTAATAATTTCATTTAAATACGTATGTATATATACACATACATATGCGTGTACACGTATGTGTACGCGTAGTGTGTATTTACATTTATAGCGAAGGGACGTTGTGCAGGATAATAACGAAATTGCCTATTGCATCAATGGCTATTGAAACTTGACTTGAATAAAAAATTGAATCTTAAAAATATATATTAATGAACAATTAATTTATTGTATGTAATATCCTCATGTTCTGTGGTGCGGGAATAATTCCACGAGACTTTATTTTTTTAAGATTAAGAAGGCATTAGCACGAATATAATGATTTTTTTATTGTATTAGATCTTTCTCAAAATAACTTGATAAAGTCGATATGTTGTACGTATTGTTACCAATGTATGAAAATAATCGTGCATATGGAAATAAAGAGACGGCTAACGATATGATATTAATTAACATCGCAATTGCAGATTATTACTTTGCACAATGTTCGCCGCGCTCCCGTTCGCGACAGCCGGGAGGAATTGTATTAATCCTGTTTTCATTTTCCATTTACGCTAGCTGGCATCGAGCGCTTTTTTTTATATGGCCACGAGAAGACGATGAGAGGATGAGTAGGAAAGTGGAATACACGTGCGTTGCAAGTGTGCGTGAGAGAGAGAGAGAGAGAGAGAGAGAGAGAGAGAGAGAGAGAGGAAAGAGAATGTGTGAGTGTGTGAAAGGAAGATTATTAGTTCGCCATCGTGAGTAGTGTAGATTTTGCGACAATGCGTTTTACGTATACGTGCTTCTTTCGATCGGTATATATTTGAGAGACTGTCCGAAATTAATGGCAAATACGATTAAGCACCGATCGATTGATAAGGAGAAAAAATTGGGGGGACAAAAGAGATGGAAGAATAAAAGAAGAATCGATATTGATGTATCATTACGACGAACATTTTGTCACGTTTTAATGGGTCCGGCCCGCTAAAAGAACACCGCAGAGAAGAAAGTTGCAAAATATAATCTTATGTAACATCGTACAGAAACATGCATTATTATTCCATTTGTACGAATCCCGTCGATTCAATCCATACGGATATAATCGTATCCAACACTTGCGGTTTCATCTCCTTTACAAACCTTCCATCTGACCAGGTATTCTTTCTCTAAATACCTCTTGACCTTATCTTGGGTGAAAGGGATAACAATCTGGTCAGATGAGTTTCTCCATTCCCGCTTTGGTCAGTCTGTCCGTCTTCTCATTGCCTAATGTGTCCTGATCCGAGGATCCACAGGATGATGGTATTGCCCTTCCTTAGTTTATTTAATATCTACAATTCTAAATTCAGGGTTGAAAAGTATCACGTTACTTGGGTTGTTACAGTTATCTTTTTTCATGCTTATTATTTTTTCTGTTTATAAGGCTAATAGTAACGTCACATTTTTACAGTAACCAATTTTATCGTTACTTGTTATACGTCTGTGTGCTTATAGATCATATAATAAATGTAATAAATAAAAATTATAGATTTTACATTGAATAAATTTTGTACTAATCAAATAGTGACAATTGGATGCCTTTCTAATAAAAAGTCAAGTTCTTATGAAAAAGTAACGAATTCTTTCTAAATAACGGTAACGAGTTGCTTTTTTTATAAAGTAATGTTTTCAACCTTGCAACAAATCAAAGAAGAGAGTTAGATATAAACGCATCCGAGTATGTTTTAAATATGCGTTTAGCTTTAAGTGTAATAAATTTTCATATAGAATCAACTGTTATAACATGCATTCGCACGTTCACTTTTCGTATAAAAGTTTTAATAAATATAAAAAATGATAGATTGTGAAAACAGCGTATGCTAAAGCTTGCACTAGAATTTCTTACAAAGTTTTCGTTAAAAATTGATTCTAGATTTATTTAAAAAACTAAAAGAATGTTTGATTTGATTTGAGGTATATTTATTATGACCTACTAGTATAAAAAAGTATAGATTTAAAGTGTTAAATATTTTTATAATTATTTGTAGCGACGAATTATTTTCAGCTGGATTAATTCGTCTTTAATCTTGAGGGGTCTTGTTTTTGACGAAATCTCATTCTTACAGCCGGAACTAGAGTGTGGTGATTGAAGTACATTTATGTAAAAAATTGAACGGCCGCAAATGTGGTGATAAATTTTTTAATGTTTTCATTAACTCGCTACAAAATGATTTAAGATCATGATTAAATCAAGAAAAGTTGTGAAAATTTTTTCAATTGAATATGAAATATCTAATGATATAAATTTTGATAAAATAACGATCTAATAAAATGATTTTGTAACTATCAAAGTGCAAAGAAGATTACTTGAAATGAAAAAATATATTTTCTGTAAATTTTTACAAAAATTAATATTGTCTATAAATGTGAAATATTAGGTGAATGTAAAAGTATAGGCTTTTTTTGAAGTGTGAGTTTAAGACTAAAGACTTATTCTATCTTCAGATGTAAGATAAGAACAGAATAACAAAAAAGCGCTTTCTAAACATGGACTTTGATTTGTATTATAACGTATATCTGTACACACGATTATATGTTCTTATTAAATGAATATTAATGTGTTGAAAATATTACTAACTAATATTATTTTTTATATTTTATCGCAGAAGAAATATTTTTCGTTACTAATATGTGCATTATTATCTTTTACTTCGGGCGCTGAAATATCTAGTTCCGGCTGATCATTGTCCTTTAAAGCTGAAACGTCAATTTATTACAATTCGTATACAGCTGAATAAATTTTTAACTTCAATTCATTTTGATTTTGGACCACGAAGCTTCTATTATTGATTTATTATCGATTATTCATATTGTACAAGTCTTTCGAAACTTACAATAAGCGGAGCTTTCAATTCGCTCCGATTCGCTGGTAGGTCCGCGCGCGCGCGCGCGCGATCGGCGCATTAGAAAATACAAATCCGTAAAAAAAGGAAGGAAACGTGGAAAGGGAAGATTGAATAGACTTACTATATAATGAGGAAAATAAAGATAATCTCATTCGTGAAAGATGTCGGAGTAATCGCTAAAATAACGTTGACCTTTTTAATTACGTTGAAACGAAGCTCTCTTTAATTATAATTGTTCTCTCAAAAGACGAGTATTATTGTACAAAGTATATACTAGCATATTAGATATGCGTAGTACGCAAGTTGCGCTATTAATTTGCGTACTACGCACGCAATTTGGGGGGAGGGATAGGTACAATGTTAAATGTGTCATTATCTTGCGTATAGTGACAAACTTGATATACTATACGTTGTATGATGGTGCCGTGTAATTATGACGATTTATATATGTAGAAATTACATACAATTATATTAACGCGTTATTAACCTTAGGAAGATGTGTATGTGTGTGTGTAGGTGTGAAGAGGAATTATAATGTATATCTACAAAATTTTTCAATCGGCCATAAAATTATCCATTGTTAAATGACTCGCTTCTGTGCCTCATCTTCGAGACGTTCGCAGATAGTGTCTTCACATATCATCAATTAATATTTCAGATAAAAATTATTTAATCAGAAGGGGCATTCAGGAAATGGTTTTCGAGGGATAACAACTTTTTTCTCGAGAATATTGTCTTATATCACCATGTATTCAAAATTATTATTACCCGCTTACCAATAAAGGGGAAACTGGAAAATAACTTCAACATATCATGTCTTTTAAGCTAGATAATTGTGTTTGTTGTAACATTTGAATTTCTGGAATATGTTTTTATGAAATAAAGAAATGTTTTGAACACTTTGAAATATAAGTTACAAAATAAAATATCAAGTATAAAACATTTTTTAACTTGAGTATAGTAATTCGATAACATAGGAGCTCTTAAAAAAAATTAGAAGTGATAATTAGATTTAAATTAGGAAATTAACCAATAAATTAAAAAATTTTGTCTGTCTTATCGAACTGAAGTCAATTAAATTTAAAATATATTTACAAGACTACTTTCACTGATATCTTTTTAACGTCATGTACAGTAAATTAAACGATATTTGCATTTTCGATTTTTTATTAGAGACTTTTATATAAAAAGAAGGTGTCACTACAAAGAGTGCTTTATTCTATAATACAAATGAAAACGATATATTCTCTAGGTAGAAAAACATTGTAGTATTTTTTTCTTTTCTCTGTAAAATTATTCTCCAGAAGAGAATAATGGGATATATTAATATTTGTTTTATTTACTGTACAGTTCTGTCATTGTCACGATTATATTTATTATTTGATGTATATAAAAGTTTCGATTTTTCTCTCATTGTCAGATAGTACGAACCTCATTGTACTTTCTTAGTTTTCTTGTTCTGCGTACAAATATATGTTAATAAAATACAACGTGAAATATAAATGTTAATACAAATAATCATCTCGCTCATAGGATATGAATTGCGTAATAATCATGAGTATTAAACTCATAAATCGATAAAATATAAATTTATATACATTCGCAAATTTTTAATATAAGAGACTTGAATAACAAGATATTTAATATTTAGGATTAAAAAATGAAAAAAAGAGAGAAGGATATTGAACTATCATCATTTTCTAGAAATGCTTATGCTCGTTGTTTCAAAATGATTACTATACTATACAATTTTAGATTACTTTTACGTGACTTTTCTTAATTAGATGAGACAGGTAATTTAAAAATAAGTGATATTGCTCTTGGAATATCGTTCGTCAGATGTTTAAAAAAGAAACACAGGGTGTACATTAACGCGTGTGTGCTTCCTGAAACTGAATAACGTTTATCCGAAACTTTTTCTTTAATTGATGATAAATAAATGTTATTTCGGATCAGCGACGAAGGTGAATGTTATATATCACCTCCGTTTGACGTAGCACGCTTTCAGCTATTTTATCTAGGGGGATTAATTAGAATTACGATATTATATACATAAAAGAGTCGCGCGTTGGCACAGCAAAGATGTGTGCCCGGACTGCCATCCAGCGCTCAGCAGCAATCATTTTACGATTAATTAATATTTTAAGATTAACCGTATTTAGGTTTTTTGAACTTGCTTTCGTTGTGCTCTTTGCAACCGCCGCATGCCAATTAAGAAAAATACGCGTCTGATCTCGTTCAATGATGAACACTTAGTAATTGTACATTGAGATTTTTCTCACGTTAACTTTATTCCGTTTGAATTTCTTTCGTCATCTACACAAACAGTGTAAAAATGTTATAAAACAAAAAAAAATTCGATAAAATTCTATAGTTTTAGCAAATAAGGAATAAATAAGTTAAATAAAAAAGTTTTCTCCACCGAAATAAGATTAGCTTGAAATTAAACCAAATTAAAAGTTCACAAGTTTTTTGCGTATGAATTATTATTCAAATAATTCGGTAAAATTACTTTCTGAATATTTAGATAATAAAAAAAAATACAAAGTACGTTCGATTGAATAAATATGCGTCCTTCATATATTACTTCGAGACGTGACGATTCCCGATCTGTTAGAAATAACAATTTGACACGATATACAACAAATAATTTAAGCTTTAATCGTTTTTATTTTTATTCCAGGTATGAATAAAAAGAGACATTAATTATCTACATGTATCATCGGCTTTCCTCGCAGCGCCGCCCACTGCCAGGTCAGTATTTCTTAAACGGTTGGCAGTCCCGGCCTTAATGGAATGTTGCGATTATATTATCTAATTAATGCGAGCGATACAGTCTACGGCTACCGCGTCACGTAATTATACCACGTCTTCGTTCGTGCCTCATATCGTCATGTTCGTCGCATTGTTCACCTTTCTCTCTCCTATATATACCGCAATATATACCAAATAATAGTCTAAAATTATAAGCCGCCCGATTTTATATCGTATTCACTAACAACAAGATCGCTCTCTCGCATTTGCGCAAGCTAGATGTATGTATGTATATCGCCTCTTTGTTTTAAATCTTCTAGCTGATGAAAATTGTGTATATTGACTCGACTTGGTTTCCGCTGGTCCAAACACGTTGCTTCCGGAAACACATATTTTCCTTGGCAGTTACATGAAGCAGTTGTTGCGATATTTTAACAGTTTTCATACTGTACCGTGTATTAACGAAAGCCGAATTCTTTAAATTATGATGGTTTTGTTATAAATGGAGTAGTCTCGTATACATTGAAAAGTTCATTGCTTTTTACAAATTATTCGAAATCTATATTTTAAGTATCGGAGACGAAACTTTCCGATATTTAAAAATATAAATATATTATAGGAAACTTTTGCAGTCGTGTGTTGTATGTGTTGAAAATTTTTATCGAATTAATCTTTTATGCGAAGCATTGAGCGTTTGTGACCCGCTTAACAAACCGATAAGACATAGTAGAGATACAAAATCGACAATTAAAATACAATCTCACAGGCTATTGCTCTATTCGAGATTCACACATCTCATCGTCAGTACTGATATTTAAAAAAAACTCTATCTTTTTTATTCTTATCTTAATATTCTGAAATGATTAACACGCTATTGTGCTGGATTCGAAAAATTCTTGAGTACTTAGACTTAAATTGCATCCAAACAATAAATGTTCGATATAATTAAATCTAATTATATATATAATTTTTTAATTATATAGTTAAATCTAATTGAATAATTAAAATCTCAAATCACGCATGTTATTTACGCAATATAATTTTTTTTTATACATTGTTTGATAATAACAAGGTAAATTTTATTTGTTTTAATAAAAAATAAAACTTATGGTTTATCACATAAATTGTAGTTTGTCATATCGTACTTCCGCAAGAAATTCTTCTAATTTCGTATAACGTGTTCTAAATACATCGACCTTTAATTAGAAAAAGTAAACAATTTAAAAAAAAATAATAAAAAAACGATATAAATTAAAGTAGGAAAGTTTTCACTTTCCTTTCCTAAACAATTTTATGTTTTTGACTTGTGTCACTCTTCTTGCGGAAGTGCAGATATAATTAAAATTTCAGATCACGTACATTACTTACGCAGCACAATTTTTCACATGTTATTTGATAGTAACGAGGTAAACTTTATTTATTTTAGTGGAAAGTAAAATTTATGGCTTATCACGTAAATTATGGTCATATCTGACGCTGATAGTAAACATGTTAAAAAATCACTTGATCATGTATGTTTTTTTTTGTGTAATTTATCGATGTGTTCAATTCCATTATAAATTATGACTTGATGTTAATATGAATCTACTTGTAGTTTCTCTTGCGCTTTATATTATAAAAAGATGGCTAACGCAAGTACGAGAAGCCTTCTTAAATGCTTCTAGTCTATTGGAAATTTATTTCGCTCTTCACTCTTATGACACAGGGCTAGCTTTAAAAGCACGATAAAATCAGTTTTAAACAGAGCATTGTTTATGTACATTGTTCTTATATGCAAATGGTATTCTAACAGTACATTTGTATACATATGTAAATTTATACGCCCTTCCCCAGTTCTTTTCAAATTTAGAAATATTAATGTATAACAATTCTTTTCTACTGTCATATATTTCGTGTGTTAAGGTACCTAGTTCGGATGTTTCTATTACACAACATCGTTACATTTTGTAAAAGGCTTTGCCATCCGGGATCGATCGAACGCGCGATGAACGGGGCATGGCAAAAATTTATTTACGGAAAGATAGACTTTTACAAAGTCAGCGCATAAATCTAATTAGCTGCCTCTCTTATTTAACACATCTCGTTTTTCCCCCCAAGTATTAGACTATAGCACGTATAGTCTGCGCAAATTAGAAACGAATATGTGTTGCAGAAATGCACATAAATATATGTGCACGCGTGTGTGTATGTGTGGGTATATATACACAAGATATTAAAAAGTTAGACTGACAAACTGGCGGAATATAAACGATCTCAGGAGAAATGTTTTTTGTTAACAATATTTTTATCAAAAAAAATATTAATTAACAAATCGTTACTACTTAGTGAAATAATTTTATTAATAACTAGTAATAATTAGTAAATTAATTTTACCAACACAATTAAATAATTTTACTACTTGAATTATTTAATAAAATTATTTAATAATCATAAAGTGTAAAATTTTATCAAATAATTTTATTAATAATTATTAGTAAAAAATGTTTCTCAACATCGTTTATGTTCCCAAAGCTTCCGGTTCAAATTTTTAATGTCTTGTGTGTATATATACACACATACACACATATATATGTATATGTACGTATGTATATATATATATATGTATATGCGCAGCAATGAAAATGCAATATATGTATAATATCAATGTATCACTGCTGCCCGCGTGACGAGTAGCATAACGAATGAAATCTTGATCTCGTTTAAAATGATCTCAACGATAAAAAACATGTTCTATGTATTTACACGACTTCTTTCTTCTTGCTTAAACAGCACGCAGTTACCGTTACATGCGGCTATCTACATCGAGCCCTATCGTCGAACGCGAAAGCACTTGAACAACGTTTCGTTTTTACCCTGATCTTTTAAAACGTCCAACGTTCAATGAGACAATCGGTGAAAATCGTAAGTAAGGTGTCTACTGTACTGTTCGCTCGAGGCGTGTTAGAATTTGCGCGGCAGTGTTGGTTAACGAGCGATGAGAAAGTAACGCGTGAAACGGCGGAAAATACTTTTCAAACACACGCGGAATTGTACTACTTATTTTCAGATGCATCTTAAACGTAATTTAAAAATGTTCGTTAAAATGTTCTTCGAATCAATGAATTATGTTCTAGACATCAATATAAATTAATACAAGAATTAACTATCATATAGTATATATAAATTATTATACATATTTGTATTAATTACTCAAGAAAAAATTATATCGGCATGTAGAATGTAGATGGATCGGGCGTTGCGAGTAGTTAAAGTTCATCCATTTATCACTTTACAATTTCGCATGTCAAAAGTGTATTTTCTGCCGTTTTTGATATTCAAAAAATTTCTCAAGACGCTCATCGTTAGAGGCACTCTGTCCGCGATTGAGCTGTCAAGTAAATACGCACGTGTAGTCGTATCGCAATCGTTATTGTAACGCTAGTAGAACCAGTTTACGCCGTTATCTAATCTTGCATACATTCCGGTTCCTTCCGTCAGAGTTTCTTCGAGGACCGCGTTACTGCGCTAACGGGATGTAGAAAAAAGGAGAATTTAAAATAGTTACAAATTAAACGCTAGCTACACTTAATAACGTGTTCAGCTAACTAAAAATTAATTGTACATGGCAGTGTATTATACACAAGATCAGTGCAATTTTTCTCAAACAATTTCGGACATTTTATAAAGATGTCAATCGGACAATCGGACATTTTATAAAGATGTCACATAATTAATATTGCATCAACGTAAAATATAAAATCGATTTATATATATTTAAAAAAAAATATAATAAATTGGAAAAAAGGAAAGATAATATAATAAAAATTGTAAATATAAGTATTAAAAATAGTAAATAGAGTAAATGTAAATAATTTAATTAATTCCACTTAAAATTTAAAACTACAAATATTTAGCATGACGCTTCGTGAATTCCCAAAGACTGCTGAGAAAATTTTTACAAATCTTGCACGAATCTGCTATCATAGTATATCGTAAATGATCATATACGTTATTTTTCTTCTAATACTTTTTTGCCGCATTTTTACATAACAATAATTTTTGCACTATTATAGATTTTATAATATGCATATTCTCCTCGAAGAAACTATACTGTTGCAGCTATATGCCCGCGAGAGCTGAGTTATTGATAAACTTGCTCTCGTCCATATTCCTTCGTCATTACCAGTACTCACAGCACGGCAATAAGTGCACAACGATATTCGAATTAGTCTTACTTAGATCTCTCTCTCTCTCTCTCTCTTCCTTTTTTCTCTTTTTCTTTCTTTCTATATTTCGCTCCGTTCTATTGGATATCTTAAACAAAACGCATAAATGAGGCACTTGCCCGAATCTATACCGGCCATATTAACACTCCGTTTTCCTGTTATAGATCAAGATCTGCCAACAATTAATACACGGAAGGCACGCCTCGTCTCTCGCGCGAATGCTTAAAATGTCTCTACACAAGTATTTTTTTATTTTTTTCGTTTAATCTTGCATCAGTCTAAGCACCTAACAGGCCACTGCTACGAACACAGTCCTCATAATGGTATCACATTACATTACTACAGCTCTCAATCTTGTTGTCGTCGTCGTTGTTGTCGCTTTCCATTACATTCGACTTCCTCTATTATTATCATTGAGACAAATAAAGAAAAAAAAGACTTCGAATTGAATCCTATACAGACCGATTCCACGGCGGTTTGCGGAGCGTGGAACTGCGCGACGGACAATACTTGGCAAAGCTTGAAAGTGGCAAAGCTTGAAAGTACCATAAAAAAGTAGATCCCGGGCTCATCACGAGACTGTTCGCCGTCGACGTATTTAAGCGTCGCATTATGTGATCACGATCGCGTTATTATTATTATTACTTTTTTTTTTTCGACGTAACTTTCAGCCACGTGTCCGTTATGAGGCTACGAGGAAAAGAGGGAGGGGGTTTCGCTGCACGTAACGCCATATCCATGTCAGTTCCACGGCTCTTCTTCGTAACGCTGCAGAGGGTATATAGAGTGTTCTCTCACTGTCAGCACTGCTAGTTTCTCAAGGGGCACAGAGTCACGTTGCTAGATATTGCCCGTAATCAAACCGTAAACGGAGCGAATCGCTTCGCGTCCGCTGGTGCGAGGATACCGTCACTCCCGCGGCGCCTCGTGAGTCAGTCCGCGCCGAAAGCACACCGAGTTCGTGCCGTCGCGTTTATTACGATAGTTCCTGTCCCTGAGCAGAAAATCGTCGTTCCCGCTGCTATACTGGGCGACGGACTGGGACCGCGGCGGCGGACTGTGCGCGGCCATATACGTGACCATATTGTTGAAGTTCGGCAGGAACTGCGGGTTGAAGAGCGACAGGATCTTCTCGTTGAGCTCGCGCGGGCTCCGGGTGGGCACCATGTAGTGGTCCCGCGCGTTGCTCGTCGCCCCGTGCCGATCGTACAGGTCGTCCTCGGTGGCGGGACGATGCCCACAGAGATCGTCAAGGCTGTTAGCGCTGTCGCTACCACCGGAATCCTCGAGCTCGCACGTCGGCTCGGCGTTCATCAGCGTCGTCTCGACGAACTCGGACTGATGGTATCGGGCACCACTTCTCTGGGCCGTCGCGGATCGCTGTTGCGTATCGTAACCGTCCAAGTAGTCGAGCGTGCAGACCTCATCGTTTATGACACTCTCGTAATGATCCTCGTCCGGCTTGTGCGTGTTGCTGGTGTGGTCCGTGGCGATACCGGTGGTGAGGCTCGTGGGCGTCGTCCCGTCATCGTCCTCGTCGTCGTCGCCGTCCTCGTCGTTGCGCTCGTCCGATTCCGCGAGGTCGGAGGAAGAGGAGGTGGAAGATACGCCAGAACCCGTGGGGTCCTGCGGCAAGCCTCAAACGGCTCTGTGTCGCCTTCTGTATCATATGTACGTTTTCTTCACCTTTTGCACCGGCTTGTTCTCCGCGGACGAGTTCGCGTTCTTGCCGTTCGGGTTCTTCGGTGGCACATTCAGCACGAGATTGATGGATTTGTTGTTGAATCCGGGCGACTCCGAGCTCTCCGTTAGCCGATTGAGCTGTTGCCGTTGCTCCGAGGGTTCTGGGTACGACGAGCCGCGCAATCTCTGGGAAAACCAGAAGCCAAAAGCGAAACCGGCCACCAGAGAACAGAAACAGGTCCCTATTAGCGCACCCGTCAATGTTTGGGCCGAGTATACTACCGGTGTTACGGTCACGCCTGCAATCAGAATGCAACAAGTTGAATAGCACCGAATATTAGGATTTGACTCTTGCGAAAACTGCTCGCGCGTATTGTCTCTGGTGTTCAGAACGGCAAGAAGAGGAGAAGTTAAAGCGATAGGAGGAGCAAATAAAAAAATTACTAATGAAGAAACAGAGACACAGTAAAGATACAATCGACTTTTTCAGACACATCACCCGCACAAATATAAAACGAAATGTGCGCGAAATGTTGCTTTATTGGCAACAAAATTAAATACCTCGATGACAACCAAATAGATGGTGATTTTATATATAAAAAAAAAATGTAGACTAAGGTTTCTTCGTACAAATCAGTAATATCGTTTTAATTCAATAAATTTTTAGCTACTGCAACATAAATGGTCTAATGTGCTTCTACAGTTGCTATCAATGGATAAAAAAACTAATTAATCGTATTTAAAATAATTGTTGAAGAACCCTTTCGAAAAACATTAATACTAAATATGGCGTTTTTATTTTAATAAATAGAGATTATTGCATTTTTATTCATATTTTTAAGTAAACAATAATTAGAATAAATTATTCAATGATTTAAATATTATGCAAAATAAAAAGGATATTAATAATAGATATAAAGCTATGACAAAAATATGAAGATATTTATAATGCTTTATTTTTAAAAATCCAATTTTCCTTTAAAAACGAAGCTCTGTATAAAAAAAAGAAGAAAAATTAATATATCCACATTATTTTTTTCATATAGAACCATCAGTTTCCCAGTTAAGCCATCAATGACGGACCATTCTGTACGATAGCATACTGACAAAACAAATTAGTTGCAAACATAAAAATGAATCCGCTTTGAGGAACAAAATACCACAGGAAGAGAATCAGTTCAAGCGGGATTGTATTATGCAAAAGGGATGGATTTTCGACCTATCGAACGCAGAAGGTAAGTATATATCATGATATGACGATGGACAATATCGCAGATGGTTACCTTGAGGCTCATTAGCCCTCGGCTGCGTACGGCCATACTGATTTTCCCGATCCAATTCGATGATGATTTCATTCTCCCGTTCATCGGGCTGCTCGTCGCGCCCAATTTCGGACGCCACCGCTGGCTGGACGGACTTCGTTACCTCTGAAGTAACATTCACCAATATGATGATAGACGACAATGATGATTACGTACAAAATGACTTTGCATACTCATTGCAGCGTACACTAGATGCCATGTACACCTTCGCACATTAGATTTAGATTTAGACATCGCATTACTCGTACACCACTGACTTTGAAGTAAATTAGTCAAAGGAGGATGGGTAAAATGAATTTATCAAATCTATTTTGGTTCCCGAAGTAGCAAGTAAAAATGCTGTCTTTTTTATAGCTTTTGAGCTGCTAAATCTAATTCTGAGTTTTAAAAATAATAAAATCAGCATATAAAGCTAATCATCTAGTACCGTAAATTATCATTTAGTATACGTTGAGTTTTTACATGAACTAATACGAACGTAACGTAATTTATGTTTTCCGGCTAGCAAAACAGAATAGTGTTCTTATCTATAATAGTTCACGTTCCGCTTGATAAAAATAAAAAAAATTATTAATGTTTAAAAACAAAGGCATTATCTTAATGGGAACTATTTTAAATCTTGACTGCGGCGCTTAAGAGCATTGTTGTTCATTACTCTTTCCAAGATTTTCTCATAGAGTATTTTGTATTTTATTGTAGTATTTCATTATTGGAAATTGTAAGATTCGCGCAAATAATATTTTTAAACGCTACGTGTTTGTGTTATTCACATTTCGGTAGATTTTTACTTAATTTTATTGTTTATTCTATTGTAAATTTATAATTTTATTAACATACTGTTCTCATAAGCTACTTACATATTTAATAGCTTTACATGCTGATTTTAATATTTTCTCAACAAATTAAAATTTTTAAAATTTCAGCACCAGATTCAGCAGCTCACAAAGTATACAAAAACATACCGTTTTTGCTTGCCATTGTAGGGGCCAAACTTGGCCTATTCTATTCATTGTCTTCTTTTTTCCTGGATTAATTTAATCCTGGAGTGCTACTATGTGGATGAATTTTCACCCGAGTGCTAATTCAAGTTTATAAAGTTCAAAGTTAATACAGTTTTCGTTATATTAAATTTTTTATTTAGTTCAAAATAATATTTAAGATTAATAAGATTTTATTTGCACTAAAACAGTAATAGTGCAATTATTCTAACAACTTATTCCTGCAATCTATAAAGTAGGAAAAAAAAAAATTCTTAATTTTGTGAATGAATTTTCATCTGAATATTAATTCAAGTTTAATGCAGTTTTTGTTATTAAATTTTGTTATTGAATTTTTGATAGTAAAAAATAATATTTAATAAAATTTTGTTTGCATTAAAATAGTATTAGTGCAATAATTCTAATACTTTGCAATTTATAAAAAAACAAAATTTTTTTTTTAATTCTTAATTTTATGAGAGTGAATTTTCCCTCAGAATAGTGTTAATGTAAAACAAACATGAGTAGCACCCAAGATTAATATTGTCTTTTGCGTAATAATTTGCTTTTTATCTTTTCGTATGTACGAAATATTTACAATTTTAAAATTTCAGTTTCGAATAGAGTTGTAAGTCATGATGTACATTAAGCGTCTTTAATATCTGATACGAATATTCGATGCGTCCGACCTGGAAGTGCTGCGAAGATATACACAACACTTCGTGTACGCATGAATACATGTGTATACTATGAAGTAGCTGATCGTGAGCTGTGTTAGCCGTGCGAGCAGTATTCTTAGCATAGTTAAACTTGCGAAAAATATTAGCTGTTTCAGATCTGACGCAAAATCATAATTTAGAATTCTTTTAATTTAAAATTTAGCTATACATTTAGCTGTACATTTTGGATATGTTGTTACATATATACTTTGTTTTTTAAATGACAAATACTGTTTTCAGATAAATTTTTTCAGTCCGTTTTTCCAATTTTTCATAATTTTTCAAGTTTCATGCATAATAAAACGGTTAAAAGTCAGATCTGAAGAAGTTTGATGTTCGCTAGGAGTTACAAAGATATGCCCCTTAATATTCAACGCTTCATTCTTCAGCAGCATATTCGACACAAAAAGCGCCCACAAAAAATACGATCACACGTTTTGAAATTGTCATTTATCAGATTTGTTTATATTAGTTGAGCCATCTCTCTTCCATTTTTCACGTTTAAAATAAAATAGCTTCATATTCAAGCTCGTAAGGCAAAGGAATAAAGTGAAGAAAGATAATTAAAATAAATACATTTGGTACAGAATCTCTTACGAAAGCTGTGTGAGCCTCGAAAAGATTTTGTTTTCAATTTTCTATTTAAATTTTCAATTTTCAATTTTCTATTTTACGATCTCTCTTACAAGCTTCCCTTCGTAAAACGGGAGAAAGATCATGCTAAATGATGCTGGGGAACAAACTTGATCGTTCCCATTCAAAGGCACAAGTTTGAATAGACTAACGGTGCGTCAAGAGCTGCACAGGAAAATCTCTAAACTTTTTCAAATCCGTATGTCGAATTCATACGAACGATATATGAACGCGAGTGCAAACATGATCTTGTTTTGAATCAGTAATCAAAAATAAATTCAAGTAAACGGTTCCTTGAAATATTCAGATAGCTCGCGACCTCACGTAAAATATATTTTAATATTTTTATTTATTTTATAAAATACATATTTACGTATGCTCGCAATCCAGATGCGATATTAGAAAACAAAATGGAAACTTGCGAAATATGTAATGAAGGGTTAATTTTTAAGTTACAAACTCACTTATAATGAATACAATTAATAATTATAACATTTGTAATTTATAATTATATAATTTGTAATTTACAATTATAATAATTTATAATTTAATTCTCTTTATTATTATTTATAAGTAATTATGAATAAATGAGTAACGTTCGAATTTCAAATTCGGGAATCATTTGAACCAATTTACATAACTTCTTTTGTATTCGTCATAGTAAGAGAATGTTATAAAATGGAGAAAAAAAAAACACATGGAAGAGAGAAGCAGGCCCCAAAATTATTAAAGCGATCGGACAGTGGGGCACCATCCGCGGGCACAATATTGTATATTCACTTCCAGGAATAACAACCCACGGGCGGCGTCTTGATAACGTACAACATAATCTACGTTAAAAGCAAGTGTACCTGGCTCGCGTCCGCAGCTTCTGTGTCTACCAGTCGGAATATCTTGGAACAGCGTCTTGTCGGCGTCGTTGTCGTGGAGTTTCGTCAGCACCGCCACGCAGAGATTCGCGGTCGCGTCCCAGGCGCAATGAGGATCCTGCAGGGCGACGCAGGATCTGCAGGTAGCCGCAGCAGGCGAGTCACAATGATGTAAGGGAACCGCGCGGATCTCCGAGTCCGCGAACACCACTAGCTTGCTCGCCTCGCCAGCCAGATGAACCACTACAAGGTCTTTGACCGCTTGGCCTGAAACAAAGATTTATCATAAGAAATAAGAGAAAGTGCCACATTTCGGTCAAAGCAGATGCTTGACGCTTACTGATATTTTTTTATTCATTATTAAATATATTTTTCAGTTCTATAAACAATGAGTCAACATATTTGTCGAATACAAATTGTAAACTGAAACTAGGTATAGTATCTAAATCAATTCGATCATCAAAATAATATAACTCATGTTATACGAAATTGCATAAAAGATAAATTTTATTTTCACTTTATTTCTTTATTTATTCACCAAAATATTGTATGTATCTACGTATGTTCGCAATCCAGATACAATGCTAAAAAATAAAATGGAAACATATTTGTATATAAAAAAGATTAAATTCTGAATTAAAACATATTTATAATTATTAATTATAATTTATTTTATATCATTTCATAAATTTATTATATTATTTCATAAATGAAAATAATTTTATAAAATATTACGGATATTTTCCAAGCAACGTGAGGTCCAAACGTGGCCAAAATTGAGACATATGACGTCTTAAAGTTAAATATTAATGATCTATCTGAGATATGATTACTTGTATCTGTTTTCTGAAAAGCTTCTTACTAACTGCAAATATCTAATCGACAGAAAGACAATAAAATGAATCGCAAAAAAGAAGATATTTAAAGAGAATACAGTGAAGCATGGTGCATTTTTAAACATTACTTCATTGAAATGTCAATGCTATATATTATTTCGTGAAAATAGATATTGTATTATTTACTTGTTTAATGTGATTTACAAGCATATCTCTTTAAATTTTTACGGAAAATAACGAAACATATATAACAAGAAGTGCGGCATGTAAAGCTTCTTAGGAACTTTTTAAAGAAGCATCGAATTTCTTATTCAATCCCAAACCGTTCCTTCATTCGACCATACTCCACATTCCATTGTGCATGAAAAAGATTGTATCGAAACCAAGCGCGCTGAAAATACAAACGAAGAGATCAGTTGCATTGCAACTGATCTTTTCAAATTGACTATATATGTACGTCAAACTCTCTCTCTCTCTCTCTCTCTCTCTCTCTCTCCCTCTCTATACTTCTTGAGTCCTAAAGACTTATAAATTTTAAATATTTCTCGAAAATCTTGCAAAACAATGCGATAGCACATTAATGGAAATTTCTTATTAATTTTCATTCACTTTTCAATTTAATATTTAATTGTGTAATTTTATATATATATATATGTATGTATACAATTACGGAACATAAAAATCCAACAGTATCTATTATACATACATTCATTAACTATAAGATTAAAAAAAATATTGTTTTTCATTAAACTGTTGTAGTCGCTATAACGTAAAAAATTTACAGTGAATATACTCACCAAATCTTAACACTTGGACGTCGCTAACAATAACTTGACCGACATTGTCATACGACTCTGGTGCGCGTGTATTAAGCGCCTTCAAAACGCGGCCGTCATCTGCGCGCAACAAGTAAATCTCGTTAATTTCGTAGAAATATAAATCATCGCTATTACAAACACATATATTATTTATAATTGCATTATTATTGTAGATAATAGACTGACCATTATTATAAATATAATAATGACATATATAATTATGTGTAAATATAATAATTGATACATTATTATAAATAATTGAATAAATAACTAATTAAATTATACCTGTGCCGATATAGAGTATATCGTAAGCTTTACCATCCAATGCCTTCACTTGAGAATCTACGGCAACTTTGGTAAATCTATAACTGAAAACATTAAAGTTTCGCGTGTTAATAATATACTACATTATGGGTTTTAATTTATCAATACTATTTTAAAACAATAGTATTTATTAAAAATAATTTTGTTTAGCAAATTCAATAAAATTTATAAAGAAAAATACATTTTACATTTTTTTCGTGTATATAATAATACGTGTTACCTTTGAATTTGATGTTCAAAAATATATAACATTAAAAATAAAAAAATTAAGGTATAAATTAATATTTCCTCGACATTTTCAAAGAACATTGACAAAAAGAAAATTTGTCATTTTGTTCAAATTTATATTTATATCATCGTATCATTTAAGTCAACATAAATAAAAAACTCAATAAAATAAAAGAATAATATAGATTGACACGTGAAAATGCAATTAATTAAAGGGTAGCTTTATTCGGTTACAACTGTACCTTTTATTTATTGTGCAATTTAAAAAATAAAAAAAATTCACAGAAAGGAGATTTACATTAACAATAAGACAAAGTCATTAAATCTAAATAAAATAAAATAAAATAAAATTTTAGTAAAGAAATAGGTTTTGGGGAAATCAGTACGAATTAAAAATATATTAATGAAAATCTTAGCCGATTTTGAATTGCTTACTTGAAACTGGTCTTAGTTATCACAGGTAACGAAAAGTAGGATTGCACCGCGTCGTCCATGAGGGGATGCGCCTTGACGAAATTGACAGTGATGTCCGGAAGTGTTCTGGAGTCGTTGACGCAGGCACCAGGCCTGGGCTCGGGCACCTTTTCCGGAAGTACTCGCAGCCAGTTGCTGTTTATAGTCTCTTGCTCTTTGAAGGCGCCCTGGAAGACCTCGAGAATGCTGTCCATAGAGAATGCGCAGATAGCCGAGCCGCCAATGGAGTTTACCGGAGTCGTGAAAACCCCGTACACCAGTCGCGCGGACTTCCCCGCGTATCGGCCATCCGTAACGTCGCTCGTTGACTCTGAATAATGATAAAAAGTTCTTCGAGATACCTTCTCGAAATCTTTTTTGTCTTATGCATTTACGCTGATAGACGCAGATGTTCTAAGCATCACCCGATCGAGAAAATATTTCATAGAGAGAAATACATTTTGACGAATTCTGCGTTTAACCCTTACGTTTACCCCGTTATATTAGTATTAGTCAGCTATTTATTTTATAAAGTTCAAGCGCGCATCTCGATATTAATAAGCATGTTCCCGTCATTAGTCTTAGCCGAGTTCCGCGATTAGATACAAAGTTTGAATAATCAACGGAGCAGCCTGATTTCGCGGCATCTCCCAGACATCTGGAGGCGCGCCAACTTCGCGCAGGAGATTTCAATTCGATATTCGCGGCGACAATATTCTACGAGAATAGAGCACTCCTCTCGTTCATTCTCCATTCCTACCGGTCCTAAACGCGATAGTGCACGGCTATTGTGCTTCGCACTCGAGATTAGTCCATTTCGCTGTACGATAGATAGCCGGAGTGACTTATCCGATTGCGTTGTACGTGTGGAGTGGACGAGAAATCCGAAAACCGATAAATGTGACAGAAAATATCACGCGAATGTAGAAAAGAGATGTTTTAGAAATATTAAACGCGTAAACGTGTGCTTATTATTGTATAATGTTACTAAGTAGACATTTATGCTTCTTATTGCGAAGGAACGCGATCCCTCGTGCTTTCTGTATAATAATGCGTCTCTAAAGCGCTGTATTTGCAAACAACGCGTTGCAATTCCTTCACTTACGTTAAAACATTGCATGAGATTAGAAATGTGCAACTATTGCTGCAGCGCGATATTATTCTTATTGTATATAACGCGTGTGTGGAATTAGCATACCAACTTTAGCTCGCGAGAGTGAGCTTCTGATCAGAGTTCCCGATTCATTTCGAAAAGAGACTAAAAGTTCGCTATAGTTTATATTATACGAGCTCAATAACGACTTCTAATTTAAATTTAAAAACCGGGGGGTGCTAACTACGTCTAGAGTTCCCGACATATAAAAACAATTTTTTAATATATTAAAAATAAATAAAAAAAATTTTGTTTGTGCCGCGCAACAGCAATGTACAATATTTGTATTTACGAGCGACGTTGCAAATCTTTTCATTCCACGCAAATGTAAATATTAAAAATATTACGTACAATATGAGCGACAACTATTCAAGAAAACGGAATAATGGCGTGCTCGCAAAATTTTAATTTTGCGAGTACCCGCGTTACGTATCATTTTTGTATCTGACAAGATAAGAAGTGAGATCTCCAAATATAATAAAATCAACATATTTTTCGAAACAAATTTCGAATAAAGTTTCAAATAAAGGTTTTTCAGAACAGAAATATAACGCGTGCAATAAATCTTTTATAATACGTGTTTTTATAAGACATTAACGTCATCAATATTTTTACAAATGGGAAAAGATAATATTTTTTTAACGTAATTTTTTTATTCTCTCTCCTCTCTCTTTCCTGGCCATTTTGCATGTAAAAGCAAAGTATTCTGCATATTAAGAGATAAAGTCATAAAAAAATCAATAGTTTATGAGATATTTCATATTTTATTCTGAGATATTTTCATATGAAAATATGAAATATATATTTTATATATAGAATATTCGTTTTTTCGTAACTGTATTTTAATATTTTTACGCGCAGGATAATGAGACATATCGATTTATGTAAAAAAGACATATAATTACACTAAAAAGTATTTACAATATATTTGCAATATGCGACGTAACACGTTGCAAATTGGGCTATGTATTAAACGAGAGAGAAAGAGAAAGAGAGAGAGAAAGAGGCATAAAACATTAAATCCAGCTCCAGAGTCACTCTTCCTCCTTTTTAAAGAGCAACTTTTAAGACTTTAAAATTGCATTTTCTTTCTCACAGTATTTCGTAGAACGCTAAAGTATATCGGGCGGAAATCGCAGAAAACTTAAAAAGTAGGGAAGTGCGCGGTGTATGTACTAAGTAGGAACTACTAACGCGGCGCAGAATCGAAGAGGCTCTTTTATGAGGAACGTGGTGAGAGCCCTCGTTTGAAGCTACTCGAGCGTAGTCACGATCGAAGCCGCGAAAGGACCGCGCATATGCATACTCACGTATTTCGTTGAAATAGAAGGGGTATTCTCCCGGTACCGAACAGTTGAGTCTCGCTTTCAGGAAACTCGTCCATCTGTCGCTAAATGCGTGTGGCCCGCCCTTATCGTGCTGACAGACTCTACCAACCCGCGAGTAGACCGACTGCAATGTGAATGAAACTCATAAAACAACTTGGCCTGTGTTGTATACTTTTCCACTTCTATATTTTTACAAACGGATTCATATTATTTTCCGGATATTATGAGAGGTCTCTTCTATTTAAAAAGCTCAACACGAGAATTACAGAAGGAAGCTTGTGTAATTCTGAAACTAAATTTTAAATACAAAATTTTTAATTTCAGTTAGAAATAAAAAAAAAAACAGATGTACGTTGCAGTATTAATCGGATAAAAATAATATTACATATATGTGCATGTATGGGATACAATAAAAATCATTTTTTTATAAATCTCCAAAATTTACCAATATAGATTAGGTTTAATCTCGATTTAACTTACTCTTTTTCTAGTTTTAAGAATTAGGAAAAAAGTGAGTTATATAAAGTCAATTTACAATTTTTAAAATAGATATAATTAACCATCCCTGCTAATATAAATTAACTTTAATTCTGGAATGTTCACATTTTTCTTATACTAACATTCACATAATTTTAATAAGAATTTTTTATTAATTTCTATGTCTTTTATAGATTGCAAGGTGTTGAATTATTTTAATATAAAAAAAAATCTTATTAAATTACTTTAAGTTATCAAGATTTAATAACAAAAATTGTACTAAACTTAAAAATTTATAGTAGCAATCTAAGGTTAATTTCTTACTTTAAATTATCTTTTCTAGTTCCAAAAATTAGAAAAAGGTAAAACAAAGATTAACTTTCCAGTCAACGCATATCTGAAAGATTTTTCAGCATGTTTCACGACGTCTTTTAGACTCAGCAAACATTAACAGCAAACACTAACACAATTAACATAACATCAATATTGTAATTTTCTATTCAACAATATGAAGGTAGTAGGGGCACTGCACCAGCAGTCGCTAAATATTGAATGACTGTTTAACTAATAAACTGTTTGTTTAAGAAAAATATTAAAATAATAAGACTTCAAAATAATAAATTGTAAATTAATTGATATTTTTTAGATTTAACTTTCATACAGATATGATAAAAATATCATTTCTTACTTGAAAATGTAATTGAATTGTTTTTATTTCATCGACTGGTGCAGTGTAACCTGTTGACCTAGTTAATCAGATTTATTCAGGACTAAGAAATATCGAGTGAAAGAAGTCACAATTTCTCACCTTTCCGCAATTCATGTACTCCACGGCTGTTTCGCGATAGAAGAAGAATACGTAGTCTTGATACGCGAACGAGCTGACAAAATTGGGACCTGAAATAATGAGATTGCATCGAATTTATTTGATAGGATGTGATACGTATTCTACAATATAATTTCTTTTCCTTTATTATTTATTCAGTAGTAAAAAACGGAATTGTTACGTTTGTTAGTAATAAGACCCAACTAAATGTTACAGATAATAACTTCGTATTTCTTACAAATTTACATAATTTATACAATAATGTATAAATTTACATAATTTACAATGTAATTTCTTATAATTATGCATTATAATTTGTATTATAAATTCATATTTCAATAAATTTAACTGATATTTACATAAAGTGGTACTCTAAAATCAAATTGTTGGTTTGGCAGTTTGGACATTTGTTATCGCGCGATATAAATTCTTTCCATACTTTAAATAAGACATAATTTTCATTTCAATTTAATATTTCGATTATTATTACGTTGACGTCTATTAAAATTTCAGATAATGGAAGAAAGAAATCTCAATTAACGAAGATTGTGTAATTATCAAAGAAATTAAATCAATACATTTTATCTCGTGCTTCGATATAAATTGCAGTTTGTACAGAGCTACTTTCCAATCTTATATTTATCTAAAATTTGTTCTAGTAGAAGCAGTACAAAAAATCTTTACGTAATTAAATACGTGCATATTGAAATTAATTAAAAATTAAACGCTCTGCGAGTTACAAAATCAAACATTGCAAAGGATCGTTTGCGCAGAACGTGTTGCATAAAATCGGGAAAGAACGATTTTGCCAAGGTATCCAAACGTTTAGCTAGATACACAAAATTGAAAATAATATTTCACTACACCATCAAAAAAAATTATGTACGACGTTCAAATTGATTGCAAGAATGCCAAAATTGTTTGCAGCATCGCTTCAACATTCTACATAATTATTTTGATGCTTCAACAAACAAACAAAAAATTATTTTCAGGTCCGTGCCCAACTAATCTTTTAGATACTTCAGCAAGACCGTTCTCTCCGCGTACAAAACTGCGAAATGCCACATCGCGGACGCACCGCATTCCGAAGTGCTTACCATTCAGCTGATTGAGATCCGAGCGTTCGGTGCGGATTTTCTCCCTGTGAATCAGCGGCTCGCCACCGGAGAAGTCAGCCACCGTCGCGGCGTATAACTGTCCCTCTGAAACATGCATAAACGTTTCCCCCGTCAGTCAGTCGCGCCTTCCACATTTGCAAGCTAAACGAGCGCCATCAGGTCGATGGTAATACAGCTCTCAGGGTTAATTCATCCTTCTACTAACGCGTCTCTCGGAAATTGCCCGTTGAATTTACGTCGGCGCGGCGGTACTATCCGCAGGGTGGCTGCGGCTCGAGTGTGTGTGCACGCATCCGGGGATGACGTTCTACGACATGAACTTTTGCTTCACGCTATCAAAGCCCTCGAAGGACCGACGGGGCACAGGCCTTGGAGCCTCTGAACGACGTCGTATCTTGGATCTACCCGGGGCGATTATATCGAGTTTCATTCCGACAATCGCACCCCTCTCGAATTCATGACACTTTTCCGTATTAATTTCGGTATAAATGCACACGTTAGCTCAACGCGCAAGTAGGTTATTAAAAAAAAAAAATTCTAGAGCCTGCTAATTTCATGCCAATAATTCAAATTGATACAACGTCGAGATATCTCTCTTTGTCGATTTCTCTCCTGCTCTTCGATATACTCCTTCCATTGTAATTTCTCAATAGAAAAATAACGATGTAAAAACCCAATAGTCCCAGAGCTTAAAGAATTCATTCTTAGAATTGTATTGTAGGACTTACATTGATGGCGAGCAGTACTTTGAAATGTAGAAAATTAAACGAAGAACCACGTCTTTTTTTTTTGTAACAAGTTTTTAATATAGCGTTTTTCGATTATGATATATATAATATACTTCTGCCATTATTTTTATGTAAAACACATATATTTGCGATTATAATTTCAGATATATGTAAATAACGTTCATTTTTTTACAAATATATCAAATGGCTCATATAATTAATTACAAATAAATAAGCGTAAAAGATCAATAAACCACAAAATTTAGTTGTCAACTTAATAAAATTATTTTACATTGCTTTTACGATCACTAATTTTTTATTTTTGATACGCGCGTGCTATCTGATACATTTATTTAATTGTTTTACAACAATTTCGTTGAGTGACATTTAAATTTTGCTCATTTTATTAGCTTTTTTACTCGCATTTATTTGTTATTCACTTTTTAAGTAAATAAATGTAGATGAATAAATTAAAAAAATAAACAATTCTTAGAAAACGGTGCACGACGGTGCTTAATGAGAATGGATGCAAAAAGGTATGTAGGATAATGACGAAGAATGATTAAAATCGGAATATCATGCGAAGTGCATTCAATAGAAACAACTATCTTGCATGAGCGTAACGTTTAAGATTAAAGTAATGTATGAAAGTTTGGCGTGTGTAAGTCGCATTAAATCGTCTATACTTTTCTGCGAACCTGTAGATTACCTTAATAATTGCTGTAATGTAATCGAATAAAGAGGTAAGCATAGCATATGTTAACGAGAACGGAGCATACCATATCGCAACATATTTCATTTTACAAGAGTTTACAGTTCGTAATTAGTCAGTTTTATGGTGCTTACTTGAAAGTAAAAAGCAAGAAAACAATCAGGCAAGCGAGATAAACGATGTGAACGTCGTAATAATGAAGAAAGAAGCTGATTCGAGTTTGATTTCTCCTTTCACTTGAAGCGAATAAATATAGAAAAACGGCAAATAAAACCGCATCTTTACCCATAATTATTTAATTATTTTACTTTATCGCCATGTAACTTATTTATACCGTGTTTAGTATTTGCTCCTTCATTGAAATTTGGTTCTTACAACATTTACGGCTCGTAGCGAAAATAATAGATGTGGTATCATGCAAACACAAAGTAGGCAAGGGAATTTAAACGCGAAAGGGGTTGGAGCAAGACAGATGATAATATTAATGTTAAAACGGGAGAAGAACATACATTTTACAAGAACATACATAATCATCAAAGAGTGCTAGAAGCTCTAGTTATATTAATATTATGTTCGTGCAGAAGGAGATTTCATCATAAAATATTTATTAAATAAAGTTAAAAATAAAATTACAGTTTTGAAATAATATTTTAGCATTTGAATGCATACTTTTAATTTAAATGTTTTTTCATCCACAAAAGAGCTTCAATTTTTTTTCAAGTCTTAGGAAAGCGGCTAAATTTTTGGATCAATCTAATATTCTAGTTAAAAAGAAAGTCTATTGTAAATGGATTAAAAAATCCGATTAAATAGAAAGGAAATTGAGGAAATGATTAATGATATAGGTACAGTTCCATAACGAGATATCTATATGATTTGAAGTTCATTATAACTGAAACCTGAAGAGAGAGAGTCTTCATAAGAATTAATCTCATAATTCAAATTAAATTAGCAATATTTTCCTATTAAAATAATTCAATTATAATTTGTTACTTTGAATTTAATAAAATGTGCAAATATAAAGTAGAACATAGATATTTGAAATACCAGTTAAAATTGAGTTACATCAAAGACACACGTTTTCATTAGCATTGTACATACAGAATCAGCCAGAATAGAATAAACGCAGCACATGCACAAAAAGCGGACGAATGTAATAAGTATATTATACATATCGAGCTATATACACGCAAGTTATAATTTATAAAAGATAAAAGTAGCGTGTAATAAGTAATTACCATTTTTATAAATTATCTGATTTAATAAGTCAGTCAGACAGAATAATTCACCGGGAAAATTCGCAAACATTTGCGCCCAGATAATTATAATACAAATGTATCTTATTAAGTGTTACGTCAATGTTAAAATAAGCATGACGCGAGAGGAATTACACGTTTGTAAAAAAAAGGCCAGCATAAAAATGATAAAATTTAAAATAACAATTGAAGGGTCAATCTTGCTTTTCGTATCATACATCCCCAAGCGGTTTTTATGCAAGAGAAGGGGACACGATTCAGAACGAGGACGCACCGTAAATGAGAATTAACTTTTTACACATGCTTGTGAACCTCGTTATTAGCATAGAGCAGAAGATCAAGCATTCTAGAACTGACATTCGCATGCAATTTTCAGGTGGTGTTGTAAAACCGATTCCGCGCTCTGGAGGAGCTTATTTTCCGCAGATGTGGAACGGTTCGGAATAACTTTGCATAGTTTCCGAACACATTTCTTTCTCTAAAGTATGGATTTAACTCTCTCTTATTCTCGCTGTCGTTTTCGAAATCATAAATTTCTTCTTGCCGTTCCTGCGCCGCGAGGAACTTTGAGACACGATGTTTACGGTCCCTCCAAACTTAGACAGCCCAGCCCTCGACTGTACGTCTTGTAAAACTACAAGAGTACAGCGGAAGCAACAGATTTAATGCAAAATTTTTCGCATTGAATAATACGGTGGGGTTTCAGCGGTAATCGAATGATGAACCCTCTAACCGAATATAATAAAATAAGTAGGGAAAAATCGAGAGTAAATTAGCTGAGCGTAGTATTGTCTGACGGCAATAGATCGATGCGCTACTTAATGTTTAAACAATAGTAAATCTGCTCGACTTCTGCCGTCAATCTCTCAGTTATAATATTGCGCTCGGCAGATCTGCTCGATTTCTACTACCGATATGCCTTCATGTTATGTCTGCAGGCACGCCGGCAACGTAATGCGGATGCAATTGATGCCAATCTATTGTAATGTACTGCTACCAAACTGCTGCCATACTGTTATCATTTTACCTACTGGTTATTCTGTAGGTAATAAGTAAATAAACATATCCGGAGAGTAAATTGCTCATCAAAGTGGGGCAATTGTATCTACAAATTTTGCTGGATACAGACCTAAAAATAATTATCCGTTGGACCAAAAGATCAAAATAATTATATATAACGTTGAAACTGGTAACAATGTTAAAACTTCTTGCAGCATTGTTCATTAATGCTTCAGCGTCCTAATAATTATTTTGATCATAAATTATTTCGATAGTCTAACAAAGAATTATTTTCAGATTTACATCTAGCTGAATTTTTTGGTACACAATCGTTCTTTCCGTGTGCATTTGTTAATATCCAATGTAGAACTTGAGGATGTGTTGCACATTTCAAAGTATTACAATCAAAACTTTTTGTCGCTGATTAAAAAAAAGAACGCAATCTAAGAAGCTTACAGTTTTTAAATTTCGATAACGTTTAATTAATTGGCAGAGCCAAGACGTCCTTAATAATATCTTAATAATGCCTAAGTAAGCTAAGCAATATTTTATTTTAATGATGATACAGCACACATAAACGTAATATAAAATATAGTTCTTAGTATAGTTCAATTAGATTATAAAAAATAAAATTTATTTCAATGCTATATTTTCCATAATTAAATAAAATACTTGAGTTAATATTTAAAAAAATAAAATAAAATTTGACTCAAATTAAATGTTGGTTTACTATAATACAATATATTTTCTAGCTGTGCGTACGTTAATATAAACGTTGTTCTTATTTTTAAACTAACAATTAAATCATAGAAACGGGTTGATGAGACTATTTAATGTTTTATACTACATAATAAATTTCAGCGCGTATGAAAGTTCAAAGTAACAAAATGTTATTTAATTAATTTAAATCCGACGTTTTTTTAATATTCACAGCAGCGTATATAAAAATAAATTCCAAATGTTCAATTTGCTAGAGAAGTTTTATTTGAAGAAAAGCACGTCATCTTGAAAATAATCCCGTACGCGAACAATTTTTCTCAGTGTCGCCCGCGCGCAATCGGTCGCAGCAAACCCCGGAAAAATCCATGGATTTTGATCGCCGTGTGTGTTTGCAGAGAGTACATAATGCGCTAGTATACACAACGGAGTATCCAATGTTGCGCGACTGCATTTCCTCCCCGTGTACCCGTAAAGGAGATCCTCGAAGGATTCGCCGCCGCGGCTCTCTCCTCGCGGGGCTCCCATATTTCACGTTCAAAAAGCACGATGGGATTTGAGGCCGGCCAACGTATGCGCGCGATAAGTGTATATAGCGGCCGGATGGTCATATATAACGGGGGCGAGGCAGACGTTAGACTTAGGGGGATGAACGTGCCCGTTGCAGGCTACAAATCTACAGAGTAGAGCCTGTGGCAACGCCGAAGCTCGCGAATATCGTGCGCCGCGCGTGTGTAATACCTGCGGGAAAGAGGCTTGGGCTCCTACGTACAACGAGAACGCGCGAGCTCCTGCATCCCCCTGCGCCTGCTGCATCCCGCGAGCGCGGGACACGTAGCGTGCCGCGCCGCTCGAGAGATCCTCGAGCTGCGTATGTACGCGCGCTATACTTAGGGGGGTGATTTAATGCACCGTTGCGTCGTCGACGCATTACGCCGGTGCCGGTGCCGGTGCCGGTGCCGGTGCCGCGTCGTCTCTCGCCGCGAAAACTTGACGAAAGTTTCGGCAGGTAGCTCAGCGGGGTCGTCGCCGCTGAAAGCGGAATTCGGAATACGTTAGCGCGGAGGTTGCGATATATATACATATATATTATATAACACGGGAATTAAAAGGGTTTCGAGCACCAAGCGGTTTGGAATAACGCTGCTGCGAGTTTTGATTGAAGAATTGCCTTTTTTTATTCCAATAAAAGCCACGTGTGAGAAATATAGCTACGCAGTTAATACAGCTTTTGTCTGGGGGAAAAAAAAACGGGCAATATTTTTATTCGTAAACGACCGAAAAGAAAAAAAGACATTCAAAACTGACATGCGTCCGAGCTGCTCTTTTTCCAATTGATATGTTCCAGTAATTTTTTTATACTTTTGAACACTTACAAAATAGACTGTAAATAATTTAAACATAATAATTAAAATATTCCTTTTTGAAGGACAAATCGTGCTTTCAATATATTCCTTTTTACACTTTATTACACTTTATTTATTTATTTATTAAAAGCTGGATTAAATATTTCAATAAAAAAATGGCAGAATTGGAGAAATAAGTTATCTACAATTATAAAAATTGTATGAGCGAACATTGATTGCGGTTATCGGCGAATATTCATGCTGATTTGGCTTTACAAAAATAAATGCCGAGGAGCTTTGCCGTTCGAGGAATAAAGCGCTTGAAAGGATTTCGTAAAGGATGACGAAATTCCTCAACGCGCAGGGATGAGGTACGGTATCTTGCACGAAGTGAAAGCAATATAAGCAGTGTCAGTACAAAGAGGCTATCGGCAAAGCTAAGAGACGAAATTTTCAGAGGAGGTCTTCCGAAACGGTGAGACTCCGTCAGATCAACCTCTCCCAAAATCAACGGATACGATGATAGAACGCATTCTATTTCTCACGGGAGAATATATATCTTCTAAGAAGAAAACTTTCTCAGTCGTCGCGTACGAATCGTATTTTAGATTCCGGGGCAAGTAACCCAAATTTCGCGAAATTGTTGAGGAATGCGGAAAAGATCGTCCGTATGTTCAAATTAAAGTGGCGCACGTAAGGTTGTAAAAAACATTTAAGAGATATCTAATATGAGGTATCTGAGCCGAACAAGGTTCGGCATTAAATAAGGCCGACTTTTAAATTGATCACTTAAAAACGCGCTTTACGCCTAGAATACATACTTAAAAGATGTATCATAGGGGAATTAGAAGCTTCAGCAACGTTGTGCAGTGCATCAAAAATTATAACGAATTGGTGCACAAGCCATTTTTATAACAAAAAAAGTTTATTAAACATATATTATTTCATATGGTTGATTATAACGTTATAATATTAATCCAATTTTTTAACAGAATATAATAAATATACGTATCAATTTTTTGAAATAAATGTATCTTTTCTAGATATAACGTACTCATTAAATAAAATCCACTTGTATGACTATTGTTATATTGTTTTTGTTGTTATAAATAAGCCTCATCAAGAGGATAACAATTTTCAATACGATTACCTTTTGACGAATTCAAATTGCACTCGAATGGCTGAACTTTTTAAAGAATAAAAAAAATAATTAAAAACAAAATTAAAAATCATCGTGATGTTTAAGAGTAAAATGGATTTCGTTTATGAGATTTTCGTCCATGTGATTAATTATCATTTTAAAACTCATTTAGTGCATATTTAGTTTCTTTGTTATTTTCAATTTAATTTTGATTCGAGTCTAATTATATTCATAAGCATAATAAGGTCTAATATCAGATTTAACAAAAATTTGTTTTGTTTACCTACAAATATTTTATATGGAAAAAATATTTTAATTTTTGTGAATAATTGAAATAAAAATTTTCTTCTCACTTCGTTTATTTCAATATTCTCGTAAATGAAGCTTTTAAAAATAAAAATAAATTAAGTCTTATTCTGCTCAAGTGTCATATTGGTTACTTTTATATTACATGCAAGAACGTACCAATTGTCAAGTAAATTTATAAAACTAGGCAGCATTAAAAATGTGTGAGAAAAATAGAAAGCTAATTAATAGTTTTAATACCATTATAACAATTAATGTATATCTTAAAAATAATATAAAGAAACACAAGTTTTAAAAAGTTTTGCTGTTCTGTTAAAAAATTTCAAACGATGAGTTTTCAACTTTATCAAACTTTAATCTATTGAAAACGTTTCTCGATTCATCTACATGTTGTAGATAATGAAAAGAAAACAAGGTGTACACTTATAGATTTGCAAACTATTCGACTTCTAAAAATTCTAAAAAAAAATTTAGTATGATAACAATTACAATTTTTTTTTATTTCCATGAAGTTATAGCATCCATTTAAAATAAGCGGTACATTCACATTAAAGAGAATTAAAATAAGAGAGTTAAATAATAATAAAATGTACTTTTGCATAGCATACAAAATCTGAGATTTATATTCGAGTTTTTTTTCAAATATTTTATATGTAAAACTGAAAACCCAGACACACTTATCAAAATAAAATTGTATAAAATATACAATATTTATAATTGACATAATTTGCAATGAACAAAAATTTACTATTGCTTTAGATTATCTGCTTTATTATAATATGTTCGAAATAATAAATAACAAATGAGTTATAGTATATGCATACACGCTTACGCTTTAATTATTTACATCGTTTCATTATATTATTTTACTTCATATTGTCCTTCCACCTATTTATAGATCTCATTAATACAACATTCAATTAAATATGGAAAGCGATCCATATTTAGGAATCAAAAAATACAAGTTTAAACATTACAAAGTAATTGCGTAATAATTAATAATTAAATACAGCTAATAAAACAGGAATCACAACCGACAATTAATGTAACAATTGCAACTGTTATTCCTTGTATTCAATATTGCAATTACATTTTTAGAGTTAAAGTCACTGAATGCATATGAAAATATAAAAAGTAACAAAAAAGTTAAAGAAAACGAACTTTGATAAATCAAATTTATATGCAGTAGAGGCGTCGCAAATATGACAATTCGATTTTATTACAATTATTTTCAATTGCAAGATTATACTGACATTATATAAATATTGCTACACATTCGATTGCATTATTTGCTTTCCGACAAATTTGAGACAGAAAATAAAATGGAAAAATCAAGATTTTTTTAGCAACGAAAGATTTTTGTTGCATCAAAGAATAAAAATAACATAAACTCATTATATATTATGTGTATATAATTTTTTTATTGTGTTATCATATTAATAACGTTATCTTTTAATTTTAATATTATCAAACGTTTTTTGATAAAAGATTTATATACAAGTCTTAAATGAGCAGTTCGCATGTGTAAGAAGATCTAGAAGATTTAGGACATTTCCACGAGCATGTTTGGTATTTCTTCTCGTAATCTCTCAATTATTCCAAGCTCAAATGTATAGAGGATAACATCTTTTACAGTTTGGATGACGCGCCCCAACAAACACGCCATGTACACGTAGAAATATCAAACATGTTTGTAAAACGACTTCATTGAAGCAAGGCATCGTTTGCTTTGCCAGAGTATTGATTTACCGTTGCACTTTGGCGAACATACGACGCGCGCACGTGCCTCGTAATCAGCAAATTATAACGTTCAACGTATGAAAGTGCACGTCACACAGGTAAAAAGTTTCTGGGCAAACGCACAGGCTATATTTCTATATTAAATTATATCAAACTTTTATATCTCCTAACAGCGCTACATTAATGTTCCAATATTGATGAACTACTATCACTTAGCAACTTATTTATGTATCACGTAAGTATTGTAATTATGATACGTTTTTGTAATTTTCATTTTTTTACGCCGATTTTTTTTAATTTTATACAAAATTTTAAACGAAATTAATATAATTTTATTATTAATAAAAATAAAATTTCTAACAAGAAATATTGAAATAGAATTTGCAAACCTAAAGATAATTAATATTATTATTATTATTATTTTATACCCGAACTCAATATCTTGGTAAAATAACGTTATTCAATTTGAATTCAAGGTTAACAATTCATCTAGATAATTAAATTAAATGTCTTACCTTTTTTATAAGAAAAATTAAATAGTATATGACGTAACGTGTTACGTGATACTTATATGTTTAAATAGTACAATTCATACGTAATAATAATAAAACAAAAAAATGCTATACGTGGCTTATGTGGCGTGACGTAGCGTAAAATATTTCTCTCTACCATTTGCCACCCAAAATTGTCTATTTTTAAAATAAATAAATGAAATTGAAATTAATGGATGCAATGGAAATAGTAAGAGATTTTGCACTAATCTAACGTCGAGCATCTCTGAATAATTTCAGAGCTAGTCATTTCTTTAACACGCGCGAAGTCCATTCATCTTTAACCCTTAACTGGGGCAGTGAGGACATACTGCGTAACTAGAGCACACGGTTTTCATGAACCGATCTCCCTTCTCATGCTAAAGATAGCAAACATATTAAAAGTGAGTTCACTTCAGAATACAGAATTTCTAGAGAAACTCTTTAAGAGAGACAAATAGAAATATATTTAGCAAACAAAAAACTAATTCCATAAAATGGAAACAGGGATATTAGTACTTTGGATTCAAGATATTTTTTTCTTTTTGAAAAGAAGATAGTTCAGATCTTTGGATCTGTATCACTGGTTAAAGATTAATTATTTAAAAACTAAAATAACTTTTTTATACTAGAATTTTGTCGGAGAATTTAAATGTAAATAAAATCCAGTATAAACGAAATGCCTTATCGGTCATAGCCAGATTTTAATGCTGACATTTATTATATGATTTTATGTAGCTTAAAGTTCAAAAATAACTTTGCAGTCTGAAAACGTAGTTCTAAGTTGAACAAAAAATAGTAATGTCACGTTATTAAATTAAAAGTCAATTTAATAATAAATCATGTAAAAATTCTTCCTTCCTTCCTAAAAAAAAATATAAAAAAAACAAAAAAAACTGTAAAGAATTTAAAATAAAGTTATTTTCTCTTTTCAGTAGGAAATAATATTGAATTATATAATAACGTTTGCTATGTCTCTACGTCAATTGTTTTCTGTCGTTACATATTAAAATATATGTTGAAATATATAATAACGACAGAAAACAATTGACGTAGAGACATAGCAAACTTTGTAAAGAGTTCAAAATAAAATTATTCTCTCTTTTTTCAGTATGAAATAATATTGAATTATACAATAACGATGTTTACTATGTCTCTACGTCAGTTCTTTTCTGTCGTTATATATTGAAATATATGTCGAACGATATATCGAAATATATATTGAAATATGTAATAACGTCAGAAAAGAATTGACGTAGAAACATAGTAAACTCTGTAAACAATATTGAAAAAAGAACATACGGAATGACGCGATACGGCGATCGCGCACGTCGCGATAAAAGCGAGAATCATTTATAAGGAATCGTCTTTATCATAAAATCGTTCAGACATATTTATCCCTGTACGCAAATCATGCGTATATCTCAATCGCCTCTGTGCGGAATGCACAAGGACCCGTGATATTCGCGTCGAGCTTCTCGTTCTCACAAGCTACTTCACTCGTTGTAGAGCGGTCGAATCTCTCAAGTGGCACTCACCGTCGTCAAAGCCACGCGTCGCCCGTCAAATCTGTATGCGTGTGTACGTGCAGTGCACAGCATATGTTTCAAAATGTAATAAAAATGTCCTCGATAAATATTTCCCGCAGACGGACGGTTTTCGAAGCAGCACGGAGTGGCAGGCGGACGTTTCACGTAAAAACGTTTTGACAATGCTACTCTCGCGGCTGACAGATCGCGTTTGTCCGCGAGAAAAACTACTACTTCTTTAGAATATTAACTAAATTCTTCCGATAGTAAAATAGACATTTTAGGAAAGATTTCTGCACGCCAAGATTTCCAGTCGGAAATTCATTGCCCGGAGTTTGTCCGATGTTTAAAAGAAAATAAAATCCTTCAAAGTTAAGATTTGAGAAAATATTGATTCACGCGGTTTCTCGATTCGACCATCGATTCAATTGGCTGTCTCGTATAGTCTACTATACGACAGATGAGCGTAAAGCTTCGCCATAAGTATAAATAAGCGCCTTCGATTTACTGCATTTTCTTGGAGAAGACGATAATAAGGAAGCAAAAAGGGGGCTAACAAAATATTTAAGTTGCTGTAAAAATAAATATTATTTTTCGATAAAAGTGCTTTTTAATATATTGTCGGTTTGCGAGGATGTTTTTACACTTATGGCTAAGTTAGCTTTGAATTAATGCAAGTAAAAAAAAAAAGAAACTCACCGGCGAAAACCGCTGTGCTATTGTGTCGCGGATCGTAAGGACAAAGTCCCAGACCGTCCATATCGCTCTTCTTCACGTACGCTCCATCCTGGAATACAAACGAGAAGTTCCGAATTATTATACGACGCGTTTGCGTACTGCGCGGATGCGCAACGTATAAAAGCAACTTTTCAAAACGCTCTTTTTTCCACACACACAAACACACACAAAAAGTAGTTCAAACGTAATTTGAGGTCGTCAAGATAAATGAATCACTCTGGACATGAAGAGTATCGCAACGAGCGAAAAAAAAAAGGATTTAATGTCAGTCACGCTACTTCCCGGAAACGTGAGAGACGCGAGGAACGGCTCGAAACTTCCTATCAGGAAATTGATTTTTCTTATGCAACATAGCCGCCTCCTATGGAAATATTCATTTGCATTTATACGTCGTTGGATGTGCGTTATGTGTACAAGCGCGTGTATACAAGCGCGAAACAGCATAGAATAATAATATTATAATAATATTTCAAGATATATAAATTAGCAATTTAATAACTAATTCCAATCATAATTACCGCGCGCGTATCTTTTTAACTACGTTAATGGCTAATCGAAATGCTATAGCATAATTTGTCTGGCTCGCATCGACCAGACTTTTGAACGTTTGCTGTTGAAACGACATGATAATAAAATAATTACAGCGAATCAATTATGAGCATGACCTATATGCTTTATCAAACAACGGTCACGCAAGCCATTGATTTGCTATTTTAATACCTTCCACTGATGCTTCTTAATTGTTACGCGTGAGCGTAGTGGATACGTAATGGGAAATTTAGCATCGATCGTGCATAAACTTGCAAAAGTCAATTTGTAAATACACTTGTCGATTTTTCAGTACTCATACATTAAAAATGTACAGAACATTTCTCAAAACATTAGAATTATGCAAAAATTACAGATTGTTTTAGATTGCATTTAAAAGTAGTGGAAAAAATATTTCCCGGTGATTTTCTATCTATAAAGTTATTTCAATAAGAAGTAGGCATGTGCTCTAATGAAAAAGTAATTTATAATGAAATAAAAAGATAATTAAAAAATCTAAATTTTTTTATTTAAGTATTTATCGTTAAATATTAAAGATGATTTATGTAAAGTTTCATTGCGATAATAAAAACCAGTTTTGTAAAATAAAAAAAATTCATTTATTTACAAAATAACTAAATAATCACAATAAAACGTGTAAATCATTTTGAATAACATAAAGCACTTACACAAAAACATTGAGATTTTTCTTATGTTGTAAAAGATAATTTTTACTCACAGAATGAATAAATTATAAAAATAAGTTATTAAATAAAAATATAATCTTATCCACACAATTTGCATATGCATATCGTTTATTTGAAGTGTTAATATTAACACATTTCCCAATTTTATTTACTTCGCAGAAACCGTGTGCCCGATGCATCCTAAAAAAAAAAAAATTTTTTTTGATAATGAAATTAAACAATGTAACGAGTTAATCAGAGTTATGATACACGTCTTAATTATTCAGAGCCAAGACTGACACTCATTGTTGGTTTCTCCAGATAAGAGATACATAATACATCTCTCGTTTAATATTATTTTCACGTGTGTACAATATTGATGTTGCTGTGTACAGCGTTCGGAGCGAAAATATCGATATTGTGATTTACCGCGAGAACGTAATATTTCTTCTTTTTTTTTTTGACTGATGTACCAATTTGGGTTTACCGTACTCGTCGTGTACCGCGCGCTATATATTTCGAATATCATCTACGCCCGTGACAAACGTCGAAGCGTTACGACGCGTTACGCAATATGCGCCGTTCCTTACTTCAATCCTGCGAATAAATTCGAGTTCCGCAACGATTCGGGAAACTACGATTGTCCTCCGACCTGGCAGATAGAGTAATAGCGGCGGAGTAATAGAATTATTAACGTCGCCGTATCGATACAAAAAGGCCTGAAATCTCGTATTCGTCGTTCGTACTTGTCTCCTACCGCGCCGCCGCGGCGACCGTGATTGAGTTTGCTCGTGACCTACAGGTTCTGCGAACGGTTCGTATCTAGAGCGAATTTGTGGTACGACAAACTGACTCAATAGAAGATTGGAAAGCGAGTAATTGGAAAGCGAGTAGGACAAACGCGAGATCTGCCCGTTGTTTTTTCATTTTTTTTTTTTATTATGTGTCTCCTGTCTATTTCTTCTTTTTACGGGGAGTCTGGAATAAACAGAAATAAATAAAATCGTCGGAAGAATTTAAAACCGATTACTTTAAAATTTATTTTTCGAAAGAAGTCTTTATAAATTAATGATTGAAAATTAATGAATTATGTAATTTGGGTTATATTTATCTCACAGAAAAGGTGTAGTCACGATATTTTATTATTAATGAGATAATAAAATAATTTTAAAGACAGATTTAGTACAGCGAAAAAAAATCAGAAAATTTTACATAAGGATTTACTTAATCCTTATGCAAAATTTTTAATTATCAGATTTTTATCCAATAATCCTTGTGCAAAATTCCTATAATTAATTTTGTTGGTTCTTCATTTAGAAAAATCAGTAATAAATTCTAAAATGAACCATACTTTATATCTCAAGTAGTGATACTGCATTACTACGCGAAATGAAAGGCACGGAAGAATTAGAATCTATCGTCATTGGATTAAGAAATAGAAAAATCAGTTATACGATTTCGCATGGATCCTTGAAAATTATTTAGAAGGTTGCATTGTTACTTTGCATCTTTGAAATGATTTTCCATCTCCCGGAAGAAGCGGAAACAGAAATATTTCCACACACAGTACTTGCACCATTATCGTTTACTTAAAAAGGGTACGGGTACGGGTAGAGAAAATTTTACAATTGTCCGATAAAGAGCAGTTTCTGCCTGCATACGTGTGCTTCACGTGTTTTGCGGCGCGAATGCTCGTCATTGAACTGTAATGACATCGTTTCAAGTTGTTATTCATTGTAAGCCGCATTCGCGAACGTGTACGGACGTCGGGAAAACAAAAAAATATCGGAAAATCCGTTTGGCGCAGCGTAAGACAATTAAAAAAGTTGCGAGCGAGACCGCGTCGCGGCCGGCCACAATAATATCCCGAATACGCGAGTACAGTGTCGCGGCAACTCGTGCATGTATGCGACAATGCATGTAAAGAAATTGAAACGCAGCGGGGGCCATTCGACACAAACTACTATTCGATTCACTACGGACCCCGCAGCTGGGTATTTCGAGACGTTGCTTGAGTCTCACGTACTTTCCAGGATCCTTTATTTCTTCCGTTCGTTTCTCCTTGGGTCTTTTCTTCTTTCTACCCTCCTCCCCCTATTCTCTACTCTCCTTGCTCGCCACGTATGCTCGCTTCATCTATTCTCATCTGGCAAGCAGTATCGTACCAAGACGCAAGAGATAAACAGAATAGTGCAATAACGACTATTCTCAATCCATATATATTTTCCGGTTTATTTAATGTCATTCAAAATTAATCTTTATATTGATTCTTTTTGAGTCTGCCAACATGGATAAAGAATCAATTTTGACAATGCTGATATTTACTTGTACATATATATGTATTATTGAAGTACTTGACAATTGATCATCCAGTGTCTTCCTTATCTTTTTAGTAATTTGTAAAAAAAAAGAACAAATTATAGTCTTGTGCAAATTTATATTAATTTATTTATATTCTTTTTAAATTGTTTAGAGAATTTCTTAATTTATCTTTAATTATTAAAATTAAAATTTATATTCACGTACATAATATTTCATTCAAAGTGATCTCCCAAATGTTGTGAAAATCTTTCGCACGCCAATTAAAATGCTTTGTGTACGTTGTAACAATGCATTTTGTTTTCGGTGTTTTAATATCAAAGTTTACGAGCGAAATAATTCGAGACATTGCCGTAAATTTTGCGAGAAAACAATTGTGAAACGCCGCAGGAGACAATAACGAAGACGTAGGCGTGTTCGCACACTTAAAATATGTGATAACGGCCTGATTTGTAGCAAGTAGGAAAACTTCATTATAAGTTATCACGCCCCCTTCTTCTCTACGTATAATATTTAATACGTGAAATAAGAGACATTAATATAAACATATAGCTGGAATATATTAAAAAATGGCACGAAGACGAGGGAAATGAAGACAAATTTGCTTCAGTTGTTTTTGAAAAGTTATCTTTTACAAATCTCTTTGAAACCTAACGAATACATTTACAGATTATTCCAATTCAATTTTAGATTCTTATGACAGAATGCAGAATTACACTAATATCGATAAACCGTTCTATTATATAAATCAATAATAATAAACTATTTTATAATTATTCAATAACAACTGATTACAATAATATACTGATATCTATAATAAATTATAGCATAGCTCCGTTACTACAGATTGCAAATACTATCAATGGTAGGAATACTGGATGTGACAGGATTATTCCGCACATATGGACATGCACATAACGCGCTCTAATCTCGCTCGATGGAGCTATAACACAGCCCGTAAGTAGATGCAATTACAGCGTTCAATGAAATTTAATTACAGCTTAATCTTCACGTCCTTAAAAATCTGTGTTACGCATGAATCATCGTTTGGTTCACTTTCATTAAAGAAGTATAGGACGTTTTTCAAAACATTAAGAAAATTATGAAAAAATTACACGGATTCTTTTATATTGTATTTGAAAGTTGTAGCAAAAAATTTGGCGGCGATTTTCTGGATAAACAATTATTTCAATGAGAAATAAATAGGTGTTCTAATAAAAATATAATTAATATTGAAAAAATGTAAATTTTTTTATTTAAATACTTTAAATATTTAAGATAATTTATGTAAAGTTTTATTGCGATGCAGAGATCAGTTTTGTAGAATAAACAAAATTCATTTTATTATCTACAAAATAACTAAACAATCACAATAAAATTTTGTACAAATCATCTTGAATATTCAAAGTACCCGCACAAAAAAAATTGAGATATTTTTTTAATGTTGTAAAAAATGATTTAATTTTTCGTAACAAATGGAGTGAATAAGTTTTAAAAATATGTTATTAAATAAAAATATATAATCTTATTCAACAATTCGTAACTTCTTCAAGGAATATACTCAATATAATATAGAAAAAAATTGACAATAAATATAATTAGATATTCGGTATTTATAATTTCTCTAAAAGAAATTTACAAAATGCCCCAGCTTTTTAATTGCATCCCGCATCGCGCTAAACAACATCGGATGGCCAAGTGACCATTACGCACCACGTGCAAATTTAAAGGCGCTCCTCTTGCATCGCGATACGCGAGAAGGATATACACTTTCGCGGGGCGCGCGCGTATATAATCTCGCGATATAATCATACTCATTAATTACTTGCTTGGTTTACACGGTGAGATTTTCCGTTGTAAATTTCGTGAGATATTGCTGTAATTGCGAAACACCGCGGGGAACGACCGCGAGTTTCATCTTCGCACATTCGGCCTGTCGCGATATAATTTGCGCAAAGTTCGAAAACTTTCCGAGTGTAAACTGCATGGTCCTCGTTCCCCTCGCCTTCGCCCCTTCACCCCTCTGACACATTGTTTCCCAACGACACAATGCCGCGCGCTCCTGCGTGACAATGTACCGTTCACCGTTCCATCCGCTCGGATTATCGCAATCGCAGTGGAAGTTATGTGCAGTACGTATAATACATCGATACAGGTGGTAAATAGACGCAAGCGAGTAGATAAACAAAGAGATACCCAGCTTTACGCGCGTTTCGCTACTCTTATTGCGATTTATCATTTATTCATTCACGTGACTTCTGACACATCTTGATTTGGGAAACAAAAAAAGAAGAAAAAAAATCATCTGCTTCATTTTGATTATATAATAGATTGAAATAGAGGAGTAAGCAAACGAAAAGGATAACTACGTTTATCCACTTTCGGTACTTCCATTTTGGTTTATCATTTGATCATTCACGTGTTCAATTCTGATACGCTTGGTGCAAATAGAAAAAAACACATCTACTTCATTTCAAGATTGTGTTTGAAAATCGAAAAACCAATATCCTTTGTCCTTTTTCAAGTTGAATAATAGCCTTCTAATTTGCAATCCGCTGTGTATTTATACGGACATGTTGCGTCACATAGTTGGCTCCGTGAAAACAAAAATATTATTTACCGTTTTAAATCGGAAATTGCGCCCTGTTTAAAAAAAACGAACGAAATAGAAACGTGATCCTATGAAAGGGAGGCCGTCAAATGTGATTATGGAGATCTTGTTTTCATGCATATTTTAATTCACGTTCTTCCCCCCCTCCCTCTTTTACACGAAGAGAAGCAAGTTAGGTATATTTATATTACATAATTATACATACGTATATGTACGTCCGTATTTGCAGACTATTTCCTTTATAGGTTTTTTTTTTCTATTTACAGAGCACCATCATTTTGCTCTCTAATAACTCTCATCGCAGTTGCGTCTCAATTATTAAAAACTTCTCGTGTCGTATGCGCAATTGTTGAATCGCGTTATTAAAATACATCTCTCTCGCGGATGTTCACAAAGGTCATTCTTAATTGAACAATTTGTGAGTCAATGAGATCAGCGGAGGATGAGTCGATGTGCCGTTGAGACAGCTGGCAAACAACTGCATCCCGCGTCTGCTAAATGCGGGGGCTTGCTTTTGTACAAGTACAGCGAATTCTGACGTGAAACGAGAATTACGAAGTGCTGCCTGAGATAATTTTGCGCTTCACCTCCGTACGTGTATACACTTGCGGCATAATTCGCATCAAGTGGGAAAATTCGCGTACGTCGTACATTCGCGTAACGTCGGTACACTCGCGCGTCTGCTTCCGGCATCGTTCCCGCGACGATCAAAGTAACGACACTTTGGGGGTAACGTTATTTGTCCCGATTAATAACGCACTGAAACGTTGTCTCGCGCGTTAAGATGCGGTCGGCTTCCCAAGAGGCGTGCGTAACAATCTAACGTAATGATGCGGGAGAAGAAAAAAAATTGGAGGAAAGGAAATTAGGGATCAAATAACGAGCATGAGAAATGTTAGAAATGTACATGTTCAATCGTAAAAGAGAACAATGGCACGAAATGCATTAAACTAAATAAATAAATAAATCCATATAATTGTTCTCTTTGATGAGTGAATACGTTACATTTGTAACATCCTTATACGCTCGTTATTGGATTGTTACCTTTCCTCCGCGTCACTGGAATCCAGCTTACTGGAATCCAGCTTTGAGTTTACCGAAAGATTATATTTCGTATGAATTTTAATAGGATTTCTCATTGGACGCTAGAAGTTTATTTGTCGGGGGACATAGTCGCAACATTTCAATTAACGTATCAAGTATCGAAAGATTGCACTGAGAAAAAAAAGTTGTCAACTCTTGAGTAAATTATTCAACTTGATTAAATTTCTTCAATTCGAGTTTATGTATTTAGGTTAAATAAAATTTAAATGTTTAATCAAATTTCAAATGTGTTGTGTATTTGAGTTAAATATATAAATACTTGAATCGAAGGAATTTAATCAAGTTGAAAAATTTAATCAATTTAACTTTATTTTTCCTCGGTGTATATAAAAATGAGCGATCCGTTTATCATAATCCGTTTATCGTTCTTCTGTTAATAATAATAAAGTACACAAGTCACAACAGCTCTTGCACACAATAGTACTTAAATCTTATAAAAATTTCACACCGGATGTTACCAGCGTTCTGAGCAAATGTTGAAAGAGATTAATTTCATTCAAGTCCTTATTTAATCTCAACAAAGTTTTAGTTCGCCATTTATCTCAGCACCACGGTATCATGATGAAAATTTTAATTATTATTTTTTTTTTTTTTTTCACGTTGGAGACCAATTCGGCTAAGGATTACGGGGCTTCCAGAGGAGAGGATGGTCGCTATAATTCTCCGTAATTCGTAGTGACAAGGGAAAAGCCGGTTTTACAGCACGATCTCCGACAGCGTTTCGGCATTGTCTCGCGGATCAAAGTGACAATATTACCGTACAACGCGTACTGTCAGATTGCAACTTGTTAATAATGGTGAATCAAGTACCGTCGGCATTGAGACGTCGCAGTCACGCGACGCCAAATTATACGCCGGGAAAGAACGATGACAATGCAGCGTGATTTAAACGGTACAGTGGCAACGCATTCATCGTTTGGCTCCTGCTGTGATCGAGTAAGCATTATTAATCTGTTTGTATCTGCAATGATATTTGACGCTGCATTGTGGTATAACGAAAGTTACGGTGAATGTAACTGTAAGTACGCTGTGCAAAAATTTTATTTGTAAATTGTCCAATTGCGTTGTTTTATTCTCGGATCTGTGTGACCTAAAACGCATTTTACTTTCTTACTAATATTTTATTTAAAAACTTGTTTCATTTCAAACCTTCTTTTGCTGAATTTGGATGATTTCGTGTGTTAAATATAAGATTTCTTTTCTGCGAATTTTTGTTTATTTTTTTAGAGCTCTTTGATCGTGTTGACTCAAATGATACAATGGTATAGGAAATTCAAATAGAACAACGGAGTTAAAAGATTTCTTAATTTTTGTGACGTCTTCGTATTTTATTATTATTATTATTATTATTATTAATACCTTCATATTTTTCCTACAATATATATGATAGTAAATTGATCACACAAAAGCAATCATAAAAAATTATTGTAGCATAGTAAAAACAAACAACTTTTATCGATATTAATCATAATTATAGCTACAATTAATCATGTTAGTAGTAATATATCATGTATTTAAAATCCAAGTTAAATCAATATCAGAAAATGGCAACTGTATGTTTATTTGTATAAAAATACTATCAGTAGAAAATACTGTAGTAAATACTGCCAATAAAAAATCAGTGAGAGTAATATGATACATTAATATAAAATCTGTTATATTTGCCAAATAAAGATGAAACAAAATTATTACATCATAAGTTTCGGAATTATTTTTGATAAACAAACTGTAGTTACTTCAGTACTCCATTGACTTCAGTAACGCTTTTATTATTTAGGGGAGAGAGATATACAATTTCCTTTATAAAACAAATCATATTGATAACTTCGTAAAATGGAACTTTATAAAAACGTAAATTCTTTCGTATAATAATATACTATGTATTTAGAATCCAAATCAAATCAAGAAATAGCAACCATACGTTTATTTATGTAAAAATACTGTTAGTAAATTAAGAATTCAGTAATTGTTATGTGATACGTTGATATAAAACTTGTCATATCTGCCAAATAAAGTTGAAACAAAATTATTACATCATAAGTTTCAAAGTTATTTTTGACAAACAAAGTGTAGTTACTCCATTGGTTTCAGTTCACGCTTTTATTATTCAGGGGATTCCAATTTAGGTACCATTAAAAAAAGTCATATTGACAACTTTGTGAAGTGGACATTAGAAAGACGCAAATTTGATCGCTACTCCATTCGTCAATAATTTGAAAGAACACGCCACATCAATCAACATCCGTTTATAAACATTTTATAAAAAGATTTCGTATTTTCTACATCACGTAACTACCAAAAAAAATGATGATAAAAAAAGTTTGCATTTGTATTTTGCTAACTCTCTCTCTCTCTCTCTCTTTCTCTCTCTTGTTTAAAAGCTTGAGCAAACATTACAAAGCGCATCTGTAAGACGGTCGCAGAGTGAGAAATTTCCCAGCGCTTCATATAGCAAGTCGAATTTCACAAATACCCATCGTGTAGCGACAATGCCGGCGCGAAATCGATATTTCATATGCTTTCGCGATGTTTACACACGGTACTCGGTTACAAATTTCTCGCACTGTGCTATTTATTCGCGGACTCTCTTCGTCAGTTTAAAATGGATTTTTGATAATATTAAAAGACGACAATGAAGCTCTCGTGTCAAAAGCAATAAAAAATGTTCGAAGCTTCAAAGATACGAACGAATGACGAAAGTTGCCTTTTTATTTAACGAAACTTTTGTACGGAAGTTATTCACAAACTTGAAATAAAAGAAATATTTTTAGTGTATGTATGTACGTTTAATGTGTTAATATACGTAGTCAATTGTTTCCGGCTGGAAGAACTCTTTCTCTAAAATGCACTAAGAAAGAGAACTCAGATTGAAAGAGACTTGGGAAACACAAGAAAAATAAATTCGTGAGGGAGGAAAAGGGAATCAGCAGAAATGCGCAAGAAAATAGAAGAGAACTGTGGATGGTGTCGTGAGACGGGAAATAGAAGAGAGAGAGAGAGAGAGAGAGAAAGACGCGGAGCAAGAAGAGACTGAGATATCCACACCGAGTGGCAGGAAAGGAGGTGTTATCGGAAGAGTTGAAGCGTCTAAGTAAAAGTATCCAGGGGAAATAAATAATTCAACAGATTAAGAAAAAACCTATTTGCAGACATAATATAGGGGATGTTTCCCTCGCTAAGTGTACTCTCTATAAATTGCAGATTCTTTGCTGAATTCTCGACAAAGAGTCAATATACTTCTTTGAGAAGGGAGAGTGAAAATACCGATAGAGATTATTTTCTAGAAACAGACTGCTTTATCGCATTTTAGTTTTCGATATATGATACAACGATTGGAATATCGAGTGCGCCGTGTACGTCGGCGCCAATATTACAGACGTACTCTGCCGGCTTTAGACAGTAATTATTGCGGCGCCAAAAAAGAAAAAATCCGCTTCCAGATGCCGCGTGTCTTGATTCTCCAGAGACGAGGGTAAGAAAAGAGAAGAGGACTTGGACGGTAACGAGCGGCGGCGCAATCGGGCGGCGGCCGCCGATCGCGGCTCTTTTCGTCCGGCACACCGAGAGAACCACCACTGAAATGGCTGACTAAAAGCTAAAAGCCGGACAGACGAAAGCGAGAAAAGAGAGCGGAGGAATCGCGAGTGTGTTTCTCGTGGGAGGTAAGAGACAGATAGGTGGATGGACCGCGATAGAACGAGTCGAATCCGTTGCGGGAATCCGAGAGGAAAGGAAGAGGAGAAAAAGAGAGACCGAGAGCAAGAGAGAGAGAGAGAGAGAGAGAGAGAGAGAGGGAGGGAATAGACGATGGTGAGGAAGTTTTTCCGACATGAGATTTACGCCAAAGGTCCGCGTACACCACAAATACGTAACGCATATATAGGTATATTCCGCGACCGTTCCCACACACCGAGACTGTTTTCGTTTGAACGAGAACCAGATTTTCTTCTTCTCTCGGTCCGCCGTCCGCGCCCTCGCTCGCGTCTAGCAATTTCTTCTCATAGGAGAGACGAAATGCAGGCGTGGCCGGAGCATAAATCGCTAAATCTCGTCTAGCTATTTTCCACTACCATCGCGTAGTCGCCGCAACTTCTCTCTAGTTCAAGGAACAAGCAGTAGAGACTTTACGTCGATCCTTGGTACCACCCTTCGATGTGGCATTCAAATTTTGAACGAATCTAAAAGTAGGGGCTTCGCTGGTAAGATATAGGGGATCATCTTTCGCACGAATATCATCTGTTGGAATATAGAATCTTCAAGAATTTTTAAATTTAAGCTTATCCACGCATCTGAAGCATAGATCCACTGATGCGAAAATAACTTTACATTTCGAATAAATTGCGATTAAATAAAAAAATACAGAACGCATTAATAATAATTTGTTTTCTGACATGACGATAAATTTTTAAATAATATACTGATATACATTCGAATCATTTATATTATTAAAAGCACGGCCCTATTAATAAGAATTTATTGAAAAGATGAAGTTGTATGTATTGTGTTTATTAGCAATTTTAAATAATTTATTCTATCAAAGTTTATAATTTCTAATCATTTCACTAATTGTAAGAAAAATTAAAATATAATCGTAATTATATACTTTTAGTTATGCGTTAGGATTCAATATTTTGGTCGATAAAACGCTAATAATATCCTTGAATAACTTGCATGTGGAGGATATTATGCAGAATAAGTTATCCTACCAAGTAGCAGTTTTGAATAAATAAAGTTTAAAATGCAGCGTTCCATGTTATCGAGAAAGCTACACGCAGCGGACTTCAAAACTTTATGGATTATCCCATTTTTGTATAACATATAAATAAAAACTTAAAAGGCTAAAATATATTCAATTACGTAAATAAATAGATATTTCGAGCATTAATGAAAAAAAATTGTGTATCTTTTACATATTTTTTAAAAGTCACAATTTTAAAAGTACTATCAATTTTAAATCAAATACTATCATTTTCCAATAATATTTTATCAAAAGTTATACATTTTAAAAAAAAGTATTCAGTTTGCAAATGTTATTTTATATTTATATTTATTAATATTTCGTTTACATCAAAAATATTAAAACCAAACATTTCCGAGACAAATAAAAAAATATTATCTAAACAAATTAAAATTATAAATAATTTTACAAAAGTTACAGTTTTGCAGTTGTGATCTTTTTAAGTTATTAATAATTCTGTTTTACGTCATTTATCAGATTTACATAACCAACTTTTTTAATCTGATATTTTACGAGATAAAATTTTCACGTGATTAAAAAAGCATGCCTTAATGATTACTTTCAGCTATAAAACACCATTGTCGAGAATACATTTTCTGAAACAAGCTTGGCTTAATGAGATCAGAACAAAAGTAGTTTTACACTCGGTTTTATTAAACAGCATTGCTCAAAAAGTATATCTCAAATGTAATTTCTCATCTAGGCAAATTTAATCTTTTAAATAAAACGCTTATTCTGTCTTCTTATATTTTTAATAAATTGAGGATGCGTATAAGTAATTTCTACATAAAATGTTTTGCACACAAAGGCACACGAATGAGAAAAACGATAATGGACTCGAGAATTACTTTAATATGATCGAACTTCTCTAAGATTTCTCAAATAAACTCGAGAGAAAGTAGAGTGTGCAGCATACATGTGTACGGCAATCCCACTTTCTGTTAATGTTAATGATACAGTTGCTAACAACTTGGAACTCGTAATATATACCATCGGTCGTTCATCGCAAATTTTCATACGAGCGTACGCGGTATCTCAATTTATCGTAATTTTACCCGTCTCCTCCCCGAAGACATATAATTACGTTTATTTCTCTGGTACGGAGCAACTTAATCAAGAAGATATTTCGAGAGACGTCGTTGCCAACGACTTCACTATCGTAATCAAGGATGGATTTTGGTCGTCCACGGACAAATCATGAGTCGTTCATGTAACGATTTCTATTATTCTTCTTGGATTATTCACAGCGCTTCCTATTGAAAACCGTGAAATGAGAATTATTGAAAAAAATCATAAAAAGAGGAAGAGAGGGGGGAGAGAGAGAGAGAGAGAGAGAGAAAGAAAGAAAATTACATTCATATAAAGAAGTATAATTTCATTACATTTATTCTACAATAGTAATATAGAATAAATGTAGTAAAATTATATATTATACATATAATTGTAACAGTGAAAAATAAAGGGCTATGACCCAAACTGGATTTTAGTGCTTACAATGATAAAATTATTCTCAGTTCGCGTGTCTTCTTTTTATGTATTCAGGTTTTCCGCTTCTTGCACCCATAGAATGGGTGCAACACAAAAACCTACCTTTTTACCTTTGACTACAATAAGCTTCTACCAACTGAAAAGCTTCCGCACAATTTGCTGACATGATCTTTTGTACTGACAGCACGTTTCAATTTTTTAAATTCATACCTGCTAAATTTTACCTGTGAGCGACGACTAAACTAACAACAAATTTCAAGCGGATTAATTTTGTACAGTGCAGACACTAAAGATGATTCGATTAGGGGTTTGTCGTTTTTGTAATTCAGTTTGTTTTGTAACGATATTTAGTATGTAAGCGTTAAAAACCAGCTCGGCTCATCGCTCTTTATTTTTCTTTTTCGCTTGAATTATTGTCCGCCGAGTCTTTGTTTAAACATTTTAATTTTTCATAAAATTACGTATTATTTACATTCGATTCCCTTGATTGAAAGCACAAAAGACTTGTCTCCACGTTGTAATAGCTCTTATAACAGGTGCAATCATTCAATTTTCAGTCGCGCAAAAATCCCATCAGAATTAATAAAAAAGTTACTGCACCGCGAAGCGAGAAATCGAATATCGGCGATCGACCGTGATTCGGATATTATTCCGAATCGTGTGAGATATCGGCACGTGAGAACGATCGGCGAGTAATCTCGGCGCGAATTACACGCATCTGCAGCGGTCGCCCGTGCGCCGTGAGGTGCAGCGAATGCGACAAGACACAAATGCCAATATATCTGCGGCGGACAGTACATCACAATAGTGGTCAGAGAGCGTGCGGGCCGCTTCCGTCCTCCTTCCGATATCGTTATTCCGACGATCAACATGGATTGACGAATACGCGCAGCGTGCCGATGAATTTTAATCGCGTACACATCCGCACGAGACTCGCCGACCGTGAAATTGTCATTACACTGGAAGAAGTATTATTTATGGTAAATGTCTCTTCAACCTTCTTTGAGGAGATGCACATGGAAAGGATGAAAACAGTTACTTTTCTGATTTTTTTTTTTAATAAGATCTTTTACAAGATGATTAAGATCTTTTTTTTTATTAAAAAATGTATGTTTCAAAATATTCTTTAATTTTCCGTAAAAATCTGTAAAATAATATGTAGTACAATAGGATTTTTATTATTTCAAAGTGATACGCTGTGCCTCATTACTAGATATACAATTATAATTTGATAAAACGTTTTTTTTTCTGTTAAAACCAGAATCTATTCCGCTGTTGCATGTTGATTTTTTTTTTGTTTTCAAAATTAGTACGCGTGGTAATATGGTTTACCTCTTACATTTAATACTTGTTTATTTCATTATTTCGTGTTTATTTCGTTATTAACTAACAATCCCTTTGAGGATTGTTAGTTTGCAGCATCCAAATTGTTATGAAACGCTTCGGCAGATGATGAAAGCGGAATGTTCGAGAGAAATTTGTTTAGACATTGTTATTTTACGTTCTGTATTTGACCAGCAATTTTGACGAATTGCCCACTTCACGCGGCAAATCGAAAACCAACACATTGTATGACTCTTTTTTTTTTTTTTAATGTGAAGTATCACTTGCCACTTGTATATAGTTGTGCAATAAAATCCTGGATCATGTAATATCAGCTATATATGGTTCGACGGTTTAAAGCGGATTATGGCAATCATTGATTTTGGCTAAGCCAACAATATCATATATCATACACCTTTTTTATTGCTGGCGATTTCAACCGAAATGCATGAAACAAATGGAATGTGTCCGAACTGTCATTTTCACTTATTTTCAAAAATTTTACGTAATCTTATTTTTTTTCATCTAAATTTATAACATACTTTAATTTCTATACACGAACAACTTTTACTAATAATCTAATGAATAATTAGACGTATACTCCTGAGACGTTTTTAAGAGTAGTATTTCATAATTTATAAATTTGTAAAATTAGAAAATCTTTCGATGTGAATACATTTTTCGAAGGCATCGAATTTTCTTGTGCAGAATAAAAAAAAAATCGCATCGGCTGAGAAATATGAAATAATTATCGTTGGCATCTGCACGCACGTAAATGCGCAATGATAGTATAAAAAGACGGGATACGTGATATTACTTCATTTTATTTTGCAATTCCCTTTCCTTATCTTTACGGTTTTCGAGATTTGTCACGGTTTCATGGAACACCTTGCATACACACATTGCGATTAAAATAACAGAAAAGCTTAAAAAGAAACTACTAAGTAGATAAAAGAACTGAAAGTTTAAATATGTGCGCGTGGATATATGAGTGGTACGTTGTAAAAAGTAATTGTCTGTGTAACACACAGAAAGTCAGAACATTTTCTGTTTGAACAATCCCTTCGCTTTTCTTTATACACGCGTACGATGCACCGTACACTTTTTACCGGAATAACCGACTTACAAACAGTTTACAGATGTTTAATAAACGTTTAACGATTGCTTTATCGAGGAAAAATGTGTATCTAATTATATTCTATGTTAAATTCTGCTAAGAAGTTTTTAAACGCTCCAACATTTTGAGAATTACAGATATCTATATATATATTCAGATTTCTTGATATCATCACAATATACGTATACGATAGAGTCATAAAAAGGAGAATCGAACTTTCCTACATTCCGAGAAAGTGGAACGGTGCGCGTTTTGATAAGTGATAAATCGTATTCCTCTTCCGCAATAAAAACCAAATCTCTCAAGCGAGAGGTTCTATAAATGTCCCTTTAACCATAGTTTCTATGGCCGACTCCAAGACACTTTTTCTCTAGCGGAAATGTGTGTATGTGTGTGTGTGGAGAGGATAGTCATCATTTATTGCACTTCCATTTTCTTACATGTCTTAAAATAAAAATTCTATTCAAGTGAGACTCTATTCATTTGATATTAGACAAAAAAAAAATATTAATTTGCCATCTATCTAATTTGCCATTTCTCTTGCAAAAGCTTCGTCACGCTGTTAAATATTAAAAACCAAATTCAAATCTTAATCCCAATTCCTTGAGTTAAGTAACATGTCATTATTTTTAACTTTCGTGTCTGTGTCAAAATTTTAATACAAACAGATAATAATAAAAAAAATAACTGTATTTAACCAGTCTATTTCTGCCGGCGAATTGTTTAAAAGTTTTAAAGCAAGCGCAACGTTTGTATCAACTTGCACTTAATAAATAATAAATTAAATTTGATACGTTTCTCAAGTTAAATTGCTTTAGTTAAATTAACAAGCGTAGCAAAAAGCAGAGAAAAATAAAACGATTAAAAATTGATTTAAAATCGGCGAGACATTCATAAAGTTTTAACGAGGCATCTCTTAATTGATAATACATTCTTCTTTTGATTTACCTTTCGTGTCAAACAAATTGTCGTAAATACTTTGTCGCAATTATCGCTTCTAATGCGGCGTGCATATATAAATTAAGCTTCGCATCCACTCTCGCACATAGTCGCGTTACTCCAACACGTGTAACGGGAAAACGGTGGAGCTTTTACTGATATCCGATAGCACTTAGTAATTGGCTTCTTGCCGAGGTGATTATATAAAAAAGGGATAAAAAAGCAAAGGGGGAGAAACCGCGGCTTGTATACGTGTGTATTTGCAATCACGTAGCGACGATGGCCAATGAGATTGTGTGTGAGAGAGAGAGAGAGAGAGAGTCAAAAGATCAACGGTACATTAACAAGGGCTACTTTCGTGATAAAGTATTTAGCATGGGTTTGTAGGTTGCGGACGATAGGGTGTTTTAGCCGCCGGGTTGTAGCTTAGGTGCAAAGCGGCGATGTGCACGGACGGAGGTGTCGGTGAGGGAGAAACGGAAGGGCGAACACCCTTCCGCGAACACCCACCGCGTTCGGACCACGACGGGGGTACAAAGGGAGGAAAGGGGGTGCCATGGATCAGGCTAGGTACGCTAGTCCGTGATAGCTAGCTCCAACACCCTGGCTACGCTCCAAAACATCGTGCTGCACGCCCGGTATCTCTGACCGTCTCCTCCTACACGAGCAGCTTGGCGCGCGGAGAGACGCGAGAGCGCGTTATATTGCCTCGCGCGCGGCGTTTACCCCCCGGCTCTATCGGTGTAACTCCCGCTCTATCCGGACGTTACATCCGCCCTGTCCTTCCTGCAGAAATTTCCCTATCCCGCGAGGAATCGATCGTCATCGCCGCGCCGTACAGGCCGCGTGACGATAAACGAAGGGAGGGTTGCCGCTGATCGACGAAAGTGGAAAAGGGAGAGGTACATTCAAACATCGCGAAGCGCTGATCCGAGCTATCTAAATATCACACGAGATACGATAGAAAAGCCTTTCAGCATGCTCGCTATTTCACGAAAACGACTGCTCTCTTGCGCGCGCGCTCTCCCGAGCGAAGAATAGGGCAAAATGTTTATTAAAGCGCGAAGGATAATAACTCATGTACATTCTCTTTATGACTGAAGTAAAAACGTGTAGCGGCTAATGGCATTGTTTGTATTAAACGTGATTAGCCGTTTAATAATTTAGACTCATGACCCTCGTCTATTAGAAATTCCGCAGAAATTACTCTCCAGACACGCGCTGTAGACTGACGTTTACCTCCGGTCGCGCAATCCTTATTACAGTTCTGGACTGTACGTCATATCTCCGTCGTTTGTAATTAAGTGAAAGTATGCGCAAACAGAAGCAATATCAATTAATACTTTACTTTCGCATCGCCAATGGATTGCCGTTTTATTCATACCGCTGATTATTTAATCTGTTTTGTAAAATGTATATTTATATTGCATATTCCACAGTTAAATACTAAAGAATTAAATCATTCTTGGAGTTAAATAACATTCTATCTTTCTTAACTTTCGTTTGTGTTGAAATTTATTATTTTACGGGGTCATGTACGTTTTTAATGTGAAAAAAAAGTAATTTTTTAAATCTTAAATTATTGTTCATAGTATCTGAAATATGGGAAAAGTGGAAAGTTGCGCAATAGCATTGTTGTTCACGTGAATTTTCTTTGTCAGACTTTAAACGCGTTTTTTTCGAAACCATGTTTTTCAAAAGTGTTAGCGCGATAACTTTATCAATTTTCAATCTTTTTTGATAAAATAAATTTTCACTTGTGTAAAATGCAATTCTCTATGATCTATTGAGCCATTTTCTTAAATTTTTTATTACAGCAATTTGTATAAATATTTAAAGATCGAAAATTTGTTGACAAAATCGAATTTTTTTTCTCTTAAATGGCCTAACTTTTCGATTTTTACAAAATTTTGAAATCCGGTCAGGCTTTAATAATACAATTATTCTAGAAGTTCATAATTATATCTTTTACTTTCGTTTGTTTTACAAAATTCTAGAGCGCTAAGACTGAAAAATGCGCCCGAAAGCAGCCTTAATGAAAGTTAATTTAAATAAGTCAAAGTAGTTTTAAAAAATTATTTTTTTACATATTAATAATCAATAATACATGTCCTTTTTGTAGCTATCAAATTTATTATTCTTTTCAAAAATATTCTTAAAAATTAATAATTTTTCAGCACTGAGAAGATATACAACCCAAATATATGATGAAAAAAATAGCTAGATACATCTAACCAATTTAGTTTTAAACTATTTAGTTTTAAAGTAGGCAGTTTAAATTAAACGTAAATAATGAACTAAATTTGCGTTAAATTTGCCGATTTAAATTGTTTAATACCATTTTTTTAATTAAATTAACAATATATCGAGTAGTAACGATATAGAAATGATTAAAAAATGACTTAAGTTGGGTAAAATTCAACATTACAAAAGTGTATTGCAATAAATTAAAAATGTAGCAAGAGAGATAACAGCAGAACTTTTGAAAGGTGCAAACTTTTTCGATAAAGTCGTCATATACAGAGCGTTCTCAGACGTTTCTCAATTTATAACTTTTCAATTGTCAGATAGTACGAATCAGATTGCAAACGATATTATTGAGAATTTTTAATATATAAATAACTCAAAAGCAAAGCCAAAGTAAACAAATAAACATCGTTAAATGATAAAGCGTTGCTCTGCACAGCGCTGACCTAAAACAAACTTTAATAAATCTTTAATTTGAGAGATGACTGTAAATAACGTTAAATTAGAAAGTTGTAATAAACCGTGGTCCCCGCTTTTAAAAGTTTTTCGCAAAAGAAAAATTTATTACAGAACTTCGTCAGGAAACCTATATCTAAGGAGCAACTGCAAGTTTTGAACAGGCTGTGTAATCTAAATATTTATTCCAAGTAACGAAGTCGTGATTTCGATCGGACCGATGCAAGAAAATTAAATTTGTCAACATATATTATATTTTGTACGTGATGGTCCTACTATAAATTCACTTTAATTGTTGTATTTACGTGTTATAGAATGACATATATTTCACATTTCTGAATTTTATCCTATTAAGATCAATTTCAGAGGAAGATATTTTTCACGGAAAATATAACGGGAAATATCTATCTGCGATAATATTGTCTTATTATTTCTCTCAGTCTGAGTACCTAGTCATCCGCAAATATTCCATTTTAAGATGATCGTATAAATAAATAAATGGTACATGGACTATTTTCTCCAACGTATCAAAATATTGCTGCTCAATAGTGAGAGAAATATCAAACGGATTTAATATATAAAGATTAAAACTAATTTTAAAAAAATTCAATTCTAATAAATTTTTCTTCTCATCAAATTGGATCGATAACATCGAAAGCTTGATCAAATTATATAAATAAAAATTCATGTCGAGTCTTGCACTTCCGTGTTTATACGAACATACTACAATTAGCCATTGTGTACGCAGCTACGTTTCTTGTAATCGGTTGAGATCAGTTGTACGCTCAAATAGGTAAATAAAATTTATTTAACAATTCATAAGAGAGTAATTGCCGTGGCATGCAGTTTGCGTAATAACACGCGACATCGCATTGCTCCGACACGCCATGACGTAATCCGTTACACACCTTCAACGTTACGAATCTAAATTAGTTAGATATATAAATCTTGCCATTCGCGAAATCAATTACCGTTAAACGTACACCTGCAATCGTTCGCATATCGTATCGCGCGTTGAACGAATATTGTTCCGCGACGTATGTATAATACATTGACGTGCACGAATCGCGCATGTAAATTTGGAAACGCTTTATAAATTAAAGCTCACATCACGACTCAAAATAATCTCTTCCGTTATTACAGCTAGATAAGTACGGCCGATAACACCGTTGCGTTTAGCGTACGATGATGTACGATTTTACTCGTTATTTTTAGGCTTCGCATTTCGGGAATTCTCGGCCATCGAAACCGTATCATGTGGCGAGATAAAAAAATCGCTCGCTAGGTCGTCACGCTAAGGGACTCATCGGCGAATGGAAATAGCCGCTTCACAAACCGGTTCGGTTCGTACGATGCGGAATTTTGTTTCCATCGTCGGTCAATTGATCACGTATGCGCGACCAAATCAAACGCATTGTAACTAGGACGCCCACGTGCATCGGTCGAGACCGCACCGAATAAATTGTGATTATACAGGCCGCATTGCTGCGCGTCGAATTCGCCGCAATGAAAAACAGTCGTATTTTGTTCCCAACTTAATAAATATTGATCGCGCGCGCACTTCCATACTGCACGCTGCAGCTTCGCGCCATTCATCCTTTCCCCTTTTTTTTCCATTTTCAGAAAACACAATCACTGGCGGTTGTATATTAACGAGGAAAACGCCGCGGGAATGAGTATTTTCTCATCATTGAATTCTCAAAGCGATATGTCGGCCAGATCGATGCGTTCGTCGATAGTTATAATTAAGCACATCCGATAATCGCGCAAAATAAACGTGACTTATTCACACGAATAAATCGTAATTACGATTGTAGGTCACCGTCGGGTGACCTACGGTGGTATTAGTCACAAAACAGCAGGGCTGGGGGGTAACTCGTTACTTGTAACCAAGTTACAATTGGAGTTATAATACTTTCCATCGGTAACTATAACTTGACTTTATTCTCTTTTTCATTTATAACTGTAATTTGACTTAATTCATTTTACTTTTTTTTTCTTGGTAATCAATTCAGCTGTTATGTTTTTTTTACATCTATAATTGTAATTTAGGTGTTCTCTGAATTTGATTCAGTGAATGTGACAACTGATTATCACAGTGACTAATTCTGATCAGTCCCAAGTATGTTACTGGTAATCAGTAGTTATTTGAACTGGAAAATCAATGCAATTATTGTATTAGTATTTATCAGTGTTTATTAACACACTAATCAGTAATAACTTTTCAATAATTACCAGTAACTTTTCGTTGATTTTAAGATAACCACTAATTTATCAATCCCAAATGTGCTACTAAAAATTAGTAATTATTTACTGATTTAGATTTAGAGAGTATTTTTTGGTAATCAGTAACTGATTTAGCAGTTACTTTATGTATTTTACATTTATTCGCGCCAACATACGGACTGCGTTCGATAGAATAAAGTGACAAGTCATCACAAGTTCGAGAATAACGATCATTAAAGTTGAGGTTTTATTTTTTAAAACAAGTTTCGGACCATTTAATTTGCGATGATTTAATCACGAAGCTAGAATTTGGTGAGCTTTTTAGTATTGCGTTTCTGATTGTAAGTGTAATTTAGTATAAATTTGTATTGATTCGGTTGCATTATAATTGTTGATTTTAAGTTACTTATTAAATAATCGATAGTTGTAGCATATAACTGAGTGTTTAGTATTATAAGTAAAATAATTTAATAACGTTAGAGAAATGTAAGATTCTTGTTTAATAGCAATGCAAGCGTTACAAGAGATTAACGGAAAGATAACTGGAAAATAATGGCTCGTTACTCTTAAACTGTAACGTGTTACGTTTTAGAATTGGGGTAACTTGTAACTAGTTACTTTCGAAAGAGAAAGAGAGAAAAACATTGTAACTGCAATGTAACTAATTACTTCTGCAACGTAATTTTCTCAATTTCCCGCAAAATAGTCCATTGTGGAACCGACGAGTGTATTTAAAATTAAAAAGATGTGTGCGGAATTAAGGATTAATTTACGAAGATACATGACGTATATCTTTTGCCACGCATTCGGGAACGAAATATTCTAACGTAAATTACACAAAAACATATTTTCTTTTATAACATTCCGCGAACAAAGGGTAATTTGCGCGAAGCAAATAACCCTTTTGAACAGGATTTAAAATTATTGGATATAAAGTATCCAATGCGGCATTCTAAACCTAACAATAGATTTTTTGAAAAAATCTACATTTCTGCTCAACTGATAATTGCCTACTACGCTCGACTGAACACATTGTATCCGCACGTATCGCATTTGCAATTTATTAACTTGACACGCAACTCGTTGCGTTTTATACAATTCAACGTACGCAGTTTGTATATCAATATCTGATAGCGAAAGATTGTTGTGTTGCGCATTAGCTTTCAAATCAAACGTGCGCCGAACGGAAGTGCGCCATCGCGCAGCTCCTTAATTTTATGTGAATAATTTTATTTTCGGTTACAGAATCAATTTGATAGTTATCCTGCTTCAATAGATATATACGCGAAAGTCATTTACATATGAATTACAAATAGATGCAAATTCATATCCGTATCACTCTCGACGGGTCAATATTTGTAAAAGCCTTATCCGCCACAATCCGATCGATGATGTACGTAAATAAACAAGATTCACTGGACGGATTCGCACATCGATCGCGGATTCATATCACGATTCGCGATTACGCGCAATTAACGGGTGACAATGAGAAATGCGCGTTATAGGTATTTCCAAATTAGTAGATATCGACCGTTTCTTCGACGAATACCCTGATGATTAACGCACGTGCGCGACCACGCAAGCGACTAGTTCATAAATATTTAATATTTGGATTGATACTGCCGACCAATTCGGCGGATCGATAGTATACATAATTAAGCGTGCATGCGGTAGCTACTCGACAAAATTGTATCGATGAAATCGCGCGAATAAATCACGGTTTATCCGCTTACGCGGCTTCCCGATATTATTACCGCGCTTCGCAAAAATGTGATATTTTTATATTAATTAGTTAGCCGCATTTATTTACGCATTTGAAGCGAGCGTATAAACAAACGGCTTAACATGTATAATAATTGATGATTCTGTCGACTGGATATAAAATAATCGAGAATAACTGGTGTATCAACAAGTTTGAAGGGTGATTTAAAGGTACGCTTTATACCGACGTTTGACTTTTTTTGATATAAAAATTAACTTTTTTAAATGTCACGTAAGAAACAAATAATGTCAATAGAAAACAAGTGAAGATTGCCCCTTTTATATAATTTACGACGATTTTCGATATTTCAAATGTGCTTTGCGTTTTGGAAATGTTTAAATTTATACGTGTGGTTTGAACGTGATAAATTAAAAAAAATGCTATATAAACTTAAAAACTTAAAAAAAGAAAAAAAATAGAATTGAGTAATTCTTTAATTACTGATCTTCTAAATATAATTTTGCCAAATTTGTAAAGATTTAAATTCTGCTTTTTTTTGCAATTACACGCTTAGATCTAAGCCGTCATCTAGAATTCAGTGAACAAAAAACGTTTTAAAAATTTAATGCTCCGCTATATTTTAATTTTTTAATGTGTGTAGTTAATATTTCAGACCGATGGTTCCGCAACAATGCTCCGCGGAGCCCCGAGGCGTCGCGGAATGCCCTCATGGGCTTAAATAGTAACGGGGGAAAAAAAAAACCAATATTATTTTTGAAACACGTAACGGCAGTCGCTATTTAGAGTAAATTAAATGCAGGGAAAAACGAATAATAAAATACTCAATACTGAGATACACCGCACAAAAATTTTCAAGGATAAGGCCTCGCGAGCGAAATAATTCAAAGAGTGACAGGACAGACACCGCGAGACCAATAAACATTATTTCAGAGCCAAGCTAATTTCTTACGCTTCACGCGGATTCGAAGTTACGCGTTTGATAATCGCGCGATTGATTTTGCTTCTGTTTTCAAGGCAATTTTAATACATCCAATTAAACTTCAATAGTATCAAATAGTATTAATGATGCAGGGTCTCATTTAGCAAGATTAGTGACGAGCTACCTGTCATCATGTTCAGAAAATCGACGGGATTTGACCAACAACAGAGATTATGTTGCACCAGGACGCACACACGCGTAAACTAATAATATAATTTCAATGTCCTTTGTGCGTCTATATAATTGAGTAAATGGAATTTATGATAAGCAAGACCGAATGAAAGGTTCTGGACTGCTGTGATAGCTAATTGAGGACAGCGTGACGATCGGATATTATTAAAATTAAATGAATTGAAATATGCGAGAAAATGGCAATAAAATAATAAACAGCTGAATAATTCAGGGGACGTGACAAAACGCAAGAGAGAATAATTGTATAAAATGTAAAAAGGCTCGTTATTACCGCCGTCATTCTCCATTATCCGCAAGCATTTTAAATTTAAAGGCATCGCAGTCTAATCAATATTGACGTGGAAGTTCTCTTGTAATCCTTTCTCAGCGGGAGAAACGTCGATGTACGTATTATTAAATATATTCCGGGCATCCTGATCGAATCAGACCGCGAGCACTCGAGACGTTTCTCAAGAACGAAGGGACCTCTCTCCTTCGGGGCGGAAGCGACCGTCTGCAAGACGGCGAGAATTCAGCCGGAATCCCATTGGGAATCGGCGGCTGGTCTTCCTGCATACGCGACGGCGGCGACGGCGAAACCTATTCTCGCGACGTGAGCGCGCGCGAGGAAGGAGAAAGACAAAAGGGAGAGGGTGGGAGAGGCACAATGAGCCGATTAATTATTCCAATTAACCACGAATGTCCTCGGCGAATCTTTATTTAACCGTTAGCTCGTTCGGCGCCGGGGGCGCTTCCTTAAACACGTGTACACGTACACACGAGGCACAATGCCGTAATGTAAAGCGGTACATGTTCCTGGGAACCCGCGCGCCATATGTACAATGATAGATGTTCCTAGGTAAGGTAGGTAAAACCCGCGGGAGGCGAAAATAACTGTCCGCAGGCGAATGAACCGGTCGGAAGACGCCTGCTGGATTATTCATTAAATGCAAATTTTAACTTGTCTTACTTGGGATAATGTCAGGAAATTATAATAGAAGCTCACTCGCAGAAATTTGTGTGTGATAGAGAGACCTAATAAAGTTTAAATTAATAACACTTCGCGCGCGCGGTCCAAGTTTAGAAAATATCGCCAAAAATAGCCCCCCGGGCGGCGGAGCACGATATTAGAACTCGCGCAATCCCCCGACGTTGCTACGAATCACGTCTAATGCTGCCCGTTTTATGATGATTGCTAATGAGAAAAGTTCGTGATTACTTCGACGTGGATACGTGCAATTATGTCTTGAACCAACGAAAAATGTCGCTCGCACGTAAACGAAATTCATTGTCCACCAAATTAATGAAAATACAATAGAGTTAATAAAAAAAGCTTCTCATAATTTCGTATACTTCATTACCGAGACTTTCTACGGTCCAATAAAATCTAGCAAATTGCAAAAAAAGCTGCCTTGTTAAATACATTGTAGTTTTATTAGACGAAAATGTATTTTATTTGAATATTTCATATTAAATTTTTGCGCTTACAATATGCTCGCCGCGTGTTACACGCTCTATTTTCATTGCGTATGAATTTTAATCCAATTAACGTAACAGGAAATATATCATGTAACGCATCTGTAAGAATTATTCACACTTTTTTTCTTTCTAGTATTTGTCCATAAGGGGAGACTTTGCGCGTGTTCCCCCCCCCCTTCCCAACAAATTTAAGCTTTCCGGCTTCGAAGTTATTTAAACGTATTTTCCGACTCGCGACATTTGAATCGTTTAGGTCATCAAACGTATTTACGCGAAGAGAGAATTTATTACGATTTGACGGTATTTAACTTGAAAAAGTAATTGTATCTATAAGTAAAAAGAGAATCTAAAATCGGACTGATTTAATTAAAACCTTCGGGATTTCCCGCCAAATCCAGCGCTACTACATCCGGCGGAAAATTTTCAAATACTCTTGTGCATCCCTGATGATTTTAGATGAGCTCCCGCCGTGGACTCTGACTTCAGTCACTTCGCGTACAATCCGGATGCCGAAAATTAATAAACGGCGGTTTGCGTGAATACACTCCTTTGTTTCATCCACAGAACTTTGTATAATCTAGTCGTATATCCGGTGAAAAAGCTTCATGGAGTGCCTACGTGCGCCTGACGAGGCGTTCGTGCCGTTCAATGGAGCTTGCAGACACGCACATATCTTCACCGTAAACGACAAGCAGCCGTACACCGCGTACATATATATATGGAACATGTAGAAGACGTATGTAGGACGCGCACAACTTACGCGCACAAGCGTAATTTGCGCAAATGGACGCCTTTTGTGCGCATGGCTGTAAATATGCGAAACTACTCGGGCAATTGTCCAGTGGATTGCACCTTTCGCAACTATTTCGATGGTAGTTATACCAAAGACCAAAGACCAGATTGTTTCGCAAATTCGTAGCATTATTTCGCACCACGCTCCAGATGAGCCTAATCGCCGAGTGAGAGAAACGAATGATGGTTGCGAACATAAATTAATTCCTAGCGCGTGGCCTCCCAAATTTACACGCAAATGTATTTATTTTTCTATTCCGTAAACGTAAATATTAAGAAATACTCACAATCAATTGCATCGAAAGTTTAGAATTTGGATAATATAAAAAATATTGACCTACTAAAATATTTTCAATCTAAACAATTTGAATGGCAAACTATATGTCTTTTGATGGCTGCTTTCAAAGTTTATATTGCATTTGTACTAGCAATGTATTTTTTAAATAAATATATTTTTATACAAAACATAAAGTTGGAAATAATCGTCAAAGAGGATTTTGAGCTAATACAACATGAAGTATAATAAATCTCGAATATTTACATTGATAGCAAAATATTGAATAAATAGTAATAGAAACACTGCAAAAGTAATAACGGACTAAAAGGCATTAATATTCACAATATCTATTATTATACACAATATTTCCATTTATATATTTTTTATGAGAGACGAATGACGTGTGACCACGCAAACGTACGCTTGTATATGGAGCAAACAGATAAGAGACATGCTATGAATTAAAAACTCGGGATGATACTATATATAATTAGAAACGAGATATTTAGATCGAACGCGCCGTGGCATCATTATTACAGCTGTTAGCAAGATTACAATAGTCTCATTTGCAAAATACGTTAGCTTCCAAAGTCAATCAATATCTCTCTTGAGATATTGATTTGTACGTGAAGGTGTGTCATGCGTTAACCCTTACCCATGTAACATTTATCGAATAAAGCATCAATGTAAGTTGAAAATAGAAGACGTAAACTCACACGCAAAAATAAGATATACAAAAAGATATGCAAAATTATATGTACGTATAAATCAATTAAAATAAATAAATTTAGTAACAATATGCATATTATTATTTATATATGCAGAACGGACAAGTTCTGTTTGTTTTTTTTCCGGATATAATCGAGAGATCGTCTCTCTGGGCGAAAATATGCGACGTAGTTTTTTAATTGCTACGTTTATAGTCCGCATACTTCGGAGCTGCAATATGATTTGTTGAGCCGCCAGCGCACAGGGCGTGTTTTGTTGCCGCATTCTATGCATGCAACGCTGTTTGCTGTCATGTACGTTGCACAAACTACCTTGACTCTTTCATTATCCGTTTTCTGTGACAAATCCCCGATTCACGTTATTTTCAACGCGCGTTTTGCTACATAACATTAACGTGAATCAATCGCGGCCATTCATCTGCATTCAATGTGTATCTCTCTTTTTCATCCTCAGATAATTTTAAATCGATTGCTGTTAAGCCCGCAGCAACTAGCAATAGCTAAGAAAGAAATAGTAATATTATTGATATCTATCTATGTTCAAACTTGCAGTTTTGTATCGATCTTTCTGATATGTTGGAAAATGCTAATGACTTAGAATGAACGCATTTGACATCCAAAATTACTATAATTGATTAATTCAGAATTACAAAATAAATGAATATCTGTACATAATAACAACTGTAGTTTATTGTAACAAAAAGAATTAAAATTACAAATATTTATTTTGAAAGTAGCAAGTGATAATTAAACAAATAAAGGAATTATAGTTTTTATCTCCTTTGTAAAGATACAGATATCCAATAATCTTTTCATACGATTTGATTCAATAGTAAATTGAAACACATGATAACAAAAGTAATTATGTAAAAATAATAAGAAGTAATGGCTACTGTTTAATCCTACTTTTTATTATTGTATTTAGCAAAATGTCTGTTATTGTTTTCGATGACTACGCTTTACGCCTTACAACTTAATGAATCATTTCATTAATTTTATTTAAATATAATGCTTGTTACTCTCTCTCTCTCTCTCTCTCTCTCTCTCTCTCTCTCTCTCTCTACTTTAAATACAATTTCTATCTACAAACTAATGTCGTCAAAATCGATAATTTATTAAATTATGTGTAACTTCCTCTTTTTAATAATTCTATCGTTTAAAATACATCCATTAAAGATATCGAATATTAGTTTAGTGCACGTTAACTAAAATTTAAAAAATTTGATAAAATATGCAGACTACCTGTATCAAGCATAACGAATTGTGTTATAGATTCTTTTTAACAAAATGGGATCAAGTTTTACTTAATAAAAATTCTTTCTTCTTGACAAAAATCAATAATGTTAAAATTGCAAATGATTGAAAATAGAGAGAAGGTGACATCAAAGACAAATAATATCTTGTTTTCTTCATTAGTTATAAGTAAACTACATATCGGCTTCTAATTTAAGGATTAAGTTACGAAAATATTTAATGATGAAAAATCGCGAGTTTACAATCGAGTAACGATCTGTCTCAATATTTTTATTGCAAAAAGAGGTCAATTTGAAATTCATCATAAAATCCATAAATAAAAGACGCCTCTTTGGGTATCAAGCTTCTCGTATATGTCACAGCTTTATAATTTCAAAAGACGTTACCATCGCAACATTGCAGCATCGCACTTATATTACAGTAGTACGCAGCACGTATTCTAGCGGTTAGCGAGTGGTGCGGAATGCGGAATGAAAATGTTGAATGCTGTGAGCGATCGAGTATCTTACCCGTATATGTGGTTCTCATTTCCACAAAACGAAAAACGGGAGGGTGGGACGGATATATCAGAGCGGCTTACTGTCACTCGTCACGCGGCACGTACTTCATTCAAATAACTGACATACGTCAAGCTGTTGGTCGCTTTTACAGAAAGCGTCGACGGACTCCCCCCGAATAAACAGCGAAATTATAAAAAAGACCATGTCGAGTCCAACATTATGATGCTAAGCGATTATCGATGGCACGACATTCCGTGATATCTGTCATGCATTATGCTCATAATTTATATATGAATTATACCAAAATAAACGCACCATTTATTCGCAGATTCTCTAAGGTCCAGGACAAATTTTTCAAATTAAATTTCCAATCGATAAAAGTTTCGTAGATTACAATTTTTAACATAAATCTGTGTATAAAACATCTTGTAGCCATACTAGACGAAATCTTAATGATATATGGGTCATATCTCAAAGCATTACTAAATTACACAAATGTCATAGAATATTGTAGTATTAGTTTGAGTATCTGTGTAAAATTTAAGAATAATTCACTTATTGATTTAAAGGTTATTTAATTTTTTTTTCGTCTTGATTTTTACGTAAAATCGCGTTTTGCAGTACTTATTTGTAGATTTGATGGAGCAGGAAGCAGCATTACTAATTAAATCAAAATATTTGCATATACTAATAACACTCTAATAAATATTCGTGCAAAAATTGATTTAAATCCACTTACTCGTTTTAAAAATTATGTGTTTGAAACTGTAGCAAAATATAGTAATTTTTGCTGCAAAAATTATTATAAATCAAATTTTTTATTTGATTATTTTCTTCTTTGCAGCTAGCTTCAAATCCAAAATTTAGGCATTCGCGAGCAAAACTTTTTGCTATTGATTAGAAAAAAAAGAAGAATAAACACAGAGAAACCTTTAGTTCCTTCAGTTTTTAAATTTCGATAATTTTTAGCTATTGCATAGCCAAAACGTCCTTAAATTCTTCGATCAAGTTGAAACCACTTTTTTCTTAGCGATAACGTCAATATTATCACACACTATCAATATTTCACACAACAATGTATATTCTTGCAACTAATCCTTAAACTACAAATTTGTATATAAATCATTCAAAATTTAATAAGAAAATTGGGTACCGATTCAGTCTAGTTTCTGAAAAATCCTCCACCCTCAATCGCTTACGATCTAAAAGCTGTCGTTCATTTTCGCGATAATTTGTTTCTTTTTTTAAAGTAAATATCCAACTTGAAGACAGAGAGAAGTTTTGCAAGTAAAAGGTGATACGATGGGTCCGGGACATCTCGTACAAGCAATCAACCCGTGATTTCTAAAGTGGGTTCCCACGGACGCGCTGCTCGCCTCGAGTAATAGCGCCAGAAAGAGAAGGATTCGGCATGGATCATTATATTCGCTGACTATCCGTAAATATGACACGACCCGATTCGCGACGAAACGCGAGTCACGGACGAATTCGATACACGGCGTTCGCAATATTAAGGTGACGGGTTCGCCTCTCGACCTCCGTGCCACGCATTACGGAAACTTGACCTTTCAGAAAGGATATCATTATTTTCTCAGTATTGAGTCTTTTTAGTATCTCGGACTCGTGTCTAAGCAACGAGGGTTTTCGCAGACGTTCGTGTTCACTTCACTGCACTCTCCTCGAAGGCATTTAATTGTTGTTTGACGTAAAAGAGATTTAATTCAATCTCTAATTACGACAATTATATTCTACAATAAGCAACATTGTTTCGACATTCGCGTAATATTCTAGAAATAAATAAGTGACGACGCAGAGCATAAATATTTTCCTCTACTTAATCACGTTTAACGCTCGCGCATTCGCGTTATACTTATTACGGTTCCATTTCTTTTGAATTTCTTTCATCCGTAATTAGCTTTAGCTTCAGATTTTTTTTTTTTTTTGGTCACATCGTGACAAATGCAATGTAAAGAGAATTACAATATAAAAGACTTTGTCGTTTCAATTTTGATAGCGCGTGATACACACAAATGCCGCTTTCTCCGAACAATGCCGTAATATTCGTGCGATCAACGCAATAAGCTTCGGTTTAAGGTCAAAGGATTCGAATGCAATCGAAATGAGCACGGCGGCGGCGGTCGCGTTTCATTTCTCTTTAACAAACGAAACGCTGCGTGTCACAAGTCTAAAAGATTCGCGTTAAACAGCGAATAAATCGACGACGCAGGTTCTCGTCCCGATTACGCGAGAGGTAACTCGTTTGTTCTTCGTTCGTTTCACTTTTTAGCGGATTAATAGTTATTAAAAGAGCACGGATCGTGTCGCACGAGGCGGCGTGGACTCCCGGCTTTTACTCGTTATACTAATTACTTCGCCGGAGCGAGTTACAGCAGTCGCTTTGAATTATCTCGTCGCGCGATAAAGGGTAATAGTCGACGGACGAAAAAGAGAATGTGCTTGGCTAAAGCTGCTTGCGACGGTAATGGGATCGATATTTCTAACGACTACGCGAATGAACGTTGATTTATCGTTATCGAATATAGGTAGCAGTTGAAGTTTCGTCGGATAAAGTGCGGAGGATTCATCAAGACGGCCCCATGTACACGTTTCAACAGTAGGAATATAGAATCACGAAGGTCTGACGGAATAGTCCGACTTTTCAATACTACGCTTTACATTCAGAAATAATTATCAACACGAACGTGTAAGCGTTGCCGCGCAATTTCCCCATCCGTAAATATACGTTCCGCAATTTCACAATTAAATGTTTGCTTGATCCTTGATCTTTTGTTGGAGCGAGACGCGATGACTGTTCCAAACACGATAAATCACACGTTCGCATAACGAATGCGGGGATATTGCGGGACACGCAGCAATAGGTCGATAAAGTTAGGACGATGATTTGCGATTTATATCCCGGAGTGCACGTCTGTTTACGCGATTACTACCGAGCGGTTCGAAGCTTGAATCACCTGTCATTTGCCATCTCCTATTAATTATGCACGCTTATATACAGGATAATTGACGTTGTGCCAGATGATTAAGATCAAATCTTCTCCGCTGCTAAATACATGCTAATACACTTGCAAGGAAATATTACATTATTTGAAAACTGTAGAAGGGAAATGTATGTTCATTACTACTGTTTTTCGTATAATTAGTACATGCTAATAGTTATATTGTCAGCGTTTGCTGTTACCTGTACAATGAAAGAAAAAAAAATTACTAAATTTTCATAAACATTTGTTTGCATACTCGCATAATGAATATATTTACTAAATGTAAATAAATATTTGTTTAGTACAACAATCACTAACGTAATTTAACCATCATTTTTTTTATCGAATAATTATTTACGCACTGTAAGTAAAAATATTTCATTGCAAGCATTCGAATAAATTTTTTTCTTATTATATCTATAAAATTATCTGAATAATCATCTAGATCTAGGCAAAGAATAGCTATCTTTATTTAACTTAATAAAATGTGCATTATTTTCATCTTAGATAAAAGGAGTATCTTTTTAAATTATCTAAATTGTGAGTAATAACACGTATCTATTGTTTTTAGTTAGTTTCAATCTCCAACTTTCCTAACAGGAGAATTTTTTAAAGTTACAACAGATTGCACAGATTAAAAATAGTAGCGCAAAAATAACCCCCAAAACTATAAGAAATTCAAAAACTTTTACAAAGAACTTTGTCAATCATTGTAATGTGAGTTACGTAGACTCTCTATATTTTTCAACTTTAACTTTTATTTATGTATTGATTAAAATAAAAAAAGGGAACGTTCTTCGTTGGAATGTATTGTTCGAAAAATTCTTGTTAATAAAAAATTAAGATTTAGAAATAAAAATAGAAATATATTGTTTTTATATCCTAAACTGTTTTGTTAAACAAAGATACTATACTTAAAATTATGTAAATAAAACGATATATAATTTTACCTTTTATTTAAATAAATTAACTTTAAATCTTTATTTAAAATGAATTTACATGTAATTTAATTTATTTTTATCTAGGTAATTTTAAGTCATCTAAGCGTAACGCCGTTATTGTATAGCGTGAATGATTATGGTTGCTTTATACCGCGTCAGGATCGACATGCGACAAGCCGGTTACGGATATAACGACTATATAGGGCGTAGCCGCTACAATAGAATACAGATAATCCTACGTTGATGGATCATACAGAAATGCAGAGTGTTTAGCTTACGAATAAGTTCACGAATATGTAGAGACAGAGCAAATGCTTTAGGAACAGAAGTTTGTTTAGAAAAGAGCAAGCTAATAATAAATCAACATCAACTTGAAGAACGTCTCGTTATTAAGTACTTAGACAATTTGTTGGTAATTTCAAGTTTCATTAATGACGCAATAAATTAATGACGCAATAATATTTATAACAAACCTTGGATTAAGCAATCTGTAAGAAAACGAGCGCGGTGTTTTTTATCCACGGTAGTTTGAAATATAAAAATAATACGGGGAAAACTTTTAAATTTGCTCAAAATTTTAAAAATTGACAGGACAAATATTCACTATCAAAATTTAGCACCACTAGCAGAATCGTAAATATCCCTCTTTTTTTTTTTTTTATCGAAACAACATGCGAAACATGCGTAACGTCGAGAAACGTCAAAATCAAAATTCGTTCGGAACATGTATACCGACAACAGCTGACATATGGGAAGCGATGTTACTACGTCTGAATAAACCGTGACGAAAATACGAGGCGAGATTTGTTAGCTCGATCCCACGAGATAGTAAAATAGACGAACGGAATACCGCAGGAAACAGGCATATCTACGTATGCACTCTTCCAACTTGTGTGTTCAGAAAAGAGAATGCGAATTAACTCAAATCTAATTAAATGAAAGGGGAAATATGGTTTTGCGTTCCAACCGTGCTTCATGAGCGAAATGAGCGAAGACGTTAAAACCGTGAATAATAAGACGGTGGAGAATTCGCAATCCACCATATCACATTGTGTAATGCAGGCAGGAAGAGAAAGATGTTATATACTCAAATTATTTAGTCAATGGTTCTCTTAGGACTACCAGTATTTCACAAATACAAATTTATGGGAATTGTGTTAATAGCGAATTTCCCATTGAAATGCTTATTTCTCAATTGCGTGCGCGTGCAAATGTGTGCGCGCGTGTACGTGTACGTGTATAAAATTGATTTAAAACAAACTTTACCACACGCAATTTTCATTTTTAAAAATATGTTTTTTTAGACAGTTTAAAAATAAGCATGGAAACATGACGTAAGTACACTTTATGATATACCACATATGTATGTACATTTCGGGCAGCGAGTGCACTTCAGTATTGCATAAACATTAAAATGAATATGAGATATAAATTATCATCTTCACTTTTGAAGTTTGTAGAATTTTTAAAATATTTTTATGCTATAGACCGTATAGAAGATAAATATCCCAATGTCCAAACAATGTTTTTGTACCTGGATATTAAAATTTATTATTATTAATCTTCAGTTTCATTTTTAATATTAAAATTTAATTACAATATATAAATACCTTAAAGTATTTCTAAGATAAGTTATTGTACATATTATAAAAATTAACGTTAAAAAAAAACAAATTTGTCACACTACTAGATTAGAATTTACATTTTGATGGTGTTCTTACAATTTTTTAAGAACATTATTATGTATTTGTCAGAATATTTTTTTGTATTTATTTTATAAACAATACATTAAGAACAAATATTTAGAACATTAAAGACAAGCGTTTTAAAAGTCCAGATATCGGTTCATTGAGATGCTTTATAAGTTCTCATTATTTTTTGAATAATTTAAAAATTTTTCGTACTTTTGTATGTTAATAATGACGTTTTATATTTCACATTTAGTTAATTATCAACTTTAGTTAATTATGTAACTAAATCATTTTATATTGTGAATCCTTACAAAAATTTAATTATTTTGGCCTCAATGTTATTAGTGGTATTGGGATATTTATCTTAATATCTCATATGTACATTTTCTAAATCTATTATTTATTTTATTTCAAAAAAGAAAAATCTTAATCGTTAAAAGTAAAATAATCTTTGCATTTAATTATACTATAAACTATTAAATATCATTTTTTAGTTTCAAAATTAATTTGAAGTAAATCTGTATGTCACATAACACAAAAGAAATTTCTTTTCAAAGATTTTTTTAATAATGTCATTTATAATCTCAAATAACTGTACCTGTACGAAATAATTCTGGCAATATTTTGACCATTCCATTTTCTGCTCCCATAGATTACATACAAAATAGCATAGCAAGAGAAGAAGAGAGCGAAAAGATCGAAAAGTGCATCATCTAACTTGTTCTCGTGGAAGATAGTTACATTTTTGCGCAAAGCAAAACTTCGGAAATGTATGGGTCGATGCACCTAAGCATCACGTGTGTGTGTGTGTGTGTGTGTGTGTGTGTGTGTGTGTGTGTGTGTGTGTGTGTGTATGCGAAAGCGTAGGCGCGAATATTTCCTCTTGGCCAGGTGCCAAAAATTGTGTAAGATCATGTTAGAAAATATGGCAAGTACATGAGAGACTTGAAATTTGCATCAAATGCATTCATGATAGGAAAAAGTTTAAATAAAGGAACAGCTTCGTCGTGAAATGACACTAAAGCGCATGAAACAACGGCCAATGTATATTCAGATCTCGTTTTACGTCGTCCCTGTATATTTGCCACAAGTACGAGATCAATACAATTCCTTCGGTCGATCATAATTGAGAACATTTCCAGCAACAATTTTAACCATTGTTACTGAAATATTCTTCTAATATCATTTTATTAAGATTTTAGACACTCATGACTGAGAATATTATTTTCGGCACTAAGTTCAATCTTTGTTAATTAAAAATTCTATTTTTAATATTGTTTAATATTGCTAGAATTATATCACTAATTTGCTAATGTAATATCGCGTTCTTAATTATGTTTTATGTTTTACAAGAATGTCTAAGACATAAGACACTTGAAACGAATAATTATGAACAATTATAAATAAAATTAGGTTACGTGAATAATAATACAATTAAATAGAAGAGTTCTAAAACAGTCTGAGCTGAATCTTAGTTCTTAATATCGTTTCCTCGTAAATTTATACATGCATTTCTTTCTTCAACTGCGCATCGATTACTCTTGGCCTTCAAACACAATTTTAAATTGAACTAGAATAGCGCAAATTAAATCAATAATCAATAATACAACGTTAATAAGCATTTCTTATGAACTAATGAACGATTGTGATTTTCCACGTGTCAGTTTTTGTTTTAAATAAGTATTCTTTAAAAAGAACAATATTTTAATTCTTTCTCAAAATGTCTCTTGACTAATTTGAAGATACTTCACTACGAATGCTAATGTTTCCACAAGAGAGCACTCGTTCTCGTTTCTCGAAAAAAAACCGGCGTTTTTTTCCAAGACCTGTAGAAAAAAATAAAGAAACGTTTGTATTTTAACTAAAATTCTTACTATTCCAGTTACGTAGTTTTTAATGGTAAAACCGAAGAAAACTTCGGTTCCAAAGAGTGGTATTTAAGGAATACTTTGAGAGATGTGCAGGCATCCCGCGCTCTTACGTATTGGAAAAATTATTATGTCGAATGAGATATCGGCCGAAATTCACCGCGGCTTTTGCACAGGATAAGGAAGGGAAGTACAACAGGAAGCGGTTTGGAAACTCCCGCAACGGAAATGCTTAAGCATCGAATTTCAGTTGAGAAAAATGGAAAACCATTAAGTCCCCAAATGGTTATTCGATAAGATTTATCATTATGGGTATCAATCGAAATTGTACGGGTATCAAAATCTCATGATATGATATTTATCGGCAGCGTCCATTATTGGATCGCATTAATCTTCGGCATCGCGCACGCGTTTCCGTAGTGTAACGCATGCACTTACGCATAAATTGTTTACGGAAAATCCTGAGGATCATTTATGGAAAGGATGGAATCATTAGGCAAATCTGGTCGGAAGGAATCCGATAAATGCCAAGTCAGCATGAAACGGCGATACTCCGTGCTTGTTCGCTCAGAAATTCAGGCTGAACGCGCGGTCCTCGTACAATTTGATTCCAATCAATATTCCCTGCACAAACTGTCTATTAGGTCTTACAACATCCAGCATCGTTAGGGAATACAGCTCCGACTGAAACGGTAGTGTATTTTTAATTTAAAGAGGGGAAACTAGTTTCATCAAGATATTATGTAGCGCGTTAGAATGGACCGCGCGTTTTTCATCTCCATAAGTTAATAGAACGGCAGTGTAACGATATTTGAAACGTTAAATATACTAAATGTACTATTTCGCGAAGCATGCTTGTTACAGAAATGTTTCGCGAACCGCCATTTCCGAGGTTTGCCGCGGCTGAAAGAGACACACAGAGAACTAAGAAATCTTGTTTAAGGGAAGCTTAGCAAGCGCGTTGTATTTTTTATGAAAAGTCACTATTTGTAGAAAGAGCGCGCGGAAACTTTAGAAAATATATAAAAAAAAGGGGGCAAAAGCGGTTGGTTGAAATTTAAATTGTGGGATGTGAAATTGGATACGTGATAGCGCGAGTTTTCAACATGAATACACTTCACAAAAAAAAGTTACTTTGTTTCCAACGTATATTTCCACCTGCACATTTCAAGCTTTTGACAGATACGTATAAACTACGTTTATTTGTTCCAATATCGATTCTCGCGTAAGATCCCTCTTTTTTTAACGCATTGTGCTCGATTTTCATTGCAACGTGATAATGTTTTCGTCGAAATTTTTGTATGATTGGAAGAACATTATGCTACAAGAATTATATATTCAACAAAGCGAGAGAAGGACATTTTTATACTTTAACGACAGATTTCTTAAAAAATGCAAAATTAATTTTTCAAGGACATCTTCGGATTGAATTCAATTCGCTTGGCGTAACAATTTTTAATATAAAATATTAAACGTTTTTTTTTACTTGGATCATTTTGTTGAAAGCCCGAGATAAATTAGCCATTTACAAATAATACTTGAGAACTCAATTCAGCACTTTTTGAAATTTTCTTTCCGCGCGTGTTTGAGTGTTTTATAAAATTTTCGCCGGCGCAAAATCAATACCGCAAGCATCGAAAGCTTTGTCGCAAAAACATGATGCGCCAGTCTGGTGGAAGTTTGACGTGCATTTATTTATGAGATTCCATTTCACCAGCTGCAACAGAGAATTTGCAGTAAGCTAAATAAATTTCCTAGTATTGCAAGTAATTTAGCGTATCGTAAATACGTGTGTATGAAGCACATCCTCTACGACACGAGGGCAAATATAAAAGTTCCATGGAGCGATTCCATTCGCGAGTATCGAGCGAAAGATATCTCTCGTTGGACACTTTCGTTGGCTGAGCTTATCTACGGGGCATCGCCGGCATAAAAATACATGCGATGTCGCGGTTCTTGATGACGAGGAAGCGGCTTATCGTGCCGTACGTGCGCAACGGCGGGTGGTACGAAGGAGGGTGTAACATGTGATAGTACAGTACTTGCCCGATTTTTCGCGCGAATGTACATCGCCGCGTACCAACGACACCGTGGAGAACGACGGCGCGGGCAACAGCAACGGTGGTGGCGGTGGCGGCGGCAGCGGCGGTGGCGGGACGACGAGGAGATACGGGAGAAGATGAAAAAGGACCACGGCGCAGGGAAATGTAGGATGTAAGTGGCGCATCAACGTGCGGATAATTTAGCAAGCGCATGTTAAATTTCAGAACAAGGTACTGTCCCTGCGCGAGTATCAAAGCAGCTCGAGTGAAAATAGGTCAGTCATGTATGCAGGCTGACAAAAAGATCCTTAGACCCAACGAGCCGTTATTATTAAAAAAATAGACAGTGGAAGCATTCCGTAAACGATGATATAATCTGCAGCGGGACGCTCGAGAACATTTTGGGGAGAATTTTTTGAAAATATTTAAACGTAAATGAAAGCAAAAAAATATCTAAAACTTGTTGAAATTATCTTACATTTATAAAAAAGTTTCTCATTATTTGCTTGTTACATAAATCGGATTAGTATACGTTAAACTAATTTTATAAATTATATTATTATTATAATTACTGTTATTAAATTTACAGATATTGAACACTAGAATTTTATAATTTTTTTTTCTTTTTTCAATAAGAAAAGGAAATAAATTTATCTTTGGCACACTCTGCTTAGAAAACAACGAATACGTGTAAACGAGAGCAACGTGGAGGAAAGACAATGGGTATTCTTACGTTATATGCGATACCTGAGAAGATACGTGTTAACAATGATAACGCTTCCGTTTGCCAAATCCGGGAAAAAGATCGTCATCATTCTCGAATCAAGGTAAGATTAAAGGGGCGGAGGAAGATATACGCAAACTGGAATTGTTCCACAAAGAGCATTCGGCGAATTTGCGGAAGCAGCCGAGAGAAAAGATTGTAAGGGGATCAAGAATGAATATAGAGCACGAATCCGAGCGAAGAGCTATGTGAGATTAAATATTGGAGTCGCTGGTAAATAATTAAACAATTCATTATTACGCAAATTCAGTTATTACAGGCTAATAATAAATTCGTCTGTTTATATGTACACAAAATGGTAAGGGAAGAAATATTGTGCTGATTATAATGTACGGCTAATGTTATTTGGTCAACCGCATTAACTATCAGGATAATTTCCAATTGTCGCGAGAGATATAAAGAGAGGCAGATATTCCTTATCTAAAATTTATTTCTGTGACGAGAGTAATCAATAAGGAATAATATGAAAAGGGATCTCATTATTTATTGCAGCTTTTTAATTTATAAGCATTGTAATTCTGTAATCTTGTTGAAATCCAATTTCAGAATTAATGGCGCGTAAAGATAATGTAAAATTAAGTAAAAAGGCAAAGCTACTTATTCACGCTTCTGAGATATGCACAAGTGGCAAAAGAAACTTCGCCTTTCGCGTTTTTTAATTATTAATAAAAAAATTATTAATATCCGTGCACAACTCGATTAACTTCGACCGCCGCGCCGGTCGAAAACTCGCGGGAGAATAAAGACTGGTAAATAAGTGTTTTCAACGTTTCCTACCTGCGAATCAACTTGCATAATCGTCCAATTTTTTTTTACGTGCAATTTATATGCCATACAAACAAAAATTCTACGTGAGCGGCAGTACAGAATTAAGCTTGGATAACAAAGCGTTCTTCTAAAAATATCCATTCGCCACATAGTATAAAATATATCCGACGCGTATAAAAAGACAAAAATATTCTAGCTGAATACAAATAGTCCGTGTTTTTTGATGTTTAAAAATCATTAAGTTTAGGTATGTCTGGTATTCAAATTCCAATAAAAAGAATTAAAAAAAAATACATATTTATAATACACAAGAATGTTCAAGATACGCCACAAAAATAAAAATAATGTTCCACTGTGATGTGAAAAGATACGGCGTAATTAATAAATAATACGTGAGATTTAATAAAACCCTATTTTTCAGAGAAAATCTATAACTTACGTTAACTTTTTCGTACGCACACATCACGGAACCAAACGTCAATATTGTAAATGAATTAAGTTTTATAACCAGAGTAACTCGATTTTTACATAAATGTTAAATAAAAACGAAATATGGCATTACGTGAAGATATTAATATTAAACTTTCATGTTTTCTTTTTTTTTTTGGAAAAATTTCGAACTCATGTACCAAGTATTTATTTTTGCAACTATACCAATTTTATTCTCATGCCCTGGACAAATTTTACATTGCGTGCCGCGCGCATATTTTCGAAGGGTATATAAGGGACAAGAATCCCGAACGGAATAACGCAAAAAAAGTATGTATGGAAAAGCTAGAAAAAAATAAAAAGCAAAAAAAGGAAGATAAAGAGAGAGACCGAAAGAGACTAAGCTGCCGGTGTCTCGTCTAGAATGGCGTGGGACGAATGAATTCTGGCGGCGCACAAAGACAAGCGGCAGCGAGAGCGCGCGCGGCGCGGGAAACGAAAGAAATTCTAAAGGACTGCCACGGAAATAGATGCTTTGGGAATAGAGTATTAAAGGCGTACCGAGAGAGCGCTTTAGAATGGGAAAAGAGAAGAGGGAGAGAGGGTAGGTGTGACCGTGAGGGTTGAAAACGAGGCGGAAGGTAGCGACTCGGGAGAGGAAGAAGATGGACGAAAAGAGACGACTCTCTCACATTCGGATGCCATATCAGGCCGCGTGACTCGAATAGAAGTCACAGGTCGAATTTTCTCGTCTGGACGTGAGAATTAGGCGGGAAACGACAATTGAGGCCCGTTCCGCCCACCACTCCATCACGAGTCCCTCAGATTTCGCCGGGGGATATCGCTTCGGTTATTCTTAGAGCAGATTGACGCCTAAAGATTCCCGCACGATGTCCAAATTGGACGCTTACAGTGTTACGTGATACGCAAGTTACTTTCACACGTTTCTCCTTAGCATCACCGGAAGATACTTAACATATTTATAAGAGGACTTCTTTCTCTGACGTAAGCCGGATACACATTTTTCAAAGAGTTACAAAAATATATGCATTTGAGCATTATTATTATTATTTATATATTTTATATAAATAATGAGATTTTAGATTACACATTATTTTTAAAGCTCTTCAAACATGGCAAGCGCATTAAAATTATTATCTTATTACCTTTATTCTCGCTGTTTTGTTGAATTATTAAGAGATTTTCGTAATGAAAAAGGACACTTATGAATTTTGGAGATATATATATTTTTATATTGAATTCCTTTCCGAAACGTCCGTAAAATGTGCGCCACGGTGAATTATTGGATGACGGCTGATATTGAAATATCGACGAACTTTGGGACCATCTTTCATTACATCACTTGGCTATATAGTCTCATTGTCGTTCCATAATAGAATGCCGCGAAATGAGGCGGCTAGAATTGGAAATTTATTCGATTACCGTGAGGTATTAGCTTTGTTCGAACTCACGGTCGAAATCGCGGGCGCGGGCGCGTATTTCCGTTGTGCCGAAGTAAAAATTGAGCTATCTATCGAGTGCACAGAGTGCGTCGATTGGATATGCTTCGTGGCATAAAAGATTCACGTTACTGCGGGTATGTACAAACTTGTTTTATAAAGATTACAAAAAAAAAAAATTGTTACAATGCCGTGCGCGCGAGAGGTAACTTCGTTACGCCAACAAATTTTTCATTAACGCGACAATCTTTCCCTAAGGGATATACAAACAGCAGATTATCTCGCTGTGTAATTGCCAATTTACTCTATATTGCTCTACAAATTTCCGCCATTTCCGTTCGAACCTCCTTCAAAATGATAAAAATTTATTTATTTTTATTCGTCATTTTTTTTTTTTTTCACATTTCTCCTCTCCAGTCGCTCTTTCCCACCGATTGTAACGTGATTTATTGGACACATATCTATATTACATTAAAATTACAATTCGAGCGCGAGTTCGGTTTAATCAAATCGACGTTCACCTACAACAATCAATTTATTTCTACTCCGCGTTTTGTTTTGCTATCTCGTTGAATGAAAAAATATATTCGCGATTAATCCATTATTTCTCCAAGTTTCGCTCGCACTTACATTGTTTCGTAATAAATTGTTTAACAGGCAATTAGAAAACATATTTCTGCATACGGGGAAGAATTTCTTAAATTTCTTAAAATTTAGTACAATTTTAGTACAATTCAATTAAATTATTTTATATTGTAGAATGCTTTAATAAATTAACAAAAATCTGATAAAATTCTTGGAGATTTTATGTTGTTCCATGTGGTCCCACGACTACCATGATTTTATGGGTTTAAATTTTAAGAAAAAATTCTCTGCGTGTGCCACCGTCTCTGAGATACATTTCTAAAGTATAACTATGATTAAAATACATCAACAGGTCAACGTCTCGCCAACCGCAACACTATAAAGAACAAATTGTTTTTTTTCATCGTTCGCTGTTATTACGTTATTAACCCGCGGAGCGACTGGCACGGCGGCGTGATAATGATTACCATAAAAAAATCAATTCTCGGTTAGCAACGCGGAAAAAGCGCAAAAAAATGATGTTACGGTCGCATTCTTATGTGTGGCGCTTAATGTTTCTCTCATAACCAGAACGCGCTTCGTTCCCGGCTCAATTAGTAGTTTACAGTGTTGCTTTTACTTCCCGCGTATTAGATATCTCTCGGAAGCGTTTCGGAACTGTTAAAGACGTCGAGATATTAAACTTCCAAATCGTATCATATATTTCCGCGTAATCCGGTTTGCGTAACTTTCCGTTTCAAAATATACCATTATTGAGTTGTTTACGCGAATACGTAATCGTTTTAATCTCCGTAACGTCCGTAAATACGCGATATTTTAAAATTCCGAATGTTTATACAGAGAATTTTAACGGTAATTTATTAAAAAATGTTTTAACGTAACGGATTTTCTTTTATATTCCCGATTTAATTTTACACAAAGAATTTTCGATTGTATAATACATCACGACAGATAATATGGAAAACTGTCTTTCACCGAGCATGTTTTTACCGAATGCAACAGGAAAGCATCAAGAAAATAGAATAATCTGGTTTCCGTGAACGAATTTTTCATTATTATTTATTAGCATTAAATCGTCATTTGTTGGAATTAAATCAAAAACACCGTGTATTTTCAAGCAGTAATACGTTGATGTACGGCATGATCTGTTATTCACCACTGAAAAAAGAGAGGGATTATATGTGTAAAAAATACGAGACAAAGATGCAAAATATCTTCGCAAAATTTCATTTATGAGGAAACTGGATTTCGAAATTAATAATATCAGTTTGCATAAATTTCGATCATAAAATTACCATATAGTGATAAATTCGGTACACAGTCTCCATCGAAATATTATGAATACAAAGCTGCATATATAATATAGCATTAAAAAAAAATTAAGATAATTTTAAAATTTTATATATTTTTGTTTATCGAGCAGCGTCATATAAATAATAAATTTATTATTTTATTATTATTTTGAATATCAAACTCTCCTCGCTTATATTTTTCCAATTGCTGTTGGATGATTTATGTCATCCAGATAAAGTTGAAAATATCATTCAAGCTTAAGCATAATAACTCGATCAACGAAAGCAAAGCGTACCGATCCTCATTAGTTGAGCACCAATCTTCGTAATCGCGTAATACAATCTCAATCTTCAATACAATCTGTTGCGAGTTTAATAAACTACGGGTGATAAAATCGCATATTTGCAGTTTGCGACGATTAAGGGGAAACGCTCAATCCTTCCTGAATCTAAAATACGTGAAACATTTTTCACTCCATAAAGTAGTGCGCGTTTCATTCTACGCGAATAAACAGCAATTGTTTATCGAGAATGTTTAACAGCCTATGGTAGTTTATTTGAAATTTATTTCTACTGCACGTGAATCTTCAATAAATTCTAAACAAAAAAAAAGGGCAAAGTGAAAAGTGCACCTGTATGTGTTCGCGTTCGCGTAGTGAGTCGCAATAGCGAAAGAGTGGAACTGCAAAATCCTCCATCTACAAAGCGAGCTTTGTTGCGAGTATCGCCGCTATTTTTTCCGCGTATCTTGCGTCGTATTGATCGTTGCAATTGTAAACAGCGCGATCTTGCGTCGTCACGTCATCGAATCGTGCGTTGAAATTTATTTCGGTGAAATTTTTGATTTCTCCCCCCCCCTTCTCGCCCTCTTTCCTTCTCTTCTTTTTTTCTTCTCCCAGAAGTTCTCTCGTGACGTAAATCTTGCGTGTTTACTGAAAACTTCCGGCGAAAAGCAGACCTACTTTGCGTATGATTTATTCGCCACCGCGGCGCACGCGGTTGCAGCGGATGAGTTTTTAATGGCGCATAATACGGAAGTAAAAATTGCCGGCTTTCGTGGACGCGAAAATTAGACCTCTCGCGTGCGGGAGAGAGGCAAGGGGGTCGGTGCATCAGTTTTCCATCACGGATCGAGGAGGTGTTACGTCCGGGAAATATATTCCCTTTCGCACTGAAAGCGGAATGATAAGGTATCGTGATGTCCCGAGGAGACGCTAGTTACTTCCACGAAGACTCGTCAATACGTCTTCTCCCTGGGAACTTTGAAAGCGCTCCGCGCCAGTTGATTACCCCGGAAGATCTCCGCAACACTCGAATCTCATACCACGTATGTCACTGCCAATGGCACACGATGGACGCCGCGCGCTTTCGATATCGATCTACGCGACCATTACTTACACGTGACGTCGGATGTAAACATCTAATTCCAATTATCGATTTGTGAGAAGATTGCATATATTATTTTGATCTCGACTGCGCAATTATCAGATGTATTATGAAATAGACGGCGGAAAAAAAATAATTCTTCTCTTAAAAAGAAGAAATTAAAGAGAAAAGAATATTTAAACTTTAAAAAAATATTTATATATAAGAGCTTTTGATTATTTTTCTTATCTATATAGCGACTTTATTTTCTAGAGCAAAACCTGGCGTTATCACAAATTTATCTTACAGATATTTTCTTTCGTGCACGAAAGGAACGATTTTGCTGAAGTATCTATTGTAAAAATTTAGCTGGATACAGATTGTGAAAATAATTTTGCGGTACCATCAAAACAATTATGTAGATCGCTCAAGCGTAATGAACAAAGCTGCCAAAAGTTTGGACATTCTAGCAACTAATTTCAGTGTTCTATAAAATTATTTTGATGGCCCAACAAAATTATGTTCAAATCTGTACATTGAGATAAATGTCAACCAAACATTCAGTTAAATAGTGATCAAATGAATTTTGGTAGTTATTGGATCCAAAAACTTAGTTACATTTGACGAAACATTTGGTCAGTTGTGTGAAAACAATTGTTCGGTTAAGGCTACGTATTTAATTATTATAACTATAAAATTTATTTAATCACTATTTAACTAAACGTTTGATCTACCTCATCAAATACTTCTTTCAGTGTATCTAGTTGAATCTTTAGACATTTCACAATCGTTCTTTCCGTGTACAAATATATCTATGGACCCAACGTGTACTCATGAGAATAAATATTTTCGGGTAGAATATTTTTAATATCTTTTTGCACTATTATTTTGTAACAGAATTTAGCCACCTTTATTTCAGCGTATGTGGAAAGAACGGTTTTGCTGAAGTAACTAAAAATTTAGCTACACACAGATCTGAAAATAATTCCGTTGGATCATCAAAATAATTATGTAGAACGTTCAAGCGCAATGAATAAAAAGTTTAGACATTCTAGCAACCAGTTTAAGCGTCCTACATAATAATTTTGATGGTTTAACAAAATTATTTCAAAATTCGTATCCAGCTAAATTTTTAGATACTTTAGCAAAATCATTATCTTTTCGCGTACAAATTTTCGTGTGTAAAAGTTATAACAGTCTTTAAAAATTTAATATTCAATAATTAACCATCTCTTGACAATTAGAATTAAGACCTTTTTTTATATGTTCGTTCAATAAGCATACTAAATAACTCGTCCTTTTTTATTTACTTTATAACTCGCTTGCACTAAGCGCAGATTCACCCATAGATGAACGCATTCGAACAAAGATATGGCCTTATCTCGTCGCCTTGATGGCAGTTACTGGGTCTCCATGCACCTGCAGCAATCCCGTCATCTGTTTGAGATCGGAAGAAAGGGAGGGACAGAAAGAGAGAAAGGAGGGGGAGGGGATAGGTGAGAAAGGGAAAGGAGAAAAGGAGGAAAAAGATATACGAGCAGATAAATCACGCTCTCGCGCCACTTCTTCCTTTTTTTTCTTCTTTTTGCACTATCCACCGCCCACCTTGGTCGCCGCCATGACGACGCGCTTCCACGACGTGCCATTATTAAGACGCCGGGCGCCGCGACGTCTTGCTGCGTTCGCTCTACATGTACAAGCTTTCGTACCGCCGCGCTTTCGGAACGCGTGCCGAGAACTTGCTCGATCCGTAACTTCACTTTTACGAAAGCATCCGCCCGCGCAGCTCAATGTTAATTATGTTCCTCTTTCGATTACTCTCCATTACACGCAAATTAATTACAATCGCTAATTGACTATTTTGCTTTCTAAATCAAATAAATCCGGAGGAAATGGCTCAAACGCAAGAAAATCCTAAATCTTAATTAATTACATAAAAACTCTGTGTTGGAGCAACATTTAATTAAAAACGACTATTTGATGATTTATCCAAGTTATAAGTAGTTCTTGACTTGACTTTTTCTTTAAGTTGAATAATATCGTGTTTGCGAATGTAATAATAAAATATATATATATATATATATATATATATATATATATATATATAATGTGTGTGTGTAATAAAATGTAAAAAAAAGTATGAAGTAAGAAAGAGATTAATGCTAGAAGATTGGGAATAAAACATTTTCTATTTAAAAAAAATTTAATGATCGTAAAAAGAGGAATTAAAAAAGTTATTTATAATTTATCAAAAGATAATAAAAATGGAGTGATAAAAAAAGGAAAGTATTCTTATACTATATTCTGAGAAAGAAGTAATTTTATGAATCGCCCCTAATTGGCGTACTCGATGAAAATTGTTCAACAAGTTGTTGCTTCAACTAATATTAGAAATGTCCAACGCGTTCGGAAGTTTGAGTATCTTCAATTAAAAAAAAGAAAAAAATAATAATTAAGAAGAGAACCAACGTTGACAGCATGATATCGATCATTTGCGATTTATAGGAGAACATCCAATTAGAAAAAAAAGAGTAAAACAAATGATATATACAAACGCAATACTATTCTATATAATTCTGACAACCTTGGACGCTTTCCAGCAACGGAACACATATATACGTATACGGTTATATACTGTGCGACACAATGTTATACAGGGTGGACTTGTAGGTGAATCGTTGCTTAGCTTTTTCTATTTCACTTTTTTTTTTATTTCAACATTACATTTTGTTGCCAAAAATACAACGTTAGCATCCATGAACTTAGGCATAATGCAGAAGTCACCATAATATCATAAAGCAATTTGTCACTTGATGATATCATGAAGATGTCTTATGTATATTTATAAGTGACAAATAAAGCCATGATGACGTCCTTATGTTGTTATGACTCTGATGTGTTCAACGTGGGGAGTGACACAAAACGACACAGTCGTACAACATTTTAGCTATGTACGATTGTGTCAACTTGTGTCACAGTTGCAAAGCACTGAATTGTACACTGTTACGCAATGCCGTCCATGTACGTTGCCGGATAAGCGCCCTTTATTACAACTTGTGTAATTAACGAAAACAATTATTACGAATATGATAATAAATAAATAAAGATGGTTTGCACTAAAATAGAATATGACGAGAAAGCTAATTTCGAAATTATCTACACTTAAGATCGATTGCTGTTATTAATTTAAAATAATCTAAAAATCAATGAGAGAGAGAGAGAGAGAGAGAGAGAGAAATGTATTGCTAGAACAAATTTTATTGTTCAATAGAGAGAATGCCGTAGTGCACACAGTAAAAGTTCTAAAACAATATTAAAAAAAAAAACGTTTCTGTATTTTAAAATGGCCAACACGTTTCCGGATTTAAATATTATTGCGGATTGTTAGAGGGGATGTTAGTACAAATTGTTTATTTTGCTGGGAAGCAATTTCGAGTCATTAATGAATCAAAGACGTGGGGAATGGGTAAGCTTAGAATAAAAAAGAAATTCCAGAGACTTCATAAATGCCAGAGCGAATAATTGAGCTACTCGAGAGAACAAGGGAGAAAATTATTAAAGTAGAGAGTTTCCGCGCGTTTTCCGCGTTTTTCCTCTTTTATACTTTTGATAATTTTTCAACTGTATTATCATTTCTGCTCTCTTGATGTACAAGATCCTTTTATTTAGGTAAATAGATGCACTGATTATACAGGAAGTAACACATGTGAGCTTCCTTTTGATGCTCTCTCTTTGATTTTACATCTCACCTCTGTGACGTTAAAAAAAATTTTTATTGCGTTCATTAAAAAATGAAAAGTTTTGCGATATTACTAATTTTCAAAATATATTTCTGCTCATTCAATATACGTTCCTCTCTCTTTTCTTAGTAACGTGTTACAAACTGCGAACATTAGTAGTTATTACTTAACTATACACCTCGCATCTACATGTCTCTCGAACTTGACTGGTCAACGCGAAGTGAAGTACCATTTCACGAAATATAACTATTAGTTATCGCCGCGCGTTACGATGTTTTGCAACTCGATATAAAGGTTGCGGGTCCGGCACGTATGCACGACGAAAGCGTTATGTAATTTGAAAGCCATGCGCCGGAATTGCATGAAACTTTCAGGAAATGTTAGCAATACCGTTACGGATATAACGATGCCATTGCGGTAACCCTGGGGCGTCTCATTCCCGTATATATTCGACAAACACGAAGGTTAAATGTGGTTTACCAATTGCGCGGTTAAATTCCAGGGGTACGTTTTCGAATCCCTCCGAGAAAATTACCTGTCGAAGTCAATCGCTTGTTTCTTCTCACACATTAACCGATCCGTTCGCAATATCGCTTGATTTCATACGATACGTTATACGCTTCGTATTTTTCTCGACCCACCTCGACAGGCGAAAGAGTGTCGACGTCGAAAAGTATAGGGATCATTAATTGCATGTCAATATTTCAGTTAAACTATAAAACAATTTCTTTATATCGTACTATAGATTATTTCACTTTTTAATCCGTGACAAACAGAGGAAAATGCTCGAAGCTTTCGCTGTCAACAAGAAATAAATAGTCAATATGATACAAAAAATATTTGACAGTTTTTCATTGGTAGTCTTTAATCAAGAAGAAATGATTGAGCGTGAAATAATAAACTATAAATATTTTTCACTTAAAACGTCATTAAAAAAAAAAAAAAATAAAGATAGCTAGGTTTGAAAGTTGACGAATATCTTTTCTTGTATTAGATAATTTTTGATAATGCACTGTATCGTGCGCGTACAAATCGATCTATTCGTTTCTCCTTGTAGCACTTGTTAAAATAAAAACATGATATTTTATTAAATAAAAAAATAAATAAATGAAATAAAAATAATTTACAAATTTTATAAAAAAATTAACTTTATAAATTTGTAACTTCAATAATTTTTCATTATTTTTTTAATAAAATGTTGATCTGTTTTTATTCGTGTTTTGAAAATTGCTGTTGCAACGCACTTGATTGTTACACGCGATTTACAAGATTAAAAGTTATTCAAAATAAAAACTATATTATTCAATTTTCTATTTTTTATTTAAAAAATAAACGCTTGTGAGAAATAATTGCAATGTATGCAAAAGGCGCATAGAATTGCGTTTCTCTGTTGAAACCTCTCTGCTTGATTTACTCCTTGAAGTTTCGAGCGTGCAATTAAGAGTCACCCTGTGTGCTTTGGGACTTATGAGCTTACCTTGATCGTGAATTGTCTGCAGAGCGGCTTGTAGGCGTTTGTGCCGCAAACGAGAAAGCGATCGGGGCCCTGCCTCCCGAACACTCGCACGTAGTTCTGGCACTCGTCGTCGCTGCGACCCTTCAAGTAGCAAAGCTCGCGATGCGCCTCGGTGCTGGACCATTGCAATCTCTGAAACAGTGTAAGATCGAGCAAACATTTACTACCTGGGTAGTCCCAGCCGACTTCGCGTCACGTACATATACACTTGCAAAGTGCGCGCGAGTTTGTATAGCAAAAGCCGATTAGAGGTCAGCCAAAGATTAATACGCCTGCATGAAAATTGAGACTTAACGGAGATCTCTCGATTCTCTCGCTTTCAATGGGAGAGAAGGAGACATATATCGATTCGGAGAACACGTCGCCGCGCCGCGCTACGTGCATTCGCGCCAGGCGGAGACTCGTTTTAATAATTCCCTCGTATCGCATTAATTTTGCGAGTTACGCGCTCCGTTCGGCAGATTTAGAGCCGGATCCGCGAAAAATGTAAAGTCGTCTTAACGTTAAAGTCGACTTTAAAGGATAATTTATGTCGCGTGAGCCGTACGTGTTAGAGAATTAAATGTAATGCGACGTTAAATCTTTGTGAATTCTCTCGCGATCTCTCGACGAAATAAGTGAGTAACCGCGCCGGCGAGGCGGTTGAGTCTTAATCCGATGACAACACTCCCGCGAGTGTAATAATGATGACGTACCTGGACTTGCCTCTTTGTCATTGGTGTATGCAATATTATTCAGACTGAAAGGGTGACATATTGTGTTATTAGTCTTATACAGTGACGAATAATAATCCGCCCAACGGAGGGAGCTACGTTTCCCAAAATCGAGCTGCATCCTTCCAAAGTCATATTTTCTCTCTTGCGCGTCCTTCGTTTCTCGGCGACAAATAATAAACGAATCGTGCATAATAATAATAAAAACGCTCCGTACATAAACCGCGATTATATTCGAAGAGGTGGAGAGCTTGAGATAACCGGATATTTTTGGATTTTACACGCCGTAAAAGAATTTTCTTACGCTCAAATAAATATATTTATTTTAACATCGTTTTCTTAATTAAAAAAAAAAAACAAAAATATTTCCCAAGTTTAAAAAAAAATTATTTGATACTAGTCAATATCTATTTGCAATAAATCAAGGAAATATATTTATTTGAATGTAAAGAACTTTTTTACAGTTGGACTGCAATGCAAATGTTGGAAGACGTAAAAATTTGCGTATGCTCGCAGATGAAATTGCGAGCAAATTTTGAAGATAATGAATGCACAATTACCGAACTATCGGTATTCAGCGCTTTATTATACATGTCAGATATCAATTACTTATTTAATTCAATAAATGATTAATTTCATGCGCTGCATGCACACAATCGACGTTAAGGAAAAGTTCATTAATATCCGGATAATGAGACAAATTAATTTCAAATTTAATTATTGCATTAATATCGCAATTTGTATTGCTTTCAGATTTTTATGTATAAGAAAATAAACTGAAAACAACTGATGGATTATTATTGCATTAAAACTGTATAAGTTGTTGTAATAAGGAACATAAATTTCCTTTGTCTCTTACGAACGCATAGAACGATTGCACTTTTGATTGATCCATAAATACAAACGGACTTGATTTAATTAATCAAGTAAGATAAATAATTATTAATTTTTTTCCACGTTTTAATGAGTAAAAAAAAATGATAGAAATACACGAATAACGTTTATAAAAAAACTAAAGTCATTGTCCAGCGGAAGAGGAAAGTGATAGTACGCGCGACTCGGAGCGGAATAGAAAATAGCTCGAGAGGAGGAAATAGAGCATTGAATTATTTCGAGAAAAGAATCAGCGAGAAAAGGTCAGCCGCAATTCTAATTATACGACATTATATTATTCGTTCAGTTGAAAGAAAAAAAAAAAAAGTCAAACGTTGCTTGCCGTGACTCGGTCTCCTTGTTTAAGCCAACCACCTTGTGGCCCCGAGGCAACGTTGAGAGACACGGAGTGTACGAAACAACAAGAAGGTGAGGAGCGGCACGAGAAGGTAAGGCTGGAAGGTAGGGAAGGTAGGTTACGACAGGAGCTGCAGCTGCATACTACCAAGAAGAAATCCTTGAACAGGCTATATTCAGCTCCTTCCCCAGCGTGCTACGTTATATCTTTACAACGTCTCATGGCCGACCGGGAAATTCCAGTTTTCTCGATAATTTCGGCTGGTCACGCCTCGATGAAACGCGCACATTTAAGCCGCGTGTTTCTCGCGAAGAATTTCCCCTCGCGTTGCCGCCGACGCTCTTTCCTCGCAGGCGAGAATTCAAACTTGCGTCGAACTCTTTTTTATCGCGATTGACAAGTTTATTAAGAAACTCATTTTTTTTTAATATGATAGTAACATTTAAGAGTAAGTGTAGATGATGTTTAAAGAATTTTCGATGTTCATGCACTGAGAGAAATCGTTTGGTGAGATCGATCAAAATTTAGTTAAATAGTAATGAAATGAATTTTGTAGCTACTGGTACCGAAAACTTGATTATTTTTAACAGAAATTTTTATATTTAGCTGTACAAAAATAATCGTTTGGTTAAGGCTACAAATAGTTGGATCAAAACAATTATATATTTAGTAATCATAACTGTAAAATTCATTTGATCACTATTTATAACTAAACTTTGATTTCAAAAAGCATTTCTCTCAGCGTGAGAATGCTCAAAATACATTCTGGTAAAAAAAAAAGAATATTTCGCTTTAAATGTCCAATTTTATTTTCGTGATAATTTAATTTCATCATATTGCGCATGATTTTTCATAACTTTTTTTTGAGCCGATAGATGGCAATAGATTTTATCGAATACAACAAATTAGATCGTAATTCGAAGCGATAGCTCGATCGGGAAATTGGGTAACGAGGGTACATTTAGCACGATAGAGAAATCGAATTATGTCCCGGAGAGGCAAATTATCTTCGAACGCTTGTCGTTATTTGAATGGATAAAATCCTAAAATCTAATTCCATTTAGCCAGTTAAATTCTGAAAATAACGAAATATATAAATAAAATATGATAAAGCCTTACTTAGCATCTCCCTCATCACCTTTCAACCTCTTTTCTAGATTTTGAAAGATAAAGAATAACAATATTAAAATTTATTGCAATATAATATTACAAGAGAAATGTTTATTAATATTAAAATTTAATTCTGTAAAAAAATGCTATTAAAAAAGTACTCTGAAATGTACAGTTCCCCGGGAAAAACTGTGGAGTAAAATTTTTAAAGAAAATAATTTTAAGAAATATTAATATATTCACTAAAACGTTCAATATATTTTTTAAGCTTGAATAATTCAACAAAAATTATTTATTCGTTGCTAAATTCGTTGCAATAGCGGCAATCAATACTCAAACAAAACGGTATAAAATAGTTCACAATAAAAAAAACGGTTGCCTTGCAAAATTATTTTTGTTTTGTACTTTCGCTTTAAAACTTTAAAAGTTTCGTTTTTTTAATTTTTTCTAAAAACAGAATTGCATTTAATTGTATTGACATTTTATGGAATGTAACCGACTGAAAAAAAAACGTTAGTTCGGAATTGCGAGAGAAATATGATTTCGAACAGAAGCATTTCAGCAGACATAACGTTCGAAATGATATTTCGAAAGGTAGAAAACGCTATAGCGTATTCGATTGCCACTGCATTTTAGTCTGATTATACTTTACGTACATAATCTGTCCTTGCAAGTATCGAAAATCCATCAATTAACCTTTCCTATACCACCGCACCTTGAAATATCAAGATAAATTGAGCGGCCAATACTTCGCTGTCGCTTTTTAAAGAGAACCGATTAATTCGCAACATAAATTAATCGCCGTCCGCTATGCGATTCTTAATTAATTTCTGAATCCCACATGATCTCTCGCGCGTAGCGCTCGGTAAACGGCGGCAAAGGAACCAATTAAGAAAGCCAAACGGTATTTCGGGTACGGATGTGATTTAGGGAACGGTCGCGTGATGTATTCCGCTTTTTGTCCTAATTAGAATACGTCTCTGCGAATCTCCCGTCGCCGTCGCCGTCAGTTCCATTATGGGACTATACAGGCACGAGAGCGGAAGCAGAAACAGCGCGGCGAGTTACAACCGAGTGAAAACTTTTGACCGCAAAATCGTACTGCATATTCATCGGGTAATACGATTCCGCCAGTTTCGAGCCTGCCGGTGGTGGCCGATTTTACGCTTTAACCCGCGAATAAATTCGACTTTGGACATCATACCGGCGCGCGGCGCGGCGCGGCGCGGCGCGGCGTGGAGCGTCGCGGCGCAACGTGGCGCCGCGAGAACTTCCCATGGATTTTTTGTTCCCTTTGTTCGCGGACTTGATTCGGATATTCTGACTGGATCCTGTCAGTGTAACTTTCAGACGGGCAAAAGTGGCGTAGGAGAGAAAAGGGGAGGCGCTCGCGCGCCAACGGGGAAGTGTGCTTATCCGGGAATAAACGGGAAGGAAGGATTCGTCCGACAGGACGAGTCTCCTTTATATTCGTTTTTCTACAGAATTAAGTAATCCGCTTTTTGCCAATCGATCAAAGTTTCTTTTCGAGCCGGGAAGTTTTAATTAAAACGCACGAGGCGATATCCGATGAATTAAAGTAGCTGACGCGTATACATCATACCTGACATCATGCTGATTCTGCCTCGGAGAGGTACTTTTATTAACTGTCCACAAAACGCAGTTTATGAAACTAAAGAAATATATTTAATAATGGATATAGAAATATTAGCCCTCACAGCTGACACACTGGGTGTCGTACACCCGAGCTATTTAGAAAAATGTTTGGCATTTATAAGTCGTTTGCTCCTTCTCTTCCGAATATTTCGAATATATTTAACTTCTCGATTTTCGCACCTATTTAGTCTTCTCAATCTTCTGGTATATTAATTAGAAAAAAAATTGTTTAAATTCTATGCATTAGATACTGAGATATACGCAATTAAAAATGGACGAGTGGCAAAATATCGAATCCAATATAGTGTAAGGGTTAAGCATTAAGGTCTGCTTCGAAATAATAATTTTCTTAATTATTTTTTGTATTATTTAGATATCTATCTAAAATACTTCATTATTGTATACATATATGTCGCCAGAAAAGACATTCTCTCAAATCAATACCGATTATTGCGATCATCACATGTCCCGGTAATCAAATTAATATCAAATTAATATAAACTTTAACTGACATGATATTAAGATCTTCATAATTTTAAGATACTTGTCATTAACAAATTAATTTGCGATATTTCTAGCTTCAGTTTAAACCTGCGTTTTAATCCAATATGACACGCCATTTATAATTAAACAAAAACACATTTAATAATGGATCTGGAAATATAATTAAGCACCAAGATCCGTTTCGACCAAAATAATATCATTTTTTTATTTCTTGTGTTATTCACGTATTAATCTAATATTTATTTATATATATATATACACATTGCCTAAAAAAAGAAATACTATTAAAGTAATATTAGTCATTGCGATAAATATTGCCACATGCCCCGGTAGTCGAATTGAAGTAACATCCGTCACAGAATGAGGAGTTCTAGATTCGAAAATACCTTGATTGGGGTGATATTTTTCGCAATTAGGTCTTCATAGTTTTATAAAGACGCTTGTCATTATCAAATTAGTTTGAGATGTTATTTCTAGCTTCAATTTAAACATGTGTTTTAAATTAGATATAGCACGCCATTCATAGAACTGAAAAAAATATATAATAATTGATGTATTATTAAGCACCAAGATCCCTTAACTGTCTTTGGAAAAAACATCTCTAAAGACTTATTTTATTCACAAATTGATATCTTGAAGCAATGTAAAAGATGCGACAAGTACTCGTCTGTGTCAAAGTTACCATTCAGGATTATTTCAAGTTGACACAACAAGAAGATACATGATATTAATCAGATTATCTCTCTTTGGGTTTATCTAATAATAAAATCATTCTTTTAATCAAATAAGAAAGTTCATGCAAAAGCTGGAGATATCTATATGGAGATAATATGGAGTTAATCATATTGGAAATTTTAGCATGTCAGATCTGTCACTTCAAATAGGTACGAACATAATGTAGACATTGAATATTAAAGATTATTTGAGATATATCTAATTTATTTAGTTTATAAAAATGAATTTAAAATTATAGCTTAAAGCTCATTCATTGATATATATATCCAGGGGCGGATTAAGACTCATGCTACCCCTAGACATCTCTATTAAATCTTTGCTGTCCTTATTCAAGTCTCAAGTATAATTTAAATTAATCAAATTTTATATTCTGCAAATTCTGCTTTCTTCTTATATTATTTTTTGTAAAAGATTTTAGCTGATTGCGTCAGCCACTACAAGATAAGTTTAAAAAAAATCGTTTTACAAAATGCCGTTCTTCTAAATTTGCCGCCCCTAGACAATAGCCTAAATTAGGCTTGGGAGTTAATTCGGCCCTGTATATATCTAGACTTTTTCCATTGTTACTCGAACGAAATCCCAGAGTATTTCTCTTCGCTAGCATCCTAAGTTGCGCGAGAGACATTTACAGTCAGGTAACCCCGAAAGTTTTTAACGAGGCACAACTTAAATATCCACCTTAGTCGAAATACCAAGAAACGAGATAGAGGGGTAATTCAAGGGTATTGTGCCAAGGAGGTATGGCGAGATGCCGTGAAACATTTGTACTTCCGCAGTAATTGGAATATACGTGTTTCCAACTGCAGTCTGTTTCGCGCGGCCAAAGCTACGAATAAATTCGGCTATAGGCATTAGTCGCGGGCATTCCGTAAAAACTTTTTCGCGGCACGCCAACAAGTTGCTTTGCCCCCTTAACTTGGAGAAAAATGGCACATTGATAACGACCGAGTGCGGTTGTACAAAAACAAAAAGTTCATGTTTGCTCGTGTAAAAGTTATTTCCACCTCATTCCCCTTTTCGTTATATGCATGCCTAGAAAGAGAAAGAGAGACAGAAAGAAAAAAAATCCAATTAAATTTAGAATTGAAAAGTTAATATTAAAAAATTCAGAAATTTATATTCCTTCTTATTTTATAACGTCATATTTAAAGAAAGTTGAACGATATGTTGAAATTTGTTAACAAATTACAATATTCCCTGGCAGAAATGTATGTAGTTTTCCTAAATATCCATCTTGTTATTGTCTGCACTGTTAAAAATCGACAGCAGAATTTAATGTAACGTAACGGAAGCAAATTTCAAGCAGGTACATTAAAAACATTTAATGTAAATTTAATGTTGTTAAAAACGCACATGTTTTACAGTTATAGATACATTAAATTTGCTGTATAACTTAAAAACATGTTGAATTTCATAACATTTTTAACACTGTGGTATTACTGTATTTTTATTAATTGTAACAATATTGCGTAGGAAATGAGCGAGAACTTGATAGAGCTTTATTCAGTGGCTGCAGCAGTTTTCCGGATGAAAATAGAGACATCTGCCAAGTTATTACCTAATATTTAGACGTACCCGTTAATCAATAGTCCATTTATCTTGTTTTCGTTCATTAAATAAATTCATTTGCGCATCTTTTATGCGCAGTAACTGCAGGCAAAGCGTTACATCTTGATTGGAATTCTCAGTGATTTTAGTTTTCAATTACTCGACAGAAGTAATGAAGCTATCTAAGTAACTATTTAAAAAATGCATGAAATTTTTACTGGAGATTGCTGATTCATTTCTCCACGTACAAGGCATTCTAAAAACGTCGAGTATATAATCAAGTTGTTGACTGATTTGGGATTGATTTCTTCTTCAAATAAAATGCAGAAACACATGTGGAAATCGATAGTGCACCGTTGACGAATCAACTCATATTCAGTCGCTAGTTCTCGATCGTTTAATATTGCTATTATAATCCGAGGCAAACGCAGACAAATGTGCTGAATAATGAATAACAAGAAACGAATAATAAATTATATAGCACGTGACGCCCGATAATACATCATTCCGCGCGCCACGTCGGAGTAACTTACATTTGTCCCGTTTGAATTACATTACAAAGTTTGGAATTTATAGACACCACTAATGCTCGCGAGTCCTCACCGCTGACCGCCATTGCCATTTTCCGACATATTGCGCCTTATTTATAACTTCGCTGAGACCGTCATTAGCATGCAAATTTTACGCAATAGATTAAAATTCAAATAACAGCTGCCATCAGTTTAATTAATATACATCACGTACATTTGTGTGTGTGTGTGTGTGTGTGTGTGTGTGTGTGCGTGCGTGTGTGTGTGTGTGTGCGTGTGTGTGTGTGTATGTGTGTGTTTGCTACACGTGCACGTCCATTGGATGAAGAAAATTTAAGACGATGGCAATAAGTCAAGCAAATATTTTGAAAATTCAACCAACAATTATTTTATAGAAAAGTAACATGGAAATTTATAAAATCACTTAAGATCTGAACAATTTTAATTAGAACTTAAAAATATTTAGATAAATTGATAATTATTTTTTACATTCATTGCACTTTTTGAATAGTTACTAGACAATTTTATTGACTTCTGTCTAATAACAGGAAAGTCAAACCACTGAGAATCCCAATCGAGATGTAACGCTCTGCCTGGAGTTGTTGCGCGTAAGAGATGCGCAACATTTAAATTCATTTACTGAACAAAAACAAGATGATAAATAGACTATTCAATTGTTTAAAGAGCAAGCTTGAGAACTTATCCATATTTATAATAGACAATAACTGGGCAGGTGTCTATGCATATGTTTATCAAGAAAACTACTTCAGCCATTAAATAAAACTCAAGTTCTTGTCCGTTTCCTACGCAACATTGTTGACTAATGAGAATGCAGTAATAGACAATAACTGGATGGGTGTCTAGGAAAATTGCATACATTTCTACCAGGGATCTATTATCAGACAATGACTCATTCTTTAGAGTAAAAATTTTACGAGAAAGTGGTTTAAAGTAATGATGTTCATTCGAAACTTGCTCCTTCATTATCCTTTCTCTCTTTCTTAGACAGTAAATTATTAATTGTTAAATAATCCCGATATTAACGCGAGCCTTGTAGAAAATAAAGCAATTATACGGTTTAAGTACAATAAAACAATATCCTCCTATAATATTAAATTTGTTTTTAATTCAATCCTCTGTCCACGAAAGATATCTTGATGGCCGCCATGCGCAAATGGTAATTTCAATAACGGATTTTTAAACGTTGTCCATTAACCCGCATACCGCTGCTACCTCCGTTGCCATTGTGTGCCTGCAGAATGAAGTCAGACAAGTGTAATTTCGCGGACTGGGACGCCGAGCTGCGTCAGCCGACTCTCTTTTCAATTTTCCGCCGTGCTGGCGGCGGAGACGGTTTTGCTTTAACCCGCGGATTAACCGGCGAGCGGTTGTCGTTTGCCACACAGTAGCGAGTATATATTGCACGAGTTGGTATTTAATCTAATAACGCGGTTGAAACAGAACACTCTTGGTCTTTTCTTACTATTGTACCGCCGCACCTTCGAGATATTCCGCGCAAGACAAAGAGTCGCGCTGTACTTTTCTATTTCTGTACCTGACCAGATATGCAGCCTTTCGTGTTATTACGTTCTCCTGTTCTTATAATAAATTTTCGTCGGTATATGTATTGTGTTTCATCAATCTTGAACTCTTCGAAACTGTTGTCAAAAATTACTACAAAAATATTTACTAAAAAATGTATTATTTTAAGTGTAACTAAATATAATTACGGCTTCTGAATGTAACTAAAAATCGCATGTAAGCAAAGACAACATTATTCATTATAAGAAGCGTTTCATTGTAAAAACGGCTTTACGAGAATCGCTTTTATCACAATTAAATAACGCAGAAAATTCATTAAATCGTATCAACGTATTCTATATTGCTTTCATTAAGGTCCAATATTAGACAGTTTTATGAGCACTTTATAATGTAAATCCTTTGTATTATAGATGGTCGCTGCTTGCAAATTATTTGCCCTTTGTTTTACAATGTTGTTATTAATACCGTACACACTCGTATAAGAACCTGAGAAATTTCTACTTACAAAAAAGTACAATATATAATCGCAAGCATACAATAAGTGTCTTTTCTTTGCGTGTGCCTGCTTATGTACACGGAAAGATTAATTTTGTTGAAGCATCTAAAGGTTCAAAGCTGGATACAGATTTAAAAATAATTCTGTTAGACCATCAAAATAATTATGCAGGTGGCCAGAATGTCAAAACTTTTTTTTATAGCATTGTTCATCATACTTGAACGTTCTTCATACTTTGACGATCCAACAAAATTATTTTCCGATTCAGCAAAATTTTAAGATACTTCAGCAAAATCAGTCTTTCCATTCTTCAATCATTTCGTTCGATACGCATTTGTCGCTTTGCAAAATTACCGTTATCACTCGTCCTTTGAACAACATACAAGTGTTGCATTCTTCTAACATCTTCCTTTGATGTTTTCAAAATAATTGCATTTATGAAATAATTTAAATAAAGATAAAAATGTTACCACGCTAGCAATTCGCTTTTTCCGCGCGCTTAATTCCGTTGTTTATGTTATTAGATTTATCAACGAAATTCTCTGTCAGTTTAATTAAAATTTTCTGACACATTTTCCACCTTTTCACATGTAGGATACACTATACAAAATTATCGAAAATGTTCTTTAAATCATAGCTACCACAGGTAATACATTTTCTTCGCGAAAACATTGAAGCAAGTCAACCTGCCAATTTTATCGGACGTGTTATTCTATACTTGTGCTGTTACGGCTCATTCTTGCGCGACGACGCTGCTGGCACTCCTTGAGAATTGATTTTCTTCTCAAGGAGGTCCGAAAAACAATTCACCTTTTTTTCAATGTTCCCAAACTGGCGGAGACGTCAGCTGGTTGGATGACAACCTTCCACCTGACGACGGTTAAATTTGCTATGGTCATCACGCGTCCTGCTGCGAAAGTTTTTCCGGCGTTCGACAAGTTTCCGCCCTACAGTTTCGATTAAACTTTCCTAATTCTAACGCAAGACTAGACTTCAGGAGCAAACTTGGGCACACGAAAATAACGATATGAAACGTTTTAACTTGTCCAAACTGATTGTACATATCGTCGTTCGGCATACAAACGAGGGACGCCTGACAAAAGTTTTTTATGTACGTTCTTATAATACATAAAGTTTAGCTGCACATAAACCGGTTAGTAGTATAGTGTTCTGTTCGTTCAATTTTAGATTAGGAGACGCAGTAAGATTTAATAATAAATTGATAAAAGTAAATTTAAACCGAGCATCTCTTAATATCAAATTTTTGAATTGAGCTATAATTATATTCTAATATTAAAAAAATATTACACACGCGCGCTAATTATAAATACTTTAATATTACTATCAATTAAACTTCATAAGTAATTAAAATATATAATTGGAAGAAATAGGCATGCACATATTTTTAATAAACTCTTCTTTGTAAACTCGTAATATAAGAATTTCAAAAAGTAATTGCATTATTAGAACTACGCATTATATATACCTACATTATTTGTGGTACTAACCAGCAGAATATGATCATGCTGTAAAATATGCCTGTAACTTGCATCGAGAACTTTGATACTGATAAGGCACAGATTATTCTGCGTTTTAGTATTCATAAATAATTTATGATTATTTAATTTGTATTACATCTGAAGTATATCTCGAAAAAAAAAACTGAACGTTTCAATAAAACTGATTACTATATCAGTAGCTGATATTTTATCAGCTAACTAATAATCAATTTAATAGAACACTTTTTCTCAAACGTATTAATAAATTGCAATATGTAATCGGGGATATAGATAATTCTTACATATGTGACTAATAGTTACAGAACCAGAATTATATCGAGCAATGTTGCTGGAAGTAACATTGCAGTCATAACTATTTATAATGCGAATGGACTATTTAAATTAGTAAATTATAAAAAAAAAATGCATAAAATTGAAATATTATCAAAAGATAATTAAATATTCAAATATTGCAAAGAAAGATCTTTTTTGTATGAATAGTAAACAATAATATATTTTGCTTTACAAAAATTCTAAAAACAAAATACAACTTTTTATAGATATAAGATCTATAAAACTTATTTATATATTGGTGCTAGAACTAAATTGGGATTGATATAAAAAATCAAGATTCCTAGGTAAATTTAATTTGAGATTTACATTATAATTATTATATTTAAAAAAATATTTTTTAAAATGTAAAAAGATGTACGACATTTAATAGATTAACAAAAAGAATAAAAGATTTAGATAAGCTATAAGAATGTAATCCTTCTCTCTATTTAGCTCAGAGTTATTTCAATTGATTTAAGATTCTGTCTAGCTTTCAGGTACTTCATACCTTTCAGGTGCTGCGCTTTTAGAAAATTCTAGTACCATTCGTGAATACGATACAAGATACAAACATGCATTGTGGTACAGTGTAATACGTTAAACCGTATACGGTAGAAACAGCATGAGCCAAAGTATGCACATACGCAATTGAGTGTGCACGCGAACAACAGAACGTGGATACGATCCACCAACAGAAGAAGATACTACCTTTTTCTAATTTAATCTCTACTCGCGAGTGGCCGATAAAACAGACCGATTTTTCAATTTCACGAAAGGAATCGAATTCGTGACTGCTACGCGAAGTAGAGCTGCGCTACATTTCCCGAGCAAACGTGCGTTTTTCTTCTAGAAATCCATAATTGGATTGGCTATCCGAGAATACTCGCGTTAATATTAATAAAAGTCAAAGAAATTAATAATTATTGTTATTCATTTCGTTCATACGAAAATGCTGCACTAAATTAGGAAACATGCAACGACAAATACGCAAATTAAATTAGCTCCAATTTCATTTCTGATTATTTTCATAAAACAAAAAATCTAATAATAAAAGAAATAATGTCTCTCGACATTATGAATATTGTTTGATATACATGTGCTGAATGATATGCTGAATTTTTAAATATTGATTATTAATTTCATTTAATAGAAGAGCCGTACCTATTGAAATTTGTGTAAAACAAACAGCAGTCTTTTATAAAATATATTTATGCATTTGTAATTAAATTGCACGTAACATTTCGTAATTTTCGTAATTAATGTGACAGTGCGGGTGATTTATTATTCTACCGTTGAAAAATTGAATTTATTTCTGAGTGGTGAAAGAGCGGTGAAAACTAGCTTTCTCTAGCCTATTCTATAAACCAAGTCATTGTATATAATAAAAATTTATTATTACAAATGAGATTTTATTATTACAAATGAGATTTTATTATTACAAATGAGATTTTATTATCTATTCATACGACTAAAAAAAGAGCAAAGTAATATATACATTAAATATATATCCATTAAATTTATTGTATAAAACAAAGAAATAAAGACAAAAAATAAATTTTAATTACTGTTTTATTCTTATCACCAATTTATTTATTATTGTTATATAATTGTTACATCCAAAAGTTGAAATTCTGTTTAAGCAAAATTAAATTGAAGACAAGTTCCTAACATTTGTTTCGTTTTACTCATCGCCACTATTATCATTCCATTGTTATCGTCCTCTATTATTATACCATTAAATATTAAATAATTCCATAACCGTTAGTTCTTCTAAAAAGGATCGTATATTTTTCTCAGACCTACCTCCATTATCTCTGGCAAGTGCGCAAACAAAATGCGCGAAATCTAGAACATTCTGTACGTCATATATCTTTTCTGAGTAATGTAACTGTTTATATGTATAGGAAGAGAGAGAAACTACATTGCTAAAAACTAGATGTAGCATTTACTTTCTAGTGCAGTACATAAATAACATGACAACGTTGCAAGATTCCTATTAGATAAAAAAAAGTCAGATTTCTTTTTGAACTGGAGAACTCATTAAGGTTTTTCTATCATTGAAGCATTTTTAGTCTTCTCGTAAGAATTCATGATTACATGGGTGAAAAGATGTCGTAGATATTGAAAATAAGATCTTTTGAAATTTTTTTTGTGCGGAAATAGAAGTAAGAGAACGTTGACTCTCCGACATCACAATAGAACATTAAAAATAGTTTCTGCGAAGTAAAATCGTTCATACCATCAAATCGATTTTATATTTCATAGATATTAATGGAGTTTATTAATGAAACTTTCTGTTGAAAAATATCATTAAATTCATTATCACACGTTAATTAATACGTATTATAAATATTTATATACTTTAAACTCTGTTGAGGTAAAATTATTGGAGTTGCCATATGGCGTTCCGTTTATTAAACCGAAATACAATTTCGCATCAATTTTTCTATAATAATTTTTGGCAAATTTTTCGTTTAGTTTACGGTTCCGCAATATAATGAAAGACATGACAAAAATTGTACAAACAAATAATATTACGGACGGTATTTTCCGGTTTACCGTACGCACAATAAACTTTCGTAAATTGTGTATCGCTGGACAAAGGGACACGCGTGTGAGGGAGTTAGTTATTTTATTATACACTACCGAATATGCGAAAAAAAGCGTTTTTCTCGATTATCTGTTGCAACAAATTTGCAAAAATGCACGTTATCAGCAAAATATTTCACTATTTCAAGTTTCACTATTTTGCCGGGGCAAAAGAGAAGGTCAAGACGTTCTATTACAGCTTTTTATACGCGTTATTTCTTTAATATTTTATCGAACTGACATCTTGAGTTTTATGAAAGATCAAATTCTTTAATGCCACGTCCGTGATGTACACCGGTGGCAAAACCCTTCAGTGGCGAAACTCCCGACAAGATTAACCAAAAGACATTTTCCTTCATAAGTTCCTACAAAATCTTTCGGGAAGACACAGAGGCGGAGTGTGTCTGTACTCATATTTCCAAAAAAGAAAAAATTAGAGAGAGAGAGGAGAGAGAGAGAGAGAGAGAGAGAGAGAGAGAGAGAGAGAGAGAGAAGAGAAAGAGATAAAGTACATATGTGCGACGTTGGCTTATGTGCGGTGCCGTGTTTTACGCAATATATTACACAGCGAAGATACTTTTAAAGTATCTCGCGTGTGTTAGTAAATAATAGTTACCGCAGTCTTTTGTCAATTTCGTATTTGAGAATAATCTCTTTTCGTTTTTATTCAAGCCAAACTGGAGTAATCGCATATATACAAGACGCTTTCTACTTCCTCCGACATTCACAGAAGTTTCGAAACAGATGTAACACGCGGCGTTTTACCGTAGCACTTTTATTTAATAGATGTACGGCAAAACTGCAGCAAATTAAAAAATTCTTTTTCTTTAAACTGACGCAAAAAATTTAATAGTAAAAAAATTTCAGCATATAAATAAGTGGTTGAATTTAAATTTGGCGAGTCTCGAGAGGTTTAAAAGTCCAGTTATAAAATTAATGACAGAGAGACGAAGCTGTAAAAACACGTTACATCCAACCACGTTAATCGAATTGACGCAACACTTGCGGTTCGCCGAGTACTCGTCGGAGACTTAGAATAAACGCGGCATCCCCGCGCGGCGTGAATAGCGCGCGAGAAAAGTGTTTCGGATGTTTTAAATCGCTTCTACTTTGAAGCGGGCGGCGGTTTGGAGTGCGACACTTGAGACTCGTTATTTCGCATTGCGTTGCGACGCTCTCCATCCTCGCGCGAGCGAGTTGATACGAGATGCTCGAGAATGCGCGGGTGAGAGGGTCTCCTGTGCCCCTCAATACGCTTTCTCTCTCTCTCTCTCTTTCTCTCTCTCTCTCGCTTGATGTCTCCCTAATGAACGTTTAAACTGCGAACACACGTGTAATTCCGACATATCCATTCGGAAAATGAGCGTTGCCGCTCGCACTGGCTGACTGACTGACTGACTGACTGACTGACTGACTGACTGACTGACATACACACATACACACACATAACATCCAAAGCAGCATCACCAACAGCAGTATGTCGGTGTCTCTTTAGCCTCGAATTAATCGACATTCAGAATGTCCTGAAATCAGGGGTCGTTTGCATCATCGATTTTCAAGTCAATTTGAAAATAATTTGTCTTCAATCAGAGTAACGAGAGATTTAGGTAGCGTTCCAGCACATGTCGCAATAACCGAGAATCTATAGCACATGTAACGTAAACTGTACATCTAGAAAAGATTTCTAAATCCAATGATATTACTCTTCTACGTATCATAAAATAAGATTAATATAGGGACGATTACATAATTATTGTTGGGAGAGGAATATTTTATTCTTAAACGAAAAAATTCCTAAGTTTGAAATAAAATAATCTTCGTGCTGTCCCATTAATTTTTTTAGACGGATTTAGATTAGACAATAGAAACTTGTGGCAATCTCAAAATATTCTTTTATTTGATAATAGATAAATCTGAAGAAAATTTAAAGTAATTTTTTTTTATTCTCATAAAATGTCACAAAAAATGGCTCAAGAAAAAGCTCGCAAAAATATTTTTAATCTTCTTATTAAAAAAATTATTTTTTTAAGAAAAAGTGGATTTTTAAAATTACTGCAGCACGGTTTCAGAATAGATCTGAAGCTTAAAGTTAAAATTGACTACTAAAAAAAGAACATTTGTAAATTTCAGTTTTTAGTTTCAAAAATAAAATCATTATCTTTCAACTTCAAGATAATTTCATATGAATATACCAAGGAAAGAATGATTTTACATGTAAAAATTTAGCTAGATACCAATTTGAAAATATAATTTTGGATTATCAAAATAATGTAGGGCACTCAAATTGATTGTTAAAATGTTAAAACTTTTTGCTACCTTGTCCATCATACTTGAACGTCTTTCGTAATTGATCCAACAGAATTCTTTCCAGAAATTTTTAGACAGTTTATCAAAATCGTTTTTTCAGTGTAAAAAAAAGTTTAATTTTTAGCGCTAGAAATATACATTAAAATAAGAAAAATTAGGAAAAAATTTATAGCCCTCCCGATAACCCTTTTCCATATGGTTGCGGAAAAAAAATTGTCTCCGAGTTGAAGACATGAGAAAGATTACATCTGTAATTTTGGTACACTGTATAGTATACGCAAAGTGAAGTTAATACTCTTACGACGTGCGCATAGCTGTGTAATCCAGCCTTTATGAATGACGCAGGTGTCGTCTTGCGGCGTTTGCACAATGTGCGATCATAAAGGGAGTACTCTTCTGCCTGATGGATCTTTCGAAATTTCAGTATCTCGAAAACGAGTGCCTCGAGGGCTCTCGCGCGCTCTCGCGCGCTTGTACATCGTGTGTTTCTTTATTGTCGACGCTGATTTTCAAGCTCCATTCAGCAGTCGGATCGGGCTTACAATGGACCAAATCTCTCCTAGGAGAGCGTTGTTGTCGAGACTTGCCTGGAAATTAGAGACGAAATACATTTTCGTCTCTAATTTCCAATTTTACATTGCGTCATTAGGTTCATTTTACAGTAGTGTTCAGAGTGCAAATTTCATTCTCCTTCTTCGCATTAACATGCGGTAACGACTTCTCTGGGTTCATAAAGCTTCGATAAAATGACCAACGTGCAATCCCGCGCACTTCTGATTCCCCAAAAGTTGTTAATAATGATATATTTGATATAGACACACACACGTAAATAAACGATACGTATTACACACAAGCTGGAAATCTAAGTACTTGCAAAGGAGAGCAAGAAAAGAAAATATATCATTTTCTCGCAATACGCAGCGCGCAAGAGAAATAATAAAATTGACAGTGTTATTATTCTCGTATCAGTGAGTGTAAAGAAAGACAACCAACGACGAAAAAGACGAAATATTAAAAACCCAAACGTGGCCGACTATATTTTCAGATAATATCGGTGCGATCGTACGAATTCTTTTTCCAAGCGTCCCGACGTGAGAGATATACCGCAGCCTTCCCGTCGTCTCGACTTGAAAAAGGTGCATGTGCGTATTATCCCCATACCGCGGGGCTTTCCCTTAACAGTAGACATAGTGGCGCCTTTACCAGCCATTATTTTCTACGTAGCCGGGAAAAGGCAGGAGCTTTTGCAGCGCTCACAATAGAGTTAACGCGCGGCGGAAAGGTCCCTCAAATACACTTTGAAAACAAGCTTTCTATCGTATCTTGTGCTTTCAGAGAACAGTGGCCGCGTATTTGCGCGCGTCATTGGGTAATATTTGTACACGGACATTGGTTGACACTACACACCCCCCGAAACTTTTATCACTTACATACCTGCGGAAAATAGAGTGTTTGCTCGGCCGAATATGATGCGGATATATTACACGTACACATGCAGGGATGCACACTCGTGCACAGCAATTTGATCTTGCGAAAATACAACCGTAACTATCGACGTTAAATATTCGAGTTTTAAAAATGATAATGTTTATGCATTTATTCCTGTATTTCAAATGAGCGACGCACAATCGATGGAGACCGTTGGTAAAAAAAAAAGTATCAAAAATATATGAAAAAGAATTTGTTCGTACGTGACTTTGTTTATAAGGAAATCAAAAAGTACGTGTCGAAAAGCATGTGAGTTCAAAACATAGGAACGTTGGTACAACTTTTCAATTCCGAAATTGGATGTATTTTCTGCAGTACGAGTAAAAAAAGTTATAAAAACATTTTGTTGTGTATTTTTAACTTTCTTTTTATGTAGAATCAATAACGAACCATTGAGTATGATTTTTCCTAATCTTAGTAATAGTGAATACTTTACTTTTTTTAAAAATACGCTAACAATAAGATGGTATCGGTGCGGCCAACGATCGCGAAACGCTTCGAGGAACGTCTAAATAATTGCGTACAGCATCAAACTGCAAATTTAGATATGATTGTTTATATAAATAGGGTCAAGACTAGAAATGACAAAATTATTGTGCAATCGTTCACTAGTCTCTTACATCGTTTAATTCTTAAAATTGTAAAATATTGATGTACCACTAAAATTTGATGAAACGAAAAAAATACATAGATGTAAAATACAATATCAAACATTTATTTTAGCGAAATTCTTATATTTACAAAAAAAGATTCTGTTTACTCGTTCATTATCCGTATATAAAATGTATAAAAGAAAGCAAAAAATAGCGACAAAAGAAGAGAAATTAAAATTTCTGATAGTGTAAAAAAAAAATAAATTATATATGTATTTGCAAATATTCTCAAATAAATTTCTCAATCAAACGTGAAATTTTTTTTCAACTTTAAATTAATTAATTAAAATATATATAAAATGCATTTCTACCATTTCCAGATTTTACTAACTTATTTGGAGACTAATTAAAATTTAAAAAAGCAGAAATACACGTGAAAAATAATAGAATTTGCATTTTATTAATATTTTTTTCGCCTCTCACATCCCGAAAGGTATAAAGAATGATTTCAAAATTAGCGGCTTCGAAAATCAATTTGACAATAATGAAATTCCGTCATATAGTTGGAATATATTAACATAGGTCACGTATGCTCTAATTCGACCCTAACAAGGTCCCGTCTATTGAGGCCAGCATTCCAAAAATTCTTCGAAGTCCGACTAAAGAATTCGATGCCGCTACTCCAGCAAAATTAAATTTTAAGCACACGCCGACAACCCGACACCGATAGCGCAACGGATCCGTTGATTTGCGCGGCACATACGAGGTCTGCATAACAAAAGACGATCCAACGTCACGAAAGAAGACACTTTAGCGCAACTTTCGAGCGCCACGTAACGGAGTAGAGTACCCCTTTCCCTTTCTCTCTCTCTCTCTCTCTCTCATGTTAATATCTGTTTGAGCACGCCACGCCTCGTCCTACCGTTGGCGCATCACCACCCCCGGAGAGAACGGATTGCCCCGTACCTATTATCCACCCTTTCTCTTCTCTCGAGTAGACACAGAGGCGCCTTTACCGGGACACAATTTTGTGTATAGGAGGAAAAGGCTGCTGCTGACTAATGGCGTGCACTAATTGTGCCGCCTGCAGCACACGAAGGTGCAGAAAAGCCCATAGTTACAAGCCGCTATGAAGTAATGCGAGGTAGACGAGAGATGCACGTGCGTATGGGAGTGTGCATGTGTGATGCACACGAGCGTGTGTCTACACGGCGGGACAAGAGGGAGAGGGGGGTAAAAGAGGGTGAATTGTTGAAGGCAGAGCCCGATGAAGGGCGGGAGGATGTCAGAGGAAGTTCGTAGCTGCTGGAAAGCCCCGAGTGCACTTATACAAGGAAAAGAAAAGACGAGAGAGGAAGGGGTATTGCTGGCAGCCGCGATAAATAGATTAAACTTGCCCCCGGACTCCCTTCTCCCTTTGATGGTGCGTTAAGCGGAAATATATGGATGGCACGCGACCGGTGCCATGACAATAAGCCGACACCGGCGCAATGTCGACGGTGCACAATTCGCCGTGCCTTTTTTAACGTTACATCATGAAACGTAGTCTTAATACAATAATAATTTAATTTAATTGTCTGTAGAGACTGGGACGCGTATGTGCAATCTTACGCTGTGAAAAATTAGAGAAGCAAATTTAAACCAATTCCTCATCGAGTCAAATGACATTTTGTTATTTTTAACTTTTACGTGTGTCGACATTTATTACTTTGACACAAAATTTGTAATTAAAAGAGCAGCCTCATCTAATCGACCCATTTCTCTGGTAAAATTGCTTAATTTCAAAGTAAGTAATGTCCGTAACGTATGCACCTACGTAAATAATAAATTAAATTTGAGTTAAATTTAACGTGTTTATAGTTAACTCGTTTAACTTCAATGTTTTAGTTTAAATTGACGACATACAAGTAGGAACAATGGCGACCTATAAGAATGACTAAAAATAGCTCAATTTGGACAGAATTTGACACTATGAATTTAACAGCAGTAATCACTAAACACGCAACAATGAAAGTCCTTTTCAATCATACTAAACGATAATTGCACTCTGAATTTTGAAACCATACGTTATTTATAATGTTTTAATATAAAGTTTTTTCAAGGGAAAAATATTGTTTTGGAAGAGATTATGTAGAGTATTTTTGACACAGTGAATGAATGGACGCAAACTATTTTGGACTGGATGTTCGTGCATATACGCTGACAGTGTTTACTCCGCTCAATGTGCCCGGAATCGCTAAGATAATTGCGAAATCTCAGATTTGATTAATAGAGACAAGCGACCTTCGTTCCGCGCTATCGCGTACCGATGATAGCACGAGGATGAATCGTGACGAATGACTTATTTCCGGGAACACGTTCGAACAGATAGCAATTATAAATGCAACAATAAATATTCGCGATCTCGTTTGACGGCAGTTAAAATAGATTAATAAGTTGAGCAGATAGCGGCAAGTTACGATGGCCATTAGGAGTGGGCAGTTTTAATTACATGTACCGATTAATTACTGAAAGATGACGCTCTGCATTTGACTGTCAAATATTTATGTTTAAACATTGAGATATCTGTCAATTCATAATTTATATAATCCGTAAATGCATATCCATTTAACAATCTGACGGCAATATATGAACTTTTGTATTGCATAAATATATAGTGGACGTACGTGACGCTAACAAATGTAATATATGTATTATTACATTATTGAGTAATTGTATCTTCAACTATTTGCAAAATATAATTCATTTGATTTTTCGTGGCGACAGTAACTTATATAATTAGAGTTCGGTTCCATAAAATTATCAAGCAATTATAACGAATTACTGCAACTAAAATATTATGTTAAAATTTTAATGCATAATAATATAATTTATCAGCATATGTTTATATAAAAAATATTTACAATTATGTAATTTAAATAAAAGATACTTTCCAAAAATTTAATTAGATTTTATGCTATCATAATAGATAATAAGATAATAGACAATTATTGTATTATCGGGTTAAATTCGTACGTAAACTTTACTATTTTAAAAATCTATTAAATCAGTTTAATTAAATGATAAATAATGGCAATCATAAATCATAAACTGTAGCATAAGTTCTTAAGCGTATTGTCAACAGTGCAATTTTAAATTTTATTGAAATGCTTTAGTGAGATATTTTGACAGAAATATGTTTGCAATTTTAAATAATAAACTTGCTGACAAATACGAAGAGAAATAAAATCGGAATACTTTTAATTTTACAATTGCTGTCAGATGCTAGAAAAAAGTTTCATTAAATAAATCTCACTTTAAATATGAAATAAAATAAATTTTAACGCAAAAGATGTTCAATCCGATGTTATTCATTGCATGACATGACTCGGTTTACAAAAGCTATTTTTGTCTATAATTTTTGTATAAAATATTTACATAAATCTTTTGTTAATAATTGCTGTTTAAATAATAAAAGAATTATGACTGCAGATGTTTCACATTTAACTATTTAATACTGATTCATTATGAATAAATAATGAATAATCGGCAATTATATCAAATTATTGACATTTTATTTATTATTTCGTAAAATAAAAGGAAAATATCTGTGCGGGTATCTAAAAATATACTACATATATTTTTAATATTTTATATGCTATATATAAAAAAATAATCAATTTAAAGATTTTTCAATACAAATGATGTCGCAAACAAATAAGGACGAGAAAAATATTGGAATAATATTAAGAAATATATCATAGTCTCATTATTGAAAAAAATAACAAGACGCTTTACTCGACCATTGTATTTTTAAGAATGCATGTATCTTTGTTTATAATTAAATTATGATTTTATGCATGGCCTTTATTTTTATTATCTAAATATTTTCCGTTAGTAAAACATGTTTTCTTTTATCATGCATCTATCAGTATGAATATATATCGATTCTTATTTATATCCTTTACATCTTTTTATATTATATCTTTTTAATTCACAATTTAGATACACAAACAGTTTCGAAAAACATTGGTTTTTAAATATTTTATTGTGTGTAAAGAAATTCTAACTTAAAAAAAAAAAAAAAAAAAAATATTTGAAGCTTATATCTCAAACATATATTGTACAAATATTAAAAATTTTTCAGTAAGAGTGTTCCACTCATATCACG